>NC_044310.1:48791153-51263653 GCF_007474595.2 Lynx canadensis | reverse complement strand
GGTGGAGACAACAGTCTGTCTCTAATTCTACTCATCGTGTTCATGTGTATATTTGCCCTGGTGTGAAGACTGTTAGAAAAAGGAAGAGGTCGATGGGGAGGGAGACCCTAAGAGACCAGAATCTCTTACTATTTCCGGGACTATATATTCAAATAATCACATGCAAATGATGAGGACAATTTACTGTCTCTGCTCGTGTTTTTTTGTCTGTTTGCTTTTAATTCTTAGGCCAAATCTGAATGATCTTCTCCAGAAAATTAGGACAAGAAAAGGAGATGGTTATTTTAATTCATTGGTTTGGTCTCAGACATTTTTCCTTTTTTATTTTTAACTGTGTATTTTTTTAAATTTTGTGGTGGGGGTGGGGGTGTTCTTTGAATTTTGTGTTACAGCCAGCCTCTCAACCAGAAGCATTCAAGAATACATTACATTGTTAAAGGACTACACCAGAGTGAGAGGGCTGTGATGAAGTGCATATGTCATCATGAGGTGAGTGTTTTACTGAATTTGAAGCCAGAGGTCCAGGTCCGGGCTTGGCCACTTCTTAGCTTTGTAACCTTGGACAAGTCACAAGCTATCTATGTTTCAGTGTCTTCCCTGTGATGGGTATATGTGTCTCACAAAATCTCTGTGAGGACTAGATGAGAAAATGGTAGTATTTACCAGGAGTGTCCAAAATGCTGGCTGTTCAAGGCATTGAGAAGCTGTGTAATGGGACCTGGTAATCGTTAACAAATATGAGGAATTATTAGAGTCATAAAAATTAAACAGCATATTCCTATGTGTTTCCCAAATAGCATTGCCAAGCAATATAATAGTAGCTAAAATATATTTAAATCTTATTATGTTCTGGACAGTGTACTCAGCTTTTACATCATTATTTAACCTAATATACAATCTTCTGAGATGGGTGCTATTATTGTTCCATTGTATAGATAAGGAAACAGAGGTTTAAAAGTGGTAAAGTAACTTTCCAAAGAATTTCTTTTTTTTATTAAGTGTTTTTATTTATTTATTTTGGGAGAGAGAGTGCACACATGCATGCAAGTTGGGGAGGGGCAGAGAGAAAGGGAGAGAGAGAATCCCAAGCCAGCTCTACACTATCAGCACTCAGCCTGATGCAGGTCTTGAACTCACGAACTGTGAGATCATGACCTGAGCCAAAATCAAGAGTCAGACATTTAACTGACTGAGCCACCCAAGTGACCCTCCAAAGAATTTCTAGGTGCCAGAAGGCACATTAGAACTCAGGCAGGCCTATTTGACTCTTAATGTATTTAAACTTGGGGCAAATCCTTGTCCCTCCCTGACCCCATTTTGGCAAGAATTTAAAATGTAATGTTTAAATGTTTTAGATATTTGGGGTGTTCTCCTTCTTGGTCCCTGTGTCTCTCCTTTGTTCAATTTTAAACAATAGTCAAGGCTCCATGCTGATGTTACATAAAGCATTAGCATAAGACATTGTTCCAGGTGCTTTCCTTTGCTACATGACCAGCCTCACAACATTCCAGGGAGTCAGTAGTGTTTTCCTTTACAGATAGGGAATGGAGGCACAAGCTGGTGAAGGGACTCGCTCAGGTCCCACTGCCTGTTAGTGATGGAACCAGGACAAGAGAGCAGATCGCTCAACTCCCATGTCAGGTGTTTCCATGTTCCTTCTCATGAGAGGGGTGACGGAATAGTAAGAGCCCAAACGTGTCCAGCTAAATCTTACACATTTAAAAAAAGTATACTTCAAATTTATTGAGCATGAAGCATTTCTAGGGACTTCAGGGGGTTTCCATTTGTTTTAACTTTCTTAATAAAGATATTTTGAACAAATAATACAGCCCATTAATGCTTACCCATACATGCCTAGCACATGCCTAACACATAGTAGGTGCTCAATATGTGTTCAGTGAAGTAAAAGTTTCAGGGTCTTGGGGCACCTGGGTGGCTCAGTCAGTTGAGCGTCCAACTTCGGCTCAGGTCATGATCTTACCGTATGTGAGTTCAAGCCCTGCGTCGGGCTCTGTGCTGACAGCTCCAAGCCTGGAGCCTGGTTCAGATTCTCTGTCTCCCTCTCTCTCTGCCCCTCCCCCCCTCATGCTCTGTCTCTCTCTATATCAAAAATAAATAAACATTAAAAAAGTTTGAGGCTCTCAGAAGACACTGTTACTCTTCATTTGTTCGGGCGGGGGGGGGGGGTGGGCGGGGTGGGAAGAGTACCCAGGATGTTTCCAAATCTATAAAAAAATCTTAAAATGTGATGCAGGTGGAAGAAACACCTACTTTGTATTAACCTAGCCTAGTACTGGTTTGTTAACCTTAAAGTAACTTCAACTGGGAAAAACAGGCAACAGGAGAGAACATAAAACATACAGGTTTGGAATGGCAAATCCTAGCAAAAATGGGGCCCCTGCTCCTATCTTCCATCGCTTCACCATGGCAGGCATTGCTAATAGATCATGGCACAATTTCCTGCTGATCCTGGACAGAACCTCAGGTCCTCAAACACTGCTCCAGGCAACTACTGCTAATCTATCAGAATTGACATTCACACTGAAATCTATTTGTCATCCCTGATAGACTTAAAGCCTTTTTCTCTGCAGCCTAAAGGGACCAGAGAACCAGCTCAAGCTGTTTGTTCATCTCTTTGACTTGGCCTCTTACGAGGATAGGAGGGGCATAATCTACAATGCTCTTTTGGGGGACCATTCTGATTTTGTTTAAACTTTATTAAGAAGCTGTTGGCCTGAATTGTAGAATCTCTGAATGGGTTACAATGTAAAGGTATGAAATCTTTTTGCTACCTTTACAAATAAGCTAAATTCCTATTGGTCCAGAATTATTGGGCATGACCCTGCCTATGGAAAGGATTGAAAGAAAATAACTTCTAGAGATCATCTCTGGTCCTAATACTGAATTTTCTCCTCAGCCAGAATCTCTGAAACGAATGTATGTCTGTTCAAAGGTTCAAAGAAACCTCTAGCTCAAAAATGTTGCGACAGAAATTGGAAAAATTCTTTCATCTACAATTAAGGAATGTCATGTGCATTTAAAAATATTTTCTAAAATATATATTTGTAGCATATTAGAAATTTTCAAACAGAACCTTTTTAGTAACCATAAACTGTATAACCTTTGATATGATCCCACACTTAAAGCCCTTAGAAAATACCATAATACAGTTTACCCCTAGAACTTATCAGCTGATTAAAATTAAATCAAGGAGCGCCTGGGTGGCTCAGTCAGTTAAGCGTCTAACTTTGGCTCAGGTTGTGATCTTGTGGTTTGTGAGTTTGAACCCCGCGTCAGGCTTTGTGCTGACAGCTCAGAGCCTGGAGCCTGCTTCAGATTCTGTGCCTCTCCATCTCTCGGCCCTTCCCCTGCTCATGCTCTGTGTCTCTCTGTCTCTCAATAATAAATAGATGTTAAAAAAATTTTTTAAAAACTAAATTAAATCAAAATCATATTCTAAAGAAAGTTAAAAGGACAGTAAAATCATATGATAGTTAAACCCTGTCTTGATTTCATACAGTGTTGATTTTAAATACAATCATTCATGATTCTGAATTCATCAAAATTTCCTGAGCAGGTGTATACATAACAAAAGATGTTTTAATTAAAGCTGTTGGCCAAAAAATGAACAAATCAGGAGACTACAGATGCTGGAGAGGATGTGGAGAAACGGGAACCCTCTTGCACTGTTGGTGGGAATGCAAATTGCTGCAGCCACTCTGGAAAACAGTGTGGAGGTTCCTCAAAAAATTAAAAATAGACCTACCCTATGACCCAGCAATAGCACTGCTAGGAATTTACCCAAGGGATACAGGAGTACTGATGCATAGGGGCACTTGTACCCCAATGTTTATAGCAGCACTCTCAACAATAGCCAAATTATGGAAAGAGCCTAAATGTCCAGCAACTGATGAATGGATAAAGAAATTGTGGTTTATATACACAATGGAGTACTACGTGGCAATGAGAAAGAATGAAATATGGCCCTTTGTAGCAACATGGATGGAACTGGAGAGTGTTATGCTAAGTGAAATAAGCCATACAGAGAAAGACAGATACCATATGGTTTCACTCTTACGTGGATCCTGAGAAACTTAACAGAAACCCATGGGGGAGGGGAAGGAAAAAAAAAAAGAGGTTAGAGTGGAAGAGAGCCAAAACATCAGAGACTCTTAAAAACTGAGAACAAACTGAGGGTTGATGGGGATGGGAGGGAGGGGGTGGTGGGTGATGGGTATTGAGGAGGGCACCTTTTGGGATGAGCACTGGGTGTTGTATGGAAACCAATTTGACAATAAACTTCATATATTGAAAATAAATAAATAAATAAAACTATTGGCCAATATAAGCAGAGCTCTACGCTAAAAGCTTGACTTGGAATGGTAGCAAATTAACATAAGATGCCATCTAATAAGAGGAAAAGCATCCTAGAGGTTGTTGTCCAAAAGAGGGGCCTGAAGAATTTAACTGATCCATATCAATTAGTACAGGATGTCACTGTTACTCCATTTATGGTGACTGCCACCTTATGCAGTTCCAATATTGAAACCAAGTGAGAAAGATGTACTCCTGTGGTAGAACTTAATCTATGGCAGAAAACCTTCATCAGAGGGGGAAAAAAGGAAGTAACAGCTGTTTTGTTTTTTAAATACCATACCCATGTCTCATAAACTCCCTCGAATGTTAATAATCTCTGTGAACCCCAAGAAAGAAAAAAATTATACTTAGATATAAGTTATAGTGGGCATAAATCGAAAGTTTATGAGGCCAAATATGTATCAGTAATATGTTCCATTTTTGAATATTTACTTTGTGCCAGGAACTTTTCTAAGCAATTTTTACATATTAATCCACATTACAATCCTGTGAGGTCAGTGCCCCATTTTACAGAGAAAGCAGCGTAGGCCCAAAGAGATCACAGCTTGCCCAAAGAAAGTAAGTGGCAGAGTAGGGATTTGAAGTTCATAGTCTTCTTCATCATGTTGTATCTCTTAATATATTTACAGATTTTTATTTTGTTCTGTTTGGGAAAGGAAAATGATTGGAACCATGATTTCTTCCTCTGCCTTTAAGTTGGGATGGAAGGAAATTTTCCATAGTAGTCATATAAACAGACTAAACAATTGGATAATACTGGTTTTCACAGATTTAAATCAAATATGGGACTAAGCCATCCAAATGTCATTTTGGAGACTGCATATATAGAATCTAGTTTTAAAAGAAATCGATTACATTTTTTGATGTCTGAAGTGAGGCATGCTAGCAGTGCAGGTGATGAGAAGCCTTACACAATTATTTTGAGGTTGGCACAAAAAATGTACAGTCCTATTATAGGAAAAAACACATAAAAAACAAATGATGTTGAAAACCTAGGAGGTCAAGTGCAAGGATCTGATTGTCACCACTTCTTGTATGTTTGCAGAATCATTCTCCTTAGATATCTTTACATTGCATTGTTGCTCTTTTATCTAACTTGTACCTGCTGGAATTTTTTTTGGTTGTTGTTGTTGTTTGTTTTTTGTTTTTGCCAAAAACCAATGCATTGACATTTGACTAAATGTGGCACTGTGAAGTTTTTCTAATGAAAATTCTCATGTGCGTGCGCGCGCGCACACACACACACACACACACACACACACATATATCCCAGACAGGTATGGATCTCTACCATGAGAATTACCTGTTTATGTGGTTGGTTTACATATTATTAAACCACCCATCTGATCTCTAATGGCAGCCCTGCTGACACTGTCTGACCCAGTTTGACAATCTGGATAGAAATTGTAGGGTTGGCTGTTCAATGGCTGTGACTTTTAACAGCACTGCTTTTGGGCCTCAAATCAATTCTCTCTGTTTACAGACCATTTCACAGCCCTTTACCTGCAACATCACTTGTGTCAGTCCCATAAATACTTTGGTGTATATAATGCTTGAATTAGCATAATGGTTTAGGCCCTAAGCTCTTAGCCCAAAGAAGGACACGTCAACATGTTCTCTTCACTTAAGCAATTAAGAGCCATTATGCTGCTTCAGTGGAAATATCATCAAGGTTAAAGACAATCCCAAACAGCCCTCTCACCTTTTTATTCTAAGTCTAATAAATGAGGCATAGAAATTGAAATGTTAGTAAACAGTCCTACTTGCAAGCTCTTTTTGGATCATGCTTAATCAGACCCCCATTCACCAGACGTTTGTAACATTCAGAAATGTGTACATTGAATTGTTCACGTAATGCAAGAAAATAGAGCTTGCTGATTTAATTTCAATGTAATAGCGAGTGCTAATTAATTTTTGCCAGATAAAAAAATTGTAGCATCTAATTATATAAAAAATATTTCTATGCCTTTATTATTCAATATGACAAAAGTGAGGTATAGATATAGATTTTTTTTTTAAGTAGGCTCCATGCCCAGCATGGAGCCCAATGCGGGGCTTGAACTTACGACCCTGAGATCAAAACCTGAGCTGAGATCAAGTCAGATGCTTAACCAACTGAGCTACCCAGGCATCCCAAAAGTTTTATTTATAAAGATGATGATGTTGCTGTGACTTTTAAACAAAGGGATATTTCAGAGGTCTTCTATATTTTTTCTTTTTGGATGTTTTTAAAATTTGCATTATTGATGTATAATTTTCATATAATTCAATTTTAAGTATACATTTTGATGAGTTTTGGCAAATGTATATAGTTGTGTAATTACTATTATAATCAAGATACAGAATATTTCCATAACATGGAAAAGTTCCCTTGTACCCCTTTACAGTTAATCCTCTCCCCCACTCCTAGCAACCAATGGTCTACTTTTGATCACTAGTTTTGCCTTTTCTAGAATTTCATATAAATAGAATTAGACGGTATCTAGTCTTCTGTGTTTGGCTTCCCATATTTCTCTATTTCTTTTTCTCTCTGTATTAGCAGTGAGAAGTTATTGTGGGAACCATAATTTCTGTGGAATCCTGGCTCCACCTCTTCTGGCTCAGTGACCTTAAGCAAGTTATTTAAATTCTATGGGCCATAGTTTGCTTTTCTATAAGAGTGGAGATAATACCTCCATGGTAGGGGGGTGTAAATAAATTTATGCATATACTTAAGTAAGGCATCTAGAAAGTGCTTGGCAAGTGTTGGTTTCTTAGATTAGTCCTGCTGTTTCTAGCATTGAACAACTTTAACAGCCGCTCACTACAGGTCTTGCTATGACAAAGTCCAGTGACTGCAAAAAGGCACAAAGGAACTTTTTCAGGTTTGGGAAATATCTGTATCTTGACTCTAATGGTAATTATACAGTTATAAACATTTGTCAAAATTCATCAAACTGCACATTTGAATTGAATTTTATTATATGTAAATTATATGGCAATAAATTTTTTTTACATCTAAAAATAATAAATAAATATGGAAAGACCTTGGAAATGCCTCTCGGTCTAAAAGTCACATGTGATGAGAGATACTTGACTCAGTGCTTCATCAGTCGAGCTTGCTGCTTTGGTCAAATAGGGAAGTATTCAAAGCCTTTCCTAACAGCAGTGCATTTAATACCACCAGCAAAAGCCCTGCAAGCAGCAAATGTCTTTACAAACCACTGCTCTTGTGTTGACTTTTTAAGTTTAAGAAAAAGCAGTTGTGCAGTGAGAGAATAAAAGTAGTATGAGAGAAAGACTGTGTGTGTGTTTGTGTGTGTAAGAAAATACAATTAAGTGACATTGTGTTGGCCATCTTGAACTAACAGCTTCAAAATGTCATAAACAGCCTGTTGGATATAGAAAACGTACAAGAAAATTGCAACTTAAAAAGAGTTCATTGAAATGTCACTTTCTTCGGGGCATTTTCTTTAACTCCCACCAATGCCCTCATCCCCATTCTAAGTTAGATGCCACTTATCCCTGTTCTGATATTACTCTGTCCCTACCTCTACCACGTGAATTATCACACTGCATTTTAATTATTGGTTTATGTGTCTGTCCCCCCTTCACAAGACTGTGCAGTCCTTAAAGATAACTACTTTGTTTTTGGTATCTTTGTATTCCCAGCACCCTGAACAGTTCCTAGTAGGGGCTCAGTAAATGTTTGATGAATAAATGAAGTCTTAATCACATTACCTCCATTTATAACATTACAAAACATTTACCCCAGGCTTTCTTTTAATGGTGATTTGGGTCCAATGTATAGGGGGATCTGAAGCAATAGGGGAGCCACTAAAAGGCATGAAAAGCCAAGAAGATAAGAAATATAATGTGAGGAGAGGGAATAGTTAAGAGAAGCATCCTTTTTAGTCCTTCACTTCCAGAATCCCTGTTTTGGGCAAACAGTGTATCTTAGGAGTTCTGAGTTAGATTCCAGCCCTCCTAAACTGTGTGACCTTGGGCTAGTTACTAAACCTTCCTGTGCTTCAGTTCACCTGTGACTTTGCTTCTCATCTATAAAATAGGGAAAATAATAATGATATCTCCTTCATAGGGTTTCTCTGGGATTAAATGATACAGTGCATATAAAAAAGCACTCATCACCGTGAATGGCACACCGTGAATACTCACAAAATGTTAATTCTCTAGCATGTTTCGAGAGTACAGACTCTAGCGTCAAACAGATTTGAATTTCAACTCATTCCAGTTCAGCCACCCAGTCTGTGTGAACCCAGACAGATTACTTACAACCTTAGATTCACTAAGTGGGAAACGAGGATAACAGTATCTCTTCATGGGGTTGTTCTGAGGATTAAATGAGATAAAGAGCCTAGCATCATGACTGGCACGTGATAAATGCTCCATAAAGGTTAGTTGTTATCCTAGCCTGATAAGATCTAGCTCTGCTGTTACCAATATAAGCTTTGTTCCTCAGCAAGAAGCCTTTACTTCAATCAAGTATATTCCCTCTCTCATTTATATTTGCCATGCTCATTCCTTTTTCATTACTTTGTTTATGCTATAGCTACTGTAGGCCAGTGTGGAAAAAAGAACAAAGGTTTTAAGGTGAAATGACCTAGTTTCTAAATCTGGCTTTGCTAATCTCCTACCTGTGGCCATGTCACTCTGCTTCCCTGAATCTGTTCTCACCTGTAACATGGAGGTGATAATCTTCACTTCATTAGCTTTTTGTGAGGATTAAATGAGATCATATGTAGTAAGGTGCCTAATGTATCATAGGTGTTCTGTTGAATACATTTTATTTCCCAATCCACTGTGTTCTTCTAGTCAGGCACACTTGCCCTCTTCTTTCCACATATCCAAACATCCACCTTTCAAGACATACCTAAAAATCTCACCTCATTCTGGAAGCTGTCTCATGCTGACTCACCTTGATCCCACAAATGTATTATATAATGTTCTCATTTTGCTGATTCTGTAATTAGTCTTGTCTCTCAAACTGGCCCAATTAATCTTAACCTCTTTTGAGTCATGGACCCCTCCGATAACCAGATATTTCTTTGATTCTTCTCAAAGTATTCCTGCATACATGAAATTTTGCAAATATTTTTGAGACTCGAATACCCCCTGAAACCTCTGAGCATATGATCATCTCCCTCTGTGACTGTGTGATACTCCTTGTGTCTGCTGGGGCTGAGGATGCAGAGGTGTTAGTTAAGTCTTAGTGACAGACTGATTAACCTTCTGCCTCAGAAGACAGATAGTGGTAGCACCTACCCAGACAGGGGCAAGGTGCTGGACAGGGCAGAAAGTGAGGAACCAGGGCAGGATCATAGTCTTTAATTTTTCCAAGGCAGAGCAACTTGAAGCTTCATTCTGGTATCTAAGGATGACACACAAATATTGAAGTAATACGTAGAAGTATGGAAAGGTAGCCATGAATATATTCCATTCCTGCACCATGGGTGTGTCCAGTCCACAGAAGCCAGAAGAGTGTTTCTCTCCTCTTACCTTCAACCGCAGATCATAGCTCTCCCTGGGCTTTGCAGCCTCTCATGCCACCCATAAGGGCTGGTTACTTTCTTTGATTATTTTGTTGTTATTTTTCGTTTTTTTACTTAGTGGCCTTGGGTTTACAATAAAACAGTTCACGTTTGTCTCACGCAAAATGCTTTGATTTTGGATTTTGTTCTGTTACCCACAATCTAACAAGAGAGGTGCCACATCTGGAATATAAGCAGAAAGAGCACCAACCTGAATTCTAGCCTTGGCCCTGGGGATCTGGCTGTGTGAACTGGGGTAAATCACCTGTCTTTGTGGTCTCAGTCCATTCTTCGTACAATGTGATGATCTCTCCCAGCCATAACCCTCCATGGTTCTGAGACATTGTAATGACTCATGGTTGGATGGAGGATTTTCTAAAAGTCTCACTGTCCCACAGAGTAAATGCATGATGAATGGCCAAGAGGGATGGGTTTTAATAGTTCAATTACTAAATTAAATGAGAGTTACCGTATTTACCATATGAAGTTTTACCATCCTACAACACATACTCAACACTAGACAACAACAAATACAAATAAGTTTTATTTCTTTGTTGATTCAAAAGCTTTATGGATCTCATATCCACTGTTCAAAGCTACAAGAGAAAAAATATAATTTTTCATACTTTCGGGTTGTTGTGATTTGAAAAGGTGGGTGGGAGTAGCAGGTCTAACCAAAGTGAAATTATATCTTTAGATCATTTACTATATCTCTTCCTATAGCACCTGTATAACATTCCTAACAAAAAAAGTAAATTGCATAATAAAGACTGTTCTTTGGGCAGAAAATTACCACTGAAACATCTTAACATTCTGATATTCTAGTAACAATATCAGCTTATAACAAAAACTGGGAAGCATGTGAATAGCCATTTTCTAATTTTATTCTGCCTACTCGGACTATGCAAGAGGAAAAAAGATGATAGATAGCCAGAGAGATTTTCTTGACATCATGCTTAACTGAAATTTCAAAATAAATCAGTTGGGCTCATTTTTAAAGACCTACAACTAAATTATCATTGGATCGTTTTGTTCTGCTCCCAACTGGGTTTCCGAGAGACTTGTGGTGAGATACAACGAGATCTGAAAATGGGCCACAGTGCGCAAACATTGCAGTTTGGTTTGATTTAGTCTAACTCTTGTGTAATAACTTTCTTTGAAGTGTGGGTTGAGGAGCAGGTTACAAGCCCGAGGCCACAAGCTCATCTTGTTCTTGTTACAACTCAGATGCCCTGCAGTCCCCGCACTATATATCAGAGACTTGGCCCTGGAGTCCCTGGCTGATCAAGAGTGGAGCCTTCATTCCCAGCACAGCAAAGTGACTGAGCCACAAACAACAACATGGTTGTGTTTGCTTGGGAAACCCATTTGATAAAAAGACACAGGTGAGTCTTTGAGGAGCCTGTGAGCCTGAGGAAGCCCAACTTTGCTCTCAAAGGTAAGGAACAAGGTTTAAAAAAAAAAATCATGCCTGATGAGAGGTCCCTGACCTAGGGAGAGGCAGGGCCCATTTTCAGATTGCTGGCCAGCCCCTCGCCTTCTCCAGGTTTGGGATTGCTACTTCTCTGCAGATCCTCTGACCCAAGCAAATCTCAAGGCAAGTCTGTGACTCCTCTCTGGTCTGATTTTTCATTAGCAAAATGAGGGGGTTGGACCAAATGATCTCTTCGGCCTCATCCTACTCTAAAATTGGGCGATTCTGACCCTGTGACAGTCTTGTAGCCCCCAAGGGACTAACTTTATTCCTTTCACGGGTCACATATTTTCCAGCAGCCTGAATTAGACTCTTATAGATGAATTGGACAGTGGATGATTCTAGTAAATAATACTTGCACTGTTTGTTAGAACCTGTGAAATTATTTTACATACAGTAGTTCATTGGATCCCTAAAAAAAATTAAGGTATAAAGGTATTACTCTCATTTTATGGGGGGGGGGAAGCTATGCTGAGAGGTTAAGTCATAACTGCTAGGGTGACTAGACCAGATCTGAAAAGAAAAAACTCCAAATGTGAGTTTCTTAAGCTGGATGAGGCATACATCCTTAGTAAAAGAGATGTGGCGAGTATTATAGATTGGGAACCATGAGCATTCTGGGAACCTGCCTCAGAATTCAGGCACATTACAATCACCTATGTAAATTCTGTTTGAGTGAAGAGGCAATACTCCAAAAACAGGACGTAGAGCTAAAACTGATTTTTGTTTCCAGGACAAAGACTCTTAGCCAAGGGTAGAGGACAAGGGATATTCTTCAACTCCTCATGTGCTCTAAAAGGAGAGAATGTGGAGGGGGGGGGGGTAGAATTCACCTTGGGTAGCTAGCGGAAGGTCACCAGTTCAAGCCAGGGACACTGGTGGGAAGTGAAGATTTGGAGTGTTCTACTCTGGGCACTGAATACTGACTATACAGCAAACTCTCGACAGAGCCTATGACTGTTGCTTACAACTTACATTGTCTTTTGTCCCAGCCTTGAAGGAATCCTGTAAAGAGTTAGAGAGTCTGTAAAAACCTAAAGATAGAGTGAGAGAAATAGGGTCTGCACCACAAGGGGTACTGAGTGAGAGAAATAGGGTCTGCACCACAAGGGGTATTCATACACTCACACATTCGCGCGTGCGCACGCGCACACACACACACACACACACACACACGCACAGAGAGAGAGAGAGAGAGAGAGAGAGAGAGAAGGTAAGATTTCCTCTGTGGTGTGTAATTAAAGAACTGCAATGCTTGGGGCTGGAGGGCTTCCCCATCTGAGTGCAGAGCCTGTTAGAACACAAGAAGTACTAGGTTGACAAAAAGCAAAATGAATGATAACATCAGCAGCAGTGTGCGAGTGAGCAGTGAACAGAGGAGTGACAAACCCCAAAGACATCCGAGTCAGCCGCCATCACCAGGGGTGACAGCAGGAGAGTAGCAGTAACAACAGAGGCTAAGGGGCGGCAGAGTGTGGGGCCATGTCAGCTGCTGCAGCAAAAGGGTCAGAGTTCCTGAGCTCCTCTATGATTAGGAGATCAAGACAGGAAGGGAATATAAACAGATAAAGTTGAGGAGGGGATGCAATTAAAGGTAAACCTCAAGGAAATCAAATTTGCAGATGACACAAAACTGAAAGCACGGTTAATATGATCATTTTGAGTCTTGGATCAGTTAACTTTTATCACAGACAAACTCTGGGTCTACGAACCCAAGAAGGTGAAATTTAACAGGAATATATATGAAGTCCTGCACATAGATTCTTTTTTTAAATATAATTTATTGTCAAGTTGTCTAACATGCAGTGTATACAGTGTGCTCTTGGTTTTGGGGGTAGATTCCCGTGATTCATTGCTTACATACAATACCCAGTGTTCATCCCAACAAGTGCCCTCCTCAATGCCCATCATCCATTTTCCCCTCTCCCCCACCCACCCCCATCAGCCCTCAGTTTGTTCTCTGTATTTAAGTCTCTCATGGTTTGCCTCCCTCTCTGTTTGAAACTGTTTTTCCCTTTCCCTTCTCCCATGGTCTTCTGTTAAGTTTCTCAAGTTCCACATATGACTGAAAACATACATCTGTCTTTCTCTGACTGATTTATTTTACTTAGCATAATACCCTCCAGCTCCATCCACGTTGTTGCAAATGGCAGCATTTCTTTCTTCCTCATTGCCAAGTAGTATTCCATTGTATATATAAACCACATGTTCTTTATCCATTCGTCATCTTTGGTTATTATTGAAAGTGCCTGCATATATATTTTAAAAATGAACTGAACTGGACAGGATTGACAGAGTAAGATGTGATAAGAAAGGTTTAGTTTGGGGGGCTTCGGTGACAAGAACTCAGCAGGCGCCAATGATTTGACTGCTACAAAAAACTAAGAACCTCAGTCAGGCTACACTGATGAAAACACATGTCCAGACCACTGGCATTTGTGGCCAAACCACATGTGCAGTATTATGTTAGGTTTTTGGTGTTGCCTCCTAAGAGGAGTATTGATACTTCATGCTTGTCCACAGAAGCATGACCAAGATGGTAAGGGGTACAGACATCGAGTCCCATAAGGGGCAGCTGGAACTGAGGAAACTTTGGGGATCCAAAAATTATCTTTAATTCCCGAGTAAGACATCTTTTTGAAAAAGAGTCACACTTGTGTAGCCTTATGGGATATCACCAGAACCAAAGTATAGAAGGCCAATTTTGGCTCAATGAAGAGTAGAGCTTTCTAATAGAGCTGTTCAAAGGTAGAAAGGGCTGCTTTTGAGAGTGACAAAATCCCCAGACTGGAAGGGGATGCATGATCTTCTGTCTGGGAGCATCCATACAGAAATGGTTCCTGCATTAGGTAGAAGCCTGGACAAAGTGACCTCTGAGACTCCCTCCAACTCTTAGAGACCAGGTTGGAGATTTTTGCCTTGGAAATCAACCATTTAATTCTGGAGGTTAAACCCCAAGGGGACCTTACTTTATCATAGGCCTGTGGGGTGTGGAATCCTCCCATAGCTTCTGTTCTCAGAATACCTTCTCAGCAAATGATGAGGCTCCAACTCATTTAGAATCTGGGAACAGGAAATGTACTTTTATGAAGCAAATTGGTATTTGCCTACATCATGCCCCCTAAATGTAATCAATCAAATTAGTTTTGTCTAAGTCTTAAGAATATTTCAAAAGCCCTTTCTTCTTCCACATCTCCAGTAACCCTGCCTTCATTCAGGCCATCATCATCTTATCCCCAGACTTTTTCAATAGCCTCCTAAGTAAATGCCTTACCTCTACTCTATCTTCTTCAGTACACCATCTATAGAGCAGGCAGAATAGTTTTTAGAGCCATGCTTGTTTTGAATAGCTCCCCACTGACCATGTGGGATAGTACCAGCTCTTAATGCTGCTTGGAAAGCCATGCAGGCTCATGTTCTGTGACTTCCCACACATACTACCACCCCCTACTCTCACACACACTTTGTGTTTCAGGAATGCCACGCTATTGTAGTTTTCTGCATACACTATTTGTCGCACATCTCTGTGCCTTTGCATATGCTGCTCCCTCCGTCTGAAATGTTTCTGCCTCTCCAGCTCCCACCTTACTTATCAAAGTAACTCCCCATTTATTCTTTTTCATACATAAAAGCTTTGCATGCATATAACTTTTATGAAGCCTTCTTTTAACCTCTTCCCGTCTCACACGATCTCCCAAAGTTAATCATTCCTTCCTATTTGCTACATCTCTACCTTTGTACATGGCTCTGTTACAACATTTACTACATTGTACCGAAATGCAATTATTTACATGTCTGTCTTATCCATTGTTCTGGGGCTTCTTAAAGGCAGAACCAAGTAATATTCATCTACAAATCTGTAGTACTTAGCACACTGTTTAGTACATAGTAGATCTCTCTATTCATTGAACTGACGTGAGAAAGGTATCTTCATGAACGTATCTATCATTTGCTATGATACTGAACTTTGTATTATAGTACAACATGAATACCAAGTTTTAGAGTGAAAAACAAAGTTAAACTTTTAAAATGGACTAGTAATATTAAATTAAAAAGACCCAGGGCTGACAAAGACTTAGAATGGAAGAAGGGGAAATTTTAATCTGTAAGTTTCTCCCACCTTTGTTGCTATTGTTCTGTTTAATTAGGGAGCTGGTCCCAAAAGACCTTGGGTTTCTGGTCTTGGCATTCTGAAGGAGAGATTCTCAATTCAGAAATGGAACCATTCATTTTATTCAACAAACATTTACTGAGGGTGTACAAAGTATGGTGCTAAGCATTGCAGTAATCCAGAAGGGATATTTTGAAGCTGAAGTGAAATAATAAAGGAGTTTTACTTTATAGATTTAGATGGTTATTAATATGCATAGGGAGACTCTTTGCTTAGACTTATTCTATATGCACAATGACAACTTTATAATTGGAATAAAATAATAGTTTATATTTACTGAATTGTCATTATGTGCTAAAAGCTACTGTAAGCACTTCATTCACTCATTCAGCAGATATTTATTGAGGTCTAATATATTATGGGCACTGTTCTAGGTGCTAGGAATCCAACAGGAAACCAAACATGCAAAAACCCCTGCTCTCTAGGAATTTGCATTCTGTAGGGGAAGACACAGCAAACAAACAAAACATACAGAATGACAGGTGGTGATAAATTCTATGGAGAAATGTAAAACAGAATGGAAATAGGAAGAGCTGGATGTGAGGGGTATGGAAGGTGGGGTAGCACTTTTCAATGAGGTTATCAGAGAAGACATCAGTGAGCAGGTGATATGTAAGCAAATACTTGAAAGAGGCTAGGAAGCAAGCAGAGAGCAAAGCAAGTACAGAGACCTAAGGCAAGAGCCTGCCTGGCACATTTGTGGAATAAGAGGCCAGTGTGGCTGAGGAAGAGTGAGCGGTGGGCACAGGTGGAGATGAGGTCAGCAGGGTAACCAGGGACCAGAAGACAAAGGGCCTGTGAACCATTATGAGGACTTTGGTTTCTACACTAAGTGGTGTGGGACACCATTTGAGGGTTGTGACAGATTGTTAACAGATCTCTCTGTTCGGTATGTTGAGAGTGGACCATAGGAGGTCAAGGACTGAAGTACAGAACTGTTCCAATAATCCAAGTGGGAAATGACAGAGGCTTGGAACAGGATGGTAGCGATTGGGTACTGAGAGATTATATTTAACATATATATTTCAAGATCATATATTTAAGTAAAGATGGCAGGATTTGTTGATGGAATTGTTGCAAGGCAAGAGGGAGAGCAAGAGAGGGGTCAAGGATGACTTGAAGGTTTTTGGCCTGAGTAACTCAATAGTAGAATTGCTATTTATTGAGACAGAAAACTGTGGAAGGAAGAGGCAGCTTTTGGGGGTGGGTGTAGGGAGGAGAGATCAGGAGTTTAACTTTGTGTTAAATATGAGATGCCTACTAGATAACGAACTAGAGATGTAAAACAGTTAGTTAAGGGGGGAGATTCAAGCTGGAGTTATAAACTGCAGAGTTGCCACCATATAGATATTTATGAAGTTGTGAACCTGGAGGAAATCATAAAGGAGTATAAACACTGAAGAGAAGAGAAAAAGACTAAGGACTAAGCTTTAGGGCATTCCAACATTTACAGATTAGAGAGATGAGGAGAACTTTAGGAGGAGCAGTGAAGGGGGAGAAAAGCCAGGACAGCAAAGAATCTTGTAAGCCAGAAGAAGAGAGTGTCAAGGAAGAGAAGGTGATGAACTGTGCTGAATTGTGCGATGGGCCAAATAAAAAGAAAACTAAGAGGGGCGCCTGGGTGGCGCAGTCGGTTAAGCGTCCGACTTCAGCCAGGTCACGATCTCGCGGTCCGTGAGTTCGAGCCCCGCGTCGGGCTCTGGGCTGATGGCTCAGAGCCTGGAGCCTGTTTCCGATTCTGTGTCTCCCTCTCTCTCTGCCCCTCCCCCGTTCATGCTCTCTCTCTGTCCCAAAAATAAATAAACGTTGAAAAAAAAAAATTAAAAAAAAAAAAAAAGAAAAGAAAACTAAGAATTGATCATTGCATTTAACAACATGGACACAAGAGAAGTAGGTGGACACCAACTCTATTGATTCATTTAGGACTCTCAACAAGTCTCTATGATAGAGATTGCTGTTATTCTTCAGAGATGGAAACTGAGGCACAGGAACATTTAGTAACTTGCACAAGGTCGCACAGCAAGAGAGTGGCAGAGTTGGCATTGGAACCTAGGCAGCGTGGTTCTGGAGCACACCCTGCCTGGGTAAATAGGGAAAATAGGAGAGAGACATTTTATGGGAAGTTGACTACATGGCAAAGAAAACACCCTAGAATGTTACTTCTACTATTTCTGATCCTACTCCTTGACTTAATCTGCTATAGATCTTTTTGTTCCAAGTCAGGAAAAAGGCATTGATTGGCTTTAAAAGCCCATCTTTATGGAGAATTTATGGGTGCTTAATTAATAACCATGACTAGCCTAGTTAGCTCAATTGCTTAGATCACAGTGATTGATACCAAGGGGTGAAAATGCATTCCTTGACATGAACCAGTCAGTTTTACCAGAACAACTATGTTTTGTGGACATAGGCTAAATTTTTTGCCTTGAACAAATATCTTGTATACAGGTTCAGTGTGACAGTTCATCTCCTGAAAAAATAATTATAGTATGTGTTCTGTTGCCAGGGTATTAGTAGTACCTCTTTCCTGTTCAGAGGACATGTTATTTTCGTTTTTAGTGCTGAAGAGAGGGATAATTTACTGTGCCTGCATCTTCACAAGATGATAGCATCCTCAACAGCTCAGATCTGTAAACTAATGTCTATATTTTGGAGAGTAAATAGCTACTCTTTATAAAAATGGGATAGACTACATTCTGGAACCAATCAGATGGAGGCCAAACCTGAGTAAAGCATTGGCAAGGTTCAGAGCCCACCATTCAGGGATATCTTTGAATACATCTGGAGAAAAGAAATTTTAGCTGAGTGTTTTATATAATTTTAAAAATCAACTCTGCCTTTTCAGGGAGCATTACCTAGTTAGTAATCTACAAGGCTTTGGGCAGCTGATACTGGTTGATAAAAATCTCCCAAGTATCAATTGCAACTTAAACTTCCAAGAACTAAGGGCGCCTGGGTAGCTCAGTTGGTTGGGTGTCCACCTTCGGCCCAGGTCATGATCCTGCACTTCGTGGATTCAAGCCCCACGTTGGGCTCTGTGGTGACAGCCCAGAGCCTGGAGCCTGCTTCAGATTCTGTGTCTCCCTCTCTCTCTGCCCCTCCCCTGGTTGCACTCTATCTCTCTGTCTCCCAAAAATAAATAAATATTTAAAAAATGTTTTAAACTTCCAAGAACTCACCCAGTAAATTTTCTCCTCAGGTTATCATGTCCTGGCATCTGCCCTGTTTTTTAGATCTAGTGACCAAACTCGGTTCTACCCACATTGATTTACTGTATCTATATTTTTGGAGGTTATGAAAAATTTATAATAAACTCTATGTTTGATGTTATTGTGGGTGGTCACTTTTAACTTTCATTCTACATGTTGACCCACTAACTTGGATACAGTGTTTTGATCACTTGACAGTCTTTGCCAAGCCCGGTTACATCTGAGAGTATTGCTGATCAGTACTCTGAAATCACCTTGCAAATGCATAATTAGAAAGTATCTGTAGCTCTCTTTTTTCGTCTCCCTTAAATCCCAAACGTCCTCACAATTCCCACAGTAGAAATAACTATTTGTTTATTTTTGTTGTAATCAGAGTACAAGACTTCTTCCCATTCATGGGCCACACCACTGTGGTACTATTCCATGCTCCCTTCATTCCAGGTCATATCCAAGGCTTGCCTCAGTGTTGTCACCTATGATAAATGCTAACTAGCAACAGCTAAAAATGTGAATTCAGGCATTAGAGATGCAATGTAGACACAGAATTAAGAAGCTTTAGTGAAAGATTCTTTCAAGATCTGGCTATCAACCCATAGCCAAGTCAGGTTCAGTCAAGGTCACATCCACATTCACCTCCTGCTCTACATAGATACATGCACCACAGTGCCACTTTGCCCTGCCAAAATAGCTCTTGCTGGGTATTCTCCTAATGGTCTCACCAGGCCAAGCATCTGATTATCAGGGAAACAAAAACAAAAACAAACTAACAAAAACCATCACTGCATAATGTATATTCAGTTTTTCTTTATTTCTTTTTAACCAGCATGAGTGATGGTAGGAGGAAACAGAAAGCAAAAAACACAGCCCTAATGACATAGCAACAGCTTAGTGTTTTCAGATGGATCCATGGCTGGTTCCTATAAACTGAAAAGAACATTCAACCAACAGATGAAGGACTCTAGTCAGAAGATTTTGAGCATCATATAAGACTAAGTTCCCCACTTACTGGACTCTTTTTAGGCAGAAAGGCTTAGAACAGCTTATGGGACATATCAAAATGATGCCTTATAAGCATTTTGCCTCTTTTTAAATCACACATAGCCCTTTAATATAAAGAGCAAACAGGCTGGGTGGTTTTAAGTCTGTCCACAATTGGCAGGAAATACGCGTTTAGCTGTATCTACCACCACCGAGGTTGGTATCCCCACAAACCTCCCTAGCAGTACATGGATGGAAGTGTGGATTCTTTTTGCAGCAGAGAAGCTTATGCATAATCCTATTACTATCCTAGGCACCTATTAAATATGATTGAAACAACGCCCATTGGAAGTCTTAAAACCTTAACCACCAGTTTTACTTCTAAAATAAAGTAAACTGCCAAAAGTTCTGATAAAAGTGACAATTTATATTTTTAAGTAGTACAACTGGAATTTTCCTATAGCTGTAGACAAAGGAATTCTTACTCAGATAAGTAGAAGAGCACCAATAAATTTAAGGTAGCTTATGCAAGTTAGGCACTAATGAATGTCATCTTCTGTTTTGTCATGAAAAAAGATCTTTCTGCTGCTAAAGGAGACTGATTTAGATTATGAATAGCTGTAGTGATTTGCAAAAATGGCTCCAGAGAGATAGAATGAGACTCCATATACTCATGGCACTTGAGGTTTCTGCCCTTTTTGTTGAAAATTAATTTGTCCTGTGGGTTATTGGATTCTAGCTCAGCCAATGTATATTGCTCAGTCATCACAAATTTACTTAAAATTTAGTGTAGCTGAAGTTCATTCAACAAGACAAAAGTCTACAGTTGAAAGCTTCTAAAAATCTTTTTAAAAAACTGGCTAACAGTGTAATTGAAAGTGCTGGCGTCTAAGTAGATTCACATAATGTTTTGCAGGTATCAATATATACTATATTACTATGTTAGAAATAGATTTTTCACTTGTTTCCCAAGAAAAAGCAGATAGGGAGGATTTATCATCCTTTGGTAAGAGGACATTTTGGTTGAAGCTTCCATATTCTGAAAAAATATAAATCCCTAATTTAAGATTAGTTAATACCACATATTATGGTAGTAATACCATATGTTGCATTCACTCGTGTATTTTATGTAATTTAAAAACAAATATTTTTAAAAACAAATAGATTATGCTCCTAAAGCTTCCAAATTCCAAATCTATTACACTAGAAAAAAAATTAAAAGTACTCCAGTTCCGTCTCCCTGTTTCAACAGCTCTTACTGCAGGCAACTCACTTCCTACTTAGGACGCTACACCATGGAGGCTTATAGACTGGGAGGGTCAGAGTAGAGAGAGGCATACTTCAGACAGAGCATAAGGATACAAATCACTTGCTTCTGACAAAAGGAACACTAGTTTAATGGCCATGCTCCTTTACCCAACAATAATGAGAGGAAAAGAGTGTTCTTCAAAAGGCGCTATTGTGAGAAGATACAAAGGAGACATTAAAAAAAAAAAAAAAAGAATGAACAGTTAATTGTGGAAAACAGAGCAGTTTTTAATTCATCCTTCCCTTAAAGTGTTTTCCAGAATATAATCCATATTTTTCATTTGTACACATTTCAATATATGCATTTAATACATTAAACACATTTACATGTGTATGCTTGATTTTTTTCCCTTTGAAAATCTAGATGAATTTCAATACTTATTTAATAACTAAAACCACATAGAGAACCTCAACTGTGATTAGGGCCATTGGGATAGCTCCTAACTAAGCTGATACACAGGAGGCAACAGACATTATTTGTTCATTTCATTTATAGTTGAAAGTTTACTACGTAATGGGACTTGTTTTCTATTAAAATATTACAAAATACCAATAGCTAAACCTAAATAGTAAAAGATGTGTCATCTCATTAAGACAAGAAAGCAAATACTATTTGGGGTGACCTAAACCATAGTTTTTGACCTTTTTTTTTTTTTTTTTTGATAGCAGCTTTTGTTTTATTCCTTGCACTTAGATTATACCTGAACTACACAACTGATAAAACTCTGAAGTGATCAGCTCTTGGCTTGAGGTGCAGTTGCACAAAATGAGATACAGAGTGCTAACCAAATCATGACACAGTGGACTGGAAATTTTAGATTAATAAACCTCTTCCAGTGGAGAACTAAATAACTTTTACAGTTTTATCTATGGTTATTTGTTTCTCTGAAGATTTATGGTCCTCGCAACAGATATGCATCTTATCTTTCACTTTCCAGATTAAAGAGAGATGGTTTTAAACAGGCTTCTGACTGGCATAATCTGGAATTGCAGATGATCTCAATTTTTTAAAAAATGCTAAAAGTGAACTTGCAAGTCAAATGAAAATGACTTTGCGCATGTCAGGTGCACAGGGGGAAAAATCTGCATACAGCTAAACAAGGTTGATCTTCTATTAGCAATACTGATCCCCTTGCCCTGCCCTGAATCAGCCAGGTGCAATCTGTACATGCTTAACCAGGAATTAAAACTCTTCATGCTGCTGCTGCTTTAATTGATTGATGCTAAAAGTTTAGAAAATAAAACCTAACCAGCTATTACAAAGCGCCTTTAACCAAGCCTTCTCCTTTGAAAGCAGGATCCTCAATTGAAACTGGCAGACCACATTTTTAGGTTTCAAGCAGCTCTGTCATTCTACAAGGAATGTGTCTGCCACTTCACACGATAGCTTGAGCTGAAAGACATGTACTTTGAATCAGAGAATCAATAGAACACTTAATGGACAATTAGGAGAACAGCTGTAGGACTGTCAGAGACCCATCTGTACACAGCTCAAACAGCAAGCCTGGACAGGGCCTGGAAAACAAAGTACACTGCTCCAGGGCACTGGCCCCAGTACAAAACCTCCCTTTCATTTCTCATTTAATGTTAATATAGTGTTCTTTTTCATTACAAATTTTAACACGTGTAGAAAATTATGGAAATTGCTTAAGCCATTTGTCAACTTATATCATGTGAATTGATCAATAAATTTCACTACTTTGTTGTTAATGTAGATAAATTTTGGCATTTAATTAAGCTCCAGTGAAAATGTGGCCACTTTTAATTTCAGCAGATGCTGTCGTTTCATTTGTAATACATAACTACAGGGGTAAATACAACCCAATCATGAATTATCACTAAATATTTATAGACAACATAGCAATTCAGAAAATAGACACAAAAGATTTTTACACTGAAACAAATTACTGTGCAAAATCTGAAATAGGTAGTGATGAACTCTAATAGGAGCTGTGAACAGAATCTTAATATTGTAGCTCCACAAAAGAATTACATATGTATATTTTTCTCTCATGATTCTGCCTCCATCAATTATGTCTTTTATTAGGCAGAAACAATTTCAAATTCCTTTCACAAAATTGTTCCAAATGTTAAAAGATAGTTCTCTAAGTTTGTGAAAGGATATGAAAATTTATATAATAAAAATCCGTTCCTTTTTTTTTTTTTTTTTCTAAATTTGTGTGGATACAATTGGGAAGCTCCTCTTTATGGATAAGAGGAAAATCTTATGATGCTTATTTTGTACACATGATTTGAATTTGAGCTATAAGGTTGGTCAAGAGGACACTAGTGTGGGGAAAGGAGCCAAGATGCTGGACAATGGAAAAAGCAGAATGAACTTTTTAGGCTTCCTCCATATGGCCTGAGGGGCCCCAAGATGAAATCCTGCTCCTGACAGCCAGAAGCCCTATAGCCTTAACCTTCCGTGGCGTAGTCTGACATGATAAACTGCTGTATCTCATTTGAGGGGGAATAGGCTGCCTCTTGGTGATTCTGCTGGTGCCTTCAGGGAAAAGGGGATTCGAAATCACATTGCTGTCTTTACAGTGTAATCCACTCCATAACGCCCATTCCCACCATTGTCTAAATGCTTCAGTAGGAGGGCCCTGCTGGCTGTGCAATCGCTGCATTTTCAGCCGAAAAACGGACTGGAGTGCCTGTGTGTAGTGCCTTTGTAAGTATTTAAAAAATAAAGTTTAGGGAAATCAAAGCTGATCCCTCATTCCTATTTTTACAATGTCTCCATGTCGAATTGGCCATCACTGCTGAGGCAGTTTGGCACTTTCTGTTGGTCTGGCATAGGAGTACCTGGTCAGAGAAGATGATTCTCTAAATTCAGACTCTATTAGAGAAATTAGAATTAAGCAGCCAAAGGGAAAATGGATTGGGTCTTCTTGCTGAACCAAATTACACATCTAACTGCCCAGCCAAAATTCTCTCTCTGGCTCACTCTCATGCATTCATATTTCTTTTTATTCCAAAATATAAATTTCCTAGGACTTGAGGCCTTGTTTTTATACCCCTGAAAAGTAGAAGGGGCTGGAAAATCTACCTCAGCTCTAATGTGAATAATTAGGGATCTTTTTGTAATCTTTGAAATCTAGCAGTTCACAAAGTCATAATCCTAGTATTTTCCTGAATCATGTAGCTCTGTGAATTGTTCTGTCTTTGTGGGAAGCTGAGGAAAGATACAGGTTATTGCACAGGCTAAGGAAATACTGGCATTTGTTGAATATTTGATATAGACATTAAAGTGGTAAGAAAGTTAAGATAAAAGATTGGGTGAGAAACATTGGGATTCTGAAAAATTGAGATTGTAGTGAATTAAAAATGGCTACAGAATTCTTGGCCATTTCTTCCTTCAGTGAGTGGTGTTTATTTCCTCTACCCCTGAACCTAGGTTGGCCTTACAAGTGATGCTGGGTGAGATCCCAGGCCAAACCCTTGAGAACGTCTAGAAGCTACTGCTTTTGAATTCTTAGAAGTCAGTTGCCATGCTGTAAAAAAACATTCAGGTTAGACTACCAAATATTGAGTGGTTACTTGGAGAGTGGTCTTGGAAGATAAGAGACCATCCTGAGTGTTCCAGGCCTAGGCAAACTCCCAGGGGAAAGCAGCTACCCAAGAAATTGCCGCTTTTACCATGTGGAGCAGAAGAACCTCATCACTGAGCTCAGTTGACCCACAGAATCATCAGAAACAACAAATCCTTGTTAGGTTAAGCCGTGAAGTTATCAGGTGATGTGTCACATGGCAATAGGTAACTAAAACAGTTTTTATAATAAAAATCTCCCTTCTTTTTCTTCTCCTGTCCTACCCTCCTTTTGAAGTCATGCCAGCTGCCAGTCAACACTATGGCTTTTACAGAAGTGACCCAAGAAAAAGGAGCTCAGACTGGTTCCTCTGGTATTAGTTTTCTATTTTCTCTTTTTATAGTTTCATTCAATATCAAATGTCTATACCAGTGCTCAAATTGGACACTAACGGAAAGGCAACTTTTGTAACAAGAACTCCATTCCTTTTCAGGACTCAGGTCTTGAAAGTCAACAGAATGACTCAATTTACTTAAAGAAGAGTAGATTTTTTTAAAGACATCAGTAGACATTCTACAGTTTTTATATTAAAGTTGCCAAACATCAGCTCTTTAAAATAAATTTCCTCTCAGCTAAAAGAACAAACTCATAACCCTGCCATATATAGGTGTGTAACTTGGGCAAGTAATTTAATCTTCTTGGACCTCAGTTTCCTCATCTGTAAAAAGGAGACAATGGACCAGATAATCTTTAAGCTCCCTTAAACTTTGCCACCTTTCAAAGATGTATGTCATTTTTCAGGTAATGCCAGCTCACTCAATCTCTTATTGTGATCACGCTGGTGTCAACTAAAAAGTCTTTCTCTGTTGCCCAAGGCAGGAATGAATATATCCTTAATCTAATATTCTACCCTTGAATAATTGAGGTGATTGTATAATTAACTTTCTCTCAGAAAGCATAATCCTAATTTTTTTTACTTTATCATTCTATAAGAACAAAGAAGTATGACAATTTGTCTTTACCATACAAGTCTCTAAATGGATACCCATTCTTCATAAAGTTCATAAGAAGTTAGTACATGTTTTGCTTGTGGAAAAGATCTGAGAGGAATTGAGAGAGGATAATAGCTTTAGCATGGAGCAAAATAGCTTCAAAACTCACTGATTCTTGTTTCTGACATTGAAAATGATGTCACTGAAAATTCTGTTATATTTCAGAGGGTCTTAATGAAAACTTGCTAATTTCTGGGTGTAGTCAGAAACAGGATTTTAGCATAAATCTAGTTAAAAAACAAGGAAAAATAAAACTTAGGGCTCTCTACCTTGTTGCATTATTATAGTGAAATATGGTAAATATTTGGGATGGTAAAGTTTTCATTTATAATATCTAGGAAAGGAACCATATGGTTCATTAATTCCACAGACAATTCCAAAATTTAGTGGTTTCAACCATTTATGGAATCAAATAGATCTGGGGTGGAATCCTGAATGAATCATTTACCAGCTGCAGAGCCTTAGGCTATTTGATTAATCTCTGAATCTCAAGTTTCTTCCCTATAAAGCACAGATCTCTGTTTATGACATAAAAATGAGATAATGCATACAAAATGCCTAGAATAGTTAAGAGCCCAGTAAATATAAGTTACAATTAAGTGTGAGCTTCAGGAAAGCAGAAACCGTGCCTATTTTGTTCATCTTTCTATCTCAAGTGAACAGAAAAGTTGTATAAGTAAAAGATTATTACTCTGGCCAACAGCTCCAACTTCTTTACCATTGGTCTTGCTACATTTTTATCACGTAGTAGTCACATGGTTTGAGTTTCATGCCTTTTAATTTGAGCTATCTAAAAGACAAAAATAAGAGGGAGAAACCCTACATATATAGATCACTGATCCCTGGTAAATTAAAAGCTCTGAGCATGAACTAAAGACAACCATGATTCACACAGAACGGGAGACTTCTTGATCACAAAATAGGTGCCTTTGGAATTTGTTTGTTCTAACTACCTTTACAAAGGCCACTATTTTGGCCGGCTTCTGCTTCGGTGAAAGTTTTCTAACAGAGAAGTAAATTGGCTTTTAGGGGATCCCTGTGGGATAGTTGTAATTCAGTCTGATAGAAAAATAAAACAGAAAGAGGTTCTAGACAATTTGCTCCAACTCAATCGATGACCAAATTGAAAGTAGAACTCACATTGCTTAATTTCCTAATCATTATTCAATTATTGATCATACTTATTTGCTTCCTATATTGAGAGAGAATTTGGTTAATGGTATGAAGCAACATTAGAAAACAAGGTATATAATGTGTGGTCTCAATCTTACTTCAGGGAATTCGGGCTGAATTTGCAACAAATCTTACAAACCTTATAAAGATCAGTGATCAAAGTCTGCCCAGGGGTCCTGCTGCCCTAGATGGAGAATCAATTCTGGTTCACATTAATATGAGTATACTTTAAGTGTGGCAAGCATTGGTAGAGGATGAGATTATCTCATCCCCAATCTGTACCAAATACATGCCTAATCAATCATCCCCTGTGAAATGAGCCAGTTTATTGAGTCTCTACATAAGGAAACACAAAGCCATACAAAAAGATTCACATTCCAAAATAAAACTACTACACTCCAATATTTCTATTACTACACAAGTTAATATGGCTATTCATAAAGTTAAAGCCAATGAATACACAAGGCATAAAGCAGAAAGGAGGTTAGGGGAATTTGCCAGAGAGGAGGCCAAACTGTAAGTATGGAACCTGGTATTAAATGTTCTAAGGTACCTGGTAATAGAGGTAGAAGGTAAGGTACCTTCTCACTCCTGTGAGAAGGAAGGTAGGAGCAATAGGAAATGAGAAGAGGCAGTTTATAAGAAGCATTACCACAAACAGAACTCTGGCTGAAACCTGGGTATCTTGTTCTTTGTACTCAGGGTTGAATATTCCAAGTTCCATAAGAGCTCTCAGATGATCCTAAATCTTCACCTTCCTATCAGCTGGGTTGTAGCTTTTGATGGGATTTAAGATTCTAAGAGCTAGTGTATCTAAACAATCATTGTGGTGTTTCTTTTCTTTACATGCTAATATTAAGAAAGTATCCTTTATGTCGTAGAAGTCAGGTAAACCACAGTCAAGCTCTGTGGCTTGAGGAGGAGAAGCTGACTTGAATCAGAGATGTGGGTTTGGTTCAATTTCCAGAGCAGACCAAATAACTGTAATGGATCACAGAGAGCCTCATGCTAGTTCTTCTGAGAAGTTGATGTGTACGTGTGCATAAAATGTATATTAGAAGTATATTAATACAATTCTATCTCAACAGATTTAATTCTTAAATGCTACATATACTTGTTTAATCTCCCATTTTAAAAGTAGAAAAGGTTAGATTATAACATCAGGTTAGCTCTCTTTGAAGCAGGTAATAATTAAGTTGATTCACTGTTGCAATTACTGTCAAATCCCCCTTAATTACCAGAGATTTTATAGCAGCTTCATTATACGTCTGCTGTAATGCATTGTGGCCCTAAGGAGAAGTGTTGCAGGAAATTCTGCATAGCATGGATAATTCTAACCTGCAGTTAACAGCTTCCAGCAAAAGCTCCTGCACTAAATTTATCTTTTTTTGACATTTCTCCCTGTTACTCAAGCAGTTAAATGAGGTAACATTACTAAAATACCTACCTAACTTTGAAAGTTAGAATTGATTTCTCCATAGACATTAAAAACAACAACAAAAAATAGATGAAGGGATAAATTAGCCTTCAATAATTCCTGAAAAAGCATTAAGTTATGTTTAATAATGAATTTAGTTTATAGCATTCAAAAAGATGTGAGATCTATATCTAAATCATGAATACATCTCAGATTTCTACTTCCTATGGATATTTCTTAGGTGATACGCAAGACAAAAATTATTGCTAAATTCCTAACAGATCATCTTGAAGAGGATAATCAACTGCTTTTTATTTATCAATGATTTTTCAGCTAATTTCTGGGAAAAGTAATCATTTTAAAAAGGTCATTTTTAAGTTTCCATATCACTGCTTGTTTTCATTGGAAAAATCTTTACAAATCAGAGCCTGCAAATTGAGTAAAGTTCAAAACAGATAACTGAATAATGTCTCTCACAGATCCCTTTTTGACCAAGGAATTTACTCCACAGAATATATTAGATTCAGAAAGGGTTGCAGTGTCAATGACACTATTGGCAGCTGTGTTAACAGTTAAGGGCCTGGCTTTGTACAGCAACACAGTTATTAAATTTCTCCAGAGACCATGACTCATTAATCAAATATTCATACATCTCTGTAAATACACACTGAACAGAGAATACCCTCAGAGCTGAGCATCCCAGTACAAGTGCTCTTTCATGTAACACTGACAAAATCCTGAGAACATGCGGTCATGTTTTGCATTTCTAATGCACTGTGTCCTCTTTAATACTCCATTTCCTAAAAACAGAACACAAATGATCTTACTGATCGCAAGTGTTAGAGGGTTACAATTAAAATTATTCCACTATTGCTTCATACCATCTTTTTTAAAAATGAGGACAGTGAATCAATTCTTCTGTTCTTTGTTTACCATCAAACAAGTAATTTTTTCCCAGGCGGATGAAGAAACCCAGGCCATGCTCCTATTAATACAAGAATTTGTATTAGCATGAAAACAACAAATCACTACTTAAACTAGGGAGGCCAAATAACTTAACATATTAGCAGACATGAACTTGCTATATTTTGCAAAGTCCTCAGTCTGCTTAATACCACTGGGAGTTTTCCTCTTATTGTACAGTAACAAAAGGTTCTTTCTCAATTGCGGTCTCTGGAAAATTGGGGTCTGAAGGCCAGGCAAAGAAGAGAAGGCTCAAAATGTTGCCTCATAAGGCTACTAAAATCAGACTCTTCACCTCAGGGTGGGCAGGATGTACTATGCAAAGGCAAGAGAGAAAGGGAACATCTTACATAAACTTCCCATCTATCTCGCAGTTTCTGAAACAACAGGAACCTGGTTCTTAATGCCAGTAAAATATAAGCAAATCTGTCAAGTGCTATCTCATCTCCTCAGCCTGTCAAGTCTACTAACTGAACTGCCTGTGTCTTTGATTCCAGTTTTCCAAAATTCTGGCCATATTAGGTCAAAGACTTCCCTCCCACGACTGCCCTGCTTTCATCCCCAGGCAGTTCAGCCCTCCTCCACCCTGTGCTATTTTTGCTTGCGCCTTCTTCTCCATCCTTTGGAACCTCTAACTCAGTATGATACAGGGAAAACTAGAACAGGCTTTGGAATCTGGAGAGGTTTAAATCCCAGATCTGCAAATTACGTTACCGTATCTGACCTCAGTTACTTCATCTATAAAATGGAAACAATATAAATACCTAATTTCCCAGAATTATTGTGAAGATTGAACTAAATATAGTATTTTATAAAATACTTAATAGGGGCACCTGGGTGTCTCAGGCGGTTAGGTGTCCGACTTCGGCTGAGGTCATAATCACGCAGTTCATGAGTTTGAGCCCCGCATTGGGGTCTGTGCTGACAGCTCAGAGCCTGGAGCCTGCTTTGGATTCTATGTCTCCCTCTCTCTGCTCCTTCCCTGCTCATGCTTGTTCGCTCGCTCTCTCTCTCAGAAATAAAGAAACATTTAAAAAAAATTTTTAATACTTAATAAGTGCCCCCAAAATGGCCATTGTTGCCATTGGTATCGTTATCCTAATCATCAGTCCTCTGTTTCTTCACATTGACTCAAAGATTTATTTTTCCTGACAATAGTAAGGAATTTCTAAACTCGCCAAGCAAAGACTCCTCCTTCCATTTAAACCTGTCAGAGGGATAGTTTTGCATTCCCACTTCCAGGTGCTGGTTCTGTTATCATTCACACCTTCTCCTACTCAAACACTCAGAATGTTCCAACTCATGACTTCAGCCTGAACTCCTCGCCTTGACCATCATTCTCATGATCTTCTATCATTCCATGTCTCCCACTTTCTCACTCTAAATCCTCCGGTGGTCTGTTGAAGTCAATGGACTCATTCTCAAAATATTTTTATATAAATGAAATATATATGGCTGCAAAGGAAAATGGTTGTTAAAATATTTTTAAGTTTGTGACATATAGTAATATATTTTTTCTTTATCAATCCAGTAATAAGTCCTAGCAGCAGCTAGTCCTGCCATCATTTCAAAGCAGTGTGTAAATATTTCCAAATAACTGCATTAATTATGATTTGAAAATATTTATGATTTCTGTTAGTGACAAAATCCTGGGTACTGCTGATCCTACTGCACTTTGTTGCCTACATTCTTAGTGGAAGGAAATACTGTGTTTCAGTTAGATGTTAGCGAAAATAAAGATGTAATTTCTTTATGTCCAAGTTCATAGACCCTTGAATTCTATTTCTGGGTTCATCAAGTTAAGAACCTTTACATTAAATGAACTATTGTTCTTCAGCCCCATTGAAATACACTGACTTCATCCACAGACTCTATAGAATTATATCTCGGTAAAACAGACTCTAAGGGGAGGGCTTGAGAAATCATCTTCCAATTTTAAATCTTCACATTTTAGTGTTCAAACTAAATCCCACTTCCTCTGACTTCTGTACCCTTTGTTTCTTCCTTCATAGTATCCTTCCCCCATGTCTCTCTCCTAGGCATCTACCTACATAAGTATAGGTTTCAGGCCCTCAGTAATAGGCCCTTGATAAACATTTAATTCTTATCATTCATTTTTCTGTCCACATCATCACAGGATATTTATCATCATCCCCTTACTCACTAATAGTAGTGCTCTGTGGGCAGAACAACCAAAATCAGCCACATGTATTTCAAATGTACCCTCTAGGGATGGCCTTCCACCTTGACCCTGCTTTCATTTGGAAAATATGTCCATGGACCTCTGTCTGAATCTTTGTGCAGTTTCATTATTGGCCCAAATACTTACCTTAACCCTACTGGTATATAAATCATACCAGACTTTTAGGATTCATCTCAAATGCCACTTCCTCCATGAAGACTTTCTTAACCCCCATAACCAGATGCAAGGTCTCTTTTGAAACCAAATATAATTTTATTTTGTAGAACTTCTATTCTAAGTCTTCTCTTCCCCTACCAAGTGTGAGCTTTTGTGTATTTTCCCCACTTTTAAGTAAATCCCTAAACTCCCTGACAGACGTGTCACTTTATTTCAGTGTATTCTGTAGAGCCTACAGACATTCAATATTGGAATGGAATTAAGAGGTTTGGGAGTGGGGGGTTTCTTTTCTTTTCTTTTTTTGTTTCTCTCTAAATTTTGGTCTCCAGTGCCAGTACACACACACACACACACACACACACACACACACACACACACTACTCTTAAAGCCTTTTCAAATCTTAAGGTAGACATGAAGGAAATCTTGACAACAGTTTTTAAAGGCTAATACTGAGTATTCACTATGGGCCAGGCATTTTTTCTAAGTGTTTTTGCATGTTTCCTCACTTAATCCTCCCAGTAGCCCAATGTTATGATTACTCTTATCCTTATTTTATAGATGAGATTAAGTGACATACTCAAGGCCATGTAGCTAGTAAGTGCTAAAGTCACAATTTGAGCAGAGCCAGTTGGACTCTACAGTTCAACCAGTTTATTAATGTCATCTCCACCGTGTAACACTGGAGCTTCACAGGGAAATTGAATATGTTTTTTCCTAAATACAAAGATTCATAATTTTTTTCCAAACTAGTAGTTTCAAGTGAATAATGGGCAGTCTTACTTTTAAAGTACTCGTTGTGGCTGCTGCTTGGATATAACATAATCTACTGTAATTTTATGATATGACCATAACTATAGGACCTGTGTTTTACATGTTTTATTCCTTTCTAAACATGTCTTTGGGGGGCGCCTGGGTGGCGCAGTCGGTTAAGCGTCCGACTTCAGCCAGGTCATGATCTCGCGGTCCGTGAGTTTGAGCCCCGCGTCGGGCTCTGGGCTGATGGCTCAGAGCCTGGAGCCTGTTTCCGATTCTGTGTCTCCCTCTCTCTCTGCCCCTCGCCCGTTCATGCTCTGTCTCTCTCTGTCCCAAAAATAAATAAACGTTGAAAAAAAAATTTAAAAAAAAAACATGTCTTTGGTATTTGGAGCCAATTTTACACAATGTAAAAGTACAACATAACTCTTTATGTTGTAAAAACAGAAACTGACAAAATGAACACAAATTTTGCAGAAATTAACAAGCTGATCCTAAAATTCATATGAAAATACAAGGAATTCAGAACTTCCAAGATTATCTTGAAAAGAAGAAAATTGGAAGACTTCTACTTTCCAGTTTCAAATTTTACTACAAAGCTATAGTGATCAAGATAGTGTGGCAGTGGCATAAGGATAGACATATAGATAAATGGCATAGAACTGGGAGTCCAGAAATACACTCATATTTATGGTCAGTTGATTTTCAATAAGAATACCAAGACCATTCAATGGGGAAGGAATAGTCTACAACAAATAGTGCCTGGGACAACTGGATATCCATATGTGAAAGAAGGAATATGGACACTTATACAAAAATCAACTGAAAATGAGTAAAAAACAAAAATCAAATGTAAGAGCTAAAACTGTCAAACTCTTAGAAGGAGTATAGGTGTAAGCCTTTGTGACGTTGGATTAAGCAACGGTTTCTTAAATATGACACCAAAAGCAGACACAACCAAGGAAATAGAGAATAGATAAATTGGACTCCATCAAAATTAAAACCATTTGTGTTTCAAATGACACCATCAACAAAGTGAAGAGAAACCCCACATAATGGGAGGAAGTGTTTGTAAGTCATATATCTAATAAAGGACTTGTATCCAGAATATGCAAAGAACTCTTACAATTCAGTAATATAAAGACAAATAACCAATTTAAAACGAAGAAAGAATTTGAATACACACTTGTCCGAAGAAATTATACAAACGGCCAACAAGCACATGAAAAGATACTCAACATCATTAGTCACTAGGAAAATGCAAATAAAAACCACAATAAGGTACCAATTTATAAACACTAGATAGCTAAAATGAAAAAGGCAATAACAAAGGTTGTTGAGGAAGTAGAAAAATTAGAAATGTCATACAATGCTGGTGGGATTGTAAAATGGTACATCACATTGGAAAACAATTTGGCAGTTCCTTAAATAGCTAAACATAGAGGTACCACATGCAAGTAAACCCCTAGACATATACCCAGGAGAAATCATATGAAATGAGAACAAGTGTCTACACAAAATTGTGTATATAGATGTTCACAGGGTCATTAATAATAACCCAAAAGCAGAAACAACCAATCTCCATCAACTAATGAATAAACAAAATGTGGTATATCCATCAAATGGAATATTATTCAGCCACAAAAAAGAATGAAGTGCTGATGCATGCCACAGTCTTGAAAGTAGTATGCTTAAGTGAAAGGAGTCTGACACAAAGGCCATGTCTGTACGAGTCCACTTATATGAACTGTGTGGAATAGGCAAATCCATACAAACAGAAAGTAGATTAGTTAATAGGTGCAGGGTTTCTTTTTAAAGTAATGAAAATATTCTGGATTTTGATAGTGGTAATCATTTACAACTCAGTGAATATATTAAAAACCACTGAACTGTACACTTTAAATGAGTGAATTACATCTTAATAAAGCTGTTACTTAAAAAAAAAATCCATGAGATACCACTTCACACCCCCTAGGATAATAATCAAAAAGACATTAGATTTACATATGTAATCTGGTTCCCCTAAATCACCTTCAATGTTAGAAAATTTGGACTTTTGAACATCAGACAAAGAAGCACTTTGGGCTCTGAGCTGATGCTGCCTGCCAGCTAATGTTACAATTTTTGTATAGCAGCTTATTCAGTATTGGATTTTACATTTCATTTCCCCTTATTTTGTAAACATGACCTGAAAATAGAAAAATGAAAGTGCTGAGACTCATGGTGAGAAATGTATGTCTCATAAATTTGATATAATTAGTATACAGACAGAAATAATGATTAGCCTCAATGAAATGCTCACTTGACTCTAAGTCAATCAACTGTATATTTGACTATAGAAGAATAAAAATAAAGAGCATCTGTGAAATGCTATAACTAGATCATCTAAGATCATGTCAAGATTATATGATTAAAAATCATTTTACAACATTTTTAATATTTTTATAGTATTCTGTACTCTCTGGAAAAAACCTTCCTCAAAACATTGTTTGGAAACATCTGTGGTTCAGTTCCTTCAGATTCAACTATTTTAAGTGTTTATAGGAACATATATATATATATAACTAAGAGCCCCTCTAAGTACAGGCTTGGACTGGTAGCCACAAAATTGGTCAAGCACAGTGGGTCAGTTTTAGGAACCAGTCATAAGACATCTCTCTCTGCCCCTCCACCACTCACCTGCATGCATGCACTCTCGCTCTCAAAATAATCAAACCTAGAAAAAAACATGCTTAATGTAAACATGAAAACAAAATAGAAGGGAATGTAGACAATTGAAAGTAGTATATATATATATATATTTTAAGATTCTGTTTTTAAGTAATCTCTATACCCAACATGAGGCTCTAAGCCACAACCCTAAGATCAAGAGTTGCATGCTCTACTGACTGAGCCAGCCAGGTGCCCTAGAAAGTAGTATGTTGAGAACAGAAGTGTGAGGTAGATTTCTTTTTCCTGTGATATCTACTTAAAGTATTTTGGAAATAATTTAAATATATATGTGCATCTCTCAATTAAAATCCTCTGATTACTAACTGGAGTCCTGACCATAAACTCTTGTCACCTGCTCCATTATGTGATTATCCAAGTCCTGGGACTCTAATTGTTACCTTAATCCCAGATCTAATTCCCCATCTTAGATTCATTAACTATCATTTAATACAAGTAAATTGATCACAATAGTGCTGAGTAAATAGCAAGTAGTATGTAAATATTAACTACAGGGATGCCACATTGTATGGCTCCAGGTAGTGCCATTCACACAACATACATCAAAGACAGTATCCCTTGAAGTTGCGTGACATGGCCACCCATATCCACTTCCTGGCACTGGTTAGTATTTACTTTCTTCCAATGCCTACATCAAATTTTAAATCACCCCAGCCTATAAGTCTTTTTAATTAGTATTTTTTTATCTGTGTCACTTTACTGTGCTGTATTTACCTATCACATTTCTAATTTTGTTTACCTTTCCTGCTTATAAAATAACTTCTTTTTAAACCCATGAATTCCCACTTCTTATTAATTTATATTAGTATAAAATATAAATACAAAACATTTATAATTATTAAATTTTCAGTGACTTAAATGGAAGATGAGTCTCCATAGAATTTTATGTTTTGCTCTTGCATGACATCCAGCATATGGACTGTTGACTTAAAATAAGGGAAGAGCTGGGCACGTGTGTGGCTAAGTCAGTTGAGCATCTGACTCTTGATTTCAGCTCAGGTCATAGTCCCAGGAGCCCCACATTGGGCTCCACACTGAGCATGGAGCCTGCTTAAGATTTTTTCTCTCTCCCTCTGCCCCTCACCCCCACTCACACTCTCCCTGTCTCCCTAAAAAAATAAGGGAAGAGCTAGTAGAAGAATCACTGAAGATGGTGGAAAGGATCCTCAGCTCACCTCCTCGCCCAACACAGCAAGTCTGTAAATACATATAGAACAACTCTCTCTGAGAACCATAAGACTAAAAAAACAGCTCTTCCAGAACTAAAGATATTTTTTAAAAGCCCACATCAAGAAGGGCAGGAGGGGCAGAGATGCAGTCTGATCAGAACCCACAACCCCAGTGTGGCAACCCACAAGTGGGAAGGATATCACAGGTGCAGAGGTCCTCCCTGATTAGCAAGGGGTTCAAGCCCCACATCTGCCTGCTCTGGGGACCTGCACCAGAGAGACAAGCCTCCATCACATCTGGCTTTGAAAATCAGCAGAGTTTAACTCCAGGATCTTTGAGTATCAGTGGAGCTTAACTCCAGGAGAACTAGAAGGCTATAGGAAACCAAGACTCTGCTCTTAAAGGGTCCGTGCACAAACTCACTCACTCCAAGACCCAGCACAGAGGCAGCAGTTTGAAAAGTGCCTGGGCTATACATGACGATTTATTGACTAATTTTAGGGCAAGTGCTAGAGGGGCAAGGATCCATAGGAACTTTTCTCTGGGAATAAAAGCACTGGTGGTTGTCATTTTCCTTGCCCTCTGGTGTAAGCCAACAATAGTGGGCACTAGTTTTGACACTCTCCATCTACCTTGCTAGCACCACTCACCCCAACCAGGCATTCCCCTGTAGACCCACCCCCACCCATCCTGCCCTGGCTAGCACCCCTCCTAAGTAGCTCCTGTCCCAGAGGGTGGGGACAGCCCTGCCCACCAGCAAGCCCACAAGAGTAGTGGCCAGGTCTTGCAGGAAGCCACATTGGGTCTAACCCCTCCCACAAGTGCACCCATGGCAGTTTCAGGTAGCCATAAGATGGCACATGCAGTCTACACAGGGGACACCCTCAGAGTGCCTGGTTCTGCTGACCAGAGGGGACTGCACTTCTAGGCCCCACAGAATGCCTTCTATGTAAGGCCACTCCTTCAAGACCAGGAATTGTAGCTGACCTACCTAATACATAGAACAAATAGACAGGAAAAATGAGGGAATATGTTCCAAATAAAAGAACAAGAAAAGCCTCAGAAAAAGAACTAGACAGAAAGGAGATAAGCAAACTACCTGATAAAGAGTTCAAAGTAATGGTCATAAAGATGCTCCTCCAACTTGGCAGAAGAATGGATGAACACAACGAGAACTTCAAGAAAAAGGAGATATATTTTTTTTAAAAACTCAGAACTGAAAAATACAATAACAAAAAATACACTAGAGGGAGTCAATAGCAGATTAGAAGATGTATAACAATCAGTGATCTGGAAGACAGGGTAGTGGAAATTATCCAAGATGAAAAGCAAAAAGAATCTTTTTTTTTTAGATTTTTTTTATTAAAAATTTTTTTTCTGGGGCGCCTGGGTGGCGCAGTTGGTTAAGCGTCCGACTTCAGCCAGGTCACGATCTCGCGGTCCGTGAGTTCGAGCCCCGCATCAGGCTCTGGGCTGATGGCTCAGAGCCTGGAGCCTGTTTCCGATTCTGTGTCTCCCTCTCTCTCTGCCCCTCCCCCGTTCTGTTGCTCTGTCTCTCTCTGTCCCAAAAATAAATAAACGTTGAAAAAAAAAATTTAAAAAAAAAATTTTTTTTCTGATTTTATTTATTTAAAAAAATTTTAACGTTTATTTGAGAGAGCATGAGTGGGGGAGGGGCAGAGAGAGGGAGGCATGGAATCCAAAGCAAGGCATGGAATCCAAAGGCATGGAGCTATCAGCACAGAGCCTGACGCGGGGCTTGAACCCATGAACTGCAAGATCATGACCTGAGCTGAAGTAGGACACTCAACTGACTAAGCTAGCCAGGCACCCCCGACCAACTGTGATTTTAAAATCATTGAGCCTTTCTGCCTGCTAAGTAGCTCTGTTTCTGGAGGAGCATTTCAGGTGGAAGTTAGGAAGCAGCTGGTAAAAGATTTCAGGCTAATACTAACATAAACCCGCCTGAAAGTCATAAATAAATTATATACACAGTCATAGTATATGCTTGCACACACATAGTATATCCCCCAAACAATCTTTTCTTCTGTTTGCTCAATACTATGACAATTACGAACCCAAAGAGATCCACACCAAGACACATAATTAAAATGTCAAAAATTAAAGAATCTGAGGGGCACCTAGGTGGCTCAGTTGATTGAATACCCAACTGTTGATTTCTGCTCAAGTCATGATCTTGCAGTCGTGAGATTAAACCCTGCATCAGGCTCTGCACTGAGCATGGAGCCTGCTTAAGATTCTCTCTCCCCTATAGGGGCACCTGGGTGGCTCAGTTAGTTGAGCATCCAACTTTTGGCTTAAGTCATGATCTCATGGTTTGTGGGTTCAAGCCCCATGTCAGGCTCCGTGCTGACAGCTCAGAGCCTGGAACCTGCTTCAGATTCTGTGTTTCCCTCTCTCTCTGCTCCTCCCCCACTTGCTCTCTCTCTCTCTTTCTCTCAAAAATAAATAAACATTAAAAATTTTTTAAAAGGTCTCATAAATTTGGTGTAATTAATATACAGACAGAAATAATGATTAGCCTCAATGAAATGCTCACTAGAATCAATCAAGTGTATGTTTGACAATAAAAGAATAAAAATAAAGAATACCTATGAAATGCTATAACTATATCATCTAAGATCATGTCAAGCTTGTATGATTAAAAATGATTTTACATTGTTTTAAATATTTTTATAGTATTCTTTACTCTCTGGACAGAACCTTCCTCTTCCCTGTTCGTGTGCTCTCTCCCTCTCAAAATAAAAAACCAAATAAATAAATAAGATCAAAGACACTTAAGAGCAACAACAGAAAAGCAACTAGTTATGTACAAGGGAACACCCATAAGACAATCAGCTGACTTTTCAGCAGAAACTCTGCTAGCCAGAAGAGAGTGGCATGATGTATTCAAAGTATTGAAAGGAAAAAACCTACAACCAAGAAATATAATTATCATTCAGAATTGAAGGAGACATAGTTTCCCAAGCAAAAAAAAGGTAAAGGAGTTCATCAGTCTAAACCAGATTTATAAGAAATGTGGAAAAGGCCATAACTAGAAGAAAATTATGAAAGAAGAAAATCTCAATGGTAAAACCTAACATATAGTAAATGCAGTGGATCAACCACTTGTAAAGTCAGTATGATGATTAGAATATAATAGTAGCTCCTTTATACTTGCTAGATGGGATGCTGCCCAATTTATGGATCATAGAAAAAGCCAAATTAGACATTTTTAAGAACAAAAGTAGTCAATCAATTATATCTACAATAATTAGTTAAGGCACGCACACAATAAAAAGATGTAAAATATGACATATACAGAAAATGTAGAAGGGAAAGTGAAAATGTAGTGCTTTTAGAATGTGTTCAACAGTATGGAAGTCCCTCAAAAAGTTAAAAATAGAACTACCCTACAATCCAGCAATTGTACTATTAGATATGTACCCAAAGGATACAAAAATACTAATTTGAAGGCACACATGCACCCCAGTGTTTATAGCAGCACTGTCAACAATAGCCAAATTATAGAAACAGCCCAAATGTCCATCGACTAATGAATGGATAAAGAAGATATGGTGTATATATATACACACACACATTCCATATACACACAATGGAATATTACTCAGCCATAAAAAAAGAATGAAATCTTACATTTGCAATGATGTAGATAGAGCTAGGGAGTATCATGCTAAGCAAAATAAGCCAATCAGAGAAACACAAGTACCATAATGATTTCACTCATATATAGAATTAAAGAAACAAAACAGAAGAACATGGGGTGGGTGGAGAGAAGCAAATCATAAAACAGACTCTTAACTATAGAGAACAAACTGAAGATTGCTGGAAGGGAGGTGGGCAGAGGAATGGGTGATGGGTATTAAGGAGGGCACTTGGGATGAGCACTAGGTGTTGTATATAAGTGATGAGTCACTAAATGCTATACCCGAAACTAATTTTACACTATATGTTAACTAACTAGAATTTAAATAAAAACTTGAAAAAAAAATGATATATTTGTTTATCCTGCAGTTTTAAATTCAATAGTTCTCAATACACATTAAAAACTATTCTGAGGGGCGCCTGGGTGGCGCAGTCGGTTAAGCGTCCGACTTCAGCCAGGTCACGATCTCGCGGTCCGTGAGTTCGAGCCCCGCGTCAGGCTCTGGGCTGATGGCTCAGAGCCTGGAGCCTGTTTCCGATTCTGTGTCTCCCTCTCTCTCTGCCCCTCCCCCGTTCATGCTCTGTCTCTCTCTGTCCCAAAAATAAATAAACGTTGAAAAAAAAAAAAAAAAAAAACTATTCTGAGATTTTATATAAAAAAAAATAGAATGTGTTTGAACTTATATGACCATCAACTTAAAGTAGACTGCTGGGGGTGCCTGGGTGGCTCAGTCAGTTAAGCGGCCAACTTTGGCTCAGGTCATGATCTCACGGTCCGTGAGTTCAAGCCCCAAATTGGGCTCTGTGCTGACAGCTTGGAGCCTGGAGCCTGCTTTTGTTTCTGTGTCTCCCTCTCTCTCTGCCCCTCCCCCATTCATGCTCTCTCTGCCTTTCAAAAATGAATAAATGTTAAAAAAAATTATAAAGTAGACTGCTGTATACATAGGATGTTATATATGAATCTCATGGTAACCATAAACCAAAACGTATAGTAAATATGCAGTAATAAAGAGAAAGGAATCCAGGCATAACGCTAAAGAAAATCATCAAATCATAAGGGAAGAGAACAATAAAAAAGGAACAGAGAAGAACTACAAAACAACCAGAAAACAATGAATAAAATAGCAATACGTACATACCTATCAGTAATTACTTTAAGTGTAAATGGACAGAATGCTCCAATCAAAAGACATAGGGTGACTAAATGGATTAAAAAAAACAAGACCTATTTATATGCTACCTACAAAAGACTCACTTCAGACCTAAAGACACATACAGATTGAAAGTAAAAAGATGCAAAAGAATATTTTGTGCAAATGCAAATGAAAAATTTAAAAGCCAAGGTAGCACTATTTATTTCAGACAAAACAGACCTTAAAACAAAGATTGTTGTAACAAGATTGTAACGAGACAAAGAAGGACGTTACATAATGATAAAGGGATCAATCTAACAAGAGGATATAACAATTGTAAATACCTATGCATGCACCAAACTTAGAAGCATATAAGTATGTAAAGTGAATATTAACAGGCATAAAAGGAGAAACAAAGTAATACATTAATAGTAGGTGACTTTAAGACCCCCTTGACGGCATGGATACAGACAGAAAATCACTAAGGAAACAGTGACTCTAAATGACACATTAGACAAGATGGACTTACCAGATAAATACAGAACATTCCATCCAAAACCAGCAGAATACACATCCTTTTCAAGTGTCCATAGAACATTCTCCAGAATAGATCGTGTTAAGCCAGAAAACAAGTCTCAATAAATTTAAGATTGAAATCATATCAAGCATCTTTTCCAACCACAACAGTATGAAACTAGAAATCAATTGCAAGAAAAAAACTAGGAAAAATACAAACAGATGGAAGCTAAACATGTTATGAAACAACCGATGAGTCAATGAAGAAAGCAAAGAGGAAATAAAAAATATCTGGAGACAAATGAAAATGGAAACACAGTGTTCCAAAACCTATGGGTCACAGCAAAAGCATTTCTAAGAGGGAAGTTTATAGCAATATAGGCCTACCTCATGAATCAGGAAAAATCTCATAAATAATCTAACCTTACAACTAAAGGAACAAGAAAAAGAAGAAAAAGCAAAGCCCATAGTTGGCATAGGGAAGGTAATAATAAAGATCAGAGTGGAAATAAATGAAATAGAGACAAAGGAAAAAAAAAAGAGGAGAAGGAAAAAGAAAAAAATCAGTGCAACTAAGAGCTGGTTTTGAAAAGATAAATATAATTGATAAACCTTAGCCAGATTCACCAAGAGAAAAAAGAGAGAACTCAAAATCAGAAATGAAAGAGAAGTTACAAATGACACCACAGAAATACAAAGGATTATAAGGAATTACTACAAACAACTATATGCCAACAAATTAGACTACATACAAGAAATGGGTAAATTCCTAGAAATATACAATCTTCCAACACTGAATTAGGAAGAAAGAAAATCTGAACAGACCAATTACTGGTAATGAAATTGAATTAGTAATCAGCAAACTCACAACAAACTAAAGTCCAGGACCAGATGGCTTCACAGGTGAATTCTACTAACCATTTAAAGAAGAGTTAATATCTGTCCGTCTCAAACTATTCAAAAAAAGATTGAAGAGGAGGGAACACTTCCAAATTCATTCTACAAGGGCAGCATTACCCTGATACCAAAACCAAAGACACACACACACACACACACACACACACACACACACACACACACACACACACGCACACACACATGCACACACTCACACTCTGTAGTCCAACATCCCTCATGAATATAGATGCAAAAATCCTCAACAATATCAAATGTCAAATATCAAACCAAATTTGACAATACATAAAAAGGATCGTATACCATGGTTAAGTGAGATTTAGTCCAGAAATGCAAGGATGGTTTAATATTGGCAAATCAATCAATGTGATGCACCACATTAACAAAATCGTATGATCAATAGATGCAGAAAAGGCATTTGACAAAATCCAACATCCATTTATGATAAAAACTCTCAACAAAGTGGGTCATGAGGGAACATACCTCAACATAAATAAAGGCTACATGTGACAAATCCACAGCTAACATACTCAGTGGTAAAAAGTTGAAAACTTTTCCTTTAAGATCAGGAATAAGACAAGAATGCACACTTTTGCCACTTTTATTCAACATAGTACTGAGAGTCCCAGACACAGCAATCATACAGGAAAAAGAAATAAAAGGCATCCAAGTGGTAAGGAAGAAATAAAACTGCCACTATTTGCAGATGGAATGATACTGTATATAGAAAAAACCCTAAAGACTTCACCAAAGAAACTATTAAAACTAATAAATGAATTCAGCAAAGTTGCAAGATACAGAAATTTATTGTTTCTATATGCTAACAACTAACTATCATAAAGAGAAATTAAAAAAACAATCCTATTTACAATTGCATCAAAAAGAATAAAATACCTAGGAATAAATCTGACCAAGAAGGTGAAAGACCTGTACTCTGAAAAATTTAAGACATTGATGAAAGAAACAGAAGATGACATACATAAATGGAAATACATATCATACTCATGGATTGGGAGAATTAACATTGTTAAAACTACAGATTCAATGCAACCTCTATCAGCATTTTTCAATGAACTAGAACAAATAATCCTAAAATCTGTATGGAACCGCAAAATATCCCCAATAGAGCAATCTTGAGAAAAAACAAAGCAGGAAGTATCACAGTCTCAGATTTCAAACTATACTACAAAGCTGTAGTAATCAAAATTGTATAGTACTGGAACAACAACAACAAAAATAGACACATGAAACAGTGAAACATAACAGAAAGCCCAGAAACAACTCACACTTATATGGTCAATTATCTGTGACAAAGGAGGCAAGATTATTACATGGAAAAAGACAGTTTCTTCAATAAATGGTGCTGGAAAAACTGGACAGCTACATTCAAAAGAATGAAACTGGATCAGTTTCTTACATCATACACAAAAATAAATTCAAAATGGATTACAGACCTAAATGTAAGACCTGAAGCCATAAAACTCCTAAAAGAAAACATAGGCAGTAAACTTTTTTTTTTTTTTTTTTGGTAAACTCTTAGCAATATTTTTTTTTGGATCTGTCTCCTCAGGCAACAGGAACAAAAGCAAAAATAAATAACTGGGACTACATCAAATTAAAAAGCTTTTGCACTGTGAATGAAACTATCAAACAAAACAAAATGGGAACCTATTGAATGGAGGAAGAAGATATTTGCAAACGATATATCTGATAAGGGATTAATATCCAAAATATATGAAGAATTCATATAATTCACCAAAAATACAATCCAATTAAAAAATAGGCAGTTGGGGGACGCATGAGTGGCTCAGTTGGTTGGGCATCCGACTTTGACTCAGGTCATGATCTCACAGTTTGTAAGTTCGAGCCCTGCATCGGGCTCTGTGCTGATAGCTCAGAGCCTGGAGCCTGCTTTGGATTCTGTGTCTCCCTGTCTCTCTGCCTCTCCCTTGTTCATTCTGTCTCCTTCAAAAATAAATAAACACTAAAAAAAATTTTTTTTAATGGGCAATTGGGGCATCTGGGTGGCCCAGTCAGTTAAGTGTCTGACTTTTGATTTCAGCACAGGTCATGATCTCACAGCTTCTGAGTTCAGGCCGTGCATTGGGCTCTATGGTGACAGTGCAGAGCCTGCTTGGGATTCTCTCTGTCCCTCTGTCTCTGCCCCTCCCATGCGTGTGTGTTCATGCTCTCTCTCTTTCTCTCTGTAAACAAACAAAAAAACAAAAACAGAAACAAAAACAGGCAAAGGACCTGAATAGACATTTTTCCAAGACATACAGATGGCTGATAGGCATATGAAAATGTGCTCAACATCACTAATCATCAGGACAAAGCAAATAAAAGACACAATGAGATTATCACCTCTATACCTGTCAGAATGGCTAGTATCAAAAAGACAAGAAATAACAAGTGTTGGAGAAGACATAGAGAAAAGGGAACCCTCCTGCACTGTTGGTGGGTATATCAATTGGTGCAACCACTATGGAAACCAGTATGGAGTTTCCTCAAAAAATTAAAGATAGAAATACTGTACAACCTAGCAACTCCACTTCTGGGTAATATCCTAAGAAAACAAAAACACTAATCCAAAAAGATGTATGCACTCATATTCAATGCAACATTATTTACAATAGCCAAAATACAGAAGTGTCCATCAATAGATGAATGAATGAAGATGTGATACATATATATGTGTGTATATATCAAAGAAAGACAAATAACGTTATGATTTCACTTATATGTGGAATCTAAAAAACAAAAACAAGACAAAACAGAAACAGACTCATAAATACAGAGAACAAACAGGTGTGCAGGGATTAAGGGCATTAAAAGATACAACTTCCAATTATAAAATGAGTCATGGGAATGTAAAGTACAATGTAGGGCATATAATCAATAATACTGCAATAACTTTCTATGGTGACAGATGGTAACTATACTTTTATCATGATCATTTCATAATGTATATAAACGTTGAATCACTGTTTTGTACTTGAAACCAATATAATATTGTATGTCAACTATACTTCAGTATAAATAAATAAATAAATAAATAAATAAATAAATAAGACTGAGTTTCTAAGTTTCTGGAGGAGTTGGTTAGAGAGTAGCACAGTAATTTTCCTACTTAATAACAAACATGTATTCTCCACTTTTAATATATTTTTGTTATTGTGAGAGAATAAGTGAAATTTTATAACTAGCTGAATGTTTTGGGCCATTGCTTGCCACCAATAATGTTGATAAAGACTATAAAAAAGAAAGAGAGGCAAATGCTAATTTAAAAATGTGTCTGCAATACTCAAAATATAATATTTTTCAAAGTTTATAGGCAAGGAGAAGGTCTTTATGTAACCATGAAAACCACACAAAAATGCTTAAGATTTCTAAACTCAGTTAAGATTCAAACTATAAAATGATGTAAAACTTATATTTTAGAATAAGATGGGATGGTTCCAGTTTTTCCTGGTCTCATGTTTCACCTGTTTAATTATCTCAAAATATTCGTTCTAAATGCTCAACTGAATATAGTACTGTTGAATTGTAGTGACTGACAATATTGAGGCTATTATAAATATTACATGATATTTATTCTCCTAAATTTTTTTGTTAAGAAATTTGCTCTTTTTATAGAAAATAGTATTCCCTAATCCTTTCAGAGAATTTGCCTCTATCAGTATATTCTGGACATCTTGCTCATATTTCTCTATTAAATCCTAATTTCTTCCTCTATTTCAGTAGAAATTCATATAATTATTTAGTATTTTCACAGTGTTTTCTCATTATCTATTCTTCCTCTTGTTTTCTTGTTTCTGGAAAATTCTTAAGTTTTTGGCCTATATATGAATATATATATAGTTAAAAAAAAAGAGTTGAAGGTAATCTGTGATAAAGCATGAAAACAAAAAATTTCCTAGTTCCAAGATAATTAGCAAAGAAAAGGGGGAAATAAAGCTAGAATAGTATTGGGGCACCTGAGTGGCTCAGTCAGTTAAGCGTCCGACTTCACCTCAGGTCATGATCTCATGGTTTGTGAATTCAAGCCCCAGATCGGGCACTGTGCTGACAGCTCAGAGCCTGGAGCCTGCTTCAGATTCTGTCTCCCTCTCTCTCTGCCCCTCCCCCACTCATGCTCTGTTTGTCTCTCTCAAAAGTAAATAAACATTAAAAGAAATTTTTTTAATAAAAAATAAAGCTAGAATAGTATGAGTTGACCAGAAATAGAGTGCTTTCCAGCATGGAATAATAGAAAGTAATGATTTGATTTCTAAAAAAATTAAGATTTCTGACCTAACACTGTATCGATTATGCAGATAAGTTATTTTTGCTGTTTTATTTCTTTAATTCTTCTAAAAACAAGATGGAATTAACATATATACTTTTGGATATGCTTGCCCTTGGACAATGTCTAAGGTTAACAGAACACAAAAGTGACCTAAATTTTTAATCCTATACAGTTGTCATCTCACTAATACAGATTTAATGGGGTTAATTTAATATAAAAACAGAAAAATGGATACCTTGGGGAAATCCTTTTGGATAGACTTGTACTGTAAAAGATCTTTTCATTCACTCATTCAGCAAATGACTCTCAACATTGCCTGCTGGTGGTTAATACATTGACAAAAGAGGATCCAATGTGTCAAATCTTACGAGGAAGAGAGAAAAGAAACCTTCACCATCAAAAAAGTCACATTAAGAATTTTAAAAATTCATTTTTGAAATGTTAATGGTAAAATTAGTATCTTAATATTGATGTCCAAATGGAAGATCCAACTATCATAATTTTAACAGTACACCGATCTTAGTATCTTACCTTTTTTTACTTTCCTTTATTCCACGCTGAAAGAGATCATTCATAAGCTTTATTGACTGAGTTTACTGGCTGTCAGAACTTGAAATGAAATCTGTGTTAAAAACAAAGTCTAACCAGAATATACAGTACCTCTATTCTAAATCTAATGATGTAGTTTTGTTGCTGCCTTTCCAATAAAAGATTAGTGCAACTTTTGGCTGGTTCTCAACTGATGTTGAATTAACAGGCAAGATAGGTCAGTCAGCCTATTCCAATTTTCAGAATGCATGCATTCATTCATACACATTGTTGAATACTTTATATGTGCATATTCTAATCATTCCTGATTTCTATACATTTATTCTCAGTCATGGGGATGACTGTTGTAAGATTGGGTTGTTTTGTCTGTACAGATTATGAGTATCTTCAGTATAATTCAATGTAAAGGAAGTTTCTGCCTCCTCTCATCTCAACTTTGGCCAGGTGTGATTTTATCTCATCCCAAAATCCTACTTAAAAATGATCCCCGAATATGCTGAGAAAATAACAGAATGCTATACTTAAGTCAAACTTTTATATAGTTCTTGTAAGAGAATACTTATAATCGGTTCTGACTCATTTGAAGGTATGGGCACTCTCATTTGATGTGTTTGTTGTAAAATCCTGTGATTACTGCCGTGTGTATAAAAAACAAGCTGCAATAATTTAGACAAGACAACTGCAGTACATAAAATCAGGCATATTACTGGCTTCTTATTCCTAGTACTGCTTTGACATTCTAGGGAAATTAGTACTGGACTTGATTTGTCCAGATTTTATCTGGAGTAAAGGAAAATTTTAGATTTCAGGCTATTTATATCAATTCAGTAAACTGTCCTCACTGGGAAATGCCAAACCTGATTTCTCTCGTCAGGCATACTAAAGTAATCTGCCCACCCTGTGTTTCAGTTTTGCATGCAACTCTAAACCTAACAAATAGGCTTTCTGATAGAAGAGATCAATGACTTTAAATGATACACAATCTTATGTCTTTATAAGTCACCTTTCCACACTGAAGCATGAAAACTCCATAAAATAAGTTAATATTTTTCTTTCAGAGAAACAATATTATTTGCTTTCATTATAAATAAATAGACTTCATATCAGACAATGATTTTTTTCAAATTAAAGAATTAAAACAATCCTATTAAAACCAAAACAAAGGTTCATGTTCTCACATCTTTATTACAGTATATAATTCTGGCTGAATAATAACTCATATTTTTATATCACAAATTTGCCTTTCAGTAACATAAAATACATTTAAGGCAGATTTACCTTATAGATAGCCTCAGCTTCTAAACACCACTACACTGATTTATACAAATAGCAAAAACCACATAGAGGAGCATCTACTGGTATCTTTTTTAGTACTTATTTTTAGATTTAAAAACTCCATAGTAAGTAGAATTCCCATAAAATTTCAGTTTTGGAATAGGAAACAAACACTAATCATATAAAATTGCCTTTATCTGATTTGATTGGATGAAGTTATTATTAATAACATAACCTTTAAATTTCTGGGGAATACCAATACTTTATATTCCTCAGAGAAGTCTCAGTAGCAAGCAAAATGAGGAGCCATTATAAAATCATATTGCTAAGTATTACATTAACTTACAATTCTACTGATATAATTATATGCATATCATAGCTAACAATTGCTATTTAATATATCAAGATACATCCATAAGTTTCCTTTGGTTGCATTAATATCAGGAAGCTAGGCAGCACTGAAGATTCATTCTCTGGTCTTCTGGTTGTTAGTATAAACTGAAGCTTTTGAACCTATTTGGTGATCCCAATTTGGGGGCCTATATCACAAAACCTTCAGGAGACTAGTGGCCTCAGGTGGAAGAATTTGAAGACTGGAAGGCTCGCAGTTAAGTTAGAGTTATCGTTAGCAGATCTTAGGGAAACAGGAATACAGCCAGAATCACTTGATATTTATTAGAAATCAAGATTCATTAAATCATTTCTCCTTCAGAAAAATATCTTTAAAACTTGTGTATTTTCAAATGTTCTTTTTTAAAAGAACATATAAAATTAAGATATTTGTGAAAATAAGCCAGTTTCAAGTAAACTTGTTTCTCTTCATTGTTCCCCTTCAAAGGAATTCTTCCCACCAAGCACAAATGCACTAATCTTTAGAGCAAGACAAACTCTTCTGTGCTAAATCTTTTTAATCTTTTCTTTTCATCCTCTGAGAAAAGGTCTTCTTCATTGGTTGTAGTAGATGTAAAATCATAGTCTCTGGAGTGACCATTTACAAAAGTAAATAAGGGGTATTTCTCCTTAGAAGAAATTTTCAGCATCTGTAACAGAAAGTACAGAAAAATCCCTTATTGGATGCAAGAGTGTACAGTAGGACCACATGACGAAATCTAATGTTCTAGCCCTGAATCTCTCTTGTTAGCTTCTCTCACTTACCATTATTTCACTGTTCTGGCTTACAGAAAATGAAACAAAATGGTATCCCTGACTATAGTAAAATACTGTGAAAGATTGGTACCTTTACACAGAAGAAACACCATTAAACTTAGTCACAAGGTCCATTCTAATCTCAGTTCTACAACTTACCTTGATGTGAACTTGGACAAAATTACTCTACCAATCATCTACAAAATGGGGCAAAAGATACCCAGTCCCCTTACCTCAGAGAATTGTTAAACTGACCAAAAGCTATAATAAAAAGTTATTTTTAAAAATTAAGTTTAGTCTTTTCAGAGTCACATATTTGAAAAAATATTTCTGCAGTAATTTAGTAAACATGAAATACAGTGTTCTCACAAATAGCAATAATCCATACCTTACATATTACCTTCTAAAACTATATAATTCAGAAGTGAAGGAAGTAATACTTGGAATTGTGGGGATACCAACAACCTTTATAACCTCTGTCAATGTGGGACTCGTTAACAATCCAACACCCATTCTAAACCACTTTAAATCTTTCTGTGAAACAAATTTAATTAAAAAATTAAAACAATTTTCATTAAAAATGAATAAAAATTTTCAGATGACATTTTTTGACAGAAATAAACTTTTCTATAGATAACCAGGATCTATAAGGATTCTGAAAAGTTTATGTGAATTAGAGAATGCTGAAAAAATATCAACAGTACTTACACATCATTAATCATGATCAATTAATTATAATATGTTTCTAAAGGGTAATTTCAGGGGTAAAAACTAAATTCTCCCAAATGTCAATATTCAACTGCAGGATCATCAAATTCTTATATATTGCATTTATAGATTCTCTTGAAACGTGGCTAAAATAAATATATAGCCCTAGCATACAGATACAATGTTAAACTTAAAAATATTCCAATGAGACAGTTAATATGAAATACATTTTTAATTGAATGGAAATGAACCATTTAAAAACAAGTACTTAGAAAAACTAGATAAAATGAAAATCATAACCTATAATTCTTACACTCCTAAAGTATACATCGTTCAAATTTATTTTACTTACATTCTACAAAAAAAGAAGGAAAAATGCAGAAAATGAAAATAAGAGACAGAGGAATCTGGCATTTAATCAGGCCTCTTTCACCTCCAGCCAATGGCTGGAATACAGTCCAAAATTGTCTTCATTTTATATTCATTTAATGTCACTTGTAAAAAGTCCAGTATCTAGTGGGCAGGTATCATTGTATCATTTTCAAATCAACACAACAAAGCTAATATTATCATCTCTTCATCCTTTCTTTCAAGATCAATAAAGAAGTCATTTGGGTTTATTAGCTGCTCATCAACCATGATTCAAATCTGTGACCCAGGGCAAAATGTCAGAAAGGAGCCCTCTATTCTTTAATTATAAAATGTGCCTACTATTTGTAAACCCACTTGCACTGTGAAGCCCCCTTGTGCATATTTATTGATTCAGATTTTGACAATTATAATTTTTCTAACTTTTCTCAATTTACTTAATATATTTTTAAAGATTATCAACTGAAAAATATATTAAAGTTTTACTCAAATGAAAATTTAACTTCTGTCCACACAAAAACTTGCACAACGATATTTACAGTAGCTTTATTCACAGCTGCCAAAAGTTAGAAGCAACAAAAATGTCCTTCAGTGGGTAAATGGATAAATAAACTGTGGTATATCCCGACAATGGAATATTACTCAGCACTAAAAAGAAATGAGCTATCAAAGCCGTAAAAGACATGGAGGAACCTTAAGTGCATTATCACTAAGTTAAAGAAACCAATCTGAAAAGGTTACAAACTTGAAGATTCCAACAATATGATGTTCTGGAAAAGGCTAGTGGTTGCCAGGGATTAATAGGAAGGAAGAGATGAATAGGTGGAGCATAAGGAATTTTTAGGGAAGGAAAACTATTCTGTATGATACTGTAAGGGGGGCTACACAGCATTATACCTCTGTCCAAAACCACAGAATGTACAATACCAAGAATGAACCCTAATGTAAATTATGGACTCTGGGTGATAATAATGATGTGTCCAATATAGGTTCATCAGTTGTAACAAATGTCTGGGGGGAGGAGTGGTTGATAGGGAGAAGGGAGTGTATGGAAACCTTCTGTACTTTTCACTCAGCTTTGCTATGACACTAAAACTGCTCTAAAAAATAAAGTCTATTGGGGTGCCTGGGTGGCTCAGTCAGTTAAGCATCTTGACTTTGCCTCAGGTCATGATCTCACGGTTCATGGGTTCAAGCCCCATGTGGGGCTCTGTGCTAAGAGTTCACAGCCTGGAACCTGCTTCAGATTCTATGTCCCCCCCCCCCCCCCCCCCACCGCTTCTCCCCAACTCACGCTCTGTCTCTCTCTCTCTCTCAAAAATAAATAAACATTAAAAAAATTAAAAATAAAAAAGTCTATTTTAAAAATATATATTGGGTAAATAAATATGGAAATGCCAAAGGAAACTTTAGAAATTACTGAACTCTCATTTTATAAATAGGAAAATTGAGCCCCAAAGGATTTAAATTACTTTCTCAAGATGACTTAACAACAGCAACAACAACAAAAAGAGATAAACTAATAAGGAATTATTGGGACATTAGGCCTCAGTCACTTAAAAACATGCCTTTCAAACACTTTTCCTAGCTCCTACATACCACATCAAGAACGTTTTTTCAGACTTGTTTTTTTAAAAAGTATAACTGTTGATTTGAAAATTTAATTCTAAGACTCCACCAAAAAACTGCTAGAACTGATACATGAATTCAGCAAAGTCACAAGATGTAAAATCAACATACAGAAATGGGTTGCATTTCTATACACCAATAATGAAGCAGCAGAAAGCGAAATCAAGGAATTGATTCCATTTACAATTGCACTGAAAACCATAAAATACCTAGGACTAAACCTAACCAAAGAGGTAAAAGGTCCATATACTGAAAGCTATAGAAAGCTTATGAAAGAAATTGAAGACACAAACAAATGAAAAATATCCGGTGCTCATGGATTGGAAGAACACATATTGTTAAAATGTTGCTACTGCCAAACACAATCTACATATTCAAGGTAATCCCTATCAAAACAACACCAGCATTCTTCACAGAGCTGTAACAAACAATTCTAAAATTTGTATGGAACCAGAAAAGACCCTGAATAGCCAAAGTAATGTTGAAAAAACCAAAACTGGAGGCATCACAATTCCAGACTTCAAGCTATATTACAAAGCTGTCATCATCGAGGTAGTATAGTACTGGCAAAAATAGAAACAAAACAAAAACAAAAAAACACAGATACATGAATCAATGGAACAGAATAGAGATCGGAAATGGATCCACAAACGTATTCAACTAATTTTGACAAAGCAGGAAAGAATATCCAATGGAAAAAAGCCAGTCTCTTCAGCAAATGGTGTTGGGAAAACTGGACAGCGACATACAGAAGAATGAACCTGGACCACTTTCTTACACCATACACAAAAATAAACTCAAAATGGATGAAAGACCTCAATGTAAGATAGGAAACCATCAAAATCCTAGAGGACAAAATAGGCAACAAACTCTTTGACCTTGGCTGCAGCTACTTCTTACTTGACATGTCTCCAGAGGCAAGGGAAACAAAAGCAAAAATGAACTTTTGGGACCTCATTAAGATAAAAAGCTTCTGCAAAGGAAACAATCACCAAATCAGCATGGAGGATCCTCAAAAAATTAAAAATAGAACTACCCTATGACCCAGCAATTGCACTACGAGGTATTTATTTAAAGGATACAAAAATGCTGATTCAAAGGGGCACATGCACCCCAATATTTATAGCTGCACTAGCATCAACAGCCAAATTATGGAAAGAGCCCAAATGTCCATCGACTGACAAACGGATAAAGGAGATGTGGTATATATATATGTACAATGGAGTTTTACTCCATGATCAAAAAGAATGAAATTTTTTTGGGGCAAAATCTTGCCATTTGCAACAACATGGATGGAACTAGAGTGTATTATGTTAAGCGAAATAAGTCAGAGAAAGACAAGTTTCATATGATTTCACTCATATGTGGAATTTAAGAAACAAAACAAATGAACATAGGGGAAGGGAAGCAAAAATAAGATAACAACAGAAAGAGAGGCAAACCATAAGAGACCCTTAAATACAGAGAACAAACTGGAGGAGAGGTGAGTGGCAGGATGGGCTAAATGGGTGATGGGCATTAATGAGGGCACTTGTTGGGATAAGCACTGGATGTTATATGTAAGTGGTAACTCACTAAATTCTACTCCTGAAATCATTACACTATATGATAACTAACTTGGATTTAAATTAAAAAAAAATTTTTTTTAATGTTTGTTTATTGAGAGAGACACAGCACGAGTGGGGGAGAGGCAGAGCAAGAGAGGGACACACAATCTGAAGTAGGCTCCAGGTTCCGAGCTGTCAGCACAGAGCCCGACATGGGGCCTGAACTCACAAGCTGCAAGTAAGATCATGACCTGAGCCGAAGTTGGACACCTAACCGACAGCCACCCAGGCGCCCCTTGGGTTTAAATTTTTTAAAAACTGAAAATTTAATTCTAAAAACTTTTATCAAAAGTCAAAACTTTCATTTTCTTCTTTTATAGTCCAAGAAAGGACACACTGTCAAAACCTTAAAGTCTCTTCATAATGGATAACATAAAATTTACATGAAAAAAAATTCTGAACTAGGTTATCTATATGACATGAGGTATTATCAATTGATATACTATGCAAAATAAAAGATAACAAAAATTATTTAGTAACTTGGGGAAATACTATATAACATTAAGAGAAAAAGCAGGATATAAAGCTATATATAAAATTTCATCTCAATTATGTTAAAATCTTAAATACATGTTTTCAAAAGACTAGATGGATAAAGAACAGAATAGTATCTCTAAAGGAAAGACTTCATGGTGATTTTTTTTTATACTTCTCATTTCCAAACTTTATAACATGTATTTCTTGTTTGGGTAGGATAAAACCATTTAAAAAAAAAAAATTTAAGGCACGCCTGGGTGGCTCAGTCAGTTAGGCGTCAGACCTTGGATCAGGTCATCATCTCATAGTTCGTGAGTTTGAGCCCCACGTCAGGCTCTGTGCTGACAGCTCGGAGCCTGGAGCCTGCTTCTGATTCTGTGTCTCCCTCACTCTCTGCCCCTCCCCTGCTCACGCTCTGTTTCTTTCTCTCAAAAATAAACATTGAAAAAAAATTTTTTTTAATTGAAGATAACTGAGTTTACTATCTCGTAGTTGCTTTTCAAAAGGGAATTCAGTGGTTTGCTCAACAATAATTTTAGAATAGGCAAGTCCTTCATTGTATTTTGATAACTTGGTCAAAAATACATTGAAGCCGCTTTATTATCTAAAAGGCAAATCATTTTTCAAGAGGTCAAATAATTTATCACATTTTTCCTATGTGCTACCTTGACAGGTCTCAAAATCTACAAAGGAAAAAGCTAGAGGACAGAAGTTAAGCAATTTCTTCCTTCATAATGCTAGTAGATATAAGGAAGAACAGAAATAGAACCGGCCAAAACCTCTCCCCAGGCCAAAACCTTTACCTCTAGCCTCTACCACCACACCTGTACAACTTTGCCCAGTACAGAGCAGTCTAGACCTCTGTGGTTTATATTCACCACTGTATTCACAGTGGAGCGACATTTTATGTAGTGGTTAGGTTCCAAAGTCAGCCCATGATGTGAAAATCAAATATAGTCAAAATCAATATAGTCAAAATTATCTGCAAAAGGCCTTTAAACTGTTTAAAGGGTGTTATGCATGGTTTTGTATGTACAACCCTATTCTGTAACGTGTATTAATGTACAATACGCTACAGTCTATAGCATGTAATAAAGAGTACACATGGAAAAATACATTCCTGTTGTATTACAAGAGTTCATGTAGTTGAACTGAAGTAAGTTAAATGTGCATGTGATACTCATTCCTCTGTCTTCTCACTGCTTAGTCTTAAATTGCTGTAACCCAACTTTTACCCCTCACTGTACTGAAAATACACTCTTCTAGTCCTCAAATAAAAGACTTTTATTAGTTCGTATCCTCTTGATATTTTTACAGCGATCAACACTGATAAGCATTTCTTTCTGAAAATACTCACTTCCCTAGATTTCTGTAATATTTTAGTTTCCTGTTTCTCCTTCTGTTTTCTGAACTATTTCTTCTCTATCTCCTTCTTCATTGACTCTACTTATTCCTGCATCCCAAAGTGCAGATATTAATCAATTATTGATCCTTTATCTTCTCTATATATCCTATATTCTCTCTTACAAATATTATCTACTCTCAGTTTCAACCATTTCTCTGTTAGGCTTTGTTATTATCCGTGTTTTGCAGTTGCAGGAACTGAAATATTGAGGAATTAGGTGACTTGTGCAAGTTCATGTAGCTAGAAACTCATAGAGCCAAGATTTAAGCCTAAGTGTTCTGGTTCTGTTATAACCACTATACTATACCGCCTCCTACAGTAAGTAGATGCATGCTGCAATGTCAGCTCAAACTGATATATCAAAATAAAATGACCATTTCTGCCTCCCAAAATTAGCTCCCTTCTAGACTTCTCTAGGTTTCTATCATTGGTAACATCATTTATATTAATTAGGAATTGTTTTTGTTGCCAACTGACAAAAAACAAAATAAAATAAAAAACAACAATGGCTTTAAGTAATAGAAATTGTTTTTATCACATAAAAGTCTGATTGCTGGCTTTGGTTAATTGATGTCAAACAGTTTCTACAATTCTCTTGACCTTTCCCTAGTGATCACAAAGTACTGCTGAAATCCCAGGTGTTGAATTCACATTCAAGGCAGGGACGGGTAGACATAAGGGGGAGTGACAGAACCACATCTATATCTACCATTTCATCAGAAGAGCAGAAATCTTCCCAGAAACTTCCCAGCACACACCCGCTTATATTTCACCAGGCAAACTGTGCTTAAATAGAAGGGAGACCAAGTTTAAGTAGGTACACTGTTACCCCAAATAAAATCAGGTTTCTCTTAGCAGGAAAAAAAAAAAAAGGTGGATATTGAACAGGTAATTAATGGTGCTTATATACCATTCAAGAGGAGAACCATGATAAAAATAAAACAGGGTAATGTGGTAAGGAAGCATTTGAAGGCTTCTGTAGATTGTGTGGTCAGAAAAGGTTATGCCAAGACACAAATGACAATAACAAGTCACATGTAAGAGTTCTAGTAGAAGAGCACTCCAGGTAGAAAAATCAGCTCATACGAAGGACTAGGATGCCAGTACACTCAGCACATTCAAAGAATAGAAAGAAGGCTAGAATGGGTCAAGGGTAGGGGAAAAGAGGAAGATAGATTGGTATACAAGAGCGAGATCACCCAGGCCCTTGTTAGTCACATTAAACATTCTACCTCATAATATTCTACCATAAACATCCTATAACATTCTACTGTACTGTTTTTGCTCATGATGTAGCCATCCTTCATGCTTCCTTTCTGACCACAGAAAATCAGTCCTCAAAGTTCCAGCCCAAGTTCCACTGCCAAGAACCTCAGTCTGAAGTGATTATACCTTTCTCTAAAGTACTACAGAATTGTCTCATATAGCACAAAGATTACAAACATGGACTATGGAACTTAGTCTCTGCTCAGAACCTGGCTAGTACTTTCAAACTATCTGAACTGGGCAAGTTGCTTAACTAGATGGACTGATTTTCCTTTGCTACAAAATGTCAGTATTGATAACATCTATGTCACAAAGTTGTTATCAGACGATTAAATCAGTTAACATATGTAAAGTACTCAGAAGATTACCTGGCCTCTAATATGTTGGCTATTATTGTTGTTATTATCATAATATTAGTTTTCTGGCATTTACCAAATATATTTTTGTAGTCATTTATCCTTAAGATCCCTTTCATGTCTTCTCAATTAAATAATAAGTCCCTGAAGATTTTCAAAGAAATCAGAGTTCTTATCATTAAATCCCAGAAGTAAAAAGGACCTATGAAAGAAAAATATCCTGCAGATTTCACTTGGAGAATACAGAACTAGAAGGAAAGGAAATAGAATCATCAACATAAATCTGACACACTAAGGTGTTTACAAAAAGACATTTACCAAAATAGCAATGGGTATGAGAAATTGTGTACCATTGGAGAAAATGGGAGTGTGTGTTCTAGAAGAGGAAGCAAACTTACTCCCTTACTTTGTGAGATGAAAAAGTAAAAGTCACATAGAGAATGATTCTAACTCAATATAAGAAATGCTTTTTTAACAACAGAGGTCTGTCCAAAAATTAAAAAGACTTCCAAGGAAATTATTAGCTCACTATTAGCTGAAATGAGGACTAGCGAGTCAACTGTGTGGAACCTGTGGACTGATGTATAAATAGGAAACTGTATAGAATAGTGCTTATAAGCATGTATTCTTTTTTTTTTTTTTTAATTTTTTTTTTTCAACGTTTATTTATTTTTGGGACAGAGAGAGACAGAGCATGAACGGGGGAGGGGCAGAGAGAGAGGGAGACACAAAATCGGAAACAGGCTCCAGGCTCTGAGCCATCAGCCCAGAGCCTGACGCGGGGCTCGAACTCCCGGACTGCGAGATCGTGACCTGGCTGAAGTCGGATGCTTAACCGACTGCGCCACCCAGGCGCCCCTATAAGCATGTATTCTTAAGTTAAACTGTCTGAGGTTTGAATCTCAGCACTACCATTTATTAGTTTTGGCCTTTGTGAAGGTTACTGACATAAGATTCCTCATGTATACAGGGAATAACAGTACCCTCCCTCAGAAGCTTTGTGTTGGTTAAATGAGATAATGTAGATCAAGTATCAAACATATGGTAAGGACTCCACAAATGTTAGCTCTGGATTGAATAACCTTTAAGATCTCTTAGATATCTAGGATTCAATGGCTGTAATATAAATTTTGTTCTGTAGCTAGAGGACAACTAGCCACTTGTAAATATTTTTTCCTGTGTTGACATCCATTCCACAATCAAACGATTAACTTCCTAATACTCATATTTTTATTTGAGACTTTTTGGTCTCAAGCATCAGTACTATCATGTAGTAAGGTTATCATTAAATAAGAGTATTTTCTTTATAATTATCTTTAGACTGAGAACAAGTAAAAGGAGGAAGAATAAGGGATGTGAGATAAGATAACCATAATCTACATCAGCAGAGCAGAGGAGGTATCTAATTTCAGGGGGGATAGAGATGTGATGGCAGGATATTTATCAAAGTGAGCAATTTCACCCCACAGAACTCGGAGAGGAAGATTATATAAAGGCACAAAAATAAAGGTGAGACACAAAACTGAAAACAAGGAAACTCACTGAAAGCCTATATATAGACTCAATTCTCAGGTCCCTCTTCACAACCCCCTTCTCTGCTCCACACTAGGCATCCTACACATAGCAAAATAAAGGTTTATTCTTTGGAAAAACTGAATAAAGATATGGCCTTTTTAGTACACCAGGCACAGTGATGACTAAAAGCTAAAGAATTAAGTGAGACTCTAGAATATTAAACTATAGGGTTTTCAGTATCCTTCACATCTCGATACTGGAGCACCAGCAAAGCAACATGCATTCCACAGGGAGATGACAGAACTCCCCTCTGAAAACAATGAAGCAACTCTAGAGAAAAGATTAGCCCTTACTAACACTTGGAGGTCACCCAACGAAAAGGCAAGCTTATCACCTGATCACCCTACTATGAAAATCATCAGCTAACAAGCCATGCTCAAACACACCGAACTTCTCACCTCTTTAGTGCCTCACTCTTAAGTATAAACACATAGCAGTTATTTAAGGGAAGGCATCCAAAGGAGAACTGTAAGATTAAAGCTGAAACAAAAACAAAAAAGGATCCAGAAGGAAACAGAAACAGCAAAAGAAGCAGAAGAATTTCAAAATTACTATAATTAATTTCCTTGGGGATAAGAGATAATACATCCATTAAAAAAGAAGAGAATACAACAGAAAAAATATGTGAAAATATACTGGATTTACTATAATTCAATTACTGAGCTCCTTGCTAATTTATAAAACAAACTTACAACAAAATCTCTTTAATTCATTCCTTCATTCAACAACTATTTATATATTCCTCCAATATGACAGGCAATTTCTAGGCACGGGGGAAACAATAATATACAAAACCAGCAAATACTCCTGAGATTACAGTCCAGTAAAGTAGAAAGGTGGTAAATAAATTAAATATGCATAAAGTGTTTATAGATGGTATATCAGTGTGTGTGTGTGTGTGTGTGTGTGTGTGTGTGTACACTTAAATTAACATGCTAAGGAGAAAAATAAAACAAGGAAAGAGGGAAGTAACAATTACATAAAGAAAGGGTAGCCAGGAAAGGGCTAAGAAGGTGACAGGTGAGTAAAGACCTGAAAGAAGTGAAGGAGGGAACCATGAGGATATCTGCAGGAAGAGAATTGCAGGCACAGGAAAACAAGCAGAACCCTTGAAACAGGACACCTAGCATTTTCAAGAGGCCAGTGGGGCTGGACTTGAGAGAGGTGGAGGGAGAGATTAGAGAAGTAAGGCAGGTAGAGGGAGTTTCCACTTATAGAAGGCCTAACAGGTCACTGGAAGAGTTGAGGGCTTTTGCTCTGAATGAGTTAGAAAGCAAGGGATTTTGAGTAAAAAAAAAGTGACACAATGTTAGTTACTTTTTTTTTTTTTTAATTTTTTTCAATGTTAGTTACATTTTAACAAAATCACTCAGGCTGCTGTTTGGAAAAGATACTGTATACACAAAGCAAGGGAGATCAGTTAAGAAGACACTGCAGTAATCCCAAGGAAGATATGCTCGTGGACCAGGGTAATAATGGTAATGGTGAGAAATAACCAAATTCTAAATATATTGTAAAGGAAAGATGATAGAATTTGCTGGATTGGGCCTGGGGTGTGAGACAGAGCAAGGGATTCAGGATGATTCCAAGTTTTTAGACTGAACAACCAGAGTAGTGCAGCTGCCATTTATAGAGTAACCAAATTCTTTTCATTTGGTTTATTTTACTTTACTTCTATAATTTGCTAGTGTAAAATTTCTTTGGATGGATTTAAGATAAAACTGTAATGCCATGTTCCTTTCTATACAGAGTACTCATGATAAAACTCCAATGAAATAAAACTAATTTTATGTTAGGATTTTTAAAATGGATTTGTTTATTTACAGTTATATTTTACAACTTGGAAAGAATTAAAACAAGTATTTTATAAATATAATTATTTAGAAGGCCATGACGAGATTAACCATGCCACCAACAACAATCATTAAGAAATGGAAAAAAAAAAAATAGATAAAGCAACTTTTAGAAAACAGCTGAAAGCAACCAAGAAAAAGAAAATCCTGAGAAGTAAAAATCTTAGGGGATGTATATCAAGAAGTGACAGAAGCCAGGGGGCGCCTGGGTGGCTCAGCTGGTTTTGGCTCAGGTCCAGGTTTGTGAGTTAAGCCCCGCATCAGGCTCCATGCTGACAATGCGGAGCCTACATGGGATTTTTTCTCTCTTTCTCTACCACTCCCCTGTTCTCTCTCTCTCTCTCAAAATAACTAAAAACGTAAAAAAAGAAAGAAAGAAAGAAAGAAAGAAAGAAAGAAAGAAAGAAAGAAAGAAAGAAAGAAATGCCAGAACACAATGGAATAAATATCTTTAAGGTACTGAACAAAAGCTGCTAAAATAGAATTCTGTGCAGCAAAAATATTTTTCAATAATGAAGGCAACCTCTTCATCATTCCTTCCCCTCCCAAACAATTCATTTCTAAAGCCACTAGATGCAGCTGGACAAAACAGGCATCCATGCCAGGGTCAGAGAAGTCATCCTGGTCTACTGAGTATGTGGAAGCCAGACTGGAACCTGGCAGATATTAATCAACTGATCAAAGTTAACATCATCAGTAAAAAGACAAATTGAAATAATGTGCGAACCACTAGGATGCAGTAAGAACACACAGAATCACTTCTGTGATACACCTGACAAAGATGCATAATCTGAAAAATCCTGAGGAAACATCAGGCAAACACAAATTGAGGGGATAATCTATAAAATTATCAAAAGTATCTTGTAAAAATAAAGCCAAAAACAAAAGTGCCCATAATCTTTGAAAACAATCAAGGTCATGTGAAAGTCAAGGAAAGATGAGGAACTATTCTAGATTTCTAAAAATTCAGTATATATAAATGTAACACATTATTCTGAACTGGAGCCTTTTACTATACAGAGCATTACTGGGACAGTTAGCAAAACATGAATAGTTTCTGAGAATTATATGGTAATAATGTACAATGCTACTTTCCTGATTTTGATAGTTGTCTTTAGGAATTGCACACTCAATTTTTCAAGGGTTATGGGGCATCATGTTGGCAACTAATTCTCAAGTGGCTCAGGAAAAAGTTATTTGGACCATATTTACAACTTTTCTGTACGACTGCTTTTATTTCAGTTTTTTAATGAAGACATAATAAAGTTATAATCAACCAACAAAAACTGAGAGAATTTATCACCAGCAAACAACACTAGAAGAAACAGTAATGGAAATTCTTCAGAGAAGCAAAATGGTCCCAGAAAGAAACAAAATAACACGAAAGAATGAAGGTCATCAGAAAGGGTAATAATGATTAAAACAAAATGCTTTGTGGAGTTTAAAATATATGTAGGATTAAAATATATGACAAAGCACAAAAATAGACTTTAAGGAAAAAATATTACTAGAGATAGAGGGTCATATAATTATAAAAGAGTTAATTCAATAAGACCTAACAATATTAAATTTGTATGTAACTAATAACATAGCCTCAAAATATGTAAAACAAAAAGCAACAGAACTTAAAGGAGACAGACCCATAATTACAGTTGGAAACTTTTATCACATATCTTACATACTCTGCAGGAACAAAAAGGACATGAAAGATTTTAACAACATGATTAACTACTTAGAGACAGGGAGGGAGGGGATTGTCAGAGACAGGATTAAATAGAACTATGCCATAGAGATGCTGAAGTCTAAAGAAGTGGAAGATAAAAGAGGGATGGTTGGTTTGTATTTTTTTTTATTTTTATTTTTTTTACCCTTAAAAAAATTTTAATGTTTATTTAGTTTTGAGAGACAGTGACAGAGCACGAGCCAGTGAGGGACAGAAAGAGACAGAGACACAGAATCTGAAGTAGGATCCAGACTCTGAGCTGTCAGCACACAGCCCAACACAGGGCTTACACTCACGAGCCATGAGGTCATGACCTGAGCTAAAATCAGATGCTTAACTGACTGAGCCACCCAGGTGCCCCAAGAGGGATTGTTTTAGATGCACTCCCAATGTATCTTCATCAAATTCACCTGACTTTAAAATTTTCCACCTCTCTCAATTCTTCTAGTCCATTTGCCTCCTTATCCACAGAGATTCCATGATTGACCATTTCAATGAAATAAAAGATACTCCTAACTCTATCTGAAATTCTGCTGTCTCTATCATGCCAAACTCTATTGCTCATTTCATCTCCCAATTCAAGGTTTTGAAGCATTCTTAAAGCAAGTCATGAAACTCTAACAATTAAGTTCATTATAGTAGGAAGAACCTTACTATTCTCTTGCTGATTTTTACTAATTGTGTGGTAGATTCAAATAGGGCAGATTTCATAGACCAAATAAAACTTTCATTTGGACCTTAAGGAAAATACAATGAGTATATCGTATAAAATGTTTTTTCACTCCCCAAATTAAATTGTGTTTCCTATTTTCCTTGCCTATAAACTATATTTTTAACGGAATTTAACATTTTTGTTATGCATTTATTTGTAGATTTAATGTCTATTTTGTCCACTTTGACTATCAGTTCATGAAACCAGGAGTTACAACTTTCTTGTTCACCATTGCAAACCCAATTCTAGATGGTCATTCAGCAAACTCAATGAATACTTACTATGGGCCAGGCACTGTTCTAGAAGGTTTGGGATACATCAGTGACCTAAACAGGCAAAACATTCCTGCCCTTGTGAGGTTTATATTCCACTGGGGAATACAGATAATAATAAATATAATAGGTAAGTATATAATATAATACATCTATATAATAAGTAATAATATAACAGGTAAATTATATAGTGTATTAGAAAGTAGTAAGTGCCTTGAAAAAGATAGAATGACAAGGTAAGAGGGAACGGTAGGGAAAACTGTTTAAATAAGGTGGTCAGATTAAGCCTCATTAAGGAGACATCTGAGCCAAGACTTAAAGGAAGCAAGGGAATCAGTCCTGCAGATATGAGGGAAAAAGCATTACAGTCCATTGCAAAGGCACTAAGATAGGAGCCTACCTATTAGGTTAGACATCTGCAAGGAAGCCAACATGGCTAAAGCAGAATGAAAGAGGGCAGAGTAAGACATGAGGGGTTAGGGTAAGAGGGTGGGGCATGGAGACACACATCATCTGAGGCCTTGGAGGATATGGTAAGAACTGTTTTACTTGTAAGTGAAATGGAAAGTCAGTGCGGGTTTCTGAGGAGAAGAGTAGTATGCTTTAAGTTTTAAAAACATCAGCAAGGCTGCTGAGTTGAGAACAGGTTCGGGGGAAGGGGGCTTAGAAACAAATTAGGCCATTGACCATTATAGTAGCAGTAGAGGTATGAAAAGTGGTCTGATTCTAGATATATATTAAACATATAATTGGTTCTAGGATAGGAGAGATAGGAAGGAGGTAAGGATAACTCCAAGGCTTTTGGCCTCAGCAGATAGAAGGATAAATTTGCCCTTAAATGAGATGAGGAAAATTATGAGCAGAACAGCTTGAAAAGGGGGGTGCCTGGGTGGCTCAATCAGTTAAGCATCTGACTCTTGATTTCAGCTCAAGTTATGATCTCATGGTTCATGAGATCGAGCCCCACATCGGGCTCTGCGCTGACAGCACAGAACCTGCTTGGAATTCTGTCTCTCTCCCTCCCTCTGCCCCTCCTTCACTCATGCTTTCTCTCTCTCAAAAATAAATAAACATTAAAAAAAAAAAAGAATAGGCTTGAAAAGAAAGATCAGGAATTTGATTTTGGATATGTGCATGAGACAACACAAGGGATGCTGAATGGCAGCTGGACATATACAATTTATGAATGGAAAGAGGTGGGAACTAAAGATATGATTTTGGTCTTAACTGACTTATAATTGATAAAGCTATATGACTAGATGAGATCACTAAGATAAAGACATGAGAACTAAAGACTAAGTCCTGCAGTGCTCCAACATGAAGAGACTGGGAAGAAGAGCAGACAAAGGCGCACTGAGAAGGAAAAACTAGTGAAGAATGAGAAAAGCCAAGATAGCGGTTGTAGAAGCCAAATAAAGAGGGTGTATAAAGGTGCAATGGGTGTTCAGCTATGACAGATACAAATGTTAGGATAGGTGGGATGAAGACTAAGATATGACCCATGGACTTAGCAATGTGGGGGGCATCAGCGACCCTGAGAGGAGTTTTGGTGGAGTGGTAGAAGTGAGAGCACTCAAATCTCTTGTTGACTAAATGAATTACCATATTAACAGCAATTAATTTTTTCTCCTACACACTTATTTAAGTGTCTATTAAGTCTGCAAAGCAGACTTGTTTTTGGACTCTCTCTTTCACTTGCCCTCAAGTCCCAGTGGCTGCTTGGTCTTATAGATTCTACTTTCACAAACTCTCTCAAAATAGTTGCTTCCTCTCCCATCCTACAGCTCTGTCTTCATCCAAGTCTTTGAAGAAGGCACTACAAAGCAAGTCTTTTAATAAAGAATGCTGGAACCAATTATCCATGTTTTTTTTTAAAAAAAGATACATAACTTAAGACATATACAAGTTCTAAATGTGAAACATAAAACTTTTAATACTTTTGGAAGAAATGTAGGAGAATGTGGGGCTCCTGGGTGGCTCAGTTGGTTAAGAGGCCAACTCTTAGTTTTGGCTCAGATCATAATCTCATGGTTTGTGAGTTTGAGCCTCATGTCGGGCTCTGTGCTGACAGCTCAGAGCCTGCTTGGAATTCTCCCTCTCTCTCTGCCCCTTGCCTGCTAGCTCTCTCTCTATCAAGATAAACATTAAAAAAAAGAAGAAGAAATGTAGGAGAATATAAGAAATATGTTTATGACTTTGGTTATTACACATTTCTTTGATAGAAAATTCAAAACCCATAATGAAAGAGATTTACTAATTTGACTAAAATTAAAGATATCATTGACAAGTGAAAACAGTAGCCTAGGAGAATGTATCTGTAACACATTGAGCCAACAAGTGATAGTATCCAGAATTATAAATTTGATTTGATTTCCTTCAAATCAAATAGCTTTATAGAGAATTAGAGAAAGGAAATGAGTAAGAAATTCACAAAAGAGGAACCAATGGACCAATAAACTTTGATAAGACATTCAGTTTCACTATTAATCAGAGAAATACAAATTAAAGCTACAAAGAGATACTATGTATATACATGAGATTGGTTAAAAATGTAAAAGTTTTACAATATCAAGTGGTAATATGGAGCATTGGAAATTTTCATATACTGTTGGTATGATAACTTTGGAGAGCATTTGACAATATCTAACAAATCTAAAAATATGCATACCCTGTGACGCAGCAATTCCACTCCAGCATATCTAGAGTATCTTAACATAATTCCAGTTAAAGTAGTACACATACATGAAGAGATATGGACAAGAATATTCTTATAAACATTATTTGTAATTAAAAATTGAAACAAGCTAGATGACCATCAACAAAAGACAGTTTGAATAAAACTACTACTCAGCAATTAGGAATAAGCAACACCAAGACATATAGATATAATCTCTAAGTCACTATTAAATGAAAAAGCAAGTTGCAGGATCTATACATTTTTATATAAACATACCATTAATGATAAGTTTAATAACATACAAAGCAAAATATATTGTTTATGGATATATAAAGTATGAGTATTATATATTAATTTAGGATAGTAATTACCACTGGGAAGGAAGGAAGGGAATAAGATTGGGGAAAGTTAATACAATTCAATTATATATGGGTTTTTTCCCCTTAAGCTCAGTGGTAGCACATGGGTATTTATTAAGTTATTCTCTGTATTTCTGTATGCTTGAAATTTAAAAAACCAATAAAATCAACATACTGCTAAAGTACAAACCTCAGCCTGGCATTCAGGACTCTCCATGATATTATTCCAACCTCTTTTTCTAGCCTCATCCTTTGCTATTTCCTGTAGCAGTGTTTCTCAAGCCTTGCACATACATATGCCTCCTTCATTATTTTTGTTATGTATGCCATCTCTGTTGTAATTAGTGATTATTTTTCTTTTCATAGTTTTTAACTTAAGTAGCCTTTTACAAATCACTTATAGGAAACCATGTTTAAAATGCCAGTTATATTTTTCTAATATGATTATAAATAAACATATAAATATTAAGATAATTTACCCTGGTGCTACCTAAAAACATCACGTATACACTTTGGGTTGTACTGTCTTAACACCAGTGGCTCTCAAATTTGGTGTACAAGACTACTTGGAAGGCTTGCTAGAACTGGAGACTCCCAAGCCATATAGGATCCTAATTTAGGCAGTCAGAAGACAGAAATCCTACCCTACGTGTACCCTTGGCACCTAACAAATTGGACTATTTGCCATTCTCTAGAAGAGCTCTACATTTTCCTTGTCCAATACCTTTCCTCCTGTTATTTCCTCTGCTTGAAGCACCCTTCCTTCCACTTAATAAGCCATTAGAAATTAAGCCTACACTTTAAGGCCCAAATTAAATATCACCATCACAGTAAAGAACTGTGACTGGGATGTGACATTGCTCTCATTTCAACATCCTTCCTTCCGCTATCAATTTATTTCTAGTTCTGTACGTGTGCTTATCATATTCAATGTAATGTATGTCTACCTGTCTTATTCTCTCTCTCCTGGCCTATAAATGCTATTCGAGGGCAGAAGCCTTAGACCTGTTCAAAAGCAGGGATTATGGCTTGGTCATTTTATCCTTTCAACATGGTAGTTACAGATACTTGCTGGGCTGAGCCCTGCTAAACAGTGAATTAATTTCACAATTTTTATTAACATTTTAAAAATCATGTAGTATAAGGCATTAGAATATTCATACCGCATTACAAATTAAACATGAGAATCTAGGCTACCTAGCTTCATTTTCAAAATGAGACAACTGACATTATATCCTGTATTGAATCAAATAATTTAAATTGTTTTAATTTTTAAAGAGAAAAAAATAACAGTGTAACAAAAAAAAACACCAAGTTCAGTTTTTTTAAGAAGAGAAGGAAAACTACTTAACTTGCAACCTTCCAAGCAAAAGTAAATGATCAGGTTATTAATCGACCAAGAGTTTTTGACACTACTACAAAAAACTATTAACTTAAGAAACAACCTTGTTATTAAAAGAAAGTTAATGGACTCTACCAAAATTCTCAGTACTTCCACATGATATTTCAATATTGGTTCCCTTTGCTTTAATATTGCATAATTACTCTGATGCATCATGAGCAATAATTTCTAAGTATTTTCCCATGTAAAAACCATAATATAGATATAAATAGGTATGTATGTGTATATAAACCACAAAAAGTATCAGTTTTAATCAGAGAATATCAACATGTAACTCATTTGTGAATCTTGTTTTTTCACTTTGGTAATAATAATTCGGTTTGTTTCTATTCCAGGAGTAGACTTTTACTGTTCTAAACGTACTTATTTTCACCTTGGATAGAAAACAAACTAGTGGAAACAAAAACACAACTTTCTAATGGGAAATGATGGTCAACCTCAATCTCTATTACAATATTACCTGGATTGGTGTATTTTAGCACATATTTTACATGGTACTTTATAAAGACAGAACTGTCAAACAAAAATATACAAGTGTATATACTAACTTCAAGTAATGAAAGAGGGGGAAAATGGAGAATACACATTTTGTTACATTCACTTGGCCTTCTGGGTTAAAAAAGGAGAATGAAAAGACAACAATTCTAAGAAATGAGAAGTAAAGTTCCCCTGTGTCTCATTTTCTCTTCTCATTCACTTTTCTGTCATGTACCTGTTAATTTTCCTCTTTTACATGGCAGGTCAAGTAAACTACTCTTCGCTTATATGAAACTTCTTATTTAACTTTTTCATTATGTTTTTACATTGTAAAGATCACATTTCAGCCCACTGTGTCCATTTTCCAGAATAAAACTAACTGGAAGTTAAAGCAATAATGAGGTATTACTATACCTGAGCTCAAGTTAAAAATTTCCAAAAATGATTCTAATATTGGTTTTGTTTACCATAAAATTATAGCCTATAACTACTGATACTAATAAAGACAGCCATCCAGTTATGCTTGCTTCCTAAGTAAGGAATCTTTTTTATTTTCTAAAGTACTAAATATAGACAGACCTTAAGGTTCTATGTTTTAGCAGTACTCAAGGACCAAAAGAAAAAAAAAAAAAAAAAAGCTAAAGTTTAAAGGTAATGAGAAGGAGTTAAATAAACCTATTTCAAAGACCCTATAAGTAGAATAGATCAGATTAGACAAGCTTATTGGAAGGTAACAACACAGCTCATTTAATAAAGCAGTTCTGAGAAATCCAAAAATACCATTTCTCTTTAAAAAAAATCAAAGAAGCACTTGGACTAACAAGAAATAATGCACAATTTGGCTTGATCAAATACTTCATTAATTTTTTTCTACCCCCTAAGGTATTGCCCTTTTAAAATCCTCTTCAAATAAAATATAACCTAATTGCTTGCACATGGCTACAGTTTGGGAAGGGATTTTTATTTCAACAGTGCCACCTAGTGGGGCAATTGATACTTTCAGCCAATTGGTTTTATTAGTCTCAAAGGCTAGGAGTCCCCAAGTAGTTTTACTTTCTGGTTCACAATATTCCTGATAATATTAACATTCAAGGGGAAATTTTACAAAAGAATAATTTACAGATTTCTGTCCTCTGATAGGCTATCTCTAATAAAAATTAGGTCATTTACAAATATAATATTTTAAATAAAAGTACCTTAGTGATTTCTTCAGAAGCTCGTTTGAAGTCCTGAACATTTCGACAGTAAAATCCTATTGTACAGCTAGGATCCATTTTTCGAAATGACATCTTTTTGGGAGAAGGGCAGTGGAATGTCTGTAATTTTAAAAGTTCTTTAGGATTAATTTAGTTTTATTTGATGGACTTCAGTATATACAATATATTACTTAAATTAAAATTTGCCATTTAACTTTTCTCAAAATTATAAATATGCTTTGGAACAGTGCTTTAGTCTATCCTATGAAAATGGTCCTTTCCACCCCCCAAAGGTTTATTTACATTCAGTTTACCAAATCTCCACCATATATGATATTAGTGCCATTCCACAGAAGAAAAGAAGTGTGTCAAAAATGGCATGCATTTCGAACACTTGCAGAAGGGAAGAAAAATGTGCCACTGAAAAAGACATACATAAGCTAGCACAAGGTTTAGAATTCAGTTAGTTATTTCTATGAAAGTTCAATTAAGCCTGTTTTTTGAGATTTTTTAATGTTAGAAAACCTTTTAATAAGGATATCAAGACATTGTAAACAAATACACAGATTCATGTAAATGTTCCATAATGATATGAAAATAGGTCAACTTGAGAATTTTAGCATCTGACACAATTCATACACACTTACATATTCTTCCAACTCACTCTTCTACTTGTTTAAGTTCTTGTTTATTCCTGTACGGGACACAGTTGTAAACTGTTCTGTAATGGTCCTTGCTATCCTCCTTACCAGTCTTCCTGTCACTTCACTTTTTCTCATGTAATCACAGTGCCACAGATATAAATTGGCTAGGGAGGCTGCTCTAGCCTCTCTACTCTTGCTAGTGAGATATGGCTAACTAGTAGAGTCTGGGATCTTCAGAAAATACAAAAGAAAAGGGTAGAATATAAAGCTAATAATTCCAGGGGCACCTGGGTGGCTCAGTTGGTAAAGCAACTCTTGATTTCAGCTCAGATCATGATCATAGCGTCATGAGATTTGAGCCGTATCAGGCTCTGTGCTGGGCATGGAGCCTGCTTAAGTCTCTCTCTCTCTCTCTCTCTCTCTCTCTCTCTCTCTCTTTCTCTCTCTCTCTCTCTCTCTCTCTCTCCCTCTCCCTCTCTCCCTCTCCCTCTGCCCCACTTGCATGCACTCTCTAAAAAAAAAAAAAAAAAAAGCATTCCAATCTTTTTTTTTTTTTTCATTACCACATTCTGGTGCTTTGCTTAAAAGATTTTTTTTTAAACTGCTTGAATGCTCAGAGGTCTTGTCCTTAAAAATCATTGATGCTACCACCAAAGTCTGTTTTTGTATGTATAAAAAAAGGTTATATGTAAAAAAGGAGGACCATAAGTAAATATATATATATATATATATATATATATATATATATAGTCACATTTGTTTACATTTGTATAAATAAACTCTGCAAGGGTAACCAAAATAGGGGTGCCTGGGTGGTTCAGTCGGTTAAGCATCCAGCTCTTGGTTTCAGTTCAGGTTTGTGGTACTGATGAGATCATCAGGTCATGATCTCACAGTTCATGAGTTCAAGCCCTGTGTCAGGCTCTGCTCTGCCAGCATAGAGCCTGCTTGGGATTCTCTCTCTCCCTGTCTCTCTACCCCTCCCCTGCTCATACTGTCTCTGTCTCTCTCAAAATAAATAAATAAACTTAAAAAAAAAAAGGATATACCAAGTTTAGAGGAGAGAGAAAAACTGGGCAGATGGGAGATGGGTGTGAGAAATTCTTTGTTATGTATTTTATATTTTTTGATTAAAGAACCAGCTCAATTAAGAAATGATCAAGGCTGAATCTGAACTCATAAACTGAAAATGTCCCTACATTTAATGCCTTAAACTATGGGATTTTAACTTAAACTATTTATTAAAATACAGAAAAACATAGGCTTCCAAATTTGTTTATGGTGAATCAGTCAAAATCACTCTTTCATCTCCCCATATATCCTAGTGATCCAATTAGAGTCCCATATTATCACTAGAGGATATGCAAATATCCTCTATGCTGTCCAAAATGCTGTCAGCTCTGAGCTGACAGCAGTGAGCCTGATGCAGGGCCTGAACTCCTGAACCATGAGATTGTGACCTGAGCTGAAGTCAGACATTCAACCTACTGAGCCACCCAGGCGCCCCTAATATTTACTTTATATAGTGAGATCCAACCTTTGGAACCTCCAGAGTACCAGTCAAAACAAGTATTGTCTTAGTTGGACATTTTCCAAAACTGTTTCACCTGCTTAATTATCTGTTTTATTGAAAACAGATCTAGAGAGGCACAGAAGAGCTACATAAATGTGTTAGTTAACAATAAGTTAAGTACAGGAGTATAAGGAGTCTGTGTGTAAGGCACAGATAGCTCTATGTCATATTCACAAAAAGATATTCTACCTACAAGGTATCTAAAAATAGTCACTTACCCAACTCCTTACAAAGCCAATAATAAAGAATGTGTATTTAGTTTTTACTACTTGAGGATAAGTAAGAAGGGCCAAAAGTTTGTACACGGTCCAACAAAGGATTTTTAAACTCAACTACAAGGATGTCCTACATTACATACACTATGTTACTATTTCATGTAAGAACCAATAAGACTAAACCTAATAGGCTTAGTGCAATTTCACTGTATTGCCTCAGTCATCATAGACAGTAATGACAAACACTATATTGTTATTCATGGTTGTTTTGATATCTACAAAGAACTTTTTAAATTATTCACAAAAACACAGATATAAGTCTCTGATCACTGAAAAATGAAATTGCTATTGGGTGTCACTATATGAGTACTAGGACTCGTATCACAAAGAGGCATTTTATACCATTAAAACTTAAAATTGTGTTTTTTGGTTCACCTTAGAAGGTTCTGAAGTCAAACTAACATTAACTTATAATTCAGAATTATTTGTTTGTCACCGAACAAGTTAGACTTTAAAATATTTTCCCAAGGGGCATTCATTACACAGCTGTATTCACTTTGTGATAATTCTTTCAGCTCTGTACTTACGATTTCTTTTCTAATTTTTAAAATTCTGATGATTGGTAAGAGTAGCACCTTTTACTTCACAAACACATTTTAGGGAGTATTTGCTATACATACTTCTGTGACAATGAAATGCGTTTCTGAAAAAACTAGTCATGGTGAGTCAATTCCTATTTATTTCATTTTTTAATACATTATTTATTCACTGCCTCAACAAATAGTTATTAGGCATCTACTAAATGCCAGGCACTGTTCTAAGCTTAGTTTTTGGAATAGTGGACTCTCTTACCTAAACATACAAATGATACTGAAACAAATACTTTTAGGTGTAGCTATGCTATTCTGGTGATTTAGATGGAGCTTCCTGAGTTAGAGAATACCCTTACTACAAAGCACCTCCTACTATATGCAGTTCACATGTGTAATTCATAAAGGGTACATCTTTCACTGATGAATTCACTCATCCATCTGTCTAATCACATCACATCATTCTCATAGCTTTAATGCCACTATTCTCTGAATTTACTAGGATAGATTAAAATAACCACTACTGCATGGAACTCCTAAAATCTGAAACTTGAAACTGGGGGCCCAGGAATCACAATAGACTAATACATCTATTTATAAGGTCTTATTAACAGAATATTAATATTTAGTAACCAAATACTGCCTTAATAATAGAATAGAATTTGTTATTTGTAAGAGTTAGCACCAGTCATTCTGAAAGTGTATCATAAATAACATGACACAACAGTCTCTGGTTTAAGAAATCTTATTAAATACATACACACATAAATATATATATATTTATATGTATATATTTATATTTATATATATAATAATGAAAATATGTATCTTGTAGTCCTCTCATCCCAACAATTGATACTCTGCCTGAACCACTGGGAACCCACAATTCAACATACCCTAACTGCAAAAGCCCATTTGAGTTCTTCTCATTCCCTTCTAATTTCAACTTGTTTTTACACAACTTTTTTCCTTAAGGTAATTCATGCTGCTCCTTTAAACCCCATTCTCTAAATGAAAATTATAGACGTATATACATACATGACTACTTCACATTCACTTCACAATGTTAAAAAGTCAGTGAAGATAAAGATGAGGGGAATTCTCTTTTTCAAAGTTAATATAAAAATTAAATAATACATAAGAATATATTTTATAAGAGGGTGTCACAAGAATGGAAAATTAGGGGCTCCTGCCTGGCTCAGTCATTAAAGTGTCCGACTCTTGATTTTAGCTCAGGTCATGATCTCACAGTTCGTGAGATCAAGCCCTGTATCACTCTGCGCTGACAGCATGGAGCCTACTTGGGATTCTCTCTCTCTCTCTCTCTCTCTCTCTCTCTCTCTCTCTCTGCATGAGCATGCTTATGCACACTTTCTGTCTCTTTGTCTGTCTCTGTCTCTCTCTCAAAATAAATAAGTAAACTTAAAAAAAAGAATAGAAAATTCATACAAATATATACATAAGCAAAGTATCTGGAACCACAGGAAAGAAAAAAATTCAACAGAAGACTATAGTACTTAGGACAGTGCCTTGCACATATAAAGAACTCAGTAAGTAGTAGTTTAAAAAAGAAAAATACTTGGTCTGATTTGGCTTCAAAATTTTTAAAGTTCAACTCTACATATATAGGAATTCAATACCATAAGAACAACAAAAGATATGGTCTAAATCTCTTCTTCAATGTCAAATACTCAGATATACCATTTTCTTAAATTTTCATAATCCTATTGGATTCAAGGCACTCACTCGCACAAAATATCAAGACTACCAGTGATTCTTTACATGGTGTTGGATAAAAGAGCTAAGATTTTAATTTCTCCGTCTACAAAATCAAGTACTGATCAAATAAACATTCTTTTAAAAATAATTTTTTTGGGGGCGCCTGGGTGGCGCAGTCGGTTAAGCGTCCGACTTCAGCCAGGTCACGATCTCGCGGTCCGGGAGTTCGAGCCCCGCGTCGGGCTCTGGGCTGACCGCTCAGAGCCTGGAGCCTGTTTCCGATTCTGTGTCTCCCTCTCTCTCTGCCCCTCCCCCGTTCATGCTCTGTCTCTCTCTGTCCCAAAAATAAATAAACGTTGAAAAAAAAAATAATAATAATAATTTTAATAGGGGCGCCTGGGTGGCTCAGTCGGTTAAGCGTCCAACTTCGGCTCATGTCATGATCTCACAATTCATGGGTTCAAGCCCCACATCGGGCTCTGTGCTGACAGCTCAGAGCCCGGAGATGGCTTCTGATTCTGTGTCTCCCTCTTTCTCTGCCCCTCCCCTGCTTGTGCTCTGTCTTTCTCTCTCTCTCAAAAATAAATAAACATTAAAAAAATTTTTAATAATAAAAAATAATAATTTTAATAATTGAGGTATAAGGGTGGTGGTTTTAGAATGCTCATATAATTACATCAACCAACTGCAAAATGTCAATAGCATAAATACATACAACAACCTACATATTAAGGCAAGGATGATTAATAATATCTCCACTTGGAGCATTTTAAGCTTAAATATGATAAAAAGCAAAAAGTGAAATTTTATTTCTGTACAAAGATAGACAACTTGCTGTACTTTTTATATTATACTCTCATAGAAAAATAAATGATACTATTCAATAAATAGCCTAAGACAAATGCCTGAACTGAGAAAAATGAAAAACTGTCCAGAGGAATTATCCAGACAGGTTGAGATACTCTTCTAGCATCTCAAAAATATAAATCTAAACCCACTTTCTCAGTGTCCCAATGTATAAGAAATAAATGCTTCTGTGCATTTCAGAAGTTACTTGATTTCACCAAATTTTACTTTGCAAAGTCTCTCACAATCATTCCCTCTCTTCCATTCCCACTACTAACACCCCACTTCAAGCTTTATTGACTTACTCATGAAGTGTGTTGCACCTGCCTCCCAAAGTGAGCTGCAGCCTTTCTAATCTTGCTGGTGTAGACATAACCAGGATAGTCATTCACCTGGCTTCTTTGTGGAATCTCTCAAAATATCAGATGAATAGTCTCTACTGGTCAAGATAGTCAATACTAATAAGCTTTTAATTTGCCTATTTTAGATAATACTAGAAAACTATGAATAATTTTCCATCTGAATTTCAAATGTCTACTTTTTTAAGTAGTTAATATGGTACAGATACACAGATAGTCACAAGTCACAGATACACTGTGTAACTTAGACATAGGAATCAGTGCTACAAGACCACAATGCAGCTGAAAGAGAATTACAACATGGTTCACATAGCACAATTCTATTGTGTTGCCCACAGTATCAATAAGCATCTATAAATATTTATTAAGGTTTACATGCAAGACACTATGAAGGAAGAAAACAGAAAGCAAATCTTATCTCTGGCCTCAAGTTGCTTGTACTTTAGTTCAAGTAATAGTTTACAAAAGATGCTAGCATGTTTTATAATGTATCTTTCAGAACCAGATTCTAATCTTACAGTTTATTTTTATAATCTATCCCTTAAATATTATTAGATATTATTAGCTAACAAGCTCTTACTAAAACAAAATATTAAACCACATTTCTAACTTGCCAAGCCTTTGAGAATTAGTGATCCATGCCACTTAAGTGATTAAAATTATTTGAAAAGTCTATAAAAGCATCAACTGGGAAAACAAGAACCAAAACCATGAAATAATTACATGTCTCACCTATGCACTCTCAAAATTTTCTAAATTGAAATACTAGATAATAGGGGCACCTGGATGGTTCAGTCAGTAGAGCATGCAACTCTTGATCTCAGGGTTGTGAATTTGAACCCCACATTCCGCATAGAGATTACTAAATAAATAAATATTTTTTAAAATAATAATTTTAGCAGTGCCTGGGTGGCTCAGTCAGTTAAGCATGCAACTCTTGATTTTGGATCAGGTCATGATCTCACAGTTTTGTGAGTTCCTGCCCACGTTGGGCTCTGTGCTGTTAGCACAGAGCCTGCTTGGGATTCTCTCTCTCTCTCTCTCTCTCTCTCTCTCTCTCTCTCTGCCCCTCCCTCACTCACACTCTCTCTGCTCTCTCAAAGTAAATAAAGAAATTTTTTAATAAAATAAAATAATAAAATTAAAAATAATAAAATTAAAAAATAAAACACTGGATCACAAATGACCAACATAAAGGAAAAGAATATGTTAAGAAATGAGAGCTGAAACAATTAGTAGAAACCCAACTAAGCTCTGGAGAAACTTAACTAGGGACTAAGACTTAACAATTATACATAAAATAAGTTAGCAGATAGTCACAAGTCACTTTGTTATTCTAAACCAACTCCATCATCTTTTTCTCCCCCTGCTTTGTCTTTTTTTAAAACATGCCTAACATTTTAAATTCTTGAGTAATATTCAGCTGTTTATCTACAAAATTACTTGGAGGCTTGATCATTTATTTTGGTAGGACTAAGGTACCTAACAAGTCAGAGACAAAGATAAATGAAGAAGAAAGTATGTCATAAATTAAAATTCAGCAACAAATTATTTAACCTTTGACCAGTGTATGGATTATGGTTTTATAAATCAGTAAAATATTACTAACTTGGAATTGTAATACCAGAAAAGCATAGCTGTCTAACACATCTCCAAATAATTTGAGTTTGCTTCATATGGTAAGAAAATAGTACCAGCTCTTTATCCATAGTACCTCAAGAGGGAAATCCTTTATGCTGACATCTACAAAAGATTGGCAGTAATGAGGATCCATGTAAATCAAACTGTCATCTACAAGGACAAAACAGAAGACAAGTAATTCAAAAAACACCTTATTATTACACTGCTTACAATCCAATTTCTATGTAGAATAGCTGAAAAAAACCTGGGAGTAACAGCTTGCCAGACTGATATTCATTGACTGAAACATAGGTTTGCACAGGACAGATTAACTTTTGCATAATCAAATATGCTTGTATAAGCAGAATTTTTATAAAGTGATGAGACTGTCATTTAATTTTTGGTGATAAAATTACTTTCACAAACACACAATTATATTCTACAGTTTGCATATGAAAAATGTATTGCACTACTTTATCCTGACAGGAAGAACATATTGCTTGTCATTTTATCATCAAGTAGCACCACTAAAACTGGTAAAAAGTAAATATGTAAATAGCAACTGTCAGAATGTAGCAGCAATGTCTTTTCAAGTTTAGTGAAACCAATAAATTATGCCTGTTTATGCAATAACAGAAATTAAACATACATTTTACAGAATCCAATTATGTTGTGGACCAAATGACAAATGAGTGGCTATGGTAGGACTGACGAATTTATAAGGTACTCATTTTGGTCTGTTAATCATCCTGTTTCCAATGATCCTAAATTAACTTCTGATTTTTAAAAGAAAACAATAATAAAAATGTTTTATTAAATCACTAACCTTGAAATCCAGCAAAGTAGTATGACTGTTTAGGTTTACCACCAATAATACCCACACAATATTCAAGGCTTAAAATACCCTGTCAAAAGAAATTAATACAGATTTAGAGTCATGAGGCAAATGATAATTATTCAAAACAATCAAATTTGTATTAGCAGTATTAGTGCGTATCATAGTTCCCAAATTTTTCACCACCAGTTTTATTTTTATTACATATGCCCCATATTCTAAAATCCTTTTATCTACAAACACTATTTTCCATTTTCTTTAAATCACTCAACAGTAAATCAAGTGTTCTGATCAGTGTGTCACTCAACAACATTAACAACTACTATGTACCAGATACAGAAATAAATAAGGTCACCATATAAAAGCAATACAGTTCCTACCAAAACCAAAACACTTGCCCTTTTGGTTGCAAAACCAAAACACTTCCAACAGTTAGCTGTTGCAGCCTTATCATGATCAATATAGTATTTTCATCAAGTTTTTAAAATACTAGAAATACTCCTTAGACCTTATTACTATTTTCACTGAACTTCAAGTCTTAGAATCCCAAACTAAAAACCATTTTCTAATCAACAGCATTCATTTGACCCATTTTTATGCTATTTCATAAATTTATTAGAATAAGATAAAATGAAAACAATATAATCTAAGGCAAAAATTAATTGTTATTAAAGCCAATTTTATTTACCAATCATAAAATATCAGGGATACCGCAATCAATTATTTAGTATGCCCCTCAGCATCTATTCTAAGTGTAAAACTCTATTTAAGCTGGGCAAAATAATCCTTTTTTTTTTTTTTTTTTTTAGAGAGAGAAAGCAGAGGAAAGGAGGAGAGGGAGAGAGAGAAAGAGAGACAGAGAAAGAGAGAGAGAGAGAAGGAGAATCTCAAGCAGGCTCCACACTTAACATGGAGCCCAATGCAGGGCTCAGTCCCACAACACTGAGATCATGACCTGAGCTAAAATCGAATCAGATGCTCAACCAACTGAGCCACCTGAGGTGCCCCTGAGCCAAATAATTCTATACCTTTTAAAAAACATGGCCAGTGGAATCAGTTAATAAGGTCTTGTCAATATTTTAGCCTATATTATGTGTGTATGTGTGTATATCTATATCTATATCTATATCTATATCTATGTATCATGTATTCTAAACTTATAAATGACTAATAATGATAAGATGCATATTATAAAACCCCAAAGTACTAAATAATATTTATGCTTTCCTTCTCTTAAATGACAGGATGTTTTTATATCTAGAAGATATAAAAATAAAAAGTATATGAACTGGGGTATCTGGGTAGCTCAGTTAGTTGAATGTCTGGCTTCCACTTGGGTCATGATCTCACCACTCGTGGGTTCGAGCCCTGCGTTAGGACTGACAGCTTGGAGTCTGGAGCCTGCTTCGGATTCTGTGTCTCCCTCTCTCTCTGCCCCTCTCCTGCTCACTCTCTGTCTCTCTCTCAAAAATAAACATTAAAAAAAATTTTTTAATAAAAATATATATATATGAACCAATGGTTTTTTCCCTTTAACAAGTAATCAAACCATAAAGTATTTTTAACTTAATTATTTTCTTAAAAATATGTGATTGTTGTGGAACACCTGGGTGGCTTAGTCGGTTAAGCATCCGACTTTGGCTCAGGTCATGATCTTATGGCTGGTGAGTTTGAGCCTGGTGTCGGGCTCTGTGCTGACAGCTCAGAGCCTGGAGCCTGCTTCAGATTCTGTGTCTCTCTGTCTCTCTCCGCCCCTCCCCCAATTGTGTTCTGTGTCAAAATAAATAAACATTAAAAAAATGTGGTTGTTGTAAAAAAATAAAAACACACAGAATATATATTAAAAGGTAAAAATTTCCCCAAACCCTGACACTCAGAGCTTATCATTATTAATATTTGGGAACACCTTCTTGAACTCAATCTGTGTATATTCACATAGAGATTTATGAATACAGTTCTATGTATGTGGCATCACACTACACATGCTGTTATAAGTTTGGTCAGTCATTACGTCATAAACCTCTTTTCCTATCAATAAATATAGATCTCAGTATAATATTTAATGGTTGTAAAATACTCTATTTTATGAAGATAGCCAAATGTGCCTTAAAATCTCCATTCTGAACATTCAAGTTGTTCCTAGGTCCTCACTGTTATAAATAACCCTCTTAGAGAAAACAACTTTGTATATTTTCAGTCATGTGAAAATTGGAAAAGAGAACTGCAACTAAGAAAGTTAAATGTAACAGAGAAGGCATATTATAGGTTAAAATTAATTTAGAGTTAACAAATATATAAGATGAAATTATAAAGAAAATAAACAATAAAGTGTTATTCTGTTTTTATTATTATTCCATGAATAGTCTATTATTCTATTGCTTTCCCCTCAAATAAAAATCCTTAGAGAGTGCCTTACTTCAACTTGAGGCAATCTGATCAGCTGACACACAATGTTTCTGACACAGAGAGCCATGAGGAAGTGAAAGTTCTAAGTCCCTCATAGCCGAGAAAAGAAAGAAAAAAGTATATAGCAAGAATCATCCATAACTCTCCTCAGCAATGATCCTAAGTAATGGAATAAAGACTCTGGTTCCTGACATCTATATTTCCTTTCCAACAGACTAGAGCAGATTTAGCAATAAACACTTAGAGGCAGATTAGGAACTAGAATGCCATTACATAGAAGAGACTGTATCTTTGGAAACCTGCAACACTTTTCAGTCCCTAAAAAAGCTTCTTCACAGCTATCTGGTGGTGAGAATTTATTGAGCTGTACCCATGAAGCAATAAATAAGACTGAAGTAATCAGTCAAAAAGAAAAGTCCTAATTTGTCTTGCTGGAGAAGGAGAACATATTAGATTTTCCCATTCCAGGTCCTTTAAAAATATATATAAATAAATAAATAAACTCCCGAGCTAAGAGCTGGTGAAGCACCACACCAAATTTCTTTCTCCTCACAGAATGTAGCAGGGGATGGTACCATCTCTGAAAGATTGGAATTACCTTGATTAATACATTTGGAAAATAGAACTGAGGGGTGAATTTTAGAGAGTATCATGTACAATGGTTCGGCAGGAAAAAAAATACAACTGCTGACAAAAGAGGAGGCAGTGGAGGAAGAGGGGGAGATGGAGTGGGAGGCATGGAATGGGGTGGAGGAGGTAGAGAAAGAGAAAAAAAGAGTAGAAGAGGAAGAAGAGGAAGATTCTTCTTCTTTTAGGACTGTCAAGACACTGTATTTTTTCACTTCCAAGTGAATGCCTCTTGACAAGTTGTCATGTTGGCTTTTGACCCAACCAACCCTGAAGCAAACATAACATCTAACATCCAGCCTACTTCACTCAGCCATCTCGGCCACTTTTTGCTGATAATTGAAAAATTAAAATGTCTCAATAGTCAGTGCTCTCTTATTTTAGTGGACTATGTATAAATTCAATTGGTAGAAGCTCAAAGAAATATTACATTTTTAAAAATCCGTATTTTAGGGAAAATATAAAAATAACAAAAGTTCTGGTCTGTTACCAGTTTACTGTCTGAACTTAAACTTAGCATTGAACTTCAGTCTTCTCGGTTTTAAAAAGACAAATAGTTCCTAGCTGTTTTGAAGGCAAAATGAGATGTATCTGTATTAAAAGTGTTATAGAAATATGAGAGTTAACCAGTTAGTTGTTGAGCAACTCCTATATGCTGGGTTCTGAGGATCACTTTAACAGTTAACCATGGTTTTTTTCACTACAAACTCCATTGAGTCATTCAATATGATTGAATGATAAAAAATATTAATAGCACCAAGTAGCAAAGCTCGCAGCCAGATGAAATATGCCTTGAAGCCATCTGCAGCCCATTCCAACAGAAATAGGGGTTTGACCAAAGGAGTCAGTTCCAAGATTGCCTCAGTTTCTAATCTTTTCATGGCAGTGGAAAAGGCAGAGGGAATCCATCCAGTTCAGACTTGGTTACAACCTACTGAGACATGGCAACATGCCAAAAGTCCCAAAACCCTTAATAGATTTGCTAGATGAAATGGTTCATACCTTCCCACATTCTAACATTAACTCTACTAAAGAGCCCACATGTTAGAAATTAAAACCCCGATTCTATCTAACAGATTCATATATTTTCGATATAGTATTAGTACTATTGGTAACATGTATGCCTGCAAAATTTTAATAACTATTAGGAAAAGCCAGTATACCAGCTAGAAAACTTCCATATCCCATATATTGACAACAACTGTTCTAGATTTTTAGAAGTAGCACAGTCTAAAGTGAAGACACATGTTCCACTCATACACACATGGACTCTAAGGCTTTACGTGGGGAACAAACCATTACTGAAACTTAGATTTCAAGATTACTATATACCATAACACTCCATTCAAAGAGGAATTCCGTCTCTGACCTTGAAAAGATGAGAAACTTTATTAAAACTATGAAAATAATATAAAATACTATAATTTTATCCAAAAGTAAGTATTTCAAAAGGTAAAGTTTTGGGGCACCTGGGTGGCTCAGTTGGTTAAGCATCCTACTTCAGCTCAGGTCATGACCTCACCATTCATGAGTTTCAGCCCCGCATCAGGCTCTGTGCTGACAGCTTGGAGCCTGGAGCCTGCTTCTTGGATTCTGTGTCTCCCTCTCTCTCTGCCCCTCCCCCACTTTCTCTCTCTCTCTCTCTCTCTCTCTCTCTCTCTCTCTCTCTCTCAAAAATAAATAAAATATTAAAATAAATTGTTTTAAAAAGGTAAAGTTTTGTGCAAAAAGCAGAATCAGACCTATAAATACAGAGAGAAAGGAGGTAGGGGAGATGGTCAAATGGGTGAAGGGGAATGGGAGATACAGGCTTCCAGTTATGGAATGAATAAGTCACAGTCACAAAAGGCACAGCACAGGGAATAGTCAATGACAGCATTGTATGGTTGCAGAAGCAAGCTACACTTGTGGTGAGCATAGCAGAACATATAGAGAAGTTGAATCACTATGTTGGTACACCTGAAACTAATGTAACATTGTGTGTCAAGTATACTCAAAAAAAAAAAAGTTTTAAGTTAAAGTTTTGTGACAACTGAATGTGTTGATGCCCACAACAAAACAACATTAGATAACAATAGGTTCATTTGGAGAAAAGAGTTATGTGTTCTCAAATAGAACTGATTTTTAACTGGTTAATATAAAGAAAACAAAGATGGAACCTTCCCCCATGTGATCTTTATCACTTCTGTCTATATAAATTGTCATCCCACTTATTCACCTTATGGTGCCACAGGAAACAAATTAAGAGATAATACAGCAGTAATAGAAAACTCACTTTGTTTCAGTTGTTATCTTGAAACAATTTAATGTGGGTTTTATAAACAAACAAAGGTACATTCTTTTAACAATCACATAGAGGGATAATGGGAACTGTAGACATATCACATATTATAATTATTGGTGCATCTGTGTCTCCTTGATTAGCTACAAAAAGATTAAAAGGCTTTTTTCACTTGGTCATAGAACATGATACTCTTCAAATCACATCTGATCCTACAATACTGAAATTTAAAATCTCTAATGTCAAGCTTTACAATCTACAACTATAAAATCATCAGTACCCATTTTAATAGAAAAAAGATTGCAAACCTTCTGTATTTTTCAGATTAGCTAGCATTGCCTTAAAAAATTTTTAGTTCTTATTCATACCTTTACAAAATCTAAGTAGTCGGTGTTGGTTCTTTCTCCACCAAGTCTAACAGGGATTAGAATAATAACAGCTTTGTCATCTGTATTATCAGAGGCCATGGAAGTGCACTGTTTATCAATTACATCAGAACTATAAACTGAGAAAAATAATGAATATGTATTACATTTTATAAAAATGATTTTCAGAAACATTTTTACTCTAGTCCCTCCCCCCTCATTGGCCAGTCATCTAATCTCTGATATCACCATCAAGGTCTCAATGAGTTCAAAAATGTCTACCCTATTTATACATTTAGCAGATACTTATCAAGTAGCTACTATGGCACTAGAGCTTTACCAATGGGCAAAAGAGAAAAATCCCTGCCCTCATAGAGCATATACTCTAATATGAGGAAACAGTAAATAAGTAAAATATAAGATATGTCAGATGGTGATGGGTGCTCTGAAGAAAAACAAAGGGAGAAAAATGAACAGTAAGTGGGGGGAGTATTTAAAATAAGGTGGTTAAGGAGGGCCTTATGAAAAATATAACATTTAGATCAAGACAAAGTAAGAAACCAAGATATGCCAATACCTGGGGGAAGAGCATTCCAGGTATAGAGATCAGCCAATGCAAATGCCTTAAGGCAGAAGCATAGCCAGCATGCTCTGGGACCAAGAGGCCTGTGTCTCTGGAGGGAAGTTAGTAAGGGGTATTGTAAAAATTGCAGTTTTTACTTTGAGTGAGGTGGGAAGCCACTGAAGAGTTTTTTAGAAACGGAGTGTCCTAATCTGACTTACACTTTACCAGTGTGGTTCCTGTGTTGATAACAGACTGTAGGGGTAAGGGCTGAAGCACAGAAAACAGTTAGAAAGCAACCGCAGAGGGGTGCCTGGGTGGCTCAGCTGGTTGAGTGTCCAACTTAGGCTCACGTCATTATCTTGTGGTCTGTGAGCTCAAGCCCCATGTTGGGCTCAGCTCTGACAGCTCAGAGCCTGGAGTCTGCTTTGGATTCTGTGTCTCCCTCTCTCTGCCTCAATCTCTCTCTCTCTCTCTCTCTCTCTCTCTCTCAAAAATAAACAAACATTAAAAAAATAAAAAGAAAGCAATTGCAGAAATCTAGCAAGAAATGATGGTGGCTCAAACAAAGGTAGTCATTGTGAAGATAGAGAATGGTCATGGGTTGGTCATATGGAGCTGATTAAAAGTGATCAGTAAATTAAAGAACTCCTTAATATGTTAAATGCAAGATGGGAAAGGGAAAAAAAGGAGTCAGGTGATTTGAATGGTTTTGGTATAAGTAAAAAGAGTAAGAGAGGTGCCATTTACAAAGACATAGACAACTATAAGAAGGGAAAAAATAGGAGGATATCAGTAAGTCAGTGTTAGACATGCTAAGTTTCAGCTATCTATTAGACATGCAAACAGGGAGGATAAATAGGCAGTTATGGATATAAACGCCTGGATTTGGTGAGAGGTCCTATAAATTTGGGAGTTGACAGCATATTGATGGTCCTATAAAGCCATGAGACCTGGTGAATTCAAATCTATGTACAAAAGAGACGAGGTCTAAAGGCTGAGCACAACAATTTCAGAGATCAGGGAGATAAGGAAAACCAGCAAAGGAGACTGAAGGAGTGGATACGTAGACGGAAACTTGAAGAGTAGCATTCTAGAAACTCAGGAAACAAAACATTACCAGGAGGAAAAAGTGGTCAACTGTATCATATGCTGCTGGCAGACTGTGTGATGTGAGGACTGAGAAGTGACCACTGGATTTAGCAAGATTAAATTATTGATGAGAGCAGCTTGGGTAGAGTGATGGGCATGACAGCCTAAATAGGATAGTTCAAGAGAAAATGGGAAGATTTTGTAGAACCAAATACAGACAAAACTTTATTTTGTTTTGTTCAACAACAAAAAAGCTTTCTTCAAACTCCCTGGTTGAAGAAAATCAAACTCTTCTGCTCTTGCACAGTTAGCTGATTAACAAATTCTGCCACTTGTGCCCCAGTTCTTCCCTTTAAATTCCAAATTTAGGTTATGAGTTATCAAATTCTGTTCAGTAGCTTCTCTATCTCCATAGTCAATCTAAACCAAAGGTACAAAAGTGCAACAATAGTTCTTTCCATGTTTTAATTCTTTCATCTTACTCTTCCCAAATACTCAGTAGTGGCTTCTAATTATAAACCTTTAAATTCTCTAATTTTTCTGAGGCAGCACACACATGACCATCCTTACCTCAGACTCTTCTGAACTAATATACACTCCAAGGAAATGAGTTTTTCCTTCAGAGAACAGATTGCTGGTTTCCTGAGATAGGGAGTGAGGGGAGGGTGACATGGGTAAGGGGAGGTCAAAAGGTACAAACTTCTAGCTACAAAATAAGGAAGTCATGAGAATATAATGGAGACTAAAGTTAATAATACCATGTTATATTTGAAAGTTGCTGAGAGTAGGTCTTAAAAATTTTTATCACAAGAAAAAGAATTTTGTAACTATGTATGGTGTCAGTTGTTAATTAGACTTGCTGTAGTGACCATTCCACAATATATCCAAATTTGAATCATTATGTTGTACACCTGAAGCTAATATAATATTATATGCCAATTCTAAGTTAAAAAGTATAATCAAATAAACAGATAAAAATTAGAATTATATACATCCCTCACCTGTACAGTCTTGTGCAACATAAATAGTTATTCCTTGTAAATCAGGATGTCTTGCTTCTTCAACTGCTTTTCTAAGAAAACAACAAGTATCATCCTTTAAAAGCCTAATATTTTCAGTTAATCACTAAAAAGTTAATATAAGGGGAAAGAAAGCCATCATTTTTTTTCCTTACTTTCCTATACTTATCATTTAGTGTCTGCTTTCAAAACTATCATCTGAATGGCATCAAAAATCAGGTCAGTCTTTTCAAAGTAGAGTGTTACACTAAATTACTCAAAGGACATTAAAATAGAAGTTAACAAAGCTGTAAAAAAAAAATTCTTGGGTGTAAAGCTGTAAACCCTGCCCCCCAAAAAGGATGTCTCTCAACCACTCACCTGGCTGTATTAAACATTTTCTAACCAGAGTATTACAATATGCTTCAAGGTTTACATCATATTAACTTACATTACTGACTAGCAGTGAATTACTGTATGGCTGTCCTCTGTTACACTTTGGAAAGTTTTTTCCTTTCTTTAAATAGCATGACTTTTTCCCCCTTCATTCAAAAACTTATATAACTTGAACAAATGAATTTCCTAATTTTGAGCCTTAGAATTCTGTAAGTAAAACTGCAGATTGAAAAATATTTCAAAGTATAATGTTCTCAATGGTGCACATATGAAAAAAGTCACAATAATATCTTTAAAAGGAAATTACATACATTGAAGAAACATAAAAATTTTTATTTAACTGTATCTTTATAATTTTTTAACTTCACATGCCTTATTATGTATGTTTGTGTTAATTTAGAAGAGAGATTGGCAAACTATGGCCCTCAGACCATATACAACCTGTGGCCTGTTTTCATACAACCTGCAAGCTAAGAATGGTTTTTACAATTGTGAAGGGTTGTAAAACAAAAAAAAAAAAAAAGAAAAGAAAAATGGGCAACAGAGCCCTCATATATAGCCTGCAAAGCCTAAAATATTTACCATCAGGCCTTTTACAGAAAAAGTGTTTAATCCCTGGGGTATAGAACATATTATCTTGAAGAGTAGAAACTAAGCTTTTATGATTATGCTTTTATAAATGTCACACCAAGCAGGACTTGATATTATTATTAACAATACATTTAATAACTTTAGGCAAATACATTTCCAATTGTAAGCATCTGGCCTATAAAATATAAAAGCCTGTTAATATGCAAGAAACTTTATAATAATTTCAAATTTATATATGATTATAAATAGATTAAATTTACTATATTTGCACAAACAGACTATATTTGGATAACATATTAATGATTGCATTTACAACAATAATGGGACACACAACAAATAAGCCAGTTTTCTTTTAAAAATTTAAGCAGTATCCAAATAAATGGCACTAAAAAGCTGAGCTGAGGTATAGTGAAATTTGACTTTCTACTTTTTTCTAACTACTCTGAATGTCACAGACCCTTTACTTTTACTATGGTATAATTATAATATTAATAGTCCCATACATTTACAATTCACAAGAATTTGATGTGTGCAAAGAAATGCTGAAAACATCAATTTTAGCTCTTGACATTTCATTACACTATCAGTACATTACAGCCCCCAGGTTACACTATTAAAAAAAAAAAAAAAAACTATAATGTTATGCATGTTCCAAGGTTGAAAGAGTTGTTAGTTTTTAGAACATTCCAATAAGGCATTCTAATGAAAACCTGGTTAGAAAGAGACCCTGGATATCTATACCTATGATATAAGAAAAAAGATATAAAGAAAAAAATTTATCATAGATAAATGTAACTAGAGTTCCAATGTCTTGTTTTTTCCCTATTAGCAAATGAAAGCTCCCTTATGAACATTCTCATACAGCAAGACTTTAAAAGGTCCAATTATATATATATATATATGCATACATACGTATATATGCATATATATACATATATATGTATATATATGCATATATACGTATGTATGCATATATATATACATATATATACATACACACACACACACACACACACACACACACACATATATATATATATATATATATATATATATACATATGCTGCAAAAATCAGTATCTCTGAGCCTAAGGACCTCTGTCATAAGATGAAAGATTTTAATGCAATTTTACCTTAAAATGTGAGCAACCACAGCTGGTCCATACCAGTCTCCGGCTTTTTTCCCAGACTTTTTTCCATATTCTATTAGTTGGTGTAAACCAAAGAGAGCCAAAGGGGAATCACCAAACCAAGAGATGATTTTCCTGTGATAAATTTCATTTCGCATTTCATGATCATCAGAGTATCTCCTGATTGTTTCCTTCTGAGAAACTGCTGGGGTTTTGAGTTCTCTTTCCCCTGAAAGTGATGCTTCAAATGATGCAGTAAATTTTTTTACAGTGTTGGAAGTCCATGATTCAGAGTCTGAATTTTCAATGTTCAAAGCATCAGGCCAGGTCCAAGCTATAGTAATTCCAAAGCAAGGTGTTCAGATCTTTTAAACAGATTTTAACAATTCTACTAAAATAAGTATGTCGCATTTAAAGTCATATAGGTTACTAAACTACACTAGTAAACTCAGAAGTAGGCAAGCTATAGAGACAAAAAATAGGTTAGTCGTTGCACATGGCAAGCAGGGTATTGGGAGTGACTACCAAAGGGTGTGAGGTTTCTTTTCAGGATGATGAAAATATCCTAAAATTAGGTTATGATAATGGTTGCAGAACCCTGTAAACATACTAAAAACCACTGAATTGTTCATTTTAAATGAGTGAATTTATGTAGATTATATTCCAAAAAGCTGCTTAAAAAACCAAAGATATTAGGGGCGCCTGGGTGGCTCAGTTGGTTAAGCATCTAACTTCGGCTCAGGTCATGATCTCATGGTTCATGAGTTCGAGCCCTGCGTCAGGCTCTGTGCTGACAGCTCAGAGCCTGAAGCCTGCTTTGGATTCTGTGTCTCCCTTTCTCTCTGGCTCTCCTCTTATGCTCTGTCTCTCTCTCTCAAGGAAGGAAGGAAGGAAGGAAGGAGAAGGAAAGGAAGGAAGGAAGATATGAGTCCAGAAAGTATGTCAAAATATTGATAATGTTTACTTTTTGAGTGGTAATATTATTCTCTGGAGTTTTCTGTTGTTTCCAAAATTTCTAAAACGGGAATATATTACATATGATCAGGAAAAATTACCAAAATGAAAGAGAAAAAAATAGTAAACTCAGATACAAATAAACAACTCTGGAAAAATACTTTTCTTTCCTTTCTTTTCTTTGACAGTACTGAAATGGAATGAGGACTCTTGTACTCCTTACCAGTACTGCTTATCAGATATCCAGTTTTGACTACCCCAAGGCACAATAAACATACTAACGTTCATGAGAGAATAACTTCAGAAAGGGGATTTTTCTTTGATCATATGTTAAAATAGAAGTCTAACCATGGAAGTTTTAGATTTCTTTCTTTCTTTCTTTCTTTTTTTTTTCTCATATAGTCCTTTCAGAATAACTCAGTCATGGGGCACCTAGGTGGCTCAGTTGGTTAAGCATCCGACTTCGGCTCAGGTCATAATCTCACGGTTTGTGAGTTCGAGCCCTGCATCAGGCTCTGTGCTGAAAGCTCGGAGCCCAGAGCCTGCTTCGGATTCTGTGTCTCCCTTTCTCTCTGCCCCTCCCCTGCTCATGCTCTGTCTCTCTCTGTCTCTCATAAATAAATAAATGTTTAAAAAAAAAAAAAGAATAACTCAGTCATTGTTTAGGGCATAATACCAATTCTCTAGTAAATGAAAAGTTAACAAATGGAAGTCATTAAAGATCAAAGATCCCCCCAAAATCAAAAAAAAAAAAAAAAAAAAAAAAAAAAAACACAAAAAAACTACATTCACTACTTCACTGTTTTTAATGACAAGACAATTCCAAGAATACATGTAATTTTAATAAAATGAGGCACAGATTCAGAGAAATAGTCAGGACTGTGAAAAATATCCCCATTCTTGCCCTTGATTGCATACGACTACAAATAAATCATCCCAGAGAAGTTTATAAAAATTATTTTTCCGTGTATTATCCATACCACTCTTGAATAAACATTCTCTCTAAATAATCTCATCAATAATCCCTACAGAAAGGTTACCAAATATTTGCCATGCATTACAGGGAAATTGTCTAACACTTTTAAAATATGATAACACTTAGCAATAACCATGTATGATAGCCTAAAATCATAAACTAAAATCTTCCTACAAATGTACAAATTATAAAAAATGGACTAGTAGAAATGGTAAGAAAGGTGGCACATTTTTAAAAAGATATATGTAATTAAGTATCAGTGACATTTTGAGACTATATATAAGCAGGATGACCTTATTAAGAATATGCCTAATCAGTTTAACTGATTATTATCATATTTCTAAAGATAAAAATATTTTAAAGCATTATTGATATATAGAGAGAAAATAAACCAGTTTAAATATAAGATTTAAATAATATAAAAATATCAACTATCTGCTCAAAGTCACTGGTATTGTACCTGCCCAAGATTTATTGAACTGGAGATAATCCAGAGAGCTCAATCAAAAAGAACTAAGTAATAACAACAAACTCCAAAGACTACTAAAAACTTATGTATAAGTCATACCTAGCTTAGTTCAGTAAAGATGGAATATGCTAGATTAGTTACAACTTTTAGAAGAAACAAGGGAGTCAAGAAATTAACCAAAGGTAAATTTATGCAGTTTACAAGCTAGAGTCCAAATTAAGAAGACAAACAAAAATCCCCCCCAAAACAGAGATTTGATTTACCTCTACCAAGAAAGTGTAGTATGAGTCCTTGAGGCCAGTTAGCATTGGCCAGTTCTTATGTACAGCCCCAACACAGTCTGTTGTCAAAGCCGAGCCTTCTATTTGAGGAAATTCTTCCCTGTAGGTCAGCCATATTCTTGAAATGAAATCTTTACGAAATTCTTCTACATTTCCCGCAATTACATGATCTTCTATTGTAATCCTGATCTTGCAGGTAACAGTTTATTTTCATCTACAAAATAAAAATATATAGTCTAAATATATGCAAAGGAAATCAGTAATGATATTATGTTCCCTTACTGTCCATAAGATAGGAAGTATATTATAATTTTTCCATACTTTTTTTTTCAATTTAATGAAGATAAATGTTATTCTGCCTAATCAGGCTATTATGAAAATCAAATGAGAATGGATGCTGAAATGTCTTGTACACTCTAGAACTAGCTAATATAAAGTATCATCAGTAATATTGTGTTAATAAAATACCCTATATTCTGATATAATCAACTCTTTTATGAGGGATAATATTAAAATACCTTTTCTTTTTGCCTCATTTGGCTCAGGATGTAGATATTAGTGCTCTCTAAAATGAGATTTGCAAATAAAATATCATGATTTGTCAATATGTAAAATGAATATAATCACATAAGCTAGTTCTTAAAATCAAATAAAATGTGCACACTGTATTTATTGCCATGAATATTTATACTCAAATTATAAAATCAAAACTAAGAAGCTAAAGAGTAAGAATATAAAATTCCTAAATATACAGTTATCCTTTCATGTTGAAATACAATTTTTAAAAACTGCTGCCACCCACATATGTCATTTTAAAAGGCCTTTTCAAATTGATTGTCTGTAATACAGTTTCTATGTGAGGGGCAGCTAGGTGGCTCAGTTGGTTAAGCGTCTGACTCTTGATTTCAGCTCAGGTCATGATCTCACAGTTTGTGAGATCAAGCCCCGCATTGGGATTCTCTCTCTCTTCCTCCTCTTTCTGTCCCTATCCTGCTCATGCACGCACTCTCTCTCTCTCTCTCAAAATAAATAAATAAGCTTAAAAAAAGACCAAAACAGAACTTCTATGTGAAAACTACAGTTACTGTTTGCCCAATAATCTACAAAACACTAGTGCTCCAAATGAACTGACATTCCTTGATTACTCTCTCAAAATGAACTGACATTCCTTGATTACTCCTAGAGAGTATATTTAGTCATGTTTACAACCTCAACATGTAGCACACTACATAACACAAGTAAATCCTAATAAATGTTGCTTGGTTTGGGTTGGACAGGTGGATAGATAAATCTGCCTAAACTCTCAATTCCAAGGAGTTCAATTTCCAATGCCCTTCTGCAGGATATTAAAGCAATTTTATCATGCTTTTTTCATTATCCTTGCTCACCTATCCCTCTTTAAACTCATTCTGAAAAAATTACAATCACCTAAACTTCATAATATTCAGATTAATGGTGCTAAGTTGTGGCATACAGTTTCAGTGACAATAAAAAGAATGACTGACAAGCCCCCAATATCAATGAATTTCTCTCAATATTTGAGTTTGAAGTTAATTACAAATAAAAATGCATGGAAATTGAACATGGCACTACAAATATGTCCATACTTTCTACTTTAAATAAAAAATTTTTTTACGTTTTTTTATTTACTTACAAAAGGAGACAGAGACCGCGGGAGCAGGGGAGGGGCAGAGAGAGAAGGAGAGAGAGAAAATCCCAAGCAGTCTCCGGCGCTGCCCCCACAGAGCCCGACTAGGGGCTCAAACCCACAAACCATGAGTCTGAAATCAATAGTTAGATGCTGAACCAGCTGAACCACCTAGGTGCCCCCAAAAGTTCTACTTTAGAGACATTCAAATTTGTCTGAAATTTGACACAATAGTACATAACTCATACATCATCCTGAGGTTTGCCAAACATAATTCCTAATCTCCTACCTTGATGAAGTAATTAATTCTTTATTCTTTTAAGATCTAGTCTTGGGCCACGTGGGTGGCTCAGTGGGTTAAGCATCTGACTGTTGATTTCTACTCAGGTCATGATCTCATGGTTCATAAGATCAAACCCACATCAGGCCCTGCGCAGTCAGCGCAGAGACTGCTTAGGATTCTCTCTCCCTCTTTTTCTGCCCTTCTCCCACATGTGTTCACTTTCTCTCTCTCAAAATAAATATTTTTAAAAACCTAGTCTCTAAAATTACTCTAAATTTACTCTAAATTTAAAATTTACTCAGAATATTATTGGAAAATTGCTAGTACTAACTGAACTTTATTGTCCTGTTGACTTTCCACTATAATAATACTACCTCTGCTATTCCACTTTCTGACTTTTCACAACCTTTTTTTAATGTTTGTCTATTTTGAGAGAGAGAGCACATGCACAAGCAGGGGAGGGGCAGTGAGAGAGGGAGGATGAGAATCCCAGCAGGCTCCACACTGTCAGTGCATGCCAACTTGGGGCTCAACCCTGCAGATCTGAGCTGAAATCTAGAGTCAGCTGCTCAACTGACTGAGCCACCCAGCGCCCCTCTTTTCGGAATTTTCTTAAGTAATTAGATCTATAATATTATCTATATCTTACCCTTTTCCAAATTTCAGGTATATTACAGGAGAGAAGGAATATTTTATCTTATGCACCCCTGAATCTTTCAGCACCTAGTACAGAGTTCAGCTCCATAGCAGATGTGCAATAACATTTGTCAGGTGAATGTAAGATAAATGGAGCCAAAGGAAGAAGGTTTGTTTTGTTTGTTTTGCTTTGCTTTGCTTTTGTTTTCTATGATGCTCTGGAGACCATGAGATCAGAGCTTTCTGAACAAAGTCTCAAAGAACCAACAACAACAAAATGAAACGAAAGCTGATAAAAGAAATAGAAGAAAAACTGCTAGTAACATTGAGGGTTCAGTCAAGGCTTACTACATCACAATTAAACAAGCTAATATGGAATTCATAAGTAAAAAAAAATTGTGAATTGAATCCTCAAAGACTACAGTTCTTGTAATTATCAGATATGGGATAAAGTAAGTAAATATTTAAAGGTCAAATTGCTGGGTCCTAAAATGTATATATTTTCCAATTTTTCTAAGTACTCTCAAATTTCTCATAAGAGGTTTAAATTTAATATTTATCATAGAGAAGTCCTCTGCATGTGTGAACACATGTATAAGGATGTTTAATGTAGCTTTACTGAAATAAAAAGTTGGAAACAACTTAAGTATTCATTAATAGGGGATGTGATGAACAAGATTATTAATTTACTCCACAAATATTTATTGAGAGCCTTATTATGCACCAGGCACTGGAGTTAACACTGAAAGTATGAGAGGCACACTCCTTACTCTCAAGGAGCTTACAGTTCAGCAGATGAGAAACATTAAACAAAAGTATAAAAGTTGTTAATCCCATTATGATATTTGTGGTGAAGCAGAAATACAGGCTGCTATAAAACTACAGAAGTAGACCAAATTAGAAAGGTTGCTAATGGATGCATTTCAAAATAGCTTAAACAATAAGGGGATGTATTACCATACACAAACAGAAGTCCTATGTAGGGATGGCTCTAGGTTGGTAAATGACAGATATGACAGAATCCAATGGAAGAAAAATTTTTCTTCTTTGTATTCTTTCTTTTTTTTTTTAATGTTTGTTTATTTTTGAAACAGAAAGAGAGCAGAGGATGGAGAAAGAGAGAGGGGAACAGAGGATCCAAAGCGGGCTCCATGTTGACAGTAGAGAGCCAGATGCAGGGCTCGAACTCACAAACCATGAGATCATGTCCTGAGCCAAAGTTGGATGCTTAGGTCTGTATTATTTATTACAAATAGTGAATTTTTATTGTTTTAATAATTTTATATTAAATATTCTTTTGAAATTATGAGTTGTGCATTTACAGAGAAGATAAAAACCCTGTGTATACACCATTTTTGTTTTTGTTTTTGTTTTTGTTTTTTGAGAGAGAGAGAGTGCAAGCAGGGGAAAGCGGGAAGGGCAGAGAGAGAGGGACAGAGGATCTGAAGCAGGCTCTGCACTGACTACAGCCAGCCTGATATAGGACTTGAACTCTCAAACCACAAGATCATGACCTGAGTCGAAGTCAGACACTCAACCAACTGAGCCACCCAGCCCCTGTGAATACCCTTTTAAGGAGGATAACAAAATTGTACTCAACAAGAAAAATAAATTATGAGTAATTTTTTATTTATTTACTTAATTTTTAATTCAAATATAATTAATATATGATGTTCTATTAGTCTCAGGTATATAATATAATGACTCAACAATTGTATACATTACTCAGTGTTCATCACAATAAGTGTATTCTTAATCTCCTTCACCTATTTCACCCAACTCCCCCCTCCCCACCCATCTCCCTTCTGGAAACCATCAGTTTGTTCTCTGTATTTAATTCTGGTTTTTTTGGTCTCTTTTTTACTTTGTTCATTTGTTTTGTTTTCTTAATTTCCACATATGAGTGAACTCATATGGTATTTGAGTAATTTTTAATCTGTTTGCTTCTTCCCAATGTTAGCCCTTTTATGCCAAAAACAAAACCCCATTATCTCAGTGTCCCTGATGATTTTATATTTCCTGTTTCTGACCCTTTTGAAAATGGAATCAAGATTAAAAACTTCTCAAGGCACCTGGGTGGCTCAGTCAGTTAAGTGTTCGACTTCGACTCAGGTCATGATCTTGCAGTTCATGAGCTCGAGCCCTGTGTCGGGCTCTGTGCTGGCAGCTCAGAGCCTGGAGCCTGCTTCGGATTCTGTGTCTCCCTCTCTGTCTACCCGTTACCTGCTCACCCTCTGTCTCTCTCTCAAAAATAAATAAACATTAAAAAAATTTTTTTTTAAAGAGTGCTGTGAGGACTCAATGAGTTAAGCATGTGAACTACTGAAATACTACCTGGCACATTATAAATACTCAATAAATGTTAGCTGTTATCATTACAAGACATTTACAAGGCTTTAGAAAATTGCTGATAAATGAGATGCCAAAATAAGTCAACCAAAAATAAAAGCCCTGATAATGACATATTCTCACACACATTCTTTCCTTCTCTGTCTTACACACGCACACACATACACACACCGCACACTACATACTCCTACACACAAAACCAAGCACAGACGTATAGTGGAAAAAAAGCCAGGAGTAAAGTGAGACACAGTCTTGGTTTAAATTACAGCTGTGCCATTTAATACCTGTGTGACATTGGACAAATTATTTAACTTCTCTAAGCTCCTGTTTCATACTCATAAGATACTTGAATCAAACTTGTAGGCTTGCTGTGAGAATTAAAGAATTAAAGGCACTTCACAAAGAGCTTAGCATGATGCCTAACACAAAGAAGGCATTCATTAAGTGACATAAATTGTTAAAAGAAAATACATAATTATTAAAAGGACGGGCATATGTAGAAACTCAAAAACATCAAAATAAGTCAATAATTTCAGAAATTAGAACATCCTTAAGAATTGGAAAATCTGGAAGCACCTGGGTGGCTCAGTTGATTAAGGATCTGACTTCAGTTCAGGTCATGATCTCATAGTTCATGGGTCTGAGCCCTGCATTGGGCTCTGTGCTGACAGCTCAGAGCCGAGAGCCTGCTACAGATTCTGTGTCTCCCTCTCTCTCTGCCCCTCCCCTGCTCACACTCTGTGTCTCCATCAAAAATGAATAAATGTTAAAAAAAAAATTTTTTTTTTAAAGAATTCAAAAATCTGGGGCGCCTGGGGCAATGGTTAAGCCTCCATCTCTTGATTTCAGCTCAGGTCATGATCTCACAGTTCATGGGATAGAGCCTCATATCTGGCTCTGCACTGACAGAGCAGAGGCTGCTTGGGATTCTCTCTCTCTTCTCTCTCATTCTGCCCCTCCCCCAATCATGCTCACTCTCTCTCAAATAAATAAACTTAAAAAAAAAAAAGAATTGGAAAATCTACCATTTTCAGGTTAACCAAGGTGATACTTTAAATTATTTGCATACACTTCTTTTTCTCAATCTTTTTCATTTAACTTATTTATTTAAATTCAAGTTAGTCAGTATAGTATTGGTTTCAGGAGTAGAACCCAGTGATTCATCACTTACATATAACAACCAGTGCTCATCCCAACAAGTGCCCTCCTTAATGCCCAGCACCCGTTTGCCCATTCCCTTACCCACTTCCCCTCCAGCAACCCTCAGTTTGTTCTCTGCATTTAAGAGTCTCTTATGGTTTGCCTCCCTCTCTGTTTTTATCTTGTTTTTTCTTCCCTTCCCCTATGTTCATCTGTTTTGTTTCTTAAATTCCACATATGAGTGAATTCATACAGTATTTGTCTTTCTCTGACCGCCTTATTTCGTTTAGCATTAATATACTCTAGTTCCATCCATGTTGTTACAAATGGCAAAATTTCATTCTTTTTGATTGCCAGATAGTATTCCACAGTGTATATATACCATCTTCTTTATTCATTCGTCAGTTGATGGACATTTGGGCCCTTTCTATACTTTGGCTATTGTTGATAGTACTGCTATAAACATTAGGGTGCATGTGCCCCTTCGAATCAGCATTTTTGTATCCTTTGGATAAATACCTAGTAAATTGCTGGGTCATAGGGTAGTTCTATTTTTAATTTTTGGAGAAACCTCCATACTGTTTTCCAGAGTGGCTGTACCAGTTTGCATTCCCACCAGCAGTGCAAAAGTGTTCCCCTTTCTCTGCATCCTTGCCAACATCTGTGGTTTCCTGAGTTGTTCATTTTAACCATTCTGACAGGTGTGAGGTGGTATCTTATTTTGGTTTTGATTTGTATTTCCCTGATGATGAGTGATACTGAGCATCTTTTCATGTGTTTGCTAGCCATCTGGATGTCTTCTTTGGAAAAATGTCCATTCATATTAGCATATACTTTAAAGTTATCATCAGAAAACTTGATAAAAAATATTATGATATCAATTCAAATAATATTTAACTAACACTCATAAGTCTAAAACTGTGAGGGATATAACAAAAGGGGTCATGATTCTCATCCTCAAAGAGTTTACTAGAAACCCAAACCATATGGCAGTACATTATGTGTTACATAAAATACAGGTTCTTAAAAGAAATATGCCAAAACAGAGGCATAAAAAGTAGAATGGTCAATTGGTTAAGGGTCTGACTCTTGATTTCAGCTCAGATCATGATCTCGTAATTCATGAGTTCAAGCCCCACATGAGACTCTGTGCTGACAGTGTGGAACCTCCTTGGGATCCTCTGTCTCTCTTCTTTCTCTGCCCCTTCCTTACTCACTCTCTGTCAAAAATAAATAAAACATTAAGAAAAAAAGTTGGGGCACTGGGGTGGCTTAGTCTGTTAGGCATCCGACTTCAGCTCTAGTCGTGATCTCATGGTTCGTGGGTTCGAGCCCTGCATCGGGCTCTGTGCTGACAGCTCAGAGCCCAGAATCTGCTTTGGATTCTGTGTCTCCCTCCCACTCTGCCCCTCCCCTACTCGTTCTCTCTCGTTCTCTCTCTCTCTCTCTCAAAAATAAGTAAACATTAAAGTTTTTTAAAAAAATTATTAAGATGGTATAGGGCACCTGGGTGGCTCAGTTGGTTAAGCATCCAACTCTTGATTTCGGCTCAGGTCATAATCTCACAGTTCATGGGATCAAGCTCTATGCTGACATCGGGCTCCATGATGACAGCACAGATCCTGCTTGGGATTCTCCCTCCCTCTCTCTCTGCCTTTTCTTGCTCTTGCACACATACATGCACACTTAATAATTTTTAAGTGTACATACAGTTCAGTGGTTTTAAATACATTCACAATGTTGTGCTAATAAAATTACCACCATTTATCTCCAGAACTCTTCATCTCTCTCTCTCAAAATAAATAAATAAACAAATATAAAAAAATTATTAAGAAGGTAAATTCTGTTATTATTTTACCACAATAAAAAAGAAGTAAAAAACAAAAAAAAATATGCCAAAAGTAGATTGATGTGGAAATAAAACAATGAAAACTGTTACACAATGAAGGAATACAAAGATTTTTAAATGGGTTACAAATTTAGCACTTACCTTCATATTTAAAATGGTAACATTTTCCAAGCAACAATACAGGGGAATTTCTACTAAAATATGTCTTTGTTTTCAACACCCAACCTAAACAAGAAAAGAGAAAAACAGTTTTGCAATTAAAGGATTTCAGGCTAAAAGTGTAGCATTTTATTCTATTTTATTTCAAATCATCAATTCTAAACTATGAACATGCAGTTTTTTGCAAGAATGCAAAATATATGGACAATGAACTGAAAATACAGGTCGTTTATGCTACCTTCAAATACAGTTAAGTATTTTAAACACATTCCATCATGTAAAGAACATGAGAAAGAAAAGAACTTAATTTTAATTTATTTTCAAACAGGTCACAATGTTCTTTTTTTCCCCACAATGATCTTATGGTATAAAACTTAAAAGGTACAAATTCTAGAGACACCTCAGTGGCTTAGTTGGTTGAGTGTCCAACTCTTGACTTTGGCTCAGGTCGTGATCTCAGGGCTGTGGGATCAAGCCCCACATCAGGCTCCACGCTGAGTGTGGAGCCTGCCTGGGACTCTCTCTCTTTCTCCCTCTGCCCCTTTCCCCTATGCGCACTCTCTTTTCTCTCAAGTAAAAATTAAAGATTACAAAAAAATAAAATAAAATAACAGTATAGGAGTGCCTTAGGTGGCTTAGTCAGTTGAGCATCTGACTTCAGCTCAGGTCATGATCTTGCAGTTCATGAGTTCGAGGCTGCTTAGGGCTCACTGCTGTCAGTGCAGAGCCTGCTTGGGATCCTCTTTCCCCCTCTCTCTCTCTCTCTGACCCTCCTCACTTGTGCGCACATGCACGCTCTCTCTCTCTCAAAAATAAATGAATATTTTTAAAAAAACAAAAGTTACTTTTAAAAAAAAACAGTACAAATTCTACTCCAGTTTCTCTGACATTAACTTCTTTTTCCCACATGCAACAAATGTTACCAATTTCTTGTCTTTCCTTCCATTTTAGATAATTAAAATATTTAAACTAATTGAGTATTCCAATGAAGTAATTTACGGAAAAGGTAACACAGTCCACTACTGCTTGTGATAAATGTGAATCCCTGAAGTTTCCTAGGTAAATGTATAACCCCATCATTTCAGCCACCTGAGGATGTCTGAAAATAGTGAATAGAGCTTTCAGAGATCCTCATTTCTGTTTCCACCTCCAAATCCCCAATTCCCAACTATAGTTGCAAATTCTTTAAGTTTTATTCCTGCGAAACTATAGCATCTATCCTCTTGGTTTTTTATGATGCCATTAATAGTTCTTAATTTCCTGAGAAAAACACTTGCCCATTGTATTCCTGAGTATTCCTAAGTATATGAAATTCCTGACTGCTAAGGATAGACTTAAAAGCAGCTCCTAACATGCAAGAGCATATAAACAGAAAGAATCTGAAATTGGGAGCCAACAGACTTAGGTCTACTCTTAAGTAGACTATCTGCCATTTATATTGAAAAGTTTTTAGAAAATGTAAAATAAGTGACTTTTTACAAAAGTGCTCCCCAAAGTACTTTAATACAAATGAATACAAAAAAGAAATAGAAATATGTATTCATAATAAAGATGATGCAAGTATTTGAATTTGCTAGAGAAAAGAAAGAATCGCAAATAAATATATGAATCGGGTTTTCCTTTACTTGGATTGCTGCAGTACTCTCCAAAACGGTTTCTGTGTCATCAGTTTTTCCTCATTCTAGCATATGCCACATGTCACTGCCAAATTAATCTCCCCGTGGCTCAGCTTTGAATAGGTAACTCTTCTGCTCAAAAACCATCCTCAGTGACTCATTACTTAACAGATTTATTATGAACTTCTCAGTGATACTAAAGACATTCCAAAATATGATACAAATTATGTTTACAGTCATCTTTTCCACTACTTTTCACCTATACTCAAAGTGGGCTTTGCTGTTTGGCTCATACTATCCCATGACAAAAATATCCTCCCCAATATGAGCCTATCTACTTCTTACAGCTCGTGTGTGTGTGCGTGCGTGTGTGTGTGTGTGTGTATGTGTGTGTTTGCATAGCGAATGAGTGTGAGCCAGGGAGGAGCAGAGGGAGGAAGGGAAGAGAATCTTAAGCAGGCTCCACACCCTCCTGTGTGCACTTCTAAGCCAGTTTTTCTTTTTCCCACCTGGCTCTGATGCTTTTCTCTGAACTCCAGTGGGAAAATGGTATTTACTGATCCTATTCTATACCAGGAACTAGGCTAGGCACCTTACAAACATTATCTCTTAGAATTGTTAGTACTGTACCAGAATGATTCTAACTCCCAAGTAGTAATAACCCCCTCCCCCTCTAAAGGCAGTATTTCTAAAGCAAATTCTAAGAACTTCACAAAAAAAACTTCAAATAAAAGGAAACAATCTTCAAGGAGGAACTTCTCTTTCTCCCTATGCTCTAGCCTCTGCCTACCCCCTCTTACCATTCACCAATCCTTCCTCAAGAAAAGAGAAGTTATGAATCTGATTCTTAAGAGCCTGGGGCATTGCAAGGATCCACATTTTACTTGAGCACAGATTTACAGTGCTTTAAAGCTCAACCATGACTCATATGGTGCATACTCTCTCACTCTTACACTTCCTGTGCAAATCCTGGCAGGACTTAACCCTCATAATAGACTGACTTATTTTAATACTCCATGATGCTAGGTACATAAGAAAGCTCAGGACTTCTCATAAGGCCCAGCCATTTTCCTCTCTTTTTCCACAGGCATGTCAAAGCTGAATTAGGCCAGTATGCCAAATGACTAGTCTATAGAATATTCTTTTTTTCTTTTAATTATTTGGTTTTAGTTGACCAGTTGTCATTTTATCTTTATAAAAGTATTGTAAGAAACACAACTACCTGTACCCTAGCTTGTTGATGCTGAACCAGGATACCATGGCACACAGACAAAAAATGAAGGATATAAAATCCATAGAGACATGGGATAACAGAGCCTGGAGTATAGGAAGGAGCCATGAATAAAAGTATATTAATAAGTTCTTCTTATCCATATTGAAAAATATATATTCACCAGAATTCTTCATACTGAAGAATATATTCTTATTTTGTATCTTAATCTCCCCTACTGTTTACCTTTAAGTCTCAGTTTATAGCAGAGGGAGGTGGGACAGAGACAAATGTCATTATGATTTCAAATGAAAACTAATTAAATAAAACTAAGTAAGTTAAGAAAAGTAAGTAAATTTGGCAAACAAGCCATTAAATAAATTGAAACAGGGCAGTGACTGTCTGTGAGGGGTGAGCATTGACCAGAAGGAAGCTTGAAGAAACTTTCTGGGGTGAAGGAAATTTTTTTTTCTTTTAATATAATTTATTGTCAAGTTAGCTAACATACAGTGTATACAGTGTGCTCTTGGTTTCAGGGGTAGATTCCCATGATTCATCACTTAAATACAATACCCAGTGCTCATCATAACAAGTGCCCTCCTTAATGCCCATCACCCATTCAGCCCATCCCTCCACCCACTTCCCCTCCAGCAACCTTCAGTTTGTTCTGTGTATTTAAGAGTCTCTTATGGTTTACCTCCCTCTCTGTTTTTATCTTATGAAACAACTTTTTTCTTATATCACACAGTTCTGTGGATTGACTGGGCTCAACCGAGCAGTTCTCCTGCTAAGTCTAACATAGTGGAAATCAGATGGAGAGGCTCAACTGAGACACTGAATTGGCTGATTCTTTCTCTCTTAGATCATCTCAGGGCCTTTCTTCATCATGTGGTCTCTCCGTGTGATTTTCTCCAGCAGAGTACCTAAAGTGGTGACATAACAGTTCAGAGCTCCAAATCAGAGCAAGCAGAAGTTGCCTCTTAATGGCCAGGCCTAGAATTGACACAGCCTCATTTCCTCTCATTCTATTGGTTAATATGAGGCACAGGCCAGCCCAGATTCAATGAGAAAAGAGACAACACAAGATATGATTAAAGATCCTTACTAAGGACAATCTTTGGAGAATAGCAATCATAAACAGAATGTTACAAAAAACCTATAGTCCATTAAGTCAGCTACCTGAAAACCACAAAGCTTTAAAAGATCCAAACAAGCCAAAGAATGTAGAAATAACAGATGATAATTATTTTGGGGAGGATCTGAAACACCCAGAAGAAGGATGGTTTACATATTAACCATTTTTAATAAGGAAGTCAAGTTTACACACCTCATGAAGTCAGGTAAATAAAAGGAGAGAGGGGAGAAGAAAGCAAAAATTAAGCAGTTTTTCAAGAAAGTTAAGGTCCAGAGTCTTTTAAATCTTAAGTGCTATGCCATTTCTAGTTCCATCTTCATCATTTCATAATATTGACATTGAAAAAAATAATCCTAAATTATGTTCACTATATTCAGAGAAGAGCAAGACTGAGGAACAGGGAGGCTGGATTTGAATACCACCAGTTTCATAACTTATTACCTAGATATGTGACCACAAATATGTTAATCTCAGTTTTCTAATTAAAAAAAAATCTCAGGAAGATATCCATCTCAGAAAGATATGAGATTTAAATAAGGTATAAAAATCATCTACAAAATGCTAGGGAACCTGGGTGGCTCAGTCTGTTAAGCCTCTGTCTTCAGCTCAGGTCATGATCTTGCAGTTCATGGGTTCGAGCCCTGTGTTGGGCTCTGTGCTGACACTTGAGCCTGGAGCCTGCTTCAGATTCTGTCTCCCTCTTTCTGCCCCTCCCCCACTCATGGTCTGTCTCTCTCAAAAATAAATAAACATTTAAAAAAATTTTTTTTAAATGCTCAATCAATCTTAGTCCTTCCTGCACCACCCATACTACACAAACTCTAAGCAAGGAAAATACAGAAAACATTTTAGAGAGATTTTCAACCAATAAAATCAAACAAAAATACTAGTCCATAACTTGAAGCTATCTAGAACACTTAGTCACCTTAAACCATCTGTTCTTCAGAGATTAGAAATTACCATAATTTTATGATGGCCACTTAAGTATCTAGATAAGGAAAACAACACATATGTAAATAATAGTTTAACAATTCCTAGGATACTGATAAACTGGGTTATTCTAGGAGCACCTAGGTCTTAAGCTTAAGACTTTGGCTCAGGTCATGAGCTCATGATTCTTGAATTCAAGCCCCACATCAGGCTCTACACTGACAGCACTCAGAGCCTGCTTCAGATTCTCTGCCTCCTTCTTCCTCTGCCACTCCCCTGCTCACACTCTCTCTCTCTCTCTGTCTCTCTCAAAAATAAATAAACATTTAAAAATAAAAGTGATTTGTATTTAAAAAAATAGTAAAATAAAAATGGGTTATCTAGTGCCTGTATGACAATTTTCAACTTACAAATGAAATCTTCATCACATAACCTATTCACCAAATTAAATGGCTTAAAAAGAACATAAGCCTCTATTTGCAGATGACATGATCTTTACATACAGAAAATCCAAAAGAATCACAAAAAAAAACTATTAGAGCTAATAAAGTAGAACATCAAGCTTACAAGACACAAGATAAAATTACAAAAAGCAACTGTATTTCTATATACTGGCAACAAATAAACTTAAAGAAAGAAAACAATTCACTTTAAAATAGCATCAAAAAGAATAAAATACTTAGGAATAACTTTAACAAAAAAGGAAATAAATACTTTCCTAAATACTTAGGAAAAACTTTAACAAGCTTTATAAGTAGAAAACGACAAAACATGATTGAAACAAAAAATTACAAACCTAAATATAAGGAAACATATCCCATGTCCATGGATTGGAAAGTTTAATATGGCAATACTGTACAAGTGATCTACAGATTCACTAAAATCTCTATCAAAATCCCAACTGGATTTCTTGCAGAAATTGTTAAGATGATAAAAAATTCATCCAAAATAGCCAAAATAATCTTGGAAAAGAAGAACAGAGTTGAAGGAATCACACTTTCCAATTTTGTAATTTTACAAAAAGCTAAAGTAATTAAGAGAGTGTTGCACTGGCACACAGACGGATGTGTACATACATGGAATTGAACTGGAAGTCCATAAATAAACCTTTACATCTGTGGTCAACTGATTTAGACAAGGGAATCAAGACCATTCAATGGAGAAAGAACAGTCTTTTCAAAAAATGGTGCTGGGACAACTAGATAGACACATACAAAAATGAAGTTGGACTTCTACCTCACATCGCATGCAAAAATTAACTCAAAATGGATCAAAGACCTAAATATAAGAGATAAATTAATAAAATTCTTGGGGTTCCTGGGTGGCTCAGTCAGGTAAGCGTCTGACCTTTGATTGTGGCTCAGGTAATGATCCCAGGATCCCTCATCAGGCTCCACACTTAGTGTGGAGCTTAAGATTCTCTCTCTCTCCCTCTGCCCCTCTCCCCAACTCATGCTCGCTTTCTCTCTCTTCCTAGAAAAAGGTTTTTTTAATTAAAAAAATAAAACTCTTAAGAAACACAGGTATAAATCTTCATGATTCTGATTTACACAACAGTTTCTCTAATTTGATATCACAAGCACAAACAACCAAAGAAAAAATAAGTCAACTGGATTTCATCAAAATTTGAAGGTTTTGTGCTCTAGTGGACACTATCAAGAAAGTAAAAAGACAACACCAAAATGGGAGAAAGTATTTGTAAATCATATATTTGCTAAGGGATTTCTATCTAGAACATATAAAGAACTCATAAAGCTCAAAAATAAAAAGACAAATAACCCAATTAAAAAATACACAAAGGATTTAAATAGATATTTCTCCAAAGAATATATACAAATAGTAAGTATATGGAAGGTTGCTTAATATCATTATTCATCAAGGAAATGCAAATCAAACTCACTGAGATACTTCGTACCCACTGGAATGGCTCCAATAAAAAAGATGGACAATAAAAAGTGCTGTTGACGATGTGGAGAAATTCAAACCCTCAAACATTGCTGATAGGAATGTAAAATGGTACAGCCACCTTAGAAAACAGCTTGGTACTTTTTCAAAAAGTTAAAATTAGAGTTAATGTATTATCCAGCAATTCTACTTTTAGGTATATACCCAAGAGAACTGAACGCATATGTTCACACAAAAACTTTTACACAATGTTCATAGCAGCAATATTCATATTAGCCAAAAATTCAAAAACAACCCAAATGTCCATCAAATAATAAATGGGTAAAGAAAATGTAGTATGGCCATACAATTAAATATTATTCAGTCATATAAAGGAATGAAGTACTGATACATACATGCTACAATATGGATGAATTTTGAAAACATTATGCTAAGCAAAAGGAGTCAGACAGAAAAGGCCACAAGTTGCATAATGCCATTTATATGAAATGTCCAGAACAGTCAAATCCATAGAGACAGTAAATAGACTGGTGATTGCCAGGGGCTAGAGAAGAGGTGGGGAGGAACAGGGAGTAGATGCTAATCGGTACAGGGTTGCATTTTGGGGTTATAAAGGTGTTCTGGAATTAGCTAGTGATGATGTTGTACAATCTTATACTAAAAACTACTGAATCATAAAAGGATGATTTTTTTAGTATATTGTATCTCAATTTTTAAAAAATCAGTGCTCATAGTCTTCAAAATGCAATGTTTTATTATCAAGTTGTAACTGTCTAACATGGCCTTTAGCTGGCCATGCTTTCCAGTGAGCAGGAGCCAACTGTCCATTGTGTTTTACCTGAATTTGCATTATTATTTTTTTAATTTTATTTTTGTGTTTTCTTCTTTTTTTTTAAATTTACATCCAAGTTAGTTAGCATATAGTGCAACAATGATTTCAGCAGATTCCTTAGTGCCCCTTACCCATTTAGCCCATTCCCGCCCCCCCACAACCCCTCCAGTAACCCTCAGTTTGTTCTCCATATTTATGAGTCTCTTATGTTTTGTACTCCTCCCTATTTTTATATTATTTTTGTTTCCCTTCCCTCATGTTCATCTGTTTTGTCTCTTAAAGTCCTCATATGAGTGAAGTCATATGATATTTGTCTTTCTCTGACTGACTAATTTCACTTAGCATAATACCCTCCAGTTCCATCCACATAGTTGCAAATAGCAAGATTTCATTCTTTTTGATTGCCGAGGAATACTCCATTGTATATAAATATCACATCTTCTTTATTCATTCATCCATCGATGGACATCTGGGATCTTTCCATACTTTGGCTATTGTTGATAGTGCTGCTATAAACATTGGGGTGCATGTGTCCCTTTGAAATAGCACACCTATATCCCTTGGATAAATACCTAGTAGTACAATTGCTGGGTCATAGGGTAGTTCTATTTTTAGCTTTTTGAGGAACCTCCATATTGTTTTTTCAGAATGGGTGCACCAGCTTGCATTCCCACCAACAATGCAAAAGAGATCCTCTTTCCCCACATCCTTGTCAACATCTGTTGTTGCAATGTTAGCCATTCTGACAGGTGTAAGGTGGTATCTCATTGTGATTTGGATTTGTATTTCCCTGATGAGGAGTGATGTTGAGCATTTTTTCACATGCCGGTTGGCCATCTGGATGTCTTCTGTGGAGAAGTGTCTATTCATGTGTTTTGCCCATTTCTTCACTGGATTATTTGGTTTTTGGGTGTTGAGTTTGATAATCTTTATAGATTTTGGATATTAATCGTTTATCTGATATGTCATTTGCAAATATCTTCTTCCGTTCTGTTGGTTGCCTTTTAGTTTTGCTGATTGTTGCCTTCACTGTGCAGAAGCTGTTTATTTTGATGAAGTCCCAGTAGTTCATTTTTGCTTTTGTTTCCCTAGCCTCCAGAGACGTGTTGAGTAAGAAGTTGCTGAGGCCAAGATCAAAAAGGTTTTTGCCTGCTTTCTCCTCAAGGATTTTGATGGCTTCCTGTCTTACATTTAGGTCTTTCATCCATTTTGAGTTTATGTATGGTGTAAGAAAGTGGTCCAGGTTCATTCTTCTGTATGTCGCTGTCCAGTTTTCCCAGCACCACTTGCTGAAGAGACTGTCTTTACTCCATTGGATATTCTTTCCTGCTTTGTCAAAGATTAGTTGGCCATACGTTTGTAGGTCCATTTCTGGGTTCTCTATTCTGTTCCATTGATCTGAGTGTCTGTTCTTCTGCCAGTACCATACTGTCTTGATGATTACAGCTTTGTAGTATAGCTTAAAGTCCGGGATTGTGATGCCTCCTGCTTTGGTTTTGTTTTTCAAGATTGCTTTGGCTATTCGGGGTCTTTTCTGGTTCCATACAAATTTTAGGATTTGTTCTAGCTCTGTGAAGACTGCTGGTGTTATTTTGATAGGGATTGCATTGAATACGTAGATTGCTTTGGGTAGTATCGACATTTCAACAATATTTGTTCTTCCTATCCAGGAGCATGGAATCTTTTTCCATTTTTTGTGTCTTCTTCAATTTCTTTCATAAGCTTTCTATAGTTTTCAGTGTATAGATTTTTCACCTCTTTGGTTAGATTTATTCCTAGGTATTTTATGGGTTTTGGTGCAATTGTAAATGGGATCAATTCCTTGATTTCTCTTTCTGTCACTTCATTGTTGGTGTATAGGAATGCAACTGATTTCTGTGCGTTGATTTTATATCCTGCAACTTTGCTGAAATCATGAATCAATTCTAGCAGTTTTTTGGTGGAATCTTTAGGGTTTTCCATTTAGAGTATCATGTCATCTGTGAAGAGTGAAAATTTGACCTCCTCCTGGCCGATTTGGATGCCTTTTATTTCTTTGTGTTGTCTGATTGCAGAGGCTAAGACTTCCAATACTACGTTGAATGACAGTGACAAGAGTGGACATCCCTGTCTTGTTTCTGACCTTAGGGGGGAAGCTCTCAGTTTTTCCCCATTGAGGATGATATTAGAGTTGGGTCGTTCATATATGGCTTTTATGATCTCGAGGTATGATCCTTCTATCCCTACTTTCTTGAGGGTTTTTATCAAGAAAGGATGCTGTATTTTGTCAAATGCCTTCTCTGCATCTATTGAGAGGATCATATGGTTCTTGTCCTTTCTTTTATTGATGTGATGAATCAAATTTATTGTGGATATTGAACCAGCCCTGCATCCCAGGTATAAATCCCACTTGCTCGTGGTGAATAATTTTTTTAATGTATTGTTGGATCCAGTTGGCTAATATCTTGTTGAGGATTTTTGCATCTATGTTCATCAGGGAAATTGGTATAATTCTCCTTTTTAGTGGGGTCTCTGTCTGGTTTTGGAATCAAGGTAATGCTGGCTTCATAGAAAGAGTTTGGAAGTTTTCCTTCCATTTCTATTTTTTGGAACAACTTCAAGAGAATAGGTGTTAACTCTTCCTTAAATGTTTGGTAGAATTCCCCTGGAAAGCCATCTGGCCCTGGACGTTTGTTTTTTGGCAGATTTTTGATTACTAATTCAACTTCCTTACTGGTTATGTGTCTGTTCAAATTTTCTATTTCATCCTGTTTCAGTTTTGGTAGTGTATATGTTTCTAGGAATTTATCCATTTCTTCCAGATTGCCCATTTTATTGGCATATAATTGCTCATAATATTTTTTTATTATTGTTTTTATTTCTGCTGTTTTGGTTGTGATCTCTCCCCTTTCATTCTTGATTTTATTTATTTGGGTCCTTGCCTTTTTCTTTTTGATCAAACTGGCTAGTGGTTTATCAATTTTGTTAATTCTTTCAAAGAACCATCTTCTGGTTTCATTGATCTGTTCTACTGTTTTTTTAGTTTTGATAGCATTAATTTCTGCTCTAATCTTTATTATTTCCTGTCTTCTGCTGCTTTGGGGTTTTATTTGCTGTTCTTTTTCCAGCTCTTTAAGGCATAAGGTTAGGTTGTGTATCTGAGATCTTTCTTCCCTCTTTAGGAAGGCCTGGATTGCTATATACTTTCCTCTTATGACTGCCTTAGCTGCGGTCCAGAGGTTTTGGGTTGTGGTGTTATCATTTTCATTGGCTTCCATATACTTTTTAATTTCCTCTTTAACTTCTTGGTTAGCTCATTCATTCTTTAGTAGGATGTTCTTCAGTCTCCAAGTATTTGTTACCTTTCCAAATTTTTTCTTTCGAGTTTCATAGTGTTGTGTTCTGAAAATATGCAGTGTATGATCTCGATTTTTTTGTACTTCCTGAGGACTGATTTGTGTCCCAGTATGTGGTCTATTCTGGAGAACATTCCATGTGCACTGGAGAAGAATGTATATTCTGCTGCTTTAGGATGAAATGTTCTGAATATATCTGTTAAGTCCATCTGGTCCAGAGTGTCATTCAAAGCCATTGTTTCCTTGATTTTTTGATTAGATGATCTGTACACTGCTGTGAGTAGGGTGTTGGAAGTCTCCTATTATGGTATTACTATCAATGAGTTTCTTTATGTTTGTGATTCATTGATTTATATATTTGGGTGCTCCCACATTTGGCACATAAATATTTACAATTGTTAGGTCTTCTTGGTGGATAGACCCCTTAATTATGATATAATGCCCTTCTGCATCTCTTGATACAGTCTTTATTTTAAAGTCTAGACTGTCTGATATAAGTATGGCTACTCCAGCTTTCTTTTGTTGACCATTAGCATGATAGATGGTTCTCCATCCCCTTACTTTCAATCTGAAGGTGTCTTTAGGTCTAAAGTGGGTCTCTTAAACAGCATAGAGATGCATCTTGTTTTCTTATTCATTCTGTTACCTATGTCTTTTGATTGGAACATTGAGTCCATTGACGTTTAGAATGAGTACTGAAAGATATGAATTTATTGCCATTATGTTGCTTGTAGAGTTGGAGTTTCTGGTCCTTTCTAATCTTTGTTGCTTTTGGTATTTATTTATATTTTCATCTTTTCTCCCCTCAGAGAGTCCCCCTTAAAATTTCTTGCAGGGCTGGTTTAGTGGTCACAAACTCCTGTAATTTTTGTTTGTCTGGGAAACTTTTTAATCTCTCCTTCTATTTTGAATGACAGCCTTGCTGGATAAAGAATTCTTGGCTGCATAGTTTTCTGATTCAGCACATTGAATATATCCTGCCACTCCTTTCTGGCCTGCCAAGTTTCTGTGGATAGGTCTGCTGCAAACCTGATCTGTCTTCCCTTGCAGGTTAAGGACTTTTTTTTCCCTTGCTACTTTCAGGATTCTCTCCTTGCCTGAGTATTTTGTGAATTTGGCTATGATATGCCTTGTTGATGGTCGGTTTTTGTTGAATCTAATGGGAGTCTTCTGCGCTTCCTGGATTTTGATGTCTGTGTCTTTCCCCAGGTTAGGAAAGTTGTCCGCTATGATTTGCTCACATAACCCTTCTACCCCTATTTCTCTCTTCCTCTTCTGGGACCCCTGATTCTGATGTTGTTCTTTTTTTTTTTTTTTAACTAAAACAGTTGACAATTTTATTTTCACATTTCATGATACAAATGGAAATTACTTTTTTTTGTCCCACTACTCCCTTGCAAAAACTATTCTCTATTTGATAGGAAGGGGGAGCAAGTCTTCCTTGTCATGCTGTTAGAAAACACCCAGAGTCACAGCACCATGATCTCCTGGTGAAGTAGAACAAGTAATATAAAATGGATATAAAGAGGTTCCTGTCTCTCCTTATCTGTCTGGTCGAGTCATTCCTGGCCGACTGGGTACCATCATGGGACGGGTGGGAGGTCTCATCATTGGGGGCCCAGGCATCATTGGCATGTGGCCTCCCATAGGCGGCCTCATTCCAGGAGCAGGTCCCACTGTCATCATCCCAGGAGGAGGAGGGCCCATCATTGGCATCATGGGAGGGCCCCCCATATGGGATGCTGGCATCATACCAGGGCGAGGACCCGGGAGACTAGGGGGAGATGGAATCATCGCCCCTGCAGGAGGAGGAGCAGAGAATGGAGTAGGAGGAATATTTCCTTGCTGAAATGCAGCAGTTGTTTTGTCGATCAGGCTCTGGGCTTGCTCTTCCATCCATTTCTGATAGTAGTCTTTCACATTCTCTTTGTGTTTCCTACCACTGCAGTGTGTCTTTCTCACTGATGGAGAGTCATAGGTGAGGTATGTGTTGCAGTAGTCACAATAAAACTTAGGCATGTTGCTTTGCAGACTGTTGGCCACTCCATGATGTTGTTCCTTTTTTTTTTTTTTTAAATTTTTTTTTCAACGTTTATTTATTTTTGGGACAGAGAGAGACAGAGCATGAACGGGGGAGGGGCAGAGAGAGAGGGAGACACAGAATCGGAAACAGGCTCCAGGCTCCGAGCCATCAGCCCAGAGCCTGACGCGGGGCTCGAACTCATGGACCGCGAGATCGTGACCTGGCTGAAGTCGGACGCTTAACCGACTGCGCCACCCAGGCGCCCCATGTTGTTCCTTTTTAATGAGTCACTGATTTCTCTAATTCTTAAATCGTGCTCTTTTGCCTTAATCTCCCTCTTTTTTCCTGCTTCATTATTCTCCATAAGTTTGTCCTCTCTATCACTGATTCTCTGTTCTGCCTCATCCATCCTTGCTGCCATGGCATCCATTCGTGATTGCAGCTAAGTTATAGCATTTTTTATTTAATCCTGACTAGTTTTTACTTCTTTTATCTCCGCAGAAAGGGATTCTAATCTATTTTCAACTCCAGCTAGTATTCTTATTATTGTGATTCTAAATTCTGTTTCAGACATCTCCCTTGTATCTGTGCTGGTTAAGTCCCTGGCTATCGTTTCTTCCCGCTCTTTCTTTTGGGGTGAATTCCTTCGTTTCATCATTTTGAAGGGAGAAAAGGAATTAATGAAGTAGAAAAAATTAAAATTAAAAAAAATTAAAATTAAAAAAATATTAAAATTAAAAAGAGACACACCAAAAAAATCGAATAAATGATGCTAGATCCTAGGTGTGTTTTGGTCTGGGTGTTGAAAGTGGCTTCATAGATTAGAGAAAAAAGGAGGGAGGGAAGAAAAAAAAAAAGCAAATTGTTTGAAAATTTTAAAAACTTGGTACACTGAAGTAGAGTAAAATGAAATGATGGAAGTAAAATAGAATTTGAAAAAATTTACACAAAACTAAAGAATATAGTAGAAAAAATTAAATAAAAACATTTGTAATAAAAATTAAAAATAAAAATGAATTTTTTCTCTTTCTGTATTCAAGAAAAAGAAAAGAAACCAAAAAGAGAAAAAAGAAAAAATATCGTTTGAAAATTTGAAAAAGTGAATACACTGAAGTAGACTAAAATAAAATGATGGAAGTAAAATAGAATTTGAAAAAATTTACACAAAAGTAAAAAAACAGGAAAAGAATTTAAAGAAAAATATTTTTAATAAAAATTGAAAATAAAAATGATTTTTTTCTTTCTGTATTCAAGAAAAAGAAATGAAAAAGAGAAGAAAAAAATTTTTTAAAAAAGAAAATTGAATAGTTGGACATGCTAACAGACTGAAATACGACTGAAATTACTTCATTTTCCCCTAGAAGTTTATTTCCATAAACTAAGCAGGCAGTGAGACTTGTGTTCTTGAAGAGCGAGGTTGGCCCAGTTGGGCGGGGCTTAGTGTAACAGCTCTGTTCTCCACTAGATGGCGTTGCTAGCCTACTGGGGTGGATTGTTGTGGCGTTTGCAGGTGCATATGTGCATGCATGGGAGCAATGAAAGTGGCGTCAGGCAGCTACCCAGTCTCTAGTATAGGAATTGTTCTCCCTGATCAACAATCACACACCCCTCCTTTGTCTTCAGCTTTTGTCCACTCCCCGCTTTCATACAATCCATGACCAAACCCCAGGTAGTACCTCTCTCCCGAGTTTTGTCTCAGATGTGGCTGTTTTCCCTGGCCCCTTAATTCTGAGGGACTGCAGCTTTAACCCGTTCCACCCCTCTGCGGAGGGTCTCACCGAGCGATGGTCAGGTGCCAGCTGCGCCCAGGAATGTTCACGGGACCGTGCTGCTGCCGATGCCCAGAGACTGCAGCCAGGTGCCAGCCCGCCCCAGAAAAAGTTCGTGAGATAGTGTAGCAGCAGCATTTCAGGGATTATGGAAAATCACAATACATCTGGCACCAGTCTTCACCCTTAACGACCTTGTTCCAGCACCAGTGAATGTGGCCATTCTCTGGGGTCTGCTGGGACCAGGTGACCTCACAGCCTCCACCAAATGTCCTTCTAGCAATGGAACCACTTCTCCCAGTGTGGCCTGAGAACCTCCTGGACCCCACTCTGCTCCTGGGGATTTGCCTTTCCCACCAGAGCCACCACCAGGTATTGAGCTGTGGAGTTTCAGACTCTGCGCTCCCGTTTACAGTCTTAATGGAGTTTAAACCCTCCCCTTTCTCCTTTCTCCCTTTTCAGTTTAGTCCCTGCAGCTGTTTCCAATTTTCACTTTCCAGCTGCTTTTGGGGAGGGGTGCTTTTCCTGTATTCTCCGCTACCCCCCCCCACCAGCTCCATCCTCTCTCCCCAAGCAAAAGTGGCTCCCTGCCCTCCGTGGCTTCTCTCTCCCCCAGTTCACCTCTCCACGCCATGTACCCGCTGAATTCTGTGGTTCAGGTTGTGCAGATTGTTGTGTTAATCCTCAGATCAGTTTTCTAGGTGTGCAGGATGGTTTAGTGTTGGTCTGGTTGTATTTCATGGACGCGAGATACACAAAAAACTTCCATGCTGTTCTGCCATCTTGGCTCCCCTACCTGAATCTGCATTATAAAGGGAGTTTTTTAAATGTTATCATTCCTATTTTATGGATCTGAACTTCTTCCTGGTTGAAGCTGGTTCTGCTGAGTATTTCTCCATCTTTGAAAGCTTCTTCTCCAAATTGTTTCTAGTCCAAGGTGGGCTTTAAAATCACCATATGATCCTTAATGGCTTTGTTCACAAACCCAAGGTTAAACACAAGGGTCTGAGAGAAATTCATAGGTATTGGTGTGTGAACATATCTGCTTGGTGTGTTCAAAGGTTTATTTTGCTTGCTTCCTAGTTTATACATACAGTTGCCTAAAACTGAGTCTGAAAACCTGAGGTATTATCATCACCTAAATAAATTCTTTTTGCTTCTGAATGTTTAAAGGAAAAAGGACCACACAGTATGCCTAAGTTTCTAGACAATGTTTATGATGATATTTGGCTCTTTCTTCCGAATATGTTCTTATATACATTCCTTACAGAAATATTTCATTCAAGAGAACCTCAACCAATTTTCAATGACTTTATAAGGGAGATGATATACATCTTCAAATATTTCTTTGGATTTATATAATTTTTAAATCATGACACTTACTATATTTCATGTTGTTCCAAGCAGATACAAATTTAGTTTTTAGCTTGTCAACTTCATCTGTTCCTGTGGCCTCCATATTCAAATTCTAAAGAAAAAGCCATCACTTGATTGCATTCTTCTGTAAAGTTTAATCTTTTGACTAAAAGAAAAAAATTAAAGAAATATCAGTAATGAATATATATCATATGGTGCAATACCTGCTAAAGTTACTTAACTGATTATATACAACTTGAACTACAAATGAGCAAACCAGTTTCTCATTTTCCATAACAGAATACAATATATTCTATAAATATTTTAATTACAGAAACATTTAATACCAAATATACAATAAAAATTATCATACAAAACCAAACAATAATTTCCTCCAGGTGCTCACAATTAAGAACAATAAATTAGCTTAGTAAAACAACTCAGCTTTGGTGCTTGTGAGACTATTCAACTTGTTTTATTTGTTATAGAGAAGGTGGTTTTAAATCTTGTAAGAAATGACAGCTATCTTCAGAATGGAGGCTTTAAGTCACCATTCTAATTAAGTCACTACTTTCATATAAAACCGAATTGTTTTGTTTTTTAAGGCATTTCCTACATTTCCTTCCTATGTCAATACTGCAGCATTTAAAACAATAGCTTAAATTTACAATGGAAAATGTTTTCTTACTTTAAAATAAGAATAAATGTACCTTGTAAGTACTTGCTTTATAACTGACTTGAGGGAAAGGTGAGATGTGTGATATAATCTGAAAAAGGAACAAATTATACTTTAACATGCTTGTGCTTATTTACAATAATTCACAGGTTTACTTTTCAAGAAAACAATGCTGCACAGAACAGTGCTCTTTTAGGGTAATAAATATCTCCTCAAAAGTATTGATACATTTATTTCTCTAACAGTAGATGTTCCATTTTATAACATGTACTAAAAGCTACTCATTATACAGTGGAGTCAGGAGAAAGCATGGTCCATTGGAAAATTTTTAAAAGCCAATGTGACTAGACATGGATAGTCCTGAAAAGGCACTTGAGATGTAGCCAAAGGTTTGACATGGGCTAGAGCACACAGGGCCTTGTAGACCATGTTAAGAATGTTGTTCTTTATTCAAAGAAAAACTGGTTTCAAACAGAAATATCAGAATCTGATTCTATGGGCTTGATTCTAAGACCAGCACAAAGAATAGACTGAAAAGGGACAAGAGTACAGAATTAGAGTTTCCTAGGATTGTACAGGACTAGGAAAGAGATGATAATAGCCTGGGCTGGAACAGTAAAGAGGGAGGGAAACAGACATATAAGGAAATATGTCACAACTTCAATGTCTTGGCAATTAAATGAATATAGAAGGCAAGAAAAACAGACATGCCAACAGATATACCCATGTTCCTGGCTTGTGAAACTAAATAAATGGTGATAATCATTGAAATAGGGAACATTAGAAAGGATCTGGCTAGAGGAGGAAGATCACAAATTTGATTTATATGTAGTTTGAGATGCCTCTGAGAGATACATGATTCTCTATCAAACATTTATTTAATTATTCAATAAATTATTGCCAGGTACTGTTTAAGGCAGTGCAGATACAGCTTAGGACTAAAGCAGTGAAATACTTCCTCTCATGGAGCTTACATTCGAACTATATTCTAGAGAGGCCAACTAGGCAGCTGGATATATAGATCAGGAGCTTAGAGAGTGAGAGCTATTAATTTGAGCACTGCTGATGTATAAATGAAAAGTAGAGCTACAAACACGTTCCTCAAGGACTTTGCCATGATTATGTTTACACTCTCAGCCTTGAGAATGATATTTAAGGCCCCTCAAGAAATTATGTCTGCCCTCTTTCTTAGCTTCCTCTCTTGCCATTCCTTCACATGTACCATATACTGAAGCCATTTTTAATATTAATATGAAAGCTTTCTATTGGACATGCTATCTGATACTTCACACCTTTCATGTGCTGTTCCCTTCACCTAGAATGTCTTCCTGCTCACTCTCACTTTTTGACTACCTTATTATCTTGAGTCCCTAAGACCCAGCTTAAGTTTCACCTCCTCTTATAAGACTTGTAAGATTTCTCCCCACTTCCGTATCTCAAATTAGACGGGTCCCTGCTCTTAGCTCCTACAGGATCCTATGTCTTCCTCTATCACAGGACTCATCATACTGAATTGTTATTACTTCTTACCTCTTCCACTAGATGGTCAACTTTCTGAGTATCCGTAAGCTCTGCCTGGCATGTGACTAGTTCTCAAAATGTTTATTAAATGAATCAGTGTACTGATAAATTAATAAATATAGGTATATCACTAGTAGCACTTCTACAAGCTGTAAACCTCTGTCAATTGAACATTTTTTCACTAACAACTAGAATATAGAAAAGGAAAGAAAAATTTTCCTTCAGAAAGTTGCATAATTTAACAAAATTTGAAAAAGCAAGAAGAAAGGTTTATAAAATGTGCATCCACATGATGGAATGCATATCCATTAAAAATGTCTTCAGAAAGTTTGTGAAAATGGAGAAACACTGAAGAATCTAAAACTTTATGCATCATACGGTACTGGCTGGGGAAGGGACAGGGGAAGAGTTAGAAAGAAGCACATCAAAAATTGACAAGTTTCTCTGGATGTAAAATTGTGTGTGGATGGTTATTTATTTATTTATTTATTTATTTATTTATTTATTTAGAGTGGAGGAGGGGCAGAGAGAAGGCTCCAAACTGTGAGACCATGACCTGATCCAAAATCAAGGGTCAGACACTTAGGGTGCCTGGGTGGTTCAGTCATTAAGCATCTGACTTTGGCTCAAGTCATGATCTCAAGGTTCATGAGTTCAAGTCCCACTTAGGGTGAGCTCATGCCCCACTTCAGGTGAACACAAGCCCTGCTTTGGGTAAAAACAGTCCCTATTCGGATGAGCCCTGCTTCTCTCTCTCCCTCTCTTTTTTTTAAATTTTTTTAATGTTTGTTTATTTTTGAAGGAGAAAGAGACACGGTGTGAGTGGGAGTGGGGCAGAGAGAGAGGGAGACACAGAATCTGAAGCAGGCTCCAGTCTCTGAGCTGTCAGCACAGAGCCCGATGCAGAGCTCAAACTCATTAGCTGTGAGATCATGACCTGAGCCAAAGTTGGACGCTTAACTGACTGAGCCACCCAGGTGCCCCTATCTCTCTCCCCCTCCCCCCTCCCCATCTCTCTCTCTCTGTCCCTTGTGGGATTCTTTCTCTCTCTGCCCCTCACTCCCTTGCACTCTCTCCCTCCCTCTCTCTCAAAAAAAAAAAAAAAACAAAAAACAAAAAACAAAAATAAAAGAGACACTTAACCGACTGAGCCACCCAAGCACTCCTCTATGTGGTTATTTTTATGCCACTATTGTCCACCTTTTCAAATCATATACAAAGAACATATGTAATTTTTAGAATTTAAAATTTTTATTGTTAAAAAGCCACCAACTGTGAATCTTCTAAATTCAAATGTTTAAAATAAGATAACGTACATACATGTATTTTCTTTCTAAGTCAGAAAGAAAGTAGACCATGGGGAAGACTTTGGTTCAAATAGTTCACAACACTGGTTACCAGGGATACTCTGGATAGTCTTTGGCAAGAATGTAAAATTAATGCCTTAAAGTGGGTGGGGGGAACATGAAGACAAAGTGAGACATTTTGTATGAGGTAAGTCTGTATCTTAGATAATCACTTAGATAATCACTTAGATAATCATTACTAATAAATTAGTAATAAATAAATAGCCAAGGTAAGATGCTGTGACAGATTCAGAAATTAATGAGAAATTTTCAAACCTAAAGGAACTTAGAGCAGAATAAATTGTGAAGTTGTTCTTTTATTATTTTTCCTCAAAATTCCTGCTACTATAGATTATTCACTCAGAATAACTATACCCCCAAATGTGAAACATTTGAAACATTTTTGGAACATATCCTTGACTTATCCTATAAGAATACTTTTATTGTCACCATACAGAGGGTAGATGAGAATAATTAAGTTATTATTATAAGGTCAAACTCGTTAAGCTGTTGCTGGTTTAATAATTTGGTATACAGATGACCCTTGAACAATATACAATGCAGGGGCTGGGTGCTGACCCCTGTTTAGTAGAAATCCATGTATAATTTTTTACTCCCCCAAAATGTAACTACTAATAGCCTACTGTCAACCAAAAGCCTTACCAATAACATAAACAGTTGAATTAATACACACTTTGTATGTCACATGCACTATATACTATATTCTTACATAAAGCTAGAAAAAAATGTTAATAAAAAATCAAAGAGAAAATAAACTTATAATACTGTACTGTATTTACCAAAAAAAAAAAAAAAAACATGTGTAAGTGGACCTATGCCTTTCAAACCTGTGTTGTTCAAGAGTCAATGGTAGTTACTTTCATGTAACTAAAATTGAATTCCAATCTTCTATAAAGACAGAAACCCACTTTATATCCATAAAAAAAATTAAATGGATGTTTCTAAGAATACTAACTTTAGAGCAGAGAAGATTTTGGAAGATGATCCCTTGAACCATATTGGAAAGTAGTATAAATCAAAATGCTATAAAAAGGGAATAACCAGATCTGACTCCAAAGGCAAAGACAACAAAAACAAACAACTGGGACTACATCAAACTATAAAGCTTTTGTACAGTGAAGGAAACCATCAACCAAAATGTTAAGACAACCTACTGAATGGGGGCGCCTGGGTGGCTCAGTCAGTTAAGCATCCGACCTTGGCTCAGGTCATGATATCTCATGGTTTGCAGGTTTAAGCCCCACGTTGCGCTCTGTGCTGACAACTCAGAGCCTGGAGCCTGCTTCGGGTTCTGTGTCTCCCTCTCTCTCTGCCCTTCCCCTGATCATGCTCTGTCCCTGTCTGTCTTAAAAATAAATAGACATTAAAAAAAATTGTTTTTAAAAAGACAACCTAGGGGCGCCTGGGTGGCTCGATCGGTTAAGCGTCCGACTTCGGCTCAGGTCATGATCTCACGGTCCATGGGTTCAAGCCCCGCATCGGGCTCTGTGCTGACAGCTCAGAGCCTGGAGCCTGTTTCGGATTCTGTGTCTCCCTCTCTCTGTGACCCTCCCCCATTCATGCTCTGTCTCTCTCTGTCTCAAAAATAAACGTTAAAAAAAAAAAATTAAAAAAAAAAAAGACAACCTACTGAATGGGAGAAAATATTTGCAAATCATATATCCAATAAAGGGTATATATCAAAAATATATTAAAAACTCATACAACTTAATAACAAAATATCAAACAATTGGATTAAAAACGTGTAAAGGGTCGGAATGGACATTTTTCCAAAGAAGACACACAGATGGCTAACAAGCACATGAACATCACTCATCATCAAAAAAATGCAAATCAAAACCACAATGAGATATCACCTCATTCCTGTCAAAATGGCTATTATCAAAAAGACAAGAAATAGCAAGTGTTGGTGAGTACATGGAGAAAAGGGACCCTTGTGCATTGCTGGTGGGAATGTAAACTGGTTCAGCCACTTTGGAAAACAGTATACGGGTTCACCAAAACATTAAAAAAAAGAAATACCATATGATTCAACAATTCCATTTCTGAGTATCCAAGGAAAACTAAAATACTAACTGAAGATATATACACCTGTATGCTCGCTGCAGAATTATTTAGAATAGCCAAGATACAAAAGCAACGTAAGTGTCCATCAATGGATGAATGGATAAAGAAGTCACACACACACACACACACACACACACACACACACACACACACACTGGAATACTATTCAACCATAAAAAAGGAAAATCTTGCCATTTGCAACATCGATGGACCTTGTGGGTATTTTGCAAAGTGAAATAAGTTAGAGAAAGACGCAATCAGTATGACTGCACTTACATGTGGAATCTAAACAAACAAACAAAACAAAACTCAGAGAGAAAACAGTAGTTGCCAAAGAGTAGGAGGTGTGGGTGTAAGCAAAATGAGTGAGGGGGATTAAGAATTATAAACTTCCAGTTACAAAATAAATATCCAATGGGGATATAATGAACAGCATTCGTGGCTATAGTCAATAATATGGTATTGTATACTTGAAAGTTGCTAAGAGTAAATCTTAAAAGTTCTCATCATAAGAAAAACAAATTTGTAACTTTGTATGGTGACAGACAACTAGCCTTATGGTGGTGATTATTTTCCAAAGTATTAAATCAATGTTGTACAACCTGAAACTATATATGTCAATATTTCAATTAGTAAAAATGGAATATTCAAAGACCTCCTATAAGTCAATAACAAAATGAGTAGAATAATACACAAAAGACTTGAACAGGAACTTTCTATTTATAAATGGATGACACTTATGATTTTATAAGTGGATGACCAAATAGTCAATATGCCTAAGAAAGGTCTTTAAAAAGGAAAACATGTATTGAAAACAGAATGAGATTGTGTTACAAACACACCAGATTGGCTAAATCTTAAAAAGTCAGTAAACTACAAGTGTTAGAGAGATGTATAAGGAACTCATACACTACTGGTGTGGTTAAAAATTAATGAAACCACTTTGCAAAAATGTTTGGCAATATCTATTAAAGCTGAACATACTCATAGCCTCTGACCCAGAAACTGCACTTCTAGGAATATACCAAACAGAAATGCATACATGTATTCAATAAAGCGTATGTGTAAACCTGTTCATAACAGTATTCTTCTTTTTTTTTCAAATTTCTATTTAAATTCTAGTTAGTTAATAGCAGTACTATTCTTAATAGCTCCAAGCTACAACTCAAATGTCCATCAACTGTGAAATGGATGTATTGTGGTATATATTTTTTTCAGTATGTAAAAAATACTCTCAAAAATACTCTCAAAAGACAGAGTCTCATGAGCAGGGGAGGGACAGAGAGACAGGGAGACATAGGATCCAAAGCAGGCTCTGTGCTGACAGCAAAGAGCCCCAATGCAGGGCTTGAACTTATGAACCATGAGATCATGACCTAAACTGACACTTAACCAACTGAGCCACCCAGATGCCCCAAAGGTACATTTTTTACATGGAATGTTATATAGCATTGAGAATGAATGAGCTACAACTATATCAACAATGTGAATAAATCTTGCAAACATAATACTGAGCTAAAGAAGCCAAACAACACACACACACACACACACACACACACACACACACACACACACACACGAATCCCTTTCTAAAAGTTCAAAAATAGGCATAACTAATCTATGATATTAGAAGTCAGATTCGAGATTACCTTCAGAAAAGGGGAAAGAGGAAGGAATGACCAAGAGGAGACACAAGGGTAAGTTTTGGGGTGCTAATGTTCTATTAAAATCTTTATGGTGAAATTACAGGTATGATCACTTTGTGATAACAGAGCTATCCATTCATTATTATTTATTATTTGTGTATTTTTCTAACTTTCTTAAAAGTTTATTTATTTTGAGAGAGAGAGAGAAAGAGAGGGAGAGCGTGAGCAAGGGAAGGGCAGAGAGGCAGAGAGAGAATCCCAAGCAAGCTCCACACTGACAGCACAGAGCCTGACATGGGCTCAAACTCACAACCATGAGATCATGACCTGAGCCAAAATCAAGAGTTGGATGCTTAACCGACTAAGCCACCCAGGCACCCCGTGCACTTTTCTGTATGTATATTATACTTTAGTAAAAATGTCTATTAAACAATTACTTTGCCAACGTGGAACAGATGGCTTTTCTTTGCCTTCAGAGGGGAGTCCTGAGAAGAGTACACCAAATACAGTAGTCCAGCCTAGAATGCAAAATCTGAATCTAGCATGGGGAAACATCACTCTAACCCCAGATGAGGAACAATGTATTTCAAAAGGGGAGGCAGAATTATATTCTTCAAAAATGTCAGTGTCGTGTGAGACAAAGAAAGGCTTGGAATCTCTCCACATCAAAGGAGATGAAAGAAACACAAAAGCTAAATGTAATACCTGCTTCTGAGAAAAGGAATAAAATTATAAAAGGTATTAGATTGACAGATCTAACTAGATGACAGTAGTATTGTTATGAAATCTACAATAAAATATTTAGACATAAATGGTCACAATGAATACAACTTATTCTCAAATGGTTCCGAAAAATAATTTCATATGTATGTATGCATGTATGTATGTATACATATGTATGTGTGTGTGTATATATATATATATATATATATATATATAAAAGATTAATCTGGGTAAAGGATTTTAGTTGTGTTTTATGTACTATTATTATTCTTGCATATTTTCTCTAAGTTTAAAGTTACATCTAAATAAAAAGATTTTAAAATTTTTAAAAAAGGGAATAACCAAAAATTCCAAATAAGGAGAGGATTTGCCTTACTGACTATTAAAACACATTACAAAACTAGAGTAATTTGGGCACCTGGGTGGCTCATTCAGTTAAGCATCTGACTTCAGCTCAAGCATAATCTCAGTTTGTGCGTTCGAGCCCCACATCAGGCTCTGTGTTGACAGCTCAGAGCTTGGAGCCCGCTTCGGAGTCTGTGTCTCCCTCTCTCTGTCCCTCCCCCCGCTTGTGCACGATCTCTCTCTCTCTCTCTCAAAAATAAACAAACATTTAAAAAAACTAGAGTAGGGGCGCCTGGGTGGCGCAGTCGGTTAAGCGTCCGACTTCAGCCAGGTCACGATCTCGCGGTCCGTGAGTTCGAGCCCCGCTTCGGGCTCTGGGCTGATGGCTCAGAGCCTGGAGCCTGTTTCCGATTCTGTGTCTCCCTCTCTCTCTGCCCCTCCCCCATTCATGCTCTGTCTCTCTCTGTCCCAAAAATAAATAAACGTTGAAAAAAAAAAATTTTAAAAAAACTAGAGTAATTAAAGTTTAGTAAAAGTTAAATTTATTATTATTAGCAAAGGATGACACTGAATAAAACATAGTAGGGAGAAAAGAAATAACATAGGAAATATTTCACATCATTGAAAAAATGGCTAATTTGCTAAACAGTGCTAGAGTAATAAGCTAGCTGGTTTAATAAAGCTACCTCACAGATTATGAATTCTAGACAAGTTAAAGAATTGAACACAAATGCACACACTTGGCACATGTGCTTATACGCCAGAGAAGTGTTAATTAAAATTTCTTAAACAATCTTGAAGAAACGGACTTTCTAAGCCTGGTATACAAAACTAGGAATCAGAAAGGAAACTGTAATCACATAAAAATGAAAATTTCAATATAGGAAGAAGAAAAAGAACTTTAGGTAAAATTACAATTCATCAATTAGGAAAAACTTCAGTATCTATTACATAGAAAAAGGATGAATGTTTCTAATACACAAAGAGCTATAAATCAATAAGGGGAAAAAACACACCCCCCCCAAAAATCCAGGCATTCCAAAGAAAAAGGCCAATAAACACAGAAAAATATTTTCAAACTTACTAAATCTAAGTAATGCACATTAAAGGAGTTTCGTATTTTTTTCATCATCATAAGAGATTAAATTGGTGAGTCTGAAGAAACAAGCATTTTACATAATTATTTCTCAAATAATAAAGTCCATGAGGGCAAAGAATGTGTCTTCTTCACTACTATATCCTTATAGCTAGCACACTGGTGTGCTAATAGACACAAACATCTGCTGATGACTAAATTATGGTATATGCATATTATGATATAGATCTATATTTATTATGATAAAAAGATATTCAGGGAGCATCAAAATATGTGAGGCAAAACTGATAAAATTGTAAGAAGAAACAGATGAATCCTCTATTACGGTTACAGACTTTAACATCCCTCTAACAGAAATACAGGTCCAGCAGGCAGAAATTCAGTAAAGACAGTGTTGAATTAAATAGCACCATCAGTGGCACCTGAGTGGCTCAGTCAGTTAGGCCTCAGACTTTGGCTCAGGTCATGATCTCATGGTTCACAAGTTTGAGCCCCACATCGGGCTCTATGCTGTCAGCATGGAGCCCACTTCGGATCCTCTGTTCCCCTCTCTCTCTGCCCCACCTCCGCTTGCTCTCTCTCTCTCTCTCTCTCAAAAATATATAAACATTTTAAAAACAAGTAAGTAAATAGACCATTAATCAACTGGACATAATTGACAGACTACTTCACCCAACAAAAATAGATTACACATTATTCTCAAGTTCACATGGAATATTCACCAAGAATGACCAGATTCTGGGCCATAAAACACCTCTTAACAAATTTAAAAGAATAGAAACCATACATTTGTTCTCACCACAATGGAGTTAAACTAGAAATCAGTAACAGAAAGTTGGCTGCAAAATCTCCAAATACTTGGAGATTAAACAAAACACTTCTAAATAACACAAGCCCAAATAAGAAACATCAAGAGAAATTAAGAAATGTTTTTAACTAAATGAAAATGAGAATACAACTTAAAATTTGTGATATGCCGCAAAATTCCCTTAAAATTTACAGGAAATTAATAGCATTGAGAATGCATATATTAGAAAAGAAGAAAGATCTAAAAACAATAACCTAAGCCTCCACCTTAGGAAATCAGAAAAAGAAGAGCATATTAAGTCTAAAGTAAGCAGAAAAAAAAGAAATAATAAAAATTAAGGCAGAAAGAAAGAAATCAGTAGAGAAAAGCAACAAAACCAAAGCTGATTCTTTGAAAAGATCAATAAAATCTACAAGCCTACAGCCAGGCTAGCTAAGAAAAAAAGAGAGAGAGAGAGAGAGGAAACACACAAATTACTAACATCAGAAATGAAACAGGGGACATCACCACAGATCCCATGGCCATTAAAAGGACAATAAAGGAACATTATGAACAGTTCTATGCTCACAAATTTGATAACCTAGATGAAATGAAGCAATTCCTTTAAAGACAGTTTGCCAAAATTCACACAAGTAGACAATTTACATAGGTCTATATCCATTAGAAAATATGAATCAACAATTAATAATCTTCCAAAAAAAAAAAATCAGGCTCAGATGGTTTCACTGTTGAATTCTACCAAATATTTGTACCAATTCTCTCCAATCTCTCCCAGTAGAAGCAGAGAAAATACTTCCTAATTCATTCTATGAGGTCAGCATTACCCTAATACCAAAATTGGACAAAGACATTATTGGTACTGGCAAAAGAATAGACAAATAGATCAATGGAACAGAATAGAGAGCCCACAAATAGACCAACATAAATACAGTCAACTGGTCTTTGACAAAGGAGTAAAGGCAATACAATGGAGCAAAGACAGTCTTTTCAATAAATGGTGCTGGAACAACTGGACATACACATGCAAAAAAAAAAAAAAAGGAGCTAGACAAGACCATACACCTTCTACAAAAATTAACTCAAAATGGACTGTAGACCTAAATGTGAAACACAAAACTATAAAAATCCTAGAAGATGACATGGAAGAAAACCTAAATGACCTTCAGTATGGCAATGACTTTTTAGACATAGCACCAAAGGCACAAACCCTTAAAAAAAAATAACTGGTAAACTGGACTTCATTAAAATTAAAAACTTCTCAGGGCACCTGGGTGGGTCAATCAGTTAAGCATCTGACTTCCACTCAGGTCATGACCTTGTGGTTTGTGAGTTCAAGCCCCACATCAGGCTGTGTCCTGACAGCTCAGAGCTTGGAGCCTGCTTTGGATTCTGTGTCTCCCTCTCTCTCTGCCTCTCTCTCTCTCTCTCTCTCTATCTCTCTCTCAAAAATAAATATTAATTTTTTTTTATTTAAAACTTCTCTGTGAAAGACAATGTCAAGAGAATGAAAAGACAAGCCACAGACTGGGAGAAAATATTTGGAAAACACACATCTGATAAAGGTGTGCTATGTAAAATATACAAAGATGTTTAAAACTCAATAAGAAAATGAACAACCTAATTTTAAAATGGCCCAAAGACCTAAACAGATTCACCTCACCAAAGATGGAAAATAAGCATATGAATATATTCTCCACATACGCTATCCGGGAAATCAAATTAAAACAATGAGATACCACTACATAACTATTAAAATGGCCAAAATCCAAAACACTGATAACACTAAATGCTGGCAAGGATGTCAAGCAATATGTACTCTCATTCATTGCTGATGGGTATGCAAAATGTTACAGCTACTTTGGAAGACAGTTTGGCAGCTCCTTACAAAACTAAACATACTCTTAGCATATGATTTAGCAATGGTGCTCTTTGGTATTTACCCAAAATGAAATGAAAACAATCCACACAAAAACCTGCACCCAGATGTTTATAGCAGTTTTATTGGAACTTGGAAGCAACCAAGATCTCCTTCAGTATGTGAACAGATAAACTATAATACATTCAGACAAAAGAATGTTACCCAGGCACCTAAATGAACTATCAAGCCATAAAAAGATATGAAAGAAAACTAAATGTATATTACTAAGTGAAAGAAGCCAATCTTAAGAGGCCACTGTATGTCAAACTGTACATTCCGGAAAGGGCAGAACTACAGAAACAGTAGGCGCACCTGGGTGGCTTAGTTGGTTTAGCATCTAACTCTTGATATCGGCTCAGGTCTTGATCTCCCAGATCATGAGATGGAGTCCCACCACATTGGGCTCCATGCTGAGTGTGGAGCCTAGTTGGGATTCTCTCTCTCTCTCTCTCTCTCTCTCTCTGTCTCTCTCTCTGTCTCTCTCTCTCTGCCCTTCCCTCACTCTCATGCCCTCTCTCTTACACACTCTCAAAATAAATATTTTTTAAAAATGTTTTAAAAACTACAGAAGCAGTAAAAATATATGTGTTTGTGAGGGATTGGGGCTGTAGGCGTAAAGATGAATAGGCAGAACCCAGAGGATTTTTAGGCAACTGTTTTTAGATTTTTAGAAACTATTCTCTAGAATACTACAGTTGTAGATACATGTTATTATACATTTATCCAAACCCACACAATGTACACTAAAAGTGAACCCTAATATATAAACTATGGACCTGGAGTGATAATGATATGTGACTGTAGGTTTGACTGTAATAAATGTACCACTCTGGTGCAGGATGTTGGTTGGGGGTGGGGGGGTTGTGGTTCTGTGTTTTGTGGGACAGGAGGTAATGTAAGAACTCTGCTCAATTTTGCTATGAACCTAAAAAGTTAAAGTTTACTAAATTTATATAGAGTGAGGTAAAGGAAGAGAGAATAGTATAAATACAATTTACACATCTATATGCGTATTATATATGTATATAGAATTGCACACACCACAAAATATGGAAAAACAATGTCTAGAAGTCCACACTAAATGTAGAACTCTCTAAGAGATGAAATGTCATATTTTCTTAATTTTTTGTACTTTATTATTCAAACTGTTTATATTGAACCCATTTTAAATTAACAAAATATTCAAAAAATGCTCCCATTAAAAATTGAATACAGAACATTACAAATGTGCCTGAAATTGCTTGACTAAGAAGTCTACAAAGAAGACATTCCATTACAAAATTCCTAAGCAGACTGTAAGAAAGATAAAATGCTGACAGAGTGCTTTTTCCTTTTTAAGATAAACAATTTTATTTTTCCAGTTCTTAAAGACATCACACTCAGCTATTTAGTCACGTAGAAAACTTAACTTCCTCAATATAATTCCCTATGGCAATTTTGGCTGAATAAAATGAATTAGAGGAAATCCCTAGTTAATTCATAATTTTTGTTTCTCTTTAAAATAATAGTGAGATTTGGAAAGAGGAAAAGGAATAAATTAATAACTGAGTCCATTCAGTCTATTAAAATGTCTTTTTTACACCTGTGTGAGATAAGCCAAGGAAAGGCAAGACAAACAGTACTTTTAGTTTAACTAAAATGAGCAAAAAAATAAATAAAACCACAATGAACTTTGACAGCAGTCTCATTGCAAAATTCTAAACTATCCTCACCCACAACTTCCCTTTCCAAAAACTTTCCTAATTTTTAAAAAAAATTAAAAATTAATTAAAATTCATTCTATCAGGTATAAAGGGATGATTTACTCATTATCTATATTTCAATCTCTTCTGTTATCTAAAATACCTGGTTTCACTGCTGCAGTGATCAAAACAATATGCCAAAATTCTTGTTTATTTTATGTAGTGTTGTCAGAGCCTCAGTCTGGAAAACCATCAAAATAACACTGTTCCCAATTTCCACTTTGAAGAAGGGATTTATACTTATTTCTTGAAGTTTAGAGAAATAAGTAACTTTTTTCAAGTAGACTTTATTAATGCATACAATAAATCTTACCATCCATCATTCCCATATTTCTGTTCACTACTTACATTCTGACAAATCCATTTTAATTAAAAAATAGCAGTAAAGAAGAGAAAATTCTATTTTATCTTAGTAAACATAAAGCTATCAGATGAGGTTTATTCCTAAACTTTACTGTTAATTATGTGAAAAGCAGAGTGAAGACTAAGCAGAGTTCTTTTGGAAAGCAGAGCTACAACCCTTGATATGAAAATCATCGATTGAGACCCAGATGTCATTTTTAGAGAGTCACTTTTCTAACCATAACCATGCATTAAGACAGTCGATAAATTATAAACTGATAAATGTAAAGGGTACTCAAATCAATGCCCTTGAAGGGCAGATGAAGGTAATCAGCCTCTCTCATATGGCAATAGACAGAATATTTTATCCACTGAGAATTTAAAGCCAAGTAAAAGCTCCTGACAGAACTTCAGGAACTGATTCTACAGAATATATCTCAGTCACATAGTACAACCGACAAAAACACTGCAGATTTACTGGATTTGCGTATGCTTGGGCATCTTCCCCAAACGGTATTCTGCAGCAAAATGAAATATAGATATTGATTTAGAATTTTTATGTGCTTTTAGCTATACCATCAAATAAAATGAACTGTGAGGTCCATTCTAAGTTTTCATCTACTGTAACCTTTTCTACCTGCTTGCACTTTTAGTAATAAATTATTAATCCCTTGTCTGACCTTGAATGTCTCTCAATATGTTGGTCTGTCATCTCTGCTCTCTTATTGCCCTCCATCTCAGTTCTTTGCAGAAACATCAATTACTGTATCCATTTCTATTCCCTCTTTTCCTATATTTGCCAATCTTCTATCTTCCTACACTGAACTTGGTAGTCTAACAATGTTGTTTGTAAACCTAGCATGTTTATTTCTCTTAAAAAGTCACCAATATGAAGAAAGGGCGAACACTGGTAATATTTATTTGGATTGTCCCCTTTCAGAGCTAAGGGTTAGGCAAAGTAGATGATAGTAAGAGATAAGGATAAAAAAGACTGAGAAAAGGAACAGATATATAATAAGGGCAGGACTCACATATTAAGAAACTGGCTTTTAAAAGAAGGATGAAAGGGGCACCTGGGTGGCTCAGTCAACTGAGCATCTGACTTCGGCTCAGGTCATGAGTTCGAGCCCTGCATTAAGCTCTCTGCTGTCAGCACAGAGCCCATTTTAGATCCTCTGTCACCCTCTCACTCTGCCCTTCCCCTGCTCACAGGCTCGTGCTCTCTCCCTTTCTCTCTCAAAAATAGTAAAAAAAAAAACAACAACAACAACCCATTTTTAATAAGATAGTTTTGCCTCAAGGATACATCTTACAAACATTCTTTCGACTCCGCAGGATCACACCCTCCTGGTAAAAACACTACATGAATGCACAGCTACTTTACAATGATAACGCAAATAAAAGGTACTACTTATGCATTCTTCTCTTAAATCTAAAAATTACAAAGAAGACACTAAGTACTGAGCATTCATTTACCCTCAAATGTGGCCTTGCTATCAAGTTCCTACAGGCAAAAGCCTCCATTTGTGCAGTACATGTTCAGACTGTAAAGTTGTCATCATAACAATCTAAACAGGATATAAGGAGTTTAAATGACCTCAATCATTTACTTGAAAATTATAGTAAGAAGTATTAATGATATTTGGCCTGCCTTAAGTATTCCTTGGCTCTTCTTGATCTTATCTCTAAGATCATATAATACTTCATCTTGATCTTATCTCTAAGAAACATAAAATATTTACTATAATTTGATAAATAAATTTTAATAATATCACATAACCTCTGGGGTCTGTAAGTCTGGGGTAACTATGAATGGTTGGAGCCTCCATACTTCAAAATACAACTTTGCAAGCAGTTAAATATGTAGGCTGCATATAAGAAGCAACATACAGGGTCAAATCATTTAATCGACAAAATTAACCTAACCTCTACAAGTATGGAAGGATTTCAGAATCTCAGGATTCAAAGGGAATTTACCAAGTATCTAGTAACCAGAGAGTAGTAATATTAATAACAGTTCTTAACCATTTTTTCCCACATAATGCACTCCAATCTATCAGTAATCTCTCCTAACCTACAGTGTACAATGAAAGAAAATGTGTGAATTTCAAAAATTAAAAAAACAAAACAAAACACTCCCACCCACCGGAATCTAACCTGCTGTCTGGTTCAAACTCACTCACTAATCATTAATCATATTCAACCACCTATATAGCAGTGAGATCTCCTTTACAACATCCTAGCCAAGTGCATTCACCCAGCTTCTAGGGAACACCTCCAAAACAGGGCGCTCAGTACTTAATGAGCTTTAAGTACTGAGCTATAAATTTAAAAGCCTGATAGTGTTTTAAACTATTTTTCTTTACTAACATAACTATTCTAGAGTATCCATATAACTATATTATTCCAGCTCATTTGATAAATTCTTTTAATGTTTGTTTATATTTGAGAGAGAGAGAGTGTGTGTGCATGAGCCGGGGAGGGGCAGAGAGAGAGGGAGACAGAATCTGAAGCAGGCTCCAGGCTCTGGAATGTCAGCACAGAGCCCGACATGGAGCTCGAACTAATGAGCCATGAGATCATGACCTGAGGTGAAGGCGGACACTTAACCCACTGAGCCACCCAGGCGCCCCATTCCAGCTCATTTTAAACAACTTCACTTGTCTGAAAGACATATGGAACCGAAAGTCTGTATCCTTTTAATTTCTACCAACTGATCCTGGTTGGACCTTCTGAAACTAATCTGTCTTACATTTGATAACCCATCATATAAAGACCTCCCATACCCTCCCACCTACCTCCCAGCTGCATCATCTCTTTTCCACATTAAATATTCTCAATTTCTTCAATTAGTCAGAAGACTGCTATATGAGTGTTAATGAGGGCCTCAGTCAGAATACTGGTAAGGGGATAAGAAATGAGATATAAGCAACAAGGTGAGATGGTAGAACTACCAACATCATACAAATATATGAATGTTTATATACGTACATACAAGAAACACTAAAGTGACTCTGAGATTTCAGGTCTGATGTCTAGGAGGATAATAATGCCATTAACAGAAACAGTTAACCCAATAGGAGAAGGCTAAAGGGGAAGATGGGAAATTCAATTTCAGACACAGTGATTTTGAGGTTTAACATGTAAATATGGATAAGACCTTTTCCAAGTCCATTAGTTTACTTCTACTACAAAAAGGTGCATCCATATTATTGAGACTAATAATTATACCTCACTTAAACACAAAATATCACATTAATTCATTCATCAAGTATTTGGTTACTTTCATAAGGAACCATGGGAGATACAATGAGCCATGAAACCCAGTTCCTGACCCCATTAAACTTACATTCTAATATGAAAGATGTTTGTAACTAACCAGAAATCAAGACAGAACATGGTATGTCTCACAGTAGAAATATAAAATGTTATAATTATTCAGAGAAATATTTTCCCCCTTTCCAATGAGAATATTCACATATGAAAAAAATCACACACAGTCACAACTGGGACTCTTCAAATACAAAGACCAAGGACACACAAATAACATAAATCTTACTATTCTGGGTATAAATGAGGATAACACTAGCCATATTCCTTAGGAATGTGTTAAAGTACCCTCAACAATTATGTCTATTGTTAAAGATTAATGCTTGAATTGTATCATCACTCAAAAGAAGAGCATTGTTTAAAATGTTCACAAACACAATTGTTTTGGCTTATAAATGGAATTGTTTGATGTCATTTTCTCATCATTCCTAATTTTAAACAATAGTGTATCAATTTGAAAATAGAGCTCCAAGTTTACACCCTTACAAAGATAAAAACTGCATATTTTCTACCTGATATTAACTATTCTGGAGTTCCCTATAACTATATATTATGGATAAAGTTTTAAATTATTATGGCTACTTTAGTCATTTTACTAGATAACTTACAGAGTCTACAAAAAATTAGTTTAGTAAGGCCTTTATATTTTAAATTGAAAACATAATCACAGAAAAAATAATTCAAATGACTTGGAACATATAATTTGACTATACATCTTTAGTGGAATATAGTCTAAGGACATAAAATGGCAAAGAAATCTTTAAGTGGTAAATCTGTTGTTGGAGAGTATCAGTATAGTAATTCCAAAACTAACTTAAATGTTTTATAGGATAGATGGGTAAATATATTAACACAGTTTTGAATCGGAATTCTCCCTGTAGGAAAAGGGAGATACAAATATGAACTGACAGAAGGTGAAGATAAACTCTGTGGTTCTGGATCCAAATTGAAAGCATCCTATAAATTCATGATTTCTTTTAAAAAATGTGTGTGTGTGTGTGTGTGTGTGTGTGTGCGCATGTGTGTCCATTTATTTAAAGAGCCTAAAAGCAGTGATACTCCAGTAGCAGTGAGTGTATTCAATGCCCAAATCTTGGTTTCTGAGTACTGTTTTCCAATAAATTGAACCAGGACTCCATTGCAAAATGGCTAACTCCAGGTCTTAAGCAAGGAATATACAAGGTGAGCCTGGAACATCTTTTGTACAAAAAATTAAGAATATGCCCAAATACCAACATGGACATATGCAAAGGCCATAGGAACTGGCTTGAAGGGACTAATCAGATTTGAGATAATTTAATCATCAAAAAAAGAATAACAGTGAGGCACCTGACTGGCTCAGTCGGTAGAGCATGTGACTCTTGATCCGGGTCATGAGTTCAAGCTCCACATTGGGCATGGAGCCTACTTTAAAAAAAGAAAAAAAAGGGGGGAGGGGGGACACTTGGGTGGCTGAGTCAGTTGAGCATCCAACTCTTCATTTTGGCACAGATCACGATCTCATAGTTCATGGGTTTAAGCCCCTCATTGGGCTTTGTGCTGGCCTCTGTGCTGACAGCTCAGAGTCTGGAGCCTATTTCAGATTCTGTCTCTCCCTCTCTCTCTCTGTCCCTCCCCCTCTTGCACTCTATCTCTCTCTCAAAAATATAAACATTAAGAAAAAAAATTTTAATCAAAAAATCTACAAAACAAAATAGCCTAGAGTCTTCAAAAATAGCAGTCTTGTGGGTCGCCTGGGTGGCTTAGTCGGTTAAGCATCTGACTTCAGCTCAGGTCATGAACTCGTAGCTCATGAGTTCAAGTCCTGTGCTGGGCTCTGTGCTGACGACAGCTCAGAGCCTGGAGCCAGCTTTGGATTCTCCCTCTCTCTGTTCCTCCCCCACTCATACTCTGTCACTCTCTCTCAAAAATAAATAAATATTTTTTAAAAGAAATTTTTTTAATTAAAAAAAATGTCGGTCTTAAAAGACAAAAAAAAAAAAACACAACAGGAAGGAGGAAGAATAAAACAAACATGACAACTAAGAAAATTCATAATCTCTGGTTGGATTCAGTATGTTTTTTAAGCTATAAGGGAGATTACTGATAAACATTTGGATAAATTCAAATTTTTTAATATGGCCTATACATTAAATAATATCAATCAGGGTTAAATTACTTGGGTGTGCCCACAGCATTATAGCTATGTAGGAAAATGTCCTAATTCATACGAGATGTATGGCAAAGAATTTAGGAGTGAAGTGTCATGATGTCTCCAACCTCAGTTTCCAATGGTTCAGCATGAAAAAAAAAAAAGCATGCATGTGTGTGTATTTAGAGAGAGAAAAAACAAATGAGGTATAATGTTAACAACTAGTGAATCTAAGTAAAAGATGTGCAGATATTTGCTGTACTATTCTTTTAGCTTTTTTATAGGTTTGAAACTTTCAAAAGAAAAAAGTTGGAAGAAAAAGTAGGGTGGAAATTAAATTTATTTTCATGTAGCTGATCAGGCTATATTAAGTCTAACTACTTACTCATCCTATCCATAAGTGCTAAAATCAAGTATGAAGTTCAGAAAGGTTTGGCTAAAAATAAAAGTACTAATTCTAACAAATAATAAGTAATTACAAACCAAGCCACCATCAGTTTCCTATGATAGCTGTAGACTAAACATAATCTCTGACGAAAATTCTTAAAAGATGACATGTGGTAAGTCATCTAGGACAATTATAAATTAGCAGAACTATGCTAAGTAATATTTATTCCAAATCCAAATATGACTAGCCAAACAAATTTTTTCTCCAATTGGGATCTATTAGTTACAAGGATCTCTAAAATTAAAATGTAAATACAGATATACAGATAATTTCAGACCATATATCTCTAATAAAAATAAACACAAACTCTGTATCAGTAATTTTGTTAACCTATGCATATATTATATATCATTTAATCCTTTTAACAACTCTGTAATACAGATACTATTATTATCCTCATCTTACAGATTAAGAGGAAAAAAGGCTTGGAAGACTAAATAACTACTACAAGGTTATACTGCTAGTAAATAGCAAAACACATCTTGAATCCAGGCAGTCTGACTCCAGAGCCCATGCTCTTTGCTCTTCTACTGCTTTACTATGAAATGTAAAATTTTAAAAATAAACTGTACTAATTCAAAATTTATGAAAAATTACACAAAGGAGCCATTTCAAGGAAAAATCAAAAGCATGCCTTTCTTCCCAAATACACATTTAAATTTACATATACACTAACTGAATGAAAAAGCTAGAATTTAACCAGAAGCCCAATGTATTGCCAAATCCCACGTGAAAATAAAGATCATATATAACTGTACTCAGTTACCTATTCATATATATGGCTGAATATGTTACATATAAATTCAAAACGAATACCAACATGCTTTCATCTAGAACTTTATCCCTGCTCTCAAGAAAAAAAAAAAAACTGAAAAAATTTATTTCAGGTACATCATTCCTCAAATATACTTAATTAAAACAATGACATAAAAGAAAAAAAAAGAATAAGCAATTAACCTTGAAAACTAATGCCCCCATAAAAAATATTAACAAATAAACCATGTCCCTCCAAACCTGGTCATCTTACAGTGTTCCCTTAGTGAACTATCCCACTATCCATCCAGTTACATAAGCCAAAAACCTAGTGGTGGCAGCACCTTCCTCTTCCTCTTTCCTCATGTCCAATCCATCACCTAGTTCCACCTCCTAAATATCTCTAAATCCATCACTTCTATCTTCACCACCATCTGGCCCAAGATATAATCATCTCCAATCTGGCCTCTTCCCATCCACACTGCTGTCCTTCTTGTAAACAGTTTTTCCTCTGTATAACATCAAGTCCTCTCTTATAGCAATAGCTGGAACTTTAAATATCTTTGAACATTTGATTTATGTCTGCCTCCCCTGTTACACAGTAAGTTCTATGAGGGTAGTTCTGTGATAAAGCTCGCCATTTCATCATTGTGATCGAGAAGAGTGCCCAGTTAATAAATAAATGCTAAATAACTGAATGCATGTCAAAGATTGCAAGTTTATTTATAAACAGGGGGGGAAAATGGTTATAAGGTCCACCAACCATTATAAGGAGTATTTTATTTCATCATTTCTAGATCACACATTTTCACATTTTAACTCTGAAAATGAATACAACTTATAGTTGAAGATCTTTGTTTAATTGGCAATATTTTCTTCTTTCATAGTGATTCATAAACAAAGGTGTATCTTGGAATTTTTTCTAAAACCTCATGATTTGATGAAATAAGTAAATAAATCTACAACATACCTGGGTCCAATCAGTTCAAACTTGGTAATGTAGCCTCCCTTCTCCTTTGGCCACCACCCTACTCCCAATATTTAATAATTAACAGAACCTACTGGTTCTTTCATCAACAGCTATCAAATGCATTCCTGTCTTCCAGTCCCACTATAATAACAGTAGATCTATCTAATCCCTCTTTGCTTCATATCTGAACTCTTGTCATAGCTTCATTCACTTAAACATTTGCTTCAAATTCAACCAATACTGTGCACTTGTGTGTGCAAGTTACTGAAAAGCAGTCCAGTTATCTGTCCCTCCCTCTCCTCTGTCTCCCCTACAATTCAGAATTTTATTATTTTTATGCCTCAAGCTAAAATCACTTTTCTTCACGTTTCTACCTACCAATTCTATATACGCTATTTTAGTTCTAGATTAAATCCCTTCTTCATTAAATCTTTCCTAGTTAATCTCTCTTTTCAACTTTAACATTCTAAAATACATAAAATCTAATGCATATTGGCTATATTTGCTCCTTCTTGAAGGCAAGGTTTACATGCCATACATTCTGCTATAGTGTAAGCTCCCCAAGAGCTTACTTTTGTCTCTTTTGTTCACTGTTATATCTCCAGCACCTAGAAGATTATCTGGTACATAACAGCTGCTTCAATAAATACTTACTGAATTAATGCTCCTTATATATTCCAGGGTAGAGAATACATCTTGGCAGCTGTGGTTGAGTGGGAAGAGTCAAAATGAACTGGACTAAATGACTTGAACTCTTTGAGGTTCAGTTTCTCAGTCTGCTAAATGTAAATAATATTCAGCAGCTCACGAAGTTGTTATATTGATTAAGTGCAGTAATGCTTTAATAGCATCTACTACAGAGCTGAGAACAACAGGATGTTCTCAATAAATGTGTTGATGATTTTGTCATGATCGCTAAATAGTAAGACATATTCAGTGAATGCCTACTAAATCAATAAAATCTCAAGAAGAATATAAAGTTTGAGTAATGTCTAGCCCCTTAACATTTATCTAATCAAGAATTCTATGAGTGAATTACATCTGAAATATTATATATTTAGCTCCAAATTGTAAGCATGGCTGAAACCATTTCTGATTAGGAATAATTCCCATTTGACAGGGTACAAGTATTAATATTTTACTGACATATACAGATTGTATTTAAATGCTTAAAGAAGAACAAAAGTTTTACTGTTAGGATTTCCATAGTGCAATAATCAGAATAGAAGAAAAGCTGCAGACTTATTTGAGCTACACAGTCCCCATAAAGCCAGGAAGTACAAAAATTTGTCTACAAAACATTAATGAATAGTATACAATGCTGTTTTACCAGATTTATCAAAATATATAAAAATACACCATGAACAATTACAACAAATAAACTTTTCAACATATTTGCATTCTATTTTACAGAAAGAATATCAGTTAAGTAGTTTTTAAACTTTTTTTTACTAAACTATACAATTCCTTATACTGACTACTTATTAACTTTAAACAATTCCCCAAATTTTACAGAGAATTAATTTATAATTGAATATAATATCAGATTACTAGACCAATTAGAAACTCTTAGAATTAGAATCTTCCTTGTTCAGCAAACAGGCTTTATTAATTTGTAAGTTGGAACATACATAGAATTTACCTTTCAAAGCTTTTCCAATCCCTCTGGGTACTTTCAATGACTCATAATCTAATTACAAATCACAAGCAAGCAAGAAGGAACGAGCACTCCGTTGTGTCCATTAACTGACACAAAATCATTGCAAATTCCAGTAGGGACACATATTCTGAGTAGGAATAGAGGGGAAAAAATCCCACCTAAGTAATTCAGATACAAAAAGCTGTAGGACAAAGTATTCTACTTTAACTGTAAGGTAGCATCAAACCTCTTGGAAAATAACACAAAATGAAAATGTAAGCCAAAAAATGTTAAGAAATATAAACTCAATAAGCAGTCATGCTGAGATGACCACTGAAATCTCTCACATTCACCAGTCATCATAAGAATGTATTCGAACCTCCAGCCTATGAAGCCCTTAGACGTAGATGAAGGTGTTAGAGTTGAGGGTGACTAAGAACCAAATAGAGTGAACGTTAATTTCTGGAGGGAAAGGCATTAAGATATTCAGGCGAGTGTTAAGGTCTGCAGCAGTAACGAAGGCCAAAAAGGAGATAAGGTGTTAGGAATGATAAGATTGAGATCTTGAGAATCTAATTTTTTTCATGCCTTTTCTTTTTTAATGGAAACAAGTTAAACGGATGTGATAGCTTAGTGGACAAGAGGTCGTATCTGGAATACCTAAAAAAAAGCCACAAGGAGAGGGGGGAACAAGCAGCCCACAGGAAGGCTTACGGTTAGTTAGGTTTGGAGCCCGGGTAGGGCAAGAGGTCAGAAGGCAAATTACACTAAAAAGTACATGAGGGAGGTGCCAAAACCCTCAGAGAGCGTAAACGGTTGGTCACAGGATCTCCACTGAAGGTGGGTCCCCCCCAAACCCGGTCATTTGAGTACCAGAGACGCTAAGTCCCAACCTTCTCCTGACTCCGCTAGGCTCAAGTCGCCCCTCACCGAAACAGAACTGGAAAGGTGTAAAAAATGTGCAAGAGCCACCAACCCGGGAAGTGTTCCAGCTCTAGCAGCAGCCGCCCCAAAAGCAGCCCTCACACACGCAGACGCTCCGACCTCAGCGCCGCAGCCACAGGCATCCCGAGCTTCCCGGCCACCGTAGTAAGAGGAAAGGCCTCCCTTTCGAACCCAGTATGTCAGCCACTTCCGGGGCATTAAATCCTTTTGATTGGCCGTAGCAATATCAACCGCCCACAGGCCCATGACCCACTCACTTCATCCATCCCTTTTCCCCGCTCTTTGCCATCCCAGCCCCTAGGTCACCAATACGGCAAGCGCAGAGCCAAGGGAAAGTATGTGTCTGTAAGCAGTGTCTCTAATAGACAAGCCACATTGTGTCTGCTTTGAGTTCCCGCTGAACAATTGGACTTCAACTCCCAGCATGCAACGCCACACCACGCCTCCTCCTTCGGCGCGGAACTACAAGACCCAATATGCACTGCGCCCCTCTTTTTTTTTTTTTTTTTTTTTTTTTTTTTTTTTTTTTTTTTTTTTTTTTTTTCAGTTTTCACTTGACACCCGGAGATCCCAGATGTGTTTTCAGAGGAGTCACTAAATTTCTTGTAATAATGTAGACCTTCCTACCAAGCCTCACTTTGATAAAGATACATATATTCCTTTCTATCCTGTTGTGAAGGTTGTCTAAGCCAAGCTGTAGTTGAGACTGATAGACAAAAAGTTATAAAATATTAAGGAATGTGTGCGCTGATTTTCCACATTCCTTTTATTTTTCAAGGATTGAAACACAGGACGGTATAAAGGCTTTTTATGAGATGGAAATTTTTATCCATACTCATAAGGAGTATGAGGGAAATACTAAAGTATTGCAAAGTGTAATCCTAGGTCGTTTTGCAGTACTAAAAGATTGCATTGGAACAAGGTCTGCCAGGCATGCTTCTGAATTGCATAGGAAATATAGTAGGACCTGGGAGTAAAAAATTAACAGTCTGTATTACCGGACTATGTACCTACAAGGGAAAATAAACCTTTCAGATTGAAGAGTTGAAAGTTAAAAATTAAATTTTAAAATGTTTTTCACTTTTGGGGTGGTTGGGTGGCTCAGTCGTTTGAGGTCAGGTCCTGAGCTCACTGTTCATGAGTTCGAGCCCCACATCTTTGCTGACAGCGCAGAGCCCTCTTTGGATCCTCTGCCCCCCTCTCTCTGTGCCCCTCCCCTCCTTTTACTCTCTCAAAAATAAACATTTTTTTAGTGTTTTTCACTTTTTTAACATATTAATGGTTTGGATTATTTTCATTCTTACAAAAACAGATAACTGGAACTATTTATTTTCTGTTATGTGGTAGGGCAACCAAGTGACCAATTACACAAGATCATAAATGTAACATTTATTAGATTTAACAAACTGACTTATCTTGCCTCATTAGTCTGTGATTCCATATTTTAAAATATAGAACTTTGGGGGCGCCTGGGTGGCGCAGTCGGTTAAGCGTCCGACTTCAGCCAGGTCACGATCTCGCGGTCCGTGAGTTCGAGCCCCGCGTCAGGCTCTGGGCTGATGGCTCAGAGCCTGGAGGCTGTTTCCGATTCTGTGTCTCCCTCTCTCTCTGCCCCTCCCCCGTTCATGCTCTGTCTCTCTCTGTCCCAAAAATAAATAAACGTTGAAAAAAAAAATTAAAAAAAAAATAAATAAATAAAATAAAATACAGAACTTTGTTTTGATTTCTTAGGACAGATAGCATGCATTGAACAGGCTGTCTGTATGCCTTTCTGTTACTTTCATAAAGATTTGGATTACCAAGAATGAATGTATTTTATTTTTTATATTTTGCACTAATAGGCCATGAGAAACAATGCTTGAATCCTTAAACTATGTGGTAATTTTACAAAATAAAATTGACATATACCATTAACATTGGTTTTCTGTGGATTTACAGCAAAACAGATTTTAATTGGTTGGAAAAATGGAGTAGAATACTTACCATTTTTATAACCTCACATAGAAGTCACAGAGGGTAATTGTATTCTGTAACACGGACATGGCACCCACTACCATACAAACTGCTTCCCAACTCCAGTGTGCTAAATTATGCAGCACTAGCAAGTAAATATTTAAAATCTATGATCACAGAAAACAATCTGCTTTCCATACTCATGCACCAAAACAATATGAATGCAATGAGAGAAACATTTCCATTGGAATGATTAGAGGTAATGATAAACTATAATTAGGTTATCTGTTATTCATAACTGTTTGCAGTAAATACAAAATTGCATCCACTTATTAAAGATGTTATTAAGGAAGCTTTTAAAATATGCTAAATAATTGATATACATATCCTAAAGCAGTTTCAATGATCAATTGTGTAAATGAACGTGGAAAAAAGTTTAAAGAGTACATAATTTATGTAACAGACTGCAGGTTTTTAAAAGAGATTCTTGCAGCTGCAGTACTCAGCAATGTCCTCATTTTAAAAAAAATTTTAATGTTTATTCATTGTTGAGAGAGACAGACAGACAGACAGAACAGGAGTAGGGAAGGGGCAGACAGTGAGCAGGACACAGAATCTGAAGCAGGCTCTAGGCTCTGAGCTGTCAGCACAGAGCCTGATGCAGGGCTCAAACCCACGAACTGTGATATCATGACCTGAGCTGAAGTCAGACCCCTAACCGACTGAGCCACCCAGGCACCCCTCCCTTCTCATTTTTAACTGTGTCTTTGACTTTCCAATTCAGCCAATTGCCAAGCACACAAAAATCAAAACCATACAAGATATTCATCTGAGTTCAACAAATACACAGTGAGTACTGCTAGGGACAAAACACTCTGTTTAGCCACTAAAGTCTATTTCTGAAGCACAGGAAAGATTTAAAAGGGAAATGAAAATAAGATAAGAGAGCTTTATCAGAATGGAAAGTGGGAAGTAAAATATGTGTAACGTTGTCTTCTAAACATCACTTATGCATTCAGTTAATCATAACTCTGCAAGAGCTAATACACATTCTAAAAGGCAGGAGCCACATCTTAAACATCTGTGTCCCTCTTAGCTCTAACACAGTACTTTGTTCAGAGTAACTTACTCTCCATAAGTGTTGTGGGAGTTCACTGTGATATCTGAGGCCCTGAAACTCCCTCTCTATTCATACTGTATAGTTCTAATATAAGATATTTTTAACATCTGAGTTTCATTTTCTTCATTAGTAATTCAGATTGTATAATAAGTATTAAAACCATAATATTTGATTAATCAGAATGGTACACTCAAAAATCATGAAAGAGCATTTACTGCTGTGTATGGGTATATATAACAACATTTATCTTAAGTGTCAAGACCTTTATAAAATGTCATCATATCCCAGGCATATACTGTCCATTGAAAGTATACCAGCCATTCTAGTAGCATTGACTGTGATACAACTCCAGATTTTTGTTAGTGAACTTTTAATCCTTAACTTCTACCAAGTATACTTCTTTATCCATCTCCCTCCTGGACCCAAGTAAAGATGAAAGTTCTGTTTAATAAGTAAATGTGTAACATAAATCCCTGATCAAGGATATTATCTTTAGATAAAATGAACTCAGCCCTTAATGAGACAAATAACTTGTAGGCCTCTAAAAGCTAAAAAATTATTTTGAGGATAACTTAAAACCTTTTCTCCTTCCCAAATGACCTTATTTCTGTCACTTCTCCCACGTCTTCAACCTCTCTTTCTTCACTGCCCAGTTTACCTCAACCTACAAACATGCACAGAATCCCCATAATTTTGAAAACAACTTCAGTGAACTCAGCTTCCCTCCTAAATGCAATATTATTCCATCTTCCTATTCCTTTCATAACCACATTCAGCAAGTGCTGCAAAATAAACCTTCATCTTAAAATGCAGCTCAGGATCTATATTCACAGGTTATACCTACTAAATACCCAGCACTTTGGAAATATGAAAAGAATTCAGATAGAAAATTATGGTCCATGATACAGTGTGATAAACATTATGATAGAGGTATGAACAAGGTATTAAGAGAATAAGGATTGTCAGTTACTCTCAATTCGAGGGACCCTAGATGAGAAATTCCTGAGATAAATGATAAAAATAATTAACCAGAAAAATCTATACACTAAAACCTATAGAAAGCTTATGAAAGAAATTGAAGAAGACACAAAAAATGGAAAAAGATTCCATGCTCCTGGATAAAAAGAACAAATATTGTTAAAATGTCCATACTACCCAAAGCAAGCTACATATTCAATGCAATCCCTATCAAAATAACACCAGCAGTCTTCACAGAGCTAGAACAAACTGTCCTAAAATTTGTATGGAACCAGAAAAGACCCCGAATAGCCAAAGCAATCTTGAAAAAGAAAACCAAAGCAGGAGGCATCACAATCCCAGACATCAAGCTTTATTACAAAGCTGTAATCATCAAGACAGTATGGTAGTAGTACAAAAACAGACACTCAGATCAATGGAACAGAATAGAGACCCCAGAATGGACCCACAACTGTATGGCCAACTAATCTTTGACAAAGCAGGAAAGAATATCCAATGGAATAAAGACAGCCTCTTCAGCAAGTGGTGCTGGGAAAATGGGACAATGACATGCAGAAAAATGAACCTAGATCACTTTCTTACACTATATACAAAATAAACTCAAAATAGATGAAAGACCTAAACATAAGGCAGGAAACCATCAAAATCCTTGAGGAGAAAGCAGGCAAAAACCTCTTTGACCTTCACTGCAGCAACTTCTTACTCAACACATCTCAACACCCAAAAACCAAACATCCAGTGAAGAAATGGGCAAAAGACATGAATAGATACTTCTCCAAAGAAGACATCCAGATGGCCAACCGACACGTGAAAAAATGCTCAATATCACTCATCATCAGGGAAATACAAATCAAAACCACAGTGAGATACCACCTCACACCTGTCAGAATGGCTAACATTAACAACTCAGGCAACAATAGATGTTGGCGAGGATGTGGAGAAAGAGGATCTCTTTTGCACTGCTGGTGGGAATGCAAATTGGTGCAGTCATTCTGGAAAACCGTATGCAGGTTCCTCAAAAAATTAAAAATAGAAATACCCTAGAACCCAGCAATTGCACTAGTAGGCATTTATCCAAGGGATACAGGTATGCTGTTTCAAAGGGGCATATGCACTCAATGTTTATAGCAACACTATCGATGATAGCCAAAGTATGGAAAGAACCCAAATGTCCATCGATGGATGAATGGATAAAGAAGATGTGGTATATATGCACAATGGAGTATTACTCGGCAATCAAAAAGAATGAAATCTTGCCATTTGCAACTACGTGGATGGAACTGGAGGGTATTATGCTAAGTGAAATTAGTGTCAGAGAAAGACAAATATCATATGACTTCACTCGTATGAGGACTTTAAGAGACAAAACAGATGAACATAAGGGAAGGGAAACAAAAAGAATATAAAAACAGGGAGGGGGACAAAACAGAAGAGACTCATAAATATGGAGAACAAACTGAGGGTTGCTGGAGGGGTTGTGGGAGGGGGTATGGGCTAAATTGGTAAGGGGTATTAAGGAATCTACTCCTGAAATCATTGTTACACTGTATGCTAACTAACTTGGATGTATATTTTAAAAAATAAATTAAAAAAAATTAACCAGCTGCAGAAGAGGGAGGCTCAACCAATGTAGAATAACATAAATTCATTATAGTTGGAACACGAGAGGGAGGGAATGGTCCAATACAAGACTGGAAAGACAGACGGGGGCTATTTCCTTAAAAGGGTCTTGTGTACTGTGATAAGAATCTTGGAGTTTAACCTGGTTATATAGGTAACCATGTAGGGAATGACATTTTAGGCTGCTGGTTGTGGTATTACAGGGAATGATTTGGGCTGGAAATAACAGTTAGGAGATTGTTTTCATGATTCAGTTTAAAAAATGGGAAGTCTGAAATAAATAGTGATAAGGAAAGAGCAAAAAGAATTGGTCAGAGATATTAGGATAATAGAATCAGGAAGAGGTGTGAAGAGGAGAAGGAATCAAGAAAGATTTCTAAGTTTCTGGTTTTCTGATTTTCCAGATGTTGAATTAGGAATGCTTAGGGCGCCTGGCTGGCTCAGTCCGAAGAGCATACTACTCTCGATCTCAGGATTGTGAGTTCAAGCCCTGCATTGGGTGTAGAGATTACTTAAAAATAAAATCTCAAGGGGCACCTGGGTGGCCCAGTCAGTTGAGCATCTGAGATCTCAGCTCAGGTCTTGATCTCAGGGCAGTAAGTTTAAGGCCTGTGTTGGGCTCCACACTGGGCATGAAGCCTACTTAAAAAATAAAAAAATAAATAGGGGCGCCTGGGCGGTTCAGTCGGTTGAGCGTCCAGCTTCAGCTCAGGTCATGATCTCACAGTCCGTGAGTTCGAGCCCCGCATCGGGCTCTGTGCTGACAGCTTAGAGCCTGGAGCCTGCTTCGAATTCTGTGTCTCCCTCTCTCTCTGCTCCTCCGCCGCTCATATTCTGTCTCTCTGTCTCTCTCTCCTTCAAAGATAAATTGAAAAAAATTTCTTTAAATAAATAAATTAATTAAAAATACGGGCACCTGGGTGGCTCAGTTGGTTGAGCATCCTGATCTAGATTTCAGCTCAGGTCATCATCTCACGGTTAGTGAGTTGGAGTCCCACATCGGGCTGTGTGCTAACAGTGTGGAGCCTGCTTGGGATTCTCTCTCTCTCCTTCTCTCTGCCCTTCTCCCACTTGCACTGTCTCTCTCTCTCAAAATAAAAATAAATAAATAAATAAATAAATAAATAAATAAATAAATAAATAAAATCTTAAAAAAAAAAAAGGAATGCTTAAGAGTTGTCAGATGGCTATGTCCAGGAGACAGTTAGATATGAAGTTTAAGAGGAAGATTTGAGCTGAATATATATATACCTTTAGGAGTGATTAACTTTAAATAACAATTGAAAAAAAAAAAAAAAAACATGGGCATGGATAAGATTGTGGGCTAGGTAGATAGAGATGTAAGCTCCTAGCCAGAAGTGAGGTAGGGTAGAGAATGGTGTATACAGATGTCTCGAAATTCTTCAGGGAATAAGATTTTTACATAAGAGCAGAGGATTACAGAATAAGGAGAAAGCTGAATTAATCTCTGGACCTGGTGTGCATGAATAAGTGAGAACAAAAAGACCAAAAAAAAAAAAAACCCACATAAATTCAAGAAAGTTTCAGGGAGACCGAATTCAGAGAAAAGTCAGCATTCATTAAAACCAGGATGTGAAATAAGAATTCTATGAGGAGAACTAGGTTTTAGCAAATTAGAGCATGAAAGAAGGAATGGAAAGATTTCAGAGGGAGAAAAGTAGAGGATTGGGCGAGGGGAAAGGAAGCACAGCTGAGAACACAAAAAGGAAGATGATGACCAAGGATGACAGGAATATGAGGTATGTTCACCAACCTCAAAGTTTCAAAACAGAAATTCTATATAAATCTGAGATTCACTTTAACCTGTGTGTGTCACTTTCACTGCTCTTGGCAGTGGAGAGTATAACTGACTTGCTTACACTTACATCCTTCTTTTATTTTTTTTTAATATGAAATTCATTGTCAATTTGGTTTCCATACAACGCCCAGTGCTCATCCCAACAGGTGCCCTCCTCAATGCCCGTCACCCACTTTCCCCTCCCCACCACCCCCCATCAACCCTCAGTTTATTCTCAGTATTTAAGAGTGTCTTATGGTTTGCCTCCTTCCCTCTCTATAACTCCCCCCTGGTCTTCCGTTTTCCTCCCCCCTGGTCTTTTTCCTCCCCCTGGTCTTCTGTTGAGTTTCTCAGGATCCACATATGAGTGAAAACATATGGTATCTGTCTTTCTCTGTATGACTTATTTCACTTAAAATAACATTCTCCAGTTCCATCCATGTTGCTACAAAAGGCTAGATTTCATTCTTTCTCATTGCCAAGTAGTATTCCATTGTGTATATAAACCACAACTTCTTTATCCATTCGTCAGTTGATGGACATTTAGGCTCTTTCCATAATTTGGCTATTGTTGAGAGTGCTGCTATAAACATTGGGGTACAAGTGCCCCTATGCCTCAGCACTCCTGTATCCCTTGGGTAAATTCCTAGCAGTGCTATTGCTGGATTATAGGGTAGATCTATTTTTAATTTTTTGAGGAACCTCCACACTGTTTTCCTGAGCGGCTGCACCAGTTCGCATTCCCACCAATAGTGCAAGAGGGTTCCCGTTTCTCCACATCCTCGCCAGCATCTATAGTCTCCTGATTCATTCATTTTGGCCACTCTGACTGGTGTGAGGTGATATCTGAGTGTGGTTTTGATTTGTATTTCCCTGATGAGGAGTGACGCTGAGCATCTTTTCATGTGCCTGTTGGCCATCTGTACATCTGACATCCTTCTTTCTTTTTTAATTTTTTTAACGTTTATTTATTTTTGAGACACAGAGAGACAGAGCATGAACGGGGGAGGGTCAGAGAAAGAGGGAGACACAGAATCTGAAACAGGCTCCAGGCTCTGAGCAGTCAGCACAGAGCCAGATGCGGGGCTTGAACTCACGGACCGCGAGATCGTGACCTGAGCTGAAGTCAGACACTTAGCCGACTGAGCCACCCAGGCGCCCCGACATCCTTCTTTTATAATGGAACCCACCATCCTCCTTACAGCCCAGAGCTTCTGGGGAGTTCTACTCCCTCCTCAAACCCTACAAGACATAAATTATGATTTGCCTGAAGTTTAGACCCGAATTAAACATTGTGGCCCATTTCTCTTGGTTTAGGCATGAATATGTGACGCAATTCCAGGCAATGAGATGTGAGGGAAGATTTGCTAGAGAGCTTCTGGGGAAAGTTTTTTTTCTCTCTAACAAAAAGCAGTTCATGCTGTACACCCTGGTCATAGCAGTATTATTCACAATAGCTAAAAGATGGAAGCAGCCCAAGTGTTCATACACAGGTGAATGAATAAGCAAAATGTATATAGATACAACGCAATATTATTCAGCCTTTAAAAGTATGAAATTGAGGGGTGCCTGTGTGGCTCAGTCAGTTAAGCATCTGACTTCAGCTCAGGTCATGATCTCTCTGTGAGTTCAAGCCCCTCATCGGGCTCTGTGCTCAGAGCCTGGAACCTGCTTCAGATGCTGTGTCTCCCTCTCTCTCTGTCCCTCCCCACTCATGCTCTGTCTCTGTCTCTCTCAAAGATAAATACACATTTTTTTAATTAAAAAAATAAGTAAATTGGACTTCATCAAAATTAAAACCTTTCATGCATCAAAGGACTCTCTGAAGAAAGTGAAAAGACAGTCCACAGGATGGAAAAAATATTTGCAAGTCATATATCTGATAAAGTTCTAGTATCCAGAATATGTAAAGAATTTACAGATCAGGAATAAAAAGACAACAACCCAGTTAAAAGATAGGCGAAGAAATTGAATAGATACTTCTCCAAAGGATATGTACAGGTAGTCAATAAGCACATGAAAAGATGTTCAACATCACTAATCATATTTTATTCTAATTAAAATGTATTTTTATGTCTAGACCTACATATATAGATATATATACATATACACACACACTTAAGAGTAATAAAAAATGTTTCAAATTACAAAATGCTAAATAGCCACTATGTTAATTATGTATTCTGTATTAAAAATTACCCATTTCTTGGTGGTTTTAAAGAACAATAGTTATGGGTGCCTGGGTGGCGCAGTCGGTTAAGCGTCCGACTTCAGCCAGGTCACGATCTCGCGGTCCGTGAGTTCAAGCCCCGCGTCGGGCTCTGGGCTGATGGCTCAGAGCCTGGAGCCTGTTTCCGATTCTGTGTCTCCCTCTCTCTCTGCCCCTCCCCCGTTCATGCTCTGTCTCTCTCTGTCCCAAAAATAAATAAACGTTGAAAAAAAATTTTTTTAAAGAACAACAGTTATTATTTCACAATTTGGGGGGATTAGTAATCTGGGCATAATTTAGCTGGGTTCTCTGCTTCCTGATGTCCATCAAGGTTGTAATCAAGGTGATGGCCAAGGTCTATGGACCCATCTGAAGGCATGACTGGGGAAGAATGTGCCTCCAAGTTCATTTCAGTGGTTGTTGACAGGATTCAGTTCTTTGTTGGACTAAGGGCCTTAGTTCCTCACTGGCTATTAGTCATAGTCACTCTCATTTCTTTGCCAGAAAGCATCTTGTTTCTTCAAAACATGTGAGCCAAGAAGCACTAGAGAGTTTGCTAGCAAAATAGAAGTCATAGTCTTTTTTTTTTCTTTTTCTTTTTTTTTAATTTGAGATCGAGAGTGTGTGTGAGCAGGGGAGAGGGGCAGAGAGAGAGAGAGAAAATCTTTTTTTTTAATTAATTTATTTATTTTGAGAGAGAGAGAGAGCACCAAAGGGAGATGGACAGAGAGAGAGAGAATGCCAAGCAAGCTCTCCACTGTCAGTGCTGAGCCTGATGCAGGGCTTGATGCAGGGCTCAGTCCCATAAATCGTGAGATCATGACCTGAGCCGAAATCCAGAGTCAGACACTTAACCAACTGAGCCACCGCGGAAGTCATACAGGTAGCATCTCATCACTGTTGTTGTATTCTACATGTTAGAAGCAATCCACTCCATCTAGCCCACACTCAAGGAGAGACGATTACAAAAGGGCATACACACAAGGAAGCAGGGATCATTGGAGACCATTTTAAAAACACCTACCATCATAGGGGTGCCTGGGTGGCTTAGTCAGTTAAGTGTCTGACTTCGGGTCAGGTCATGATCTCTTGGTTTGTGAGTTTGAGCCCCACATTGGGCTCTGTGCTGACAGCTGGATCCTGGAGCCTGCTTCGGATTCTGTGTCTGCCCCTCTCATGCTGTGTCTCTGCCCCTCAATAATAAATAAACGTTAAAAAAATTTTTTTAAATAAAAAATAAAAATACCTTCCATAGTCACCTTATACAATTGTTGCAAATATCATGCTAATTCTTAAGTACCTTGGAACCACAAAATGCAATGGGAACTGAAGCAAGGAAGTGAATGACTAGCTTTATGGTGAAATGGTTCTTTGCTATTCAAGAATCTATTGCAAAAAAAAAAAAATCTATTGCATTCATGCTTTCTGAGAGAAAGTATTTAACAAGTTAATTGTCTTTTTTTTTTTCTTACCTAAGCATTTACCACTCACATACCCTGAGACAGTGTTTATCTTTGATGTTGCCACCAGCAAAGTTCAAAACCATTACAGCATTTTAACACTGTTGCATTATATAGGGCAAAGGATGTGAGAATCATTTCCTTGGGGCCTAAACAATATTAGTCATGAGAACAAATATTATGGGTAAGAGATCCTACTAAGTTAGTGCTGAGAACCAGTTAAAGAATGATAAAGACACTTTTGTGTATTTAGTATGGTTTTTGTGGGTACATTATATATGCAGCCCTCTAAGGCTTGGGGACATAGAACAATGATTCCTCTTGCCTGGGGCTAGTTGCATAACTGATGTGTTTAAGGTACCTGGAACCTCTTAGGCAGTAAATATTATACTCTTTGCCTTCTCTAACATTACTCAACTTTTAGATGATTTGAGCTCTGGTCAGTATGACCTCAAAATTCACATTTTTCTTTCTCCTTTTTATTCTTTCCATTCTTATGAAAATTAACTATTTTTCCAATTATTTTTTTTAAAAAACCTATGCTCTTCTTTCTACCTTACACTGCTTTCCAAGAAGACAGCAAGTTAAATACTGTTCATAAACATTATTTCTGTTAGTTTAAATTTTAGCCTGACCCAATTTCAGATTCTTCTGAATCTAAATATAGCTTCTGTCAGAGAGTCTGGGTGGCTCAGTCAGTTGAGCATCTGACTCTTGTTTTTGGCCTGGGTCATGATCCCACAGTTCGTAGGATCGAGCTCTGCATCGGGCTCTGCACTGACAGCATGGAGTCTCCTTGGGATTCTATGTCTTTCTCTGCCCTCCCCCCCACCCCGATTTATCTCTCTTTCAAAATAAATAAACACTTAATAAATAAATAAGTATATAAAGCCTCTCTCTCTCTTTCTATCTCCCCTCCCTCCCTCTCTCTCTTTCTCCATCTCTATCTCTGTTAACAGAAAATCGTTAACTTTTTTTGGCTGCTAGGACACTGAGAATTCAGCGAACCTGGAGAAAGAGGAAAGAGTCTAATACTTACAGTTTGTCGCTTGAACCAAAATCCAGGTCTCAAACTTTGAACTGGGGGAAGATTCAAATAATAATGTTTATGAATAGTTCATAATAACATGGAAATGTGCTTCATGTACTAATGGCAAGTGAAAAAAAAGCTGGCTAAAAAATTATGTTGGTAAAATAATCACAACTCTTACAAACAAACAAATGAAAAACAACACTTAGAAGAAAAATATCAAGAAATGCAGGTAAAAATATCAACAGTAGTTGCCTTTAGATGATGAAATTTTGAATGCTGTTTTATCTTCCTGCTGCATTTACAAATGATTTACAACCTGTATTTTATTTTATAAATATAAAGGGATTACTAACTTAATAATAAGTTGATATTAATATTAAACCTTGGTATCACAAAAGCTGTAGTTTATATTAAACTATATATATAGAGAGAGACACACACACTTTTTTTTTTCAAGAGAGAGGGCACAAGTGAGCAAGGGGAAGAAGAGAGAGAGAATCCCACGAGGAACAGAGAGAGAAAGAGAGAGAGAGCGAGAGAGAGAAGCGGGGCTCCCTCGGGGCTTGTGTTTTTACCGAAAGCGGGGCTCGTGCTCACCCGAAGCTGGGCTCAAGCTCATTTGATGTAGGACTTGAACTCACCAACTATGAGATCATGACCTGAGCCAAAGTCGGATGCTTAACAACTGGGCCACCCAGGTGCCCTTAGACTGATATATCTTAGAGTAAAAAGGCAACCACAATGGGGCACCTGAGTGGCTCATTAGGTTAAGTGTCTGACTCTTGACTTCGGCTCAGGTCATGATCTCACAGTTTCTGAGTTCAAGCCCAGCGTTGGGCTCTGAGCCGGCAGGGCGGAGCCTGCTTGAGATTTTCTCTCTCTGCCCCTCCCCCATTTGTGCTGTCTCGGTCTCTCTCGATGATAAATAAATAAACTTAAAAAAAAAAAAAAGGCTGCCACAAGAGAACACCTCCTGATATTTATTCTTTTTGACTTCTCTACAGAAACACAGAAGCTAGGAAGGATCATATTTATTAAGTCCCAGTGCTTAGTTGAAAATTATTATTTACTTAAATTCACGAAGTTTGTACTATTGAGTGACAAATGCCAGTTTCAAAATAAATCTACTCTAGTTTTGAAAATGTTTAATCTTTGAGTCATGGCTAAATATTGAGTTGGCCAGGTGCCTATGTGAACATGACATTTTCTTGCTGTTGAGGAGCTTGAAATCTACTGAGGGAGACAAACATACACGATGAATTATAAAACAAAGCAGAGTGTGAACAAGACTTTAAATAAAGACACAAAGTCTTACTGTGACATACAAGAGGAGTAAATTCCTCAGAATAAATTCCATCTTGGTGGGGCACCTGAGTGGCTCAATTGGTTAAGCATCTGACTTCAGCTCAGGTCATGAACTAGAGGTTCATGAGTTTGAGCCCCGCATCGGGCTCCTTGCTGACAGCTCAGAACCTGGAGCCTGTTTTGGATTCTATGTCTCCCTCTCTCTCTGTTCCTCCCCTGCTCATACTCTGTCTCTCTCTCTTTCAAAAATAAATAAAGATTAAAAAACTTTTTTTTTTTTAATTCCATCTTGGAATAGAAGGTAATTTGGGCTGGGCTAAATATATATGTGCATGTGTGTGTGCACATATACATATACAAGCACTTTTGTATATATGTGTATACATATACGTACATGTGTAGGCACATGTATATTCTGATTTTTAAAATAACCTAAGTCTTTGATAAAAATTCAGGCATTGAGGAAATATATAATACAATCAAGATAATGAACCCTAAGAATATGATATATAATCTTTAACTTTTTATGAATATATTAACATAAAATATTACAAACTTTTGTTAATTTAATGAATCTGTATGCATTGCCTACAATGTGCTAGGCACTATTTTAGGGGCTTGGGTTATATCGGTGAACAAAAACAGTGATTCCTCTTCTCAAGGAGGTTATATTTTAGTCAGTTAAGACAGAATATACAACAAATAAAATAGGGGCGCCTGGTTGGCTCAGTAGAAAAAGCATGCAACTCTTGATCTTAAGGTTGTGCGTTCAAACCCCACACTGGGTGTAGAAATTACTAAAACAAATAATAAACTTTAAAAAAATTAAAAATAGGGGTGTCCGGATGACTCAGTCAGTTGAGCGTCTGACTCTGGCTCAGGTCATGCATGATCTTGCAGTTCATGGGTTGGAGACCCGTAATTGCGGCTGTCAGCACAGAGCCCACTTCTGATCTTCTGTCCTCCCCTCTCCCTGCCCCTCCCCCACTGGTTCTCTCTCTCAAGATAAACTTAAAAAAAATAATAATAAATAAATAATAAAATAAGTGAATTATGTAGAATGCTAGAAAGTGATAAGTCCTTTGGAGATGGAGGGAGGAAGAAAAATAGAGGACGGGAAGGAGGCTCAAGAGTCCTGAGGTGTGGATTACAATTTTAAATATGACACTCAGGGTAGACGTCATTTCGAAGGCGACATGTGAATGAAAACTTAAGGGAGATGAAGGATAAAGGCAAGCCGATCTGAGGGAAGAGCATTCTGGTCACAGGAGACAGGCTGTGCACAAAACCTTAAGGTGGGAATGTGCCTTACCGTGCACTTTTCTTGTCAGAAAGGTCTGTAAGTATTTGGGAGCTGACAAGCTCACCATGGCAGATACTAACTAGTTCTCCTGCATTCTAATTTTCACTTAAAATCTCAAATTTTAGGGGCGCCTGGGTGGCGCAGTCGGTTAAGCGTCCGACTTCAGCCAGGTCACGGTCTCGCGGTCCGTGAGTTCGAGCCCCGCGTCAGGCTCTGGGCTGATGGCTCAGAGCCTGGAGCCTGTTTCCAATTCTGTGTCTCCCTCTCTCTCTGCCCCTCCCCTGTTCATGCTCTGTCTCTCTCTGTCCCAAAAATAAATAAACGTTGAAAAAAAAATTTTTTTAATCTCAAATTTTATTATCAGCAAAAAATAGTGCATAGTTTTCCTTGAAGTAAGTAACAGGTTCACTTCATTCGTTTTTGAAAAAAATTCTGTCAGGTGCCAAAGTCTGAATAAACAGTTTGCCACTTACTTTTTCATGTAAAAAGGGCATTTCAGGAAAAAAATGTGTAGTTTACCTGGAATTCAAATAATTATAGACTTTTGCCCTCCAGAAGTGTGAAACAACAGATTTCTGTTCTTTAAACCACTGAATTTGTGGTACTTTATTATGGCAGCCCTAGCAAGCTAATACAGCATGCAACAATTTATGAATTAGGTATATATTTCTTTTATTACTAATTCAAACATCGCCAGCTCATCAACAGGATGCACAAACATGTACAATAGTAAATTCAATCATCTGTGATATTTGGATGACATTCAGTTACATAAAACCATAAATTTAAGCAAAATTTTCAGTTTGTTGTTATAAAAGGATTTTTTTTTTTTTTTTTTGGCAAGGTAGGATGATAGAACATGAAATTTTAGCTCTTACATTTAGGTGTCTCTCTCTCTCTCTCTCTCTCTCTCTCTTTTTACGTTTAGGTTTTTGATCCATTTTGATTTCCTTTTGGTAAATGATAGAAGATAAAGCTTCAGGAGCACTTGGGTGGCTCAGTCAGTTAAGCGTCCAACTCTTGATTTTGGCTCAGTCATGACCTCACGGTCTGAAGGATGGAGCCCCACTTCAGGCTCTGCACTGTCAGCTCAGACAGTGCCAAGCCTGCTTGGGATCCTCACTCTCTCCTGCCTCTCCCCTGCTCACATACTCTCTCTGTGTCTCTCAAAATAAATAAATAGACTTTAAAAAATAAAAATAAAAAAAAAAAGTAAAACTTCATTCTTTTGTATGTGGATTTCCAGTTGTCCTAACGCCTTTTGTTGAAAGGACTATTCCTTAACCATTAAATTGCATTGACATTCCTGTTGAGAATCAATTACCCAAAACTATATAGGAGTATTTCTGGATTTTAATCTTCAAACCCAACATGAGGTTCGAACCCACAACCCAGAGATCAAGAGTCAAAAGCTCCACCAACTGAGCCAGCCAGGCGCCTCTCTATTCCTTTGATATATATGCCTATCCTTATGCTAGTGCCACACTTTCATTACCGTAACATTGCATTAAGTTTTGAAATTGGGAAACGTGAGTCCTCCAATTTTGTTCTTCTTTTTCAAAATTGTTTTGGCTAGTGTGGGTCACTTGCATTTCCTTAAGAATTTTAGGACCATCTTGTCAATTTCTGCAAAAAAAAAAAAAAAAAGTCAGAATTTTTATAGGAATTGCACCAGATCTGTAGCTTAATTTCAGGAGTCTCTCAATAAGTTATACCAGTGCTGATCACATAATATGAACTCAACAAATTTTTTAATCATATTATAGTTAAGAATATAGACTGTACAGCCAAATTATTTGAGTCCTAATCCAAGTGTTGACACTTATTAGCTGCTTGACTTTTGGGCAGGCACTAACATCTTTGTGCTCAGTTTTCTCATCTGTGAGATGAGAATATAATAACACCTACTTTATAAGATTGTTGTGAGGATTATAAGAATTACTATAAAGAAAGTACATGGACCAGTGCTGGACATACATTGTCTGCTATTTCTATATTCACTTTACTAAATAAACATCATCTACCCTGTCATCATCATTCTTAGTGTAATAGCCAAATTGGCTAAATTTCAAAGAATAACTTCTATATGGGTATCTGTGTTTCAAGTTATAACTATTATCCTCCTTCATACAAAGTATAGCATGAGATTAACTTTATCCAGAAAGTTGATCATAGTATTATTTATGGAAGTATATTCGGCATAAAAGCCTAACGAATTAAACAGATTTCAGTGAGCTGCCAGTAGATGGCTCTCTTAATTTGCTGTTTTATTCTCAGTGCTTCCCCCCCCCCCCCCCCCCAGTGGAGTCAAAACCATCAAAAAACCTCGGTAACAGGGTAGATAGAAATGGTTCCCCAGAAACTGTCTAATTCATCTGTCTATTTTCTAGAAGGACTTAAAATCTACAATTGTAAATTCATTTGCAGAGGTCTCTCTTCGGAGGATAGTTGTGAGGGTTTGTTGTTGTTTAATGAATAACACCTAAGGGAACACTTTGGGTAATGTTTTAGTCAGGAACAAGAATGTTGATTATTTTTTACCTGTCATGATAGATGGATGAACATAATTTATTTTAAAAATTTTTCTTGGATTTACCCAAGGGATACAGGAGTACTGATGCATAGGGGCACTTGTACCCCAATGTTTATAGCAGCACTCTCAACAATAGCCAAATTATGGAAAGAGACTAAATGTCCAGCAACTGATGAATGGATAAAAAATTTGTGGTTTATATACACAATGGAGTACTACGTGGCAATGAGAAAGAATGAAATATGGCCCTTTGTAACAACATGGATGGAACTGGAGAGTGTTATGCTAAGTGAAATAAGCCATACAGAGAAAGACAGATACCATATAGTTTCACTCTTATGTGGATCCTGAGAAACTTAACAGAAACCCATGGGGGAGGGGAAGGAAAAAAAAAAAAGAGGTCAGAGTGGGAGAGAGCCAAAGCATAAGAGACTCTTAAAAACTGAGAACAAACTGAAGGTTGATGGGGGATGGGAGGGAGGGGAGGGTGGGTGATGGGTAATGAGGAGTGCACCTTTTGGGATGAGCACTGGGTGTTGTATGGAAACCAATTTGACAATAAACTTCATATATTGAAAAAAAATAAAATAAAATTTTTCTTGGAATGATCTTCTAACTTTTCTTGGAAAGCTAAGTGATGACTTATAAATATCCATCTTTTAATATATCAGTTGCTTAAGATCTTTCAATTTCAATGGCATTTTACCTTTCTTTTATTATACTGTGATTTATTGGCATTTATTAGTTTTGCTATTAGTTCCTCAAGTGATATTTGTTGCTATGAAAAATATATCCAGATATTCACCAGTTAAACCTTATAACATATAGAGTTTATAGCCCTATCTACTGCCTCTGCAAAGTTCTAGAATGTATTTCCTCAGATTATGTTTCTAAATTCTTAAATACACCTATGCTCCACAGTTCCATCCCATCCCAGGCTATCTGGGGAGAGGGGGAGGTTGGGGGGGGAAGCCCAGTCTCTTCACTGCTTTCGCAAAAGACCCACTTGCACAGAAGCACTTGATGAAGATGTGCAGAATCCTGAAGAGAAGTCACAGGGCAGGGCTCTTGGTCTTTAATCAGAACAGTCTTTTGATTTTACTTTATATTTCATCCTCTTCTCTCCATTTCTTCCTGTATAACCAGAATTTAAAAATATATTCAACCCTGTTATTCATAGAACAGATCTGCCAAATGTCAGATCTTCTCAAGTTCCTCAGACTCAACTGATCCCATGGGTAGCTCTAAAGCTGAGATGGCCCTTCAGTTATGTCTTGAATCAAGGCAAGAGCCTAGGCCTTGGAACCCCTCATTGATCAGTCTGGGAGCAAGTTGCTCCCAGGGAATAGGTATAACCTTGATTGAGGTGCCTCTTTTTGTCTAAGGGCAATTCCCAGAGAGAGACTCAGCTTTGAGCTATTAGCAGCCAACACTCCCAAAAGCTGGTGGAGGGAAATCAGTGCTTTCATCCTAAAGGTGGCATCTGGGCACCACAGAATCTACTTCAGAGTCCATCTTCAGAAAAAGAAAATGAGGCCTAAACAGTAAGAAATAAATCCAGAGGGGTACCTGAGTGGTTCCATCTGTTAAGCGTCAGACCTTGGCTTAGGTCATGGTCTTGTGGTTCATGAGTTCGAGCCCTGCGTCAGGCTCTGTGCTGACAGCTCAGAGCCTGGAGCTGCTTTGGATTCTATGTGTCCGTCTTTCTGCCCCCACCGCCCCCCCCCCACCTCTCGAAAATAAATAAAAATAAAAAATTTAAAAAAAAGAAATCTAGAAAGAAATAGAGAGACCCAATAATATTATTTGAGTCACTTAGCCTAGCTCTATCCCTGGAATTCCTAGTTACAAGAGTCAATAGATTCCACTTTCTGCTTAGGCCATTTGATATTGGGTTTCTGTCACCTGCAACTGAAAGACCCTGACTAATAATACCATATGTTTAAAGAAAGAAATAATCACTAATTTCTTCTTTCGGCACATGTCACAATGTTATATTATAATTTGTTTACACATTATCTTTCTAATTAGACTATAAATTTCTTATAGGATCACATTTTTATTTATCCTATCTCTAGCATCTATAGCAGTGCATAAATGAAGGAGATAGTGAATAAATATTTGTTGAATTAATGAATAAGATAATGCCAAAATGATAGACAACGCACAAGCACAGACATGGATGAGTTCACAGAGATCCTTAAGGAAAGTGTAGCCAAAAGTTTACTTGAGGGGCACCTGGGTGGCTCAGTTGGTTAAGCGTCCGACTTCAACTCAGGTCATGATCTCACAGTCTGTGGGTTTGAGCCCTGTGTTGGACTCTGTGCTGACAGCTCAGAGCCTGGAGCCTGCTTCAGATTCTATGTCTCCCTCTCTCCCTGCCCCTCCCTGCCTCATGCTCTGTCTCTCTCAGTCTCTGAAAAATGAATAAACTTTAAAAAATTTAAAAAAAAAAAGTTTACTTGAGGGGCACCTGGCTGGCACAGTCAGAAGAGCATATGCCTGTTTTTTGGTTTTTTTTTTTTTTTTTTAGTTTATTTATTTATTTTGAGAGAGGCAAAGAAGGCATGAACAGAGGAGGGGCAGAGAGAGAAGGAGAAAGAGAATTCTAAGCAGGCTTTACGTAGTCAGTACACAGCCTGAGGAGGGGCTGGAACCCATAGACCATGAAATCATGCCCTGAGTCATCATGAAACCAAGAGTCACATGCTCAACCAACTGAAACCACCCAGGCGCCCCAAGAGCATGTGACTGTTGATTACAACGTTGTGAGTTCAAGCCTCACATTGGGTGTAGAGATTACTAAAAAATAAATAAACCTTTTTTTAAAAAAGCTTACTTGGAAACAGTATTTGGCCTCTCTGATTTCAAATTTCCTCTCTTAGCTCTGTCTAAATTGGACTTTAGCTCAAAATATTCAGATTCTTTAATGTCAGGTAGCTTTAGGTTGATGTTTAAACTAAGTTTGGTAGAATGCTCATTCCTTCTTAAATTACACTTTCTTGCCTTCTCTATGATTCTGAACTCCAAGTTCATTCTTGGTCTATTGATTTGTTTACTCTGTATTTGGTCCCAGGCCCTGTGCTGGACTCTGGGGATATAGCAATGAGTATGAGAGAAAGCCATGCATTATCCAGGGAGTGTATATTCTTAAAAAGGAAGGCAGATTTTAAACAATTAGAAATGCAATGTGAATTACAAAAGACAGTTATAGGAGTGTGTAGCAACAGAGGATAACCTAAATTGTGAGATTAGGGAAATTATCCCTGATAAAATGACATTTCTACAGAAATCCGAAGGACGAATATAAATTAGCTCGCAGAAGCACCCAACAAACATTTTACTCTGTCTCATTGACCCAAAGTAATCAGTATGATCAGAGGAATAAGTGAATTCACTAATTCAGTGAGTGAATCAGTAGATTTACTAATTCAATAGAAATTCACTAAGCAGCTAAGCTAACCAGAATCCAGTTCTGGAACTGGAGGTGAGGTTAATCTCACCAAAATTATATGATTGAGAGTAAGTGACGAATTTTTCCCAAAAAAGGATTTTGGGTACAATTACAGAGAAGAAGTGGAAATGGATGCTGGGCAGTAAACATAAGCATTGTGTCACAAGGAGCAAGACTTGGTTCAGAAAGCCAGCTGGAAAACCTGTGCAGTAATCCAAGTGAGAGATGACTTAAATAAAGAGAAGCCAGTGAAGGTTGAGAGAATGGACAGGATTTGATAATCAATTTGCTGAGAGAATAATAATAAGTGGAAAGACTATTCAAAGATGACTCCAAGGGGCGCCTGGGTGGCTCAGTTGGTTAAGTGTTGGCCTTTGGTTTGGGGTCATGATCTCACAGTCTGGGTTCAAGCCCCACACCAGGCTCTGGGATGGTGATGCAGAGCCTCCTTGATTTTCTCTCTTTCTACTCCTCCTCCACTTGCATTGTCTCTCTCTCTCTTTCCCTCTCTCTCTCAAAATAAATAAACTTAAAAAAAAAAAAAAAGATGACTCCAAGATTAAACTATGTCTTGCCCAGCTGTGAAATAGTCTAGATGTTTTAAGAATTTCCTGACTGTGGCTCATGAATGAGAAATGATTTCCCCACCTTATCATAAAGTTCTTTTTGGATGTTTCCTAAACTAACCTTATAAATGTTTCCTTTACCCTTTAGAGTTCTGTTGTTCTTCTGAACCCTCATATGCTTTTCTCTATAGCGCATTACTTTTCTGAACCATATTCACCAATCGAAGGTTAAGCCTACTTCTACCTTAGCTTCTTTATGCGGTATAATAGGCAAGCTTCTGAACCCTTAATACTAACCATTGGCAAATGTGTTGAAGTTTGAAATTATTTCAGTTTTTCTAAAATAAAAAAATAGTACACCCAGAATTGCAGACATAAATTGTGATGGCTGCTCATCTGATGACTCTCCTGTGACTCTATTTTGTAAGGATTTCCAGATCTCTGGTTACAAATGTAAGGCATATGATCTGGATTGGGTCAGTTTAAGTTCCTCACTTCCCTAGCCACAGTGATTCATCCAAGGGATGGGCTTATCATTCCTTCCTAGAGATTTTTCAAACTGAAGCTGAGAAAAAGAGATTCACCTTTTTCTAAAATAACTAAGCTTGAAAGAATGCAGTTTCAGGTTGCTTTGCCTGTGCTCTCTTTGTGAATTCAGCTCATCTAAAGAAAGAAAAATTGACACAAGTGCAAAAAGATAGAGTCACAACATATTGAAAGAGACAGAGACAGAAACAGAGATAGAGAGACAGAGATTTCAAAAGCCAGTAGCGTTTATGTATCCCTAGATGCTGCCGTCCCTGGAGTCAGCACAAATTCTGACCTTTCGGTAGTTTGGTTATATGCTCTAGCAGGGATCCCAAGTGTCGGTACATAACAGGCACTTGAAAAATGTTGAGATAGAGACTTTACTTTGGACCAAGATGGAATGAGAGGGGCCACATTCACCCTTCCTTCCAAAACAATTGAAAAAGCAGACAATATAATGAAAAAATGGTTTTATACACTGGACATCGGACAATACAGAACAGTATGATTTCAGGGCATCTGGGTGGCTCAGTTGGTAGAGTATACAACTCTTGATCTCAGGTCATTGGTTCAAGCCCCACGTTGGGGGCAGAGCTTACTTAAAACAAACAAACAAACAAAACAGTGGATTTCTAAGAGTGGGGGAAACAAAATGAACCCTATGAATACCCCCGTTCACTGTCTGGGGAACGTTTCCATACTGCACTGCAAAGAGGGGGAACACTCTCTGAGTTGAGAAGATAAGAGCTAGGCTCATGTGGGGATGAAGCAGCTAGAGTTTTCAAAGTGGCATACTAGAGAGGGGATTGCTGCACAGAGAGTGCTCTGAAGATCTGCAGAAGGTCTGCCTCTATTGCTTAGCTGAGTATTGATCACAGTATGGATATAAGGAGCTAAGGTGGATAAAAAAAAATTATAGTTTTTTTTGAGCATATCTGTGTTCCAATTTGGAAATAAATGTATCCTTATAAATCCAATAACGAAATCTCTGATGTTATTTTTGATGTTTATTTATTTTGAGAGAGAGAACGTGAGAGCACAAGTAGGGGAGGGGTAGAGAGCGAGAAAGAGAGAGAATCCCAAGCAGGCTCTGAGCTGTCAGCACAAAGCCCAACACAGGGCTGGATCTCACAAACAGTGAGATCATGACCTGAGCTGAAACCAAGAGTTGGACACTTAACTGACTGAGACACCCAGGTGCCCCTCTAATTGTTTTAAACAATTATTGAATGAACGTGTATCAGTAAATTCTTCCTTTTTCCTTAAGCTGGTTACGGTAAGATTTCTGTTGCTTGCAACCAAAGAATCTTCACTGATACACCTTATAATCCCACTTCCTAAAGTTTATCTTCAAGAAGTAACAAAGGATTCCAAAGATTTTGGTTATAAGAATGTCTATCAGGAGGGCCTGGGTGGCTCAGTCGGTAAAGCATCCAACTTCCGTTCAGGTCATGATCTCCAGGTTTGTGAGTTAGAGCCCTGCGTCAGGCTCTGTGCTGACAGTTCAGAGCCTGGAGCCTACTTCAGAATCTGTGTCTCCCTCTCTCTCTGTCCCTTCCCCATGCGTGCTCTGTCTCTGTCTCTCTCTCTCTCTCTCTCTCTCTCTCTCAAAAATAAATAAACATTAAAAAAAAATAAAATGTGGGGCACCTGGGTGGCTCAGTTGGTTAAGCATCCGACTTCAGCTCGGGTCACGATCTCGCAGTCCGTGAGTTCGAGCCCTGCGTCAGGCTCTGGGCTGATGGCTCAGAGCCTGGAGCCTGCTTTCGATTCTGTGTCTCCCTCTCTCTCTGCCCCTCCCCCGTTCATGCTCTGTCTCTCTCTGTCTCAAAAATAAATAAACGTTAAAAAAAATAAAAATGTGGAAAGATATGTCTTAAAATATTCATAATTCTTATCTCTGGCTGGTAGTTTCAGGTGGTTTTTATTCCTTATTTATTTATTTTTGTAATTTTTTTTTAACGTTTATTTATTTTTGAGACAGAGAGAGACAGAGCATGAACGGGGAGGGTCAGAGAGAGGGAGACACAGAATCTGAAACAGGCTCCAGGCTCTGAGCCATCAGCACAGAGCCCGACGCGGGGCTCAAACTCACGGACAGCGAGATCGTGACCCGAGCCGAAGTCGGCCGCTTAACCAACTGAGCCACCCAGGCGCCCCACTTTTTTTTTTAAATATCTGTATTTTCTGATTATTCTACAACAAATTTGTTTCAACTATTTGTTTTTAACGCCTGTCTCCTTAGTTGACCTGAATTTCTGTTTATTGAAAATTTACCTCTGAGTTCCACTTTATTTGTAAAGCAAAGGAGATTGACACACTTTTAGCCAGTTAAATAATTAAGTCGTTTCCTGTTCAAATTACAAATTCTTCTTCTTTCCCCAACTCCTCTTCCAGAGCTCTAATGATTGCAGTTTTGCAACATAACAGCTATATAAAACGTACACATACTGCAGGTGCAATAAAAATTGTTCTATAGATGGTTGTTCTCTCACTGATATCCTAAGAGAGAGATGTCGTATAGTCAAAGGTATATGTTTAATAAAATGGGGCCAGAGAGGTTTTAAACTTCTACCAACATACACCGAAGCAGCTCAGTTATTAAAGCTTAGAAATGTTTCCCAGTGCCTGGCTGATCTAATGCTTTGGCAAATACAGAAAGTGACCTATGTCCCTAGGGGGAAACATATTACGCCTAATAATTTGATGTCCCAGATCTTCCAGAAAAGACCTGATTTCTTTCTTTCTTTTGTTTTTCCATAACAAAGGTCATTCCTTTACTGAATTTTAACTTTTATGTCTCTGGAAGATTTTTCCTATAAATGAATTCATGCATTTAAATAAAAAATCTTTTGCTAGATTACAAATCCCAGTAATTAATTTTTAAAAATCACCAGGGGCTCCTGGGTGACTCAGTTGGTTGAGCGTCCAACTCTTGATCTCAGCTTAGGTCGTGAGTTCATGGTTCATGAGTTGGAGCCCCACATCAGGCTCTGCACTGACAGCACAGAACCTGCTTGCAATTCTGTCTCTTCCTCTCTCTGCCCCTTGCCTGCTTGTTTTCTGTCTCTCAAAATAAATAAATAAACTTAAAAAAAAATCTCCATAGCATCAGGGTTGGAACAGTTGATCCTCAGGTAGGGTAATGTGGTATTGATGACCCTAGCAGGATCAGGGAGAGATATGAATGATGTAGATATTAAAAATCTAATTTGGCGTTCACACTTTGGTAACCATAAGAAACTACCACCATGAATTCCCAATTTGAACCCTAACTACTTCTGCCCTTGAATTCTAGTCCCAGATATAAAGCTAATTAGCTGTATAAAAAAGGCTCAGTCAATATCTTATTGCTTTCATATTCTTATCTCTCAAATAGAATTTTAAAAAATGAACTATAAGCCTTGCTGAGTTGCTTTGAGGTTTAAATGAAATACTGAATGCACAAGTGACCTGAAAAGCACTATTTGTTTTTCCCAAGGAGTCCTTAATAAATCCTACTATAGATGTAAAGAAATAAGACACAAAGAAGTTGAGTTGCTTTGGTTGAAGAGGACATGAAGGGCAGAAGCCCATCATACAAACTTAAAATATTACTCTCACTCCTTCCCATATTTGTTAGGGAAAAATTAGAATAACAATAATGAAAAAGAATAAAAATCACTAACAATTCCACCACATAGAGAACTGTTGATTATATTTTTCCAGACCTAAACAATATCTTCAAACACCTTGATCAGGTGATTAGTTAAACAGAATGAAATCTTTTCCCTTGCTTCCATGGGGCTAGGTAAGTGAAATTCTAGGCCGAGGATCAAAGTAAGGAAGGCAGATTTCATCATCCAATTCAGGAGGCAATGAACACATGTCCAGAGAGAGGAGACAAAAGCCAGAAGCTGCTGGATAACAAACCTGAACGAGGAGCCAGACTGAAGTAAACCTAGAGAGCTGTGGATAATAGCTGGAAACAGGACTAGATTTCCTTTAATTGGCTAGCAGCTATGAATTCTTCATTCCATCAGACTATAAAGAATCAGGGTTATCAACATAATTAAACTTAAGAATGTGACCATTTCATTAAACTTCCAAAACTGCCACTGAATTTTTGGTTAAAAGTTTTAGTCGCTATAAAAATGCTATTTTGAGGCACGCCTGGCTGGCTCAATTAGTGAGGCATGCAACTCTTGATCTCAGGGTTGTGAGTTCAAGCCCCACATTGGCTGCAGAGAGTTCTTAAAAATGAAATCTTTTTTAAAAATGTTATTTTGGGACACCCGGGTGGCTTAGTCGGTTAAGCGTCCAATTCTTGATCTCAGCTCAGGTCAGGTTCCAGCCCCGAGTCAGGCTGTGCCCTCTCTCTCTGACCCTCTCTTGCTCCCATGCATGTGTGTGCATGCTGTCTCTCAAAATAAATAAATAAACATTACAAAAATGTTATTTTGAATATACTTTGAATCATAAGAGCAAAAGAAAGATAATTTTTTGTAAGTTTTTTCACTTAATTGAAATGATTTTCAAGTTTCTGCAAATATGGTAATTGCAAATTAAGGCATTAAGAGTTTATTGGTGGGGCGCCTGGGTGGCGCAGTCGGTTAAGCGTCCGACTTCAGCCAGGTCACGATCTCGCGGTCCGTGAGTTCGAGCCCCGCGTCGGGCTCTGGGCTGATGGCTCAGAACCTGGAGCCTGTTTCCGATTCTGTGTCTCCCTCTCTCTCTGCCCCTCCCCCGTTCATGCTCTGTCTCTCTCTGTCCCCCCAAAAAAATAAATAAACATTGAAAAAAAAATTAAAAAAAAAAAAAAAGAGTTTATTGGTAAATAATGTATATATTCCCAATTCAAGAAATATAATAAATGAATGAGGTTAAAATAAACCTTTAAAGTTAAAAAAAAAAAAGTAAGATTAGGGTGAATATTTCCTGATACCTCCTGCCTTCTCCTACTTTCTTACAATTCCAGGGCAGGACAAGGAATATAACTTGAAAGAATTATGGTAATACCCAAATAAATTAAAGCTTTTCTATACTGGTTGTTGATAAACATTACATTATTTGATCTATTTTTCTCTCTTTACCAAATCTATAAAGAGATACTAAAATATTAAAACCATATATGATATTGATTATAGGGTTAAAACATTTGTCTAGAACCTTCCAACTTATGCATGCAAAAGTTCAAAACCTTTCTGAAACATTTGATTATTGTTCTACATCTTTCACTACCCTCCTGCACATTTTTAGCCATTATTTATTCTGGGAAGTCCTTCCTGACCTATACAGACTGTACTAAATGCCCTTGTATATGCTCTAAGGCCCTTTATGTATACTTCTATCATTTCTACTTACCACCTTGTGTTGAAATTATCTGCTTATAATTGTCCCTTTGGCTGAATTGTAAGTTTGTATGGAAATCCTCCACTAACCCAAAGGAGACTGAGTACTCCTATTATAAGTGTCCACAATTCCCTCTAGTTTTCCTTTATAACACTTAAGGGTGTGATTATTTTTGTAACAAGGATGGTAATTACCACTGTCCAGTACTCCATAACTATTATGGTTGAAGCTTTCCCTTATACACTACTATCACTTTCTTCACTGGATTCTATTTACAAAAGATTATTTAAAAAAGAAAAAAAAAGTTGGGTGTTTCTTGGTTTTTTATTTAAAACAAGAGTTTATTTTCGTACAGGCCTTTAAAAGTCAAATACTACTATTATACTTACAATGAAAAAAGCACTACATCGTTCCTCCTTCTCTACTCCCAATTCCTACTTCTCAAATGCAACATTTTCCCCATTATGTTAGCTGAAAATTATTTTTTAAAAAAATGTTTGTTTTTTACTTTGAGAGAGAGAGAGGGAGCACGTAAGCAGAGGAGGGGCAGAGAAACAGGGAGAAAGAATCCCAAACGGGCTTCAGGCTCTCAGTGCAGAGCTTAATGCAGGGCTCAGTCCCACGACTGTAAGATCATGACCTGAGCCGAAATCAAGAGTCTGATGCTTAACCAAATGAGCCCCCCGGGGGGACCCACTGAAAATTCTTCTGGTACTTGCTTCCATATTCCTACATGACATCCGTGATTACTGCTATTTTGAGTTTGCTTAGTTTCATATCTTTTGGCTTTCTACTACAGGAGATGAAGATTAGAATTTCTTACAATACTGCCCACCCCATGCCACATCACACACACTTTACACACACTTTTTTTCTCCTTTGTTTCACCCCATATGATGACATTATAACTTTTGGTTACCTCAACATGATCATTGCAATATACGATGATTATACTTCTCTTGTACAATGTCTTTTTTTCTGGAATTAATAACTGTCTTTATTGTTTTCTCAGTTTTCTATGTTCATAGAACTGTTTCATCCTCAAGCATTCCTCAAGAATTATAAATTTCCGGGGCGCCTGGGTGGCTCAGTCGGTTGAGCGTCCAACTTCGGCTCAGGTCATGATCTGGAGGTGTGTGGGTTCCAGCCCTGCATTGGGCCCTGTGCTGACAGCTCAGGGCCTGGAGACTGCTTCAGATTCTGTGTCTCCCTCTTTCTAACCCTCCCCTGGTCGTGCCCTCTTTCTCTCTCTCTCTCAAATAAATAAACATTAAAAAAAAAGAATTATAAATTTCCTCTCATAATGTTCAGATACATCAGGTTTTTATTTATTTTATTTATTTTTTAAAGTTTATTTATTTATTTTGAGAGAGAGAGAGAGAGCATGCAGGGGAGGAACAGAGAGAGGGAGAGAGAGAATACCAAGCAGGCTCTGCATTGTCAGCACAGGGCCCAATTTAGGGCTCAATCTCACCAACTGAGACATCATAACCTGAGTGGAGATCAAGAGTCAGATGCTTAACTGACTGAGCCATCCAGGGCCCCCTACATCAGGTTTTAAAAAAAAATTTATTTATCTCATGGCAACATCCCTCATGAAGCCCTGTGCTCTCCTGCCCCAACATGAACAGATTGTTCTCTAGAAATGTCTAAATATGGCTCTAGGATCTCCATGCTTATCCTAAGGATTCTCTTCTTCTCCCTGTCTTAGAGCTACTATTTTTTGGATACTGTATCTTTCTTCTTTGTTTTGCTTCCTTGCTTTGTGGAGCACATTTTCCAGTAATTCCTGGAAAAAGATACATGTTAGGTACAATCTTTAAGAATGTAAGCATCTGGGGGCATCTGAATGGCTCAGTTGGTTGACTGTCAGACTCTTGGTTTCAACTTGGGTCATATTTTCATAGTTCATGATTCAAGCCCTGTGTTGGGCTCCATGCTGGCAGCACAGAACCTGCTTGGGATTCTCCCTCCCTCTCTCTCTCTGACCCTCCACACCTCTCCAAATAAATAAACTTTAAATATATATATATATATATATATATACACACACACACACACACACACACACACACACACACAAAGATAACAAATGCTCAAAACTCATAACTTCCTATTTTAGTGAATTTTGCTATTATTTAGGTTTTTGAAGTTATTTCCATTTATCCTATGTATATGGTGGAAATAATACATAATCTCTTTCCAATGCCATATTTAGGGAAGTCATATTAGTGGCTTAAAAATAGTAATAGTGGCAGTATTTATATCACAGAAATAAGAAAATGATACAATAAGGGATTGATATTGCTCTTTTCCTTATCTAGACTTAAGAAAGTGATAAAGAAAAATATTAATAATACAAATTAAAATGAAAAGTGTGTTTTGTCTGTAGCAGTTAGATTGTGAATAGCACAAAACAATTGAGTATGTATTCTTCCAATATTCAAAAATTATTATCTCATTTGAGAAGAAATCACTCAGTCATTGATGTCTAACATTCTTCTTCCTTTTCACTTCATCTTAATCTTTTTTTAAAATTTTTTTAACGTTTATTCATTTTTGAGAGACAGAGAGAGACAGAGCATGAGCAGGGAAGGGGCAGAGAGAGGGAGACACAGAATCTGAAGCAGGCTCCAGGCTCTGAGCTCTCAGCACAGAGCTGATGCAGGGCTCGAACTCATGGATTGTGAGATCACTACCTGAACCAAAGTCGAATGCTTAACTGACTGAGCCACCCAGGCGCCCCATCACTTCATCTTAATCTTTAACTTAAAATATCAACCAACATTCTGGTGGAACTACTCATTTGTCATCTACAACCATAAGTCTGAAAAAATCAACAGAATCATTCAGTAAGACTTAATTGGCTATAATGACTTCACAATAAGGTGTATATTATTATTTATACCTTCTGGCCACACATTCTTCATCTTAATAAAATTTAACACACTTTTTAAATTTATTTTTTAGAGAGCTAGTTTTTTTTTTAACTTTTTTAAATGTTTATTTATTTTTGAGAGATAGAGCACACGCAGGGGGTGGGGGCAGAAAGAGAGGGAAACACAAAATCCAAAGCAGGCTCCAGGCTCCAGAGCCTGACCGAGCAGAGTGGGGAGCGGCGGAGCGAGAAGGGTTTGGGGAGGTCGGACGCTCAACTGACTTAGCCACCCACGCGCCCCTAGAGGGCTAGCTCTTAAACATGTATTAATGTATCACTGTCTATAACTTTCCCTATACTATAAATTCCATCAGTGCAATAACTTTCTCTTTGATTCCCCAGACCTTACAAGGTTTCTATTACCTAGTAGGTACTCCATAAACATTTATTGAATGAATGGATGAAAGGTCAAGAATCTTGCCTTATTCATTTTTATATCCAAGAAGTAGCACAGTGCCTGACACAGGTCACATCCTGAAAAAAAAATGTTGCTGACCTGAACTGAACTTGAGTCATATTCTCCTAATTCTGAAAACAGTCCCAGGGCAATCTAACATATCAAGAAAAAGAGTGAGATGGTTTATTTTTTCAGGCACAAGGCTTGTTTTCATAGTTGCTTTGTAAGTTAAGTCACTTGCTGCAGTAAGTCCAGGATAAAAGCCAGATCTCCTGATTCCCGAAACAGTGCCCTATTCATTAGGTTCCCTATTTCTCAGGAGCACCAGTATTTTCTGACACTAATGTTGGACAGGAGAGCTGATTACTTGCTTTGTGGATACAAGATTTTTACTTAAGATAAATGACAGTAAACAGAGCCAGGAGAAATCAGATAACGATGTCTACCATTTAATGAGTACACGCTATGCTCATTATAAAGCTCTGCTTTAAATCTAGTAGCTGGCTTCTGTCAATAACACTATATGGTAGGAATTATCTTTACATTCCAAATGAAGACACTGAGTTTCAGAGAGGTTTGTGAGCTCGTCTAAAGATCACAGCTGCTCAGTAGCAATACTGGGATTTAAAACAGTTTTGTCTTAAGATAAATCCCAGTATATTTTAATTGGACAATGTTTCTTAAGCATCAACTGTTTGTACCCCATTGTTCTGTACCACTTCCAGGATTTGCATGCCAATCATATTATCACTTATTTCGTATTTTTCTTGGAGCTTTTTTGTTTAGCCTCATCTGAAATAATAGTATCCATGAAATGATGGGTTAATATCTTGTCATACTTTTCTAATACATATTAACATGAATACATAAGTATTAAAATAAAACATTTTCCTGCTTACCACCTCAAATGCCCTTGGGTACTGTCAGAGATACATATACTTCCTTGAGGGAAGCATTGAGGATTTAACTTTTACTTGGGTAGGAGCAAGGGTGATGGTCATATTTTTTGCTTTCCGTTACACTCTTGAAATAAAAAGAAATAAATCAATCTGTTTCACTGGAAGGGAGGGGGAGGACCCTGACTCATACTTCCTTGAGCAATTTTCCCATTGCACAAAACAAGCTTTACAAAAGCTTGTTCCAGGGTCACTGAAACCTTCCAGGCCACTGAATTGGAATTAAACTTGGCAAAGATTACTAAATGCCACCAGTGTTAGACAATTGAAGGTTTCTGCAGCAAAAACAGAATTCAAGAAAAATAAAACCAAATTGTTGGAAAGCACCTACAGTGACAGTCACGCAGGATTCAAAAATCTAAGAAAAGCTTCTTGGCGTTTTGCTGCCCCAGCTGGAGTTGATAGAATTGTTTCTATTCTTTCCTGTAAGTAAGTTGGAGGAGGAAGTAGTTGGATTGTCTTTCTTGGCTTTTGAGTGGGAGGAATAATACAGAATTATCAGAGATAATGGCAAAAGGAAAAAGGGGAAAAAATATTTGAACTGCTGAAAAACTAAATTCATATCTCTGTGGAAGAACCCAGGTTTGGTGGTAGATAATTTGTTATGTTGTCCAATGTATTTCAAAGAAAAAAAAATTATAAGCATCAGAAACTAGAGCAGCCAAGACCACAGTGGTAAATAGTACAGATTTTTTTTAAGAGCTTGTGAAATATGAATGTCTACCTTTGATTCAGTTTTAATCCATCTCCTTTATAGTGCCTGCAAATCCCTCCAGAATCTGGTTTCTAACACATACTCAGTCTTCTCCTTACCTCAAACATATTTGGGTCCTATACCTGTGCCTTAACTGAGTACAGGCCCAGAGTCACTGGCAGGAGGGTTTCACCCACATCTGGACTTTAAGTAGACCAGGACTTACAGATCTTAATACTGTGTCTCTTTTATTTCTTTTTTTTTTTTTTTTCCTGTTATTTCGTAAAAAGAAAATCCCCTGTGGAATTTAGAGCCAGGAAGAATGCTGCTTTGTTTTTTGTTTTTGTTTTGAGGAAACAGAGTATTTCACAATAATGAGAACTTCACGATTAAGTGTTTTCATCTTGCCCTGATGGTGTGGCTAGCAACGTAAATGACAGATTAAATAATTTCCAGTTGCTCTAGAATCTTCACAAAAGAATGAGATGTTACTTTCCCTTCATTTCTGGGGGAAAGTATGGGGGAAGGAGAGTAGATGGGTAGCCAGGACTTTGTGTTCTATTTGGTAAGTTCTAGGCTTCCTTCACCTCATTAAGAAAACACTGTTTTTGGATACTTGTTGAGTTGGCCTAAAAGAGGAGAACTTCCAGTATTAAGAGAGAAGGGGCCCAGGGCATCTGGGTGGCTTAGCCAGTTGAGCATCAGACTCTCGATTTCAGCTTAGGTTATATCTCACAGTTCGGGGTTTAAGGCCATGTCAGGCTCCACACTGATAGCACAGAGTCTGCTCTGTGAGAGAGGGTCCTCTCCCTCTCTCTTTTGCCCCTCTCCTGCTTGTGCTCTCTGTCTCTCTCAAAATAAACAAATAAACTTTAAGCAGCCCTTCATGCTGCTTCCTCACAGTGGCCTGGAAGGATCAGGAATGTTGATGAGTGTGGCTTTGAGCTCTAAGCTATAATCTTCCGTATAGTGAAGATTACAGTTGCCAAATTTGGCAGAGGGAGTAGATGCTATTTTCAGCAGAGGCAGCCACTTTGAATAAGTGTATAGATGGACAATGTGTGTTTCAAATCGACGGATTGAGGACTCTACACACCTCTCCTCCACATCAGTTTTCCTAAGTTATATAAGCCTTGGGTTCTTTGATAAAGAATGAGGTAGGGCCCTCTAAAAATAACTATGATTGAATTACCAACCCTGATAGATAAGAGCCCAAAGGATTTAATTTAATTGAGAAAAATAATGAAATGTGATATTTCTTACACTTTAGTTTTATTAGTTATCTATTGCTGTGTAACGACATTACCGTAACCTGAGTGGCTTAAAATATCACTCATTTGTTAAAGTCTTGAAACATTGTTCACTTATTAGCTTGTAGTGTCTCTGGGTTATGAATCCGGAATGGCTTAGTTTAGTCCTCTGCTTCAGGGTCTCTCACAAGACTGCAGTCAGGTGTCAGCCAGGGCTGGGCTGGGCTTTCATCTGGGGTTCGACTGGGGAAAGATCTTCCAAGTTCACATCACTGTTGGTAGCATTCAGCTCCTTGCAAGCTGTTGGACTGGGGGCCTCAGTCCCTGTGCTGTTGAGGAGAGGCTGTCCTCAGTTCCTTGCCACATGGGTCTTTCTATAAGGTGACTTACTTCATGGAAGCCAATAAGTGAGAGATTCGATAGAAAGAATCTGCTAGCAAGATCAAAGTTACTATGGAATGCAATGACAGAGGTTACACCGCCTCACCTTTGCCATATTCCATTGACAAAAAGCAAGTCACAGGTCCTGCCTATGCTCAAGGAGAAGGATTTACACAAGGGCACAAACACCATGAAGTGAGGATAATTTGGGGCCATCTTTGTGTCTATAACATAAATTATAGAAAAATTTTATACTTGTTAACACTAAGATGTTCATGGAAAATTTGTGATTTAAGCACAGTAATTTACATTTACCCCAAGGGTTGTCATATTAGCATTCTTCTTTTTCCTAGTCTTTATTTTCTTCTTTTATATATAATTCACTACTTTACTACAAATGCCTTTAAAAAACTTTCTCAAATATTTTGTGGAAAGGGGCATATATAAATAAACATACTTAACATACTAAAATAGGGTAATATAGGGGCGCCTGGGTGGCTCAGTCGGTTGAGCATCGGTCCGTGAGTTCGAGCCCCGCGTCGGGCTCTGTGCTGACAGCTCAGAGCCTGGAGCCTGCTTCCGATTCTGTGTCTCCCTCTCTCTCTGCCCCTCCCCCGTTCATGCTCTGTGTCTCTCTGTCTCAAAAATAAATAAATGTTAAAATAGGGTAATATAGACTAACTATCCCTCAAAATTCATATGTTGAAATCTAAACTCAAATGTGATAGTATTTGGAGTTTGGGCCTTTGGGAGGTGTTAAATCATGAGGACAGAGCCTTCAGGAATGGGATTAGTCACCTTACAAAAGACACTCAGAGACTTCCTCATCCCTTCTGCATGTGAGAACTCAGAGAGAAGACAGCTAGCTGTCTATGAACCAGGAAGCAGCTCTCATTAGACACTGAATCTCCCAGTGCCTTGACCTTGGACTTCCCAGCCTCAAGAACTTTGAGAAATAAGTGTTTGTTGTTTGAGCTACACACTTGATGATATTTTTGTTTTAGCAGCCCAAATAGACCAGGACACATACTAAATATAAAAGTAGTCATTTTGGGGGGCTTCTGGGTGACTCAGTCAGTTAAGTGGCCAACTTCCGCTCAGGTCATGATCTCATGGTTTGTGGGTTCAAGCCCCACATCAGGCTCTGTGCTGACAGCTCAGAGCCTAGAGCTTGCTTCAGATTCTGTGTTTCCCTCTTCCTCTGCCCCTCCCCTGCTTGCACTCTGTCTCTCTCTCTCTCTCTCAAAAATAAATAATAAACATTAAAAAAAATGTTTTTAAGTAGCCATTTTGGGGTTGCCTGAGTGGGTCAGTCGGTTAAGCATCTGACACTTGATTTCAGTTCGGTTCGTGGTCCCAGGGTCATGGGATCAAGCCCCTCATCAGGCTCCACATTAAGCATAGAGCCTGCTTTAGATTCTCTCTCTCTCCTCTGCCCCTCTCCCCTGCCCATGCTCTCTCTGTAAAATTTAAGAAAAAAACAGAAGTAACCACTTTATTAAAAGGGGAGGTAGGTCCTAAAATACATAATATTTTAAAATTACTAAAATGAGGAAATTTTTTCATAAAATAGATATGAAAAACTTTTCAACTTCATTCATATTAAGAGAAAGGCATATTAAAACCCACTGTTACACAAATTTCTATAGGTCAGACTGGCAAAAATGTGAAGAGTGTTGATGATGCTTGTGGGAGAAACAGATAAGAAACAAACTTAAATCACAATGTTAGATGTTGATAGGTGCTAGGAAGAAAATTAAAGTAGAAAAAAGAGAGCAACAGTGTTGCTATTTTCTATAGATTGGTCAAGACGGTGCGTCTGAAAAGGAGAGACATTTGGGCAGACATTGGAATGAAGTGAAGAAGTGGACCTTCCAGGATCGACAGAAATATGCAATTTCAAAAGCTCAGAAATGGGAACAGGTTTGCAAAGTTTGAGGAACTGGAAGAAAGCCAGGGCGGCTGAAGCACAGTGAGCAAGGAGGAGAGTGATGGACAACGAAGTTGCAGGGGTAGCCAGGGGTCAGACTGGGTCAGGCTCTGTAGACTATGGTAAAAACTTTCTGTTTCACTCTGTGAGCCGAGGTCATTTGGGGGTTGAGATCAGGAAAGTGATATTGTAGGACTGAAGTTTTAAAACAATCACTGTGGTTGCTAAGGGGAGTGGGTGAAGGGTAGGAACTGGGCAACAGTGGAAACAGAAACCAGTGAAAAGACTTGGTTCCTATTATGCATGTGAAACAAAACTCTTGATTCCCAAGCCCATCCCCCACTCTTACCCCACCATTCCCCATTCTTTCCCATTTCAGTAACGGCACTGCTATCCTCCAAGTTGATCATTTCTTTTCCCACATCTCTTACATCTGCTTTGATCCATAAGTTCCTCTGACGGTATCTTAAAAAAAACTCCAATATCCATATGCTCTTTCCATGTACACTGTCACTCTCGGTTCCACGTATTTTCATCTCTCATCTGGACAGCCATATCCTCTCTGCCTCTGCTTTCAGCCTCTACAATCTATTCTTCACATGCAGCCAGAATGATATTTGGAAAATATAAATCAGATCATGACACTTGTCAGCTTGAAACCTTAAGGGTTTCTTTTAGCATTCAGAATAATATCTGCACTCCCTATCAGTCCTTTTCATGAGCTGGTTTAAGGCTACATCTCCAATTCATTTTGTGCATATGGTGGGCAGAATTTTGGCCCCCATGATCTCCATCCCCTGGTATTATTCCTATGATTATGTTATGTTGTAAGGTAAAGGGGAGATTACCTGAGCCTGTACAAGCAGAGGCAGAAGCAGCAGTCAGAGAAATTCTATACATGAGAAAGACTTGACTCACCTTTCTTGGCTTTGAAGATGGAGGAAGCCATGAGCCAAGGAGTGCAGGCAGTTTCTAAAAGCTGAGAGTAGCCACCCCCCCACCCCCCACCCCCCAGCCAACAGCCAAGTTGATAGGGACCCCAGTCCTATAGTCCTGCAACTGCCAGGAACTGAACTCTGCCAATAACCTGCATGGATGTGAAAGTGAATTCTCCTCCAGAACCTCCGTAGAAGAGTCCGGTTTGGCCAACACTTTGATTTCAGCCTCGTGAGACTCAGCAGAGAGTGTAGGAGAGCCCCCCCCCCCCCCGCCCCCCAGGCTTCTAACCTACAGAAGCTAGAGCTAATAAATGGACGTTGAATTTGTTGTAATTTGTCACACGGCAATAGGAAACTAATAGAGTTCAACTTTCTCTCTTGCTCACCATGTTTTACCACACAGGCCACATTTTTCTTCAAATGTGCTAAGCTTCTTCCTGCTGTAGGATCTTTACATTTAGATTTCCCTGCTCCTGAAATACTCTAATCATGACATGCTCCTTCTCGTACTTTGGGGTGACAACTTAATTGCCACAATTTCAGTGAGTCCTTCACTATCTTAAGCAGCACTTGGCCCATTTATTGTCCTATATCACTATTTTCTTCATAGTACTAGCTTAGTATGCACTTGCTATGGGGCATACACAGATCTAAGCACTTCACATGGATTCATTCATTTATTTAATTCATTTAGTTCATTTAATCTCCCCAATGTAGAGGCCACATTTAGGTAGACAGGCTTGAGCAATGGAAGGCAGAAAGGGCCCACGGTGACTACCTGGCTGAATACAGACAGGTCCATTAGGCAACCCACCTCAAAAGACCCATAGGCCCTAAGTGAGCAATGGGCTACTTACAACCAGGCACAGTTACCAAAAAAAGGGAGAATTCCATATGCTATCATACTTCCTCATCTTCCCCCTTTACAAACAGCCCCCACTGGGGTGCCTGGGTGCCTCAGTTGGTTAAGCATCCAACTCTTGATTTCAGTTCAGGTCACCTACCCACCAAACCATGAGATCAGCCCCGAGTCGTAGCCTGCTTGGGATTCTGTCTCTCCCCCTCCCCTGCTCGTGTGTGGGGTGTGTGTGTGTGTGTGTGCACACGTGTGCACACATTCTCTCTCTCTCTCAATATAAGTAAATAAACTTAGAAATTTTTTAAATAAAAATAAAATAAGTAAAATTAAAAAAATTTAAAAAACAGCCCCACCCACTGCCTCATTGCCAACAGCGAATCCCCTGCTGTCCTGTCCACCAATCGCTTGCAGTGTTTTCAATAAACTTGTTCAACATCTCTTGTTCTGCCTCCGGTGAGTTCTTTTACCTCCTGCACCACCAGTTCCCACCCCATCATTGCCCCACATTTGAGGGCCCCTCCAACTGATTGGTAGACATCCTATTTAGACAACACACCCAATAACCCCATTAGGTTATGAAGTAGATACTATTCCTATCCCCATTTACAAATGAAGAAATGGAAACACAGAGACTGAGTAATTTGCCAAGGTCACATAGGTCGTAAATAGCAGAGCCAATATTTGAACTCAGGCAGACTAATCCCAGAGTCCACACACTTAAAACTGTATTTCCTCTACAGTATTTATCACATTCTAAAATCATCTCATTTTGGGGGCACCTGGGTAGCTCAGTCGGTTCAGTGTCCAACTCTTGATTTTGGGTCAGCTCATCTCATGGTTGTGAGATAGAGCCCCATGTTGGGCTCTGTGCTGGGCCTAGAACATGCTTGAGATTCTTTCTCTCCCTCTCTCCCTGCCTCTCTCCCACTTGCACTCACACTCTTTCTCTCCCTCTGAAAATAAATAAACATTAAAAAAAAAAGATAAAGTCATCTCATTTTTTGTTTACTTATTTATTGTTTCTCTTTCCTTCTACACTCCCGCCTAGCATGTAAGCATCTCAAAAGTAGGGATCTTATTTGTCCTGTTCACATAGTACCTGCTGAAGAGTGGCAGAACATACCACCCCAGAATAAGCCACTTATTTTGAACTGAAGGCAATTGACAGGAAGCAGATATAAGGAAAACTCTTTGGGGTGCCTGGGTAGCTCAATTGGTTAAGCATCTGACTCCATCTCAGCTCAGGTCTTGATCTCAGGGTCAAGAGTTCAAACCCCATGTTGGGCCCCTGAGCTAGCCTGCTAAAAAATACAAAACAAAAAACTCTTTGTCCTCCCCTTATTTGCATAAAAGTCAGACCTAAATTTGTAAAGTTATTTCCCCTCCTTTCTTTGCCTGGCAGGACAAAAGTTAATCATGGGAGAAAACTCTAGATCTGTATTAGCCCAGAGGAATCCATATAAAAAACTCTACTAAGTAGCCCTTACCTTCCATTAGTTCCCCCATATGTTTGCCTTTCCACAGTTTGCCACAAAATTGAAATTCAAAGCCTTTTTCCTTTGTCTTGTCACTTCTCTAAAATTTTATTTATCTTTTGTTAAGATGCTAGATAAGCCCAAGTTCTAAACATCTCTTTAAGTTGCTCATCTCTGAGTGTTCCCACATATGCACAATTCACGTGTTAATAAACTTCTGCTTGTTTTTCTTCTGTTAATCTGTCTTTTGGCATTCTAATTTATAGAGCCCCAGCCAATGAACCTAAGATAGATAGAGAGAAAAAGATTTTCCTCCCCGCTCACTGCTCACCAAATATTTTGAAAAATGAATGAGTCATTATTTCCATTTTTCAGATGAGGAAAGTGATACCAGAGAAGTTAAGTAACTTATGCAAAGAGACACAGTGCATAATAGAGCCAAGATTTATACCCAGTTCTGACTAATTTCAATTCTGTGCCCTTAGCTCCTATTGCCTTCTTCATTAAAAAAAATAATAATAGTGGGATACCTGGGTGGCTCAGTTGGCTAAGCATCTGACTCTTGATTTCAGCTCAGGTCGTGATCTCACAGTTTTGTGAGTTCGAGCCCAGTGTCTGGCTCTGGGTTGATGGAGTGGAGCCTGCTTGAGATTCTCCTTCTTTTTCTGCCCTTCCCCTGCTCGCACTCTCTGTCTCTCTCAAAATAAATAAATAAACTTAAAAAAAAGAGTGATGTTGTCTCAGAGTATGTATACAGTTTTCTTCAACTAGCAAAATGATCCATCATAAATGGTTTCCTGGAAAATATTTTGACATTGTGGAAGCTCATCCTTGCTGTCATCTCACTTTGTTTTGTGCTGTTTTCCCTCTGAGGAGCTTCTCTGGCACTTCTCTGTGAAGCGTATTCTTGGTTGCAGAAGTCTTTCTAGTGCCCCCTCAACTGCCTCTGCCTCTGTCCTTGTGTCCCCCACACACCAATGTACTTTGCCTCTGAGGGGTTAATGTTCCCTGCCCACAAAATGTAATAGCTGTTTTCCTTTCCCTTTCTTCCCACGCTAGTTTCTCCCTGGTCTATAAAAGTGGCCCTTCCCACCTCTGAATACCTTAATTACAGTGTATTTTAGAGAAAACTCTCTGCCCCTCTGAAGTCTTCCCTTCCTCCAGGCAGACCTCTGGTGGCTATATTCACATTTTACTATAGATAATTATCACTGTTTGAGGTCTCACAGCTGACCCCATTGACTCAAAACAACACAGAAAGCCAAGATTCTGACCTGCAAAACATTTCCTCAATAGCTTGACATGAAACAAAGACAATCACACTGAGGCATTTGACCCAGGCTGCACGAGTCCATGGAAGTTAATTGTTTGGTGATTTCCTGTACTTGAGGCACAAATGCTTCCTTTTTCAACAATAGACTCACTAAAGCCTCAGTCAGTGCAACGAAATTAGAGACTAAAAGGGCAGCCTATATTCAGATAACACTCAGTGGTAATTTAGGCTATGAGGTTTGCAGGATTGAAAGGCATTCAGAAAGGAACTACAGGCCCTCCCAGTATAAGGATTCTTGATTATAGTTCTGAGTATTTCTGGAGGAGCTCTGGCCCTCCTACCAAGGACCTTCATTTTATTGCATCCCTTGGAGTTCAGAGTCTCTTTCTTGCAAAAGGAGAGAAAGGTGGATGTGGGTAGTATGCAAGTATAAGCTGTTGAGGAGACCAAACTCCTAAGCATAACATAGGAGACACTTCATGAACTGGATTTTGACTACCCAAACATCTCTTTCTTCTTCCTCTACCTGACAAAGATGCTCTCTTTGACCAGCCTTTATTCAGATTCCTCTAAGCTCTCTTCTCAACTAGGCTTTGACCTTGGGCTTCAGCATCCACTTTTGTTGGGCTCACATGGCCCAGTTTTAGCAAGAATCCTGCTAAGTCAGTTTAGAGGGAATCCCCTACCCTAGATATCTGATCACTGTTGATATCTGGTCAAATTCGCCACCCCCCACCACCTCCCAGGTGTTACCTGATCATTCTGGCCTACTTTCAGCAAGAACCCTATTAGGTCACTTTAGCAAGATGATTCTACCCTCTTAGTAATTTTCCATCTACTGACTGACATCCCCACCCCTCACCCCATTCTTGTCTATAAATCCCCACTTTTATGTTCTACTTTTTTAAAGTTTATTTATTTATTCTGAGGCAGAGAGAGAGAGAGAGAGAGAGAGAATGCATGTAAACCAGCATGATAAGGGCAGAGAGAGAGAGAGGGATACTGAGAATCCCAAGCAGGATCCGTTCTGTCAGTGCAGTGTCCGACCTAGGGCTTGACCTCAAGAACCAGGAGATCATGACCTGAGCCAAAATCAAGAAGAGTTGGACGCTTAACCAACTGAGCCACCCAGGTGCCCCTCTTTCTATTCTAACTTGAGCCCAATTCTATACTAAGGTCTCTTTTCTCCTATTGTAATAGTTCCTAAGTAAAATATGTTTTTACCAGTTTAACTACTGTCCAGCTCTTGTTTTTGTTTGACACACTCTCATAGTGATACTGTGTTCCTGTCACACTGAATTATTTATTAATTACTTCTTAGAACATTTCTAGCTTTTCCACACCTCCCTGCCTCTCCACTTCCCTAGGAATGTCTTTTTTCACTTCTCTGCCAGGTCAACTCTAGTCATTCTTAAAGACCCAGTTTACATCATTAATTAGCCAGGTCTCCTCCTTCCCATTTCTAAAATCACTACTAGCACAGCTCAGGCCCTCAAAATTTCTTGGCTGGATGACTGCCAACAATCTATATTCTCCTGGTCTCCAGTATTGCACCCCTTCAAATCTGTCTTTCATCTACCAGCCAGAGTTTATTTAAAATACTAATTTGATCAGCTTATCTCTTGCTTGAATTCTTTTTTTTTTAATTAAAAAAGTGATTCTTATTCTATCTTTAACAAGCGAGGTATGTGCTGAGAAATATCAATATCACGGTTGGTATAGAAAGCTGCAGACTTTCGATTTCTCCAATGTGCTCCATGCTCCCAGTCCAGAGTATCCCAGACTCCTCTAGTGCAGACCAGGCTCTCTAAATTGGTATACCTCTGTCCTGCATGCCACCTGCTCCTCTTTCCATGAGGAAGAAGAGGAAGAGAAGGATAGGAGGGCCTAGGAGAAGCTGCAGCAGAAGAGTACAAAGAAAGGAAAGAGGAGGAGGGGGAAAGTATGTTGAGAGGAGAAAATGCTGGAGAGAGAATATAGGCAAAAGCCCATTAGGAAAAGGAGCATCACACTTACTTTTTTAACTACCTCTTCTCTTCTTGACTTTCCTCTCCCTATAAAACATCCAACAGTACTGAGGATTTTCCCAGTTGCAAAGTCTTCCAAAACATACTTCTTTGCAAATATGAAGGTTCTCCTATAAACACTAACTTACACACGGACGATCCAAATAGAAGTGAGATTTGGGGAAGTATATTCAGTTATCTAATAAATATTTTTTGAGACCATTTATGTGCCAGGCACTAAGCTAGGAAGCAGTGCTGAATAAGACAGATAAAGGCCTTTGGGAACTTTCATTAGCACTGAGCTCATTTATACCCTCATCTTTCATAATCGGTTAAAATAAATGTCCTCTCTTAAAATCATAGCAGTGATAAAATATGAGATTAAAGTATCTATCCCAAGGTTACATACAGGTAGGTGCTTAGTATAATTGCTTTGTAATGATAAAGTGATGATACTATTAAAACTCTAAGTAGAATCAGGGTAATGTCTTGAACTTCATAAGGCAAAGGAAAAAATAAATTTTTATCAAGAATACTAGAAAGAGCTGTAAATCAAACAATGGGGGCCTTCTAGGTAGACAAATAGATGTATTTAACCTGTGAGTATGCTATCAGTGTTGTTGAAGGTACTTCTTTCCTTCTTCCGATGTGTCTTCCACTTGACAGGAACCCATTGGTGTATATATTAGTATAATGCTTCTGATTTTCTGCCAACTCTGCACTCATTCCACCTGGAGGGTGACGTTGGAAAAAAGAAATTGGGCATGGACAGCTCAGCTTCTTCTTCTTGGAATATAGCTGAAAAGAGGAGCATGTATGATCTCTCTGCTCCTCCAGGGACAGGCCCTGTCCATGCTGGGGGTAGAGGAGGCGTCTTGCCGGTTTCTACACTGCCTGCAACTGCAATTCTGGATTCTGTATTAGGAAGCCCACCTGCTCAGACATCAGCCCTTCCAACCTAACCTTGATCTGTAATAAAGGTGATTTTTCTCTGCAAACAGACTATTTATTTATTTTATTTATTTGCAAACAGACTTTTTAGTGCAAATCAGATTAGACTCTTCCTTTTGTCTCTCAGTGCTTTCATGGTTTATACCATTCTTAAACAAAACCTACCCAACAGCAACAACACAAATAAAACTAGAATTAAAGAATGAAAACCAAAACAATTCTTTTGTGCTGGTAAGTGGAAACAATGTGTTTTTGCAAAGCCCTAATAAGCAGTTTGTAGATTTTAAGAACTCCTTGCTTCAGCATTCTATTATGGAAAGTTCATACAAGGAGCCAGTCTGAGGAGAGATGGGAGTTCTTTTGGACTGGAGTGTTCACCCACAATGGAAGCCATGAGAACACATCAAGTGCATCATCTAAATGGCTGAAAATATGGATCTGGTCAATCCAAACAATCAGGAATTCCTTAATTACTGCATGGTTTGAGTTTTGGCACTGACACAATAACATCAAGTGATTTGTTTTTCTACTCTTAAGCAGGATTGCCTAAATAAAATGCTCTCCTATTGGCTCTTAGGGAATTAAGTTTTCAGACTGCTCTGTCCCTTGCATTTGTGCAAAACTGCTTTTTTTTTTAAGTGGGCTTCATGCCCAGCATGGAGCCCAGTGCAGGGCTTCTACTAATGACCCTAAGATCAAGAAGTGCATAGGCATCAAGAGTCAGACACTAACCAACTGAACTACCTAGGTGCCACTGAATTCTTTATTTCCCCACTAACTCTCTTCTTTTGTGCTCTTACTCAGTAAAGGTTACTCACCATCATCCACCCAGGTACCCAAGTCAGAAACCTGGGTATCATTTCTGGCATCATCCTGTCTCTTGCCTTCCACAGCCAATCTGAGTCAACTCTACCTCCTAATTACCTCTCAGACTGGTCCACTTCTTCTCATTTTCACTGCCACTACCTTAGTTCAGGTCCTTTTCTTTTTTATTGGAATATATTTGACACATAATATTGTATAAATGTAAGGTGTACAACATGTTTTTAATACATTTATATATTGTGATATGATTACCATTGTAGCAATAATTAGCACCTCTATCCTACTACACAATTTTCTTTTTAGTAGCTAGAAAAATGAAGTTTTAGTCTTTTGGCAAGTTTGATGATTATAAAACAATACTATTGTTTATATTCATTGTACTGTGCATTAATTATATCCCTGGGGCTTATTTACTACTTATTGTACTATTAAATGATAAATAACTATATACCCTTAAACAACATCTGTCCTGTCCCCTCACCCCCCATCCTCTGTTAATCACTTTACTCTCTGTTTTTACATATTTGGCTTTCTAAAATTCCACATATAAGTGATATCATAGAGTACTTGTCTTTCTCTGACTTATTTCACTTAGCATAATGTGTTCAAATTCCATCAATGTTGTTGCAAATGACAAAATGTCCATATTTCGCATGGTTGGATAATATTCCATTGTAAATGTTTATTGCATTTTCTTCATCTATACATCTATCAGTGGATATTTAAGTTGTTTCCATATCTTGGCTATTGTAAATAATGCTACAATGAACACGGTGGTTCAGACATCTCTTCGAGTTAGTGTTTTCATTTTCTTTGGATAAATACCCAGAAGTGAAATGGTAGTTCTATTTTTAATTTTTTGAGGAACTCCATACTGTTTTTCATAGTGTCTGCAGCACTTTACATTCCCACCAACAGTGCACAAGGGTTCCCCTTTCTCCACATCGTCACCAACACTTGTTGTCGCTTGTCTTCTTGATTATAGCCATTCTAACAGTTGTGAGATAATATCTCAGTGTGGTTTCAAACTGTGCTCCCCTGATTATTAGTGATGCTGAGTGTCTTTTCCTGTACCTGTTGGACATTTGGATGACTTATTTGGAAAAATGTCCATTTTCCAAATGTCTCTGAGAGAGAGAGAGAGAGCACGAAACAGAGTGTGAGTGGGGGAGGGGCAGAGAAAGAGAGAGACAGAATCTAAAGCAGGCTCTAGGCTCCAAGCTGCCAGCACAGAGCCTGACGCAGGGCTTGAACCCACAAACTATGAGATCACGACCCGAGTGAAGTAAGATGCTGAACCGACGGAGCCACCCAGGCACCCCTCTTCTACCCATTTTTTAATTGGGTTGTCTTTTTGTTACTAGGTTGTCTGAGTTCTTTAGGTATTTTGGATATTAACTGCTTATCCATTATACGGCTTACAAAAATTTTCTCACATTCTTTAGGTTGCCTTTTCATTTTGTTCATTGTTTCTTTTGCTATACAAAAGGAGGTAGCCCCATTTGTTGACTGTTGCTTTTTGCTTTTTGTGCTTTTGGTGTCATATCCAAAAAACCATTGCCAAAAGCAATGTCAAGGAGGTTCTTCCCTACATTTTCTGCTAGGAGTTTTATAGTATCTGGTCTTATGTTTCAGTCCTTGATTCATTTTGAGTTAATTTTGTGAGTGCTGTGAACTACGGTTCCAATTTCATTGCTGTGTATAGGCTTATCTAGTTTTCCCTACACCATTTGTTGAAGCAACTATCTTTTCCTCATTGGCTACCTTGTCAAATATTAGTTGACCCTATAAGCAAGGGTTTAATTCTGGGCTCTCTATTCTGTTCCATTGGGCTATGTGTCCATTTTTGTGCCAGTACCATACTGTTTTTATTACTGTACCTTCATCGTAGAGTTTAAAACCAAGAAGTGTGATATGTCCAGCTTTGTTCTTTTTCCTCAGGATTGCTTTGGCTATTCTGGGTCTTTTGTGGTTTCATACACATTTTAGGATTTTTTTTCTTCATTTCTATGAAGAATGCCATTGGTATTTTGATGGTGATTGTGTTGAATCTACAGATGGTTTGGGGTCCTTTATATTTCTTACTTAGCATGATAGAAACTGCGTGTTGTTTCCTGGAAAATTTATTCTCCCCTTTATTTATGGTAAGGTTATAAGCCCCTGTTTTTCAACTGGGCACATGGCCTCACAGAATAAGAACTGCATTTCTTAATTATCCTTGCATTAGGCAATGGTCAAGTGTCTAAATTCTGACTAATGGGATATGCGCTGATATGATGTGGAAATTCCAGGTCATACACTTAATTTTTCTGTATCTCAGGTTGTAATGCATATGTGGTAAAGGTGAACCATATCTAACTCGTAGAGATGAGGGCAACAACTGAGAATGCATGGTGTGGAACTGCTGCTCAACCAGCTCTGGGTTGCTTATGCCCAGACTAAGTGAGTAAAAAACTTTAATATCATGCACACTGCTTTTGGGGCACCTGGGTAGCATCTGACTCTTGATTTTTGGCTCAGGTCATGATTCCAGAGTCGTGAGATTGAGCCCTGCATCGGGCTCTAAGCATGGAGCCTGCTTAAGATTCTCTCTCTCTCTCAAAAAGAAAGGAAAAAAAAAAGATTCTCCCTCTCCCTCTGCCCTTCCCCCACTGGCCACTCACTCATGTGCACACGTGCTCTCTCTCTCTCTCTCTCTCTCAAAATAAATAAATAAACAAACAAATAAATAAGCAAATAAGTAAATAGAATCATGCATACTGCTTTTATTTGGGTTTCTATTACAGTAACCATATCTATAGAGTAATACCTTAGATTAACACAACCTTTTGATTAGTCTTTCTGTCCCCACTTTTAACTTCTCTTCAATCTGTTTTCTTCATTAAAGTTGGAGTAATCATTGTAGAATTCACATTTGATCAGATTATTCCCTTTCCTCCACTTTCCATGCCATTCTTTCAGTGTGTACTTTATAGTCCTCAGCCTAGCATACCAAACCCTTCATGAACCAGCCTCTGCTTTATCTCTCCAGCCTCACTTCTTATCATTCCCTACCTTGTATGCCAAGCTCAAATCACATAGAAACATTTGCAGTTTCATAGAATAAGCGAAGCTTTCATACCTCAGTGCATAAACATACTGTTTATTCTGCCTGGAACACTTATTCCACATACTCACTAGTTTCTCTGTCTGGCTAGTTTCTCCTTGCCCTTTAGGATCAGGTCACCTCTTCCTGGAAGCCTTTCTTGCCCACCCAAGAATTGGGTATGGTCCTCTCTTATGTATTCCTAAAGTATTCTGTGCATACTTTTGTCAAAGAATTTCCTGTTTACTTGTCTGCTTCCCTCCCCACCACTCCCCTATCAACTTCCTGGAGAGCAAGGGTTATTTTCTCATTAATAGTGTATCACTATGCCCAGGCACAAACCTTGGCACAGAGCAGCACTCAAAAGATACTTATTCAGTGAGCGAATAGGTCAATGAATGAATGGAACCATGGAGTCATGAAAATAATATTTGAATGGAATATAGAGACCTGAGTTTTGTATCTCATTATGAAACTCCTTGTATGGTTTTAGTTGAAATCATTTCATTCCACTTCAGCTGAGCCAGATAAATTCTCAGGTTCCTTCCAGGTCTATGATTTACAAACACATTATATAGGGAAAAGTAACAGTATGCAAATGTATAGAGCTGACAACCATAACCAGCTGCCTAAATTATTCTTGTAATAAAAAATGTACTTTGAAGAAACATGCCAAATAAAAGCCAACTTTTATAGCCATATTTAAGTGCTTTCTACTACAGATTTTAAGCTATTTTTGTAGAATCAATTATTTTCATGAAATCTTTTTTTTTAATTTTTTTTAACGTTTATTTATTTTTGAGACAGAGAGAGACAGAGCATGAACGGGGGAGGAGCAGAGAGAGAGGGAGACACAGAATCGGAAGCAGGCTCCAGGCTCTGAACCATCAGCCCAGAGCCCGACGTGGGGCTCGAACTCACAGACTGTGAGATCGTGACCTGAGCTGAAGTCGGACGCTTAACCGACTGAGCCACCCAGGTGCCCCTCATGAAATCTTTCAAAAATATCTGTCATAATCTCTGTTTGAGAAGTAGAGAATATTACATTTACTGATACTAGGGGGTGGCTGTCTAGCTCAATTGGAAGAGCATGTGACCCGTGATCTCGGGATCATGAGTTGGAACCCATTGTTGGATGTAGAGATTACTTAAACAAGTAAATCTTAAAAAAAATAAATCCAGTGATATTAGGTAATTTATTAAAAAGCCCGCAGCAGAGACAGAAGCAAAGTCAGAATCTGATTCAGAATTGTCTTGATAGGATACCCACCTATTGTAAAACAAACTAGTATTATTCTGAAGCTAAAACAGTAAAGAAAGCAATGAACTTTAAAACAAATTGCAGGTAGGTGAAAATAGCAAATACCAGAACTAAGGTTTGAGATAACATTCTACTTTTTGAATCATATAATTATGGGGTTTGGCAGCATTTTTAAGGGGGGGTTATCATTTACTCTTCCCCTACCATTAAGCAAAGCTACTCCTAGTAGTGCCCAAACAGAGCAAGTTATGCAATTCTTTAAAATGTTTTGAAAAAGACTATTCTACAACGTTTTCATACTTGTCCCTGCGTCACATCATGCTGATAACAAAGAATTTTTATTTGCCTTAACACTCATCTAGTTTCATCACTTGTGTTCTATAGCTGAAGAAAATGAGGCCCCAAATGGTTATAATGTGGTCAAAGTCACATAGTAAGATTATGGCAGAACAGGAACTAATCTCCAGTCTTTCTGATTTCCAGCCCCCTGCTCCAACTGTATCAAGTGTGGCTGTGACTTTCAGCACCTTCCCCATTTCACTCTCTGTGTCTCTTGGTGAAATTTTAATATACTCCCTGGCTCCCCAGCTAAGGCCTATCTCTTAGTTTCCTAGTTGTGGTAGGCAGGATTCTAAGATGGCCTTCCAAATCCCTGCCTCTGGTGTACACATTCTGTACAAGCCCACCACCCCGAAATGTTGGGCAGGACCTATGGATACAATGAGGTAGTTGCCCCTTTGACAGGTTACATAATATGACAAATGTATGATAATGGTCACCTTTGGTTATGTAATGATAGGAAACAAACATACCAGCATCACAGGGTTATATTTAGTAAGAAAATGGAATGCTATTGGAATGTAACTCCCTCAATTTCTCTTATTTCTACCTCTCTGCTACATGGTTTTCTATCCTTTTCTTTCCTCCTGAGGGAGCAGATGAAAGATACCTCTCTCTCTCAATGTTATTAAAAGTGTCTCTCAGGGGTGGCTTGGTGGCTCAGTTGGTTAAGCATCTGACTCTTGATCTCAGTTCAGGTCTTGATCTCAGTGTTGTGAGTTCAAGCCCTGCGTTGAGCTCCACGCTGGGTGTGCAGCCTACTTAAAAAACAATAGTGTCTCTCATATTGCCGATTTTTCTCTCTCCTTGTAGTCATTCCCCACAACCAGCAAACCTGTAGGGTTTCCTATTCAGCATAACCTTTCTTTTTTTTTTTTAATATTTTATTTTTAAGTAATCTCTACATCCAACATGGGGTTTGAACTTACAACCTTGAGATCAAGAGTCATATGTTCCGCCCACTGAGCCAGCCAGGTGCCCCACCCCCCAGCATAACCTTTCCATGACTGCAACCCTTTTTAACTTTGGTGTTTCTTCTTCCTTTCTGTGTGTCACGTGTCAGACTTGCTTGTTCCAGATCTACCCTACTGTTCCTAAAGAACACTGGGCTGGGCTGGGCCCCGATCCAGAACAAATAACCAGCAGGTTTCAGATCCTAGCTCACTGAAGTGAAATTAGAATGACACAGTAGGGCACCACAGACATTGGTTCTGACCTGGCCCTTGATCCAACATTTCCTCTGTTTGGTTTCTTTTCTTAACCTGGCTGCTTAAACCTTCCAGTCTAGCTACATGATAGACTCATTCTCTGAGCTTTCAACTCTTTCTTTTTTCTCTAATCAGCAGGCTGTCTTCTCCCTTCTGACATCATGCTAATTTGAGACTTTTTTTCTTTTCTTTTTTTTCCAACTTAAGAAGAATGATGCAATGAACCCCCATGTCCCTATCACCGAGCTTCAAAAATTACCAACATAAGCCCATGTTATATTATGATTTTGTGTGTGTGTGTTTTGTTTATAACATTAAATCTACCATCTTAACCATTATTAAAAAAAAATTTTTTTTTACCATCTTAACCATTTTTAAGTGTAAAGTTTGTTGGTGTTAAATATATTCACATCGTTGTGCAACAGACCCCTGGAACTTTCTCATCTTTTATTTTTTTTAAGCTCATTTATTTATTTTGAGAGAGAGAGAGAGAGAGCGAGAGTGAGAGCGAGCGATCAGGAGCAGGGACGGGCAGAGACAGAATCCTAAGCAGGCTTCACAGTGACAGCTCAGATGCGGGGTTTGAATCCACAAACCATGAGATCATTACCTGAGCCGAAACGAAGAGTCAGACGTTCAATCGATTGAACCACTCAGGCGCCCCTGGAACTTTTTCATCTTTTAATATTGACACTCTGTATTCACTAACATTAATCATATTGAATTATTATTTTTTTTCAACGTTTATTTATTTTTGGGACAGAGAGAGACAGAGCATGAACGGGGGAGGAGCAGAGAGAGAGGGAGACACAGAATCGGAAACAGGCTCCAGGCTCTGAGCCATCAGCCCAGAGCCTGACGCGGGGCTCGAACTCACGCACCGCAAGATCGTGACCTGGCTGAAGTCGGACGCTTAACCGACTGCGCCACCCAGGCGCCCCCATATTGAATTATTTTTAAAGCAAATCCCAGACCTTATATCATTTCATTCATAAACACTCCAGTATGTATTTTCAAGGAATAAAGGACTCTCTTTCTCTCTTTTTTGTACGACCACAAAACCTTTATCACACTTTTTTTAATTAAAAAAATTTTTTTTAATGTTTATTTATTTTTTAGAGAGAGAGAAAGAGACAGTGCTAGCAGAGAAGGGGCAGAGAGAGAGAAAAGGAACCATAGAATCGGAGGCAGGCTCCAGGCTCTGAGCTGTCAGCACAGAGCCCAACACAGAGTTTGAACTTGTGAACCACAAGATCATGATCTGAGCCAAAGTCGGAAGCTTAACCAACTGAGCCACCCAGGTGCCCTAAAACCTTTATCACACTTAAATCAAGGTTTCAACAGGAAACAATTGACACATTCAAAATAAGATAAAGTTAGGAGGGTTTATTTAAAGGTTGTTTGTATAGGGGAACCACAAGTATGGTGCAGTAACCTAGAATAAGTGGCTAAATTGGTACTGCCTACAGGGCCATAGGGATAAGGGCAGGGAGTGGTTACCAGAATCTAAGAGTCTATAGAGTTGGGCTGCTCTGGGAGAAAAAAATAATTGTCCAAGAGACACAGTAAGAGGTGATCTTGTAAGGAGGGATGCAAGGGAATAATACCCTGATATGACTCTCCTCCCTCCCTGTTTGTCTTATCATCATTTCTCATTGGTCAAGTACATCTAATAGTTAAAGGCATGGGTGCTCTGCCAATATAGTCCATACAGGATCACCCTTCTGGAGCACAGAACAGGGTAGGGAGTGGATCTGGAGGAACAAATGGGAGATATCCAGAAAATAATAATTCTTGGGGTGCCTGGATGGCTTAGTCGATTGAGCAACCGACTGTTGGTTTCAGCTCTGGTCATAATCTCATGGTTAGTGGGTTTGAGCCCCAAGTCTGCTTGGGATTCTCTCTCTCTCTCTCTCTCTCTCTCTCTCTCTCTGTCTCTGCCCCTCCCCTGCTTGGGCTGTCTCTGTCTCTCTCAAAATAAATAAATAAAACTTAAAAAAAAGAAAGAAAATAATAATTCTTAATGTCGTTTAATTCCCAGCCAGTGATTGGAATTTGTTGTCTCCTCATGTCTTTTATTTTACTGTTAGTTTATTTTCTTTAACTCCCCAAATGTTTCTCCGCACATTGTATTTGGGTTGGAACGTGTGACAGTTAATTTTATGTGTCAATTTCACTGGGCCAGATGGTGCCCAGATATTTGATCAAACACTCTTCTGGATGTTTCTGGATGGGTTTAATGTTTAAATCAATAGACTGAGTAAAACAGATTTCCCTTCCTTACATGGGTGGGCCTCACCCTATCAGTTTAAGGCCTGAATAGAACAAAAGGCTGACTTACCCTCTGAATAAGAGAGAATTCCTTCTGTTGAATGGTCTTTGACTTGGAATAGAAGTAGTTTCCTACTTTCAGACAACTCAAAATGAAATATTGGCTCTTTTGTATCTTGAATTTGCAGCCCTTCAGAATGGAACTATACCATCAGCTTTCTTGGTTCTGAGGCCTTCTGACTTAGACTGGAACTACATCATTGGCTCTCCTGGGTCTGCAGTTTGCCAATTGTGCATCTTGGGATGTGTCAGTCTCTATAACATATGAACCAATTCTTTATAATAAATCTCTCTCCCTCTCCTATTCTGTTTTTGTGGAGAATTGTGACCAATATAGTATGCTTCTTAAGTCTATTTTAGTCCATTTTTCTAAAAGTTTATTTATTTATTTAAGTAATCTCTACACCCAGCATGGGGCTCAAACCCATGACCTCAAGATGAAGAGTCACATGCCCTTCTGAGTGAGCCAGATTGGTGTCCCTTATTCCATTTTTTAATGACAGCTCTATTGAGGTATGTGATATAATAAGAAATATATATTTGGGCTTTGTCCCTGGTTCCTAACACAGTGTTTCTAAAATCCTTGGAATTTTCTTTTTCTTTTTTCTTTTTAAGTAGCCTTCATGCCCAGCCCAGAGTCCAATGCAGGGCTTGGACTCACAACCCTGAGATCAAGACCTGAGCTAAGAGTCGACATTTGGGATGCCTCAGGTGGCTCAGTCGGTTAAACGTCTTACTTCAGCTCAGGTCATGAATCTCCTGAGTTTGAGCCCTGAGACAGGCTGTGTGCTGACAGCTCAGAGCCTGGAGCCTGTTTTGGATTGTGTCTCCCTCTCTCTCTGCCCCTCCCCCACTCATGCTTTGTCTCTCTGTCTCAAAAATAAATAAACATTAAAAAAAGAAAGTTGGGGCGCCTGGGTGGTTCAGTCGGTTAAGCATCTGACTTCTGCTCAGGTCACGATCTCAAGTGGTTTGTGGATTCGAGCCCTGCATCAGGCTCTGTGCTGAGACAGCTGAGAGCCTGGAGCCTACTTCAGATTTTGTGTCTCCCTCTCTCTCTCTCTTTCTCTCTCTCTCTCTCTGCCTTTTCTCCACTCGTGCTCTGTCTCTGTCTCTCAAAAATAAATAAACGTTAAAAATTAAAAAAAAAAAAAGAAGTCATATACTTAACTGACTGAGCCACCCGGTAGCCCTAAAATCTTCAGAATTTTCTGAGTGATAGAGGTAATAGGAGAATCTTTTGTTATTCATAAAAAGCTGCATTCAATCAGGTCTGAGTTTATGCTAATGAGGTGACTCTGTGGGCCCCTAGATGACTACTGCTTGGGACTTGTTTCTAGAGGAACCAACCAGGTGTGTAGAGGGTTGGAACTTTTAGGCCCACCCATAGACCTCTGGGAAGGGGAGGGGCTGGATATTGAATTTAGTTAACAACAGCCAATGATTTAATCAACCATGCCTACGTAATGGAACATCCATAAAAATCCCCACATGATGGGATTTGGAGAGCTTTTGAGTTGACAGAAACATTCATGTATTAGGAGACTAGTGCACCCCAACTCCACAAAAAACTCCTGTGACGAGACTCTTCTGGACCTTGTCCTAAGTACCTCTTCATTTAGCTGTTTATTTGTATCCTTTATAGTAACTAATGATAGTAAGTAAAGTGTCTTCTTGAGCTTTGTGAGTAATTCTAGCAAATTACTGAACTTGGGGAGGATGTTGTACGAACACTAAATTTATAGCTGGTTGGTTAGAGGTGCAGGTGGCAGTCTGTGATTTACAACTGGCATCTGAGGTGGGGACTGTCTTGTGGGATTGCGCCCATAACCTGTGGGGTCTCTGCAAACTCTGGGTAGTGTCAGAATTTAAATGAACTGTAAGACATGCAGCTGGTATCTGGAGAGTTGGAGAATTGGTTGGTGTGGGGGAAAAACACCATACATTTGGTGTCAGAGCATTGTGAGTAAAAACAGTTCAAGATATAGTTCACATTTCATACAACTCACCCATTTAAAGTGTATAATTTATAACTTTTAGGATACTCACAGGTTGTACAATCATGACAATTAATATTAGAACATTTTCATCATCTCCCAAAGAAGCCTTATACTCATTAGCATACTCATTATGCTTATACTCATTTCCCATTCTCCTTTTCTCTCTGCCCCTGAAAACTACTAATCTACTTTCTGTCTCCATGGATTTGGACATTTATTGACATTCATATAAATGGAATCATACAACTTGTGGCCTTTGTGTCTGGCTCCTTTCACTTAGCATAATGTTTTCAAGGTCCATCCAAGCTGTAGCCTGTATCAGTACTTTATTTCTTCTTATTGCCAAATAATATTCCATTAAATGGATGCATGACATTTTATCCATTCATTGGTTGATAGGCATTTGGGTTGTTTCCATTTTTTGACTATTATGAATAATGCTGCTATAATATTCATGTGCAAGTTTTGCATAGACATAGTCTTCATTTCTCTTGGGTATATACCCAGGAATTGAATTGTTGGGGTTTCCTGGGTGTCTCAGACGGTTAAGCATCTGACTCTTAATTTCAGCTCAGGTCATGATCTCATGGTTTATGAGATTGAGCTGTGTCTGGCTCTGTGCTGACAGGGCAGAGCCTTTTTGGAATTCTGTCTCCCTCCCTCTATGCCCCTCCGCAGCTTGTGTTCTCTCTCTCTCTCAAAATAAATAAATAAACTGGGTCACATGGTAACTCTACGTTTAACATTTTAAGGACCTGCTGGACTGTTTTCTAAAATGGCTGAACCATTTTATATTCCCACCAGCAGTATATGAAGGTGCCAATTTCTCCATATCCTCATCAACACTTATTAATATCTGCCCCCTTTTGATTCTAATCATCTTAAAGGATTGAAGTGGTATTTCACTGTGGTTTTTTTTTTAATATGAAATTTATTGTCAAATTGGTTTCCATACAACACCCAGTGCTCATCCCAACAGGTGCCCTCCTCAATGCCCATCTCCCACTTTCCCCTCCCTCCCACCTCCGTTAACCCTTTATTCTCAGTTTTTAAGAGTCTCTTATGGTTTGCCTCCCTCCCTCTCTTTTTTTTCCCCCTTCCCCTCCCCCATGGTCTTCTGTTAAGTTTCTCAGGATCTACATATGAGTGAAAACATATGGTATCTGTCTTTCTCTGTATGACTTATTTCACTTAGCATAACACTCTCCAGTTCCATCCACGTTGCTACAAAGGGCCATATTTCTTTCTTTCTCATTGCCAAGTAGTATTCCATTGTGTATATAAACCACAATTTCTTTATCCATTCATCAGTTGCTGGACATTTAGGCTCTTTCCATAATTTGGCTATTGTTGAGAGTGCTGCTATAAACATTGGGGTACAAGTGCCCCTATGCCTCAGCACTCCTGTATCCCTTGGGTAAATTCCTAGCAGTGCTATTGCTGGGTCATAGGGTAGATCTATTTTTAATTTTTTGAGGAACCTCCACACTGTTTTCCAGAGCGGCTGCACCAGTTTGCATTCTGTAGTTTTGATTTGCATTTCCCTGATGTCCAATGATGTTGAACATCTTTTTATATGTGTATTGGCCATTTGCATGTTTTTTTTGAGAAATGTCTATTGAAACTGTCCATTTTAAAACCAAATTCTCATTTTATTATTGACTTATAAGTTATTGATATTTTCTAGATATATTTCTTTAATTTTTTTTAATGTTTATATTTGAGAGAGAGAGACAGAACGTGAGCAGGGGAGGGGCAGAAAGAGAGGGAGACACAGAATCTGAAGTAGGCTCCAGGCTCTGAGCCGTCAGTACAGAGCCCGAAGCAGGGCTCTAACTCACGAACTGTGAAATCATGACTTGAACTGTGATATCATGACCTGAGCTGAAGTCGATGCTTAACCCACTGAGCCACTCAGGCGCCCCTAGATATAAATTTCTTATTAGATAAATGATTTGCAAAAGTTTTCTCCCATTCTTTGGCTTGCTTTTTCACTTTCTTGGTTGTGTCTTTTGATGTATACAAGTTTTTAATTTTGGTGATGTCGAAGTTACCTTTTGTTGCTTGTATTTTTATTATATTTTTAATCTTTTTTTTTAAGTCCTTGTCATTTATTTGTTGAAGGAACTAGGTCATTATAACCTATATAATTTACCATATTCTTAGTTTTGCTAAGTGTAACCCTTGCGTGTTGCTGAACATGTTCCTCCATCCCCAACATTTTCTGTAAACTGATAATTATATCTAGAGGTTTGATCAGATTTGAATTAAAATTTCCAGAAGGAATATTTCATAGGAGGTACAGTATCTATCCTAAATATCTTCTCTTTACATCACATGAGGAGGAATAAAATGGCTGGTTGACTGTGTGTGTGTGTGTGTGTGTGTGTGTGTGTGTGTGTTAAGATTGATCAGTAAGTTGTGTTCTTATCAACCTGACCCAGCCATTTAAAATTCCCCAACAGGTTCTTTTTATATGACTTATCACCTATAATCTTTGGGTCAGTCCTGTCCAATAGAACTTTCTATACTGATGGAAATGTTCTATCTGCACATTGTCCAGTATGGTAGCCTCTAACCACATGTGGCTATTGAATACTTGAAATATGTCTAATACAAGTGAAAAATGAATTTTAAAACTTAGTTAACTTAAATTTAAATGGTCATACGTGGCAAGTGGTTACTGTAATAAACAGTACAAGTGTAGATTTGTCATTTCACCAGAGTCTGCATTACTTCTGCATATTAGCTCACATTTTTCTAAGAGAAGAACTTTCCTATATCAAATATGATTACCTTGAAATACAGGATTAATTGTCCCTTTTGCTAGGTATTAAGAGAGAGTGAGTAACAGAAGTATCCATAGCCTGGACTTTGTACCCAACTCCTAGGCTTCAGTTTGGGGCTGAGGTAAATCCAAGTGGCATGCCTCAGTTCTCCTTTCCTCTAGGGTACACTCATTTGGCCTTCCTAGAACCTTCTAAGAGGGACTCCCATTTATTTATTTATTAAAAAAATTTTTTTCAACGTTTATTTATTTTTTGGGGGCCAGTGAGAGACAGAGCATGAACGGGGGAGGGGCAGAGAGAGAGGGAGACACAGAATCGGATACAGGCTCCAGGCTCTGAGCCATCAGCCCAGACCCGACGCGGGGCTCGAATTCATGGACCGCGAGATCGTGACCTGGCTGAAGTCGGATGCTCAACCGACTGCGCCACCCAGGCGCCCCGAGGGACTCCCATTTAAATCTCACTGCATGAGTCCAGTGCTGCTTCAAAAAAGTCCAAATCTTAGAAAGGGAACCACTCCCTATACCCCTCAAAATCCCCACAGAGAACACATTCTGTCTGCAAAGCCAGAACTTTATCCCTCCTGACAAAAACAAAAACAACAAAAACAAAAAACACCAAACCAAAACCTAAAAAACTTTGCCTCCCTGTACTGTGGCCTTAGAATCTTGACCTTGCTACAACCATAAGCCTTTTTAGTGCTTTATTAAAGGGGGAAAGTTAAGCTCAGTATCAGTTGGAAGGTGAAGGTAATATAATTACACAACTCCCCCCCCCTTTTTTCCTGCCATCTTCCTAAGTCTTCTGTTTGAAGGACTTTAGAACAGTATGTATATTTAATGAGAAAACTGCCCTGAGGCATTCTTACCTAAAAGTCACTATTTTTAGGCTACTCTGCTAAATTAGTCCTAGCCCTTGATCTGTAGTTTATTTGTAAGTACCTTCCCATTAGTGGGGAATTGGGGTTCTGAATTCCAGTAAATGGCAGGGCCACTGATACTTCCAGGGTTCACTCAGGCTTTCCAGTTCTAATAGGGTTAAACTCCATCCAGTTTTTACCACCTCATGTTAAATGAACATCTTGGTGATAATCTAGGCTTCACTTGATGCTGAAAACTGATGCTAATCCAGAATTTATATGGAACTTCCTGAAATTTTCATCTAGCACTTAAACGTACTGTTTACTCCCTTATCTTTTCAGCCAGACTCTAAATTCTTTGAGGACACAGTGTCTTATTTACCATTGTCTCTCCAGGGCCTAGTGGTATTAGCTGACTAAATGAAGGCTTGTATTAGGTGAAGACTCTTCAGTTGCTAATGACAGAACACCCAACTCAAATTAGCTTATGCAAAAGCCAAACCAAAACAAACCCCAGCACATTATTAGTTCATGTAACTGCAAAGTTCAAGCTTCAAGTAATGTTGTAAGGAGCTCTTCTTTTTTCCACTGTTACTCTCTTCTCTGCTGTGTTTGGCTTCATTCTCAGGCAGTTCTTCTGTAGATGGGAGGCACCTGGTACAGCAAATGCAATTTTTAGTTCTGATTGAGCCCCAATGTCTTGGTTTGATTCATGTGCCTATTCCTAAACCAGTCCCAGAAGCCAGGGGAGTGCACTGCTCTGCTTGGTCAGACTTAGGCCACATGTTCATCCTTGAAACTGGTGGTGAGGGAATCAGCTCCACGTAAGTATGATGGATTGAAACTGGTGTGTGTGTGTGTGTGTGTGTGTGTGTGTGTGTGTGCGCGTGTGTGTGTGTATGTGCAGGGATAATATGGGGAGTATGGATGCTGATAAGCTAAAGCGATTCCATTCTCACTCCCTTTGTTAGGCTCCATGCACTACCCTGGATTTGGACCCTTGTGGCACATGGATATCTGCCCACACTGGACTTGCCTGTGACTGCCAGCTCTTCCCCAGAGGTGGGGGCCACCACTCTAGCTTGGAGTATTTCCCAGACTTTGTCTACCCAGCTTACAGCTTGGTCCTGTTTGTCCTCTTCTTGCTCTAAATGTTCCCAGCAAACTGCACAGTGCATGCAATGTCCTTTCAGACACTTTGGCAACTAGTGAGTCATATATACAAAGAACCATTCAAATGCAGACTGTGGTCAGTTCTCTAAGAGAGTAGTGAAAAGATGTTTGGAGAGCAGAGATAAAGGCATACAACATCTGGCTGGGAGCATGAGAGCAGACAAATGCTTCAGGGACTATCAAGCACCCAAGACAAGTTTAAGTGTAAGTTGAATGATGGTAATAACAGTGATAATAAAACACCAGCGAGTACATATAGTACTTACCATATGTCAGGCCCTCCTCTAAGAATTTTATATGACTTAACTCAAGGAATCTGCACAATACTCTTTCAAATAGGTACAATTATTCCCCCCATTTGAGACTCAAGTTTAAGGAACTTGCCCAAGGTCACATAGTAAGAAAGTGACAGAATATAACTGGGTCCCTATCATGCAGTGTCTTAAAGGCCAGGATACTGTGTTAGACTTGACTTATAGTTCTTTGAGTAGGTGTTTCATCCTTCCCCATGGAACCAAACTTCCTGAGAACAGGACTGAGTCTAGTTCAGCTCTGTCTTCTCTAGAATGTCTAGGTAGGCTATACATTTAAATAGAAGCTACACAGGGGCGCCTGGGTGGCGCAGTCGGTTAAGCGTCCGACTTCAGCCAGGTCACGATCTCGCGGTCCGTGAGTTCGAGCCCCGCGTCAGGCTCTGGGCTGATGGCTCGGAGCCTGGAGCCTGTTTCCAATTCTGTGTCTCCCTCTCTCTCTGCCCCTCCCCCGTTCACGCTCTGTCTCTCTCTGTCCCAAAAATAAATAAACGTTGAAAAAAAAATTAAAAAAAAAAATAAATAAATAGAAGCTACACAAAAATCCTCTTTGAACAGACTATTTTTACTGGAACGTGCATTGTTACACAAAAATGAAGTCTTCCACAGTGGTTAGAGTACTGAACAGGAAGTTATGGATCTGACTAACTGAGGCTCTCACCCCCTGACTCGTGTGTGACTGGGCAAATGGCTCTATGCTACAGATTTTCCAACTGTAAGAGAGGAAAGCAAGTATCCAACATACCTCAGAGGGACACAGACAGAATAGAATAAAAAAACACACATAAATCCTTGCAATACTTAAGAGTAAAGGTACCACGAGAAACCAAGATATTTTTCTTAGTTTCATGATAACATCAGTAATCAGCAAATATGCAATAGGAGCCAAACATTCTAGACACTATGGGATCACAACAGAGTAAGACATGATTTATGCTAGTCCTTGTTTTATAGGATTTAACAGGCAAGATCATTTTGAGTGGTAAACAGAGATTATTTAATAGAACGTCAAAATGGTAAAGTACATTAGAGTTCATATGGTCCAACATTTGTAAGTAGAAAAAGAGATCCAAAAGGGGAAGTAAGTCTCAGGAAGAGTATTGTTAACAGAGAAACACTTATCTTCAAAGAAAAGGCCTGGAGTCTGGGTTTGAACATCTTAGTGGAAGAGGTTCCCATCTGTGTGACCTGGGGCTAGACTCTTAGCTTCTCTGGAATAATTTCCTTCTGTCTAAAATGTTGATAAAACTTACTTTAAGGGGCTGTTGTGACGATTAAGTTAAGATCATGCATGTAAAACTTGAACCTGTGCCTTGCTAAGCATCACAAGTCAACTATTATTATTGTTACCTCTGTAGGAGAAAGATCTTTTTTGGCTCTCTTTCTACAAGAAAAACTGTTCTTTCTCTGGTGAGACCCCATTCACAAGGTCGAAGTAGGACAGAAAGTGCTTTCAACTGCTCGGAGATGGGCGCTGAGGAGCAAGAACCCAGCCATCCTGGGCGGCAGAGCACAGCCCCCCTCGGCAAAACCCATCTTCCATTTCCTCTCCTTCCTTTTCGGGAAAACCAAGCTCCCCCCACGCGTTCTGTAATCTTCTTTTCCTGCCTCACCAAGTCGCTGGCCCCTCTCTGGCTGCTCTGTGTGTTCTCTCGGTCGTGCGGGCCCCGCAGCAGCGAGGCGGCCGGGACTGGCGTGTCGCTCCCTCCACGCCCCATTCTTCCCTCTGGTTCCAACCGGCCGCAGCTGCGTTCTGAAGCCCGGGCTCCCGCGGGCATTGACGCGCTGGGGGAGGAGCGGTTTCTTGCTGCGCGCCTCTCAGGAGCATTACGGCAGGGCTCGTTCCCGGCTCTCCGGCCGCCAGCCCCAGCCTCCCCGGTCCGGAGCTGGGACTGGCGGAGGCCGCGAGGGAGGGAGCGTGAGCGAGGAGGCACGCGCCCGCCCGTCCGCGCCCAGACCGCCGCCGCCGCCTTAGCAGCCATGGCCGAGCGCCGCGCCTTTGCCCAGAAGATCAGCAGGTAAATCTCAGGCGCGGGGCGCGCCGCCTCAGCGGGAGGAAGAGTCGGGAGTCCTCCCGGGCCCGGCCTAGGAGACGGGTGGGTGTGGCGACGCGGGCGCGGGGATCCGGCGGCCTGGTCCGCGGCTGGGCGGAGGGGGGTCGCGGCTGTCGCGGGCGCCGCCGAGGCCTCGCGCCGCCCTCCAACCCGGGCTCTCAGCCCGCACCCGCCGCCGATCCTCGCCTCGGGGCGCGGGGAGCCCCGCACGCCGGCGCGCCCGCCTCTGCCAGCTCCTCGGCGGCCCGGGCCTGGAGTTTCGCGGCGGCTTACTGCAGGGCGGGTGGGGGAGCTCGCCGGCCGGCCGATCAGCGCTCCCCAAATTCTTTGTGTCCCCACCCCCGAGCTGCCTGGGGCCGCCGCGGCGTCTAACTCCCCCTCTCTCCCCGCCCACCCCCTTTTGCCCCCAGGAGGGTGCGGGGGTCCGCCCTCTTCTCCACCCCAACAAAAGGTTCCGTGCGCGGCGGGCTCGGGGCCGGTGGGAGGCCGCCCCTTCTTACGCCTCCCACCCTTCCGGAGAAATCTGACAGGATTCCTCTTTGCAAACTAGGGACAATTCAAAGTGGGCTTGTGCACCCAGAATCTAAAACGTATAGGCAAAATGAAAAGTTGAGAGCTTGTGGTCTGCACCTCGGCTGTGCAGCTGCCGAATCTTGGGCGAATTGTAGGCTGAAGCTTGATCTTAGTAGCATGTGAATTTAAATGTGTGCCTGTTTCTCATGGCACCAGACGAAGATGGATGATAGGCAGTGTTCTTTTTACACTGGCCGTTTGGCTCATATTTTAGGAGTCTGGAAGTAAGCATGTGATCATGGTTGAGGTTTCCGAACCTTTTACCAGCCTGTGGCGGGTAGGATGCCAGAACCAAAAATTGAAATACGGCGGGGGATTTTAGTATCTGTAGAATTTCATTGTGAAATATACTAATGTGTAAAACACTAGACAGTGTTGGTTTTATTATGATGTCCCAAGAAAAGAAAGAAACATTCGAATGCATTACTTTTTTTGACAATTTTATTTCTGTGGTTCTGGATCTTTTTAGTTTGCTGATCTTAACGATTTTTGGACCGACCAGACAGGTCTTTTCTTAACTGCCTGAACTTCCATAGGGTTACTCTGTTTTGGCACGTTTTTCATTTAAAACTAACATCTTTTTGATTTAAGCTTTGTGCGTAATTCTTTTCTTTTGCGCTTTAAGACATATTTCATTTTAAGGGGCAAAATAAAAAGTGTGTAAGAACATGTGCTCTGGTGTCGGACTATTAATGCCATGGGTTCAAATCCTGACTTACATTCTAACTTGGCACTCTAATCAAATTGTTTAAGCTCTTTTAAGTTACAGTTTTGGCATCTGGAAAATGGGTACAGTAACAGTACCCAGCTCATAGCACTGTGAATATTAAGTGGCATACTTTGTGTAAAGTGTTTAGCATGGTGCATGGCCTTTAGTAACTATCATTGAACACTGAACAATAATTAGTATATCCTTAGAGTTAATAGGAAATTATTACTTTTGTTCTTTTTTTTTGTGAAATAACTGGGTCTTGTTTGTGAAGGCAATATCACTAAAAATGTATTGCTTGACATATATGCTTAATATTCATTTCTCTTTAATAGAACCAAGTTTCGCCGAGAATATTTATTGATCAGGAAATGGCGCACTAGGGAGTTAGATATGAAATATATACAATATCTGTTCTCCATTCATGGAGTTTGTGCTGAGATGAGAGGACAAAATACAAGAAAAAAAGGAAGTTTCACAAAACAACAAAAATTCGAATTAACGTAGCCTTGTAGAGTTGTCACATTAAATAAGGCAGTGGAAATGAGACATGCATTGATTGGAGAGATACTTAGGTGATTGGTTATAAATTGGGTACAGAAGATGAGGATGACTGACGAGTCTGGGATGACATACAAGTTTCTGACTTGGGCAGTCAGGTGGATGATGGAGGCAGTCATTGAGGTAAGGGAGTACAAGAGGAAGATGGGATTTGAGGGTGGGAAACAAGATGGGAAGAGATGATGATTCAGTTTTGGACCTACTGATTTTGAGGTGCTCATGGAGCATTTAAGGAGAGATATTTATTAGGTTGTTGGTGATGTTGAAGATGCAGGAGATTGGGCTAGATGTCTAGATTTGGGAATCAGCAAATACATTGTAATTGAAGCCAGAGGAGTAGATGAGATAGTATTGGAGGAATGTGCAGATTAATTTGAAGGGAAGACTGAGGACAGAACTGTTATAGATGATGAATTATTATCTGCTTATTGTGACTGAAAGGTACTTTCATTCTTATTACTAAATATGGTCAAATAACACTTCTGAATAAATTCTTGTTCTGTTGATTAGTTTCCTACTAGAGGAAGTATATATAGCACATACTCTGGAGATAACCTTCCTAGGTTTGACATCCCAGCACTGGCCTGCATTGAATAAACTTGGGCAAGTTACTTCACCTTACTTCTTCATTTTCCCTATCTATAAACTGGGGATAATAGTAGGACCTACCTTATAGGGTTGTTGTAAGAATTAAATAAATCAGGGGCGCCTGGGTGACTCAAGTCGGTTGAGCGTCCGACTTCAGCTCAGGTCATGATCTCTCAGTTCATGAGTTCGAGCTCCGCGTTGGGCTCTGTGCTGACAGCTCAGAGCCTGCAGCCTGCTTCCGAATCTGTGTCTCCCTCTATCTCTGCCCCTTCCCTGCTCATGCTCTGTCTCTCTCTGTCTCTCAAAAATGAATAAACGTTAAAAAAAAAAAAAAAGAATTAAACAGGTCAGTACCTGTACGGTGCTTAGAACACAGCTTTCTACACAATAAGTGCCCAGCATCAATTATTTTTTATTATTATAATATTCATAATGTGATGTTGGACCTTTTCTTGGGAGTGATAAGTCATTTTGTGATGTGCATATATGAAATTTGTTGCTCTGTGAAAGGCCTGTTGCTATTCGAAGCCTTCTTTTTCTTCTGTTTAAAGCTTTATGATTGTTCCAAAGTCTTTACTTTAAAAAGAATTATACTGATTTCTTTTCTGGTTCAGTCATTTCCTAACCCTTTGCATTTAGTGCTGTTATTTCTTGAGGCTGTGATTTTGTGATTTCTGAAAGCTCTTATTCTTTATCACTGATTGTACTACTTTACGCAGCTCATTATAGAAAAGCAGCATGTATATTTTGTTCATATCAATTATTGCCTCTTGTCTGTTCTCCCTGCTTTTGGAGGACAAGGCATATACATTGTTCATTACTCCCCTTATAATCACCCCCTAGCATATAATTTTGTGGAACGTTGACTGTAGATTAATGATCTAGGCTTTTGTTTGGATTATTTTATTCTGTTACTTGATACTCAGCAGTAATAATGAACATTTGGGTATACTTAAAGCACTTATTACTATATTCTCATCTTTATTACCCAGAGAAGGGGAAAGAACATAGTGAAGAACATAGCAGGTCAGTCACATTGTACAGGTTCAAATTCTGAATATACCACAGAATAGCTATGTAATTCTGGGCAGTTGATCTAACTTCCTTGTCTTGGTTTTCTTTCCAGTAAAATGGGGATAAAAGCCTCCATGGGGTTATCATGACGATTAAATGAGTTAATACATACAAAACACTTAGAACTGTAACTGAAACATTATAAGCATTAAAAAATGTTAGCTGCTCAGGGCGCCTGGGTGGCTCAGTCGGTTAAGCGTCCGACTTCAGCTCAGGTCACGATCTCATGGACCGTGAGTTCGAGCCCTGCGTCGGGCTCTGGGCTGATGATGGCCCAGAGCCTGGAGCCTGCTTCCGATTCTGTGTCTCCCTCTCTCTCTGACCCTCCCCCGTTCATGCTCTGCCTCTCTCTGTCTCAAAAATAAATAAATGTTAAAAAAAAAAATGTTAGCTGCTGCTATTGTTATTCCTATATCATTTACAGTTATGATTCCCATAATCCAGACAAAGAATTGAGGCCTACATAGCATGAAATTATTTGCCTGAATTGGGATTCAAACCCTAATCCTCTGATTTCAGATTACATTTTTTTTTTTAATTTTTTTTTCAATGTTTATTTATTTTTGGGACAGAGAGAGACAGAGCATGAACGGGGGAGGGGCAGAGAAAGAGGGAGACACAGATCGGAAACAGGCTCCAGGCTCTGAGCCATCAGCCCAGAGCCTGACGCGGGGCTCGAACTCCCGGACCGCGAGATCTTGACCTGGCTGAAGTCGGACGCTTAACTGACTGCGCCACCCAGGCGCCCCGAGATTACATTTTTTTTAATTGACTGTATTTTCTTTCTGCAAAATGTTTTCTATGATACTTCCAGATTTTCATACAGTGCTACAGTTAGCATCCCCAAAGTTACCCTTACCTAGTTCATCTTTCCTTTGCTAATTTGTTATCATTTTGCTGCCTAAGAAGCAGACTTTGAAAGGCTTTCATCAGATCTTTATTTTTGAGGAAAATCCTATAGGAGTAGTATTTCCTGGATATAGGCTTATTTATAACCTCATTTTTTTGGTTTGTTTTTTGTTTTGAATCTGTTCATAACTTTGGCTGTATAGGCCCAATCTTTCAGTCTACTTTGTTCAGTTCATTCTCACAGTACTGATCAAAGAAATTCTTTCCACATAATACCAACTACTTCAGTGCTGCCTTTTTTTTATCACTTTGGACACGTATACCTCCCTGGCCTTTTGTTGTACTCATCTTACAAAATCTTAATGCTGAATGTCTAACCTCTTTCTTTTTTTAAATATATATTTTTTTAATGTTTATTTTTTGAGAGACAGAGCATGAGTGGGGGAGGGGCAGAGAGCGAGGGAGACACAGAATCCTAAGCAGGCTCCAGGCTCTGAGCTGTCAGCACAGAGCCCCATGTGGGACTCAAACCCAGGAACCGTAAGATCATGACCTGAACCGAAGTTGGACATGTAACCGTAACTGACTGAGCCATCCAAGCACCTCTCAGTGTCTAACCTCTTTCTTGCCCCTTAGTTGCATATTAATGTTAGAGGCAGAGCAGAACAGTGCAGAGTTGATCTTTTATTAATGAATGTCTTCTCATTTGAAATGAGGTTTACTCTAAATCCTTTCTCTTATTAATGTCTGTTTCCCTACCCCCATCTCTTGCTGAAAAGTTCAAGACCATCTAACATGAGTCTGTTATAACCTCAGCATGCTACTGTTCCTATATGTCATTAAACCATCTTTCTTATGAGCTTGAAGGTGTGCCTTCCCTAAAGTTTACCTAGTGTTTTGTCCTTTGAACCCCACACTTGCCACCTCTCTCAGAATCTTTAAAAAATTTTTTTTTAATGTTTATTCATTTTTGAGAGACAGAGACCGAATGCGAGTGGGGGAGGGGCGCGCGCACCCACCCACACCCACACCCACACCCACACCCACACCCACACCCACACCCACACCCACACACACACAATGGAAGCAGGCTCCAGGTTCTGAGCTGTCAGCACAGAGCCCTATGCAGGGCTCGAACTCACGAACCACAAGATTGTGACCTGAGCTGAAGTTGAACACTTAACCAACTGAGCCACCAAAGCACCCCTCTCTCAGAATCTTGCTCTCATAATTTTTTCCTTTCTTTTCTATCATCTTCCGTCTGTTTCTTTTCATATATGTTTCCCTTAAACCGTAAGACTTACTACGCTTTTCTCATAAAACGAAGAAACATTGAATCTTCTGGCATTTCTAGCTGCCAACCAGTCATTCCTTTTTTCTGGTCACATTTCTCACATGTATGTGGTACAGTCACAGCCCCTTCCTGCTTGTTCTCATTGGCCCTTGGGCCATATTACTGTGCTTCCCCTGGTACTTTTACGTGTACTGGAATTAGAGAACGCTTGAGGATTAGGGGTCTTTGACTTTTTTCTTCATCACTGATTTCATGACCTCTTGTTTTTTGAGTTTGTCTTTGTAATTTTTCTGCCCCCCCCCCCCTTCAATTCCCCACATTCCCCCTTTCCCCCTACTTTATACTGCTTTTCAGAGCTCTTTGATGGCTGGTCTGTGTCTTTTTATCTCTAGAGTTGAACACAGAATCTTGTGTAAACTGGACATGTAAGAAGTGTTTCAGTGAATGTCGCTCTGCCACCTTGGAGCATCTTTCATTACCTCACTTCCTGATGACTTCAGTGGGGCTAGAGCTGATCTAATCTCTTACCTCCTGGGGCGCCTGGGTGGCGCAGTCGGTTACGCTTCCGACTTCAGCCAGGTCACGATCTCGCGGTCTGTGAGTTCGAGCCCCGCGTCGGGCTCTGGGCTGATGGCTCAGAGCCTGGAGCCTGTTTCCGATTCTGTGTCTCCCTCTCTCTCTGCCCCTCCCCTGTTCATGCTCTGTCTCTCTCTGTCCCAAAAATAAATAAACGTTGGAAAAAAAAAATTAAAAAAAAAAATCTCTTACCTCCTGTAATTCAAATGTGTTGCAAATGAAGTCTCCCTAAAATACAGCTTTTATCATGGCATTCTTTTGTTCAAGAATATAGAGTGGCTTGTTAAAGTGTTAAACCCAAACTCTTGCCTGCATTTTATCTTATTAAAAATTTTTTTTTAATGTTTATTTATTTTTGATAGAGAGACAGAGCGTGAACAGGGGAGGGGCAGAGAGAGAGGGAGACACAGAATCTGAAGCAGGCTCCAGGCTCAGAGCTGTCAGCACAGAGCCTGATGTGAGATTCAAACTCACACTCACGGACCGTGAGATCATTACCTGAGCTGAAGTCAGCTGCTTAACCGACTGAGCCACCCAGGTGCCCCTCTTGCCTGAATTTTAAAGTCATCTATAATCTGGTCCTTCTCTTGTTGACTTACTCTCTAGTTTACTTGTACCCCCCACAAATGCTCTGCTCAATCCCATCTCTGTAACTGTTCTGTTGTTTTTTCTTTCTGATATATCCTTTCTCTTCTCAATCTTACACTTTCCTGCAGACCACTCCCATTCATTATCCTTACTTTTGGGATGACCATTTCCTCGCTTTTCTTTATTCTTTCCACCTGTGAATGCATTTCTTTCTTTTTTTTAAGTTTATTTTTATTTATTTTGAGAGAGAGATAGAGAGCAAGCAGGGGGAAGGGCAGAGAGAAGGAGACAGAATCCTAGGCAGGCTCTGCGCTGTCACTGCAGAGCCCTATGTGGGGCTTTAACTCATGAACTGTGAGATCATATCCTGAGCTGAAATCAAGAGTCGGATGCTTAACTGACTGAGCCACCCAGATGCCCCCTATAAATGCATTTCTAAACAATATATTTTTTTCTGTTTTTGAATACATTTGAATACAATCATATTGTATATTGTCTTTTTTTGTGATGCTTCTTTTGTTCAAATTCTGTGAGATTAATTTATGTTATAGATAGTTGGAGTTCATTTTTATTGCTTTATATTATTTCATTGTATAGATATACCACAGTTTTTCATTCTACAGTAGATGGGCATTTGGATTGTTTCCTGTTTGTGGCTATTACAAACAATGTTCCGGGGGCGCCTGGGTAGCTCAGTCATTTGGGCTTCCGACTTGGGACTCAGGTCCTGATCTCGCAGTTCATGAGTTCGAGCCTGGCGTTAGGCTCTGTGCTGACAGCTCAGAGCCTTGAGCCTGCTTCGGATTCTGTGTTTCCCTCTCTCTCTGCCCCTCCCCGCTCACCCTCTGTCTCTCTCAGAAATAAATAAAACATTTAAAAACAAACAATGTTCCTGTGAACATTCCTATACATGTATTTTGGTATGCATGTGCATGAGTTTCTCTAGGGTATATATTCAGGTATGGGATTGCTGGTCCTTAAGTATTTTTTATTGCTTGTTTTAGCAGTTTTATTCATCATTAAGTTTATCTGGTAATGCCAAACTGTTTTCAAAGATACCTGAAGAAATACACACTCCCACAACAGTGTTATTTTACATAGTTGCCATCACTTGGTCCTGCCAACTTTCTCATTTTTACCAGTCTGGTGGATGCATGCATGATGCTGTCTTACTGTAAAAGTTTTAATTTGTATTTGCTTGATTACTAATGAGATTGAGCTCTGTTTTGTATGCGTATTGACTATTTGAATTTACTCTTTTGTAAATTGCCTATTTGAATTTTTTGCCATTCTCCCCCTTTGTTTTTTCCCTTTGTATTATTCTTTTTCTTATTGATTTGTGTGAGTACTTTGTACATATTCAATGTATTAACCCACTTATTGATTATATGTTTTGCAAATATCTTTTCCCACCCTGTGGTTTTTAAAAATTCTTTTTATGGAGGGGCATCTTGGTGACTCAGTGAGTTGAGCATTTGACTCTTGATTTTTGCTCTGGTCATGATCCCAGGGTCATGGGATTGAGCCCCACATTGGACTCCGGGTTGAATGTGGAAGCTGCTTAAGAGTCTCTTTCTCTGGGCGCTTGGGTGGCTCAGTTGGTTGAGCGCCCAACTTTGGCTCGGGTAATATCTCTGGGTTCATGAGTTCAGGCGCTACATCGGGCTCACTGCTATTAGTGCAGAGCCTGCTTCAGAGCCTCTGTCCCCCTCTCTCTTTGCCCCATCCCCACTTGCACTCTCTCTCTCTCTCTCAAAAATAAATGAAAACATTAAAAAAAAAGTGTCTCTTTCTCTCTCTCCCTCTACCCTTCTCCCTTGCTCTGTCTTGTGCATGCTCTCTCTCTCAAGAAATTATTTTTATGGAGTCTTTTGAAAACTAAGTTCTCAGTTTTAATATAATTGATCAGTTTATCTCTCTCTCTCTCTCTCTCTTTTCTAATGGTTAGTACTTTTGAGGTCTTCTTTAAGAAATATTTTATTACCTTTTGGGTGGCTCAGTCAGCTAAATGTCTGATTCTTGGTTGGTTTCCACTTAAGTCATCTTACAGTTGTGGGATCGAGCCTAGGGTAGGGCTCTGTGCTGACAGCATGAAGCCTGCTTGGGATTCTCTCTCTCTCTCTCTCTCTCTCTCTCTCTCTCTCTCTCTTCCTCTCTCCTCCCCTGCTCGCTCACTCTCTCTCGATAAATAATAAACTTAAAAAAAAAAGAAATATTTTATAAACCTGTGGTCATTATGATATTCATGTATATTATCATAAACCTTCTAGTTGGCTCCTTTATATTTAGGTTTATATTCCACCTGGACTTGATATGTGTATAAGAATTTTAATTTTTTTCCAAATAGATTATCCTTTCCCTATTGACCTGCCCTGCCACTTCTATAATAGATTGTGTCATTTGTGGGTCTTTGGGTTCTCTATTTTGTTTTTTTGGGCTGGTTATACATATTTTCACCAATTATAAATACTCTTAATTATAATAAGGCTTAGAATTTGGTAGAATAACTCCCCCCACCATTTAAAAAAGTGTCTTGCTTTCCCCTAGTCCTTTGAATTGCCTTGTATATTTTAGAATCCACCAAAAAACAAACAAAAATCCCCAAGTCCTATTAGAATTTGATTGGGATTACATTGAATCTAAACATCAATTTGACAGAGAAATGACGTCCTTATAATACTGAGTTTCCAATCCCTGATTATGGTGTATCTCTTCATTTATTTAGGTCTTCCTTATATCATACAACAAAATTTTATAATTTTCTCTGTCAGGTTTTTGCATATCTTTTGTTAGATTTATTTCTAAGTATATAACCATTTTGTATCTAGCTACATACCTTGTTAAACTCATGTTAACTCTAAAAATGTATCTGTGACTTTTGTATTTTCTGTATAGACAGCCATATCATCTGGAAATTATGAATTTTTGTTTTTTCCTTTCCAAACCTTATAGCTGATTTGCTTTTTTGTCTTGCTCTATAGATGGTTATCTTGCATTACTATGTAGATTATTACCCTTTCTATTTAACATTGTATTCATACTGAGTGTCCTCATTTTGTTTATGATCTCAGAGGGAGGGGAGCTTTCTATGTTTCACTTAATAGTAAGCCTAATGGTTGCTGTAGGTTTTTTTGTAGATACTCTTAATCTGAGTTCCCTAGAAAACTGAGACCGATACAAGGATTAAGGTTGAGGGTTTATCTGGGAGGCATAATCCCAGGGATCCTGAGAAGAGGGAAGTGAGGCAGAGATGGGAAACAATGTCAGGTGATACCTTATCTCATTGGCCTCTGCTTCACAAAGGACTGGAGAGACATTGTTTGGCAGGTGTGCTTGCTTGGTCACACAGGGTATCTTTGGACAGAGGAACAGTTTCTCACATCAGTAGATGGGAGTCTAGAAGAAGAAATTTATCTCTCTGCTCTTCTCTTGCATCCTGTTTTCCGTTAGTCAATTCAATCTCCTGAGAGAGTGAACTCCCCTTCACTTCTGGGTTGCGTCATTTTGACCCCTTTGGCAACCAGTGTAGATGTGTCGCTAATTTTTCAGTGGCTTTTTACAGAGGAGACATTTTGGTTGCATTTGACAGAATCTCCAGTCAGATTAATTTGCATATAACTGAGTATGTCAGGTCCAGGGATACAGATGATATCAGCAGCCTCTCATCTTCGCATCTTTGATAGATTTTCCACTGAATGGTTACAATGATTGTTGACAGCCCTAGGCTCAAATCCTACCATTTAGTTTTGGCAGAAAACATTCAGGAACTCAATTATTGGTCTGGCTTGTATCACATGTCCTTCCTTGAACAGATTACTGTGTTTAGGGATATAGGGGTTGCTGGCCATTCCTGGTCACCTGTTCACCTCAGCTTGGAGGAGAGAGGTGATGGTGTCAGCCCCACCCAATCCTAAGTAAGGAGTTCCTTACCAAAAAGAAGGGGTTCCTAACCAAAAGAAGGAGGAGGGTTAGAGTGCTGGTCACACCAAAACAACTGATATTCCTTCAAATTGGTCATTGTAACTTGTTGAGATCACTAAAATTATCTAAACATAAAGCAATATAGTCAATTGTGCTACCTGCTAAAATTTAAATGTAACTGGTAAATACAAAAATCTAAAGAAAAGCGTTGTAGCCTGATGCAGCCGTGGATCCCTGTTCCTTAAAACTTTAAGTTTAGCTCTGACTTTAATGCCAATCCCTAGCCCTCACAAGGAGGTCTGCTTCGATGTTGTGTTTTGGACTTCCCTTGCCTCTTTCTGCATTTGCACTCCTGCATCTCATTTGTCCTCTGACACCAAAAGCTGCAATCATATCAGCCATTTAATGATTTTCATAAACTTTGCTGAAGATACAGGGATTGTGGGAAGGAGCTGAAGGGTGCAAGACTTTCTTACAGACTCCACTCTTCCTCTTCTTTTTCCTCCCTTTATCATTGTTTCTCTGACTGGGAAGCAATTTCTTCCTCTTACCTTCACAGAGCAATTCCAGTCATTCCTAGGCTCTGTTTTTTTTTTAGTTTATTTATTTATTTTGAAAGAGAGAGAGAGACAGAGAGAGCGCAAGTGGGGAAGGGGCAGAGAGAGGGAGAGAGAATACCAGGCAGGCTCCTTACTGTCAGTGCAGAGCCTGATGTGGGTCTAGAACTCACAAACCATGAGATCATGACCTGAGCTGAAGTCGGCTGCTCAACTGACTGAGCCATCCAGGTACCCCGGCTCGCTCTTTCTTTCTTTCTTTCTTTCTTTCTTTCTTTCTTTCTTTCTTTCTTTCTTTCTTTCTTTCTCTCTCTCTCTCTCTCTCTCTCTCTCTCTCTCTCTCTCTTTCTCTTAATGTTTATTTATATTTAAGACTCGCTCTTTCTTTCTTTCTTTCTTTCTCTCTCTCTTTCTCTTAATGTTTATTTATATTTAAGAGAGAGAGAGCGCAAGCAATGGTGGGGCAGAGAGAGAGGGAGACACAGAATCTGTGTGGTATACTTTACCTACCATAAATTAATTCACTTTAAGTGTACCCTTCAGTGATTTTTAGTAAACTGATAGAGTTATGAGAAACCATCACCCACAATCTACTTTCAGAGCATTTCCATCACCCCCTAAAACCCCTTGTGCCCATTTACTTCCTATTCCCATTCCAAGTCCCAGGCAACCACTAACCCATTTTCTGCCTGCCTCTCTCTCTAGATTTGCTTTTCCTCTACATATGTAGCTCTTTGTGCCTGGTTTCCTTCACTTAGCATAATATTTTCATGATTCAGCATGTATGAGTACTTCATTCCCTTTTATAGTTGAATAATCCATTACATGTCTGTCATACATTTTGTTTACCTTTTCATCAGTTGATGGACGTTTAGCTTGTTTCTACCTTTTGGCGATGGTGAATAGTGCTTGTGCAAACATTCATGTACGAGCTTCTTTTGAACACCTATTGTCCATTCTTGTGAGTATGTTCCTAGGAATGGAATTTCTGGGTCATCTGGTATTTTATGTTTAATTTTTAAGGACTGCCAAACTCTCCCATAGCAACTGCACCATTTTACATTTTCGTTAGCAATATGTGAGGGTTCAGATTTTTCCACATCCTGGCTAACACTGGTGTTTTCTTTTTGATTGTAGGCATTCTAATGAGTGTGAAGTGGCGTTTCATTGTGGTTTTGATTTGCATTTCCCTAATGATTTTGTGATGTTTTCTTGTGCTTATTGGCCATTCACATATCTTCTTTGGTGAAATATCTATTCCTGTCTTTTTCTCATTTTTAATTTGGTTATTTAATCTTGTTTTTGAATTGTAGGAGTTTTTTTATATGTTCAGAATACAAGTCTTTTATTAGGTACATGATTTACAAATATTTTCTCCCTGTCTGCTTAGTTTCTTATTTTCTAAATGGTGAATTTTGAAGCAGAGATATTAAATTTTGATGAAGTCCAATGCATCAAATTTTTTTTTTCTTATTATAGATCATGATTTTGGTGTCAGTCTCTAAGACTCTCCTTAATTCATGGTCAAGATTTCCTTCTCTCTTCTGCAAGTTTTTATAGTTTCAGCTCTTACTTTAGGTTTATGATCCATTTGCATTAATTTTTGTGCATGGTGTGAGATAAGGGTCTAAATTCATCTTTTGTGTGTGAATGTTCTTTTGCAACACTGTTTGTTGCAAAGACTATTTTTTGTCTCATTGAATTGCCTTGGTACCTTTTTCAAAAATCAGTTGACCGTAAATGTGGTTATTTCTTGACATTCAGTTCTGTTTCATTGATCTGTATGTCTATTCTTAGACTAGTACCAGTGTTCTGAATAGTATTACTTTATAGTAAATTTTGAAATCCAGAAGTGTGAGTCCTCCAACTTTTTATTTCTTTTTCAAAATTGTATTACTCATTCTGGACTTTTTGCATTTCCATAAACATTTCAGGATCAACATCAGTATAAAGTTTGCCAATTTCTGCAAAAATCCTTTTGGGATTTTGATAGGGATTATGCTGAATCTGTAAATTAGTTTGGGGAGAATTTCCATTTGAACCATATTGAGTCTTCAGATCCACAAACAGACTGTGTCTTCATTTATTTAGGTATTATTTGATTTCTCTCAGCAAAGTTTTAAAGTTTTCAGTATGTAAGTCTTGTCCTTCTTTTGCTAAATCTGTTTCTAAGTATTGCTTCTGATGTTACCATGATGGAATTAAAAACTTGTTTTTGGTTTGTTCATTGTAGTATATCGGGATACAATTGATTTTTGAATATTGAACTTGTATCCTCTGACTTTGCTGAACTCGTTAGTTCTAGTAGTGTTTTTTTGTTTGTTTTTTTTTTTTTGTGGGTTTTTTGTTGTTGTTGTTTAATTTTGGGAGAGAGATATAGCATGAGTGGGGAACGGGCAGAGAGAGAGAGGGAGAGAGAATTCCAAGCAGACTCCTCCCTGTCAGCTCAGAGCCCAGTGTGGGGCTCGAACTCACAAACTGTGAGATCATGACCTGAGCCGAGATTAAGAATCCAATGCCCAACTGACTGAACCACCCAGGCACCCCATTTCTAGTAGTTTTTTTGCGAGTTCCTTAGATTTTCTGCATATAGGATTATGTTGGCTGTGAGTAAAGAGTTTTATTTCTTCCTTTTCAATATGAACGCCCTTGATTTGTTTCCGTCTCTTTCTTTCCTTCCCCTGCTACACTGGCTAGAACCTCTAGTACAATGTTGAATAGTGAGAGCAGATACCCTTGCTTTCTCCCCAGTCTAAGGAGGAAAGCATTCAGACTTTCACCATTAAGTATGATACTATTTGTAGGCAGATGGTGTAGAAAAGGGAAGGAGAAGAAAAGATTTGAGAAGTATTTAAGAGCATGAATAGGTCTTAGCAACTAATTGTATACAGGATATAGTTTATATGTTTGTGGGAGATTCTGGCTTTATTTTTATGAAGTAGGGTGGAATTGAAGATACATTTATCTCCTTTTGGGAAGATTGAGTTTTTACAGTAGAGGTTATCTCCCCCCCCCCCACCTCAGTTTTTTTTTAGTTGCCAATTTCAGATCAGCGTTAATTTTTTCAAATGGTAAATTTTTAAATTCTTTTTGTGTGTAGTTATAAGCTGGTATGTTCTATGAGGTAGGCAACAATGTTATCACCATGTTTTTAGTTGAGGAAATTGAATTATGGTGGAATATTCTAGATCAGAGTGATGGAGACATCCACGTCCCTTTCAAACAGTGCTTTCTAAATCTTTGACTTATATGCTATTCCAAAATTGTGTCAGATGGGATACATGAGTCATAGACATCTTTTTTTCCTTATCCTCCCCCAAAAAGGAACTATGTCTTAAATGTTAAGTGTATTATATAGAAGGATTTCTGTTCTTTGGTTTTAACAAATCAATCTCGATCTGTTTTTGTTTTCTTAGACCTTTAGTGGTTACTGGTCCACTGTGAACCTAAATTCCCGAAGAGTTCAACACAGGCTAACTGATAAGTGACAGGGCCTCAGACAGGAGTTTTATTTGGCCAGCCATGAAAGATAGGAAGCAGATCATAACAGTGGTGGTGGTTGTAATTACAGTGCTCCTATTAATATGTTAGTGTATACACTAGACATTTTCACTGAGTATCTTTAGCTGACCTCATAGGCTAGGTTTTTGAGACTAGAGAACTCATTAATATGAACTGCAGCTAGAATCGTCGACTTTTGGAAACTTACTTTCAAGGAAATAGGCCTTAGGAGCTTTGTGGATCTGAATACAAACCCTGCCTCTCTACCTTTAATAAGCTTGGGAAGTTCCTTTATTTTTGACGTTTATCTAAAAATATCTGTTTTTTTCTGACTATAAAATAATATATGGTGCTGCAGAAAATTTGGAAATACAAAAGGCCCAAAAGAGAAAATAAGGATCATTCATAATTTTAGATTTAGACAAAAATCTCTAATGGAGCTTGGATTCCAGTGATAATCTTTGCAAAAACTAGAAATAGCCTAAATGTTTACCAATAGAGACTGCTGGCTAAATATGTTCTGGTTTACCCATATCTTGACCTCTGTAGCAGATAAAAATTAGGAGAGCAGTGTTTAAGAGTGGGGCTCCATGTTCAGATCTTGGTTTTATTCCTTATTAGTTATGTGACCTTAACCTCTTGATGCTTAAGTATCCTGATATAATGCCTACTTCATAGAGTTTTTCTGAGGATTAAATGAGGTATAACAAATCTAACCCTTTACACAGTATCTGGCACACAAGTTGTAAATGCTTGATAACTAGTGTTAGACCATTACTAATTTTATGTGCTGATATGGAAAGATTCCCAAGATATATTAAGTGTATAATATAAGGTATCAAAAAAGGTTTTTTATTGTACGATGTCATGTGGACATTAAAAAGTAGATGCATCTTTTTTTTTTTTCTTGTAAAGTTTATGTATTTATTTGAGAGAGAGAGAGAAAGAGAGCGTGCAGGGGAGGGGCAGAGACAGAATCCCAAGCAAGTTCTGCGCTATCAGCAGGGAGCCCAGTGTGGTACTCAAACTCATGCACCTTGAGATCATGACCTGAGCTGATAGCAAGAGTCAGACGATTAACTGACTGAGCCACCCAGGCGTCCCGTCACATCTTTTTCTTGAAGGATACCTGATAAAATATTAAGTGGTTACATTTGGGGAATAGAACTGGGGATTGGAGATGGTAGAGAGATGTACCTTTTGTTTTTATCTCTTTGTGAAATTTGAATTTTTTAATGCCAGGTACATACTCCTTTTGTTTACTGTCTTTTCTTTTTTTTTTTTTTTTAATTTTTTTTTTTGTCTTTAGTTGGAGATAGTATTTTTTTTAACGTTTATTTATTTTTTTGAGACAGAGAGAGACAGAGCATGAACGGGGGAGGGTCAGAGAGAGAGGGAGACACAGAATCCGAAACAGGCTCCAGGCTCTGAGCTGTCAGCACAGAGCCTGACGCGGGGCTCGAACCCAAGGACCGTGAGATCATGACCTGAGCCGAAGTCGGCCGCTTAACCGACTGAGCCACCCAGGCGCCCCTGTTTTCTGTCTTAAAAGATGTCTTTCTGGGCCGCCTGGCTGGCTCAGTCAGTAGAGTATGTGACTCTTCATCTCAGGGTCATGAGTTCAAGACCCACTTTGGGTGGGTGTGGAACCTACTTCAAAAGATGCCTTCTTTTATAGAGTTGTTTCTTTTTTTTTCTCTCCAGGTTGGAAAATCGTATTTCCTCTGCTTCTCATAGTAACTTTATTTACGTAATTGTAGGGTTTGAACATAGTTCTGGAACCAGACCTTTGCAGATATGCTAAAGACATATTAGAGACTATTTTGAGATAAGTGAAAATATCATATATCTTGTTTAAAAAGAAGAGTTTCACATGGAATAGAACATTGTGTTTCCGTGTTTCGCTTAGCAAATGGGACAGTAATGATGTCAGCAAGGTTCTTAAAGAAAAGGTTATAGGGGCGCCTGGGTGGCGCAGCCGGTTAAGCGTCCGACTTCAGCCAGGTCACGATCTCGCGGTCTGTGAGTTCGAGCCCCGCGTCGGGCTCTGGGCTGATGGCTCGGAGCCTGGAGCCTGTTTCCGATTCTGTGTCTCCCTCTCTCTCTGCCCCTCCCCCGTTCATGCTCTGTCTCTCTCTGTCCCAAAATAAATAAACGTTGAAAAAAAAAAATTAAAAAAAAAAAAAAGAAAAGGTTATATATTTAGAATTCTTCTGTGGATTCAGATTTCACCCCCCTGTCCCCCAGCAAATATTTACCTGTTTGGCAGTAATAGATAAAAAGTCATAATTCCTTGTCCTTTCCCAATCAATTAAAAACCAACCATACTTACAAATTAGTCTTCTCTAAAAGGTATTTGGAAGTTTCATAAACTGAGTAGTCTCAAAATTCATTCTTACTCCCTATCTCCTTTTCTCTGTTTGTACTCTTATACCCATGTCTCCATTTCTCTCTTTCTCTCTCCATTGTCTCAAATATGAGGTTGTAAAGATTAATAGGATATAGTCCCTGTCTTCAAGAAGCTCACATCTGTTGTTCCATTCTAGCATTCTTACCTAACTACTTTCCTGTGGGGAAAGAACTATGAAAATTTCTCTCTATTCCCATTTTTTCACTTCAGCTTAAACATTTATTAAGTACTTAGGATATGCCAGGCACTCTGCTAGAAGGTGCAAAGGTAAATGAAGTCCCACCTTTTACTGCTTGGTTTCTTGCAAGGAGATTGGTAAATAGATTTCAAAACAATTTGATAGATGCTATGTCTGCGATATTGTTTGGTTATCACAAGGAGATAGTTTTTGATAGAAAAGTGCCACCAGACAGAATTAAAGAATATACATTTTCTTTAATGGCAGAAATTAACATGCTTTGAGACATTTGTACAAAATAAGAGCCAGAATAGCATACTCCAATCAGAAGTAAAGTTTCCTTGTCCTCCCTAATTCCTCAAGAAATTGCAAAGGTGCCTCTGAAGAGTGAGAATGTGCCAAGCCTGAGAAGCCAAGTTCTCAAATCCTTCACTGTACCTTTTTTTCTTCAACCATACTTTTATATTGGAGGGTTGCATTAGTATTCCAGAAGAACCTGCCTTGCAATTTATGTGCTTCTATCAAAGAGAATGTTTACAAACCTTTGGGCTTTCCTACTCTTGAAATCAAACGTTGTCAGCAAGGCCAGGTTCTTAGTCCATGGTGAAAAGCAGTGTGGCTGGTCTGCTGCCTGTCTGAATTAGCCTCCTGGAAACTGTTTCCTTGAATGTATATGGATGAACACAGAGTACTTGGAAAGGACAGAGGAGGAGTATCTAATCTGAGTGGAACAGAACAGAAATAATCAGGCAGGGCTTTATAGAGAACATGATATGCTTCTCGAAGGGTATTTGCCTCATCTGTACTCCATAGTTAGTTAGTTTTGTCCATTAGGGTAGATTGATAATAACTGAAGAGTTTAAAGCTAAATTGCTGACATCATTTGTATCTTTGAAATATAGGGACATTTCTTGGATTACTATAATAATACTGTTACACACATTAAAAAAACAATAATTCTTCATTGTGTTATACCTTGTCCATATTCACATTTCTCATTATCCCCAACAATGTGTTTTGTAGCTAGTTTGTTCAAATCAGGATCCAGTTAGGAACCATTCATTACATTTAGTTTTATCTCTCAGTCTTTTTTTTCTTCTTTTAAGTAGACTTTACTTTTTTCATATGATGTCTTTTTTATGCTAAACGTTACTCTGTCTTTCGATACTCATCATGCTAATTTGTTGAAGAGACTTGTGGTACAGAATGACCTGCCTTCTGGTTTTTGTCTGATTGCTTCCTTTGGCACTAGTTTGTTTTAGTGTTCTCTGTATTTCCTGTAAACTGGGTGTTAGATGTATAGGTTTGATTTAATTCAGGTTAAACATTTTTTTGGCACAGATACTTAGGAGGTAACACAATGTTGCATTTCTTTAATCTATTGTTTTCTTTTTTTTTCTAGTAAATTTTGATTTATCCAATGTGACTGCTATTCCTAAAAAAGCCTTTATTTGCAGGAGGTAGGCAGTGGCATTGGATGGTAACGAATATTAAAAAAAATTACAAGTAGAAAAATATCACCGTGCATTATATCTAAGGTAAATGCTTTGTGTTACTTGATATGTGTGTATATATACACACACATCATACACGTTTGTATTTGTATGTACAGAGACACATATATACACAAACACATCGATACATACAGACATGATAGATTGCATATATACTGGATTGTGATGTAAGCCTTATTTTGTACTCTGGGTCCCATTCAGAAAAGTTTGACAATCATTAGAGGAACTGACTCATTGTTTGTGAGCTATGCTGTATCTCTGCACCCCTTGGAGTGAGAACAGCTTATCAAGGTAAATTCCTATACCAAAGGTATAGACCACTATTTACTGTTCCACATATTGGGGAAACCATGTGTGATAATACAAATGAACCAACGGCTGTCATCAACCAAACTACATATTATGTATTGTTAAAAGTTCTTAAACATACTCCTTTGAGTTTCCTAATTCATTTCAGGAAGGATTTAGTCCACTCCATCTTTATGTTGCTACTTGCAAACACTTTTGCTTTGCTAGTTCTTATAGTAGATCTTCATACATTTGTGGAAAGAAGTCCTCTTCAGATTTTGTTCTGCCTAGGTAAACCATTTCCCACCTGATGTCTCCATTTCTTGTCTGTGCTTTAGATAGATGGGCCACACGTGGCCATCCAAGTACCCTGGAAGGGTTTGGAGGCTCGTAGACCTTTGTACTCTTCCTCCCCTTAACGTTCTTCATATGGAGTGGTCAGAAAGTAGCGCCTATGTTCCATAGAGTGTCAGGGGCTTATAATTAAAGAGAAGGAAGCCTTCAGTGATTAATATGGGAAATCCCTTAGCATTTCCACAGTCTGTTGATACCAATGAGTGTCTTGGGCTTTTCATCCAGCAGGAAATGGTGGACATCATTTTTTCCACATTAAGTGCTTCAAGCATGTCATACTGCAGAAATCCATTTGTATTTGTCTCTATCTCAGACTGTGGCTTAAAGAAATCATCCTGAGATATGATCCTGCAGTTTGGGAGATGTTTCTTAGCCAGTGTTATCTTCCTGCCATTTGTCATACCACTAATTCCAATGACAAATGTTTTCATAATTACTTTTGAAAATCACGTCTTCCTAAAGTTTCCAGGTGCCAGTTTGAGTCCTCCCAGGCAAAGCGGCAGAAATGCTGGCCAGGTGCATACCTGTCACTGACCCACCGTAACCCCCAAAGATTGCTAACTGTGAGGCTCACGGCCCCTCTTTCCACATCCTTACCGGGTCAGAGGTGGCCTAGATCTAATCGATTGTTTTTTTTATTTTGCTCTTCATTGTCTTTAATGCCAACTATACACAGTGGTACAACTATGATTCAACCCGTCAGTCACCAATCTTGGGTTTGGATAGTCATAACACTGGAGTATCTATCAGCTGCTCTTTTCCATTTTCTTTTGGGGATTTTTAGCTAGTCCTTTTTTGCCTTGTCTCTGATGTATTCTCTTACCTGATATATTGCCTGGTGTATCCTTCTACCCTTCCCTTCTTCTCTGACTTTTATGTTATGTATAAACAGTGCCAGTTCCAAGAGATCTTATTTTCTTCTTTGACATAGAACATTGTGGCTCTTTTTTGTGACTTTATAGGAAAAGCTCAACTAAACTCTTTTTTATTTTTGTCTAAACTCTCCTTACTCCTCTTTTTTGTTAAATTGTATTTATTTGTTTTTAGATTTATTTTATTTTTTAAGTAAGCTCTACGTGGGACTTGAACTTAGAACCCTGAGATCAAGAGAGGTTAAGGTCTACCAGACTCCCCTCTCCTTACTCATCTTTACTAAGGTTTTACTTCTGATCCCATGAAGAATGACTAGAGATGAGAGAAGCCCAGATTGGTCATTCTGGAAATCATAGTCAGATGGGGCATCTGAAAGTGGGAGGAGATTAGAAGAAAGATTAAATGCAACATAATTTCCTTCAGGATGTGAGTCCTTGTTGGTTATTTCCAATATCCTATGGTGAATGACCTTAGTGAGTGCTTTCTCTTGTGAAAATTATAATGCCTGTTGACATAATGAGGGAGCTTGTGGAAATGGAGAGAATTGATAAGAAGGCAAATAGGTCAAGTATTCCATCATGTTCTTTTGGGTGGGGAAGACGGTATTCTCTCATAATTTAGGAGCATGAGTACCTATGGAATTTTTGATTTATTCTTTCCACTTTGCAGTTAATATTAATAGCTTATTAGAAGTAAAAAAGGCTTCCCTGTATTTCCCTGCTATAGAGCTATCACTAGGAGTAGGAAAAATAATTATTGGAAAAAGCAATCTACAGTAGTCTCCCATTATCCACAGTTTTACTTTCCGTTGTCATCCTCAGAGAGCAGATGATTCTCCTTCTGACCATCCAGCATGTCTCATTTTAGTAGTAGCCTAATGTCACGTTGTAGTGCCTACAGCATTCACCTCACTTCGTCTCATTATGTAGGCATTTATCATTTCACATCACAAGAAAAAAGAATACAGTACAATACGGTATTTTGAGAGAACACATTTATATAACTTTTATTACAGTATATTGTTTAATTGCTCTATTTTATTAGTTATTGTTAATCTCTTTGCCTCACTTCTAAAAAAATTATTTAAATTCAAGTTAGTTAACATACAGTGTAGTACTTACATATAACACCCATTGCTCATCCCAACAAGTGCCCTCCTTAATACTCATCATTTGTAAATTAAACTTTTTCATAGGTAAGTATGTATAGGAAAAAACATATAGATAGGGTTCAGTATAATCCAGAGTTTCAGGCATCCACTGGGGGTCTCAGAACTATTCCCTATGGGTAAGTAAGGACTCTTTTATGATAAAGGACTTTAACTGATATAGGAACTATATTTATTCAGCATTTTTTTTGTCTTGAATACTTCGGGCCATAGTGTGGTTAAGAGATTTTATTTCTTGGGAAAATTTTCTCAGTACTATTCCATGAAATCTTTTCATGCAGAGGGTATCAGTATGAATACATCCCTTGTTTGGGCAATATTTTTATTGCTATCATAGCCCATATGGAAATGGTTTTTATTTTCAAGTTACTACTAATTTTGTTTTTGGGGGAAATTTTGTCATATAGAAATAAGACAAATATTTGTAGCATGGGGATTATCTTTTGTTGTATGTCTCTTTTAATAAAGAAAAGATCATCTCTTTTTGAGGAAACCATATTTCACTTAAGTTTCACTGCTTAACATCTTCTGAAAACAGGATATGTCTTCCACTTAATTGATGGTATGGTGGTTAATTGGCAATTTTTTTTTTCTTAGCTGTACATGAAGTAGTAGCAGGTCTTAACAACTAATGACATCCTGTGTTTGATAAAATTCAGATTACTCATGGTTTAGCCCCAGAAACAGTGAGGTAGTGCTGAGATTGGTAGACCAAGTTGAACAGCTCTGAGGAAGGGAGACACAGAATATTTGTTCTATGTTGCCCTACGAAAAACTTTTTCATATTCTCATCTAAGTCTTAAAAGAATCAGGAGATTTTAAGGCCTTTAAACTAAACACAATAGTGAGCACCCATAATATAGGCTTCATTAAGAGGACTAAGGGAAATTCTAAACTGAAGTGAACTTTCTTGTCTTCTCACATCTGGTGGAAAGTACAGAGAATTCCCTTCTATATTTCCCCAGCAAGTTTCCCTTGTTATTAACATCCTGAGTTAGTGTGGTACATTTGTTTTAATTGATGAGCCAATATAGATACATTATTATTAACTACAGTCCTTAGATTACATTGGGTTTACTCTTTGTGTTGTACATTCTGCAGGTTTTAACAGATGTATAAGGAATCTATCTACCATTGTAGAATCATACAGAATAGTTTTGCTGCCCTAAAAATTCCCTATGCACTATTTATTTGTCTCTTCCTTTTCCTCCCCATTCCAACATGGGCAACCCCTATGTTTTTTAATGTCTCCATAGTTTTGCCTTCTCAAGAATGTCACATAGTTGAAGTCCTACAGTAAGTAGACTTTTCAGACTGGATTGTTTCACTTGCAGTATTCTTTTAAGGTTCTTCCATGTCTTTTGTCACTTGATATCCTATTTCTTCTTGTTGTTGAATAATATTGCATTGTATGGATGTACCACACTTTGTATATCCATTTACCTACTGAAGGATAAACTTCTAGGTTCCAGCAGTTATGAATAACGAATTAGTTTTTTATAACACACAAAAATGTTCTAAAGTATCTCAGATCACTGAGGTAATTCAGTATCTTGAGATTGAAAGAAAAACTTTTTCACCTTTGTATGAAAAGTTTCTAATTGAGTAGTAGGCTCAAAACAGTGCTTGACAAATGTGTGGAATGATTGAATATGAAAAAAGGAAAGGGGTATGGAAGAGAAGAAAGAGGGGAAGATTGTATCATAAATTTGGATAATTTTTGGAAAATGAGATTTTGTAGAAATTCAGCTGGAAATTTGAACGGGGACCAAGATGCAAAGGGCTCTGAATTCAGAGCATGAGAACACTGCAGGACGCAAGTATCATCAAGCTGGCCCAGAAACCAGGTCATTAGACCTGTTTCAGCTGATTTGCAGTAAAATGGTAGGAGAAAGTAGGGTTTAGATTTTGGAAAAGAGTAAAAAAAAAAAAAAGCAAAACCCAGAAGGCTAGTTTTGTAAAATAAGGAAGTGGCCAGTTGGTGATCGTAGTGTAGAAGTTAGATAGTGACTACAGAAAGTTAATTGCACAAAATCTATGGATAGTGGTGTTTATTTTATGTTGTGTTATAATTCCTTTTTTGGGGGGTTATAATTTCTATTTAATAAAAATGTTACTAATGCGGGGATGTTATTTATTGGATTTGGGACTCACTGAATATTTTGCTTTATAGTTTTGGAAAATGTAAGGAAAATGGGAGACTAATGAGGTATAAAGTCATTTGAATTTCTTTTTTCTTTTTTTAATATTTATTTATTTTTGAGAGAGAGAGAGAGAGAATGAGCAGGGGAAGAGCAGAGAGAAAGGGAGACACAGAATCCAAAGCAGGCTCCAGGCTCTGAGGTGTCAGCACAGAGCCCGACCTGGAGCTTGAACCCACGCAATGTGAGATCATGACCTGAGCTGAAGTCAGCTGCTTAACTAACTGAGCCACCCAGGTGCCCCAAAAGTCATTTGAATTTCTAAAATATTTCTGTTTCAGAAATGCTATTTCAGTAAATTTGAAATACTAGTATGCCCCCAAGGGTCACTAACCAGCTTGAAATTGTGGAACTTTTAAACTCTAATCCTAATTCAAATAAAGATTTATCTGTTGTATTATGGTAATTCTTTTGTGATTTACTTCATTTGTCAAAAAGTTCAGTAATATTGTATATTTCATAGGGCTAACCAGTCACCTGTTTTGAGTGCCACATGCTAAATATTTTAGGGAAAACAATGGTGAATTAAACACTGCCTCTTTTTATATAGAGTGTATATAAAATGTGGAAAAAATAACTAGGAAGGAGGAAAATGCATTAGATTATAAATGAAAGTCTTAATGAAAGGTGGAATTATTTTTGTTTGGGGTGAGCTATCATAAGTTTGTATACAGTTCCTGTCATTTAGGTTTTACCCTTAAAACTAGTTAAGAATTGAATTTGTGGATACAGGACAGAAACAACATTGTGGAAAACAATTTATGTTCACTGACAAGAATTTAGGAAAGGACATGCAAGGCTGGAACCAGGTGATTAGGGTCAGATCGTGGAAAGCCATTAATGCCATAGTATTAAGGTGATTTTTTGTTACTTAAGTAAAAATAGGGAATAGTTTTCTGGGGCATGAATGAAGAGCTAACAATATTAGATAGGAAAGAAGAGTTTTTTTCTTCCTAATTCTTTGTTTATAAAATATTTTAGAATTTTATATCTTTAAGATATGCACATTTTAATATATATATCTTATTATAGTTTCTTGCTCTGTCGTAAGCCAAAATATGTTCCCTGAAATGCCATATACAAAAAAAACCTTCTGTAAGTTGGCTTTCACTTTTGTGTCCTACATCAGCATAAAGATGTTGTACTGTAATTATAGGCAGTATTTACTGAAATATCTTACAAATTTATGACCCTATTGATACTCTGAGATTTTGTTGGTTTTTAAATGGATATTTAATATACTTAGTTTCTTACCATTTTAAACTAAGTTGTTTTCTTTTTAATTTTTTTATATGTTTATTTCTTTTTGAGGGAGAGAGAGACAGACAGTCGGAATGCAAGCAGGCAAGGGGCAGAGAGAGAGGGAGACACAAAATCTGAAGCAGACTCCAGGCTCTGAGCTGTCAGCACAGAGCCCTATGCGGGACTCGAACTCATGAACCACAAGATTATGACCTGAACTGAAGTTGGACGCTTAACCGACTGAGCCACCCAGGCTCCCCGGTTGTTTCTTTTTAAAATAATATATTTGCTTTCTTTGTTGTAGAACTGTGGCTGCTGAAGTCAGGAAGCAGATCTCTGGACAATACAGTGGTTCTCCCCAACTGCTCAAAAACCTCAACATTGTTGGTAATATATCCCATCATACCACAGTAAGTAGCATATTTAAAATATGGGATGTTACTGGTGTGTTACTGACGAGGCCATGACAAAATAGTGGAAAGACAAGACCAATGGATTTTGGGTTCCATCATTAGTCTCATAAACTTACTTGTTGCTACCCCTGTCTTTCCTGAAATTTGAGTTGGAGAATAATGTTAGGAGGTGTGATACAGGTGTTGATTTCTGAGTCAACTTTGAAACTTTACATTCAGGATTTATCAACTCTGGAACTTTATAGGTAAGACTTCCCAGATCCAAGTTGATTCATTACAGGAACCTTTAGGAATCTGTTCTAGAAATAGTTACTGAAGGCAGCATTAGATAAATATGTGGATTTGTAGTATTGTATGTCCCCTTTAATAGAAGGGAATATACAATTATTGAATCATTGCCTTAACCAGGTGCTATGTCAGAGACATAAACATGTTTTTTTTCTTTTTTTAAAGTTTTATTTATTTATTTTGAGGGTGAAAGGGGGAGAGGGGCAGGGAGAGAGGGAGAAAGAGAATCCCAAGCAGTCTCTATGCTGTCAGTATAGAGCCTGATGGCCTCCGTCTCACAAACTGAGATCATGACCTGAGCCAGAATCAATAGTTGGATGCTTAACCCACTGAGCCACCCAGGTGGCCCTAAACGTGGGTTTTCTTATTAAGGAAACTGGCATGAGGATAATCAATTTTGATAAAAAATGGATACTTATTAGAGTAAGAATATAAATTAAAACTATGCCTCTATTTGTCAAAAATTAAAAAAGTAGTTAAGAGTGACTTTTGGGGGCACCTGGGTGGCTCAGTCGGTTGAGCGTCTGACTTTGGCTCAGGTCATGACCTCACAGTTCGCGAGTTTGAGCCCCGCATCGGGCTCTGTGCTGACAGCTCAGAGCCTGGAGCCTGCTTTGGATTCTGTCTCCCTCTCTTTCTGCCCCTCTCCCGCTCATGCTCGCTCTCTCTCTCTCTCTCTCTCTCTCTCTGTCTCTCTCTGTCAAAAATAAATAAACATCAAAAAAAATTTTGGGGGTGCCTGAGTGGCTCAGTCGGTTAAGCGTCGGACTTCAGCTCAGGTCGTGATCTCACAGTCTGTGAGTTTGAGCCCCTCATAAGGCTCTGTGCTGACAGCTCAGAGCCTGGAGCCTGTTTCAGATTCTGTGTCTCTCTCTCTGCCCTTCCCTGGCTCATGCTCTGTCTCTCTCTGTCTCAAAAATAAATAAAAACATTAAAAAAAAAAAAAAGTGACTTTGGTGGAATTATGTATTTACACTTATTTTTTTAAAGTTTATTTATTTTTGGAAGAGAGTGTGTGCATGCATGTTCAAGCAGGGCAGGGGCAGAGAGAGAGAGGGAGACAGGATCCAAAGCATGCTCTGCGCTGACAGCAGAGCCCTATGCGGGACTGGAACTCAAAACCGTGAGATCATGACCTGACCTGACGTGACCTGAAGTCAGAGCCTTAACCGACTGAGCCACCCAGGTGCCCTGTTAACACTTCATTTAGGTACTAAACGGTACCAATTATTGAAAAAAGATGGTATGACAGAATATAACAGTTTGATTGCCTTGTAATGACAGGTTTATAATGTTTGTGTTTTTAAAAGTTTTAAAGATGAAATTTAATAACAGTTACATGCTGATTGGAGAAACTTTAGAATATATGGATTTCTGGGTGATTTCAATGTACATGGAGGTGATTCTTTTAATACCCTCTCAGAATCTTGAACTCCTTTTCTGTACTGATAACCTATGTCTCGTATCATACCTCAGCTACTCACTTCCATAGTCATACCTTAGATTTGGTCATTATAAATAATTTTAACCCCTTTGTAATCTCAGTTTTATGCTTCTTACTCTCTGGCTACTACGTCTTATCTTTCTTGCTCTCTTGTTTTAGTATCCTGACTCCCAGCTGTCTTTCACCCCCACCAGAATCTAGAATCCATGATTCTACTAACTTTTTCCTGCCCCTCACCTTTCAATGTTTTCTTTTCTTTCCTTACCAAACTTAAATTATTTGTTGATCGTCATAATTACTCTCTTGCATATACATACCCTTGAGTTCCTTAACTTCTCATGTCATCAGCACACCCAGAAGTGCTTTTCAAATCCAGCTCTCTGCTTGTTTCATACCTGCACTTAGCTGAGTGTGGCTCGAGAAAACACAATCCCATTGACTGGTCTCAGTTTATGACCACTCACTTACGTTGGCTTTAATATTTCCAGGCAAATAGTATATTTTCCTAGTCCATTCATTCTCCTACTGTTTTAGTTGACTTATTTCATGCCTCCTTCTCTTAACCCCTAATTGCTGATTCCCATTTTCACTCCTAGGATGACTTGGCTTCATATTGCACTTGTGAAAATTGAAACAGTCAGAAAAGAACTTCCACATACTCCTACCAGCATTTGTGTTCACCGATTGTCATCTGTACCCATGTAGTCTACCTGTTTATTTGTTACTCTAGATGAACCAGTAGTGAACAAGTGGAGGGATTAGTTAATCCCTACTTCTCTGTTATTCAAATACAGTACTTTAAGAATTCTCTCTTCTCTTTTATCACCTTTGCTCTTTATTTTCCTGATCATTCCCATCAGTATACAAACATACTATTATTTCTCCCATGAAAAAAAATCCTGCTTTTTTGCCCTACATTTCTACCTGTCCCCAGCCTCCAGTATATCTTTGCTCTTCTTTGCAACACAGTTCCTTCAAAGGGTTGTCAGAGCTTGATGACTGCAATTTTTCTTCTTGCATTCTCACTGGTAAAGTACTTTTTTAAACTATGAGAATCTTTAAACATACACAGAAATAGACTAGTGTAGAGATTGTTATTTTCTTACTTAACCACAATGCTGTTATCACACTTAACAAAATTAACAGTAATTCCTTGGTATCATCTTATATACAGTACATGCTAGATTTCTTTGATTATCTCATAAATATCTTCATAGTTGGTTTATTCAAATGGAGATCCAAATAAAATTTATAGATGGGATTTAGTCTTAGATCACTTGTGTTAAAACCAAACCAAAAACAAACAAAGCATTTTCTCCCTCCCCCAACTACTACTACTACTACTTCTTCTCCTCCTCCTCCTCCTCCTTCTCCTTCTTCTTCTTCTTCTTCTTTAACTTTTTAATTTTTATTTATTTATTTTTTTGAGAGCGAGAAAGAGAGAGAGCAAAGTGGGGAGGGTCAGAGAGAGAGGTAGAGAGAAATCCCAAGCAGGCTCTGGAGTGTCAGTGTAGAGCCTTTTGTGGGACTCGAACTCATGAACTGTGAGATGTTGACCTCAGCCAAAACGAAGAGTCAGATCCTTAACTGACTGAGACACTCGGCGCCCCTGCCTCCCCCAGCTTCTAACTTTGTTTGATTTTATGCCATTGACTTGTTGAGAAAATCAAATTAGTTGTCTTATAGCATTGCCTGCCTTTTGGATTTTATGTTTGCTTTTTTGTAGACTTGTTTCTGTATCATTTCCTGTAACTGATTAGATTCTGGTTCAACCTTTTTGAAATTTCTTCCCTTATAGACTCATTCTTCTATCTTCTGTATTTCCTATAACTGTTTAGATTCTGTTTTTTTTAACAGCCTTATTGAGTTTTAATTCACATACCAAACAATTCACCCATTTAATTGACAAAATCAGTGGATTTAATATGTTCACAGAAATGTGCAACAGTCTCCACAGTCAATTCAGAACATTTTCATCACCTCAAAAAGAAACTCTTCAGCTTATCACCCTTGTGATAACCCAGTTTTTCCTTTCAGTTCTGTTAGTTTTTGTTTCACATAATTTATAGTTATTTAGTACATACACCTTTAAGATTGCTGTGTCTTCATGTTGGATCATAGCTATTATCATCAGATAATGTCCTCCCCCCCTTTTTAAAGTTTATTTATTTATTTTGAGAAAGAGAGAAAGAGAGTGTGCACAAGGAAGGGAGGGTCAGAGAGAGAGAGAGGGAGAGGGAGAGAAAGAATCCCAAGCAGGCTCTGTGCTCCATTCTGCAAACTGTGAGATGATGACCTGAGCTGAGATCAAGAGACACTTAACTGACTGGGCTACCCAGGCACACTGGTAATGGCCCTTTTTATATACTACTTTGCTTTGCTTTGAAGTCTACTTAACTGATGCTAATACAGTGACTTCTGCTTTCTTTTGATTAATGTCTGTATGGTATATTTTTTTCCATTCCCCTATTTTAACTTCCTTATATTGTCTTATTTGAAGTGAATATTTTGTACACCACACAGGTGGGTCATATTTTAAAATTCATTCTGTCATTCTCTTTTGATTGGTGTATGTAGATCATTTACATTTAATGTTATTATTCTGCTAGGGCTTTAGTCTGCCATTTTAACTTTTGTTTGTTCTCTCTGTTTTTTGTTTTTCTGTTTTTTTTTAATCTTCCTGTGGGTTACCTGAACATTTTTTATAATTCCATTTTGATTTATCTATAGTGTTATTGATTGCATATCTTTGTATAGCCTTTTTAATGGTTGCTTAAGATATTATATGCACATAATTTAATCACAAAACTGGTATTGACATTTTACCAATTTAGGTGAAGTCTAGAAATTTTATGTACCTTTCCATCCCTTTACCTTTATTGTACTATATGTAGACCTCCTTAGATAAGCAATAAGAGGAAGAAGTGCCTTGTAAGAGGAAGAAGTGCCTTGTTATTACTGCATATGAGTAGTCCCTATGTGGTCTCCACTGACACTGTGGGGGTGGAAGGCTCATACCTCCCAGGAGGTATGAAAATCTTAGTTCCCTCCTCTGATTTCTGTGATACCGTGCTTGGTGAGGAGTGTTGGATGCCTTGTTACAGCTTTGTGAGGGTGAAGTCTAGCTTTCCACTTGGCCTTGCTTGTGTAGATAGGGTGGGTCCACAGTTTTTCACATTGTGTTTGGCTGCAGTAGAGTGATTATTGTCTAAAACTTTTCTATTTTGCTTTGTTGCCCCTTTCTTGGTCCTTTGGCTGGGAAGAACAGGATTTTGTTGGGGCTTCCGCTAACCCCAGCTTGCATCATCTTTTTTGGTGTTTCTGGTTTGTGAGCTTTTCTAGCTACAATTCTGGAGTACATAAGGCAAAAAGAAATTTTAGGTAACCCACTGTTGTGCCATTCCTTGCATTCCAAGATCCCTGCTGATTTGCCTTTTTCTCTACCTTTTAGAGTCTTGAAAAAAATGTTTATTTTAGAAAGAGAAAAAGAGACAGACAGACAGGGTGTGAGCAGGGGAGGAGAAAAAAGTGAGAGGGAGACACAGAAGCTGAAGCAGGCTCCCGTCTCTGAGCTGTCAGCACAGAGTCTAATGTGGGGCTCGAACCCACGAACCATGAGATCATGACCTGAGCTGAAGTCAGAAGCTTTTAACCAACTGAGCCACTCAGGGGCCCCATACAGTCTTTTTTTTTTTTTCAGTTTATTTATTCCGAGATAGACAGAGACTGTGCATGAATAGGGGAGGGGCAGAGTGAGAGGGAAAGGAGAGAATCCCAAGCAGGCTCCGCACTGCCAGCACAGAGACCAACACTGGGCTCAAACTCATGAAACGGTGAGATTATGACCTGAGCCGAAACCAGGAGTCGGACGTGTAACTGACTGAGCCAGCCAGCTGCCCTTGGAGTCTTCTGATGTTTATTTTATATAGACTGTCCAGGGTTTGTAGTTTTAATTAGTGGGAAGAATAGGGAAAAATATGTCTACTCCATCTGCCAGGAAGTGGAAGTGTGTCTTTTGTGACTTTGAGTGTTTAACACTTTTTTATGTGCTAACTGGCCATTCCTCTATCTTCCTTTGTGAATGTCTTATCAGCTTTTCTCCCCCATTTGAGAGGTGGTTTGTTCTGTTATTATTGAGATGTAGGATTTTTTTTTTATACTAAAAAAAATTTTTTTTTAATGTTTATTTATTTTTGAGAGAGAGAGAGAGAGACAGAGCATGAACAGGGGAGGGTCAGAGAGAGAGGGAGATACAGAATCCGAAGCAGTCTCCAGGCTCCGATCTGTTAGCACAGAGCCCGACATGGGGCCGAACTCACAAACTGTGAGATCATGACCTGAGCCGAAGTCGGAAGCTCAACCAACTGAGCCACCCAGGCGCCCCGAGATGTAGGACTTCTTCATATATTCTAGACACCAATCTCTTGTTAAATATGTTTTGTGAATATTTTCTCTCAGTGGGGCTTGTCTGTTCATTTTCTTAACTGTCTTTAGATATATCAGATTTTTCTTTTATGATTATTTCTATGTCATGTCTAAGAAACTTTTGCTTACTCCCAAATCATGAAGATGTTCTCCTGTGTTTCCTTATAGCAGTTTTATGGTTTTAGTATTTATATTTATGTCTATGATCCATCTCAGTTTGAATATATTGTGATGTAAAGATGGAGATTCATTCCCCCCAATATAGATATCCAGTTTTTTCAGCAATTTGGTTGAAAAATATTCCATTTCCCTATTGAATTGCTTCTTTCCCTGTATTAAGAACACCATGATAGTATATTATGTACTTGAGAGAATAGGTAAGATAGGATGCTTATGAGAGAAAACCCATGAATTTAAGAACTTGAAGACCCCCCCCCCCCGCTTTTTTTAAGTAGACTCCATGCTCAACGTGGGGCTTGAACTCACAACCCTGAGATTGAGAGTTGCCTGCTCTACCAACTGAGCCAGCTAGGCACCCCTTGAAGACGCATTTTAAAATTTTGCTCTGTCATTTGTGGCTCCTTTATTTTCAGGAGTTTGACTTCTTTGAGCACAAATGCCTTTATTTGTAGAATTGAAATACTGATTATCTCTAGCTTACAGGGTTTAGGAGAGTTTGAATGAAAACACATGTCATATAATAATAGCTACTGTCTTTGAGTGTTTATGATATGCTAGTTATTTATTGTTTTACTTAACTGTCTTTAAAATGTTGCTTTACCTGTTGCTAGTTGTTCAGTCCAAAGCAGCATAGATTAATGCACCTCTATTTAGTAACATATACCTGCAAGTCTCAGTGTTTTTATCCAGTTGAACATCCTGTGAAGTTACATGTTCATATTTTCATTGTTCTACAACTGCACATTTGTTATATAATTCTTCATGGTTTTGCTTGAAAATTTTTTCTTGTGTCAGATAGGAAATAGAGTATCTTATTAAAAAGTATAATTTCATTGTGGCTAAGGAATTCTGAAAATATTCTATTATTGCTAATAGATACTTTTACTATTAGTTTCCTGTGGCTGCTGGAACAAATTACCACAAACTGTGCGGCTTAAAACAACAGAAATTTATTCTCTCACAGTACTGGAGTCCAGATCCTGATATCAGTGGGAAGAAATCAAGGTTTTGGTGAAGTTATATACACTCCCTTCAGAGGCTTCCTTCAGAATCAGTTCCTTGCCTCATTCAGATTTTGGTGGCTGCTTGAGGCCATATCACTTCTGTCTAAGGCCAGAATCTTCAAATTTCTCTTTGCTGTGTCTTCATATGGCTTTCTCCTCTGTGTGGTCCAAATAGCCTCTGTCTTCATATGAAGATATATATGATTGCACTTAGGACCCACTCATATTATCCCCAGAATAATATCCCCATTTTAAGATCCTTAATCATATCTTCAAATACCCTTTTATTTGTATTTATTTTTTATTTTTTGTCATCTAAGGTCCATGGGTTGGGATGTGGAGATCTTTGGAGGACCATTTTCAGCCTACCACAGACTGGTTTATGTAGTTTTACTAGAATAATTAACAATAACAACCAATAAGGTAAAAGCGCTGCTTAGAAACTTAGCAATGACAATTTCAAAGATATAAAAAACAAAAAAAGAATCCTTCTGAAGAGCATTTTGTCACTGTATTCTAAAACTGTTAATTATCTTTACCAATTTTATGTGAGGGGAATGGGCAAAATCTAAGCCAGAAGATTGTAGTATGACCCAAAGAATAAACAAGTAGAAGGCGGCCAACACTTTGTGGTTTCTTTAGTGCATCTGGCTGAACTTCTGCTGACATTTTATTTTATCCTTTTTTTTTTTTTATGTTTATTTTTGAGAAACAGAGCATGAGTGAGGGAGGGGCAGAGTGAGAGGGGGACAGAGGATCTGAAGCAGGCTCTGCACGGACAGTGGCAAGCCCCATGCCGGGGTCAAACTTACCAACCGTGAGATCGTGACCTGAGCTGAAGTCAGATGCTCAACTGACTGAGCTACCCAAGTACCCCTTATTATATTTTTTAAAATGTTTATTTATTTATTTTGAGAGAGACACAGTGTGTGTGTATGCATGCACGTGTGTGAGTGGGGGAGGGGCAGAGAGAGCGAGCCCAAACGGGCTCCGAGCTGTCAGCACAGAGTCCATTATGGGGCTCGATCTCAGAAACTGTGAGTTCATGACCTGAGCTGAAAACAAGAGTCTGGTGCTTAATAGACTGAGCCACCCAGGTGCCCCTCTGCTGACATTTTAGAAGTAACGTTTAGAAATGACTACAAAAATGTGTATTTTTTAAAATAATAAATTTCTTTTGCTTAAAGTATAAAATTTTCACATCCACCTCTTCTTTTCTACTCACCTCTCACACCCATCCCTCTTTATAAAATAGGTGCCCCTTACTGAAGCAGTGGATCCGGTGGATTTGGAAGAATACCTCATTACTCATCCTTTAGCTGTGGATTCTGGGCCTTTAAGGGATTTGATTGAATTCCCTCCAGATGACATTGAAGTTGTTTATAGTCCTAGGGACTGTAGAACCCTTGTTTCAGCTGTACCTGAAGAAAGGTAAGGAGACATTTATCTATTTTTGATTTTAGTGTAACTGGAAAGATTACCTTTCTTGATTTTACTTGGGTCATATTTCTTGTGGTGGTGGTGTTTCCTATTATATGACCATGAACTGCAGCAACCAAATTCACAGACATCAATGCTTTCCTTACTAAATTACTAACGTATTTTCTTTTTTGAAATAGTGAAATGGATCCACATGTTAGAGATTGTATAAGAAGTTATACAGAAGACTGGGCAATTGTGATCAGAAAGTAAGTCATATATTTATTATAACATTAAAAAATACTGAGTAGGATGTATAAATGTATTAAGGTAGATTAATAATAATTATGAGACCTGGAGCACCTGGGTGGCTTAGTTGGTTGAGCTTCTGACTTCAGCTCAGGTCATAATCTCCTGGTTCATGAATTCAAGCCCCACATTGGGCTTGCTGCTGTCAATGCAGAGCCCTCTTCAGACCCTCCTCTGTCCCTCTCCCACTTGCTCTCTCTCAAACATAAATAAAACTTAAAAAAAAAAAAATTATGAGACCTGAAAATTCATTTGAAAAAACAGTTGAAGAAGCAAGAAGAACCTTTTGTTTATAGATATGTTCTGCTTAGGAGTTCTGCAGTTACGGCTGCTTACTTCACTTACTTTCCTTGTAAAACAATATGTTTGTCAGTAGTATTTCTGTCAGGTCATTAATAACTAATAATACATAATTATAATAACTTATAGTCTAATTCTTTTGGGAATTCATGGGTAGGTATTGATGAATAATTTGTATTTCTCAAAAAGAATCCAGTTTATTGAAACTTAAATAGTTAAGTTAAATTGAATAGCCTGTTTTCTAGATCAAGCTGTTTGAAAGGCCTCTACCCTTTATTAACTAACTAAATATTTATAGATCCTTGACTTGTACGTCTAATCAGGTAAATATTTTTAAAAAATAATGTTTTGTTCTCCCACAAAATTTATTTTTCTAATGGATGGTATTTGAGATATCAAATCAGATTAAGAAATAAAAGTTTCCTTTGCTTTTTAATTTGCATAATTAAAAGTCTTCATACTGAAAATTCTTAGCCTTATTTTATTTTTCTAAAGGAAATATAATGACTGAAGTAGTGGAGAATTCTGTTATGACATAGTTTTCAAAAATGAAGTTATCTGTGCTAACTTGTACTAGCAACAGTGATGTATCCTTTGCTTATTGTTTTGTCCTTATGGCTGCTGTCTTATTTCACTGGGTTTAATATTATGTTAAGCATCACTTGGGGATACTGCTGACATGCTTTTTAGTTTTAGTGTGACCTAATAAAAGCCAGTCTGTTACCCTTTATAAAGAAGAGCTGTTTTTATGAACTTACAATTTTGATAAGGATTTCAATAACTAGATTTATTAGTGAATAAAACTGTTTCTCTGTCAAATAACTGAAAAATCTTTACTTCTATGCATGTATCTTGAAAACTTCTAATCAGAAATCTTAATATAATATAAACATTAATCTCAGAATCATGGAGTCTGCTACTTAACTCCCATCATGGGGTGCTGACCTTGGTTTAGACAAAGAGGTAAGGTAGTTAACATTTTTGGGTACTTACTATGTGTAGGGCATTTTATTGGGCACTTTATCTCAGTTAAGTTTCCTACAGATAAGATTGTTGAGGCTCAGAGCAGTTAAGTAACGTCTTTGAGGTCCCACAACCAGAAAATAGGATAGCCAAGATTAGAAGCTAGGAGCATCAGATTCTAATGCTTACATTTTTTCTGTTACATCAGATATTATTTATTATTGGCGGTATAGTAAATGGCAAAGGGGGTACTTTTATTGGACTACAAGTTTTAAAGTATCCCTGAAAGATAGAAGATAGGTGTGATTGGAACATAAGAGGAAACCATAATGCAGAATAATCTAAGGAGAAGATATATGAAGAAGCCTTGGTAGCACTTTAAGCTCAGAAACAGTGAATTGAGGCAATGGAAGGGAGACCTCGGGTAACTGTTTGACATTCGGTTACTTTGAAATCCCCTGTACCCTGTTTATACAGGAGTGGCTGCTGCAGAGGTATCTGCCTCATTTTTAGAGCATCTATTATGGGTCTTGAGCTGTTAATATAGTGGCCAGGGTGGGCATGCCATGGAAGAAGAAGGAACCCTTCATACCCGGAAAAGTAGATACTGGCAGATTCTGCCTGGCAGCATGATTTGCTTCTTCTCCACAACCACCGGATATGGGGTGAGCGAGGCAGATACAGTATTTCCAGACAGATATGGGGTTATAAATTTAAAAATGAACACAGAACCCAAAATTGCCAACTATTTGATGAAGATCAGCATGCTTCAAAAGAATTATCAAACTACAAATAACAGAACTAACAATTGAAAGTTGGCAATAGAGCGGCGCCTGGGTGGCTCAGTCAGTTGAATGTCCACCCTCAGCTCAGGTCATGATCTCACGGCTCGTAAGTGTGAGCCCTGCGCCGGGCTCTGTGCTGACAGCTCAGAGCCTGGTGCCTGCTTTGGATTCTGTGTCCATCTCTCTGCTCCTCCCCTGCTCGTGCACTGTCTCTCTTTCTCTCTCTCAAATATAAATAAACATTAAAACATATATATATCCTCAAGGAGACATGAAAGGATATGGTAATCGTGTAAAAATCAACTAGTTATCTTTGGAAATTAATATTTTATTCAGCGAAAACATATAAAAAACTCAGCAGATGGTCTTATTGGCAAAGTGGACATCATGACCAAAGGGTGGAATAGTAAGCCAAAAGGTATGGTGGAGGTAACTCTTATGGAGAAAAAAAACGTAGGGTGAGGGGGATGGGGAGAGCCAAGAAGAGGGGCTGAATTTCCTACTTTGTAGAACTAATCAGAAGAGACCTTACTAATAAGGTGAATTTGAGCCAAGACCTGAAGGAAGTAAGGAAGTGAGCCCTTTGGATTTCAGGAATGTATTAGGCAGAGGGGAGAACAGCATATGCAAAGGCTCCATACTGGAAGCATGCTAGGGGTGTTCAAAGAATAGCAAAGAGGTCAATGTGACTGGAATAGAATAAATGAGGGAGAGAATGCTGAGATATGAGGTCATAACAATGGTGGTGTGTGTATGGGGTTGGATGGGTAATCCTGTAGAGTCTTATCATAGCAACCAGCCGGAGGTCAGAGTGTTAATTTATAAGAGTATTGATTGGGGTACCTGGGTGGCTCAGCTAGTTAAGCATCTGACTCTTAGTTTCGGCTCAGGTCATGATCTCATAGTTCATGAGTTCCAGCCCTGTGTTGTGCTCTGCGTTGACAGCATAGAGCTTGCTTGGGATTCTCTCTCTCTCTCTCTCTCTCTCTCTCTCTCTCTCTCAAAATAAATAAATAAACTTAAAAAAAAGAAGCTTTAAGAAAAAAGAGTATTGATCATGAATCATGTCATTCTCAGCTCTTTTGAATTTTATACTGCCAGTTAATTTTTTAGGACATAAAAGAGGCAGAATGCAACACATTTCTTTTATTAGAGCAGCTTAGACATGCAACTTCACAAATTAAGGCACTTTAAAAATTTCATGAAAGAGTAAAACATCTGCTTTTGAGTAATACCTTTTATGTTATCACACTGAATATCGTTATTTTAGTTCTTCCAGAGGAAAATGCTGTCTTTTATTTTGTGATTATGCAGTGATATGATCGTGTGGCTGCTATTTTAATATCTTTAACAACAAGACACAATATGAATGATTCATATCAAGTGTGATTCCTTACTATTTCATAAATTCACTGGTGGCAAGAACCATATCATCCTCTGGTAATCATAATTGTTTTTGCTCCAATTAAAATTTCCCCCAGTTGGGCTATATGAAGTGTGGAACAGTAATTGCTCTTGGATCTTGGTGTCTGTTGAATGCTCTTGGATATTGGGTTTTTAGGCAAGAAGGTTACATTAATTTCAGAGTTATTCTAAGTCTAATACATATATTACGTAACAATATATGTTACGTAATATATGTATGCAGTGGTGGAGATCTTGCTGTTTTTCATTTTAAAAGTCTGCAGCCTTAGGGGCACCCGGGTGGCTCAGTCAGTTGAGCATCCAACTTCAGCTCAGGTCATGATCTCCCTGTTCCTGAATTTGAGCCTGTGTCAGCTCAGAGCCTAGAGCCTGTTTCAAATTCTTTGTCTCCCTCTCTCTCTCTGACCTTCCCCCGCTTGCTCTCTGTCTCTAACTCTCTCAAAAATAAAAATAAACATTAAAAAAATTTTTTTTAAAGTCTGCAGTTTTAGCTTGTTTAAGATCATTTATACATAATGAGATATAGGAACTTTTTTGGCTATTTGAAATTTTAAGATTCAGTGCTTTATATTTTTCTGCCTTTAAAAAATTTACATTGTTATGAATGTAATACATATTTTCTACTCTCTCATTTTATTCTTTAACCTGGTTTCTCATTCTTTCTTTTTACTGAAAAGAAAAAAGTTCTCTGAATTGAAAGTACAACTCTGAATTGAAAGTACAGCTTAAGTTATATATACATGGTTCCCATGGAAAGAAGGAGAATATAATTTACTTCTGGAATCTCATTATCTGTTCTCTAGTTGAAATAAAGGAACTGTGAATGGAAGTCTTCCTGATTGATCACTCTAGTTAAATGTTTGACACAATCAAAACTGCTGGGATGTATCCTTATTAATGTAAAGAAGTAATACAGAGAACAGTGGGCTTATTACATCGTGATGAAAATGAAAAATTTCCAAAAACTGATATGTATTTAACTATTTTATTTTGAATAGATATCATAAACTGGGAACAGGATTTAATCCTAATACATTAGATAAACAGAAAGAAAGGCAAAAAGGTTTGCCAAAACAGGTCTTTGAATCTGATGAAGCTCCAGATGGCAACAACTACCAGGATGAGCAAGTAATACTTTTATTTTTAAATTATTACAAGAAATTATTTTAAAGTAGTTTATTTTTTAATTTCTTAATTAATATATTTAATGTTTTGCACGACAGGATGATCTTAAAAGACGTTCAATGTCAATAGATGATACTCCAAGGGGTAGCTGGGCCTGCAGTATTTTTGACTTGAAAAATTCGCTTCCTGATGCTCTGCTTCCTAATTTACTTGATCGAACACCCAATGAAGAAATAGACCGTCAGAATGATGACCAAAGGAAATCAAACCGTCACAAGGAACTCTTTGCTCTGCACCCATCACCAGATGAGGTATAGATGTTTATATATAAAGAAGCAGATGATTATTAAGATAGATATTTTGGGAATATCACATAAAGTATTCTAATAATGTAGGGAATAAAACAACTGAAACATAGGTATAACTTTTAGTAAATGAAATATATATATTATGCTTAATATATAACAATATAATTTCTATGAATTGAACACATTTAGGATCTAATGAGTTCTCTTTGAGGGTAAATTGGTCCTTATTTTCTCTGCTCAGTTGTGAAGACTAAAAGTATTAGATTAATAAAATAAGTTTTTAGAAAATTATAAAGGGTTGACATATGATAAGAATGTTCATTTTAGTATTGCTTGTCAATTTGTAGGAAGAGCCAATAGAACGACTTAGTGTTCCTGATGTGCCCAAAGAGCATTTTGGTCAAAGACTTCTTGTAAAATGTTTATCACTCAAGTGAGTATTTATTTTGTTTACTGTATAGCTTTTATTTTTCAAATAACATTTTGAGTATTAGTATAACAAAATCCTAGTAGATTTTATGCTTGTATTTGTGTCCTTTTGAGAAGTATTGTTCTTCTGTATGTAATTTTAAATGCTACTAAGCATTAAAACTATTGTATGAAGGTAAGCTTTAAGAACATTTTTGGCTCACAGGTGAAGATGACTTTTTGTCACAGCTATATAATTAGTCTTAAAACTTGAACAAAAATTTGCTGAATTTCTTGTGTTTACCAGACACTGTACTTGGCTTGGAGAATATAAAGGCAAAGTATCTTTTCCCTTAAAGACTTGATTATACAAGCCTACATGGTAGGCTTTGTGGGTGTTTTGAAGATTCTGAGTTTATATATTTTTCTTTATGTAAAAAAGTTAAATGACTTCTGATCTAACGTCATTGAAGTGATAATGTCCTGAATTTATATTCTTCACAAAGTGCTTTATTTTATTTTAATTTCTCTATTTTAACTCATCTTGTCTTCAGTGTAATTCTATAAGATATATATTATTTTCTTCATTTTACAAATGAGGAAATCAAGATTCAAAAGCATTAGCAGAAGTGAACTGACTGGCATGCTCACTGTTTTGCACCCAGTAACTGAAAAAAAAAAAAAACAAAACACCTCGATGCTGTTTTCATTGTATCATGTTAATATTATGGTTAATTACCAGTTCTGACTTAAGAAAAAGGAAGTTTTAATACGTAGAACTTTCTAAAAGGAGCAACTCATAGGGACAGACCACTTCTGTGTCTGGATAACTTAGGCAGTTTTCTTCCTTTGAAAGCTAAGGCATTATGTATTTAGTTAGATTTATCTAGAAAGTTGTTAGAGCTTTAGTGCATTGAGTCTTTTGAATATCATATTCTTTTTTTGTTTTTTTATTTGCTTTTTTTGACAGCTTTCTTATGATATAATTTAAATATAAAATTCACCCTTTTAAAGTCAGTGGTTTATATGTTTTTATTTACTTAAAAAATTTTAATTCCAATATAGTTAACATACAGTATTATATTATCTTCTGGTGTACAATATAGTGATTCAGCAGTTTTGTATATTATTTATTGCTCATCATGATAAGTGTACAGTTAACCCCTTCTCCTATTTCACCCATCCTCCTTCCCTACCCACCTCCCCTCTGGTAACTATCTGTTTGTCCTCTGTAGTTAACAGTTTGGTTTCTGGTTTTTTGTTTGTTTTTGTTTTTTTTTTTAATTCCACAGATGAGTGAAATCATATGGATTTTCTCTTTCACTGATTGAATTATTTCACTTAGGATTATATTCTCTCTGTTCCTTTCTTTTGCTCACTTCTTTCATGATTTGCTAGCTTTTTTTTTTTAATTTTTTTTTTTTTTAACGTTTATTTATTTTTGAGACAGAGAGAGACAGAGCATGAACAGGGGAGGGGCAGAGAGAGAGGGAGACACAGAATCTGAAACAGGCTCCAGGCTCTGAGCTGTCAGCACAGAGCCTGACGCGGGGCTCGAACTCACAGATCATGAGATCATGACCTGAGCTGAAGTCGGACGCTTAACCTACCAAGCCACCCAGGCGCCCCTGCTAGCTTTCTTTAGTGATATACTTGGATCCCTAGCTCTTTATTTTTTGCATATCTGTTACTGGGTTTTGATTTGTGGTTACAATTAAGTTTGTGTATAACATCTTATGACTAAGCAGTCTATATTAAGTTGCTTGAGTTTGAACCCATTCTTTACCACCCCCCCCACCTATGTTTATAAAAGGTATCCTACTTTACATCTTTTTATTTTGTGGATCCTTGACTGAGTTTTACAGATATATTTAATTTTGCTGCTTTTGTGCTTCCTGCTTTTCTTATTCCTGCTTATGGTCTTTCCTCTCAAAGAATCCCCTTTAAAATTTCTTGTAGGGCTGGTTTAGTGGTCATGAATTCCTTTAACTGTTATTTGTCTGGGAACCTCTTTACTCTCATTCTGTTCTAATGATAGCTGGATAAAGTGTTCTTGGCTGCAGGTTTTTTTCTTTCAGCACTTTGAATATATCTTGCCATTCCCTTTGGCTTGCAAAGTTTCTGCTGAACAATCAGCTGGTAGCCTTATGGAGTTTTCCTTGTATGTGTGTAACTTTTCTTTTCTTTTGCTGCTTTTAAAATTCTCTGCTTTATCGCTGCTTTTTGCCATTTTAATTACAATGTGTCTGGTGTGGACCTCCTTGGGTTGATTTTGTTGGGGGCTGTCTGTGCTTCCTCAATCTGGATTTCTGTTTCCTTCCCCAGATTTGGGAAGTTTTCAGCTATTATTTTTTCAAATAAATTTTCTGCCCCTGTTCCTTTCTCTTCTTCTGGGATTCCTGTAATGCAGATGTTATTATGCTGGATGGTGCTGCTGAGTTCCTTAAGTCTGTCTTCATTTTTTATTTTGTTTCCCTCTCTCCTCTTCAGCTTGATTGCTTTCCATTTCTCATTCCTCTAATCCTCTAATCCAGGTCACTAATCCTTTCCTCTGTTTCCTCTAGTCTCCTATTTATTCCATCTTTTTAGTTTTAGTTACTGAGTTCTTCATCTCTGATTGGTTCTTTTGTATGTTTTCTATCTCTTTGTTATGGGTCTCACTGAGGTCCTCCACTTTTTCTCAAGTTCTGTGAGTATCTTTATGACCATTCCTTTAAATTCTCTGTCAGGCATATGACTTATTTCAGTTTCGTTTAGCTCTCTTTTGTCCTGTTTCTTTCATTTGTGACAAATTCCTCTGTCTCCTCATTTTGTCTAACTCTATGTGTCTGTTTTTGTGTGTTAGGAAAGTTGGCTATGTCTCCTGCTCTTTCAAGTAGTGGCCTTAAGAAGAGGTCTTGTAATGCCCTGCAGTGTAGTATCCCCTGTTCACCAGATCCTGGGTGATTGAGGAGGTCTCCTATGTGTCATTCAGGTGTCCTGTCAGGGCTAAGCGGCTTTTGCCTTTAGTTTGTCATCTTTGATGGTTCTCTTTGCCTCTTGTGGACAGGATTTTGTCCCTTTGTTGTTAGTGGGTGAATCTAAGGTCGCCTTGGGCTTAAGTTGAGTCAGACCAGGTATTTGCCAGAAATGTAGCAGCACCAAACTGCTGGACACCTTCCATGTTGTCTCCTGAGAAGCTTTCGTTGGTGGACAAGGCCTGCAGTCAGACCAGCTGTCTGCCCCAAGCCCCCTGCTGGGGCCACAGGGGGACTGGTATGTTTGGTTATTTTTCTCTCTTCCCAGGGTAGGAGTCGCTTTATAGTAGTGTTGGCTCCTATCAGGGCTGCTTGCACACTGTCAGGCTTGTGGCACCGCTTTGGACGGGTTCTGCCAAGGGATATTGCAGGGGGCAGGTCTGCAGGAGAATGCAGAGGCATGGTGTGCTCTTAGCAGTTTAGGTGCAGGTGTTGGCAGTATGCTGGTTCCTGCAGATATTTAGGTTGGGGCATCAGGGAGGGAAAAGGCACCCACCAGCTCCTTTGCTCCTGGAGAAGTCTCTCAATGATCCCTGCCCCTCCAGCAATGTTCTGAGATTAGTAAACAAATCTTCCTCCTGAATACACCAGGAATTTTTCAAGGTGATACTTCTGTGCTGTAAAATCTGAGGGACTGTTTGTTGTGCTGTCTCATTAAGGGTGGGAACTCAGTTTCATTTTGCCCTCCTGGCTGATTTTTAAAATTCGAGGTGTTTAGCCTCACTGTAAGAACTCACAAAATTTGGCCTCTCTGATTTAAAAAAAAAAAAAAATTAAAAAAAATTTTATTTTGAGAGAGAGAGAGAGAGAATGAGCAGGGGAGAGGCAGAGAGAGAAGGAGACACAGAATCTGAAGCAGGCTCCAGGCTCTGAGCTGTCAGCATAGAGCCCGACACAGGGTTCGAACTCACGAACCATGAGATAACCTGAGCTAAAGTCGGATGCTTAACTGACTGAGCCACCCAGGCACCCCTGGCCTCTCTGATTTTCAAAGTCACATGTTACTAGTCTGCCCCTCTGGGTTCCCTGTGCCGGGGTGCTTAGTGAGAGTCTCATTTTGTTTCTGCATTTACTGTTTCCTTCCCTCCTGTGGATGGTCCTATGGGTTCATTTAGCTCCTCACCTGCTCTTCCTCCTTCCTTTGATGTGGCCTCTTCTCTACATTTAGCTGTGGAGAGTCTGTTCTGCCAGTCTTTGGGTTGGGTTATTTACACTTATGTGGGTGTTATCTATGGGAAGAGGTGAGCTTAGGGTCTTCCTACTCCACCATCTTCCGTGGAAGTCTAACATCAGTGGTTTTTAGTAAATTCAGAGTTGTACAACTATTGCTGTGACTAATTCTGAACATATTCATCACCCCAGAGAGAAACTTCATACCTGTATTAGTTTGTTCCAACTACCATAATAAAATACCATAGACTGGGTAGCTTAAACAACAGAAATTTATTTTCTCACAGTGCTGGAGAGTGGAAGTTGAAGTTCAAGGTGTTGGTAGGATTGGTTTCTGATGAGAATTCTCTTCCTGGCTTGTAGATGGCCATCTTCTTCTTGTTCCCCGATATGACCTTTTCTTTGTTCCTGCATGAAGAGAGAAAGTTCTCTGGTGTTTCTTTTTCTTTTTATAAAGACACCAGTCTTTTTGGCTTAGGGTCTCACCCTAATTTTGTCAGTAGTGTGTTTTGGTAGGCCTTGGAGTGATTAAAAATTGCTTTTTTGGAGCGCCGGTGTGGCTCAGTCGGTTAAGCACCTGACTCTTGATTTTAGTTCAGGTCCTGATCTTGCAACTTGTGAGATCAAGTCCTATGTCGGGCTCTCCACTGACAGCGCAGAGCCTGCTTGGGATTCTCTCTCTCCCGCTGTCTTTACCCCTCTCCTGCTCTCTCAAAAGAAATAAGTATTTTAAGAAAAGTGTTTTTTGAATTCTCAACATTTCAAATAAATGAGCACTTAACAGTGGGGAAAAAAGCAACCTTTTTTGCAGCTTGGTGCACTTGCATTGAGTATCTGGTGCTCAAATAGTATTTCTTGACAAACTCAAGCACGTGTATGTTTGGTTGCCTGGGAGTAGCATAGTATGCGTTTTTTAAGTTTTCATACTGAATGTATGAGAGGTATACATTTAAAAACAGAAAAGAAAAAAAAATACAACCATGGCAGTCCCTTTGTATAATGGAAGAGCCTTTTGAAACATTAAAGAAAAAAATGAAATGATGTATCTCATTTAAAATATTCTTGTCATGCATTAGTAGCTTTTCTTAATGTGAAGCACACTTGTTGTTTCCTCAAGACTTTTAACCTTTGTTCATCATACTAACAAGAGGGATCTTTAAATAGTGTCCAAGAATATCATAGAGAAAGTTATTATGCATGAATTTTATGCTGCTAAATTACAAAATAGGGTACTCGTTTTCTGGATAAGCAGTTAACATTTCTCTTATCTTTGATCCATTTTTGCTTATTTTATCTGAATCTAAAATTTATATGAAAATGCAAAGGGCTGAAAGGAGGCAGGGAAGTTTTGAAGCAGTTTACAAAACAATAGGTATTAATACTTAGTATAAAGCTACAGTAAACTAATTACCTAAGACGGAAGCTAATGAAGACAATATAGCACTGACATACAATTAGAAAATTAGTCCAATGGACTAGGGCTAAAAAATAGACCTATGTGTGTATTTTTGATTTATAATTACAGTGGCACTACAGTAGCCCCCCTCTTCTCCATGTATTCAGTTACCAGTGGTCAACTGCTGTCCAGGCGCAGATGATGATCCTTCTGACTTATCAGAAGATCAGTAATAGCATAACTCTATGTCACAATGTCTGTGTTATTTACCTCAGTTGATTTCATACGTAGACATTTTATCAGGTCATATCATTGTAAGGAAAAGGAGGATTAATATAATACAGTAAAGTATTTTGAGAGAGAGAGAGAGAGACTGCATTCACATATCTTTTATTAAAGTATGTTGTTATAGTTGTTCTGTTTTGTCATTAGTTATTGTTGTTAATCTCTTACTGTGCCTAAAGTATAAATTAAACTTTATCACAGGTAGCGTATGCATTGGAAACAACATTGTATATATGGGTTTCAGTACTGTCTACAAGGTTTCAGTCATCCATGGGAGGTGTTAGAACATATTTTTTGCAGATAAGGGGAGACAACTATATAGACAGTTGGGAAAGGTAATCTTTTCAATAAATTGGCAGAACAGTTGGATATCTGTGTCTCTCTGTTTCTCTATCTTTCTCTGTCATACAGAGGGAGAAGATGTTTTCAATACATTCACTTGACAAAGCATCTGTATACAGAATGCATAAAGAAGTATAAATAGATGAGGAAAATGCCAAACAAAAAATAGAAAAATGGCCCAAAAGAGAGTGTCTGTGTGGTCATAAATAGATGAAGATGCATATTAAAAGTCCAGTGTGATAACAGATACCCACTGAAGTTGCAGAATCAGAAAGAGTGACAGTAACAAGTGTTAGAGAGTTTGTTCAGTAGGCTTTGTAGAGGTTGAGCCTTGTAGACAGTATCACCAAAATTTCTATTCTTTTGGCTTCTGGGTTGGGTTCTGCTAAGAGAGACATCAGCAGAAGTCAGAGGATGGAAGAGAGTGAAATCAGTGGTATTTACTTATATCCTTTTACTCATTCCCTGCTAGGTCATGTTGATTGGTTGCCTTCTCCTCCAAAAGCCAGTGTTTCTGTGAAAGCCCCTTGTATACCTGTTCTTTCTCAGTTTTGGTTTACCACTTCTAAGGTCTCCTTTAGGTCAAGGATTGGTAATGACTCCCTGCGATTGTTGTCTCCAGAGAATTGTACTCTCTCTAGTTGTTTTCCTAAATCTTATCGGAATCTTTGTGAATCCCCCTTCATTCAACTCAACCAAATGCGACTGTGTGTTATCTCCTGTAAAGACTTTGATACTCTCATGACAAAAAAAAAAAAAAAAAAAAAGAACAATGTAGAACAGGGTTTTTATAACCTTGGCACTATTGACATTTTTGTCTGGATAATTCTTTGTTGTCAGAGGCTCTCCTGTACAATGCAGAATGTTTAGCCACAGCCCTGGCCTCTCTACTCACTAAATATCAGTAATATTCCTGCAGTAATGATAACTTAAAATGCTTCCAGACATTGCCAAATGTCCTATTGGGGGAAAAAATCATCCTTTATTGAGGATCACTGCTCTAGAGTTTTAGTTAACCTCATGTTACATATTATTCCCTTTTTAAAAATATTTTTAATTAATTCATTTATTTTGAGAGAGAGAGAGAGAGAGCTAGAGCGTGCAGTCGTGGGGAGGGACAGAAAGAGATAGAGAATCCCAAACAGGCTCCATGCTCCGTGTGGAGCTCAACATGGGGTTTGACCTCACAACTGTGAGATCATGACCTGAGTTGAAATGAAGAGTTGGGGGGCGCCTGGGTGGCGCAGTCGGTTAAGCGTCCGACTTCAGCCAGGTCACGATCTCGCGGTCCGTGAGTTCGAGCCCCGCATCGGGCTCTGGGCTGATGGCTCAGAGCCTGGAGCCTGTTTCCGATTCTGTGTCTCCCTCTCTCTCTCTGCCCCTCCCCCGCTCATGCTCTGTCTCTCTCTGTCCCAAAAATAAATAAAAACGTTGAAGAAAAAAAAAAAATTAGAAATGAAGAGTTGGGTATTTGACTGAGTACCCAGGTGCCCCACATATTATTTTATTCAGCAAATAGTTACTAAGTGTTTACCATATGTAAGTCAAGTTCTTGGAAATGAAATTAGACATCTTGATTTAAGCATACAGTTATAAAATACATTTTTACATATTCATATAGTGAAAATTTGTATTTGAGAATTAAAAAGCATGGTTAGATTAATATTTATAACAGGGAAATATACCCGTAAAATATGAAGCTGAGAAAGCAGACTACTAAATATACAGTGACACACTTCATTTAAAAAAAAAATCCAGGGGCGCCTGGGTGGCGCAGTCGGTTGAGCGTCCGACTTCAGCCAGGTCACGATCTCGCGGTCCGTGAGTTCGAGCCCCGCGTCGGGCTCTGGGCTGATGGCTCAGAGCCTGGAGCCTGTTTCCGATTCTGTGTCTCCCTCTCTCTCTGCCCCTCCCCCGTTCATGCTCTGTCTCTCTCTGTCCCAAAAATAAATAAACGTTGAAAAAAAAATTTAAAAAAAAAAAAATCCAGTTGGGGCACCTGGGTGATCCAGTCAGTCAGGCGTCCGACTTCAGCTCGGGTCATGATCTCAAAGTTTGTGGGTTTAAGCCCTGAGCCACGTGTTGGGTTCTGTGCTGACAGCTCAGAGCCTGGAGCCTGCTTTGGATTCTGTGTCTCCCTCTCTCTCTGCTCCTTTCCCACTCACACTCTGTCTCTTTCTCTCAAAAGTAAATGAATGTTAAAAAATAAATCCATTTACTAAGTGCAATTATACATAGACAAAAGTCTAGACGGATAGGCACTGAAACTGTTAATTTTGGTTCTCTCCATGTGGTGGAATTTTGTATGCTCCTGTTTTTCTCTGAAATTTTGAATGTGTTTTCTTAGTTTTTCACATTGAATATATGAAATTACCTAATGGAAGTAGTGGTTGATTTAGACTGAAAGATATACTTGCAAAAGTGTTTCAGAAGGAGGGGTAGCATAGATGGTATAGCACAGATGTAGAAATGTTAAACTAATTGCTTTTTTTCTTAAAGGTTTGAGATTGAAATTGAACCTATTTTTGCAAGTTTGGCTTTATATGATGTCAAGGAAAAGAAAAAGGTAAGATTATATGATTTGAACATAGTCTTTTGTCACATTCCTAGGTTTCAGAAACTTGTTTTCAAGTTGTTTTATAAGTAATAATTTTTTGAGAATTGTTAAACATGATTATTTATTTATTTTTATTAAAGTTTATCGAGAGAGAGAGAGAGAGAGAGAGAGAGAGAGAATGAGCAGAGGAGAGGCAGAGGGAAAGGGAGAGAGAGAGAATCCCAAGTAGGCTCTGTGCTGACAGCAGAAAGCCCAACTTGGGGCTTGAACTCATGAACTTTGAGATCATGACCTGAGCTAAAACCAAGAGCCAGATGCTTAACTTACTACCCATACAGTCGCCCCTAAATATGGATCTTTTCAAAAGAAAATAGAAATTTAATTTATTAAGACTTGTTAAACACATTTTCTTACTATAAAATAGTTTAGTTGATACCTAGTTTTTATTTAATGGAAAGAATTCCAAAAGCAAATAGCAGAAGCAACTTTCTTTAAAATTAAGGAAAAGTTAGTACAAGAAAGCATTTTAGGCAAATAATGTATAAAGGATTAGAATCATTATAAAGTTTTGTTGATGTGATTTAAAAATTCACACTAGCTAAAAAGATCATTTATATATGCTTGAAGTCTTTTAAATACTGCTTTAGTTTTACCATTGTATCTTTATTACACTTAGGAGTCTTTCAGAGGGCTATCTCATGCAGCATTTCTTAAATAATGTTTATTTTTTGAGAGGGAAAGAGAGAGAGAGAAAGAAAGAGGGCACAAATAGCGTAGGGGCAGAGAGAGAGGGACTCAGAGAATCTGAAGGAGACTCCGTGCTGTCAGTGCAAAGCCTGAGGTGGGGCTTGAAGCCATGAACTGTGAGATCATGATCTGAGCCAAAATTGGATGCTCAAGTGACCAAGCCACCCAGGAGCCCCTCATACAGGATTTCTTAATATTCTAAGCTTAATGTGTGGTAGAAACTAACTACTTTCAGTGACTTCTACTGTCAACATATTATAGATTTCTGCTGTGGAACTCTGCCCCAGCAACTTGTATTTGCTAAATCAAATTCGCTAAAATATTATTTGTATAATTCTTTTAATTCTCAATTTGAGGTAATTCATCTCAATAATTTCTTTGTGTACTTTATTACAGGTTACATTTCTAATCAAAAGAGCTTGGGATAGAGTTCTTTAGAATATATTTCTTGTATATTTCTCAGATAGTTTTGTATATTTCTTTTTGCTTTCATTTAGACATATAAAGATTGGTCAATGAAATATATGATATACAGTATGTTGGTGTAATGTTGTAATATCTGTAATATTTTAAGACTGAGTATGCTTGATATTTGCAAAATGTACAGATTTTAAAATTTAATATGTGAATTTTTGGTTTTTTTTTTAGATTTCAGAAAACTTTTATTTTGACCTTAATTCTGAGCAGATGAAAGGATTATTACGTCCCCATGTACCACCTGCTGCCATTACCACTTTGGCAAGATCAGCTATTTTTTCTATCACTTATCCTTCCCAAGATGTTTTTCTTGTAATAAAGGTAAGAGTAATGTTAAATAAATTAGTTTGTTTGTGTAGTGTCTGTATATTTGTCTCCCTATTAATATCACAAGGTTTTTAAGGGTAAGGATTTTATCTTCATGCATTTTTTTTGTCTTAAAACTTCTTAACACAATACTGGATGTAGACTGTAGTCTACCTAAAAAAAACTACCTAAGTTTTTTTCTTTTTTTTTTGAGTGGGAACTCTATTAGGGTTCTCCAGAGAAACAGATCAGTAGGCTGGAAATACACACACATGTATGTACACACATACAGGTAGAGATTGACTGATTTTAAGGAATTGGCTTGTGTGATTGTGGGGGCTGGCAAATTTGAAATGTGTAGGGGGTTGGCAGGCTGGAATTCAGGTAAGAGTTGGTATTGTAGTCTTGAGTCTGAATTGGGCAGCAGACTGGAGACTCAGGCAGGGTTTCTGTGTTGCAGTCTTGAAAATTACTTCTTTGGGAAATTTCCATCTTTGGTCTCAAGGCCTTCACCTGATTGGATGAGGCACACTCACATTGTGGAGAGGGTAGTCTGCCTTACTCTACTGATTTAAATGCTGATCACCACTAAAAAATACCTTTACAGCAACATCTAGGTAGGTTTGATCAAATAACTGGGCATTATAGCCTACCCAAGTTGGCATATAAAATTAAGTATCATAGGAGCTTTATTATGATGTTATCACTTAGTTTCTAAATTATATAAATACTAATATCTAAATCATTGAGGTCACGGAATATTATGATTTGACTGTCCTCCAATTAAGAATAAGGATTACAAACATAGGGAAGAATAAAAAACGAGGCCAACTGTAAAGCAGACTCTTAACTATAGAGAACATACTAAGGGTTGCTGGAGGGGAGTTGGACTGAGGGATGGGTTAAATGGGTGACAGGTATTAAGAAGGGCAGTTACTGTGATAAGCACGGGGTGTTTTATATAAGTGATGAATCTCTAAATTCCACTCCTGAAGCTAATATTATCCTATGTATTATCCTATATCCTATGTATCCTGACATTTAAATTAAAAATTTGAAATAAACAAAGCAAAATAAACACAAAAACTGAATAAGGATTATGAATTCTAAAATCTGAATATTATGAAGCTGCTTAGCTTAAGTTGAGGAATAATTTACTATAACTTGACCTTGACTTGAAAGAAGCTTAAAATATATTCATTAATCATTTTATCTTTATTTATATAAAATTATAAAAGGTAATGAATTTTACAATAAGGTTATAAAGTGGATTGTCATGGAATGAATCCTGTTTACCCACAGGAATAATGTCCTAATTTGTCGACACATTCCCATTGAATTCAGCTTAAAATAGATCTTAGCTACAATGAATCCTACAAGCACAGATTTAGCAGCAGTGGTCTTCAGAAACTCAGAATAAAGTTCTAAAGATTAATACAGTTGAGAAATACTGTATATACAAGTACCTTTACATGGGAAAATAGTACATTTTCATAAAAATAGAACATATTTAAGGAAACGAGATGAAAAGATACAGCTGATGGTTCGAATATTGACTGCATGAAAATGAGATTATTTAGTGACAAGATTTGGTTGAGAGTGAACAGTTTAGATAGGATTAAGGATAAGAAACATTGTAAATGTTCAATATGAGTAAATAGGGAGATAAATCAATGTACATTCATATGATGGGATACTATGGCAAATAAAACCACTATTTGGAAGAAATTTTTTTTTTTTAATGTTTATTTATTTTTGAGACAGAGAGAGACAGAGCATGAACGGGGGAGGGTCAGAGAGAGGGAGACACAGAATCAGAAACAGGCTCCAGGCTCTGAGCTGTCAGCACAGAGCCTGACGCGGGGCTCGAACTCACGGACCGCGAGATCATGACCTGAGCCGAAGTCGGCCGCTTAACCGACTGAGCCACCCAGGCGCCCCTGGAAGAAATTTTAATGATATAGAAACGCATGTGTGATATAACATTCAGTGAAAAATAAGTCTGGCACAAAACTCTCTATGGAATGATCTCAATTGTGTAGAATATATATGTACATAAAAATATGTATATACGTAGAAAATGACTTCCCTGTAATTTCAAAAAAATGAACAAGTTAAAATATTATTAAAAATTTAAAGGAGATGTATTTGGGAGGTTTTGCTAAATCACTTGTGGTACAGCAGGATGTTTTTGTTTCTTGAGAGGAAAAATGCCATTGATCTGTGTATTGGTGAGCTCCTGCTATTCAAGAACAGAAAGAGAAAATCCCAGTGGCATGCAACAACAAACGTTTGTTTAGGTCATGCATCCAAGTTGTCTGGTGGTCAGTTGATGTAGGTTGTACTCTCCTCGAGGTGGCTGTGCTTCTGAAACCGTCTTTTGGTTGGTTGGGGCTCATTTGATTCAGCTGGAGCTGTACTTCTTTGTGTATTGCTTTTCTAGCAGGCTAGCTTGGTTTATTCTCATGGTAATTGCAGAAATGCCAAAGAGCAGACCCCCCTGCACAGGCACTTTTCAAGCCCTTGGTTGCATCACACAGGCTAACATTGTATTGGCCAAGACAAATCATATGACAGAACACAAAAGCAAGAAGTTAGGATATATACTTGGCGTCTTTATTCAGAGGAATTCCAGTGTCAGGTAGCAGTGAGGGGGGGTAAAGGAACGGTGAAGAATTGGGGCTATTAAGTGCAATCTATCACTGTCTGAGATACGGGAATTCTGGCTCAGCCAGGATTAGGTCTTCCTTGCTCATTTTTGTGTCCTGTTTATTAGCATACTTTCTGGTAAATAGGTGAAGGGGTAATATCATTGTGTTTGGATTATTGTTTATGGAAGACTGACATTTTAGAGAACAAAAACAAAGCTCTTTGAAAGAAACCCACAAATAGATGAAGAAAAACGTGGGTTACAATAAGGTAATGATAACAAAATAAGCTTAATTTAATTTAATTTTTTATTGAGGTGTGACATAATTACAGAAAATACACAAAAGTCATAAATACATGATTTAATGAATTATCCCCAAATAAATGCATTATGTTACCACCCACCCATGTTAAGAAACAAAATGTTACCAGAATCCCAGAAACTGCCCATGTACCATTCACCGCTCCTTTTTTTTTTCCCTCAAAATTTTTGCTTGTTTTTGAACACTATGTTAATAGGATCCAACATTATATATATTTTGTGACTTGCTACATGATTGTGTGATTATACTGCTGTATGCAACAGTTTTAAATTCATTTACATTGCTGGAACTCCTGGGTGGCTCAGTTGGTTAAGCGTCCGACTTCAGCTCAGGTAATGATCTCAAAGTTCATGGGTTTGAACCCCATGTCAGGCTCTGTGCTGACAGCTTGGAGACTGCAGCCTGCTTCAGATTCTGTGTCTCCTTCTGTCTCTGTCCCTCCCGTGCTCATGCTCTGTCTGTCTCTCTCAGAAATAAATAAACATTAAAAGATAATAAAAATAAAATTCATTTACATTGTTGTTTAGTATTGTATGAATATATCATAATTCATTTTACTGATGATAGACATTTTGGTTAATTTTGTGGTTTTTATCAGAAATTCTGTAAATATTTGCATTCCATGAGGATAGACATATGCATACATTTGTATTTAGTTTATTCTTGGGAGTAGAATTGCTAAGTCACAGAATATTTGTATGTCAGATTTGGTAGATGCTATCAAATAAATGTTTTCAGTCTCTGTGATAGTTGCATTCCCACCAGCAGTGAATAAGAGTTTCAGCTAGTCATACTTGATATTTATCAGTTTTTTTAAAAATTGAAGTATAAAATATGTACAATGAGATATTTACAAATCTGGAGTAAACAGCTTGGTGAATTCTTCCATGTGTATTTGCCTGTGTAATCACTCTTGAGCTCAAGTCATAGAATATTTCCATTGCATTATTACTCTGGAGGGTTCTTGTGTTTCTCTTTCTAGTGACTACCCCTGCCCTTCTAGATAACTAGTATTCTAACTTCTGTCACCATTGTTAGCTTTTCTTCTTCTTGAAGTTCATATGAAAGGAATGATAACAATGAGTCTTCTGTGCCTGGCTTCTTTCACTCTATATAATGACTGTGAGAGTCCTCCATAGGAGGAGAGCCACCCAGGTGCCCCTAGAGCCTTTTTTGGTTCCACTGGTCTATTTGTCTTTTCTTGGTACCACTACTATACTGTTTTCATTATTGTAGCTTTATAATAAGTGGTGTATTTTTTTTCCAGCTTGACTTTTTACATTTTTGTGTAAATTTTTACTTGTCAGTCTCTTCAACCCCTCAGTATAGGCATGCTCTCTTTCTCTCAAGAAATAATGTACTGAGATGTTGACTGGCATTGCATTAAATATATAGATCAATTTGAGAAAGTTGACATCTTTAAACTATTGTTTTTCAGTCAATGAACATGATATATTCCTTCATGTTTTTAGGTCTTTTCCTCTCATATATTCTTGGTGATTTGATATTTTTGATTATATTATAAATGGTATCACTTAACATTTTTCATTTTAAATTATATACAAAATTTCATTTGTCACTGGTATATAGAAATTGTTTTCTTTGTAAGCTTTGTTTACAATTAGCAATATGCACAGGGTGTCCATCTTTATTAATTTTTACATGCTGAACTTATGTACATCTAGATCAAGATGTAGAATATTAGCAAATGGCCTTCTTTGTGCCCTTTCCTACTATACTGACTTTTACCGTATCTTGGCCTCTTTTGAAACTTCATAGGAAAGGAATCGTATAGTATAAATTCTTGTCTCTGGTATTCTAAAGAATTATGTTAAGATTCATCTAGGCTTTTTGCGTGTAGCAGTAGTTGTTTTTAATCCTATATAATATTCTGTTATATGAATATATCACTGTTTTTCCATTCTCATTGTTGGACATTGGGTTTATTTCTACAACCGGTTTCCCTACATGGATATTCCAATTTTTACTCTTTTCAACAGTTTTTGAGAATATCAGCTGCTCCATTTCCTTCTTAACACTTGCTATCATCGGATTTTATTGTATTTGACATTTAAATTTTATTAATTTTGTTTTATATTCTGGTTTGTATTTTATTTCTGATATGTTTGTTATGTTATATCAATTTTTTTAAGAGTTTATTTTTAAGTAATATCCACATCCACTATGGGGCTTGAACACACAACCCCAGGTCCAAGAGTTCCATGCTCCACTGACCTAGGCAATCAAGCGCCCCTCAATTTTAGTCTATATTCTGTGATGACTAAGAATGTTGAGTGATTTATTGGCTGTTTGGATATTCTGTTTTATAAAGTACTTATTCAAATAGCTCATTTTTAACTTGTTTGTAAGTGATTTTTAATATAAAAAACATGAATTTTAAGTGTATGTAGGATACATATGTTTCACGTGAACAAATATATACACTTGTGTAATCCTATCCATTTTATTGGATTATTTTTATTTTATTTTATTTGTAAGAGTTTTTTGTCCTCCACTTGCTAATTTGAAGTATCAACTTTATTTGTGCTAAATTCCTACAAGGAATTATCACAATTCCTACAAATCAGGTATGCTTGATTTGGTTTCTGGACTTTCACCCTATTTTATTTACGTTTCTTTTCTTTTTGAAAATATTAAGTTATATAGGGTTAATGTGAGACATTAAATTAGAAGTGGAGAAAAAAATTAGAAGTAGAAACTGTTGCATTGGTCACTCAATACTGTTTTGTGAGTTTTTTTTTACTTTTTTATTTTATTTATTTATTTATTTATTTTTTTTTTAGTGTTTACTTACCTATGTTGAGAGAGAATGTGTGCACAAGCAAGGCAGGGGCAGAGACAGAGAAAGAATCCCAAGTAGGCTCCACACTGTCAGTGCAGAGCCTAAAGTAGGGCTTGATCTCACAAACTGTGAGATCATGACCTAAGCCGAAATCAAGAGTTGGACACTCAACCAATTGAGCAATTTTTAAAAAATTGTTAATTCTGTACATTGATATTATATTAGATGACTTTATCTCCTCTTATCAGATTTTGCCAACCACCAGTTTGCTCTCTTTCTATGAATTTGACCTCATATACTTCATATGAATGGAATCATAGAGTATTTGGTTTTTGTTTTTGTGTGTGACTGGCTTATTTTACTTAGTATAATGTCTTCAAGGTTCATCAAGGTTGTAGCTTGTTTTAGGATTTCTCCCTTTTAAAGGCTGAATAATACTCCATTGTATAATATTTAATATATATATGTTTGTCCACTCATCTCTTTTTTTTTCAGTTTGTCATAACCTATTTACCTAACTTTATTTTTTTATTATTTTTTTAAATATGAAATTTATTGTCAAATTGGTTTCCATACAACACCCAGTGCTCATCCCAAAAAGTGCCCTCCTCAGTGCCCATCACCCACTTTCCCTTCCCTCCCACCCCCCATCAACACTCAGTTTATTATCAGTATTTAAGAGTCTCTTATGGTTTGCCTCCTTCCCTCTCTGTAACTCCCACCCCCCTTTTCCTCCGCCCTGGTCTTCCGTTGAGTTTCTCAGGATCCACATATGAGTGAAAACATATGGTATCTGTCTTTCTCTGTATTACCTATTTCACTTAGCATAACACTCTCCAGTTCCATCCACGTTGCTACAAAAGGCCAGATTTCACTCTCATTGCCAAGTAGCATTCCATTGTGTATATAAACCACAATTTCTTTATCCATTCATCAGCTGATGGACATTTAGGCTCTTTCCATAATTTGGCTATTGTTGAGAGTGCTGCTATAAACATTGGGGTACAAGTGCCCCTATGCCTCAGCACTCCTGTATCCCTTGGGTAAATTCCTAGCAGTGCTATTGCTGGATTATAAGGTAGATCTATTTTTAATTTTTTGAGGAACCTCCACACTGTTTTCCAGAACGGCTGCACCAGTACGCATTCCCACCAACAGTGCAAGAGGGTTCCCGTTTCTCCACATCCTCTCCAGCATCTATAGTCTCCTGATTTGTTCATTTGAGCTACTCTGACTGGCGTGAGGTGATATCTGAGTGTGGTTTTGATTTGTATTTGCCTGATGAGGAGTGATGTTGAGCATCTTTTCGTGTGTCTGTTAGCCATCTGGACGTCTTCTTTGGAAAAGTGTCTATTCATGTTTTCTGCCCATTTCTTCACTGGATTATTTGTTTTTCAGGTCCACACATCTCTTGATAGACATTTGGGTCGCTTCTGCCTTTTGGCTTTGTGAAAAGTGTTGCTATGAACATGAGTGTACAAATAATGGTTTACATTTTGCTTTTGATTCTATTGGATATATACTTAAAAATAGATTTTCTGTATTGTGTGGTAATTCTATTTTTAATTTTTTGAGGACCCTCTGTATAGTTTTCCATAATGGATGTACCATTTTCATAATCACCAATAGTGCACATGAGTTCCAGTTTTTCTGTATCCTTGCCAATGCTTGTTATTTTTTGTTTTATTGATTGTAGCCATCTTGATGGCTATCAAGTGACAATCTCATTGTATTTTGATTTGCATTTACCTTATGATTAGTTGTGTAGAGGATCTTTTCATATCCTGTTAGCCATTTTTGTATCTTCTTTGGAAAAATGTCTATTCAAGTCCTTTGCCATTTAAAAATCAGATTAAAGTAAAACCTTGGATTGTAATTTGTTCTGTGAGTGTTCCGCAAGACAAACATTTCTAATAAATTTTAACTTGATAAATGAGCAATGTCTTGCAATATGAGTTGTACATGATGCTGAACGTCACATGATCACAGCTGAGCCAGTGGTTCTTCAAATTTGCTTTGATATCTGAGTGCTTTGGATTACAAGCATATTTCCAGAACAAATTATGCTTGCAAACCAAGGCTTACTGTATTTATTTTGTTGTTGAGTTGTAGAACTTAAAAAAATTATTCTGGATATTAACTCCTTATTAGATACATTATTTGTATATATTTTTTTATTTGTTGCCTTTTCACCCTGATTATGTCTGTGATGCACAAAGTTATAATGTGGCCCAATTTCTGTATTTTGCTTTTGTTACCTGTATTTTTCTGCATCAAATCCAAGAAAACATTGCCATATCCAGTGTCATGAAGATTCTGTTTTTTTCTGTTAAGAGTTATATAATTTTAGGTCCACATTTAGGTCTTTGATCCATTTTGTGTTAATTTTTGTATATGATAGAGAGTAAAGACTTTATTCTTTTGCATTTGTATATATGATTTAATAAAAAAAATTTTTTTTTATATTTTTGAATGTTTCTATTTATTTTTGAGACAGAGAGAGACAGAGAGACAGAGCATGAGCAGGGGAGGGGCAGAAAGAGAGGGGGACACAGAATCTGAAACAGGCTCCAGGCTCTGAGCTGTCAGCACAGAGCCCGACGTGGGCTTGAACTCACGGACCGCGAGATCATGACCTGAGCTGAAGTCGGACGCTTAACCAACTGAGCCACCCAGGCACCCCCGAGAAAAATTTTTTTTAATGTTTATTTTTGAAAGAGAGAGAGAGTCAGAGCACGAGTAGGGGAGGGACAGAGAGAAAGGGAGACATGGAATCTGATGCAGGCTCCAGGTTCTGAGCTGTCAGCGCAGAGCCTAATGCGCGGCTTGAAGTCATGAGCCATGAGACCTTAACCTGAACCGGAGTCAGACACTTAACCGACTGAGCCACCCAGGTGCCCCATGGATACATGGTCTTTTAAACACCATTAATTCTTTTGCATTTGGGTATATGGTTTTTTAAACACCATTTGTTGAAAAGACTGTCCTTTCCCCATTGAATGGCCTTGGCAGTCTTCTTAAAAATCATTTAGCCTTGGGGCGCCTGGGTGGCGCAGTCGGTTAAGCGTCCGACTTCAGCCAGGTCACGATCTCGCGGTCCGGGAGTTCGAGCCCCGCGTCGGGCTCTGGGCTGATGGCTCAGAGCCTGGAGCTTGTTTCCGATTCTGTGTCTCCCTCTCTCTCTGCCCCTCCCCCGTTCATGCTCTGTCTCTCTCTGTCCCAAAAAAATAAATAAACGTTGAAAAAAAAAAAATTAAAAAAAAAAAAAATCATTTAGCCTGGGGCTCCTGGGTGGCTCAGTTGGTTAAGCATCCAACTCTTGATTTCACCTCAGGTCATGATCTCATGGTCGTGGGATTGAGCCCCCTCATTGGGCTCCACACTGAGCATGGACCTGCTTAAGATTTTCTCTCTCTTTCTCTGTTGGCCCCTACCCTATGCACACTGCCTCTCTCTCTCAAAATAACTAAATAAATATTAACAAAATATTATTTAACCACATATATGAGGGTTTATTTCTGGACTGTATTCTGTTCCATTCATCTATATGTATGTCTTTATGCCAGTATCATATATATATTTTTTATTACTGTAGCTTTGTATTGTTTTGAAGTCTGGAAGTATGAGAATTACAACTCTGTTCCTTTTTTAAAGGTTTATTTTGATTGTTCAGGGTTCTTTGAAATTTCACATGAATGTTACGGTGAATTTTATTATGTCTACAAAAAAAATCTTTGAGATTTTCATAGGAATTGCATTAAATCTGTAGATTGCTTTGCATAGAATTGGCCTCTTAACATCAATTTAGTCTTCCAGTTCATGACTATAGGATATCTTTCCATTTGTTTGTGTCTTCTTTAATTTTTTTTTTTTTTTGTTTTTACCAATGTTCTATGGTTTTCAGATTATATATCATTCACCCTTTTGGTTAAGTTAATTTCTCAGTATATGTTTCCTTGCTATCTAGAAGAAGAGTGCTTTGATGAAACTTTTGTAAGGTGAAATTTTATAAAGTGACAAAGCAATTAACATTAATTTATATGGAAAAATATTTGAATGTTCTTAGACCCAAAAAATAACTCTCTCAGTCTTTCATGATGCCTTTGGACATATCTTGCCAACAGATGCACAAAATAAATTGAGATAAAGGACAGATGCTCGTAGACACAGTGCAGAACTATGGTGGTTTGATGCTGAGATACTGAGTTGTAATTCCCAGGGAAGGAGCTTGGCAGTGCCACTGTTGTTGCCCCGGGTGTGTGCTGCCTGTATTTGCAAAGCATATGCTGAATGTTATTTTTACTTTCCCCTTTTTTTGTAAAAGTGAAAATCCTCTTCAGATTTCTTTCAGTTAGCAAAAACAGGTAGTAATGTAGGTCTTTGTAAGATCAAAGTAGCATAATGTTAGCTTTCTAAAAGTGGGGAATACCTTTATTTTTTTTCTTTTTGATATTATTGTAAGTGAAATTGTGTTTTTAATTTTCTTACAGATTTTTCATTATTAGTATTTAGAAATATAATTGATTTTTGCATATTGATTTTGTATCTGCAACTATGCTGAATTTATTTATTAGTTCTAACCATTGTGTGTGTGTGTGTGTGTGTGTGTGTGTGTACACTATAAAGGTTTTCTGAACAAAAGGTCATGTCTGCAAACACATAATTTTACTCTTTCCTTTCAAATTTGGACTCATTTTTTTTTTCTTTTTCTTGCCTTATTGCTTTGGCTCAGACTTCCAGTACTTTTTTGAATAGAATTGGTAAAAGTGAGCATCCTTATCTTGTTCCTAATGTTAGAGGAAAAACTTCCAGCCTTTCACCATTGAATATGATGTTAGCTGTGGTGTTTTCACATATGGTCTTTATTATGTTGAGGTAGTTTTCTTGTATTCTTAGTTTGTTGAATGTTCCTAGCATGAAAGGGTACTGAATTTTGCCCAGTTATTTTTCTGTATCAATTGAGATGATCATGTGTTTTTTTTTTCCTGTCATTCTGTTATTGTGGTGTATTACCTTGATTGATTTTTTTTGTTAAACCATCCTTACATTCCAGTCTGATTACTTTTTTTTTTTAAGCTTAATTAGTCTTTACTGTTTTATTTTTTGACAGTTAGAAAAAGTCCTACAGCAAGGTGACATCGGAGAGTGTGCAGAACCATATATGATTTTTAAAGAAGCAGATGCCACAAAGGTAGAGTATCATGCCTCTCATTTTTCCCACCTGTATAGTCATATAGTCCCTCCCAATGCTCCCCCAGTCCCTGAACCCAACACTAAATAACCTCTCATTTCCCAAGTTATTATTTGGGAGAATTATGAAGCATATTAAAGAATTTAACTACTAGTTCATTATTTTCTATTGGACTACCTGCTTTCTTACTTTCTTCTTTTTTTGTCACTTAGCTTTTTTCATATGCTGTGTTATTCTTTAAAATCTCCCTTACCCCCAAACTAAGTGACTCCTGACTTTTTTTTCCTTGGAGAGAACTAAGTTAATTTCATTTCATTCCCAAGTATTAAAATTTTCAAAAATAGTGATTTTTCATAAAATAGTGATATTGGTAATAAAAGGTTTTTTTAAAGTTCATTTATTTTGAGAGAGAGAGTGAGAAAGCACTTGCACATGAGCGTGGGAGGGGCAGAGAGAGAGAGGGAGAAAGAGAATCCCAAGCAGATTCTGAGCTGTCAGCCTGGAACCTGATGCAGGGCTTGATCCTATGAACCATAAGATCATGACCTGAGCTGAAATCATGAGTCAGAAGCTTACCCGAATGAGCTGCCCAGGTGCCCCATATAGTATAATTTTTTATAGTAAGATAGCAGTACTCTGGGGCTTTGTCTAGCTGCTGCTAATTAAGGAATGCCACTGATAATTAAGGAATATGGTAAAAACAGAAAATACTATCTCCCTTTTGCTATCAGATGACTAATTTTTAGAATTTGGGTACACATATAAAGCAAAAGCAATTGATATAAAGTTGGTACCAAATTTCAGATACCCTGAGTTAGCTACAAGAATAACAGATGATTGAATACATGATTTAATAGTTGAAACTTCCAGGAGTATGCTTGAGGAATACTCGATAAGTTACCAAAATCTAGAATATGTTTTGTTTTCTATTTTTGTGAAATTTGGAACAGTAACTGAGCCTTTTCTGCTGATATAGGTAGAACTGAGTACATGATACTCTTCTCTGATCTCTGGCTTGCTGGTTGAAATTAGGGTTCAGGTATTCTATAACCTTTCCCCGGGTTGTCATTTTTTAAATTTGGTGTTGTGTGGAGCTCATAATTACAATAGCAGCTTATTACATGCCTACATAAGCTGATAGAATCAAGTATACTTGATATCTAGGCTTTTAAAGCAATCACCTATTTTGGAGGTATAATATATATAGCAATAAACAGCGCTAACATTTAGTTATCTGTCCATCTTATCCCAGGCCTGACTCTCAAGGTAGGGCTCTATTGTTAGTGTAATATATACCTTGACAACATCCTGTATGGAAAGAGTATGTAAGATATTTGGTGTAGATTTTTACTTTTGGACCATTAGTTGGCTATTGCAGGTTACCTTAGTGTTTGTTTCAGGGATAGCCTAAAAGTTGGGCCAGCTTCAGGATGTCTTCCAGATAGGCACATACTGTTTGGACCATCAGTCTGTTTCTAAGGTTTAGTCTTTTTGCAATATTTTTTTTTGTTTGCTTCTTTTATTACAGTTCTGGTCTTACATGTTGTTAGCCTATTTGTACCCCCAATCCCACTTTACCTCACTCCTTCTCTTGCCATAAGTTAAGGATTATTTCAAAATGGCTCAACTGCTCCCATCTTTTTAGAGTAGTACAATTTAGTAAGTTTAACCTAGAATATTTTGTAGGTAGCAGTTGCTGACTTGAACATGGTTATGTTTCTTTTCATAAAACAGTACTTGTAATACATACACATGTTTGACACTTGCTCTACGTTCTTTCCTACCAAAATGAGATAATCACAAAAATAAATTTGAAAGACTTACTCTACACATACATTTGTAGAATGGGTTAAAATTATTCAGTGGTTAAGATAATACAGTGTTAATTGATCTCTGAAAGGTATAGATTATTCTTCCATCTTTGTTGAGAATTGAGAATTCCTAAGCTTTCTTTTTATATACAATGGAGTAGTCTTTGATTCATTTCTTTCGAGCATAATCATATAATGTATAAAGTTTTGTTTTGCAGAATAAGGAAAAATTGGAGAAGCTGAAAAGTCAAGCTGATCAGTTTTGTCAAAGACTTGGGAAATATCGCATGCCTTTTGCGTGGACTGCAATCCATTTAATGAATATTGTTAGCAGTGCGGGGAGTTTGGAAAGAGATTCTACAGAGGTGGAAATAAGCACTGGAGGTAAGAGTGTTTTATATAAAATATTTCTAAATGTTTAATTTTTCTTTTTTTTATATAGGCTTGTTTTATTTATAGACTTTACAGTGTTGTGAGGCATAAAAGGGTTTTCTTTTTTTTCCTTTTTTTCCCCACAGCTTTATTGAGATGCAGTTCCTATACTATACAATTCACCCATTTAAAGTGTATAATTTATTGTTTTTTTTTTGATATATTCACAAGGTTCTGCAACCATCACCACAGTCTTAATTTTGGAACACTTTTGTATTCATTAGTAACCCTCCATTCTCCCCCAATCCACAAACCCAATCCTAAACAACCTCTGATCTCCTTATAAGGTCTGTATGGATTTGCCTATGCTGGACATTTCATATCAATAGAATTATACAATATACAGTCTTTTGTGACAAGCTTCTTTCCCTTAGTATAATGTTTTATTTTTTTATTATTATTTTTTAATGTTTTATTTATTTTTGAGAGAGAGAGAGAGACAGAGTGCGAGTGGGGGAGGGGCAGAGAGAGGGAGACACAGAATCTAAAGCATACTCTAGGCTCTGAGCCATCAACACAGAACCCGACATGGGGCTCAAACCCATGAACCAGGAGATCATGACCTGAGCCAAAGTTGGACACTTAACTAAGTGCCCCAGGCGCCCCTCACTTAGCATAAGGTTTTAAAAGTTCATCCATGTTGTAGCATGTATCACTATTTAATTTCTTTTTATTGCCAAATAATAGTCCATTTTGTGGATATACCACATTTTATTTATCCATTCATCAGTTGATGGACCTTTGAGTCGTTTAAACTTTTTGTTTAGTATGAATAATGCTGCAGTTAATGTTCAGGAACAAGCTTTTGTATGGGCATGTTTTCATTTTTTTGGACATATACTAGAAATTGTTGGATCTTAGTGACAATTCTATATTTCACCTTTTGAAGAACTATCAGGTTGTTTTCCAGTGTTGCTGCACCATTTAAAATTCTTCTAGTAGTATGTGAAGGTTCCAATTTCTCCATATCTTTGCGAACACTTTTATTATTTGGCCCTTTGATTACAGCCATCCTAGTGTAGGCAAAGAGGTTTGTCATTGTGGTTTAGGATTTGCTTTTCCTTGATATTTAATGATCTTGAGTATAATTTTTTTTTTTTTTTTAAATTTTTTTTTTTTCAATGTTTATTTATTTTTGGGACAGAGAGAGACAGAGCATGAACGGGGGAGGGGCAGAGAGAGAGGGAGACACAGAATCGGAAACAGGCTCCAGGCTCCGAGCCATCAGCCCGGAGCCTGACGCGGGGCTCGAACTCACGGACCGCGAGATCGTGACCTGGCTGAAGTCGGACGCTTAACCGACTGCGCCACCCAGGCGCCCCAATCTTGAGTATAATTTTATGTGCACTGGTTATGTGTATACTTTCTTTGAAGAAATATGTAGTCATGTCTTTTGCTCATTTTTTTAATGTCTTTTTTGTTTTTGTTTTATCTAGTGGATGCTCATTTTTTATATGGCTTTTTAATATTCTTTTTTTTGAAGTTTATTAAAAAAATTTTTTTTAACATTCATTTATTTTTGAGAGAGAGAGAGGCAAAGTGTGAGCAGGGGAGAGGCAGAGAGAGAAGGAGACACAGAATCTGAAGCAGGCTTCAGGCTCTGAGCTGTCAGCATAGAGCCTGATGTGGGGCTCACACTCACAAACCATGAGATCATGACCTGACTGAGCCACCCAAACACCCCTAAGTTTATTTATTTTGAGAGAGAGAGAGAGAGAGAGAGAGCGCGCACGCATGCGCAAGCTGGGGAAGAGCAGAGAGAGAATCCCAAGCAGTCTCTATGCTGTCATTACAGAGTCCCATGAGGGGCTTGAACTCATGCACTGTGAGAACATGCCCTGAGCCAAAATCAGGAGTCAGATGCATAAGTGACTGAGCCACTCAGGTGTCCCGCTTTTTTATACTCTTGTCTTTGAATTTAAGAGTTCTTTATGTATTCTGGATACAAATCTTTTATCTTTTTTTCTTATTATTTTTTTCTTATTATTTTTAATTTACATTAAAAATATAAATTAAGTTAGTTAACATGTAGTGCAATAATGATTTCAAGAATAGAATTTAGTGATTCATCACTTACATATAACACCCAGTGCTCATCTCAGCAAGTGTTCTCCTTAATGCCCCTTGCCCAACAAAACAAATCTTTTATCTAATACAGGATTTGCAAATATTTTCTCCCAGTCTGTGGGTTTTTTTTTTTTCCTCTTTTAATGCTGGTGTTTGTAGCATAGAAATTAAAAAAAAATTTTTTTTTTCACTTTTGTTTATTTTTGAGAGATAGATAGAGACAGAGCATGAACAGAGGAGAGGCAGAGAGAGAAGGAGACACAGAATCCAAAGCAGCCTCCAGCTGCTGAGCCGTCAGCACAGGGCCCGATGCAGGGCTCAAATCCATGGGACCGTGAGATCATGACCTGAGCTGAAGTCAGACACTCAACTGACTGAGCCACCCTGGTGCCCCTGTAGCATAGAAATTTTAAATTCATTTTCTCTGTTCTTTTGTTGCTTGTGCTTTTGGAGTCCTATCTAAGAAAGCATTACCTAACTCAAGATCAGAAAGATCTGTTTGTATGTTTTTGTCTAAGAGGTCTATAGGTGTAGCTCTTACATTTAGGTATAATCCATTTTGGGTTACTTTTTTTTTACATGGTGAGAGGTAGGGGTCCAATATTATTCTTTTATTGTAGCTATTGAGTTGTCCCAACACCTATTTGCTAGGAAGACTATTCTTTCTCCAGCAAATGGTCTTGTCATTCTTGTTGGAAATTAGTTCACGGGACATCTGGGTGGCTCAGTTGGTTAAGCATTTGACTTTGGCTCAGGTCATGGTCTCACTGTTTGTGAGTTCAAGCCTCGTGTAGGGCTCTGTGCTGACAGCTGAGATCCGGTAGCCTGCTTCAGATTCTGTGTCTCCCTCTCTCTCTGCCCGTCCCCGGTTGGCGCTCTGTCTCTCTTTTAAAAATAAATAAATATTTAAAAAGAAAGAAAGAAAGAAAGAAAATTGGTTTATGATAGATGTATGGGTTTAATTTTGGACTCAATTCTATTCCATTGATTTATATGCTAAGCCCATGGTAGTACTATTCTGTGTTCATTTTTTTGGCTTTGCAGTAAGTTTTGAAATTGGGAAGAGTGGTCCTCCAACTCTACAACTTTATTATCTTATTTACAGATTTGTGTGTGTGTGTGCCTATTTTGGGCCCTTGTAGTTTTATTTTTGAGAGAGACAGAGACAGAGCGCAAGCAGGGGAGGGGCAGAGAGAGAGGGAGACACAGAATCCAAAGCAGGCTCCAGGCTCTGAGCTGTCAGCACAGAGCCCAATGTGGGCCTCAACCCATGAATCTTGAGATCTGCTTAACCGACTGAGCCACCCAGGCGCCCTTGGGCCCTTGTAGTTTAATATGTAGTTTAGAATCAGCTGTAAATTTCTGCACAAAGGTAGCTGGAATTTTGATAGACATTACATTAAATCTATAAATCATTTTGGGGAGTGTTGCCCTCTTAACAATATTAAATCTCCCAATCCATGGAATGTTTTTCCATATATTAAGATCTTAACATTTTTTTCAATGTTTTATAGTTTTCAGTGTACAAGTCTTTGCCTTTCTCCTGTTAAATGCATACCCAATTGTTTTATTGTTTTTATGATATTTTTAATGGCATTGTTTTCTTAATTTCAGTTTTAGAATGTTCATTTCTTGTGTATATAATATTGACTTGAGTATTGATTATGTGCTTTGAAACCATTTGAACATGTTTATTAATTGCAGTGTTTTTTTTGTCCTCTTTTGGATTCTTTAACATTTTCTATATACAAGATATTGCCCTCTGCAAATAATAGAAGGTTTACTGTTTCTTTTTCAATCTGGATGACTTCTTTTTCTTTTCTAACAATCTTAACTAGAACCTTCTATACTATATTAAATAGAAGTGGCAGGAGTGTTCCTGCCCTTGGGGGTCAATGCATTCAGTTCCTGACCTTGGGGGGGAGATGCATTCAGTCTTTTATAATCAAGCATGATGTCTACTGTAGGTTTTTCATAAATGTAGTTTAGTAGATTGATGAAATTCCCATCCATTCCTAACTCTTTGAGTATTTTTATCATCAAAAGATGTTGGATTTTGTCAAATGCATTTTTTGCTTTTGAATTGACTTGTATGGTGTTTGTCCTGTATTCTTTTAGTAGGGTGTATTGCATTAATAGACTGGATTTTAGAGGTTAAACTAATCTTACATTTCTCGGAGAATTCCCACTTGGTCATGGCATATAATTTTTTTGTAGATGTTAGAATATGTTTCCCAATATTTTGTTTAGTATTTTTCTTCTATATTCATAAGGGATATTGGTCTGTAGTTTTTCTTTCTTGTGAAATAAATCTCTGTCTGGTTTTGGTATCAGAGTAACACTGGCCTCAGAATGAGTTGTGAATTATTTCTTTTTTTTATAAATTTTATTTTGGAGGAGTTTGTGAAGGATTGGTATTTGTTTTTTTTTAAAAATCGGAAGAATTCACTAGTGAAGCCATCTTGGCTTGGTCTTTTTGTGATAAGTTTTTTCATTACTAATTAGATCTTTCTGCTTGTTTTAGATCTTTTCATATTTTCTGTTTCATCTTAAATCAGTTTCAGTACTGTGTTTCTAGAAATTTGTTCATTTTGTATAAATTGTCTAATTTTTTACCTATAGTTATTCAAAATATTGTAATATAATTCCTTTTCTAAGAGCTGTAGTGACGTCTACTCATTCATTCCTGATGTTAGTAATTTGAGATGTTGTATTTTTTAACCGCCCACTTAGCAAAAAATTTACTTTTTGAAGAACCAGTTTTTGGCTTCATTCTTATGTTTGTAGTTTCTATTTCTTTTATTGTCATCCAGCTGTTGTCTTTGAGTCCTTTCTCGTGCTTGCTTTGGGTTTAGTTTTCTCTTTTTCTACTTTATAAAAATGAAAGGTTAAGTTACTTATTTGAGAACTTTTCTTTTTTATTTATAGTCATTTATGGCTATAAATTTTCCTCTGAGTGCGGGTTTAATGATATGCCATATGTTTTGGGATATTGTGTTTTCATTTTCATGTATCTTAAGTATTTTCTAATTTTCTTTGTTATTTCCTTTAACCCACTGGTTTTTCGAGAATCGAGAGTATGTTTAACTTCCACATGTTTATGAATTTCCCATATACTTTTCTGTTACTGATTTATAATTTAATTTCACTGTTCTTGGGAAACATTTTATATGATTTCAGTCCTTTTGAATTTATTTTATTTTGTTTTATAGCTTAATCTATGTTGGAGAATGCCCTGTGTGTGCTAGAGAAGAACACATATTCTACTTTTGCTTAGTGACATGTATTAGTTTGTTTATGGTTTTAAGTCTTCAGTTTCCTTGTTGATCTGTAGCATAGTTGTTCAGTTGTTGTTGTTGTTTTCCAGTTGGTTTTGAATAATAAGGGTATCTTGCAAGGACTTTGAATGAATGTTATCTTAAAATTCTGTTTCAAATTCAAGTGCTAAGACTGAGGGACCATTAGATGGTAACTAAAATTTTCATTGTGTGAATATTTCCTATTAAATGCATAGTTTCTCTGTAGCTGCATGTTATAGCTCATCTTTGGTCATATGCATAGTCTGTGTGGTAGAAACTTATTTTCCACTGGAGAAGTTTTAAAAGAACCAGGAGATTTAGGTATGGTGCTTCCTTACCGATCTCTCCAGAAATGAAATTCTTTACTACAATCAATATGTCGGGTAGATAATTTTCAACTTGAATGAATTGTTTTCCTGTGTTTGGAAAGCTGCTTTTAAAACAATTTAAATATTATGAAAATGAATACCAGACTTTTCTTTTCCCTTGGTAGAACGAAAAGGGTCTTGGTCAGAGAGGAGGAATTCTAGCATTGTTGGCAGACGATCACTCGAAAGGACAACAAGTGGAGATGATGCTTGTAACTTGACCAGCTTTCGACCTGCTACTCTCACAGTGACGAATTTTTTTAAGCAGGTATTGTTCTGTCATGTAGGAATTCTATGGGGATATTTGTACATAATATTATTTTGGTTTCAGAAAAATTAGAATTGTACATTTGCATGTAGTACATGTACATGTAATAATTGTGATTTCTAGAAATTAAAAAAAAGTTTTAAGAGCAAAAAGTATAAGAATAAAATAATATTGTATCTGCTGTTGTATAATTATATTTAAATGTTAGCACTAATAATGCATCAACATCAATCCTCCACATTTATATCCTATTTCTTAAATGTAATGTTTTAACTTTTAAACATTTATGGTTTATGAATTTTCTTAGTCATTGAGTGGTTGTATCTCTCTTCCCTACCCAAGTTTTATTTTGGTCGAAGCTACCACATCTATAGTATATGGAATAGGACTTTCAGGCCTTACTAGTATATTTTTCTGCTAAAATGTAGTCAACATTATTTGTTTAGGTGAGTTTATAGGTCCAAGAAGTTCTTGATAAAAGACACTTTATTCTTTGCAAATATATTCTCTGTGCTTCAAATTATGAATCAAACCAGTAGTTTTCAAATGCTGATCATGATCCGTTAACAGTAATGGAAATTTAATAGGTAATACCCAGCTTAAAACAAATGAACAAATTCAGGAGAATAGAAAAATAATAGTGCATTGCACATAGTGAAGTTAAATATTGGTTCAGTGAGCTTTTTTCCTCTTGCTTTTTGTATGAGTGCATACATGTATGCATGTACATACTGGATTTTGATATAAAATGGATTGGTACCATGTCTATATTTTGGAACAGATGACTGGGAAATGCTAAGTATTCTTTTAGAATTCCTTCATTTGAGGTCTTATTCTTTTTTTTTTTTTTTTTTTTAAATTTTTTTTTTCAACGTTTATTTATTTGTGGGACAGAGAGAGACAGAGCATGAACGGGGGAGGGGCAGAGAGAGAGGGAGACACAGAATCGGAAACAGGCTCCAGGCTCTGAGCCATCAGCCCAGAGCCCGACGCGGGGCTCGAACTCACGGACCGCGAGATCGTGACCTGGCTGAAGTCGGACGCTCAACCGACTGCGCCACCCAGGCGCCCCATGAGGTCTTATTCTTAATAAGAGGAGGAAATCCTGGCCTATAATATCTAATAACTTGAAAGAGGACAAGGATTTAGGAAAGGATGTGCCATGGATTGAAAGACAGCAATCTGCTTGAAGCTCCTTTCACAGTTTGATATCAATAGCATTTATAGACAGCTGCTTGGTGAGATTCATATGGAGAGTAAAGCAGGTGAGAAGTGTCTGAAGTGGTGAGGGTCTTTTTATTATGGACAGTAGTATGAGGAAGAGTCTAGAAAAGGTCACAGTGTTAAGCTGGATGAAGTGATAGGCCAAATAAAGCTATGGACAGTAGATTTACCTGATACAGTGACACAGCCTTGCAGCTATGCCATTTTTTTCTCTTTCTATTTCCTTAACTGCTGCATCACTTCTGCACTATTTCTATAGCTCTTTTTCCATTTCTTCAGCCTACTTTATTATTGAACTGGTTTTGTAACCTTAAATCAACAAGTCATTCATCTACCCACCTACCTATTGATCCAACAAATAGTTTTTGAATGTTCAGCATGTACTGAATATTAATCCACTTACCTACCTATTGATTTAGCAAATATATTTTGAGCATTCACCATGTAGTGGACACTGTGTTGGAGACTGGTAACTAGAAACTAGCGCAAAGTGATCGTGAAAACTTAAAATGAATGATTGTTGGAAATATCAGCAATGGAGAGCATTTATATTTGACTTTGTATGGTCTATTTGTTAAAAATTATTAGCATCTATAATTCTTATAAGTATTTTTAAATAGCTAGGATACTGTGCATTAGGCAAATGCAAATTAAGGAAAAAGCAGACATTACAATTTTAGTAAAGTAGAATTCATGGTACGAATTTCTCCTAAATGAGATACAGAAGGCAGTTCTTTTAAATTGATGAGAGATTACGATCTGTGATTGGGATATAGTAATTAGGAGTGCTTCTGTACAGATTTGAAGTTGTTAAGCAAAATTATTAAAAATACATAGAGATATAAAAACAAAATTAAGCCCACACATTAGTTTCAGGAACATGTTTTATTTGTTGATGAGTATATATAAGTTGGAGTACATAGTGGTAAAATATGCTGTGTGGAAGTGGAGGGTGTCAGCTAGGCTCATTCACATTTGGAAATTGAGACTGACTTTTGGTAGGAAGACTGAAATGACTCAGACGTCTTCCATGTGTCTCAACTTCTCTTCTCATCCTGTAGCAGGCTGGCTTGGTCATGTTCTCATAGCAGTGGCAGAATTTCAAGAGGGGGCAGGCTCACTTGTACAGATGTTTTTCAGATCTCTGTATCACATTTGCTTATTGGCCCAAAGAAAGTCACATGGCCCACCCAAGAGGAGGGAATTATGCCTCACCCCAACAAATGTCATGGAAACAGGGAGTAAAGATTGGAGGCCAATAATATAATCAATTTAACAGGTTAAGTAGACAGAAATAATTAAGTAGAGATAATCTGAATGTACTATCAATAAGGACCACTTAAAAAGTTATGTTAATACTGTATTCAAAAAGAGAGTATACTGTTTTAGCAACTGATGGAACATTTACAACAATTAGGCCACAGAAAAAATCCTCTTAAAATGAAATTCTCTAATCATAACTCAATAAAACTAAAAGCTATTTATAAAAGTATTAACAAAAATCTTGAACCACTTAGAAATTAAAAAAAAAAAAAAATCACCTTCCTAGGGGCTCCTGGGTGGCCTAGTTGATTGAGTGCCTGACTTTGGTTCATGTCATGATCTTGCAGTTCATGAGTTTGAGCCTCGCATTGGGCTTGTTGCTGTCAGCTCCAGAGCCTGCTTTAGATCATCTGTCCCCCTCTCTCTGCCCCTCCCCTGCTTGTGCTCTCTCAAAAGGAAATATTAAAAAAAAAAAAAAAAATCACTTTTCTAAATAGTGGGATAAAAGAAGATCAGTTCTGTACCATGTTTAGAATATAATAGTGAACAAATGGAATCTGTCTCAAGGTGAGGTCACAGTAATAAAGTAATGTTAAATATGTTCATTACCGCATAAGTATATGAACTCTGCACTAAAAACAAAAAGATATCAAGTGCAGGAGGTTTGGATTAATAAAATCTAAAGACCTACTCTTGAATAAAAGAATGAAATAAATTCTTACCTATTTTAATTGCAAGAAAAAATATATGAAATAGAAAATTTTGTATTAATTAGGTACGGTTTGGTTATTTGTTGGTTTGCTTGTCTCTTTTCCCATTGATTGAGGTTGTTTCATAGTTTTCACTCTGGTCTTAATATCAGAATAATTATTCTTCTCTTTAAGAGTAGTTTATGTAAACAAATGAATAAACACACAAAAAGCAGAATTACACCTATAAATACAGAGAACAAACTGATAGTTGCCAGAAGGGTGTGAGGTGGAGGGATGGGCAAAATGGGTGAAAGGGAGAGGGAGATGCAGGCTTCCAGTTATGGAATGAATGAAGTCATGGGAATAAAAGACAGCAAAAATAAAATTTTTTAAGTACTTGCAGTCAGAAAAAAAAGTAGCTTTTTGTTACTTTTTTCTTTTTCCAGTTTAGTGAATGCTGTATATTTTGCATTTGAGAAATGTGGTAGTATAAAATTGAAAAGATAGAAATTCAAGTGCAATGACTTTTTAAGACTGTCGTTTATGTGTTTCTTTTCTGTCTATATATTTTGTTTAACTTTTTTTTTTAATATTTATTTTTGGGAGAGGAAGAGAGAGAGCAAGCACGAGTGGGGGAGGGGCAGAGAGAGAGGGAGATGGAGAATCCGAAAGAGGCTCCAGGCTCTGAGCTGTCAGCACAGCCCGACACGGGGCTGAAACTCACGAACTGTGAGATTATGACCTGAGCTGAAATCAGATGCTTAATCGACTGAGCCACCCAGATGCCCCTTTTCTGTCTATATCCTTATTTTTCTTTTTTCCATTTCATCTCCCTCTAACTTCTATTGATTTTATTTATTTTAGAGTGTCTTGTAATACTTTATAGACATAAATAATGGGCTATAAGTAAATATTTAAATTTAAGGTACAGATAATAGTATCATAACTCAATAAAATTTGAAAGCATAAAAGGAAGGAAATCAGTATGGTATTTGTTTTTAATCATAATTATATTAATTTAATCTTTTCATTCTGACTAAATGGACAGAAGAGGGTAAGAATATTAACAGGCACTATGCATTTTTTTTTCAATCTACTCTATTTGTTTTCTCAAATGCTTTTTCCTCAGGAAGGAGACCGCTTAAGTGATGAAGATCTGTACAAATTTCTTGCTGATATGAGAAGGCCATCTTCTGTTTTACGGCGACTAAGACCTATTACAGGTATTTTAAAATTTTGAGTAGACATCATTACAACCCTTTCATCCCTAATATGTCATATTTTTAGTAATTATGTATTTCTTTTTTCACTTATCTGATCCATGTGTCTTTCTTTGCCCAATGCCTGTCAGTCTTCTTCATTTCATTATTCTGCCTTTGTGGTCTTAACAGTTTATATGCAAGATTCAGTACTTTTGATAATTTGAGTACTGACTTGAGAATGATGAGTAATTTTGTGGCTTACAATTATTCTTTAGGTGAAAAAATGTACATAGGATGGTAAATATTCTGAAGCAGATTGATACTATGGTCAGAACAAACCATTACAGAGTAAAACTGTTTTGTTTGTTGTTTTAGAGTAAAGAAGTTTAAATTAAATCACTTAACCTTCAAAATGTTGGCATGATCCTATGCTAGATCCTTTTCTGTTTTGTTTTCTTTTGCTTCTTTTTTTTCCTTCTCACTCATTTATTCATTCAGTAGGCATTTATTATTTTACATGTACTATGTCTGTATCAGTAATTAGTAAGTTTGAGACTTGGTAAAATGAAATAATTTAGAGGTCTGAGATAACAGTAATTTTGATTTCTTTCCAGACTTCTTGCAAAAAGAGGACCTAAATCCTTCCAACAACATTTTTAATATGAAGTTTTAATTTATTTGTTTATGTTGTTTTTATAATATATTTTTATACCCAGCTCAGCTGAAGATAGACATTTCTCCTGCACCTGAAAATCCCCACTATTGCCTAACTCCAGAGCTGCTTCAGGTGAAGCTTTACCCAGACAGTAGAGTTAGACCTACCAGAGAAATTTTGGAGTTTCCTGCCAGGGATGTCTATGTTCCAAACACTACTTACAGGTAACACATTTTAATTTTGGAGATTTCTTTTTTTTTTTTTTTTAAGATTAAAAGAAATGTTTATTTATTTATTTTGGGGGGGAGAGAGAGAGAGCTAGTGCACGTGCGAGTGTGAAGAGGGGCACTACACCTGTAGTGTGGAGCCCACTTGGGGCTTGATCTCAGGAACCATGAGATCATGACCTGAGCCGAAATCACGAGTTAGATGCTTAACTGACTGAGCTATCCAGGCACCCCTTAAGATTTTTTATTGTTATCATGACTTGACATTTAAAGTAATCTCTACACCCAACACGGGGCTTGAATTTATAATCCCGAGATCAAGAGTTGCATGTTCTATTGACTGAGCTAGCCAGGCACCCCTGATTTTGGAGATTTCTGAAATCAGATACTGTACAGTCTATTTTTAAAGTAGAACTAGAACAAACTTTCCAAAAATCTTTGGTAGCTTTACTTATTCAATTTCTTATCACATAATTTTATTAATAGCTGAAATGTATTAAGCTTATACTATGTGCGAGGTCACATGTTAATTATCTTACATATGTTATCTTATTTAATCCTCACAGCCTGAGGTGTAGGTATTGCATTCATTTTAGTAATGAGTAAAGGGATGGAGAGGTTAAGTATACTTCACTGTGGTAGAGCTAGCATTGGAATTGTAAGCTGTTAGGTTAAAACATTAGAACTCCCAGTTACTATATTTCTGCAGATGTTCTTTTTTTCTTTTTTTTAATTTAATAAAGTTTTATTTTCTAAAATGTACAGTTGGTAGGATCTGTTCATGCATCTTCACCAGCAGCTGGGGCATCTGCACCCTTGGTGTTTCTGGTATAAATTACTGGAGCTCTGTGCTTTGAAACCAGCTTAAAAAGTCCTTTACTAAGGAGCCCTGAAGGGCTGCCCTGGCAGTGTCCCAGAGACAGCAGCTGGAGTTACAAGCTGATAGTTGGGAACTTCCTTATAGAGTTTGTCATACGTCGCTTTGTCAACAAGACTAGGTTATTGAACTTGTTCTGAATTTTGCCTTCGGACCAGTTCTTCTTTTTGGCCTTGACCCCAGATTTGTTCCCTGAGTCCTTCTTTTTTGGCTGACTTTCCAGCATCTTTCTTCTTCTCATCCTTGGGTGGCATTGCAAAGCTCAGAGAGCAGAGCCACCCCTGCAGTCTCACTAAGATGTCGGACAAAAAGCCCTCAACTATTCTTATTGGCAGAATCTAGTATTACACAGGAATCAAATATATGTGCCTGCACTGTGGTTTAACCAATAATCAACAATGTTTACTGATGTACTGCTCAGAATACTTGACATGAGATTGTTGGGTAGGCTTTATAGGCTGACCACTCTATAACACTAAGAGTTCATGACTTGACATTGGGATATCCAACAGGGCAGCTCAGACATAGGATTCCAACCCAGACTTCCCCATCACAGCATATTTCACCACCTAGTTGCCCAGTTTCTGATGCCCAAAGTTTTGAAATCAAAATGATTTCTTTCTTTTTCTTTTTCTTTATTTATTTTGAGAGAGAGAGAGAGTGCAAACAGGGGATGGGCAGAAAGAGAGAGAGAATCCCAAGCAGGCTCTGTACTGCCAGTGCAGAGCTCGACATGGGGCTCAAACTCACGAACCGTGAGATGACCTGAGCCGAAATCAGAAGTCTGGTGCTTGACTGACTGAGCCACCCAGTCTTTGTCTTAGTCCTCACATTTACTCTTCAAACAAGTTTTATAAGCTCTGCTTTCAAAATGTATCCCAAATCTTACCTTCTCCACTTTTAAAACTCTAGGCAGGTCACCATCTAGATCAACATGGTCATATAGAAATATAATGGGAATTGCATTTGTAATTAAAAATTTTATAGTTCCCACATTAAAAAAAACAAAAAGAAACAAGTGAAATTAATTTTAATCATGTTATTTAACCTAATATATCTAAAATATTATCATTTCAACATATAATAAATGTAAAAAGCTGTTGAGATATTTTACTTTTTTTCTTTCCTACAAAAAGTCTTCAAAATTGGGTGTGTATTTTATACTCTAAGCACATTCAGTTTCAGATAAGCCACATTTCGGATGCTCAGTTGCTTCATGGAGGCTAGAGGCTTAGCATATTGGTCAGCTGCTCATCTCAGATTTTTCTGTACCTTTCTTTTTTTTAATTAAAAAATTTTTTTTATTAATGTTTTATTTCATTTTTTGAGAGACAGAGAGACACAGAGCACAAGTAGGGGAGGGACAGAGAGGGAGACACAGAATCCAAAGCAGGCTCTAGGCTCTGAGCTGTCAGCACAGAGCCTGATGAGAGGTTCAAACCCAATGACCCAGGTGCCCCAGATTTTTCTGTACCTTTCTAATTTGATCATCTGCCTTCCACCCTGCCTAAATCAATTTTCAACGTTATAGCCAGAGATTTTTTTTTTTTAAGATTTTATTTTTAAGTAATCGCTGTGCCCAACATGGGGCTTGACCTCATGACCCTGAGATCAAGAGTCACACGCTTTATTGACTGAGCCAGCCAGGCGCCCCTAGCCAGAGAAATTTTAATTATTATCAATTAGATTACTCATTCCTCAACATAAAACCTTCCAGTGACTTCCATTACAAGCAGAAAAATGCTTTTTTTGTAATACTCTATAAAATTCTACATGTTCTATCCCCTGCCTGTCTCTAACTTCATATCCTACTCTGCTTTGCTCATGTCGCTTTAACGTCAATGGTCTTTTTACTGTCCTTTAACAAACAAAATTCCAGTCTGCATAAGGCTTTTCCATTTGTTCTTCTCTTTGCTTAACATGTTTTACCTCAGATCTTCATGTGGTTTGAGTCCTTATTCAGATGTATATGTGTTGAAAGGTCACTGTCTAGAGAGGCTCACTTTCTTCACCCTCAGTAAAAAGATCTACTGCTTTTCTCCTCTAGTTCGCCACCCTTTGTATTTGTCGTTTTCTGCCGTTACATTATATAGTTATGTGATTGGGTTTTTTTTTTTCTTTGGTCTTTTTCTTTAGAATGTAATTACTGTTAAGAGGGACTTGTCTATTCCCTTTATCACTTTTTTTTTTTTTTAAGTAGGCTCCACACCCAAGGTGGGGCTTGAACTCAGGACCCTGAGATCAAGTCACTTGCTCTACTGACTGAGCCAGCAAGGAGCTCCTTTCCTTTATCACTTTATCTCCAGCATCTAGAATAGTGTGCTAGCACACAGGAAGCACACAGTAAATATTGATTCGATTAGTTAAAAAATAAGGAGCTGTGTAGTGTTATGAGAGTGGCATTTACAGTCATAGAGATACGGGTGTGATTTCTGACTCCAGTTTGCACTATTTGGTGACTTTAGATAAGTTAATTTATTGGCCACTCAGTTATCTTATTTAAAAAATGGGAGATAATAATAATATCTGGCTTCTCTTGTGAGGGTACAGAGTACAAAACACTACATGTAATTGACACTTAGTGTGAGTAAAATTTCTGGAAGATAGGCTAAAGAAAATATATATTGTTTTTAAGAGAGACAAGGTAACATGGAATTATTCTTCTATAAATTGTGATTTAAGTATTTACAAGGACATGGAATAAAGGAGAAATTATATAATCTAAAGTGTGTCTGAAACCATTTTGAGGTTATCAGCTGTACCTCTTATCTAGTACAGGTATCTTATCTAGAGCATCCCTAACTTGTGTTTATCTGTTTTGCTTCTGCTTGGAAATTGGGGACGTTGAGTGGTCTTTTTTTTTCATCTTCCTACTTAGTTTTGTTATTTGCATATTTAACTATTTTAAAATGATTTTATGACTATACTTAAACTTTATAAGTACTGTAGGCTTAAAATTAAAAACGGAGGTCTTTCATCTCATTTTTACCAGCTTTTCCCTACCTTGATATCTAATTTTCAGTATGTCAATCACTGGCAACTCTTTTTGCTCTTTCTTTTGTTTTTTTATTTCTTGTTTCTAAATAACACATCCATGCTACTATTTCTTGACTCTTGTTCAATTTTAAATATCTATTGACTGTTGCAGAAGATGAAGATTTAACTCTTATATTTTCCTTCCTAGAAATATATATGCTTGCATAAATCCAGGAAAAAATACATACACTTGTCATCTCTCCCATGTATAGTTATATCCCAGTTTTTCATTAAATTAATGTTATTTTTTTTATGTTTGTGATTCTTATGTAACAATTTTAGCAGCTTAGCCATGTAGATTACTATGATTCTATTCCTGCATTTGTTTTGTATAGCTTTTTATTTTCTTGGAATAGCTACATTATTTAGTTTTCCCTACTTTTCAGTGTGTTGTCACTAAAATTCTCTGTAAAGCTTCTTGCAGTACAGTAGAATGCATCAGATAGTCCGTTCCCTGGGAACTAAATTGTAAGTGCAGCAGAGGGACTTTCCTAGGCTCGCTAGACTCAGTGCAATTGTCATATTGGAGCCTGTTGACCATTATGCTGGAAATTTGCTTTACATTTCTTTTGCGATGGAGTCCTTATATCCCATATATTTTTCTTTCTTGTTTTACTTATTTTACTGTGAGCCTTCAGTATCTTCCTGAAATAGGATGTATAGGAGTAAATTCTCTAAGAGTTTTATATCTGATGATATGTTTATCTTACCTTTACTCCAGAATTACTAATTTTGCTGGATACAGTATTCTAAGGTTTAAATTATTTTCAGTCAAGATTTTGAAAACAGGACACAACTGTCTTCTGACTTTAAGTGAAGCATTTGAGTGGTCCAGTATACTTCTGACTGCTAATCTTTGGTTGGTATCTTTTCCTTTCAAGGCTTTTTTGAGTTGTTTTCTTTATCCTTGGTGTTTTGAACTTTCATGTGACGTACTGATATGATAACATTTATTTAGTACTTTATAGTATGTAATTGTTTTCATTTAAATTAATTTATTCAGTGTCAGAGGAATCTTAAAATTCCAAAGGAATCTTTTAATTCTGGCTGTATTTATTTTTCTCCACAATAAGGCTGAGATTAAGAAATTTATCTGGACTTGAACCCAGGTCTTATTTTCTATGTTATTCATCCTTTGGGAGGTAGTACATCTAACATTTATACTTACTGACAATATGAATAAAGCTAAAATTTCTTATTGCTAGATAATTGTTATATTTTTATTAAAGCAGGTAGAACACTTTTATTTACCTTATTATTTTCCTCAAAATGTACATCATTATTTATCCTTGTTTAATAATTTTTTAATGCCTTATTTTTTTTTAAGTTTATTTTGAGAGAGTAAGAGTGGGGGAGGGGCCGAAAGAGAGTAAGAAAGAGAATCCCAAGCAGGCTCCACACTGTCAGTGCAGAGCACGACGTGGGCTTGAATTTACGCATCGCAAGAACATGACCTGAGCCCAAATTGAGTTGAATGCTTAACTGACTTAGCCACCCAGGCGCCCCTTAACGCCTTATATTTGAGCTGAGTATAACAGTTGATAGGAATGGCATCCTCGAGTATTATATCTAAGAAGTAATGGAAACAAGGGCCAAAATAGAAAATCTAGACGTGTTTCAGGATTTGAATGGGAGCTGGGTAGAGAACCTGTATCAAGTGAGTACACATCTCACTAAATAAGAAAGCATATTGTTTCCTCTTAAGTATGTATCCAGTTTTAATATATCAGGTACTCCTCCTGGAGAAGAAGGATAAGTTAATACACCAAAAGGTTTAAGTGTAAATTTAATAAATTATAAGTTACTGTGGTTTAGCTGTATGAGTTTTTGGAAATTAAGTAAACATGTATTAGAAGCTGTTTCAGGTAACTTGTTTATTTGTATTTGATTTTGGTTTTTATGACTGAATGCCTTACCATTTGAAGTGTTTAGCATCAGTAAAGATAATTGATTGTTCAAAACTATAATTATTTTCTATTCTGGCAGTAAACTTTTCAAGTGTAAGAATGCATTCATAGCTAATTAACTTGACAGTGATCTTGAGATATCTTTTAACATATCTCAGTGGCTTTAGCTTGCACTGTATCTAAATACTCAATTAATTAAAGAGCTGATAGTCATCCCAGGCATTAACGATTCATCAAATGTGTAAAGAAGAACTGTTCTCTCATGAGCAGTTATTCCTGGAAATAGTAGAATCAGCTAAACTTATCAATAAGTTTAGGTTTATTCCTATTAAACATTTAATGAAAACAGCTACTGTTTTAGGTTCTAAAATTTTTCATCAAAATAAATTAGTTTCAGGTTAGAATTTTTTTTAAAGTTTATTTGTGTTAGAGAGAGAGATTGCGAGCATGAGCAGGGGAGGAGCAGAGAGAAAGGGAGAGAATCCCAAGCAGGCTCTGCACTGTCAGCTCACAAACTGTGAAATCATGACCTGAGCCAAAATCAAAAGTGGGATGCTTAACCCACTGAGTTGCCCAGGCGCCCTGTTTCACGTTAGAATTTTATATAATCTTTTTTCATCTTATGTGCAGCCTTTAAGGATCTCATGTAAAATACTTTAATTCATTAACATACTTTGGTAAATTGTGATACAGGATGTCAAGTTTGCTAACTTTCTTAGCGTGCAGAAATGATCATTAAGTGCTCTGTTAGTAGTAGGTTACCCATGAAAGCTGTTGAAGCAAGAAAGATGCATTATTTTGTTTAAGAAAGAGATTAATAATTTTCTGCTATAAGGGTGTCTTCAAAGAAGTAAATAAAGCTAGGCACACGAGAATATAGAAGCAGAATTATGGTTTCTATACTTTGTTGATATTTTTCCTCCTGTTACTTTTTTGCCAAAAAATCTTCTTTGATGTTAAAAATGAATAATTGTAAATTTGACTGTATGCAGTTGTTTTTTTTTTTTTATAAAATCAATCTCCAAGATATATAAGGAAATAATAGTTTCAGTGTTACTTGAAATGCATATTTCATGAAAAGGTGGGAAATGGGTTCCTGTAACCAATATTTTGCAACCATATTTTCTTTTTAGGAATTATCTTAAACTGGAGATTGACTGGTTTTTCTTCTCTTTTTTTTTTTTTACATAGGAATAATAAAAGTACCTATATTATAGAAATTTGTGAGGACTAAATAAGGTAATACATATAAAGGTTTTTGTAAAGTGCCTGGCACATATTAAATGCTCCATTAAAGAGGTGCCTGGGTGGCTTAGTTGGTTAAGCATCTGACTCTTGATTTTGGCACAGGTCATGATTTCACGGTTGGTGAGGTTGAGCCCCACATTGGGCTCTGTGCTGACAGCGCCTGCTTGGGATACTCTCTCTCCCTCTCTGTCTGCCCCTCTCCTGCTCATTGCTCTGTCTCTCTCTCTCTCTCTCTCTCTTTCTCTCAAAATAAGTAAACTTAAAAAAAAATGCTTGATAAAAGTTAAGTCATTATTATTATCATTGGCTTTATTAAATTACATTTATCCAAGTATTACACAACTCGAGAGAGAATAGTTTGAAGGCATAAGGATACTGGGCTTTGGGGGGTATAATTAGATAAGAGGATGATTTAAGAATAAGAAGGGAGGTTATCCCAAGCAAGAAAGTAGCTTGCTTTGTATTATTACTTGAGCCTTATATGCTCATGTAACCTGAACATCAAATCATATAGGTTGCTTATTGTACTTAATACTGTTAAAAAATTTGAGTGTCATGACAGTTAAAATTTTTAGGAATTTGTAGTTTGTTTAAAAAAAACTTTATCATATCTAGAAAATCTAGCATAGAAATAATTCTAGAATTACAAAAGGAGATGTATGAAACCTCAGCAGATACCAGCTAACATATAGATATCGTAAAAAATTTGCATAAGTTTCCATAAATATTTGCTGACTACATTGTTGCTGGATCATAATAATATTCTAGCTCAGTTTGAATTCTTTTTAACCTTTTAAGGTATGTTTCACAGGAGGCCGTAATTTGGGGTAATACACACTAGTGGTTATTATACAAATCTATAGGTGTACATTTTCCCAGTGAATAATGTTCAAAAAAAGAAAGAAAAGTTGGCATTAGTTTATATACCATCATTATCTCATTAACTGTGCTTAGCAACCTGCATAGAAACAGTATGTTTATCTCTGTTTTATAGATGACAAAGCTGACATTCCAGAGGGCTCTCACATTTGTAACCGAAAAAAAAAACAAACCCAGAAATTTAAGCATTATTAATGTGAGTTTTAAGATATTTACACATTATATTTATTTTTTAGTATAAAACTTGAGTGTATTTTAAAGGGTCTCATGAGGTAAAAAAGATTTTAAAAAATTATCATCTGAATAGAGGGAGAATGAATGGATGTGATTGAAACAAACATTTGGCTGAGGTGAGAGAACATAGGTTAAAAAGAGGTATATTCTGAAAATGACAGATTTCCTATTATTGAACACCTTTTGCTTCTGATTTTTATGGTTATTATCAGACAATGTAGAAAAAGCTGTCTGAAAGGATATATATGTAAAAAATATATTTTTTAGTTTAATTTGTTACTTATTTTTTTCAAAATATGTTTTTTAAAAAAAAATTTTTTTTTTTTTAACGTTTATTTATTTTTGAGACAGAGAGAGACAGAGCATGCAGGGGAGGGTCAGAGAGAGAGGGAGACACAGAATCTGAAACGGGCTCCAGGCTCTGAGCTGTCAGCACAGAGCCCGACGCGGGGCTCGAACTCACGGACCGTGAGATCATGACCTGAGCCGAAGTCGGCCGCTTAACCGACTGAGCCACCCAAGGAGCCCCTCAAAATATGTTTTGAAGAAATTGTTGAGGTTTCTCAAAGATATTTAAAAAAATCTGTTATTAAGCCATACCTAAAATTAGAGATTTTTGTATTTAAATAAGTTTTTTTTCCCCCCTACACATTAGTTGTTCACTTATTCTTGTACAGTGTTAATCCAGGAAGGGCCTGGTCTTTTCAAACCCTCTATAGGGATAAATGAGGGTATATAGATATATGGCAGTTTTTAGCTAATGTCATGTATTTCTTATTGTGCCAAATGGAGGTTATTTACAGCAAATGCTTACTTTATCAAGGAAATACTTATGCTATCACAATATCACAGAAAAATACTAGTCCAGTTGTCACATTAAGATAATCAAATAATACCAGTGGGAAAAATGTTTTTTATTGAGTATCTGAAATCAATTAAAAGTTAGATACTGGATTATGTGTAATGTTACTCATGTTCCAAATTTGTGCTTGAGCTCCACTGTTGCATTTGAGTTATAAAGATCAAAGTATATCTAATTGAGCAAATGCTTGTGTGTTTGATTTTTAAGAGCTATGTCACAGAGCACACGCTATTCTTGGCAAGGTTGTTAGAATTGGCCTCTTTCCTAACAGTAGCCTTAGTTGTAATCACCTACTGAACTTTCATATCTTTGTTTTTTTTTCTAAGTTTTAGAAAGACTGTATCTAGCAAATATTGTGTTACTAAGAATATAAGAATGAATGCAGTGGTTCATACCTGGTAACAATCAGTATAAGAAACAAAATGAAAGGATGCCATTCATTTTGATTTGGACCTTGGTTAGCAGTTAGGAATATGCCCCATACAACTCTTAATAATCGTTTGTAAACCTATAGGTTTACTAATCTGAATATAGTCTTTAAAAATTTTTTTTTAATGTTTATTTATTTTTGAGAGAGAGTATGAGACGTGGACAGAGAGAGAGGGAGACACAGAATCTGAAGCAGGCTCCAGACTCCAAGCCATCAGCACAGAACCCAACCTGGGGCTTGAACCCATGAACTGCGAGATCATGACCTGAGCTGAAGTCAGATGTTCAACCAACTGAGCCACCCAGGCGCTCCCATAGTCATTTTAAAAAATATTTTATTTATTTATTTTTTTTTAAGAAAGAGAGAGAGAGACTGGGGGAGGGGTGGGGTGGGGGGAACAGAGGATCCAAAGCTGGCTCTGCAATGACAGCAGAGAGCCAGACGTTGGGCTTGATTCCACAAATCATGAGTTCATGACCTGAACCAAAGTCAGACACTCCACTGAGCCATCCAGGTGCCCCACTAACCTAAATATAGTCTTGACCTTTTTATAATGGGAAATTACAAACATACACAAAAGTAAATAGAATAGGGGTGCCTGGGTGGCCCAGTCATTTAAATGTCTGACTCTTGGTTTTGGCTCAGGTCATGATCTCTGTAGTTCATGGGTTGGAGCCCCTTGTTGGTCTCTGTGCTGACAGAGCAGAGCCTGCTTGGGATTCTGTCTCTCCCTCTCTCTCTTTCTCTCTCTCTGCCCCTCCCTGGCTTCCTTTCTCTCTCTCTCTCTGTCTCTGTCTCGCTCTCTCTCTCTCTCTCTCAAAAATAATAAATAAGTAGAACAGTACAATTAACCTCCATTATCATTCTTGTTTTATGTATTACCTGTTCCCTTTTTCCCTATAGTAGTTTATTTTTTTTTCAACGTTTATTTATTTTGGGGACAGAGAGAGACAGAGCATGAACGGGGGAGGGGCAGAGAGAGAGGGAGACACAGAATCAGAAACAGGCTCCAGGCTCTGAGCCATCAGCCCAGAGCCCGACGCGGGGCTCGAACTCACGGACCGCGAGATCGTGACCTGGCTGAAGTCGGACGCTTAACCGACTGCGCCACCCAGGCGCCCCAGTAGTTTATTTTTAAAAAAATTTTTTTATTTATTTTGTGGGAGAGAGAGAGTGAGCATGCACACACACGAATGGGGGAGGGGCAGAGAGAGAAGGAGAGAGAGAGAATCCCAAGCAGGCTTTGCATTGTCAGTACACAGCCCAAGAAAAGGCTCAAACTACAAACTGTGAGATCATGACCTGAGCCGAAACTGAGAGATGTTTAACCAACTTAGCCACCTAGGAGGCACTACTGTAGTTCTATAAAAACAAAGTCTAGTCATGGTATCATTTTACCTGTCCATCCTTCAGTATCTTTTCTGTTAAGTAGTTTAATAAGCTTATTACATACTGATTGAATTTTTTCTCTAATGTTTTGTTTCTAGAAACAGATTGGCCACCACTCAAAATGTATATATTCATACTATGACCCATGTAATTCATGTTTCTTGAACTAGGTTATATGACAGTGATCTTGCTTAAATTTGTGGTTCTTAAAATTTTTTTTATCATGGTACTCTTTGGCAGTCTTTTGAATCCTATGACTCTCTTTTTTGGAATAATGTTTTTACGTGCATAAAATAAAATAGAATAACAAAGGAAATTAATTACATTGAATTATAATTATCAAGATATTAAAGTTCTGACATGTTTCTTTCCTAATGAGTTAAATATCTAGCCACATGTCTAAAAACTACTATATTTTCTAAGCAGTAATAAGCATGTGACAATATTCTGAGATACCTGTACTGGTTGTGATATAAAAATATGTACCAGTTCTGTTAATAACAAAGTCTCAGGTATAGTTAATACTGGTGTGGTTAGTTTCCTACATTCATTATTTAAGGAAATGCAAATTTCAGTGACAATGAAGGAGTATTTTACTCCCCATTCAAGTTTATGGCCCCTGCTTTAGAGTATTGGTTTTTATATTGATTTTTAGTTTTCATGGATGTCTCAAGCTATTGCTAGTACTCTACTCTTCCAGTTTTGCACTAGATATACCACTCTTGCTTTTATTCTATCTTGATTGGTCCTAGTTTATTTTAATACAAAAGCTTATGAGTTGAGAGCTCTGTTTTCTACCATTTTAATATAGCCACCCAAGATTTTTTAGTTAAGGGCTTGCATTTGAATGTGAAGAGTGTTATCTCAGACTGCAAGGGAAGGAATAAAGTTCCAGAACAGTAGCAGAGCAGAGCAAATCCCAGTTTTGTTCTCCTGTCCTGAGAATTAGCGTATTTTCAGTTAGGAAAAATTTGTACAGATTCCTTACTTATAGCGATATGGAGTGATATCCAAGATCTAGTTTTTATAAGTATATACCTTGTTTTGTTTTGTTTTGTTTTACAATTACAGAATCATTTTTTTCCTTCAATATATGAAATTTATTGTCGTATATACATTGTTTAGTTCATAAAATCATTCAAATACCATATTTTACTTGAGGTTTACAACAACCCTGTGGGGTACATTTGGCAACATTATTATTATTCTCATATGTGGAATGTGGAGACTGAGGCTTTGTTGTTTATATGAAAATACGTACAGCTTTACATCTTTAAGGTTGTAGATTGTTGCTCTTTGAGATATACCTAATCATTTTGTTGGATGTATGATTGTTCCAGGGTTAAACATATGAATTTAGAAAAACATTTTTGTTTGAGATGGCATCCTTGATTTTATGTTTTCTAAAATGTCATTGAAACCTGATTTTATAAAGGCATACTATGGGAGATTGTTAATCCTGCTTTCATGACCTTGAACTCAACATTTCACACCAGTTGAGTAATTTTGTCCTAGCTGATTTGCCTTGAGAACACTTGGACTTTGATAAGAGGGCCAACTGTTTGGTCATTTTGTTTTTAATTTTTTTTTTCTTTTTGCCTTAAATTATTTTTAATTTTTTTTTTAACGTTTATTTATTTTATTTTTGAGACAGAGAGAGACAGAGCATGAACAAGGGAGGAGCAGAGAGAGAGGGAGACACAGAATCTGAAACGGGCTCCAGGCTCTGAGCTGTCAGCACAGAGCCCGACACGGGGCTCGAACTCACGGACTGTGAGATCATGACCTGAACCGAAGTCGGATGCTTAACCGACCAAGCCACTCAGGCGCCCCACCTTAAATTATTTTTAATTATAATGTTTCTTGTTTTCAGTTTTCAAAACTGTTGTGTTGGATGATCACTCAACATCACAAACACGGTGATTATGGTTGTTTATGATGGAAAAAATCACAATGAAATTTGACTATCCTATAATAGAAGGTCAAATATGTAACAATCCATATTTGGAATAGTTTTTATAAAGAAGACAAATACTAGGAATTCAGTAAGTACTGGTTAATGCATACAGTTTTGATTAATTTATGAGCTAATTGATTTCCATGAGTTATGCTATTAGGAGGAAAAGATATAAGCATGAGAACATGCTGCTTCTAGGATGATGGGGAGGAAACAGATTATACAACAGTAGGTAACTCTGAAATGAGTAATGTGTATAGTTGCTCTTAGTAAAATTCACACTGGCTCAGAGTGAACTCTTGGTATAGAAATTTGGCAGTGATTTACTAAAATTAAGTAGATTGACCATCTTTTTTGATGCTCTTGGAGTTTTTATTACTATTTTTGCATGATTCTTTTTTATCATTTGCCACATGTACTTTTCTGTCTTTTCTTGATTTGCTAAATGCCAGTTGAGGGGTACAGACAGTAATGCTGTAAATATTGAGGGAGGAGCCTCCATTTACTAAGATATTTGTAAAGGAAGTGAGATCATCTGGATCTTGAAGTAGGACCTACCCAAGCAGATAGTCATATAGAGGCATTCTAAGTAAATGGAGTGGCATTAGGAAATGCACTTTTAGGAAATAGGCAGTGTTAAAAAGTAGATAATTTTGATTAGTGCAGAGGGTTTGTGTTGGGCAAGAAATGCTTGAAGAGATAATTTGGGGTCAGATTGTAGAAACTCTTGAATACATGGAAGAGATTGGGATTTTGTTCTGTAGGTTTATGCCCTTTGAATTGGGGTATACATTCTTGCTATATGAGATCTGCAAGACCACAGGATAAACATGACATATCTTCCAGGAATATAACTTTTTAGAAGATTTTGGGAAAAAATAACTTTTTTTTAAATATGGAGATGATTTATAGAGTAGAATACACAATTCACATGCAATTTTAAGATAAATTGTAAGATTTAAGATAAAATCCTAGTAAGATTCTAAAATTTGTGTTTATATAAAGCCATTTTCATCCCAGCACTGTAAGGAAATGCTTTCATTATCCTCAAGCTGTTAAACTCTTTTAATAGACAAGTTTGAACATCATAGGTCAAAGTAGGATGCAGCCATTGTAAATTTGTTTTAGGAAAATTGAAGGAAGATAGACAAACTTAGGAGACTATTTAGATAATTTAAAACTCGGTAAAAGTGGGTCTTGGTGGGCTTTGGGCAGTAGACATGGGAAGAAATGGTATCATATTAACAGACCTTTCAAAGGAAGATTGTATTCCATTTAGTGGCTTCAGATACAGGAGAGGTGGTTTACAAAGTAGAAAGACAGAGATGTCTTCCAGGTTTTAAGCTTGGATGACTGGAAGCATGATACTACCATTAGTGAATATGCAGAAGTAAGGAGGAGTGTGATAAGGTAGAAAGGAAGGACCAGCAGGGGCAGGAAGGCTTTAATGACTTTTGATATGTTGAATTTGAGGAGATTATAGGGTATCAAAAGGAGGAATGGCAAACAGGCAATGTAAGAAGGGGAACCAGAGAGAGATCTGGGAATAATATGTAAATTTGGGAACTTTACTCATTGAAAATAGAGGAGTCCATGAGAGTAAATAGACTTTCTGAGGATCAGAGTAGAAGAGATGATTGAAGAGTGTGCATTGGCCCGAATATATCACTTACTAGGAGGGAATAGGGCTATAAAAATGCATCCAGGCTAAGGATAATCCTGAGAGTGTAATAGTAGTGTGGAAGTGAAATGAAAGTGAAGTTTGGAAGAAGAACATTGTTTATTAGTAAGTAGCAGAGAGATCCAAGAGAATGTGGACTGAGGAAAGGCCATTTGATTAGACAATTGTGAGTTAGTGGTGTAATTAGAATACTTGGCAAAGTAGTGAGGACAGAAGGACATGATTTGTGAATCATAAAAAAAAAAATTCTTTCTCTTCCAGAATTATCTCTCCACTGAGCATATTTTATATGCAGAAAAAAACTTAGTACTCCTAAAAGAAACGAAATGAAACTTACTGTGTAAGAATTGTAAAAAAAAAAAAAAAAAAAAAAAAGGACGAATAGAAGAAGCAATTGATATATTAAATAATGCATTATTTTGTATTTGAAAGCCTCCAATTTTTTTTGTGAAAAAAAGTCATTTTGGCATTCTGGCTCCAAAGTCAATTTTGACAGTTCGGCTGCGGTTTTAAAAACTAAAACCTATTCTTGCTTTTGTTCTTTTGTACTCTTTGGGAACAAAATATTTACGTATGATCCACATAGATCATACATGTTTACATGTGACATGTTATACATATATGACATGTAGAGAAAAATACATAATGCCAAATATTTATTGACTAAGGTAAGTCACTATGTAACTTGGGCATTTTATTCTTTAAAAACTGTATTTAATTCAAAATTTTATTTCCATTTGCTAGTTTCTTTAAAAACCTTATTTAGAAATAAATACTGACAAGTGATATTCTGGTCAGAAGATTGGCATCTTGTAATCCTTGAGGATTAGAATTTAAATGATTTAAATTAGAAATAGCATAATCATACTTCTATTACGTGTCACTAAAAAAAACTACAAGAATTTAAATTTCTATATATTAAGGGATGAGTCTTTATTGAATTTGAAAATGTACATACACATCTGTCAGGCTGTTTAAACATTCAACAACTTGTTATGATTTTTAGTTCTATATGACAACCTACACAAACGTATTAGACTCATACTGTGCCCAGGGAGAATAACTTATTAAACTTTAACTTGATGCTGCAAATACATTCTTTCTCATTACATTCTGACAAGATCCCTTTAAATTGTTTTCACATCATTAAGTGTTAAAACATATAAAATGTATGCAGTATATACATAAGTCAACAAATATGTTACGATACAGTGATACCTGATATTAAAGTCAATATGACCTAATAATCATGATCTACTGCATTTAAGACAGTTAATCTACTTCAATATAGTATTATATCCTGCTTCATTTGACTTCCTAAATAAAGCATACCAAACATTTGTTTCAGATTTTGTTGTAGCAAAATGAAACATCAGTTTCAAAATTAGTATTACAGATTTTCATGTGTACTCTGAACTGACTGAATTTTAATTTTTAAATTAATAATATTACAGAATCTAGGAACTATACAATTATCAGTCTTTTATGTTTATTCAAGTTCAGAATTTTGGCAAGAAAATTTTTTTAACTGAGGAAGTTGTAAAATTAGCTTACATGATGACTTTTAAAATAAAAGTCCTTGTAAGTTTTTTATTTTAAAAAAATTACTTAAAAATTCACCCATTGGTTAAAATTTGGATTGTGACTATATAAAACTGATACTCATATCACAAAATATATGTATAAATGATATAAGAATTTTGATTGGGAAAGATAAATGGTGTTCTTTGAGGTAATTTGATGGTATGTTTACTTTCAAGTTGATAGTGGCTTTAAAATCAAGAGTCTATTTCTGAATCCTTGTGTTAGGGATTTAATATCAGATTATTAAACCACAGTAATTTCAGATGAATTTAATGTTTGATTTGTTGGCTCTTTAATTTGTCTCAGTTCATTCAGAGCTTTCTGAATCTGTTGGATGGATCAACATTTTAGTTGATTTGATAGAGTACAACCTTCCATTTTGAGACTTCCAATATATTCCTCTTCTCCTCTCTGGCTTAGTTTTTGCTCTTGGCTTGTTATATTTACCATTCAGGTTGTTTTCCCCACATACATCGTGACACCACCAGCCTCCTAAAGAAGATAGATATGGAATTTAATGAATACAAACTTGAGTTACTGTTAATGCATTTCCCTATGAGTACATCTTCATTTCTTACAATATGACAGTATTGTATGCCTTATGCATGTATCCCAATTTTAAATAATCTGTGTAAGTCTCATGTATGCCACCCAAAATAAAATATCTTAGGCTATTTATAAAACATTATTATAAAATAAATTCTTATAAAATAAAATACCTAGGTAAAAAACCTAGTTGAACCATAATCCAGTTAATACTTATGTTAAAACATTTTTACCTATAGTCAAAATGTTTATATGGGATTCAGTTTTTAAAGAGTTGACATTGTAGATATTAGCTAATACTTTGGGAAGACATTCTGTAGATATGAAAATGAATTATTGATGTTAGGAAAAAGATACCTGAATAACTTTCTGGACAGTTGACATGTCCTTTTGCTTTATGATCCCAAGTAGAAAATGCCAAATCTTTGTGTTCCGGGAGTGCGCTGGGGACATTGCCAGTAATCTCAACTAGGTGTAATGTATAGTTGGTTTCATGATCTCCCAAGTGAAAGGAATATTCGATATAATGCTTGTTGTCTTTCCAGTCTTCTAGTTCAATTCGTAAAACGTAATTAGATTTCTTTACTATGGAATATATCTTCTCTAGACCCAACCAAAATTCTCCTGAAAAGAAAGTGAAAATCTGTGGGTTGTTACCTGCAGATTAGGCACGAACAGTTTTTGTGGGTTTTTTTTAGTGTTTTTTATTGGTGCAAATCAATGAATTGTTTTAGCCTTGAATCCCTTGGTTATTTTAGAGTCTCTTAAAATATTTCTTTTTAAAACAATTTTATTGAATATAGTGAAATGTACAAAAAATATAAAAAATATTATTAATAGGCCTGCCTAAAGTTTGATTAGCCTTTCTAAAATGCATATTGTGAGATGTATTTCTTGGATGAAATATATTAGGCAGTTGTAGATATTTTAGATCTGGTCATTGGTAAAATATTATCTCATTTCTGGGTCCTTATGTGTACTGGCTTTGCTGTCAAGAATTTATTAATACCCATATACTATCAAAAGTTTTGTTAAGGATTTCTACTATTATATCCAGTATTACTTGGATAGTAGTGTCATTTTCTTCAAATATAGTCTTGGCCTTTGATATTTGCTTGATATACGTTTTCTTTGTCGAAAAATAAGGGAATAGAATTTTATAGACATTTTAAGTTAAAAAACAATTCTTAATAACTTCTGTATAATTTTAAAAATTATTTTTCTTTGAAATTAAAAGCATAACAAATATAGACACTTTTGAATTATCACAGTCTTCTGTTAAAGTATTTAAGGAAAAAAGACAAACTGTTTTATTGCTATTGAATTAGAAGACAATTTTAAGGATTACAAGTACAAATGGCTTACTTTCTTATAGAAGTAAATGAATACTCTGGACTTAACAGTCAGCCTTTTATTTTGGGGTTACAAATCATCATTCTTAGAAGATTAGTTAGGGATTTAACTAGTAGTTTGAATACAAAATTTCTTAAATGGTCAAATAGTACTGAATGTTAAGTCAAAATTTGATATCATAATGGATGTTTTCCACTTTATATATGAGTGCTTACATTTGTGAATTTTTATAATGTGCCTTTTTGGGTTTAAAACCATTTTTGTTATGCTTATTTTATTATATTTTGTGATCAAAATATAGTAATTTGTATTAACTAATTTCCTTTAAATCACACATTCTATAGTATACATTTATAATATTTAAACAATTAAGATTTAAACATTTAGTACTGTACATCTGGCAGTTTCCTTGTTCCTTTCACCTTCCAAATAATTAATATCTAAAATGTTAAAAAAAGAAAGTAGAGTGACCTGTGATAAGGATGGTTTTCTTCAGAGCTCATTCAAATATAGCATTTACCACTTATCAGAGCACATAGCACTTAATAATAATTGTCTTTAATAATTATAGTTATGATAATTAGAAGCCATCCAATTAAATTGAGATACATATACTTAAGAGCAGACATGAAATTATGGTAAGCATAATTCAAACAGTCGCTTGTAATAAGTATAGATTACTGACAGATGTGTAATTATGTGTTCTATGAAGTTCTGTGAAGGCTGGGACTATTCCTCATTCATTGTTGCGTTCCTAATGCCCAATCCATAATAGCTTCTCAGTAAATATATTTTTTAAGTGTTTTTATTTATTTTTGAGAGAGAGAGAGTGTGAGCAGGAGAGGGGCAGAAAGATAAAGGGGGGTAGAGAATCCAAAGAGGGCTCTGCGCTGACAGCAAGACCAATGCGGGGCTTGAACTGATGAACCATGAGATTATGACCTGAGCCAAAGTCAGATGCTCAACTGACTGAGCTACCCAGGCACCCCAATAGTTTTTACAAATGAATGAATGAAGTCACCTTACCGTCAAGCCTCCCAAAACCATATCTGTAGTTTTCCCAAGTTTCATTGAAGTTTTGTGATCCATCTATTCGGTGTTGAATCACTGTCCATGAACTACCTGAATATAATGAACGTAATTGTGTACTTTAGTAGATTGATGCTGACAGATGCAACAAAATACTGTTTTCTTGTTTTGGTTTTAATTGGTAGCACTGTAATATAGTTATTAATGTTGCTATGGTGGTACCATTTTATTATTTATTATGGTACCAAGAAGTTAAGTAAAGGGCAAATAATGAATTTGTCTTAATAAACTTATTAACAATAGTATTTCAGATTACTTTATGGAAAATAATTGAATAAGTGCATGAGTGAATATGAAACTAAACAAAGCAAATATAAGTACTAGAGCTATATAACTACTCATGTTGCTTATATTTCATTTTATATTCACAACAAAGATGACAGGATTGAGTTTTACTTAATAGGCAGTGAGTAACCTGAGCTAATTGTAGTCCATTTTCTCTTCAGGCTGGTTTTACCTGATTTAACATCACAGTAGACATTAAAAGCTTGAGAGTTGCTGGGTCTAATGGAGTAGATGCCACTTGTATGTTCACCTCTGTTATAAATGGTGGTACAGTTAGCAGGAATGTCTAGAATCAAGAAAGTTTATTACATAAGATACAGTAATAGGAATTGTATCTTTAGAGCTTGGGCTTTTACTTGACATTTTATGGAATTGTGGTGAATGTAGCCCTTAGCCTTTTTCAGTAATGTATTACCAAGAAAGTACTTTATGCTAAAGCAGATTTATTAGACGACATGTTATACAAATACTATTAAAATATTTATTATCAAACTGATTTTTAAAAAATTTTTTTCTTAATGTTTATTTTTGAGAGAGAGAACACAAGCCAGAGAGGGACAGAGAGAGAGGGAGACATAGAATCTGAAGCAGGCTCCAGGCTCCAAGCTGTCAGCATAGAGCCCCATGCAGGGCTCGAACTCATGAACTGTGAGATCTTGATCACAGCTGAAGTCAGACCCTTAACTGAGTGAGCCACCCAGGTGCCCCTCAAACTGATTTCTTTTTAAGAAAAGTGACAAAATGAGAATTTTAGACACATATTTTGTTAGATAAAGGAAGGATATAAATTTATTTTATATCCTTTTTTGAGAGTGACAGAGAGACAGAGCGAAGCGGGAAAGGGACAGACAGAGAGGGAGACACAGAATCCTAGCAGGCTTGAGGCTCTGAGCTGTCAGCACAGAGCCCGATGCGGGGCTCAAACTCAGGAGCAATAAAATCATGACTTGAGAGGAAGTCAGACGCTTAACCAACTGAGCCACCCAGGCTCCCCAGGAAGGATATAAATATAATACTACATAAGACATTATTACAGTGTTTGGTGTATAGCACATAGTCAACAGGTGGAAAGAGTGAGCATACATGAAGGAAACTTACAGAGACCTTTTGTGTATGTGTATGAATTACATAAAAGTAAGTGTATTTTGAAAGTATTATTGTTTTGTTAAAGTATCGTCACGAATGGAGACTTTGTTCTCCTGTCTTTGTGTTTTTCTTATGAAAATTTTCAAGGAAACAGGAAGGTAGAAACATTAGAGAACTTCATAGTCTTTCCACCTGTATTCAGGAATTGTTAACCTTTTGCCATTTTTGCTTTATAAACATACATATATACAAACATGTATTTTGCTGTACTATTTGAAATTTGCAAACATCATGACCCTTAGCCACTTAAATATTTTGACATGTATCTCTTAAACATGAAATTATTTTATTGCATGACTATAATACTATTATTACATCTAAGAAATTTTAAAATAATGTCATATTATCTAATATCCAGTCTACAACTATATTTTCCTGATTGTCTTAAAAATGTGTTTTATATGGGGCGCCTGGGTGGCGCAGTCGGTTGAGCGTCCGACTTCAGCCAGGTCACGATCTCGCGGTCCGGGAGTTCGAGCCCCGCGTCGGGCTCTGGGCTGATGGCTCAGAGCCTGGAGCCTGTTTCCGATTCTGTGTCTCCCTCTCTCTCTGCCCCTCCCCCGTTCATGCTCTGTCTCTCTCTGTCCCAAAAATAAATAAAAAACGTTGAAAAAAAATTAAAAAAAAAAATGTGTTTTATAGGGTTAAAAGAGCTGCCAGGATCCAATTAAGGTTGACACATTGTATTTGGTAGATTTGTCTCTTTACTCTCGTTTAGTTTAGAACAGGTCCCAAGAATAGCAATTATTTTTTATGGGAATGTCTAAGATAGGAAAAGAATTTGATGATAATACCTTCAAGAAGGAAACCTGACAAATTAACTTACCATCATGTTCTACAATTTTTGTTTCATTCAAGTGAAGAAAAGGGGTAGTTCTTGGTGCCCTTGGTTTAGAAGAAAGAGAATTTTCTGTGGATTCTTGAACACCAGTTCTTCTTAGCTGATGGAAGAATATAAAAATGGTATGGAATATACAGTTAGGGGAATCTGAGGGAGGATATTAAGATTACAATTTATATACATCTTTAAGTTCATAATATGTTATTGCTCTTGATGTTAAGAGGGATAAACAATGCTGTACAGATTATATAGATGACTTCTTCTCAAAATATGTAATCAGGCACATTGTTTAATGGGTTTAAAAAACTAGGGAGAGCAAACCAGAAATTAGTCAAAAAACAGCAAGACCAAAGGTAGAGACTTTGCTTAGCATATTTTAACATGTTCTGTTTATTTACATGAATAGAATATATATGCTATTCAGTAGTAGGCAGATTTTAAGCTTTAATAATTCTCAGTTGTAGGCCTTATTGATTGATTCTCAGACCTGCCTAAAGACCTAGCACATAATTTGAATAAGGCTTCTTCTATCATTCCTTCCTTCCTTCCTTCCTTCCTTCCTTCCTTCCTTCCTTCCTTCCTTCCTTCTTTTTTCAAGTTTATTTATTTCTGAGGGGGGAGGGGCAGAGAGAGAGAGGAGGCAGAGGATTGAAGTAGGCTCTGAGCTGACAGCAGAGAGCCCGATGCGGGGCTCGAACTCAACGAACCCTGAGGCCATGACCTGAGCCAAAGTCAGACACTTAACCAACTGAGCCACCCAGGCACCCTGAACAAGGCTGCTTTCTTAATAGTTTTTTTTGGAATGTAAATATATCTGTAGAGGTGACAGATTGGCAGCTTTATTTGCTTACTTTCAATACATTCAACATTTCATTGTTAGTTTTAGCAATAACAATTTACTTTTGTGTAAAGTGTGCTGGGTTTGCAATTTATTGACTGAAAGCTTTTCTTATTGTTGCCCTGAGAAAAACAGAATATGTAATACCTTATTAGTGTTTTTTGATATCAGCATTTTTTAGGACGTAATTCATAAGGATCTATTGCAAAGTTCATTTGTTGGGTATTAACCTTTTTTCCCTGAGTAACTGTGTGATGTTAAAGTCACTTAACATAGAGTTTTAGACTCTTATTTTAAATTTGAGGAAGTTGGATCAGATGATCTAAGGCTTCTTCCAACTCAGATATTCATTGTTTTGAATTCTTCATACATTTTATTATTAGGATGTATGTAATTTGATAATAGTGACATTTTGTTTCTGTGAGTAGGCTCATTTAACTGTTATAAAAGATATAAGAAAAAAGAAATAAGAAAAATAATGTAATGAGGAAATTATGGAAATCAAAACTAGTTGTTGGCAACAAACCCTTTTGGATAGTTAGGAAAAATAATAAAATAACTTAGTAAATTATGTCTCATAATTAGCAAAAATAACCTGAAATTATGAGTTATAAAATTACTGAAACATATAATGATGTTTGTTTAGTGGAAATTGTTTTATAATTCTTGGCAACTATTTGTTTTTACAAGTTGCTCCAAGTTTGTATTAGTTTTGGAACCCTCTTGAGTGCCTGTTCCATAGCATTACTAATTAATATTTTCGAACTGTGGTATTCCATATTGAAATGTGTAGGTTCTCACATAGCTTTATTCAAGACAGGTATCTCCCTCACCTAGCCAGCTGTTTACATTGTAGATTAATTATATTGTTGGGTATTGAACTTTAATTATCAGGCACACAGTTTCCAATACTATTAATAATAACATGCTTTTGTTGACTTCTTTGTGTTAAATATGACATTAAATTTACTCAACATATTTATTGAGTTCCTACTATGTCTCAGACAATATTCTATATTTTGGGGCATCAGCTATGAAAAAATGAAGAAAATCCCTGTTCTCATGGAGTTTACATTCTTGTGAGGGGACAGACAAATAACTAAAAAATATATATATTGCATGAAATAGAGCTACATGTAAAGGAAAAAAGGAGAGTAATGAAGGAGATAGCAGGTTTTTAAGTATGGGCTTAGGGATTATAATTTTTGATTAAGTGACTTGGGAAGGCTTCACTGAGAATTTTACATTTGAGAAAGACCTAAAGGAAATGAGAGTGGGCCATGCAGATACCAGGGAGAAGAGCATTCCAGATATGGGGAGCATGGGCAAAAGCCCTGAGACAGCAGCATGTTCGATGTGTTTGAATAACGGGGAAGAGTACCCCAGTATGACTAGAGTAGTGGAGATGAAGTCAGAGAGATGAGTCATCGGGGGTCTTGTGGCCACTGGAAGTGAGATGGGAAGCTACTGTGTAGTTTTAAACAAAGAGAGATGTGATCCAATTTTAACTTTTGATAGAATCATGTTAGTGGCTCTATTGGAGGTATACTTTACATAAATTAATTCTTTTTTTTTTTTTTTCTCACAACACTCCTATAAGATAGGTTCTGTTATTTCCTTCATAGAATAAGTGAAGAAACTGAGAGACAGAGGAGTTAGGTCACACCAAAGTTTTAGAGCCCAGATTCAAACCGAGGTAGTTTATGAGCTTTAGAGTCTCCAATCTTTTTTTTTTTTTTTTTTAATTTTTTTTTTTTTTCAACGTTTATTTATTTTTGGGACAGAGAGAGACAGAGCATGAACGGGGGAGGGGCAGAGAGAGAGGGAGACACAGAATCGGAAACAGGCTCCAGGCTCCGAGCCATCAGCCCAGAGCCCGACGCGGGGCTCGAACTCACGGACAGCGAGATCGTGACCTGGCTGAAGTCGGACGCTTAACCGACTGCGCCACCCAGGCGCCCCTAGAGTCTCCAATCTTAACGATCATGCTGATGTGATGGGTTTACTCACTATCCCAACTAGAAGTTTTAAAAGTAAATTTAGGGCTTAATGTTCCCATTAACCTAGATTTTATGTAAAAGATTGGACGAGCCATTAAAATATTGACTTACCTGGTTTTCTATTTCTTTTATTTGACTATGCTGTTGATTTAATTGTCTGTATTGTTCCTCCACGGTCTGGAGAAGGTCTTTGATGCTGTTATCTTGCTGTTCTACAAAATTCTGGACATAGATTGTAGGGTGGTTAGAAGTTTATTTCTTCTGTCTTTTTTCTTTGCTTTTTTGTTAAGTGAGTCTTTTTTGTTTTTTGTAACTATTACAATCTAAATTTTTAAAACTAATAGTGGATTAGATAATTGAATATTGGCAACCATTTTCTCTTGTATGCTTCAAATACTTTTTTTTTTACGATTTAAAATGTACTATCTCTAAAACTTGGTTTCCTGAACTTTAAAGTAGTTCAGTTAAATGAAAAAAAAAAAAAACCCACAGTATTTTAATAGGAATTAATCTTTACCCTTTACTTACTACTTTTATCCATTTTATTTATTTGTTTGTTTATTTATTTATTTATACTTTTATCCATTTTCAATATGGGAGGATAGTTTCAAATTATCTTCCTCTAACCTTTTACCTGCCTCTAGTAATTGGCAATATTGTAATAATTTAGTGTTCTAAAATTTTATTAATTGATTTATAATTTTCATCTGAAATAAGTGTAGAATCATAAAAAACAACTTGAAATTATAACAGGAAATTTTATTTCCTAGAAGCTTTTTTTCCTTGAGAAAAGTATAGTATTTCAATGATTCAACAAAGTAGCATGTCTTAAAACATTTTTAAAAAAAGATCCATATTGAAAACATAATCATGAACCCTCTTTGATTTCTACTTACTTTAAGTGAAGTTATTTCTGGGTGTTCCTGGATTTCAGGTTGATTTTTAGTTAAACTGGTTAATTGCTTCTCCAAATATTTCACTTTTTGTTGAAGTAGATTTTTTTCTTCTAGGAGGCTTTCAAGTTTTGAGGTGAGTTCAAGTGACATATTCTTTACTTCTTCATTCTTGACTTGTAGTTTGGATGTAGTTCTTCTAAGTTCCTTTTCTTCTTCTTTGATTTCATTGGTTTGCAGTGATAGGTCATAAAAAGACTGATCAAATATGTTGAGTTTTTGAAATATGTCATTAATTTGGCCCTTAGTCTTATGGACAAAGTCTTTAAGACCATGTCCTAACTGAAGGAGGCCATTGGCTAAAATTTTTACATCATCTAACATAGCAAATCTTGATTTTGGCTCTGGAGACATAGAATCATATGATGAATAGTCTTGGTCAATTTTGGAAGAAATAACTAGAGGAACAATAAAAAGAAAGAGCTTAATCGTGTGCATTTTTATCGTAATTATTCAACTAATTTTCTCCTGTAGGCAGACCTAGACTTCTAAACTCTATATATACCACTATTCGCCACACTGCAAACAGTAAGGTTGGCAGGTGAATATAGTTAATCATTAAGCTGTGTAAACTTGTACGAATGTAACCTTCTATATTGAGTTAGATCAGTGCTAAATGAAATCAAAGAAATGAGCAATTAACCTTCATTTTAAATTGTTACTGTGTTTAATTCTGCAGTATTATAAACTGCAGTTTCAGGGTTGTGAGAGCTACCTTTTTTAAATGCTTATTTTAATTTACCATGATTTTTAAAAGAGATTTACAATTGAACTCTTTTGACTGGTAAATTAACATTAAGGTTGAGGAAGATTAGCGAATTAAGGATGTGTTTCCCAAATTGTATTTTAGTTATTTTGGAAACAGCAACCTATTCCCAGAAATGGTTTCTCTCTGAAGCTTTCCTCTACTGCTTCAGGTGGTATTAAGGGCTCTCAATGCAGCATTCCTGTGATACTCTGTATAAGCTAACATGATTATACATTCCTTATTATTTGTCACTGTAATTGTTAGTATGTCTTTTGCTTCAGAATATCTTTCCTAACCATATTTTTATATTATCATAAAATCTCATACATTAAAAGGCATTTCACTCCCTTTTTGTGTTATATAAAGCTGTGTCTATGTTCTAACTTCTTTTCCATGTGCCCACTGAAAGACCAATAGATTAGGTGATCTTGTACAGTCAAGCCAGAATTATATACTTCCAGTGTCAGAAACAATTTGCTTGTTGTAAGTTTTTCTCAATTTTGTGAGATTGGTAACAATTTTGGTAACATAAATTTAACAAAACCAACAAATTAATAGTGTGTTCAAAAACAAATGTTCTACTGTGCTTCTAACATAGTATTAAAAGGAAAAATATCAAATCCCTTGTTTAATTATTACTGATTAGCCTTCTTGAGTGCTCATTGAGAACTTTTTGAGAAGATAATAAATCCTTTAAACATGCCTTATTTTGGATGCCTGGGTGGCTTGGTCAGTTAAACGTCCGACTCGATTGCAGTTCAGGTCTTGATCTCGGGGTTGTGAGTTCAAGCCCTGCATTGGGCTCTGTGCTGGGTGTGAAGCCAACTTAAAAAACAATGCATTATCTTGACAAATGAATATAGTAAAATAAGAGTGTGGGCTCTGGAATCAGACTGTCATCCATATCCGAGACCCAGCTCTAACTTTCTGGTCTTGGGCAAGTTATGCAACCTCCCCATACCTCAGTCTTCTCATCTGTAAATTGAGATAGTTATTGTACGTACTTAAATAGGGTTATGAGAATTAAAAGAAATGATAGGTGTAGAGCACTTAGAACAGTGTCTGGCAAATAGGAAGCACTCAAAGTGTTAGTTATTGTATCACATGAATGATCTTTGAACCAGTGTATGTGTGTGTAATCAGGACTGAGAGAAATTTTTAAATAAAGTTAATAGCTTTTTTGTAAAGGAAAAAGTTTTAACATAATGTACTTACACGGTTTAAATAGTAAATTGTCAAGCAAAACTTTACAACATGAATCATTTCCAAATTTCTATTCTTAGCAATGCCTCTTCCTGGTATAAAATAAAGACCATTTCCTTTGACGATTTAGGATTAAGGGCTTTTAGATTTAAGAGCTACAGTCAAGTAGTTTACCACAGTGGTTGAGAGTATGATTCTGGAGAGAAGCTGGCTGACTAGGAATCTGGCTCTGCCGTTCTTCAGCTCTGTGACTGTTGGTCAAATTACTTAGCTTTTCTGTACCTGTATTTTCTCAGCTGTCAAGTGAAGATAATACCTACTTACAGGGTTGTATAAAGACTAAGAATCAGGGGCGCCTGGGTGGCTCAGTCGGTTAAGCGTCTGACTTCAGCTCAGGTCACGATCTCGCGGTCCGCGAGTTCGAGCCCCGCGTCGGGCTCTGGGCTGATGGCTCAGAGCCTGGAGCCTGCTTCTGATTCTGTGTCTCCCTCTCTCTCTGCCCCTCCCCCATTCATGCTGTGTCTCTCTCTGTCTCAAAAATAAATAAACGTTGAAAAAAAATTAAAAAAAAATAAAAATAAAAAAAAGATTAAGAATTAAAAATTTTAAAGCACAGAACATTATCTGGTGTATAGTAAATAATCCTAATATTATATATTAGTTATTTTTGGTAATTAGAAATAATCAATGCATTTATGCCCATAGAGTAATGTTTTATTGGTGAATATTGTTTAATCTCATGTTAAGATGACATGAGTTGAAAAATTTTGCTAGAATCTATGTTCTCTGCATTTAGTCCCTTGGTAGGTACAAGGAATTACATCTTTTGTTGAGCCTTTGTATGGTTTAAGTGTCTAATACAGAACCATATACATTTTTTATTATGTTTATTTATTTTGAGAGAGAACGAGAGAGAACACATGCAAATGGGGGAGAGTCAGACAGAGGGAGAGAGAATCCCAAGGAGGCTTAGTACTCTCAGTGCAGAGCCTGACACGGGGCTCTAGCCCACGAACCGTGATATGACCAGAGCCAAAATCAAGAGTTGGACGCTCAATTGACGGAGCCACCCATGCGCCCCTAAATATTTCTATTTGTAAGAGAAATAAAGAATCCAAGTAGGGGCGCCTGGGTGGCGCAGTCGGTTAAGCGTCCGACTTCAGCCAGGTCACGATCTCGCGTTCCGTGAGTTCGAGCCCCGCGTCAGGCTCTGGGCTGATGGCTCAGAGCCTGGAGCCTGTTTCCGATTCTGTGTCTCCCTCTCTCTCTGCCCCTCGCCCGTTCATGCTCTGTCTCTCTCTCTGTCCCAAAAATAAATAAACGTTGAAAAAAAAATTTAAAAAAAAAAAAAAAAAGAATCCAAGTAAATAAAAATATGCAAATACTTCCGCTAATAAAGAAGAACAACAAAAAAAATTTCTTAGTCTTCATTTTCATCTTACCTTCACCACTGTTAAATGTTATGGAATTATGAAAGTGCATATAGAACTACTGAAGAAACTTGAATATTTTCTTTTCTTTTTAAAGGAAAAAGTTAGTGTTGTGATCATTGGTCATGAAGGGCATATTTCGAAACTCCTCTTAACTAAACTGTCTACTTTTCTGGCTTAACACTATCGACCCTGATGTTTCATCCACCTTCTAGTTGGGAAATTGAGATGGGCCAGCTTCTCATCTCTTTTGCACTATAAGCTGTTTATGGGCAAGATCTATATCGTTTTTTAATTTGTATCCCTTATAGTACTTTATTTAGTACAATGCCTTACATATTTGAGAAACAATATAAATATATGGGATGAAAAAGAGAATGATAAGGCCTTAAGATGGGAGTTTCCAAGCACAACATTTGCATATAGTAGATGCTCAACCATTTTTGACATAGGAGGTACTTTTTAGAGAAAAGAATTCGAAAAGATTTTTGAGTTTGTCCCTTCTAGTACATGAAAGTAGCTGGACACTCTTACCGTAGGAAGGAATTTCCTTCCATTTTGGTTACTGTATTAGAATATTAACACGTTTTGCACAATTTATATAATTCCTTTACATGTAACACAGCTGATTAAAGGCAGTCATCACATATTCTTGGATTATAGTATATCGTCCCTGGGTAGAAATATCTGGATAATTTTCTTTTCTTATAGTAGTTTGACATATTATTGAATATACATAAAGTAAATAACTTGCCTATTTATGAGCTGTGGAAGAGTGTCAGCATGGGAAGTGTAACGGAAATAGCAATTTTATAAGTGATTTTCCATTGGCCTTTTCATGCCTCCGGTCTGAGTACACATTTTACATCTACCTTTTCATCCACCTCCTGTCTGAGTACACATTGTCAAAGGCAGAATCTAATCTTTGCTTGAATTTGTGCCTATTTAAATAGAACCCTAATCAAATATAACCAGTAATGTTATGAAAGTTAAAATGATTTCTGCCAAGTAAGAAACTAAAAATCGGACTCTAATCTAAGGATTTCTAGTTTCTAAGAACTAATATACAAAACTTTAGCTACATGGCATTTTAGGACATTTAGAAGTCTTGTTTAAGCTTCAAGCAAAGCAAAGTCCTTTATCCTCCCCCGGTTGTGCAATCTTCCAGAGATGTGACTTCCAAATAAAACACAAGGCATTGGGATCTTCTGAATGTAATCCTTTTAATTTCTTCCTTTACAAAATGTGATCATTTGTTTTTGAATTAATGTTTGGTAGGAAGATTCTGAAAGTAATAGCTTGAGAAAAACACATGTATAAATAGAAATATTTATATTAGCCAAGGTGAAGAATACTGCCAGATTAATACATTGGCTTCCCTTTCCTCTCTTTGTCCAGAACAGGCACTATTCAATGGAAATATAGTATGAGTTATATACATAAAAGAAGTGAACAGAAACAAGTGAAATTCATTTTAATAGTGTATTTAATCCAGTATATCAAAAATTATTTCAATATGTGATCCATATAAAAACATTAATTAGATATTTTATATTCTTTTTTCTTAATAAGTCTTCCAAATCTGGTATGTTTATGTACTTTGAGCATATTTCAGTTAGAATAGGCACACATCAAGTGCTTAGTAGTCTCGTTAGACTATTTTATTGGACGGTGCAGATCCAGAAGATGAGTGACCTTTGAAGAAATCATTTCATTTATCTTACTTTTTTTCTCCCATGTTCATTATTGATAAATGTTAAATTTTTATGCTGAAAGTACCTATTGTGGAAATCCAGGTATTTCTGAAACTTGTAAACAATAAAAATCCTGACTCTTCACTATTAACATTTTGGGCTCTGTCATACTAGATCCCTTAGATGAGTAGCTATATATAATTTTTTTTTTTTAACACAAATGGGATTGTGTTATATATAATCCATGCCATATATAGGGGTGCCTGGACGGCTCACTGGGTTAAGCTTCCGACTTCAGCTCAGGTCATGTTCTCACAGTTCTTGAGTTAAAGCCCTGTATTGGGATCTGCACTGACAGCTCAGAGCCCACTTTGGATCCTCTCTCTCTCTCTCTCTCTCTCTCTCTCTCTCTCTTCCCTCCCTTGCTCAATCTCTCTCTCTCCCACGAAAATAAATATTAAAAAAAAAATTGGTTCATATTTTAAAATTTATTTTCCTGAGTGCCTGTAGATTGATGTATCCTTTTTAATGGTTGCATAATCATTTATTTATATGGATGTACCATAATTTAAGTCTTCCCCTATTAATGATCATTTAAGTTGTTTCCAGTTTTCTAATTGCAAACAATACTCACAGAAATGTCTTCCCGTGTGTGTATAAATGTTTTTAAACAACAAGGTCGTGGTGTTGAATTTCACATTATGATTTCTCATGTCAGATGATCCTTCAAAAGAGTTGCGCCAATTTACATCTCTGCCAAGAGTAATGAGAGTTGCTCTTTTCCCATGAATTTTTATCAATGCTTTGAATGAGAAAAACAAAAGATATCAGTAAATCTAATAGGTAAAAAACATCTGGTGTATTTTGCTGGCCATCTATTTTGCTCTTTTTGTGAATTACCTGAGTATTATATAAGTCCCCTCTCCCCATATTCCTCCCCCCCTTTTTTGTTTGTCTCTTTCTAATTGTAGGAATTATTTACATATTTTGGATAGTCCTTATCTTATGTGTAGTGAATAGTGTTTTTCCAGTTTGTCATTTGTCTTCCACCTATGGGTATTGATACCACCTTTTCTGCAAAGGCTTTAAAATTTGTCTTTTATGTTTGTGGCTCATGCTCAGAAATGCCTTCTCACCTATAAACTGTGGTCTCTTTAAAGCTTTTCTAGTACTTGTTGGCTTTATTTTTATTATTTAAACCTTTGATTATTCTAGAATTTATTTTGAGGAGGAGTGAAATATGAATTCATTTTTTTTCCCTAAATGGCTAGGTGCTATCTCCACACTTTTCATTAGTCTGCCTTCTCACTGCTGATTTGAAATTCTTCTGAAGAAGTATTATAAGTGCAAGGTAAAGACTTACTAGTTATATGTGGGAATTTATTAGTGGAATTAATAGTCAAATGGAAAAGAATCTGGATTCAGTTGTATGCTTTTTATCTTTGGAAACACGTTCAATTTAAAACTGTCTTTTATTGGAAATCAAACATAGCTTATAGGTTATGTTTAATTAATTTCCATTTAATCTGGAATCCAAACTCCCTGAAGTATTAAGTAACTAAATATTTATGTGCATTCTGTATCATTCATTCATTCATTCATTCATTCAATATGAGGCACTGTTTTAGGCACTGGGAATATAGCAGTTAACCAGATAGATACAGTTCTTGCCCTGATGGAGTTTGGACTCTATTAAAGGAGATATATAAACAAGAAATAATACATAAATGTATAAGATATTTTAGGATTGTTTTAAGCAGATTGTTTAAGAGTTGTAAATAGAATAACAAAGTGATGTGATGGCAGGGGAGGGTAAAGGTGAGGTTTTCTGAGACTTTAAAGATGGGAAAAGGCCAATCATGGCCATGTCCACAAAGCTAAAACAGTAGTAATGATAATGTAGAGATTCTGAGGGGTGGGGGGAAGCATAGTGTGTTTTGCTTTTCTGTGTGTTCTGCTTGTTTATCCTACTTACAAATTTTTCATTGAAACTTGTTGGCAGATTCTTTAGTCTCAGGTCCTCTTGTGGGCTTCAGTGATATTCTATGTTCATAGCACTTACACTACATTATAATTATTTGCTTGTCTGATTCTCCCTTTAGACTGTAGTTCTGTGAAGTCAGTAACTTTGTCTTTTATCTCTATATTCTTAGTATCTAGCACACTGCATACTCAGCAAATGTTTGCTACAATGAGGAATTACAAGCATGATTAAGGGCAATCTGTTATGTGCTTTGGATCCTGTTCTCTCCTATCATTTCAGGAATCTTTACTTTTTTGTTCTAATGTATGCAGACTCTGTCTCACCTGGATTCTTCTCATTAGTATTTAATCAAACTCAAACCTTTCCAATCTTTTTTTAATTAAAATTTTTTTTAATATTAAATATAATTTATTGACAAATTGGTTTCCATACAACACCCAGTGCTCATGCCAACAGGTGCCCTCCTCAATGCCCATCATCCACTTTCCCCTCCCCACCACCCCCCATCAGCCCTCAGTTTATTCTCAGTATTTAAGAGTCTCTTATGGTTTGCCTCCTTCCTTCTCTGTAACTTTTTTCCCCCGCTTCTCCTCCCCCATGGTCTTCTGTTAAGTTTTTCAGGATCCACATAAGAGTGAAAACATATGGTATCTGTCTTTCTCTGCCTGACTTATTTCACTTAGCACAACACTCTCCAGTTCTATCCACGTTGCTACAAATGGCCAGATTTAATTCTTTCTCATTGCCAAATAGTATTCCATTGTATATATAAACCACATCTTCTTTATCCATTCGTCAGTTGATTAACATTTAGGCTCTTTCCATAATTTGGCTGTTGTTAAAAGTGCTGCTGTAAACATTGGGCCCTCTCTCTTTTCTGAGAAGCCTGGCCATGGGTTTATCAATTTTGTTTATTTTTTCGAAAAACCAACTCTTGGTTTCATTGCTCTGGTCTACTGTTTTTTTGGATTCTATATTGTTATTTTTGCCCTGATCTTTATTATTTCTCTTCTTCTGCTGGGTTTGGGGTGTCTTTGCTGTTCTGCTTCTAGTTCCTTTAGGTGTGCTATTAGATTTTGTATTTGGGATTTTTCTTGTTTCTTGAGATAGGCCTGGATTGCAATGTATTTTTCTCTCAGGACTGCCTTCACTGCATCCCAAAACATTTGGATTGTTGTATTTTCATTTTCATTTGTTTCCATATATTTTTTAATTTCTTCTCTAATTGCCTGGTTGACCCATTCATTCTTTAGTAGGATGTTCTTTAACCTCCATGCTTTTGGATATTTTCCAGACTTTTTCCTGTGGTTGATTTCAAGTTTCATAGCATTGTGATCTGAAAGTGTGCATGGTATGATCTCAGTTCTTTTATACTTATTAAGGGCTGTTTTGTGACCCAGTATGTGATCTATCTTGGAGAATGTTCCATGTGCACTCAAGAAGAAAGTATATTCTGTTGCTTTGGGATGCAGAGTTCTAAATATATCTGTCAAGTCCATCTGGTCCAATGTATCATTCAGGGCCCTTGTTTCTTTATTGATTCTCTGTCTAGTTGCCCTTTCCATCGCTGTAAGTGGAGTATTAAAGTAATTACCACCTTCTTATCAATAAGGTTGCTTATGTTAGTGATTAATTGTTTTATATATTTGGGGGCTCCTGTATTCGGTGCATAGACATTTATAATTGTTAGATTATAATTGATTATAATAGATTATAATTGATTATAATTATATATATATAATTATAATAGATTATAATTGATTATAATAGATTATAATTGATAGACCCAATAATTATTATATAATGCCCTTCTTCATCTCGTGTTATGGCCTTTCATTTAAAGTCTAGTTTGTCTGATATAAGTGTGGCTGCTCCAGCTTTCTTTTGACTTCCAGCAGCATGATAGATAGTTCTCCATCCCCTTACTTTCAATCTGAAGGTGTCGTCAGGTCTAAAATGAGTCTCTTGTAGATAGCAAATAGATGGGTCTTGTTTTTTAATCCATTCCGATACCCTGTGTCTTTTGATTGGAGCATTTAGTCCATTTACATTCAGTGTTATTATTGAAAGATATAGGTTTAGAGTTGTTGTGATATCTGTAGGTTTCATGCTTGTAGTGATGTCTCTGGTACTTTGTGGTCCTTGCAACATTTCACTCAACCCTCCTTAGGATCTCTTGTGGGGTGGTTTAGTGGTGATTAATTCCTTCAGTTTTTGTTTGTTTGGGAAAACCTTTATGTCTCCTTCTATTCTGAATGACAGACTTTCTGGATAAAGGGTTCTTGGCTGCATATTTTTCCTGTTCATCACATTGAAGATTTCTTGCCATTCCTTTCTGGCCTGCCAAGTTTCAGTAGATAGATCCGTCACTAGTCTTATCGGTCTCCCTTTATATGTGAGAGCATGTTTATCCCTAGCTTCTTTCAGAATTTTCTCTTTATCCTTGTATTTTGCCAGTTTCACTATGACATGTCGTGCAGAAGATCAATTCAAGTTATGTCTGAAGGGAGTTCTCTGTGCCTGTTGATTTCAATGCCTGTTTCCTTCCCCAGATCGGGGAAGTTCTCAGCTATGATTTGTTCAAGTACACCTTCAGCCCCTTTCTCTCTCTCTTCTTCTGGAATTCCTGTGATACAGATATTGTTCCATTTGATTGCATCACTTAGTTCTCTAATTCTCCCCTCGTACTCCTGGATTTTTTTAAATCTTTTTCTCAGCTTCCTCTTTTTCCATAATTTTATCTTCTAATTCACCTATTCTCTCCTCTGCCTCTTCAGTCCGTGCTATGTCCGCCTCCATTTTATTTTGCACCTCATTTATAGCATTTTTTAATTCATCACGACTATTTTTTAGTCCCTTGACCTCTGTAGCAATAGATTCTCTCCTATTCTCTATGCTTTTTTCAAGCTCAGCAATTAATTTTATGACTATCATTATAAATTCTAGTGCAGTTATATTGCTTAAATCGGTTTTGATCAATTTGTTAGTTGTTGCTACTTCCTGGAATTTCTTTTGAGGAGAATGCTTCCGTTTCGTCATTTTGGCTAGTTTTCTGTCCCTTATGCGTTTTGAAAGTTTGTTGTGTGCTCTGCACCTGTGAGCACTGCTCTGTTAAAGGAGGGTCATACACTGTTCAGGGCCTGGCCCTTCAGGAGGTGTTTTTTCGGAGATTGTTACTTGTTCTCTGTTGTTGTGACTTTGGTTATTTTATTACCCTACTCGTAGTGATATTTTGGACCCTCCACCAGGTGTGCTTTGATTTGTTTCTTGGAGTAGCCCTGTAAAGGAAAACAGATAGACAAACAGGAGACAAAAACATGGAAACACACAAATAAATAACACAAACAAACAAATGAACAAAAACAGAAAACTAAAGGCTAAAAACAAAAACCCCAAAACACCGATTACAAGTAAAGAAGAGGGTGGAGGCGGTGCTGTTTGAAGAGCATATACAAAGAGAGAAATGACAGGAGCGGGGTGGGGGGCAGGGAGGGGGGAGAAAAATAAACACTGACTAGGCAGAGAGACTAAAAGACTCAATCCATAGAGAGAACAGAAAACAAAGACGGAGGTGGGAAAAACGAAAGGAGGATAAAGTTACCCAGACATAGAAACTATATGGCTTAATTGTTCCAGAGAGAGAGAAAGGAGTGTAAAGAAGGAGGTGTAGAATATGTATCAAGACAATGGATTAAATATGTCTGTTTAGACAGACCAATAACCAGAGTAACCAGCCTACGGGAGGGAAGAGATAAGGAGGAGAAATGGGAGTTGGGGGGAGAATATATCTGTGTTTCCAGAATTGACCTAGAGCTCATCCAGGCAATGCTGCTGCACTTGTCTGGAGGAGCTGTCCTTAGGGTCTGCCCCGCTCTGGTACATAAGCAGTTACCCAGTGCGAAGGGCCATGGTTTGGTGCAGTCTGGACCCACCTCCACTATGGGCCCAGGGAGTGATCCCTGAAGCCCCACCTTGGTGGTGGTGGTTGGTGGTAGGGGAAATGGTGACCCCGCAGTCTCTTCTCCACGGAGCCGGACCCGGTGGACTCTGAGTCATCCTCACTGTGCCGCAGGCGCAGACGGGGTGGTCCGTCTCTCTCCTCCCCCTCCCCTGACACTGTGCTTGTCTAGGATTCAAAGTCCTGCTCCAGGCGCTCTGGCACTGGGGAAGCTCTTCTCAGCGCGGCCGGATATGTGGCCCTGGCTGGCTTTGTCTGTGCCGCTGCACTTCAGGGAGGACCGCCTTCTGCGGACTGTGCTGTCAACCTCGCCGCCGATCCCCGGGGGTGGCCGACGCAGGCAGACTTAGGCAGGCTTTGTCTTTTTCCACAACACTCCAGGGAGGGGCCACTTTGTCCTACCGTAGACTGTTCCGCCGACCTCACCACGTAGCCCCCAAGGTGGTGGATGCAGGCAGGCCTTTGTCTTTTCCTACAGCGCTCCAGGGAAAGGGCTGCCTTCTCCTGCAGACTGCGCCCTCGGCCCAGCCACTGAGCTGGGGGTGGGGGGACGGGGGGTGACGGACGCAAGCAGGCTTTGTACTATTGCGCAGCCCTCTAGGCAGGGAACCACTTTCTCCAAGTGCAGACTGTGCCCCTGACTTACCACCACACCCAGGGCTGGCTTCCCTCCTCCCCGGGTGCGTGAACTGGGAGCCGGTCCCAGTGCGAAGAAAGCTCTGCAGTTGGAGATAGGATCCCTCTCAGGCTCAGTCCGAAGTCTTTCTCCTGTCCAGATATTGTCCTACACTTCCCTAGCTGCTCTTTCTCTTCCCTTTGTTTCTTCGCAGAAGGGGGTCCCTCCCCCTCCGTGCCCGCATGGCTTTTTTATCTCCACCCCCGTTCGCAATCACTCACCTATCTTTTCTCCAGTTTTCCCATTTTCTTCCTGGTAGACTCAGTCTCTTTTTTTTCTCAAACCTTTCCAATCTTAAAAAGCTTACAAAATGCTCATATTCTGTCTTCAACTGTTGCATGATCTTTCTCTCTTTTACAGCTACACTTTTCAGAGTTTCACTTATTTCATTTTCTTAACAACTTGCTCTTGAACCTACTTTTATCTGTTTCCAGCCTGATATTATCAGTGACTTTCATGTTGCTAGTCCAGTTGACCTTTTTTGATTCTTAACTCATTTGGCCCCTGAGTAGTGTTGACACTTAACTGTTTAATTCTTCTTATGCTGTTTTCCCTTGGCTTCCATGTCATTGCACTCTCATGGTTTTTTTCCCTACTTCTCTGTAGGTGCCTTCTCGGTCTTGGTAGGCTTATCCTCTTCTGGATAGCCATAGAAAACTGGAGTTCCTTAAGACTCCAGTTTTTGAATAATATGCATAAGTAATTAAGTGATATTCTAATTCTTTCATACTTGATGTCCTTCAAAATGATTCTCAGTGTTACAAGATAAAAGATTAAATAAAATCTTATAATAAAATTAAATAAATAGTCTTAAATTGGAATTTGAAGTATCAGTATGAACTCAGAATGTATTTCACGTTAAAAGCATTTCCCCCTCACCCTTTCTACTTAAATGGCCTAGAAACAATGACTAACTCACAATGAATGCCCAGACTGTGGCTTGGAAAAACATTTCTCATGTAGAGAACCAAAGCTCCTTGGAGAAGTGATTGATTCTGGGTCTGAGGAGAAATGATAGAAGACCTTGGAACATCTTGCTATAACAGATAGCAAGAAGGCATCAAAGACTACTATGACTGACTCACAAGGACGCAGGAGCCAGTTTGAGTTGGCTTTTTCCTTTGTTAAAGAGAGAACAATTTGAACATCAATAAAGATAATACCTGCAGTGTACTGAAACCCATTCATATGTTTGGTCCCTGAGTTTATAAGTGATGCTAAAAAAAAAAAAAAAAAAAAAAAGAATGAATTTCTCTTAGAGGATTGTAATGCACCTACTGCTTATTTTGAAAACTGGAAAATAATGGAAAAGAGTCCAGCATTTATTCCTCTCTATAATATATAATGGTTCACTGGCTAAGCAAATAATAGATGAGGATAATTGCTCTTCATAGAGATATTCCAGCTATTAAATAAAGACTGAGAGGGTATTATCTTTTGGCAGCCCTTAATGGAGCTAATGGATTTAGGCATTGATCACCATCTACTAACTGCACAAAAAGAGATATTTTCCTCCTGATAGGACACGGTACTATTTATGGAATGATCTTACCAAAAAAAACCTCAGGCCTAAATATAACCAAGGCTCTTGATCCAACTTTGAATTTATAGAAAACAAGAATATGTTAAATGTCACTACAGGGATACAAACAAATTCTAGCCTCAAGAAAAATTTACACAAAAATAATCCCATTTCTTTAACAACTATATTGTGAAGGTAGAAGATGGAAAGACTTCCCCACAGTCAACCAAGTATCTCTTCCTCTCATAACTTCTGCATAACTTTTCTCACAACACAACATTATTGTGAAGTGGTCTGTTTATAGGCATTTCTGTCCCATTAGATTATATGTTCCTCAAGACCAGGGAATGGCCTCTTAATTTTCCTTTATTTCCCTTGCATGTAACTTGGTACTGATGTTGTGTGCAGAATCAGTAAATAAGTATTTCCTGTGCAGATTTTATTTGGTGACTTCAGTGGTTAGTAATAGTCAGTCATCTTTGATCTTTAATTCTTTTGATTAAGAAACTGACAAATCATCGTAACATTTCCACATTTGTCTTTTATACTTTTGACTGTTCAGAGAATAACTGACTCTTCTCCATGTTTTTAGTGACTTTAAGATTGTAGGCTTTTTGTTACATACACTTATTCTCCCCCCATGGAAATTGTTTTTTCTAATTATAAAAGTCATATGTTCTCACCAGTTCAAACAAAATAGAAAAGTACAAAAAAGAAACTAGAGCCTTCACTGTTAACCAGAAGTATCTTTTTATCTATTTCTTTCTCTCCTCCCTCCTTTCTTTCCCCTCACCCCACCAACTTTCCTCTTGCTGGACTGACCCCCCTGTGTCAATGTAATGACCTTCTTTGTCTCTTATTATAGTTTTTATTTCAGAGTCCATTTTGTTGATATAACTTTCTTTTGGTTTCATTTTCATGAAATCTCTTTTTCCCTTTTTTTACTTTCAGTTTGTGTGTGTCCTTACACCTGAAGTGAGCCTCTTTAGGCAGCATGTAGATGTGTCTTGTTTTTTTTTTGTTTTTAACCCATTCAGCCACTCTGTCTTTTGACTGGAAAATTTAGTCCATTTACATTTAAAGTAAGTATTGATAAGTATGTACTTACTGCCATTTTATTGTTTTCCAGTTGTTTTGTAGTTTGTCACTCTCCCTTTCTTGCTTCCTTCCTTTGTGGTTTGATGAATTTCTTTAATGGTATGCTTAGGTTTCTTTACCTTTTGTGTATTCACAATAGGTTTTTGCTTTGTGGTTACCATGATGCTTGCACATAACAACTTGTATCTAGAACAGTGTATTTTAAGTCAATAGCAACTTAAGTTTGATCCAGTTTTAAAGTTCTTCATTTTTACTCCCTTCTCCCATGTTTTATATTTTTGATGTCATATTTTATGTCTTTTTATCTTGTGTATTCCTTAATTAAATATTGTAATTATTTTTACTGCTTTTGTCTTTTAACCTTCATACTAGCTTTATAAGTGATTAATCTGCTACCTTTACTATATATTTACCTTTCCAGTGAGATTTATTCTTTCATGTTTTCTTGTTAATAATTAGCACTTTTTCTTTTCAGCTTAAAGAGATTCTTTACTATTTCTTGTAAAGGCCAGCTCCTTTAGCTTTTTCTTGTCTGGAAGATTGTCTCTACTTTGCTTCTGAATGATAACTTTACTGGCTAGAGTGTCCTTGGATGGAGGTGTTTTCTTTCAGCACTTTGAATATATCATGCCATTCCCTTCTGGCTTGCAAAGTTTCTGGGCTTGCAAAGTTTCTGCTGAACAATATGCTGATAGTCTTATTTGGGTTCTCTTGTGTGTAACAAATTGTTTTTCTTCTACTTTTAGGATTCTCTCCTTTTTAACTTTTAACATTTTAATTATAATGTGTCTTGGTGTGAGTCTTTTGGGGTTCATCTTTTTTTGGAACTCTCTGGGCTTCCTGGATCTGGATGTCTATTTCCTTCCCAAGGCTAGGGGAGTTTTCAGCTATTATTTCTTCACAATTTTCCGTAAGTAGGATATGCCACTATACATCCTGCTATGGAACCTGCGTTTTTCTTTATCCATCATGCTGGGTATCTCTTTCTACATCAATAAATATTGCTGCACATTGTCATTTTGGAGACTCCATAGGATTCCTTCTTATTAATGTATATTAATATAATTAACTAGAATAGTACTCATGCATATTATATTTCTTCATAATTATTTGTAATTATTCTCTACTACAAAAAATGTTGTAGTGAATTTTTTTTAACACATCCATTTATACATGTGTGTAATTCTGTCCTTAGACTAGAGGCAGGTTTGTTAGGTCAAAGGTTGCGTTCATTTAGAATTTCTATATTGCCCTACCACATTCCAGAAAATTTTGACGTGTTTTCATTGCTCCAGCAGTTGATTAGCAGGACTTTATTATACTTGAAGTCTTGTTCATCATATCTCAGTACTAGTCTTCAGGTAAAGTAAATCTTGTTCTATTTCTTTTTATTTGTTTAGCCCTCTCTTTTGGTGTCTTTTCTTGAATTATTTATCTTCTGTGTGGCAGAAGCAGGGACTGGACATGAAGTAAAATAAATACAGAGTAATATGTGATTATTTCATAGCAACTGTTACGCCTAGCGTATTGTCCATACATGTTTTTGAACAAATAATGTGGGATGTTATCTCTCTTATGTCCTTGATCATATATATACAGAAGCCCTGCCTATAAATGTTATCCTTTTTATATCTGCTTGCAGGAGCTAACATAATACATTATTGACTTCTTAATAATGATTCAGTCCTCATTCATTTCCCAGAAGTCTCTTGCAGAGGAAAGAACATGTGTTTTGAAGTCCGACCTATATTCTGATTTCAGCTTTGCTGCTTACTTAGTTGTGTGTGAACCTCACTTAAGTTTTCTGGGCCTCATTTCATCTGCAAAATTGGGGTATATTTGATTGCTATCTATTTGAATGATTGCCGTAAGAATTAAATGAAACATCGTATGTGAAAATATATGGTGGCTAGCATATATTAATAATGAAGTATTTGTTCCATCTCTTTCTTTTGTGGCCTGCAGTGATACATAGTGTTTTTAGATATATATTTACTATCGTGCATACTATTGCCTTTACAGAAATCTTCTCTACATATACCCTCAGAGCCTCAACTTTGCCAATCGTCAGGGTTCTGCAAGAAATATAACAGTGAAAGTACAGTTCATGTATGGGGAGGATCCAAGCAATGCTATGCCGGTAAGAAGTGTTCTTTACTTTTCCTCTTGTTCATGTATGGTTCAAATAGACATTGTTTTTGTTTTTGTTTTACTTGATTGGCAGCTCTAAACTGGAAATTAATGATCTTGTAAACCAAATTTCTAACTGCATTACTTCCTGTAACAGATAGTATGAGTTTCCTTGAAGTCTTTTTTTTTCCCGTTTTTATTTAAATTCTAGTTAGTTAATATATAGTGTCATATTAGTTCATATTAGTTTCCTGTGGACAATATAGTGATTCAACACTTCTGTATTGAAGTCTTAAATATTGAGGACTTAGTACATACTAGTCCCTCCCAGAGATACAAAGATGAATAAGTCTTGTAATCTAAAGGATATGGGATAAACACATAAAATTCTAAAATAGTGACTTTCAAGAGAGGATCAGAACAGAATCACCTAGGTAACTCTAACAAAGCGCAGATATGTTTTTTCTGCTCTTGTCATCTGTGATTCTGATTCTTCTCCTTGAGAATGAGAGGCCAAAGGAAGTAGAAAGTGATGGGTAGTATATGAGGTTGTGGTATAGGTTGAAATGCTCCCCAGGTGATTCTAATATGTATGATTCTTCCCATCTTTGTTAAGAAACTCTGGTAATAGTGCATATTACACTTACCTAGGGAGCTTTTAAAAATACCAGTGCTCAGACTGAATTTTACTCCAATTAAATTATAGTGTCTGGGGGTGGGAACTAGTCATATATCAGTATTTTTAAATCTCCCTAAGGGGATTACATTTTGCAGCTAATATTGAGAACCAAGGTATATGCTAAGTATTAGAAGATGGCTGTAGGGATTCAAAGGCAGAAGTGTACAGAGGTAGGAGAGAATGTCTTGCTGAGGTAATAGGCAGGTATCACCTGGAGGAGGTATATCTGAACTAAAACCAGAGATAGTTAAAATGTAGATGGCGTTGGGTCTTAGATAGCTGGGGAAGGAAAGCAACTCAAGTTGGAGAATGTCCTTCCACAGAGGTACAGTGGCGAGTTGCCAGTGAGCCAGAGCAGTGTAAGAGAAGTCAGAAATAGTAGATTGAGGCCAGACTGGAGAGATTCCTGACTGCCCAAATTATCATTTAGGATTTGTAGAACACTACTCAATGCAAGTTCCATGAAAGTAGATTTTAAGCTCAACTGAAGTTAGTAACATATGGAATAGAAGCACACCTGTCACTATAGATGTTCAACCTCTGAGAACCCTAATGGAATGAAAATGAGCTTACGAATAGGTGCGTTGTTAACAGTTTTATTTTAGCCTTCTCTGCCAGTCATTAAATCGCATTCCTCTGATTTTCTACTTACTAGGAAAGCTGTATATTTTCTCTTTTCCCATTGCCTCAGTTTTATCAGCATGTATAGATCTTGACAGCAGCGAGCACAAATTATGCATCTTTATATTCTTCTATGGCTGCTATTTCAGATCTTTGCGTATAATACATGGTGAATAAGTATTTGCTAATAAATGTAGAATTTACTTCTGAGGTTTGGAGTTAGCATTTCATATTCTTTACTAGTTCTTTATTCCTGCTGAAAGAATGAATATACTATCACAGTTGATGAAAAGGTACTGGATTGTGAAAATAGATGCTTTGTTATATGTGAATTACCATATGAATTGAGCTTATGACAAATGTAGTATATGTAAGATAATCTGTTTCTGTTGATTGCCTAACAAACTCTTCCTTGTCTTAGCACATATATGGCCTCTGTGGAGTCCCAGCTGCATCCAGCCACAATGACAGTTAGACCACTCCCTCTTTTGGTGCTACCATAGCATCTTCTCATTTCTTTTATGGGCCTTATCACTTTAAGATTATATGTTTATTTCTTTATCTTGTCTACCAGATTGTGAGCTCCTTGAGGGCAGGGACCATGTCTTACTCATATCTATATCTTGATGCCTGCCAAAGTGCCTGTCACAGAATTGATGCACAGTCCATGTTGATGAATGGTTAAAAATACATGTCACAAGGTCAGAAAAGGAACACTTTCTACTTTATGTCATTCATGTTATGAAAGTAAATGAGTTACTTTGTGAAAAATGGGATCTTCTCAGTGGCCGGGGTGGGGGATGGAGAGGATACTGTGTTCCTTTCACTTGTGTATTATTAGTCATATGCAAATATAATGCTTTTATCTTTATCCTAGTGACTGGTTGAAAGTATAGAAACGTAGACACATTGTCTTTGCTTAATTCTTTAAAAAAATAAGGACTACTCAAATGGATCCTAAGATAATTTTTGGATCATATAATGTTGGTGTGATAAAATCATAAAATTCAAATTCTGGCATTGGAACAACATTTTATAAAAACATGGCAACGTATTCTTGGAAATTGGTGAAATTAGACTTCTCTAGGACAGTCATAGTCATTACACTTTTACACAGGCTTAAAATGAAAGGACCTGTGTGAATAAAAGGATCTTTTGTGTCATAAAAAGAAACACAAATAATCTGTTAAAAAGTTCTTTTTATTTGCGGATGGTTCCAATTAATTCTTCTGTATAAGATGTAAAATTTGAGTTATTTTACCAGTTGTATTGATGCAAGTGCGATGATATGTCCATGTACTTATTTCTGCATGTGTAGAGATGGCTGGCCAGACATAAGAGGTTAATTTATGGGTAGGTAGCGTTGCAAATCTGTCTCACATAGGAATGATAAGCCATATATCTTATCAGCTGCCCTAATTAACCGTAGTATTGCTATTAGAACGCCAGAGGCAGATATACAAGACTGAATTACTTTACCTTTAAACCTTCTCCAAAAGTAGTATTTTTTTTTAATGTGGTGGATTTTTTATTTTTAAGACATATATATAAGAACATAAGAATGGCGCTCCTCCTTCTTAATAGGGTAGCTTGTAAGGAGTACTGTAAGCAAAGGATACATAGCTTCACCTAAAATAGGATTTTAAAATATCATTTATAAATTTATATTTGGCTTACAGAATGATTACTGTTTTAGTGGAAAAGCCCCACCAATTTTATAGTAGATACATGCTACTATTCTAAGACCATATTTCTTATATAAATTCCAAATGATATGCTATACCCAGATTTTAAAATGAATTTTTCACCTTCTTTAAGAAAAAGGAAATATAATGGGTAGAAATTTTTTGAATGTTTGAATGTCAGATGGTTCTATAGTTGAAAAGAAATTTACGGCTAAGCAATTGAATTTATTAATGAACGTCAGTAGGCACATTGTTCTTCATTGGGCTGATTTTGCCCATTGTTCTCCAGTAGTTATTAAATCAGACAAATTCTTACATAAATATGAACATCCAGCATTTATTACAACAAAGTTTCAACGTGCTGTTATTTGTTACAGGTAATCTTTGGTAAATCTAGCTGTTCAGAATTTTCAAAGGAAGCCTATACAGCCGTAGTATATCATAACAGGTACTGAATTCAAATATTTCTTTCAAAGTTACTCCCTTCTCAGTGGCATTTTAAGCACTCACGTTAGTGTGTTTACCAAATGCTTTGCTGCACTGAATGTGCAAATTCAAGACAGCTGACATCAGAGTTATAATTTTCTGCCTGTAGATGCATATTCTCGATAAACATCAAATTTAGACTTTATATACAAAAGGTCTTTCATATCAAATTCTCTGACCCTTTCATTTTTATTATATTGTTATTGATTATCATTGTAGCCTCTGGTCCTTTGGACTTTCCCTGTTATTTTCCCCTTGACACTTTGTAGTTTTACTTAACTCTTTACTAAGCTTATAACCATTAGTTAAATTGGTGGTATTCTCAACATCTAATAATACTTTGATTTAGTGCCCTTCCATTTTACTTCTTTGAGAAATTCTTAACTTTGGATAACTTTTAATCTCTGCTTTCTTTTCTTTTCTCTTTTTTTTTCTTTTCTTCCCTTTTCTTTTCTTTTCTTTTCCTTCTCTTCTTTTCTTTTTTCTTCTCTTCTCTTTTCTTTTCTTTTCTTTTCTTTTCTTTTCTTTTCCTTCTCTTCTCTTCTCTTCTCTTCTCTTCTCTTCTCTTCTCTTCTCTTCTCTTCTCTTCTCTTCTCTTCTCTTCTCTTCTCTTCTCTTCTCTTCTCTTGTTTTTGTTTTGATTACTGAATGCTGTTGGAGAAAAATCACAAAATTGTACCGATCAGGACTATCACAAATTGACGTTATTTTATCTGTATGATGGGACTGCAGTAATTCATTTTACTTTATTTTCTTTTTGGCCCCACCATTCTTTGGTATTCTTCTTGTCATCGCTTTTTTTACCCTCTGTCATTTGGCAGGAGATATTTTAAGCCTTTCTTCTTCTTTCTCTAGCTCCTACTTATTCTGTTTGCTTACTCTTAGCGTTCCTACTTTATTAAGTGGTTTGAGACCATCCAACTTGAGAACCATCCACTTGTCTACCCTTCACCTCTGATTATCTCTGCATGGATCTGCCTTTCTTTCTGGTTCAAGGGCAGTCAGAGCCCGTACTTGGCTCAGTGTGAGTCTTTCATCTCTGCTTTCTACCAGTCTCATTCTTCCTCTTCCAGAGTGCGAATCCATCAGTTAACCCTTCTCTTGTACCATCAGTCCCCACTTCCCTGGCTCCATCTGTTACTGTCAAAAAGAAACTTAAGTCTCCTATACTTAAAAAACAAAACAAAAACCTCTCTTCGGTGTTGTTGTGTAGCATGGTTTTTCCTTGCCCTCTTTAAAACTTTATTGTTTCTCACCCTTTGTGACCCGCTCTCACTTTCCTCCCATCTCTTTGGACAGTTTATTTTTCTGTAGTAATTATTCTAATCTTTCTTTCTTTCTTTCTTTCTTTCTTTCTTTCTTTCCTTCCTTCCTTCCTTCCTTCCTTCCTTCCTTCCTTCCTTCCTTCCTTCCTTTTTTTTTGAGAATAGATATTCCATACAAAACACTACAGTTTCACTCTTGACCCTCTTTTTCTACACTATACTCTCCATAAATAACCTTATATGTGTTTCTCAGAGTTACTTACATTCATTGAAAATGTTACTGCTTTTATCTTTATGTGGATTGTTTCGCAACTTTTTATTTTTAGTCATAACCTTCTTTCGGAGGTGCAGACATATATTTTTAGTAGCCTAGTAAGCATGTTCTTTTGCCTGCCTTCTCAATTTCCATGTATTTATCCCCGATTCTCTTCTGGACCCTATCTCTGTCTGATTATTTTTATTAACGGTACCATAATTCTTTTGACTCAAAATTTAAAACATCCTTGCTTTCCTTCTTCTTTTCTCTAATATCCAATCATCTTTTACATCTTGATGATTTTCTTTTTGCCTTATTGCTAAAGTATCCTGTTTCTGGGCTTTTCTTGGATCCCTTTTTCTATCATAATACTGATTCCCTCTATTAATTCAACTCCTACTTGTTCTTTAAGGCCCACATCATAGATCTCTTCCTAAATACAATTCCCTGATCCAAAACTTGAAGTAATCTGTTCAGCTCTGTTCTTGAAGCACTTAATCTTATATGCTATATGCTGTATACCAGGGGTTGACAAACATTTTCTGCGAAGGGCCCAGTAGTTTTGTTTTAGGCCTTGTGGGCCATACGGTCTCTGTTGCAATTACTGAACCCCGCTGTTGTAGTGCAAAAAGAACCATAGACAATAAGTGAAGTTGCAAATGAATGGGCATGGCTGTCTTCCAATAACATTTTATTTATGGATGCTGAAATTTGAATTTCATGTAATATTTCAAGTGAAATGTTATTCTTTTGATTTTTTTAACTACTTAAAAATATAAAAATCATTCTTAGTCTGTAGGGCTATACAAAACCATTCAGTGGACTGGATTTGACCTGTAGCCATAATTTGCCAACCCCTGCTTTATAGCATTGCTATTGATATATGTGTGTCTTATTTATATTTCTACTAAATTATATATTTTTGAGGGTAATTATTTTTTTCATATCTTTAAAACCACCACAGAAATAACACAATACTTAACATAAAGGTGAACAGTTAAAACGTACTTGTTGATGAATAACTCACAGATGCTTAATTTTCCATAAAAGCCTTCACATAGTATGATTTCAGAAAAGAAATGAATACTCAGTACTAGGAATGATATTGATGAAGAAGGTAATAATTTCTTAAAGTATCTCAGTTTATAGCTAGATCTTTATTTTTGTTGCTCTCAGTATTCGTGGAATTAAAATGACAATACTCTCTAACACTGTGAGGAAATTCAACTTTCTCATGATTTAGTGGTGATTAGCGAGGTCAATAATAAGATACATAGCATCTTTTATTCACCAAAATCATCAAATTCTCAGATGGCTACCATTACTTATCTTTCTTGGGGGTATTAAAATTTTCATTAACCTAATATTTCTGTGATCAGAACTACACTTTTAGTGTTTTTGAGACTTATTTGAAATGGAAAGATATTAGACTTATTAGCATGGGGGGAACCCTAATTGGTGGGAAAGCTTTCACTTTTAATTAGTTGGAGCCATATGGTTTGGATATATTTTCTTTGAATATAACTGAGAGATACTAGCTGAATATGGAAGGTTGGGATGCTAAGATTCTGTCCCTTTTAAATCATAAATCATAAATAGCAGCAATGCTTTTTTATAAAAATGCTCCTAGGGACCACTCTCAATGGATATTAAGATGAAAATGCCATTGGTTAAGTCAAATATGATATTCATTGTATTTGTGTAGTGGCTGGGAGCACTTCTAAACTGTGAGACAAATGCAATTTATAGGTGTTCCCTGATTTTTCTTTATTTTTTTTCCTTTTTTCTGAGCAGTTAATACATTAGTCTATGTTTTGTTAACATCTGTTTCTTTAGCAATGGAATAATTGATATAAGATATTCCATAGAGAGCCCAGCTTGATACTAAGCTGTCTAGAGCTACTTGTTTTTTTTCTTTTTTGCAAAAAGATAATACAAATTAATCTTTAATATGAAGTCACTCCTATAATAGAAAAATGTTTTTTTATGGTATGGTTTTAAAATACATACTTACAAAAACTCCTGTTACTTTTCTATGTAATGCGTATCAGAATATAGAAGGCCTTGCCCTAGTCTCCTCATTTATACAGTTTCCCATCTAATGAAGATCTCGGCAAGAAGGTGGTGATTATTAATGAATTTTCAAATCATAGGATCACTCAGCCCATTAATAAAAATGAGACGAGAAATTTCAGAAACAGAGACAACTCCCTCAACTGGAAGTAGGAGTTAGTTACGTACAGTTTGGGAATAGAGAAAAATATTTTGTACTGGAAGAAAAATTGAGCATGAATCGTGAAATTAATTTAAAAATTACTCAAATATACAAATGCAGTAATTATTTATTTTGAACAAATTACTGACTATTGATCTGTTTTTTGTTTTTTTTTTTTTTTGTATGAAGGTCTCCTGATTTTCATGAAGAAATCAAGGTTAAACTCCCTGCTACTTTAACTGACCATCATCATTTGCTTTTTACTTTTTATCATGTTAGTTGTCAGCAAAAACAAAATACTCCTCTTGAAACTCCTGTCGGATATACAGTAAGTATATCTTTGTTTAATATTTAGCTTTTCAGTCTTGAAAGTAGTTTGAATACTTGAGATGTAATTGGTGTTCATTATTGTTGAGTATTCCCTATTTGATTCCCCATATTGGTTAGGAAGAGTCATCGTAATAAGAAAATACTCATTAATGCAATTAATTAACATGTGTAAACACTTAGGTGTTGGTCCTGATTATTATGTGTTTATCAAACAGTACAGTATAAATATATTAATTTTAGGGTTCTTCAGAAGAGAATGGTTTCAGTGTAAAATGATTAAAAGAGACCCTTAGCTATTAAAGCTCTTGGCTTTCATTAAAAGCAATTAAAACTCTTGAGTATTATTTGAAAATCATTATGATTGAATTGCAAACGTAAACCTGAGGTGAAGGATATCATGATGTGCTATCACAACTTTGTCAGAAAAATCATGCTGCTACCCAAAAGAGAAAAATTAACAATTGACTCATTTTTTTGGTCTATGAAATGGATTTTGCTAAATGTAACCAAATAAATTCATGCTTTTTAGTTTTGTTGTCAGCATTCATATTCAACCAAACCTTTCCCTGTATACATTGACACTATTACCGCCATATGTAATGGATTGACTTTGCGGCCTTTTTCTACTCCAGCTTTTTCTTGGATAGTAAGGACCTCTTTTGGCTTAAATATTGCATAGTTAGTTAGTAATAATGTTTTGGGAATGCTCCTTAATAAAAATATTGTCAGGGAAGCTTTTCTTTAGAGGAATCATGAAACCTATTATTACTTAATTAAATCCCCTTGGTGTTTGGCGGTGTGAGACAAATTTGGCTCATTCCAAATTCTTAAAACAGATTTTCCAAGTACTTACTTTTGTAACAAATGTATTTAACTTAATATTGTTTCCTTTTTAATTAAAAGTGGATACCAATGCTTCAGAATGGACGATTAAAGACTGGGCAGTTTTGCCTACCAGTTTCACTGGAAAAACCACCACAAGCTTATTCTGTACTATCTCCTGAGGTCAGTATCTCTTATGGTGAAACTCTCCAGATGCAGTGAATGAGTTTTTTGCAGAAGTGTTTTTCTCAAACAAGACTTTGCTGTTCTATCTAGAAGTATGTAGATAATGAAGTAATAATATTATTTTGTACTAGAGTTAAAATTACTCTATAGAATACTTAGAAGCTTTTAAAATAAGTATATTGATTTAAAACCAAAATAATATGTGAAATATTAACTTAAAGAAAAGGCAAATTTGGAGAATTTTCATAACATAACATAAGCTTTAAATAAGTAAGAACATTTCACTGAAAGTCTGGAGGAAAAAGAACAAACCAATTAATTTTTTAGAATCTTTTTGTAATTAATCATGTATGTGAAAAAAAGTTTTTAAAAATCATGTATGTGAAGATAAAGTAGCTACAAACTTGTAATACAAGAACCATTAGCAACTGTGATGATGACATATGTGACTTAAACAAAAACATTGGAAAAATCTCAATCAAGAATCAGTAGCCACTACTCAAAAACCAAAGTGCTTTTTGGGAGAACTGTTACATGATGATTATTAATATGAGTGCCTTGAATGTAACTGTTGGTATAGATTAGTCTGAAATATGTCTTGGGAATGTTCTCCTGGTAGCATTTATTTTCAGAATAGAACTCAAAAAGTATTCATAGGGGCGCCTGAGTGGCTTAGTCAGTTAAGCATCTGAACTTCAGCTCAGGTCATGATCTTATAGTTCGTGAGTTTGAGCCCCTCATAGGGCTCTGTGCTGACAGCTCAGAGCCTGGAGCCTGTTTCAGATTCTGTGTCTCCCTCTCTCTCTGCCCCTCCCCAACTCATGCTCTGTCTCTGTCTCTGTCAAAAAATAAATAAAAAAATTAAAAAAAAAAAACAAGTATTCACAAATACATTTGTATTGTTTTTGTTTAAAACACACACACACACACACACACACACACACACACACACACACAAAGACAACAGAAGGCTACTGCTCCGCACTGACTCTGCCCCAGACAGAGAGCACAGTGCCTTGACTGTTCCTTCTATATGAAGAGCACATTCCCATTTCTGGCCCTTTGCACTTCCCTGTGCTGGTGGTGGTGTCCCATCTCCAGGCCAGCTTCTTCATTTCATCCAGACATCCACTCAAATCCCACCTCTTCAGAGAAGGCGTCTCTGATCACTTTGTTTCAAATTGCAGCATCCAGCACTTTTTTATCCCTTTACTTTGATATGTCTTCATAATACTTATCATTGACTTTATACTTCTTATATCTTTATTTATTGTCTACAGAGTATAAATTCCAGGAAGTTAGGGACTTTGTCTTTCTTGTGCATTGCTGTATCTTCAAGTACTTAGAATAGTGCTTGGCTCATGATGGGCAGTCAATAAGTATTTTATTTTTTAATGTTCATTCATTTTTGAGAGAGAGAGAGAGAGAGAGGCAGAGAGGCAGGCAGAGCATGAGCAGGGAGGGGCAGAGACAGAGGGAGACACAGAATCTGAAGCAAGCAGCCTCCAGACTCTGAGCTGTCAGCACAGAGCCCAACTCAGGGCTCAAACTCACAGACTGTGAGATCATGACCTGAGCCAAAGTCAGTTGCTTAACTGACTGAGCCACCCAAGCTCCCCAGTCAATAAGTATTTTTTAGATGAATGGATAAAGACAGTAGGAAAGAAATATGACTCCTTCCTTCCTCCTTGCCTTTCATCCCCTGCCAAATCTTTCATTCGATTTTCCAGGAACACATCTCCTCAGTAAAATAAGGTAGTCTTCTGCCAGGGGTAGCATTATATATTTCAAAAGGAAATATTTTAAAAGAAAATTGATTTTATGGAAATTATGCACTTATTTTTACTTGATTTGCAAATACGAGGTCAACTTCCTAAAGGGAGATTGATGATTTTCTTCTAGCTACTATGCTGTGTAAGCTCATATATAACATAAAGAATATGGTCATGGTTTGGATTTAACGATAGACGTATAGCTGATTGATATATGATTAAGTGATCAAAACTTTTGTATTTTTTAATTACAGCATTAAAAGAACAGTATAGGGGCACCTGGGTGGCTCACTCGGTTAAGCGTCCAACTCTAGATTTCCGCTTAGGTCATGATCTCATGGTTTCATGTGTTTGAGCCCCATGTGGACTCTGAGCTGACAGCATGGAGCCTGCTTCAGATTCTCCCTCTTTTCTCTGCCCCTTCCCTGCTCACAGTGTCTCTGTCTCTCTCAAAATAAATAATCTTAAAAACAATTATAAAAACAAAAACAGTATATATTCTTAGCTTTATTATTACATTTAAAGAACAGTATAGGGGCGCCTGGGTGGCTCAGTCGGTTAAGCGTCCGACTTCGGCTCAGGTCTTGATCTCACGGTCCGTGGGTTCGAGCCCCCACGTCAGGTTCTGTGCTGACAGCTCAGAGCCTGGAGCCCGTTTCAGATTCTGTGTCTCCCTCTCTCTCTGCCATTCCCCTGTTCATGCTCTGTCTCTCTCTGTCTCAAAAATAAATAAACATTAAAAAAATTAAAAAAAAAAGAACAGTATATATTGTTAGTTTTAGTGTTGAATTTAAACCAAGTGAGAGATCATTATTCAAACATTCAGCTTTTACAATCTTGCCATTTGAAACTACATGGATGGAACTAGAGGGTATTATGCTAAGCGAAATTAGTCAGAGAAAGACAAATATCATATGACTTCACTCATATGAGGACTTTAATACACAGAGGACTTGGGACACAAGGGAAGGGAAGCAAAAATAATATCAAAACAGGGAGGGGACAAAACATAAGAGACTCTTAAACATGGAGAACAGAGGGTTACTGGAGAGGGGGATGGGCTAAATGGGTAAGGGTCATTAAGGAATCTAGTTCTGAAATCATTGCTGGAGTATAGCTAACTAACTTGGATGTAAATTTAAAAATAAAATAAATAAAAATAAAAAATAATTATACATAAAATAAACAAACATTCAGCTTTTACAGATCATTGCTTCATGCAATTTTGTATCTACTTTCCTGGTTATGGTGGAGCTCTCTTTGATTCAGAAGGTCAGAGACCTTCCCAATATGTATTAACTTCAACTGGTTTTTGGGCCTTAGAATGTGAAGCTTGCCATCTAAGTTTACATAGTAATAAACAAATTTCTGTAACCAGCACACTATTACTTTATGATACTTGTCTCGATCATTTTCAATCATAAGGGGATCATTTTCTTTTTAAAATTGGGTAAAAAGGAAGGTAAACCTTTGTGTGGCTTTGTTTCATATCATTTGGGTTTTAACCTGTTTTCCCCTTTGAATTTTCATGTTTTTTTCACTCTGAATCTGTAAGCGTTCTTCTCTGGCAGGACCACTGACTGCCTTTTATGTGAACAGTACTCCTAGAGTGATGTAGTATACAACTTGCACAAAAATCACAATGCTCTTGACTCCTGCTGTTAGTTGATGAATCCTAAATCTGCATCTCTGCTCATCCATTTTTATTTGTCTAGTAAGTTAAAACGCTTATTGAGGGGCGCCTGGGTGGCGCAGTCGGTTAAGCGTCCGACTTCAGCCAGGTCACGATCTCGCGGTCTGTGAGTTCGAGCCCCGCGTCGGGCTCTGGGCTGATGGCTCAGAGCCTGGAGCCTGTTTCCGATTCTGTGTCTCCCTCTCTCTCTGCCCCTCCCCCGTTCATGCTCTGTCTCTCTCTGTCCCAAAAATAAATAAACGTTGAAAAAAAAAAAATGCTTATTGATACCTTTGCCAGGATATCTCAAACATAAAATGTCCAAAATTGCACTCATTTTTGTTGAATACTGTAGGAATCATGTTGAGAGAAAAGCCTAATCAATGAATGTGTTTCAACAGTGTTTGTTAATGGTATTCTGGAGAATTTACCTCAGTTTGGTGTCATCAGGTTTCAGGATCAGTGTTTATTGAGGTCTAGATAACAAATTCATGCTTATAAAATTCATCGATTGATGCATGGGCATGCATGGCAATCTGTCACCAGATTTTTCTGTCCATGGGACTGTCGTACTCATCCTGGGGCACTCATTATAATCACCTGGACTTTTAAGACTTGGTTGAGGGGAACCTGGGTGGCTTAGTCGGTTGAGCATCTGACTCTTGATTTCAGCTTAAGTCATGATCTCATGGTCTTGAAATCAAGCCCCTCGTGGGGCTCCGTGCTGGCCCTGGAGCCTGTTTGAGATTCTCTTTCTCGCTCTCCCTGTGCCCTTCCCTCTCTCCCTCTCTCTCTCTCTCTCTCAAAAAAAAAAAAAAAAAGAAAAAAAGGTTTATTTGATTATTTTTGCCTGAAATATGTCACAATGAAACAATAAACATACCCTTTAAAAATCTCATGAATTATATGTCTGAGTATTTAACTTACAAATATATTTGTGTAGGTATGCAAAGATCAACATAAGGGATGTTTTAAAACTCAGCAGTGTTTACACATATATGTGTAGTTAGGCTTTTCAATTTATTGGTTTTTTATTTAATAAAATAATAAACACTCATGAATCTACTACCTAATCCAGAGCTAGAACAGTGATAATAATTCACATCATTTATGTGCTTGTCCCCTATTCCACATAAGAATAACCTGTAATTATAAAAATACTAGTCTTTAAAAAAACTGTGGTAAAATACACATAAAAAGTTACCATTTTAACCATTTTTTTTTAAAGTGCATTCATGTTGTTTTGAAAACTAGCCTCTTTTTCTTTTTTTTTAAGTTTATTTATTTGTTTTGAGAGAGAAAGAGAGCACATGCTGGGGAGGGGCAGAGAGAGGGAGGGACCGAATCCCAAGCAGGCCCCTGCACCATCATTGCAGAGTCCTGTGCGGGGCTTGAAATTATAAACTGTGAGATCATGACCTGAGCCAAGCTCAAGAGTTGAACACTTAACTGACTGTGCCACCCAGGCACCCCTGAAAACTGGCCTCTTAAAAACTTTTTTTTGAGGGGCGCCTGGGTGGCGCAGTCGGTTAAGCGTCCGACTTCAACCAGGTCACGATCTCGCGGTCCGTGAGTTCGAGCCCCGCGTCGGGCTCTGGGCGGATGGCTCAGAGCCTGGAGCCTGTTTCCGGTTCTGTGTCTCCCTCTCTCTATGCCCCTCCCCCATTCGTGCTCTGTCTCTCTCTGTCCCAAAAATAAATAAATGTTGAAAAAAAAATTAAAAAAAAAAAAAAAAAAAAAAAAAAACAAAAAAAAAACAAACTTTTTTTTTGAAAGAGAGAGAGTGAGAGAGTGCAAGTACACAAGTGGAGGAGGGGCAGAGGGAGAGGAAGAGAGAGAATCTCAAGCAGGCTCCTTGCCCAGCTTAGAGCCCAGTGCGGGCTTGAACTCCCAAACCGTGAGATCATGACCTGAGCCAAAATCAAGAGTCAGACGCTTAACTGACTGAATCACCCAGGCACCCCTTAAAACTGCTTTTAAAAAAATGTTTACTTATTTATTTTGAGAGAGAGTGCATGTGAGCATTGGAGGGGCAGAGAGAGAGGTAGAGAGAGAGAGAGAGAGAGAGAGAGAGAGAGAGAGAGTCAGTCCCAAGCAGGCTCCATACTCAGTGCAGAGCCTAACACAGGGCTCAGTCCCAAGGCCGTGAGTGAGATCATGACCTGACCTGAAATCAAGAATCAGACACTTAACTGACTGAGCTGCCTAGGCACCCCTTAAACCTACTTTATAACTGAGGTATATGTGTATTTAGAGAATACGTTTTACTTCGCTTATATTTTGAATTTAATGAAAAGGTTATTATGCTGTATAGAATCCTCTGGAACTTGCTTTTTTCATTCAGCATGATATTGCCAAGCGTTAGTGTTTCTTTATGATCATATATGATGTTTATATATTTTGCTGGCATTTCACTGTACTTAGAATATAATCTAGATTTGTATTCCATGACCTCCAAATCTCTGAATGATCTGAGCTTTTCTGTCTCTTTAACATCATCTTCTACCATCACTGAGCCCCTTCTTCTGTACTTATACCTTCTTCCAAATATTTTCCTGCTTCTAGGCCTTTGAATTTTCTCTTTCGTCTTCCTGAATTTCACATGGCTGGATTCTCTTCATTATCTGAATTTTATATAAAATAGCACTTCCTCAGAGAGGTCTGACTCCATGAATTTCCAGCCCTTTCCTCCACCACACTGTTGATACACTCCATCATTTTTAATACAATTTTGTTTACTTAATACTTACCATTATCTGAAATTACCTTATTTATTTCCTTATTTTTCTCTATAAGAAATGGTGGGTAAGCTCCCTGAGAGCAGACATGTTTACAATGGAACTCTAGGACCCAGAAAACTGTGTAGAGACTTCAGTAAATATGTGTTGTTTGAATTCAGTATAAAAAAGTTGCAGGATTGTTGTTATTAGCAAAAACTAAAAAATGGAAATTTTGTTGAGACCAAAGTTTCCCGAAGTGATTAGTCATTTGGCAGTGATGAATATCTGCCGTATTCTTTCCCCCACAGAAACATTGGCCATTTCTTTGAATCTTCCTCATCCCACTCCCCCACAGGGGTAGGACAGGCATTTCACTGGCATGTGGAGAGAGAGGGCTCTGGGCTGTGAAATACAAACCCATTTGCCAGATCCAGCCATAGTCACTCCCATTCCAAAGCCTGAGTGCCATTTTGCAGTGAACCACCACCGACATGCAGTAAAGGATATAACCTAGCAAACTTTTATTTTTTTACTTTTAAAAAAAAAATTTTTTTTAATGCTTATTTATTTTTGAGAGACAGAGAGACAGAGCATGAGCGGGGGAGGGGCAGAGAGAGAGGGAGACACAGAATCCCAAGCAGGCTCCAGGCTCTGAGCTGTCAGCACAGAGCCCGACGCGGGGCTCAAACCCACAAACTGCGAGACCACAACCTGAGCCGAAGCCGGACGCTTAACCGACTGAGCCACCCAGGCACCCCCCCTAGCAAACTTTTAAAAAAGTATTTTTAATATCTCATTTGCCCGAGTTCCCTGGGTATCTCTAACCTAGGTTAGAGATTGACTAAATCTGTGACATCCTGAGTAACTCATTAGTTTTAACTACATTAGTTGAATGCGCTTGATACATCTGTGTCCTCATTTTTACAAAGAGCACACCAGGTTGTATCAGGCATTGTCAGGACATGACATGTCAGCAGAGATGTATTTAACTATTAACATGGAGGTAGTGTATGACTGTGTAATATTTTTAATAAATATGTTTCTTTCTGAAAAGAAGGAAAAAAATTATAGGACTATTGGTATCAGCAAAAATGAAAGTTACATGGATCACCGAAGAGTTTAGTATCTTTTTTGAGAGTGGGGGGCAGAAGGAGAGGAAGAGAGAGAATCTTAAGCAGGCCCACAACCAGTGCAGAACCTGACTTAGGGCTTGATCCCATGAATGTGAGATCATAATCTGAGCTGAAATCAAGAGTCAGATGTTCAACCAACTGAGCCACCCAGGTGCCCCAAGAGTTTAATATTTAATTAAATTTTTGTACATCCATACAATGGCGCAGTAGTTAAGAAGAGTAATATGGATTTCAATATCCCAATAGGATGTTTATAATACAAATGTAAAAACAAACAGTATAATGACAACCAAACTCACATATCAGATACACATCAGTAATTGTGCGGGAAATAATTTGGAAAATACATATCAAGTTTACCAAGGTTAACTTTCAAAGAGGTAAGGGATTGTGGAAGTTTTTTTTTTTTATTTAAAAAAAATTTTTTTTTTTTCAACGTTTATTTATTTTTGGGACAGAGAGAGACAGAGCATGAACGGGGGAGGGGCAGAGAGAGAGGGAGACACAGAATCGGAAACAGGCTCCAGGCTCTGAGCCATCAGCCCAGAGCCTGACACGGACCGCGAGATCGTGACCTGGCTGAAGTCGGACGCTTAACCGACTGCGCCACCCAGGTGCCCCATGGAAGTTTTTATTGTTGTTTTAAATTTCATATACTTTTGAAAGGTAATATATAGTTATTTTCAGGATTTCACTCTGGCCTCACCATTTATTAGTTGTGTAACCTCAGATAAGTTTCTTAATCTCTCTGTTATGGACTGAATTATGTCTCCCCATTCCCCACCTCATCTTCCCACTGCAAACCCCAAATTCATATGTAACCCCCAAATTCATATACAACCCCAATGTGATAGGTTTTGTAGATGAGACCGATGGGAAGTAATTAGGTTTAGATGAGTTTTAGATGAGGTCATGAGGGTGGGCCTCATGATTAGTGCCTTAAAAAGAAGAGACATCAGAATACTCTTTCTTTTGGCTATGTGAGGACACAGTGAGAAGGTGGCCGTCTGGAAGCTTGGAAGGGGTTTTCACCAGAAACTGACCATGTTGCACCTTGATTTTGGGCTTCTAGTCTCCAGATTGTGAGAAAATAACTGTTGTTTTAGCCACACCAATGTATGATCTTTTGTTATGGCAGACTGAGCCGACTAAATATTCTCTGTGCCTGAATTTTCTCATCTGTAAGTTGAGAATAATTAATGCTTATAATAAAGGGCTATGTTGATGATAGTAGTCTGTAGAACATTTAGAATGGTGCCACATCAAAAGTGTTAAAGCAGTGTTTGCTACTATTATGGGATTCCTATTTGCTGCACTGCTTGTAAGAGTTTTAAGACAGCAGTTCTTACTTCACATGCATCAAAATCACCTGGAGAGTTTGTTGTAACACCAACTGTTAAACCTTACCCCACAGAGTTTCTGATGCAGGAGGTCTGGGTTGGTGCTTGATTATTTACATTTCTGACAAGTGCCCAGGTAATATTCATGCTGTTCATGCTCAGATCAGACTTTAAGAACCACTATTTTTAAAGCAGTATGTGTTCACATTTTATTTGTGTATTCTATGTTTTTAAGCTGAAAGCAAATGTTTTGGGTTGAAAGAGCTAGTACTAATTTTTGGCTTTGAGCAGTTCCAGTTTACCTTACCATCTTTCTTTGACAAAAGTTCCAAAACCTGTGTTACTTACCTCAGTAGAGACATTGCATTTCTTACCTACATAATGTTGAATTTTGTAAGAGGACTGATTTTAATTGGTTTTCGTTTCTACACATGGTAAAAAAAAAAATGCAACCATGGGAAAGAATCTCTAAAACATTTTTTCCCCTAAGACTTTCCATTTTTGGTCATTTATTTCAAAGATATTTGTAATTCCTTGTTACAGCTTTTTATTTTCTAATGATGACTGCTTTAACATCCTTGTCAAATCTGTCCAGCCTGTGTCATCTTAGTGTTTGTTGATTGCCTTTTCTCATTTGAGATTTTTCTGGTTCTTGGTATGATGCAAGGTTTTTTATTCTAACCTGGATATCTTGGGTATTATTGTGATCTCAGATCTTATTTAAGCCTTCTGTTTTAGCAGTAGGGGGAGGCGCTATTGCCACATTCATGCCACAGGTAAAAGTCCACATTCCTCACTTTGCAGTGGGTTGAGGATGCTTATTGGATAGAGGTAGGATTTCAGGTTCCCCACTAGACCTGCGCAGATACCTCTCTATGCGAGGAGGAAGGGCACCTTGGTACCGCTCCTTCCTTGCTTGGATTCCACTGACACCCATTTGGAGGTGGTACTTGTTACCACCGGACTGAGACCGGGCTTTCCATCTCTGTCTTTTCTAATACCACCCAATGTGTTAGGGGAATCTGGGCACCTCATTACAGTCAGCCGAGGGTGGACGGACACCTGAGCTCTCTACTCAGCCTGTGGCGGCGGAGGGTGGGGTTGGGGGCCGTGGGGCTGCAACTTGTTTCCCTGTGTTTGGCCAGAGTAGGGCAATTATTGGCTTTGATTAGAGAGAGCAGGCTCTTCTTGAAGCTTGTTTTTCTCTGCTTCTTTCGGCATTTCCGGGTTGCCATCTTCTCTAGGGGCTAGTCCAGGATCTGTGAAGCAATAATAAAACCAAGGAAACACTACTTTCTATTTCCTCACATCCTGAGGTCACTAGCCATTTGCATTATCTCCACCTTTCAGTGTTTTGTGTATCATGTTCAGGGTTTTTAGCGGTACTTAGCAGGAGGAATAGAAGTAATGTACTGACTGTCTTTTTGAAAATACTTTTTATGATCTAATTTAAATTAACATTCCTAGCAATTTACATCAAAAGAAAAGTTTTCTATTCCTTACAACAGAATTTTGTTGCTGTAAATATTTTACAGCTCCATTAAAACAAAATAGTCGTTTTCATAAGAAAAAACCAGAATATTACAAACCATTAAAATATTGTAGATATGAATTTATTGACATGAAAAGCGAAACACAATGTGATATTTGAAAAATAGGTTTAAAATAATGTTTTATATTCTATATTATGCATTATATATTGTACATATTTATGCAAAGGTAGGGTGTATATAAATATATGCACAGAGGAAGATTTAGAATGATATAAAAGGATATATCTTTGGGAAGATAGCATTTTGAGTGCATATTTTCTGCTTTTTTGCTCCTTGAGTCTTTTAATTCTCTTGTAGAAAACATAATTTTGTAATAAGAACAAAATGTAAGTTTTACATTTATTTACAGTGCGTAAAAATATATTTCTGTGATTTTTTTTTCTCATTGAGATGTTACAATTTTTGTTTTCAGAATATCTTATCAACTTAAGTATCTGTGATCATTAAATTTAATATCTTACAGGTTCCTCTACCTGGCATGAAATGGGTAGATAATCACAAAGGTGTTTTTAATGTGGAAGTTGTTGCTGTTTCATCTATCCATACACAAGTAAGTTTTAATAATTTATATGATCAATTTTCACTTGAAGAATATATTATCTAGTACTTAAGTCAGTTTTAGTACAGTTATCTGTTGTAAGAATTATGGGACTATATATCAGGAATGTATAGATTTAGAAGTTAACTTTTTAAAGGAATCAACAAAATGTCATTTAATATCAACACAAGCAAAATTTTTGCTTTTCAAAATGTCATCAACTTCATTTTGAACAATTAAGTGACTTTTTTTTGTTAAGTTTCTGGTGTGTTGCAGAATTAGAGTTGAAAAACCATCATCCAACTCATTTTATTCCTCATAGACTCAGATAATTTAAGAGAAAGGGTTCTTAGGGATCATTTGCTCCATATTCCTCACTATAGATCTGAAATATACCAGGCTTTTCTCAAAGTCTGGTATGTTTACTCTTTCTCTAGCTGGAATACTTTGCTCCTGACATGCACTTCTTTTCAACAAGGCTTCTGCTTACCTTAGGCCTTTTCTGGAGACTTTTAAACATAGCAGCCCCATCATTCCATATCGTCTTAACCTGCACTTGCTACTGCTTCTGGCTCTTACCTGTACTCTCTTGCACTTTTGCTTTCTTTCCTGTGTGTGTGTGTGTGTGTGGTACGTGTGTATGTATGTATACATACTTATGCATTTATTTATTGTTTCTTTCCCCATTAGGCTGTAAGCTCCATAAAGTCGCGGATGTTGTTACCTGTCAAGGAAAGAAACTTTCCTTCAAAGACCTTACAGTATAATAGGGGAAAATGTAAAAATAATTACAGTACAATAAAATTTATGACTGTGTTAGATATATGAACGAAATCCTTTCAAGAGGAGAGTTGTCTGTTCTGCTGGGAACTGAGATACTGTATTGATAAGTAGGCATTTACCATACAGAGAGAGAGTGGGCTACTCAGTTGATAAAAAGCATGTGCAAAGAGATAGTAGTTTATTCAAGGACAGGCAAGTAATCTGGTGTGAATGTAATTTATAGTGCATGGGAAATCGTGATAGATGAGAATAGAAGACTAGGCTAGTTACAGATTGTGAAGGACTTTTAATGCTATAGAGTTGAGGGTCTAGGTAGATGGTGATTTCTAACCTAAATAGGAAACATCAGAGAAGTAAATTTGGTAGCATGCTAAGAGAGATTTGGGAGATAATCAAGATGCTTCTGGAGCTATAGTGAATTTATTTTTGAGCCTGTTGAGTTTGAAGTGCCTATGTACTTCAGATAAAAATATCCCAAGGCAGTTGTAATTAAGTTCGAGTTTAGCATTGGAGGTGACAGAATAAATGTGATAGCTGAAACTATACTGGTGAGTGTTTTTCCAGGGAGAAAATGTAAGAGTGAGAAGAGGCAAGTGTTGAAAATGGAATCCAACTTGAAAAGGGAGGGGGTGGTACATGGGGATTTCCAAGGCCACTTTCAAGTTTGGTGATTTTCTAGCAGAACTCACAGGACCCAGCATACAGCCATATTCATAGCTATGATTTATTTTAGTGAAAGATACAAAATAAAATCAGCTAAGGGAAAAGAGGTCAAGTTCAGCGGAAACAAAGCACAAGCTTCCAAGAGTCCTTTCCCAGTGGTCACATAGGGTGAGTTGAAACAGCACATTTGAAATGTATACCAGGGAAGCTCATTCATTAGAGACTTAGTTCCCAGGGTTTTTACTGTAGGCTTGTAACATAGGCACCCGCTGGCTATCACATACCAGAATTCTTGATTACCATAAGGAAAACACATTTTCAGCATAAACCATATTGTCTGCCCAAACAATTTAGTTATGGTGAGCCATCATCCCCTAACAGTTGGAACTATCTTGAAATCCAAGTTCTGAGATGCCAGCCAAGAGCCAACTGTGTAAGCTGTCCTTTCAAATTGTAGCAGTCTTAACCTTGCTAGTGAACTCTTTTCTGCAGTGAAATTGGGAAAAATAAGACAGAGCATTTCTATATAAAGTTTTAAAACAACAACAAAAAACAGTAGTAGATAGGTTTTATTTAGCAGTATACAGGTAGAACCCAGTAAAAGAATGGCTCCAGGAGAATTTTTCCTTTTCTGATACTGGATATGTTCTATGTTTCCTATAGTCCTTACTCTTTTGATAATGATTAAGATTCGTGTTCTAGTATACTGTTGAAATATATTCTTTCCCTTAATAGTATCCTAGTAAGTATAAAAATACAGTATTTTTCATATTTTTTAAAGTCCTATAATCATTACTAGTTTTCTCCTTTTAGAGTTGATAGCGTATTTATCTTTAACTCCTACTTTTGTTTTTTGGAGGCAGATACATGTGTTGTCTTAAGTGACAAAGAAGGATTTTAGGCAAAATATATAGATGATTTAGAATCTATAGAATGTAGGGGAAGATAAAATGGAAGTATCTACTTTGTGGCATTCGGCATTCACAGTCCTGATGACTAATACTCAAGATTTTATAAATTTTTGTAATTCTGTAAGTTTCATCATGTATTATCTTTTTTAAAGGATCAATTGAAGACAATAATGTTTCTTATGTTGTTTTAAAAAAAAAAAATGTCTATTTTTGAGAGAGCAGAGATGAGCAGGGGAGGGACAGAGAGAGGGGGAGACAGATAATCCCAAACAGCCTGCATGCTTTCAGCGCAGAGCTCAATGCAGGGCTTAAACTCATGAACTGTGAAATCATGACCCAAAACTGAGAGTTGGAAGCTTGACTGACTGAGCCACCCAGGTGCCCTTCTTAGGATGTTTTCATACTTTTTTTTTTCAATACATGAAGTTTATTGTCAAATTGGTTTCCATACAACAGCCAGTGCTCATCCCAAAAGGTGCCCTCCTCAATACCCATCACCCACCCTCCCCTCCCTCCCACCCCCCATCAACCCTCAGTTTGTTCTCAGTTTTTAAGAGTCTCTTGGGGCGCCTGGGTGGCACAGTCAGTTAAGCGTCCGACTTCAGCCAGGTCACGATCTCGCGGTCCGTGAGTTCGAGCCCCGCGTCAGGCTCTGGGCTGATGGCTCAGAGCCTGGAGCCTGTTTCCAATTCTGTGTCTCCCTCTCTCTCTGCCCCTTCCCCGTTCATGCTCTGTCTCTCTCTGTCCCAAAAATAAATAAACGTTGAAAAAAAAAATTAAAAAAAAAAAAAAAAGAGTCTCTTATGCTTTGGCTCTCTCCCACTCTAACCTCTTTTTTTTTTTTCCTTCCCCTCCCCCATGGTCTTCTGTTAAGTTTCTCAGGATCCACCTAAGAGTGAAAACATATGGTATCTGTCTTTCTCTGTATGGCTTATTTCACTTAGCATAACACTCTCCAGTTCGGATGTTTTCATACTTTGCTTATAGCTATGTGAAATGTACTGGAGAAATATATAGTTAGAACTCAGTAATTTTTTATTTAAAACATACATATCAAAATAGAACAATATTAGAACTATAAATGTGAATGAAGATTTTCGGCATTACTGTCTTCAAATTTATTTTCATTGTTAACTAAGTAAAAGTCTTCCAGAGTTCCCACAGACTTTTGCTCACATCTCTTGGTCAGAACTGTACACATGGTTATGACGAGGCATAAAGCAGCTGAGAGAGCAAGCGCCTACCCTGGGACTGGGCACATGATTACTTTAAATAAGACTGCAGTTCTGTTAGTGTAGAAGGAGGTTAAATAATAGCAGTCAGGATTTAGTCAGGAGATGGAAGCTGCCATTAATTTGAATGGGGACAATTTATATATAAATAATTGTTACCTGGGTTAAAGGTGATTCATTTCTAATGGGGTAAAAGAAAATTCTGTGATTGTAATGGAGATAGCAGTTGTAGAAAGTGATAAGGAAGGAACTTAGAAACCTGGAGGAGGATCCTGAAGGCTGAGAATCAGACCCCTGAGGAGGGAACACTACTGCTGCAGGAACACATTGCCTGCCTTGCTGTGGTGTGGAGGGCACCTGCTGAGGAGCAAAATGAGCCAAATTGGCTGTTGTGAATGCTGCTGCCATGTCCCTCACCTCTGAGCCCCAGCATTCACATCTGCTAGCCGCTGTCAGGAAACAAACTGGTGGAAGGAAGGCTGTTTCCTGCACCCTGTATTGTCAGAGCCAGACCACAGGCCAGCTGGCAAAGGAGAAACACAGTTTGAAGGGTCTAGCTCCACTGTTACAAAACGTGGCAAAGATGGTGGGTTTAGATGGAGCTGAGAGATAATAAATTAATAATGGGCACAGGCCATGCACTAACAGAGCTGCACAATAATTAAGTTCTAAAACAATTAGGCAGATTCACATTGGGGGAAAAACTACTTAATTCATATCAGAGTTCTTGAGTACTCAATAGCATTCGAAATGGCCACTTTACAATGATAAATGAGAACAGAGGTAGTGTTTAATTGGAAACAATGTCCATATATACTTGTGTACTTTTTGTATTACTGATTAATATGAGCTATTTTATTTTAGTGGTCCAAAGTTTGGGGAATATCCAGTTATAGTGCTTTTGTTCATTCTTTGTTTTAGGATCCTTATCTTGACAAGTTTTTTGCTCTGGTTAATGCTCTGGACGAACACATGTTCCCAGTCCGAATTGGAGACATGCGAATCATGGAAAATAACTTAGAAAATGAACTGAAGAGCAGTATTTCAGCACTGAATTCATCTCAGTTGGAACCAGTGGTCCGATTTCTTCATCTTCTGCTTGATAAACTGATACTTTTAGTTGTTAGACCTCCTGTCATTGCTGGCCAAATAGGTAATTGACTTATGTTTGGGGAATTATGAAATTTATAATTGTACATTTCTAACTTTTGCAGAAATAGAACCATGATTTACTGTTGTTATCTGTAATGACTGTGTTTGATTTGGGGGAGGAAAAGATGGGGTGTTATTGTTTCTCATGCCAGAAAAGAGCTTTCTTTTTGTTTCCATAAAATGTGCCATATACACCTCAACTCAGATTATGGAAACAAATTCATTTATTTATTCATTCAGCAAATATTAATCATTTACTATGTGCCAGATGCTGATAGGTTGTATCCAAGGCTTATTATTTCCTGATTTTAAGGATCTCACAGACCAGTTTGGAAAACAGGCAACTAGATAAATGATTTTGCATTTTACATGATATGTGCTCTATGTAGCCTACATTTTGACTCATTTGCTATCTTCTATTTAAAAATGGCTTTTTTCATCAACTCGAAATCTCTATATTCTCATTTTCTTCTGTGTTGTTTTGGAATTAGAGGTACTCCTGTTTCCCACTCTTTTTCCAAGAGTTATTCCTCTGCTTGTGCTAAGAGCTTCCACCCAAATCCTGCAGAGTAGTTGAGCTTGTAAGAAATTTCAGCTAACGGGTTATAAAAATTTTGTGTTAACTGGTTGCACAACGGAGAGGAATGTTCAGCAACTTGGGATTTTTTATCTTAGGGCAGACTTGTCAGTAGAGGTGATTCTTGGGTCAAACATTTTAAAGATGAGTAGGAGTCTGACAGTTAAATAACTAGTCCAGGGAGATGAAATAGTATGTGCATGGTATACAGGCAAATAAACTGGGAAATTTGGGGGGAATTGTAAGTAGTCACAAATTGGAGGGTTGGGGATTGGAAATGATATTGGTGGTGAGAGAGAGGAGATGGGCTCTTCCATGATGACACTTAGGGAACCGGGACTATTATTCTATAAGAAATCAATAGCTTTTGAAAGGTCTGGTCTTAATTAGGGAAGTAATGTGACCCAGTTTGACTGTCACAAAGATGAGTGTGCTGCATGGAGATGGGTTCAAAGTGGGAAATCTGGAGACAGGAAGACAAATTAGGAATCTTACAGAATTTCATACAAAAAACTCTGAAGTCCTGCCAAAAAACAGGTGACAGTGAGATGAAGAAGAGGGGTAGGTCAAGAAATACTGAAGAGCAATTGTACAGAGTACTGTCAAAGGAGTCGTTCAAGATTTTAAGAAAAAAAATTAGCATTGTTCATTTTTGTAGATTATGTAAGTAATGTAATAATGATGGCACTAGTAACAAACATTTGCCCAGCACTAGTTATATGTCAGCAGTAGTACTGTGTGCTTTATTTATATTAATGTATGCATTCTTCACAACTCTGTGTCTAGGCATTAGTACCACTATTGTACAAATGAGTAGAGTGATGAGCACAACGCTTGAAAATTTGCTAAGGATTCAAACCCAGGCAACTGACTCCAGAGTCCCAGTCTTATCTACTAAAGAAGTGTCCACTGGTGAAATTGACAAGAATAGTTGTAGTCAAATAGTGGAAGTGGAGACCAGATTACAGAGAATTAAGTCATGCATTGTACATGATGAAAGGAATATAAGAGAGGCGCCTGGGTGGCGCAGTCGGTTAAGCGTCCGACTTCAGCCAGGTCACGATCTCGCGGTCCGTGAGTTCAAGCCCCGCGTCGGGCTCTGGGCTGATGGCTCAGAGCCTGGAGCCTGTTTCCCATTCTGTGTCTCCCTCTCTCTCTGCCCCTCCCCCGTTCATGCTCTGTCTCTCTCTGTCCCAAAAATAAATAAACATTGAAAAAAAAATTAAAAAAAAAAAAAAGAAAGGAATATAAGAGTATACACTGCTCTTCAAAGAAATTCAGTTAGAAGAGGAACCAGGGTTGATTACAGCATAAAGATGGAGAAGTTTGAGCATGTTTATGTGCTTTGTGAAACTAGTGGAGTGCAGAGAAAAATAAGATCTAGAGGTGCTAAAAGGTTTAATTAATGAAGCAAGTCTGTAGGACACAAGTGAAGGTGGAGAGATCATTCTTCTGTATAGGAGAGGAGCACTATTTCTTTTGGAAGGGAAATAAAAATGGTTTCAGATTTGGGTAGTAAAAAGTTGAGGACTTGATAAATTTGTACTGTGAGATTAAAAAAAAAAACAAAAAACACAAAACAAAAAAACCCGCAAGATTTCCTGAGAAGGGAGGAAAGTGAACCTGAGTTTTGAGAAGGATTCTGATGGTTTGGAATAACTACTGTGAGGAAAAGGAAAAGGAATTAAGTAGAACACAGGTAAAATTTCTATAGCCCACTTAGGCCTCTGTGTCTCTAGTTCCTTTTCTAGTTCCATATATATATATATATATATATATATATATATATATATATATATATATATTAGTTCCTAAATGACCACTTTACTGGATTGTTCCACTTTTAGGAAAACTTAGGCCTCATTTCTGTTCATAATTTCCTGTCTTGATTAAATAAATCCTAGATTCTGAGGCTTCATTGCTCAAAATGGCTGTTTGTTTTATCCATTTATTCAGTGTGCTACCAGAATTTTCCAACTTTTGCAAATTTCTTGTTACTTACTAACTTGAATGACTGGGTAGGTATTGCTTAGCCTGGTATTTAAAATGCTATACAGTCTTACCTCAGCTTTTTTTTCTAGCCACCTAGTCCTTCTACTGACTCACTCAAGTCAGTCAAATAGCTAATTCACTATTCTCTTATGATTTGAAGTTGTTATTTTTAATAATCCACTTTCATTGTTAATTTTTTAAAAACAAAAGTAAAATCTGCTCATTGTATGTTAATTTAGGTTTTCAGAGTCCCCTTTAAAACAAGAAGTGACTTTTCGAAGGTGATACACAAGATAGAATTTTTTTTCTTATGTGCTTTGTATTATTTTACAAAATAATTTCTGTTGGTTGATGTTTCTTTTTTTTGGACTAGGCAAACCGATCCAGTGTTCATGTTAAATTAGTAAAATTAGTGTTTTAAAATCTTTAGAAAAGGAATTTTGCTTCAGCTAATAAATACATCATTAAAATCAACATCAAATATCATCTTTATCCTCTTACTGTGTATAATCACTATACTTAACACATACAGAGATGACAAAACCTTGATCTTTTTGGAATTTGCAGTTTAAAAAAGTTAACACAAAAATATTTTCCTCCTTCTTAAAAGTTAATCTAGGTCAAGCATCTTTTGAAGCCATGGCATCAATTATTAATCGGCTTCACAAAAACTTAGAAGGAAATCATGACCAGCATGGCAGGAACAGCCTTCTCGCATCATACATCTATTATGTTTTTCGCCTACCGAATACTTATCCTAATTCCCCATCACCAGGTATTTTATTCTTTTTATTTGAAACTGTCTTGCATAGATTGTATGTTCATGGCAAGTCTGAAATAATCCAGTAGTCATAGTGGGATGCATTCATTCAACAGTAGACATTTATTGAGTGCTTGCTAAGTGGCATGGACTATGCTAGGTGCTGGAGTTAAATGGATAACTAGCTTACATATTCAGGCATCATTATTTATACAGCTTCCTTTAATTTGAATGAGAGCTTGGTTGACTTAATTCTTGGAAATGAATCTTGAAAATTAGTTCTGTTTCTCTGGAAGCATTTTATCCTTCTCTGTTATGGTAAGATAAATGGACTGTTATTTTGTCATCTGGAATGCTGGACACTGAAGAAGAAATGGGATGGTGTAGTAGTACCCTGATAATCATGTGAAACCTACAATAATATAAAAGATTATTCCCTAGAAAAGTCCTGATCTCTTCATGGCAAATAAAATATATAGCCTTTCTGAATATCAGGACCCAAAGTGGTTACTTGCTTTTTGTATGACATTGGTGGTGGGAGGGGGGGGGGGTGGTGATGAATGTTGTAGTTTGAATAACTCTTTAGTTCAGTTAGTTAATGATTGTGTTGTGCATACCTTTCAACCTGCTCACATCTTTGTATGAGTCCTCATTCATCACTAATGATAATGGTAAGTGCCCTTTTCCAGCTATTGGCAATATTAACATTAATAATGGTGATAAATAATTATGACATTCATTATGAAAACTAGGCATAATAGTAATCTGACTCTAAGTTTTACCTCATTTTATTTCTTAATTGCAAAAAGAGAAATAATTGACTCATTCTGGGTTGTAATTTCATATCTTGATTTTGAAAATTCTAGTACTTGAGGCTCTGAATGTATATTGTGGACTGTATATAGTGCTTCTTCATTTATGCTTTCATTCAGTACACTATTAGAATTCCACAGATTTTGCAAAACATCTTTTTTACATACTGACCTGAAAGACTGTGTAAATTAATTAGTTGACAGGTATGTGTCATTTGCAAACATGACACTCAGAAGGATTTCTTTAGGAAAATGGAGATCAATTATGGATACAATTGTGGGGTATTTTTATGTTCATAGAACATGGTTGATTTTAGACTAAGAGGAATTCTTGCTTTTATAACTTGGGCTCTTAGAATTATCTGGAGTATATATCTATGTCTGTATATCATAAAGATGCCATTTTGTTACAGTTCAAATTCTTGTTGATGAAGACAGAGAAATAAAACATAGTCTTGTTGGGCACCTGGGTGGCTCAGTCAGTTAAGGGTGTGACTTCAGCTCAGGTCATGATCTCACAGCTCATGAGTTCAAGCCCCACATTTGGCTCTGTGCTGACAGCTCAGAGCCTGGATCCTACTTCAGATTCTGTGTTTCCTCCCTCTCTCTCTGCCCCTCCCCTGCTCATATTCTGTCTGTCTGTCTCTCTCTCTCTCAAAAATAAATAAATATTTAAAAAAATAGTCTCATTTAAGAAATGTTGACAGTAAATTGGCTGTTCCTCTAGGACTGTGTATCAAGGACAGAGTAGGAGAGGTGGGAAAAAGGAAGAGCCATTAGCTGAAAAATTTGGGGTCCTAGATACCCTTATATTTAAAGTGAAAATAATACATGTGTATGTGTGTGTTTTCTATTCTTGCTGTTCATTGTACAAGTAATACATAGTCAGAAACATTGACACGATCACGATTTTATCATTGTGTATGGTTTTGTCCACTGCTATAAAAGTTTCTTTGTGTAGCTATCATTAAGTTTTGAGTTTTTTTAATTTATAGTATTTTTCATTTAGAAATAAAAGCAGTTCATGATTTTTATGGATTTTTGTAAAGTAGCAGAGATTTTTTTCAGGTCCTTTCCTGACTGATTTTCTTTAATTATGTGCTGTTTTATATACAACTCTAGGTCCTGGGGGTTTGGGAGGATCAGTGCATTATGCCACAATGGCTCGATCTGCTGTGAGACCTGCAAGCCTTAATTTAAATCGTTCTCGGAGCCTTAGTAATAGTAATCCAGACATATCTGGGACGCCCACGTCACCAGATGATGAAGTACGGTCAATCATCGGCAGTAAGGTAAACTGAAGATAGTCATCTGTACATTTTTGATTTTCGGTTTATGAACAAGTGAGCAATGTCTAATTTTAATTTATCCTTATTTTAAAATGTATTTGGGTTAGTAATAGGCAAGAAATTGTATCTTTCTGTTCTATCACTATGCACACTGAGTGTTTCATGTTTCTATTAAATAAGCTTGCTATTACAAACTGGTTTTTACATTCTGCTCAAGAAAATCTGCCAAGTTCAGAAATTTGTCCAGGATGACCAGTCTGTGTAACTTACCTTTGTCTGTGTGATACTCCATCCTGTGAAAAATGACTAGATTAATTTCCTGTAGAATTAAAAGATACTTATGTGACTGCTGTGTAGAGGGACACGACATCATTGATTTAAACTATGGACCCCCATCCCTTCTCTGAAAAATATCAAGAACATTGATTAGGCTTAATTGGTAATATAGCTACCTTTCACATAGAAAACTCTATAGAAAATTCACCAGGACACAAAAAATATGATTTATTTAATGCTGGTTAATGGTTATTTCAGGTAACAAGGGAGAGGCCAGCTAGTTTAACATCCAGCTATATTATATTTACAGCATCTTTATTGAGCCCCCTTAAAAAAAAATTAAGGAATAATTATTACCTTTTTATAGGAAAAGTACACGAATAACTCAGTTTAAACAAGCTGGCAAAAAGAATGGTAAGACTGAGGCCAATAAATCATGGTATGTTGTGTTTTGACCAAACCATTCAAACATATATACCATTGTTGTGGAATCATAGCCAACTTCTATTTGGCACTTTTAGCCTGTTAACTAGGATCTGAGGAAGAATTAATGAATATGTTCTACAGTCTGTGTTTAACCCCTAGCCTGAACTGTAATAGATCTTTGTGGGTTTTTTTTTTTAAACAGTCTGGGTTTTTTTATGTGAAGTATTTGAACATTGATCAGAAACATCAGAAATACTCATATCTTTTCATACAGCTATAGAAATTTTACATTCAGAAGCTTCCAATGAACTTCAGCATTGTTCATTTAAAGTAACAACTAATTTTTAAAGTAATTGCTCACAGATCAAGAATATATTTTGTAGCCTTATATTTTATTTTTTTTTTATTTTTATTTTTTTTAAATTTTTTTTTTCAACGTTTTTTATTTATTTTTTTGGGACAGAGAGAGACAGAGCATGAACGGGGGAGGGGCAGAGAGAGAGGGAGACACAGAATCGGAAACAGGCTCCAGGCTCCGAGCCATCAGCCCAGAGCCCGACGCGGGGCTCGAACTCACGGACCGCGAGATCGTGACCTGGCTGAAGTCGGACGCTTAACCGACTGCGCCACTCAGGCGCCCCTGTAGCCTTATATTTTAAATGATAAACGTGGATTTCAATAACTTAAAGATCCATGTAGATGTTACTCTCTAATTAGACAACTTTGATTTTTTGTGAACTGCCCAAGAGAGTGATGTGCAGAAGTATTTACATGGGATTCTGAAGGCAGAGTAACCTGAGGAGTATAGCAATTGTAAATGAGAAGGCTCCCCAACAACCCCCTGCATATAAAATTTCCACCTTTAGAAAAAGAACTGATTTTTTATCCTTGTATTCATTCTTGATCGTATCTCATTGTCATAGAGGTAGTACTTAGCATTATTTATATACAACTCTAGGTCCTGGGGTAAAGAGTAGTGTAAGAGTTATGGAAAGTAAAGAGTTATGGAAATGAAAAAGACCATTTTCCTCAGGGTTCTATTTTTAAAATGCCTCTTAATTTCTGTTAAGATTTGCATTATGCCTCACCTAGCATGATTCTAGAGTTTTCCTTTATATGATGCATTTGATTGATTATAATCTCAAGATTTAGAATAAACTTCTACATGTATTGGGATGATTATTTGCCTTTTTTCCAGTAGTTCATAAAATGAGACATAATGACATAAACATCTGATGATCTGTAGTGTAAATATAATGATGTATATATATAAACTTCTAAGAAAGCCATCATAAGATGAGAATTTGTCTTATGACAACACAGCCTCATCCTACTCAAGTTTCATTTAAATAGATTTCATGTTTTCTTTCTTTTTTTTTTTTTTTGCTGGAAAATTTTCTGATAGTTACTTTATTTTGGACTATCATTTTACTCATAATTGCTAATGATAATGGTGTATAATTTTATCTCCTTATTAAAATTGAAAGGAATCTGAAGTTTATTTATAACTACTATTTATTTATTCTGACTTCATTGGCCTTTCCAATCAAGAAACTCTTTTTTGAATAATTTGGTCTTTCCACCCTGCCTCAGCCATGGTCATGTCCTAGATGTTGTCATTACTAATAACTTTAACCTTCATAATCTCAATTTCATGCATCTTGTTCTTTAACTGTTTGCTCCCGTTTTTCTCTCTAATACCCCAATTCCAACAAGTTCTTATTTCTCTGCAAACTCCCATCACTTGATCTGATGACCTTTTACTGTGTGTGCCTCAATCCCTTAGTATTCTTTCTTCCAAATTAGCTTGCTTAAATTCCATGACCAATCATTATAGTTATCCCTATTATAGTCAAACCTCAATTGCCTTATCCTTCTGTTATTTCATTGTACTTGCTTAGCCAAACCTCCAGCCATAGTTGAACTCAGTCATCTGTCTGTGCCATGTCAGCACTTGTGCCAGTGAACATGACTTGAGAAGTGTCGTGATGACTGCTCTCATTTGAATTTAAAAGCCATGGACCTCCACAGAGCACTCAGTGCTGTCAGGCAATGACACTGTATTTCTGTATTCCATTTACTTTCCCACTCTCCCCAGAAAAAGGTTTCATGCCTTCTTCCCTTACCTGCCCACCAGTCCTCCTTCTCACTTTATCTCCTACCTCATTGAGAAAATTGAAGCCATCAAAAGAATACTTTTATAGACTTTTAAACCACATCTACCCACCTACTGCCATCTACGACTACCCACTACTTAATATAGTATTCTACTGTAGATGGACTGTCCAGTTTTGTGGATCCATTTGTAAACAAGCTCCTGTCCCCTCTTGCTTATTGGAATCCTCACTACAGCAATTGTCTCATCTCTGTACTACATCATCATTTGCTCCCTATCTGTTAAAACATCCCATCCACATGCAAGCATGCTAGTATTTATCCCATTTTTATTTATCCCAAAATCTCTCTAGTATTTCAACTGCTAGCTTCCTCACTATTTCTCCGCTACTTTTTTTTTTTTTAATTTTTTTTTTTCAACGTTTATTTATTTTTGGGACAGAGAGAGACAGAGCATGAACGGGGGAGGGGCAGAGAGAGAGGGAGACACAGAATCGGAAACAGGCTCCAGGCTCCGAGCCATCAGCCCAGAGCCTGACGCGGGGCTCGAACTCACGGACCGCGAGATCGTGACCTGGCTGAAGTCGGACGCTTAACCGACTGCGCCACCCAGGCGCCCCTCTCCGCTACCTTTTGTAGTAGAATTCTTTGAAAAAGTTTCCCTAATTCAGTCAGGTATTGCTCCCATCTTCCATGCAAACTGCCCTTGTTTATGTCACCAGAGCTCTCCATGTTGCCAAATCTAGTGGTTAATTTTCAGCGCTCGGCTTACTTGACCTTATAGCAGATTTGAACATAGTCACGTTCTTTCCTCCTTAGTTTATTTATGTACTTGCCTTTCAGGCTCTGCACTCTTCTTAGTTTTCCTTTTACTTTACTGGTTATACCTTTTCAGTCTCTGTGGATTCTTCTTTCCCTGATTTCTTAATCTGCAAGTGCCCCAGGCCTCTTTCCTTATTTCTCGTCTTTTCTCTTTTCTCTCTATACTCACTTGCTTGATGTTACCAAGTTCCATAGTTTTAAATACCACTATGTGCTAATGACTCCCAAAATTATATTTCCAGTACAAACCTCTCTCTGAAATTGTAAACTTAGCTGCCTTTCTGAAATCTTTTTATTCAGATTTGGATATATGCTAAAGGTGGAATCACTGCTCTCTCCCTTTACTGCTACCATTGGTCTGAACTACTATCGTCTCTTTCTCAATTAATGTAATAACCTGAAAGATGGTTTTCCTACTTCCAACCTACACTCTCTTCACAACATAGCAAACAGAATGCTGCTTTAAAAACCTAAGTCATAGGGGTGCTTGGGGGCCTCAGTTGGTTGAGCATCTGACTTTTGATTTCAGTTCAGGTCATGATCCCACAGAATCAAGCCCCATGTTGGGCTCCGTGTTGAGCATGGAGCCTGGTTGAGATTCTCTCTCTCTCTCTCTCTCTCTCTCTCTCTCTCTCTCTCTCTCTAATCGTGCCCCATGTTGGGCTCCGTGTTGAGCATGGAGCCTGGTTGAGATTCTCTCTCTCTCTCTCTCTCTCTCTCTCTCTCTCTCTCTCTCCCCCTCTCTCTCCCTCTCTCTCCCTCTCTCTCCCTCTCTCTCCCTCCCTCTCCCTCTCTCTCCCTGTCTCCCTCTCTCCCCCTCCCTCTCTCTCCCTCTCTTCCCCTCTGCCCTTCTCCCCCATTCATGTGCACTTTCTAAAATAAAATTAAAAAAAACTTTTCTTAAGGTAGTAAATGTTATGAGACAAAGAAACAGAATAAGGGGATCAAAAGCCCCCAGGACAAGACTGAAGAGAAAGAAGGACTGGTTATACATTTAAATAAGGTGGTCAAACCCTGGGATCATGACCTGAGCTGAAATCAAAAATTGAATGGTCAACCAAATGAGCCACCCAGGAGCCCCACATTTACTACCTTTTAATGTGGCATATAAATTAGTTATTATGTTTGTTTACCTTTATCAGAGTATAAGCTCCATGAGGTCGGGCATAGTTGTTGAGTAGTGTATCCTAAGCACCCATAATGGCCAGCATGTTGAAGATGTGTGATAGATATTCAATAAATGAATATTAGTAAGCATAGAGATCTATTACAAGAATAACTTCCTTCTTTAAAAGTTATGTTTTTGTTTGCTTTCTTGCTGTCAGCATTAATTATATATTTAATTACGTTAAAAGATTTGGCTTTATGAAAGTTTGTTTTCATAATTTATTCTTTAATGTAAAATGCAGAACTCCTAAAATTCAAGAATACTTAGTAGGATTTTATTACTCTAGTGACTGTAAAATGAGATTTGCAAGATTTTCTTCATAATTATCTTACCAAAGCTGATCTCTTTGCCCTAGCAATACTCTTTTAATGTTCAATTATGTAAATATATTATTATAACAACTGTCAGTTTTATTGCTTTTAATCAAATGCCAGTGCAATTTATGTAGTTAAATAGTTTCTTTGTAATGTGTCATCCCCTATTTTTAAATTTATTTTTAAATACTGAGAGCTTATTATGTGGGCACTATGCTGAGAACTTGTGGGTACCAAGCCAAATCTTTGTATTCTAACAAGAATGTTGATGTCCTGTCAAATACAGTATGAGCCTTGCTCAAGGAAGGAGGCTGTCTGTACTTACGGGACAAAATACTGTTACAGAGATTCGATAAAAAAAACCCCACTTTCATGCACATGTGCACACATTTGGTTAATCTGTTCTATATTAGTTGAAGATTAGTAAACATAGTTATGACAGTAGTAAATGTATGTGATGAATTTGTTTACCTAAGGGTGGTTTGATATAATTCTTAGCTTTATAACAAATTAATGTAATTATTTGCTTTAGAAAACAATTGGTCACAGGTTTTCTTTAAATAGTTAGCTTTGACTTGATGTAATTATAACTGTTCAGTCTCAATATTGTGAATATAATATACAGTTAATGGCACAAAGAGATTTATTATTTATGCTTACATTATTGATTAGTCTGTGACTTAGTTTTAAAGGAAATTAAGGAATTGAAAAGTGAATTTAAGAGTATGGAAAAATTATTGGTATTGTGGAAATTTATGGTAGAGTGAAGAGCACAGTTGTAATTTTGCAAAAATCAGATACTTATGTATTAATTTTATAACATGAGTAGTGGTTGTAAAAATTATAAATGGCAGAAAGAACTTTATACAGTGGAGAAACCTAACTTGGGAGTCTGGTGAAAACTTTAGTTTTAACATATTTGAAAAACATTTGCTGGTTTGCTTTTATTTGAAATAACATAGGGTTATGAGAAGGTAGGTAATTTATTTTAAATGTGATTACATAATGTTACTAGTATTTGAATATTGTCTTTTACTTTGCTGGGAAGCATTTAAAAAAACATGTAGAAAGTTTTTGTTAGAACTGTTTCTTTTTAGGGCACGTGGGTGGCTCAGTTGGTTAAGTGTCTGACTTTGGCTTAGGTCATCATCTTGCAGTTTGTGAGTTCAAGCCCCACTTTGGGCTGTCACTGCAGAGCCTGCTTCAGATTCTCTGTCCCCTTTTCTCTCTTCCCCTCCCAGGTTCATGCTCTTTTTTTCTCTCTCAAAAATAAACATCAAAAACAAAACTATTTCTTTTTAAGTTTATTTTGAGAGAGAGAGCAAGTATGCATGCACACACTTATAAGCGGAGGAGGGGCAGAGAGACAGAGGAGAGAGAGAATCCCAAGTAGGCTCCATGCTCTGCTCTGGCCTGACAGGGGGTTCAGTCTCACCTCTGTGAGATCATGACCTGAGCTGAAATCAAGAGTCAGATTCTTAACCTACTGAGCCACCCAGGCACGCCTGCTAGATCTATTTTTTGAGAGTTTTCTATATTTACTTCCATATTTATTCTTTTTTTTTTTTAGGTTTATTTATTTATTTTGAGAGAGTGAAGGAGAGAGCACGTGTGTGTTGGGAAGGGCAGACAGAGAAAGTGAGAGAGAGAGAGAGAGAGAGAGAGAATCCCAAGCAGGCTCTGTGCTGCCCCTTGGCTTAAACTCATGACCCGTGAGATCATGACCTGAGCTGAGATCAAGTGCCGGTCACTTAACTGACTGAGCCACCCAGGCATCCTTTAGTTCCATTTTTTAATTTGATCTTTGCAATATGAGGGAGACTATCATTATTCTTTTTTATTGCAAACAAACTGAAAAAGAGATTAGGTAATTTACCTTAGATTTTACAGTTAGTAAGCAGTTGAACTTGGATTTCAACTTCACTCATCTTACACATTCAGTATAAAAAATGAGTGGAAATGGGTGATTATTATATCATTTCAGTCAGTCTCTATTTTTAGAACAATAGGGCACATATTCTCCCTAAAACTTAAGCTCTTGAGAGTTAGTTTGTCTTCCTTCCCTCACTCTCCCTAATCCTCATTCCCTCCCATAATACTGATACATGGGCTTCAATCCCAGAGATTCTTATTTGTTTAGACATAAGGCCCTGCACATTTTTGTTGTTGACCTTCCCAGGTGATATAAATGTCTACACAGTTGATTATTATTGTTACTACTCTTGTTTTTCTTTTACCTTTCCTTTGGTGCTTTCTGGTTTGGGTCCATACTGACACCCAATTTTTTGTCTCCTTGTATTGGGCTGTCTTCTTTATTCTTACTCCAAGAGTCCTCTTAAAAAAATCCCTTACAACTGGCTCTAGTTCTTTTAGCAGATTCCAGGCTACAGCCCGGGTTGCTGAATCAGGTTTTCTGGGGTTGGGGCCCAGAATCTGAATGTTACAAAACTTCCCAGTGATTGTAATGATCAGTCAGGCTTAAGACATTAAAACATCCCTTCACCTGGGATCATAACTTCTTTGAGAGAAGAACAGATGTACTTCTCTTCTGGCCATACACATTAGTAGCATGTTAACTTCAGTGATAGTAATGATGAAGATATAATTCCTGTAGATAGTACCATCATAATGCTTTTCTTTATAATATTTATATAAAATAGTAGCCCATTATGTTTCATTTTAACAGTCACTGTAAAACTGAGCGCAACTCCAAATCCACCATCATTTTTAGGGAGGAGCAAATATTAGTCATCCTATTTATTTTCTTAATTTTTTCCTTAATTTTCTTGCTTGGTTTCTCCTATTGGTCCCTAAAAGAAAGTGAAAGAGGAAGCAGGGTCAAATAGAATTATGGAATATCAGTGCACAGAAGTTTCAATCATGACAAAATGAAAGTAAAGTCTTTTAGACAAGAATGATTTTCTTCTTACATTTTTTTTCCTTTTAAATCCTAGTTGGTTCAGAGGAAATAGTCTGTTGCTAATTTGTGCCATCTTTAAAGAGAGTTTGGGGGGATGGTACTATGGGAACTTTAGTTGGTTCTCTAAGGTGATCCCTTTACATAAAGAGAAATTATCTTTAAATGCTATACTTAATATTTGTGATTTAAAAACAAACTTAATATTTGTGATTTAAAAGCCACCTGGGTGGCTCAGTTGGATAAGCATCTGACGTTGACCTGGGTCATGATCTCACGGTTTGTGGGTTTGAGCCCCACGTTGGGCTCTGTGCTGACAGCTCAGAGCCTGGATCCTGCTTCTGATTCTGTGTCTCCCTCTCTCTCTCTCTCTCTCTCTCTGCTCATCTCCTGCTTGTATTCTCTCACTCTTTCTCTCTCTCAAAATTGAATAAACATTAAAAAAATAAAAAAAAAAACATTATGTAATGAATGTAATTTTGGTGAACTAATACTTCTAGGTGCCTAAGAATTTTGGTTGCTTTAACAGTACTAATTAAAAATATGTTTGCATTGGAAAGTCTGGATTTCTTTAGGAATAATTTATAGCATGCCACATGTAATATTTCTTTCCTTTCCAACTGCTTTCTATTATATGCTTAGGGTTTAGATCGCTCCAATTCCTGGGTTAACACTGGTGGTCCAAAAGCTGCCCCATGGGGATCCAACCCCAGTCCAAGTGCAGAGTCAACACAGGTGGTGTTTATATTAGAGGTTTCTTTATTGGCTGCTGATGTTTCCCTTTAGAACGTTACTTTTTAGTACATACTATGATTTCAGTGGCTTGCTTTTTAATCATTAAAAAGTGTGTATTTTTGTTTACTTAGCACATTTTCCCACTACTATGCATGAATACCACCAATTGTACCAGTAATGCTCTCCTTTCCTACTTCCTGTCTTCTTTCCCTTCCCTCCTTGTATACCCTATCAGTATTTCAGTGCCTGCTGCTTATGCAATCAATGGCTTTATAACAGTTTCTACTTTAGGGCTAGTACATCTTTAGTAGGAATTAAAAAAAAAAAAATTGGTATGGAAAAAACCTGACAGTTTTCCATTGGCTTTTGGTTTAAAGTGTAGCTGTTGTATCATTTTCATTCAGCATTTACTATCTTGTCTTTTTTTTTTTTTTTTTCATAATTACTGACTGGAAATATTGGTAACAAACTGAAATTAAATCTGAACGGTATATAATCCCCATGCTGTAAGATTTAGTACCAGAACCAAACTGAATTTTAATTTATATTGTGTTGCAAAGTATGAAATTTATTTCTAGATTAATTGAACTAGGATTTGCTTACTTAAGTCAAGTTGCTTGATAGCTACTATTGCATGATACCTCAAAATATACTTCTCATTTGTGTGTTGGCTTTGGAGGAAAATGCTCTTGTTCTGGAAGAATGTAATTCCATGGTTAATATCGACAGTGTTTTATATTTGAAGTATATGACAAAACCGAATAGTAGGTTTTGATCCTACTGGAAAGTGGGAGAAACCATTCTAATCTTTTAATTTTCTTTATTGAATATAAAATTCTTGATTTTTTGATCTGAGACCAGTGAGAAGTATGTTTTTACTTTTTGCTTTCTCTTACTAGATGTGTGCATGTGTATAGATCACAGAGATAAAAGTTTCATTCTTTGCAGCACTCTGAATTTATATAGTGGTTAAAATACTCTTTTTACTAAAAATATATAGAAGCCATTTTGATACTTCTAACCTACTGTCATTAAAGCAGCTTAAAATGGTGAAAATTAGATGAACAATAAAACAGTTGTTGAAAACACAGTAAAATGATTTTAAAAACTGTATGTAATCCTTAAGCTGCAAAGTCATCCACAGCAGACTTTAATGTTATCTCGTCATTCATCCACCTTCACTCCATAGGCTATGGATCGAAGTTGTAATCGTATGTCTTCGCACACAGAGACGTCAAGTTTCTTACAAACATTAACGGGACGCTTACCAACTAAAAAGGTAGATTCATATGAAGACAATCCATATAGGGGGAAAATTCCAACAGTTAAATAGATGTAAGATTTCTTTAAGTAAACCAGTATGTTATAATAATTGCATTTAAATTATTTGTTTAAAAATACCTTTCAGCAAGCTCTGCTTGTCTGATGCCTTTTTTGGGCATACCACTTCAGTGTATGCTCTTTTATGCTATTATAATGTTTATATCTTTGGGATTGACTGTTTGAAATCAAATTTGATCATCAAATTTTAGTACCAAAAAAATGTATCAACTCTGAATTCTGTTTCTGTAACTGCTTCTGTTTTGTGTTTTAAATTTCCAGGGAAAGGAAGATGAGTTAGAAAAATTATCACTCTTAGTAAGATATGTTGATTTGCTTCCCTTATGCACAGTTTTGTTAGTCCTTTTTCATATTGATATACACTATTTTGCAAATGCTTTGTATGCATATCCATTATAAGGCAGGAGATTTCTATGTTTATAAAAAGACTTCAAATACCTGAAAACTTGAAAATTAATGGCTTACATCAAAAGTTAAAATTTTTAAAGGTATTTCCTAAATTGTACCAGCAAAGTTCATGAATGTATTTGCATATGTTGAAATATGTATTTAAGGCACAGACAAGATAGTATTTGTAACTGTGAGTTTTTGGTCTAGTTTCTGTTTGCAGGTACAATTTAGGAGGCTATTTTCCCACCTGTCCTTTTAAAATTACATTTTACTGCAAGATAACATGTAATTTTTTCAGCTGTTCAACATGCCACTGTCTTACATGTATAAACAGCCGTTTCGTTAATGGGTGTCCTCACTGCATCATTGAATGGTTCACATGCCTTATTTTGCTTACTCCCATTATATCTTCATTTGTAATTGCATTATTATTTGGTTTGTGTTATCAGAAGATATGACTTTGATAATAACTTTGGATTTACTTCTGGATAGCTTTTTCATGAGGAGCTGGCTTTGCAGTGGGTGGTTTGCAGTGGCAGCGTTCGGGAGTCAGCTTTGCAACAAGCCTGGTTCTTTTTTGAGTTAATGGTGAGCAACCTACACACACTTTTAATATTGTTTTCCTTAGTTAACAACTTTGTGCTAGCTCATTATTTTCTCCTAAAAATCTTTTTCTAATGCCATCACATGATTTGACGTGTGTGTCCAAGACAAAATTACGTGTGTTACATCTCTAAATAAACACTGTGGACACTCGGCACAATTGAGGTGGACTTAGGAACCTCTCGTTAACCACTTTTCTAGAGATGGCTGCAGAAGCAGCTATCTTTTTAAAGGAAACGTGGTACATTGTTCTTTAGTCTGAATGTGGCTACTGTATGATGGCGGTATTATAGACTTCATCCCAAACAGATAAAAAGAGCTTTATAAGGTACTCACTGCTTTTATGGTTAGAAAGCTCTTAGGGAAATGCCAGTTACAGCCAAGAAAAAAGAAAAAAAAGCCCACAACGCTTGTCACTCAATTCAATAAATGGTATTAAAAACAAACAAATTAATATCTTAATAAATATTTGCACACACATAAACACATATATACACAAAAGCAATAAAAATTTACCGAGTGCATACAGTGTGGTGGCACCGCCCCTGTGAGCTGCGTGTTACCCAGGCACAGAGAGATTAAGTAACTTATTGAAGTTGATGTAGCTTCTAGATAGCAGAACTGTGATTCAAACTCAGGTGTTCAGGCCCTGGGGATCTTCCTGTTCAGCCTCTAGAAAGCTGAAGTCCTTGAAATTTTTCCTTGCAAAAGAGAAATGTGTACAAAAATAAGAAAACAAAACAACAAAAGAATGGAAGAAACAAAAGGAGTTTTCAGAGTATATCATAGGATCATTCTCAGCATTGAATGTTGCCTATATTAGGGATAAGAAGACATTTTTTCTTAAAGATTTACTAATCTACAAAAGAAAATAAGTCAGGGACCCTATGTAAGTGATAGGCAGCTAATTTTGTAATTCTTGTGCTTTTAGTATAAGATCACATTGAAATTTTGACTTATTTTTTGAGTCTTATCTGTATGTTCAAATTCTTTAAAATAGTCAAAAGGCTGCAGTTTAAGTCTTGGCTGTGCTTTTTACTAATTGTTGAAACTTGGCTTCAATTTCCCTGAATTCTCTATTACTGTTATCACATTGTTGTGTTAAGAATTGATATCCAGAAGCATTTTGTACACATAAATCACTTTGTTAATTTTGATCTAATATCTTAATATTCATATTGAGTCATCAGTAATTCATGTACCCTCACCCTATGTTACTCTATGCTAGAGGCTGAAGACACTGCAGTGAAGTCAATGTGTTTAGGCTGTTAGAGCTGCAGTTTGCGGGATATGGAATGTCAAAATGTTGAGTGGTGGAAAGATTTCATTTAAAACAATTTTAAAGAGTGAAATTTTTTTCTGTTGATGTTCATAATTCTTTTCCTGTTGATAGCCAGGAGAATTTTACAGAGGTGATGCAGTGATTGACTTGTACAGTGTGTCATATTTCTTGGGAGCATACAAAATATTGCAGGGAAATTTTCAAAATACTTGAGGAGCTAAAAGTATTTCGGCTATCTGTTAAATCACTCAGCAATTTGAAAAAATAGCCCTAATGTGATTAGCTGTTAATTACATCCATAAGAAATTAAACTAATGGCTTATTTATTTTTTCAGGTAAAGAGCATGGTGCACCATTTATACTTTAATGATAAACTTGATGCACCAAGGAAAAGTCGTTTTCCAGAACGATTCATGGATGACATTGCTGCTCTTGTCAGCACAATTGCTAGTGATATAGTTTCACGATTTCAGAAGGTAATGATAACTTTTTTTTAAATTGAATCTCTTTCAAGCTCACATTAAACTATCATACTTTTATTTGTTTTTGCTTTTTATTCTGTTTTCCAGGACACAGAAATGGTTGAGAGACTCAACACAAGCCTTGCATTCTTTCTCAACGATCTGCTGTCTGTTATGGATAGAGGATTTGTCTTTAGCCTTATTAAGACCTGCTACAAACAGGTAATGTGTAGTTAGTAATAATTAACAATTAAATACTGTGTTTGTTGTTTCTAGGGTTGCAGCTAAGAGATCTTCAAGAATACATTCATATACTGATGTTTTTATTTTATTTTATTTTATTTTATTTTTTAATTTTTTTTCAACGTTTTTTATTTATTTTTGGGACAGAGAGAGACAGAGCATGAACGGGGGAGGGGCAGAGAGAGAGGGAGACACAGAATCAGAAACAGGCTCCAGGCTCCGAGCCATCAGCCCAGAGCCTGACGCGGGGCTCGAACTCACAGACCGCGAGATCGTGACCTGGCTGAAGTCGGACACCTAACCGACTGTGCCACCCAGGCGCCCCTACTGATGTTTTTAAAAAGCAGTGTATTTTTGTTAGTAAGAAAAAAGTAAATTTCATTTGTTTTATAAGGCTACAGGACAATGGCAAGCTGGTACCTGTGCAGCTGACTTTTTCTTGGGTTATACATGCCCACTCATGACTCTTCGATTCCCATTCTGAAACAGATCATCAAGTCAGTGGTCTAAATGTAAAGCATCCCCCAAGATGCCATGCAAGAGTAGCAGTTATACTGAATGAACAGCCACGTGAACTTTTTTGTGTATTTACTGGGTGATTTTTAAAGCAGCTTCATTTTGCTTTGTATTCCTTCTAATGTAGACCTAGACATTGTAGAGCTTAGAATCATGGACAGATGTTTACCCAAATCCCCAGTGTCATTCGTTATGTTGTTTTTACTAAACTAAAAACATCATAGGAGTGCCTGGGTGGCTCAGTAGGTTAAGTGTCTGACTTTGGGTCAGGTCATGATCTCATGGTTTGTGAATTCAAGTCCCGTGTCAGGCTCTGTGCTGACAGCATGGAGCCTGGAACCTGCCTCGGATTCTTTGTCTCTCTCTCTCTCTCTCTCTCTCTCTCTCTCTCTTTCCCTCTCTCTCTCTCTCTCTCTCTCTCTCTCTCTCTGTCCTTACCCCGCTCACATTCTGTCTCTCTCTCAAAAATTAATAAATGTTAAAAAAAAAAAAAAAAAGCATCGTGGAACTTTTCCCTGAAAAACTGACTTTAGTTTAAAATTTTTATCAACTGATTAATGAAATGTGCCTTTTGGAAAACATTAGTTATTGGTCCTGACAGGCCATTTGGGTAAGTGAGCTATATAATCATCCTAGAATTACCTTTTAAAGGAAATTTAAAAATATATAGCTCTCTGGGTACTATCCCAGCATTATTGAGTACTTTGAGTCCTGGGGGTGGGGAGTGTGGGACATACTGTGTGTGTAACATTTCCCAGCTGGTCCACAGTCTCGTTTCTGAGAACTACTTCTTTAGAAATGCTATTTGGCAGTCTAATGTTTAGAATCTTAAAGCTCTGTTCTATTGGATGCGTTTATTGTATGTTTCTTTTAATAGAGAAGTTAAAACTACATTTGGGCACTGACCCACTTCCAAATATTTGTAATAATATGTATTATTGGGGGGGGGGCACCTGGGTGGCTCACTCAGTTAAGTGTTGTTTTAAAAGACACTGCCGGGGCACCTGGGTGGCTCAGTCAGTTGAGCATCTGACTTCAGCTCAGGTCATGACCTTGCGGCTCGTGGATTCAAGCCCTGCATTGGACTCTGTGCTGACAGCTCAGAGCCTGGAGCCTGCTTTGGATTCTGTGTCTCTTCTCTCTCTCTGCACCTCCCCCACTCACACTCTGTCTGTCTCTCAAAAATAAATAAACATTAAAAAAAATTTTAACACGTATTATTTTTACTTTCCCCCCCAAACTTCATGTTCTGTTGCTCCTCAAATCTGTTGTTATTCTTCAAGCATTGACATCCTATATTTGCCAGACATTGAGCCAGACCCTAGGATGCCAGAGCTCCTAAGTCAGTGTATATATGTCTCCTGAGAGTAGCTTATGGTGTAGCTGGGTATACAGACAAATAGGTAATCATCAATATACAGTAACACAAGGTGCTAATTATCCAAAGAATGTATCATTTCTTTCATGGAGCTATTTTGGTGGTAGGCTTTTGCTTCATAAAGTGCATCTTTGAGAAGTGGAAATATTAATGCTCTATTGGAAATATAAAGAATGTGGCTTCTGGCCTAGTCAGTGGATTTATAAATCTTAATAGATCTTGTAGTTCCAAAGTTTTTATTCTAGCAGTAACTCTGGAAAAAGCTGATAATGTTTAAACCACAAAATCCAAAAACTCTCCACTGAATACTGTTCTTTAATTCCTTAATCTGTCATTCTGATGCTGGCTTAGAGGAATGTTATATTCAATTGGTGTTCTTTTGTTTATATAATGCTTACAAGGTATCTTCAAAGCTTTATTCATTACCAAATCCAAGTGTCCTCGTGTCCTTGAGACTGGATTTTCTGCGAATTGTCTGCAGCCATGAGCACTATGTTACATTAAACTTGCCCTGCAGCCTGCTTACTCCACCTGCATCACCATCACCTTCTGTTTCTTCTGCAACATCTCAGGTATGCAGAGTGTCTGAAAAAAAATTTTTAAAGCCCATGTTTGTAAGAAAGCATTCTAAACACTGGAAAAAATTATAAGTAACACTATGAATAATAGGTATGTGATAGGCTCCATACTGACTGCTTTAAAAGTATTGATCATTTGCCCTTTAGAGCAATTCTAGGAGGTAAGTTCTGTTATTCTCATTTTACATATGAAACACATTTTACGTTGGAAATACAGAAAGGTCATTAAATTACCCAAGGCCGAACGGTAATAAGTGGCAAAGCTAGGCTTTGAATCAAGGCACAGGTAGACTTTATTCTAGAGCCCAAGTTCTTATCTACTATGTTGTACTCTTCTTAGAGATTTATACACATCCATGTGAGTGAATTCACTTATATAAGCCTTTTAGATATTTTCACAAGATGGGTTTTCTTGAAGCAGATGTAAGGTTGTCTTGAGCTTGGGATGGAAGATGTTAAATAGGGATCAATACCTGTGAAAGGAAAAAAAGTGAAGCATAATTTAGCAAAGAAAGAAGTCAAACTGCAGTGCAGTCCTGGGAAAGTCCTGCCTACCTCTCTTGTACCTAGGTAACCCAAAGGAAACCAGATGGATGTTCATAGGGTTTTATTGGGTACAACTGACTTCAACAGCTAGTAGTTTCTCTCAAGGCAAATAAAGGTTGTTGTAGCAATTATTATGTATCTTATTATACAGATGGAGATTAAAGGATTTTGTGGCTTTAGTATCAGAGAAGCCTGGTTCAATCTCAGATGTTTGATAGAAAAAAAATTTTAACTTTATTTACATTGGAAAACATCAGAGAGCACCCACAACTTTTCATTTTACCTTTATGAAAAGTCTTAGGGATTGGCCTATTTTCACATACTCTTTTACCTGGCTAGCATACACTTCTTCCTAGAATGAATAAGGCTAGTGTTTCGCTTTCTTCCCACATCCTCTGCCAAAGATGTGGCCACACAGTGAAGAACAAATTAATCGTAAGTACTGTTCCTAAAACCTGTAATGAAACACAGTTGTTTATACCTAACTCCCCCCTTGAACATCTCATTCAGCCAAGAAATTAATAGAATGTCTTCCATTATCTTGTTCCCTACTTTCTTATCTACATATATTTTTCAGATTCTAATGGGTGACAGAGACCTCACTGTTTCTGGGGTAGGGGTAGGCAAGAATAATTTTTTATACTTACTAGCAAGATGATTTCTCTATAGAGAAATCTGAAACCTTTTGTTCTGAAAAATATCACATGGATGATCTTGAATGTGGATTAGAGGGAGATGAGATTGTAAACACTCTTGCCTTGAACTGTGTCTTGGAGGGATGCTATTTGCAGTATTAAAAATCTTTTAAAAACTCAATAATACGTCATTTGGATTAAGTTACTTTTTTCTCCTTCAGGTATGATACTGAAACATTAAGTGGCTAAAAGAATAAAGGGGAAAAAAAAACAGTTGGAAAAGTTTCAGTATGAGAAAAGGGAAATTGAAAATAATTAAAAGTGTTTTTTTTATCATAGTCTCCTGTACGAAAAATAGGAGTAGTTACTTTTTCCAGTGCGAATAATAGTAATGTAAAATAAACTACCCTACACAAAGTGTATCTCATATTGAGATAATGCTCGTACTGCATTTGTTGTAATGTTCTGTCTGTAGGATGTTCTGTTGCACAGCTATTATTGTTTTGTCCTACCTCACTCCCAAACAGAGTTCTGGATTTTCCACAAACGTACAAGACCAGAAGATTGCAAATATGTTTGAATTGTCTGTGCCTTTTCGCCAACAGCATTATTTGGCAGGACTTGTGTTAACAGAGCTGGCTGTCATTTTAGACCCTGATGCTGAAGGGTAAGTAGACTAGTTTTTGCCTTGTAGAATATCAGTTTGATTTTGGATAATGGGACAGAAGTATCACACCGATACTTCTAAGAATCAAAAGAATACTCTGCACCACTCGTAATCTACTTCTGTGTTTACTAAGTTCCATACCCATGTTATTTTTGCATTTCATTGATTTTAAGAAAGCCATTTTTTCATACTTTATCAATCTCCGAATTTGAGGTTTGTCTTGAACTCAGTGGCGTATTGTGGTTTATTTGGTAGCATTTCCCCCCCTTCTTAATGGTTATACAAAATATTTGTGCATATTAGTGGGTTAACTCATAGATTTATTGGTATATACAGTAGACACATTTCAATTGAGGAAAATGGTCTGGTTTTCTATTTGATTCCTTGTACAGAAAATGTGTCATTTGCCATCATACTATATAGCATTTTATTTCAAACTTTGTCCTATAAACAAATGTCTTTAGGTTTTAAGAACTTCCAAAGTTGTGTACACTTCTGTAGAATTTTTGGAAATTGATACAGTAAGGAAAGGGCATATTGTCTGGTGATTTGAATTTATAGAAATAGCTTGAGTATTATGGTGCAGCTTCCCTATAGGGTATTTCTATCTTAATAGTTATTGTTAAAAATTTCCATGATCATTATTCCTTTGGATAATAATTCCTTTTTTATCCTCATAATAGGATCTTTAGGAGTTTTTTTTTTCTTAATTCTTATTTAAATTCCAGTTAACATACACTGTAATATTAGTTTCAGGTGTACAATACAGTGATTCAACACTTGATACAGCACCCAGTGCTCATCACAACAAGTGCACTCTTTAATCCCTATCACCTCTTCCACCCCTCCCCACACACATCCCCTCTCTGGTAACCATCAGTTTGTTGTACAGAGTTAAGAGGCTGGGTCTTTTTTGTTTATCTTTTTATCTTTATTTGTTTTGTTTCATAAATTCCACCTATGTGTGAAATTGTATGTTATTTGTCTTTCTTTGACTTATATCGTGTAGTTTTTTTTTTTTTAAGTTTATTTTTGAGAGAGAGAGCATGAGCAGAGGAGGGGCAGAGAGAGAGAGAAAGAGAGGGAGGGAGAGAGAGAATCCATGGGGCTTAAACTAACAAACCATGAGTTCATGACCTGAGCCAAAATCAAGTGTTGGATGCTTAACCTGAGCAACCCAGGCACCCCTCACTTAGCTTAATACCCTCCAGATCCAGCCATGTTGTTGCAAATGGCAAGATTTCATTCTTTTTTTATGGCTAATATGCCATTGTGTGTGTGTGTGTGTGTGTGTGTGTGTGTGTGTGTGTGTATCTGTCATCTTATTTTTTTTCTTCTCAAAAATATATATTTTTTCAATATATACACACACACACGTGTATGTATACATATGTATATACGTATACGTATGCATATATATATATATTCTATATCTTCTTTATCTGTTAATGGATGATTGCTTCGATATCTTGGCTATTGTGAATAGTGCTGCAATAAACACAGAGGTGTATATCTTTTTGAATTAGTGTTTTCATATTCTTTGGGTAAAATCCAGACTTTTTTTTCTTTTCTTTTCTTTTCTTTTCTTTTTTCTTTTCTTTTCTTTTCTTCTCTTCTCTTCTCTTCTCTTTTTTTTTTTTTGAGAGAGAGAGAGAGAGAGAGAGAGAGTGTGTGTGTGTATGATGGAGGGGCAGAGGGAAAGGAAAAGAGAGAATTTCAAGCAGGCTTCACTCCCAGTGCAGAGCCTGACACAGGGCTCGATGTCATGACTGTGTGATGACCTCAGCCAAAATCAAGAGCTGGATACTTAACTGACTGAGCCACCCAGGCACCCCAAATCCAAACTTTTAATAATGGTCCTCAAAGTCCTATTTACCTGGCTTTTGTGTACTTCTGCCACTGTCTTCCCTACCCACATCCTAAAATCTAGCCATCCTGGTCTTTCTTTCTGTTTCTTTAATGTGCCAAAGTCATTCACACCTTAGGGTATTTGCACTTGGTTCTTTTCTCTGCCTGAAGCAGTGCTCACATTACTCTATGACTGTCATGTACCCATTTGCTCTTTGTGATTCTTCAGGTCTCCACTCAAATAGCATCTTCTCAGGCTTTCACTGACCATCCAGGCAAAATTAGAGCCACATTACCTTGCCACAATCATTCTTGAACATGTAGCCCTCTTTTATTTTCTACAAAACACTTATATGAAATTTGCTGCTTAATTTCGGTCTTCTCCCGTTAGAGTGTGATTTCATGAGAGCATGCACTTGATCTTTCTTTTTCACTACCATCCTTCCAATGCCTTAGAATTGTGTCTAGTACAAAGTGGATGAATACATATGCATAAATAGATATTAATTCAATGAATGAGTGACTAAGAGACTTAGATCCCATCTCTAAATTTTATATTCTTTAATGGTATATAGATAAAATACAGCATACACTGTCTTAGATCCTTGAGAGGAATGCTTTTTTACTTCATTTGCTTACTAATGAAAATAATTTTTTGAGTGGCAATAATATGTTTTAAAACCAAAGAGTTGCTCCCTAGAAACTTTCATTATAGTTAGAAAATCAAGACTGTGAAACCATACACTATGATTAAATGCTAATTTTGTAGCATAGACATAGTTCTATAGAACATGAATACCTTTACTACTGCATTTGTGACACTGAATTATTTTCGTGTCTGTGTTTGTTGCTATTCAAACTCTTTAAAAACAGGGACCATGTCTTACCCTAACACGTAGAATAGGATGTTGTAGGTCCTGCATAAACATATATTTAATAGTTGCATATGATTAAGTAATGTAGACATATGGAAAAGCTTCATGAAGATGAGTGGGTTATAGGTGGGTTGAAGTCGGTCTGGTAGCTGCAGACAGCTAAGGAATATGCACCCCGGTTTGGCAGTCATCACTGGTAATGAAAAAATTCACAAGGGAGAACATAAAAAGCAAATGACCAGAATCTGAGATTTGGATGAAATGAGAGAGAATATGAGGAAGGTTTGGAACTATTTGGAGAAAATATTGAGAAGAAAAAAGATAAGATGACAGTGTCGAGTAGATAACTGGAGAATAAAATCTGAGATATGTCATTTAGATGTGTTTCTGGACAGTGTTTAAAACTACACTTTCTGAATAAAAATCTGGAAAGAAGAAAAATCTCCAGCTTGATTTCATATATAGCAATGTAAAGTGGCAGATAAGATTAAGGACTCTGGAGTAAGACTACCTGGTTTCCAATCCCAGCTTTGAAATTGGCTGTGTGATCTAAAAAGTGATAAAAGATAGTATATACTGCAGAAGGCAGTGTGCAAGATAGTGTGCTAATAAGTATGTTACATAAACTACGCAGCTTAATTCTCACAGCTGCCTTATGAGGTAGGTAATTACCCTCATAAGTAGGGAAACAAGTTAAATATCTAAAAAATTATTTAGCTATTAAATGATAAAGCTATTACAGTACCATGTGTAAACATTCAAACTGTTAGTTTCAAAAAAAAGGGATGGGGGCTTATATATTTAAATTTAATTTAAATTTTAAATATTTAAATTTAATTTAATTTTGTTTAATAAAAGCATACATTTATTTAAATAATTAAAAATCAAATAAATTTTCTAAATTTATTTAAAAATTCCATTTACTAGGAAGTAAGCACATGCTATGGACTGTATATTCAGGAAGTTTATTACTGGGGAAATTATTATAGTAGTTTATTGCGAAGGGATACTATATAAGCTAGAAGAAACTAGTTTTAAGTAAACTTGTATTTTCAACATAGGAAAGTCTCATTTGAAAGAAAGAAGGGAAGAGTTTATGAGGGGGGCATTGAAGCTGTTGAAGAAACATGTGGTTCATTGAACATAATGCAGAAATTTCCTTTTGAGAGAAGATACAACTTTTTCTGAGACAGAAGGAATGATGGAGATACAAAGGTGCAGATGTGTTAAAAGATCTGGCCAGAGCAAATTCGGAATGGTTTTTCTTTACTAAAAGACAGAAGTTGGAGGTATAGTCTTATCCTCATACTGATGGTGATAGGCTGCAGGGGGGGAGAATGAGATGTGACACCACTGCCAGGTGTTGCCTTAAGAGTGCCTATGGAAGTTGGCCGAATGTTTAATTAGAATAGTTGGCATAGTCAAAGCACCTTTAACATAAAAAGAGGAAAAAAAAAAAAAAAAAAAAAAAAGTGATGATGAGTATTTAGCCCAGTTGAAACTGAAGGGATCGGGAAGGTGCAGGGCCTGAATGAGGTAGAATGAGCAAGGAAGTTGACTTTCAAAAGAGACATCAAAGGCAACTCTTGAGCCTATGGACTGCATAATCCATTAAGTAGAGGATTTTTCTATTAGAAAAAGGAAATAAAAGTTTAGTTTTGGTAAATGTAAACTTTTGGTAAAAGATCTAATTTGAAATAAAATTTGAAACTACTTATGATTTACTTTTTGTTTTTTGTTTTAAAATATAACCAGACTGTTCATATTCAATATGAGTATGCACTAATAAGGAGATAATGTAAAAACACTCAGATTTACTCCTCAGTGAATTTGTTTAGCATTTCTTTTTTCCCTCTATTCTTACTTTATACAGACATTTGTTAATTTTATGAGAAATGTTTTATAGAAAGACATGCAAATATATGGCAAAGTTTAAGTTAAAATTAACTCAGTACCATGACTTACTATTTGCTTTAACGATATTTACTAATCTGTGTGACCTTACTGCTGCTGCTTCTTCTTCATCTTCTTTTTAAAATAGACTGTTTGGATTGCACAAGAAAGTCATCAATATGGTACACAATTTACTATCCAGTCACGACTCAGACCCACGGTACTCTGACCCCCAGATAAAGGCTAGGGTGGCCATGTTGTATCTACCTCTGATTGGCATTATCATGGAAACTGTTCCTCAGCTGTATGACTTTACAGGTACTTAGTATATTTAAAACAAATTTTTAAAGAAAATCTCAGTGTTTAAAAATATTAGAAATAGCTCGAGGATAAAGATCTTAATTTAGGGAAAGAATTATAAGAAAATGTATACTGACATAAGTAAACTATAAATATTTAACCATATTACTGAATAACTTTGATTATGTGAGAGAATTCACTGCAAACTTTTCTTAACTGGTTCTTAAGATGAATTTTAATGATATAAGACATTTCTGTACCTACCTATTAGAAAATAGGATTTTTGGTATGAGACTATACTGTTCATCTGAAGAAAATATGTAAGAAAACTTGACAGATGTCTACCACCTTCAGTCACAATTTTATTCATATATAAGACTGAAATTAATATTCCCCTGAATATCAAGAATTATGTTTATCATTAATACTGGGTTTATAAGTTGAAGTTCCGTTGCTTTTTAAAACCTAGAACTCACAAAATTTTATTGCTCTTGCTTTCCATATTTAGAATTTATTTGCCCTAAAGGAAATAGTGTAGTTTGCATTTAAATTAACATTTAACCTGATAAAGTACTTCCAGTTCAATAAAATAAAAACAAACATTTACTAAGTACCTAATACATATTAAGAACTTCAACAGAGCTGGTGATACAGAGATAACCAACTCCATGCCTTTATGGGACTGGTTCTTGAGTGTTCAACCAGTATTTTGATCGCTAAAATGGGCTTCTTTTATTTGAAGGCAGAAATGTTTATATTATTATATCTTCTTTTACTAGCAAGTTAAAGTTCTCTACAAAACTACACATTATTGTTGTAGGAATGGGTTAATGTTTAAAATATTGTCTAAAATAAGTAAATCTAATGATAAATACTACATCTTAACAGGTTTTTCCTTTAAAGGATAATGGAGAATAGGAAAGGAAATTGCATGCTCAGTAACCATTAATTAACCTAAATGGAATTTTATTTATTTATTTTGGGATGATTTTTCCAGAAACTCACAATCAAAGAGGAAGACCAATTTGTATAGCCACTGATGACTATGAAAGTGAGAGCGGAAGCATGATAAGCCAGACAGTTGCCATGGCAATTGCAGGAACATCAGTCCCTCAGCTAACCAGGCCCGGCAGTTTCCTCCTCACATCATCGGTAAGAACAACCCTCCTGCAGAAGTTTTTTCCTGGAAAGACAGATACTTACAAGGATATCCTCTTAAATAACAGGTTATTGTATTAACTGATGCAAAAGTACTGTGAGTTTTATTTGTGGAAACATTAAGGTTCTGCTTATCTTATACTAAGTTGTTTTAAAAATTATTAATACCTCAAGGTTTATGGTATAGAGCTGTGTATTCTGTCATTCAAAATTTGAAAGTTGCCTTATTGTATATAGCCTATTTTCTTTCTTTTCTTTCTTTCTTTTTTAATGTTTGTTTATTTTTGAGAGAGAGGCAGAGCGTGAGCAGGAGCGAGGCAGAGAGAGAGGGAGACACAGAATCCGAGGCAGGCTCCAGTCTCTGAGCGGTCAGCACACAGCCTGACACAGGGCTTGAACTCATGAACCACGAGATCATGACCTGAGCCAAGGTCAGACGCTTAACCGACTGATCCACCCAGGCGCCCCTATTTTCAAAATCCATTTTATTCTTTATCAACCCTAAGAAATATTCTCACTGTTTAGCAATTGAAAATATTTTTTTTAATCTGTTAAAATTTATCCTGTTTCATGTTTAAGAAAATTGATAGGTTCTCTGCCCCTGTAATTTCCCCCCTTAAGGAACAAAGGATATGGGAGCAGAGAGGAAACAAACAGTAGACCAAGATCAAGTTCTTAAAGTTTCAAATGACGTTCTGTCAGAAAAATGCAATAATACTTATGGAAGCTAGCCTGTTGACTTAGTTTTATTGAGATAATTTATGTATCAAAAGATTCATCCATTTTAACTGTACAATTTCATGGTTTTTGATATATTTACAGATGCAGCCATCACTACAATCTAAGTTTAGAATATTTCCCCATAAAGAACCCTGAGGCCTGTTCTGTAGCCACTCCCTGTTTCCTCTCAGCCCTAGGCAGCACCTAGTCTACTTTATATCTATCTAGATTTGCCTATTCTGGACATTTCATGTAAATGGAATTACATACTGTGATCTTCTATGTCTAGCTTTGTTACTAAACATAATATTTTTGTGATTCAGCCATGTTGTAATGTATATCAGCACTTCCTTTTTTTTAATTGCCAAATAATACTCTTTTGTATTGATATACCAGATTTTCATCCATTTATCAGTCGATGATCATTTGGATCCTTTTCTCTTTTTGACTGTTAGGAATGATGCTACTGTGAACATTTGTATACATGTCTTTGTGTACGCATGTGTTTTTGTTTCTGTTAGGTAGATATCTAGAAGTGGATTTGTTGGGTCATCTGGTATCTCTGTGTTTAACATTTTTGGAAACTTCAGAATTTTCAAAGTGGCTGCACCATTTTACATTCTCACCAACAATAAATTAAGATTCCTGTTTCTCATATCCTCACCTACCTTTGCTATTATCTCTTTTTTTTATTATAACCACCTTGGTATAGAGTAGTATCTCACTGTGGTTTTGATTTGCATTTCCCTAATGTCTACTGATGTTGAGCATCTTTGTTTGCTTATTGAGACATCTTTTTCGTATGTCTTATTTAGAGAAAAGTTCATTCATATTCTTTGCCAGTTTAGTATTGTGTTACTTCCTTGTTATTGAGTTAAAAGGATTTTTTTTATATATTGAGTACAAATCCCTTATCAGATATGTGATTTGCAAATATTTTCTCCTGTTCTGTGGATTTTCTATTTGCTTTGTTGATTGTGTTGTTTGAAGTGCACAAGTTTTTAATTTTGATGAATTCAATTTATCAACTTTCTTTTATCCCTTGTACTTTATATATTATTTTGTATGTATAACATCAAAAGTACGTGTACAATTAAAGTATAACAATAAAAGAAACAATAATGTACCCACCACCCAACTTCAGAAATAGAACATTGCAAATTCCTTGGAAGTTCCCAGTCTGCCCTCAATCCAATCCCTCCTCTCAGAAGGACCACTGTGCACCATTTTGTTGACCATCCTTTTCACTTTTTAAAACTTTTCTTAGGTGAAATATACTATATATTAAAAATTACATGAATCATAAATGTACAAATTTACAAAACATTGTAAAATGAACACCTTTGTAACCACCTCTCAGGACAAAATATAGAACATTGGCTGCCTTTCAGCCAATTGGATTTTCTTCTCCACCACAGCTATCCACCACGCCACCCTCTATTCTAACTAATTGCTTAATTTTGCTTATCGTTTTACTGTTCAAGTGGGCATCCCTAAATCCTGTAGTTTAATTTTATATTTTTATTATTCATCCATATTATAAAATGTAGCTATAATTTACTGATACGCATTTCTGTATGACATTCAATTGTCTGACTATATATAAAACTATTTACCTTTTTTTTAACTTATTTTATTCTTGGATGCATGAATGGTTTCTGATTTTGGGTTATTTCAAATAGTAGTCCTATAGATTCCTTTACATGTATCCTGTATGTATATACTTTTATTCAGGATATTTCCTAGGAGTGGAATTTGCTGGGTTATAGAATCTATGTGTATCTTTATTACCAGTATACTTGGGTATTTTCCAAAGGGTTTGTCTCAGTTTATATGTTACCTGTAGTATGAGAGTTCCCATTCCTTCACATGTTCATCAGCATTTAGACTTTTCAGACTTTAGAATTTTTGTCAATCTGTAATTTATAGTTGTATCCCATTTTAGCTTTTGTTTTCCTGAGGGTATGCACTTCTTCATATATATGTTGACAATTTGAATTTTCTCTTTTGAGGTGTCTAGAGTTTTTGCCCAGTTGCCATTTGGTTGTCTGCCGTTGTTTACCATTTGTATGAGTTTTATATGTTCTTGATCAAGCCCGTTATCAATTATAAGTGGCTCAAATACTTCCTTTTTTGTGGCTTGCTTTTATCACACACTGAACAGTGATTTGGTGATTAGAGTTTCTTATTTTAAAATACTTAAGTTTGTCAATCTTTTCCTGTACAGCTAGTGTTTTTTTGTATCTTTAAAATTTTTTCCTATTTCAAGATTATGAAGATATTCCCTATGTTATTTTTTTTAACCTGATGAGTTTTTTTTGTTTTTTTTTTTGTTTTTTTTAAGGAGAAAGAGTGAGCAGGGAGGGGCAGACAGAGAGGGAGAGAGAGGATCCCAAGCAGGCTCCGTGCTGTCCACACAGAGACCATTGAGGGGCTCAGACTCACAAACCATGAGATTATGACCTGAGCCAAAATCAAGAGTCAGACGCTTTAATGGACTGAGCCACCCATGTGCCCCTCCCTATGTTTTAAATACTTTTTTGTTCTTTTATTTTAATCCTAAAATTTACCTGGAATTTTTTTATGAACAGTAGAATTTAGGGAGCCAGTTTCATTAATTTATTTATATTATACCAAATTCTCTCAACCCATTTATTAAAAAATTATTTTCCTTACTCCTCAGGAGTACTATCTATGTATGGTCTGTCATATAGAAAAAAATCCTCATGCAGGGCACTGTTGTGATGAGTACTGGGTGTTCTACGTAAGTGATGAATCACTAAATTCTACACCTGAAACTAATAATTAAACTATATATTAGGTAGCTGGAATTTAGATAAAAGCTTGGAAAAAAAAAAGAAAAAAATCCTCATGCATATTAAAAAAAATTTCTTGGCTAATTCTTGGCCCTTTGCATTTCTACATAAATTTTAGAATTAGCTCATGATGTTTCAGTAAAGTAAATAAAAACCGGTGAATCTGTGGGGATTTTGGTTAAGATTGTAATGATTCTGTGGGTTAATTTTGAGGACAATTGATACTTTTACACTACTGAATCTCCTAATCATTGAACATGAAAGGTCTACCTATTATTTAGGCCTTCTTTAATGTCTATAAATATGTACACTTTTATACTTTTCACTAAAAGAGTCCTAGTACATTTTTTGTAGATGTGTTTTTTGGTCCCTGATATTTTTTTACTTTTATAATATTATAAAATTATATAATACATATAATTATATATAATCTTATAAATGTCATATTTTTCAAAAATTATTTTTTCCAACTGTTGATTACTTTCATGTGGAAATGGAATTGATTTTATACAGTGATGTTTATTTTTAGCAGAATTGCTAAACTAATAACATATGTATAGGCTTTTTTTCTACATACATAGTCCAGTCATCTATGAATAATGGCAGTTTGTTTCTTTCAAGTTTTTCTCATAACTTATTTTATTGGCTGAAACTTCCAGTACAGTTGTTGAATACAAGTGGTGATAACATCCTTAAAGGGGAAACTGGAACACTTCATTCTTAAACGTATGTGATGTCGTTTTTGGGGATTTTTTGTTTTGGATTTTTTTTTTTTTTTTTTTTAGCTATCCTCTATTACATTATGGACGTTCTCTTCTGTTCCTAGTTTGCTAAGAGTTTTGTTTTTAATTACAAGTAGTTGAATTTTAATCATGCTTTCTTTGCATCCACTGAGACACTCATGTTATTTTGCCTTTTTTGGTTTTTTTTTTTAATGTTTATTTTTGAGAGAGACAGAACACAAGCAGAGAGGCAGAGAGACAGGGAGACACAAAATCCGAAGCAGGCTGTAGACTTCGAGCTGTCAGCACAGAGTCCAATGCGGGGCTCGAACCCACAAACCATGAGATCATGACCTGAACCGAAGTTGGACACTTAACCAACTGAGCCCCCCAGGCACCTGTTATTTTGCTTTTTAATCTTTTACTGAGGCCCCTTTCAATTGATTTTCTAGTATTAAACCTACCTTCAGTTCCTGAATTAAACCCAGCTTTTTTTCATGATTGTGTATTAATGGATTTTATGTGCTGTAATTTAAGATACGTGTATTTATGTTTGTCAGTAAAACTGCTTGTAATGTTTTTCTCATAATGTTCTTTACAAATTTTGGAATCACGGTTAGGTAAGCCAATTTAAATGAGCCAGGGAATTTGCCCTTTTATGCTGTCTGTAGAGACTTGTTTAAAATTGGAGTTATTTCTTCCTGGAGTATTTGGGGAAATTGTGGGTGAGGCCATCTGTACTTGGAGTTTTCTTTTTTGAAAGTTTAAAAAGTACTGATTTAATTTCTTTAATGACTCTAAGACTGTTGAAGTTTTCTATTTCCTTTTATAGTGGTTTCTGTAAATTTTATTCTAATAGAAATTTATTAAAATCTATTGGCATACAAAATTCAAATATCTTCTATAATCTTTTTAGTGTCTATACCATCTGTAGTAAATATAAATGGTTTCATTTATGTGTCTGATTTTTTTGTACATTTGTCTTAAATCAGTCTCAGTAGAAATTTGTGTATATCTTTAGTCTTTATAAAGAACCAATTTGGGTTCTTTTGAATGTTTATCTTCATTATTTAACGTCTTCTACTTTTTTTGCATTTATAGTTTTCTTTCTCTCACTTCTTGGTGGATGTTTAACTTAATAATTTTCATCCTTTCTTCTTTGGTACATATTTTAAGCCTGTATATTTTCCTTTAATTATTGTTTTAGTTACATGCCACAGTTTATATGTAGCATTTTTATTATTCAGTTCAAAATATATCTGAAGTTCATTATGATTATTTTTGTCTTTTATACCCTAAGTTTTTGTTTTAAAATATCTAGTCATAGGAAAATTTCTCATAATCCTTTGTTTCTGATTTTGACCTGATTTCATGATCAGAGAACTTTGTGTAGTTTTTCAGTTTGTTATATTTGTTACAGCTGGTTTCATGGTCTTGTATTTAGTCAGTTTTTGCAAATAGCTCATGTATTTGAAAGTGCATATTCTTTAGTGTATTTCAGTGTTCGGTATTTGTCCATTACACCTGTTATTTCAAATTTGTTAGTCTTCTTGTTTAAACCTTTGTTCTTTTTACTGAATTCTGTCTGCTTATTCTAATATCCCATTAAAATCATGGCTTTTTAATAACTTGTCATTTCCTAAGGATTCATTTCCTTTGAGGCCTTATTATGAAATACCTAATTTTAATTGTTAGTTTTTTGATGGATTGCACCTTTTATCAACATGAATTGTAAGACTTTTTATTTTGCCTTCAAGTCTATTTTGTATTGTATTAGTAGAAGATGTCTGTCTTCTAAGATATATATATGAGTTTTTCCATCCTTCTCCTTTCAACATTTTTTTCTTATGTTTTAAATGTTTGAAAATTATGTTTTACATGTCTTTTATAATCAACATGTAGTTAGATTTTTGTCTTAAATTTTTAAAATCTAGTCTGTTCATTTTTGTCTTTCACTAGAGTTTTTAAAAGCCACTTAATTTAGGGGCACCTGGGTGGCTCAGTCAGTTAAGCATCCAACTTTGGCTCGGGTCATGATCTCGCTGTTCGTGAATTCGAGCACTGCATTGGGCTCTGTGCTGACAGCTCAGAGCCTGGAGCCTGCGTCAGATTCTGTGTCTCCCTCTCTCTATCCCTCCCCTGTTCTCTCTCTCTCTCTCAAAAATAAATAATAAAACATTAAAAAAATTTTTTAGGGTGCCTGGGTGGCTCAGTCGGTTAAGCATACAGCTTCGGCTGAGGTCATGATCTCATGTTCATGGGTTTGAGCCCCTCAATGGGCTCTGTGCTGACAGCTCAAAGCCTGGAGCCTGCTTCAGATTCTGTGTCTCGTCTCTCTTACTCTCCTCCATCCGAGCTCTCTCTCTCTCTCTCTCTCTCTCTCAAAACTAAACATTAAAAAAATTTTTTAATAAAATCCACTTAATTTGATATAACTAAATTTAATGTACTTAACATTCTTTAATTTTACTTCATATTGTCCCACCCCGTATGCCTTTTTGTCTCATTTATTGTTTTTTTTTGATTATTTTTTTCCTTTCATTCATTTTCCTTGTTCTATTTTTTTCCTTTCTTCTACTTTAGAAGTTATACATTCTGTTTCTTTTTTTCATTGTATTACAAATCACTGTATACTTCCTTAAATTAAATTCCATCTCATTTAATCATTACCCTTACTTTCACATTGGTTAATAGAAGGATCTTAGAACAGGTTGATTATTTACCTTTCTGCTTACTTAAATGCTATTTTCATGCGTTTTTAATAGTATATATCATTAAACTTCAAGAGACATTATTATTACTTGTATGGCTATATAAATTTAATTATCATTTAAATTTGCACATGTGTTCACCACTGTATTTGCTTTTTTCCCAAATTTGTGACCTTCCATAAGAAATACTGTATCATTTAGAATATTCCGTGCTATGGTGATGAACTTTCTGTGTTTCTTTGAAAAATATCTTTATTTGACCTTCATTCTTAAGGTTTTTGTATTTTGTGTTTTTTTGAAATAGCATCTGAGTATCCTGTTTTCTTTCAGCATGCTAAGGGCTTTGTCTCCACTGTCTTCTCATTTCCATTACTGCTACTTTTTTTATTTTTAAAGTTCATTTATTTATTTTGAGAGAGAGAAAGAATATAAGTGGAGAGGGGCAGAGAGAGAGAGAATCCCAATCAGGCTCTGGGGAGCTGCATATGGGGCTCAAACTCCAGAATGGTGGAATCATGACCTGAGCCGAAGTCAAGAGTTGGTCACTTAACTGACTGCACCACCCAAACACACTTCAATTACTGCTTTAGCTGCGTCTTGGGCGCTTGGGTGGCTCAGTTGGTTAAGCATCTGACTCTTGATTTCAGCTCAGGTCGTAATCTCATGGTTTATGAGATTGAGCCCCACATAGAGCTGTGTGCTGACAGCATGAAGCCTGCTTGGGATTCTCTGTCTCCCTCTCCCTCTCTCTCTCTCTGTCTCTGTCTCTCTGTGTGTGCACCTCCCCAGCTTACTTTTTTTTTTTTTTTTAATTTTTTTTTTCAACGTTTATTTATTTTTGGGACAGAGAGAGACAGAGCATGAACGGGGGAGGGGCAGAGAGAGAGGGAGACACAGAATCGGAAACAGGCTCCAGGCTCCGAGCCATCAGCCCAGAGCCTGACGCGGGGCTCGAACTCACGGACCGCGAGATCGTGACCTGGCTGAAGTCGGACACTTAACCGACTGCGCCACCTAGGCGCCCCCCCCAGCTCACTCTTAAGTACGTGTGCTCTGTCTCTCTCTCTCTCAAAAATAAGTAAATAAACTAAAAAAAAACCCCATTCTCTCTCCCTCTGCCCTTTCCCTTACCCTGCTCATGTTTTCTCTCTCTCTCTTAAAAAAAAAAAAAAAAAAGGTGTTGAACTATTGCTTCTTTAAAGATAATCTGTCTCTCCCGCCACCTCTTTTTTATGATATTATCCTTAGAATTGGTCTTCTGTGGTTTCATTCTGTTGCATCTAGTTTTGAATTTCTTTATGTTTGTTCTGCTTGGTATTTTTTTTTTTTGGACTTCTTAAATGTGTAGTTCAGCATCTTCAGTTCTATGAAATTCTAGACTATTATCTGCCCAAATATGTCCTCTTCTTCATTCTGTCTCTCCTCTTTTTATATTCCAGTTAAGCTTATGTTAGTCCTCTTTATTGCATCCTCTGTGTCTCTTCTCTTCTTCTGTATAGTCCATCTTGTTGTTAACCTGTTCTTCACACTGGGTTGTTGTTGCTATCTTCCAGTTTACTAATTCTCTCCTTAATTCTACCTAATATTACTTTAAATCACTCCATTGAGTTCTTAATTTGGTTATTGTGTGATTTGGTTAAGTGAGTTTATGTAGGTGAATTCACTTATATGTGCAAGCATAGTGAACATAGATAAGTGTTTGATTTCTCTCTGGAGCCACCCTTTCTTCTGCATTTGAATCTCAGGCCTGCTACTTAGTGCAAAATACCTGTATAGAATACTTCTCGGTGTCTTAGTTTTCTTTGACTATAAGATGTGGTGAGTAATAATATTTATCTTTTTGGATGGGTGCAAGGGATAAATAAGTTATTATGCATAAAGTGTTCAGTACAGTGCCTAGCACAGAGTAAGCATCATAGAAGAGTCGACTGCTATCATTTTTATCATCTAGGATGGAGGGGAGAGTAAGGTAGTAGTTGAGATCATGACTCCAACAGTTAAGTATGTTAAACTTTCCTTTGTCTTTTCTTCTCAACATCCCTTCCAAGGCTTTCTTATTATTAGTTAGTATATTTACTTAACCAAAGCTTAGAATGTAGTATAATGGTAAGGAATATAAGCTTTGGAGTCTGGTTAACCTGGACTAAAATCTTGGCTTAATCTCTAGCTTTTCATTTTCTTACGTTTAAACTAGAAATAACAGTGATTAATACTATCTCAGAAATCATTGTGAGAGTCAAATGAGAAATGATTAGCACAGTGTCTAGCACATCTCAAATGTTCTGTCATCATCATCACCGTTAATTGTCATCCTATATTCTTGTCTGTAAAACTAAGATGATACAACCTGCTTGGTAATACTGTTGGAGGACTAAATGAAATAATGTACAGAAAGAGCTTAGCATGATGATTAGAACAGAGTAAATATGGAATAAATGGTATTGTAGACAAGTTTTTATTCCTAATTTTTCATTTTTTTTTCATTTTTTTCATTTTCACATGCTGTATTACAAGTGCAGATTGAAGACTGAAGATAGCACCTTCACCTTATTTCTCTAAGTGAAATAAGTCTAAGTCTTATGTATGGTCTAAGACTCTTCCCTTTTGTCAGTGGCCCTTGAGAGGAATCCATGGTTCTTTAAGCCTGATAAACATTTTGTTATTACTGTTCTGCTCTATTCTTATACCACTTTATGGAGTCATTTGCTTTTTCTTTTACCATATTATATCAGACATGATGAACATAGATATCTTAGTTTTAATAGTGGATCTGTTATGTTTTTCCCTTGTTTCTTTCAGTGTTTATTGTCTACAGGAAACCCTACCATATAAATTAAAACAATCTTTCAATGCCAGAAAAAGTTATTAAGCTTCAGGACCTGAAGTTTAAGGCTCTATATGACTTATTCAAGTATTGTCTAAATCAAATGGTTCTTTTTAAATATTTGATTTTTTAAGCAATTTTTGTTTTATTACAGTTAGAAGAAAACAGTTGACAACCCCAGAAAAGAAATGGCCATTGATCAGTCTGTCTCATTCTACTGTTCTTTATTTTCAGAGTGGTAGGCAACATACTACCTTTTCAGCAGAATCGAGTCGGAGCCTTTTGATCTGTCTACTTTGGGTTCTCAAGAATGCAGATGAGACAGTTCTACAAAAGTGGTTCACAGATCTCTCAGTCCTACAGCTAAACCGGCTATTAGATTTGCTTTATCTCTGCGTATCTTGCTTTGAGTACAAAGTAAGTGATCACTATGCCATTGCAGAGAAAAATGAGAAAGAAAACATAATGTGGAAAAGGAAGAAGGAAATTTCCTCAATGGCTCTTCTTTGCTAATGTTTAAATTTTAGGGAAAGAAAGTGTTTGAAAGAATGAATAGTTTGACCTTTAAGAAATCAAAAGACATGAGAGCAAAGCTTGAAGAAGCTATTCTTGGGAGCATAGGTGCTAGGCAAGAAATGGTGCGCCGAAGCCGAGGACAGCTTGGTATGTACACATTATCTTCTCCTTCTGGTGAGAATTTTTTCAGTTTCTTTGAAATATTTATTACAGTGGTCATTGTTGCAAATCTTCAGTGATTCGACACTTTTTTTAAAAAAGTGTTTTAAATGAAACTCTGAATTAACTTGAATAACCACATCTCTCTAGGGATTCAAGTTCGAGTCCTGAGTAGGGTGAACATATTTCCTGATTTGTTCTGGACAGTCTCAGTTTATTCCTGTTGTCCTTATGTGATTATGAATAGCATCCCTTATCTTTTAAAATAGATGTTTTAAAAGCAGTTTTAGGTCCATAGCAAAATCGAGCTAACAGTACAGAGATTCCCTGTATACTCCCTAGCACACAGGCATAGCCTTACCTATTATCAACATCCCTCAGCAGAGTGGTGTACTTGTTACAGCTGGTGAACCTGCACTGACACATCATTATCACCCAAAGTCCATAATTGACACTAGGATTCACTCTCAGTTTCATACTTGCTACATTGCATCACTTCTTACTCTTAAAATAAATTTCCTAGTTTGTACAATGAATTAAAATAGCCTGTATTTCAGGGAAAGATATTGTCCCTCAGCCTCAGGTATCAGGGAGAGAAACCAGTTAGTAGCATTTGAGGTCTGTTTCTACTCCCAGATACTGCTATCCTTTAGTCATATAACCTTGACCAGGTCACTCCATCTCCTCACTTTCCTTTTCCTTATCTGCTTTTGATTGTTTTGGGAATTTAGAAGGTAGTGTAACTAACTGATCTTTCATCATTGTAGTGAGCCACGTGTGTTTAAACATTTCATAAATTCTGAAGTCACAAATAATGACGTTGCTGAGAGCTCCTTAGGGTCAGGGACATGGCCTAGTCACCTGTATACATGACATATGCTAATAGTTCAATGTATATTTGACTTAAAAGAGGAATGCACATTTACATGAATATTTTTAATGTTTTCTGATAAGCCATAAGCATAGTGATCATTTATTCAAGTTAACTTAAATATCTTTTATATGCTATTTATGGTTGGAATTTCATAATAATACAGAATCTTTGCCTTTGGAATTAAGAGCACCGTTTGCTTTTTTTCCCCCACTTTAGTTGTATGCAATGTATAGTGTACTTACAGATTTATTATGTACAACAACCTTCTAAAAAAGAATGAAAATGAGGGACCCCTGGGTAGCTCAATCGGTTAAGTGCCTGACTTCGGCTCAGATCATGACCTCGCTGTTTGTGGGTTCGAGCCCCACTCTGGGCTGTGTGCTGACAGCTAGGAGCCTGGAGCCTGCTTTGGATTCTGTGTCTCCCTCCCTCTCCCCCTCTACCACCGTGTTCTGTCTCTCAAAAATGAATAAACATTTAAAAAATATATATGAAAATGAACTTTTATTTAGTTCATTTAATTATTACCAAAATCTAATGAAGATTATCTTCAACCTTTAAGTTAAAGAAAATAAAACTCACCAGAGGTAAATAACTTGCCTACGATCATAAACTAAGTGACAGAACCAGGCTCTTTTGACTTCCGATGTAGTGTTCTGTATATTCTACTGCACCTCTTTCTAAAGTTTCTTGTTGGAGAGAGTGGCACTGTTAGTAGTATGTTATGTTTTTAAACCTGTAGCCTTGGGACAGTCATCTTTGTTTGAATGTAGAAATTGAAATTCTATATGTAGAATCTAAAGGAAATAAATGAATAAACTCCTAGATACCTCTGTTAGTGGTGCCCTAGGTGCGGGGGGAGAGGAGGGCAGAGAGGATGGAGGTGTCAAGAGGTACAAATGTCCAGTTATAAAATACTTAAGTACTGGGATGTAATGTATAGCATGGTGACTACAGTTTATACTATATTGTACATTTGAAAGTTACTAAGAGAGTAGGTTTTAAGTTCTCATCATAGGAAAATTATAATATGTGGTAATGGATATTGACTAGATTTAGAGTGGTGATCATTTCATAAATGTATACAGATATTGAATCATATTGTACACCTGAAACAAATATAATGACATACGTCTGTTGTATCTTAATTTTTAAAAAATTGAAGTTCTTAGAAAAATAAGACCTTTGCAATTCTTATTTGAATTTGGACACCCAAGTTATGTCACCCAATGATAGACATTGGGTGATAAGAGATGAGGGACAATTTCATGGGGGGAAGAAAGTTAATGATAAAAATGTAAATAGATCCCAGATATTTGTTTTGTTAACTGGGTAAATACAGGCATATCTTTTTTGTTTTCTTTTACCAAATTTTTTAAAGATAGAGGTTTCATAATAAAAAAAGAGGTGGGAAGAGAAGGAAAGTGAAGGGAAGGGAGAGAAAGCAGAAGACTTATCCAGACATGTCCTTTATTGTGTAGCATATTTGCTTCTCATTATTTTTTTTTTTAAGTTTATTTATTTTGAGAGAGAGAGCACACGCACACAAATGTGAGGGGTAGAGAGGAGAGGAGAGAGTGAGAATTCCAGGCAGGCTCCATGCTGTCAACTCAGAGCCCAACTTGAGGCTCAATCCCACAACCCTAGGATCATGAACTAAGCCAAAATCAAGAGTTGGATGCTTAACCAACTGAGCCACCCAGGTGCCTCATTTCTCATTATTTTTAAAATTTCTACTTGGACTCTAAATTTTTACTTTCCTTTTTCTTTGCATTCTCCCAACCAATTTAAAATCTCAGGCTTTTCAAAAAGAAGCATTAGTTTTCTAGTTGAAAGTCTGAAGTCATGGCTAATTCCTTCCTTTAAGTGTAAATCTCTCCACAATTCTCAATACCTTCGTCACTTCTGCTGGATTTGTATGAACCAGTTCTGTCACTGCTGCCCCTTCTGGGAGCCCACAGCATTCTGTCTGCTTTCTATCCCAGAAGCCTTGTATGAAAGCCCTCTTCTTTCTCCTGTCCTGTCTTCTGTGGACCAAATAATAATTCCTAATTGTTTTAGGAATCCTTCTTACTTTGTTTCTATATTAAAGAAAAGCTTATTGAACTTCAGTATTGCCAGACACCTTGTCAACCCTAAACATAAAGGGGTGGACAAAATGGCATAATCTCCATTCTTAAGTAGCTTATATTCTTGTGATGATAAGTGCTGTGGAGAGAACTAAAGCCAATTAAGAGGAAAGGAAGTGTTGGGGAGTTGGGGAAGACCTTTATGTGGAGGTGATGAATGATTGGTCAATGAAAATTTGTGGGAAGCACAGTCACATAAGAGGAACAACCACTATTACAGAGGTCCTAAATCAGGAGCAATATAGAAAACACACAAAATAAGTGTGGTGGCATAAGTAGGAGAGAGAGTGTGGTAGGAAATAAGGTCTTATAAGACCCACGTAGGGCCTAATAAGCCATGGTTTAGGTTCAGAGAAAACAGTGTTAGAAAGTTTGCTTATATAAAAGGGCATTTGGTTTTTTTATATATAATGCAGGTAATATATTTCTGCTATAACTGTTATAAAAAAGTGAAAAAAATTTTTGAGAGAGAGAGAGAGTCAGAGCGTGAGCAGAGGAGGGGCAGAGAGAGAGGGAGACACAGAATCTGAAGCAGGCTCCAGGCTCCAGACTGTCAGCACAGAACCTGATGTGGGTCTTGAACTCAAGAGCCATGAGATCATGACCTGAGCCGAAGTTGGATGCTTAACTGACAGAGCCACCCGGGCGCCCCATAAAACATTTTTAATAAAAAGTACCATCGTTAGTTTTTGCGACCTGTAGTGAGGATAAAATGGCTGTGTATAAAGTTAACATTGTGCAGTATATCTTATATATTTGCAAATACACATATAGGTGGTCCAAATGAAACAGCACTTTAAAAATGGTTTTGAAATTTATTTGACAGAGAGAAGCCCATCTGGAAGTGCCTTTGGAAGTCAAGAAAATCTGAGGTGGAGAAAGGATATGACTCACTGGCGTCAAAACACTGAGAAGCTTGACAAGTAATATAACGTATTTTATGTTACTGATGGGCTTGTTGGATTTCAAATGCAGGAGGAAAATGGCTAATTTTATTGTTTTATATATATATTAGGTATTCAAATCTTAGACAACAAAATAGGTTTAATTTTTTTGGTGTCTGTTTGTTTTGAGAGAGCGCATGTGTGTGAGTGGGGGAAGGGCAGAGAGAGAGAGAGAGAGAGAGAGAGAGAGAGAGAGAGAGAATCCTAAGCAGGCTCTGTGCTGACAGCCTCAATCCCATGAACTGTGAGATCATGACCTGAGCCAGAATCGAGAGTCGGACACTTAACCAACTGAGACACCCAGGCACCCAGTTATATTTAATGTTTAAATTTTAGATTAAAAAATATTTAGAGGAAGAATTTTTCATGTGGTATAGTAAAGCAAAATGTTACCCATTTTGTTTCCAACAACTGTCTCCAAAAATATGCCTTTGAAATACATTCTGCAACAGTTTTTTAATGTAATTTGGGAGTGCACTGAACTTCATATTTCAGGGATCCAAGAATTAGAAAGCTAATCTTTGTCCTCTTGGAGCTTAAAATATAATTAAGAGAAAGACAGAAACACTACAGGTCTTCTGTTTCTAGCATGGAGGTAAGCTAGGAACACTAATTGACCCCTACTGCCAAAAACAACTAAAAATGCACTTCCTGAGAGCTTGTACCTAATGAGCTGGACCTTCAGTGTAAGGGGCACCAAAAATAATCCCTTCTTACTGCCCATGTGACCTCAGGTAAAATTGCTTAGCTTGAAACTTGGCATTGAGTCAAGGGGCTGAAATTTTTGTCTTGAGAATTTGTAATTACAAGTTAGGCCTCAAGTAGCTTGACTGGCCCAATAAACTTTGAGAATATGATGACAAGCTCATTCAGGTTTGCCTAGTACTACACCCAGTGTTAGCACTGAATGTTCATCCCAGGGAATCCCTCAGTCCTGTCCTAAAGTAAACCAGGCTGCTCAGTCACGCTACCTGAGGACCATCTTCAGACCAGGCTGTCAAGGATTTTCACAGATAAACTTGCAGAAGTACACAGATAGTAACATCATAGACCATAGGAAACACTGCCTTATGCAAGCCAGTAGAGTGAGAAATCACAGACTTGCTACCATATAGATGAGAGTTTGGATTACCAGAAACTGTCGTAGTCTCTTCAGGCTGTAACAAAATAGAACACAGTGCATTGCTTATAAACAACAGCAATTTATTTCTGACAGTTTTGGAGGCTGGGAATTCCAAGATCATGGCACCTTCGGTTTGATGTCTAGTGAAGACCCTCATCAGGGTTACAGCAAAAATGCTGTCTTTGGTGGAAGAGCAAGCAGACTCCCTGGGCCTCTTTCATAAAGGCATTAATCTCCATTCATGAGGGCTCTGCCCTGATGACCTAATTACCTTCCAAAGACCCTACCTGCTAATACTATCACCTTGGGCATTAGATTTTTAACATGAATTTTGTGATGACACAAATACTCAGACTATAGCAGGTATTAAATACAATATAAATACTTAAAAATTCTTAAACTTTGAGTATGTCCACTTTTCTCTCCTCGTCTGTTCAAGTCCATTTCTTTATTTTTTCCAGGTGTGTTTTGTTTTTTAGAAATCACAAAGGATAGGGCTGCCAGGTGGCTCAGTCAGTCGAGCATCTGACTCTTGTCTTTGGCTCAGGTCTTGATCTCACGGTGTGTGAGTTCGAGCCCCAAGTGGGGCTCTGCATTGACAGCACAGAGCCTGCTTGGATTCTCTTTCCCTCTCTCTTTGCCCCTCCTCTGCTGGTGTGCACGTGTGCACTCGCTCTCTCTCTAAATAAATAAATAAACTTAAAAAAAAAAAAGAAATCACAAAGCAGTGAGATGCTATGATATTAGTATATTGCTTTCTTTTGCATTTGTATAATGTGTTTTCTCTGCATGTCTTGCTGCTGTGTTTTAAGGAAGCTTTTTTTTTTTTTTTTTTTTTTTTTTTTTTTTTTTTTTTTTTTTTTTTTTTTTTTTTGGTGTTTTCCTGATTCTTTTTGTTTAAACCATCATGTTATTGTCAGGTTTTTTCACAAAATCTTGCTGAAATTTTAAGTTTGAACATATATATATTTCCCAATTTAATTCTAACTATGTTGTATTTTCTCCTTTAATTTATAAAATGTAAATTCATGAACTATTCTCCTAAGTGGTAGTAATAAAGATTCAGAGGTTTAAACATCCAGAAACTTTGAAAAGTTAACATTTAAAATGTTCTTGTTCTTCCACCTTGATTTATGTGTTTGTTTTGTCTATGTAGGTGTAATTGTTTCTATATCTATCTATCTATCTATCTATCTATCTATCACTACTAAAATAAACGTCAATTTTACCCATAAATCATGTGGAGCTATTCTTAATATTACTCTTTATATTTTTAATAAATACTAGTCTTTAAGAAAACCACTTTATTGCATCAGTTTGTTTTGTTTCTACTGAGTGATTCTGTCCAGAGTTTGGGGAAGAGTTAAATCACTTTCTGTATCAAAATTGCTGTATCAAAAATCTATAGCAAAATTTTTTTCTATTTTTGATAACAAAAATACTGAGAAATTATGTGACAATTTGGAAAAAAATAAGTACTTTTATCCTAAGTAAATATGTCGAAAATCCTTGAAGGAGTAAGATGAACACTAAATATTTTGAGTATTGCTTTACATGAAGCAGCCCTAAATACAAGCCCACATAGCACCACCTAGTGTCTGTGCCATTGAGAATAAAAAATAAGCTCCTGCGTTTGCCACATCTCTGAAAGCTAAACATTTGTTTTCAGTGGTATTGTAGAATTACAATGGGATGTGAAAATCTGTACTGACGTGGTTGACAAAATGTAGGGTAAAAGAAAACACTTATAATGTGTAAAATAATTGTCTTTTTATTCTCTTACAAGTTTTCTTTAAGGCAAATACTGACAAACGGTTCCAAGTTTTTTATTTCTACGTATCTTTAAGTCTTTTTTGAATTGTGGATCTATTGGCTCTTTTAAAAGGTAAATATACTTATAATATTTTGTATTAGATCAAGAGCAGAGATTGAGCATGAAGCACTGATTGATGGAAATCTGGCTACTGAAGCAAACCTAATCATTTTGGATACATTAGAGATTGTTGTCCAGGTAAGAACACAAACAAGAAGGATTTAAAGTATAGATTTGGTGAATTGGGGTTGTGCAAAAAACATTTATTGAGCCATAATTCATCTATTTTTAAAATTTATTTATTTTTAAATTGCAGACGGTTTCTGTAACAGAATCCAAAGAGAGCATCCTTGGTGGGGTGCTAAAAGTCCTACTGCATAGCATGGCCTGTAACCAAAGTGCAGTTTATCTACAACACTGTTTCGCTACACAGAGAGCCCTGGTTTCAAAGGTAGGTTATTTTTGTACCTTCAGTCTTGTCCAACTTGGCTTTCTTTCTTTATATTGTCTAAGATCGTTTAACACTCCTTGGTTAATATAGTAAAAATTTTAAGGTGCGCCTGGGTGGCTCAGTCGGTTGAGCTTCCGACTTTGGCTCAGGTCATGATCTCACGGTTTGTGGATTTGTGCCCCGCATCAGGCTCTGTGCTGACAGCTTGGAGCCTGGAGCCTGCTTCAGATTCTGTGTCTCCCTCTCTCTTTGCTCCCCCCCTGCTCACATGCTGTCTCTCAAAAATAAATAAAGATTAAAAAATTGAAAAAAAATTTTAATAATAACCTAAGACCCATGATTCTTTTTTGCCTCTCTTCTACTAGTTGCCTTTTCAGTTCTCTCTTATTTGGAACATTTGTAACCAGTTTGGGGCTTAAAAAACTAGTTTTGGGGGCGCCTGAGTGGTTCAGTCAGTTAAGTGTCTGACTTCGGCTCAGGTCACGATCTCACAGTTTGTGAGTTCGAGCCCTGCGTCGGGCTCTCTGTTGGTGGCTCGGAGCCTGGAGCCTGCTTCGGGTTCTGTGTCTCCCTCTCTCTCTCTGCCCCTTCCCTGTTCATGCTCTTGTCTCACTCTCTCTCAAAAATAAACATTAAAAAAAAAGTTTTGTTGTGGAGAAGAGCTTGAAATTAATAACTGATTTAAAATATGGGGCTTTCCTTGTTTTCTCTTAATCTCCTTCTGTCATTAACTTGATTTATTTAAGAATTTAAGGTATAAGTAGTCATTCCGTTGACATTAACTTACCCCGTGGATGAATAGGAGGTACTTCCATTTGTTCAACTACTTCAGATATTTATTTCCTATGTTGGTTTTCTGAACGTAGGTATATTCTTAAATCTTGAAGGTATCTATTTCATCATAGTTATCTAATGTGGAATGCAGAGCTGTTAAAACTTGAACCAATGAAAATTACTTATAGCATTTTATAATAAAACATATTAATAGAATTATTACATGTTGGTTGTGGTTACTATATTGTTTTATGCATAGTGTCTAATCTTACTCATATAGTCCCATAGTCCCGTGTAGATAATACCGTTAGGTCCATTTTATGGATGAGACATTGTCCAACATTACACTACTGGCTAATAAGTGACATATTCAGTATTCAATCCCAATCTGTCAATATTAGCCGATTAGCAAACATTGCTGAACTGTTTTTTAAAACTGGGCTATACTAACACATCTCTAGTTCAGGCTATGTTAATATATCTCTGGAACTTCTACTGCATCAGTTCAGTGTTGGTGTTTTTGTTTTTGTTTGTCTGTTTACAGTTCCCTGAACTCTTGTTTGAAGAAGAAACAGAGCAGTGTGCTGACTTATGCCTCCGGCTTCTCCGACACTGTAGCAGCAGCATTAGTACAATACGGTCACATGCCAGTGCCTCACTGTACCTACTTATGAGACAGAACTTTGAAATTGGTAATGTAAGTATTTATCTCTGGATTCATAATGAAATATAACTCCTGCAATGTCTGGTAAATGTGTTTTGGGGGGAGCATGGAATTTTTTTTTTTTTGAGACTAATCTTAGACTGTGTTGATATTTCTCATTGCGTGTATATCTTAAAAATCTGAATCTCCAATTTTGCTTCCTGCACTAAAGATAAAATATAGTAGTAAAAATTAGAATATAAATGTATCTTGAGCTTTTGGAAAATTTAATTATTATCATTAAGTAAAAAGAAAATACAGATAAAGAAAATTAAAATCAAAATCAAATCAAAATCTTGATTTGATATTTTATGACTATATACCAGTCTGAAGAATTCCATGTTTTTGTTACAGTATTTTTTTTTGATCATATATATTCATGTGTTGTATTTTTTTGCAATTTTGAATCAAATGTTTTACATCATTTTTTTTTTACTTATGTGCGTATTTTAGGCCCAGGATTGTCCTTGGAGCACTTTTTATTGGTATCTCATTGATTTTGATATACAGTTTTCCATATTCTTGTTTTGTAGGTATTTTGTAATTTGTACTTTAAAAAAAAATTTTTTTCCTCTTTATATTTGAGAGAGAGAGAGAGAGAGAGAGAAAGAGAACGAGCGCACTAGTGGGGGAGGATCAGAGAGAGAGGGAGACACAGAATCTGAAGCAGGCTCCAGGCTCTGAGCTGTCAGCACAGAGCCCCACGCAGGGCTCAAACCCACAAACCGCGAGTTCATGACCTGAGCTGAAGTCAGATGCTTAACTGACTGAGCCACCCAGGCCCCAGTTTGTACTTTTAACTGGAAGAGTTGACAGTCCTTTTTGTTACAAAGTTTGGATATTAATTATCAGTTTTATTGCAGTGTGATTATACAACGTAGATACTATGTCTCATTTTTTGTACTGTGGACATGAAATAAATGTTAAGCATTTAAAAAGAAAGGTGTTCTTTATTTCAGAGTACTGAGTTAAGTATACCATATTAGTTATATTATTCTATTTTTCTATACCCTTTTTTGGTTTTGGTCCACTTGGACTGAAGGAGATGATTTATAGCCTACACATAGTTTATTTCTCTTTTATTATCTCTATTATCTATTTAGTAAACTGATACTCATAACTGTTATATCTTTTGTTACTTTTTTTTTTTTTTTTTTGCTTTAATCCTCTCTTACTGGGTAAATATTGTCCTTTAGTTGTTTATTCAAGATAGTTCTTGGGAATAGTATTTCTCACATTCTTGATTGTTTTGTGTTTTCTATATTTAAAGGACAGCAAAGACGGTTATGAAATTTTTTGCCTAAGACTGAATTTAAAAAAAGGGTGGTGGTGGGAAAGATCAGTAAAATGTACCAGATAAAGAACACTTAATAGAAAAAAAGAAAAAAAAAGATACTTGAATATCATCATCTTCTGGCTTTACATATTGTTGTAGAGATATCTGAAGATGACCTGATACTTTCTTCCCTTTTAAATAACTTTTCCCCTCCCAGCTGCTCTAAGGATTCTTTCTTTAGATTTAAAATTAAATACCTTTTTTAGAATGGGTCTTGGTATTGACCAATGTTTGTTAATTTTCTCAGCCACATGATGTCTGCTTTCAATTTATTTCAGAATGTTTTCTTGAATGTAAAATAGAATATTTTCTTCCAGGGTTTAGGGTTTTTCCCAAACAGACATAAATTTGTTGGATCTGTTTTGCTTTACTTTTTGTCTATCATTTTTCTTTTCTTTTTTAATACTTCTAAAATTTCCAATTATTGTGGTTCCTTTTCTCAGAATTTCTCTGTCCTGTAATCCCTTATGTGCTCTCCATGACATCCTTTCTTTCTTTTACCAATTATAAGTTTAAATGTCTTTTATCTTTTTTTTTTTTCAAGTATTGTGAGCTCACATGTAACCTCCTATTTTATGTCCTCTACTTCTGGTTTTTGTTTTTGCCTTGAGTTTCTTATTTATTCTGCCTTTTGTTTATTTCTGCTTTCCTTCCTAAAGTTCATATGTTTTTTATTTGAGAGAGAGAGAGAGAGTAAACGAGCACACATGCATGCGAGCAGGCAAGAGGGGCAGGTGGAGAAAGAATCTTAAGAAGGCATGGAGCTGATACCTTGACCCTGGGATCATGACCTGAGCCAAAACCAAGAGAGACTTGGATGCTCAACCAACTTAGCCAAGCATGCAACCCCATACTTTTTTTTTTAAGTTTATTTATTTATTTTGAGAGAGAGAGAGAGAGAAAGAGAGAGAGTGCGTGCACATGAGGGGAGGAGGGGTCAGAGAGAGGGAGGGGGGAAGAGAGAGACTCCCAAGTAGGCTCTGCACTGGTAGAGATGCAGAGCTCGAACACAAACCATGAGATCATGACCTGAGCCAAAGTCAAGAGTCAGACCCTTAACCGACTGAGCCACCCAGGAGCCCCTAATTCAATTCTAAGACATGGCTTTGTTTTTTTACTGTTTGTAGCATATTATTCTTAGCAAAACTCTGTTTTATGTCTTGTTTTAAGGTTTTAAAATAAGATTTTAATATGTATATTTTATTACTTTCTAAAAAATTTTTATAACTATTTGGAATGGTATTTTTTTTTTTTTTTACTTTTTCATTTAGCAAGTAAAAAAAGTATAAACTTTTTTCTTTTAAGCTTTTCTGTATTAAATGCTGACCTGACAATTTCTCTGTTACAGAACTTTGCTAGGGTTAAAATGCAGGTAACCATGTCACTGTCTTCCTTGGTGGGCACATCTCAAAATTTTAATGAGGAATTCTTAAGACGTTCTCTAAAGACTATATTGACGTATGCTGAAGAAGATCTGGAATTGAGGGAAACAACATTTCCTGATCAGGTCAGAAACACTGCTTTCTAGATAATTAACTGAAATAGAATTATAAATAGACAGTTTCTAAATTGTTAAATCAAATTTTGTTTTTTAAAACCTGTATTTTTCTTTCAAGCCACGTATCCTAGGCCATAGATAGTGCTAAATCTTTTTGTTTCAATAAGCCATGCTTCCTTCTTGGAAAGGTTGATATCTTTGGTATGTAAGTCTGTGAATTCATAACAAATACAACAAATAGTAGACACCATATAAATAAATAGGAAACTTTATGATGAAATATTATTCCTACTTATTAATGAAACAGTAATTTGCCTTAAAAAGTAAAGTTTTTACAAACTATGTTTTGGTAGAATCAGAAACATAGAAGAGAATATCCTTTTGTGTTTTCCTCTTGAATCCTGTATATCCCTACATTTTATTTCTAGTTCTAGTTCTACTTGTTTCCAGATGAGAAAACTGAAAGAAAAAAAAAAAACAAACGAAACCCAGCCAGCTCAGGAATTAGTATAAAGTTTACTACCCTTTACTCACCATACCCCAGCATGCCCGCATTCTTTAGAACTCTATCAGTATCATATTATTTGTTTTGCAATCTTCAGATATTTATCTAAAATATCTTCCAAACTAATGTGGTGACTGTGAATAAATGATAATTAAAGAATGTTTTTTATAAAATTCTCTGCTTCAGGTTCAAGATTTGGTTTTCAATCTCCATATGATTCTTTCTGATACTGTTAAAATGAAGGAACACCAGGAAGATCCTGAAATGTTGATTGATCTAATGTACAGGTATCATTTGTTTGATTCATTTATACCTCGTATAATGGGTTTAAATTAGTTAAAGTTAAAAATAGAAATACCCTACAATCCAGCAATTGCACTAATAGGTATTTACCCAAAGGATACAAAAATACTAATTTGAAGGGCTACGTGCACCCCGATGTTTATAGCAGCATTATCAACAATAGCCAAATTGTGGAAATAGCCCAAATGTCCATTGACTGATGAATGAATAAAGATGTGGCATATATACACAATGGGATATTACTCAGCCATAAAAAGAACCACAAAAAGACTCTTAACTGTAGAGAATAAACTGATAGTTACTGGAGGAAGGATGAGCAGGGGGATGGGTTAAATGGGTGACGGGCATTAAGAGGGGTACTGGTTGTGATGAGCACTGGGTGTTGTATGTAAGTGATGAATCACTAAATTCTTTACCTGAAACTAATATTACACTGTATGGTAACTAACTGGGATTTAAATAAAAAATAAATTGGTAAAACATACAGAAAACATTGGATAAAAGAATAAACATACCAGAATTACTTAAGTCATTTTCTAATGGTAGATCAGATCCCCTGTGTCACTTCTCTGGGAACTATGCATAATTGTTTAGTATATTTATTGATTATCAAAAATGAGGATTTTTAAAAATAATTGATACATATTTAGCACCTTTGGATCACGTGCCCTAGATTTCATGCAGACACCCAAGACCCATATTTTAAATGTAAAAATCAGCCCTTTAGGAAGAAAATACAGTGTATTAATGTTCTAACATTAATTTTCCTGATTTTAAATATGGTTGTGCCTATAACATGATACTTGCAGGAGCACATTTTGAGAAATTTGTAATTCCTATTTATATCTTGAAAGATGCAAGTAAAACTTTGCCATACGACCCTCTCTTTTTACAGTTTTGGAGTCTTTTAAGACACAAATAAAACAAACGTTTTACTTAAAATAAATATGATGCAATGATACTATCTTATAGATCTTTTTTCTTGACGATGAAATTTCTTTATATTCCCCTAACGAACACGTAAATTCCCATAGCTTTCCCTTATTGATACCATGTCATTTTTTAGTCCCCCTACAAAAAAACATCTATTAACCATTGCATGGGCCCACAGTTACTTCTTTAAACATACTTAAAGACACTTTCATACCATTTGAAAACTTGTCTTAATAGGTTGTGTTCAATAACGGAAACCTCTCTAGGTAAACACTAAATAAGCAGTCTAAACTCTCTTCCAGCTTGGGAAACAAATGCTAACTGAAAAGAATTTGTGTTCCAATTAGAATTGCCAAGGGCTACCAGACCTCTCCAGATCTGCGATTGACGTGGTTGCAGAACATGGCTGGCAAACACTCAGAACGCAGCAATCATGCTGAAGCTGCCCAGTGCCTTGTCCACTCCGCAGCCCTTGTTGCTGAGTATTTGAGCATGCTGGAGGACCGCAAATACCTTCCTGTGGGATGTGTAACATTTCAGGTAGGAATCTGCCAGGTTTACATTAAATCGAGGTATGTCCTTCATAGTTGTAACTTTTCTCACTGCTGTTAAGATTCACTCAGCTTGTAAGGACAGCATAAAGACTGAAGGTGATGTTTCACAAGATAAATTAACAGTTCTCTGTCACTGTCATGAATACATTTTTAAAGAGTATTCCGTGTTAGTTTTCTTTTCTCATTTTTTTTTTTTTACCTCTAAATATCAGTGCTAAGTAGATTTATTCTCTTTGCCTATACTGCTAGGGGCTTCATAGCATCTATGAAATATACCCAAAATGCTGAGAATCAGAATACAGTAGAAACTCTCAATTGGCTTTTACTTAAGACATCAGATAACCCAACATTCTCCAATACCTGTATAAAATGTGCAGATACCATGGCTCAGAGATGATAGTTTGCTCCCTACGAGGGTTACATACCTCTGACCTACTAGTTAAAATCTTTGCTTACCATAAGTCAGTTATGCTTTCTTTGCTTTTTTCAAAACCCGTTAATGCCAGATCTGGGAAATTACAAAATTTAATTACATGTTATGTCCTCTGGTGAAATCTGAATGAAGAAAGAAAGTCAGTCATTGTTTCTCTGAAAACTAAGTTAAATGTTTTGCAAAGACTTGATAAAAGTGAGTCTCCACAACAGTTGCTATTGAATTAATTTTGGACCAACTACAAAAGATTGGGGAGAAATCTCCTAGAAATTTAGGATAATTTGATAACCTTTTAAGTTTCAAGTTTTTACTCTGAAGAAACCAGAACTGGAAATTTTTTTTTTTTTTTTTTTTTTAGAGAGAGAGGGAGAGTATGAGCTGGGGAGAGGGGCAGAGGGAAAGAGAGGGGGAGAGAAAGAGAGAATCTTAAACAGGTTCTACACTCAGCATGGCGCCCGGAGAGCAGGGCTTGATCCCACAACCTTGAGATCAGGACTTGAACCAAAATCGAGAGTCATATGCTCAACGGACCAAGACACTCAGGCACCCCCAGAACTGGAAATATTAAATGAAGATTGCGTTATTGCTGTCTAGTCAAGAGAGATTACATGAAAATCTGATCTGGAGACCCATACACAAAGAAAAGGCCTGAGATCGACTTCAAAAAAATGTCAGATGAGTCTATCTGCTGTAAATGTTTAGGTTAAAATATTTAAGGTAGTATGTATTATTTCTTTTTTGGAAATAATGGCTGATCCCAGTCTCATTGGGTAAGAGTTTTACCTGAGTTTTTTCATTAACTCAATGTTTGTTAAGCAAGCCAAAACACCATTTCATACTTGAATTTTCCTCTTGGGGAGTTTTGACAAGATCATTGAAGTTAAAAGTAAAGACCGTTTAAGTCTCTCGAGATGTCCTGTATCATATTGCTATTTTCCTTAGCCCATGATTTTTCATATTTTTCATTGTCACAGTTTTTATTAATGGAAAAGTTACCTGACAGTAATGGTACCATTTGATTGTCATCTCCAAAATAGAGAAAGATTCTGGAAATTTGTCTTTTATCTTTGCATTGACTACCCACCCCCTTTTTAAACCGAAGCTGCTATTTATATTTCATTTTCAGTTACTTCTTCACACACATCTTTCATGCTAAGAAATTCCATATCTAAAGCCATTTCAACTTTTTCCCCCAGAATATTTCCTCTAATGTTTTAGAAGAATCTGCAGTCTCAGATGACGTGGTATCTCCAGATGAAGAAGGTATCTGCTCTGGAAAGTACTTTACTGAGACAGGACTCGTGGGATTACTGGAACAAGCAGCTGCTTCTTTCTCTATGGTAGATGACTCCTGTTCATTCTCTTTCCCCAGATACATACCTCTGGGTTATTAATGACATGTGTATTCTCTCTGCCTGTGACCCTGCTCTTCCTTTATGCTAGTTTTCTCCAAGTACCTTAAGAACTGAGAACAGATCTTATCTATAGATTCATCATTGCTTACTCCTTTTTATCTTAATTGTCATATTCTCCAGTATTTTTTGTTTGCTTATTTATGAACCATCACTTAATCTACAACAGATTTTTTTGGAGTTTATAAATCTTTTAGCACCAGACATTTTCTAATACCTTAAAATTAAAAAACAGAACAAAACAAAACCTCTGGATGATTTAAGTTCCTGTTCAAGTAGACTAACACGGCTGTAGCTATAGAGCTGGTCTGTTGAATGAAAGGAAGAATCTTCTTTTTAGTATGTCAGATGTTGCCCTGGTGCTCAGGAAAATTTTAGCCACTCATCTCATGGGTTGCATAGGGACCCCCTATTAGGTAGATGTTAGAGTCCTGGAGCTTACTTATCAGGAACTTTATGAACTATCTCCTAGTTCCCTTGCCTGACCTAATGTCCCATGCTATGTAACCCCAGTCCTTGTCCCTCCCTATCTTTATGTGAAGAATTGAAGCAGTTTTGTTAATCAAACCTTTTTTTAACATTAATTTATTATTGAGAGACAGAGAGCATGAGCATGGAGGGGCAGAGAGAGGGGGAAACACAGAATCTGAAGGAGTCTCCAGGCTCTGAGCTGTTAGCACAGAGCCTGATGTGGGGCTAGACTCAAACCACAGATTGTGACCTGAGCTGAAGTCAGACGCTTAACCGACTGAGCCACCCAGGCACCCCTTAGATGGGATGATTATTAAAGAAGGGAAAGATAGTTAGCCAAATCCCTGCTTACTTTCTTTCATTAAAAAAAAATTTTTTTTAACATTTATTTGAGAGAAGAGAGGGGGGGGAGTGCAAATGGGAAAGGGCAGAGAGAGGGAGAGAGAGAGAGAATCCCAAGCAGGCCCTGCACTGTCAGCGCAGAGCCCAATGTGGGGCTTGACCTCACGAACTGTGAGATCATGACCTGAGCCCAAATCAAGAGTCAGATGCTTAACTGACTGAGCCACCCAGGCGCCCCAGGACTTTTCTGACATTTCTGCTGAGTATTTAGTGTCCTAGCACCACAGATAAGGAGTCTTGAAGTTCATGTTGGGGGAAGAGGGAAACTTAACGTAATATGCAATGCTGCCCTTCTTCACCATTGTACTGCTATTGGAAATTGGTTATTCTCCTGGCCTTAACCCTAGCTTGCAATGTATTGGTTAAAGGCATCGATTTAGAAGGCATACAACCAGACTGCAAATCCTGCCTCTGCGACCTTAGTAGTTAAATCACTTCAGGCACAAATTACTCAACCTATCAATGATTCATTTTTCTCATCTATTTAAATGCATCTAAGAATAGTACCTATCACGTAGGAGTGTTGTTAGGATTAAATGAGTTAATATATGTAAACTGCTTATCACAATGTCTGGCTCCAAATAAGTATTACTGTTTGCCATTATCATCCTATTCATCATTATTGATGTTTAGAATGAGTTTACATAAATATAATTATTCAGAGACTCTAAGAATGTTAGGTGATTGACCATTTTAAAATTTCCTGTCTGAAAAATAAAATTTCCTGTGTGAGGCCCTCAGCTGTTCTTTTTTTTTTTTAATTTTTTTTTTTTTCAACGTTTATTTATTTTTGGGACAGAGAGAGACAGAGCATGAACGGGGGAGGGGCAGAGAGAGAGGGAGACACAGAATCGGAAGCAAGCTCCAGGCTCTGAGCCATCAGCCCAGAGCCTGACGCGGGGCTCGAACTCACAGACTGCGAGATCATGACCTGGCTGAAGTCGGACGCTTAACCGACTGCGCCACCCAGGCGCCCCCCTCAGCTGTTCTGATTGCTCCCCTGGATCCCTGCTCCTTGAGTTTCATTTTATGTGATCTGAACTAGCATGGAAAAAATGTTTTTTTGCTATTAATGGAATATTTTAATAAATACACACTCTGTGTTTGTGTGTATGTGTGTAATTTTAATAATTCACAGTAGTGCAGTGGCCTGTATTACAGAAGTTCTTTTGTAATAGCATATAATTATGAAATTCACTGTTTTTCAGTGAATCCGTTTAATCTTAATTATAATAATTACTGGGGCATTTTAGTTACACTGTATTTATTTCACTATTATAGTTATATGATTGCATAAATTCCTGTGAACTTTTACTGGAAAATATCAGAACCGTATGTTTATTTCCTTGGGAAAATATGTTTGCTAATTTGTGTGGTAATACGAATTCAGTGGCTCTTGGAAAACATCTCTTTCTTCCTTCACTACAGCCACCAATTCATTATTAAGGACAAGAAAACAGAATAGCAGTACAAACACATTTTGTCCATCACTTTGATTATAGGCAGAGCAACCCTTGGCCAGCCACTGGCTAACTGCCCCCTAGTGGAATAAAATCTGGTAGCTTAGAACCTTCTTACATTTTGTGAAAGATAACTGATATTTTCCCATCAGATATTTCCAGTAAGATTTCCTGTGCCAATTTAATATTTTAGAAATGTAAATAATTTTAGTTTGCCAGGAGGCCACAAGTTATCTGATATCTGTGACCAGTGTGATAATTAATAATTAGATTTCTTTTATTCCACTGCTCAGAATTCTGCAATAGTTTATATGCCTGTGTAAGTACCGACACATACACACTAGTGAAGTAATTACTGGGTAGATAGCAAAATATTCAATTTAACTTAAACAGAAATTTAAACTTAACATATGTTAAGTACACACACACACACACACACACACACACACACACACACACCATCCATCCATCCGTCTGGAGGAATCAATACGTTGTGCAAAATTCTTTTATTAAGAGTTAATAAAATTAAAGTAGTGTTAATTTTATGTCCTTTTGCGAAAGTGTCATTGGTATTGCCTTAGTAGAAATGTTGTGAATTCATAAATTGTAATTATTTACTTTCATATCAATGTAACAGAAAACATATAACATTATTTTTATAGGCTGGCATGTATGAAGCAGTAAACGAGGTTTACAAAGTACTTATTCCTATTCATGAAGCTAATCGGGATGCAAAGAAACTATCCACAATTCATGGTAAACTTCAAGAAGCATTCAGCAAAATTGTTCATCAGGTAATGACTGCAATTTCTAGCTTCAGTGTAAATGGAGAAAACTGTCTAAAAGCATTAGTGTTGCTTTGTACTGATGTCAAACTAGATCCAATGAAATGACCATTTTAATCAGATTATAAATGAACAATGTCAAAATGATGGTTCATGGCCAGAGCAGACTCATTAACAAAAAATGAATTTACTTAGAGTAGATAATGATCATCCTAAATTTTCTACACAGTTTTTTTCTTCACTTTTAAAAACTAATTAGTAGTTAGCAAATTTTTTTTAAATCATGAGTTCTTTTTGTTTCACAGTATGGGTTAAAATTATAAATATGATTTTTACATGGACTTCTTTTGCTGCCAAAAATTTTTATATGTAAGGTAGTTTTTTATTAAATGATATTAAAGTCTAATAAACTAATATTGTTAATGTTTTCAACTCAACGGTAACTGTTTTTCCTAGATGTTCCATTCAATCATCCTTTAATATATTTCTAACATGAAAATAGTATTTAGTGAAAATAATGAATAAAACGGTTATCTTATGTTTATTCGATTATAATAGTATGATTTTAGTACTTGTTTATAGTTCATGGAATCCACATATTATCACCAAAATTAAAATGAGCATAAGCTTGGTTTAAAAAATGAAGTCAACTATTAGCAATTGATTAACAAAAAATGAAACTAAAATCTGGGCTCTGTTAAAATACTCTGAAATATCTTATTGAGCCTCCTCCTTCCCCATTTTTCCATTCCCTTCTCTGGGCTACCTGTGCTGTTATCTGCTACTACCATCATCTAAGAAGGAAGGGGAGTATTGATTATCTACTTTTGTATTCATTACTAGTCCTGCTGTACCCTCTGTCAGCTTGACCTCTTTCTTGCCATGAACTAAGCTATTCTAGATGAATTGATAGAATCTGAAAAACGTTAATCGTCTTAAAACAGGGCTGCTACACTGTTAAGCCACTATTTTATTATCACTACTAAAACATTGAAGTTGCAGGAGATTTATTAGGATTCATAATGGTAACAGGTGGGTCTTTTTATAGTCAGTTGTACATATACTGTCAAAGGAGCCTCATCCCAGCTTCTAGAGCTGTAAAGTGCAAATTACACGGCAGGTCTGGAACACCTGGAGCTGGTAGTTTGCAAGAAATTTTCATACATTTGTATCATAAGCATCTGAGCAAAATTGTGATTTCTGTTCCAGTTTACCCTGGGTAGTTCAGCAAAGCGCAACTCCCTGTAGTTAGAGATCTAATTCAGACACATTCATGAAACAAGCAGCTGTCTCTTTTTCACCAAAATGTGTACTTTCCCTTATTAGAGTTTTTAAAAGATGAAATTTTAACTACTAGGGTTTGAACAAGCAGTTTATAAAATTATCACAGATCTCAAGTGAAAGAATATGGTGTTTAAAATATCCTGCTGTCTTCTATTCGCGGAGAAGAATTTACGATATATGGTACCTTACACTGCTGAAGTTCCTTTTGGCCTCTTTTTGTTCTTTTGAAACAGTTTTTTTTATGACTTGCCCTTTTTTACTTTTTATTATACAGAGTACTGGCTGGGAGGTAGGTAATGTTTTAGTTAGTTAAAGACACTAATAGATTGATTTGATCAGATTTCTTATGCCAATGCTTTGCCCACATGTGCTAGCTGTGGGCATTCTGTTGCTATCTGCTATCAACTGAATTCATTAACCAAAGAAATTTTGTTAAAATACTGTTAAGTTATTTTAAGCAATTTATTAAGAGGTTGCAGGCAGTGCATGGAAATTCCTATGTTACACTAATGAGATTCTTTGGTAAATGAGCCACTTTGTCATCACTTTAGTTTGTTTTTATCCTTTGAAGCATTTTCTTTCATCAACATTTACACACAGATTTCTTTTTTTAACCATACTGTTTCACCTCATTTTACAGAGGTCGATTTATGTGTTATTGCTCAGAGGTGTAACTAAAAAATACCATATTTCATCTGATCAAAGACGCCATCAATTGTAAGACATACCATTATTTTATATGCCTTTAAGAAAGAAGAAAAAAAACATATTAAAGCACAACAGCCATCAGTGGAAAGATGAGTGCTAACTACAGAGATATTAAAATGTGGGCCCCAAAAAACGTGCGTCTTAGAATTGATGAAATAATGTGTTGATTTGATCTGGAGTCACTTCACCTTGAGTAGAAGCAATACTGAGGAAGGAAATTCACTTTGTCATTTAAATTTTGTTGGCAGAAGGGATAAAGAGACTGAGAGAACATGAAATTTACTTTGACCTCCTGTACTGACAGTTTGATAATTCGTGTTTAATGAAGACTACATATGCTTCCTTTTATGTAGTAGGTAGGCTTGTGAAAAGTTCTATGTGAATCAGATTTTACCTGAAAAAAAGCCAGGAAGAATTTATTGCTGTTGTTTTAAATCTTTCTGGGAAGGAAAGAATTCTATAAACTGTGCCCTACTTTATGTTGACGAGGTAAAGCAAGGTATTAATCAGGTTTATTTTAAGCTAGGTATATTTGTACAGTTGTCTGCTTTGCCTCTCACTTTGAGGTCAGATTTATGTTGGTTCAACAGCGTAGGCTTTCTCTGGTTTTGTACTACAGTCCTTATTTGGGGACCCAAATAGAAAACCTTGGGAATAAACGTTACTGCTATGTTTTCTTTCATTTCTGAGTTAGTCCCCACCTTTTGCTTTTCTTCAGATGAAGCCAGTACTTGTACATCTACCTTAATTCTCCAGATTAAATGCATATGATCTTATTAATATCTAATATATAATTCCTCATTTTTTGTGGCTCAGTGAAGAGATCTAGAAAGAGACTTGCCATGGTTAATCTGTGAGTGGTACAGTTCCTTAGGGATTTCCTAACATGAAATGAAATTAGCTGAAAAGTAGGCATGAGAAAAGACACATTGAAACCTCTGAGCAGTTTATTACTAGTCTGCTTGATGCTAAATCGACCCCTGAAAGGTATAATTTTCACTGGTTATGACATTAATACCATTCTGTCATCATGTTGATTGCATGGTAAAAGTCACACAGACTTTTTTTTTTGTTTATATTCTTGTCACTGCCTTTCACTGGACTTTTAGCTTTGTAGCTTCTAAAATTGTTGCACGTTTGTTTTTTGCTTTTTCCCTTGTAAAACTTAAATGGATGCTTGCATTTTAAAAATGTGTTTGCTGCCATTTGCTGCTTATTTGTTTTGAAATTTCCCTAATTAAAATGCTTTCTGTTTTCTCTTCTCTCTTGCCCCTGGTTGCTGACCCTACTCCCTACTTTTACTATTGTCTATTGTGGTAAGTTCCTATCTTGTGAATATTTTTCTTTTTGACTCTGGGAAAACTTCAGTGATTTCATTTTTTTCTGAAAGCTATGTTTCCTAGCTAATATCCTAGTATTCTCAAAGAACTCTAACTGGTTTAATATCCAGTAAGGATGACTTATACATTGTAGAAAGGCTCTTTGAATTGGTAACTCACTACCTGACTTATAGCCCACTACCTAGGCTTATATATTAGTGTGTTTCATTTTTCATTATGCTGTTTGATTTGGTACAAATTATTTGAGTTGGCAAAGCTTTTGAGGGATGTGTGTGTGTATGTGTGTGTGCTCGCGCGTGTGCGTATGTCTGTGTGTAAAAGAGAACTCTAAAACTTGATACTTAACAGTTTGGTAAAGTGTTTAATCATGCAAAATAACAAATCATGAACTCTTCATAAATCATGGTGGCTGTTATCTGCTCTGGCAGTTTCAGTACCTTAATGGCTACGTAGTATTCACTTTTTCCCAAGCCCATTTATTTTTCTTAAAATAATAGGAAATAAAATGTTTTTTTTTTTAATTTTTTTTTTAACGTTTATTTATTTTTGAGACAGAGAGAGGCAGAGCATGAACGGGGGAGGGTCAGAGAGAGAGGGAAACACAGAATCGGAAGCAGGCTCCAGGCTCTGGGCCATCATCAACCCAGAGACTGACGCGGGGCTCGAACTCACGGACCGTGAGATCGTGACCTGAGCTGAAGTCGGACGCTTAACTGACTGAGCCACCCAGGCGCCCCAATAAAATGTTTTTTAATCATTTCTTTCTTATGACTACATTTTAAAAATATTTTTAGGAAAAGAAATACTGAATTTCTATATGGAAATTCTTATACTGATTTCATATTTTGTGTGTGTGTTTCATTTCTAAAAGATGTATTTATCCATATGTGCAACAGTGATCAATTTCAGAAGTAGATTAATGCAAGTTTGAATTTTTCAGAATAATCAATCCCCAAACATTGGTTATAGTCATATGACACTTTTCTCAATTTTTTTCTTTTTAATTTTTTAATGTTTATTTATTTTTGAGAGAGACACAGAACATGAGCGGGGGAGGGGCAGAGAGAGAGGCAGACACAGAACCTGAAGCAGGCTTCAGGCTCTGAGCTGTCAAAACAGAGCCCAACGTGGGGCTCGAATGAACCCATGAACCATTAGATCATGACCTAAGCTGAGGTCGGACACTTAACCTACTGAGCCACCCAGGCACCCCTCAATTTTTTTTCTTAAAAGATAACATTTTTCTTTAAAGGGAATATCACCACCCTAGTAGGTATATCTTATATTCTCCAGAAAGGCTAGAGAAGGTGGGCTTATTAGCTTTGTGAAGCCAAACTCTTCCTGCTGGACCACTAAAGAAAAGTGGGGCACCCTAACTTTTGAGATTGAAGCACGGAAAAGGGCTATGTCTTACCTCTTGTCATTTGGCTGGATAGACATGAATATGAGGCAGTGTTAGGTTTTTATATGCTCAGAAATATTGGCTATAGTTCTGGTGCAGTGGTTTCTGTTGAATTTTTATATGCTTTATGCCATGCTAAAGCTAAGTGAGATAAATTAACTTATCTAAGCAAGTAAAGGTAGAGCAGAATTGGAAACTGCAATATAATGGAGGTGGGGGTAGTCTCTGAAAGAAGGGAATGAAGAAAATTCCAAGAGCATAGTCTTTACCTCTGGAATGTTAAGTCAGATATTAAGAAAGTTAAGGAAAACATAATAGGTAGGAAGAATCTTATCTTCAGGAGGAGATGCCTTTTGGGTAGTTAGTGACTCCCTGATAATTGGTACAGACCCATGACTGAGCACCTGACAGTGCTGTACTGCTGATTGTGTTCTGCCCTTATTCTACTCTTCAGGAGAAAAAGAAAGATATGGACAGCAAACATGTAATGTGTAGATGATATTAGATGTGATTTCTTTTTCCCGGACTGGCCATGTAATGGTAAAAACTGAACTTCTGATAAGAATTGTAGTAGGATATATCTTAGAATATGTTCAGTAGGTGAATCACCAACCTGGTTATCATATTAGAGTATGGAAGGAAGGAAATGCAAGCATGCAAAAACAACTATGGTAGAGGACAGTGTTGTAACATAGAGAAAGACAAACCATAGGATGGGAGGTATCCAGTAATTCTCAAAAGGCTTACTGAAGGAAATTGTCAAAAATTACCAAGGAAAACATAAGAGAAGTGGAAGATGGCTTAGAGATCATACTGATGTCCTAGTGTTTGTGTATCAGTATATAGGGCATAGGGATTTTTATAGCTTATTTTTTTTAATGTTTTTATTTATTTTTGAGAGAGGGAGGTAAGTGCAAGCAGAGGAGGGGTGGAGAGAGAGGAGACACAGAATCTAAAGCAGGCTCCAGGCTCTGAGCTATCAGCACAGAGCCCAACATGGGGCTTGGACCCGCGAATGGTGAGATCATGACCTGAGCCGAAGTCAGACGCCCAGTAACAGTGTGACCTTGGGCAAATTACTTTTCCTCCTCTATAAAATGAGAGTGAAAAAATGATACCTATCTCATAATTGTGATAAGAATTAACAATGATGCATGTAAAGGGGATAGCCAGTGTATAGCACATAGTAAGTCATTTAAAAACATTAGAGATTATTTTTATTGTTGTTACTATAACATCATCATCATCATCATCATCATCACCGCTACTTATGTTAACACATTTTGGCTAATGAAGTCTAAGAGGTGTTATGTTCCCAAGCTGACATCTATGGCTAAATAAACTGATAAAAAATGTTTGTGCTCTATAAGAGAAATAGATCTGGTAGACGAGGAGGGACAGAAATTACCACTGTATGAAATAGTGGTATGCTTTTCTGGAAATCAATTACCTTGAAGAAAGTGTAGCAGAAAACAGTTGCGTGAGGATAAAAGTTTTAGTAGTGATATTATTATAGAAGTACACAACCAACTCAATAGAATGTTCTTGCTAAATAAAGATAACAAAAGTAGAAAAGATTTGAAATCCATTTGTCATAAGACATCTCAGCCATTAGAGACATGGATAGATGAGTAGATGGATTTCCTTGTCTGGGACATGGTTTCATCCCATGAGATTGTGGAACCAATAAGTAGAACTGCCAAGGAAGAATTAAGTTGGAGTGTGGAAATGATAGGAATCTCAGAAAGAATTCATGGCCGTAAGGAAAAGTAATGCTAGAAAAAAGAGAGGCAAGGCGATAGGAAAGTGGAAAACCAGTGTCATCCTGTGGTCCAGAACTGAGGAGGAAATAAAATGAAGTGAGGTTTTTCCTGAGGAGGAAACTATATGTATAATTATGCTTTCATGAACATGTAGAGTCAATGGTTTTACACTAGGGAACTCTTTGTAAATTGAAGCTAAATTTCCTCAAACTCTTAGTCTTCCTTCTGCTGCTGTTCCCTCTCCAATGCCAGTGCACACACATTCATTCTCAGTTCCAGTAACTCCTTAGAGTTAACTCTGATCTACTCCATTCTACCTCTTGCACACTCCCCTTCAACTGCATTAGCCACCTTCCTGTTCCTCAAACATACTGGGTAGGCTTCTGCCTGGAATGCTTTTCCCCACAGGTCCACATAAATCACTCTCACACCTCCGTCACATCTTTGCTCACATGTCCCCTTTTGGTGAGACCCACCCTGACCACACTCTTTGTCTCTTCTGTTCACTGATTTCTCACAAACATCTAGAACAGTTTGCTGACATATAGTAGGCACTAAATAAATATGTGAATGGATGAGTGGTTTCCCTCACATTCTGTTTTGTGCCTTTCTACGACTTTTCTTTCTTTCTCTCTCTGCTTTCTCTCTCTTCTTTCCTTCCTTCCCACATCCACTTAGCCATTCTTTTGAGTTGTAGAACCCTGTGTGTCACCTCTTTTGAGATCTGACTCCAGCAGGATTAATCTTTCCTTTCTCAGTACCACTTTTTATTACAGCACATGACCATTTTTACTGTAATTATTTTAGTATATCCTTTACTTTCTCGAGAGGCCAATTCTTTTTCTTTTTATTTTCATATTACTGAGTATGAATAGTGTCTAACACATTATCAGCACTCAATACTTTTTTTCCTTGATCTGAATGTCAGTATGAGAAAGTAAATAAGAAGTTTAAGCCTACTAACTAGTTACAAGCTGCATTAATAAAATTCAAGTTTATATGGAGGGAGTCAGCCCACTAATCCCTGCACTGATCAGATCACATCAGCAATATTGTGTCTATTTCTGGGATTCCACACGTTGAAAGGTGGCGTTGAAAACTGATAAAATGTAAACAGGATAGTAATTTCTATCATATAAAGATGATTGACAACTGGAAAGTTTAGCTAAGGGAAACAAGGCCTAATAGCAGTCTTCACATATTTAAAAAGCCACAATATTAAAGATTTGAAATAGTGGTTGAAGTTGGAAACCTCTGAGAGGAATAGAGCCAGAATAAGAAAACGTTAGTATTTGTGGTTTTTCTTTATTTAATTAATTTTTTAAATGTTTACTTATTTTTGAGAGGGAGAGGCAGCAAGCTAGGCAGGGGCAGAGAGAGAGGGAGACACAGAATCTGAAGCAGGCTCCAAGCTCTGAGCTGTCAGCACAGAGCCCAATGTGGGGCTCGAACTCATGAACAACGAGATCATGACCTGAGCCGAAGTTGGACGCGTAACCGACTGAGCCACCCAGGCGCCCCTAGTATTTGTGGTTTTTAAAAAGTAGTAATGTATATCTACACATGTGTATGACATTTTTGAAACCTATCACAAATCGTTGATTTTCTCAAATGCCATTTTCACTTTCCATGCAGTGCCTTCATTCCTTATGTCAAAATTTGCTGTTATATTATTTTATTGACTTATTGATGGTTTTAATCAGAATTTAATACCTTTTTGTATGCAGAGATTTAATTTGCTATAGAGCTTAATTTTTATGCCTATTAAATTTTGAAATAACTGAAAAAATTTTTATTTTTAAAATTTTTATTGCGGGAGAGAGAGAGAGAGAGAGAGAGTGGGGGAGGGGGACAGAGGGAGAGAGAGATGTGAGGCTTGATCCCACAACTCTGGGATCAGGACCTGAGCCAAAAACAAGAATCGGATGCTCAACTGACAGAGCAACCCAGGCACCACCTGAAAAGAAACTTTAAATTAAAAGCCTCAAGTTTCTTTAGTGCCAAAGACATTTTTTTTCTTCAAAACTGTATTTCTTCTGGGTAAAAATGTGGGGATATTTTTAGTCACTGTACTTTTTTTTTTTTTTTTTTGGTATTAAGGATCAGAGTTTTGCTTAATTTTCTGTTTAATTTGTGACTTATTTTACATATCCTTTTGCCTTCCAGTAAGAACTCAATATAGGAAAAATAAGTATAAGACAGATTAGGCTTAAAGAGAATTCAGAGGTTTCTGAATACTTATGTGTGGCTCTGTATATAGGCACTACCATAAAATCCTTCTGAAATATCGTTGTAAATAAACTGTAAAGACTGCATAGAAAGCTTCCAAATATTTTATCTTTATTGAAGGAATTTGTTTTCAAATGCACTGTGTAAGAGTTCAGATGATCTTAGTGTACTTTGTACTTGAATGTGTGGTTAATGCATGCAGTAGGTGGTTTGGGGACTTTAGAATAACCAACTCATGTCAAATTTTTCTCTTTTTATCTTTCATTCATGAATTTTCCCCTTTGTATTCCATTTTTAGTTACTCTTCCACGTATAAATATTTTTATTGGCAGAGGGATTCCCCATTGTAAATTTTTTATGTCAGGGCTTCCTGATGGTCTTGACATTTACTGTCTCCTCTGTGCCAGGTGCTATATACCCGGCTTTTAACTTTCATGATCTCATTTATTACATTTGTAAAGGGATTATATATAAAGGTAAATGCTAACTAAAAATATCAGTGTTATTTTTAAATTTAACTTTATTTAGTATGCTGTAATTTCAGAATAATTAAGACACAGTTCATGGTATCCCAAGCATCTTTTCTTACAGTAAGGAAAATAATTTATCTCAGTTGCGTAGGGACTTAAAAACACAGACCAATTTGAGGTGGTCACTTGGTACAAACTGTGAAAAACCTATACCATATGTGAGTCACTTGATAAAAGTCCTAATTGCATAACATTATTTGTTAGAAAAAATGAAAAAGAAAGATTATTTACTTCCTTTTAACTTCATTTGAGAAATAAAATATTGTAATTTTAAATTAAATATTTTTGCAGTTTTTGAGAATTTTATACCGTAGTAGCAATCTAAACATAATGTAAAAAACAAAAAAACTTTGTATTAAGGTTTCTTTGTTTTCCTACACCTAGGATGGTAAGCGGATGTTTGGCACCTATTTTCGTGTTGGTTTTTATGGAACCAAGTTCGGGGATTTGGATGAACAGGAATTTGTCTACAAGGAGCCTGCAATAACCAAACTTGCGGAGATCTCTCACAGATTGGAGGTGAATGCTGCAGTAGTTTATAAATGCCATCTTTAATTTGTATTTTCTATGATGAATAGACTGTCAGATCCAGATCTAATCATTTAATAAGCCAGATCATGCCAAACTACTCCTTTACAGAATAAAGATTTTTTGATAGGTACAGTAATATGCTTTCTAATCCTTCAAATCTTTTATGGCAACAGTAAAATAATATTAACTGCTTCTTTTTGAGGCTCTATTTTCACATCTGTCTTAGAAGGCCCTACACCCTTCAGAATTACTGTGATTTACAGAGAAATGTGTATAGTATTATCTGCACTTTGTAGAAAAAGACATAAGCAGTTACGTAGCAACTAATAATAGAATTGGAATTAGAACCTCAAGAAATTTCTGACCCAAGTGCATTATCTCTTTGGCCTGATTCCCAGGGAGATTCCTTTAGGACTTAAAAGCCTGAAATCACACCCTGAAAACACTTCTTAGAACCCCTTAACCTTCTTTTTCACTCCTTGTTCATTTTCACCAAGATGATAAATTTTCATATTAAGAGGTTTACCAATCTTCTCTGCTGTAGTTACTCTTTCCAACCTTTCTTTATTCTTTTTACTCAAAAGGCAGTCCAGGACTAGAAAGCACCGGCATCATCTAGGAGATTGTTTGAAATGTAGAATCTCAGACCCTACCCCAGACCTTCTGAACTCATTCATATGTGGAATTTAAGAAACAAAAAAGATGAAGATAGGGGAAGGGGGGGGGGGGAAAGAGAGGTGGGGGGAGGCAAACCATAAGAGACATTAACTGTAGAGAACAAACTGAGAGTGGATGGGTGATGGTAGGGCACTTGTGGGGCGCTTGGGTGGCTCAGTAGGTTGAGCCATCCGACTTCAGGTCAGGCCATGATCTCGCGGTTTATGAGTTCGAGCCCCACATCGAGCTCTGCGCCGACAGCTCAGAACCTGCAGTCTGCTTCAGATTTTGTGTCTCCCTCTCTCTCTCTGCTCCTCCCAACTTGTGCTCTATCTCTCTAAAGTAAATAATAAAACATTAAAAAGGGGGGGGGGGCACTTGTGTTAAGCACCAGGTATTATATGTAAGTGATGAATCACTGAATTCTACTCCTGAAACCAATATTACCCTATATGTTAACTAATGAGAATTGAAATAAAAACTTGGAACAAAAGAAAAAAATTCATCATTTTTAACAAGATCCCTGGGTTATTTCTATTCACATAATAGTTGGAGAAGCGATCTTCTGGGGCTTGTTTTTATTCTCAGCTGATGTTAATTTCTTGACTGTTACATGCTTGTGTTCACCTTCCATAAGTTGGCTTAAAGTGTGACTTTTTATTTTTTAAGAGCTAAATAAGTCTTGGGAAATGCTGACATGGTGTCTTCCAAATTTACTCAATCATAAAACTTATCTTTGAGGGAAGAGCAGGGGTTCTCCTTTGAAGATTCGGATTTAATTTTTCCTATTGAATATCTCCATCCATTGCCCATGCTGCTACTCAGTGTTAAATGGCAAAGTTACTACATTCTTGACTGGGCTGACTTCAAAATCTAAACCAGTATAAAACTTTCAACAGATCAATGCCTTTATTTGAAAATTCTGGAATATTAAATCATTCATAAAATGAATGCTGGTTCATTGACCCATATCTGTAAGAAGTCAGGCCACATCAAACTCAATAGTAAGATTCTATACATCAAAGATACTGAGTTTCTTTTGTTTCTGCTTTCTGTTCCCTTTTTGTTTTTCTTGAGGACCTCTTATGGAATCCAGTATTTTTATTGGAGAAAATTGTTATTTTATTTTGTGTTAAAGTGAGTGATGGGAATAAAATCAGATTAATAGGCTAAATATAATTTTTGTGAACCTAAATAATTATTTTGTAATTATTCGGATGGTTGTACAAGAACTTAGCCTCATTTTGGTCAGAAGTCTCCCTGAGAGGCTTTCTCTACTCTCTAATGTTAACTTCATGTAAAAGGTTTCTTTTTCTTTATTGTAGGGATTTTATGGAGAAAGATTTGGAGAGGATGTGGTTGAAGTAATCAAGGACTCTAATCCTGTAGACAAGTGTAAATTAGATCCTAACAAGGTATGGTTAATTAGACCAGAATGTACATACGTATATCTCTGAGACTGGTTTTGAGGGAGAAGGACTAAATGATGACTTAACAGTGAGAAAATGAAGGGCTTTTTTTCTTTCCTAGGCATACATTCAGATTACCTATGTGGAGCCATACTTTGACACATATGAGATGAAGGACAGAATCACCTATTTTGACAAAAATTATAATCTTCGCCGTTTCATGTACTGTACGCCCTTCACTTTAGATGGCCGTGCCCATGGGGAACTTCATGAACAATTCAAACGGAAGACCATTCTGACCACTTCTCATGCCTTTCCTTATATTAAAACAAGGGTCAATGTCACTCACAAGGAGGAGGTAAGTCCCCAAACAGGGAACTAGGATTAAAGAAACCAATACATTGGAGCCATGTGAGAACAGTGTGGATGTAGCATTATGTACTGCCCCTCATGTGTAAACGTACTAGAAGTTTACCCATTTTTGAGTCATTAATTTCAGCTTCTTTTCTTGGTCCCTAGTTTACCCTTGGTTTATGCTTTAAAAGGTTGGCTTTTTTTTTTTTTTTTAAGGCATCCAAAGTTTGGAATTATGTTATTGGACAATAATTTATACTTAGTCTCCACTTTTTAAAAAATTGATTATATATAAAGCTCATTAAATACTTTTCAGTCAGGACACTGACCTAATGTTATTTCATCCAGATCATCTTAACCCCAATTGAAGTTGCTATTGAAGATATGCAGAAAAAGACTCAGGAGTTGGCATTTGCAACACATCAGGATCCAGCGGACCCCAAAATGCTTCAGATGGTGCTCCAGGGGTCTGTAGGCACAACAGTGAATCAGGTTAGTGCTTTTTGCTAGTACTCTGTAAATTCCGTCATAAATGGAATTGGGAATGATGTCATGATTACATTTCACAGAGATCACAGGTAAGTGTCAGATCAGGCAGAAAAAGATTTGTGTTAGAAGTGGTTTGCAGAAGTCACAAAGGATAAATGAAGATAGACTGAAAAACAAAAATCTTTTTAGTATGATCTGTCACTAAGGTTTTCATGCCTCCTCCTGTACTGCCTGTATTTGTCTACCCATCTGTTCTCAAACATTCTATTAAGAAGGAATTGATTCACTTAAAATGGCCTTTCCTTTAAAATCTTGTACTAAATGAATGTGATCTAAAAAGGCCTCATTTTCAGAGCTACATACATACATGCGAATGCCTGCCCCCTTAGTACTCCCTGGTGTGTCTTCTCCACATCTCCTTCACAGTGAGTCATGAGCAGGAAATAAATAATGTGGATTCGCTTTGAAAGTTTTAATAACTATGTACGTATTATTGTTGTTTTGTCATATGCAGATTAGAAGCCATCCCCATTATCTCCTTGTGATGGGTTCATTCAGCTTCTCTTGCTGATGATTAGGGAATATTCCAGGGTAAGGTAAAATCCAGAAAGGCTTCAAGTAAGATTTCATATTATGTATCTTATATTTTAACCAAAAAGTGCCCTGTCAATACTGATACTGCCCTATCGATACCGATTGACTTCAATACTGAAGTAAATATTTTAACACTTTTACCCCTAAAAACATACATGATTTGGGGGTTTTACTTCCAAAAGGTAGAACAGTCACAAAAGGTCATCTCCAACAGCTGACTGCATCCAGGATAAATTATGGAATATAAAAAGTACAAAGCACAATGCTTCTATGAATACGATAGTCCTTGAACTCCTGTTTTCTTTGAAAAATGCACTAATTTAATTGCAGTACTTAAAAATATAAGATTTGGCATTAAGAGAAGCTGAAAATCAATTGCCAGGATCTATCTGTGAGAAGTTTTAATATAGGCATAGACGTACATGCATTAAGCTTAAGTGGAACCATCTCATTGCTAAGAAAAAATCATTTGGGTAAATTCTACCTCTGATTTTAGAGAAGACCAAAACACACTTGTTTTATGTTCTTATTTTACAGGGGCCTTTGGAAGTTGCCCAGGTTTTTCTATCTGAAATACCCAGTGATCCAAAACTCTTCAGACATCATAATAAACTACGACTGTGCTTCAAAGATTTTACTAAAAGGTACTCAAGACTTCCTACATAAAGATCCTCACATTTGAGAATGTCCAAACCACAGAATGGTATAAGGTCCTTAAGGGAAGGGACTATTCAAAAGAGAGAATCTAGGAAAGCATCTCACAGTGAGAAACAGTTTGTGCATTACTTCCTGTTCCTTCCGGGCCTCTACGTATCCCCCACTATGTATCCAATACTCTGTAATGCCATATTTTTTATTTTAAAGATTAGAAGAGCCCAGACTCAAATTTTTTTTTAACTTGAAACTGTTATAGACCATTTAACTATTTAACCTGAGAGTCATTATTTATGGTGAACCTTCAGTGGGAAAGTTTTGGTTTCCCTTCACTCAGGAAACACAGAAGCAACAAACTTGGAAGCAAAAAATTTATGCTCAGATCTTGTCTTTGTAATCGTGTGTCCTATTCCAGGTCACTTAATCTCTATCATCCTTTATTTTCTAGTATATAAAGTAAGGATAATAATATCTGCTTGTGCAAGTTAAGTGAAATAATATATGGGTGTGTCGGGGTCCCCAAGACCACCCCCAGTTTTAACGATTTGCTAGGAGGACTGACAGGACTCAGCATATAGATGTAGTCATGGCTATGATTTGTTGCTGTGAGAAGGGACAAAGTAAACCCTTCAAAGGGAAAACACAGTGAAGTCTTGGGGAATCCAGCTGTAGGCTCCACAATGCTCTCTTAGGGGATTTGCACAGGAGCTCCTGACGCCTCCAGCACTGAGCTGGGATAGCATGTGTGAAATGTTGTCTACCCAGGAAGCTCAGTAGAGACTCAGTGCCAAGACTGTTGCTGGAGGCTGGTCACATAGACACCTTCTCCCTGGTATCTACCAGAATTCCAGACTCACAGAATGAAAGCAGGTATTCAGCATAAGCCATAATGTTTGTGTAAATAGTTTAGGCACATTGAGCCGCTCTTATCTTCTGGGAATGATTACCTCCCAAAGTCCAAATTCCAAGACACTAACCAAGCGCCATCCTTGCAAACAGGCCTTCGAAGGATAGCAGTCTCCGGCCTACAGTTAACTCTTTTCTGCACAAATAATATTTGGCACATAATAAATAGGTGTTTAGTAAATATTAAATTTTGAAACAGTAGGAAAAACAGTCATTTATCAACTTGATACTGGTTCCTGCTTTACTAACACTGAAAGCAAAATAGAGAGAATGATTAATTTTACATGGTCATGCCAGGGAAGATTGCACACAGGAGTCGACATTTGATGTGGACCTTGGAAGGAAGAATATTAGTTTTCAGACAGATACAGGGAGAAAGCGTATACTAAATAGAAGAGAAAAAAAGAAAAACCAGCATGAGCAAAGTTCAGAGTCTCTTCAGAGAAAGGTGAATAGTTTAATGAAGCTGGAACCATAAAATCTGTGAAGAGAGGCAGTCGAATACTGGGTAAGTGGACTGGGATTAGATTGTAAGAGCCTAGCGTACCATTAAGTAAATGACTATCACCTAATAAAGTAGCATCAGAACCCAGTCTTTGACTCCCTGTTGTGCTTTCTCTTATCAAATCATTCATTGAACAGCTTTATCAGGGGTAGAGATAATTTTATATCAGTTTTCTCATCAGAAAATTATGAGGAATGCTAACATAATCAAGTATTTTAAGACGGAATTTCCCATGTTCTCATTGCAATAGCTATCATGAATTCCTATCAGTCTCTCCTGCCTGAACATGGTGAATATCTTTTAAAAGACTTCAAAAAGCTTCACTGGAAGTCTGAGATTCCATAATCTGATTAGTGGCCTAGACCCCTTCTAGGTTTGATTTTAGGAAGCAGCAGGAAACAGCTCCAAGTATATGAAGTAAATGAACTGTGGTAGTGAAAGAAGGAAATCTGCTTTATACCTGTAAAATTGACTAATAGCTGGCATTAGTTTTATTATTAGGAAAGTTTCAAATAACAACCAAAAACACCCTGCTATCTGTCAGCCAGATGGTCTTGGAACAATACGTACTTCTTTAGTTTATACACATTTAATTATAGACAGATACGGCTTTTCTTGCCGTTATTTGGAATTTTTACATGATTACATTCATATATATCCTCCTCTGTGCATATTGATGATAAGGTAATGAACTTTTGTAGTGCACAGGTCTCCTTAAGTGTTACCAACTGTAGAGAAGGTTTTCTTCATTTTAAATGACAAAAAGGCAGAAACACCAAACAAACTATAAAATATAAATCTTATCAAGAAAATTAGACTTTTTTATTATTTATTATTTTATTAAAGTCATGCTACCTTTTGTGTTACCTTTAATTTTTATATCAGTATGCATATATATATATATATATATATAAAAATTCACATACATAGAATTTTTTGTTTTTCAGTTAAAGTTAAAACTTTCTAATGGTTACTTTATTTCATCAAATGTTTGAATTTAAGTTGAATTTAAGCGTGATGTAGTTATCCAGTGTGTTGCATTTTTTAAAATATTTTTTATTATAGTCGACACAATGTTTCGTTAGTTTCAGGTATACAACATGGTGATTTCCTATACCTTATGCTGTGTTCTCTACAAGTGTAGCTACCGTCTGTCACCATACAATGCTGTTACAGTATCATTGACTATGTTCTCTATGCCATTCTCTGTGCCTTTTGTGCCTGTGGCATATTCATTCCGTATCTGGAAGCCTGTACCTCATACTCTCCTTCACCTGTTTTGCCCATCTTCCTACTGCACTTAGATCTGATTCTGCTCTTTTGTTGTTGTTGTTCATTTGTTTTTTAGATTCGACATGTAAGTGAAGTCATATCATTGTCTTTCTTTGTATGACTTATTTCACCTAGCATAATATCTCTGAGTCCATCCATGTTGTCACAGATGGCAAGATCACATGCTTTTCATGGCTGTGTAATGTTCCATTGTTTGTAAATACCATATCTTCCTTATCCATTCATCTATCAGTGGACACTTAGGTTGCTTCCATATCTTGGCTAATGTAAATAATGCTGCAATAAACATAGGGGTGTATATATCTTTTTAAATTAAATGTTTTCATTTACTTTGGGTAAATACCCAGTAGTGGGATTATTGGATCAAATGGTATTTCTGTTTTTAATTTTCTGAGGAGCCTCCATACTATTTTAAGCATGAAATGACTAAGCCAAAGTACACGAACATTTTTACGAGCCCTTAATACATCATGCATTGCAAAAAGTTTCTAAGTATCAAACAGTGCCAAGTATGCAAGTGTACTAATCTCAGCACACCTTGCTTTAAGTAATGCCATTTAGGTAGGGTATCTCTTGTTAATCAGTTTAAATGGTACTTTCGTTTGCATTCTTTTATTCCTAAAACCAGTGAACACTTTTGCATGTGTTTACTTCTTATATTTTGGGATTTATATTTTAAAACTAATTTTCATTAAATCTTAAATGGATTTAATATAATATTTATAACACTTGTTATTAAAGAACAGGGAGAAAAAAAAATCATGTTCCTACCCACCCTGCTTAAGAAATAACATTATCATTGCTTTGAGATCACCTCCTCATATGTTCTTTTCTGATAGCATCTCTACTTTCCTTTAGAGGTAACCACTATCATGAATTTCATATTTATTATTTCCTTTATTGTCTTTATGGTTTCTCATAAATTAATGTATCCTTTAATAATACACTTTCATTTTGCATATTTTTATATAAATGGACAGTGAATATAATTTTTCTGTGACTTGCTGTTTTCAAAGTTTGTGAGATACACCTAAATTTACTTTATTTTTATATATTACACTGTGTGAATATACCACGATTTATTCATTTTTGTGTTGGTGTATATTTGGTAGTTACCTGTGTTTTTGTTTTGTTTTTGTTACAAAGAGTAATATTCAAATATCCTTCTTTTTCTGAATTGACAACAGATTTTCTAGGAGTTATATACCTAAGAGTAGTGTTGTTGGTTCATAGGTTCAACCTCAACCAGATAATGCCACTTTTTTCCAAAGTGTGTAAGCCATTACACATAAAGGAGCCAGAAAAAGAACAAAGCCCCAAACCAGCAGAAGGAAGGAAATAATAAAGATTAGAGCAGAGATAAATGATATAGAAACTAAAAAAAAAAAAACAACAAAAAAACAATAGAATAGTCAGGGAAAGCAGGAGCTAGTTCTTTGAAAAGATCAACAGAATTGATAAACTTCTAACCAGACTCATAGAGAGAGAGAGAGCGCACGTGCAGGAACTTGAATAAGCAAAATCACAAATGAAAGAGGATAAATAACAACCAACACCACAGAAGTATAAACAATACTTCTCTGCTCATGTGCTTTCTCTCTCTGTCAAAACAAAACAACAACAAAATTGCAGGAGAATACTACAAAAAATTATATGCCAACAAATTGGACAACATAGAAGAAATAAATTCCTAGAAACCTATAAACTACCAAAACTGAAGCAAGAAGAAATAGAAAATTTGAATAGACTGGTTACCAGCAACGAAATTGAATCCATAATCAAAAAACTCCCAACAAACAAAAGCCTAGGATTGGACAGCTTCACGGGCGAATTCTACCAAACATTTAATACCTATTCTTCTCAAACAATTCCAAAAACTAGAAGAGGAAGGAAAACTTCCAAATTCATTCTATGAGGCCAATATTACCCTGATACCAAATCCAGATAAAGACACCACAAAAAAAGAGAACTACAAGCCAGTATCTCTGATGAACATAGATGCAAAAATCCTCAACAAAATACTAGCAAAATGAATCCAACAATATGTTTTAAAAAGTCATTCACTGCAATCAAGTGGGATTTATTCCTGGGGTGCAAAGTTGGCTCACTATTCACAAGTCAATCAACATGATACATCACATCAATAAGGAAAAGGATAAAAACCATATCATCATTTCATAGATGGCAGAGGGGGGGTGCCTGGGCGGCTCAGCTGGTTAAGTATCCAACTTCGGCTCAGGTCATGAATTCGCATTTTGTGAGTTCGAGCCCCACATCAGGCTCTGTGCTGACAGTTCAGAGCCTGGAGCCTGTTTCAGATTCTGTATCTCCTTCTCACTCTGCCCCTCACCTGCTCTCTCTCTCTCTCTCTCAAAAAAAAATAAATAAATAAAAATAAACATTAACAAAATAAAAAAAATAGATGGCAGAGAAAGTATTTAACAAAGTACAACATCCATTCATGATAAAAACTTTCTACAAGGTAGGTCTAGAGGGAATGAACATAACATAATAAAGGCCGTATATGAAAAACCCACAGCATACATCATACTCAATGGGGATAAACTGGAGAGCTTTTCATCTAAGATCAGGAACAAGACAAGGATGTCCACTCTCTATTCAACATAGTACTGGAAGTCCTAGCCATAGCATTCTGACAACAGAAAGAAATAAAAGGCATCCAAATTGGCAAGGGAGAAGTAAATCTTTTACTATTTGCAGATGACATAATACTATATATAGAAAATCCTAAAGACTCCACCAAAAAACTACTAGAACTGATAATTCAGTAAAGTTGTAGGGTAAGAAATCAATGGACAGAAATCTCTTGCATTTTTATACATTAATAATGAAGCAGCAGAAAGAGAAATTGAGAAAGCAATCCCATTCACAGTTGCACCCAAAATAATAAAATACTTAGGAATAAACCAAAGAGTTGAAAGACCTGTACTCTGAAAACTATAAAATACTGGGGCAACTGGGTGTCTCTGTCCATTAAGTGTCCAACTCTTGATTTCAGCTCTTGTCTCAGTTCATGGGATCAAGCCCCTCATCAGGCTCTCCACCGGCAGCACGGGGCTTGCTTGGGATTCTCTCTCTCTTCCTTTCTGTCTGCCCCTCCCCTGCTTGTGTGTGCTGTCTCTCAAAATAAGCATTTTTTAAAAATCTGTAAAACAGTGATGAAAGAAATTGAAGATGACATAAAGAAATGGAAAGATGGAATGCTCATGGATTGGAAGAACAAAATTGCTACCCAAAGCATTCTACAGATTTAATGCAATCTCTGTCAAAATACCAACGTTTTTCTTTCTTTTTTACGGTGTTTTTATTTAAGTAATCTCTGTACCCAGCATAGGGCGTGAACTCACGATCTCAAGATCAAGAGTTGCTCACTCTTCCAACTGAGCCAGCCAGGCGCCTTGCCAACAGCATTTTCTTTTATAAATTTTTTTTTTAACGTTTATTTATTTTTGAGACAGGGAGAGAGAGAGCATGAACAGGGGAGGGTCAGAGAGAGGGAGACACAGAATCTGAAACAGGCTCCAGGCTCTGAGCTGTCAGCACAGAGCCCGACGCGGGGCTAGAACTCACGGACCGCGAGATCATGACCTGAGCCGAAGTCGGCCGCCTAACCGACACTGCCACCCAGGCGCCCCAACCAACAGCATTTTCCTCAGAACTTTAGAACAAATAATTCTAAAATCTGTATGGAACCATGAAAGACCTGAAATAGTCAAAGCAATCTTGAAAAAGAAAAAACTGGAGGTATCACAATTCCAGACTTAAGTTATATTACAAAGCTCTAGTAATCAGAACAGAATGCGACTGGCACAAAAGTAAACACATAGATCAACGGAACAGAATAGAAAACCCAGAATAAATTCACAATTATATGGTCAATTAATCTTTGACAAAGGAGGAAAGGATATGCAATGGGAAAGTCTCTTTAACAAATGGTGTTGGGATAATTGGACAGCTACATGTGAAAGAATGAAACTAGACCACTTTTTTCACCATACACAAAAATAAACTCAAAATGGACTAAAGGCCTAAATGTGAGACCTGAAACCATATAAATCCTAGAAGAGAGTACAGGCAGTGATTTCTTTGACATCGGTCATAGCAGCATTTTTCTACATATGTCTCCTGAAGCAAGGGGAATAAAAGCAAAAGTAAGCTACTGGGACTACATTAAAATTAAAAGCTTCTGCACAGTGAAGGAGACAATCAACAAAAACTAATAGGCAACCTACGAATGGGAGAAGATATTTGCAAGTGACATATCTGATAAAGGGTTAGTATCTAAAATGTATAAAGAGCTAATAAAACTCAGTACCCCAAAAAGCAAATCCAATTTAAAAATGGACAGAACACATAAACAGACATTTCACCAAAGAAGACCTCCAGATGGCCAACTGACACATGAAAAGATGTTGATCATCACTTACCATCAGGGAAATGCAAATCAAAACTACAATGAGGTATCACTTTACACCTTTCAGAATGGAAAAAAAAAAAATGGCATTGGCCATGATGTGGAAAAAAGGGAACTCTCGCACAATCTGGGACTACAAACTGGTGCAACCATTGTGGAAAACAGTATGGAGATTCCTCAAAAAATTAAAAGTAGAACTACCTTAAGGTCTAATAATTGCACTACTGGGTATTTACCCCGAAGATACAAAAACACTGATTCAAAGAGATACATTTTTATTGCAGCATTATTCACAATAGCCAAATTATGGAAGCGGCCCAAGTGTCCATCGATATAAGTGGATAAACAAGACATGGTGTATACATACAATGGAGTATTTTACAATGGAGTAAAAAAGAAAGCTTGCCACTTACAACACAAATGGAGCTAGAGATATAATGCCGAGTGAAAATAAGTCAGAAAGACAAATACATGTGATTTCACTCATGTGGGATTTAAGGAACAAAACAAATGAGCAAAAGGGAAAAAAAAGATAGGCAGACCAAAAATCAGACTCTTAATAATAAAGAACCAACTGATGGCTACCAGAGGGGAGGAGGATTAAACAGTACATTTACCATGATCAGCACTGAGTAATGTTTAGACTATGTCCAATCACTATGTTGTACACTTGAGACTAATAGAACACTGTATGTTAACTACACTGGAATTAAATCAAAAACTTTTTTTTTTTTTTTTTTTTTTTTTTTTTTTTTTTTTTTTTTTTTTTTTTTTAAATTTTTTTTTTCAACGTTTATTTATTTTTGGGACAGAGAGAGACAGAGCATGAACGGGGGAGGGGCAGAGAGAGAGGGAGACACAGAATCGGAAACAGGCTCCAGGCTCCGAGCCGTCAGCCCAGAGCCTGACGCGGGGCTCGAACTCGCGGACCGCGACATCGTGACCTGGCTGAAGTCGGACGCTTAACCGACTGCGCCACCCAGGCGCCCCTAAAATCAAAAACTTTTAACAACTTAAAAAATAAAAACAAAGTAAGCCAAAATTAAATCTCACCAGTAGCGTTTGAGCGTTCCTGTTGCTATATAACTTCACCGCTACTTACTGTCTGGCAGTTTGACTTTTACCAATTTAGTGTGAAATAATATGTGATTATGGATTAAATTTGCACTTCTCTTTTTCAAAGAGGTTGAATATCTTGTTGTGTGTTTGTTAGCCATTTCCCTTTCCTGTCTGTAAAGTTACATGTTCCATTTTCCTATTGGATTCTTTTCCTTACTGATTTCTGAGTATTTATATAATCTGGATATATAATATTTTATCATTTGTTAAATATCACAAATATCTTCTCTGAATTTAGGGTTTAGCACCCCCTTTTTTAAAAAATAAACATTAGTTCTTAAATTTAATGTAGCTAAAGGATTCAGTCTTTTTCTTATGACTGTTGCTTGTTGTGTCTTAAGAAATTACGTTTCCACTGAGTCCATAGTATTCTGTATTAACTTCTAAAACCCAATTTAATGGGATCTCTAAAACTCAATATAGGTTAAACAAAGGGGAAGAAAGCAAAAAAGACTTTTTACTTTTTAAAAAAAAATCCACTTGCGGTTGAGTTTTGAGTATGGTTCATGGTGGGATTAGTTTGATTTTTGTCCATAATAATTGATAATTCTCAATACCACTTATTAAATATGGCATGAATTGGGGTCAGATTTCTTTTCCATATGGATACCTAGTTGACACAGCACCACTATTTCAAAGATTGCCCTTTCTCTCCTGCTTTGCGGTATTATCATAAATTAGGTGATCATTTTGGTGTGCACTTTATTATCTTACACAGTTTTGTTTCTGTCTCCTTGAGCCAGTATCATGCTGTCTTAATTACTGCAGCTTTGCGATAAACTTTGATATCTGGCAGAGCAGTTTCTCTCATTTTTTGTTCAAGGACTATTTTTGGCTCTTTTCCTTTTGATGTAGATTAGAGAATCAAATTATCATTCCCACTATCACCCTCTCCCCCCAAACTAATAATCTGAGTCTGTAGATAAGTTGACAGAGTTGAACTTCTTTATTATAACCGGACTCTTTCCAGTCCATAAATATGATATAGTTCTCTTTTGTTTTCTTAATATTTTAATTTTCTGTAGAGGCCTTCTGTATCTTGTTTTATTTCTTGGTATTTCACACTTTTATGCTTTTGTGAATGGTATCGTTAGAATTATATTATGTTTGCTGGTATACAGAGTGCAGTTGAATTTTATAGTTTTACATGAGGATATTGCCAAACTCACTTGTTAATTCTAAAAAGAATCTTTTTTTCTCTTTTCACAGTAATGTTTAGGACCTCCAGTACTATGTTGAATAGTATCACTTTCCTGTTCCTGATCTAAAAGGAAAGAATGTTCACCATCGAGTATAGTGTTTTCTTCAAGTTTTTTTTTTGTAGATACTTAGGTTAAAGAAGTTCCCACCTATTTGTTATGCTGCATTTTCATCATGACAAACTTAAAATTTTTATCAAAGGAGTGTAGGGAGCTCGGATGTGTGACATATTAGAAGAATAGTTCCCTGTTGTCTTGTTCAGGAGTTTTGCAGCTGTGTTTATGGGTGAGATTACACTTTTTCCTTTAGAGTCCCAATTAGGTTTTGATATCCCAGCCTTGAAACGGGAGTTGGAAACTCTTCTCAGAAATAACGTCTTTTCCCCCTCTCTACTGTAGAATAATTGTTACAGTGGAATGTCTATCCTTAGGATGTTTAGTAGAATTTGCAGGTTGTTTTCTATGTGGGCGGATTGTGAGTTGACTTTGAGTTTGTTCTGGGTTTGTTGTTTTTTGTTTTTTTGGTTTTTTTTGAGTTTCTTAACTCTTCCCTTTTAGCCTTTTTTAAAAAAATATATAAGCATTTGAAACTACACATTCTCCTCTGAAACATCACTTAGCTACAATTCTGCCAGTATTGATATGTGTACATTGTTTAACATCCTACTATATTGATATGTTAGGGTCCAGATACGTTTTCTTAAATATCTAAAATAAACTGGACAAAGGATTATTATCAAGAACTATTCATTTAAGAAAGTTATTTGAATACTGTCAAACCACGGTGCCAGAAGCCATTGTTGCTACATAAATGAGGGGGGTTGAATCCCTTAAAGAGCTTTTAGTCTAGCGGTGATGTGGAGAAAAATGACTTAAGATTTAACATTAAGAAATATATAATTTTCAATTAAATGAAAACTGAATGGTAGAGTTTAAAAGAACTCACGTTGATACTCCTAAAATCATTGTTGCACTGTATGCTAACTAATTTGGATGTAAATTAAAAAAATAAAATGGTAAGAAAAAAAAAAGAACTCTAGTTGATCATCTGTTCCCTGCCTTAAACCCAAAGCAAGAGAGGATATTTAATATTCAACTGAAAAACTGACCTCATCATGGCGAATATGTATAATAGCATCAAGCCCTCAAACTATGCCAGAAGAAATCTTTTGATAACACACTGTTTTTCCTAGGTGTGAGGATGCATTAAGAAAAAATAAGAGCTTAATTGGGCCAGATCAAAAGGAGTATCAAAGGGAACTGGAGAGAAACTATCATCGCCTTAAAGAGGCCTTACAGCCTCTGATAAACCGAAAGATCCCTCAGTTATACAAGGCAGTATTACCTGTCACCTGCCACAGGTATGCTTATTTATTTTCTATTATTTTGGATATCTTCAGGAAAATGAAATCTGCTTGAATTGTTTTAATAATAATGAATTAGTGTAACTTTATTACATGGTTTCAGATATTGTCTCTTGAGACCTAACAAGTTAAAGTAGCCTATTGTGAATAACCCTCATAATAGAAGTCAGTTCTGTAATTTGAGAATAATAAAGTTGTGTTAGGCACACATACTAACCAAGATACAACATCCAAGTCTGACCTCCTAAGACTATTTCTTTTAAAGTCCTGTTACACTTTGTTATTTTTATGGGAGAATTAAGTAGAATGTGCCAGGAACTGGGTAATTAATTTTCCTCAGCCCTAACAGTAAATAGTATACAGTATGTTCTTCTAGGTTATATTAGAACTGGTGACCTGGGGCACCTGGGTGGCTCAGTTGGTTAAGCATCTGACTTCAGCTCAAGTCATGATCTCATGGTTCATGAGTTCGAGCCCTGTGTCAGGCTCTGTGCTGACAGTTCAGAGCCTGGAGCCTACTTCAGGTTCTGTCTCTGTCTCTGCCCTCACCCGCTCATGCTTTCTCTCTCTCTCTCTCTCTCTCTCTCTCTCTCTCTCAAAAATAAATTTAAAAAATTATCTTTAAAACAGGTGACCCCATGGAATATTGAGAGGGTTTCAGTATTTTTCTCCACAAATTGTGACAAATAAAATAATACCTACCTTTAAGAGGTTGTTAATGGAAATTAAATTTTAGGCATGTAGTGCTTTAACATTTTACTTTTTTAGCACCTGAATTCTGGACATGGCATGTTAACTGTCCTTGTTTTGCCTTTTGAAATCCAAATATACATACAACCATTGAATTATTGTGGCATCAGTACTTGACCACCCTTTTCTTTGAACTGATAACAGTAAAGCTCTTAAACTGTACTTAGTTAATAAATTAATATCTGGAAGGCCTCTGAAGTTGCTTATGTGAAAACAATGTTTTGGTATAAATATATACAGCTAAGTCAAACTGGCTATTTGATCATCTGGGAATTTGTCCCTGTTCTTCAGTGATCTAATATATTTTTACATCTAGACCTCTGGAAAAAAAAATCAAAGAATGTCTACTAAGTGCCTGCATGTCATGTCCCTGACATGGAGCATTGTTGTAGCTCTACAATAACAGAGGAAGACGGCGGGGGTGGGGGTGGGGGTGTCTTTTTAAAGTTTTTATTTATTTGAGAGAGAGAGAGAAAGAAAGCGTGGGAGGGCCGGGGAGGGGATGGGGGACAGAGGATCCAAAGCCGGCCTTCTTAAAATCCTTTCTCTGGCAAAATATATTTTGCATCCACCATCTTATACTGATCTGTTTCCTCTTGAAATTCTTAGTGGGAAGCAACACCAGTCCCCTTTACTTTGTGCTCCCCCCAGCCCCCAGCCCCCATCTTTTTGGAATTGTTGCCTTCTTGTTGCCTCGACCCACGTCAACTATTCTTAAACTCCTCGGTCTAAGGTCCTGGGAAGAGGGTGCTGGGTCCCTCACATAGTCATGCCATTTGCTAAGGCTAGTCTTGATTTCTTCAGATCTGTAGCCCATTTCAGTGGAAACATTGTGTCCTTTCTATCTGAAGGAGCTTTCCCCTTCACACCATAATCCTGAGTTTTGCCTTCCTCTGCCATCTATTATGGTCAGTCCCCCAAGCTTTTTTAAATGTTTGCAGGCAGTTTTGCGGGGGCGGGGGGGGGGGACGCTTTTTGGGGATGCTGGTGTGGTGAGCAGTGTCTAGCTTTCAAGACTGCTATTTTCCACAGAACCAAACAACCAAGCTTTGAGATTCAAAGCTGAACATGATCTTTTTGTACCTGCCCTCTTCTTTCATGGAGATCATAAGCCTCAGGGTAAACCCTGATGGCAGGAAGGATAAACAAAAGAAACCAGTTTCAGATAAAATACATTAAGAGGTATTGAAGAATATTCTCTTCACTCTTAATTTCTTCAGAACTTAGAAAATAGCATTTCCATAGAACTTGAATTTATTTTGCTGATTAACAGAATCTGGAACATTATTGTGCAGTAGGCTTAAAAGATATTAAGATAGTGGTTCCCAAAGTGTGATCTAGAACACAAAGAAGGGGGTGGGTTCCTGAGATGCTTTGAGGTTCCTAAATCAAAACTAATTTCATATTAGTAACAAATACTTTTTTCACTCTCATTCTTTCATGAGTATAGTGGAGTTTTCCAGAGACTACATGCAATGTGATATTGTAAAAGATTGAATGCAGAAGCAGATATGAAAATCTAGCCTTTTAATAAGCCAGACATTAGAAGAATGCCATTCTTCTTTCTTACATTATTTTTAATAAACAATGCTATTTATAGTAACATGTAATGGGTTATCTTGTAATAATTTAAAATTTTCTTAATTTTAATTTCTAATACAGTAAATATCAATTTAGAACCCACATAAACAACCCTCGATTTTTAAGTGTAAAGACCTAAAAACCCAGAAGTTTAAGAACCACTGAATTCTTGGAATTTAACATTTTAAATAAGAAACACCTGCCCTTTTTCCCTTTTAATAATCCCAAATCTTTTTCTGAAATCTCTCCCATTAGTTCCTGTCTTATCACAATATCTAATACACTTATTGGAAAAACGAATAAAGATCAGTGGATTTGGCAAAGTGGTTACTGTAATATACTTTGCAGCAGTGTTTATAAATTAGAATATATAAGGCAGAAATGTATAGGATGAACACGTAACTTGAAAGTTAACTTTGATGACAAGGGCACCTGGATGGCTCAGTCAGTTAAGTGTCTGACTTCGGCTCAGGTCTTAGGGTTGGTGGGCTGGAACCCCACAGGGGGCTGACAGCTCAAAGCCTGGAGACTGCTTCGGATTCTGTGTGTCTCTCTCTGTCCCTCCCTCACTTGTGCTGTCTCTCTCAAAAATAAACATTAAAAAAAAAAAAAAAAAAAAAAAAAAAAAAAACCTTGGCCAAAAAAAACATTTTTAAGTTTTGGATGATAAAACTTTGCGGTAACTCTGGCAGAAAGAAGTACCATAAAGCATATTTTAAAGGAATATACTAAAATCGTTTACTTGTATCCTTTCATTTTCTCTCCAGAGATTCCTTCAGTCGGATGAGCCTGCGCAAAATGGATCTTTGAAATAAATGCACTTGTCTTACTCATTTGAAAAGAGCCATGTATTCAACATTGAGTGTGGAAAGAAGTTAAGATCTACTGAAAGACAAGACTTGGGACTTGGAAATTCTAGCATTAATTTACTACTCATTGAAGAATGCAGTGGCCAAAACATTATCAAATGTAGATCACTGAAGTTTGAGAATCATGGCCATGGTTTCTCATGTTCTGGTAATATGCTGTTATCTTTTTTTAAAGACTCAAAAGTAATGACTCACTATACATTTACTATTATTTATACCATAGCTAATGTTAAATTTATTTACTTTAAGTTTGTATTTTTTAATTTATATTATTACCATTTATAGATTCATTTTGGAACCATTTTAAATGTAGTAATGCTTATTTTAAAGGTACTATTAAATATGTGAACGTTTACACTAATTTTACTGAGACTTCAAAAATTTTTGTTGACAAAAGCAGAGAATCTTGAGTTGATACAAGAACTTGTTCCAAAACTAGCAAAGTAAAAATGAAATGAAATTGACCTTTTATAGGCCAAAGAGCCCCAAGTTAAATAAATGGATGGGTAGAGACACATATTGATAAGTGGTTTGTGAAATTTTAAAACTGGTTTCTAAGTTATTTTCCATTTAGATACTCAAAAAAGGGATTTAGAACAAATTGCAGAAATAAGTTTCTCTGATGAAACTTTTGTCTGTAAATAAATGATTAAAAACCGGGATAGCTGCTACCAGTGACAGTAAATCTTTAATCCTCAATCTGATAGAAGTATGCACTTCATGACTCTCAGCAGTTAACATGGGAGATTCCTGTGTTGCAGATAAACAAGCTGGTCTTTTCATGAGTTTAGTGAGCTATACTGGTAAGTCAGAAATCTGCTTTAAAGCTGTCTTAGATCACCATAAAAATGACAGAGAGCTAGTGTTTGATTTTAATCTACCAGATGAATGAGAAGTTATATTTTTTAACACTTGTATAGATTTTACAAAGTATATGTAAAAAGTAAAATTAGCAGTTTTAGTTAAATTAAGAACTAATTTAAAATATAGGACATGAAAAACTAAGGCAAAAATTTTTTTGGAGAATATTTATTTTCAATTACTTGCCAGGTTTATCCAAGAAACTACCGATTAATGATTTTCTGAGGAGTGTTTTGAACAACGTGTTTTTCTTTGTGTCGTTATATATCTTACAGAAAGACATTTTAAATCTATCCCTTTGATCCATAGACCATTGACACGAATCACTTAAAAACTGATCAAATACAGTGCCTTTATTCTTTAGTTGATGTTGAAACAAGAGCTCAAAAAATGTCTACTTCTCCTGAGAGCATAGGAGATGGTTGACATCTTTTCTCCAGTTTACCTTTATAACTGGCAATATTATGTCACATTCATCTTGTCTACACCAATTCAAAGCCTGAATCACAAAAAGATTTTTCAGATGAGTCAACAGTGTTGGACCAAAAGGGTTGTGAACTAAAGGAGTCAGAAAGGCATAACCTCAGAAATACATTTGAGGACAGAGGATCCATATGCACAATAAGTAAAGCCCAGGAGTCAAGAATGGAAATTCGTTAAAACTAAGGTAACAAATACTCTCATCTTTAGGGCAAGGGACGGGGGAGGTATACATAAGGGAAAGAATATTAAATAACCTGTAGGTCATTTCTCATTAAGTTATATTATGGAAGAGTTTAAAGTGTTTCACATGAATCTCAGTGACAGTTATCAAGAACCCTAAAATTCCTATGATTTAACTGTCATGCAACACTATTTTCTGATTGAAGAAGAGACTTCCTCCGAGAACACTGATATGATACTGAACACATCCCAACCTTCCATATACTTCAGTTTTCTTAAAATACAACGTTCTCATATCAAGAACTCGTACCAGTAGTTCTTAACATTAACTGTCTCTGGAGTGTGAGAGGCCCAGGCTCTGTCCTAGAACTACTCTATCAGAAGCTTATGAGTAGTGTTCAGGGCTGTTTCTTTCAAAAAGTTCCATTAGTGATTCTGAATGTAGAGTGAGGGGAGAACCATGACTTTTTGTAACACACCATCTTGTGGAAGAATGTTGAGACATGATTTAACTGTAACTAATTTATTGGTACTTGAAATGGGGGTATCAAAGTGTTATTCTAATAGTATTTGTGTATTTTTTAGAATGGTTTTTAATGTCTTGGCAAACCATAAGGTAACTGATCATTTGCCAATTTAATATACATTTAAAATGAAAATTTAACCACATTTTTGTGTGTGCCCAAAGCCTCATCTTACGGATTCCATAAAGTATGTCTACTTTAAAGGGCAACCAAGAATGCAACAATTTTTACTGTAAACCTCTTTTAAGTATGACAACTTGGATGGACTAAGTTTCTATTTGAAAAATCTCTTCACCTCCAACTATTATTAAAGGTAATTATGCATGTTTATTCTCTTCTAGGTATGTGTGTATATATACACCTATATATTATACATATTCTCAAGAGAACTCCACTATAATATAGCAAAAAATATGCAAAACAAATATGAGCAGTTGTACATGTAGTTGTTAAGCAGTTTAAATTTTATTGACCTCGAGTTTTTAAAAAAAGTTAAATTTAAGGTCACACACCTCTAAATTTGATATACTATATACAGATCGTGCAGAATATGACTATGAAGAGATACAAATTAGTCCATGCCCAAAAAGATTTACTAGAATACAGAATCATTTTCATAAATACATATAAAATTCTTCTCAAGATAGAAGGGGGATTGGCTGTCCAGGTTTTCTGAGACACTTTTCAAAGTGATTCAAGGCACAAAATGTACACTACTGTGAATACACACATATTCCAGACTTTGTGCCTCTAAATACAGCCCATTAAAGATCTGGCTTCATGACTTAAAAAACTAAAGGTACTGAAATGAGATTCTTCTTCTTAGCTGGAAACCCACAGGACCTATAAACATCATATAGATAATTACTCCAAAATATGGAGATACAAATACAAGCACTTTATTTTAAAAAGCAAACACAAAAGATAGATGTGAACTCAAAAGTGTTTAAATGCTTCCATTTGGATAATTCAATTAAGAACCTATACAAGTTTGTTCCCAGAAGCTAATGCATCACTAGTCTCTACTATGGGAAATGAATTCTAAAAATTAACATGGTTTTCAGTAATTCAAATTTCACTATTTATATAAAAACTTTAGAGAGACCAGTAATATCCAATAGCTTCAAAAGATAAGCTAGACTCTTTGATGTAATCAACTTTACCAGCTTTTGTCCAGGTCTGTTTAATATATACATAAGGAAAATACTCTATAATTTCTTATAAAATAGCAAGTAAGGAGTAGATGTAGGAGATGTAGAAGGAGAAAGAGAATTCAGAAAGTCCTTCTCTTCAGTAACTTTCACTTCAGAATCATCAAAAAGTAACCACTTTCCCTCATACTCCTTTAAACTTTGCACTACATATGAAATTTTGTTCTCAAATCCACTAAAGTTAAGGCCTGTTTGGTCACTGGATTCCTTGTTTGTATCAACTTCATGAGTCCCATTAGTACTGTTAGTCTCAGAATTTCTGTTTTCAGCAAATGCTGTATTGGCAACTTTATCAGGATTAGATGCTTTGTTGTATAGCTCATAATCTGCTTTGCTCTTTTGTCCTCCAAGAAGTCCAATAGCTTCTACATTTTTTTTGTTCAGAACTTTGCTTGGCTGTGTATTTCCACTGACTCTAATTGACATTTCATCATAATTTTCAACCACATCCCTTGCTTCCTCCTCATTCAATGGTTCTGGTTTACCTATTTCACACATTTGGTCAATCACAAAATTTCCCTTATCTAGTTCTAAACTGTTAAGGTCAGTGACTTTAACAGAAGCAGTGTAATGCCCACTACTGATGGTAATGCCACTGTGCATCACAACTGCAAATAACCCATAGCTGTCGTTGGTTGGCTTTGTGCTCCATTCTTCTAGTGACAGTTTAAGAGGTGTCAGTAAAGGAGTGTTGATCTTGGAAAGTCCACCACCATAGCAATCAAACCTTTGGAAGGAAAAAAAAAAAGTTTTCTGCAATTCCACTTTACACATTCAGTTTTACATCCAAATGTGAAACCAAGTAGAAGTCTGAATGAATCCTTAATGTTTGTGCACACAAGAAATACTAAAATACGTGCTAATATTCAGCAGTTTCTATGAAGAACATATGGCATGCTCCCTTTTATTTACTTTCCTAATTTTTTAAAAGTTAATGTTTATTTATGAGATAGCACCAGAGGGAGGGGCAGAGAGAGAGGGAGACAGATTCCCTGTCAACATGGGGCTCAAACTCACAAACTGTGAGCTCAGGACCTAAGGCAAAATCAAGAGTCGGATGCATAACTTACCCGACTGGGCCACCAAGGTGCCCCTTTAACTTTCCTAATTTTGTACAATGAGAAAGCCAGTGTTTTAAATGCCATTTAACTTCAAAATCTTTAGTGAGTAATTTTAATGTGACAGCCATCTCTACCAAGATTTGGGGAACAAAAATAAACAGCAAAGAAAAAAATCCACTGAAAGAAAACACTGTATGTCTTCTTCTGTAATAATAAAGTGTGTAGAGAGCTACTGGAGGCTCCCGTGCTAACTTCGAACAATTCATTAATATGGGACGGAATAAAATCTACAATGACATGTATACATGTCACAAAGATACTTGAATTTTCAACAGAAGAATCAAAATTCTTCAAAGACTAGTTTGATTCTTGGCTTACCTTAAATATAATTTTGCCTTTTTCACCCCTCAAAAAACCTTGATGTATACAAGATCTGTTTCCTGCTTTAATCACTTCAACTTGAAACTGTATCTAGTAAGGAACGAAGATTAAAAGATGTGGGAAGAACCCTAGACTATGCATTCATACCAAAAGGATTTATATTGATGCATTTTTGCAAGTAAACTTAATAACAAACTTTTCTAAGGTTATCTTTATATTATGCTATTACACTATTTTGTTACTATTATAGTATTTTGAACAAAACTTATAGCAGCTCATTTTTTTTCATATAGCTTTTATTTATAATACTCACTCCAAGCCACTAGCAGCAAAGCACTTCAAATGAATAGTTATAACTTCAGGCATTTTGTCAAACAAAAGACTTCGTTCGGCTTCAGTATAATGATGGCAATTTTCACAGAAATATTTATCTTCTCCTACAATCCTCTCCACTGAAGCAAACTGTGAAATTGCCCATCTCAGGGTCTTCATTTCTGTTTTTGGCTCTGGAGAAACTACATAAGAGAATCCTTTCACTCACAAATGAAAAACCTCTCAGACATTTAAAAATTAAACAAGTTCCATGTTCAAAATTAGCATGCCATTTCATTTGACTAATCCTTCCCAAACAATAAAGACATTTTAGTTTCAGAAACTTAAGTTTATCATCCTCAACAGGACACATATCTTTTAAATATTTATACTTGGCTGGCCAAGTACAAAGTATTTAGGTGACAGGGCCAGCAAAATGATAACCTAGTCTCTGATTCAATGTTAAGACAGACTTTTTAGTTTACACTTTAATGGCTAACTTCCGATATCTGAACAAGCCAGTCTCATGATCACTTCCCATAATGTTTCCCTACTTCTTGTCCTTTTATACTAGACAAAACACTGGCTCAAATATTGTGAACAAAAATATCCTCTGTAGCTCTAAGGCTGAGATACCTAAAACTTAATAAAGCATTTCACTTCCCATTATAACATACTCTACACATCAAAATAAAGATACCATAATCTTCTAAATGTTAATTATTAACAAGTGAATCTATATGAGCAGAAAGATTTTATTATACCAGAGACACTACTTTTTTTCCCAGTAATTATACAAGCTATTATTAGACTGTATTTTGTTGAAGAAAACTACTTATTCCATCATCCATACAAGACTCCAATTTTGCTTACTTTCAGAACTCTCCTCTACTTTGGAAAGCTCATCTTCTTGTACTGGCACACTGATGTCCTGAAAATCTTCTCTTCTTTCTGTTAAACTTTCACATTCTAAGCAACGAGTCCTTAATACCAGCTGACCTTGAAATAATTTCTCTACTAGCTCAAAACCAATTTGCTCTGCACCTAAAACAAAAATAGGAAAAATTCTCAGCTCAGCGTAGCCCAAATAACCAATATTGTTTCAAGTGTATCATGAATAAAAAGCTGACTTTTAGATCTAAACTTGCTTATTAACATTAAGAGGTGTCTTATTCATGATACATAAATTCCCTGTAAAGATCGTTTTGAAGATGAATTACTGTGGTCTCTAAAAAAAAAGTCACAATTTTGTCACCTTAAGTCCCTTCCCAAAGAAACTCCTATAGAAACAACCCCAAAATAAGTACGACACTTTTGGTAAAAACCATTAACCACATCAATACTACACATTTTCCCTGAGAGTTGGACACAATTAGGTAGCTATCCAGTTCAACTACAGTAGAACTACTTAGTTCTCTAAAATTGTATTTCATTAAATGCAATTTCTTTCATGAGTTTATTGTCTAGTACTACAGAGGGGGTAAAATAATTCTTTCCATTAAAATGTATGGAATTCCCCTCGTTTATAAACCATAAATTAACATTACCTTAAGATTAGTGAGATTTATACACACACATCTGAGCACAGTGGTTAAAACACCACACAGTTCACAGTGTTAAAATTTTCTTACAACTTGAACCACATTTATCTTGTACATGTATCTAAGAGAACACTGCAGTTCTGCAGCTGTTAATCCTACCTATTAATGTCTAAGAATAAATTATACTGACCTTTGTTTATGGGCTTAACTTCATTAACATTAACGGACTTAACATTATTCCCTGGAGATTCAAGTTCACAACCATTAGTTGTGCTTTCATTTTCACACTTCCCCAAGTCCTCTTCAAGATCATATTCATTTTCTTTCGACTGTCCTTTGGATCCCTGGTTTGTTGTTATTTTCCCCAGACTACAGAATTTAGAAAGAATGCTGGGTTGCTTAGTTGCAGGCTTTAACCAATTTATTTTAACTCTTGATTTCTTTTGTGAGGGTCTTGAACTTTCATTTTCAGAAACATACTTGGGGATTATTTTAGAAGGAATCTCTAATGTATCACCTGTAGCTTTCCTTTTTGATCTGGTTTGTCTCTGGTTCTCTTCCAGTGACTGGTGTTCCTTAGAGGCTTTAATTTTTTTCTTTATGTTACCAAATTCAATGTCATTTTTTCTTTTCCCATTTCCTTTTGTGAGTTTTTCTTTATAGTCTTCAGAATGCCTCATACTGTCCATCTCTGTGGTGTTAATACCACTCATTTCCTCCTTCTGATGAGATTTTTCTTCTACCTTAGTAGATAATTCTACCACATTTTTTACTTCTTCTTTTTTTAGGAGTTGGCATGTTTCTTGAATGTTTCCCAAAATACACTGTAATACTTCCTGTGCATCATGCTGTAGATATCCTTCATACATAGGGTTGAGTTCCCTATAAATAAAAATTTCCATTTCATCTATTCTAGTTTTCAAGATAGAATATAAAAAACACATCCTTTCTATAGAGAAATTAATTCATTTACAGGGGTATCAAATTATTTTAAAAACCTGAAAACATTTATTCAACTAATTTGAAACTTCTTACCTAAACTTGTAATTAAAAATAAAAACAAATTTTACCTCATATTCATTATCACAAATACTAGTAACAGCTAGCATTTGTATAGTTTACCATGTACCAGGGTTTATTCAAGATACTTTTTATATTAGATGTAGAACATAATTCTCACAATTACCCTATAAGGTAAGTACTGTATCACCATGATTTTACAGATAAGGTAGCTTGCCCAAGGTCAAAGAGATGCAAAGCCAGGACTCAAACCTGCTGTTGGCCACCATGCTATACTGCCCATTAACAAACGTATAACAATTACACCTAGGTCTATTTTTTTTTTTTACTGTTAAGTAATCTCTACACCCAATGTGGGGCTTGAACTTACAACTCTGAGATCGAGTCACGTGCTCTACCAACTAAGCCAGGCACCCCTCACCTAGGTCTATTCTTTAAAAAGTTATTTAGTTTTAAGATTTACCCTGTAACATTAGGTAAGGCTATTTATATATTGGATAATGTTTCATTTAAGACAATACAAAAAAAATCTAATCCAGTGAACTAATAGTTACGCAAACACATACAAGAAAACTGGAATATTTGGCATTTATAGTTCTTATGCATAATATATTTTGACTAAAAACCTACAATTCCTAATCTGAAATCTCTTAGGACCAAATCTGAGAATTCACTAATTTTCAGATTAAAAAAATACATATGGCATGTAATAAATTTATTTTAACCCAAGGGGCAGTATCCCATAATTAAACATATTACTATTCCTATTTAAAAATGTGTGAGTATTCACATTATAAATAAAAATGAACAAAGACTATTAATAGCCTCATACCAATTCACATCTAATGAATTTAGTACCAAACTTACAAAAAGATTTCTAATTTCCAGAGCCTCTGGGATACCAGTGAGTATAGGATCTGTAGTTTCTATTTTCCTGGCCCTTCACTCCCCCTATTTATTCCCATATCACTCTCCCCCAAAGAAAGCAGTAAGCTACTAAGTTGGAATCCTAAAATTACAGGCACAATACCTGAGTGTGTTAAGCAGTCGCCTTGGCTGAGTAGCAAGTTCATCAGTGTATTTCTCTGGATTTAAGAGAAAGCTAGCCTGAAGCTGTTCAACTGAAATGATCAAGGACTGTAAACTGCATATGAGTTCATAACTTGCCAAAGAATCTTCTTTACAATTTCCCTGTCAAGAAAGAAACACACAAACCATTATTTTTATTTATGAACAAATTAAGTACCTTCCCCTTTTCTTGTGTTTCACTAGACAATACTAGCTTTGCTAAATTTAATTTCATTCTAACACTAATTCTATAGAGATATACAAACTTTAAACAATTTTGAGTTTTTGATTATTTTCAATTACAGGGAAGATAATGGTTTTCTGACTGTGTAAATCAAAGGTTGTGAGTGAATTTGAAAACACAATACATAAATAACAGGAGATACAAGGGCATGATAAACTGTGACTGTGATATACAATGTTTATTGGTAAGCAATAAATTAGAGGGCAAGAGAAGACACTGTAAAAGATGACAACCTAGTTAGCTAACCTACAAGAATGGAAAAATTGCCTTTCTTAAAAACACAGGATACTAAGAAATTCCATTTCAGAGAACTAGTCTGTTATCCTCCTCCCAAATCCTGTGTTTCTATTACTTTTTAATTTCTAAGCAAGTTAATTTCCATTACTTTACTTTTTATATATTTTCTGTTCTTTTATTTTTACCTTATCTTTTTTTTTTAATTTTTTTTTTTTCAACGTTTATTTATTTTTGGGACAGAGAGAGACGGAGCATGAACGGGGGAGGGGCAGAGAGAGAGGGAGACACAGAATCGGAAACAGGTTCCAGGCTCTGAGCCATCAGCCTGACGCGGGGCTCGAACTCACGGACCGCGAGATCGTGACCTGGCTGAAGTCGGACGCTCAACCGACTGCGCCACCCAGGCGCCCCTTACCTTATCTTTTTGATTGGCTTCATCTTTCAGGGCTTCTTTCTTCCTTGAAATAATGTTAAATAAGTGCTTCACTCCAGATTTAAAACCAGGACAAAAATATAATACCTATAAAAAGTAAGACTGTCTGAGTGTTTACTGAACAAACAATGTAACTAAAACCATTAAAGTACTATGTTTTTTGTAGAGCATTTTAAAAATTTTTTCAAAATTTTTATTTGAGAGAGAGTGTGCGAAAAGGGGAAGGAGGGACAGAAGGAAACATAGAATCTGAGCTGTCAGCACAGACCCCGATGTGGGGCTTGAACTCAAGAACCGCAAGATCATGACCTGACCCAAAGTCAGACAACTGACTGAGCCACCCAGGCACCCCTGTAGAGCATTTTTAAATGTGCATTAGTTAAAATTCTGAAATTAATACTGTGTCAAAAATTGTTTTGTATTTCATCATAGTAGCTCACTGTCTTCCCTCACTGGCAGCAAAGCAGTGAGCCCGGGCACATATTGCTAGGACGCAGGGTTCTAAGAGTACAATATAAAACAGAGTTCCAAAGGTTAAAATACACATCACCACAGTACTAGGAATAAGGCAGAAAAACCAAGAATTTGTCATCTTCCAGTTAACCAATGTCAATTCAATTTTGCTAGCCCAATTTTATTTATTACTTTCTCCTACCCCAAAGGAAGCTGGTAACATGCAATTTAGAATCATTACTTTAGTCCATTCTAGTTCATTTACAGTCAAAGGCAAAGACCATATGGACAATTAAAATACTCCACTCTGAAATTCTCAAACATTAAATGTTACATCATGCTTTGCCTACTAAAGCTTTATTATATAGCAAAATCCTCAACTTACCTGAAGTATACTGTTAAGATAACAAGTATTGCCGAGATTATTCAGTCCCACAAATGGTAACAAGTTTTCTTTCTTCTCACAGTTTATAGGTGAGGACTGTGCTGCAGGAACAACTTGATCACTATAAAATATAAGCAGAGAGAGGTATTATGAAGTATAGTATCTTAAAGAAACAAAGTGGAACGAACACTTCCTTAGATATAGTCTTTTCCCAAAAATTGTATGAACTGAGATACGGATTTTATTCAGGTGACACTTTTCTAAGAAATCTATACAGGTGCAAAAATTGCTACATACTCAGAATAAAAGTTTTATAAACACTTTAAAACCATTATACACAACAAGCCTCAATTCCATCCTGAGCTATTAATCCCATTTTAGAGAGTAGAAAATTGAGGGACTGGTACTGTGATGAGTTAAACCTACATAATTTTTAAAAGCAGTCTAACTCTGAACAGAAACCTGGAAATAAGCTATGACAATATCTAGGAGAGGATGCACCACCTAAGAGGTCAGGTTCTGGTAAAAGGAAAGAGTAGATAAAAAGAATTACACAGTTGTCCTTCACTTTAAAACGAATTGTTCAAGTTATTCTTTTACCTTATTTTAACAAATAGTAGGTCCTCACAGAATTTTTATTTTATAGCAGCTAGCTACTACCCTGGCACCTCAAAGTGTTTATAGGCATGAATGCTGGTAAACATAAGGTTCACATCTCCTAAACTGATTACTGGGAAATATTAGGAAATTACACATGGGACCAAACCCATTTTAGTCATATAGCAGTGTACCTATTTGTTGAATAGCGAGCTAGTATAGACTCTAATTACAACAACTATATGTAAGTATTCCATTTTGTTCAGATTTCAATCACTAAAGGATTTGCACCAAAAGATTTATTTTTATCTTACTGGCAACTACATACCAATAGGTTTGATAATTCATACACTAGGTTGTCAGGTCTTCTGAACCAAAAAAAAAAAAAAAAAACCCAAAATCACGTTATTTCTTTACCCTTACACAGAATGCGTTACATTACAAATAAGTTTAAATTGAAAAATAATTTTAGCCAACACATATTTCTCCAAGTCAATCTAACTGGCTGACCATCAATGTAAACAGGTTAACATTATGGATGTGATCCTGTGCTGAGCCAGCCAGTTTTGCGGCTTCTAAATTTTTTAACATTTATTTTTGAGAGACAGAGACGGAGCATGAATGGGGAAGGAGCAGAGAGAGAGGGAGACACAGCATCCAAAGCAGGCTCCAGGCTCTGAGCTGTCAGCACAGAGCCCGACACACGGGGCTCGAGCTCGTGCACTATGCACCATGCACTGTGAGATCATGACCTGAGCCGAAGTCGGATGCCTAACCGACTGAGCCACCCAGGCGCCCCCCCCCGCCCCCCCCTTTTTTTGACGATTATTTACAGTTTTGCTGTTTCTACTATACACTGCTAGGTTTGTCTCACTGCTGTGTGTTTTTGCCTCCATAGACTATCAGATCAGAATGGAGGTATCAAAGTTCACTCCTTCTTCACTGATACGGAATTTTAAAAGTACCGAAATATACTTAAGATACATACATTTCAGATCCTCTATATTCAGAAGCCTTTTCTTCATTTTCTTGAGAATCTGTGAAATCCAAGGCTCTCTTAGTTTCCTTTTTCTGAAAAAACTTCAAGGAAAGTCTATTTTTTTTGGATGGGCTACCTTTTGAAAGCCCATGACTTTCACTAGGTATGACACCAGGCATTTTCTCTTCAAATCCCAAGGAGTTGACAAGAATTAACTTATACAAGGATGTTGTAATCACCAATCATATCTGTTAATCACAGAAAAGGTTTCATTATTTTCAATTATCAGCTGTAGGCAGTAAGATCATTAAATTTTGAAAATTTACCAAGGAATGGTACCAATTAGATCTTCACATTTGAAAACCCAATGCTTGATCAATAACAGGCATTCAATGTTTATTGCTTAAACGAAGGAGCTTGTCATTTGTTCTTAGCTTTCTTAAACAAAAATATCAGATACTGAACTTTTATTATTTATTAGCCTATGAGATTAAGGGTCACACCACAAAATACCCCCATTTGAGTAGACCTACGGTAAAGCAGTATTGACTAAGAAGTTAATTTTTATTTTAATTTATTCATTCGGAAAACATTGAGCAACAACCATCTCTAATTCTAAAGCACGAGGTAAAAAAGAAAGGGATGAATGGGAAATTAAGAGTGCTGGAAGTGAAGGAGTCCTCCCTCCAAAGCCTTTTCTAGTTATTAATATGAATACATGAAATAGTCTCTAAAAAAGCTTATATAAAATGTAACTTGCACAAGTCACTATGTTGTACACCAGAAACTAATGTAACATTGTGTCAACTATACTCCAATAAAAAAATATAATTTGGATACAAGCAAAGGCATAGATCTGATTTTCAATTATACCTAAACTTTTGAGTGAAAAGCAATAAAAGATGCAAAGTTGAGAAAATGGTGCAAAGAACTGCTGCACTTTGTGCCACCAAACTGTTACTGACTAGACACAATATACTGATTTTCCAAAACTTCTTTTAAACTATAAATTTTGTTAAATGCTCCCTTGAGTAGAAAAAAAGATTTACGTTTTTTAAACTTTTTTCACTGTTAAAACTTTTGGATGAAAACCCCCCCAGCAGTATTTGTGGTATTTATTTTATACACACGTCCTATTTTCTTAAGATATCGGGGGGAGGGGGGAGGGAATTATCTGGGGTATTAGAGTACAAAACCTCAGCAATGATTTCAATACAGACACAGTAATAGGATGAACAGAGAAACTAACAAAATTCAAACTCCATCTTTACTAACAAGCATTTCACTCCACTATCTCTGATCTGGGAATTCGCAACATTGAACTCGGTTGTGAAACCACACTTTTGAGACTCAACTCAGGAGTAACTGCAAAGTTGACCAATTTCCCCCTCCCCCTCCCCAACTCAATTTACCCTTCTAGCCACTTATTGCTACCGATGGAAAGCTATCACGAACGATAAACCAGTCTACGCGAAGTTGTCAGGGATCTCTAAGCATTAACGATTCTCGTAAAAGATTTTTCTTGGGAGCCAATTCTTATAAATGATGTAAAGTGGATTCTCTAAGACACAGAGTAGTAACCGGACTTAAATAAGCAGAAGAAAAAACGACCAAGCAGTTGAAATAACGGATAGATCCTAAGCAATTAAACCCTCCTGGCTCCCTCAAATCACTAACCATTTAACGTTGCTGAAAATACCACATTTTTACCAGATGCCGTATCTTACACCATTTCTTACTCCTGGCTTTATTACTGGAAAAACTAAAACGTTTCTCCTAGAAGTCTAAATCAAATGTCACAGAAAACACAATAAATCGAACATTAGATACTCTTGAACAAATGACAATATGAACATTCAGTCCCACTAGTTTCAAGTTCTTCCCTTTATAAGACGACAGGACTCAATGCCAGTTTTTCACGAAAAACGTAAAACAAGGATAACATCCTCGACAAAGGCTTAAAAACACGTGGCTTTCTAAATACTTATGGAAAAATTAAGTTACAGTGCGCGATAAAATTTAGCAATTCCCGACACCGGACAACATGCTCTCCCTACGCCGCACCTCTAGGAACGAAAAGTGAAAAGGCGAGGCTGTGCTGCCATCCGTGCCGGTCAGACACAGCCCTGGGTCCTGCGGGAGGCTGGCCGGTGGCGACTCCGGCCCGCACCGCAGCTCCGGGACCCTCGCCCGCGGAATTGGCCTATTGACGCCCAGCCCGCACCTGCCTCCCCGTGTCCCCGCGGCGACAGGAGGGGCGCCCCTCCCTGCCACCGGTGCCCAGAGGGCTCGACTGGCAGCTCCGCAAGGGCGCAGCAGCGAAGCGGTCCCGGCGTCTCCCCCCCACCCCCCCGCGGATCCGACGCCGGGGTCCTAGGGCGACCCCCTTGGGGGCCGGCCGAACTTGTCTCGGCGCCCAGGCACCGGCCTCTCCTCCCCAGGCCCTCCTTACCTGGTCATGGCCCAAAGCACGGTCCGCGGCGGTGACGCCCCGAGTCCAGCCGGGATGTATGTGGGTGCGACAGGTGAGCCCCTGCCCCGAGCCCGCGGGGGCCCCGACCCAAGGGAAAGCTGCCCGGATTGCCCTCCCCGCAGGGGAGTGACCATTCGCTCTCAAGAGCGGGAACCCGGGCTGCCGCTCGGTCCTGCCCTGCGCCGGCACCAACTACATCCCCGGAGCGGCGCCCGCCCCCGCCCTCCCCCGCCCCGGGATGGCGAGGCGCGCCAGAAGTAGTCCCGCTCGCCAAGCGCCTGAACCGCTAGGGTCTTTCCCACTCCACCACCGAGGGGAACTTGGCGCGTTTTCCTCAGTCTCAGGACCCCCGTGTTTTAGCCTCCGCCCGCGCCAGCACTGCGATTGGAGGTGGCGTCCTTCGAAAGTGCCGGTTCTAGTCTCCACGCTGCAGGGACGCGAAAGGCAAGAGCCGCCTCGCGACCGCCACTCGCCCCCCTGCCACGCACGGGGTCCGGAACCAGCTGGAACGGTAGTTTTCCCAAGATCCTAACGGGTTCTGCAGTTTCAAACAGCGCAGGCAGCGTCAGGGGCAGCTCGCGCGGGTCCTCGCTGAGGGCGCGCGCTAGGTGCTGGAGGCCTGGCTGGCGGGCTCGAGCCTCACACCCTTTTTTTTTTTTTTTTTTTTTTTTTTTTAACCATTCGTGCGCGCGAGTTGAGGAAAGGCGTACGGGTCGGGAGACGGGACAGAGAGAAGATGGGACGGACTCCTTCCTCGGGAAGACGACGCTAGGTGCTCAAATCCACCAATCTGCGATGAGCAATCCCCCAAACCTTGTCCCCCACCACCACGCTGAAGGAGCCAATCAGAAGTACCTAGACAAAAGCAAGTGGGTGGGCGGAGGAAGTCTAGCCAATACCAAAAAGAAGACAGGAGGACTCCACCAATCATTGCTGGATATGCAGAGTACCCTTCAGGAGCGGTCCACTCCTTCCGCTCTCATTGGCGTTCGAGTGCGCGCTTTCGCAGCCGACTGTTAAATCTCGCTCCGCGTTTTGTGAATCCTTGACGGTGGGACGCCTCCGCGGGTGCGGTTTCCGGAGTGAGGCCCTCACAATAAGTCCCGCCCCCCCTTTCTTGCGTACACATTCGGGCGGGGTTACTAGGGAGACTAGTTTCGGAAAATGGCTGACGGGTGTGCTTGGTGCTCGGTGCCTGGGCTTTCTGATCGGAATCGCAGCCCCAGCCCCGGGACCATCCAATAGAAACCAGCGCTGTCGTGGATAACAGCGTATTCTCAACCGTATACGGTAGCGCTGAGGCTCCTTCCTCAGCCCTTCCACGCCTCATTTTCTCCCGTTTACTCCTTTCTCTTCCCGGCCAGACAAGGAAACGAAAAGAGCACTTTAAGGCCCAGCTCCGGCTGCGGGTGCTGGAAAGTGTTTTTGCGCGAGCCCTTACTTGGGGCTCAAATGCGGCGAGCCAGGCCTTACCTGATTTTTGCTTCCTTTCGTTAGTATGCTTACCTTAGTGAGGTGACCTCGCAAAGCAAGTTAAGCAGGATAAGTTCAGTTCAAATGCATTTAATCAAGTTTGTTTTTAGGTGCCTACCAAGTTGCAAGGCATTTTTCAAGGCGCTAGGGACACGGCGTGAATGAAATGCATTCCCTGCTCGAAAGGAGCTTTACATTCTAGAGAGGGGCAGAAGTTAAAATGATAGGACATAATGAGTGGTAGAGAAAGGAGATAGAGAGTGGACAGTTTTAGATACGAGTCTGGAAAGACCTCTTTGAGTTGACATTTGAGCTGAATGAAAGTGGAGTGAGCCTTGGAGGAATCTCAGGGAAGAATGGTTCAGGCAGAGAACAAGTTTTTAAAAGTCCAAGCTTCATATGCATATACTGGAAAGAAGCAAGTAGGCTAGGGTATTTAGAGCAAAATGAGCCTAGATGTGATGACTGTGGGAAATGAGAGTAGTGACATCTGCAGGGCTCTGATTAAGCAGGGTAAGGAGATGGAATTCATTGGATGGTTTTGAACTGGGCAGTGGCATAATTTGTAAAGTGGCTGCTTATGGTGGATAGATTGTTGACCTTCAAACATGCAAGCAGGAAAGTTAGCTAGGAGGCTATTTCAGACTTCCAGGAAATAATTTGCCTTGCAATAAGGTGGCAGTAGAAATGTTAAGAACTGGTAGGATTCTGGATGTATTTGGGGTTTTGTTTTTTTATCCTGAGAGAGATCCAGCAGGGGGAGAGGGAGCGAGAGAGAATCCCAAGCAGGCCCTGTGCCACCAGCACAGAGCTGGATGCAGGACTCCATCCCAGGAACCACAAGATCATGACCTGAGCCAAAAGCAAGGGTCAGATGCCCAAATGATTGAGCCACCCAGGCTCCCCAGTTCAGAATATATTTTGAAGTAGAGTGAACAGGATCCCTTGATAGATTGTAACAAAAAAGAGACAAAAATGACCAGGATTATTTTTTCCCCAAAGCAACTGGATAGTGGTTGGCCCTTGCTAAAATGGGGAACATTAGGTAGCAGTGGGTTTGTTGTGAGGTGACATTGTTCTCACACACTAAAACTCAGATGCCTATTTTAAATAGAAGTTGAGCCAACAGTTAGCAAGGTTGGAGCTGAGGGGAGAATTTAGATCAAGTGATATAAATTTAGGAGTCACCAAATGGTATTTAAAGCCACAAGACTGGAAGAAATCACCTAGAGTGGAAATCTTTATCCTAAAACTCTGCAGAGCATTGATGACCATTTCCCTTGCCCAGCCAAGAATCCTAAATCCAAGTAACTGCCTCTTAATTTACCCATCTTAGAATCAACACCCATAACAAATACTCATTTTAAGAGTGAGACTTTAGGGGCGCCTGCGTGGCTCAGTAGGTTAAGCCTCCAACTCTTGGTTTCAGCTCAGGTGAGATCATTATCTCACGGTTGGTGAAATCAAGCCCTACATTGGGCTCTGTGCTGATAGCTTGGGTTTCTCTCCTTCTCCCTCTCTCTCCCTCTCCCTCTCTCTCACTGACTCTATCTCAAAAAAAAAAAAAAAAGTGAGACTTTAAAGGTCCTAATCACTGAATTTATACAAAGAACAGTATGACATGTTCATACTGAACATAAAGTTCAAAGTCACTGCCTAAAGAGAAATTAATGCTGCTATCACTTGGTAAAATAAACTCAAAGTTAGGGTTTGAGCTACTTTCAAGGGATTAATAATTCCTATTTGAGAGCAGAAAAGAAAGCAGCCAACTCATTTTGAAGCCAGTGTAACCCAAAATAGACAAGGACAGAACTAGAAATATAATTACAGGTCAGTCCCTTAGTTTGCCATTGTGTATCATGGACTAGACAATTTCATTCTCTAGTACTAGCAGAATCATTGCTACTTTCAAACTCTACCAGGATAGGTAACCAATTCTAGTTTCCTATTATAATTTTCCTAATTCTAGTTCTCTTTTTTAATTTTTTTTAACGTTTGTTCAATTTTGAAAGAGAGAGAGTGTGTGTGCGAGCAGGGGAGGAACAGAGAGAGAGGGAGACACAGAATCTGAAGCAGGCTCCAGGCTCTGAGCTGTCAGCACAGAGCCCGACGTGGGACTCAAACCCACGAACTGCAAGATCATGACCAGAGCCAAAGTCGGACACTCAACCAACTGAGCCACCCAGCCACCCCTTCTCTTATCTTAACTGAGATCCTATTGTCTGCAGCCACCATTCTTCCTCTATAATATAATATGAGTCAAGATTCAGTTGAAGAGAATAGAATCCACTCCCCTGGTATAAGCAAAAAGAGCATTAAATACTGGGAGTGTTGATTAAATAGACTCAGATTAATTTTCAGGAATGAGTCCCAAAGTCTTCACAGAACTGGCCACCAAGGGAAAGATGACTCTTTTATGATCAGGAAATGAAAACTCCTGAACTACATTGCTCCTGCAATACCTAGGAACCACGACCATCAGAAAGCTGCCCGTGTTGCCAACTCCAGAACCACACTACACACACTGTGGTCTACTCTTGCACAATACATGTGTTCAGTCCTGAATGTTAGAGCCCACAGTACTAGTGGCTAGATATTGACAACTCTGCTAATGCTGCTCCAGAAATACCAAAACCTCCATAACTGTGCTTGTCAATAGCAAGAGCGGGAGCCCATGGATGCATAGCAGGCTTGGTGTATCTGGCAATATAACTGATGCAAAAATGTAAAAGGTCTCTGATCTTTTTCCTTTCACTCAGTACTATGTGGGAGAAATTACAGCTGTAGTTCTTGACAAGATATAATTTTTAAGCCCAAAGACTCTTATTTCCTGGCTTCCATGTGCAGTGCAACTACCTCACTCTTTTTTTTTTTTTTTTTTAATTTTTTTTCAACGTTTTTTTTTTTATTTATTTTTGGGACAGAGAGAGACAGAGCATGAACGGGCGAGGGGCAGAGAGAGAGGGAGACACAGAATCAGAAACAGGCTCCAGGCTCTGAGCCATCAGCCCAGAGCCCGACGCGGGGCTCGAACTCACGGACCGCGAGAATCGTGACCTGGCTGAAGTCGGACGCTTAACCGACTGCGCCACCCAGGCGCCCCACTACCTCACTCTTAATGACAGCTACCTTGGGGGCATCTGAAACAATGGGACTTAACAGGTGGACAGCATTCTTAATCCCATTTTTGTCAGCCTTGTATGGCTGAACGGCAGGCACATTTCCTTGCAAGGCTTTTATTCACAGGCAGTTCCTGTGTGCTTTGACTTAAAGGTATAAACGTAGTTGGTATTTTTTCAGCCCTTCCAAATTATAGAACTCTTAATCCACTTAGATTATAGACAGAGGTCCCCTCTTAGGAAAGCTGAATACCTTTCCATCCCTTCTTGCAGATTGACTAGCTCTGGCCTGAGTTAATCTCTCAAAGAACTTTGCTGAAACTGGCAAAAATTTAAAGCCAGCGAATACCAAGTTCTATAAATTTTACCAATTATTTCCCTCATGCTACAAATATCTTGCAACTGGACAGTAAGGGTCACCAGTTTTCCATGTGGCAATATCTGAGTCTTTACCACACATTGCCCTAATGCTTCCACTAAAGTGACAGTTCATTTATTTTAAGGTCATGTAATGTGCTGTAGGAAGTTTCTAGGGCTCAAATTCTGCATCAGATAGGAATAGGTTAATCTATGAGAAACAGAATATTTTTTTAAGTGTCCTTAGCCAAGATGCACATTTATTTCTTCATCACATAAACAGAGTGCAGAAGTAGGAAGTCTAAATTAGTGGTGATTCCATGACCATCAGGGACCTAATTTCCTCCATTCTCAACATGTGTGGCTTCTACCTTCTGGTCCAGATGGCTACTTAAGTTCCAGCCATCTTGTCTACATTCTAATAAGCAGAAAAGAGAAAAGGGGAAAGATGATCATGCCTCCTCCCTTGAAAAATACTTCCTGGAAGTTGTACACACCACTCCTGCTTACAACCCATGGGCCAGAACTAACTTTATTCTTCGTGTCTGTATGTCCAGTAAGAGGTCATAACATCAAGGAAGAAGTATACAATTGATATTGGAGGACAAATATTCTCTGCTATGCTTCTCCTTTCCTGATTCAATAAAAGATTTCCCTGAGCGCCTGGGTGGCTCAGTAGGGTAAGCATCTGACTCTTGATGTCGAGATCTTGTGGCTGTGAGATTGAGGCCCACCTCTGGCTCTGAGCTGAGTGTGGCACCTGCTTGGGATTCTATCTCTTCCTGTGCCCCTCTCCCACTCGCTTCCTCTCTCTCTCTCTCTCTCAAAATAAAAAACTTAAAAAAAAAAAAAAGATTTCTCCAGGTGGGGGAGCAGAAGATTAAAAAAAAAAAAAGCATATTGTTTGGTACTTTGCAGAAGAGGATGTGCTCGATAACTATGTTTGCCCTAGTAGTAGATATGGACATGATGCCCAGAACACCCTTCAAGGAAGGACTTGCTCCCAAGCTGCGGGGACTATCTCCAATTGTCAGCTCCCTCAGGGTCTACTTCAGCTACAGAGAGAAGCCTTGCCCAAGGTTATGACATTTCCAGGGCAGCCAATATTGGGTGATTGCACAAGACTGGAATAGAAAGGCTCAGCCATTAGGGCCCACCATGGGACACCTCTGATGTATGATATTCACTCAGGAGCTTCTGGGCAGGTTGTTCAAAGCTTTATTACACCTGTATTAGAATTCGACTTCTTTCTCTGCCCAGTCCTGCTTCCTCTCCCTTCCATATCTTCTATGCTCTGTCCCAGTGTCTGCTTCCCAAGAACCCTACCTGTGATAACTGGTACCAGGATTGGTTGGAGAGAGTAGACAATAAGATGGAATTTGGGAGACGGATTATGGACCACCTGCTGATGAAGCACAGGCAGCCCCTGGCACAAGGTGATAGTCCAACTGGGGTGATATACCAGGTGGAAGGGAACACCAGAGGTGTGACATTTCAGGCATTTGAGATATTGGTAAAAGAGTGATAAGAATAACAGAACTGGATGGCTATTACTAAGCTCCACTGGTTACAGAAAAATAATGAACAACTGAGGATAGGTAATAGGCAATTGCAAGTGAGGAATGAAAGCCAGAGAACCTCTTTATTGTACACACACAAAAAAGGTCTCATTAGCAGGGAAGGGGTGGAGAATGACAAGCAACAAGACTCAAACTTTAGAGTGGCTAAAATATGGTTAAATAACCAAAAATGGCAGGTCTGTTGTGCCAAGGTCAGGGCCATGATTGAGAAAATCTAGCATTCCAACACATGGAAGGGACATCTGGGTGGTGCTCCTAAAGATTTTCAATCCTCGGGCTCCTCAGATGCCTAGTGACTGTGGCTCACTCCTCCCTACCAAGAACTGTCACTTTCCTGTGCTAGAAGACTTTGCAGAGGCTTCTAACTGGAAGGCAACATGTTTCCCCCTCCCGTAGTAGACCCCCCTCCCCCCTGCCGCCACATGCACACACAAATCTTCTGGCCACTAGGCCTATAATTAGGGCTTATAGCATAACCTAGTTAAGAAGTGCTGTGCCTAATAATGGAGGTAGAGGACTATTCCCCAAAAAAGATGTAAGACCTAACCAGCATGTACCACCAGGAGCTTGGGGACTATGCATGGGACTGGATTCACAGAAGGCTTGATAAAGGAGGCCAGACCATAAAATGGGATAGGGAGAATTCTATTGATGGTGGAGCACTCCCCCAAAATATTTAACATCCTGGCCAGGGTCTCAAGAGTTGTGTGAACTCACTGCTATGATGGCTTCTAGAAGGATGAAAAACAAAAACAAAAACAAAAAACAAAAACAGTGACTTTGACTAAAACTGAAATGCCAGAAGTGCTAGGGCAGGTAGATAGGACATGAAAAGATAAAAAGGCTCAAGGAAGTGAATATGTTAGAATGGATGTGCTATGTACAGCCCAAAGGTTATGATAATTCTGTTCTGAAGGACAGCTCAGAGGCCATTTATCAAGGCCATAAGGAATGCATTGGTTCAAAGGGCAGGAATACCACTCAAAATTTGTGGTGATTCTCTGCAAGTCATGGCTGAAGGTAGTAAAGGCCTCTAGAACCTGGTTCACTGATAGCAATGCATATGCCAGGACCCCAAAGCAGTAGAGGCCAAGTGGTAGTGCTCAATGACCAGAAGCCAGGAAATTACAAGTATTATAATGTGGACCTAACCCACACAGTTATGGAAATGGTTAACAGGACACGGTATCCTTAGGGGCAAAACAGGCAGCCAACAAAGGTCCTATTTAGTTTGTATCAGCAGAAGAAAAAATCAAGGATAATGACCAGGAGAGTAAAATCCTTCATTCAATAAAGTCACCCACTGTTCCTTAATCCATTTGCACACCTGAGTTAGTTTATAGACCTGGAATCTACTGACTGAAGACGGCCTCAGGAGGAAGGACCCTATTACATTTCAAGTATAAATGGTAATGATTTTCCTAGCCCATCCCCAAAGTATCTTTTGTCATTTACCTGTGTAATTGTACCTTGAGGAAATGGGAATACCCAGACATTTCAAGGACTGTTAGACACAGGGTCTGAATTGACACTGATACCCAGAGACCAAAAGCATCATCATGACCCTGTTAGAGTGGGAGCATAGAGACCAGTTAATAGATGACAAGGTCTGGCTCAGAGTGGGTCCATTGGGTATGTGGTCTCACCCAATGGTCATTTCCCCAGTCCCCAAACTATAATGGGATTCACATATTTGACAATTGGTACAAACCCCTTGGGATGTTTGCCTGTGAAGTAAAAAAGCCATCATAGTGCAGAATGCCAAGTCGGGGTCTCTGAAATAGCCTCCCCTCCCCAGCCAACCATGGCACCAGAAGTCAAAATAATACTGTATCTCAAGAAGGGATGGCTGAAATTAGGGCCACTCTTAGGAGTTTAAAGGATACAGAGTTGCAGATTCCCATCATAGCTCCATTTAACTCGTTATGTGGCCATGCAAAAAATAGATGGTCTCTGAAGGATGACAGCAGATTACTGTAAAGCTCAACCAATTAGTAGGTCTGATGGCAGCTGCCGTGCCAGATGTAGTGCACTTGCTAAAGTAAATTAATACAGCCTCAAGTATTTGGTGCACATCGTTGATTTAGTGAACGCATTCTTTTCTATTCCAATCATAAGAAAGGATCAGAAACAGTTGGCATTCCCACAAAACAGACAAAAGTACACATTTACAGTGTGGCCCAGGGCTATGTTAACATTCCTATCCTGTGTGATAAAAAAAACCCGAAAGAGGTCTGCACCTTCTGGATATCCTGAAGCACATCCCATAATCTCTGACATCAATGACTTCCTGCTGATTGGGCAGGATGAGCAAATTATGCTGTAACAATCCCGGGAGAATTAAAAGACTAGAAGTGCACATGTGTGGTGGTAGAGTGCAGAGGAATGTGCAGAAGAAAGCTGACTCCTTGCCTTTCGTATCAAGAAGTCAGTAGATAATGGCTGACTGAAAAACCAAGAAGTAGAAATATGAGTATGTTATTTAGATAAGTGGAGGTAAATACCAAAGAATCAGCTTAAAGTTGAAAGTAGTTGCCTTGAGGGAAATGAAGTCTTGTTGGAAGCATTTAACTCTTTAAGTCAGGCACATGTATAACTTTGAAAAAATTAAAAAACTAATATATATACGATATATATATAATATATGTGTATATTATATATATCGTATATATATTATATACATATAATATACGTATATTATATATATTATATATTACACACACATACATATTTAAGCACTGTAAGTGAATTATTTACTGATTTCATCTGCTGGGAAAGGAGTAAATAGAGCAAATAGGCTCAACAGGAATAGATTATTTGAGATTGGAATGACCGTTCTTCCAACCTCACCTTCTGGGTGCTAGTTAAAAAAAAAAAAAAAAAAGGCTCAGTATGTGAACATTTGGCTGTAATCCAGCATCTTTAGTAACCACAAAAGGCAACCAACCTCAAAACAGCTAGTAAAACCACTATTCAGTAGTTCAATTTAAATAAATGATTCTTTCCACAAATTAAAGTCTGTTTAAAAGGTAAAATCCACTTGGCTTCAAGATTTAAAATTTTTGTTTCCCAATCTACAGCCCCAGGGTCAGGTGGAATGACTTCCCTTGCCTATTCAGGGAATGCCTTGCTCCACTTCTTTAATGTTTGGTAACAATTTAGTAGAGGAATGTCCGGTAAGGGGGTGGGTGCTGTGGGGGTAGCAGGAAGTCTCACGAGCCTATTTATATTTTACGGAAAGGGAGTCTTGTCTTTCTCATACCATTAAGATTCTCTTATCCTTTGTATATTTAACCCATCCTGAAGAGAGATCTACAGTTAAACTTCCATATTTTTTTCTACTCTGAATAAAGTTTACTTTAATAAAGTACTAAGTACTTGGAGAGGAAATAAATTCCAAGAGAGTATTATTATGAGTATTATTATGGACTCATGGCTTTTTATAGTCTTAACATGTTTTAATTAAGTATAATTCTGATTGGATTTTTGAAGCAAATAAGATTCCTGTTTTAACCCGTGGGGACTCCTTTTAAGCAGGTTTCCAGGTCTCTGAACATTTTTTTAATGTTTATTCATTTTTGAAAGAGAGAGAGAGAGCATGAGTGGGAGGGGCAGAGAGAGAGGGAGACACAGAATCCAAAGCAGTCTCCATGCTCCGAGCTGTCAGCACAGAGCCCGATGAAGGGCTCAAACTCACAAACCACAAGATCATGACCTGAACCGTAGTCGGATGCTTAACAGACTGAGCCACCCAGGCACTCTGGTGTCTCAACATTTTGAAAGCATCCTTGCCTTCTAGCGATTCCAGGTCCATCTTTAAAAATATTTTCTTACTCACTTGAATGTACTATATAATATGTTGTTTTTACCATATTACCTGTTTAAAAACCACAATATTATTATACACCATAATTAAAAAAAATAAATCTAAGTAAGTCATAAGTCAGTGTATACTACTTTGCCATTTCATTCTGGGCTTTTAAAAGAGTGCATGTATTTTTCAATCAGAGAAGAATACAGTTGGCTCTAACATGAGGATTGTATGATGATTATCTTTCAGCCTAACTAATTCAGATTTAGATTTTGTGTAGGTCTTGGTATGGAGCCACCCCAAAACTTGGTGGCGTAAAATAACAATTTCTTATTTCTCATGATTCTGTGGGTTGGCTACGTTCCCTTGGAGGATGCATTCAGCTGGGACGGTCACCCGGGAACTGGAATCAGTGGGGCTGACTAGGCTTCCCTCTCCCTCGGATGCTCCTCCTCAAAGAGGTGGCATGAGGCTTCTCCACACAGTCATGGTAAGCAGAGTTCCACGAGGGCAAAACCCAGTGTACAAGCATGTACCAACCCTCTGTCTGTATTACTTCTTTGGCCAAAGGAAATCCCATGGCCAAACCCAAAGTTAAGGGTTTTCATAAAGGCATGGATATGGGGGAGGAGGGGGGTCCTGAGTCACTGGGGTCATTAATATAACAAATTACTCCAATCTTCCTGTGAATATTATCTTAAAGTAGAAGTCCTATCACTCAGGGTGTTAACCTTAAAAAATAAAACTGCTAGTTATTTTACCAGCAAGAATGGTTTTGTCCAGTAATAGCAGAGAATTACAATCTAGAACAAACTAAAGCAAAATCATAGGCAAATCTAGAGAACGAAGGAATGGAACCCTTTTTTATAGAGGAAAGGGGAAGCTGGGAGGGCTATTATAAGCAAAAAGTCCATTGGAGTAAACTGGGATTTCAAAGTATAGTAGCTTTTCATTGGCTGACTTCTGACAGTCACTCATTGGCCGGGCTGTTGCCAGGGGAGTAAGAAAATCTTTCTTCCTTCTGCTGGGATGGAGTAAAGCAGTATCCACTTGCAAGGTCCCTCTCTCTTCCTGTTGGTTCTGCAGCTGCCAAGGAGTGCCAGTGTGTAAGAGCACTCCCTTTGCTGGCCTCCCAGCTTCATTCTAAATGATAATCCCTATTATTAATTTTCATATTTCACCCTTTTGTTCAAGATCTTTCTTTAAATTTTTTTTTTCAACGTTTATTTATTTTTGGGACAGAGAGAGACAGAGCATGAACAGGGGAGGGGCAGAGAGAGGGAGACACAGAATCGGAAACAGGCTCCAGGCTCTGAGCCATCAGCCCAGAGCCTGACGCGGGGCTCGAACTCACGGACCACGAGATCGTGACCTGGCTGAAGTCGGACGCTTAACCGACTGCGCCACCCAGGCGCCCCACCAAGATCTTTCTTTGAAAGCATCACTGATCAAGAGTTAGATTCTCCATATTTAGTAGTTTTGTCCCTCAGTGCCAAGAAGAATCTTTCCTAGTTGTCATGTCCCATGTCAAAGAAAAGGAGCATAGCAGCTGAAAAACACTGAGGCCACATCTGAGTAACAAGGAAGGTTGGGGGGGAGACCTCTTAGGCACTTCCCATCTATAGTCCATATTTATTAAAACTGTAAGTGTTGGAGATCGTCTCAAAGCATCAAACCAGCATCGCCTTATTGGGTACATCATTTAAAAAACTTTTGACAGGTGACAAAATACAAAACTTAAAATAATTATATAAAACAGAAGAAGTAGAAGTAACATGAGAATTCCAAATCGTGCATGATGGTTCTACACCAGGACTCTAGGTGTGAAAGTAGCCAACTGAGATATTTATTGGCACTGATTATTATTATTTAGGGGAAAAAGGCTCTCTCATGATGGTAAACCTGTAGTCATGTATGTCTCCTAGAAACCTCTGCCTAAAGCAACCATGAACACAAAATAGTGAATACTGCAAAGGCACACTACAGAATTAACTGAGTGGATTTGGGAAGATACAGTACAGGTATAAATAGGAAGCAATAGCTGATGAACTTTTTGCAAAACAGCAAAACTGCAAAAGTGTTTTTGAAAAAGTGTCATCTCAAAAGAACTGTTTGGAACCAAATGTGTTCTCAGTGATATTGTAGAGTTGTAAATTCAGAAACCATGAATTTGGATAAGAATCCAGAATCAGTTAATGGTTCAGATGAGAAAAGGCTTTTTGTGAATTCTAAATTTTCCAAGCCTTCAGAAAAAGCAAGTGAAAATTAATTTGTCATAGGATCATGATGAGGCTATTTCCAAAAGATGGTTAAGAGGTTTCTTCCTTTTGTATGAATTTGAAAAAGCAGATAAGAGAATGGTCTTTCCACAAAAGAGACAGAAGCAGCAACAATGAGAAAAAGGTATACAGGCCTGGTCCAGACATCCTGGGAAAGCTGTCCCATCAAATGTCATCTGTTTTGATTCCCGGAAATCTTTACTTTTAGGTCATCAGATGATGTGCAGGTCCAGTCAGGGCTTGTTGCTTTCTTTAGATGTGTCACATGAATCCAAGAGTCTATTTCCCCAATTTTGGTGGCATAAAGGTTGGTTAGAAGTTCCTAATGAAGGCATTTCCAGTGAGGTTGAAGAGAGTCTTTCTGGAGGTGTCTTTTGAAATCTCCATGTTGCCAAGGCATGATGTTTAAGGTTTTCATCTCCTGGGAGTGCACAGTGAAAAGATCGCTCTACCAAAGCATGGTTAGTTTTAATAGAAGAAATTGGGCCTTTACAATATTGAAGTATATCTCCTTTTATCAACTGTGGGTCAAAGGAGGCAGAGGGCAAGTGCATTGGATGCCTATGACTGTCTCAAAGGATGAAAGTCTGTGAGTTCCCAAGGGGGTGGGACTGAGATTTAAAAGGAACAACGGCAATCCTTTCGGCCAATGTATTTTGAGGGTTTCCACAAATTTTCCCAACTGAGTCTTAATAGTGCCATTAGTGTGTTCCACTAACCCTGAGGATTGGTGATGGTATGCACAATAAAAGCATTGTAAAACTGGCCAAACAGCACAGGCTTGTTGAAGCGCCTGACTGGTAAAAGGGGTTCCCCGATTGCTATGAAGTTCAAGAGGGGTTCTCCAGGCAGAGGTAATCTTTTCTTCTAAGGTTTTATTTGTAAGTAACCTCTACACCCAATGTGGGGCACAAATTTACAACCCCAGGATCAAGAGTTGCATGCTCTACCAACTGAGCTAGCCAGGCATCCCAGGGGTAATCTTTTCTAACAGAGTTTTAGCAACAAAGGAAGCGTGGCCTGTCTACAAGAGAAAGCTTTGGTCCAGAGAGAAAGCATACAAATTATGACTAAAACATATTTATGTCCATGAGATGGGGAAGCTCTATGAAATCCATTTGTACGAACAGGTTTCTTTGGATTCTGCTTTGGACAGGTTGAACAGCTGAGGTAGGCACTTTTTGTGGCCTTATTAGTATTTCCCCACCAATATTGATTTATAAATGCTATTATTTTGTCAGTAGACGAATGGTTTAATGCATGTTCAGTGCTAGTGGGACTGTTAGAATTTCTGGTAGGGGCTGGATTCTTATTTGGTCCAAACCAGACTTACTAGTTTTCCAATATTGTTTTTCCCTCTCTGGTGCTAATTGTTGGATATCTCTTATTGTCAATTTCTCCAAATTATCATTCCTTTGGACCATAACATAGGTTTGCTTACTGGTTTCATTTGACCTCCAGGGAGATGAGTCTGGAATGCCTAGGAACCTTAGTGATAGCCAGAGAAGTCAGCAAAAGTATGGCATCTAATAAATTCTGGACACAGGAAACATTTTTAATTTTATCCCCATTGGAGGTAAGGAAACCTTGTTGTTTGCATAACATTCCAAAGTCATGAGCTTCCCCAAAGGCATACTGACTATTGGTGTGAATGTTTGCGGGTTTCCCCTTGGTTAAGGTACAAGCTCGAGTCAGGGCATGTAACAACTTGTTGGGCTGAAATAGCCAAAGGTAAAGGTGCTACCGCAATGACTTCAAAAGGAGTAGCAATAGCATACCTAGCACAATACTTGCCATTTTCATCCCTTAAATAAGAGCCATCAATAAATCATGAAAAATCTGCATTGGTTAGAGGAGTTTCCTGTAAATTGCCACAGAGAGTCAAAGGTAATCTCTCAGCATAAGCAGTAACTGAGGGGCTTCATTTGGATCCAAACATTGCCCTTGTTTCAAGATCAGATGCAGTTAAGTACCGAATCTGAGTTTAAGAAGACTGCCAAAAGTTTTCTGTCTTCCGGTGAAGAGGTTTGAGAAGGAGAGCAGAGAAGCAAATCATCTGTGTATTGTAACAAAGTGGAGACTGCAGAAAACTTTCTGTCATCCAAACCAATTTTTAGGGTTTGTGAAAAATAAAGATTCTGCAAGATCCTGGGGCATGTCTGTCCAGGTGTATTTCCATTCTTCCCAAATGAAAGCAAAAAGATATTGGCTACCCTTATCAGCTGGAATACTAAAAAAAATGCACTGTATAGATGAATTACAGTGAAAAATTTGCTTTCAGTGGGAATGGATGTCAAGAGCCTATGGGGGTCAGGAATAACCGGGGGCCAAGAATAACAGGAGTAACAGGGTTATTTGTTGCTCAGAGGTCCTGGACGAACCTGAAGCCTCAGACATTGGGTTTTCTCACAGATAAAAGTGTGATATTATAGGGACTAGTGTAGAGGATAATGAAGCCCTGAGCCTTGTAATCTTTTATTATGGGCTTGATGTCTTGAAGAGCTTCTTTATTTATAGGGTATTCAGGGGGGAGCTTTTGAGGAATTGATGTGAATCTTGATGGGAGGTGCACTGTGGATTGTGCCAATACCAATTCAGGATTTTGCCCATAAAGAGGATGGTAGCTAATCCAATAGGAACAAATAACCAGTGTCCCCAGACTCAGCTGTACAGTGTTGTTGGAGATGGAACAAATAAAAAATGTTGAAGGGAATAGGTTAGAGACAGGGATCTGTCAAAGTTTATTAGAGACCCCTGCTATTTGAACTGTTTTTGTATTCTGAGACAGGCGCTGCTTTATAGCAGTGGGGCTGAGCACCAAGTCTGTAGCTCTGGTGTCAATACTGAGAGATTCATTCCCAAACTGGAGAGTGGATTCTGCAAGCTGATTAAGAGAAATTCCCATCCCCCCTACTGGGAATTGGGAGGACATTGGAAAGGCTGACTGGAGGGCTGAAGTTACCTGGAGCTCTTAAACTGGCAGCAATCTTCGTGCGCCTGAGGGACTCAGTCAGTTAAGCATCCAACTCTTGATCTCGGTTCAGGTCATCATCTCACAGTCCGTGAGTTTGAGCCCTGCACTGGGCTCTGTGCTGACAGCGTGGAGCCTGCTGCTTGGGATTCTGTCTCTCTTCTCTCTCTCTGCCACTACCCTTGCTTGTTCTCTCTCTCTCTCTCTCTCTCTCTCTCTCTCTCTCTCAAAATAAATAAATAAATAAACTTAAAAAATAAAATAAAATAAATTGGTAGCAATGTTTTTTCCCCAACACCCTGGCTCTTTGCAATAATAGCAGAAACCAGGAGGTTTGGTTAGTTCAGGGGCCTTCATTTGCCAGAGTTAAAATTAAGCATTTTAGTGGTCTTTCTCTTAGGTGACTGATTTATCTAGGATATGAGTGAGCCAGTTTATCAAGTTAACTAAATCTGAAATGGGTATAGGTTCCGATTCCATCTTGGTCCTTTTAACTAAAGGAGAAAGATCCTGGTTCAGCCTATTTATAAGCCAAAAGTTAAATGCTACCCAAGTGGATTCAACATCTAAAGGAAGACCAGATTCTTTAAAAACAATTTAGAGTCTTTTGTAATAGCTTTGAACAGGCCCATCATGCTTTTGTGTGCAATCCTGAAATGTGTTCCAATCAGCAGGCTTAGGAAAAGCTATTATAATTGCTCTGTGGAGATTTCCAGCGAGTATTCTAGCCATCTTGCCAAAAGTTTGGGGTTTGTTTCTCTAAATTCGCTTCAGGATGTTCCCATTGGGTTAGTTCCATCCGATGTTTGGCCTGGTCCTCACCAACAAGCATGTGGACTAATTGATAGAAATCTGAGAAACCAAGTTGGTGAGTCTGAATAACTGTTAAATTCTTCAGCAAACTTATGGGGGGCCCTCTGTCACTTTAGGAAACCCTTTAACTGTGGTTTGCGATTCAGCCCTAGTCTGGGGGAGATAAAGCTTAAGAGTATATTTAGATCCTCAGAAGAGTTAACTTTAAAGAGGCAATTTTTAATAGGTTCAGGAGAGGAGAAAGCGGAGAGAGATTTAGAGGAAAAGAGAAATTTGGCAGAGAGAAAGAGGAAAATGGTGCTGGAGGCAGGGCTTGAGCACAAGGTGGCTGCCATATGTCTGTAGATGAAGATAAGGGAGGGGAAAGGAGGTCTCAGGAGCTATTTTGATTTCTTTCAATTGTTTGTTTGCCTCAGTTAATTTAGAAATAGTATTTTGTTAAGAGGCAAACTTAGAATCCTGAAAAAGTTTGGAAGCTTCATGTTACCAATTACAATAGGCATCCCATTCAGTTATCTGTTTCTTGCCTGTTTCTTGCATAGTTTTCTAATTCATTTTTTGAATAAAACAAGTCTGGGGAGATTGAAAATTCCCCATAATGGATGTTGGTGTCCCAAATTACTTTTGGTAAAGTTAGTCCATTTAGTTATACATGTGCATGAAGTGGACCATGGTTTTTAGACATAAAACTGGCCAGAGTCCCAGTAAAGGAAAGTGAGGCACCCTCAAAGCATTCTGATGGCTGGGGTTCCATTTCTTGAAGGTTTTTCTCTAAAGCAAAGATAAAAATTCCTATACAGCAGTTTTAACAGGAACAGCCTGGTTCCAGAAGGAATCAGACCAAAGGTCAGCACAGTTCCAATAGGAACAGCCCAGTGCAGAAAAGGAGTTGGATCAAAGGCCAATACAGTTCTAACTGGCACAGTGCCAACAGAAACAGTCTGATTCTCAAAAGGAGTCAGACTGAAGGTCAAATTAGTACTCCCAGAAAAACAAGGCCTTAACAGAGATCCTGACTAAAGCCTAGAGGACTTGAACACAAAGAGAGCAAAGCTGAAAATCCAGGAGAAAACTCACCCTCAAACTCCAGGGTCAGTGAGAAAGCAGTGAGCTCAGTTGGTTCTGTGGGTACTGGTACCTGTTTGCTCACCTGCTTTGGGGCTGTTGGGGGCCTCTCTGGATTGCACTTCGTATCACCAGGTAATGTTAACCTGAAAAAACAAAATTGCCAGTTATTTTACCAGCAAAAATAAGTTCATGTGGGAATAGCAGAGAATTGCAATGTGGGATAAGGAAGCTAAGGCAAAACCATAGGCAAGCAGGGAGAACAAGAAAAGACTGCTCTTTTATAGAGGAGAGTGGGAACCTGGGAGGGCTGTTACACACAAAGTCCACTGAATTAAACTGGGAGTTCAAAGTATAGGGGCTTTTCATTGGATGAGTTGTGACAGTTTCTCATTGGCTGGGCTGTTGCAGGGGGAGGAGGAAAAACTTTCTTCTTCAGTTGAGATAGGGTAAAGTAGCATCCAAGCGCAAGGTCTTTGGGTCTGCAATTGACAAGGAGTGCTAGGGTGTGAGAGCTCTCCTTGTTGGCCTCCAGATTCCATTCTAAATGAGTTTCCTTGTATTAATTTTCACAAGGGATATATCAGACAGATGACCTAATTTTGATATAGAATTTTATATGAGATTTGGTGTAAGTATCCCTTTAACTATAGGGTTTTTAAAATATGCAAATATATATTTCCTAGTATTATTTTTAATCTTTTATTGCAGGCAGTTAATGTTGAACATTAATTTTTATGCTTATTTAAAATTTTTTTTTCTCCAAGTTTTTATTTCAATTCCAGTTAGTTAACAGTCAGTATAGCATTAATTTCAGATGTAGAATTTAGTGATTCATCACTTACATACAACACCCAGTGCTCATGACAACCAGTGCCCTCCTGAATACCAATCACCCATTTAAACGCCACCCGCCCCTCTCTGGTAACCATCAGTTTGTTGTCCATAGTTAAAAGTTTGTTTTCTGGTTTGCCTCTCTCTCTCTTTTTCCCCTCCATGTTCATCTGCTTTGTTTCTTAAATTCCACATATGAGTGAAATCATATGGCATTTGTCTTTCTCTGACTGGCTTATTTCACTTAGCATAATACTCTCTATCTCCATCCACGTCATTGTAAATGGTAAGATTTCATTATTTTGATGGCTGAGTAATATTCTAGTGTGTGTGTGTGTGTGTGTGTGTGTGTGTGTGTGTGTACACATACATACCATTTCTTTATCCATTCATCAGTCAATGGGCATTTGGGCTTTTTCCATAATTTGGCTATTGATGATAGTGCTATTTAAACATCTGGGTGCATATATCTCTTCAAATCTGTATTTTTGTGTCCTTTAGGTAAATACCTAGTAGTACAACTGTTGCAATGGTAAGGTGGTTCTATTTTTAGCTTTTTGAGGAAACTCCATACTATTTTCCAGAGTGGCTGCATCAGTTTGCATTCCCACCAACTGTGTAAAAAAGAGGATCCTCCTTTCTGTGCATCCTCTCAAACACCTGTTGTTTCTTGTGTTGTTAATTTTAGCATTCCAACAGGTGTGGAGTGATATCTCATGTAGTGTATCTCATTTGTATTTCCCTGATTATGAGTAATGTTGAGCATCTTTTCATGTGTCCATTAACCATGTCTATGTCTTCACTGGAAAAATGTCTATTCATGTCTTCTGCCCATTTATTTATTAAAAAAAAGTATTTTAATGCTTATTTATTTATTTTTAAATGTCTATTTATTTTTGAGAGACAGAGAGAGATAGAGCACGAGTGGGGAAAGGTCAGAAAGAGAGGGAGACACAGAGTCCGAAGCAGGCTTCAGGCTCTGAGCTGTCAGCACAGAGCCCGATGTGGGGCTCGAACTCATGGATCGTGAGATCATGACCTGAGCCAAAGTCAGATGCCCAACTGACTGAGCCACCCAGGTGCCCCTATGTTTACTTATTTTTGAGAGAGAGTGAGAGAGACAGTGTGAGCAGGGGAGCGGCAGAAAGAGAGGGAGACACAGAATCCCAAGCAGGCTCCAGGCTCTGAGCTGTCAGGACAGAGCCCGATGCAGGGCTCCAACCCATGAACCATGAGATCATGACCTTTGCTTAAGCTGGACACTTATCCCACTGAGCCACCCAGGTGTGTCTTCTGCCCATTTTTAAACTGGATTATTTGTTTTTTGGGTGTTGAATTTGATAAGTTCTTTATAAATTTTGGATACTAACCCTTTATCAGATATGTCATTTGCAAATATCTTCTCCCATTCTGTAGGTTGCCTTTTAGTTTTGTTGTTTCTTTCACTGTACAGAAACTTTTTATTTTGATGAAGTCCCAATAGTTTATTTTTGCTTTTGTTTCCCTTGCCTGAGGAGACGTATCTAGAAAGAAGGTGCTACTGCTGATGTCAAAGAGGTAACTGTCTGTGATCTACACCTCTAGGATTTTAATGGTTTTCTGTCTCACATTTAGGTCTTTCATCTATTTTGATTTTATATTACAAAGCTATAGTGATCAAGACCGTATGGTACTGGCACAAAAACAGACACATAGATCAATGGAACAGAACAGAAAATCTAGATAACGAACCCACACCTATATGGTCAACTAGTCTTAGACAAAGCAGGAAAGACTATCCAATGGAAAAAAGAGTCTCTTCAACAAATGATGTTGGGAAACCTGGACAGCAACATGCAAAAGAATGAAACTGGACCACTTCCTTACACTATTTTTTTTAATGTTTAAAAAGTCTTTAAATAAATATAGCTACTTCTTCTACATTCCAATTAAGAATTTTTAAAGGCAATTTAATATTAACATACAATAAAATTAATATTGTAATTAAGAATCATCATAAACACCACAGTTTAGAAACTACCCATTAAGATTAAAGAAAATACTTTGTACAGGTTTGCATTTTATATTTTCATATGTAATTATAAGAGCTAATATAAATGAGAGTGGGTGTGTGAATGATATTATATCTCAACTGTAATATGTTTACCTTACACTTATACTTAAGTATCATCACAAATATTTTAGTTACTTTAACTTTAGAGAAAAATTTTGAATCTTTGCAAGGGAATAAAATAAACTATGTTGGTGTTTCCAATTTTTTATTTTTTTAAGATTTTTTTTAATGTTTATTATTTTTTTTTGAGAGAGAGAGAAAGAGAGAGAGAGAGAGAGAGAGAGAGAGAGCGAGCGAGCGAGCAGGCAGAGAGGGAGACACAGAATCTGAAGTAGGTTCCAGGCTCTGAGATGTCAGCACAGAGCCCAACTTAGGTCTCAAACTCACGAACTGTGAGATCATGATCTGAATGAAAGTCGGATGCTTAATTGACTGAGCCACCCAGGTGCCCCTAAGATTTTATTTTTAGTTTTTGGTGTTTTGTTTTGTTTTGTTTTGTTTTGAGAGAGAGAGAAAGAGAGGTGCAAGTGGTGGTGGGGAGGGGCAGAGGGAGAGAGAGAATCCCAAGCAGGCTCCATGCTTAATGCAGAGCCTGATGCATGGCTCAATCCCATGACCCTGGGATCAAGACCCAAGCTGAAATCAAGAGTTGGACACTCAACTGACTGAACCACCCAAGCACCCCTAATATTTTTTAAAAATTTTTAATGTAATCTCTACTCCCAACATGGGGCTCAAACTCATAACCCTTAATTTGGCCAACATTTCAACAATTGCTAGGGAGAGGATGGAAAAGATAAGAACTGACAACATCTGCATAATCAAAATTTCCCTTATCTCCGGAGGCAAGACAGACACAATTCTATATTGTAAAACTCCCATAAAAGGGATAGTTTTGACATTTTTCCACTTCAGTCTTTTAAGGAAGCTTGAGATAACCTGATATAAGAACCACAAGCACTGTCACCAAGCAGCTATATTTATTAGAAATCCCTCATGTTCCTTGTTCAGACCTTTTAAACAGACATAGTACAAGTTTAGTTAACACAAATTTAGCTAGCATTTGCTTGAAGAAGCAGGATTCCACAGAAGGAAAAACTATGTATCTGGTAGAGCAAGACAAATTTCAGGAATTTTCAAAAAATTACCCATCATAGATTTCTACCTGCTACATAGTAACTTTTGTTACTGTCCCACACTTCTTCCTTTTCACCCATTTAGCCTGCTTTCCAGATATTTTTTATTCGTTATGAACTATTTGAGAGACATGGAATACACAAGACACGAATATAACTTGTGGCACAATAATAAAATGAGCACCTGTGAAACCACAAACCAACTGAAAAGCTGGGTGTCAGTAGATCTGAAGTTTCCCCATTGGGCCCCTTCCCCATTCCATCCTCCAGCCTTTCTCCCTAGGTAACCACTACTTTGCATTCATTCTCCTCTTATCTTTATAATTCTATCAAATATACATGTGCATTGGAATAACTTATCCCATCATATTTGGTATCAAAGTTTATATAAGTTGTAACATTCTATAGCTTGATTTTTATTTTTCATGTTGGAGGGCTTCAGCTATGTTATTGGATATAGCTGTAGTTGACTCATTTTTTTTTGAGGTTGTGTGCTACTCTATTGTGTGACTATGTCACAGTTTATTTATCCATTCTCCTATCAGTGAACATTTGAATTATTCCCAATTTTTTTTCCCTTTAATAGGTATCCATGTATATCTTGTAGTAGACACATGCACCTGTTCATGGTATATGTCAACTTTGCTAGATAATGCCAAACTGTCTTCCAAAGTGTTTATACTAGTGTACTCCTACACAATGTACAAGAATTCCTGGTTCTTTTCATCCTCACTTGAGACATCCAACACTTGAGACTGTCAAATTTTTTAACTTTAATTTAAAACCAGAAGATATAAAACAGTAACTCATTGGGCGCTTGGCTGGCTGAGTGGGTAGAGCGTGTGGCTCTTGACCTTGGGGTTGTGAGTTCGAGTTCCACACTGGATATAGAGATGGCTTAAACAAATAAATTTTAAAAAGAAAAAAAAACCAGTAACTCACTGTGGCTTAAATTTGTATTTTCCTAATAAGTAATGAAGCTGAAGAGCTTTTTATGTGTGCTAGTTTGCCATTTGTATATTTTCTTTTTATAATTTTTCATGTGTATTTATTTATTTTGAGAGAGAGAGAGAGAGAGAGAGAGAGAGAGAGAGAGAGCGCACAAGGGAGGGGCAGAGAGAGAGAGAATCCCAAGCAGGATCCATGCTGTCAGTACAGATCCCAACCTGGGGCTTGATCTTATGAATTGTGAGATCATGACCTGAACTGAGGTCAGGAGTCGGATGCTAAACTGACTGAGCCACCCAGGTGTTCCTGTATATTTTCTTTAACAATGTTTCTGTTCAAGTCTTGTGACTATTGTTTTAAATTGGGTTATTTTCTTCTTATTGTTGTAAGACTTCTTATATTCCAGATACAAGTTTTCATCAGATATATTTTGCAAATGTTTCCCTTATGTAGCTTCCCTTTTTAGTTTTTTAACAATGTCTTCTGAAAAACAAAAATTTTTAATTTTGATGAATTCCAATTTATCATTCTTTTTACTTTATGGTTCATACTTTTAGTGTTGTATCTAAGAAATTGTTGCCTAACCTAAGGTCAAAAAGACTTTCTCCTATGTTTTCTTCCGGAAATTTTATAATTTCAGCACTTATATTTAGTTCTATTTTCTTTTTTTTTTAATTTTATTTTTAATTTTTTTTAAATTTACATCCAAATTAGTTAGCATATGGTGCAACAACGATTTCAGGAGTAGATTCCTTAATGCCCCTTACCCAGTTAGCCTATCCCCCCTCCACAACCCCTCCAGTAACCCTCAGTTTGTTCTCCATATTTATGAGTCTCTGTTTTGTCCTGCTCCCTGTTTTTATATTCTTTTTGTTTCCCTTCCCTTATGTTCATCTGTTTTGTCTCTTAAAGTCCTCATATGAGTGAAGTCATATGATTTTTGTCTTTCTCTAATTTCACTTAGCATAATACCCTCCAGTTCCATCCATGTAGTTGCAAATGGCAAGATTTCATTCTTTTTGATTGCTGAGTAATACTCTATTGTGTGTGTGTGTGTGTGTGTGTGTGTGTGTGTGTGTGTGTGTATATATCACATTTTCTTTACCCATTCGTCCATCGATGGACATTTGGGCTCTTTCCATACTTTGGCTATTGTTGATAGTGCTGCTATAAACATGGGGGTGCATGTGTCCCTTTGAAACAGCACACTTGTATCCTATCGATAAATGCCTAGTAGTGCAATTGCTGGGTCGTAGGGTAGTTCTATTTTTAGTTTTTTGAGGAACCTCCATACTGTTTTCCAGAGTGGCTGCACCAGCTTGCATTCCCATATTTAGTTCTATTTTCTACTTGAAGTTAACTTTTGGATGTGGTGTGAAATAACAGTTGAGATTATCCAATTTTGTGTATAGATATTCTGGCACCATTTTTTGAAAAGACCGTATTTTCTCCTTTGAATTACTCTGGTACCTTGGTTAAAAATCAATTAATTATATACATGTGGGTTTATTTCTTAACTCTATTTTTTTTTTGCTTCTGAACTCTTAATAAATTCTATTAATTTATATGTCTGAAGATTTTTGCAAATGATATATCTGATAAAGAGTTAGTATCCAAAATATATTGAAAAACTATACAATTCAACACCAAAAAAAAAAAAACCCACAAAATAATCCAATTTAAAAATAGGCAAAAGACCTGAATAGACATTTTTTCAAAGACATACAAATGGCCAAGAGATATATGAAAATATGCTCAACATTATTCATCATCAGGGAGATGCAAATCAAAACCACAATGATATGTCACCTTACACTTGTCAGAATGGCTAGTATCAAAAAGACAAGAAATAACAAGTATTAGCCAGGATGTAGAGAAAAAGGAGCGCTTGTGCATTGTTGGTAGGAATGTAAACTGGTGCAGCCACTGTGGAAAACAGGATAGAGGTTCATCAAAAAGTTAAAATTGGAAATACCGTATGATCTAATAATTCCAGTGCTGGGTATTTACCCAAAGAAAATGAAAACACTGTTTTGAAAATAGTGCACCCCTATGTTTATTGCAGCATTATTTACACTAGCCAAGATATGGAAGCAACTGAAGTGTCCATCAAAAGATGAATGGATATTCCTCAGAAAATTAAAAATAGACCTACCCTATGACCCAGCAATAGCACTGCTAGGAATTTACCCAAGGGATACAGGAGTACTGATGCATAGGGGCACTTGTACCCCAATGTTCATAGCAGCACTCTCAACAATAGCCAAATTATGGAAAGAGCCTAAATGTCCATCAACTGATGAATGGATAAAGAAATTGTGGTTTATATACACAATGGAATACTACGTAGCAATGAGAAAAAATGAAATATGGCCTTTTGTAGCAATGTGGATGGAACTGGAGAGTGTAATGCTAAGTGAAATAAGCCATACAGAGAAAGACAGATACCACATGGTTTCACTCTTATGTGGATCCTGAGAAACTTAACAGGAACCCATGGGGGAGGGGAAGGAAAAAAAAAAAAAAAAGAGGTTAGAGTGGGAGAGAGCCAAAGCATAAGAGACTCTTAAAAACTGAGAACAAACTGAGGGTTGATGGGGGGTGGGAGGGAGGGGAGGGTGGGTGATGGGTATTGAGGAGGGCACCTTTTGGGATGAGCACTGGGTGTTGTATGGAAACCAATTTGTCAATAAATTTCATATATATATATATAAAAAAAAAGAAAGAAAGATGAATGGATAAAGAAGATGTGGTGTATATATACAAGAGGAGGGGGGCTGGAAGGATGGGCAAAATGGGTGAAGGGGAGTGGGAGACACAGGCTTCCAGTTATGGAATAAAAAATGGAAACGAAAGATAACTCCATAGGGAATATAGTCAATAGTATTATAATAGTATTGTATGGTGACAGATGGTAGTTCCACCTGTGATGAGCATAATATAACCTATAGAGCTGTTGAATCACTATGTTGTACACCTGAAACTAATAGAACACTGTGTGTCAATGTTCAATTTAAAAAAAATATATACATCTGCCCTTACACAAATACCACACAATCTTGATTATCGTAGCTTTATAGTGAATCTTAAAATCAAGTAGTGTCAGTCCTCTGACTTTGCTCTTCTTCAAAATTATTTGAACTATTCTGGCTGCATGAATTGCTTTGCATTTCCATGTAAATTTGGAATCAAGTGATTGATTTATAAAAACACACAAAAAAACACTTATGAGATTTACTTTTTCAATCTTTTTATGTTTTGTTTTAATAAATAGATGTTCCTAATTTTAATATGGTCAAATTTATCAGTCTTAATCTTTGTGGTTTATCTTTATGGTTAGTTTTTTTTTTTTTTTTTTTTTTTTGCTTTTCCTTTTATTTTCAATCTAGTCTTTCCTATCCTGAGGTTAAAAATATTTTTTCCAATATTTTCTTCAAAAAGTTTAAAAGTTTTTACATTTGGCTTTTAAATAAAGATTTTTTGTGTGTGATCTAAAGTATGAACCCAATTTTGTTTTATTTTTTCCATATGGATAAAAAGTTATCCCAGCCCATTTATTAAATAGTCCATCCTTACCCCAGAGATCTGTAGAAACCTCTGTCATATGTCTGTTTACAAATATGAGTCTGTTTACACATTTTCCAGATTAATTACCTGTATAATCACTATACTTTTGAAATAAGTCTTGATATCTGATAGAACAAGTATGTCCTATTTTACTTCAAGAATGTTTTATCTAATTTTAGCTTTTACCCTTCCATGTAAATTTAAGAATCAGATTGTAAAGTTCCGTAAAAACCCAAAGTAGCGTATGTAGGTTCTATTTTTCTCTCTTCTTGAAGCTGGCCTGTCCCTGTGACCTATTTTGCTTGATAGAATGTAGTAGAAGTGATACTTTATAATTTTTAAGACTGATCTCGAAGAGATCTACAGATTCTTTCTTTGTTGTGTGGGACACTCTCAGCACCAAGCCACCCTTAAAGTTAGCCCACCAAGCTACGTGAATGATGTGTAGCAAGGCAGTGTAGAGTTCTAGTCTTCCAGTCAGCCCTGCCAAGTCATCAGACATGGGAGGGCACCAGCACCATCTGACATGCAACTTCATGAACCAATGTGGAGCAAAAGAACTATCCACCCAAGTTTTGGTCACATTCTTGACCTTCAGAATGTGAACAAATAAAATGGTTGTAGTTTTAAGGCATTGTGTTTGGGGGACACCTGGGTGGTGCAGTCCATCGGGCATCTGACTTCGGCTCAGGTCATGATCTCATGGTTCATGAGTTCAAGCCCCGCGTCGGGCTCTGTGCTGACAGCTCAGAGCCTGGAGCCTGCTTCCGATTCTGTGTCTCCCTCTCTCTGTGTCCCTCCCCCACTCACACTCTCTCTCTCTCTCTCTCTCTCAAAAATAAAGATTAAAAAAAAAAAGGCATTGTGTTTGGGAGTAGTTTTTATACAGCAGGTAAAGGCCTAAAGAGTAGTAATGTAGCCAAATATTTGGCAATACTCTCATATGTAGTATATGAAAGATAGATATACTTAATAAACTTGCCTTAACTTTACCTTCTATGTCTCTTACTTTCTTCATATTTTTCATATGCATTTGACCACCATTTCTGCATAATTTCTTCAGTCCTATCTTCCATTTAACCAGTGATCTCTTTAGGTACATCTAGTTTGCTATTTATCTTAGCACTATCTACCCTAGCACTGAGTTTTTCATTTCCTTTGTAATGTTTTCCATTTCCTAAAGTTACGTATATATGTGTGTGTGTGTGTTTTATACATACATATGTATATGTATATATAATATATAATATATATTATATATATATATACATATATATATATAAATGTTTTCATCTGTCTGCATATTTGGGTTTTTTTCCCTCTTTACTCATGTCTTAAATTTTATCTTTCATTTACTTAAACATAAAATACTGTTATTTAAAAAAAACATTTTTTTTGAGTTTATTCATTTTTGAGAGAGAGAGACAGAGTATGAGCAGGGGAGGGGCAGAGAGAGAGAGGTAGACACAGAATCCAAAGCAGGCTCCAGGCTTAAAGCTGTCAGCACAGAGCCCGACGCGGGGCTCGAACTCGCAAACCACAAGATCATGACCTGAGCTGAAGTCGGACGCTCAACCAACTGAGCCACCCAGGTGCCCCCATAAAATACTGTTATTTAAAAATTTTCTATCCAGTAATTCCAGTATCTGAAATCTTTTCCAGTCTGGTTCTATTGATTTTTTTTTTCTTTTTTGATTGACGCTTGCTCATGGTGGCTTTTTCTTTGTGTCGGATTTTTTGTTTTTTGTCTTTTTAGATTGTAAGCCCACATTTGTCATAACTAGAGCTGCAGGAATATTCTGAGGTATGGGTTGAGGGTTCTTATGGTAGGTAGAATAACGATCTCTCAAAGATGCTGATGTCCTATTGCCTGAAACCTATGAATATATTGTCTTACATGGAAAAAAAAAAACTTTGCAGACATGATTAAGGTTAAGGACCTTGAAATGAAAAAATTATTCTGGATTGTCCAGTGGACATCATTACATGAGTCCTTATATTGTTTTAAGCCACTGTAATTTGTTACAGCAGCCGTAGAAAACTAATCCGACTTTTTTCCCAAGGAGGATTTCTTCAATTACGCCCAGAGGGACTCCAGACCTGGATCCATATTAAATAATTATTTGGGAGAAGGAGAGGCTTTCAGTTTTTAAGACCTTCAGAATAAATGTAAATTCAGGCCCAAATCATGTGAGAGTCAATTACTAAAATTCTCTTCGGAGACTTTCTGTTTTAAACCTTTTCTCCAAACCCAAACCAAAAACAATTTTCTTTATTCTCAACATTTCTGGAGAAGACTCCCCCCATCCAGCTTCCTTCAACAGTGTTTCCTGTGTCCCAGCTTTACCTAGAGTGGTCTCTACCATCTCCCTGCCTGGGTGGGCCCAAGTCTTTATTCCCAGGTTCCTCTGTGCAGTGACATTGCTACCCTTGTTTCCTGTGCCTTAAGATGCCCGACGACTTCATCATTCACTTCCCTCACTGATTTCATCTTTCCTTTCCCTACTCTCCTTCCAGGCTTTAAACTCCCATTTCATTCCTGATTCTTCTGGTTTCCCTTTCCTTCTTGCAACTCATCTAATCATGTAAAAGAGGGAGACTGAGAGAGTGTGTGTATTTGTATTTTGTTGAGTAATTTTGGATGATATCCAGCAGAAAAATTTCAGGATCTCTAGACCTCCATATTGCCAAAATGGTCACATATATCTTCTGAATGCATTCCTTTCTCTCCATCTCCATGGCCTTAGTTCAGACCGCACTCTCTAATTGCACACCTTCTTGCCAAGTTTCTCCTATTTAGTTTCCTTCCCACTTTGATCCATCCTCTCCATGCCATTAGAGTTGCCTTTTTAACACATCTGTGCACAGTAATGTCCTAATTCCCACACATAGTGTGCAAGCACCACCCCCGACCATGAAGTGAGTTTCCCCCTATTTCTCTAGTTTCATACCCCATCACTTCCCTATTCCCACCCTACACTCCATATATACCGAGCTATTGACAGTTTCCTCAGTGGGCTATGCGTGTTCACAAATCTGTCTTTTCTGTACTAATTCCTTTGCTCAGATTCCCTTCTTTGGCTTCTTTTTTCCAATCCCGTCTCCACCTGTTGTTAACCTTGAACACTTCTTAACTTTCACATCCAGTTCAATCTTCTCCTTGGTGAACCATTCTTTGTCTTTTCTCTCCCTTGGGCACAATTTGCTCAGCCTTGACTGGTTGCTATGTTGCAGGCCCTGTGCTGGCCCAGGGGGTTACAAAATAAATAAATAAGACCAAGTTTCACCCTCAATGGACTCATAGTCCAGTGGAAGGACTCACTGAGTTGTGGGGTTAATTATGCCATCTTTCTGTTACCAATGTAAACTGTAGTTACTCCTATTATAACACTTTAAACTGGGTCTTGAGTTCTTTGTATGCCTAGGTATCTGGGTCTCTTGATGTTTACATTTCCATTCCAGATTACCAAAGTGTATTCTGGTTTTATACAAAGGCAGGGGTGTGAATAACTTGTTTAAATATCTTGCTACCTAAGCCCCTTGCTAGCTGTGAGCTCTTTTAGAAAATGAATTCTGTCTGATTTATCTTTGTACACAGGGTAGGCACTTTATAAGTGAATGGACAAATGAATTAGTTCCTTTGTTTTTTAAGATTTTATTTTTAAGTAATCTCTACACCCAACGTGGGGCTTGAATTTACAACTTTGAGATCAAGAGTCATGTGCACCACCAACTGAGCCAGCCAGGCACCCAGAATTAGTTCCTCCTCTTCTGACATTCTGTAAATCAACTGTCACTTCTGCAGAATCTCATGCAGAACTAACTATCCCCTCCTCTCTTTTCTGGTTTTATTTCCTATAGATTTCCATTTTAGCATTTAACATTTGATATTTTTAAACATTTTTTTTAACTTTTTAATTTATTTTTGAGAGACAGAGAGAGACAGAGCATGAATGGGGGAGGAGCAGAGAGAGAGGAAGACATAGAAACCAAAGCAGGCTCAAGGCTCCAGGCTGTCAGCACAGAGCCCGACACAGGGCTGGAACCCATGAACTGCGAGATCATGACCTGAGCTGAAGTCGGACACTCAACCAACTGAGCCACCCAGGCACCCCAATAATATTTTTATATTGTTGCTCTCTATTGAGATAATTTTTCAAAACTCTGTATCCCCTTGTGTCAAGTGCCTGGCATAAAGAAAGTGACTGATGAAGGAAGAATTGAAATTTCTTGGTTTAGCTCAAAAATGCAAGCCCATCAAGCTAGTCTTAGAAATGCCAATTACTGAAATCACTCAAAGTTAAAGCAACTTAATTTAAATTTTAAAACTTAAAACCTCTTAAGTAGTTAAAAGATAAAATTTTGTAGTTAAAACTTTCTAGGAGGGGGGATATTTGGCCATTTAACGAATTAACTGGTTGAAAGTAAAAGAGGACTTTTCAAGTTTTAATTTTTTAGCCAGCTAACCGAAATAAGTACCATCTAAGTTTCATCCATCTGAAGGATCTCTGGGACAAGTAATGTCTTTAAACCAAATCAAGACATTAGGACTATCTGAGAATGCCTTTAAGTTTCTCAGCAGTAGGTGGCGCTCTCTTCATAGTGTTGACTGGTCTCAAACCTGCTGGTTTTCCAAAAGACTTGGGGATGGAAAAGGATGGTCTCCTGCATTCATTACATATGCTGAGGGAAGAATATGTAATTGTTATGAGAATTAAAGAGTAAGTATTGTATTAAAGAATAAGTATTGTTAATATTTTGTCCAACTTCTCTTGGTTAGTACTCCGGACACTTTAGCAAGTTTCTTTGCCTGAGTGGCTTAATCAGAAGGTAAGAATGGTAATTTAGTAGGATGTGAAGTCACATTTACTTTTTAAAAAGTTATTTAGGGGCACCTGGGGAGCTCAGTAGATTGAGTGTCTGATTCTTGATTTTGGCTCAGGTCAGGATCCCAGGGACATGGGATCGAGCCCATGGTAGGCTCCACGTTGAGTGTGTAACCTGCTTGAGAGTGTCTCTGTCTCCCTCTGCCCCTCTCCCCTGCTCATGTGCTCTCTCTCTCTAAAAATAATTTAAAGAAAACTTATTCATTTGAGTAATCTTTACACCCGACGTGGGGCTCGAACCCATGACCCCAAGATCAAGAGTCATATGCTCTCTGAACTGAGCCAGTCAGGCATCCCATGATGTGAAATCATTTAATGGAACATTTGAAAGTTTGGAATTAGGTGGAGTTGAAATTCTATAAAATGGAGATATTAATACTACTTCACTCTATTTTTAAAGCTAATGTTTGTTGAGCGCTTACTGTGTACCAGGCACTAGATTTAACCCTTCACGTGGATTATTCATTTAATCATCACCACAATCCTATGAGGTAGGAGTTTGTCAGTTAAAAACTTAGAGGTGCCTAGGTGGCTCAGTCAGTTGAACAACCATCTCTTGATTTCAGCTTGGGTCATGATCCCAGGGTTGTGGGATGGAGCCCCCTGTGGGGATCCCCACTGAGCATGGATCCTGCTTAAGATTCTCTCTTTCAGGGCACCTACTCGGTAAGTAGAACATCTGATCTTTTTTCTTCTTTTTTTGAGAGAGAGAGAGAGAGAGAGAGAGAGACAGACAGACAGACAGCGTGTGCACGCAAGCAGGTGAGGGGCAGAGCGGGGGACAGAGGATCCAAAGTGGGCTCTGTGCTGACATCAGAGAGCCTGATGTGGGCTTGAACTCCCAAACTGTGAGATCATGACCCGAGCTGAAGACAGACACCCAACTGACTGAGTCACCCAGGTACCAGTAGCGTCTGACTCTTGATCTCAGCTCAGGCCTTGGGCTCCACTCTGGGCATGGAGCCCACTTAAAAACAAAACAAAACTGGGGCGCCTGGGTGGCGCAGTTGGTTAAGCGTCCGACTTCAGCCAGGTCACGATCTCGCGGTCCGTGAGTTCGAGCCCCGCGTCGGGCTCTGGGCTGATGGCTCAGAGCCTGGAGCCTGTTTCCAATTCTGTGTCTCCCTCTCTCTCTGCCCCTCCCCCGTTCATGCTCTGTCTCTCTCTGTCCCAAAAATAAATAAACGTTGAAAAAAAAAGTATATAAAAAAAAAAAAAAAAAAAAAAAAAAAAAAAATAAACAGAACAAAACAAAATAAAACAAAAACTAATCCTTCCTCAAAATCCTACAACCCCCATAGGTGCTGCCCTTGCCTATCCTTCACAGACAAACTTCTTGTTAATACTTACTGTCCCTGTCTCCTCACCTCCTCTCATAGTTCAATGTGAGCCCTTCAATGTGGCTTCCACCCACATCACTCCAACAAAACAGCTTTCTCTAAGGTAATTCACAACATCCATGTTTTCACTGCATGCTGAACCTTGTTGTAACACTCTCTTCTCTTGACTCTGATGGACCCACGATGCATGGATTTTCAGCAAGTGAGTAAAGGTGGGTTACAAATGCTGCTGTTTTATTGAAAGAAAGGGAAAGACTTGGTGATCCTTAGTTCCTTTTCTTTCAGTCCTTCCTTAATCATCAGTAAGGTGAGGGTGAAGAGTGTTGGCAGAATGTGTGTCTATCATGAAGTAAAATAAAGCCAGTTAAGCTAGTTTTATGCAGTGTTTCCACTGTTCTGGTAAGAACAAAATACATATTCATATATGAGCTATGAAATCTGAATTGAGTAATTTCAGTGATTCCACAAAGGAGTTAAAAGTTCTTAAATTTGCATTTAAAACTGTCATTGCACAATATAAAGATGAATGGTAAAATTCACGCTAATAATTTAAAACTTTAATATTTCTTTACTCAGAATGACATTAAATGGCAAATTAAAAACACCACGACAAGTTGAGAGAGGGACCTTGGAATAAAGCGTATTACACTTTTAATATCTTTTAGAGTACATTATTCTTACTTTTTGAACAAGGGGCCTTGCATTTTTATTTTGTACCAGCCTTCAAATCATAGAGCCAGCTCTGTTCACAGCACTGACTCAGGAGTGCTCAAATGTGGCTTCAGTTTCCATAACTCAGTTTGATATCTAACTCTGAACCCCTATTGTGCCTGATGCAAAAACTCGATTGCTCCCATTCGGGGAAATTCAGTTCAATTCAGTAACTTCTTTCTCAGCCTAAGGTTCAGAATTCAGATTTGGGCTCCGTCCATCCCAGAACCGTCTCCTTTGTCCCCCTAGGTTGGCATGTAAGCATAGAGGGAAGGTGGTTTCTGGTTTGTCGTCATCCTTGGCCAGCACCTGCTGCAGATGACAGTCTGTAGTGTCATCTTTCTTTATCGGTGTCTATGTCTACTGCAATTGATAATCACATGCATGAGATAATGACAACTGAATTGAGGCTCTTTTCTAAGTTCCTGATTTATTTCACTCATTTACTCTACACAATAATCCTATAAGGTAGGAACTATTATTACATCCATTTTATAGGTAAGAAACCAAGGTAAAGAGAGGTTAGGCAAATTGCCCAAGGTCACATAGCTCGGAAGTAGCAGATACACTGGTTCCAGAACCTATTGTCTTAAATATACACTGGACTACGTCTCTCAGCCTCGTGTTCCCCAAAGGCCCTACTTGGTCATGATAAATGTTTTTGGTTTTTGTTTTGTTTCAGTAATACAGTGTTAAATTTGATTTACAATTTTTTAATTCAATTTTTAAAATTTATAAGAGAGATTGGTCTATAATTTTATATTCTGATTTGAGTATCAAAGTTATACTAGTCTCATAAAATCAGTTGGGTAGCATTCCCTCTTTTTCTAGTCTGTGAAATAATTTATTAAAGCTTTTTTGCATGGGGGCGCCTGGGTGGCGCAGTTGGTTAAGCGTCCGACTTCAGCCAGGTCACGATCTCACGGTCCGGGAGTTCGAGCCCCGCGTCAGGCTCTGGGCTGATGGCTCAGAGCCTGGAGCCTGTTTCCGATTCTGTGTCTCCCTCTCTCTCTGCCCCTCCCCCGTTCATGCTCTGTCTCTCTCTGTCCCAAAAATAAATAAATGTTGAAAAAAAAAATTTAAAAAAAAAAAAAAAAGCTTTTTTGCATGAAGTTTTAGAAGAGCTTGGCAGGTAAGCTGTTTGGGCTGGTGGATTTTGAGTGTGGAGAGACCTATTTAACTAGTTTCCACCAAGCACACATTGCGTGCTAGACTTGAGGCTCCTGCAGGGAGCACTGACTGGCGTCTGGCCCCTAATGTCAAAGGTACAGAGTGCAGGTAGCAGAGGTGAGGCAGTGAGGTTTCTGCTAGAGCCACTCCATGATGTGGTTCGGCATTTTTCCTGGTTGTAGGGGGCCCTGAACACTTTGCTGCTGATTATGTGCTATACAAGCCTGGCACTCTGGCCCTCCTGGAGAATCAAGGAACTACCTAATATCTCATTAGTTCTCTTCTGTTCAAATTAGCTTGGGTAGATTCTGTTGTCTGCAACAGAAAGTTTAGAAAGTTGTCTTAGAAACAGAAAGTTGTCTGCAAAGTTTATCCTAAAGGATAAACTTTAGGACATAATACATGGTCAGCTTTTGTATATTTATGCTCTATTTATTTACTACTAGTTTTTAGTTCACTTGAGCACTCATGTCTGATAAGAGTATATTAAAATATAACATGTACAATATTGAAGAAGAAGAAATCTGGAGGATTGACACTACTCAACTACAGGACATACTATAAAGCTACAGTAATCATGTCAGTGCAGTATTGCCCCCCCCCCCAAAAAAAAAAGATCAACAGAACAGGATAGAGAGTGCAGAGGTGTCTGGGTCCAACTGTTGATTTTGGCTCAGGTCATGATCTCATGGTCTTGGGATCAGCCCTGCATTGGGGTCTACATCCAGCGTGGAGCCTTGTTGGGATTCCCTCTCCCCCTCTCCCTCTGGCCCTTGCTCACACTTACTCTCTCTGTCAAAAAAAAAAAAAAAAAGAATAGAGAGAGCTCAGAAATAGACCCACATAAATATAGTAAGATGATCTTTCACAAAAGAGCAAAGAGAAAACTATGCAGCAAAATAGATATTTCAGCAAATGATTAACAACTGGACATCTACATGCAAAAAAAAAAAAAAAAAGAATCTAGACTCAGACTTCCTTATACTCTTCACAAGACTGACCTCAAAATGGACTAGAGACTTAAATGTAAAATGCAAAACTATAAAACTCCTAGAAGATAACATAGGAGAAAATCTAGAAGACCTTGAGTTCGGTGATGACTTTTTCAAGGCAATGTCAAAGGCAGGATCCATGAAAGAAAGAATTAAGTCGGATTTCATTCAAATAAAATTTTTTTCTCTGCAACAGAATGAAAAGACAGCCACAGACTGGGAGAAAACCTTTGCAAAAGACACATTTGATAAAGGACTGTTACCCAAAGTATACAAAGAACTTTTAAAGGTCAACAATAAGAATACAAACAACTGATTTTTTAAAAATGGGCCAAAGACCTCAACAGACACCCCATCAAAGGAGCTACACAAATGACAAGTCAACATATGAAAAGATGCTCCCATCATATGTCATTAAGGAAATGCAAATTAAAACAACAGGATATCTCTACATACCTGTTAGAATGGCCCAAATCCAGAACACTGGCAACACCAAAATGCTGGTGAGGATGTGGAGTAACAGAAATTCTCATTCATTTCTGGTAGGACTGCAAAATGGTATATTCACTTTAGAAGACAGTTTGGTGGCTTTTTTTTTTTTACAAACAAACTCCTACCATACAATCCAGCGGTCGTGCTTCTTATTATTTACCCAAAGGAGTTTAAAATTTATGACCACCCAAAAACCTGCACACAATTGTCCAAACTTGGAGGCAACCAAGATGTCCTTCGGTAGGTGAATGAACAAGCTATGGCACATCCAGTCAGTGGAAAATTATTCACCATTAAAAAGGAAAGAGCCGTCAAGCCATGAAAAGACATCAAGCAAACTTAACTGTATATTACTAAGTGAAAGAAGCCAATCTGAAAAGGCAACATATTGCACAATTCTAGCTATATTCTGGAAAAGGCAAAACTATGGAAATAGTGAAAAGACCAGTGGTTGCCAGGGGTTAGGGAAGAGTGCAAGATGAACAGGAGGAGTACAGAGGACTTTGAGGGCAGTGAAATTACCCTGTATGATACCATTACGGGGGATACAGGTCATTATACATTTGTCCAAACCCATAGAATGTACACCACCAAGAGTGAACCTTAGAGTAAACTATGGACTCTGGGTGATAATAATGTGTCAGTGTAGGTTCACTGATCAGAAAAAATGTACCACTTCGGTTGGGAATGTTGATAATGGGGAGGCTATGCATGTGTGGGGGCAGAGGGTATATGGGAAAACTGTATACTTTGTTTTTTTTTTTTTTACTTTTTTAATGTTTATTTATCCTTGAGAGAGAGAGAGTGCAAGCAGGGAAGGCACAAAGAAAGAAGGAGACACAGAATCCAAAGCAGGCTCCAGGCCCCGAGCTACCAGCACAGAGCTTGACGTGAGACTGGAACTCACGAACCATGAGACCATGACCCAAGCCGAAGTTGGACACCCACCTGCCTGTGCCCCCCAGGGGCCCCAAAACTGTATACTTTCTATTCAATTTCTCTATGAACTTAAAACTTCCCTTAAAAATGAAGTCTATTTAAATATATACACATATTTATACAACATACTATGTTAATAAGTTCATTTAAGAACATGATTTTGGGGGAGGAGAATTATTCCTTTTATTATTTAGGTACTGCCCTTCTTTGTCACTACTTATTACTTTCAGCCCCAAATTCTTCTTTTTTTTTTTTTTTTACTATATACAATAAAAATTTAATATATAAATTATAACAGATATCTGATGTTTTATACATATACATATGTATAGATAGATACAGATATTTCCTGTTAAATATTGTTAGATATTACATATTTTTGAAATATTTATGAATGGTGCATCAGTTAACTATTGATGCTGATCAACAGAATACCTCAAAATTCAGCTGATTACAAAAAGAACAAACTTTTACCAACTCATGATTCAGAAAGCCAACAGTTAAGGTTAGGTTCAGCTTGTCCTTTTTTTTTTTTTTTTATATGAAATTTATTGACAAATTGGTTTCCATACAACACCCAGTGCTCATCCCAAAAGGTGCCCTCCTCAATACCCATCACCCACCCTCCCCTCCCTCCCACCCCCCATCAACCCTCAGTTTGTTCCAAATTCTTTTTTATGTAATGAAATTTTGCTACACTGGCTTTTTCTTTATTACCATTTATATTAGTTAGAATTAAGTTCAGCTGCAAAGAACTGAGAACCAAAACAGCAGTAGCCAACGTGAGAGATTTTCTTCCTCTGCTACGTGGAAGTCCTGAGATGGGCAGCTGGGAGGTGACACAGTGGCTCTGTTTCACACGCCCCTGGGAACGTAGGTGTTCCAGCCTCACTACTCAGCCATCCACAGGGCCTGACTCTCATCTGCCAGGTCCTCCCCCACAGCACTAGAAGCGTTGTCAGCATAATTTAAGCAGGAACGCTCACTCTAGCAGGGAGATCATCCCCCTGTGAGATCAGCCCTGGCTGTTTTCAAGATAGTGTCTGGGCCCTTTATCACCCTCAGTTGTACATCCCAGCTCTCCCTCTAATATCCAACTCACACCATTCAAGTCCACTTGTTCCATCTATGTCTGACATGGTCAGTCCCGCCCCCTCTACCCTCCACGAGCACACAACTGTGCCATCTTCTCTTGAGCCCAACCTTCCTTCCCTCAGTGCAGAGCCCGATGCTGGGCTTGATCTCATGAATGTAGGATCATATCTGAGCTGAAATCAAGAGTCAGAAGCTCAATCCACTGAGACACACAGGCACCCTTACCACCCTATTTCTTTTCTAAAAATGTTTTATTTATTTATTTTTGAGAGAGAGAGAGAGAGCAGGGAAGGGGCAAAGAGAGAGGGAGCAGAGAACCCTAAGCAGGTTCCATGCTGCCAGCACAAAGTCCAGTGCAGGGTTTGAACCCACAAACTTCGAGATCATGATCTGAGCTGAAATCAAGCCCAACCAACTGAGCCAACCAGGTGCCCCAAAAGTAGTCATTTCTCACCGTCCCCAATTTCCTCTCCTTCTGTTCACCCCCAAGCCCATTCCACTCAGGCTTTGTCCCAGGTCACCACTGAAACCTCTTCCTCTTTGTTAAACCCGGGGGGTGGAAGGGATCCATAGTCTTATTTGCTGGTAGATCGGGCTCCTCTGGGGCCAGAAGCAGCAAGGCTTTCCTCCATGGGACCAGCAGGGGAGGAGAACCTGCCTGACCTTCCCATACACATCAGTGTTCGTCCTGCCAGGGTCATTTGGCTTTACTGACATCAAATCTTACCAGTTAATTTTTAGAAGTTACACGGCAGGGCCTGTGCTTCTGACTGCCCACAGGGCTGCAGGGATGGAGACCATCGTTAGTGAACTCCCCTGTCGTTGTCTCTCCAGAAAATATGCACACTGATGTGGTGACCTCAGCTGCAAGCACTCCAGGGAAGCCCAGCCTTCTGGGAGGCTCCTCCTCCAGCCCAGGTGATGGAATCTAGGCTAAGCTGGGGTCAGAGGAAGGGGAGATGGGAAGGAAAGACTAATCATTCTCACCAATCTGTCTCACAGATAGTAGTACAACATTTAAGAGGGCTCGACACTTTCAGATCCTGTGCACTTGGAATCTGCAATAATCTGAGCATGAGCATTGTGATCTTCTCTTTGCAGGCTCTGCTCTTTAAAAGCATTCACCAAGTAAAATGATAGTTGTCCAGCTGGAACCCCTTAAAACCCACTCTTTACCTCAATCAGTCCCGACCCAGATTCTGGGATCGCTCCCGGCTTCAGGTCTGAGGACTCTAAGGAGCTTTTGCCGGAACTCTAGTTGCCTAAGAAAACAGTCCTGAGTCCTAAGCCTGACCTTCATGACCCTTTGTTGCTTGCGTACTAGCTCTGTGCTAGGCTAAGTGTTAGGGGCTGGGATACAAATGTTAAGACATGCTTTCCTGTCCTGTCCTCCCCCAAACACAGCCTCATGGATATGCAAAGAAACTGCCATGTGCAATGATAGGCAAATGCACAGAATATATTATTTGCCAGAGAGGAGGGCCTATGTTTGGACCTTGGAGCCTCCTCCTCTCCCCTCAAATGCACACCTTTGTTCCAGCAGGTTTGGTCTCTCTGGAGGACATTCTCCTTAGCTTGTGGATGGTGGCCTTCTTGCTGTGTCCTCACATGGCCTTTCTTGTTTGCATGTGTGTATCTAGTATCTTATCTCTCTGTGTTCTACTAATCTCTTCTTATAAGGACACCAGTCAAAAGCCACCTGAGTCCATTGCACATGCTGCAGAAGAGTCCTAAGAAATACTTGTATTGGGTCAATGAGTAGTATGTATAAGTCTACATATATGAACTGTGGGTTAGGGCCTCCCCTAATGACACCATTTTACTTTTTTTTTTTTTTTTAATTTTTTTTAATGTTTATTTATTTTTGAGACAGAGAGAGAGCATGAACAAGGGAGGAGCAGAGAGAGAGGGAGACACAGAATCCGAAACAGGCTCCAGGCTCTGAGCTGTCAGCACAGAGCCCAACACGGGACTCGAACTCACGGACCGTGAGATCATGACCTGAGCCGAAGTCTGATGCTTAACCAACCAAGCCACCCAGGCGCCCGACACCATTTTACTTTAAATACCTGTTGAAAGGTCCTATCTCTAAATATAGTCACATTCTGAAGTACTGAAGGTTAGGGCTTTGACATAGGCATTTTAGGGGGAGGGAGACATAGTTCAGCCATAATAGTGCTCAACAGAGATTTTTTAAAAAAATGAATGAATAAAGCTTTAGATATTAACAGATTAACTAGATATCCCTTAGATAAATTTATATTAATAGACTTCTAAAAAATTCCCCCAATAGTATCTTCCAGGAAGAATAAAGGTATAGCAATGAGGAGAAAAACACATAAACCCACATGATGTAAGGTTAATGACATAATCACTTACCATCTGTATTTGCAGAAATCTTCAAGACTTAAAATGGCATTGGTTGAATTCATCCTTACTGAAGCATAATCCACCTTACATTTAATTCTCTCTATAGGTTTGATAAACCATGGGGAGCCCCCATATCAGTCACTGGACGTATTTCAGAGGCTTTATGTTTTCCTGTGGAATGTAAATGTTACCTTTTGATTACAAGCTCACATGGTTCCCTGTGTGGTCATTTAATTTTTTGGAACTGGTTAATCAACTTAGACTCATCTAAATTCAAAATCAAAGTCTGTAGTGAAAGGGTTATTCATCTAGGGTAGACCCAAAGGTGGTGGGCAGGTCATTTTTTTAACAAAATATTCCTCAGGATCTGGACTTCATGTATCAGCTCTTAGCATTCCAGTATGACAAAATACATTTCTACTGTCCTTCCAAAGTTCACTTTATAGTTCCATAGCTTACATAGAAAACATTCTGGCTCTATGTTCTATCACAGTTCATATACGTAGACTTATACATACTACTCATTGGCCCAATACAAGTATTTCTTAGGACTCTTCTGCAGCATGTGGGATGGACTCAGGTGGCCTTTGAGCCTACCCACTTCATTCATTCTGAAAGCAACACCCTCCAGAAGGCTATGGGTTCCAGTCATCACACTCTTGTTCTACTTTAGACCCTGCTGAAAAGTAGTGTCATGGTGGGGGCACAGTGAGGGGAGGGTAGTAAATACAGCAGTCACATGGGCCTGTGAGTTCATAAGGATTCTATCATAAAACAAGGTACAGTATATAATTTCCCACCAAAACCTTCTCAGCCTCCTGAGACTAATTCCATCAGGCACAGCTAGCAGTTTTCCACAGTCCATAGGCGGGCTTGGACAGGAACCACTGGAATAGGCCTCATTCAACCATGAGTCAGGCCATCAAGACCCCTGAGGTTATAGTGCTCCAAGAAGAAACTTACCGCCCACCCTATGTCTGCCACCAGAATGGTACCCAAAACTGGGCTTTTTGCTAAGAAATTTTAGCATCCTAAGGGGCCTTCAGCTGGAGTTTCCAGTTTCTCATTCCGTTCAATTTCTACCAGGAAAAATACCAGGACATTCTAAGTATTTCCATAGATAAGAGATACACCCTTTTAAGGAAAGTAAATTCCATGGTTGTAAATGGTAAATAATACACATGAGCAAGGGCTGGCAGGCCAAATTTGCCTGCTGCCTATTTTTATAAGTAAAGTTTTTTTGGGAACACAACTATGTTTATTCATCCATGAATTGCCTTTTGCTTCTTTTGTACCACAAATGCTAAGTCAAGAGTTATGACAGAGACCAAGTGTCCCACAAAGCTTAAAATATTTACTATCTGGACCTTGACAGACGAAGTTTGCTGACCTCTGTGATTTGAGCACACCTTGACCTCCTTCTTCTAACAAGTAATGGATTCAAGCTACCCAATGTTTTACCCCAGGGCTCCCAGCTTTGCCTGCGGCAGCTGATTATATGCAATTATTCTCAATTTTTACTACAATATTTTTTAAAGTGGCAGTATAATTGGTTATTAGGGTCCTCAGGACACACTCACAGAATGCACAACTTATAATGGAAGGAAACCATTCACTAGCACTAAGAAATTTGCTCCAGGCAACTGCTAAGAATACAATGAGTCTCATCACTAAGTTGGTCTGGAAGCATGTACAACCCATCTCTCATCTTATGGTCAGGTGAAATTCATATACAATTTTTTCCTCTATCTCTGGTTTTTATAGATGTGGACAACTACTAATAGGTAACCCTGGGGTACCTTGGTTTTACCTCCGCTTCCTGGGCCATGACTATTGAAGGGTCCTGAAAGGAGGCTGGTTTTGTAGGAATTATTTTTCCAATCATGCACACAATAGAAGACAATCCACTTTACCATCCAACTTAAATTTTAATTATCAAATAAAATATATTAAAAAGTATATTATGAGGAGACCAATAATAGAAACCAACTTTCTCTAGAGCAATATTTTCCTCAATCTTTTTGTTGTTGTTGTTGTTGTTGTTATTGCCTTTCTAAGGAATTCTTTTTTGACAAATTTTCCAAATCACTCTCCACTCCATAAAATTTTAATATCATAAATATACTGTATATCTATTTATGTAGTATGCCCTTTGAAGAACAATGGTTATTATAATATCTAAGATTTTATCACTCCCATTTGAGAACACATGCTCTATCTAGAAAAATTGTCTAAGAAACTAGGAATCCAGGAAAACAATTATCCAACATAACATCATCATTTTTAATCCATCATCCCATTTTTTAAATCTGGCTTTAGGAATGTAGTTGATACTGTGGCTCCCTTCTTGGGCCAAAGTGCCCCTACACTTACCCCTTTTGGGTGATTTGCCAGGGACTGGTGTGGGCTCAGACCACCATGATATAGTAGGAGCTAGACTTACTGTCAGAGCACCATTAACAGCTTATCAAGTCTTTGTTCACTTAACTACACCTTGAGTTCTTGCCAACTACTTTTGTTTACCGGATATACTTGACTCATTACCAGTTAAAAAATACTGAGGGTTGGGGCGCCTGGGTGGCGCAGTCGGTTAAGCGTCCGACTTCAGCCAGGTCACGATCTCGCGGTCCGTGAGTTCGAGCCCCGCGTCGGGCTCTGGGCTGATGGCTCAGAGCCTGGAGCCTGTTTCCGATTCTGTGTCCCCCTCTCTCTCTGCCCCTCGCCCGTTCATGCTCTGTCTCTCTCTGTCCCAAAAATAAATAAACGTTGAAAAAAAATTAAAAAAAAAAAATACTGAGGGTTGATCAGGGGTTGGGGTTAATACAATATGATTGAGAACAGTCCCTGTATGAAATTGAGGCTATAAAGTTTTGTCAGGAAAAAAATCAGAACTGGCACATACTCCAAAGCAGTTTCCTTGAGGTCACCTCTCCATCAGTCTAGTACTCTTAACCCTAAAGTAGAGTTAATCCAGCATAAGAGCTCTTGTGGTAAACGTAGAAAGGAACCAATCTAGAGGTGAGTAGGAGGACAGAGAGACTCAGGAGAGATGTAACCAAGAAAAAATAAAGTATGTAAATTACCTCATGTGTTTGACCATCTTGAGAGATTTATACTTCAGTCCCAAAGTTTGAATATGAAATAGTGATGTTTATCTAGAAAACTAAAAAAACAAAACCAAAGAAAATACTAACTTAACAGAAAACAAAAAGCTGTATAATAAAGTAATCATAATACACTGCATTGTTCAACTTGGAATAATACATAGTTTTATTATGTTAACACTGAGTTAGGGTGGGGTATATTTTTGTTCTTAGTATTTCCGTTTCCTAATTTCTTCCTCCAAGAATACTTGAATATGTCATTTAGCACTTGTTGATATTTCTCATATAGAAATTATATAGACTGGCCATTTACTCCAACCCCCACCCTATGAATCACCGTGATCATTTAACTAATGCTATCATGGGTGAGCTAGAAGCCTGGGTCTTTCTCTCTGAAAGAGGACCCTTCCTCATATCAAGAACACAACTGCACTGGAACTGGGTATCAGCCCATAAAGAAAGATAGCTATCCCCATCACTGAGACACCCTATGATGTTTCTGATAGTCTATATGTGAATGAGCAACACTGAAACTTCCAGATTTGAAAATGAGATTTCCCACAGTAAAATAGTATCGCTCAATTGGGGTTGGGGTGGGGAGCTGATGTCTCATCAGGATTTTTTTTTTAAACTGGGGTTTTAGGAGCTTGAAAGAATTATTTCAATATTTTCTTACCACATGTATTAGTTTCCCATGTTGCTGCTATACGAATTGAGTAAAAACACAGTGGCTTAAATTAACACAAATTGATTACCTTACAGTTCTGGAGGTCAAAAGTCTGAAATCACTTCCAGGAGGCTAAAGAAAAGGTATCATCAGGTATCATTCCTCCTGGAGGCTGTAGGTGAGAATTCTTGCCCTTCTACCTACTACAGGCTACCCATGTTTCTTGGCTTGTGCCCCCCCCTCCCCGCTTTCATGTTCAAAACCAGCAACTGTATCACTTTGATCCCTGATTCCATTGTCACATTTTCCTTTTCTCTGACATTTCTGCCTTCCTCTTATAAGGACCCATGTGATTACAGTGGGCCCACCCACCTGGATAATCCAGAATAACCTCCCCAATTTACGATCCTTAATTTAATCACATCTGCAAAGTGCCTTTTGTTTTGTTTTGTTTTTTTAAACATTTTTTTGATGTTTATTTATTTTTGAGAGAGAGAAGAACATGAGCGGGAAAAGGGCAGAGAGAGAGGGAGACACAGAATCTGAAGCAGGCTCCAGGCTCCGAGCTGTCAGCACAAAGCCTGACGCAGGCCTCAAACTCATGAACTGCGAGATCATGACCTGAGCCAAAGTTGGATGCTTAACTAACTGAGCCATGCAGGCACCCCAACAAAGTGCCTTTTATTGTGTGAGGTAACACATTCACAGATCAGGTGGATTAAGACATGGACATCTTTTAGGGCTGATTATTCTGCCTTCCACACTGCAGGCGTCAGGTAGATTCTGATGGTGAGAGTTGAAAAGAGTGGCATCAAATGGAGAGGTATGACCACTACTATCTCACCCCAGGTCTAGAAAAAAATACTCAGGTCAACTGTGGCCCAGGGTTGCCTTCACAGTCTGTCCCCCTCAAACAGTTCCAACCCAGGTATTTGGATGCCATTCATGACCTACCTGTGTCCTCACTTGACCCAAGGAGATTTGTTAGACTAGTAATTTCACCATCTCCGCAGATCTTCAGTTCTCCCAATAAACTTCTGGAGCTTTGCCTCAGCCTGTTCAGCATACCATAGAGAGTCTGACCTGGAAGACAGGGATATTTAACTTGGCACTTACCTTATGACACCCTCACTTTTTTTTTTTTATGTGTAAGGATGTTCATTGCAAGATTATTTACAATAGCAGAAGAACCCCAGCAACAACCTAAATATCCATCAATAGGGGACCAGTTAAGTAAAATATAGTACAAAGGAAAAGCCACATACAGTCACTAAAAAGAACATGGTAAGTCTATAAGTGCTACTATGGAAAGCAATCTGAAATGCTATTAAATTAAAAGAAAGCAAGATACAGATCACAAAAAGGTCATTATACACACAACTTTTATTTTATTTATTTAAAAATTTTTAAAATGTGTATTTATTTTTCAGAGAGAGAGAGAGAGAGAGACAGAGCATGAGCAGGTGAAGGGCAGAGAGAGGGAGACACAGAATCTGAAGTAGCCTCCAGGCTCTGAACTGTCAACACCGAGCCCAACACGGGGCTCGAACTCATGAACTGTGAGATCGTGGGCTGAGCGAAGTCAGGCGCTTAACTGACTGAGCCACCCAGGTGCCCCTACACACAACTTTTAACATGAGCATCCATAATACTTTGTAATTTATAGAAACTTTATATCCATTATCCATCAATTATAGCTCCTTTCTCTCCAGATCGCAGCCTCTTTCTCTATCAGCTTTTCCTCTTGGCAGGTAGAACGTGTTCCAGAGTAGCATTCCCCAGCCCTTTTGATGGCATGGCACAGATAGATGACAGTGTTTGCATGACATGCTGAGGATGAATTAGATGAGGTTGCACATGCCAGAAGCACCCTGTGGTGGGGGAACTCCAGGGCCCAAGCTGGAGCGGAGGGGAGAAGTGATCAGTATAGGTGTACTATAGCCCATTCCTAGTATGCTGGTATACTGTGTAGGAGTGTTTCCTCAAGAGTCCTGGCAGCTGAAGCCTTGGGCTGCTCATAGAAGGGATTGGCCTGGGAGGGAGGTAAAAGGGGAATCTTGTCCTGGCACATTCTGGGTCAGTGGGAAAGACAGGGCAGCATCAAAGGAGGAGTTGAGGGGAGGGATCTGAGGTTTTGAGTTCAGGCAAGGCAGGTTCCGGACCTTGGGAAGAGAAGCCAGCTGCATCCCTTTCCAGGGATTGCAGACAAGATGATGCTTGGGGGCCATTAGGTTTTGTCCTAAGATGAGCAACTTCTGCCAAGATGAAGCATGGGAAAAGTGACACCCTCACCTTCTTAAACTTCACCCTCTAAGCCTGCATTTACTGTGGGCTGTCCAGAGTTAAAAGCCTCATTCTCCTACTGGTGGACTGCTTGAAATCAGGGCATCCTGTGCTACCCAAGCTAGATCATCCTTATCCCCTAGATAGCTTCAGGGTCCCCAGGGCTCCACCTGGGGAAGGCAAAGCGAGCCACAGGGGAAGAGGGCCAGGCAACCTCCCTTGCTCACCCTCCACACAGAATCCTATCTCCTCTCCTTGCTTGGCTTTTATTTTTGTGTCCTCATTCTGACCTTAGAACCATTCCTCCTACTCATACTTCGTTGTGGCAGACCAATGTGGGTGCTCCCTGATGCTAGGGGAAATTTTGTATTTCAAATTTGTAAGACCCCAAGGTGTTGGGAGGGCTCAAAGTTCCTGCAGGTGGCACCTCTGCCACAAGATGTATTGTAGTCTTGGTAGAGAATTTCTTTGCTGGAGAGCTCCCAGGGTGGAGAGAACACTTGCTTTTGAGTAAAGTTAGAAGTGTTGCATAATGAACTGGATAGTTTTATTTCTGAATTAGACTGTGTCCTACTGGCTTTAAGAGTGATCAAAAAACTCTTTGAGTTTGCAAGAACTATAAGAAGAATGTCTCCCACTGAATCCACTTAAAGGGAAGGTAGCATACCAAACGAACTCGCATTCTGATTACATGCCACAAGGAAGGCTTCTCTTGTTCAGCATACCGAACACACAAATTTCCTTTATGAGGGCTCGGTGTGAATAAATTTCAAGTGATTATTGATAAATAGTTCACCCACCTACAGACCCCCTAAATATTCTCTATTATTTCTCTTTTAACACTATTTTAAAATTTCTCCTTTTTATGCCTGTTGGGAAATGTACTGGAAACCTAGTTCAAGTGACTTCCCCTTCCAAATAGCAACCCCCTTCTCTCCCCATTCAGGCCACTTGATCACTTTAGTGGGTACAAGGAATAGATTTGGAACTGGAAAGATTTCTTCTTTGGGAAACAATTGGCTAGTGTGGGGGCACAGACCATCTGGGCCCAGTACAGAGGCAGCTTTCTTCCAAGAAGAATGCTGAGCACACAGACACCATGACCCTTGCTGTTCCAGTCCTTGTTAGGATTCTCTGTTCCAGGCTGTTCCAGGGTCCTGTAATGGAACCTACAGGTCATCCTTGTTCCGTGACCACTGACTGGAGCCTGACTCTTTGTGGAAGCTTTGCATCTTCAGACTGGGGCCTGGCATTATTTCCCACTACCCACCTCAGCCTGGCAAGGGAGCAGGAAGAGGGGGTCTGTAGGTGGGTGAACTATTTATCAATAATCACTTGAAATTTATTCACACCGAGCCCTCATAAAGGAAATTTGTGTGTTCGGTATGCTGAACAAGACAAGGCAGAAAGGAACAGAACCAAGGAAGTCATCTCTTATTTAGGAAGCAATGCTGTGTGCCAGGCATTGTGCTGGGTGCTTGGCATACTCACTGCAATTTCGCTGAATATTCTCAACAGTCCCACGAGGTGGGTGTTACTATCCTCATTTTGTAATGAGACTAACATTCTAAATTGTCAGCGTTCAAGTAGGAAACAGATGGCATACTAAAGGGGGTTAACTGGAGAAAGTTTAAGGAATGGACTATTTACAGAGGTGTGAACAGAGGTAAGGGAAGTAACAAGAGATAATGAAGCCTTAGAGATTAGCAACTGTTAGAAGCCATTATCACCCCTGGCTCTAAAGGGAAAGAGGAAGGAGAAAGTTACTCAGGACATGAGACAGCTGGAACTGAAAGGTGGTGAAAACACTGTGGTACAACAAGGCAGGGAATTGGAGGGTTGGGAGGGGGATTAGTACCCTGCCTTCTCTTCTCCCACTGCTCTGACCCAATGGTTTTCCACCACTGCTTCCCATTGGCCAAACTTAACTGGAAGCCAGAGAGCAGGGATGCCTGGACGGATGCAGTCTATAGAGGTCAGCTTCTTGAGGGGCAAATGGAAACCAGCCAGCACATGTTCTGAGAGATTAAGTAATTTAATCAAATCTTGAGCTGAAATTTAACCCTTGGTCTCCCTGAATTCAGATTACCACACTGCTGTCCTCCCATTGTCTACATTATCAAGAATAGCAGCTATATATTGGAAGGAAACAGAGAAGGAAATTAAATTTGAGCTCAGAGACAAGCTGTCCAAAGTATACTCCAAACACTAGACTTTTGTTGCCAAAAAGTTTGACAAAATCTATATATCTCCAGTTAGAACTCCAAAATGCATTTTAGCATATTGAAGACTCTGAGAAGTAATTAAACCTAATTATTTTTCTCTCTTTTCTCCAACTCAGTTGACCATAAGAACTTTCTTGTTCATGTAACACCAATTACATAACACAGATTTTGTATTCTTAGAAACGCACTTGGGGAATTACTGCCTTCAACAATGTGGGGTGTTGGTGAAGGTAAATGTAGCTCCAGTGTGGAAGATGGATTTGAAGAGGCCAGTGTGGGAGATGAGCAGACCAAATAGAAGACTACTCCAGTAATCCAAGCAAGAAAAGGATGGGAACTTGTGAAGCTGCAACAGGAAGGAAAGAAGAGCAGGTTTCTTTTCTTTTCTTTTTTTTTTTTTTGGTGTCCCATATGGGGAGTAAAAGGATGTCCCATATGGGGAGTAAAAGGAGTAGGTTTCTTTACGGTGATTGGGTGAATGGCAATATTATCCACCTGGAAGAGAAATCAGACAGGGAGTGTAGGCCAATTTCATACACATTGAGCATAGGGTGCTTGGGGATAAACAGAGATGTTTTAGTTGGAAATTGGGGATGCAAAATTAAGGTTTTGGAAAATGGCTGCTGCTCAGGTACACATTTAAAAGCCATCAACATCTGAGTGACGCTTAAAGCCTGGAGAGTGGTTGGCATACCCCCAGTTGAGAAAGCAGAACAGAGGGTCTAATGTGGCTTCAGGGTATGAGGGAACCTCTTGAAATTACTTAAAGTATGGTGAATTCATGAATATAGGCATTTTTTTTCCACGTTAGAGTGTCCCATAGCTTTTAGCATCTTTTCAAAGGTATCCTTAAAAAAAAAAAGAAATTTGGGTCACCTGGGTGGCTCAGTCGGTTAAGTGTCCAACTTCAGCTCAGGTCATGGCCCCGTGTTGACAGTGAAGAGCCTGGAGCCTGCTTCAAATTGTGTGTCCCCCTCTCTCTCTGTCCCTTCCCCACTCACACTCTGTTTCTCTCTCTCTCTCAAAAATAAACATGAAAAAAAATTTTTTTTAAAGAAAAAAGAAAAAGAGAAGTTTAAGAACCATTGTTGCAGAATGAGAAGAGAGAAGAATTAAGGGTGGAATCTACAAGGAGAGTCACCAAACAAGTCTGATGCTTGTTGGCCAAGCAGTGGGATAAATGCAGGGTGCATGGGCCATGGATCCAGAATGGAAGGAAAAGTGAGCCATTTCCAATGTACAGTCCATTGCAGAAATAATCCTTTCAGTTCAACAATTAGGAGGTTACTGGTGGCCTTATCAAGAGCAGTGTCAATAAGGTGTTGGGTGGGTGAGGATACAGAGTGGAATAGTGAGTGGCTTGGAAGGAAGTAGAAGTCATGAGAAAAGACAGACTCCTTTAAGATGACTGGGGCCAAGATAAGACCAAGATTTAGTGCTTCTATTGGTTTGAGAATGAGAGCAATAAAAGCAGTTTGGTATTCAGGGCCTTACCTGAAGACACTGTAATAAAAGGAAAAATGCATACCACATACTGAAAACAATTTCTCTGGGTGAATAATAAATATAACTCATGAAACCCAACACATACATCCCTGCAAAAGCAGCAAGTGGAAGTAGAGAGACTAGGTCACAGTAAGGATAAATGCTGAAGATCAGAGTCAAGAGGGTTTGCGTCTGACCTGAGCATCCAGGTGAATGGTGGTGTCTTTTACAGAGTTGGGAAAGACTGGGATAAGAGTATGAGGGGTAGTGAGGTGCCTGGGTAGCTCAGTTGGTTGAGCATTCGACTCTTGATTTCGGTTCGGGTCATGATCTCAGGGTTGTGAGACCCAGCTCCACACTGAGCCCCATACTGAGCATGGAGCCTGCTTAAGATTCCCTCTCTCTCCCTCTGCCCCTCTCCTCCACTTGCTCATGCTCTCTCTAAAATACAAAAAAAAAAAAAAAGAGCATTAGGGGTGGAAAGTGAGAGTTCCATTCTGGATAGATATACAGTAAAACCTTGAATTGAAAGTAACTTGTTCTGCAGGTGTTCAGCAAGACGAGCAAACATATCTAATAAATTTTAACTTGATAAACGAGTGATGTCTTGCAATACAAGTAGTATGTGATGCTGAACGTCACATGATCACAACTGAGCCAATGGTTCTCTTTCTCTCTCTTGCTGCAAGATTGTGGGTGATCGTCTCCCAAGCTCGAATGCTCAGTCTCAGGCCACAGTGTTCGGCAGAAATCAGATTTTTCAGAACATTGAAAGGTGACCACACCTGGCACTAGAATATTTTTTGTCACTTCAAAGCACCTATGGACAGTTTTTTGCTTTTCCATACAAGAGTAAGCTTATGAATGCTTTGCTTCATTCTAGGTCAGGCTGCCTGTAGATATGGACACTTTCCTGTGCTGCCTTATTGCCAGTTACGTTAAATACAGTATATGACAAGAGTTTATTAATAGTGTACTGTAGTCAACATCTGTGCAAGCATATACAATGGCCCCCATGCAGAAAAAGGTTGAAAAGAAAGGTGGTAAGAAGAGGGAGATGCTTAAGAAGGAAATCATTGAGAAGTACCAATGAAGTATGTGAGTGGCCAAAATTGCAAGATTTTATAAGAAATCTAGTTGACCATTTGCACAATATTAAAGAAGAAAGAAGAAGTAAGGGGGCTATGCAGCAAAAGGAGTCACGAGAATATGAAAGCAACGGCCATGTGTTCTGGAAGATGCAGAAAAGTAGCTTCTGGCTTGGATAAACGAGAAGCAACTAGCAGGTGATACTGTGACAGAGAACTTTATCTGTGAGAAGACAAAGGCCTTGTACACCGACCTCGTAAGTAAACTGCCAGGTACATCAACAGAAAACGAAGAAGTCTTCAAGGCAAGCAGGGGATGGTTTGATAACTTTCAGAGGAGAAGTGGCATCCCTAGTGTTGTGAGGCATGGAGAGGTTGTGAGTTTGGATGCTAAAGCAGCTGAGGCATTCACTACTGAGTTCCAGAAGCTCGTGGTTTCCAAGTGTTACCTGCTGGAGCACGTTTTAACTGTGATGAGATGGGACTTTTTTTGAAAAAAGATGCCAAAGAGGACCTACATTATAGAAGAAGAGAATGCAATACCTAGTCACAAGCCCATGAATGACCATCTCACCCTCTTGTGCTAATGCAAGTGGGGATTTCAAAGTCAAGCTCCTGCTCATGTATCATTCCAAGAATCCAGGAGCCTTCAAGAAATGCAAGGTGCAGAAGAGCCAGTTAAATGTGATGTGGAGTTCCCAACAGCAAGGCTTGGGTCACCGTATCTTATCTGTTGAGTGGATCAACAAGGTCTTTGGTCCTGCAGTGAAGAAATAACTTTAACAAAAGAATCTGCTACTCAAAGCCTTACTGGTTATTGATAATGCTCCTGTTCATCCTCCAGGCTTTGAGGACGACTTACTGGAGGAATTCGAGTCCACTAAGGTCAAGTTCCTTCCTCCCAATACCACTCCAATCCTCCAGACCATGGATCAGCAGGTCATTTCAAACTTTAAAAAGTTTTACACCAAAGCACTATTTCAACAATGCTTCGAGGAGACTGAAGGAACAAACCTCTGAGGGTTTTGGAAAAATCATTTCCACATCATGACCTGCCTCAAGATCATCGATAAAGCTTGGGATGGGGTCACCAAGAGAGCCCTCCACTCTGCCTGAGAAGGCTATGGCCTGATTGTGTTCTTGGACATGACTTAGAAAGGCTTGCTTGCAAACAGGAGCTGCCAGTTGTCAATGAAATTGCGTCCATGGGGAAGGCCATGGGACTGGAGGTGAATAAGGAGGACATTCAAGAGCTGGTGGAGGAACATGGCCAGGAGCTGACCACCAATGAGCATCACGAGCAACAGCAAGAGGTTATGGAGATCTCATCTCCAGAGGAGGAGGAGAAAAAGGCACAGGAATCCTTCACTTCAAATGAGATTATGGAGAGGTGTAAAATGTAGGAAACTGCAAAATTTTGTAGAAAAGCACCACTCAAATAAATCTGTAGCAGTGCACAGTCGGTTAAGCGTCCGACTTCAGCTCAGGTCACGATCTCACGGTCCGTGAGTTCGAGCCCCGCATCGGGCTCTGGGCTGATGATGGCCCAGAGCCTGGAGCCTGCTTCCAATTCTGTGTCTCCCTCTCTCTCTGACCCTCCCCCGTTCATGCTCTGCCTCTCTCTGTCTCAAAAATAAATAAACGTTAAAAAAAAAAAGTTAAAAAAAAAATCTGTAGCAGTGCAAACAATGAATCTGTTTAATAACAATTCAATGCACTTTTCTTTGAAATCCTCAAAAGGAGGCAAAATCAAGTGTCACTGGATAAGTTCCTTGTTAAAGTTGCATGAAAAGAAAAAGATTCCACTGAGCCAATACATAGCAGTGATTTCATTAGTGATAGTGAAAGTTGTCCTACATAATAACCCTCTCTCCTGTCTCCGTCACACCAGCCATGAAGGTTTTCAAAGATAAGTGCAGGTTAATTTGTTTCTTTTTCCTTTATATTTTGTACTTTATTTATTACTTTGTATTATATTGCAGTATTATATTCATTTTCATATGAATATTTTTGGGTTGTGGAATGAATCACCTGAGTTTCCATTATTTCATATGGGGAAAATCACTTTAATATACAGTGCTTTGGATTATAAGCATGTTTCCAGAACAAATTATGCTCACAAACCAAGATTTTACCGTGTGTGTGTGTATGTGTGTGTGTATTTTTTTAATTTGACTGATTTTTTTTCCGCAGCTTCATTGAGATCTAATTGACATATAATATTGTGTAAGTTTAAGATGTACAATGTGATGATTTGATATACACGTATATTGCAAAGTGATTACCATAATAAGGTTAGTTAACATATCTATCACCTCACATAGTTACCTGTGTATGTGTTTAGAACTTTTTTTTTTAATGTTTATTTATTTTTGAGACAGAGAGAGACACAGCATGAGCAGGGAAGGGGCAGAGAGAGAGGGAGACACAGAATGTGAAGCAGGCTCCAGGCTCTGAGCTGTCAGCACAGAGCCCGATGCGGGGCTCGAACACACGAACTGTGAGACCGTGACTTGAGCCGAAGTCGGATGCTCAACCGACTGAGCCACCCAGGCGCCCCGAGAACTTTTAAGATCTTTTCTTTTCTCTTTTAGCTACTTTTAAGTATACAATACAGTTTTGTTGACTATAGTCACTATGCTCTACATTAGATCCCCAGAACTTATTCATCTTATAAGTGAGATCTTACAGTATTTGTCTCTCCCAACTGACTTATTTTACTTAGCATAATGTCCTCAATCCACAAAGATACCTTGGTTAATTTCCTCCCACTTTTGAAAAGTACAATTTATCACTATTACATGTCACAAATGTAACAACTTTCGTTTCTCTCTCTCTTTGGTTCATTGAGCACGATTTACCCTCATTCCAGTTAAATTTACCCTCATTTCCCTCCTAACCCAGCCAAGAGAGTTCAGGGATTCCCAAACAGATTCTCAGCTCCTGGATCTCAGAAAGGCCCCAAGCTGAAATAATTTGGTGATAATAGACACTGGAAGCTTTTCTCTACTCCTGTTAATGTGCTCCCCTTAAGAGGCCTAACAAAAATTATTTAACTGATTGGAAATGGTCCTCTGAGTAACTCTGGTGGTTGTGGACATAAGCCACCCAGATCCTCTTCCAGGAAGGGCTTGCTGCCTCAGTTGATGGAAGTGCTTTCAGCAGACCATTCTTGATGTCTTCAGAAATTGCTTCAGTTTTGGAAAAATGCCTCCTCCAAGGTTATGCCCTTCCACGGGTAGCCCACATCCAATATGGGGTCGCCTGGCCATTTTGACTCAGTGCAGGACAACTCAGAGGCCAATTCAACCCTGGAGTTCCCAGTGGGTGTCAGGTGAGACAGTTGGAGGTGAAACAAGTTGTCATCTCCTTCTGCCCACCCCAGTTTCCTTCCTTTCCCTTCCACAGGCGTTGATCCTCAATATACATCTGCATCTATATTCCATCTTGGAGTCTGATTCCTGAAGAACCCGAATGGCAACAGTAATCACACACTGAAATGCCTGGCTTCATCAGCAACTGAGCTGCTTCACTGAGGCATTAATCATTCATGTCTCTGACTAGTAGATCAAAATCCTGAGGCTGTCTTGGAAAATTTTCATGTGGCCTATACTTCAAAGAAATTGACTCTTTTTTTTTTTTTTGCCTGTGATAATATCAGCATAATAGTTGATCCTAGGCCCTTAGGTTTAGCTGGATTCGTGTCAGAGCATCCTAAACCTGAAACGTGATCCCAGACCAGAAAGAACTTCTCCTGCTTCTCTTCCTTGCAAGTATTTTCACCTTCAGGAGACGTATCAATGTTGGCAAGTTCTTCACTCATCAGCTCATGGATGTGGACCCAACAATTCCATTGACCTAGCAGTGCCTTTATGAATACCAGTTTGCCTTTAAGAGAAATTCTAGGCCTCTCACATACATTTGCATATTATTCCACATTGCCAAAAAGTTCACACTGAGTGAATCTGAAGTGCAAATCATTCCAAGTCTTGTTGCAGCTGCCATATTTTTCCTACAACTGGGTGGTGAGACACAACAGGCATCTGGGTTCTTAGTAACCAAGAATGGGAAATGCTATGGCTAGTCTATTGAGTGTAGTGTCTTTACTGCTTTAATTTTAGTGAAGATGAATATTTATAAGGGCTTTGTGGCTTTGTTCATTATTTGGGTCCCTTTTCACACAAGATCTTCTATTCTTCAATCATGAATTCCACTAACAAAGAGTTTCCATGGTCAAAGAGGAAATAATATATAAATCTTGATGATACTTTTCATTTGCAGATGGTTTCATAAATGATCTTTACATTAGAGCCAAGGTTTTTGTTTTTGTTTTTCTCAAATGGCACCTTCCAATATCATATGGTTGTTGGAAGGACCAAATGAGATGTTACAGGTAACACCCTTGTCGCAGAGCCTGGCACATAGTGAGTGCTGAATGAATATTGGCTGGAGGCAGAATGCACCATGGTTAAACCACTCCGGAGCTGGAGTACTTGAGGGTGAACCCCACTTCTATCCCTCTATCTTTATGAACTTGAGCAAGTTCCCTCTCTGTCCCTCAGTTGTCTGTCTCATCTGTAAAACTGAGAAAACGATAGCCCCACCTCATGGGGTTGTTGTACAGATCAAAACATTTCCATTAATGAACATCAGAAACATACGCGTGCATAAGTTAACATGTAAAACACACTAAAAAGTACTTAGCACACTGGAAACATTATTTAAATATTCACTTTTATTACGAGGAGCAATTCTGGATAATAGACTGAAATGATAAAATGACTTTATCAGAATACGCATTAAAAGCATTTATTTAAGGTATTCCTAATCTGTATCATACTGCCGAAGTTTTGCTGTTATGTACAGTTAACACTGATGCTTACCATGTCCCAGGTACTCTGCCGAACACTTTCTAAACATTGCCTTATTTAATCCTTTCAGCAGGTTTAATCCTCAACAGATGAGGAAACTCAGACACAGCAAATAAGTGACTTGCCCACAGCCTGTCCAACTCCAGCACTCACACACCAGTCCGTTATACCTCCTACAATAGCCTGAAGCTATTGCTAACAAAAACACATGTAATAGAATGCTAAAAATAAACACGGCCTCTGAGAAGGGAGCCAATAATTGAGACGACAACCTGGGATAAAATAGTTATTGCATTAAGCATTAATTTAGAGCTAGGCTTTCCAGCAACCAAGGCAAAATGGAAAACATAATGTGTCACACGGTATCTAATTTTTAAAAACAAGCCATGCTCTCCCGTACCTCACTCTGAACCTGGTGCACTCCTACTCATTTTGTCATCAATGCGTGCATGGTGTGTATTCTATTTCTTACTCTGCCCTCGGGCCCAACGTGGATTTTGAAGACAGGGTAGCCTAATGCAGCATTTCCCAAACTTTGATCAGAAAACAATCTTTGTTGGCAGCACATCTGTTACCTTCTCCAGAACAATGTTCCTGAAGACAACTGATCTACATTATATAGGTAGATGTAGGCAAATAAACTCTGGCCAAGGTCCAAGATAAGGGAAATAATCCTTGTGTTGTGCTTTCATCTTGCTTTCAATTGTAAATGTTTGTTTTTCTGTAAACAGGCCTTCTGACTCACTAGGGTTCTTTGTACAAGAAGGTATGTTTACATTTCAAAGTCTTATATCTCCCAATAAAGCCAAGTTCTGAAAACATCTTTTGCTTTGAAAAAGACCTTTCTGAGATCATAAAGCCAAACAAATACAATGAATTAAAAAGTTCTCTCTTACCATGGAACTAGCCACAAGAGACCCATAAATGCTAATGTATATAATCTTCTTTGTCTATGAACCCTTTGGGCAAATACATAACTAACATTTTAAAGAAAAACATATGGTTATCTATAGGTGGGTGTGTTCATGGGTAGTAACTGTAGGGTATGTGTCCTTCAGGAATATTAATTGCCAGCTGGGGACTTGGATAAATCACTTTTCCTATGCATCTCAATCTGCCCTCTGAAAAATGAGGGTGTTGAATTACAATGTTTTTAAAACTTCCCTAAAGATAAGAATCCCTGGGGGTAGTGTTTAATACTGAGATTACTAAACCTTCTGCTGAGAGCATGATTAAATGGATCTAAGCTGCATAGTTATTTTTTATTTGTTTGCATGCTTTTTTGGTTTTAAAATGTTTATTTTTGAGAAAGAGCGAAAGCAGGGGAGGGGCAGAGAGAGAGAGAGAGAGAGAGAGAGATACCAAGTCAGAGAATCTGAAGCAGGCTCTGAGCTGTCAGCGCAGAGCCCAAGGTGGGCTCAGACTCACAAACCATGAGATCATGACCTGATCGATCATGATCGATGCTTAACCGACTGAGTCACCCGGGCACCCCTCATTTGTTTGTTTTTTAAATCTTTTTAAAAAAACGATTCTTATTTTTGGGAGAGCACAAATTGGGGAGGGGCAGAGAGGGAGACAGAGGAACCGAAGCAGATAGGCTGACAACACTTGCCAGACATGGGGCTAGACCTCATGAACCACAAGATCATGACTAGAGCCAAAGTCTGACACTCAACCGACTGAGCCACCCAGGTGGCCCTCATTTGTTTGTTTTTAAAATTTTTTTTTTTTTCTTTTCAACATTTTTATTTATTTTTGGGACAGAGAGAGACAGAGCATGAACGGGCGAGGGGCAGAGAGAGAGGGAGACACAGAATCGGAAACAGGCTCCAGGCTCCGAGCCATCAGCCCAGAGCCTGACGCGGGGCTCGAACTCACGGACCGCGAGATCGTGACCTGGCTGAAGTCGGCCGCTTAACCGACTGCGCCACCCAGGCGCCCCACATTTGTTTGTTTTTAAATAAAGGCTCTAGCTCCTTCTCCAGGAAAGCTGAAAACCTGGTTAGATGACTCAGGGACTTTTCAACTCTGCCATTCTGTAGTTGTACAATTCGGTGAGGCAGGAGACCTGCCAGCCTCTCACCAGAAGTTATAGTAGTTAAGATCAGACCTTTGGAAGTTTCTTTTTCTTAGGTTCTCCCCATGATAAAGTGGCACCTGGAGTTTGTATGGGATAGACACCTACTTCTCCTAAGATAATAAGCCCCATGAGAAATGACAAACCCTAGTTGATTTTGCTTTATTAACTCTTCTGATGTGTTCTCCCAAATAAGTGTCCCACACAGGGTCCCAGTATCTGTCCTCCTCCCAGACCTCAGATTGATAACTTGCAGCATCTAGAAACTATTTCAGAACCTCCTCATCCACAAATGGCTCCCAAGGTAAGAAGAGAGGTGACCTGAAATCAAACCCCAAACTCCTACAAACACCAAGTCCGGTCACTCACTCTTGCTTCTCTGAGAGCCAGCTGGTTCCTCTGAGACTGAAAAGAACCATCTCTGGGATCAGGTTTTCCAACCAACCCTTCAAAATAATTGAAGATAAAACAATAAAAAGTCCCTGTGCTCCTAAACACAATCATTTCAATTTTTAAAATGTAAATTGCACCTGCCCCTGCTCAAATCAATGAATTCTGTGGGGGAAGCAAGCAGCATCATATTCTGTCCCCAGAAGACCTTGGAATCCTTTTCTCTGAACATCCTTAAAAATAGTATTGATCAGAGTGAAAGAAAATAATTAATACTGGCAAAAGGAAACACAGATGTGAGACTGATGAGGTTAAGTAAAAACCCTTAAGTCTTGAATTTGAAATGAAAGTATCAATATGAACTCATGATACATTTTATTAAAAAAAAAAGTATTTCCTAGCTTTGTCCATGGAAAAAGCCTAGAAACAAATAATCAACCCAATAAAATGAGCCCACGTAGTAGTCAGAATGTGTTCTCTGAATCTTAATTTTCTACCAAAAGGAACCAGGACTCTGTGGAGAAATGGCTGATCCAAATTTAGAACAGAAAAGAAAATCCTAAGATGAGCCTGGACTGTGCTACCATACTAGAAAGCACAAGGTTTGTGTCAGAAGGACTCAGGGGTTGACTTGATGAAGTTGCCTCTGCTAAAAGATGGAACAATTTGAACATTAAGAAGAATAATAACTGCAATGTATTGAAACCATCAAAGGTATTTTAAAAATCTATGAATTTATCATAATACATTTAAATTTTCATTTGTAAACAAACAAAACAAAACAAAAAACATGCACTGGTCCTATTTGCAGGATACTAGGGAACCAACTTATTATTTTGAAAAATAGTAAAAAAAAAAAAAAAAGACAGAAAGAAAAAAAAAGAACTAAGCACTCAGCCCCTTTCCTATACAATCTGCATTTTAACCAAGTAGTAAATGAGAAGTTTCTCCTTATAAAATATTTCCGCTAAATACATCATAAGGAATGATAATTTGACTACCACCAACTTACACTTTCTTATATAATCATTATCAATAACTGCTAATATCACAAAAAAGAGACAACCAGCCATTATGCACCTGCTGATGGAAATTCACACTGCCTATGATGGATTCTTGCCAAAAAACTCAAACTGGATTAAGTCTCTAGATCTGACTACAAATTTACAGGACGTACAGGAGTCAGAGAAAGATAAAATCAGCCAAATACAGACTATATGGAAAACTCTCTAAGACACTAACCCAGTCTCTCCAATGAATAAATTGCAAGGAAAAGAAAAGAAAAGAAAAAGGAGGGAGGAGTGACCTTTAGATTAAAATAGACTTAAATGTATCATCTGTACAATACATAGATTTTATTTGGGTTTTGACTATAACCAAAAATAATGAACAATTACGAGACAATCAGGGAATTTGAACACAAACCGAATACATAATGATATTAAGTGTTAATTTGTTTAAGTGTAGGAATGATTCTGGTTATGTAAAAAATAGTTCTTATATTTTAAAGATACATACATACTTGTGGAAAAAATGATCCAGTGGTGAGATTTGCTTCACCTAGTTTGAGTTAGTGGAGGGTATCGAGGAAACTAGATAGGTTATGAGCTGGTCATTGTTAAGTTGAATGATGGTTATATGGGGGCTCATTATACTATTGTCTCCACTTTTGTATACAGTAAAATTTTTCCATAAAAAAAAGGATTGAGGAGCCTGAGTGGCTCAGTTTGTTAAGCGTCTGACTTCAGCTCAGGTCATGATCTCACAGTTCGTGGTTTGAGCCCGCATCGAGCTCTGGGCTGACGTCTTCAGATTCTGTGTCTCCCCCTCTCTCTCTGCCTCTCACCCACTAATGCTCTGTCTCTCTCTCCTTCAAAAATAAACATTAAAAAAAATTAAAAAAAAAAAAAAAGGATTGAATATTCCCTCTTGGAAGGATTCACTTTGCACATTCTTGAAGGTGGCCAAGGAAGTCCACCTTTGCTCCCATTCCTATGGAATGAAGTATGCATGGAGGTGGCAGAAGTGGGATGATCCTGCTGTATTCCTCACACCGGATTAAGGTCTTTAAATGAAAGTGAATTGAGAGGTGTCTGGCTGGCTTTGTCAATAGAGCATGTGACTCTTGATCTCAGGGTCATGAGTTTGAGCCCCATGTTGGGTGTAGAAATTACTTAAAAATAAAATCTTTAAAAATAAGTAATCAAATAAACATTTAAAAGTAACTTTTTTCAACATTAAATTATTGCCCAGTTGCAGATCTCCTAACTGGCTGGGTTAGTGGAACATGTAACCCTTGATCTTGGGGTTGTAGATGCAAGTCCCACATTGGGTGTAGAGATTACTTAAAAATCAAATTTAAAAAAATGATTTCACAGTTGTTTGAGGTTGGGGTGGAGGCCACAGAGGACGATGATGTCAGACTCCAGAACACAAAATTTTTTTCCTCTGTCTTCATTTAAAACTCAGCCCATCTTAACATTTCCTTCTGAGACCAGAAGTATGATCCTGGGCTCTTGGCCAGAACTTCTCCCCCTTTTCAAGACTGGCCTCTTGCCTCTCATTTCTTTTAAGAATGGGGAAGAAAGAGCAGAAAAACCTGGAAAACATTATGTACCTTTGACAAAAATAAAACCCAAACATATTATGTCAATTTCTCATAGACACTCTCACCAGAACCTCATTTTATTTTCAGATATGTGGAAGAATCTTTTGTTAGACACTCAGTTGAGTACAGCAGGGGGAAAACAGGATATACTGTAACTAGGTTGTAAATAGATTTCAATCCCTTGGGCCACTCTGCCTTTAATTCTTAATGCCCTGCCCCGTAATGGAATGACAGGGCCAATAGCCTAGATTTCAGAGGTTTAAACAATTCCCTTCACACAGTCCTGGAATTCCTTATGTGCACAAAGTAAATAGAAACAAAACCAGATTTGTGACAAATGACTTTTTTTATACTTGAAATAAAACAAGCTTTTTTTTTTTCCTGTACAGAAATAGTAACAGATCCAAACAGTCACCCAAATTGTTTTCGTCACTTGCTGAGCTGCGTATCTTTGTTCTGCATACTGGTTCCTGTTCCCTGGTGCCCTTTTCATTAATTTGCTGGTGTATTTGAACCCAATTTGATTCCTATTCTTTCCATAAAACCTTCCATCTCTCCTGAGAACCAATGTCTTGGCTGAGGAAGGAGTAGTTAAAAGCAAAAATAAGTTAATAGCAGACAAAAAGCATTGAGTAAAGCATGGTAAACTTTCTTCATGCCTTCTTTCTTCTAATACCTACATATCCCTTGGAGGTGGCTGCTCTTATTTTCTTCATTTCACAGATGAAGAAACTGAAGCTTTAAGGGGTTGCAGCTAGTAAGAGGCTGAGCTATGACTTGAACAAATTTTTGCTTTGCTCTAATGTTCAAGCCTATAATCACCATGATAAACCTCTTTTATCAGGAAGCTTTGGAAGGACTTAGATATTTATGTTAAAAGGAGCAGAACCTTGCAGGGAAGATGCCAAGGCAGCCAGACATAGAAAGAAAAGGTGCAGGCTGCCACATATGGTTTGGCATACTGTGCACTACGCAAGTCCAGGGGGCGCCATTCACATTGCAGTTTATGGGAACGGTGCCCTTGAAGTTGTGTTGGCCACTACCTCCATGGCCACGTGCCATAAATGGGAATGGGCTTTGAAGTTTAAATGTGCTCTCATGATCTTTGAGCTTGGGTAAATAAGTGGCTTCACTTCTCTAAACTTCAACTTCATCACAAGCAAACTGGAGTTGCCAATAAACACAGAACAGGCAATATTGCTAAGATGTCTGCTACCTCAGTGGCTATTACAGAGGTCATGCATGCACAGTTTATGTGTACCATACCCAGAGAGCTACTTCTCCTAGAGTGCTCTTCCTGGGTATAGAAGGTCATTTTGAATTGGTTTTGGTCAACTGCTAGCTCCTTCTCCTTCTGAACCTCTAAATGCAGAAGGGCTGAGAGGTCAGTATTCGGGCATCTCTTTTACCTATCCTCATTCTCAAGTTTATCTCATCTTGGCCCACAGCTCAAATGCCATCCAGATACAACTCCAAAATTTTATCTCCATCCCTATCCTCTCCTTGAGCCCCAGATTATGCATCTATATAGACATCCCCACTTGGGTATCTAATAGGAACCTGAAGCTCAATACAATGTAAAATATACACACGAGCAACAATAAACAAGTTGGACTACATCAAATAATCCTGCACAGCACAAGAAATGATCAGCAAAATGTAAGGCAACCTATGGAATGGGAGAAAATATTTGCAAATCGTGTATCTGAAAATGGGTTAATATCTAGCTATATAAGGAACTCATACAACTCAATAGCAAACTCAATAATAATAATCCAATTAAAATCAGCAAAGGATCTAAACAGACATTATTCCAAAAGAGACATACAAATGGCCAACAGGTATATGAAAATGTATTCAACATCACTAATCATCAGGAAAATGCAAATCAAAAGCACAAGATATCACCTCACACGTTAGAATAGCTATTATCAAAAAGCAGATAACAAGTGCTAGCAAGGATTGGGAAAAAAGAGAAACCTTGGATACTATTGGTGGAAATGTAAATTGGTGCAGCCTCTATGGAAAACAGTGCGGAAGTTCCTCAAAAAATTAAAAATAGGTATATACCGTATGATCCAGCAATCTCACTTGTGGGCATATAGCTGAAGAAAATGAAATCAGTATTTCAAAAATATATCTTCACCCCTATGCTCAAGTATATTCATAACAGCCCAGACATGGAAACAACCTAAGTGTCCATTAAGGAATGGATAAGGAAAATGAACAATATTTGGTCACAAAAAGAGAAAACCCTGCCATTTGCAATAACATAGATGACACTCCACTGAATTATTTTGGAGCACATCCTAGACAGGATATTTTATCTGTAAATATTTCAGAACGCATGTCTAAATTATAAAGAATCAAAACCCCCTCAATAACGTTAGCACATCTAAAACATGAGTGATAACTTCTGAATTTTATCAAACACCATCAGTAGTCGCTATGGGTTCCCCTACAGTCCGAAAAAAAGCTATTTTTTTCTAAAAATATTTTTTGACAATTTGCTGACTGCATCCTCATCACACCCTTTAACATACTCCCTTTCCCTTGTTTCTGTAACAGATGAAGAGGCTTGATCAGAATCAAGTTTGAGTTATTTATTTTACTTTTCTGGCAAAACTACTTTATAGGTGGTGGTGTGTGCTTCCACTGTGAGCTTTGTTATATCTAAATTGTCTCCTTTTTGTGATGTTAATAAGTGTTGATGATCACTGCCTACATTACAGTAATTCATTAGGGATTACAGAATGGGGATCCTCCAACTCTATTGTTCCTTCTAATAGTAGCTGAAATGCCTGGGTGAAGAGAAGCTTCTCATCAACAGTTTGTACAATTAATACATACATTCGAATATTTGGAGTAAATTTCTGTTAAAAAGAGTAGGATACATTTTTGATTCTTTTCTTTAGTTTACCAGTTTTCAAAATACTCAGATGGTTCCCCAGTATCTTTTCAAGTAATCAAAGCAGTCATCAAATAACTATGTTTTAAAGTCACTTTGGAAGTTTTCATATGATTATGCCTTCAACTCTGCATACTTAGGTTCAAGTGCATCATTTGGTCTTATTTTCTTCAAGTATAGCAAAGTAGAGACAAGTATGTAGATAATGCTACCATTTACCCAAGAATGATATTGGTGTGTGTGTACATATATATAAATTCTTGGAAGAATAAACAACACAAAAAGGGGAAGGATGAAATAACATCGAAAAGAATAAAGTCTAGGTTTTTATAGATTTTACTTTAGAACCAAGCTTACATTATGTAATTATAAAACAAAATTAAATTACATAAAAAGCAATCCCTAAAACTCAAAAGCATATAACTTTTTAAAACTATGTTTTTATGAGGCTCCTGGTGGCTCAGTGGGTTGAGCACCTGACTCTTGATTTCGGCTCAGGTCCTGATTCCAGGAACATGGGATCAAGCCCAGAGTCAGGCTCCGGGATGAGCGTGGAGCTTACTTAAGATTCTCTCTCTCCCTCTGCCCCTCTCCCCCGCTCATGTTCTCTCTCTCTCTCTCAAATAAGAGATCAAATAAGAGCCGAAATTAAGAGCCGGACGCCCAACCAACTGAGGCACCCAGGAGCTCCAAAAGAACACAGCTTTTGGAAGTTGCTTTACCACTTCACAGCAGGAAGTTCTCAGCAAGTTACTTACTAAGCCTCAATTGATTCATCTCTAAAATTGGGATAATTATAGCAACTCCCTCACTGAGTTAATTTGAAAATTAAATCACCCACATTAAATATACTTAGCATAGTGCCTGGCACAAAACAAGTATCCCAAAGTATGTTAGCTATAATTTAATATTATTATTAAACCTTGGAACAGAATAATTTGGAAGCAAGTATCCATTTTACATAAAGATTCTCCCTGAGATCCTTCTCAATACAGAGATCCTCCAAGATATTTAAATATTTCATTTACAAAAATGTAGCTTTTCAGAAATGGGTCTATTATAGTCTTTATCGGCCGAGCACAGAGAATCTGCTGAGAGCTGGAACTTGAAGGTGGCATTAATTTCACCTCACTCCAGTGAAGGAGAGTCAGTGTTCACTGACTCAGTGTTCACTAAGGAACTTTCTGCCTCTTTGAGCACAGAAAAACTTCTAGAACTCCACACACAAAAGAGTAGGGCTTTGGGGAAAAGTGAGACTCAATTAGGCCAAGGCCTTTGGTGAGAGGAAAGCCTTTTGAACCAGTCTTTCTTCTGACCTGTTTCTGCTCCTTTACTTACATACTCATGACCATTGCCCCTTCCCATCATGAGTCTGAGGGGGTCATCCTGTGGTTGGTAGGGATGTTCCTGAGAGCCATTCCTAATCCAGGATATGTCTTGAATAACTATACATCAAAGTGAATTTGAACCACATAGAATGTCCCATTCAACCCAGACTACATGGGTTTAGACCCAACACACTCTTTACCTGGACCCTAATGCCGTGGAAAGAGACAATAGCCTTAACCAATTTCAGTTACAATACTGTGCTTTTGTGAATTTATAAAAACATATGGCTCTATAAACACACTGTTGGGGATCTGCCCAGGGCCTTTGGAAGGGTGTCTGCAAATGAGGGACCGTGTGGCTTAAGCCTTGTCAGCTTCATAGTAAATCTGCCTCTGCTTATCAGGAAGCTCAGTTTTCAGAAGGATTTTCTGGGAAATCCTTTTATAGAACTGCACCTCATTTCTCAATTTATTAGTCTGTGGGATGAGGTATTTCTGTGTCCAGTTTTCTAAAAATGGAGTGATGCCTGCATTTAAGAGCTAAAAGCTATGCGTGGTGGCTGATGGGGATGAAGGGGTGCCAGCGCCGGATGCTTCCAGAATAGTTTTGAGGGTGCAACAGCCATGGTGGAGGGCCAGGTCTTAGCAAGGAGGCAGCGCTGTAGGGAAAAGATGCACCCCAGACACAGGTTGGGGGATCACTATAGGGATCACAGCAGTTAACAGGGAAAAGGATGGCAGAAGAGCAATGATGCCTCCCACCCCCCAGCCCCCACCTCACCCCACTCCCTTGCCAGAAAGCTATAATTACACTGGATGGGGTTAGCTAGAGAATTTTGGATGCATTCCCATTATGGTCTTATTGATATCCCCTGTTATCATGCCTCGGGCCCCTGGCCAGGAGAAGCACCTGGTCTAATTTTATTTATCACTAGATCCTAATATCCTCTGGGAGTGTCAGGATTCTTCATTCCAAAGACTGCACGAATGAAGAGTATTATTGCAAATTACTCATCTCAGACTTGAGCCCAGCCTTCTGTTTTGCATTTTTATAAATGGCTAAAAGGTTAGCTTAGTTAGAATCATACCATTCTAAGTTTCACCTAAGGTTAAAGGTAGCAACTTTCAAAACTCATGATCTCAGAATATCAGGAAGTGACTAATGAATTAATTGGAAGTTATTATTAGAATTAATGAAGCTTTCAGAATTGCCCTTGTGAGCCCTGTAACAAACTCCTTTTTGTTCGAATTTCAAGAAAGTCACCCAGAACATGGCTCAAAGTTCCTTAGATGCCTATCTCTGTAATGAACAGGAGGTCTGAAAATGTGCCCCTCTTCTACAACAGACTTTATTGCTTTTCAAGATGGAAAGATTTTTAGCTTACAGAAAAACACCCACTATCACTTCCCTCTTTAATTCCTAGCACTCCAACAGAAACACACAGTGAAGCAACAAGTCAGCTGAGTGGACTCTTAATGGCCTCCTGAGGTTGCAGCTCTGTTGTAAGACAGAAAGGACATTCAGATAGACAAAATGAGATTTCATCTGTCTTTCACAACGAAGGAATGAAGTGCAGTCTGCGCATGACTTTGTGAAGTACACGTGTTGTTGCAGGAATGATCACATAATAATTACATTTATGCAATTATTTGTACAATAATTGTTTTCTCTACTGGACTGAAAACTTCATGTGGGCAAAACTGAATTTCCTGAATTTCATGCGGGCAAGTTTACCTCTGTCCTCAGACTCTAGCACAAAATGGACACCAAAAATAAACACTGAACAAGCACTATCAAGGTCCCAAAGAGTGATTTTAAAAAAGATATAACTGGGGCACCTGGGTGGCTCAGTCAGTTAAGTGTCTGACTTTGGCTCAGGGCATGATCTCACGGTTCGTGGGTTCGAGCCCCGTGCCGGGCTCTGTGCTGACAGCTTGGAGCCTGGAGCCTGCTTCAGATTCTGTGTGTCTCTCTCTGCCTCTCCCTCCCTCACACGCTCTGTCTCTCTCTCAAAAATTAATAGACATTAAAAAAAATACATAACTGAGACTCACATTTTTTAAAAAGCCCAATAATTTTTAGGGAAGAAAATGTATTAGTTTTCAATAACTTTTCATTTTGCAATAATTTCAAACTTACTGAAAAGTATTTTTTTTAACTTTTTTATTTGGAGAGAGAGAGAGCAGGAGAGGGGCAGAGAGAGAGAGAGGGAGAGAGAGAATCCTAAGCAGGCTCCATGCTGTCAGCACAGAGTGTGATGCTGGGCTTGACCCCACAAACTGTGAGATCATGGCCTGAGTAGAAATCAAGAGCTGGATGTTTAACTGACTGAGCCACACGGGTGACCCACAACTTACAGAAAAGTTTAAAAGTTATATAAAGAAATCCTGGGTGCTCCTCATCCAAATTCCCCAAATTTTAACATTTGCCACATTTGCTTTAATACATATATTGAAGAGTAAGTTGCAGACATGCTGCCTTTCATCTTTGAATACTTCAATGTGTAATTCCTAAGAACAAGAACATTCTCTTATATAACTATCACACAATTATCAAAATTAGAAGATTAATAGTAAGATATTATTATTCAATCTGTAGACAGTATTAAACATTTGCTCATTAATTTACTATGCCCTATAGAGTAAAAAAAAAAGAAAAAAGTAATTTTTAAGGATCCAACCAAGGATTACACATTGCATTATAATATCTCTTTAATCTCCTGCCATCTAAAATATTTCCTCAGTCTTTCTTAGTCTTTCATGACCTTGACATTTTTGAAGAGGATAGGCCAATTATTTTGTAGGAGGTCCTTCAACTCAGGTTGATCAGATGTGCCTCCATGATTAAGTTCAGATTTTGCATCTTTGGCAGGATCACCAGATACATGATGTTGTGTCTTTTGCAGTACATAATATATCAAGAGGCACAGATGATAGTTTGTTCCATTCCTAAGGATGTTAACCTTGATCACTTGAATAAGGTGGTGTTTACCAGCCTTTTCCACTGTAAAGTTACTATTATCCCCTTTTCAATTCCCCGTTGTTGTTAGTATTTTGTGGAAAGATACTTTGAGGTCATATAAATATCCTGTTCCTCATCAAAGTTTCAACAGCTAGCTCTTGCATCCATTGATAATTTTTGTTGGAATTATTACTGTGACACTTGCTAAATAGTGATTGTCTAACTCCACCATTCACTCTACATTTGTTGGTTGGCATTCTACTATTAGAAAACTGTTCCCTTTCTCCTTTATTTAACTGATGTATTTATTTATATGAACATGGGCTTGAATTATTGTCTTCGGCATTGGGGTTGTAATCTGTTAATATCCTTATTTGTTTGATGTGCATATCCTCCCAGATTCAATTGGCTCCCATATTCTTTTGACATGAACTGTTACTTCTGAGCAGTAATAACATCATGCTCCAGGCTCAACCTGTACCTTTTCTGCCTAGCCCTGAAATCAGTCATTTTCTCAGGAGCCCAGTTTCCTTTAAGTGGAGAATGGTCTCAGATTCACTTTTAAAATAAAATAAAAACAAAACAGAGAACACACAACTACTCAATAAATGTAATAAATAGTTAAAACATATTCTGATCTATGCCATTTCCAGTTAAACAAAAGAGACACAAAGTCAGTTGGCATAAAAACAGACACTCAGATCAATGGAACAGAATAGAGAACCCAGAAATGGACACATAAATGTCTCACCAACTAATGGCAGGAGAGAATATCCAATGGAATAAAGACAGTCTCTTCAGCAAGTGGTGCTGGGAAAAACTGGATAGCGATATGCAGAAAAATGAACCTGGACCACTTTCTTACACCATACACAAAAATAAACTCAAAATGAATGAAAGACCTAAATGTAAGACAGGAAGCCATCAAAATCCCCAAGGAGAAAGCAGGCAAAAACCTCTTTGATCTTGGTGGCAGTAACTTCTTACTCAACACGTCTCCAGAAGCAAGGGAAACAAAAGTGAAAATGAACTACTGGGACGTCATCAAAATAAAAAGCTTCTGCACAGTGAAGGAAACAATCAGCAAAACTAAAAGGCAACCAACAGAACGGGAGAAGATATTTGCAAATGACATATTGGATAAAGGTTTAGTATCCAAATCTGGAAAGAGCTTATTAAACTCAACACCCAAAAAAACAAATAATCCAGTGAAGAAATGGGCAAAGGACATGAATAGACACTTCTCCAAAGAAGACATCCAGATGGCCTACCGACACATGAAAAAATGCTCCACATCACTCATCATCAGGGAAATACAAATCACAACCACAATGAGATACCTCAGAATGGCTAACATTAACAACTCAGGCAACAACAGATGTTGGTGAGGATGCAGAGAAAGAGGATCTCTTTTGCATTGTTGGTGGCAGTGCAAGCTGGTACAGCCACTCTGGAAAACAGCATGGAGGTTCCTCAAAAAACTAAAAATAGAACTACCCTACAACCCAGCAATTGCACTACTAGGCATTTATCCACAGGATACAGGTGTGCTGTTTCGAAGGGACACGTGCACCCCCATGTTTATAGCAGCACTATCGACAATAGCCAAAGTATGGAAAGAGCCCAAATGTCCACTGATGGATGAATGGATAAAGAAGATGTGGTATACATATACAATGGAGTATTACTTGGCAATCAAAAAGAATGAAATCTTGCCATTTGCAACTACATGGATGGAACTAGAGGGTATTATGCTAAGCAAAATTAGTCAGTCAGAGAAAGACAAAAATCATATGACTTCACTCATATGAGGACTTTAAGACACAGAAGAGATGAACACAAGGGAAGGGAAGCAAAAATAATATAAAAACAGGGAGGGGGACAAAACAGAGGAGACTCTTAAATATGGAGAACAAACAGAGGGTTACCGGAGGGGTTGTGGGAGGGGGAGATGGGCTAAATGGGTAAGGGGCATTAAGAAATCTACTCCTGAAATCACTGTTGCACTATATGCTAATGAACTTGGATATAAATTAAAAAATAAAAAATAAAATTAAAAAAGAGACAAAAAGTAAGATTCAATATGCAGTGTAGTATGGGTTTGGATATATGCAAATATCTACATAAAACAGAATAGAGCTACAATAAATAGATCTAGCCATATATCAGACTTCCAAATATAATAAAGGATCATTACACTGGACTATTCAATTAATGATATTAATGGTTTTTTAAATATTAAAAGTAATCAACTTAGTTCCTTCTCACAATTAAAAAAAAAGCTCTGTATATTAAAGCTTTACTTATGAAAACAAAATTAGAAGAAAATTTAGAAAAATAGTTTTAGGATAGACCTACTGCACATTTTCCTAAATAAACACAAAGTACACACAAGTTAATAACTGTTACATCTTTTTGGTAGACTCTTCATTATCATGCATTGATCCACCTGTCATTATCAAATTCTGCATCTCAAAGCCCACCTTATCCGACATTCATATTTATACCACAGCTTGCTTTTGATTGGTATATTTGCAGTATGTCTTCCTCTGCCCCTTTATGTTCATTTTCTATCAGTTTGTTGAGGCCTGACTCCTGCAAGCAGCATGTATCTACATCTTTATTTTTTTTATTTTTTACATAGGCTCCCAATGTGGGGCTTGAACTCACAGCTCTGGGATCAAGAGTCAGATGCTCTACTGACTGAGCCAGCCAGGTGCCCCCAACCCCTGCATCTTAAACTTATCACCATCTATTTTTGGTCAATATTGACTTACTTCTGACAAAAAATAGCATCTTTGCCTCAGCAAAGCTCCATTTCCTCCCACTTCCTTTGTGCTTTTGTTTTCCCATCTGTATTATATCTGTATAAGCTCAGTAACACCGGGTTATAAATATTGCTTTAAACACACAATTGGATTTGATTTATTGTCTGATGTCATTCTCTTTCAGCATGGAGGATTTCCTTCAGTATTTATTTAGGCAGATCTTCTAACAATGAATCATCTCAATTTTTGTTTATGTGGAGATGTTTTGATTTACCTTCATTTCAGAAGGATAGTTTTGCTGGATGTAGAAGTGTTAAGAATGGTTTCCCTGGAAATTTAATTCTTCACTTTTTTGTTTGCATGTTGAATATGTCATTCCACTGCTTTCTAGCCTCTGTTTTTTCTCATAAGAAGTCAGCCATTAACGGTACTTTTGTTTCCACCCATACATAATGAGTTGTTTTACTGCTGTCAAAAATTTATCTCTTAGGGAATGCCTGGGTGGGTCAGTCAATCAAGTGTCTGACTCTTGATTTCGGCTTAGGTCATGATCTCACAGTTCATGGGTGTGAGCCCCACATTGGGCTCCATGCTGACGGCATACAGGGCCTTCTTGGAATTCTCTCTCTCCTCTCTCTCTGCCCCTCCCACCACAAAGCCTGCCACCATTACCTACTCCAAAGACACTTGCAAAACTGTAAATGAGGAATAAAAATATGACTAAAGCTATCTTTTCCGATGCTTTATAAATGTTAATAATTACCTTAGTGTTTTTTATGCAATAGAGCATTTTCTATAGTCTATGGGGTCCCCTAAGTTGCAGCATCATATTGGGGCCAGTCATAGAGTACAAAGAAAAACAAATTGAGTATTTTAAACATAGATATAATGACTTAATGGACTTTAAAGTCCAAAAATTGTTTGTTATGGCTTTTCAAACTAGAAATGAAAAAGCTATGGAAGTGCCTTATAAGGTAAGCTATCATATTTTCATTGGTGGAAATATACACACAATAGCAGAGGGACTAATAAAACCTTGTGTAGTTCACATTGCTGAATGCCTGCTAGATGAAAAGTCAGTGAAAGAAATCACAGAAATCATCTCTGAATGATTCAGTAACTCAAAGTAAAGATTTAGCTGCAAACAAAAAGACTGAGTTAGTATCTCCTCTGTAGAACTGAACTGTTGTCTTCAAAAAAACAAAAAAACAAAAAACAAATCTAGGGATGCCTGGGTGGTTCAGTTGGTTAAATGTGTGACTCTTGACCTCAGTTCAGGTCATGATCCCTTGGTCATGAGATTGAGACCTACCTAGGGTTCAGGGCTCCATGTTGACAGCGTGGAGACTACTTGGGATTCTCTCTCCCGCTCTCTGCCTGTCCCCAGTTCATGCTCTCTCTCTCAAAATAAATAAATGAACTATTAAAAAAAGTCCACAAACCTACATATATACTTAGACTTGCAGTTTTGCTTGTATTCTGGTTCAGCACCAACTAATCATCAGAGATCTTCCTTTATGTGAATACAATAAACACAAGCGGTATTGAAATTTTCAAAGCATAAAGTAACATTTTGAGTTGCTTGGTTTATCCTGTAAAAACTGTGTTGACATTTGTCTTGATGGTATAAAAGCAATGGTGGGTAAGAGGGCTGGTGCTTTAGCATGAATCACAGAGATATGATGCCAAACTATTCTGGTAGTCATTAGATTCTTCACCACAAGTACTTTCTGGGAAAAAAAAAATTTACTGAAGAAGATCCTTAATGAAGCAGTACAAATTATTAATTTTATAAATTCACATCCCTTGAGTATGCATATTTTTAATATTCTGTATTGAATGGGAAGTACACATAAAGCATTTGTGCTGCATACCAAAGGATAACTATCTAGAGGAAAAGCACTGTTGCAATTGTTTGAAATGAGAGGTGACCTAGCTTCTTTACTTATGGAACACCATTTGAAAGAATGACTGACAGACCAACTTTGATAATTCAGACTTGAGTATCTGGCAGACATTTTATTTTTAATGTTTATTTATTTTTGAGAGAGAGAGAGAGACAGAGCATGAGCAGAGAGAGAGATAAACACACACAGAATCCAAAGCTGGCTCCAGGCTCCAAGGTGTCAGCACAGAGCCCGACGCAGGGCTTGAACTTGAACTCACGAACCGCGAGATCATTACCTGACCTGAAGTCAGACACTTAACCAACTGAACCACCCAGGCGCCACAGACATTTTCTAAAAAATGAACAAAGTGAGCCTATTTGACAGGAGATATCTGTGAGCTATTTTGATAAAATAAAATTCAAGCCTTGCTGCAAAACTTAAAATTTTGGGATATTTGTATCTGCCCCTGTGAACTTGACAGCTTCCTATTACTTAAAAACTTCAGATGAGATCAATGGTGATGCTAATATACGCGATTTAAAAAAATCTTGTGTATAGATCTTCCTCGACTTACAATGGGGTTATGTCTTGATGAAGTAAATGTACGTTGAAAATATCATAGGTCAAAAATGCACTTAATAGACCGGACCTCCCAAACATCACTGCTTAGCCGAGCCTATCTTAAACTTAGTCACAACACTTACATTAGCCTACACTTAGACAAAATCAGCTAACACAAAACCTGTTTTATAACAAAATATTGAACCTCTCATGAAATGTATTGAATGCTGTACCGAAAATGAACAGAATGGTTACACAGGTACAGAATGTGTGTAAGAGCATTGATTGTTTACCTTCATGATTGCCTGGCTGCCTAGGAGCTGTGCTCACTGCCGTTGCCCAGCGTCACCAGAGAGAATCATAATATGTTGCCAGCCCAGAAAAAGATCGAAATTCAAAATTCAAAGTATGGTTTCTACTGAATGTGTATCGTTTTCATAATTGCTCGGTGGAGATAACCAGCGAGTGTTCTAGCATCTTGTTAAAAGTTGGGGTTTGTTTCTCTCAATCCCACTCAGCATATTCCCTTCTGGCTAGTTTCATCCAACGTTCAGCCTGGTCCTCAACCACAAGCATGTGGACTGATATAAATCTATGAAACTAGGTTACTAGGTTTGAATAACTGTGTTAAATTCTTTAGCAAACTTATGAGGTCCTCAGTCACATTCGGAAACTCTTTAACTATAGCTTGTAATTCGACGTTTATTTAGATCCTCAGAAAACTCAACTTTAAAGAGACAGGTTTTAATAGGGTCAGGGGAGGAGGGAGTGGGGAGTGATTAGGAAGAAAAGGGAAGTTCAGCAGAAAGAGGAAAATGGTGCTGCAGGCAGGGCCTGATCACAAGGTGGCTGCCATATGTCTGCAGACAAAAAAGACTGAGGGGGAAAGAGGCCTCAGAAGCCATTTTGACTCCTTTCAATTGTTTGTTTTCCTCAGTTAATTTAGAAATAGTACTTTGCAGAACACCTGCGTGGCTCAGTTGGTTAAGCCTCTGAGTTTGGCTCAGGTCATGAGCTGGTGGTTAACAGTTCATGAGTTCGAGCCCTGCATTGGGCTCTCTGAGCCTGCTTCAGATCCTCTGTCCCCCTTCATCTCTGCCTGTCTCCCGCTCATGTGTGCACACACTCTCTCTTTCTCTCTCTCAAATGTAAATACACATTTAAAAAAATTTTTTTTACAAAAGAAATAGTATTTTGCAAAGAAGCAAACTTAGAATCCTGAAAACATCTGAAAGCCTCAAGATTTTAAATAGGCATCCCATTCAGTTTTTTCCCCCTTTTCTTCTAAGAAGCCTTGGCTTTCTAATTTGAGTAAAACAAGTTTGGGGAGATCAAAAGTTCCCCATAATGGATGTTGGTGCCTAAATTACTCTGGTTAAGTTAGTCCATTTAGTTATACGTGTGTATGAGGGGGACCATAGGTTTTAGACATAAAACTGGCCAGAGTCCCAGTAAGGGAAGTGGGGCACGCTCAAAGCATTTTGATGACTGGGATTCCATTTCTTGGACGTTTTTCTCTAAAGCAAAGAAAAATTCCTAAACACCACAGTTTTAACAGGAACAGGCTGGTTCCAGAAGGAATCAGACCAAAGTCCAGCACAGTTCCAATGGGAACAGTCCAATCCCAAAAGGGAGTCAGACTGAAGGCCAACGCACTTCCAACTGGCACAGCCCCAGCGGGAGCAGTTTGATACTGAAAAGGAATCAGACCGACGGCCAAACAAGTACTCTCAGAGAGTAAACCAATCAAACAGGGCCTTAAAACAGATCCTGAATAAAGCCTGGAGAACTCAGACACAAATTGTGGAGCTTGAAATCCAGGAGGAAACTTACCCTCCAACTCCAGGGTCAGCGAGAAAGCAGTGATTCCTGTTGGCTTGGTGGGTATTGACCCTGTTTGCTCACCAGGCTTGGGGCTGTTGGGTGTCCTCCTTGGATCCCACTTCTAAGCACTAAGTAATGTTAACCTGAAAAAACAAAACTACCAGTTCTTTTACCAGCAAAAAAGCTTTATTTGGAATAGCAGAGAATTGCAACATGGGACAAGCAAGTTGGGGCAGAACCATACCAGAGGATCGCTGGTTTATAGAGGAAAGGGGGCATTCGGGAAGGCTGTTATAAACAAAAAATTCCATTGGATTAAACTGGGAGTTCAAAGTATAATGGTTTTTCATTGGCTGAGTTGTGACAGGCTCTCATTGGCTGGTCTGTTGTGGTGGGGGTTTGGGGTGCAGGGAATGGTAGGTTAGTACCCACAGGCAAGGAAGGTCCTCTCTTCCTGCTAAGTCTATAATTGACCTCAAGGGGTAGTGCGCCAGAGCTCCCCTATCCATCCTAAATGAGGTTTCCTTTTATCAATTTTTATAATATGGTTTCAAATCCACGTTGCAACTAACCTTTAAGAAATTATCACTATTGGGGCACCTGGGTAGTTCAGTCAGTTAAGCATCAACTCTTGACCTGATCTCATGGTTGGTGAGATTGAGTCCTGCTTTGGGCTCTGTGCTGACAGCATGGAGCCTGCTTGAGATTCTCTCCCTCCCTCCTTCTCTCTCTGCGCCCACCCCCACTTCTCTCTCTCTCAAAATAAATAAACAATAAAAAAAGAAATGATCACTTATCAAATTTTTGTGTAATATCAAAGAAAAATATCCTCAACTATCTGAAAAGTCTATTAAAATACTCCTCCATTTTCCAACTACTTATCTGTATCTGCAGGAGTTTTCATGATATACTTCAACCAGAACTATATATTGTAACAATTTGAATGCAGAAGCATATACGAGAATCCAGTCGTCTTCTCTTTGACCAAACATGAAAAAGTTTTACAAATATGTAAAATGCTTTCTTTTCTCATTAACATTTTTTTAGGCTTGGGAAATACAGTTCTTTTTCATAAAAAAATGTTATTTATGTTAACATACAATCCAGGAGGAAACTTACCCAAACAATAGGCTCATTGTTATTTTTAAAAAAAATTTTTTTTCAACGTTTATTTATTTTTGGGACAGAGAGAGACAGAGCATGAAGGGGGGAGGGGCAGAGAGAGAGGGAGACACAGAATCGGAAACAGGCTCCAGGCTCTGAGCCATCAGCCCAGAGCCCGACGTGGGGCTCGAACTCACGGACCGCGAGATCGTGAGCTGGCTGAAGTCGGACGCTTAACCGACTGCGCCACCCAGGCGCCCCATAGGCTCATTGTTATTTTTAAAAAGAAATACATTGGAAATATGTTTTAAATTTCCCAATTAATTTTAATATAATAAATACAAGTGGATATGACCTATATATAAACACTAGCTCTTTAGGGTCTTCGATTTTCAAGAGTTTAAAGGAGTCTTGAGACGAAAAACTCTTGCGAACAACTAGATTTGAGTAAGGAGGGCAGAGGAGTTTTGGAGTTTGGAGAGACAAGAAGAGGTGTGAGATAATTCTGGTAACATAGCAGAATGAGAAAGTAACTGGCCTGGATAATGTAGTAGGATCATCCACTAAAGGCCTATTCATGGTTACCAATCACAAATGTAAAGTGAGACCAGATAGCCTGGTGGTGTGGTTTTCTCCAGCTACATTCAAGGGTATAGTGCAGGTGTGCAGCAGGTGAAGGCTTGGATTTACTGTAGTTTGCCTTTGTCAACCTGGTGAAAAAAAAGGAAGACTAGGGTAAGGGAGTTTGGTGCACAAAGGACTGATTATGGTGAGATACTGTGGAATCTAATCTGGGCAGAAGAATAAGAAAGGTGAGCATAGTGAAAAATGGGAGGAATAATGAATTGTAGGCTCTAATAATGTGGCTGAATTGTTGGAAGTGGAGCTCTAGGTGGAGTAAGCTTGAAGGATGTGGGGGGGGGGGGTGGTTGTCCAAGAGTGGGATGCTTACAATTTAGATCATAGAGAGAGAGGGTATAGTTACCATTTATGGGTCTAGCATATGACAATTGGAATCGGTGGCTGAGGTAGAATGGAGGACACGGTCACAGGAGAAGAGGGGATGGAGCTTGGGAGGATTATCTCCACTCAGGGATGATATTAGCTGGTAGGATCTGTATGTCCATTCCAGTTGTTAAAACGTTGACATTGTTTCATACCAGTTGGCTAATGACCACTGCCTGAGACCCCCAACGCTCCTCCATTGCCTTCGGCCACCCTGGCTCCTGCTCCGGGACCCATGAACTCCCCATGGCAATCAAAGTATAATACCTGGCTTACGCTGAGGCCCTCCAGGGGAACAACTTTGCTTCTGACTGGTCTCTGCCTATGCTTTACCTGAAGTCACCACTGTCAAGAATCGAGATAGGCATACTATTGGAGAGAGTAACAATGAACATGGACTAAAATCTTCAAGGAGTAAAGACCAAAGACCCAGAGACCTAAAGACACCTGCCTGCAATATAAAGTGAATGCTATTGTCTGATTCTGTGAGCTTTAATGCTGGAGATTTTCATAGAGGAGAGAGGAATAAAGATCTGTAACTGGAAAAAAAAAAGGAGGAAGCAGACACCTAGCTGGCTTCTGTGCCCAATGGTAGGAGGAGGGTGGGGGAGAAAGCAACTACCACCTGTGAGGGTCACAGAAGGAGCAGGGTCCTCAAGAAGGGGACTTTCAGAGAAGAGTTTGAGGGTGGAGAGAGGTGGCTCTTTGTCCTATCAGACCCAACAAATATTATGTAATGCCCCTTTACTATCCTGAAATGGAATTCATAGACAATATAACGTGTGCTTAACCATGATTTTTAGGGGCGCCTGGGTGGCTCGGCTGGTTAAGCGACTGACTTCGGCTCAGGTCATGATCTCATGGTTCCATGAGTTCGAGCCCTGTGTCGGGCTCTGTGCTGACAGCTCAGAGCCTGGAGCCTGCTTCAGATTCTGTGTCTCCCTCTCTCTTTGCCCCTCCCCCACTCACACTCTGTCTCTCTCTCTCAAAAATAAATAAATATTTTTTAAAAATATTTTTAGGGGTGCCTGGGTGGCGCAGTCGGTTAAGCGTCCGACTTCAGCCAGGTCACGATCTCGAGGTCCGTGAGTTCGAGCCCCGCGTCAGGCTCTGGGCTGATGGCTCAGAGCCTGGAGCCTGTTTCCGATTCTGTGTCTCCCTCTCTCTCTCTGCCCCTCCCCCGTTCATGCTCTGTCTCTCTCTGTCCCAAAAATAAATAAACGTTGAAAAAAAAATAAAAAAAAATATATATATTTTTAAAAACCATGGTTTTTAAAACTGAATCTAATGCCTGAGTGACATATAAAGGGAAAATAAAAGTACGATATTATTTAACTAAGTAACATGTATTTCAACATGCAAAAGCTTGGGAATCCCCTCAATCAGGTTAGGATAAAGTGGTATGCTTACTGAATCACCATGGATGATGGACACCCACAGATGCAAATTGATAGTGTTGTATTGATTCATGATGCAAACACCTTTAGCTGCTTTGCCATTAGTAATGTGATTTTTTCCAAAATGATAAATAACTCCTGGTAAAGTTTCAAATATAATAAAGTACAATCTTCTCTTAATTTACATCATCCCTGAAATCCTTTTTTTTTTTTTTTTAATGTTTATTTTTGAGATAGAGACAGAGCATCAGCGGGGGAGATGCAGAAAGAGAGGGAGACACAGAATCTGAAGCAGGCTTCAGGCTCTGAGCTGTCAGCACAGAGCCCGACACAGGGCTCGAACTCATGGAACCATGAGATCATGCATGACCTGAGCCGAAGTCAGACGCTCAACCAACTGAGCCACTCAGGCGCCCCAACAATCTTGAAAAATTCAGCATCCTTGGGCCCTACCCACTCAATTCCAATAGTGCTTTGCAACTACCCTAATAATTTAAAACATTCCCACAAATTTCCAGAACTGTCCCTAAGGATCAGCGTCATTCCTGCTGACTTTCCTGATACAGGGGATTTTTCGAATGACCATTATGTGGTGCAAGGTGTTTGGGCTTGAAAAGGTGGATGTTGGGGTTAGTTGGGGAGGAGCACCTCTGAGCTGCTCGGGATGCATGGCCTCTGTTCTGGATGGGCTGGCAATCTGGTGAGCAGGTAAGAGTTAGAGGAGTCTAAGAGCACCAAAAATAATAGTTATATAAAGGTAAGGTTTTGTTTTACTTTTATAATACAAGAAAAGACAGGAAGACTCACAACAGCAACACTTTTAACAGGAAAAATCAATCTCATGGGTTTTATAAGCATTCCCTTCTCAATTCAGTTTTTTAAATATGTAACAGACACTTTTCTTTATGGAAAGAGTTACTTGCAGTTGCTTGCTTTTCATGGATATTCAATTTAATAAAATTATAAGTTTAAAACACAGCTTTTCTTAAGCTTTTAAGCTCAGTTTCACTTGTCCTTTAATTAAAATTCAGTTAAGTTTAACAGATCCTATTTCCTTAAACAATTAACTCATTTAACTATCATGGTTAATTAAATCCCCTTAAATGTTTTAAATTATAAGCCCAAATTTAATATACTTGATTCTCTCAAGCAAGACACTCAACAAGGCTGGTCCATTGATAAGATAAAGAAAATCTTCTTTAACATGGAAACTCTAGTTTCAAACCTAAGGTGCCTAAAAAGACCTTGAAACGTTTCCATCTTTTAGACAAATACTGTTTACAAAATTAGACAAATCTTCATGCATTTTAAAAGTAACATCTCCAATTAAAATCATACAATTAATATGTCAGATTTTCTTAAATGGTTCAAACACCATAAATAACCATTATACATGATTTTTCATGATGGTTATAAAACTTATTCCTAGACCTCACATGAAAGTATTAATCTTAAGGGCTCAATTTTACTTTATTCATGTCTGTACTTGATTAGAAAATCTCCCGAGTAGCCAAGTCACTTGACAACTGCAGGGAGCAGGTTACCATCTTGGGCCAACTGAGTGCCCTGGCCAAAGACTGGGGTCAAGATCCAGGTTTTGAAGTCAGAGGTTCTGGCCTGCAACTTGGATGGTACTTCTGGGCTGATGCTACTCAAGACTCAGGCTCATCTCCCTAAACATGTCTTAAGATCATGGAGGTTTAAATCCCTAAGTTTTCTTTTCTTTTTTTTTTTTTTAAAGTTTGTTTGTTTGTTTGTTTTTGAGAGAGAGAGAGAGGCAGGAAGAAACAGCATGTGTAAGCAGGGGAGGGGAAAAAGAGGAGGAGGGAGAGAATCCCAAACAGGCTCTCTGCTTTCAACGCTGAGCCACACTTGAGGTTGGATCTCACAAACCATGAGATCATGACCTGAGTTGAGATCAAGAGTGGGATGCTTAACCAACTGAGCCACCCAGGCAACCCTAAATCCCCAAATTTTCTTTCTTTTTAAAAAAATTTTTTTAATGTTTATTTATTTTTGAGAGAGAGACAGACAGACAGAGTATGAGTGACTGAGGGACAGAGAGGGAACACAGAATCCAAAGTAAGCTCCAGGCTCTGGGCTGACAGCACAGAGCCGCAGGGGCGCTTGAACTCATGAACCTGGAGACCTGAGTTGAAGTCAGAGGCTTAACTGAGCCACCCAGATGCCCCATAAATCCCCAAATTTTTTTACGATTTGGATCATGAGTCATGAGAAGTTATTGTACTTAGTCAAATGTTAAAATCTTTACTGTAACTTCTTCGATGCCTCTTTATTGCCTGGTAGGATTCCATGCTCTTCACCTATTTTATTTCCTTACTTGTCTTGCTGGTCTAATTTTTTTAGAATGTTTATTTATTTTTGAGAGACAGAAGTGGGGGGAGGGGCTGAAAGAGGGGGGGGACAGAGGATCTGAAGTGGGCTATACGCTGACAGCAGCAAGCCCAATTTGGGGCTTAGACTCCAGAACTGTGAGATAATGACTTCAGCCGAAGTTGGAGGCTCAACCGACTGAGCCACCCAGTGCCCCTTGCTGATCTAATTTTTATAGTCATTCTATTGACATCCCTCCTGTGTTCCACACCTGAATCCTGTATGATTTAACACAGCTCCTGAATTGTTTAAATTCATTCATTCAACTAAAATCTATTGAGCCCCTCCTTAGTTCCAGATACTATTCTAGGCCCTGGAAATACAATATAGAAAACAAAACAGAAAAACAAACAATGCTAGCCTCATGGAACTTTCTTTCTAGTGAGACCATGACCTTCTCACCATCTTGAGCGACCACTTTGAGTCAGAAACTATGTCACTGAAAACCTTGGCTGGCTCAGGGCCGAGCATATAACAATACAATAGTAATAGCTAATATTTTTAAGAGCTTACTGAGAATCCAGCATACTTCTAAGGGCTTTGCTTGTGTTTTTCATGTAATCCTACAACAGACCAATGTTGGGAGGTGGCTGGTTTACAGATAAGGAAGGAGGTACACCAATGTTCAGTCATTTGCCTACGTCCCATAATTTGTAAGTAACAGGGCAGGAATTTTCTGGCCAATATATGTACATATGTATATACATGTATACATTTATTTATTTATTTTGAGAGAGAGGGAGAGAGAGATAATCCCAAGCAGGCTCCATACACCAACGTGGGGCTTGAACTCATGAACCGTGAGATCATGACCTGAGCTAAAATCAAGAGTAGGATGCTTAACCAACTGAGCCACCCAGCACCCCAGCTCATATTTAATGGTTATGCCACACTGCCTCCTAGAGTAGTGTGAAAATGTTTCGGGGAAAAAAAAAGTCCATGTGAAATTCTTGTGGTCCTAACCAGCTGGTTACCTTGGTGTGTGTTGACAAACCACCCGTTTATCTCCCCCTCCTCCCCGACCTCATGTCTTTCTTCTGCTGTAACTGGTGTGTCTGTTGATGTTTTATTTATAAAATATTCTTAATTTAAACCAACTGAACACCAGGTGTCCAGAGCCAGATTCTATCAGGAAACTTGCCTTACATTTGCAAGCAGGAAAATGGGATTAGATTAAACCAAAAGGGAAAAATTGTGTGGTGTCTTCAATTCATCTCCACCTACGCCTGCCACAGCTGATCATGTGCAGACCAGAGGCAACAGATGTCCTACTGGGAAAGCCACAGGGCCTGAATGTTTGCATGTCAGCCATCATTTGCAAAAGTAGACAGATTCAGCCTCACTCAGATTGCTGGCAATTTCATGAGGAGCCTTCAGCAGGGGCCAAGAAATTTCTCCCTCTTCAGAATGCTTTCTGAGCAGAGGGCATCAGCCAGGGTGAGACAGAATAGGCAAAACATGATTCAGGAGTGCCAGATGATGGCCCTAGTGCAGAAACCTTTTTGGAACACTCTGGTATTGCTTAAATGCCAGTGTGATTGTTCAGGAGTCTCTTTTTTATTTTTTTATTTTTTAATTTTTTTTTTAACATTTATTTATTTTTGAGACAGAGAGAGACAGAGCATGAACGGGGGAAGGTCAGAGAGAGGGAGACACAGAATCTGAAACAGGCTCCAGGCTCTGAGCTGTCAGCACAGAGCCCGACTCGGGGCTCGAACTCATGGACTGCGAGGTCATGACCTGAGCTAAAGTCGGCCGCTCAACTGACTGAGCCACCCAGGTGGCCCGGGGAGTCTCTTTTTTAAAAAAATCCCTTGGTTTTGATCATCATTAAACAAAACCATTGCAAGAAAGAGCCCTTTTCATGTTTTTGTAGTATTGGCTTAAAGCAAAACTATAAATCTTATGTTTCCCATCCAATAGTTAAGTCTCAATAACACTAAAATGATTTTGATAAAGAGATAAGGACAAATAAGATGATAGACGTTCAGGCCATTGTGATTTGAACACTGAAAAATATCATGAAGGCTTTCGTGTCGGCAAATGTGAACAGAACAGTCCTTGACTGCTTACCACCTACCATCTATAGAAGGTAGGACCAGATTCAGATGTATGTGACAGAAAATCCCAAAATACCAGTGGCTCAGACAATGGAGACTGTTGGAATAATGGCCTTCAACAAATCACTCCTCAGTAATTTGCCTTTGGGTGACTGGCACAGACCAATGGGACATTAGCACGTGACACAAATGGAGGTTTGAAAAGCACTTTCATATCGGCATTTGCCTTCTCTTTTTTCGGACCCTGAGACCACCATGTGAAAAAGCTTAGGCTAACCTACTCTAGGATAAGATCAGATGGAACAAACAGGAGCCATCCCAGCTGAGGCCCCCTAGACCAACCAGACATGTAAAGCCCACCTAGACCATCCAGTTCCAGCCAATCCTCCAGCCACACAGGTGATCTGTAGAATCTGGAGCTAAATAAGACGATTGTTGTTTTAAGCCACTAGGTTTAAAGTAGCTTGTTATGCAGCAAAAGCTAACAAGTGCATACAATATAGAAACTTCTTTTTTTCTCTCCCTCATAAATGAGACATATGAAGCCCAAGGATGGTATAGTATTCCACTCGGTCATGGACTTCTTCCATCTTGCTTTAACTTCATGATCCAGAAGGGTTGCTGGATCTCCAGCTGGTGCAGTTTAATTTCTAGCTAGCAGGAAGCAGGGTAGGGGGAGCGATGGAAGAAAAGTAGGTTCCTTCTCTTTCTAAATACCCACCAGAAGTTTTACATACCACATATGCTTATATCTCATTGACCCAAACTTAGTCATGTGGCCACAGCCAGTAACAAGAGAGACTAGGAAACGTAGTCTTATTTCTAGGAGCCATTAGCCCAGCTAAAAATCTGAATGTTTTGTTTTGTTTTGTTTTGTACTAAAGAAGGGAAATGGCTCTCTCTGAAAAATATCAGCCCCTCCCCAACTCGTGCTCTGTCTCTCTTTCTCCCCAAAATAAATAAACATTAAAAAAATGTTTAAGGGGTACCTGGGTGGCTCAGTCAGTTAAGGTCCGACTTCAGCTCATGATCTCATGGTTCACGGTTTTAAGCCCCGTGTCGGGCTCTGTGCTGACAGCTGGGAGCCTGGAGCCTGCTTCGGATTCTCCCTCTCTCTCCTGCTCCTGCTCTCTCTCTCTCTCTCTCTCTCTCTCTCTCTCTCTCAAAAATAAATAAAACATTTTTTAAAATAAAAGAAAAAGAAGAAGGGAAATGGAATTCGGGGAGAAAGAAGCAGCTTTGGCCTAACTTTTCCCTGCTGTGAACTCCCACCATGAGTTCACTCCCTGTGTGAACACCACACAGGCCTTTACTCATCTTTGAATCTGCATCACTCCGCGGATATTCAATAATGTCTGCGGCGTGTTGCCAAGTGAATGGACAGTTTGTTCCTCAGACCACTGAAAGGGCACTCACCAATTTAGGAATTGTACCCCACCTTCAGCAGGGGGTTGGCGTCACCCTACTATGAGTGACTACAATACATCTTATTAGAGAGGCTTCAGAAGGTAGTAAGAAAACCATGAGCCTTAAAGTAAGAATCTTGTCTCTGTCGCTTATTTCCTGGGTGACACTGGGCAAAGTGCCTGCCCTCCTGTATCCTTGTCTGTAAAGTGAAAAGAAAAATTGTGAACTTAATGGGGAGTTAATTCTTTCTTTTTTTTAACTGTTTTTATTTATTTATTGAAAGAGAGGGCGAGGGAAGGAGGGGCAGAGAGAGAGAAAGAGGGGGAGAGGGAGAGAGAGAGAGAGAGAGAGAGAGAGAGAGAGAGAGAGAATCCCAAGTAGGCTCTGCGCTAACAGCTCAATCTCATGAACTATGAGATCATGACCTGAGCTGAAATCAAGAGTCAGACACTTAACTGACTGAGCCACCCAGGCGTCCCAATGGGGAGTTAATTCTTCACAGGTACAGGTTTTGGAAATAGATAGTGGTGATGATTGTACAACACTGTGAATGGAATTACTGCCACGGAAATGCCTTCAAAATAGTTTAGGGGGGGGGCGCCTGAGTGGCTCAGTCTGTTAAGCATCAGACTCTTGATTTTAGCTCAGGTCTGGATCTTGCAGTTTGTGAGATTGAGCCCCACGTCAGGCTCTGCACTGACATTGCAGAGCTGGCTTAGGATTCTCTCTCTCTTCCCCTTTCTCTGCCCCTCCCCCATTCATTCTCTCTCTCTCTCTCTCTCTCTCTCTCTCTCTCTCTTTCTCAAAATAAACAAACTTAAAGAAAAATGGTTTAGAGGATTCCTACCTCACAACCTTGCCATATTTCTGTGTGTGCTTCATGTGCATTTATAGAAGAACATGACAAGGGATAATTTAGGAAGGCAAAAGAAAAAACAATCACAAAAGGGTGGTCTGGGATGGGGTGAGGGGACGAATGGCAGTGGTTGGAAGTCAGTAATTACATCTTCCAGGAATGCTTGAGTCTTGTAACCAGAACCCTCTGTGGTCTCTTGGCAACACGCTGACTGTACAGAGAAATGCCCGATATGCAGAATTAGTGATGCGGTAGTTCTCTGGTGGCATTCTGTGCAGAATTGTTAGTGCTTATGTTTGCAAACTCTCAAAAACTTTAAAATCGAGCTAGGTGAGACAGAGTTCATGCCATCTGGTCGGGACTGGTCATTCAACTCCAGTTCAATCAACATTTAACGAGCACCTATGTGCAGTCATTAGGCTATTAATAAATATTCTGGTTCTTGCCTCAGGACATAACGTCAGATTTCATTTCCTTACTGCCTTAGATTTGACAAATGAAAGAGCAGAAGTAACATGTGTCATGCTGGGCAAAAGTATTCTCCTTCCCCTTTCCTGCCTCAGTGATTGCAGAAGCACATGATAAGATGAAGCCTCTATCACCTGTGTCTATGAGTGACTACACTGAGCCATACCTGCCACCCCACACTAAGCCTGTAGCATGAGGGAGGAGAAAACTTCTGTGTGTTACGTCACGGACATTTTGACATTGTTTCCTACTGCAGTATTACTTTGCCTAACCTCAATAATGCTATGTGTCTCACCCTGGACTAAATGGGTGTTTATTTATAGAGACTAAACTCTAGAGCTAGGGAGCCTGAGTGTTAATCTGGGTTAGCTACTTTCTCACTGTGTGATCTTGGACTAATAAATAAACTTATCTGTGCCTATTTCTCACATTTTTTTTTTTTTAATTTTAGAGAGAGAGAGCAAGAGCACAATCGGGGCTGGGGGGGAGGGGGAGAGGGGGAGAGGGAGAGAGGGAGAGAGAAAGAATCTTAATCAGGTGCCACACTCAGCGCAGAGCCTGACGCTCTGTCCCATGATCCTGGGATCATGACCTGAGCTGAAATCAAGAATCGGACGCTCAAGTGACTGAGCCACCGAGGTGCCCCCCTATTTCTCACATTAGAAGGTGAGGAAAATAATGGAAACCATGTCATAGGATTTTCATGAGGATTGAACTAGATGAGCAATATACCCCAGCACATAGTAAGTTTTCAAAAATGTTGGACAGTGATGATCTCATTTAATTTTCAAAAGAACTCTATGTAAGATTTGTTGTTTTTCAAGCCTTTGAGATCTTGGTACTGTTACAGCAGCATAACCAGACCCCAAGCACACAAATAATAAAACAAAGTTTTGAGATTAGAATCCATCATTGACCCATCCGTCCACCTTGTGGGCAAACTTCTGTCCCTGGAAGCTGTTCAGCTCAGTGTGTAGCTACTTCTCATCTATCCTCAGCTGCTCTCTAGAGGGTTCATTCACTTACTCACCTTCCCCAGTGACCAAACCCATGAAAAAATCCCCCTGGGGAAGACAGTCAGAGCTACAGCCACCTTCCTGGTCCCTCAGTCAGAGACTGTCCTGCTCTCCTGCCTAAAAAGCCATCCAGGAATCAGACCCTTAGATATGGGATCCATTTGATGTCCTTTTGTACCACACTCACCTCTTAGTCTGTCAAAGCCAAATTATTTATTCAAACAACTTTTTAACGGGTGGGGATAGGGGCAGAGGGAGAGGGAGAGAGAGAATATTAAGCAGGCTCCACCCCCAGTGTGGAGCCTGACATGAGGCTCCATCTCATGACCATGAGAGCATGGCTTGAGCCAAAACAGAGTCAGTTGCTTAACCAACTGAGCCACCCAGGCACCCCAAATATTTTTTTAAAGAAATAATTTGTGCACAAGAGGAAAATATTTCAAAGACACAAAAGGATATAGAGAGATGTCTGTTTCACGCTGCTCCCCAGAGGCAACGAAGGTGGGTTTTAAAATCAGTTCCTTGTTTCTTTCTCCAGCTGTACCATCACAGGGAATGCACTTCTGGGGCGAATATCCTTCCTGCTTGGTGGCTGCACCCACAGCTCTGTCTCACCAGCAACATCCTCCTCCTGCCCTTCTAATCCCACACATCCTGCTATGTCTATTCAAGCCACCTTCTCTAGGAAGAAGTTTTTAGCAATTCCAGCTGTTTCTCATCTCTCTTCTTCCTGACAACAGTCCCATATCTGGACATTTTGTCATATCCAGTTGATCAGGTGCTAGTTTCTAGTGGCTTGGTGTAGGCCACCCTCACTTCCCCAACCAGCCTGAAGGCTGATTATCCATCTCCGTGGCTTCCACTACCACCTACACCCCAATGACTCCCAAATCCACTCTCCTGAGTTTCAGACATATTTCCAGTTGAAACTGGCTTCTTCCCTGTTGTCCTGAACTGAATTCGTGCTTCTTTCCCTTAACTTACCCTACTTCTCGAATCTCCTCTCTCAATGAATGGCATGAATACCTGTTTCGTCATCTGAACTTGAAACTCCCTGCCACCCCCACAGCCACCATTCCCCTACACCCTTGACATTCCTGCAAGGTGACCACCTGCCATTCCCCAGACAGAAGCTTCACTTTCATGCCTTTGTTCCTTCTATTCCCTTGACTTCCCTCTCTCCTGCTCTCCTCTGCCCACCCTAGCCAGACTCCATAGTCCAGCACAAATGTCATCTTCTTCGTGAGACCTTCCCTCCACCTCTAACCCTGACCTCTGCTCCTGGACAGTATTGACTACTCTTTCCTCTGTGTCCCCATATTTGTGTTCTTGCTGCACATGCATCAAAACAATGGTTGTACCCACCTGAGTGGGAGCAGACATCACTCTTTCGTTTAACATTCCCAGTGCCAAAATTGGGAGGTGACAGATATTCAATCTATGTCTATTAGACACACAAATGAATGAATGAGTGAATGCACGAATTAGATGCTGTATAACTTTTAAATCTGTAGACAACGGGATTGTAATGTATACTCTTTAAGGGATCTTGAAGTGGAAACATTCTATTATTTGAGCTCCTTAGTGTCTCTAACAGTCAGCCCCTTTTCTTCCCACTCCATCTTCCTTTCTTCCATCTTTCCTTTCTTCCTCGTTCTTTCATTCAAATAGCTATTGAGAATTCCCTATGTGCCAGGTCCTGGGCAGGACACTGGGGGAACCAAGGGTAATAAGGAATCTTGTCTGCTTTCAAGAAGGTCACATCTTGGTATCACAATCCAAGATTTCAAGATAATCTACAAAGCTATAATAATCAAAACAGTATGGTACTAGCACAAAAAACAGACACATAGCTCAACAGAACAGAATAAAGCACCCAGAAATCCAAGCTTATAAGGTCAATTAATCCACAACAAAGGAGACAAGAATATACAATAGAGAAAAGACAGTCTCTTCAACAAATGGTGCTGGGAAGACTGGATGGCTTCAGGCAAAAGAATAAAGCTGGACCACTTTCTTATACCAGACACAAAAATAAATTCAAAATAGATTATAGACCTAAACATGAGACCTGCAACCATAAACTCCTAGAAGAAAGCATAGGCAGCAATCTCTTTGACATCAGCTTTAGTAACATTTTTTTTCTACCTATGTCTCCTCAGGCAATGGAAATGAAAGCAAAAATAAATTGTTGGGACTACATCAAAATAAAAGCTCTTGAACAGTGAAGGAAACCATTAATAGGACAAAAAGACAACCTACTGAATGGGAGAAGATATTTCCAAATGATGCATCTGATAAGGGGCTAATATCCAAATATACAAAAAATGTATACAACTCAATGCCAACCCCCCCAAACATCCAATTTTTAAAAGAGCAGATGTCCTGAATATACATTTTTCTAAAGAAGACATACAGATGGCTAACAGACATGAGAAAAGATACTCAACATCACTTGTCATAAGGGAAACACAAATCAAACTACAATGAGATATCATCTTACATCTGTCAGAATGGTTAGTATCAAAAAGGCAAGAAATAACAAGTGTTGGCAAGGATATAGAAAAAAAGGACCCTATTGGTGGGAATGTATACAGGTGCAGCCACTGTGGAAACAGTACTAAGGTTCCTAAAAATCATAAAAATAGAATTACCATATGATCTAGTAACTCCACTACTGGGTAACAAAGCAAATGAAACACCAGTTCAAAAAGACATGTGTAACTCTATGCCTATTGTAGCATTATTTACAATAGCCAAAATATGGAAGCAACCTAAGTGTCCATTGATAGATGGATGGATAAAGAAGATGTGGCGTATATACATATACAACGGAATATTACTCAGACACAAAAAAGAATGAGGTCTTGCCATTTGCAACAACACGCATGGACCTAGAGGTCCAGTTATGGAATGAATAAGTCATAGGACAAAAGGCACAGCATAGGGAATATAGTCAATGGTATTGTAGTAGCATTGAATGGGGACAGATGGTAGCTATACTGGTGGTGAGCATTACATAATGGATGGTGGGGTGCCTGGGTGGCTCAGCTGGTTAAGTGTCCAGCTTCGGCTCAAGTCATGATCTCACAGTTTGTGGGTTCAAGTCCCGCATTGGGCTCTGCGCTGACAGCTTGAAGCCTGAAGCCTGCTTGGATTCTGTGTCCTCCTTCTCTCTCTCTGCCCCTCCCCACACTCTCTTTCTCTCTCTCCAGAATAAGTAAACATTAAAAAAAATTAAAAAACAAAAACAAACAAAATAATGCATAGAGTTGTCAAACCACAATGTTTTACACCTGACACTAATATGACATTGTGTGTCAACTATACTTCAAATAAAAAAAATACAAATTTTTTTTTAATGTTTATTCATTTTTGAAAGAGAGAGACAGAGCACAGGCAAGGGTGGGGCGGAGAGAGAGGGGGACACAGAATCTGAGGCAGGCTCCAGGCTCTGAGCTGTCAGCACAGGGCCTGATGCAGGGCTCGAACTCACAAACCGTGAGATCATGACCTGAGCTGAAGTTGGACACTCAACCGACTGAGCCACCCAGGTGCCCCAAAATAATACAAATTTTAAAAAACTTTTTAAAGAAACTCACAGCTTAGTGGTGGGGGGAGGGGCAGGAATGTTTAATTCAAATGTCAGATACCACTTCCCCTTTCAGAGGACAGCTTTCCTTATATATAATATATATATATATATATATATATATATATATATATATATACATACATATATGTATATATATATATATATATATTATTATTTTTATTTTTAATATTGTTTTTTGAGAGAGAGAGCATAAGCAGGGGAAGGACAGAGAGAGAAACACAGAATCTGAAGCAGGCTCTAGGCTCATGAGCTGTGAAATCATGACCTGAGCTTAACTGACTGAGCCACCTAGGCGCCCCCAGAGGATAGCTATCTTTAACTTACAGGCCAACAGGACTGGTCCTGCTATCTCTCTCTGGTTTGTCCACTATGACTAGTATCATGCATATTTCCTCGGTTCTCCTACTTCCTCTGTGGGCCCCCCTCTTTATTGCTGGTCACTACTTGAAACTCTGAGTGATGGTCACCTGATAGAATGGACCTTCCCCACTGGTACCAGGAAGAAGATTGAGAGGCACAGGCTCCCTTCCTTGACTACCAGGTCTCCTAGGTCTTTCTGAGGCTACCTTCCACACGGCACAGGTAGGTATATATGACTTCCACCACAGGAAGGTTGGAACAACTTAGACCTGGGGACCCTTAGACTGGGACTCTTCACAGAGTGGATCTCCTGGTAAGCACTCCCTACTTGTAATCTGGTTCCCTTTCCGTTGGGTTTGTATCTTCTCCCCCAAGCACTATCCATCTGAATCAACATCCATCCACTTTTCTAAGAGAGCTATTTTCCCACCTTTAAGGAAAGATATCAATCACTGAACTCATTTATCCACCCCCTTCTCTCCCCAAGCAATGCCCTGAATCTGAGTTATTTACTTCTAGGTAAGGCCACAGGGTTCCGACCAATAGCCATCAAGACTCAAGAACCATCTGGGGAATGAGGGGGTTCCAGTTCCCATAGTCAAGGACAAGTAAGGGTCCTCCAGGTTAGATTGCCTTTTCCACATTCTACCAGGATGAGCTTTAGTCCTCCTCAGCCATTTCATTAGTGGTCTGGCTAAATTAAGTAAATATACGTTTCTTGATGACAGACAGTATTTTTTGGATGCATGATAGTCATTACGAAAACTTATTACAGGAGAGAGTTCTGTAACTGCCAGAATGCCTTGCCCATCTCTGTAGTCAGTGAGCCCCATTACTGTCCGGAGCAGAGCAGGACTCAGTTCCTTCTCTGCACAGGGGACAATCCGTTTATAAAGGAACAATGATTCTCCTAGGGACTGCTCCCAATGTTACTCCAGGAAAAACATGCCTATGTATGTTCATTGTTGAAAGTGAAGCACCATGTACGGTAAGAACACGTAGGTGGTGCTCAATTATTGACTGTTCTCAATCTCAGTAAATGATATCACCAGGTACCCAGTTGCTTAGGTCAAAAATCGTGACCCCTTCCTACCCCCCTCCCACACTCCATATCCAATTCATAAGTAAATCTTGTTTGCTCTATCTTCAGAACACATTCCCAATTTGACCACTTTAATCTACTGCCACCATTATCCTGTGATATTTTCTATATTTCACTTACCATCTACCATTATATTGTAAATCTACAGGTGATCTTCATCATTTGTGGATTCTGTCTTTGTGAGTCCATCTACTTGTTAAAATTCACTTATGATCCTAAAATCAATTCTTATGGTCCTTTCATGGTCATTCAGAGACACCCATAGAAAGATGAAAAATTTGACTCACCTGATGAACTCATTCCCAGCTGAGGTCAAACAAGGCAACTCTCTGTCTTCTTGTTTCAGCTCTTATAAGCAAAGGTCTTTTTTATGGTCTATTTAGTGCCATGTTTTCACACATTTGTGCCTTTTCTTGGTGATTTTACTGTTTAAAATGATGCCTGAGCATGGTGCTGAAGTGCTGTCTAGTGTTAAGTGTAAGAAGGCTGTGGTGTGCCTTATGGAGAAAATATGTGTGTTAGATAAACTTCACTCAGGCCTATAGTTATAGTCTCAGTGCTGTTGGCCATGAGTGCAATGTTAGCAGATTAACAGTATATATTAAATAAGCTGTCTTTAACAGAACACACCATAAAACAAGGTTATACATTGATCGTTGGATGAAGCAATTGCTGAAATTAAACAGTTCCTGAGCATAAGCAAAAAATTAATATAGGATTAACAGTATCTGTGATGATCACAATAGAAACCAAAGATATTTTCTAATCACACTACAGTTGTAGAAAATTTGAAAGATAGTTTTATACTCATAGTACTTTGAATTATGGTAGGTATTTTGCTCACCACCAGAGATCATTATTTGAATGTGTTAATAAGGGAACATTTCTGCACCACACATTTTAATGATTATATTGAGCATAATTGATTTCCTTTGAAATCTTGTGGTTTTATTTTCTGCATTTAAGACATTAAACATTAAAACATTCTCAGAAGAGATCCATAAGGCCTCTCCACCCTATCAATGAAATCCATGGCACAAAAGAGTTTAAGAACCTAGCTTCAGGTCAAGGCCATATTTAGGTAACACATCTAGGATCATGAAACTACTTAGAACTGGGATCCACACCCAAATCTGCCTGCAAGCATCACCACAGAAGGACCTCCCTCTACAAAGACTCCTCTGTGCATCCCCTCAGACATCTGGAAGAGTACTTGGCAGAAAGTTTCCAATGGATTCCATAAAGCATATCCATGTGCAGAGCGTCTCACAGGGGGCTGGAGGGCATCATTCTTCCAAGTGTGGCCGAAAGCTGTTACTGATCAAAGATGAGAAAAGCAAGAAATTGAGAGTAAGGGTTTAGAAATCTTTTTAGAAATATGAAACTAACAATAAAATAACCAAGGCTTGTATTTTCTGTCTTTGTGTTTTTTTTAAACTTTCAGTTTATTTTGCAAAATCATCAGTCTGCAGTGGGTTGGAAATTTACAAAGACTAAACAAACAAACAGACAAACAAATACTAGTTTCTTCTCCACACAAGAGTTTGAGAACCACTATTGTGGGGGGGGGGGGTGCAGCAGGCAGAAATGGGGAAAGAGACACGGATACAAATGGGCAAATGCTCTGACAAAATGATGGACACAGAAGCACATCAGACTAGCAGAACTGGGGAAGGCAGAGGAGGAGGAAGCATTTTTTAAAGTTTTTTTTTTTTTTAAGGTTTATTTATTTATTTTTGAGAGACAGCACAAGTGGGGAGGGGCAGAGAGCAAGAGAGAGAGACAAAGTCCCAAGCAGGCTCCACACTGTCAGCACAGAGCCCGATGCGGGAACTCATGAACCATGAGATCACGACCTGAGCTGAGGTCAGACACTTAACCGACTGAGCCCCCCAGGTGCCCTGAGGAGGAAGCATTTGAGCTGTGTTTTGACCAATGTCTTATAGGTGGAGACGATGCATTTCTGGGTATTCCAGGCAATGGGCCCAGCAGGAACTAAGGCAAGGAGTGCAGAACACAAGGTGCATCAGAGAAGGTGGTCATCAGGAAAGAAGGGGCAAATGGCTGTGTGTATCTTCAGTGAGTGGGGACACAATACTCATGGCTTTTGAAACATGGTGGGGATTTGGAGCTTTTCAATAGGCCATAAAGAGCCATGGATCTATTTTGAACAGGAAAGGAAATAATCATACTTAAGTTTTAAATGATAGTATGTTGAGCCAAACTAAATTTAAAAAATTCTCAGGCACTGACTCTTTCAGCGGAGAGAATTTGCTTCTTTCATCAGAATGTACAACTACACAGAGATTGATTTCCATGCCTGGATGAACACATGCAAGGATGTGCATGAATGAGGATTGCTCTGGAAAACCTATTTGCCTCTTTTCTCCTGTCCTCTCCTCTCCTCTCTTCTGTCTTATTTTCTCTCTTTCCTCTCTTATTGTATCTCACTTAGCACTTGGAGCTACTAGCCAGCCACATGTGGTCACTGAGCCCTTGAAATAGAGCTTCTGTGGCTAAGGAACTGAACTGTAAATTTTATTTAATTTAATTAATTTAAATTTAAATAGCCACATGTGGGTATTGGCTACTATATTGGATAGTGCAGGGACTTACTACAATGAAGACAGGGAAGGAAAATCTAGATGCCACTAAGTCTTTTTAAAAATTTTTTAACATTCTTCTCTCCTCCTCCTCCTCCTCCTCCTCCTCCTCCTCCTCCTCCTCCTTCTTCTTCTTCTTGAGAGACAGAGAGAGATAGGGTGTGGGCAGGGGAGAGAGGCAGCAAGAGAGGGAGACACAGAATCTGAAGCAGGCTCCAGTCTCTGAGCTGTCAGCACAGAGCCTGATGCGGGGCTCGAACCCACAAGCCATGAAATCATGATTTGAGTCGAAGTTGGATGCTCAATCAACTGAGCCACCGCTACGAAGTCTTCAGACAGGGTGTCATGGCATATTTGGTTAACAAGAGTAGTCACAGAAGAATGAAGATGGAAATGAATCTTTCTGCTTTTAACCCAGATATGTATGTTTTAGCCTATCTGTGTCCAATGAGTCTCTTGGAAAGAGGCCTGGGAGCCAGGAGCTTAGGGTCCTGAGTTTGATGTGCTACTTTAGACAGGTCACTGCTAGGGGAAGGGCAAGAACTAATGTCCATTGAGCATTAACAAAACACCAGGTATGGGGTGTTAAACATGTTTACAGATTACTACATTTGAACGTTGCACAAACCCATAAAATGGCATTTTTATTCCTATGTTACAGATGAGGAAAAAGCAGATCAGAGAGGTAAGCAATTTGTCCAAACCACCCAGGTTGCGAGGTATAGAGCAGGTATTTAGATATTTAGAGCCAGTTCTAAGGCCAAAACTCTTCCCACTGCACCTCTGGGCTTCCCTAAACTCTCCTAAACATCTATTCCTTCCCTTCTTGTCCCCCAGTGAGACAGGATGATGAAGAAAACTTAATGAAAGTTAGGAAGGTCCCAACATGTTGACAGGGCAAACGTGTTGAGTGTGCACAAGGGAGGGAGGTGATATTTTCTGAGAATACAAACAGGGCACAGTGTTCTGAGATGGTTCTGCACTCTAACTGATATTGAAAATACTTTAAATTTTCCATTTAAGTTATGCCTGAGGCTGGGCCTGTTTCAATCATGTAAAAACCAATATCAGTTTGGAAAGGTTATCACAGCCTTGCCAATTCCAGTCAACATTAAAAATGCAAATGTTTAGTATTTAAATATAGCCTTTGGCCACCAGCATCCAGGACATCAGGTAAACCACAGTGGGCAGCCATCTCCCACTGAGGGCTTGGCTGGCCCACTGAAAGGAAGCGAAGGATGTGCCTAAAAGTCTGCTTTGTACGAGGCTGATGGAAGCACTTCCAGCCCCATGGAAGTCTGGGTCCTCAGAGGTCATCCAGTTGGGGTTGCTGAATCAGACATCCATTCAGTGTGGGGCAGAGACCCCGTCAATCTTATTTGTCTTTGTCTTCCCAGTACCTATCCCAGTGCCTGCTTCATAGGAAGAGCTCATAGAGATACTAATTGGATAGATGAATTAATTCATCTCTCATCTTTTATGGGTTAACCTATTGTATCGCAGGCACTGTGCTAGGCCTATAAGTTCACACAGAAACAAGCCATTTGGGGAAATCAATCTCAAGGAATTTGCCATCTAAGAAGTGTGGTAAGATATGCAAATAAATAATAACAACATAAAATAGTATTAAGTGAACCTTACCATAAGTATTAATTCTGGAGGTCTCTCAACAGGTGTTTGAAAATGGGCCAGATGAAGAGTGCCCGTGAGGCCAGACATCGAGATTCTGGGTGTTCTGAGACATGGAGTAACTGGGCAGTGAGATCAGCAATGGGAGGTTCGTGGAAGACGTGCCAAGAAGCACTCCTGAGGTGGGTTCATGTCCTTGGTGGTCTCCTCCACTCAGACTGTAGGCTGTCTGAGAGCTGGCCTGTGTCTTATTCAGCTCTGCACTCCAGTACCTCACATGAGGTCTGACACATAGTAAGAAGCAACATATGCTGAATAAATGAATGAATAAATGAAGGAATATTAGGAATCCATAAGGGATCATACGAAGAAGCATTTATGGAGAGTTTAGTAGGCACCAAACATTTAATAGATACCTTCTTAGTTAATTGTAAGAATCAGGGTGCAGCTAGGAGACAGAAACCACATCAGCTACTTGAACAGAGGCAGTTGAACGTAAAGGATTGTAAACAGGGTATAAAGTTGTTAACTGGGCAACTGGAAGGGTAAAATGAGAACTATCAAGTATAACAGAGATAGCAACTGCAGAAAGCAGCTGTCACCCTAGGGATAAGGGACCACGGGGGCGGGGAGGGGAGAGTTACAACTGTTAAAAGTTAGAGGCTTAGTAGAGAGACCCTGGGAGCTGAAACTCAGGCAAGGGAGCAGGGGACCCTGCCAGACTGGTGCTGGTATCTCTGATTGGATGTGATGAAGCTAATTCTTTGTTGGAAACTACAAACCGGCTTTGGCTACTGCAATGGGAAGGCCTTGCTGCTGCCAGGAAGAAGGAGCATTGCTGGGGTGATGCTCACAGCCACCCCTCTAAGATTCAAGACCCAGTTCAGATGTCATCTCCCCTGAGAAGCCTTCTTGATCTCTTTCTGGAGATAGGAAGCCCACAGGAAGCACACAGGAAGGACAGAAGTCTTATCTTCCTCCTCCAGCTGTGCGGCCCCCTCCAGCACCACCACTGGCAGAACTTAAGAGGGAGCCAGCTGGACCAGCAGAAATGTGATTTGCAGAGACCCAGGCCCATCATCACAAAGCAGAGCACAGAAGGGTTTTGGAGCTGGGATGCCATGGTGTCCTAACCATACAGGAATCTTCCCATCAGTGCTGTGATGCAGATACTGCTACTACCCCATTATATAGATGAGGAAAACAAGGGTCTAGACAAGTCAAAGTGACTTGCCTAATAAGTTGATGTGGCAGCTCTCTGAGGTGAAGCCAGGTTGGTCGGTTCTTGATGCCAATAGTCTACCAAGCTTCCTTCACACTTTTATGTTAAGAAGGTATCAGGGGATAGAACAGATTTGAAGCTCCAGTGCTGCTGGGTTGGCAGCTGGGGGTGAGATGGGGTGGGGGGGGGGGTCAGGTGTCACCTATAAGAGCAGGGAAGCAGGCATGGGGAAGTCCTGACAAATATCTCCCAGTGTGCCACTTGAATCTCTCACTTTACTGTCCTTTAAGATAGTTGAGATCTTTATTACTTGATCAAAAATTAGCCACCTAACAAACTCCTCCACATCTCAGAGATCTGAGACCCAGCTCAGATGCCACCTCCCCTGAGAAGACTCCGCAATCTCTACAGAGCCAGCCATGCTCCCACACGGTGCCCCCAGGGGACTTGGTGCAGAGTTTACTTGTCTATATGCCACGCTAGATTGTGGGCTACCTGCGGGCAGGCCTGGGTCTATCTAGGCTCTGCCTGGCACATGGTAGGCATGCAACGTCTAGTGACAATGACAAAGCTTTGTTTCTTCCAGAAGCGTACTTCTTGTGGGAGCACAAGCAACTTGAGGACCATGTTTTCTGACTCATTCTCTGCTTTCCAGGAGTTCTTGGTCTAGTGCTGAAGACATATTGAAAAAACACCCAAAAGCAAACCCCTCCTGGTTGAGGCCTTCACCTCCCGCCTTTTCCAAACCATTCTTCTCCCTTCACTCAAGATGGAAATGTAATCATCAGAAATCCCTGCTAAATCCTGCCAAAGGCCTCCTGCTCTTAGGATAAAGACTAACTCCTCAACTTTTCCCCCTGTGTCCTCTGCCATCTGTCCCCTGTCCCTCTTCAGTCTTGCATCTCATGGCTCCCCATTCCTCTCCTGCCTCCTTCTACTCCACCCGCCAACTACGGAACCTCTGCAGTTTCCAACTCACCAAGCTCTTTGCACCTTGGTCATTGCAGGTGGCGCTTCCTCTACCCAGAACCCTCTCTTCTTGCTCCCTTTGCCAGAGTCACTCTGGCCTATCTTTTAGATCTCAGCCGCTGAGTCACTTCCGCCAAGAGGCTATTGGCAGGGTAACTTGATGCTCTGAAAGCAAGGTGCTCCTGATCATGCCTTTTATCCTCCAAATTGTAATGGCCTGCATTTGCTCAGAAGAGTGATCTTCTTGGCACACGGCAGATGCTTTGGAGAACAGACTTGAATAAATTAAAAACTACAAACAAAAAACTAAGAGAGATCTCTCCAAGGGAGTTTGTAAGTCATAGGCTGCCTGAAACATGATGAAATAACTCCCAGTGTCAAGGTGCCTGATGAAAAGAGGACCTCTGGAATGGGGGGAAGGGCTCTGGACCTGGAGGCAGATCAGGGCTGGAGCCCCAGCAATCTGGGAGGAATGAGCTTGATGTTATCTTATTTTCTTCATCTCTATGATAGACAGTGTAGGGGAGGCAAAAAACTTTTCTTCTACCCTCCTAGGTGCTACAGCTTAGGTCCAGGAAATTTAACTGACAAAAGATAGATTAGTAAGAGAAAAAAAGAGTCTATGAGTGTTCTCAGCATGAATACATGTGGGAAAAACTCAGTGATGAGTGATTCAAAGGGGTGACTAGAGTTTGGGGTATATATAGCATCTTAATGAAGGACAATAAATTTGTAGAGCAGTGATAAGATGAAGAAAGAAAGGTTTAAGCTTGTAGGGGCTGCAAGTTGTAGGTAGGTAAATATATGGGGAAAACAATGGAAGATAAGGGTTATTTGAGCATGTGTGTTAAGTAGATACCTCTTGGTGCCATCTCAGAACTGCTGAGAGTCTAGAGTTATCTCTTGCAATTAAGAGTTTAAGAGTTTGTCCTCCTGGGTCCTCCTCTTCCTGGTACAGGAGAGGGAAATGCCTTTACAAATGGAAATTTATGTTCTGCTCTTTTAGGCAAATAGGGGGTAAAGGCAGAGTGCTTTTTTGGTGTCTGCTATTTCTCAATTGTCTTCAGCTCAAGATAATGCTTATGATAAAGTGGCATACTTAGGGGTGGCACATTCTGATCCCTTACAGTCTAAAGATGCCTGTCCTTCCCGTCACATAGGGTTGTGATGGGATGGCGCATGTGGGAACTCTGTGCAAACTGTAAAGTGCTGTGCAAATGTCAGGCATAACCATTTCCATAATGATAATCTCCAGGAGACAATCTCGGGTTGCGGCCTTGCCAGTTTTAGTCACAGCAGTCCAAACACTGGCCTCAAGCTTTCTAGCTCCTTCTCCCCCAGGGCCAGGCAGGGACTGCTTGCAAAAAACACATCAAAGCTCCAACTGAGGATTTTTATAGTTCAATGTTGCATGAGCTTCCTTCTTGGGAAATAGAGCCTGGAGGAAAGGTGAGGAAGCTAATCTAAACTTCCTGTTCCTCAGCCCCCACCCCCCATGGCTGGCTCCTTTAAGACTAAGTCTGCAGGCTGCTCCTGACTTTTGTTTGCAGGAGTCCTGGGCCACCAATCTCTAGTTTCTCCCTGGGACTTCCCTACTGTTCTCTGTGGAAACCTGAGAGACACATCTAATAAAAAGAACCCAGGGGCGTCTGGGTGGCTCAGTCAGTTGAGCGTCCACCTCTTGGTTTCGGCTCAGATCATAATCCCAGGGTTGGCTCAGGTCATGATCCCAGAGTCGTGAGATCAAGCACCCTGTGGGTCTCTGTGCTGAGTATGGAACCTGCTTAAGATTCTCTCTCTCTCTCTCTCTCTCTCTCTCTCTTTCTCTCTCTCTCTCTCTCCCCCTCTTTCTCTCTCTCCCTCTGCTCCTCTTCCCCACTTGTGCTCTCATTCTCTCTAAAAAAAGAATAAATAAAAAGGACCCAGTGCACTCCCATCATCTTAGGTCCTCAGAGCAATAAATCAAAGGACAGAGTTCATTGAACCTGATTCAGCCACAGGAATGGACATTCCAAAGAATTAAAATCCTCCTAAAAGTGACTCCTTAACAAAAGACATCCATAGAATAAACATTAATGCACCTACTATATGTCAGGTGATAAACATATTTTGCATTACTTAAATCTTACATCAGCCAACCCCATTTTATGGATGAGTAAGTAAATTAGGGCTTAGAAAGGTTTTAGTTAGGGGCGCCTGGGTGGCTCAACTGGTTAAGCGTCTACCTCTTGATTTCGGCTCAGGTTGTGATCTTGTGGTTCGTGGGACTGAGTCCTGTGTCAGGATCGAAGCTGACAGCACAGAGCCTGCTTGGGATTCTCTCTCTCCCTCTCTTGCTGTCCTTCCCCACCTCCCAATAAATGGTAGAGAGAAGTAGGGGGAGTGGGGACAGAAATGGGTAAAGGCGGGGGCGCCTGGGTGGCTCAGTGAGTTGAGCGTCCAGCTCTTGATTTCAGCTCAGGTTATGATCCCAGGGTTGTGGCTCCCTGCTGAGCACGGAGCTTGCTCGGGATTCCCTCTTTCTCCCTCTGTCCCTGTCCACTGTTTGTGCTCTCTCTAAAATAAAATTTTAAAGAAAAAGAAAGGAAGGAAGGAAGGAAGGAAGGAAGGAAGGAAGGAAGGAAGGAAGGAAGAAAGAAAGAAAGAAAGAAAGAAAGAAAGAAAGAAAGAAAGAAAGAAAGAAAGAAAGAGGGGTAAGAGAGGAAGACCCAAAGCAGCCTGTGGGCAGATTTTCTTTTCTTGACACATCCTAAGGAAGGATACAGAAGGAAAATATATTCCTTAGATTGCTTCACAATGAGAGAGAGAGAGAGAGAGAGAGAGAGAGAGAGAGAGAGTGTGTGTGTGGGTGTGTGTGTGTGTGTGTGCATGCGCATGTACCCACATGCTTGTGTGGACAGGGATGCTTGTGTGTGGGTGTGTGTGAGGTGCTGTGCGTGTGTTTGTACATGGGGGAGAGTAGTCGTGGGGTATGGATGTGTGGGAGGGTATGGGAAGCGTGGGTATGAAGGTGTGCAGATGTGGGTAGGTAGATGGAGGCGGGGAGGGCCTGGAGGGGGAGTGAGTGTGGGGTTGTAGGTAGGTAGATGGGGATTGGGGGAGCGTGTGAGGAAGGAAGTGTGCAGAGTTGTAGGTGTGTATCCGTATAATCACACGGAGGGGCTGGGCCTCAGTAAATGCATAAAATCACATACGTCTAAGCACTGTTAATAAACTCTTCCTCACTGGGGATTTATAAAGAAGTTTCTTTTCCATTATTCACTCATTCATTTTCCTATCATCAACACTGACCTACAGTGAGAAAAACAAGTTAATATCCCTGAAGAACTTACAATCTTGAGAGAAGATAAGACATGGATGAGTTTCACAACAATAATGAACACATTTGCTGCATGCCAGACACTGTTCGGAGCACTTTCCGTGTGTAGTATCTAATTAACTGCTCATAACCACCTTACCTGATAGGTCCTACTGTGACTCTCATTTAGCAAATGAAGGAAACTGAGGTTTGGAGTAATTGGCCCAAGGTCATGCAGCTTGTGGGTGAAGCTCGGATTCCAAAGCCTGCAGCCTGGCTCCTGGAATTGCTCTTAAGTATCCCATTAAGTCGACACCATCTGTTCCCGGCTGACCTACAAGGAAGGGCTAAGCTTGTGTCCCTTATAAGGACTGGCTGCCAGGGAGCAACCACCTAGCAAGATGCTTGGTGCTCTAGTACCTGTGAGCACCTAACTTATTGCCCTAGATCCACAGCTGTCTGGGCCCAATCTCTTCACCCATTCCCCTCCCTACATCTCCTACCATTTCTACTTCTCATGTCACCCCAAGACTAGGCAGAGAGGGGTACAGGGAGGAGACCAGTGTAAATTTAAGGGCTCATCCCTCTCCCTCTCCCTGACTGCCAGCTTCCCCACCAGATGTGGGGTGGGGGTACTGGTCCTGTGGTATTCTTTTTTTTTTTTTTTTTTTTTTTTTTTTTTTTGAGAGAGAGAGAGAGCAAGTGGGGAGAGGCAGTGAGAGAGGGAGAGAAAATCCCAAGCAGGCTCTGCTCTGTCAGTGCAGAGCCTGATGCAGGGCTCGAACCACAAACCATGAGATCATATCCTGAGCCCAAACCAAGAGTCAAACACTTAACCAACTGAGCCACCCAGGTGCCCCGCCCCAGTCCTGTGGTATTCTTTACCTCAAAGGCCTCCTTCCTTTGACCCTGGAAGGCAATGCCCATGATAGCACCTGCAATGGAGTGGCTGGGGCTTGGATGCATGGAGAGATCTGACTTCAGTCCTCGGGGTCATAATAACATCTCTGCCCATGGAGCTCTGGCCAGGGAGCAGAACAGGCTCCAGTGCTTTAGGTACATTATCTCTTTCAGTTTACTTCTCATGGCAGCCACACGAGGCAAGGATTAGTAGCCCCCTTTACAGATAAGAAAACCAAGGCTGAGAGAGGCCAAACGGTCAGATCAAGCAGTGATGCTGGGAGGACAGACATGTCTACACCTCAGAGCCCATGCTCCAGGCCATGCCGCCAGGCTGGGCAGGCTTTTCCTCTTCACACTTGAGTTCAAAGCAGAGTGGAAAGCTGATCCTGATTCTCCCTTGCCAGGTAGCAGAGTTGAAAGGGTGGTGGTGGACTGCAGGGACAGATGCTGGGGTAGGTCAAGTCTACTAGCCTGAGAGTCCAGGGAGTTTCCTGGGAAATAACTCACCCCCAGGTAACCAAATGGGGGCAGTACAGAGGAAGAACTGCCATCTCTCCTTAACTTTGCCCCAACCTGTCAGACCCCCTCATGTTCTTGTGTGGGGTCCTAGGGAAAGTGACCTGTGGGTACAATTGAAAGAGCAGGTGCTGGGGCGCCTGGGTGGCTCAGACAGTTAAGTGTCCAACTTTGGCTCAAATCATGATTTCCCAGTTCAGAGCCCCACGTCAGGGTCTGTGCTTAGTTCAGACCCTGCAGCTTGCTTTGGGTTCTGTGTCTGCCTCTCTCTCTGTCCCTCCCCTACTCTCTCTCTCTCTCTCTCTCAGCATTAAAAAAAATTAAAAAAAAAAAAAAAAAAGAAAGAAAGAGCAGGTTCATACATCTCCACCCCCGCCATTGGAGGATGGAGCAAGGAGACCCCCCTTTGACAGTAGGTAATAAGAAGAGAGAAGAACCCTCCCCCTGTGGTTGTTCCTTAAATCAGGGCTTAGGTGTACTGGGCTTGATGTGCTGAGAGGATCAGCAGAGTCAACACTGGGGTCAGGGGACACAGTGACAACTACAAAAATGCAAGTGCCAGAGGTGGTGGTGGGGAGGGGGGAGCAGGAACAGAAGAAGATAGCAGAGGTCGTCTGGCAGCAGACTGGATTCATGGTTAACACAGGAGGCACTATTTGGGGATCTCCCAGAGAGACAGACACTTTGGTGGGGGGCACCGTTCGAAGAACGGGATTACACAACACTGAGTGCAGTAGTGGAGTGACAGCATGCCTATGGTAAGTTATCATTTCCAGCAGTTAAAACCCTGATTCATAAAGGCTCCAAAAGGCTCTATTCCTGCCTCAGGGCCAGTGGGGGTTTTAGAAGTATATTACAAATGTTGGCCATTGTCCTTCATAAAGGAACAATTCAACCAATAGCCCTGGCTGAAAGGGGGAGGTACATTCCTCAGCAGGGTTGTGTCCCTCTCTGGGCTGTCCCGTACAGCAGGGGAAGTCATCTGAGCCAACTCAGGCCTGCCGGTGACCTATGACCTATGGCCCAGCACAAAAAGGGAGCTGGGCCAATCAGATTCCCACCTCAGGAATTTGAACCAAGAAATGCTGAGACATGCAGGCAGTTAGCAGCTGGGCTGGAGGCCACAGGAATGCACTGGAAGGTTCTATCCAGTGGAGTCAGAGTTGCAGGGCCACAAGAGGAGGAGAGATCTGGAGCAAGCAGAGAACTGGCTTTGCAGAGGTGAGCAGAGAGAAGTGAGACTCTGGGAAAGACAGAGAAAAGCTGCAACAGAGAAGGAAACCACATAGAAGCACCCAGGCACCTTCATCCCTGCCCCAGTCCTACTCCACCTCACTCCTTTTCTCCCGAGGGATGGGAGTGGCTCTCTGTTCCTGGAAGCCAGAGTGTCTGACAGACTAGGAGGTGACCTCCCTGCGGGATGGTAGTGGGGATTCTGGGTAACAGGAGACCCGACCTTCAGTCCACGGTGGCTTTGTAGGTTACAACAAGGACACTGAAAAACTGCGTAAGCAAGGTGGAGAGTCCTTGCATGATGATCAGCTGTCTCCCAGCCACATTTGAAGCAATGCAAGAAGAATTTGTCTTTGAACACCTGTGCACATCTAAATCATGTCTCTGGAAGGAAGGCAGTGCTGTGGGGTGGTTACTTAACTGTGCTTGGGAGCTAAATGGCCTCAAAGCCCACCTTCTCTTTCTAACTGCGGGAATTAGGACCAAATGTACTCTTCTAAGTCTCAGTTTCCACATCTCTAAAGTGGGGCTACAACCGAGGCTCCTCCCTCAGGTTGTTGGGTGTGTTACGGGTGATGCCTTGGCTTGGGTAAATCCTTCCTTAAGCTGCTGTGTATGCTGTGTAAAAACCCCTCCTTGAAGGGCGAGAGGTGGAATTAGAGGTTGAGGAATCTGCCTGTAGAATTTTCTACCTGCAATGGCCAGTGTTGGGCTGTCTGCTGACAAGAGCACACCCCTTCTCTTTGTCACCCTTGGGGATTCTACAGGGAAACAGACTTTCAGAGTCACCCTGGCCTCAGACAGGCCTTACTTAACCAGGCTTATTAATAGAAGCGTGTCCATTTCTGTCTTAAAATAGCCACAGAAAGTTATTTAACATGAGCTTCCAGGTGGGTGGTCAGATAGCTTTTTGTCTTCCTCTTAGGAGAGTTCAAGAACTCTCATATTTTTCTGTTTCATTTATAGCAAAATAGTCATAACAGGAAGATCCATTGCTCTGTGGAACTTCCTGAGTCAAGGATGTCCAGGCTATTTGAGGGGGTCCCAGAGTCAAGTGCCACTCCTACCCGCCCCCACACCTCTCTTTATAGTGTCCTTGGCAGACAGTCATCCACCAGGCATATAGCCTCCTAGCTCCAATGGGAGGAGCTCGCCGGGGGAGGAGCCTCGGGGGGGGGGGGGGGCTCTCTGGGGAAAGGATCACAGGACTTGGGGGTATAAGGACCTAATTCAGCCTTTTGCCTCTGTTCTAATACTTTAAGCCATGAAGCATCCCTCCCAGGAAGCAAAAAGTCCCTTTCCTAACCTCAAACCCACACAACCCCTGCCATCACCATTTCTTTCCCTCCCTGCATTTCCTACTCACTGTCCTCCCAAACCCTACTCAGGCATTACACCCTCCATAACCCTCCTCCATCCACTGTGAAAGCTCACATCACTTTTGTCTTAACAAGTCGTCACTTCCTCTGTGGCTTTTCAGGGGAAAGTGGTTCACCCTCTACGACCCATTCCCCACACTTCTGAAGTAGAAATAGTGGCTGGATTGTTCCGGCTCTGCGTTGTCACTCTGCACTACTGCTTGTCCACACTCAGGTCTTTCTTTAAGCCTCATGCCATCCAACCGCTCTCTCCCTGAGCACTGAAAACTGCCCAAAGCTCATTCACTGAATCATTCATGGCCTGGCTCTCAGTCTTCCTCTCCAGCTCCAGTTCTACATCACCCTCAGATTCCAATGCCTAGGCAGACAACTGACTAGACTGCTACTTATTGTATCTTAACTCCGAGGGACTTCACCTTCACTCTACTTCAGCCACCAATCCCAGTCTCCACCCTGGATCTTGTCATGACCCAGGACTGGGTCATCTAGATTCCAGCCATGTCCTTTATGGGTGCATTCTCCTTCCTTCTAAAGCTCTCTTGACCTCATACCTGTGACACCTGCACTTTGATCTCCAAGAGACCCCAGCCCTTTGGTCCTTCTGTTTCCTTCAGTCTGTCAGTCCTCCTGGCTGGAAGTCTAGACCTACAGGTGATCATGAACTGCATTCACACCAACACCGTCATTTCTCTTGTGCTGCTATCCTGCTATGCCTTCCTCCCCCAACAAATCCCAGTAATTTTTCTTCCAGTCTCAGTGGAGACTATTCACTCTAGCTCTTCAACCTGTGACTTACCCCTGCTGACTCTTCTGTTGTAATCTTACTTCTCTGCTTCAACTCCCCCACTCCTCTGATACTTTTCTCTTATTCTGTTAACATGTCTAGGTTACTCCCTCTGACAAGATCCCTCCTAAGACCCTTTCTATCACTCTCCAGTTTGACTTCCCCCCACTATAGTCTATTCATGTGTGACCCCCTTCCTTACCTCCTACACGTTCCCCCACCTAATGTACTCTGGCCTCTGTCCTGACCGCTCCATGGAAACTGCTTTCCCTCAAGTCATTGTTCTAGGTACTATTACTGTGTAATAAATTATGAATTATCCCAAACTTAGTGGTATAAGACAATCATTTTATTATGCTCATGCATAATAAAGGATAAGTTTATTATGGTAAACATGGGGGGGGAGCAAACATGACTTCCCTGTGTAGTTTGGCTTCCTTGCAGCATGGCACCTTCAGGGTAGTCTGGTTTCTTACATGGTATGCTCTTTGACTTCTCCCAGGGTTCCAGTTACCAACTATGTACCATCAGCTCCCAGATCTATCCCACCACTGTCCTCTCTCTAAGCATCAGACTGTAGACCCATCAGCCTGGTGGATGTGTCCAAAGATACATCAGTTTCAGCATGAACGAAGTTAAACTCACCATCTTCCACTCTAAACCGGCTCCTCTCCTGGTATTCTTTCTCTCTCTTAGGGATACCTAGTTGACCAAACTTTGACTCCTTCCTTTTTCCTCACTCCTTACATCTAATTATTTACCAAGTCATGCTCTTTCTATCTCTGAAACATTTCTACGAATTTTACTTATCACTTTACAAATGAAAAGATTAAGGATCAGAGAGGTTGTTAATTCCCAAGACTAAACAGCTCTCATGTATTTATTTTTTCACGTGTCGATCAAACATGTAATGAGTACAATTACATTCTAGGAGCTGAAACAAAAAGGCTTGTAAAACATGGCCGCTGGTCCCTTTCATGGCAGAGATAGGCAAGTAAGCAGATTACTATAAGGTCTAACAAATGCTGTGATAGTGGGACACGCTGGGTACAACAGGGGCAATTAGTCCATCCTGGGGTGGGAGGAAGAGCAGGTGGGGGTTCTACTGCTGTGTAACAAATTACTCCAAATTTGGCTGCTTAAAAGAACAAACGTGTATTAGCTCACAGTTTCTTGGGTCAGAAATCTGGGTAGAGTTTAGTTGGCTTCTCTTGCTCAAGGTCTCACAAGGCTGAAGTCAAAATATGTGGGACTACAGTCACCTCAATGCTTGACTTAGTCGGGGGGTTCACTCTGAAGCACACTCACTTACTGTTGGCAGACCTCACGTTCTCACTGGCTGTTGGCCAAACACATCTGTTTCTTGCCCCTTGCACTGGGCTAATCAGAACAAGGTATCTGACTTCTTTCAGAACAAGGGTTCTGACAGACAGAGAGTGAGAATAAGGGAAGAAGAGAGGGAGCCCAAGATGGAAGTCAGTCTTTTTGCAAACCTAATCTGGTAAGTGATAGCATATCACTTTTGCCATGTTCTACTTGTCAGAAGTGAATCACTAGGCCCAGTCCACATTCAAGGGGGCAGGGTTGCATAGGACATGAAAGCAAGGAGGAAGGGATCACTGGGGGCCAGCTCAGAGACAGTTTGTCACAGTGGTCAGGTGGTATCTGAACAAGATTCGGAAAGAGTTAGCTAGATGAAGAGCCATGTAGGACCATCCTGGGCAGAGAACAGTATGTGTGAAATAACCCAAAAGTGAAAGAAAGAGACAGAGACTGAAGTTGGAAGAACTGTATGCTCAGGAAGGTGGGGCCTGTGTCTTCCAACTTCATATCAAATTCTTGCTTAATATGTTCTTGTCCACACTGTGATTTAACCAAGTTTTAAACAGTTAATCAACAGTGACTACGTCACATATACAACAAAGCTTCATTACATAAAAAGATAAGGAAACTGAACTTACAATCTCCTTCCTTTTTATAAAACCTCAAAATTGCTCAGAATGCTTTTCCAGTGGAGCACATTTCTAAATCATTACACATGTGAAAGGCATGACTAGTATTTCCAGTTATCAGTGGGCGGAGGTAAACTGACACTTTGGAATGTATTTATTTAATTTTTAAATAAAATTTTACATCGAACTATTACACAGAAAAGCACACACATAAAGCACAATTCAATGAATTTTTACAAAGTAACATAGTCGTCTAAATATTACCCAGATTTAAAAAATAGAACTTTGTCACCTCCCAAATCTCTCTTGTGCCACCTCCAAAGATATCCACTATCCTGATTTCTATCATCACAGAGTAGTTCTTCCTCTGCTTAAAGTTTATCAAATGGAGGCATCCAGTCTATTTTTTTCTTTTTTTTTCAGTCTATTTTTTTGCATTTAGTACTCATCACTCAGTTTTGTGAAAGTCTTCCATATTAGTTTTTTTTATATAATTTTTTAAAAGTGGGCTCCACACCCAACATGGGGCTTGAAGTAACAACCCTGAGATCAAGAATTGCATGCTCTATGGACTGAGCCAAGCAAATTGTTTTACGTAGCAGTGGTTGTTTCATTTTCACTGCTGTGTAGTATTCCATTGTATGACTTAACCACAGTTTATCCATTCTACACCAGACATAAATTTAAATGGTTTTCAGTTTGGGGAAATTATGAATAGCCATTACCATTCATGATTATGCACTATCATGCACATATGCACACATTTTTATTGGGTCTGTGCCTAGGAGTGGAATTGCTGAATCATGAGTATATACATATTTAGTAGCTCCTGACACGAGGTGGTTGTACCACTTTACACTCCAGGAACAATGTTTATGAGTTCCATTTGCTCTACATCTTTGACAACACTTTGTATTATTGACATTTTTACTGTAAGCTATTCTAAAGAGTGTGCAGTGATACCTTATTGAGATTTAAATTGCATTTCCCTAGTAACTAATGATGTTGAGCACTTTTTCGTAGCATTGACCTTTCTAATATCTTCTTTTGTGAAGTGTTTGTTTAAATGTTTGCTCATTTCCCTATTGGATTGTTTCTTCTTATTCCCTTACAGACATTCATTATATATTGTATTAGTTTCCTAGGGAAGCCATAACAAAATACCACAAACTGGGTGTCTTAGACAACAGAAGTGCATCTTCTCACAGTTCTGGAGTCTAGAAGTCTGAGATCATGGTGTCAGGAGAGTGGGTTCCTTCCGAGGGCTATGGGAAAATATCTGTTCTATACTTCTCTCCTAGCATCTGGGTGGTTTGCTGGCAATCTTTGGCACTCCTTGGCTTGTAGATCTCTGCCTTCATCTTCACATGGCATTCTCCCTGTGTTTCTGTATCCAATTCTCTCCTTTTATAAGGATACCAGTCACATTGGACTAGGAGTCCACCCTACTCCAGTATGACTCCATCTTAACTAATTATATCTGCTGTGATCCTATTTCCAAATAAGGTTACATTCTAAGGTAGTAGGGATTAAGACTCCAACATACGAACTTTGAGGAAGGGCACAATTCAACCCATAACATATATGTTTTGAAAACATCTCCCAGTCTATGATTTGCTGTTACACAATTAATGGTGTTGTGATAGATGAAAGATGACCATAATTTCTTTTTCACTCTCCCCATTGAGAGTTGGCGTTTATTACTCTCTCCCTCAGAATGTAGGCTTGCCCTGTGACTGCTTAACCAATAAAACATGCTGAGAGTGCTGCCGTACAAGTTCTGGGCCTAGCCTTTGAGAGATTGGGCAGTTTCCACTTCTTGTCTCTTAGAAGACTTGCTTTTTTTTTTTTTTTTTCTTTTCTTTTTTCAACGTTTATTTTTTATTTTTGGGACAGAGAGAGACAGAGCATGAACGGGGGAGGGGCAGAGAGAGAGGGAGACACAGAATCAGAAACAGGCTCCAGGCTCCGAGCCATCAGCCCAGAGCCTGACGCGGGGCTCGAACCCACGGACCGCGAGATCGTGACCTGGCTGAAGTCGGACGCTTAACCGACTGCGCCACCCAGGCACCCCAGAAGACTTGCTTCTGAGACACCAGTCTGAGAAGCCTTAGCCATATGGAGAGGCCATGTGTAGGTACTCCCAAGTTAGGAGCCCTGGCTGGACTCCCAGTCAATAACCAGCATTGACTAGCCAGCCATTGGAAAGAACCATCTTGGACATTCCAGCCTAAATGATCTTTACATGACTCAACTCCAACCAGCATCATCTCATGGAGCAGCAGATCTGTCCAGCTGAGCCCAATCAACCCACGGAATGAGAAGAGGGAATAAAATGTTTGTTGTTTATGTCAATAAGCTTTTTTTTATGTCGATAAGTTTTAATGAACAGAATAAAATACTTATTTTACCGTATTCCAAATATATCAATTTTTTTTTTTTTTTTTTTTAGGTTTAGTGCTTCCGATGTCTTGTTCAAGAAATATTTGTTTCCTTCTAGGACATGAGTTTTTACCTATATTATTTTCTAGAGGAGTATTACCTTTCACATTTTAATCTGTATTACCTAAATAATTTTTGTGTATGATACAACATAGTGGGGGCCTATTCCTTTTGAATTTAATGATAATGATAACTTTTTAAAATCTAGAATTAAGAGTGCACTACAAGACACCAATAGAGTAGTAAATTAACATCACAAGTAAAAGAAACCTTGAAACGTCCATAATTATTTTACCTATCTGCTATCCCATCACTTCCCAATAGGTCTCAAGACAATGGAGATTTAGTTATTCATTCATAAAACATTTATTGAGAGCCAGGATGTACATTTATATGTGCCAGTTTCTGAACTAGGTGCTGAAATTCACCCAATGAGATGTAGGCTTCTCTTCATGTAATTACAATCTTGTGGGGAAAATGGGCTATAACACATAATTTAAGTTGTGTTGAATGTTTTTAAAGAAAAGCAGAGATGCTTGGGAGTGGAGCCCGAGAACTCGTAGTCCTGGGGTTTGGGATACATTAGAGAGACTCCTTGCAGAAGTGATATTTAAGCTGAGATTCATGGGATGGATATTAATTATTTAAAGGAAGAATTGGAGGGTGGGAAATTCCAGGCGGAGACAAACACAGCATGTGCGGAAAACCCTTAGCAGGAAAGAACCCAGTGTGATACAGGAACTAAGAGGAATCTTGTGGCCAGAAGAGAGAGGATAACGGGGACACAAGTTGAGCCTGGAGAGGTAGAAAGGGGCTAGACTTATAAGCCTTCTTAAAAGAATCCAGACTTCATCCCAAGAGCAGTGGGATGCCTTTGATGGGTTGTAAGCAAGGGAGGGGCATGGCCGGATATGTGCTTTTTGAAGATCACTAAGGCTTATAATACAAGGTAGAACATGAGCAATGTCTGACATAGGCTTCAAAGTGCCATGGTGATCCTAAGCATGGAGAAATTCCATTGTCTGAGTTATCAGGAAGGCCTTCATGGAGGAATTACTGTTTCACAGCTGAATCATTCACACATGGGAAGACAGGGTGTGTGTGTGTGTGTGTGTGTGTGTGCGCGCGCGCGCGCGTGTTGGGAGTCCGAGAAGGAAGTATCCAGGCATAGGAAGTAGCCTGCACTCAGTCACACAGCTAGATACGTATGGGACATGTTTGGAGAAGGGCTAACTGTCCAGTCTGGCTGGAAGATAATGGGAAATAAACCTGGAAGGATAGGCTGTAGGCATGAAGAACCCGGAAGGTATACATGGATACATACATGTACAGCCCATTCTCATAATGTGTGGAGCTGTGTTGGTGAATTCACTTACTTGCTAACATTTACTTGTAACCCCCAAAATCAACACTTGCAGTACTTTTGTTGTCATTTGTTGGACACGTGCAGGGTGATGAAAATTTTGAGTCACCTAGTGTATGTTTCCAGCTGAGGTTGAACAAGGTGACCCTCTGCCTTCTTGTTTCAGCTCTCATGCTGTAAATAAGTGCCCCTTTTGTGGTCTACTTAGCAGTACTTTTTTGCATTTTTGTGTTTTTTGTAGGTGATTTCACTGTTTAGCATTTTATTTTTTATTTTTGTTTATTTTTGAGAGAAAGAGAGAGAGGGGGAGGAAGAACACAAGCGGGGGAAGGGGCAGAAGGAGAGAGAGGGGCGCCTGGGTGGCGTAGTCGGTTAGGCGTCCGACTTCAGCCAGGTCACGATCTCGCGGTCCGTGGGTTCGAGCCCCGCGTCAGGCTCTGGGCTGATGGCTCAGAGCCTGGAGCCTGTTTCCGATTCTGTGTCTCCCTCTCTCTCTGCCCCTCCCCCATTCATGCTCTGTCTCTCTCTGTCCCAAAAATAAATAAACGTTGAAAAAAAATTAAAAAAAAAAAAAAAAGAAGAAGGAGAGAGAGAAAGAAATCTCAAGCAGGCTCCATGCTCAGTGTGAAACCTAACGCAGGGCTCAGTCCCAAAACCCTAGGACCATGACCTGAGCCGAAATCAAAAGTTGAATGCTCAATTGACTGAAGACCCCAGGGGCCCCCAGGGGATTTCACTGCTTAAAATAGCCCTAAAACATAGTGCTGAAGTGCTACCTACTGTTCTAAGTGCAAGAAGGCTATTATGTGCCTTACGGAGAAAATACATATATTAAATAACCTTCATTCAGGTGTGAGTTACAGTGCTGGTGGCCATTAGCTCAATGTTAATGAATCAACAATGTACATGATGAGGATTAAGGAGTACACTTGTGATGAGCACTGGGTGAGGCATCACTATATTATACACTTGCAACTAATATTATACTGCATGTTAACTAACTGGGATTTAAATAAAAACTTTAAGAAATAAAATACATAAAAATATAATGTATATATGGTTTTTAAACAAAACATAAAATGAAATTATATATTGATCAGTGGATGAAAATGTGCCCACAGGCTTGTAGGAACCTAATCCTGTATTTTCCCCTGGGAGCAATGGTTCAGTATCAGCAATTTCAGTGTTTGTGGTCATTTTACAGGAGTACTGGGAATAATGAGAATTGGCTGTATCTATGCACATATTTCCCCCTGCCAGAAAGCTGGTTGTTAAACATTACCCACCCACGACTGATGGAGGCAGACCCTGCAGGAGCTTGCCACACTGTGGAGGTGGCAGCTAACCACATTCTCACAGCTGGGCAGTCTTTTCTCGAAGCTGGATCTGAGTGACACATCTCCATGTTAGCAGCAATTTCGAAACCCTCAATTAGAAGGGGGTTCAGGCGTTGGAGTCACTATGACCCAAGTTTGAATCCCAGCTCCCTGATTTACTAGCTGTGTGTCCTCAGGCAAGTAACACTGTTAGCCTTGATGGAAGAAAAATGGCCATTAGAGAGTTTTATTGTGAGTCCCCAAGAGATCGTGATGTAAAATGCTTGACTCAGTGCCTGGCACATACATAGATGGTGAATACTTGTTAATCCAGCAAAGGATGGGAGCAAGGAGGCCCTCTATTCTCTGCCTGCTGCTCAGTCCTTTGATTACAGAGCTTCAGGATACAGCAGTGTTGGGGCCGGTCATTCTAAATCAGCTTTTCAGACTCTGTCTGAAAGTCCCAGGCTGTCTTGCAGTGGAAATGCCTAAACTGGAGATTCTAGAGGACCTGCTGCCTACAAGGGGTCCTCTCTTTCCAGTCTAACTCTTGTTGCTCTCCTCTTATGGAAAAATAGGAACTTTCTAGCTGGTATATCTGTGTCTGTGGCTTCTGGTTTTGTGGGGGTAGAAGGGGTGTGTCTATTTGCTTGGTCCATTTTTCATCCTGTTTCTCGATACCCTAATCTGGGATTCAGAAGCCCTGACTGCCCCAATTCAGACCTTGCTTGCTCTGACTCAGCTTTACCCTCAAGATACAGCTTCATCTCTGAGTCATCAGGCTGAGCTTTCGAGGACAGCAGTCTGGCACTCCCGCTCTGTCTTCCCAGGAAAGGTGCTATGTCTCCACACCCCAGTGCCAGTCCCATGCCTAACTTGGCTCACAACACTCAGAAACAAAGAAACGGCTTCTTAATGAGTTTGGAGGACACAGAGAAAAAAGGCTCTAGGACCAGGAGTCAGAATGCTGGGTTCTGTTCCAGCTCTATCAATTAGCTTGCACAACCTTGAGCTAGTCATGGAAGCCTCCTGAACTGAGATTTCCTCCTTCATAAACATAAATAGTAATCCTTGCGGGGCCTACCCCACAGGGACATTGGGAGGCCTAAGTGAAATAGTGTGAAGCGCCTCCAAACTCGAAGGCACATACTCCTGTTCCATGGGCTGGATACGGTCCATACACTCATTTCATTTTGCTTGAACAACACTGACTTAGACTTCAAGTGTTCAGCATTTTTAAAATGAGTTATCAACAAATTGGTCGGCTGAACAACCAACTCTTGATTTTGGCTCACTTCGTGATCCCAGTGTCATGGGATTGAGCTCTGCATGGGGCTCCACACTGAGTGTGGAGTCTGCTTGAAATTGTATCTCTTTCCCTCTGCCCTTCTTCCCTGTGCACGTGTGCTCTCTCTCTCAAATCAATCAATCAATCAATCAATCAATCAAAATTAAAAGATTTCCAAATTAAAAAAAAAATGAGAGCCTTCACTTAAATATCTGGATGTACAGGTTCTCTTTAAAAATGAGAAGATCTGGCCATATTAACTCCTTGCTCTTGTGAAAAGGAGAAAAAGAAGAATAAAGAGAGACCTCACTAAAGTGGACTCTGGCATGCTAGAAGGGGAGGCTGTTAGGGGGAGCCTTACCACTCAATGTCAATGCCCCACCCTTAACAGAAGAATCTCGACAGGAAAAAATCATCAATTACACGCCCCCACAGGGAAAGATATACTCTGCATCTCTTATAAGAAATACACCACCCTTGCAACTCAGCCGTTGGTTATCGCCCTGAACTCTTCCTTCTCTCCACTGGGCTTTTGTTTAAAACAACCCAACACAACTTCCTCCTTCTTCTTTATAAAATAATGTTCCTCTCTTTCATTTATTGGACTTGCCCATGGTTTTGCTGTATATTACTCGTCCTGGATTGAAATTCTCTGCTACTCCCAATTAAACCCATTTTTGCTGATAGAAGAACGGGCAGTTTTATTTTAAAGGTTAACACCTTAAATGGCAACAACGCACTAGAGCTGAGTGGCAGCAGCCCCTTCACTTGGGCAGGAGCCTAGAGCTACCTTCAAGCTCACCACAGTCCCCACTACTCCCTATTACTTCCCAGTACTAAGGCCAAGCCTCTGTTGCCACTTATTGTGGCTCTTGGACTATTAATTTGCTCTTAGTGGAGCCCTAGTAGAAGCAACCCTTTATAATAACCATGTTTCCATCAAAACGGGGAAATGAAAGTCCCAGAACTTGTCCCTTGCCCCAAATTCTCTCCCCCTTCAGGGTCTTCATGTCAAAAGTGCAACCCCTTTGGTTCAGTTTTACCGTGTGCCAACTGGCTCTTTGGAAGGGGTGTGAGCTGAGCCAGAGCTGGGATCTAGAGTCCCGCAGTCTCTACATCGACCCCTTCCATGCCTGTTTGTCCTCATCTATAAAATGGAGCAGTGCCACCTTTTTTGGTCCTAGGTTGCTTGTGCACAACATACGGCCCTTGGTGCGCTGATCAGTCACAGTGAGTGACTGAAATGTAAGTGGTTGGAACTGATAAAAAGCATTGTGGGTAATGGCAGAGTGAAGTGAGTGGGGTAAAGCAATGGCTGGGAAGGAAAAAAGCGAGTGGAAAAAGAAATGACTTAGGGGAGATAAAAATTCCGTTACATCCATCCCCACCCTGCCTCTTCCACCTCTGCAATGAGAAAGTCCCACTAGGGTTGGACATCACCTCACTATACTCAGGATTCTGGTACTAATACTGGGTTCTGCTCCTGGCTTGGGCAAGCTTTACCTTGTGCGATGGTGTCTCCCCATCTGTAAGGACAAAAATGCCCCAACAGTTGGTTACTGTGGTGGCGAAGATTAACTGACATAAATGTACGTGAAAGCACTTTGGAAATCTGCAAAGCGCTATACACAGTTAGGAGGTTTCGGGTCTCTGCAAAAAGTTTTTCCTCCAAACTCTATCCAAGGCTAAGACCCTCCCCTCGGTTTCGGAATGCTGCCCCTTCCCACACACCAAAGCCCGCGCCGCGTCAGGAGTCTTTTTTCTTCCCCTAGCGAAGGCGGGGACTCGGGTGGTGTTGGCAGCCGGCGACGCCGGCCGCGCCTGGCCAGTCCCGCATCGGCCGCGGTGGGTGTGCCCCACTGGGTGTGCGCCCCGGGCCCAGGCCCAGCCCGCCGGCGAGAGGGCGCCCGAGGGTGTGCGCGCCCTGGGCGACCAGAGTGCGCCAGCCCGGGGGTGCGCGCCCCGGACCGGGACTGTGCACCCGGAGGCTGCGTGCGCCCCGAAGCCGGGGTGTGCGCCGGCCCCAGGCACAGCCGGCCGCCTCCCTCCGGACTTCTGCGGCGCGCCAAGGTAAGGCTCTCTGCGACCCCAGCGCGCGCCGCGCGTTGAGTGGGGCGTGCCAGCACCCTGACCCGCGCGACCCGGGTGTTAGCCCCGGCGCTCGGCCACTCTTCTCTGGCTCCGCCGCCCGCCTCGTCCCCTCCCCGCGCCGCGTCCCCGGCTCCCCTTAAGACACAGGCTGCGGCAGCCTGGGCCGACCTGGCGCCCCTGCCTGGGGTCCGCGACAGAGCGGGGAGGGGGCTGCCGGGGCTGCGCGGGCTACCCAAGGGCGGGCGTCGCTCCCCTTCCCGCCCTGACCGGCTCCCCGAGTCCCAGAACTGGCCAGGGAGGAGACCGGTGGGGAGGGGGAGGCCGCGTTGTCCTTGCGGCTCGGGTGGTGCAGCCCCCGCCCAGAGCTTCCGAGCGGGGCGCTGCGGTCCGGGATGCAGATTGCGGGACTGGGCGCCCTGCCGCCGGCTCCCAGGGCGACCTGGAATCGAGCTCTTAATCTTCTGTCTTTCGCAGAAGCCGGCCCCCCAGTGTCTACCCTGGTATCCCTCGGCTCCTGGCTGAACTTTCCAGAGCTCGCGTTGGGCCACGACCTTGGGTGGAGGCAATGGGGCCGCCCCGGGGGAGGAGGGGCGGGTGCACAGGCAGCCTAGGGCGCTTTCGTTCAGCTGTGGGCCACCTGGTGAGATTCCCTCCTCATCGCTCCCTTGAGGTCAAACCTTTGACCCCAAGTACTTTGTCCCTGTAGAGTCGCCAGTAACTTAGCACGGGAGGTGGAAAGGAGGGCCCAGGGCTGCTAAGCCTGGTCTAAATAAGTGCTTGCTCTGAGCATCTGCTAGGGCTGCAAGAACCAGTGGTTTCAGTTCTGGGTGCAGGCTGGGAGGGCTAGGAAGAGGCATTTTCCAGGAAAAGGAAGAGGAGATTCCCCCCTTAGGATGACCCTCCGGAGCCTGGGCAAAGTCCTGTTGACCATGTCCAGTCAGATGCAGCCAGTGACCAGGTTGAGGCCTGGGGAGAAAGCATCTTGAATTAAACACAGAAGCTGCCTGGGTAAAACCAAATGTGGGTTCTTTCGAACCTTTCAAGACATGACGCAGAAGAACACAGAGCTACGCATGGAATCACAGCAGATTCCACTCTGATATTGCCTTTTCATCCTAATCCTCTTGCCCATGTCCAAAACTCCTCCTCACCGGACCATAAGGTGAGTTCTGGGGAATGTTTAAAGGACACCGAGAATGGGGGATGGCTCAGGGTCCATTTGGTCAACAAGTACTTGCTCTGTGCCAGGCACGAGGCAAAGTAGCGGAACACAGAAATGAAGAAAACCGGCACTGTCTGGCCTTATGAAGCTTGTAGTCCAGTGGCCAAGACCGACATGAATCAAATCACTCAAATACAGAGTTCCAAACAGTGCTGACTTCTTTGAAAGGAAAGGATTAGATACTGTGATTCTGTGATAGGTACAGTAGTTGCTCAGTCAGAGGCTCACAGGAGTTAATTAGTTGAAGAGGATGGAAGCACAGCATGTGGGAAGGCCCTGAGGCCAGTAGCAGAGACCATTAGAAGGACTGAAAGACTGTTTACCAAGTGATGACCAGGGACCCATAATATGGACATGCCCTTACTTTAGCATCCCACTGCCTGGGCCAATCATTAATTTTCTTTCTCAGCCGTAATAACAGGCAGCTGGAATCCCCCAGGCTGGGAGGACAGAGGGATAAACTGTCAGGCGGGTGCCAGGCCCGTCCTCATGCACGCACTTACTACCAGCACCTTGGTCAGACAGCCCATGTCCACCCAGAGCGCCAAGGGGCAATAGTTCTTTCCTCCAGCTGTTCCCTGTTGCCCACTGTGCTCACAACTTAACCAAGGCCCCTGCCCAACATTTAGGAAGATTCACGTTGGAAGCGGTGGCTCATCCTGAGACTTTTAAAGCTAGAGTGAACTCACTGTCTACAATCCTAAAATTCTTTAGGATGGCTTACGTGGCATTTCCTAATCTGGACCCTTCTGCCTTCCCTGCCCCATTTCTGGTTCTACCACTCCCCCATCTCCCCACCACTGCACCCCCCCCAATGAGCACCCTCAAGATTTTACTCACAATTACACTTCAAACTGTTCCTAGAACACACATCGTCTTTGCACATGCTGTCTTTTGTCTAAAATAGTGTTCCTACATGTTCAGCCAGTGAGTGCACAGCCAGCTTTCAACTTCAACATTAATTTTTTAAAAAATGTTTCTACGTATTTTTGAGAGAGAGACAGAGAGACAGAGTGGGAGCACGGGAGGGGCAGAGAGAGAGGGAGACACAGAATCCGAAGCAGGCTCCGGGCTCCGAGCTGTCAGCACAGAGCCGGACGTGGCACTAGAACTCATACATCACGAGATCATGACCTGAGCCGAAGTCTGACACTAACCTACTGAGCCACCCAGGCAGGCGCCCCTCAACTTCAACATTAAATGTAAGGTTTCCACCACCACCAGCACTGCCAGTGCAGTCACAGAAGGCCTTTCCTGATCAGGTCAATGCTGCCTCGTCTGTCTTTTTTTTTTTTTTTTTTTCCCCAACGTTTATTTATTTTTGGGACAGAGAGAGACAGAGCATGAATGGGGGAGGGGCAGAGAGAGAGGGAGACACAGAATCGGAAACAGGCTCCAGGCTCTGAGCCATCAGCCCAGAGCCCGACGCGGGGCTCGAACTCACGGACCGCGAGATCGTGACCTGGCTGAAGTCGGACGCTTAACCGACTGCGCCACCCAGGCGCCCCGGCCTCGTCTGTCTTTTTGAAGCTCCCTGGACATGCTTCCGTCACAGAGAGTATAAACTGCACTGAACATCAGAAAAGGAGGACTCTTCTGTCATATTTGTGTTTCAAGTCTAGCACATTGAAGGTGTTCAGTAAATGCTTATTGGATAAAAATGGTCCAGGCTAGTATTTCTTAACTTTCTTTTTAGGGAGAGGAGGGAGGGTTACATATTATATCTTGGAGATTCTGATGAAAATTATGGATACTATACTCGCCTCCAAATGCCTGTAACCTAAAACATCTTATATACAATATCACATGATTCACAGCCCTCCCATCTCCCACTGACCCCATTTCCAGAACTTTGGACAGGAAGCAGAGGCCCAGGGAGGTGCAGCGACTGCCTAAGCACCTACAGCTGGGTAACAGCATGCCATCCCCCTTCAGTGTCCCACCCCCGCACCTCCTCCCAACCCCCAGCTCTTGACTCCCCGGCCAGGGCTCCCTCCAGCTCTGTCTGCTTCTCTTAGCCAAATAGCCTCCTTTCATCCCTGGCACCTTGTGAAGGCCACTATTTATGGCTGGAAGATGGATATTTTGGTTTTGCTTCAGTTCAGTAGCAGCCTAAGGTGTGACAGGGAGAAAAATCTTATTATGGGCAGAGTTGACAATTAGGGAGATAGATGGGCCATCTCCCTGGCCTGTTTGCTGCCCCTTGCCTGCGATGTTATTACATCTGTTTTAGCTGGAGGAGGGTCACGTGTGCTTCACAGTTCTCTTCCGGGCCCTGGACTGAGTTGTGTGGGCCAGGTTTGGAAACCCTCTGGATGGGATCATTGAGATCTGGGACCTAGCTCTTGGTCTTGTCAAAGGCTTCTTCCCTATAGAGCAGGCTTGGGAATGGATGAAGAGAATGGGGTTCTTGCTTCCTGCCCTTGGAGCTCTTGCCGGCCTGCTTCCTGCTTTCTGCAACAAAACATCTATTTCAGGTTATTGGGCCAATCGGTACCTTCTTATCTGTGGATCAGGATTTTCACTCATTCAGTAATTCACTCACTCATCAAAACTGCACTGAGTCTCTGCTTTGTATTAGGCACTGTGCTGATTCCAGTTTATGAGGAAGGATCACAGAGTGTGAGCCAATGATAGAAGGCTCTGCTCTGTGGGGGGCAAGGAAGGGATAACTCATTCTAATTCAACCCAAACCTTAGGAGGTGTGGTAGGGAGGACAGTTAGGACTTCTTAATGCTGAGAATGTGCTTTTTTTTTTTTTTAAGTTTATTTATTTATTTTGAGAGAGAGGGAGAGAGAGAGAGAACGGAGGAGGGGCAGAGGGAGAGGGGGACAGAAGATCTGAAGCAGGATCTGCATTGACAGCAGAGAGCCCGATGTGGGGCTCGATCTCACGAACCGTGAGATCATCATCTGAGCGGAAGTCGGACGCTTAACCACCCAGGCAACCCTGTGCTCACTTCTAAAACTCTGGTCTCCTGCAAGTTATGTCATCTCTGAGGACTGAATTTTCTTAACTGTAAAATGGGTGTGCTAGCAATCTTGTCTTGCTTATCTCTGGGCAGTCATGCAGATAGTTCTCACATCTCAGATGGCAGATCCACTCACCGCTTCACGGGAAACAGGAGCACTTACACTATAATAATGGCCTGTCTGTGTGTCAAGCTCTGGCACATGTAATTCTCTCAGTAATCCTCCAGACAGTTGTAGTCATAACCCCAGATGTACAGATGAGGAAAATGAGGCTCAGAGAGGTTAAATGACTTGCCCAGGGCATGGAACTAATCAATGATAAGACTGAGATTGACAGATCTGTCTCTGCATATCAGATGGCCAACCACTTTGTGCTGCTCTGTATCCGTTTGTGGAAAGAGGCGTGGGCTTGAAGGCTAGGGCATGCTGGGATCGGAGCCGACATCTGCTGCCTACCAACTGTGTGATCTACAGCTAGATCCTGAACCTCTCTGTGCCTAGGAATGTTAATCTCCCAGACCCAGAGTTTAGACTAAGAGGCTTCTAATAGGCCTTCTGTGAACAGTTTCCAGTCTATATGGATAATATTTCAAAGTAGGATTCAAGGAAAGAAGAGGCCCTCCCACTAAAAAAGGCCTGTCGCAGTTTCTAGGATAAAATAAATGCTGCCTCAAGATTTCAAGTAGATGGTTAATGTGATATGCAGGCAGTTATAGATTGGTGGTGTCTGAGAAGCTGGCTGAATGTTCCTTCTCCAAGGGAAAGAAGTGTATTTTCAAAAGGAATGTCTCGCTGTCTTGCCCAAGCCCTGGGGCCTGGGCCCTGCCCCTCACATAGCTTTCTGGGGACACAGGCATTATGGGAGAAAATCTGAATTCTCATCTGCCCTCCCCCCCCATTATTTTCCTCTCAAAGTAAATAAAACTTACTGGCTGGATATATATCTACCTTTCATGTGGCTGTGGTTTTGCCCCCTTTGCGTGGAAGTAGCCTTTGTTGTCTCCTTTGGTATGTATTTCTAATTTGTTGCTCTGACGTTAAGTGACAAGGGGGCCGAGAAATATGGCACTGGGGAGAATATGCTCCACGCAAAGATAAAAGAGCAGCCTTTGGTGCAGATTCCCCTCCGCAGCCTGGTTTTTGCCTAGCAGCCAGAGATGCCAACTCTCAGTGAAATTGATTTTGGTTTTCATAGCAGGGTACCAGGCGGCTGGGCTGTGTGTTTCCAGGTGCTGTGCTCATCTCCATTCCTCACCACTCCACCCCCTTTGGCCCTGGTAATGCAGCCATCCTGCTCTTGGGGAAGGGTTTAGAAGACAGGAATGTCAACTTGGGTGAAAACAACCTAATATGGTCAGGGTCTACATTATTAGGCACCATACTGAGTGTGTGGGGAGGTGGGGTCATTTTATCAGTAATGTTTAAGTTTTATTTTTTTTAATGTTTTATTTTTGAGGGAGACAGAGCACAAGCAGAGGAGGGGCAGAGAGAGAGGGGAACAGAGGACCTGAAGGGGGCTCTGTGCTGACAGCAGACAGCGAGATGCAGGGCTCAAACCCACAAATTGAGAGATCATGACCTGAGCTAAAGTCAGATGCTTAACTGACTGAGCCACCCAGGTGCCCTCCCCCCCCCTTTTTTTTAACGTTTAGTAATATTTAAGTTTTTTTTTTTTTTAATTTTTTTTTTCAACGTTTATTTATTTTTGGGACAGAGAGAGACAGAGCATGAACGGGGGAGGGGCAGAGAGAGAGGGAGACACAGAATCGGAAGCAGGCTCCAGGCTCTGAGCCATCAGCCCAGAGCCCGACGCGGGGCTCGAACTCACGGACCGCGAGATCGTGACCTGGCTGAAGTCGGACGCTTAACCGACTGCGCCACCCAGGCGCCCCAATATTTAAGTTTTTTAAGAGATTGGTTTTGTGTATCATTTGTGTGATTTTATTTATTTCTTTTTTTAAGTTTATTTATTTATTTTGAGAGACAGAGTGCATGTGCAAGTGGGGGAGGGACAGAGAAAGAGGGAGACACAGAATCTGAAGCAGGCTCCAGGCTCTGAGCTGTCAGCACAGAGCCCGATGTGGGGCTCGAACTTATGAACCTTGAGATCGAAGTTGGACACTTAACTGACTGAGCTACCCAGATGCCCCTCATTTATGGGATTTTAAATAAATAAGTAATGAAGGCTATCACCCCTCTTCTCCTCCTCCTTAAAAAAAAAAAAAAAAAAAAAAAAGGAGGAGGGTCAGAGAAGGGAAATGGCTTCACCACATGCTGGCCCTGTGAGCCTGAGCAAATGACTTGTGTTTACTGAACTTGAACTTTCTCATCTTTAAAATGCTGTTGTTCATACTGGCTCTTCTGATACAGAAAACAGAGATTCCCTAAAGCTGATTCAAATGAATAGGAGGGGAGCTGTCAAATGCAGCACTGATATTTAAGAACAGTCCTGAATGGAAGCCAGGCACCCTCGAGGCTGGGTGGAGGAGGTTCTGAGTTCGAGGCTATTCCACCAGTACAGCTGGTGCCATGGGCTCCACTCAGCACCCGCCCACCCCACCCTCAGCCTACTATCAGAGGGACCTCTCCTTTGTCACTCAGTACAAGTTCCAGGGAGGATCCTGTTGTCTGAGCTCAGTTCTCAGAACACCGAGGCTCTCTTTCTGGGCCATGTCTTGGCTGGTCCCTGGCCAGCCTGGGCACGGGTTGCTATGGAGGCAGGCATCCTCTCTGGGCCAATCAGATGGCCCAGTCCTCCCAATCAGAGGAGGTTCATGTGTACAGAACGTGACCTTTTGGGGCAGGAAGGCCTGTGGGTGGAGATTCCTGGAGAAAGAGGTGAGGGTGAGCTGGAAGTCCAGGATATGCCCCATACAAAGACTCACGGAGATCTAAGGACCTAACATTCTTAACTTGGGATTAACGGCCCCAAGGAGCTCATGTGTAGAATTCAGTTTGTAAATGTGGTTGGGAGAAAAAAGATAACATCTTTATTTGGCATTTTCTTTGATTATGTGGGTTGTAGGCAACAAACCATAGTGTATTTGCAGTACCTGGGAAGTTGTCACCGATAGAAATCACCAATCTTTTCTATTTAAAAAAAATTTTTTTTAGTGTTTTATTTTTGAGAGAGAGAGACAGAGTGTGAGTGGGGGAGGGGCAGAGAGAGGGAGACACAGAATGGAAGCAGGCTCCAGGCTCTGGGCGGTCAGTACAGGGCCTGATTCAGGGCTCAAACCCATGAACCGTGAGATCACGACCTGAGCTGAAGTCGGCCATTTAACCGACTGAGCCACCCAGGTGCCCCTAGAAATCACCAATCTTTTCATATCACATTTGAACTGCTGCAGATAACTATTATTTATGCCTGATGCAGCTTTGAAATTACAGCCGTTATTACACCCAGTGTTAAAGCTTGTTATTTAATGCATTAATAAAGAACATATGTTACTATATTACATTCATTTTTTAATTTAAAAAACATTTTTTTAACGTTTATTTATTATTGAGAGGCAGAGAGAGACAAAGCATGAGCATGGGACGGCAGAGAGAGGGAGACACAGAATCCAAGCAAGCTCCAGGCTCTGAGCTGTCAGCACAGAGCCCAACGCAGGGCTCGGACTCACAAACCGGGAGATGGTGACCTGAGCTGAAGTCGGACACTCAACTGACTGAGCCACCCAGGCACCCTTTTTAAAAAAAATTTTTTTTAATGTTTATTTATTATTGAGAAACAGACACAGAGCATGAGCATGGGACGGGCAGAGAGAGAGGGTCATTTTTTAATTTTAATAATTATATGTCAATATAATTGAGTTTCTTTGTAGTCAAGCTATACATTTTATTTTCTTTTTTTAAAATTTTTTTTTTAACGTTTATTTATTTTTGAGATAGAGACAGAGCATGAATGGGGGAGGGTCAGAGAGAGGGAGACACAGAATCTGAAACAGGCTCCAGGCTCTGAGCTGTCAGCACAGAGCCCGACGCGGGGCTCGAACTCACGGACCGCGAGATCATGACCTGAGCCGAAGTCGGACGCTTAACCGACTGAGCCACCCAGGCACCCCTATACATTTTATTTTCAATATTTGAAAATGTTCTGAGAAAGGGTCCATTGTCTTCATCAGTCTGCTAAAGGGGTGCAAAAAGACTCTCTGACAGGAAGTCAGTAAACTTTAGTTCCCAATTTCCCACACTCCCTAACCATAATCTTTCATATACCCATCTATCTCTGTGTAATTAGTGCCAGGCATTCTTGGGCAGTAGTAAATTTCATTTACTAGTTTGGCATATTTGCAAGAGCACACAATTGGCAGTTTGGGTAGAAGTTTTGATGTATATCCAGAGGTTAATTTACAAATTGCAGGCACACATGGGCAACTGGTTAGATGATTCCTATCAGCACACAAACCCACCAGCTCATATGTTGATTGCTTGGTCCATCCCATGCAAACAAGTCCATTGAAACAGTCACAGAATGGACCGTTGTATTCTTGAGAGGTTAAGGAGCTTATAGGCTAATTGATGAATCACTTGATCAAATGCAAGCTAGAGTCCTTAGGAAGGAGAAGGAGCACTGGGGGAAGAGGCTTTGAAGTGGGTTCTGCAAGGGAGGGAATGCAAAGGAAGCAGACAGGAGGAAGGAGGGAGTTAGGATGTGGGGGGACTGGCCAGATGTCGATTTTGAGGAGCAAGCATGGAGAGAGGGGAGCCCACTGGAGTACATTAGAATACTGGTTGGTTTTTTGCTATCTTTTATTGAATGTTTAATATGTGCCTGACCCATGCCAAGCCCCTTAAATATAGTTCTTCAGTCTTTACCAACTACCCAATAAGGTGTGACTATTATTATTCCCATTGTATTCAGTGAGAAAACTGAAGCTCTAAGATGTTAAATACATGCTCTAGGTCACAGAGGGATTAAGTGGTGGAGCCAGGAGCTCAGCCCAGATTTGGCTAATTTCAGAACCCAGTGCTCTTAAAAACCACTATATACAACCACAGAAGAGTCTGTTTGGAAAAACTATGGCTGCCATTTTGTTTCAGTAAGAAAGTGCTTACTGCCCTTCCTTGTCTTTCCCATTGTATTCTCCAGCCTTTTTCCTGTTCTCACATCTCCTCCCTTTCCCTCTTTACCCTCGCTCCTCTCACAGACACACATGCTACATCAGTGAGGATAAAAATAGAGAGCAAAAGCTGTAAGGTCAAGCAGAACCGGGTTCTAACACTGGCTCTGACACCTGGCTAATACCATGCCGAGCCTCAGTTTCTATCTGTGAAAAGGAGGTAATGATGCCTTCTTCATTAATTGGCATGAGCCCTCTAGTGCTTCAGTACCATTTTGGATAGTTGTTTCCATTTGGGTGACTCCAACCTCTACACTGGGTGATGGTCCCTGTCTCCTTGCCACATGGGCTTCTCTGGGAGGGCTTCCTTGAACCCCTCAAACCTGGCCGATGGGCAGCAGGCATCACTACTTATAGCTGTCAGCTCTGGCTTGTGGGGAGAATTCAGGAGTGGTACTTGTGAGGCTGTCCCCTCTAGCTAGAAGCTCCCTCTCCCCATCCCTTGGGCCGCGTCTGGTCTGGCCTGGAGAACCCTGATAAAAGCAAATGAACAGTATCCTTCGATCCCCTTTTCAGGACCAATCTTGGCACTTGTTCTAGGTCCCATCACCTAGAGCTTGTCTCTGGGAAACCTCCCTGGTTACCTACACCACCCCTCTCGTCTTACAGATGAGGACCAGCAAGGGCAGGTGTCAAGCCCTGGTGGCACAGGGAGTGACCTGGGGTGAGAACCCAGGCCTCCTGCAGTAGCTCCCTGCCCGGCCCTCACACTAACACTGAGAGTGTCTCTTCCATGTTGTTAAGCAGGCTACTATTTTTGGGTGAGGGGACATCCGTGGAGCACCTGAAATTACCTTATGCTTTTTCTTCCTTGCCCCACACTTGTGCCTGCCTCGGGGCTGGCCTTCTCTGACCTAATCTTCTCTCTCATTCTACCCCCAAGTCCTTGGCCTTGCCAGCTGCTGAATGGAGCCCCGTGTTAGCCAGGCCCGTGGGTGGCCGCCTTCGGGTGATGCCTGGTGTTGCCAAAAGGCTCCTGCGCTGAGAATTCTGCCCACTGGCAGGGCTGAGGCCTGAAATTCCTGGCATTGGAGTCATTCCTTTGATTACTTTGTCTTCTCTAAAGAGCTATTGTTAAAATGCTAGCATGTTACCCTGAAGGGGTGAGCCTGTTAACTCACCACTGTGGCCTAGTCTGGAAGACTGGAATGGCCTGGGCCTTTGTTAACTCATATCACCGCCCTGTCCCTCAGTTTCTTATCTGTAAAAGGGGGATAACAAGAAATTGCATTGTAGGGTTACCCCAAGAATGAAATGAGATAGTGCACTTAAAGCACTGGGCACATGATAAGTACTCAATAAAATTAGCTTTTTTTTTTCCCTTCTTTCATTCTAAGGCAGTAGATTATTTATTTTTTAAAAAAAACTTTTTGAACGTTTTTATTTATTTCTGAGAGAGAGACAGAAACAGAGACAGACCGCGAGTGGGGGAGGGGCAGAGAGCAAGGGAGAACGCAGAATCTGAAGCAGGCTCCAGGCTCTGAGCTGTCAGCACAGAGCCGGACACGGGGCCTGAACCCATGAACCATGAGATCATGAACTAAGCCGAGGTCGGATGCTCAGCCGAATGAGCCACCCAGGCGCCCCTAAGGCAGTAGATTATTTGGTCAATTCTCTGGTTTAAGTCCTGGTTCTTATCAGTTTTCGGGTTTTTTTGTTGTTGTTGTTGTTTAAGTAATGTGGTCTCCTTTTAAGGTTTTTTTTTTTTTCTTCCCTAATTATAAAATGGCTTTGAACTTTATCTGCTTGTCTTTAAAATGGGGTAAAAGATCCTATCTTACTGGTTCATTGAGAATTTACTGAGCTAAAGTACCTGCGGATGCCAGGCCTGCCAGGTCTACTCAGTGAGAGCCTGGTATTCTGTAATCCTAGAGGCAGGGATCGGAAGCACCTGGGGGTTGGGGGGAGGTTCTGGGTGGGTCACTAAGTGACATGGGAGACAAAGAGGGAGGAGAAGGGGGAGCAAAGGGGACCCTGCTCCTCCACCCCAGCTGCTTGAATGTGGAGTCTAGGTCTCAGGGGACCTGGGAATGCTATCCTGGCTCTGGAACAGGATGGATCCTGTGACCTTTCCCCAGATCTTTGGACTTCTAGGCTTGTACTCGGAGGTTCCGAATTCCCTGGAGGAATGGCGTCCTTGGCCTCCCTCCCGGCTTGACTTTGGTGGAATGGTGGTGAGGAGACCAGAGTTTTCCTTAACCCCCTGACCTCACGGTGGCTGTCAGTAGGTGCTGTAAACTGCTCCTTTGAGAGGGCAGTTAGGCTTTTGAAAACGTCAACCCAGGCTAGAGTCTCTGCAGTTTCTCCTGAAACCAAGATGGTTCTCTTTGGCCTGGGTCAGGGAGAGGGTGTAGGAGCAGGAACATCCTGGCCCAGCCTCCTGGCCTGTGAACGAAGAGGGGCTGTGTTGAGTGGCACTGTCACAGGAGTTTTCTAGCAATCCACAGAGCAGAAAGCCTCACTTCCAGGGTTCTCTGAAGGAAGGATACTCCTCTCTCCCTTGTCTACCCTGGGCAGTGAGGATTGTAGTCTGTCCTTCTCCCTGCACTGGCCCGCTGTGAGCTTCTCCAGTGTGCTTTCCTGCCAGCCTCTGGGGAAGGCTGATCCCCAACATCATCCGTCATAACGGAAGTTATCCTTCCAAAGCAGAGACTCACTGGTACAGAAAATCACTTTCCCTGAGGCTGGAAGCCAGGAGCAAAGAACAGAGGTGAATGCTGATTCCTGGGACCTTGACACCAAGCAGCAAGCTGCCACCTGCTGGCCCCACTCTGGTGGGGAGGGAGTATGAAGGGGGTATAACTCAAGCCTTCCCATGTATCTGCTTTTGGGCTGCAAAGGAGCCAGCATCAATTCCAGCCCAGAAGTGGGGCTCGGAACCATGCGCTTTATTATACCTAACATTTGTTGATTACCTGTGGGCTATTACTATCCCTTATTCCCTCCATCCCTTTTTCTTCCCTCTCTCCCTCCCTCATTCCTTCCCTCTCTTCCTGCCATCCAACAAATACTTACTGATCACTTACCCTGGACCAGGCACTCTGCTAGGAAGGGAGCGTATAGTCCCAACAGAAGAAACAAAGAATCAGATAGCTAATTATGTTTGATGAGTGCTCTGACAGATGTTCTTACAGGGTGCTGTGGGAACACAGAAGTGTGGGGAGCAGGGGGACCAGTCCAGACTGGTGTGTGGAGAAGGGAAGATGCTGGTAGGTAAAACTGTCTTGGTTGAGTAGGAGTTACCAGACGGAGAAGGAAGGAGGAGGAGGATTCTGGATAGCAGGAACAGACAGAGGTGTAGAAGATGGGCAGGGAGACAGTATATATGGGAAGCTCAGGGCGATCACTTAGTCACTGAGTTTTGGTTTTCTGTCCTGTAAAATGAGGATAATAGTACCAAGGTCATAACTGGCACACACACAAAAACATCCTTCCTTTTTACCAATTTATGATCTACCAGAAAGACTTAAACATGCAGAAATAATGGCAACGAGAGGCAGAATGTGAGAAATGCCAAAATCAATGGAAATGCAGTGGAAGGGAAGTAGCTTTTGGAAGAAAGCCTTAGACGATGGACAATGTTAACTGAGATTAATATTTAGGATTAGGAAGAGCTGGTACCATTTAGGCAGATCCTTGAAGGATGGAAAAGACACTGGTAGAGAACTCAGGAAAGGGCATCTAAAAGGTTGGTGCGTTGCAAACCCAGGCACAGAGGTGCTCGGGCACAGGGTGAGGTTGTGAGGGGCAGAGGAGCTGGGGACGAGCCTGGAAAGGTGGGCCGAGGTCACATCAATGCCCAGCTAGTGGGCACATGGGAAGCACTGGGCCTGCATGTGGGTTTTATTTGACCTCCATAGTGTTTACAAAAAGAAAGAAGATTTATATAAACATTTAAAAAGCAGATTTTACATAAATCCACATTCCAGCTTCTTTTGGAAAAAGGCAGGACTGGCGACACCAGCCGTGTCGCCCCCCCCCCCCCCAGAAGGTCAATGGTGGACATTCAGATATCATGGCTGCCCGCAGTGGCAGATTGATAACCCACCAGCCAACTAGCTTGCCTGGTACCTCTGCCATTCAACTCAGTCTCAAATTCATTCAGCGTGTTCAGAAAGCTCCTGCTGAAGTGCTAATTAATTACATGGGAAGAGAAAGAAAATTCTAAATCCTTAACTTTGTATTCCTTCATCAGATGAGGGAATGAATTCTACTGCTCGGGAAAACTTTAATTATGGAGTAATGGTTAGGTGGGGGCAATGGGAAGCCTAATGCATGATGGCTTGGGAAGGAAACTCTCAGAAGTGAAAGATGGGAGCAGACACTTGAAAAGATGGAGATGTTGGGGCCCTGCGGTGAGTCATTTTGACCACTTCACTCAGCCATGGCGACTGGTGTCTTTGCTGGAAGGACCAAACACCTGTCTTTGGCGAGTATTTATTGCATTGTAAGACATTACTACCTTACTTTATTAACGTTTTAAGCTTAAAAAAAAATTGGACTCTTGAAGGACAAGGTGTTTGTGTGTTTTTTAATTGATAAACTAATGGAAAAGAAAAATTTCCCATTTTATTTATTTAAATTAAATTTATTTTATTTTTTTCTTATTTATTTTTGAGACAGAGAGAGACAGAGCATGAGCAGAGAGAGAGGGAGACACAGAATCTGAAGCAGGCTCCAGGCTTTGAGCTGTCAGCACAGAGCCCAACACAGGGCTCGAACTCACAGACCGTGAGATCATGACCTGAGCTGAAGTTGGACGTTTAACTGACTGAGCCACCCAGGTGCCCCTTATTTTTTATTTTTTAAAATTTACATCCAAATTAGTTAGCATATAGTGCAACAATGATTTCAGGAGTAGATTCCTTAGTGCCCCTTACCCATTTATCCCATCCCCCCTCCCACAACCCCTCCCGTAACCCTCCGTTTGTTCTCCATATTTATGAGTCTCTTCTGTTTTGTCCCCCTCCCTGTTTTTATATTCTTTTTGTTTCCCTTCCCTTATGTTCCTCTGTTTTGTCTCTTAAAGTCCTTATATGAGTGAAGTCTTTTTTGTCTTTCTCTCATTTCACTTAGCATAATACCCTCCAGTTCCATCCATGTAGTTACAAATGGCAGGATTTCATTCTTTTTGATTGCTGAGTAATACTCCATTGTGTGTGTGTGTGTGTGTGTGTGTGTGTGTGTGTGTGTGTGTGTATACCACATCTTCTTTATCCATTCATCCATCGATGGACATTTGGGCTCTTTCTATACTTGGGCTACTGTTGATAGTGCTGCTATAAACATGGGGGTACATGTGTCCCTTCAAAACAGCACACCTGTATCCTGTGGATAAATGACTAGTAGTGCAATTGCTGGGTTGTAGGGTAGTTCTATTTTTAGTTTTTTGAGGAACCTTCATACTGTTTTCCAGAGTGGCTGCACCAACTTGCATTGCCACCAACAATGCAAAAGAGATCCTCTTTCTCTGCATCTTCACCAACATCTGTTGTTGCCTGAATTGTTTAGCCATTCTGACAGGTGTAAGGTGGTATCTCATTGTGGTTGTGATTTGTATTTTCCTGATGATGAGTGATGTGGAGCATTTTTTCATGTGTCGGTTGGCCATCTGGATATCTTCTCTGGAGAAGTGTCTATTCATGTCTTTTGCCCATTTCTTCACTGGATTATTTGTTTTTTGGGTGTTGAGTTTGATAAGCTCTTTATAGATTTTGGATACTAACCCTTTATCTGATATGTCATTTGCAAATATCTTCTCCCATTCTCTTGGTTACCTTTTAGTTTTGCTGATTGTTACCTTCGCTGTGCAGAAGCTTTTGATTTTGATGAGGTCCCAGTAGTTCATTTTTGCTTTTGTTTCCCTTGCCTCTGGAGATGTGTTGAGTAAGAAGTTGCTGCAGCCAAGATCAAAGAAGTTTTTGCCTGCTTTCTTCTCAAGGATTTTGGTGGCTTCCTGTCTTACATTTAGGTCTTTCATCCATTTTGAGTTTATTTTTGTGTATGGTGTAAGAAAGTGGTCCAGGTTCATTCTTCTGCATGTCGCTGACCAGTTTTCCCTTTCCCATTTAAAAAATAATCTTTAGAGTGTGGGTGTGTGTGTGTGAGTGGGTGGTCTTTTGCAATTTGAAAGGTTCAATAAACCCTATTGGAAAAATTTTTTATTAAAAATTATTTAAAAAACCATGCCAATGAGTGGCAAACATCTAAAATAATATAGAAACACATGAAAGGGAAAACTCTGAATTGATAAGAATTGGTGGTTGGGGTTTATGGGACAGTTTGGAGTGTATAGTTTTAGACTTGGCACTACACCTATATGAGTTATAACTATATCCTTATTAGATGTAGGTATAAATTCATATATATATAATCTGGATAGAAACTTTTTTTTTTTAAGTTTATTTATTTATTTTGAGAGAGAGCTTGAGCTTGAGTTGGGGACAGGGAGAAAGAGGAGGAGAGAAAATCCCAAACAGGCTCCACATTGTCAGCATGGAGCTTGATGTGGGGCTCGAACTCACAAACTGTGAGATCAAGACCTGAGCAGAAATCCAGAGTTGGATGCTTAACCGACTGAGCCTCCCAGGCACCCCTATTTATTTATTTATTTTGAGAGAGAGAAAGCATGTGTGAGGGAGGGGCAGAGAGATAATCCCAAGCAGGCTCCACACTGTGAACACAGAGCCTGACACAGGGCTCGAACTCACTCAACGTGAGATCATGACCCGAGGTGAAACCCAGAGTTGGAGGCTTAACTGACTGAGCCACCCAGGTGCCTCTAGATAGAAACTTTTTTATTAAAACAAATTTCTTTTAATGTTTATTTTTGAGACACACACACACACACACACACACACACACACACACACGTGAATGGGGGAAGAGCAGAAACAGAGGGAGACACAGAATCTGGAGCAGGCTCCAGGCTCTGAGCTGTCAGCACAGAGCCCGACACGGGGCTTGAACCCGTGAACTGCAAGATCATGACCTGAGCTGGTTGGACACTCAACCAACTGAGCCACCCAGGCACCCTGATGACACTTCTTTAAAAGTTTTTTTTGAGAGAGAGTGAAAGTGAGTGCACATGCACAGGTGCGAGAGCAGGCGAGGGGCAGAGAGAGAGGGAGAGAGAGAATCCCAAGCAGCTTCCCTCCTGCTGTCAATGCAGAGCCTGACTCGGGGCTCAATCTCTGGAACCGTAATCAAGAGTTGGACACTTAACTGACTGAGCCACTCAGGCGCCCCTGGATAGGAATTTTTTTAAATAAAAATGAGGTTTTACATACTATTCTGCTGTTTTTCTCCTAATACTCTATCTTGAATATTGAAGGTCATTACATTACTTCTATGCATATGTAAAGAGAGTCTGTGATGAGCCTCTGTTTACTCCTCTATAAAATGGGGATAACAATTCCTTTCTTCAAAGGTTAAGATGAGAGTTAAATACATTGCAAATGTGCTTGGCACAGCTTATTGGATACTGGGTGATAGAGCCCACTACATCACTGAGAAAAAGCAAACCCTGCTTACATCTTGCATTCTTTGGATGGAATTGGGGGAAGGGGAGTGTGAATTACAACTTTTCACAGTGGATTTTTATTTATTTATTTTTAACGTTTTTATTTATTTTTGAGAGAGAGGGAGAGGGAGAGGGGCAGAGAGGGGGACAGAGGATCTGAAGCAGGTTCTGCGCTCATGGTGCAGAGCCCAATGTGGGGCTCAAACCCATGAACCATGAGATCATGACCTGAGGCGAAGTCGGACATTTAACCAACTGAGCCACCCAGGCGCCCCTTCACAATGGATTTTAAAAATCCTTTTTTCAGTGCTGAGTAACATTGAAATCTCAAGCTGATGCATTCAGGTTTTGATTAGGACTTTTTCTCTGGACTTACTTTTATTTATTCAGCTGTGGGAAAATTCCTGAAGCCAGGTATGTGGATAGGAAGGTATGTCTGATAGGAAGGCTGTGACCTGTGCCTGCCCTTCATGGGGGTGCCTCTTGCCAGAAGGGAAAGACAGCCCTTCTCAGTACAAGGGGAGATTCAAACCTCCTCTTTGAACACATCCCCTTCCTGCTACCTACTTGTCTTTTTTCACGCCTCTCCTTCCCCTTCCAGCTCTGGACTATACCCATGCCATGTCCTCCCTTCCTTCCTATAGTCTCCCCTTAACACCTCTTAGTTGTGTAAACCCCAACCCTGGATTAAACTTTACTGTCCCCTTTCTCTGATCTTGCCTTGCAACTGATGGATTCATTTTAAATCCATGCCCTTTAACCTCTGCGGCTGCTTGGCCTCCTTCATGTTTATCTCCGTTGTGTCTCATCCAGTCTCCCCATTGACTGCTGTAAACCTCGTCTGCTGTCCTCTGGCCTCCAATCCATTCATAGGCTCTCCCTCCTAGCACTCGATCTGTTTCCTGCCTTCCTGGGAAGGCAGAGGTCCTGTGGCTTGAACTCTCCCTGCCCCCCACCTCATGATTTCTCCCCATCTTTGCTGTCCTCTCCCTTGCCAGAGCGCAGCCTTAACAACCTTCCCTTCCCGCCTCCAGAAACACTCTCCTTCAAACTGGCTGTGGACTCTGGAGCCAGAACTTCTGGCTTCGAATCTCAGCTCCTCCTACTGCTAACTTGGGGGAGTTACTTAGCCTCTCTGGGCCCACTTTCTTCATTGCACAATATGACTAATAAAATCGCCTCACTGCTATGGTTGCGGGGAAGGTGGCATTTAACTCTGCTGCCTGTGTTAGCAGTGCCTGGATACGCATCGGTTTTTATGCCCCTTCTCTTCCTTGCATCTCTGTCCATCCGTCACCTTGGCTTCTCCCCCTTGGCCTGCAGGCATGCTCACCTTCCTGCGAGCTCACCTTACCCCTCCTATGAGCTGCTGTCCGTTTCTCTCCGGGATTCCACTGAAGCATCAAAGCAGAGCCCCACCTGCTGCTTCTGCCATCTTGTCAACCCTTGGCATCTTCCCTCACTCCTCTGAAACTGAGCCCGAGCTCACTGGTTTCCTCAAGATTTACCCACTTTGGATTTCTGGGCCACACGCCACCCTGGTTTTTCTTCCTCGTCGGCTTCCCAAATGTGACTTTCTTCAGGAGTTTCCCTTACACTCCTCCTCTGCTAGCTCTTGCTTCCCACCCCCAGTACCCACATGAATCTGCACCTTTAATCTTTGGGTCTCTCCCCTGTCCCAGGCCCACCTTTTCCACTATCTGCTGGGCCACACTCTCCGGGTGAACCCCTAGTCAGGCACTCGGCATGCCCAAGGATGAACGCCCGTTCCCTTATTCCCAAATCTTTTTTCCCTCCTGTGATCTTTCTAACTCACTGGTTGTCCCTACCACTCTAGTTACCCAGGTTTGAAAGGCTGGGGCAGCTGACCCCTCCCTCTCCTTCCTGATCCAGTGCTTGAACGGAGTAAGTGTTCAGCAAACAAAGGGTGAATAACCAATGGATCCCACAGGTTGCCAAGTCCTGCTGTTTTCTTTCCTTCTTTCTCTCTCACTCAATCCCTTTCAACTCCTACTGCAGCCACTGTGATAGACATTTTATATACTTCACCCCAGTGAATCTGTATAACCTGGTAAGGAGGAAATTGTATTTTTTCCATTTTACACGTGTGTGGACACCATGGCTGGGGGGTTTAGGGAACTTGCCAAACACAAAACAGGTAAGCGGCAGAGCTGGGATTTGAACTCGGACCCACCTTCCTCCAAGTCCACACTCTAATCTTCATGCTGTCCTCTAGCAGTTCTAGCTTCAGGCTATGCTGTAAGCACTGAGTAAGCACTGAAGCTGAATACTATGCATGTACATGAACACATTTCTCTTGTGCCTATATCGGTTGTGTGTTGGTGTTCTATTTGCCCTACCACTACCCAAACTCATCGCTGGTTGATTTCAGAGTCTGTTCTTGAGCCTTGGTATTTGCTCCTGAAAGGCTTAACTGAGCCCAAGTCCCTGCTGTGAAATGCAAGGGCCCAGAAGTAGGACTGTGAACGTATTTTCAGGTAGGGCATGTGTTTCCCTTCCTCTGGGTCTCAGTCTCCTCATCTGTACAATGAGAGAGTTGAACCAGTTAATTACAAAGCCTGTCTGACTCTTAGGCTCTGTGAATCACCTTCATGGTTCTGCCTACCGGGGCCTACTGTGTGCTCAGCACATGAGAGGTATTGCTGGGCAATGCACACAGATCATAAGAGGCATTGCCCTGGCTGTCAAGGAGATGACAGAGTTATTATGGGAGACAAAGCAAACATTCAGGAAACTGCCAACAATGTAAGACATTATGTAATTATGCCTCCAATCTCAGATTATATACATTTGTGATGGTTCAATAAAGGAGGAGAAAAGCTTTTGCTCTCTTAAAAGAAAAAAATGCATAAAACGAGCAGTTACTGAAAAGCATTACGTCTGGCCAGACCTCTTGTCAGAACTGCTATATTCTTCCCTCTCGAAATCATTTGTTCATTTTGTAAATACTTATTGTCCACTAACGGCCAGGCTCTGGGGACACTACCCCCAGCCACGTACATCTCCCCCGCCTCACTCACTGCAGTCGGAGTTCTATCCAACACTCAGCTTTCATCTGGTTCCTGCCCTGCTGTAGAACCTTTGCTGGTTTCCTACTGTCTATGGAATAAACTGAGCTGACCTCCAGCCTCGCCCTTCCCATCCTCTGCCCCCGCCCTGCAATCTGGGCCTGGTTTGCTGGCCATTCCCCAAGCCCATCACACATACTTTCATGTCTGAGTTAGAAAGCTGCTTCCTCCGTCTGCCCGGCGAGCTTTTATTCATCCTTCAAAGCCCAGCTCAAATGCCATGGTTGCAATGCTCTTGCGGTCCTTCGTAATGCCTTCGCCCGCCTCTGTGACACTGTATGGCCTTGTTTAGGTCTCTGCCTTTATTTATTTATTTTTTAATTTCTTTAATGTTTACTTATTTTTGAGAGACAGAGAGCATGAGCATGAGCGGGAGAGGGGCAGAGAGAGAGGGAGGCACAGAATCCGAAGCAGGCTCCAGGCTCTGAGCTGTCAGCACACAGCCCCACACGGGGCTCGAACTCACAAACTACGAGACCATGACCTGAGCCAAAGTCAGACGCTTAGCCGACTGAGCCACCCAGGTGCTGCACTCTGCCTCCCATTTTGGAATGTGAGTTCCTTAAGGGATCTTTATTCCCTGTCTTATCCACTTGTGAATCCCCAGAACCTAGCCCTGTGCCTGAACAATGATTTCTCATTATTGGCTGACTGAACACCATCTGTAGAGGCTGATCTTTGAACAGGAAAGGCTCCCCTTGCTTCCCTCAAGCTGCTTGGCTCTTTCATTTCATGCCTTGGGGCCCCGAGAAGCAGGATGATTGAGAAAGCATCACTGTCTCTTGTCTCTACACAGTAGTGGGGAGACTCAGCCAAAAGGGCCTCACTTTGGCCCTGGAGGGGGGATTTTAGAAACAGCAGTGGAAACCACACGTGGCAGAGGGCTGTGGTGAAGGAGGCATTTGTGTTGGGCTTGGCAGGCAGGGGGTTCTGGGCTCCAGAGCACAAGTGGGTAAGTATGCTGGGCAGGCTCCGTGCTGCACACACCCGCTGAGGGGCTGGGCCCCAAATGCCTTCTGGTCTGGGAAGAAAAGGAGGCATTGTGTGGTCTGGCTGGGCTCCAAGGGAAATATTCCTGTTGTTCTTCTATTTTAAACTGCTCTCTTTTTAAAGAAGGAAAGTCCAGAAGTGAAAATTTCTCTCCCACTCCAACACATCCTGCCCACCAATTTCAAATCAGTTGCTGCTTTGAAAATATTAATGAATCTGTTACTCCATCGGTTCATTCATTCAATTACTGTATCTTTAAGGAGCACTGCTATGGGTCAGTCTGTATGAGGCACCAGGGAGCCAATCCTTGTCCTTCTAATTAATTAATTTATTTATTTTTATTTGGAGAGACAGCATGAGCAGGGGGGAGGGGCAAAGGCAGAGGGGGAGAGGGGGAGAGAGAGAGAGAGAGAGAGAGAGAGAGAGAGAGAGAGAGAGAGAGAGAGAATCTTAAGCAGGCTGTATGCTCAGTGCAGAGCCCAACTCAGGGCTTGATCCCACAACTCTAGATCATGACCTGAGCCGAAATCAAGAGTCGGATGGTCAACCGAATGAGCTACTGAGGCATCCTTTCTCATCCCTTTTAGATTCTATTCCTGATTGCTATATGCCCATATCCTTGTGGAACACGGCCCCACTCCTTCTGTCAGGCCTGATGTCCCTCTGCTGGTCGGCATTCCAACTTCAAGGACTCCATTTGCCCGTGCCTGTTCTCTGCCTCTGCAACCAGACCTGTATTGTACCTCCTTGCCGAGACCTAAGTTACAGCCTGCCACCCTTCCCTTGACTCAGCCCTTGCAGACAAGTGTGGACAGAGCCATGCCTCAGTCTGGGCAGTTAGAAACTTAGGCAGGAAGACCCACATTCAACCCTAGCTCTACCATTCACTTTCTCTGTGACTTGGACCAAGTTACTAAGCTATCTGGGCTTTGGCTTCCCAGTCTGCAAACCAGAACAAATAATACCTGACGTTGTACACAGATACACAGAGTCTTTGGGAGAAGGAAAAGACAGTAGAGTACCACTTGACACACTGCCTAGAATATCATAGGCAACTCTCGATAAATAATAACAAAGAACAATTATTGAGCACTTACTAGTTGCTTCCTTCCCTCAGAAATAACAGCAACCACAGCTTCTGTTTGAGTGTTTTCTACATGCCAAGTGCTCTGTTAGGTATAGGCATGTTGCCATCTGAACAGCCTTATAAAGTAGATGGTACTATTTTATACCCTTTCAAAGCTCAAGGAAAGTGGCTCAAAGAGGTAGAGTGACATGGCCAAGGTCACAAAGCTTTATAAGCATGGGAGCTGGGAATCGTGCCAAGGTCTGTTGGACTCCCCCACTCCCATCCCTTCTCAACCACAGACACCCATCATGTGCCTGGCTTCTTGGTTCTGGAACCAGCCTCATAGCATCTCCTGAGAAGTTGTTGGAAATGCAGATTCTCAGGCCCCACCCCACACCTACTGAATCAGCATCTGCCTTGGACGAGATCTGCAGGAGGTGTATATGCACAATCCAGTTTGAGATGCACTGAACTATAGTTCACAAAATGTTTTTTAAAGTAGGGTAGGTCAGGACTTCTCAACTCTAGCACACATAAAAATCACCTGGAGGGCTTGCTAAAACAGAGATTCCTGCCCCAGCGGTTCTGATTTTGTATCTACTCTTTGTTCCATTCCTATTTATTATTTTTACTTCAGGGGTCCCTCTGAGTAGGTATAGTGGATTTGAGTGGGATCCTGGCAAACTCCTGGCTCAGGCCTTAGCGCCAGATATCTCGTGATTTATAGCTGCTGGAGCCGTTAGGGGAAATCTGGGCTGGACTGGGTCCTCAGTCACCGATGGTAGCATCCCCCTACTTTGGGGGAAACTGGCCCACTGGCAGGGAGGTGCATCTCTCCCCCAAGTTATACCAGGCAGGACCCATGGATTCCTACATCAGCCACTGCAGTGCCCCACCCCCCCTCCCTTCACCATGCCTAGGTGAAGAACAGAGAAGCAAATTTAATTTGTAACTTAAAACCCTTGTATCTGGCCTGACAATATGTGTTTCTAATATAAATTTTGACAGAAGGCTAGATCTGCAAAGAGCATTTGCTCTGAAACTTGTACTGGTGTAACTTGACCATTGCTATCTGGTTAAAAAGCAATTAAACACCTCAAGACTCTTCAGAGCTTTCAAAGATTATTTGAAGAGTAAGTGTGTTGTATTGATTAAATAATTTTAAGTTAATTAGAAAGTCACTGCATTTCCCAGCTTATTCCTTTGCAAACAAATTTATCTTATTTATAGACCTACTGCATGCCAAATAACGTTGTTTATATTTTCATAATCATGTGACACTTAAGGAGCATGGCTGGTGATGCAATTTAATGCTAAGATTCTTTCACTTGCCTAAATCTTTCTGTCTGGTTCCTTCCTTTTGTATTTAAGCACGACTGGCAACTTGTTTCGTAGATAGTCACAGAACTAGAGTCTTTAAGCCAGAGAACACTGTGATCAAGAGCGTGGTCAGACACACTTCAATCTGAGTTCCAGGGCTGCCATTTACTAGCTTTGTGCCCTGAACCCATCATCTGTGAAAAGGATATAAGAGCACCTATGTCGTATGGTCAATGTGAAATTAAATAAGTGATCATTTGTACAATATCAGATAATGTCTGACTAATAACAGTTATTATTTATAATAATAACAGTATAATTATTCATGATAATGACGATGCCTCGGTTTTCTAATCTGTAAAATGGGTGTGACAGGGACTAAAACATATAAACGTGTGAGTATTCAAAACTTCTTTGCCTGTGGAGACTTCAAGTAATTCCCTTCTAAGACAATTTCTGGCATAGTTTTCTTGGCTCTTGCCCCAATTATACAGATTGGGGTCACCCAGTGATGAGAAAGCACTGGACAAATGGAGCCAATATTGGGATTCCTGGTGATGAGGGGAGAGAGAGACTGGCAGAGGATGGGTAAGTAGAGCCCAGAGGTGAGGGAGGTGAATGAGCTGATGAGCCAGGTGGAAGAGTTCAGGTATGAGATGATGGGAAACAGAGCACCCGGCTGCTGGAGCAGTTGCTTTGCTGGAAGTAGATAATGAGAACAGGAGAGACAGGAAAGGAAAATTTTAAGACTTTGTCTTGTGCTAAGAATGCACTTCCTCTTTGGTGTTTTCTCTAGAGACTGCAGTGAAGGTTTGGACTGCCTCCAATTCATTTTTTCCTGCTTAACTGTTGTTTCATTGAACACAACCATTGAGCTGAGGCTGAGCCATGAGGTGGCCATCTTTACCGGGTTTATGGGGAAGTCATGACAGTGCTGTTCCAGTGCTGAGTGTGGACGAGTAGAGGACTCATTCAGAGGAAGTGCTTAATAGGTGTTGGTGACTGTTCTGTCATTAAGCATCATACTTTTCCTGTAGCCAGAGGCTGCAAGCAAAGGTCACCAATAGGATTTAGCACCTGCTCTCTGGCACTCTTCACCACAATAATGCCATTATCCCATGTTTAAACTGGGGACCGCCAGCCACATCGTTTTTAAAGAAACCATTCATTTGATAGCCTCCAATACCACACTGCAGACCACTGCCTTCGGCATGAGGTTTATAAAGGAAAGCACTCGATCAGGAGTCTAGAAAATAGAATCTGACCTTCACCCTGCTGTGTGGTGTGGACAAGTCAATGAACCTGTTTCCTCATTGGTAAATGAAGATGATGTCCCAGGTCCTTTTTGTTTCTCTGCTCCCAGCTGTAGACGATCAGCAGGAGGGATTTAGCACCTGCCATCTGCAAGGCCCTAGGCGCCCTAAAGCAGACCTAGAAGCATGAAAGGGGGACCTTGCCTTAAAAAAGGCCCCATAATTGAGCTGGATCTTTATTGTGTTTGTTGTTAGAGTTAATGAACAAGTCTGCCTGTGCTGTGCTCCAAATGCCCAACCATTTTGTTTCATCTTTGAGCTGCAGTGGGGTGATAACAAATATGGGATGTGAATTTTGGACACACCTTTTTTTACTTACTTTATCCACATTAAAACAAAACAGGGGCGCCTGGGTGGCGCAGTCGGTTAAGCGTCCGACTTCAGCCAGGTCACGATCTCGCGGTCCGTGAGTTCGAGCCCCGCGTCAGGCTCTGGGCTGATGGCTCAGAGCCTGGAGCCTGTTTCCGATTCTGTGTTTCCCTCTCTCTCTGCCCCTCCCCCGTTCATGCTCTGTCTCTCTCTGTCCCAAAAATAAATAAACGTTGAAAAAAAAAATTTTTTAAACAAAACAAAACAAAACCCAAACCAGAACAGTATATGACCTTTCTTTGTACCGCTGATGAAGCACTGGCAATAAATCCCATCTTCTTCAAGGACAAGTTGAAGATGATAGAAGTTTTTCTCATTGCCTCTCTCTGGTTCATGTCTGATGATGCCCAACCTTTACCCAACTGTATGCCACTGAGGCTGGATGCTCATCCTTGTCTGATCCCCATCACATACGCCTGCTTTTCCTTACACTGTGCCTGCTAGAGGGGCCGGCCGGGTCTTGTGAAATAATAAAAAGTCTTTCAACTTGCCTGAAAAATCTGGAAACATCACTGGTTCCACCCAGGTGTCTGGAGATTACTTATCAGGCTCAGTTTGGTTTAACTGACTTTCTTGAATGTGCAGGCTGTGCCAAGATAAATCTTCCTCCCAACCCAGAAGGCAGATGCCACAGCCCACGCAAGCCCTAAAGTGTCTGCACCTGCGACCCATGTTCTGCAGCCAGGCAGAAGTCTGTGAAGGTTTCCGCTGGATTCTGACCAGGGACAATGATGCTGAGAGTGGGGGCCGCCCAGAGAGGGTGGGTGCTGGAGGGTGTGTCTGTGCCTACCCTGGAGACGCTTTCACTGAGGTGACCCAGGAGGGAGGAGGTGAGGTTGAATTCCTTGGTTTACTCCAAGTGGTGGTTCCCAAGCTCTTTTGACTGTGGCCCAACCTGGCTAAGCAAAAAACCTTGTGGCTCCCTGAGCCCACTGGCTCCTACTTTCCAATGGGAAAGAATCTGTAATAACAAAGGATGAAAGGGGAAGAGAAAAGTAATCAACATGGTCATGCAGCAAATACTCAGGACAAAACAATCAACTGAAACTCCAGAAAGTAGGGTTTGGGTGCCTCTGTCAGTTAAGCGTCCGACTCTTGATTTCAACCCAGGTCACGATCTCATGGTTCATGGGTTCCAGCCTCGGGTCAGGCTCTGCACTGACAGTGTGGAGCCTGCTTGGGATTCTCTCTCTCCCTCTCTCTCTGCCCCTCACCCACACTCTGTCTCTCTCTCTCTCAAAATAAACATTTGAAAAAAACCCCAAACAAACAAAAAAGAAACTCCAGAAAGCAATCTACAAGCAATATAAATTAACAGAAAAGATGGGGCGCCTGGGTGGCGCAGTCAGTTAAGCGTCCGACTTTAGCCAGGTCACGATCTCACGGTCCGTGAGTTCGAGCCCCGCATCAGGCTCTGGGCTGATGGCTCAGAGCCTGGAGCCTGTTTCCGATTCTGTGTCTCCCTCTCTCTCTGCCCCTCCCCCGTTCATGCTCTGTCTCTCTCTGTCCCAAAAATAAATAAACGTTGAAAAAAAAAATTAAAAAAAAAATTAATTAACAGAAAAGAAAGCAATTAAAACCCAAACCAATGCTGACGCTGCATTCTAGCAGTCAAGGGTCATAGTTGCAAACAAACAACAGAACTAGGCTTATGGAGAGCTTATGTAGAAGAGCAATGTATTAAAAGACGTTGAGTCACTCCACCACACTCTCCAGAATCACTTGCCTGCAGCCCTTCCTTTTCCAGGGCACTTTCTTCCAACCTGAGGTCTGGCCTGCGTGCCTCTCTACCTGCTGAGCGCAGGTCCCATGACTGAGTCCTAACTATAAAGGAGTCTGGCACCACAAATTCTGGTTGCAGCCTTGGGGAGGTGCAACTCTTAAGGAAGGAAATAACCCAAGCATAGGAAGGGTGTTCACAAAGTGCTGGCTAGCCCAAAAAAGCAACAAATATCTTCTGTATTAACAACAAAGCACCCTCCTGAGAATTGCGGGAATTTCAGCTGTTGGCCTGTGTGCATACATGGGAGTTTGGCAGTGCTATTCTGTGATGGCTGGAGGTCACACTTCTTTGTGGAACAGAGAATTAATGTTCTCAGGAAAGTCTTGTAGTGAACTAATTTTTGTTTATGAATGCCAAGGCTTATTAACTCTCAATAACTCACTTATGTTTCTAGCTCCTTATAAAAATGAAATCCCACGTATGGGGTTTCTTTTCTTTTTGGGGTGATGAAAATGGTCTAAAATGAGATTGTGGTCTTTTCAACAACTGGTGCTAGGAAAACTGAATGTTCATAAGTAAAAGAATAAAGCCAGACCTTAATCTTAAACCACAAAGAAAAATGACCTCGAAGTAGATCAAAGTCCTAAACTTAAAAGCTAAAACTAAAACTTGTAGAAGAAAACATTGAGGAAAATCTTCATGACAGTGAATTTGGCAACAATTTCATGGGTATGATACCAAAGCACAGAAAATATAGACAAATCCGACTTCATCAAAATCAATAACCTTTGTACATCAAAGGACAATATCAAGAAAGCAAAAAGACACCCTACAGAATGGGAGAAAATACATGCAAATCACATAGTTGATAAGTTGTTAATATCCAGAAAGAACTTTTACCACTCAACAATGACAAAAAACAAACAATTTTGCCAATTCAAAATGGGCGAAGGACTTGAATAGACATTTCTGTAAAGAAGGTATACTAATGGCCAAGAAGCACATAAAAAAGATGCTCAACAATCATCGTCAGTAGGGAAATGAAAACCAAAACCACAAGGAGATAACACGTCACACCTACTAAACTTACTAGGATGGCTGTAATAACTTTTTTTTAATGGAAAACAAAAAAAACCCCACAAATGTTGGTGAAGATATGGAGAAATTGGAACCTTTATGCATTGTTGGTAGGAATGTAAAATGCTGCAGCTTCCTTAGAAAACAGTTTGGTGGTTCTTCAAAATATTAAAAATAGAATTACCATATGACCCAGCAGTTTCATTCTTACAGAAAAGCAGGGACTTAACCATACATTTGTATACCAGTGTTCATAGAAGCATTATTCACAACAGCCAAAAGATGGAAGCAACCCAAGTGTCAGTTGATGGAAGAACGGATACACAAAATATGCTACCTATATACAATGGAATAATATTCAACCATAAAAAGAAATGAAATTTTGATATATGCTAAACCTTGGATGGACCCTGGAAACATGCTAAATGAAAGAAACCAGACACAGAAGGACAAATATTGTATGATCCCATATATATGAGGTACCTAGAATAGGCAAATTCATAGAGACAGAAAGTAGATGTTACCAGGGCAAGAGGGAGTGGGGAGCTATTGTTTAGTGGGTTACAGAGTTTATGATGGAGATAAAAAATTGGGGGCATAGTGGTGATGGTGACAGAACATTGTGAATGTATTTAACGCCATTGAATTCTACATTTGCAAATGGTTAAAATGGTAAATTTTATCTTATGTGTATGTATTTTAGCACAATTTTAAAAATCAGGTTGTGGCAATGTTTGCATAATTCTGAGTATACTACAATTGTTGAATTGCCCAATGCATATGAGTAAATTATACGGTATGTAGATTACATAACAAATAAAGCTGTTTAAGAAAAATCCTTTCCAGCTCTGACAGTTTCTATGATCCATCCATTTATTCGCGTGTTAGTTGAGTTCCTATCATATCCACTGTTAGGAATAGGGTGATTAATAAATCAAACACAATCTGTGCCCTTCCCTCACTTAAAACATTGTGGGTTTACAAAGTAATCCTAGCTAACATTTATTGATTGTTTATTATATACAGAGCATTGGTACAAGAATTTTACGTACGTATCTCACACGGTCCTCACAACCATGGACTGAGCTGAATAGGAAAATTTGCTCAAGGTCACATAGCCAGGATTTAAACCTGGTCTGTCTTACCTCAAAGCCTGTGCTCTTAACCATTCATCATCATATGTGTCAACTGGGTTCCAGCCACCTGGAATTGGGGTCTTCCTGGAGACCTGCCCTGAGGCCTGCCTGACAGGCTGCCTGATCTGGAGGCACCGACGAGAGAGCTAAAGATGACGTGGAACGACCTCCAGGAGGGAGTGAGTTTGGAAAATAAGGCCTAAGTCGAGGGAATCTTGCACAGCCATTTACAGTAATCATTATAAAACAGATATGACTGTATTTTTTAAACGGTTAGGTGATAGAATTTTAAATATAAAATTGAATTCACAATTGAATTTATACTATTATGTTAATAGCTAACATATTTACTATAAGTTGAACACAGACTATATACCAGTCTGTGTTCTAAGTGGTTGACCTATATCATCATCTTTAATCCTCCATGACATGTAGGGTATATTACTATTCCTTTTTTTACAAGTGAGGCAGCTAAGGCACAGAGAGGTTAAGCCATGTGTTCAAGGTTACACAGGGAGTGGCGGACCTGGGATTCTAGCCATGGCTTCTTGACTTGGAGCCCAGACTCTTAACCACCATAGAACTTGCTCTTTTATTATGTTAAGATACACAGGGTGCCAGGGTAGTTCAGTGGGTTAAGCATCCAACTTCAGCTCAGGTCATGATCTCCCGGTTCCTGAGTTCGAGCCCTGCCTTGGGCTCTGTGCTGACTGCTCAGAGCCTGGAGCCTGCTTTGGATTCTGTGTCTCTCGTCTCTCTCCGCACCTCCCCTGCTCGCCTTCTGTCTCTCTCAAAAATAAATAAATATTAAAATAAAATTATGTTAGGGTATGCAAAGTAGTTGGACATGAAACTAGTTTTTATCGAGATGGTAGGATAATGATGGTTTCCCACCTTTTTTCCCACAAATGATTTTTTTTATTTTCTAAGAATATATCATAATAGTGATTTTTTTTTATATCACGAAAAGAAATCTCATGTCACTTTCATCTTCTTACTTCATCGTTTTATCTGGCTGTATTTGATTTGGAAGTTGCTGTGCGTGTGCACACACTAAGCCAGCGCCATGGAACAGGTGGACAGCGTAGCGGGAGATGCTGGCAGGTGTCGGAGGCGCGGCTCCTGTGTGGTTGCAGCTGCCCCGACTGCTGCCATCTTCCAGGGAGGTGTGTCCCCTTCTCATCACATGCTTACCAACACTGATGCTCTTTCTTTCTTTTTAAAATTTTTTTAAAGTTTATTTATTTTTTTGGAGAGAGAGAGAGCACAAGCTGGGGAGCGGCAGAGAGAAGGAGAGACAGAATCTCAAGCAGGCCTCACACCATCAGCGCAGAGCCCGATGTGGGGCTCAAACTCACAAACTGTGAGATCAGACCTGAGCCGTGATCAAGAGTCAGACACTCAGCCAACTGCACCACCACCCCGACGATCTTTCTTTAAAAACTGTTTTTTCCCTACCCTATGACCCAGCAATAGCACTGCTAGGAATTTACCCAAGGGATACAGGAGTTCTGATGCATAGGGGCACTTGTACCCCAATGTTTATAGCAGCACTCTCAACAATAGCCAAATTGTGGAAAGAGCCGAAATGTCCATCAACTGATGAATGGATAAAGAAATTGTGGTTTATATACACAATGGAGTACTACGTGGCAATGAGAAAGAACGAAATATGGCCCTTTGTAGCAACGTGGATGGAACTGGAGAGTGTGATGCTAAGTGAAATAAGCCATACAGAGAAAGACAGATACCATATGTTTTCACTCTTATGTGGATCCTGAGAAACTTAACAGAAACCCATGGGGGAGGGGAAGGAAAAAAAAAAAAAAAGAGGTTAGAGTGGGAGAGAGCCAAAGCATAAGAGACTCTTAAAAACTGAGAACAGGGGCGCCTGGGTGGCGCAGTCGGTTAAGCGTCTGACTTCAGCCAGGTCACGATCTCGCGGTCTGTGAGTTCGAGCCCCGCGTCGGGCTCTGGGCTGATGGCTCAGAGCCTGGAGCCTGTTTCCGATTCTGTGTCTCCCTCTCTCTCTGCCCCTCCCCCGTTCATGCTCTGTCTCTCTCTGTCCCAAAAATAAACGTTGAAAAAAAAAAATTAAAAAAAAAAAAAACAACTGAGAACAAACTGAGGGTTTATGGGGGATGGGAGGGAGGGGAGGGTGGGTGATGGGTATTGAGGGGGGCACCTTTTGGGATAAGCACTGGGTGTTGTATGGAAGCCAATTTGACAATAAATTTCATATATTGAAAAAAAACAAAAACAAAAACAAAAACAAAAAAACAGTTTTTCCCCCTAACTTGTAAGTCGTTGTCATACCATGGTTAACAGCGGTGCATAAACTGAATTTGAATCTTGGTGCAGATAGTCTTGGTACCTGGGCAACGAACTGCCCTGAGCCTCGGACAATGGAAATAACAGTACCACCTTATAGGGTTATTGTGAAAATCAAATTGGATGGTGTTTGGAATGGACCTACGGTGCCTGGCACAGTGTAGGGTAAACAAAGAGTATGGCATTTTGATGTTATCTTGCTCCTTTTTGATTAATTCGTGTGATTAAACATCTTTCGAATATTAGCCGTGAGTACTTCTTCTTTTCTGAATTGCCTGCTCGTGCCTTTTCCTCATTTGTCTCTTGGTGTCTTGATTTTATAGTGCGTTTGGGTGAAGGACTGAGAGCATTCCGGGAGGGTCTTTTCTCTGTGGCCCCGATGCCTTCCATTTTCTCTAGGGAACGTTTCTCACTGGTTAGTGAAGACTCCTCTCTCCTCGAAGTTGGCACTGTTCCCTTCCTGAGAAATTCTCATCCGCTTTAAAGGGTCAGTCTTTACAACCGCTGATTCCCCCTGGACAGCTGCACCCGCAGGTCTCATGGGCATGATTTCTTTCTCCATCCGTTTAAGTTGTGTTCCATCAGAGTAGCCATGGTCAGAACCCACGTGCTCAGAGAGGCTCTGTTTCAGCAGCATGTGTACCTAACCAGTATGCTCCAACTCGGCCCCTGTCATCACACAGGCTGCCAAATAGCTGACCTTCCTGAGCAAAGTGCAAAAGCCTAAGGGACTTCTTAGATAAAAGGCACATTCTTTTTTTTTTTTTTAATTTTTTTTTTCAACATTTATTTATTTTTTGGGGGACAGAGAGAGACATAGCATGAACGGGGGAGGGGCAGAGAGAGAGGGAGACACAGAATCGGAAACAGGCTCCAGGCTCTGAGCCATCAGCCCAGAGCCTGATGCGGGGCTCGAACTCACGGACCGCGAGATCGTGACCTGGCTGAAGTCGGACGCTTAACCGGCTGCGCCACCCAGGCGCCCCAAAAGGCACATTCTTAAGATAGTTTCATCTCCTTTCCTTTTTGCCTATATGTCCATGTTGCCTCACGTGGAGAGTCCACTCTTTTCCCATCATGGGGCAGACGGGACCTAGGCCATAGAAGTTGGATGTTTCTAAACTGCAAAAGGAGTCAGTCTCCCCTCAGGCAAATGATTCTTGCCAGAAAAGTTCTTGTGAATAAATGTGTTTGGTGTGGGGTATTCTCTGGATGGCTTGGTGGGAACATAAAGTTGGCTACTGATCTTAAGACCTATGTCTGGGTGAGGCATAGGGGTGGGGGCATGCCGGTATCCCATGGCCCAGAGGCCCTGGAGGGGGGCCTCCCCAAAGAAGCACAACCCCCTAGAGAGTTGTGGGGCTTTCCCATGAAGACCTTCCCTAAATGCGAAGTCACCCTCTGCGTGGACAGAACCAGCACTGAAGCTTCCATCAGGCTGCCTGGCTGAGAGGAAAGGGTGTTAGACTGCGAGACAGAAAATCTGGGTTTGAGTCGAGGCTTTGCCTTTTGTTAGCTTTGTAACCTGGGGAATGAGCTTTGTGTCCTCATCTGGAAAATGGAGGGTAACGACCCTGGTTCTGCTCACCTCCCTGCTTGACTCTGGAGTGAAATGAGCAAAGTGGGCAAGTTAGAAAGGCATAAAAGACAAGAATCTCTCCTCCTCTTAGAGACATGGCGGTCAGCACAGTGTCTGTCCCAGCATCTCACGTGGAGGCCAGAGAAATGAAAGGGCTCCTTGTCTCCAGAAAGAGGTCTGAAGAAGAAGAAACTACATTAGGAGTATGTGTCTTTTCCTGTGGGTCTTCTGTCCTGGCATCTGAGCCAAGCAGTGGCACTGCTGGGGGCCTAGTATTTCCTTCCCTCAGTCTGCCGTCTTTTTAAAGATTGTTTTTTTTTTTTAACATTTATTTTGAGAGAGAGAGAGTGCACATGTGAGCAGGGGAGGGGCAGAGAGAGAGTAATACAGAATCCCAAGCAGGCTCTGTGTGCACACTGTCAGCACAGAGCCTGATGTGGGGCTCAGTCTCACAAACCATGAGATCATGACCTGAACCAAAATCAAGACTCGGACGCTTAACCGACTGAGCCACACACAGGTGCCCCTCTGCCATCTTTTTTAATCTGGTGAGAAGCTTGGAGTCGGCTAGAGAAGCAGAAATGCTGCCTTGGTACCGAAGGGAGTATCTGGAGGGGTCACCTGTGTTTATTTTTTATTTTTTTATTAAAGTTTTTTTTTAATGTTTATTTATTTTTGAGAGAGAAAGACAGAGTGTGAGCAAGGGGAGGGGCAGAAAGAGAGGGAGACGCAGAATCCGAAGTAGGCTCCAGGCTCCAAGCTGTCAGCACAGAACCCGATGTGGGGCTCAAACTCACGAACTGCAAGATCATGACCTGAGCCGAAGTCGGACACTCAACCAACTGAGCCACCCAGGCACCCCCACCTGTGTTTAGAATGGTCAGTATTGTGGATAAGTTCAGTTTCACAAACCTGACATGGCCTCTAGCCTGTGATGCTGGTCAGGGACACTAACGCAGAAGCAGCAATTAGAATTCAGGTGATACTGGCTGCGGTAGAAAGGAGACAGGAACAGTGGAAGCAGGAAGCCTAGCCACTGCTCTTGAGGGGATGCTGAGTGGAGCTTGGTGGATAGGCAGGGACTGGCCACTGGTCCGGGTAGAATGGTGGATCTTGAAAGAAAAGTACAGTTCTGGAAATAAGCCTCTCATCTCCATACAGGATAAGGAAGAATTTCTCCCTGGGAGAGCAAATACGAATGCTTATCTCCAACACATAGATGAATCAGAGGGGAAGAATGGGTGGCTGGAAAGTCGTGGGACCCAGTGAAATGGAGAGCTTTTTTTTCCACTCTGTCCTGCTGAAATGGCATGTGCCTCTAGCCATTCTCTGGCCAATTTGGAGAGGATGGTCAGTGATTATTTTTTTAATGCTTATTTGTTTATTTTGAGAGACAGAGCAATCAGGGGAGGGGCAGAGAGAGAGGAAGATCGAGGATCCCAAGCAGGCTCCATGCTGTCAGTACAGAGCCTGATGTGGGGCTTGAACTCATGAACCATGAGATCATGACCTGAGCCAAAATCACGAGTTGGACGCTCAACCAACTGAGCCACGCAGGCGCCCCAATCAATGATCATTTTAATCTACCAAAGAGGCTGTTTGCTCCTTAGTATATTTTTCCATGTGACCTCAGAGTTCAAGGCATATTTCTGACTTTGTTTTTATTCTGATGGTTTGGTCTGTGTACTCAGTTAACACAGAAATCCTTTCAGCAGTTGAGAAAGGTGAATGCTGGTGTTCCACAGCCTTGTCCATCACATCCACCTGTGCCCTTCCATAAGTCTCTTAACCTTCCTCTTGAACAAGATGCTCTAGAATACAAAGCAAGTAAGGAAAATAAGGAGCGTGATCCAGTGTAGTAGGAAAAACACAGAATTCCACCCCCAAAATATTCATTTTAATCTGGATTCACTCCGAGGTGAGCCAAGAGAAGTCACTTACATGTCTGTCTCATTTTCTTCGCCTGTACAATGGGGATGCTCATCCCATCTGGCTGCCTCAAGCTAGTTTGAGGATAAGTGGGATTCAGAATGTTTAGTGCTTTCCAAGTGTATTGGGCTGGATGCAGGCAGCATTTCAGGGTGACACTCAGCTCTGGCATCAATTTCAGCGTGGGTTAGACAGGAATCTGCCCTGGTCTTTGAAGCGCATCTCGACAGGCAGTGTCTGTGAAGGTCAGAGCTGCTTTGACATGTCTTACCGATAGAGCTTCATTTCCTAATACACACTCATGTGGCTAGGGCGCACGGAAGGTAAAGGGGATAAGGTCCCCATAATCTTTTTGCTAAGCCTGCATACAGGAGCCCAGATGCTCTCCTGGCTCCTTTGGACACCTACCCCACTGTGTCTCCTTCAGGTCCAGTAGTGGTGCTGGATTTGGAGAGCGTGGAGCCCCCGAGCCTGAGCCTCACACCTGCCTCTGCTCCAAAGAGCTGTGGCTGCAGTGGGCTGGCTGAGACTCTTCACAGCACCTGCCTGGGACACTCTGAGACCGTCCTCCTCCACAGCTGCCTTCTCCCGGGCTCCTGAGCCTGCCCTTCTGAACTCACTGGTCCGTGCCGCAGTTAGAAGCGCTGCCCGGAGCTGGATCCTTATAGTAGGTATTTTCCTTTCTCTTTCTGCCAGAATAGCATGCATTTTGGTCCTGGGGCATCAGACTGGTAGAGTGGCAGGAAGCAGAAGCTGCCAGTCTGGTCCTGGGATCTCACTGATCATCATATCTTCCTGCTCTGCCCCAGTAGACTTCAAGTCACAGATCCAGGCAGCTGGCAGTCTAGGGATTGCCTGCGGAAGCTTTGTATGGTTGTGGGACCCCAGGAGGTGGGTGGGGGAGGAAGTTTCTAAAGCAGAGCTTAGAAGAAAGAGATGCACCACTGGAGGGTTTCAGCTCCTAAGGACAATCCCTGTGTCCTCATTAGGAACAATTTTATTAATGAGCCACCCAAGCTGCAGGAAGAGAGAAGGAAAGCATAATTAATTATGACCCTTCAGAGAAGCGCTTAGAGTCGGGGCAGTCAGAGGAGGAAGGCGTGTGCTGCTTCCGAGTCTTTAGATGTGGCCGCAGCTCTGGGAACTAACTTTGCAGTTGAAGGATTGGAGCTTTCCTCTTTCTGCAAGATCGGGTATCAGCTTATTGAGCATTGAATTCCTGCCTGACCCTGCTCCCCTCTTCCCGGGAGTGAAAAGGAAGTCAGTATTTGCTTTTCCAGCAAGGTCACGGATCACCTGACCAAATCCTTTAACAGCTGGGAAGCCAGTGCTGCTGTGCTGAACTCATGAGCCATCAGCTCTGGTCCAGCAGCCAGAACCTCGCTTTCCGCAGGGAGACGACTTCTCTCGCTCCAGGTTATGGCAAGGGGAGAATGCCAGGGGAAGGTAATGTGGTTACAGCTTTCCTCCCGACAATTTTCTCTTCCCGAAGCTCCAGATTCAGCTGCTGCATTGCAGGGAAAAATGACAGACACTTGCCGAAAAATGTGAGACCGGAGTTAATGAGGTTGTGTTAATGTGTCATTTATTGAGAATGAGTTATCTCTTTGTTTCCTGAGTCGGCGGGAAGGGAGCTGGCTGGAGAACTCCATAGGCAGAATCTTTTTTAGGAGTGCATCTCACCTCCCCGGGTGTTTGGGCTTCAGTGCTCTCGCTCTCAATGTTAAGTAGTACTGTCAGATGCCTCCTGCTTCTCAGCACAGGGGACATTTACACTTGAAGGCATGGGGCCCTGGAATGGGGAAACAGGAAGCTCTCGTCTTTTTGGCAGGATTCGTAAGAGGTACGGGTAATTTTTTTTTCCCTCTTTTGGAAAGAGTGCTTTGTCTTTGCAAGTGATTGTGCAGGGATTGACAGGGTTGCTGTTTGGTGCACTACCTTGCTAAATATTTGACTTTGTAAGGTTGAATTCTCCAAGAATCATCGTGGCAGTACGGCTGTGCTTTGAGCCAAGGTTTCTTTTCAAGGAAATCCAAGGTGCTATTTATTTTGGCATGCGGCCTGTCCTAGGATGAAATACGGCATTTTTATGATTGCAGAATAAAGAGAGGTTTGAAGAGAATAAAAGTGCAGAACTAGGTTTCAGTTTCAGGACTAAGTAAAGGAAGGTTTCTTTGTATTTGGATTCGAGGTTAGGAATGAGACTGTAAATGGCATCATAAAAGGAATAAATGTGGGTAGGGAGAAGGTGTAAGTATACACGGCAGGAGTCGGGCTGACTAGGGGAAATCAGACTGTTTCTTCTAATGTGGCCTCGTAGTTACACAGGGACTGTCAGACTGACTGCCTCTGTGGTGAATTTTGAACGGGCAGCCTCAGTCTCCATCTCTTCACTGCCCACTGGCTTTGAGAGGCAGTGTGGAGTGATGGAGTGACACAAACTGTCCTACCCCTAATTTACTGGGAACTTTGGATTGGCCACTTAGCCTCACTGGGCCTTCGATTCCTCATTTGTAACTTGGAGATGATACCATGAACTGAGTGTCTACCATACGTTAGGTTGTGAGGGTGTGGAGGTGGGGGTGAAGGGCACAGAAATGAGTCCTGCAGGAATTCTGACCTTCACAAGCTTGTAGAATAGGAGGGGAGAAGAGCTAGAGACAGACAAATCTATATACACTCGAAACATAAAGCTATATATACTCGAAACATCTAGAATGTGATGAGCTAATGAGAGGGCATTCTTGATCCTGGGATAAGCCATAAACAAATGAAAAGTTACATAACAGGACCAGGCATTATAAGGTTCTGAATATCAAGGATACAACTTAACGGCATCGAGTAATAAACTGCTTTATGTCAGAATTGTTAATGCTTTAGAAGGTTGCAAAATTCCATTTGAAAGGGGAATTCTGTCCAACAAGGCTAATTTTCATATTCAGTTGTGTTGCAAAGTAGCATGCGTTGATGCGGCAATTATTCTTCCATTCCACTCACCTAACCACATGAAATATACACCCTCAGCTAAAATCTAAGATGTCCACCATAAGGACGATGGGCCAAGTACAGAAGTCCGGGGTGGGTGGAGGCCGGCAGCGGCATGATGTGGGCATGACAGTTCTCTCCTTTCCTTCCTGTGTCTAGCCCTTTTGAGTGCAAGCTTGCTGTGCCCTCTTCTTCAGAGTGTTGGGGTGTCAGCTCCATTTGATTTCTGTAACCTTGGAATGATTAATTTTAGCAAAATTCAAGTTTAAGAGAACTATTAGAAGTCTCCGTAGAGTTCTTTTTAGTGAAATTTGATCTAGTGTGTGCTGCATAATTATTTGAAGCACTAGGATCTGATACATCAAGGGCTGAGTCCTAACTCAAATCAAAGCTGGTGAGTGTGACTGAACTCTCCGACGGGATGGTGGGTTTGTGCTGAAGGTCCTTCTGCACCCAGGTGGCCCCCTCTTGCTTAGGAGGAGCCTTGTTGTGTGGTGTCCAGTCCTAGAGAAGGAGATCACACACACCTTTGGCCAAGAGACCTTACAAGAGAGCGGTCTCCTTATCCGTGTCCAGAAGGCGTTTTGTGCATACTTGTGAGAGAAGCAGAGAAGCATCCAAGTCAGGAACATCTCCCCTCACAGAGAGAGCCAGGGATCGGTCACAGCGTTAGGGCTGGGCAAAGGTTTATAAATCACTTCTGTTCCCAGGACACGACTGGAGTTGGCTAGATTTGAGGGCAAATCCTGTTCTAACACCTGCTTGTTATGGGACTTTGGCAGGCCTGTAAACCCTGTCAGCCTCAGTCTCCCTATCTGAAAAGTGGGGACCATAATAATAATGTCCTTGGGGCTATGGTGACGACTGCATGAGATAATTCGAGCATGTCAGGTGCTCTGACACTTGTCTGTTGCTCAGTAAAGCTGTGGGGTAGAAGGAAGGAGGAGGGGGAAACCATGATGATGATGGAGAGACAGGCTGAGGGGCCATGCCTAGGGTTTGTGTCCTCACCCTTTCTTCCCTAGGCTTCACCTCACAGCTGCCAAGCCTTTCCTGCCCTCCAGCATCTGGGAGGCTCCCCCACCGACTGTGGACCTGTGGCATTGAGATCAGTGGCAGTGTCCTCTGTCTAGAAACCCTTTCTTTTCTTTCTTTTTTTAAAAAAATTATATTTATTGGGGCGCCTGGGTGGCTCAGTCGGTTAAGCGTCTGACTTTGGCTCAGGTCATGATCTCACGGTTTGTGAGTTTGAGCCCCGCGTTGGGCTCTGTGCTGACAGCTCAGAGCCTGGAACCTGCTTTGGATTCTGTCTCTCCCTCTCCCTCTGCCCCTCCCCTGCTCATGCTCTGTCTCTGTCTCTCAATAATAAATAAAAATGTTAAAAAAATTTTTTTAATTTAAATTTAAAAATTTAAAAATATATATATTTATTTTTTAATTGAGATCATTGAAACATAACTGACATAATATTGTGTTAGTTTTAGGTGTACAACATGACTTGATATTTGTATTTATTGTTAAATGGCTTCTACAATAAGTCCAGTTAACATCCGTTAACTGTAACCATAGTTACAAACTGTGTAACACCATAGTTACATAGCTACAACTATGTGAAATATGATGAGAACTTTTAAAAAATTCCTGCATAGTAGGGGTGCCTGGGTGGCTAAATCGGGTAAGCGTCTGACTCTTGATTTCAGCTCAGATCATGATCTCAGTTTCATGGGATTGAGCCCCACGTTAGGCTCTGCACTGTCAGTATGGAGCCTGCTTGGGATTCTCTCTCTCCCTCTCTCTCTGCCCCTCCCCTGCTTGTTCTCTCTCTCTCTCTCAAAATAAATAAATAAACATTAAAAAAAAATTCCTGTATAGTTAACATACAGCATTATGTCAGTTTCAGGTGTATATTATGATTCAACCATTCTATACATTACTCGGTGCTATCATAAGTGTACTGTTAATTCCCTTCACCTATTTCACCCATCTCCCCACCTACCTCCTTTAATCATCAGTTCTCTATAGGTAAGAGTCTGGGTTTTGTTTGTTTTTTAATAAAAAATTTTCTTAAGTTTATTTATTTTGAGAGAGATAGAGAATATGTGCACATGTGCAAGGGAGGGGCAGAGAGAGAGAGCGAGAGAGAGCATCCCAAGCAGGCTCCATGCTGTCAGTGCAGAGGCCGATGTGAGGCTCAAACTCATGAACCGTCAGATCATGACCTGAGCTGCAATCAAGAGTCAGATGCTTAACCAACTGAGCCACCCAGGTGGCCCTTGTCTCTTGTTTTCTTTGTTTTTGTTTTCTTTCTTAAATTCCACATATTGGGGAAATTATATGGTATTTGTCTTTCTCTGACTGATTTATTTCAGCTAACATAATACCTTCTAGACCTATCTATGTTGTTGCAAATGGTAAGATTTCATTCTTTTTTATGGCTGAGTAATATTCCATTATATATATATGTGTGTATTGATATATATATAGAGAGAGATATCTATATACACTTACAATGATAGGTTTTAAGATCTACTCTCTTAACAACTTCTAAATACGCAGTACAGTGTTATTAACTATAGTCCCCATGCAGCACATTATATCCCTATGACGTATTTATCTTCTAACTAGAAATTTGTACATTTTGACCACTGTCACCCATTTCACCAACCATCCCCACCCTGCCTCTGACAGCCACCAATCTGTTCTCTGTATCTATGGAATCAGGTTTTTTTAGATTCCGCAAACAAGTGAGATCATATGGTATTTGTGTTTCTCTATTTCACTTAGCATAATGCCCTCAAGATCCATCCATAATTGTCACAAATGGCCAAGACTTACTTCTTTGTCATGGCTGAGCAATATTTCATTGTATATATGTATACACCACTTCATTATTTTTTTTTTAATTTTTAACGTTTATTTTTGGGAAAGAGAGAGAGAGACAGAGCTTGAGCAGGGGAAGGGCAGAGAGAGAGGGAGACACAGAATCTGACACAGGCTCCAGGCTCTGAGCTGTCAGCACAGAGCCTGACATGGGACTTGAACCCACAAATTGTGAGATCATGACCTGAGCCAAAACCAAGAGTTGGACGCTTAACTGACTGAGCCAGCCAGGTGCCCATATACCACACTTCCTTTATCCTTTCATCTGCTGATGGACACGTAGGTGATTTCAGAACCTTTTCTTTCTAGCAAGGGTGACCCTCCCTTGCCCCAGGTTAGAACCTTCTAGGTCTCTCCACCTTCTGCCTGGTTAGCAGGATACTTGCCCTTCTTATCCCCAGTTTCTCTCTACTCCAGCTCTCTACCACCCCCAGACTCAAGTACTTATCGTCCCGAGGTAGGTGAGGTACTTCGTGTCAGCATTCCCTCTGCAGAGAGTGTGTCTGCACATAGAAACCCGGCCCGCCCTTCAGAGCTCACTCTTCTACAGGGAAAGGTCCCTCTGGCAGCTGCATGGAAGGTAGTTTGGAGTGCTCACAGAAAAGAGGACACATGAAAATCTTCCAGGCAAACTTTAGACTTCCTCTCATTTGGTGGGCCTCACATTTCCCAGCCCTCTTTTCCAGTTTACTTGTTTGCTCACCTTCATTCCATCCTGGATTGTTGGAGGCCACCCCTCATCCATCTGTCACTCCCAGTTTCCCTCAATCCTCCCCTCATCCCTGGTATGCTTTTCTGGTCTCGAATTCATTGTCAAACACATTGGAATTCCTGAAACAACTCTGCTTCCACTGCTGAGGTGTCACAGATAATTCATTGTTATGATGTGTGTGGAGTTACAATCATAAAAAGACAATTTTCCTAGGTGATTTATTATAATGGGGATAGGCTCCAGGTTGTTTACCATTCAAAGAAAGAGTCCAGGGAATGGATTAAAACTTTGGGGAGAATTTATGATTAAACCTCAAGGTATCCTAATTCAGAGTCAGGACAGTTTTCTGCTTGAATAATTTCTGATGTCTTTGGACCACCCAGCTTGAACTTCCCTTGTCCTGCCCGTGGTTAGAAATCACGTCTAAGTATCCGCTCCTACTCAGTACTTGCAATGATCTCGCCCCTGTTTTGAATCTGATTGGGACGTCACGGATCATTTATAGATACTCTGATTCCAGTATTAAAAATAAATGGATTATAATTCTTTTACCATAACGGAGGGGGGGTTGATTACAGCTTTTGATGTTATGGAAGGAACACCGTGATAGTTGTCAGAGCCCTGGGTCTGGCTCCAGCTCTGTCACTAGAATGCTGAGAGGTCCTGCACAGAGCAATTAGCTACTTTCAAGTTTGTTGATTTATTTATTTATTTTGAGAGAGAGAGAAGGAGAGGACCCCAAGCAGACTCCGTGCTGTCAGCGCAGAGCCTGACATGGGGCTCACAATTCATGAACAGTGACATCATGACTTGAGCCGAAATCAAGAGTTAGACTCATTAACTGACTGAGCCACCCAGGTGCCCTGAGAGCAATCGACTTCTGAGCCTCAGTTTCTTCATCTGCCAAGAGAGCGGGTTGGGCCAAATGCTTCCTTTGTTGTTAACCATTGCTAACATCCTGTGAAGTCATGCCCAGGATTGGACACACTGGAGGAGGGAGTGTGAAGCTCATGGGTATCCCTGGGAGAAATGCAGGGATAGGAGATCTTTGGTGTTATGTTTCCTCCATACTTATTCTAGCTGTAGGTAATAAGACTCCACTTTCCTGTCCTTCCTTTTAGGACTCTCCAACGAGTTTTACAGACTTCCTGGATGAAGAGTGCCTGAGAGACTGACAGTCTGCGTTCCCTAAGATGGAGAAGACAGATGGTAGGCAGGCCGCTCTGTACTCCCTGGTCTAAAGCGAGTACTTGGGTTGGAAAGGGATTGCCTTCACAGATCCTGGAAATAGCCTAAGGGAGACCCACAAGAGACATTCCCCAAATAGGCAGTGCTGGGAGACCCCAACCATGTATTACAGGTATGAACAACAGAAGGTGGTAGAGGATGAAAAGTTTCACGTCTGTGTCGCACTTGTGTAATTTTTGGACAGTTTTCTCACCTCTTCCAAGCATGGAGAAGGGAGCAGGATGCCCTCACCCGTTACCCTCATTTTTTTTTTTTTTTAATGTTTGTTTCTGTTTGAGAGAGAGAGACACAGACAGAGTGTGAGCGCGGGAGAGGCAGAGAGGGAGACACAGAATCCGAAGCAGGCTCCAGGCTCTGAACTGTCAGCACAGAGCCCAACGTGGGGCTCGAACCCATGAACCGTGAGATCATGCCCTGAGCCAAAGTCAGACACTTCACCAACTGAGCCACCCAGGTGCCCCTTGTTACCCTCATTTTAAGGATAAGGAACTTGATGTCTGAGAAAGAGGCACAATATGGTGAAAATGAGCCTTCATTCATACCTGGGTGACTCTCCCTGTCATTTAACTCCTCTGAGTCTCAGTCCCCTCATGTATCAGTTAACTTTGCTGTGTCACAAACCAGTCAAAAATTTATTGACTTAAAATAAAGACATTGACTATTTCCTAAAATATTCTGTGGGTTGTCTGGACCATTGTTCTACTCTGATATTTGATATGTGCTGGGCTTATTCATGTGTTTGTGGTCTTCTGGGTGACTTGGCCGGATGATTTAGAAAGGACATATTTACATCGCTGGTGGTTGACTCCATGTCACCTGGGGCACAGGTAATGATTTGGCCATGTGTTTCTCATCATCCAGCAGGCTAGCTGGGGCTTATTCACACAGTGGCCGAAGCACAGCAAGCACAGCAAGAACGGACAAACCCCAGGGGCACCTGGGTGGCTCAGTCGGTTAAGTGTCCAACTTCGGCTCAAGTCATGACCTCACAGTTTGTGAGTTCGAGCCCCACATCAGGCTCTGTGCTGACAGCTTGGAGCCTGGAGCCTGCTTCAGATTCTGTGTCTCCCTCTCTCTCTGACCCTCCCCCACTCACACTCTGTCTCTGACTGTCTCTCTCAAGAATAAGTAAACATTAAAAAAAATTTTTTTTTAAAGAACAGACACACCTTGGGCGCCTGGGTGGCGCAGTCGGTTAAGCGTCCGACTTCAGCCAGGTCACGATCTCGCGGTCCGGGAGTTCGAGCCCCGCGTCGGGCTCTGGGCTGATGGCTCAGAGCCTGGAGCCTGTTTCCGATTCTGTGTCTCCCTCTCTCTCTGCCCCTCGCCCGTTCATGCTCTGTCTCTCTCTGTCCCAAAAATAAATAAACGTTGAAAAAAAAAAAAAATTAAAAAAAAAAAAAAAAAAAGAACAGACACACCTCAAGGTGCCAGCAATTTTCAAGTCTCTGCATTTGTCACATTTGCTGTTGACCCACTGGTCAAAGCAAGTCACAAGGCCAAGCTCAGGGTCAATGTGGGAGGGGAGTGTCCAAGAGTGGGGTATGATTGTGGCTGTTTTTGCAAACGGTCTACTGCCCCTCAGCTATAAGCAGGTATAAATACCTACTTCATAGGGTTGGTAAAAGGCTAACTGAGATAATGCATGCAAAGTTGTTAAGTAATAACTATCTTGCACAACAAATGTCTTCATAAATATTCCCTTCTTCCCCTGTCCAGGAAACATGCTCAAGGTTATAGAGCATCTCCTGACTTTCTAATGAAATGCTTTTTCCAGATCACAAATGTCAGGAAACAGGAGTGCCTATAATCCCCCTGAATCACATGACCTTTAACCAGCACAGGATTTAGGGACCAGACGGCAACTCCAGCCCTGCCTCTTCCTTCTTTCCAAATGTAGTCACCGTATATGTCAAGAGTCTGCCTTTCTCCCCAGAGAGCTGCCTTTTCAGTGCATCCATGGAAGTGGTCCCACAGAACACCAGCTAATTCTCTTAATGCCCTGGGGGCCTGTCATTCCTGCCTGCCTCATCTGTCCTGGCTCAGCAACCGCGCCCCCCCCCCCCCCCGCTCCCCCCCTCGCTGTGCTCCACGTGATTACCCACAACTAGCTCAACAAAGGCACCCCTCCCTCAGGCATAACCACCTCACAAAATAAAGGCTGAAGAGGGAAAAAGCTTGGTCGCTGTCTTAAGCCTTCTGAAGAGGCTGGCTCATTAAATCTCCCTTCCTTCTGGCTGTGTTTTGGGTCACTTTCTCTATAGTTTCTGTTTTTCCTATTTCCTTCAGAAAACCAATATAGGCTTTTGGACTTTTCTTCCTCACTTTAAATATCTCTGATTGGTTAGCTCACCTGCTGCACTTCACTGTGTTCCTCAAAATAACCACTGTGGCATCTCCCCCCTTCCCTAGTCCCCTTCCGATCCCCTTTCTTGCATCTGTGCGTGTCTTAGGCTCACAACTGTTTGCGGGTCATTTCCAAGGGTCTAGTGATCTGGCATGCTTTCAGACTCTGTAGGGAATCCTAGGTAGCTCTGAGGCTATATATCTTACTTTTTTCTTCTCCCTTGACTCCTTTTCCCAGTTTCCCCAGAATTATCTTCTTGGACTCTTGAGGCTGTCATTCTAACACAAAGCTAAATATTCCAAGGAATGAGCACACCTTCAGCAGATCCTCCCCTGCCTCACTCAGCACCAGCCTATCTTGCTTTTCTCAAGTCCCTGCGCTGTGTTCTTTCTACGGCATTCATGCTAACAACCGCAATGACTCTGTAAGTTAGGTATTATTATCACCACGTTACAAATGGAGAAACTGAGGCATCAGGAAATTAAATAATTAAGTAATGTTCCCAGAAGTAGGAAATGACAGAGCCAGGATTCAAATCCAGCCAGTTTGGCTATGTGTTCATTTATCCGATCTGAAGCTCATTTTGAGCAGAGACGGTCCTCTTAATTAATTCTTGCCCTGGCCCAATGCCTGGAATTCTGAGGTCCTGCATACCTGTCACCAGGTAGAATTAAGAAGAGCAGGGCCAAATGTGAGCACAGGTCTGCTGGCATATTGGATCAACTCCCTCATACAAGGTCCAGCATTCCTATTACATTGGGAGAAGGAGAAGGAACACAGTGGTGGGTGGCAGGTAGAGCAGGGGTGTGTGTGTGTGTGTGTGTGTGTGTGTGAGAGAGAGAGAGAGAGAGAGAGAGAGAGAGAGATAACCCATAGGGCTAGTTTAGGAAAGCACCTATTAAATCTATCATCCTGGATGGCTGCTCAGTCTCCAGACTCCTTTGGTTTCCTTCCATCTCCCTTGTGGAAGATTTTGCCTTCGAATCTGCTGTTTCTTATTTGATGCTATTATTGTATTTGTGCTCTGGACCTGCTCCCAGAGGCCACTGGGTAAATCAGCCTCAATTGAATTGAGGCAATAAGCAGATAAATAATGCAGCCTCTCCTTTAGGAGAGTTCCTTGCCTTCTGGGTCATAAATCTGCTCTGTACTTAACTTTAGACAAATACCTCCTCTCTGATTTGGTCTGTCCCTGTAATCCAGGAGGCTGCAGGGCCGACCAGTAGGCTTAAGAGTACAGCCAAGTGTAGCCTGGAAAACTAACAGAAAAGCAGTAGCTCTCAGTTACTGAAACTACGAGTGTGCCTCTTTGGGAAAGCAGGTTGGTAAAACATTGTGTGGGTGAATGGGAACTTATTTAGTATGGGGGGGGGGGGGTTGAGACGTATTTACTCCTCATTGCCTGAAGTTCAGGTCCCTGCCACAGAAATGGTAGAATCCAATGAAGACCATCCTGTGGGTGAGCACCAGTGCCTCCTTCTGTTCCTTGCTATGGTTGTGACTTAACTGTGTAAAGCCTATGGCTTTACTGAGCCCACTAGGCTTGATTGTGTCAGTGTGCACGCCATGAACCTTTGCGTCTCTAGTTGATTTCATTTAGTTCTTTGGAGGTAACTGTACTTCTCTAAACACAGAGGGCCACCTGAAAAGCATGTGACACTGACCAAAAGGAGAGATCAGACGAGCAAGTGGGAAGAACTCAGGCCCAATATGTCATCACATGTGGGGAGAAAGCAGCCCCCCAGAAGCTACCCCAGGTAGCACCATCAACTGCACCCTTTTTCTTTAACTTGTCCCTTTCCCTTCATTCCTTTCTCTTACCTTGACCATGTCAGCCTTTAGCTTCTCTTACCTTGACCATGTCAGCAGGCTCCCAAATGGTCTTGAGGCATTTGGTTTGTCCTTTTTGCAGTCCTCTGTGAAGATACTCTGAGAAGCCACAGTTGATTACCTGCAGAGTGAAGTCAAGGCTTGTTGGTGTGCATGTGAACTGCTCCAAGATCTGGTTCTTGCTGACTTTTCCACTTGTCTCTTTCTACTCTTCTCTACCTCACTTGGAGCTCCAGCCACATCAACTGTATTTATAGAACCCCAGAACACTATGACATTGCACACCTCCATGCCTTTGCACATTCTCCGATGTGTATCTAGAATCTGTGCTATTTATTGCTGCATAACAAACACCCCAAAACTTAGTGGCGTAAAACAAGAATGTATTATTAACACAGCTTAGCTGAGTGGTCCTCACTCAGAGTGCCTCACTGTCACTGAAGTCAGATGATGGCTGAGACTGGAGTCATCTGAGGGCTCTTTTATTCATGCCTGGCACCTGGGCTAGCATGGCTAGAACAGCTTGGGCTGGCTAAGCACGTCTCACCCTCTTTCCCCATCTCTTCCGTGTGGGGCTGTTAGGGCTTCCGCACAGTATGGCAGTCTCAGGGAAGATGGACTTCGTATGTGGCATCTGCCTTTCCACTGAGTGTGCATTCTAACAGACCCAGGTAGAACTCCAGGCTTTAACCTTGGAATTCCCTCAGCATCATTTCTACCATATTATTTTGGTCAAAGCAGTCACAGGCCAGCTCAGATTCAAAGGGGTGGAGAAACAGACTCTGCCTCTCATGTGGGATTCCCTTGCCTATATGGAGGGTGGGAAGTGATGGTGGCCATCTTGGAGATAAACAGCTACAATGTCTTTCACCCTCTTGTTCTCCTGGTAAATTCCTGTTTGTTCATTTTATGTCAGTCTTAGGTCACTTTTATGAAGTCATCCCTTTCCTACCAAGGCAGAATTAACCTCCAAGCCTAAGAAAAGTACTTTTTAAAAGTTTATTTGCTTTTATAATTTTAAAAAATTAATGTTTATTTATTTTTTGTGAGCAAGAGACAGACTGAGCATATGCGGGGGAGGGGCAGAGACAAGAAGGAGACACAGAATCCGAAGCAGGCTCCAGGCTCTAAGCTGCCAGTACAAAGGCCAACGCAGGGCTTGAACTCACAGACTGCAAGATCATGACCTGAGCTGAAGTCAGATGCTTAACCAACTGAGCCACCCAGGCGCCCCTAAGTTTGTCCCCTTCTGTGCACCCAGGCAAATCCACTTCCATTATGAGGCATCGATTTTCTATGTTTTGTGTTTCCACAAAGATAATAACTACAATATTGAGCACGTGTTGAGTGTTTATTATCATGAGAAGCACTTTATAAATATTAATTAATCAGTTCTCACAATAATCTCATCTTGCTATTGATATTCCCATTTTATAGATGATGAGACATAGAGAGGCTAAGTCATTTCCCTAAGGGTCAAAATACAGACCAGGCTTTTGAACCTGCATTCTTGATCTCTGTGCTGCTGTCCATTAATGTTCTCTCCTGAGCTAAGCAATTTTGGAGCATGTTTAGCAGAATGTTAGGGGTGTTACATGAGAACAGACGATTTAACCTGAAGAAGTCCTTATGGATGCAAATAGTTGAAGGACTGACCTCTTCTCAGTATTCATTGCTGGAGTCAAGAAAATCAATGGTGCCTTGGTGTGATGAACTTTGTCATCACAATGTCCCCTGATAGTCTGGGCTGCCCTGAAAAGTCATGAGTCCCACCCCTCTCAGAGGATGTACACCAATGTTCCTTTTGACATGGCCCTTTTTCCTTACTAGCTTTTATCCAGTCTATGAAGAATATGGTATTTCCTCACCTGACATGAGCTTTTGAAAGTGAAGCACTTTTACTCATGTTTGTAAAGCACTAAACAGTTTTCAGGTGGAAAAGAGCAGGAGCTGTGCATGACTACAAGTTCCAATTCTCTCTGATCCTCCTGTATCTGAAGGCTGACACATATGAGGTAGCTTAAATAATACAGAAGACATAACTCCTTGATATCTCTGGCTTCGGCAAGCTTTACTAGTATCTATTTGAATAATGCAAGGTTCTTTCTTAATGTTGAGGCAATTGTGTATTTTATCCTTCAAAACCTTCAGTATTCATAATTTCCAATTAGTATCCTGATCCGGCAAATTCCTGGCCACTTCAGTTCAGCAGTTACCATGACTCAGAACCAGAAAAACAGTATAAGACTATTTTATTTTGCTGGTCTGTGGGCAGATTCCACAGCAGTAACTGAGATGAATACTGCAAATTGGAAACTATTTCCTCTACCTATTTCCTTGCAGACATTGGCTAAGTACACACTGATTTAATAACCTGGACTCTCAGCATGGCCGGAAGATTGTGAGAATCTCAGCTTTAATTTAGAGGCTGGGACATTTAGAAGAACTCTCATGTGAGAGCCTTAAGTCTAAATCACACATATTCGGCTTCACCACCCTGCAATTCTTATTAACATTGTGCTTCTTTTTTACATGTCTCCCAGCCAAAGACCAGTCCTCTCAGGGAGAGGAAGAGAAAGACCCTCCAAAGAGCCACCCCTACTCTGTGGAGACCCCATATGGCTTTCATTTAGACCTGGACTTCCTCAAGTATGTGGATGACATTGAGAAGGGAAACACCATCAAAAGGATTCCTATCCACAGAAGGGCCAAGCAGGCCAAGTTTAGCACTTTGCCCCGAAACTTCAGCCTTCCTGACAGCAGGGCTCGCCCCCATGCTGCTCTTCCCCACCAAAACTGGTCCCCAGTGGTGCCAAGGAAGGTGCCGCTGGGGACAGAGGAGCGAGCCCAGTCGTTGCCACCTGGTGAACATGTGCAAGCCTCCACCAGCGGGAGTGACATGAGCTACCACAGGAAGGCCCTGCTGGCGGAAACAGCCAGACATTTGGAGGCTGCAGCCCCCAGGGAGGCTGAGCTGGTCTCCGGGAGTGGACGGCCCCAGCTCTTGAGGGCATCCAGCATGCCAGCCACACTGCTGCAAAACAGGGCCTCTGAGGACCCAAGCCTAAACTCAGGTCCCCCCACACCTCCTGCCCTCCCTCCCCTTCAGGGTGAAGGCAATGTCTGTGATGACACCTTTGGCCCTGCAGATGGATTTGCGGGCTTTCAAAACTCCACCCCACGAGCAACAACTCAACCCAAAGTCAGAGAGTTTGGGGACCTGGTGCCAGGGATTCCAGAGCTGGTCCAGGAAGGCGCTGAGCCTCCAGAGGATGCAGATGATGAGGAGGCTCCAAATCACCTCTCTTTCCCAAGTCCTCCCTTCTCATCCCAGGATGCACTGATAGTTCTCGAGGATGAAGAAGATGAACACAAAACCCCAGAAGCAGAGGTAGTGGTCACCCCTGGCTCCCCAACACCAAGTCCCCCACCTCTGCCATCACCCATCCCTGAGAACGAGTTCCCCCTAGAAGAAATAGAGCTCAACATCAGCGAGATCCCACCCCCACCACCTGTGGAGATAGACGTGAGAAGCATTGGCGTCCGGGTCACGGAGGAAAGCCTGGGCCTCCCCACGATGGATCCCATCAGCATCTCCAGCCTGAAGCAACAGCTGTCTGCCCTTGAGGGTGAGCTATCTGGAAGAACTGAGGAACTGGCCCAGGTCAGAGCTGCCCTCCAGCAGCAGGAGGAGGAAATCAAGGCTAGAGGGCAAAGGATTCAAGAACTAGAGTGCACTGTAGCTCAACTGGCAGATAAGCTTAGCCATGAGAACGCCAAAGATGCTCAGGGCCAGACTGACGCCGTGGTCAACACTGACCCCCTCCATGGACTCTTGACCAGGGAGTTGTGTGACAAGAGCATTGAGGTCAACCTCCTGGGCAGCACAGGATCTGAAAGCTGGAGGGCTGGAGGAGAGGAGAATGGGCTCTTATGGGGGCAGGACAGCCACAAACCGGGGGATTGGAGCCCAGCAGAATTCATGCCACCATCTCAGCTCTCACTGCCACAAGGACCCGAGATGGTCCTCACGCCCTCTTTACGTAGCTGCCTCTCCACTGAGCTGAGGATCGAAGAAACAAGCTCTGAGCTTGAGGGGGACCCTCAGGTGGGAGCCAAGGGTCTGGGCAAGGGACCAGGAGGCTCTCCATGGAGCAGTGATAGAAAGACTCCCCCAGCAGGGAGGGAGGAGGCCAGTTCAGAGCTGCCAGGGAAGGAGCGCCCAGGGAGGCCACCAAGTTCACCAACAGATGCCACTATTGGGCAATATGTTAAGAAGATCCAGGAACTCCTGCAGGAGCAATGGAGCTGCCTGGAGCACGGGTACCCGGAGCTGGCCAGTGCCATCAAGCAGCCTGCCTCCAAGCTCAGCAGCATCCAGAGCCAGCTACTCAGCTCCCTCAACCTGCTGCTGTCTGCCTACTCGGCCCACGCTCCACCCCAGAAGGAGCCCCCGGCCCCCGCCTCCTCTCCACCGATGGGTAAATACTGGTCCCCGACACAGGGAACCATTTCTCCTCTACCTGGCGAGTCAAAGGGAAAAGGGATTTTAATTGCATGCATATATATGTATTTTTAAAAGGTTTAAGCAGCTCGGGGAACCCAGTGGAATAAAAACCCATCTATGTAACAGTGGAGGCTCTGTGCCCCTACTCTTGTCCTTGCTCTAAGGTTGGGCCTGACTGCAGGCTGTGCAGGCCTGTACAGCTGTGCAGATAGCACAGGGCACAAAGATGCCAGCCAGGGAAGTTAAACGGGAGCTGAAATTCAGCCCACACTCACTCACCAAGTCTGCAGCACTGTGTCCAGCCAGAGGGGTGCCTATTTCTCATTTGCATGGGGCAAAGGCAATGTCTAGGGCAAGAATGGCCCTGGCTGTGTGTACTCTAAACCTCAGCCTGCCTTCACTGTTTCCTGGGCTCTTGCATTCCTGTGGTCCTCTCTGGTTCTTGCACAGTAGAGGTTTTCTCTAGCCTGGTTTTGGAGGAGCATGATGTTGAGATCGGAAATATTTCACTGAATACTTTGTGTGTGTGTGTGTGTGTGTGTGTGTGTGTGTGTGTGTGTACGAGAGAGATTGAACGATACATGTGGAAGTCGACCCTTTGGCTGAGCACACTTCCTCTTGTAAGAGATCACACACTTTTCTGTTGCATAAAGTGGAACCATATTTTGCTTTGCTCAACGAGCGGGGCCCCAAGTCTGCTTCCTGCCGCAGATCACAAACTGGCTGCTTTTTCCTGATGTCGGTGCTATTTCCAGTCTTGCCCATTGGAAAATGCCTCCCATAACTGTGAGCACAGCAAAAGAAACCATGTTCTTGTTCACATGTCTGCTCTACCTGCCCTGCATCGCAGGTGTCAACTGGCTTGTGAGCCAGGAAAGACCACTGAGGTGCCCTCCGGCAGAGGTGGGTGTTGGAGCAGAGGTCATGTGAATGGACCATTCTGCCATTCACTGAGCAAGTCTGAGCCTCAGATTTCCCTCCCATAAAACAGGGACGATAATGGCACACACACCACATGGCTCTTCTGGAAGAGTGCCACTAATTCCACTCCATCATCCACACTCAGAAGGGCTTTGTGGACAGGGACAGGTCAGCTGGTGTTGACCAGAAGGCCAGGCCTCCTCAAAGACCTTCACAATATTTGATTTACATTATCTAGTGCTCTGTCCCTTTCTACCCCCTCGCATACCTTCAGTGTGTATCCGCTCAAAGCAAGAGTACCGGTTTTGCTGCATTCTGGGGCATCCCCAAGATCATTCTAACCTGTGATGTTGTGTCTGCCTAGAGATCTCCCCGTCGACCAGCCTTAAGTCCATAATGAAAAAGAAAGACTATGGCTTCCGTGCAGGAGGTAATGGGACCAAAAAGAACCTTCAGTTTGTTGGGGTTAACGGTGGGTAAGCATCGCTCGTGAAGCCCAGACTGCCCCCTCCACACTTCCCATCCTGCTGTTGTCCTTAGTGCTCTCTTTTCCTAGGGGGAAGCATCTGGTTCTCATTTTTCTTCAAGGGAATTAACAGCCCTTTAAAACTCCATCTTGGGTTTGCATGTGTTTGGCTCCTTGCCAACTGTGGTGGTCTGTCGGATCCCGTGCTTTTAATGTCTCGGTGTTGATGCCCCCTGGGCCAGGATTCCAGGTGCCTTCTGGGAATTTGGGGAGCACATGGGCCCTTTACAGAAGACATTTAACCTGCACAACAAACACTGAAACCAGGACAAACTCTTAGTTTGTTGAACTTCAAATTTCATCCATTTAGGTTTTTTTCTTCCTTTTAACTAACTTACTGCAAACCAATCCAACATCTTTTAGCATGAAGAAAAGCAACCAATGCCTATTGACTCAGAACATGAATCAAACCTTATATATTCTAGAGAGTAAATCATCGGCTTTAGAATATTTTCTTTCTTTTTTTTTTTATTTTATTTTTTGAGAAAGAGTATGAGTGGGGTAGGGTCAGAGAGAAAGGGAGAGAGAGAGAATCCCAAGCAGGCTCCAAACTGCCAGCACAGAGCCCGACTCAGACCTCAAATTCACAAAACAGTGAAATCCAAGAGTCGGACACTTAACGGACTGAGCCACTCAGACGCCCCTGGATTCAGAGTATTTTCTAGACCAGTCATCCAACAAACATTTATTAAATGTTGACAAATGTATTAGGTGTCAGTCATAAAAAAAGTGAAATAAATCATGGTCCCTGCCCTGAGCTCATAGTTTGGACAGGGCAGGGAGAAGACAGGAAGTAAAGAGAAAATGCTGATATGCTGAGATGTGTAGAGGAAGAAGTGTAAGCCTAAAGGAGGGGCACATGACCCAGCCAGTGGTGGCCCCTGCTTAATTCAGGTCAGATCAGAAGGAAGACACCAGGTTCAAATAAGAGTGACGGCACTGTTGCAGGTTCTGCAAGGAAAACGTCAGATATAAGGAAAAGGGATGTCATAGGAGGGTTGCCGTTCTCATTGCCACTAACGTCAGCTTTCGCTGACGTTTTCAGCTTTCACCAGCTCATGCACAGGAAAGGAGAATCAGCCTAATCTCAAAGTCTAAAAGCAGGTTCTCTCTCTCCCCTTCTGAAATGCCCCTGACAGTGCCTGCCCTGTGCCCAAACCTGGAAGTCAATCTTACAGCTAGAGCTTGCCTCAGTGTCTGCCATTGGCTCCTGTCTCTCTTCCCTAAAATGTGCCAAGTTGGGCCCATGCTGGGGCCCTTGCATTTGCTATCTGTCATTGCATCCATCTCCCCCACCTCTTAAAGTGCTCCTGTCCCAGATATTCTTCAGTATTTGTCACTTTAGTCCAATGTTTCTCAACCTTGGCTGCACCTTGGAAATCCTGGGGGAGCCTTAAAAATACCAACGTCTCGGGGCGCCTGGGTGGCAGAGTCGGTTAAGCATCCGACTTCAGCCAGGTCACGATCTCGCGGTCCGTGAGTTCGAGCCCCGCATCAGGCTCTGGGCTGATGGCTCAGAGCCTGGAGCCTGTTTCCGATTCTGTGTCTCCCTCTCTCTCTGCCCCTCCCCCGTTCATGCTCTGTCTCTCTCTGTCCCAAAAATAAAAAACGTTGAAAAAAAAAATTAAAAAAAAAATACCAACGTCTGAGTCCCCTCCCTGAAAACGCCAGTTTAATTAGTCTGGGGTGCAGCACAGATATTGGGAATTGATATCCCCTCAAGTGATTATAATGTGCAGCCAGGGTGAAAAAAACTTCTGCTCTAATTAATGTAGCCCCTCCTCCCATTACTCAATCCCATGGTCCTTTATTATCTTACTCATTGTTCTTATCACTATGTAATTATACTGTTTACATGTTTACTTTCTGTTGTTTTCTTATTAGAATATAAACTCAATTAGGACAGGTACTTTGGTATAGCATTTACAACAGTGTGTGACACATAGTAGGTGCTCAATAAATTTCTGTTGAATGAATGAACTGACATCCAGGTGAAGTCTTTATGGAAGCAACTGTAAGACAAGAACAGCTTGGTAAATGTAGTATGTCCCCTACTCCCTTAATCACAACAGTAAAAGGTGGTTCCAAGCACAGTAGAAGAAATATCTGGTTTAAACAAGACAGAATGTGAACACGCCAAGGAGCAGGCTGGGTTTGCAAATCCAGTGAGCACAGGGGCCTTCCACAGGGGCCATCATTCAGAGAAAGGGCATGAGGGGGTTCTGTGGAAGCCATGGCCACTGGTCTCCCCTGGTCTCTGTGGCAGTGTCCAATGGCCCCAGCACCTGAAATCTTCATCCTAACTGCAGCATCCTCTTTCGGGATCTCCTGTTGACTATCGGCAGAAGGATCGATAAATCCTCCAGGACTTCTCTTCATGGTCTGTGGTCTGTCACCTCAGTGGAGTTGCACATAATTGAATATAAGGATCACTCCTGGGGAGGAGGGGCCACAAGTCAAGGGGCCCACGCCCTTGCTTTTGCTGTTGCAAGTAATAGCTAAAACAGGCTGCAGCCAGGAAAGGCAGATGCTGGGTTCAGGTACCCTGACTGTTCAGGTTTCCCATGGAACCCTGCTGGGAGTAGATACAGATGGGTCCCTCCTTTCAGAGGTCAGCTGGGCTAGAACAGGGGAGCTAAAGGGAAGCCTCATAATCACCTGGAGACGTGATGATTTGTCAGTCAACTCAGAGGATCCAGGGTGGGAGTGGGGATGTTTGCCTAGATCTAGGCCCCTCTCTAGACAACACGTTAGGATTCCCGAAAAAATGCTTCTGTGAGAATCTTGGATTGCTTGTCTGAATCCTCCAAATGCATTGGCCAATTAGGGTATGGGCTATTTACATGTTCACTGCAAAGAGCTCAGTTAATTATCTTTTCTCCCAAAATGGGAGATGTTAACAGCTCTGGTGTTAAAGCCACAGCTCTTAACCACATCTTTCTCTGACATAAGGTTCCTGGGAGTCCCCTCACCCGGGTCTGCAGGTATAGAGAATGGAGATGTGGTTTAGCAAGCTGGGAATTATTATCTGAAGCCCACCTGGTTCTTATATGTGTTGACCTGGGCACCGGATAGAAAGCACAGAATGAGTGACCTTTGTCTTGTTCTCCAGCTATGAGACCACCTCAAGCGAGGAGACCAGCGGTGAGGACAGCTCCCCGGAAGACTTGTCTGACAGCGAGGCTGAGAAGAAATGTGATGGCACAGAACACAAGCGGGGCAAGGAGGCCCACCCCGGCTGCAAGGCCGGGCAGGGCATCCCAGAGGGCACCAGCACCTCAGGCCAGGACGGTGGGCCTCCTGAAGACCTCCCCCATCCCAAGGCTGAGAGGTGGGTCAGATGGGCATGGATGGGAGCACTGATCCTCCAAGAAAGAGCAAGGGCATTTCTTCACCCTTTTATTCCACTATTTGTTCATTTGTTCATCTTTCTCTCCGTTCACCAGATTTACTGAGTTTCTTTTTTTTTTTTTAATTTTTTTTTCACGTTTATTTACTTTTGAGATAGAGAGACAGAGCATGAACAGGGGAGGGTCAGAGAGAGAGGGAGACACCGAATCTGAAACAGGCTCCAGGCTCTGAGCTGTCAGCACAGAGCCCGACGCGGGGCTCGAACTCACTGGCCGCGAGATCATGACCTGAGCCGAAGTCGGCCGCTTAACCGACTGAGCCACCCAGGTGCCCCAGATTTACTGAGCCAACTCCTGCCTTCATGGGATATCCTGTCATAGAGCTCTACGTGTAAAGCTAACATGGTCCCAGCACTAGAAATGCGAAGGACTTTACATGTACTATCTTAGATAATCCTTCTAATTATCCTGCAAGGTAGAAATTATTATAATCCCAACTTTACAGATGTGGAAACAGAGGCTTAGAGAAGTTAAGTGACGCAGGTAGCAGAGCAGGGATTCTGACCCAGATCTTTTCTGATTCTTACCCATATGCTTTTCTGCCTCTCCCGTTGGCCATGTTGACATAACCCCATCTTTGAAAGAGATGTGAGGTCATGTCACATGATGAAAAGAGTACTGTCTTTGGAGTTGGACACACTTGGATTCAAATCCTATGTCTGCCACAGGGTCACTTTACACAAGGCACCTAAATTGTGGTTGCCTCAGTTTCCTCATTTGGAATAATGTGGATAACAGCCACCTGATAGGTTTGACCTGAGGACTGGATGAGAAAAAATATGTAAAATGCCTAGCACAGTGCCTGCCACACAGTAGGCTCTCAAGAAATAGTGGAAATAAGGATAGTAAGTACCATAATCATCACTACCACACCCAGCCAGGGGTAGCGATGAGCAGTGAGTGGGATCTGACTGCTAAGTGGGTACACAGGGCTGCTCCAACATGGCAGCACTATAAAGACGTGATGAGGGTAGAGCTTCCTGGTGACCAATGCCATTAAGTCCTGCCCTGGGATGGTCTGTCTGCCCTTATACTAACACGGGAAGAGTGCTCATCATTGAGTGCGTCCCAGCTTAACTGATTTTCATTTTATTGACTCTGTTAGCATTGATGGTACCCTTCATGAAAGAACAACCTGACAAAATTTGCTAGTATGGATTGGGTTCTTTGGGTTTTTCAAGTCGCTGAGGCAGAAAATGTTTTAGCCAAAGTCAGGAAGACAGCCCTTCCTTTCCCAGCATGTCAGGAATTGCAGTTAGGCCCATGGCCCCCAGAATGCTTTGGTGATCTACTCCCTCCTCCTGAAAACAGCAGGATTAAAAGGGCAATGTGCTTGACTCACTCTTCAGAAGAGTTCAGAAGCCAAGCCTCATTGTGGGAGGCTGTATTCAGTGTAATATCCCTTGTCCTGGGAAGTTGCTTAGTGTGGGTGTTTCAGCTGCTGAGAAGTGAAAGTCAAGGTAGGGGATTACTTTCTTTTTTTATTAATATGAAGATATATATATATATATTTATATATGTATGTATTTTATTTTCCTCTTTAGATATAAGCCTTCAGAAGAATTCCTCAGTGCATGCCGGGCATTGAGCCAACATCTGCCAGAAAGTGGGGCCACCACCGACCAACTCTTGGTACTGTGATTTTTCATTGTCATGGAAGGATGTCCATGCTGTTTAAGCTGTTAGTTCCAGCTCGGTGACTTTGGTCTCCCGCCTGAGGCAGCAGTGTGGGTGTGCATGGAGTCCCTTTCCTCTGGGTGCCTTCATTTGCCCAAACTCTGCTGCCTAGGTGATGGGTTATGCTGGGAGAGGGGAACCGATGCATTTGCACCAGGAAGCAGCCTGGTGCTCAGAGGCACTACCGAGGGTTATCAGGCGCTGCACCTGAATGTCAGGTGTACAACAATCAACAAAACAAAACTGTGTGGCTTAGGCTCAAAATCACCTCACAATTGGAGAGAGTTGTGGGCAGAGTGAAGAGCGTGTGGAATGGGAACCGGGATTCTAGTCCCAGGACCTCTGTGAGATCTTGAGCAAGTCAGTTCACCTCATTAATAAAATGAAGGTGGGCGGTGGGCAGCATGTTTCATTACCCTCAAGCCCTGGTATTTAATTCTGTAGTCTATACTGTTTTTCTTGACGTGTACCTATGGGTTGAGAGACCAAAAGCAAGAAAATATATCTGTTGGCGCCTTAACACCTTCATGGCCCACAGAGATGTAAACAGATAACCATTAGGTTCTACTTTTACTCAAGAAATACTGGCACAGACACATTTTCCCAAGTCATGAGAGCCAGCTGGTAAGCCCCAGTGTGTAACAACCCATAAGCATTTTAGAGCCCATTTTGTTCTCCCTTGCAGAAGAGGCTTAGGGGTAAAAAATGATCGATTCAGCCCAACCCATCTTGATTATTCTATCTCAGCTGATTTGGCAAACAACTGTTCCCAGATTGTTAAAAAACCAGTGTGTGATGTGGATGGATGTTGATCAAAACTCCTGTTACTTATTCTGAGTTACAGAATAAGTAGTTCTGAATGAATTACAGAACTAAGCTGTATGTTCCTTAATATTAGGATTTTTCTCCAGATTCTCCTGAAGATTCCACAGGAAAGGGAGATATTCTGATATATAAAAAATGTTTCAGCCACAAAAGATTCCACTGTTTCTGCCTAGAAGACATAGGGTAACCTGGATGGCTCAGTTGGTAGAACATGCAACCCTTGACCTTGGGGTTGTGAGTTCAAGCCCCACACTGGGCATAGAGTTTACTTAAAAATAAAGTAAATAAGAAACAGAAAAAGAAAAGTGATGGAGGATGTGCAAACCTGACACCACACCCACGTTAGGTTCAAAGTACCCCCGACCCCCACCCCACCTTCGAGACAAAGCAGGTTGTACAAAGACCTCACTGTGTAGAGCCAGGGACAGGTTAGGGACCCAGCCCTCTTTTCACCCACATTTTGTAGTTGAGACAGGAAGGTTCAAAATGACTACATGACTTCCAAGGTCATACAACTGAGCCAGGACTTAAGCCTGGCTACATTGGCTTAAGTGACTCCAACTCCAGTCCCTTTCCAGAATGAGTGTGAAGTCACATCCCCATGGTTTCTCCTCCCCCTTACATAAATAACTTAAACATGTTCTATTTTAAACATGTAGGTCATGTAACACAGAGAATCGATGTCATTTATGTCTGGAATTCTCCTCATCGATGGTTCCAAAGGAGCTAAATACTGCAGATAGTGAGGTCCTGCCATGGGTTGTTAAATCATTTTCTCTAAAGGTTCTAGCAAAGCTTAAAAGCCAAAAATAATTCAAGCACAGCTGTTTGGGTTTTATTTTCTAGCATAAATTGGCCATGTTGTTGATCTTAGCTTTCAGCATGCATTTTTCCCATTAGTAAAATGTTGTGACTTGCTAGTTATGGCTATTGAACACACACAAAAGTCCTGATAGAGTCTGGGCTAAGGTCAATATTGGCTGGTTATATGAAAGACGGGGCCTTGGTTATCCTGTGCATACAAGGGACGCAAGCTAAACTTACAGTAGATTCAAACTGTCACCTAGGACACTGTCACCAGTTATTGTTTGCTCTCCCAGTCCTCTTTCTACCTCACATGGGGGGCTCATCACACAGGTGCAAACTCAACCCCACTAGCTCTGATCCCTCCAGGAGTAAGTCACATGGAGTTACAGGGAGCTGAAGGGATAGCCGTGAAGCATCCAAAGCTGACTTTTCCTAGTGGGAAGGAACACCCCGGCTGGAGCACCCCAGGCCAGGTAATCTCCTGGAACTGGAATCTGTTGGTATTTCAGAGGCAGAGCTTGAACACCATCAGTCAAGAGTGGTTCCGCGTCTCCAGCCGGAAGTCGTCTAGCCCTGCTGTGGTGGCGGCCTACCTCCGTGGGGTCCAGCCCCACTCCCCACACTTCCTGAAGCTGCTTGTGAACATGGCAGATGGCAACGGGAACACGGCTCTTCACTATAGCGTGTCTCACTCCAACTTCTCTGTGGTGAAGCTGCTGCTGGAGACAGGTCAGAAACAGGTGCATCTGCACAGCCCGGGTCCCTCCTTGAAGGGCAACTTTTGTAGCCACTTCCTTCCAGGGAGGTGATGCTTCACTGTCCTGAGTTCCTCCTGTATTCTAGGAAGTGGACTAGACCACCGTGCCTTTGTTATGTCACTTATTCTTCACAATGCTCTTGTGATGTAGGTATTACTACCCTCACGTTGCTGTGTGGGACAACATCAAGTGGCCTAGGAGTGATGGCGTGGACAGGTGGGTGATGGGGCTGACTGAAGGCATGTCCAGGTCCCGTGTCATCTAGGAGTTCAGGAAGGCTGTATGTGGGATATCTAGGAGAGTATCTATAGGAGATTTAACACCCCAAATGATCCTCCGCAGACTAGGCCCTCTACTAAGCCCCTGGAAAATGAGGTCTCACTTAATCCTCATAACTCCTGTCAATAGGGATGATTACTCCGATTTTTTATAAGTGATGCAAGTGATGCTCAGAAAAGTCAATAGGCTTTTGCATGATCCCAAGATCACATAATGACTGAGTGTGCTGCTGGGGTTTAAAATTGATACGACTGACTTGTTCTTCCCATTCCTGGCATCCAGGAATTAGAGCACATGCTAGATCTGTAAACCTTATGTAGGAGGCTAGAGGAGGAGTTTAAGTGGGCATCAGGGAGTCTCAGTTCTAGATCCAACAGCTTTCCCCCAACTTGGATCTTATCCACCCTGCCTTAAATTCCTCCCACGGCTTTCCATGTCTCCTAAGATGAAAGGCAACTTCCTCAGCCTGGCCTTCAGAAATCCAAGAAGGCCTGACTCCTGCCTGCATTTGCTCCCTCAGCCACCACCATGCATTCTCTTTCCACCCACTCCAATCAGATGGCCTCAAACTCACCATGCTCATTCCCTCCTTTTCTCTTTCTATCTGAACCCTTTTCCCTAAAACCTTTCTCATGACTGGCTCCTTCTCATCATTCCAATACTCCAAAGTTCCCTTAAGAAGCCTTGAAACTTTTTACTGGAATGAATAGGTGATGGACCTAATGACAGCCTAAAATTCTTTCCGCTTTCCACATCATCAGAGGAAGATAAATTCCCAACTCTGACATTGAGCCAATTTTACTAGATTTCAGTTCTTCATGGATTCATGGAGACCACAAAAAGGGTAGCTCAACTGAGAAAGGCACATAATTCAATGGAACATGCCCCTGTGCGTGAAGAATCCAAAGACTGGAAATGTAGAGCCCTCATCTTCAAGTAGCTCAGACTTGCAGCCTGTTAGAAGTTCTCCAGGTGGGCCAGGCCAGAGAACAGACGCCCTAAGCTTTGGTTGTTGTGCACTTCTGCTGGTGTGGACTGAGAATCCATTCAGGTCTCACCAACCCTAAAGTGATCTGGAAGCTTTCTGTTTAACTTACTGATAGAGCTAAATAACCGTAAGCACAAAGAATGAAGATTTGCTGGAGAACGGGCTGAAGGTACCATTACTTTCCCTCAATGTAGAAGGGCTGTTGAGGAGGACAGACCAGTCACACTCCGAAACATAGGCTCCCATCCCAGGCAGTTGTGAAGCATCCAGAAAGCACACTACAAACCGTAAGGGGCTACACTGAAGTGACTCATCATTTTTGAGAATGGAGCCAGCGGGTGCACCTCTACCACCTTAGTCTTTTGTGATCCTTTATTTTTTTAATTATTTTATTTTATTTTTTTAGTATTTATTCATTTTTGAGAGACAGAGAGAGAGAGAGAGAGAACGAGCATTAGCAGGGGAGGGGCAGAGAGAGAGGGAGACACAGAATCTGAAGCAGGCTCCAGGCTCTGAGCTGTCAGCACAGAGCCCAACGTGGGGCTTGAACTCACGAACCATGAGATCATGACCTGAGCCGCAGTCAGACACTTAACCGACTAAGCTACCCAGGCACCCCATGTGATCCATCCTTTATTTTGCCAGAACACCGCTGCAGGGGAGAAAGCTTGTTGAACTGGAGCGTGCTCAGTCATGAGTCTTTCTTCTTGACTCCAGGGAGGGTTGGCTTTACTCCCTAGGGGCTGCTCAAAAGAATTTGCTGTGAAAGCCCTGGGTGAAGCCCCTTTCTGAACCCCTGAGGAGGAGTCAGTCCTTACTCTGCTGAGCTACAAGTCATGTTCCTGAAGAGAGTAAAGAGAACTGTAACCTGAGGACTGTTTACACCTCTTAAAAGCAAACACAAGATAGTCAAGAGGTAAAAATAAAAAAGTCATTAACACGGCAATGCAGATATTCCCATCTTTATCAAAGCAAAGTTGTGAGGCAATGTGTGGAGTTAGATTCAGCTTTCATAGCCCAGCTGGTCATGACAGTGGTCAGAGGGGCTTACTGATGATAAATGGACCAGACTGATTTTTTTGTATCCACTGGCATCCTGACATCACAATGGCACATTTCTGAAAAATTGTTTGAGGTGGGGTGGAGCGAATGTCAAACAAATATTGTTTTTTTACCCCAAGTACAGAACTTGTAAATAAGTCACCCTAATTGGCATTTTTTCATAAACCATATCTGTTACAATGAATACCTAAGTCTTCATGAGCAAGTAGCAAGGATACAGAAATAAGAATACTATACTAGTGAAACAGTAAGTGCTTACTGACTGTTTACAATGTGCTAGGTACTGTTCTAAGTTCTTTTGATATATTAACTCATTAAATTTCATGGTAACCCCATAGGTTCTATTATTATCCCCATTCTACAGAGGAAATGCTAAGAAAAACTAAATGACTTGATCTATAGAGATAGTTTTTTTTTATTGTCCAAAAGAGATACATAGCTTTTTTGGATAAGCAACAGTATGGGAAAGATTTTGTTTTCCACATGGTATTGCCCTTAGGAAGTGGGACTGTGGGCCATCTGGATGGCTCAGTCGGTGAAGCATCTGACTTCGGCTCAGGTCATGATCTCACAGTTCGTGAGTTCAAGCCCCACGTCAGGCTCCGTGTTGACAGCTCAGAGCCTGGAGCCTGCTTCAGATTCTGTGTCTCCCTCTCTCTCTCTGCCCCTTCCCCACTCATTCTCATTTTCTCTCTCTTTCTCTCTCTCCCTCTTTCTCTCAAAAATAAATAAACATTTAAAAAAATTTATAAAATAAATCAAAAAAAAGAAGTGGGATCATTTATACAATAGGTAAGAAGCTGATGACCTATGTCACCTTTGGTGCAGAGAGATATGAACGCATACCCCCAGGGTTACAAAGCAGATATTTCCTTTGAGTTCTCAACTAATACTTTATTTAAGTATTTAAATATTTAAAATGTGCCATTTTTCATTCTACTTTGAAATGTATATTCTTAATTGCTTTAACCCAAATGTGTATGGAGGCCTCCCCCCTCCCCGATTTTTCAAATAAGATGCTTATTCCTGGAAAGATTTCCTGTGGCGTTTTTCATGCCACCTGGCACACTGCCCAACATATCACTAGGCCTTTGGAAAAGACATGAAAACGCTGCCACCAACTTAAGAGTTGTACACAGACCTAGAGTAAAGCCTAAAATGACAGTTGTGGCTGATGGGTGGCCAGGTGAGTGGTGGGCTCGAGAGCCAGACTCACCTGAGCTCTGGTCTCATTTCATCTTCACTCGGGCAGTTTATGAAGCTTCACCGACCTTCAGTATCCTCATCTGTAAAATGGGAATCATGTCATGTGCTCTGCTTTAGGAAACAGTCCTGGTCATTTTACCCCTTGGCCATCTCTGACTCTACTACCTTGTTGGACCTTTCTTGCTGAGTAGCTTCAGAAAACTTGTAAAGAAAACTAGCCACTTTTAAAGGCTGCTAAAAATGTAAACACTGACTCCACCACTGGGAAAAGATTGCTCTGCTCTATGGCCTTTTAACTAGCAGGGAGTGCCCTGTTGAAGTGTGCTCTGCTAAAGCAGAAGCTCACTCCTGCCCCCTCCCGCGCCCCCACCCCCCCCCCCCCAACCCGGGAGCTATCCCAGCGCCTACTGCTCCCCCTGCAGGTGTCTGCAATGTTGACCATCAGAACAAAGCCGGCTACACTGCCGTGATGATCACTCCCTTGGCTTCTGCAGAGACTGACGAAGACATGGCTGTCGTCTGGAAGCTCTTAAGAGAAGGAAATGTGAACATCCAAGCTACTCAGGTAAGAGGTGTGAACGTGATCCCATCTTTAATAAATATGGGTACCTCTCAGTTTTATTCTGCCAGTGGGGTGAAAAATTGCATGTAGATCCCTGTAGAGTTTTTAACCCAAGAAGGCTGGGCCCTCCAAATGGCATCCATCCAAAGCCTGTACATTTGGTTTCCTCAAAAGCTTCTGAGACCCAGACAGGCTAGGACAGAGGTCAGTGAGCTTGTAATCTGTGTCCTGGTCTGAAACTGGGCAAAGTCCATCTGGACCAGACTTCTTGAACCAGTTAGCACCAGCAGGACATGAAAATGCTGAAAGGCATTTGTTGGTTGTGTAGAAAGCCTCTGCAGGTGATCAACCTCCATCATGAATTAGAAAGCAGTTCAAAGGGTTAGCATGTCTCTGTTTAGCTTCTGGGCCCCTCTACTTGAGAGGATAGCATAGGGGCATGGTCCTTAGCCCGAAGGGCTTTGAGTTAGACAAGGCTCCATATGGAACAATGGGAACTCCTCAAAAGACCACTTACCCATCTTTGACCAATATGAGAACAACAGAATGCATGCAACTCTCTTTCCCCCCAGAGTGATCAGAGATGTAGCTTAACTATCAAGAACTGTGAAGGGTCTGAGATTGTACTCTACCTTAATGCTAACAAGTTAGCATGCTACAGTGTCATGGACGCTGGCAGAAGACATGAAACTCTTGTGCCAGAGATGGACAGTGTATCACTCACAGCAGGAAGAGTAGCCATGGCATCGGTATTTACACCAGTACCCTGAGCCCCAATACCCAATTCCCACAGGTGTGAGGAGGGTCAGATCCCTGTACATGGAGTAGGTTGTATTACTGGAAAGGAACCCTGAGCTTAGGGAACCTGAATCTTTTATATTGGATAGCGAGTATGTTTGCCCTTTGTTTTGGAGAAGACGCTATCTCTTTCTTCCAAGGCTGTTCACTATACAAGCATCTTTAAAAAGACAGTCTAGGGGCGCCTGGGTGGCGCAGTCGGTTAAGCGTCCGACTTCAGCCAGGTCACGATCTCGCGGTCCGGGAGTTCGAGCCCCGCGTCAGGCTCTGGGCTGATGGCCCAGAGCCTGGAGCCTGTTTCCGATTCTGTGTCTCCCTCTCTCTCTGCCCCTCCCCCGTTCATGCTCTGTCTCTCGCTGTCCCAAAAATAAATAAACGTTGAAAAAAAAAAAAAAAAAAAAGACAGTCTAGGGGTGCTTGGATGGCTCAGTCAGTTAAGCATCTGACTCTTGATCTCAGCTCAGGTCTGGGTCTCAGGGTTGTGACTTCAAGGCCCACACTGGGCTCCACGCTGGGTGTGGAGCCTACTTAAAAAATAAAATAAAGCAAAAAATAAAAAGACAGTCTAGAACAACAGAGCAGATAGTGTCTCACTCACAAAGTATGCAAAAAACTTAGAGACCCATAAGAAAGTGCCTCCCATAAAAAAAAAAAAAAAAAAGAAAGTGCCTCCCAACAATATATTTAACTCCCTTGTCCCCCCCACCCCCAGAAAGTGACTGCAGACAGTAGCCTACCCAGATAGCAAAGTCACTTTGCACACTTTATCTAATAGTGATCCTATTGATGGCAAGGAACAGACATTTGTAGATCACTTTCTGTTTTTCAAAGTATTTTCACCTAGAGCTCCTACCCCGTGGGATTTAATAAAGCTGCTTTCATTTTAAAATGTTTGCCATAAATATGTTAATTTTTTTTCTAAATTGGCCCTCTTTTAAGAAGGGATGCTCATCAAAATCAAAATCAATGCCCTTTTTTTTATAGATGCTCTAGGAGGGCATGGGTCTCATCCCAGGTTGCTAAGGAGGGAAAGGAATTCATAGCTGCCACTGCTCCCTTCAGCTCCCTCCAGGGCTTTTACATATTTCAGCTGCATATGAGCTGCAGGTACCAGGTAAATAGTGAATTAGGAGGCTGGGAGTCTCCTAGGCTAAGCTGTTTATTTCTCTTTGTATCTCCAGGATCAGCACCGTGCCTGGCATATAGCAGCACTCTGTAAATATCGTTGAATTAAATTGTATTGAACTGGACCAGGAGGGAGGTGAGGAAGGCAGGGGCCCCAAGCCAGGCATAGGGACAGACAAGAGGACAATCTACATAACTCATCTGGCTTTAATACCACTTGGAGAGAGGGGTCTCGATGGAAATCTCCTGATCTAGGTAGGCCAGTAAAGAAAGAACCATTACTTCAGGGCTGAGTATAAGCAAACCAAAAGGCAAACAAGGCTTCTCTGGAAAGATCTATCTGGGTGCCAGAGAAATGGAGAACCAGGATACCTAAGAATACAATCCCACATACTGGGTATTTGTCACACATTATCGCTCATGCTCATAACAACAATAATAGCTAACACATGCACAGCACTTGTTAAGCACATGAGTCTCAGAACAGCCCCATGAGGCAGGTAATATTGTTGAGCATTCCCATTTTACTAGATCAGGAGAAGCCACTGAGAGGTTAACTCAATTCACATAGATAATAGTTAACTCAATTCACATAGATAATAAGTGACACAGCCAGGATTTTCCTGATTGCAAACCTCCTTTCTTTTCTCTAAGTCCCAAAGTTCTGGGCAGGGAAGCATAATCCATCAGTGACCACAGACCGGCCCTTAATCAGTGAGCAAACATATCAGCAAACATGTCCTCAGCACTTTTTACACGTAGGACTTGGTGCTGAGAGCCATAGGGATCTGAAAGGAGGGAAAACATAGTTCTTACAACCTTAAAAAAGCCTGGTGTCCAGTGAGAGACAAGCCTGACCTACCTGGAACCCAGGAGAACCATAAGGGAAAAATATAATCAGGTCATTTAATAGGACTATGTACATAAAGGAAAATCTATGAGAAATAAATGGCCCATTTATAATCAGCAAAACTGCTACCATACGTTGTTCTATTTACACCCTTTATTTCACTGGATTCCCACAAAAGCCCTGTGAGGTACACAGGACAGATTATGATGATAATTTTTAAGAAAAGAAAAAGGCAAGATTCAGGGAATACAAGTGATGGGGCCAGAGTCACACACTAGGAAATAGGAGAACCAGGGCTTTGGACTCACTTTCTGACTTGAGGCCACTGCCACATGCACTAATGATTACAGGGATGTGAACAGTTGTCAATGCCAGGGTACTTGGCTGGCTCAAGTCAGAAGAGTATGCAACTCTTGATCTTGGGGTTGTGACTTGGAGCCCCATGTTGGATGTAGAGATTATTTAAATAAGTAAAAAAAACAAAAAACCTTTAAAAAAAGTTTAAATGGTGATAGATTAGCAATGACCATAGGACCATGCGGGCAGAGATCTTGTCAAGACAAGAGGGTTCTAGGTATCACTGAACTGAAAATACCAGGGGTGTTCTGAGTAGACCAAGCCTTCCTGCAGGAAGTTAGGCCAGGGCAGAGATTAAAAAACCACAGTACAGAAGCATTCAACCCTTCATTTACTCTATCATTCCATGTTTATCGGCATGTACTTGGTGCCAGGCACTGGGGAGACAGAGATGAAAAAGGCTTAGTCCCTGCCATCAAAAATTTCACAGTCCACGAGAAGGAGAGAGATTGACAGGTTGCGATACCAAGTGGTAAGTGTTGTGTTATATATCCCATGCCTGGGGTGTTAGCAGAGGGCTCTAGAGAGGATGTAGCATTTGACTAGTGTTTTGGCAAAGCAGAAGTTTGCCAGGTGGAGAAGGATGTGTCCATTAACAGGGGCAGGAGGAGATTCAGATTCAATGGTCATTTTCTGGAACCTTCTTGCCCAAGCATACCCAGGCTGGAGAGGGGATCCTCACCATTCCCCTGTGCTCTGTGTGGCAGGGAGGCCAGACTGCCCTGATGCTGGGAGTCAGCCATGACAGGGAGGACATGGTCCAGGCACTGCTCAACTGCCAGGCAGATGTCAACCTGCAGGACCACGAGGGATCGTCGGCCCTCATGCTGGCCTGTCACCACGGCAACGCCGACATGGTGCGGCTGCTCCTGGCACACCCGGCCTGCGACAGCAGCCTGACCGACAAGGTGAGACTTCCAGGCAATTAACAAGTAGGTGTTTCACTTCCCTTCTTGAAAAGTGCCTGCCCAGCCAGTAGAATTCAAGGAAGCACATGTCAGAAGCAATGGAATCAACCTCATAGCGCTGTTGTGGGACTTAAATGAGATGATCTGTAGTAAATGCGGGGAGCCTTGGAGCTGGGAACCCCCAAATCCTAACCTTTCACACCATCCTGAGGAAATGTGCCCAGGCCTGGCCTTGGCCCTGAACTGGTCACAGCAATAACCGCATTTGGGCTTTGGAGCAGCACCTTGGACAAGGGAGCTCTGCTGCCCAGGGGGACTTGAAAGGCTGGGGAGGAACCAAGTGCAAATTATGTCCACTCTCTGACAGTGATACACCTTACAGGGTGGTGCATATCATCAACCGGCCGGCTCGAGGTCGCACTGCCAGGCACATGCTTCTTAAATAAACGTCTTTGTAAGGTGATGGCGATGATGATCACAAGGATGATGGTGGTGACGGCTGGTGTGATAACAATGATGGTGGCCGGCATGTCTCTAGGGCTTGCTCAGTGCCCAGTACTGCACTAAGCATTTACCGAGGATCACGTTATTGAAACCCCACAACAACCTTATGAGGTTTGTCTCTGCTGACGCCACCCATTTGCTTGTAAGGAAACAGAGGCACTGAGTGGTTAAGTAACATACCCCAAATCACACAGCTAGTACAACCCAGCTCCATCAAACTCCTTAGAGTACTGTCAGGAGCCAAACCCTTTCCATGCGTTATCTCACTAATCCTCTCAATAATCTAGTGACGTGGATACTTTGATCCCCATTTTCACTGATAAAGAAACAGAGGCTTAGAGAGTTTATGTAGCTGTCATAAGGTCACAAGCTTCTGGTTCTTGGAGGAAGGACTCAAGCCCGGGTTCGACTTCAGTGTCCTTATTGTTGGAACTATAATGCTTTACACAGACTTGTCTATACTTTCTTAACACCCACAGTTTGAAGGGAAAAAGGCCTGCAAAGGGGAAGAGTCCCTCCCCTGCCCAAGGACAGCCCCCCTCACTGGGCCACATCTGAACTACCTGAGATTGTTCCATCAGTGACTCAAGCTGCTGGGTCCCTCACACCACACCCAAGAAGCTCACACCCTGGTCCAGTGTCTTTAGGTCCCCTGAGCCCCAACTCTACCCTACTTGTGGCCCACTCACCTGCTCCCTGCTTGGGTCACACCCCAATTTCCCAAAGGTGACTTGGGTGAGACATTTCATAGGGACAAGGGGACTGCTGACTGAGGCCCTACCAAGCACCAAGCCCTGTTCCTCCAGGTTTACCCTGAAGGGTGGGGTCCAGCCCTTGTCATGGTCACCATACTGTTTCAATGGGCACATATCCTATGGAGACTTAGACGCAGGTTTGGATGACTTAATAATTTCCTTGGAAAACCGAGAGATAATTCATGTCCTAAAATCAGTTTCTCTTATCCTACCACCATTTAAAGGTTGATATAAATGTGGAACCCCCAGAATAGCCAGCAAGCACTTTCTCTAGGTTTAGAAGGTAATTTGAGAAATTGGTCACCCAGCCTCTTGGGGGCTGATCAAGAGATGAGGAAGAGGAGGTGGTGAGGACTGGTCTCTGGATCCCGAGGCTTACCCTTTGAAGGGCTTACTCTGGCAATGGGTGCCTCCAAAGCACCCATCAAGTTGAAAGCTTCTTTTAAGGCAGAGACTATACCTTGCTCATTTTTGCCTGATACATAGTAGGTTCTGTCATATCGAAAGACAACCCAACTACCACCACACACACGCGCACACACACACACATACACACACACACGTGTGCTGGCTGCCTGAGCCCATCCCCTTTCTTCAGGCCTCCAGTGTTGCCCAGCAGGAACTTGCCAAGCCAGGTTCCCACTAGAGCTACACACTGTTGCCTTGTTCCCAGGGCTCCGGCAGAGGCATTTGAGGGATTCACCCACCCCAGGTGGTCTCACTGGCCACACTTTCTGAGCTGAATTGGGTCCCTCACTCTCCAGGTCTGCAAGTGAGAAGCCCACAGATACAGGCTGTCATCTCCAGATGGGCCCTCTTCAAAGGCGCATGGGTCCCCTGGGACTGGCCCGTGGCTCTTTCCCATAATAACAGTAATCACACCATCTTTGTGCTTACAGAGAACCTCAGGGTTGACAGTGCCACAATGAAAACCAGAGCACAGGGCCTACAAAAACCCAGGTGCCTCTCTTCAATCGAAACTACGCAGGTGCTTTAGAACCCCCCCCCCCCCCTGCTTAAAATCTTTGCTTTGTTCCCGACTCGCCCAACCTAGGAACATACTCATTAGGAGTTAGGCTGCTCAGGCTCTTCATCAACTTGAAATGAATACCTCTCGGTTATCGTCCAGCATTCCCTCTTTCAGCAGTGCTTACTGGGTGCAGACCAAAGGGCAGGCACTGAGCCAGGTGCTGGGATATTCTTTCTGGGCCAGTAGCCACAGGTCAGATCTAGAGTCTGACCTGGCGGAGAAAGATTTATCAAATGGCGCCAGATACCAACTTACAAATGGTGGTAAAAGGAAGGTACAGTCATGAGGCCTTTTCAGAGAAAGAAGCTGTTATGTTTTGTGAAGCCCAAGAACATCCTTCGGGGTCCTGCTGAAATGCCACTTCCTTCCTCTGCTTTCCCCATCCCTACACACACACACACACACACACACACACACACACACACACACATCATATACACACAGAGCACCATCCTCTTCTCTGATCTCACTGTGTTCCTCTTTCAACTTGTTTGGCTCTTTGCCATGCATTATAGTGATTTACAGGTGTGTGGAGCCCTGATGGGAGCTGGACTCCATCCTGGTGAAGACTGAAGAGCTTTAGGCTGAGGGTGAACACCTCCCACCTGCTTCCAGGGATTTTCACATTTTAGGAAGTAATTCCACCCATATACAATAGAGCAGAGAACAGTCCAGTGGGGTCTTGGGTGCCCCCCCCAATATGCTAAATTCATGAGTATTTACGAAGCAGAGTATAAAAATATTCACACTAACTGGGCTACATAAGGGTCACAGATAGCCTCACATCGGGTTTCGCTTCCTAATTCACTTGGAGGCAAATGAATTACCATAAAAGTGGTTTGGGAGCTGTTGAGATTTCAGAATTCCAGAATGGGATTGAGCCATTCATACAAGAACATGGCTGCCATCGCAGAGCTTAGCATCCACTGCATCAAGTTGGCCTTCCCCACCACTCTCTGTAGAGAATGGCCCATGTTGTTGGCTGAGAGCCCTTCTGAATACAGCTTCTTTACAGAGTGGGCCTGGCAGCTTCCTGCATTATTGCAGCAGTGTAAAAAGCACTGTGGTATCATGTATCAGGTGTAAAAATGGGTATGTCCTTTTATGCTGTAAGCCCACTTCTCTAAGAGTTGGTCCTTAAGAAACAGGTAGAATTGGGGAAATACCGTCTGCACTATATTTATAGTGGTGAAGACCTAGAAATGTAAGTCTCCAATAGAAAGGAAACAGTTCATTAACTTATGGAATATTAACACAGCCAATAAGAAAAATTTTAAGAAGAGGGAAAAATCTTGTAGTGTGCCATGGTATGTTAAAAATAAAAGCAGACTTGGGGGGGTGCCTGGGTGGCTCAGTCAGTTAAGCATCTGACTTCAGCTCGGGTCATAATCTCTCAGGTCCTGAGTGAGAGCCCTGAGTCAGGCTCTGTGCTGACAGAGCAGAGCCTGCTTGGGATTCTGTCTGTCTGTCTGTCTGTCTCTCTGTCTCTCTCTCTGCCCCTCCTCCACACACTCTATCTCAAAAATAAATAAACATTTAAAAAATAAAGTAAAACGAAAGCAGATTCAAAATTGATATATACTATCATTCTTCTATGTAAAAACCAACGACAATTTTGCACAGGAGAAAAGACTGGAGGGAAACATACCAAAATGCTAACTTTCATTAAGGTCTGGGCAATGGAAAAATGGAAGAGTTATTTTCTTTCCTCTATTTTCCAATTTAAAAAAGAAGTATTAAAAACCATGTGGGAAAACAAGCAAACAAACCGTGTGACACTTCTATTTCCATCGGCACAGATTTTCCAGAAGTGAATGATGTTTCCGTGGAAGGGGACCCATTTTTCGTGAGCCTCATGCCATTCTAATCTCCACCTCTCCTAGGGTCACTGGATGCTTGGAATAGACTTCAATGCCCCATGCCTACCCGGTCCTTCCAACTCACCCTTCTCTGGGGCAGGAGGCAGACACGATAAAATTGTTTCTCCTTTTCTTTCTTCCCTGTAGGCTGGCCGAACAGCTCTGTCCATCGTTCTGAAATCACCCGCCCATGTGGAAATTGCAGGGCTTCTGCGGGCCCACGCAGAGCAGGGCAGGTCCCTGGGGCCGTAGGGGCTACAGAAGAATTGGCAGCTGGGAACAAAAGACTCCTTCTCTGGACTCCTTCTAAGCCCTTGGAGAGGGCATGGGTCAAAGCCAGAGGGCCGCCCTTCAAGAGAAGAAACTATGTCAAATATGCACATACATTCCTGTTATATAATTCTGCTCATTAGAACGCTTTGTAGTTTTTGCCTTAGGCCAAGCCCCAAAACTACGCAGCCTGTAGAGCAGGGTATAAGGCGCAGGGTGCATTGGTGTTGTCTAAAAATCCCCAACATCTTCAGCCTTGAATTCCTCATGACTCTATCCTTTGTAGCACCATGTAGCGAGCAGACAGGCAGGAGCACATTAGCAAAGCAATACTTTTTACATGGAATTTTAAAGTGCACCATCTTTTTTGTTTTTTTAATCAGTTACATGAATATGTCTCATTGAATATGCATGTCTAGAGAGGATTGGGCGGGGAGGGGAGGGGGGGTTTGGGGGGAGGTGGATTTAAGCAGCCACTCTGGCAATCATTCTCTAGAGGACCCTAGGAGAATCACCATACTGACAGCTGAAACTGAACAAACCCCATCTGGGGCCTTTGTTTGGCTAGGGTTGATAGAGAAATCTTAAATTCAGGCAAAGTAGAAAGAGCATATTGGTATCAATGCCAGGTATACAGTCTTGACCATTTCTGAGTCATTAAGTGGACCCAATTTGCACCAGAGAAATTGGAATTAATTAGGAAATCCAATCCAGTGAAGCACACCACATGTATTTAGGCAGAGTCTAGTTACATCAGCTATTCTGAATCTATGAAAGAAACAAATAGGAATGAGCATCCTCCTGGGGACAGGCTGTTGTCATCTAGAAGCCACCACATAACCTCTAGAGCCATATCCATGGCCTCATGGGAGTCCTGGCTCCTTTCCCCTCATAGACCTTGAGTGAACTCTGAGCCCTCATAAGGCCCTGAGGTTTCTGAGGCTCCTGGTTGCAAAACCTGTCACTTTGGACTGCAGCAGGAGTGTGGGAGCTGAGCAGGGCATGGCCCTCTCTGGGCTCACTCCTCTCTCCACTAGACAGACAGTTCTCTCTTAAACTTCCATAATCCCAGAGGCCCATATGTGCATGGCTTCTATTCAGTAACTCACACAAAGTTATCTATGAATTTGTTCTTACAGTCTCCTATGCAAAAAAAAAAAAAAAAAAAAAAAAATCCTCTTTATATAAAAAGAAAAGACATCAAAGTTTGGTGAGCCTCACATTGGAATATCAAAACCTCTAGTTCTCATTTTGACTCATATGTCAATTTGCTTGGTGTCCCTTGGGAGAGTCATGAAACCTCCTTGAACCCTGGTTTCATCATCTCCCAAAAAGGAAATTATCATACAACCTATCTCCTGGGGGTGTCATACAAGGAACAGCTGATGGAAGTTTGGGAATCAAATTTGTAACCCATACTGACTGTCTACAGAAATGGCGCAGCAAACTTCTATACACTGTTGGGATTCATGAGCATCTCAAAGTCCCAGAGCAGGACACTGATGTGTGACAGTGTTGCTCAGAGGTAGAGAGAATGGAGCAAATAATGAGCTAAAAATACTTTAAGTGGGTTTACGTTGACCTGAAAGCACATTTTAAGGGCAAAAACCCACCTTAAAAAAATGTTCCAGCCCACTGCTTCTCAAACTTTGATATGCATACAATCACCTGCAGGTCTTGTTAGAATGAAGTCGGTCTGAGGGGAAGGGAGCTGAGAGTCTACATTTCTAACCAGTTCTCAGGGGATGCTGATGTTCCTGGGTCACACCACACTTGGAGTATCAAGGCTCTGGCCTGGCCTGACTGTTTATATATTAAAATGCTGCCCCTCAATCTTTTGTCTCAAAGGTATTTCTTTGCATTTCTCTAGTCTTGGTTCTTGGAATTTGCACTGTGGGTTTTATTCGCTATTGAAGTTCTGCAGACAGCAGGAGGGGTTCCATGTCCTATGTTGCCAAGTTAGAGTCTATTTCCGTATGTCACATTAGGGTGGCAAATTTCATTTGGGTCACGTTACCTTTTAATGATCTCATTTGAGTCCAGCTATTAAGCACAGCTTATATACCAGAGAAGGGTTTGAAGCCATTGAATCACTATCCAAAAAGCTTTGTCCACCCTTTCTCAGATTTTTAGTATGTTTCTCCTCATCTTGAGTTTGGAATGTGAACACATGATCTCCCTCCTTATAACTATTCCATTCTATTGGAATGTCTGAGCCCAGAACATGGTGAGACTGAACAAGCACAGCCTGCCTCCCTGTCATTGTCTCTCAGTTCCAGAACTCATTCAACAAACATCTATTGAAACCAGCCAGGTACCTGACACTGTTCCTGGTGCTGGCTTTTATTTATGTATTTTAGTCATTTCAGCTTTATTATTCTTTTGTTGTTGAAGTACAATCGACATAAAATGTTTTATTAGTTTTAGGTATACAGTTTTTTACTTAATTAATTTTGTTTATTCTTATTTTTTTGTTTTTATTTTTGAGAGAGAGAGCATGAGCTGGGAAGGGACAGAGGAAGAGGGAGAGAGAGAATCTTAAGCAGGCTTTGTGCCCAGTGCAGAGCCCAAAGCGGGTCTCGATCTCACAATCATGAGCTCATGATCAGAGCCAAAATCAAGTCAGATGCTTAATCGACTGAGCCACCTAGGCGCTCCCAACATATTAATTCTATACGTTACTCAGTGTTGACCACAGTGTAGTCACCATCTGCCACCATATGACATTATTACAATATTACTGACTACATTCCCTATGCTGTACTTTCCATCTCCGCGACTTATTTATTGTATAACTATAAGTTTGTACCACTTAGTCCCCTTTGTCTGTTTTGCCCATCCCTCCTCAACAGCATTCACCATCAGGGAAATGCAAGTCGAAGCCACAATGAGTTATTACACCAGTCAGAATGGCTAGTAACAAAAAGACAAGTGTTGACAAGGATGTAGAGAAAAGGGAACCCTCAGGCTCTGTTGGTAGGAATATAAACTGGTGCGGCCATTATGGAAAATAATATGGAGATTTCTCAAAAAATTAAAAAGGAAATGCTATATAATCCAGTAATTCCACTACTGCACATTTGCCCAAAGAAAACAAAAACATTAACTCAAAAAGATATATGCATTGGCACTGGCTTTAGTCACGTCTAAAAAAAAGGTATCTAAGGTCACCGTGATCCCAAACCCAGGCTTCCAAAAACATTAAGCCAAGTCTCCACTGATTAAGATTGGTCAAATGTCTGACAGCACAGCCTCCAAGCAACATATATCAGCCTTACTGGGGACAGAAATTAAGCTCAGGCCTGGAGAGAGGCCCCTAGACACCTTAGCTTCCCTCACTGACTTCATGGAGCTTCCAACCTGCTTTTGGAAGGCAGGACACATGCACCAACAGTAAGAAATAAGACCAGGAAATATAGTTTATTCTACAAATATTTCAGGAGTGCCCACTGTGTGCAGGCAGTGGGTTCACATTCGAGATACTGTAGTTCAGGTTTCCACTTAACCATCTACTTAGGAAAACAGAATGGTGAGAAGGAAGAAAGCCCAGAATACTACAAGTCTTAAGAACTGCTCTTAGGAATTCAAGGAAGGCTTCCTGAAGGAAGAGGTATCTGAACTGAAAGATTAAATGGATTCAAGATTAATGGGGGGCATCTGGGTGGCTCAGTCAGGTAAGCATCCAACTTCAGCTCAGGTCATGATCTCATGGTTCATGGGTTCAAGCCCCGGGTTGGACTCTGTGCTGACAGCTCAGAATGTGAAGCCTGCTTTGGATTCTGTGTCTCCCTCTCTCTCTGCCCCTCCCTCACTCGCACTCTGTCTCTCTGTATCTCTGTCTAAAAAATAAACATTAAAAAAAATAATAAGTGGATGTTTGCCAAAAAAGGAAGAGAAGTGAGAAGTGAGGAGAGCCCAGAGTGCACCAGGCACAGATCAGCACTGCTGAGGCTGAAAGATGGGACTGCAGGCATGTGGGGACCTTCAAGCAGTTCAACAGGACTTTCATGTGGAGCTTGAGTGAGATGCTGAGATCAAAGGGTAGGTTTGGAAGAGAGGAGACTGACAATACATGAGGACAGATGATAAAGAGCTAAAGGGGCTTTGTTCAAAAGGCAGTGGAGAGCTACTGAAAAACAGATTGACAGCTAAGAAATTCATTTTTCTAACCCTCCTTTAACACAGATTTATCAGGTACCTCCCCTCATCCAAGCACTGTGTTTGGGGCTGGGGACATACTGGGCAAGTTAGATACAGAATTTAGTTTCGCAGGAAAGAAAGACAAACCAGTCATTCTGACACAGCATGATGCATGTTGCAACTGGGAAAGTACAAGGTGCTATGGGGACACATAGGTGGGACCCTCGGCCTCATCTGAGGGTGGGGAGGGGGCCCAAGAAGGCTTCCTGGAATATTTAAGCTATCTGAAGTATGGGAAGGTAGAGCCATGCAGAGGAGCAGAGGAAGAAGCATGCATAAAACCTCAAGGTGAGAAAGAACCCTGATTTGGAGCATTAAAAGAACTTCAGGGTTCATGGAGTAGAAAAAAGAAAGAATTGCAAGATGAGGCCACAGAAAAGGCCACTGTAACAAATTTGAACTTGGAGGCACTAGGAAAGCAGGAAGTGACACTCAGATTTACATTTTAGAAAAGCACTTCAGTTTTTGGGCATGAGTGACAATTATTCAATGAACATCTGTGGTCTACCTACTCTAGGTCCTAGGCTCCAGAGTTAATGGTTTGGTGGAGGTAACAGACATAGGTTGATGACTGTGCAAAAGGATGCTTAGCGGATGTCAGAACAGTGCTGTGGAGGCTGACTGTGCCGGAAGGAGTTAAGGAAGCCTCACAGAAGAGGGGGCTTTTCTGCTAAGCCATAAGGATGTGTAGGAGTTTGGGCATTTTAGATAGAACAGCAGCCATAAAGATGTGGCATAGGAAAGAGCATGGCCTGTCTAGGCGATGGAAGGAATTCCAGAATGACTTCAGTTTGGGTTACACTATGGGAGTGCCCAGAGAGAAGATATAAGAAGGTCCGTAGACACATCCCACTTGTATGTTTGACATTAGGAATTTCAACTTGAGCCTACACCTTGAGAAGGAATCACAAATTCCTCTGAGAATCTGAAGCTCTCTTCAGAAAAATACACATATGTGCAAAATTTGCATGTAAGTCCCAGGATTCAAAAATTGGCAGTTAAAATCTCACTGCTATAAGCAATAATAATAACAATAAATAAATAAGTAAATAAAATAAAATAAAATAAAATAAAATAAAATAAAATAAAAATAAAATAAAATAAAATAAAATTTAACTGCTATAAGCAGTGGGGAGCTGGGTGTGATTTGCACTTGAGAATGATCACAGGGGGAAGCTGGAGAAAGACTGGAAGCAAGATCAGTTAGAAGGTTCTTGGGAGATGCTAGGTATAAAGCTCTAAAAGCCTGGCCTGTGATGACATCAGTGGGGATAAAGAATAGGGCCCTATGAGAAAGGCATCAGGAGTGGGATGTGTCAGGATATTCTGACAAACTGAATGGTGGAGAGGGGTCAAAAATGAGTGACAGGAAAATGGTGGTTCCATTGTCCCCAGTATCTACTCTTCCCCTCCTCCTTAGAGTAAAAGAATCCTCAATTTTTATCTGGACACATCGTCACCCAGAATACTCCATCTCCCAGCCTCCTTGCAGCTTGATGTGGTCATGTAACTAAGTTCTGGCTAATGAGATGTAAGTAAAGTGATGTGTGCACACCCTGGCTCCTGCATTTAAAGGGAAGGGAAATACATTTCCCCCTTCCCACTGGCAGGACTGTGCTGGTAATTCATCTTGATCCATAAAGATAAGGCCAATACCCTAGGGTTCACAGGGTGGCAAGTCAGAAAGAGCTTAGACCCTCCAACACTGTAAAGCCATCAGCTCTGCTCTGGATTATTTATTCCCCATTTATATGTGAGCACAAAATAATCCTTTTACTTGTTAAAGCCATTGTACATTTGGATCTCTGTTGCAGTAGGAACTGGACAAATGCACTCAGCACTTCATGACAGGCTCAAGGGTCTAGTGCTGTGGGTAGTGGATTTCAGGAGGGAAAAGCTTGGCAAGGCTCTTGGAGCATCCTTTCAATGGCTAGATACAATGGATATGTCTTCACGGTACAGGACCCTGCTCCATGTCCACAGTGACATCACCCAGCCCACAAGGCCTGGCAGAAGGGGAGGTCTTGTGTCACCCCGGGAGACTCCTGAACACAGGCTCTGTATCATAAGGTAGCCAGTCCTTAAGCAAGACAGTGTCTATGAACTGGTCCAGCATGGAAATATGGGCAGGACTAGGGAATGTTCTGAGAAAATTGAATAAAGAAACATGGAACAGCAGAGTTTCATGCAACAACAGTGGGTTATGCCTGGGAAGTAAAAAGAGAGAGAGGCCATGAGGTGGAATGAGGCATAAGGAGAGAGAATCCACATGCACAGAGGTCAATATAGACTGTAAGTATGAGATATCAGGAACTATGGGCTGAGAAAAGGAGAACAAAGAAAAGGGTAAGTCTATCAGGTACATGCCTTGGGACTGCCTGCTAGGTGTCCCGTCCCATCTGGCATCCACATTACCATGGCAGGAGCTGACGAGTTCCTACAAGAAAACCTGGCCTCTTGGCCATTGAAGGATGGGCCAGTTAGGCCCTCTCCCAGGAATTCTGGAGCTGGGATTTAGGAGATACAGTCTCCTGGTTGTCTCAGTTAACACCTGCAGATCTCAGAAGCTACGAGTGGCCAGGTGCAGCCCTGTGGATTGAGGAACAAAAGTGACTGACTCTTCAGCCAGAAAGACTGAAGTAAACAGACTTCTTGGCTTCCCCAGGGCAATCCCTGCTCCCTCCTGAAGACCCCAACAGATACCCACACTTCAATGCCATAGTTACCCTACTTGTTTCCTATGCCCAGTCTCCTCTCTGGCCTCTGTAGCATGGTGTCTGGAATCAGCTATCACAGATGTTGAATTCCAGCTGGACTATTTGGTCACTCAGGCTCTTATTCTATAAACTGGGGATAATAGTTTCCCCTCTGTTCTTGTAAGTGGTTAATTGAAGTATCCACATAGTGCTTGGCCCTTGTGGCAGAACTCAATACACAGTAGAGCACTTCCCCCTTCCCCTGGCCACTTCCACCTTTCCCCCTAGACCTAGCCTCATAAAAATGGCAGCTTGCCTTCACTAATTACTTAGAACTACCCAGGCATCAGTCTTAAAGGTGTTATATGAAATCATCTATTCTTCACAATAATCCTGTGTAGGTATTGATATTATTCCTGTTGTACATATGAAGAAACCAAAGCACAGAGAGGTTATATAACTCTTCCAAGACCACACAGCTAGTAAATACGAGATCTGGGATTTCAAGCCAAGGAATTCTGGCTCAGTGATCATACACCATTGCCCGCCATATTTCCGCAGCACTTCTGGCTTCCTTGCCAGTGACCCAGGCTGGGGAGGGGTGCCCAGCAGCAGGGGGTAGACACAGCTGAGGAAACAAAGCTGCTGCAGGGAGCCAGCATTTAGTCAGTGGCTGACTTGCAGGTCCTACTGGGTGGCCCCAGGACAGAGTAGACCAACAGGCAGAGAGCTGGGATCAGAACAGCTCAGGGGTGAGGATTCCCATGTATTCAGCATTCCTGGGGAAGAAAGCAGCCTTCTGCCCAGGAAGCAGATAGACTGAACCCCACACTGACTAAACTGCCCTTTCGTAGGTAATTCCTTACTGTTCCAAATCCATTCCTTTACTCTCATCCCCATCCTGGAGAGAGAGGGGTCTGGACCAGAGGGAGCCCAGCCAGTGTCTGAGGGGGGTTGCACCTGCCTTCCTCCTGCCTCACTTCCCCCTCCCATACCCCACCCTGCTCCCATGCTCAGTGAAGACCAGGTAACAGCTCTGAGGCCTTTGCTCTGAAGCAAACAGAACCGTCCCATTGTTCACTGGGAGGTAGGGGAGACATTCTCTAATCCCCTCCTGCCTTAGAAGTAACGAAATTTCCATTCTTCTCCAGAAGGGAAAACTACAGGAAGAAACTAGATGCCCTCCTCCACAATCCCAGCAGATCCAGAGCAGGACTGGGGTAAAGCTCAGATTCTGGTCTCCATTCTGCCTGCCTATGGAGTGGGATCACGCTGGTCTGTCTTCCACCCTTTAGTGGCTCAGAAGAGCAGGCCTGGCCCGGGGGGGGGGGGGGCGGGGGGGGGGGGGGGGCTGAGGTTCTGAACACCAATCCTCATGCGTGTAGGGGTGTGGTTTCCCCACATCCAGGCAATTCTTGGGCACCAGCTGGGTGTCCTACCATTCAGCTCAACTCTGACACTACGCCCCTGGAGATAGCATCAGATTCCATAGATTAAAGGCTCCATCCTCCAAGACTGCCCCTTCACACTTCACACGCCAGCCACAAACCCAGGCTGTCACCTGTGCTTCCTACACACTGGCTATAGATTAGAGGTAACAGTGACCCCCTCCTTGGGCTCAATTAATTTGCTAGAAGGGCTCACAGAACTCAGAGAAACATTTAACTTATTACATTGTTACTAGTGACCAAGGCATGAGAGCCCCTGGCTCTGGAGGCCCCAAAGGTTTGTCCACTCTCAGCTGACAAAATCTAGAGAGACAAGTGCTGGTCAAATAAGAACGTTTATTCCAGTAAGACCCACATCAGGAAGACAGTGGACTAACACCCCAAGAACTGTCTTCAAGATGCTGAGAATACTTCTAAGTTTATGTAGGGAATATATGGAACAAAGATTGGTGGGTATATGCAGCTAAACAGCAAAGGTCGGGTTGATCACTGTCATGGGGTGAATTATGGGGGGTACGGTGGCATCAGAACAGTCATTATTGCTTGGGGGGTTAGTTTTGGTGCCCATTACACGATGTTTTGCCTGCTGGGTCCCTTGCTGAAGTTAACAGATAAGCAGGAGGGAAAAAAATAAGCGATTAAGAGGAACAGGTTAAAGGCAAATGGAGTCAGTCAGGGCAATGACTGGGTCCTCCTTTGAATCCCCATGTCAAGTCACCATTCCATTTCAACGGAAGGAGAAGGGATGACGGTCATGTCTTCTGTAAACTACTTCCTGCTGATCAGGGATGACGTAGGGATGTCGGGATGGAAGACTTTGACAGGGTAGGAGACCTTTGTTTCTTGGGTTCCTTCTGAGATGGACAGCAATCTTCCATGGGGGTTCTCACCCACTTACACGTTGTGAGTCCTGACAAAAGTCGCTGTCTGGAGGTGCCTTCCTAATGCAGGTGTGATGAATCCGTGGCTTGACGCCTGCAAGTTTTGAAGTAGGGCTAGTTAGCATCTCGTGAGGACCTGTCCATTTTTCAGTTAACTGATCTTCTGGTCCTTGGTTCTTCCAAGGTCCTTGGTTCTTTAGTAGGACCCACTCTCCTGGCTGAAAAAGGGGGCAGTGTCTGCTCAGGAAATGGTTTGATCTTAGAAAAGACGAACTCGTGTGTAGATGTCAAAATTTGATTCAGCTGCTGCACATATTATTTAATTCTGTTTTCATGTTCTAGAAAGGGGAAAACACCCCTTTTACTCAAGTCGAAAGGGTTTCGCATATATCGTCTCATAAGGGCTCAGTGGGAGCCCTACTTCCAGAGGCCACCCTTATACAGAGGATGGCAACAAGAAGTGGCTTTTCCCAAGTCAGGCCAGTCTCTTGGCACATTTTAGCAAGGGCTTTCTTTAAAGTATGGTTCATTTTTTTCTGTTTTACCTGTTGATGAGGTGGAGGGGAATGATTCCTAACCACAAATTGTTTAAGAAGTACTATTCTACATAATGTCATTGCACATAGCACATTGCATTTTATCTGTTTACGTCTCTCTTTCATACTAAGCTGTGGACTGAGGGCAAGTAGGGAGACTTCATATTTCTTCATCTTTCAATTCCCATTGTGTAGCTTCTGACCTGACAGAGTAGACAATAATAAACTGAATTAATATGTAGGCCCATGCTGGATCACCTAGGACTACGCACGGTGAACATAAGACCAAGGCCTTTGTCCTACTGGACCAGAAACGCTCTAACCCAAATCCCCTTTGTCCAAAGTCAGAATCAGTTCCAGAACTTGGGGAGAGGTTGGGATGACAGATGAGATTGTTACATGCTGCCTTCTTCAAAGGACCAGAGCTACATGTTGATACGACAAGGCTGAATTCCTTTTCTCAGTAAGACTTCATCTTAGTAGCATCCTAGAGAGGGGAGAGCCAAGTGGGAAGTCTATGAGGTTTTGGAGTCTGGGTTAAGGCAATTCAGCAGGGTTTTTTTGTTTCTGGTTTGTTTTTAAAAGTTTATTTATTTATTTTGAGAGGGCACACATGCGAGTGGGGGAGGAGCAGAGAGAAAGAATCCCAAGCAGGCTCCTCGAGGTCACCACACACTGTGAGATCATGACCTGAGCCAAAATCAAGAGCTGGACTCTTAACCGACTGAGCCACCGAAGCACCCCCAACAGTTCTTTTAATAAAGCATTTGATTAGGAACACAATATGATAATTTAAGATTGGTGTCCATAGCAAGGAGAGCATTTTTTTTTTTTCAATGTTTATTTATTTTTGGGACAGAGAGAGACAGAGCATGAACGGGGGAGGGGCAGAGTGAGAGGGAGACACAGAATCGGAAACAGGCTCCAGGCTCCGAGCCATCAGCCCGGAGCCTGACGCGGGGCTCGAACTCACGGACCGCGAGATCGTGACCTGGCTGAAGTCGGACGCTTAACCGACTGCGCCACCCAGGCGCCCCGTGGAGAGCATTTTTAAGGTAAGAGGTTCAAAAAATCTTGGGAATTAAAATTGTCATTTGATTGAACAATTTAATGATCATTTAAATATTTTTTTTGGGGGGGGCACCTGGATGGCTCAGTCAGTTGAACATCCAATTCTTGATTTCAGCTCAGGTCATGATCTCATGGTTCATGAGATCGAGCACTGCTTTGGGCTCTGTGGACAGCAAGAAGCCCACTTGGGATTCTCTCTCTCATCTCTCTCTCTCTCTCTCTCTGCCCCTTCTCCCATTCATGCTCTTTCTCTCACAATAAATAAGTAAATAAACTTTAAAAAATAGGTTTTTTTAAAACTTTGAGGAATAAATTATTTCAACTTTTATCTTCTGGGCCAGTTTCCTGAAATAGTTAATGTATATTGATGAAGACAGTGGAATGGGAATATCATATTAATGCAGATAGTGGCTGTGTGGGTGTAGAAGGTTTCAACTCTCAGGGGTCAGGTGGCCCAACTGAGGGAGAAGAGAGCCGGGGAGGTTCAGAGCTGATGTGCCCAGACACCTATCAGGTTCTCATCAGGATGCTATAAAATAATCCTGCAACAGGAAACTGTCATCCCTCATAATATGATTGATTTTTAGTCACTGGTCCCATTAGAAGCCATTTGGTCTTTCTCTTCCACCTTCCATCTCCCTCTGATGCTTGACTCCATCATTAGGCTGGAATAACTGCTTAAAATCTTCTCACCCAGAGCCTGCCATGGTTTGTGTGAGCATTTGCCAGTGGGCAAGTCACATATGACTGCACTGGTGACCTTTTCCATGCCCCTCCTGGTCTGTGTGCAGGCTGGAAGCAGGAGGCCTGCCCTGAAGCTTCCGAAGTGATTATGCTATTGCAGACATCAGGCAAAATGAGCAAGCCCCGCAGGGGTGAGTACTGATGTGTGGTAGAAAGGTCAAGTAATGCAGCACACAGCCTCTGCTGGAGAGACACAGACGCATCTGGCCCAGACAAGGAGACCTAATCTAATTTCCAAACAGGAAGAACACAGTTCCCTGGGATGAAACACCAGGGCTGATATGCCTAGAAGCTTATTGGGAATGGGAGGTAGGGGATGACTAACATTTACTGAGGGCCCGTACAGCAGTTTTTACACAGCATTTCATGGAAAAGCTTTGCATATACACAATCTTTATCAATAGAATAGTATTTTCAATATCCTAGGAAAGAACTCGGTTTATAGGAAATCTATAGCAAACTTTCTCTCTGAAATGAGGGAAGCATTCTCTGTTTGTTTGTTTTTAATCCAGCTGCCCTCTCTTTGATATTATCCAAATGAAGGTACCGGTCGGCAAGGTCGGCAATTTCTCCTGGACGTGTGCTACCCAGTAGGTGAGGTGGGAGCTGACCTCCCCCCAGCCTCAGCCACATCAACAATCCTCTCATCTCATTTGTTAATTGTGAATAAAATAAAAAGATCTGAAGGAATGAAAAGCCCATTCTTTCTGGAACCTACATCCCATCAAGTGCCACTCTGTGATACATATTTACTCATTTAGAATTGAGAATGAGGGGTTACTTAAAAAAAATAAATATTTGGGGCGCCTGGCTGGCTCAGTCAGTAGAGCATGGGACTCTTGCTCTTTGGGTCATGAGTTCAAGCCCCACGATGGGCATAGAGTTTACTTTTAAAAAAAAATGTAGAATTGGAAATAAGGGAAGCCTTCTTTCCTTCCTTCACTCATTGTAGCTGTCACCTGCTTTTAGGACTCTGATCTCTCTGGTTCTCCTCCTTCAGACCTCCAACTCAGGCTTCTCTTTTTGCTTTGTTTTTGTTTAAAATGGAAAGTTTATTTGCTCAGTACACCAAATAGGATGCAAGGACGGTCATGACAAATATACAGAAACATGCAGATCAAAATAAAACTATAGTTTAAACGAAGGGAAACATATTAAAATGTTATGACAACATATTCCCAAGAGTTTTTTTTTTCTTCAGTTAATTTAACTATACATTTCAATAAAATAAAAGGTAATGGATTAAGGGGAAGTTAGCTTGTGAGTTTTTCTTAAAAATAAAACTCCAACTCTATCAATCCATGCCAGTTAAACACTATAGCTAAAATTTGCAAATAATGCAAAAGGAGATGAAGGAGTTATTTACCTTTTGTGCTTGAATAATCCAGAGGAAAATGGTTACCACAACTACAGCAGGCAAACCGGTAAGACTGACCAAACTAGAACACAGCGTTGTACTAAATTTCAGTCTCAAATCCTGCTAAATGCTCATCATTAGTATGGCACATTTTGATCCATGATATGGTTTAATACCTAGACAGATCCCAATCTGTCTAGGAAGCACATAGATATTACTGTTGCTTTGTTTGTTTTTAAATATATATACATATTTAAAAAGCCAGGTATACTTCCACATACAAAGGCAGGTTTTCCCCAGGAGGAATTTACAGGCAGTAGTCTGGGGTGCAACATGAGGCTGGGTCATGTTGCAACACCATGAGGTGCTGGGTCAAACTGAAGGAAGGAGTATTTTATCTTTTTTATTTTGTTTTATTTTTTGAAATGTTTATTTTTGAGAGACAGAGAGAGCACGCACATCAATGGGGGAGGAGCAGAGAGAGAGGGGAACAGAGGATCAGAAGCAGGCTCTGGGCTAACAGCAGAGATCGTGAGGTCATGACCTGAGTGGAAGTCAGATGCTCAACCAAATGAGCCACTCAGGCGCCCAAGGAAGGAGTATTTTAAAGTGTCATCTAATTCCATGAGAGCAGCCTGGTTCCCACAACGATAACAGTAACTGGGAGCACTAAAAATGGTAACCACATTCTAATCATGACACCAATTGTATCCCTCCATTACAAGCTGGTGAGATCGAGAAGCCAGTGTGAGGCCATTCCCATGGTTAAATGTTTCAGAAAAGTCTTATCCACATGTGTAGCCAGCACCACATGGTGAAATACCCCACCCACCACAATCATCTGGATCTGACCACTACACATCACACACTGGGCCCTCATGTGGAACTTCCTGTAAAGGATCCAAGTCTCTTATATGATCCAGCACATCTAGGGATGGAGAGAGGCCACTGTGGAGGCAGAATATCTGTCCATCTACTAAAGTTGTAAGTAGAAGATAATCAGATAGATCTGTAACATATTTCCAAACATCGGCATTTCTATACTTTCACAGACATGCATTATAAAAGCCATAGACTTGGGTAATTTCGCAGCTTTCGTGGTTTCCTTTCAATATTGTAATGTGTTCTGAGTAATACGCCTTTAAGGCCACAAGGAGAGTCACAGTCTCCACTGAATAATAGCCTCTGTCTACACAGTCGCCCATGAACAGACAGTTTGTACCTGGTGATTTTCCACCAGTTCTGCAGAGTTCAGTAAGCTCAAGAAATTGACCATGCACATCTCCGACACGGTACCTCTTGCACATTTTATTCTTTTGTTAAAATTTCCTTAGCCTTTTTGCACAGCATCTGTACTTGGTTCTGTTAAGCTGTTTACACACATGCAGCTCTTTGGTGAATGCCTAGCTGTCCATGGCTGCCTGAACCCCTTCCCCCCTGTTTCCTTCCCCCTACCCACCCCCCAACCCTGAGTGCCCCATCGCTGCCACCAGCTCCTGGGGAGGTGGGGGGGTGGTGGTGAGGAAGGAGTCTCAGAGCATTTACCCCACCCAAGGCCAGCTGGGGGGAGGGGTGCTAGCCCACCCAGACCTGCCCTGTTGCTTCTGTGTCCACCTCCTGGGAGGGAGTGAGTGAAGGGTGTAGGGAGGTCAGGATGACTTTGGCCCAGGTCTTTCACTAACCACCAGGTGTCTTCCCACCACCCCCTCACCCCCACCCCCACCAGCCTCTACCCATAGGCTCCTCTTTTTTTAAGTTCTTTTTAAAGGCTTCATTCTCTGGCCAACACAAACATGAAAAGATGCTCAACATCACTCATCATCAGGGAAATGCAAGTCAAAACTATGATGAGATATCACCTCCCACCTATCAGAATGGCTAAAATCAACAACACAAGAAATAAGTATCGGTGAGGATGCAGAGAAAAAGGAACCCTCCTGCACTCTTGGTGGGAATGCAAACTGGTGCAGCCACTGTAGGAAACAGCATGGAGGCTCCTCAAAACATTAAAAATAGTTGATCCAGTAATTGCACTACTGGGCATTTACTGAAGAAATACAAGAACACTAATTCAAAGGGATACGTGCACCCCTATGTTTACTGTGGCACTATCTACAATAGTCAAATTATGAAAGCAGCCCAAGTGCCCATCAATTGATGAATGGATAAAGATGTGGTGAATATATATATAATAGAATATTACTGAACCATAAAAAAGAATGAAATCTTGCTATTTGCAATAACATGGATGGAGCTAGAGAGTAAAATGCTAAGCAAAGTCAGTGAGAGAAAGACCAATGCCATATGAGTTTACTCATCTGTGGAATTTAAGAAATAAAACAAATGAAGAAAGGAAGGATAAGAGAGACACAAGCTAAGAAAGACACTCTTAACCCTGGAGAATAAACTGATGGTTACCAGAAGGGAGGGGGGGGATGGGGATGGGTCAAATAGGTGAAGGGGATTAAGGAGGGCACTTGTGGAGATGAGCACTGGATAATGTATAGAATTGTCAAGTCACTATAGTGCACACCTGAAATATAACACTGTCAACCACACTGGAATTAAAATTTAATACTTAAAAAAAAAAAAGGTTTCATCCTCAACGCTTTTCCCCTTTCTCCTCAGAATCCTCAGGACTCCAATGTTACTTTCATCCAAATCATTTCCACTCCTAACACCTTTTCCTGACCCACCTGGCTTTGGGTAACGACTATGCTGGAGTGCCTGACACCCTATGCTATTGACTGTGTCCAACACCCTGATCCAGGCACCTGCCTGAATTCCTTCTGATCTCAGGGCATGCAACTCTAAACAAGGGCTCCCCACTGCCTACAGAATTTCTCTAAACTCTAGCCCTGGATTCAAGATCCGGTTTGGTCTGCCTTCCAAACAGCCATCACTACCCTGCTTGACATACCCTCTAGCTCGACACCACCTCTATGCTTTTCTGGCCTCTGAGAACTTGCTTACAATGTTTTGTCTGCTATTACCCAAGAAATCTTTTCGTGCCCAATTTCTGCACGTTCAGATCTCACCCAGGGTTCTCATTTAGTTCTTTAGGTTTGAAGTAGCAAAACACACGGAAGTAAGTAAATCCCAAAAGGACATCTCCAGTGGGTGTGATATCCTGGAGGTCAATACATGGCACGTATCACTACCTCGGAGGAAAATCCCATTATACAGTAACTGCTGGTAACAGAAAAAAATACATGAAGAGTCACCTATTCCAAGAAGATAGAAAAACAATAAAATAAACCCAAAGAAAGTAAAATAAGGATAGCAGTAAAATTAAAATCAGAAATCAATGATTACAAAAACAAAAAATGAGTTTATAAGTCAAAAAGCTGAATCGCTGAACATACGGGTGTGCTAGCTAGCTTTACAGAAGAAACGGAAAAGAACACAAAAACACAAAATTAAGATAAAGGGAAACTTGTTAGCGGAAATACAGATAAGTAGGAGACATTATATACCACTATAACTTAATACATTTGGAAGTCTGAACGAAATTGATGATCTTTCATGAAACTACATATTCCCAAAACTGGGTTGGAAACACATGGAAACCTTAAACAATAACACGTAGAAATAAACACAATTCTCCTCCAATCAGCCCCAGATCATTTCACATGTGAACCTTTCAAATACTGAATGAACAGATTTTTTGATGCTGTTTAAACTATTCAAGAGCACAGAAAAGTAAAGGAAATACCTTGACTCATTTTACAAAACTGACAAATGACTGATCTGAGAACCTAATAAAGACAAAACTGCAGACAATTTTACTTGTAAAGTGAGTTGAAAAAGTTTAAGAATATACACACACAAACCACATATAAATTGTATATATCAAATCAAGCCAGCCGTACATTAAATAACACACCAAGACCAAGTAAAGTTCATTTCAGGAATCAAGGAATCAAGGATGGTCTCATATTAAGAAATTTAGTAATATAAATTAATCTTAAGTAAGTCAGAGACTTTACTTAATCAAAAATGCATTCATTGGGGTGCCTGAGTGGCTCAGTTGGTTAAGCATCTGACTTCGGCTCAGGTCATGATCTCACAGTCCGTGAGTTCGAGCCCCGCGTCAGGCTCTGTGCTGACAGCTCAGAGCCTGGAGCCCGTTTCAGATTCTGTGTCTCCCTCTCTCTCTGCCCCTCCCCTGTTCATGCTCTGTCTCTGTCTCAAAAATAAATAAACGTTAAAAAAAATTTAAAAAAAATGCATTCATTAAGATTTGTACACCTATTCCTCCTTATAAGCTTCTTAATAAAATGAAAATAGAGGTTCTCGGCTGGCTCTGTCAGCAGAGCATGTGACTCTCGATCTCGCGGTTGTGAGTTGCAGCCCCACATTGGCTGTAGAGATTACTTAAAAATAAAATCTTTAGGAGGACCTGGATGGCTCAGTCGGTTGAGCGTCCAACTTTGGCTCAGGTCATGATCTCGCGGTCTGTGAGTTCGAGGCCTGTGTCAGGCTCTGTGCTGACAGCTCAGAGCCTGGAGCCTGCTTCGGATTCTGTGTCTCCCTCTCTCTCTGCCCCTCCCCCGCTCATACTCTGTCTCTGTCAAAAATAAAATAACATTAAAAAAAATTATTATAAAAAAAAATAAAATCTTTAAGGGGTGCCTGGGTGGCCGAGTGTCTGACTCTTGATTTCAGCTAAGATTGAGATCCATTGAGATCCCCAGGTTGTGAGATAGAGTCCTGTGTCAGGCTCTGCACTGAACGTGGAGACTACTTGAGACTCATTCTCTCTCTCTCTCTCTCTCTCTCTCTCTCTCTCCTCCCCCCGTCTCTCTCCTAAATAATAAACAAAATCTTTCCAAAAAAAAAAAAAAAAAGAAAATGAAAGGTATTCCTTTATCTTAGTGAAAGTATTTCTCAAAACCAAAGCCAGGATGTGTTTAAAATGCTAAAACACCAGAAACATTTCTGATCAAGTCAGATTCAACAGAGGGCCTAATACTAACAGTGTTATTGAATATTATTCTAGAAGCTCCTGCCAATAGAAAAGGACTGAATTAAAATGTGTAATTAATAGAAAGGAGGTTGCAAAATCATCATTATTTACAAAGCATATGATTGCACATCAAAAAAACAAAAACAAAAACAAAACACCAGCTTAAGCCTACTAGAAAAATAAAAGTGAGCAAAGAGATTATTTTAAAAATTAACAAAGTGGCACCTGGGTAGTTCAGTTGGTTGGGTGCCTAACTCTTGATTTCAGCTCAGGTTATGATGAGCCCTGCATCAGGCTCCTCGCTAATAGCATGGAGCCTGCTTGGTATCCTCTCTCTCCATCTTCCCCTCCCTTGCTCGTGCTCTTTCTCTCAAAATAAATAAACTTAAAAAAAAAAAAAAAAGAACCTGAGCAAAGGCAACCAAATGGAGTTGCCCCAAATGGAGACCTCCACAAAGTCATATAACAACAAAGTTCTTGAATAAGTAGGATATATGTGAAGAACTCCAATGCCATTAAGTACAATTCACATACTTAAATGGGAGAACTCCCTCCTAAAGTAAAGCTACTAGAAAAATCTAAAAGAGATGTTAAAATAAATACACTTCAGATATTTGAAGGAAGAAAGAATAGCAGAATTAACCATAAATAGGACGTGGGTGATTCTCTTACCAGCCATGACTCAAGCCATTAAGGTTTCCAGCCTCACCTGCTCTGCCAGAATCTGTTCTCTGTGACTGCCTCCTCTGGCACACAAAGGGAACAACAGGCTGCAGTGACTACTTGAAGCCAATCTGATTTTTGTTTCTACACCTAGCTCCAAGAGACAGACTCAAGGCTAGGGAGGAGAGAAAGGCAGCAACACAGGGAAGCCTAGGGAGAAGATGATCACATGGGGGCAGGGACAAGTCACTGCCCAAGAAAAGTAAGCACTTCCCCAAACACCTTTTAAGACACTTAAAATTTTTTCATGTGGAATATAAAGAAATCAGGTGGGGAGTGTAGTTAAAAGTGTGGACACTTCATTTTGAGGACCCACTGTTTTTTAAGGGCTTGTCTAGGAAACGGGTAGCTTATTAGACCCCTCTTGGCTGGCAGGCTTTTGGTGAGCCAATGGACTATTACCTGCTATCTCAGCCATGTGCCACCTTGGGACCAATCCTTACCTAAGTCAGCATTTAAAAAGCTACAGCCGGGGTGCCTGGATGGTGGCTCAGGTCATGATCTTGTAGTTTGTGGGTTCAGGCCCATGTTGGGATCTGTGCTGACAGCTCAGAGCCTGGAGCCTGCTTCAGATTCTGTGTTTCCCTCTCTCTCAAGAATAAATAAACATTAAAAAAAATAAAAATAATTAAAAAAAAAAAAGGCTACAGCCAAGGGGCACCTGGCTGGGTCAGTCAGTAGAGAATGTGACTCTTGATCTGTGGGGGTTGTGAGTTCTGGCCCCACGTCGGGGGTAAAAGTTACTTTAGAAAAAAAAAAAAAAAAGAAAAAAGCTCCAGTCAAGCACCCTGCTGTCTACAAGGGACCATCAGTCTTCCAGGTTTCGCCAATGTGGTCTTTCAATTGCCTGTCTCCAGGCTGGGGCTGAAGAGAGCTTCCTGGAGGAGGTGATACTAACTGCTAAGTGGAAGGAATTTCCAGGTGACAATGGGGAGGAGGGCTCTGAAGTTCCCGGGAGCAGCCTATGGACAAGGCAAAGGAAGAGTGCAATGTGTTCTTAGAGCTGCCAGTCCAGAGAGGCTGGATGGGGAAGTGTAATGAGAGAAGACAGAAACCAGTGACAATCTCTTTAAAATCTTTGTTGCCTTGATTTAATTTTTTAAACCTTTATTTATTATTGAGACACAGAGAAACAGAGCATGAACAGGGGAGGGGCAGAGAGAGGAGGAGACACAGAATCCAAAGCAGGTTCCAGGCTCAGTTAGCACAGAGCCCAACGAATTCACAAACCGTGAGATCATGACCTGACGCTCAACTGACTGAGCCACCCAGGCGCCCCTACCTTGAATTAATTTTTAAACTTGTTTTCACTGTCTTTTGAGCACACACAGCTTTTTAAATTAAAAATTTCCTAATTAGAATATAAACTCTTGAATGGCAGAGAGTTTGACATATATCTTTCCTCCCAGCAGAGTCCTATCTTCATCTGGAGAGACCTACTGCCAGATGACAATGCTCAAATCCAGAATCCCTGGAAGCATCAACAGGCAATGATGATTAAAACCCCTAAAGACCCATAAGCTTTCTGCCCTGGTGCACCTAGGCTCTGCTTGGAACACAGATTCTTCTGTTCCTAAACCCCTTAGCAGAGGTGGGAGGGGCTCTGGTGCTGGAGGGGCAGGACCACACCCTCCTTACTCTGGGTGAGACAGCAAGGATCTTGCTTTTGAGCCTCACTTCTTTCTTTCTTTAATTGTTCTTTATTGTTGTTGGAGTCTTTTCTTAAAGTTTATTTTATTCTGAAAGAGAGAGAGAGAGAGAGAGAGAGAGAGAGAGAGAGAGAGAGAGAGAAATGTGAGCAGGGGAGGAGCAGAGAGGAGGCTCCACCCTGTCAGCCCAAAGCCCAACAAGGGGCTCAAAACTACAAACTGTGAGATTATGACCTGAGCCGAAATCAAGAGTCAGATGGTCAACTGACTCAGCCACCCAGGCGCCCTGAGACTCACTACTTGCATCAAGTTGTTGCTATGTTAACTTTTTAACAGTTTGCTTGCAAAGTTAATAATTTTTCAAGTAATGGATCAGGGGGAGGGGGTCCACATGTTCCCAGGAACAATTTAATTTCATGTTTTAATTTGGAACCAATAAGAAAAAAAAAGCCTAATATAAGCATCTTCTAGGTTTCTGCCTCAGTATGAGAGCTGCTTCTGTCTTGGCATGCTGGGGGAAGGCAGGCTCCCCAGTAGGTTTGAAGAGAAATACCATGTGAGAATCAGGTCTCCTAAAGACAGGCAGAATTCTAGAGAGCCTGTTCTGGAGTGGGTAGGACGACGGTAATCATGCTGTGAACAACTATTAAATTCCAAAAGAACAACTTTGTAGATATGGCTATATTAATGTTTTTCATTTCACTGGCTTTGCAGCTTTGTAATTCAGATATAAGTCTGTCTCCATTTCCTACTTGTAGAAGAGCCTTAAACCGAAGGAGTTTAATGTGCACAAAGCCCAATGTAAGTAATTAGGTAACAGAAACTTTTGTAACAGAATTTTTTTTCTTTAGAAGTCAGGCAAATCTGTGAGGCTTTGGACTTCAAGGAGGGATGGTGCTGCTGCTGGGACCTCGTGCAATCTGTCAGTTTCAGGGCCTGAGTGGGGACAGTGTGTCCCCATATACAGCTGAGGCGGTAGGCTGCCAACAGTTATCTCCAGGACAGGCTATTACAAATGTTACCACTAAAGACATTTTGGTTAGCCCTCCCACTGTTCTATGCAATAGGGAGACTCGATAACTTTGCCTCTCTGATTTGCAAATCCAGATTTTGTTCGGAGAGCATGTTAGAATGGAAGAAAAAAGATGGCTGCTGATCTCATTAACTGCAGGTGGGACAGGGCAGTTTTTTCCAGATGAACTGTACTCAGAAGATTCATACGTTTCAGGAAATCATGCACCCATTGAAAAAGAAGACTAAAATCACGAAAGCAGGCAAGAAATTTCAGGTAAGTGATTCAGGTCGCTATCTTTATAGTACCCACATGAATGTTCAAAGTATAACAGGTTCTCTGGAGTAGGTAAGAGTGCTGTTTATTGAGTAATCTCTACAGTCATTGTGGGACTCCAACTTATGACCCTGAGATCAAGAGTCACATGCTCTTCTGACTGAGCCAGCCAGGGGCCCCTGGGGATACCTGCTTATTTAGATGTTGGTCTATTTATAGTTCTGATGAAAACTGGAGATCATCTAGGCTTGCTTGAAACTTCAACTTTGTGCCTGTAAAGGTTACAGTAGTCTTTTATGTTTCAAATGTATTATCTAGTACTCTTGCTTACTCTTTTTTTTTTTAATTTAATGTTTGTTTATTTTTGAGAGATGGAGACAGCGTGAGCAGGCAAGGGGCAGAGAGAGAGGGAGACACAGAATCCGAAGCAGGCTCCAGGCTGTCAGCACAGAGCCCGACGCGGGTCTCAAATTCACAAACCAAGAGATCATGACCTGAGCGGAAGTCGGAAGCTCAACCAACTGAGCCACCCAGGCGCCTTATTGCTTACTCTACTCTTTAAACCTTACAGTATGCTGTAAGGATTAATGATCTTGTTACCAAACAAGAAAGAAAATTTCACAAGGGTTTTCCACGTCTGAATTGTTATATTATCTCAAAAGTTTAAATAAGATGATCTACCTCCATTGTTCTTCTAACTGTCCAGTATATTACAATTCCACTGGTGTGCTTGGGAGGGTGAATAATTCTTTGGACTTTTTGCTAGAGTTATGGTGTCATCATGATTAAGTGGTGAACAGCAGAGAGTGATAAGCTTCAAGTGATAATGTCGTTATTTTTTTTGCTATGTCTTTAGCTTTGATGATTAAAAAACGAATTCTGTGTAAAACCAAAAGTGATAAAGAAGAGAAACAGAGAAGGAAAAGTCATGCAGTATCTTAATCAAGACTGGGCAACACTGGAGTAGTAAATCTGTTTAGCAGTTCAAGGTCCCAAGGTTTTTGTATTTCCTTTGAAGAACTTGAGCTGACACAATGTGTGGCTTTGACATCATGGACCAAAATACTCCTTTACCTTGGGATGGCAGGTGCAGCAAATCTGCATGACTCCTCAAAAAACTTCCCTGAATCTGGAAATCATCAGCTTCAACTACAAAGTTTGGCCTTGGCCTTCAAAGTGAAAACCTTGAAAGAAAGGACTGTATGAAGAATCCAGCCTGCACAGTTGGTAAGAATGCTCCATAGTGCATCACCTGGATGCATTCTGTTGCTTCTAACTCTGTGTTGGTTGAACTTTCTGTCCTTTCCTTTATATTAATCATTTTCTTTTTAAGGAGAGAAAGAGTGTGTGAGTGGGGTAGAGGGGCAGAGGGAGGGAGCGAGAGAGAGAATCTTAAGTAGGCTCTATACTCAGCATGGAGCCTGATGCAGGACTTGATCCCACAACCCTGAGGTCATAACCTGAGCCAAAATCAAGAGTCATGCTCAACTGATTAAGCCACCTAGGAGACCCCCCCCAATTATTTTTGAGGCATAATTGACATATAACACTTGTAGAAGTTTAAGGTATACATCATTTTGCCCCCTTTTTTTTTTAATGATTATTTTGAGAGAGAGACAGAGCATTAGTGGGGGAAGGGCAGAGACAGAGGGAGACACAGAATCTGAAGCAGGCTCCAGGCTCTGAGCTGTCAGCACAGAGCCTGACGTGGGGCTCAAACTCATGAGCCGAGCAGTGAGATCATGACCTGAGCTGAAGTCGGATGCTCAACCGACTGAGCTACCCAGACGCTCCTATTTTGTCCGCTTAATCTTAAAACTTATACCTTTGTTTCTATTCTTTACCTCTGACTAAAGGTAAAAATAATTTTTCTGTACTTAATTTGTATCTTGTTTAATCAGGTCTTCTTCTTCCCCCTAAGTTTTAGCTACCTCCTTCTTTATCCTAGGATCTTCTCCTTTAATTCCATTTTTAAAAAATTCACCACCAAAGTCTCTGAGCATAGTTTTGATCAGGACATTCCCCTAAATGTAACCCTTCAAAAGCTCCCAGGTTTCAGTAAATCAGAATGGCTCACCTCTAACTCTAGAGCAAAAATACAAAGGGAGGCCCACACATCCTACCTGTGAACATTTAAAATTATAAGCCTAGCAAAGTACTACAAACATGCCTTCATAAGGACATAGCATGCCACGTTCTAGTTCAGAATTCTCAGGCCTGTCCGAGTTCCATACCAGGTCGTTGGACAGGAGAATCACCTCTGGGCCACTGCCAAAAGCCTCCTCCTACCTGCTGCGCATTCTTTGGAGGGTTTGGAGGGTTCTTATTATATACAGGTGGACATCCAGACTCATCCCCACCTCTCCCCAAACAACCGCACTCCATCAGTCCATGCCCAGCTTTAGGGCCCAAGCATATGCATACCGGCTATCTGTTTTTAGGTTAGGTAGGTAAGAGGTGCTAGAAAACCCTAGTATAGGGCTCCAAGCTGTTTAGCCAGGAAATTCGGGGAGCTTGGCTAGAAGGTAGGGGGAGGGGGAAGGCTCTCTGAGCAGGCTCCTCCCTTAGCTTCTTGGACTCCTTTTGTGGGATGGGGTGAAGGGAGGGTCCCCACCGCACAGGGATTAGAATTAGGGGGAGTTTAAGGGCAGTGGTGGCCTCAAAATTTGTTTGTAAACACACTAGGTCCTCTCCACACTTCTTCCCTAGAGAACTGTCTTCTCCAGCTCTGCTCTAAACACAAACTAAAGTGAAACCCAGAAGAGCAAGGAGACATAAATATAACCCTAAAGTGAAATAGAAAATGAGTAAAAGAAGGGAATTAAACTACATTAAGAATAAGAAAAAGGTAAATATTGGTAAAAGAAATGAAACAAAAAAATTAAAGTTTATTTGAGAGAGTGCATATGCACAAGTGGGTGAGAGGCAGAGAGAGGAAGAGAATCCCAAGCAGACTGACAGCACAGAGCTCCGTGCAGAGCCCAACGCGGGGCTCGATCCCACGAACCGTGAGATCATGACCTGAACCAAAACCAAGAGTAGGTCAACCAACTGAGTAGCCCTCAACCAACTGAGGCACCTAGGCACCCCAAAACAAAAATTAATAAATTTTAGAAACCCTAAAGGAAATATGATGAAGGCTATTTAATGTAAATGAGACAAAGGCTAAAACCAACGGAAGTTAAAAACATGAAACTAGAGGAGATAAAAGATTTAGTGGGTAGAAAGAGGCCCAGTTCAGCAATGCAGGGAAATGTGAGAGAACAAGTCCTTAAAGATGTACACTTAAAAAAAAAATCACAAGCTACAAGTAGATAAATAGGTATGGAGCCTCATCATAATACCCCATGACATAATGCAACCAGGTTTGTATTCTCACTAGAATTTTGAAAGTTACATAGGTACCACTTTTTTCCTATTGTAATGTGTTTTCAATTACATCCTTTGTTGGCAGCCAGAGGTGAGCTGGCCCTTGGAGTTGAGACAGCTGAAACCGCGAACACGGTTTTTGAAAGGAATATGGATAATATTTAGCAAAAGCCATGAAATGACCATGCTCTTTGATCCACTCATTCCAGTCCTGCTAGACAGTCCTACGGCAGGAGTCCTATAGGGCTGAAAAAAGGGAATGTTCCAATCTTAAAAACTTCCAATTTTATGCTTATGCTGACTACAGAAGTAAAACCAAAATGTCCAAAGGCAGGAGAAAGATGTAACAAATGATGGTATATTTGTCTGAGGAATCATGCAGCAACTAAAATGATGATTACTAAGACTTTTAATGAAAAGATATCATTTAAGGGACACAAGCAGAAAATAAAAATCATTGTACTCTAAAATTGCACAAGGTATGCAAATCACCTTTTATTTTAATTTTTACAAATGTTCATTTTTTATTTTTGTATGAGAGAGACACAGAGCACAAACAGGGGAGGGGCAGAGAGAGAGAGGGAGACACAGAATCCAAAAGCAGGCTTCAGGCTCCAAGCTGTCAGCACAGAGCCCGATGCGGGGCTTGAACCCACAAACTGCGAGATCATGCCCTGAGCTGAAGTCTGGCATTTAACTGACAGAGCCACCCAGGTGCCCCTACAAATCACTTTTTAAAAAATCATTGCTCTAAGGGCGCCTGGAGCATCTGACTCTTGATTTGGCTCAGTCATTTCTTGGCTCAGTCGAAATCATGATCTCGCAGTTTGTGAGGTCAAGCCCCGTATTAGGCTCTGAGCTGACAGTGCAGAGTCTGCTTGGGATTCTCTCTCCCTCCCGTGTTCTCTCTCAAAATAAATAAACTTAAATAAAAACAAACAAACAAAAAACCCAAAACCAATGTTCTAACAGCTGTGATGTTTCAGTGATAAATGATGGGTAACTTCCCCTTCCTTCCCTTTCACAAGTAAGATGCAGGTACCCTCAGCTTATCACAGAATCCCAAGACCTCTAAATTGTCACCTTCTGATTCTGCTTCCCAGGCACTGTCCTTAGGCTTAGGAACATTTGTCATCCCTGTCTGGCTTGGAGGCTGCACTGTGCAGCTCAGAGAACTCTAAGGCAACAAATATCAAATTATTCACTTTTAGCAGCTTGAATTTATTCTTCAGACTTGAGTGGGGGATCTGCATGCACTGATCTGACCCTAAAAACTGGCAAAAGGAAAACATCACGTTCCTTATTAACCTTGAGCAAATTTACCAAGAAATTGTAACTTCTCCCCTCTAATTCCAAAACTGGCTGTGGCTGTTATCTATTATTTCTTGACTTCTTCCACGTCTCATCTTAAGTCTATTTCCTACGATGAACCTTCCAAGGCTTCTCAATCCCCTTTCTGCAGGTTCCCAGAAAACACAGTACACTTCCCCTTATATATAACTCACAATTCTTTCTTTAATGCCTGGCTTTCCCACTGAGACCACAAACTCTACACAGTCAGAGAATGTCTGTTTTAGCATAAAGATGTTCAGAATCTTGGTATTGAGTTGATATCTTCCCTTGTGAGAAGAGATGGTCATCTCAGTCTCTAACAGCCTGGCCTGTGCAGTCTGCCTGGGGGAGATTACCACATACTTCCAAAGAAAAACTAACAATGAAATAAAAGTCAAAAACGTGGATTTTTTTTAGAAGAGCTTTAGGCTTGAGCCACAAGGAAGCAATAGGAATTCTCTGCAGGAGTCCTCTTCAGTGCTGGGTTTTCCAGGCTGTTCTATCTACCTGGAAGCCCTTCTTTTTGTCTTTGCCCATCTAACTTCTAGGACCTTCAGGCTTAGTATGGGTATCACCTCCTTTAAGTCTTTGACTTCCCAGAATATGCAGATTTGCAGGGAGCAATTAGTTTCTGAGAATGGCTGGAAACCATTCAAGGTCTGTCGCAAAGAATTTGTTGATCCACTGGTACCTTCTAACTCTCTTCATATGCTAACCTTACAGAGACAAGGACAGGATGTGGGTAGGGATTTAGTCCCTAGGGTGTTCACACTTCTTTAAAAATCTGGAGGCAATTAGGAACATAAATGGTACAGCCACTATGTAACACAATACCAAACCTCCTGAAAAAATTAAAAATTACCATATGATCCAGCAAGTCCACTTCTGGGTATTTATCCATAAGAACTCAAAGCAGAATCTTAAGAGATATTTATACACTCATGTTCATTACAGCATTATTCACAATAGCCAAGAGGTATGAACAACCCAAATGTCCACGAACAGATGGATAAAGGAAATGTGGTTATACACACACAGTGGAATGTCACACAGCCTTAAAAAAAAATGAGATCCTATCACATGTTACAACATGGATGAATTTCGAGAATATTATACTAAGTAAGCCAGTCATCAAAGGACATATATTGATGATGTCACTCACGAGAGATCTAAAGTAGTCAAAATCAGGAGTGCCCTGGTGGCTTAGTCAGTTAAGTGGCTGACTTCGGCTCAGGTCATCGTCTCACAGTTTGTGAGTTCGAGCCCCGCGTTGGGCCCTGTGCTGACAGCTCAGAGCCTGGAGCCTGCTTCAGATTTTGTGTCTCCCTCTCTCTCTGCCCCTCCCCCACTTGCACTTGGTCTCTAAAAAATAAAAGAATAAAAATTAAAAAAAAAGTAGTCAAATCATAAAAACAAAGTAGAAAGCTGTTGCTGGGGGAAAGGGAAGAGGGAATTAATATACACATAGTTTTAGTTTTGCAAGATAAAGTTCTAGAGATGTTGCACAACATGAATGCACTTAACACTAAACTGTACACCTAAAAATGTTTAAGATGGTAAATTTAATGTTATGTGATTGTGACCACAATTAAAAATAAATTAGGGTGTCTGGGTGGCTTAGTTGGTTAGATTGTATTATGTTAAATTAAAGCAGTCAGAGAAAAGACAAATACCATAGGATTTCACTCATATGAGATCATGACCTGAGCCAAAACCAAGAGTCAGAAGCTTAACCAACTGAGCCACCCAGGCACCTCAGGAAGGGAATTCTTAAAATACTTTAAAAGCATGAAACGGAAGGCAAAAACAATTATTAGTTTGATTACATAAAATAGTAAGGATTTCTACTCAAAGAGGATACAACAGCCAAAATTAACAAATGAGTAATGAACTGGGAGAATGTATTTGTACCCTCCAAAAATATGAGGTTACTATCCAGACATACAAAGAGGGTCTTGTAAATCAACAATCAAAAGAGCCTTGAGTGCCTGGCTGGCTCAGTCTGAGAGCATGTGACTCTTGATCTTGAGATTGTGAGTTCAAGCCCCATGTTGGGTGTAGAGATTACTTAAGGGGAAAAAAGAAGGGGGGGGCAGTCATTGATAAAAGAGCAAAGCTTATGAATCAGCAATAGAGGGTGAAATCTAAATGACTAAAAATATAGGGACAGCTAGCTTCTCAAGTTCAGTAATTAGAGAAATACAGATCTTCAACAATGGGATACTATTTTACATCCATTATGTTGGGAAAAATTAGAAAAGTTGAGTGAGAGGTTCCCTGGGTAGCTTAGTCGGTTAAGCATCCAACTGTATGTATTTATTTACTTCTTTCAGAGAGCTAGAGAGAGCGAGCGAAGAGCACGAGCATGAGTGGGGGAGGTGCAGAGAGGGAAACAGAATATCTGAAGCAGGCTCCAGGCTCTGAGCTGTCAGCAGAGCCCAACTTGGGACTTGAACTCCAACCACGAGATCATGACCTGAGCCAAAGTCAAGACACTTAACTGAGTCATCTAGGTGCCCCCGGTGCCCCAAGCATCCAACTCTTGATTCTGGCTCAGGTCATGAAGTGACAGTTTGTGAGACTGAGCCTGGCATTGGGCTCGAGCTGACAGCGTGGAGTCTGCTTGGGATTCTCTCTCTCTTCTCTGTCCCTCCCCTGCTCACACTCTCTCACTCTCAAGATAAACTTAAAAAACAAGATGTAGAAGTGGGAACTCCAGTCAAATATACAAATAGCCAAAGTACTTATGACAACAGAACTCTGACCAACAACTTCTATAGCAATTAGCCTGGGAAGCCAAACCACCTTTGCAGCAACTGGCCCAGGATGGTCAGACTTGGTCAAGGACTACCAAATTCCCTATGTTGGTTCCCATTTCCAACTTGGAACCAACCAGAGAAGCCATGTATGTTCCCCAAAACCCGAACATAAGATGCCCTGTTTGTAGTTAGCTTCCCATGCCAATAACTTTCAGTAGGAGCGTATGGAGCCTTCCCTTTAACAATGTAAAGCTCTTCCACTCCCAGCTGACTTTGAGTCTGCGAAATGCTGGCCATGGAAGCTGACTACTTTATCATAGCTAGGTCTGAATGAATACCACGGGTTTGTTTTCATCCAGGTGGTCTTCACCTATTTTCACAAAATGGAACCATTGTGAAGAGCAACCTGGCAATACTGAGAGGAATTAATCATAAGCTCACTTCAGGAGCCAACAGGTACTCTTTTTGAGGTCCATACGGGGTCAGAGACGAAGATGTTCATAAGCAGCATTGTTGCAGGGTGGGGTAGGGGGTTGGAGCAGCCTGGGTGTCCACCACTAGACAAAGTGATAAAGTAGTGTGGATAAATACTGTAAAATTCATTAGAAATCTTGAGTCTTACGTACATACCAATATATACATCTTTTTAAAAATATATAAGATCTGGGGCGCCTGGGTGGCGCAGTCAGTTAAGCGTCCGACTTCAGCCAGGTCACGATCTCGCGGTCCGTGGGTTCGAGCCCCGCGTCAGGCTCTGGGCTGATGGCTCAGAGCCTGGAGCCTGTTTCCGATTCTGTGTCTCCCTCTCTCTCTGCCCCTCCCCCGTTCATGCTCTGTCTCTCTGTCCCAAAAATAAATAAACGTTCAAAAAAAAAATTAAAAAAAAATATATATATATATATAAGATCCAAAGCATAATTCCTTTCACATAAATTAGAAACACCATCACTCACAAAAGGACATACTTTAGAAGAAAAACATCAGTGAACTATAGGACTATTAGTGGGTGGGAACCCTTTCCAGGGAAGGGAACGTAGGAACGAGGGCCAGATAAAAGGGAAAATACAACAGGTTTTGTAGACTTGATAGAGTAGCAAGGACTAAAGGATATTACCAACAGAGTTTATTTTTTTTAATAAAGTTTATCTTGAGAGCACACGCACATGTGCACCAGCACGAGCACAAGGAGGGGAGGGGCAAGAGGGAAAGACAGAATCCCAAGCAGGCTCCTCACTGTCAATGCAGAGCCCAATGAGGGGCTTTAACTCACAAACCACAAGATGATGACCTGAACTGAGATCAAGAGGCAGACGCTTAGTGTAGGACTTTGGCTTATGTCGTGATCCTTGTGGTTCCTGAGTTTGAGCCCCACATTGGGCTCGCTGCTCTCACCAGAGCCTGCTTTGGATTCTCTGTCCCCCTCTCTGCCCCTCCCCTGCTTTTGCTCTCAAAAAAATTTAAGTAATCTCTACACCCAACTTGGGGCTCAAACTTACAATTCAGAGATCGAGTTGCATGCTCTACCAACTGAGCCAGCCAGGGGCCCCCTACTGTGTACTCTTGTCTAAAAATTCTTACCCCTCCACACACCAGTGGAAAAAGCAACTTAAATACTATTCCCAAGTAAATCCCACAACAAAGGGGGTTTTGACCTTGTAGGTGTAGGTCAAAGTAAGCATCCAAGTTGGAGAGGATTACCTAACAGGCTTGTCTCTCAATCTGGTCATTGAAAGTATATCAGCATCAGCAGAATTGCTCCTTGACCTATAATTCTCCACCCTCACATGTCTACAGAAACAGGTTATTAGTCTAAAAGAAAGCAGTGCATGGGTGTCAAACGGGGTTCACAAACACTATATAAAGTTTCCTGGGGCTGCCATAACAAACTATAACAAAGTAGGTGGCTTAAAACAAAAACACACAATTCTGGAGACTAGAAGTCTGAAACTAGAGTATTGACAGGATCATGCTCCCTCCAAAGGATCTAGGGAAGAATCCTTCCTTGTGACTTAACCCTAGTTATGCAAGATGTTTTACCACTGGGGGGAGAAGGGTGAAAGGTACATGGGACAGTACTATTTTCTCAACATCCTGTATCATTTCACAAGCAGAGCAAAAAAGTACTTTTAGTTTTACAAAAGTAAAGAAAAACTAGGAGGGGCGCATGGATAGCTCAGTCGGTTAAGCATCAGACTTCGGCTCAGGTCGTGATCTCGCGGTTGAGTTTAAACCCTGCATCAGGCTCTCTGCTGTCGGCACAGACCTGCTTCAGATCCTGTAACCCTCCCTCTCTTCCCCTCCCCCACTCATGCTCTTTCAAAAATAAATGAACATTAAAAAAAGAAAACTGGGATTAAAAACCCTGTTAGCCAGTAATAGCAATACAATGCAGCAAAGTAGGATAATGGGGTACCTATGATTAATATCTTCAGTTTTCCCACCTACATGCTCACAACATAACTGAAAATGGACTCCTGTGGTGCTCATTCTAAAAACTGGGGTGGGGCAAGTGCCTTGGCTGGCTCAGTCGGTGGAGCATGTGACGCCTGGTCTTGGGGTTGTAACTTCGAGCCCCACACTGAGTGTAGAGATTACTTAAAATAAAATCTTAAATAAATAAAAATAAAAAATGGAGGACAACCAGCCTTACTTTAGATCTATTGGCCATAAAGAAGGATTTCCCATCTACTGAGGTGTATCATGTTGGGCACAAATATCACCTTGCAGAATCTTACAAGACACCCACGAGGAAAGAATGAACCCAGGTACAGATGAAAGAACTGAACTCAAGAAGCATTAATAACTTGCCTGGGGTCACACAGTAAAATTAGAACTCCAAGCCAGGTGTACTGAGGCCAGGGCATTTGAAATAGCAATCAGTTTGCAGAAAGGCCCATGAAGGCCAGAGTCAGAAGGACTGAACTGAGAAAATAAGTGTATTTTTTTTTTTTAACGTTTATTTATTTTTGAGACAGAGACAGAGCATGAACGGGGAGGGGCAGAGAGAGAGGGAGACACAGAATCGGAAGCAGGCTCCAGGCTCTGAGCCATCAGCCCAGAGCCCAACGCGGGGCTCGAACTCACGGACCGTGAGATCGTGACCTGAGCTGAAGTCGGACGCTTAACCGACTAAGCCACCCAGGCACCCCAAGAAGTGTATTTCAAAAGCTGGACTTTTTTTTTTTTTTGTAAACTGAATATACTAAATAAGCCCTTGACACAAAAGCCATAAAATGATTACATCATTCTCTTAATTTCTTCAGTTATCAATACATTACAAATCATTTTTTTTATTCTAGACTAACAATTGACAATACATTTGACCTCTCCCTTGGATGGGTTTATGTAATAAAACGTAAAATTTAACTATATTAATGACAAAATAGATTAGAAAGTGTAAAATAGAAAACATAAGCAAATGAAGCATAATCAAAGGAAAAACATTTAATATAAAGATTCAAGATTGACATCATGACATTAAAATTGAATATCCTTCTCAAGATAAAAGTTCAACTTTTCCATCTTTTTTCTACTTAACTTCTCCTGTCATCTTTTTTCCAGTGCTTTTCTATTACTTTTACCCCACCTCTTCCTATCTGGTTACAGATTCCATCCCTCTCCCCGGTAGTTTAGAAAAGTCTACTCCTATGCAAGCTACAATGATTAACACCATTTTAAAACACCCTTTAACTATGCCAACAAAGTAACCTTCCCTTCCCCTACTCCCCAAATACACTGTTTGAGGTCCATCCTCCTGGGTACAAATGTGGCATTTTATTTTCAACCTTTCCTTATTGATTTTTGCTGTGGGAGGAAGGTAATATATATTGTGTACATGTATTTATAGTCATCCTAGAATGCTAAGGTAGATCCTCCAGTAATTCCTGCAACGAGGGTATGCAAGAAATAAACTTTGTGAATTCTTCAGTATCAAAAAATGTCTTTGTTTTACCTTCAAAACTGAATGCCAATTTGGCCGGGTATAGGATTTTAGGTGTAAAGCCTTTTGCTTGCAGAACTTTTATGATATTGCTCCATTTACTTCTAGCATCTAGAGTATCCAATGATAAGTCTGCTGTCAATCTGATTCTTGTTCCTCTATAGGTTATCTCTCTTCTCTTTCTGGAAGCCTTTATGATCTTTTCTTTATCATTGGAATTCCCAAATTTCACCAAGATGTGTCTAGGAGTGAGTCTCTTCTCATCAATCTTACTAGGTATTCGGTAAGCACTAACAATCTCAAGACTTGAATCCTTTAGCTCTGGAAAGTTTTCTTCAATGAGTTCCTTCATTATTTCCTCTGCTCCATTTTCTTTATTATCTTTTTCTGGAATTCCTATCAAGCGGATATTGGAGCTTCTGGATCTATCTTCTATGTCTCTTGACCTTTCTCTATTTATTATCTGTTTGGCCATTTGCATTGTATCCTTAGAGAATTCTTCAATATGATCTTCTAGATTGTCCATTCTCTCTTCAAGTATGTCTATTCTGCTATTGAGAACATCTATTGAGTTTTTTATTTCCAAGACTTCTGGAAGGTAACTTTTAATATTTGCAACCTCCTCCTGGATCTCTCTGAAGTTGTTAATTATACTTCTTCTAAAGTTTTCTTCTGTCTCTTGTATTAAGTCTGTTTCTTTAGATGTTTGCTCACCTGTTTGTAGAGTTTTCTGTCTCTCTTTCTCCGTTTTCCTTGAAAATCTGGAGATTCCTGATGGAGTACTTGATTTTGTACATAAATGCCTTTTCTGCTCATCAGAACTTCTCTCCAGTGATTTTGAGGGAGAGGCAAAACACCAAGTTGGACAAACTGTCCCAACTCCCTGGTTTCTAGGTGTAGCTGTTTCTTCTTTATTCTGGGTTTTTTGTAACATCCGGTGTTTCACTAGTTTTTCCTTCTCAAAGTTGGGAGCCAAATAATTATAGGCAATTTCTTTAGGTCCATATGAGGCCTCTTTTCTCTCAACTGGGGAGGCAGGCTTTACATTTTCTACTTCAGAGTCCTCTCCTTCCTCCCACGATAGGACTACTTCCATTTCCCACTCTGAACCTTCTTCCTCCTCTGGCTCAGAATCTTCTACCTCTTTAATTAAAACAATTTCCAAGCCATTACTGGTTTTTTCCTCAACTCCACATTTTGTATTTACCAAAGAATGACACTGAAAGGTTGAATCCTGTTTCTCACATAATACTGAAGCCTCCTCTTCTTCTTCCTCCTGCAGCCCTGAAGCCTCTTCTTCCTCATCCAGCTCTGAGGTCTCTCCTCCCTCCCCTTCCAGCTCTGAGGCCTCTTCCTCCTCTTCTGTCTCCCACTCTGAAGATTCTTCCTCCTGGGTCTCTAAGTTCTTCACCTCCTGTGGCTCAGCAACCTTAACCTCTTTAACAAATAGAAAGCTCAAGCCATCACCAACTTCCCCCCCAGCTCCATGCTTTGAATCTAGTAGCGTTTTTCCCTGAAAGAAAAAAAATTGAACGAATAAATAAGTAGTATCATGTGCCTTTTAATGGAATTAATGCTTTCACTGTTTAAATTTAATTTTGACTGCCATTTTAACAATTATCAAATAAATAGCTGGAAAATTATTTAGGTAATACTTTTTCTTGAATGCCTAAGTCCCCAAACAAGTCAAGCTTACTCTATGATTATCCCATCACACCTGCAATCTGTATAGCACTTGCAACAAATTTCCATCAGGTCATGTTTACTATGTTCCTTCTATATTCCCAACACTTAAGTGTTTTGTGCCTGACTGACTCTCAAGAACAACTTGTATTTGTGAATGTCTGAGTATATGCAGGACAGTATGGTAATGAGACTCTGTGATCTAATTTCAGGAATATTATCAACCCGCACCCCCCACTCACATTTACTTTTCTCCCAGAGGAAACAAAAGTAAATTTAATATTTCTTTCAACATTTATTTATTTTTGGGACAGAGAGAGACAGAGCATGAACGGGGGAGGGGCAGAGAGAGAGGGAGACACAGAATCGGAAGCAGGCTCCAGGCTCTGAGCCATCAGCCCAGAGTCTGACGCGGGGCTCAAACTCACGGACCGCGAGATCGTGACCTGGCTGAAGTCGGACGCTTAACCGACTGCGCCACCCAGGCGCCCCAATTTAATATTTCTTAAAGATCCCACTTTCAAGTTCCAGCCACATTGTTCAAAAAGAAAGCATGCTTTGGTTAAGAGTACAAGCTCCTAAATCCAGCTGTCACATTTGCTACTGGTGCCTCAACTTGCCCTCTAGAACAGCATCTAATGTAATGCACTACTTCAGATTATTGTGGAGGGTTAAATAGGACAGCCTAGGTACTCAACTTAAGACAATGTCTCCAATATAAAAGTTAACTCTTAACATTTCTTGAAACCCTGTACTTGCCTCTGAATATTCCGTTTAATGCTCCTTGTTACAGAAGGCTCTTCTTCCCTATTTGGGGCTGGTTGATAGATATTTGTCCTTCAACCTTCCCAGACTGTTTAGAACAGGTTAGTTGCCTCATCTGTGCAAATCTCCAGGGAATAATCTCTAGGATTAAATGCTGATTCTCAAATAAAGAATTTGTTGATCCAAGTGTATTTCCTAATTCTAGACTGTCATTTTGCAAAGATGTTATACTAGAAAATGTTGAGAGGGCAGGGAAATTAGGTACTCTTTTGAGAACCCAGCAAAAATACTGGCTTAAGCTACAGACCTCTGAAGATACAAATAAATAGAAAGATATTCTGTGCTCATGGATTGGGAGAATTGGTATTGTTAAATGTTTATACTACCCAAGGCAATTAGCATATTCAATGTGATCTCTATCAAAATTCCAGTGGCATTTTTCATAGAACAATTCTAAAACTAGTATGGAACCATAAAGGACCCAGTACCCAAAGCAATCTTAAAAAGAAACAAAGCAGGAGGCATCACGCCTTGGTTTCAAACTATATTACAAAGCTATAGTAATCAAAACAGTATGGTATATGGTATTGTCATAAAAACAGACTCATAGATCAATGTAAACAGAGAGCCTAGAAATAAACTCACACATATATGGTCAACTAATTTATGGACAAAATGACCCAAGAACATGCAATGAGGATAGTCTCTTCAATAAGTGGTGCCAGGAAAAATGGAGTCACATGCAAAAGAATGAAACTAGATTACTATGTTATACCATACACAAAAATAAGAAATACACATCCAAGATGAAAGAGAGAGGGAGAGGGAGAAAGAAAGGGAATCTCTACAGTATACTACAGGCATTACCTTTCAAGATTGGGATTATGAAAAATATTCAGAAAATACAGTGTTTTCAATGAAACCAATAAACATGGGAATATACTCTAATACAATGTAAGAAACAAAAACCTTTATACATGAAATGGATAACTGCTAAATATTAATATTAATGAACACTCTGATAGGCTTTAGTAAAATAGATTTGCATTTCGCTGAATGTTAATAAAGAGGACTTAGCAGGACTACTTTACACATTGAAATTTCAACCTAAGTATACCTGATACTTTTTTTCATAATCCTATTGCTTGAGGGCTTTTAACTGAACTTATTTATTTCTATTCTTCCTCCTACTGTTTTAAAAGCCACTATTCTAGTGTTTATCCTTAAATACATAACATATAAATTCATTTTCTTTCAATGTCTATAATAAATATGTACAATCTCTTCTCAGAGCAACTCAAATCTTTTTAACCTATTCCAAGCTTTCAATGCCACCCATTAAAAGAAAAAGAGCCTTTAAGTCATTACTTTTAATGTCATGCTTTTACTTTTAAGGATTTTTTTTAAGGAATTCTTTCTTTTTAAGTATTTATGAGAAAGAGAGACAGAGCGTGATCTGGAAAGGGGCAGAGAAAAGAGGGAGACACAGAATCCAAAGCAGACTCCAGGCCCCAAGCTGTCAGCTCAGAGCCCAACACAGGGCTGGAACTCACCAACCGTGAAATCATAACCTGAGCTGAGGTTGGACGCTTAACCGACTGAGCCACCCAGGCGCCCCTTTAAGAAAATATTTCTTAAAAATTGGTTTAAACTTCAGAATAACTTTACCAACTATTCTACTTCGTACATAAACTCCAAAGATCTATATATACTTACCACTTTTTCTCGAATCCCGTATCTTCTTCCTCCTTTCTTTATTTTTTCACTTTGTGGGAGTATATCCTTCAGTAATTCTTTCATAAACGGTTTTTGGCTAGTAAAATTGCTGAGGCTTTGAATATCTGAAAAGGTCCTTACTTCACCATCACACTTAAATGCTAATTTAACTTGACATAGAACTTGAGGTTCAAAATCATTTTCCCTCAGAATGTTGAAGACATTACTCCATTGCTTACTGATGTCCAGTGTTGCCGATGAAAAGTCTGCTGCCAACCTAAGTACTGCTCCTTCATCTTCTCTGGAGGTTTTTAGAATCTTCACTTTATTATTGTTTAAATTCTGAGGAATTTTTTCCTCTCTTTTTGCTTTGACCACTCCACCCTCTCCAATCTCTATGTTCTCTCCTGTTACTTCCATATGGATCCTACTATCTCCCCAAGTGTTATCTATATTGCTTATGGCTTCTTCCATACTTTCCATGACTTTGTAATTTTGTGACTCCTCATAGGACAATTCCTTACCTTGGTTAGTACTGTACTCTTCAGCTTTGTCTAATCTGCTACTTGGCTCATTTATTTCTTTTCTTTTAAAAGTCAAATTTTCAATATCCTCAACTATTTTAGAGTTTGCTCCTTCTATGTTTTCTACCAATCCTTTATTTTGTGTGGCTAAATCTTTTATTTGTTGGCACTCCTTTTTGGTACTGGAGTTCTTTGGATTTTTCACTTCAGGTATTTTACTTTCTACTCCTAAAATTTCCTTTAGGTCATTTTTAAGAGAGTCTCTTATCTCTTCAACCATTAAATCCAGATTTTCCATCAAGCCTTTAAACTTCATCAGCACAACTGCTGACATGTCTTTGCATTTTAAATCTAATACCTGAGCCATTTCCTGGTCAGTTTCTATCAACTGAATTCTTTCCCTATGAGTGATATTTTCCTGCTTCCTTGCAAGTCTATCAATTTCTGACTGTATAAGGGACATTGTGGACACGTTTTTATTTTCCTGAAGAGTAATTTTTGTTCTTGAAGGTCTGCTAGACTCCCCCAAACTCAAATATCTTTAAAAAAATTATCTGAAATACAAAAAAAAAAAAAGTAACTTGTTTACTTAACAATTATTTTAAGAAGCACAACGACCAAGAATATAAACGTGGTTATTAAGTAAACTGAGTACTCCACAATTTAATATAAAGGGTAAACCATAGGTTACATAGGGTAACACATGGGTATAGCACATAAACAACAAAAAAAAAAATCAGAATTCAAAATTCATACAATATGATTAATACCCCATTCAAGTAAAGATTTGAATGCCATAAATCAACCAATAATGATGGAAATTGGCCAGTTTCCCATACTATTAACTTTGCTGCCTATGTTCGCTGTCAGGATCAAACAGATTACAGGAAAATAAACATTATTAAAACAGAGTGCACCAGGGGCACCTGGGTGGCTCAGCAGGTTGAGCATCCCAACTTTGGCCCAGGCCATGATCTCACAGTTCATGAGTTCGAGCCCCAACATCAGACTTGCTGTTGTCAGTGCAGAGCCCACTGGGGACCCTAGATCCCCACCCCTCTCCCTGCCCCTCCCCTGCACTCTCAAAAATAATCATTTTTTAAAAAGAGTGCACCATACCAAATTTTTAACGCTTAAGGTGACTTGGATGGAATCATAACGGAAAAACAGAAGGCCCTTTTTTGATTGCAGAGAAAGTTAACATTAAGAATTTTTCTTAAAATCAGCTCAAGTCAATTAAGAGTATTACTTTCCAGAATGCAAATATTAATACCTGAGGGGAACAGAATAACTAAAATCCATGCCTACTCCCACGTCACAGAGGCCCTGGACCTTTGCTTGAGGAGACTCAATTAGGCTGTTCATTTATGTTTTTAATCATTCAACCCTGCTGCCCTGACCCTGCATGGTGGAAAGGGAGAAACCACTCCCATCCCTTCATCCCTTAATTAACAGGGATGAGAAATGGCTATGCACAATAGACACACTTTGGACAACAGCTGGGATGCCTGTTCCTTAATCTTTTCCTCTGCAAAGCCTAGTAGGTATTCGTTTGAGTGGACTACTGTTACACTAAAAATTGTACTACATGCTGATTCATCACTGCTGTCAAGACCCAAACTGCTTGAACTTACAGGTATGAAAAGAAAATTAGACCCCCTTCAAGAGGATTCAGCAACTTCATGGAAGGGGACTAAGGTAAATAAACAAAACTAGTAGCTATTATTGAAGCATATGAACAGAAGAGAAAGGGGAAATAGGACTCATGAGTGTTGACCATACCTTTGAGGAACAGAACCAGAAAACCTTCCAAGCATCTAATGGAAGGAGGATACAAACCACATATAGTAATAGAAAACTTCTCTGGACTGGAGTCATGTGATTGAAAAAAACAAAAATCATGAGATCTGGGGCAAGGTTAATAAAAGATGCATATCCATCTATATATAATCCTGGTAAAACTTCTGAATGCAGACATGAGCCATCCAAGTTCCCAGACATTCAATCACATTTATTGAGCAGACTATCTGCTATGGATAGCAAAGGAAAAAGATGTTGAGTAAAAATGGACATGGAACCTCCCCCACAAGGGGGTGAACATCTAGGGAGAAATAAATATCAAATAGCAACTGTGCCAACTTACAAAGTAAGGGTCGAGGGTCATGAGTGTCCATACCAGGTGTCAGCTGACATATTCAGGGAGATCCAGGAAGGCTTCCCTGCAAAAGTAGCTCACACTGAATCTGAGAAGTGAGCAGCAGCTACATGGCAAAGAATGGAAGAAAGTACATTCCAGAAGCAAGGCTGGAGCAAGCATCTGCTGAAGGGGAACATATAGCAGGGAAGGGGCATAGAGAGAGGGAGAAAGAGGATCCAAACAGAGCTCCACGCTGACAGCTGAAATCCTGATGCAGGGCGTGAACTCGGGAACTGCAAGATCATGACCTAAGCGAAGTAGGACACTCAACCACCTGAGCCACTGAGGCACCCCAAGGAAAAAAAAAACAAAACAGGTTTTAAAGGAAGAGCAAATTTCGTTTAACATATCAAGCTTGAGGTGCTCTTGAAACAGAGAATGAGATAAGTGGTTCTAGAACCTAACCTACCCTAGTTTCTGCTCTGCAAGATACACTTTTGCGAATCATCTGCCCATAGGCAGTTAATTCCATAGCTAACAAACAATCCAGAAAGGAAAAAAAACAAAAAGAACAAAACTCAAATTAGCCTGAGACAAGATGAGATGACAAGCCACATACTGGGGAAAAATATTTGCAAAAGAGATTTCTGATAAAGGATTGCTATTCAAAACAGACAAAGGACTCTTAAATCTCAGTAAAAGTAAAATGAACCGGATTAAAAAAATGGACAAAAGACCCAAAGAGACACCTCACCAGGGAAGATACACAGATAGCAAGTCAGCATATGGAAAGATGTCATCACGTAAATGCAAATTAAAATGAGATACCACTACATGTCTATTAGAAGGGCCAAATCCAAAATAACTAACATCAGGTGCTGGTAAGAATGTGGAGTAACAGCAACACTCATTTCACTGCTTATGGAAATGAAACAATGACACAGCTACTTTGGAAGACAGTTTGGCAGGTGCTTCAAAACGGAACATATTTTTACCATCGTGTTCCCTGGTATTTACACAAAGGAGTGGAAAATTTATATCCATACAAAAACCTGCATACTGAGGTTTAGAGCGGCTTTATTCAGAACTGCCAAAACTGAGAAGCAACCAAGGTATTTTTCGGTAGTTGGATAAACTGGGGTATATCCAAACAATGCAGTATTATTCAGGGCCAAAAAGGGATGCGTTACTAAGACATTTAGACAACATGGAGGAATCTAAATTGCAAATTTACCAAGTCAAAGAAGCCAACCTGAAAAGGCTACGTACTATAGGATTCCAGTTACATGACATTCTATAAAAGGCAAAAGTATAGAGACAGAAAAAACATCAGTTGTTCTCAGGGATTGAGGGGAGAAAGATGAATAGGCAGAGCACAGATGATTTTTAGCAGTGAAACTATTCTGTATGATAGTGGCGGACACAGGCCATGTACTTGTCAAAACTCACAGAAACTCATAGAAAATTCACTCACCAAGAGTGAACCCTAATGCAAACTACGGACGGATAATGATACATGAATGTAAATTCACTGGCTGTAACAAATGTACCACTTGGTGTGGGATGATGAGGCAGGGGCCATGCAGGTGTGAACCTAAAACTGTTCCAAAAATTAAGTTTATTAGTTAAAAAAAAAAAAAAAAAAAACAGCATGAAACATCTTGCCCACAATGATGAAGCTTAAAAAAAAAATAACTTTGAGGACTACTACAAAAGGGCTGTGACAATCATAGGGGGCGGCGCCTGGGTGGCTCAGTGGGTTAGGGGTCTGATTTCAGCTCAGGTCATGATCTCACGGTTTTTGAGTTCGAACCCCACATCAGGCTGTACTGACAGCTAAGCGCCTGGAGACTACTTCGGATTCTGTGTCTCCCTCTCTCTCTCAAAAATAAACACTAAGGGGCGCCTGGGTGGCTCAGTCGGTTAAGCGGCTGACTTCGGCTCAGGTCATGATCTCACGGTCCGTGGGTTCAAGCCCTGCGTCGGGCTCTGTGCTGACAGCTCAGAGCCTGGAGCCTGTTTCAGATTCTGTGTCTCCCTCTCTCTGACCCTCCCCCGTTCATGCTCTGTCTCTCTCTGTCTCAAAAATAAATGTTAAAAAAAAAAATTTTTTTTTAATTAATAAACACTAAAAAAAAAAAAAAAAATCATAGGAGCAGCTGATCTATCATTAACATCAGGGCAAAAAGATACATACTTAAAATCCTACAGTTCAAAAATTTCCCTTACACAAAATCTGAAGAAAAATTATGATAAAATTAAAATTTCTGTGTATGGAATTCAAATACTAAAGGATACAGATATTTAAATTCCAAAATAACTCGGTCAAAAACTGAAGGAAATTTAAAAATACTGAATGTCAGTAATAACTACTTATAGTAGGCAGCTCAGGTCATGATCTTGCAGTCCGTGAGTTCAAGCCACGCGTCGGGCTCTGTGCTGACAGCTCAGAGCCTGGAGCCTGTTTCAGGTTTTGTGTCTCCCTCTCTCTGACCCTCCCCCGTTCATGCTCTCTCTCGGTCTCAAAAATAAATAAACGTTAAAAAAGATTTTTTTTTTTTTTAAATAATCGGTGGCGAATGGCTGGCCCAGTTGGTAGAGCAGGAGACTCTTTTGAGTTCTAGCCCCACATTGGGGGTAGAAATTATTTAAGTAAATAAACTTAAAACAAAGAAACAACAAAAAAAAATTTTTAAATAATCAAATATTGATCCACAAAGTAAAAACCAAACACAAACCCTTCATCACATCAGTATTCTCAAGAAAAAAAAATCAACAAAATATTCAATATTTTAAAAGGATCCATATCCAGAAGTTTCCACTGAATATACAGAACAATTCTAATTAAATAGTTCTGAACTGCAAGGAAGCCTAAAACAGGTAAGTAATTCACAGAAAAGGAAGTAACAATTCTAAACCGCCACAAAAGATCATTAATGTTTCTTATATTAAAATTTTATATAAAATAAGCTAAAATAAACAAAAAGAGGGAATACAAAGAAATACCAAATATTTGAAAAGGTGCCCAACCCCAGAAGCTGGAGAGATAATAATAAAAAGAAGTGATCTCTTTTATCTATCTGGAGTGGGAATAGTTACAACTTTTCAGGAAATTGGAAAACCTATTAAAAATCAGATAGAATACACATAACTCTCGCCTTGAGAACCTAGGCCAGGAATACAACTACCTGTACTTAAGAATACAAAGACAAAAGGTTTAGCACTGAACCTTTTGTGACAAAAGCCCAGAAAGCAATGCCTTTTAGTAAGAGGATTGAACCAAGGAAGGTCTACCACAAAATGGAATTATAAGCAGCTCTTACAGAGTATATTTAGAGACCTAACACACCAGTTGGAATGTCCCTGATACGTTAAAAAAAAAAACCAAACTGCAGAAAACACATAGAGTACAATTTCATTTTTGTAAATACACACAAAACCACAGAAATGAGAATGAACAGTAAATGTGAAAATATGGTCAATTTTATGAATCAGGAAAATGCAAAACACAACAGATTCTAGTGTTTTAAAAAATGGATTTTAGCCAGTGCTGGGGCAAATATCCGCCCACTTCACCTTGAAAGGAGAACTGGGAATTATCAGAACCTTTTGGGTAATTAAAATGGGAAAAGTATAATGCCATTTAGAGAAAGTTCTAGTCAGTCTTTTCCTTTATTCTTCTGCCCTGCACTCAGAAAAAAAACCCAGACACTTGTACGACGTAGTGAAGAAATGGTAAACCAAACTCTGGGTGGCCACAGAGAATGGCGTGGGGAGTATTAACTGTTCTTTTTCTAGCTAAAAGGAAATCCATAGTATAGCAGCAAATTCAGAAAATTAAAAAAAAAAAAGAAAGAAAGAAACCACTAAGAACCAGCAGCCCATTTTGAAAATTCACTATAGGAAATGCAAGTTAATAAACATACAAAAAGAAGGCAGCTAAGGCCAAGGAAGTGCAAACCAAAACAAGCTGGTCCATCCAGGAGATTAAGGGAAACTGTATTCATCCTCCCCCCACCCATTGCCTTGGGGTGTGAATTGCTAAAGATTTCTCGACCTTCCTAACAGGTTCCAGTTTCCATAGCGAGCCCTCGAGTGGGATCTTCAAGTTCCTTAAAACATAAATCCAAACTCACAGCTGCACTGATTATAAGCCTCCAAAGTTCTCCTACACTAAACCCCTCTTCAGGACAGTCCAACCTGACCTGAAACCTGGCAAGTCTGCTCCAGTCTCAGTGTTTGCAGATCCTGATTTCCACCCTGATTAGGGATTCTGAACCCAGGGCGGATAGAATTTCAGGATGTCTAGGATCTTGGGTAGGAAAGAGAACACATATTTACCCTCGTTATCACTGACAGGAATTTAGTTATCAAAATAACAAATGCGAGATGCAGAATATGTGACCTTTTTTTAAATGTTGATTTATTCTTGAGTGAGAGAGACAGAGTGCGAGTGGGGGAGGGGCAGAGAAAGAGAGAGACACACAAAATCCAAACCAGGCTCCAGGCTTTGAGCTGTCAGCACAGAGCCCATGCAGGACTGGCACTCACAAACCCAGAGATCATGACCTGAGCCGAAGTCGGACCTTCAAGCGACTGAGCCACCCAGGTGCGCAGAGAACATGTGATCTTCTTAACCTATTTAACAAAATCAAGTGGCAGGTCTAAAGTACTTTTTAATCCGACATAATGAGTGTAAAACTGTTTCACGAGACACCTTCAACACAGGAAAATACCTGCGATCGCTAGCAGTGACAAAATCTCAGATTCTGCTCCTCACGGCAGACAACCACAGCCCCAGGCGAAGGATCCCCCGCCTACCCCATCTGCTGCCAAGATTCACAGCTCATTGGTCCAAAGGTCAACTGCCCAATTCACTCTCAACTAGCACAGGCACTCTTGCCCTCCACTTCCGCAGCTACCCAGCTGCTCAACCGCCAAGTCTCAGCTGCTTACCCAGTGAAGGCCGTTCACCTGGAAGAAAAGTTCTCTGCAGAACAGGGCTTGGTCTTCCGCACAGCTGTCTCCGTGCCTAGGGTTCAAACAAAGTCCACCATACGGAATTTAAGTTTAAGGTTTAATATGTAGAGAAGCACCCCATTTTGTACGTATAGGGGAAAAAAGGCTCTTCTCTAGCTGTGTTTGCTTAGATTTATAGGATCACAGAAGTATGCAAAGATACAAAGTCATTAATGTCCGAGAGAGGACCTGAGGACAGGACAGAAGGGAAGGGAAAGATCCAGGGCCACAACTGAGGAGGTAACCAGAGGCACAGGGAAAGAGGGTGGTTGTTTCTTTGTGCTAGTTGGGGTCGATTTTCTAAGACATTTTGGCAGTAAACATATATTCCTTTTGCCGTTTGAGAAAGAATTCAGTCATTTCTCCCAATCAAGGAAAGGCCGAAACCGTCATCGTCTCTAAATCCATTTCCTGGGGCGCCTGGGTGGCTCAGTCGGTTAAGCGTCCGACTTCGGCTCAGGTCATGATCTCGCGGTTTCTGAGTTCGAGCCCGGTGTCGGGCTCCGTGCTGCCAGCTCAGACCCTGGAGCCTGTTTCAGATTCCGTGTCTCCCCCTCTCTCTGCACCTCCCCTGCTCATGCTGTCTCTCAATAATAAATAAATGTTAAAAAAAATTTTTTTAAATAAATAAATCTATTTCCTTTACTTCTACAGTTTATGGGGAATACTGTGAAGAAATGGGTTGGAGATTTAAGGTCAAAGCCTCGCATCTAGGAAATGAGGACACATGGGACATCCAGGTCCGCCTGGTCTCAAAGCTCTCACTCATTCCATTGCTCCCCCAAAACTACCAAGTAAATTTGCACCTCCCCCACCATTCTTTTGAAGGCAGTACTTAAAATACTGCCTAGCGTCCTTGACTGTATTTTCTCCTCCTGGCACTGCTATTTCTACGTTTTGTTAAAAAAGTTTATTATTGGGGCGCCTGGGTGGCGCAGTCGGTTGAGCGTCCGACTTCAGCCAGGTCGCGATCTCGCGGTCCGTGAGTTCGAGCCCCGCGTCGGGCTCTGGGCTGATGGCTCAGAGCCTGGAGCCTGTTTCCGATTCTGTGTCTCCCTCTCTCTCTGCCCCTCCCCCGTTCGTGCTCTGTCTCTCTCTGTCCCAAAAATAAATAAACGTTGAAAAAAAAAGTTAAAACAAAAAAAAGTTTATTATTATCATTTTTAGCAATCTCTACGCCCAAAGGAGGCGCGAACTCAAGGCCCCCGAGATCGAGAGTCGCATACTCTTTTCACTGAGCAGGCCAGGGCCCCTGGCACGGCTTTTCAATGTCCCTACTTTTGGGGGTAAAGGACTCTCGGGAAGGTGCCTCTCTCACAGGCCGGTGCGGCGCAAAGCAGGTAGCAAAGCGAGAGGGTCCCAGGAGGGGCCCTGGTCCCCACATCTGTCAGCCTTACCTGGAGAAGGGATCCAGCCTGAGGGCGCACACGCGTGCCAGAGAAGGAGGCAGGACGAACTCAGCACTTTTTGCCAGCTCCTCCCCTCCCCGTGCGGAGTTTGCAAGTCCCTAGGCCCAATCCCCTCGCAACCTGCACTGCCTCGCCCCCTCCCCTGGACACCTCCTCCAGTCCTGAAGCGCCTGCTGACTTCCCATTGCTGGCCGCCATCTGAGCTCCAGCCCCCAGCTCCGCGAGGAAGGTGCCCCACCCCACCCCCACTGACGCCCTCCGCACGCAACCTCCCACCCCGCCCCACCCCCACCCAGTCTCCACCTCCTCCAAACCCGCCGCGACTCCAGGTTTGCATCTCAATAAAGTCGGCGCTAATTGCCCAGTTTACTCAGGCTGTAACCCCAGGGGTCATTCTCCATTCCTCTCTTTTCTTCAATGCCCACCCCCCCTTTCTTTTTAATGCCCACACCCTTGAATCTGTCCACTTCTGTCCCTCTCCTTGGCTGCAGCGGAGTCGGAACCCGCCACCTCTCCCTTGTCTGTTGGTCTCTGCAGTCCGTCTCCACACCATCCCTTTGTGGCTTTCCATTTCCGGTAGAGTAACATTTCTAACTTCTCACCCCATCCTGACCCCTCTTTAACTGTTGTCTTAGTTCTACTCCCCATAACAGCACCGGTCTCCTTTCTCCTCCTCAGAAAACACTGAAATTCTTGCCTCAGGGCCTCGGCACTAGCTATTTCCTTTGTGAGTTATTTTTTCCAGTTCTTTTCATGCTCAGGACTCAGGTCCATTGTTAACTCCTCTAAGAGGCCTCCCAGACCACCCTTTCTGAGGGAGTCACACACCCTCTCATATCACCCTCGTTATTTGGTTCCCAGTTACCAGAAATTTCAACGAATCCATTCAACTCAAATTTCGTGTTTTCTTGGAATGTGTCCCTTCCACTTCCCCACTAGAATATAGACTACAAGGACAAGAATCTTACCTTTCTTGTTCACTGATTTACCTACTGTACCTCGATGGATGGCAAGTATGTCCTCAGCTCTCCTGGGGAATGAGGAAGGGAGCAGACTTGCCCAATGAGACTGGTGGTACTCACAGGGCAGCTAACCATTGACGGTCTCCAGAATGAAGGGGGGTGGGGGGGACCAGGAGTTCAGGGAGCTGTACTGAGTTGGAGACTCTGGGGTCCTGGGTGGATGCGCTCCCCAGGCGTGACTTACAAGATTCAGATGGAGGTTGACCCAATCAAGGTTATATAGCTAATAAGCAGTCAAGTCTCGATATCCAGCACTGCCCCCTAAATGTGTGTGGGATACTGGAAAAGCACTGTTAACCTCAAAATAAAGAGCCACAATGAGAGGCAGAGGGATGTTTACGTGGGACCAAAGAATTGCAATTCCGGGAGCAGAGACTCGAGGTAAATGTGCAGATAGTGTCCTGATTGTAGGGTGAAAGCAAGGGAGGGGGAAGGGAGCAATACCCTAATTGAAGAAAAGAAAAACAAGGTGTTTTTGTTTTTTTTTTAAATGGGTGTTTTGGGGCGCCTGGGTGGCTCGTTCGGTTAAGTGTCCGACTTCAGCTCAGGTCATGATCTCACGGTCTGTGAGTTCAAGCCCTGCATCGGGCTCTGTGTTGACAGCTCAGAGCCCGGGGCCTGTTTCAGATTCTGTGTCTCCCTCTCTCTCTCTGCCCCTCCCCTGTTCATGCTCTGTCTCTCTCTGTCTCAAAATAAATAAACGTTAAAAAAAATTTTTTTAAATGGGTGTTTTAACAGCTAAGCTACTCTGGGTTATACATTGACTATAGATTCTATCTTCAGAAAGTCCACAACCATCAGGCTTGTGATCAGGACGTTTGTCCTGCTAAGTTCTCAGACAATTGCTTCAAATAATTGCTATACTGCCCAGTCCAGAGGTTTTGGCCCAGTTACACCAAAGGCAGGTGTGCTATCTCTCTCCGTATTTCTTTTTTTTTTTATTTAAGTTTATTTATTTTGAGAGAAAGAGAGAGAGAATGAGTAGGGAGGGGCAGATAGAGAGGGAGAGACAGAGAATCCCAAGCAGGCTCCGAACTGTCCATGCAGAGCCCAATGAGGGGCTCGAACTCACAAATCTTGAGATCCTGACCTGAGCCAAAACTCAGTCGGATGGTTAACTGACTGAGCCATCCAGGCACCCTTCCATATTTTTAAATGGCTCCAGTCATGTCAATTTTTCACAGTATGTAGTCTTTTTAAAAAACTCCTTCTGCCTCTCTGGCATTATTAATAAAATCACTCAAATGGAGAAAATTAAAATCAAATAGCACAATCAAGTGTTTGAATGTAAGTTGCAGTTTAGGTCAAATACATGAGCTGGAGTAGCATGCTGAGTGACAGGGTAGGGATGCGGTCAGCCGTATTCTGAATGATGGAAACCAGACCAGACAAATGGCCTTGTTTCTTTAACAAATAAATATCAAGGGGAAAAGAAAGGCAGGTTGGGGGGCAAAGATTAAATGTCAATCTTTAAATCATTAAAAGAAACTTAAACAACATATTATCAGGAAGAAAAATTCTTCCTCTGCCCTTCAAGCTCTTCGAGCTAGACTGAGAATTCAGTTTGCATGAGACAGGTCAACAGGAGAAAGTGCCAGTTTATTACGTGTGTACAGAGGCCCAATAATGAAATGAGACCTAAGAAATGACCCAGGCAGGCAGAGTTTGTACTTTTTAGACACAGAGACAATTAATTTGTGAGGAATTGGTGGGATAAAGAAAAGGGATGCTTGGGAGCTTTAATGTGTAAACGCTTTTTTTGTTTGTTTTGTGTGTGTGTGTGTTTTGTTTTTTAGGTTCTAAGCCAATATAGGGCTTGAACTCCTGACCCTGAGATCAAGTGTTGCATGCTCTATCCACCCAGCCAGCCACACCCCCCTCAATTAGTAAGGATTTCAAGTGGGATCTGGGCTCACATAGATGAGGGAAAAAGTAACAAGTTTTGTTTCTAAGCTCTGGTAGCTTTAAAGTTCTTGGTGGGGGTGGGGAGGACGCACTTGGGTGGCTCAGCCGGTTAAGCGTCTGACCTCAGTTCAGGTCATGATCTCTGGGCTTGTGAGTTCCAGCCCAGAGTCAGGCTGAGTCTGAAGCCTGCTTCAGGTTCTGTGTCTCCCTTTCTCTCTCTGCCCCTTCCCCGCTCGTGCTCTTTCTCTCTCAATAACAAATAAACATCAAATAAAGAGAAATATTTTTAATTTAAAGTTCTTCGGGGATAAGGATGTCTTTTTACTTCTTAGTAAAGGGAGAGTACCTTTCATTGTGGAGATTTGTTTCCTGCTTTCGGCGGGACCGAGGCGCGAGTCAGTGTTCTGTCATAGTGGCCCGTTTGGGTGGCCTGCCCGTGGCCCTACAATACCGATTGCATTAACTGAATGCCGCTTGTGTGGAGCTTGTTAGGATCCTGGCTCCAATAATTTGAAGAGTACACAAAACAGGAGACAAAAAGGAAACCCTGAACACTGTATACTTGATATTAAGAGATTAACTGCCACTTGCATTAAGCATAATAAAGGGACTGTGATTAGGTGTTGAAAGGAGTAAAACCTCCCAGCCCTGTGTGCTGGCAGTTTTGGGGGGGGGGGGGGGAGTATTTGAGCCTTGAGCCCTGGGTTTAATGGGCCAATCAAGGCCTATTTATTGTTATAGGTGGAGTTGCTATTGGTTGCCCTAGAGGACACTGTTGCCAGCTGGAGGCTGCTGCCTCTGGGGTTTGCAGGGACCTTCCAGAGGGCACGTGGGCTTGAATAGTTGGGGTTTTTTTTATGGTAACAGAGTACTTTATTTGGGGCACCTGGGTGGCACAGTTGGTTAAGCATCGGACTCTTGATTTGGCTCAGGTCATGATCTCAAGGTTCGTGGGTTTGAGCCCCATGTTGGGCTCTGTGCTGCTCCCAGGGCAGAGGCCGCTTGAGATTCTCTCCCTCTCTCTCTGCCCCCCTCCTGCTCTCTCTCAAAATAAATAAACTTAAAAAAAATGTATATTGCTTTATTTATTCTGTCCAGTAATATTTGAGAACACTAACAATATTAATGGAACTTAATCTGAGAGAAGTTCAACTTACATTTTGTTTTACATCTCAATACATTTCAATAAGAGAGACAGCCAAAATAATTATGGCCAAAATTACCATGTCAAAAACTTATGAATGCTTAGCGTTACTATGTCTACATTCAGTTTTTGGTGTAAAACTCCTTGGCTGTAAGAAAGAACATTTGGTGCACTCCACTGACTGGAATATTTCCTAATATTTCCAATATTCCAGGAAGTTGGATGGCTTCCTGTTGGCATTTCTTTTATGATTGTATGAATGGAGTTGAGTGGAGAGGTGCTCAGCATGTTAATCCTAAAAACAAGCACACAGCTGATTGCTATAGTTATAAGGAGACACACAGGAAATGCAGCTGCCTAGCATTTTTGAGGCCAAGAGATTAAGCTTAAGAAGTTTAGCTGAGGGCCGCCTGGGTGGCTAAGTAGGCCAAGCATCCAACTCTTGGTTTCATCTCAGGCCATGATCTCACAGCGTGTGAGTTCAGGTCCCTCATCAGGCTCCGCACTGACAGCATGGAGCCTGCTTGGGATTCTCTGTCTCCCTCTCTCAGCTCCTTCCCCACATGCTATCTCGCTGTCTCTCAAAATAAATAAATAAACACTAAAAAAAAAAAAAAAAAGTTCAACCTAGCTTCAGGAATTAAAGACCATGCCAGAAATAGTATGAAACCAAGTGGGGGGGGGAGTTAAGAAAACCTCCAGACATGTACAAATCACTCTTACTGGCAATGGCGGCAGTGAATTTTCCACCATTTCCCCTGTGATTTTGGACAGTCTCAGGGCTGGGTCCTCTGCACAAGTGCCCACCTGATAGCTGCAGGCAGGTGAGGGAAGGCCATGGCATCGTGGTCACCTGACCCACACTTTGTGGTGTGCCTGAATAATTTCTTTCTTTAATTCTTTTTTTTATTTATGTTTGAGAGAGACGGAGACCTGTGAGCAGGGAAGGGGCGGAGAGAGAGGATCCCAAGCAGGCTCTGAGCTGTCAGCACAGAGCTCCAGGCAGGGCTCGAACTCACTAAACCATGAGATCATGACCTGAGCTGAGATCAAGAGTCGGATGCTTAACTGACTAAGTCACCCAGGTGCCCAACGCCTGAATAGTTTTAAGACAAACTACTCAGGAGGTTTGGGCAAATAGGGTGAGTTTTGTACTGGGCTCCTTGCCCGACACCAGTTCATCTGGAGTCTGCCCAGCTCTTTAGACTTGACCTGCCTGTCAGGTTAGAAGATTTTGCCTGGTTCTAGTTGGATTACCAAGCTGACACCCTGCCACCTGCCAGGACAACCCTAAACCTGAAAGGAAAGGTGTTCTTGGACCTGTAGCAGAATGCTGAAGGAAACCAGCCTGGAGTTCTCTGGCTGAAACACAGCCCTGACATTTATTCTGCTTGGAATGCCTTTCCTCACCCAAATTCTACCCTCCTTTCTAGGTCAATCAATTCATTTGTCAAAAAAGTTTTAAGTTTATTTATTTTGAGAGAAAGAGAGAGAGAGAGAGCATGGGGGAGAGCCAGAGGGAGAGGAAGAGAGAGAATCCCAAGCAGGCTTCATGCTGTTAGCCTGGAGCCCAATGCAGGGCTTAAGCCAAAACCAAGAGTCAGATGCTCAACCAACTGAGCCACCCAGACGCCCCTCATTTGTCAAATATTTATTGTGTATGTGCTATGTGCCAAGCACTGCTCTAACAAAGTTTTGCTTTGATGACACTTCCTCTAAGAAGTACCTTATTGGGCTCCATAGCGTCAGTTAGGATCCGAGTCCCAGCATCCTGGGACTTGTGCTATTCAGCCACTCATCACTGTGCACAGTCATTGTGTTCTTGGAATGCAGTAATGCTCACTCAGAAGAGCTGGTTCCAGATTCGGGCTGTTGGGTTAAGACGACCACTCTACCAGCTGTGTGACTTCAAGTAAGTTGGTTACCCTCTCTGAGCTACTTTTTAAGAATCTACCAAGTAGGCAAAATAATACCTATTTCATGGTGTTGGGAGAATTTGAGATAATTCAGTTAAAGTACCTTTCCCAGTGCTTAGAATTCAGTAATACATGCACATTGCAACAAGTCTGTTAAATACAAGAAACTATAGGGAAGCCAAGATACCTCCAACAACCTGTGTACATTCTTTCAGATTTTTCTACACATACATGTACTTACATAAAATATGAACCTCTTACATCAGTGACCTTACCTTGTTTGGGGATTTTGATGAGATTTGAGTTAAATATAAAAAAGCAATTGGGGAAGAATTATGCATAATTGAAGCTCTCCAGCAATGAAGATGAGATCTCATCAGGCAATTTACTTAACCTCTTTATACCTCTGTTTCCCGTAAAACTAGAAATACTATGGTACCTACCTCACAGGTTGTGGATTAAATGGAGTAAGACATGATGGGGCGCCTGGGTGGCTGAGTCGGTTACGCCTCCGACTTCGGCTCAGGTTATGAAATTGCAGTTCGTGGATTTGAAGCCAGAGTTGGGCTCTGTGCTGACCGGTCAGAGCCTGGAGCCTGCTTCAGATTTTGTGTCTCCCTTTCTCTCTGCCCCTTCCCTGCTCACACTCTGTCTCTGTCTCTGTCTCTCTCAAATAAACATTAAAAAAATGGAGTGAAACATGCAAAAGTTTTTAGAATAGTGCCTCAGGCATGGTAAGCCTCAAATGTTTGCTATTAATGTTGTTAATTTCATCATTTGTTTAAATGCTTGGCAGGTTCCCCCCCCCCCAAATAAGTCCTACGTATTTTTTTGTTAACGTTTTTTCTGGGTAATAATTATTGTCATTGCAATTGTGAATGTATTTCCCCCCAAGTTTCTTGTTGATATGTGGGAGAGGGATGGCTGATATCCTACTGCTAATAGCTCATGGCGTAGCATCTGTTGGGATAGCTGGATCTTCTAAACAGATTAATTTTAACATAACATGTTAATTGAAAAGATAAAGCCAAGCAGCGAGTTCTAGGATTGGTAGAGAAGGCTCAGCCAAACTTGCAGGGGAAGGTCTGCGCAAGGTTTGTTGGAAGCTGTGATAGGGGACTGCGTCTTGAAGGATAAGGCATTTTGCACATCTTGAGGGTGCTGGAGGGTGCTGAGTTCCCATAACTGCTTGCGTCTTCCTCAGTGGAGGTGCCAAGGTGGGAGGCTCTGCCCCCAGCTCCCACTGATGCTAGGACTCCAAAAGAAGAGAGCTAGCGAAGTGGAATCAATAGCCTAGGGTGTCTGTTGTGTCTGTCTCTACATGCCCTGGAACTAGAGACCCTCTCCCTTTCCTTTTCCTAAATTTGTTCTAAATTCCACAGTGACCACCCTATTCTGGCCCTGACTTTGTAGCCAAAAAACCCCCAAAGGATTGGTTACAGCTCTCCTTTAGGGTGTAGTACTATTCTCACACACATCTAATCTAATCTTTCTTTGGCGAAGAGTGGTTTCTATGGAGACAGGATACCTAATCCTACCTGTTATTAAAGATTCTAGTTTCTTGTTTCTCATCACAATTTCAGGGTGGGGAAACCCCTCTGGCTTTCTGTAATGAGAGCAAAATATTTCTTCCGAACAAGATTTCCCTCTAACGGCGTATGAATCGGGTAAATGGGAAACCCGCGCCATCTTCTGGCCACGAGTGGGAGTACCTTTCTTAAGACCCATTGTTCTTTAATATGAAATGCAGGTTTTTCTCTTCTTTCCTAGTTGCTAAATCGGAGGTTCTGCGAACTTCAGCGTGTGTTCAGCGAAGGCTCACCTGAGCTAGGCCAATGCAGATTCTGATTCTTAAGTGTGCATCTGCCTGTACCAGGATTCTGATGTAAACTGTTCAGGGATCACACACTCTCAGAAACAGTAACAATGATGGGAGGAAGGCCAAAATGTGAAACGAATAACGGTTTTTAAACATTGTTTTCTAATTAAAAAATAAAACACTTCTGAGGCGCCCGACTGGCTCAGTCCGTAAAGCATGTGACTCGATCTCGGGGTTGTGAGTTCAAGTCCCACACTGTGTGTAGAGCTTACTTAAAATCTTAAAAAAAAAAAAAAAAAAAAAAAAAAAAAAAAAAAAAAAAAAAAAAAAAGAGGGGTACCTAGGTGGCTCAGTTGATTGAGTGTTTGACTCTTGGTTTTGGCTCAGGGCATGATCCCAGGGTCGCGGGAACAAGCCCTGAGTTGGGTTCTGTGCTGAGCGCGGAGTCTGCTTAAGATATTCTCTCTCTCTCTCTCTCTCTCTCTCTCTCTCAGGGTGTCTAGGTGACTCAGTCAAGCGTTAGACTTTGACTCAGGTCATGATCTCACGGTTCATGGGTTTGTGCCCCATGTCAGGCTCTGTGCTGCCAGCTCAGAGCCTGCAGCCTGCTTCAAATTCTGTGTCTCCCTCTCTGCCCCTCTCCCTGCTCGTGCTCTTTCTCTCTCAAAAATAAATAAACATTTAACTAATTAACAACAACAACAAATAAGATTCTCTCTCTCTCTCTCTCTTTCGGGTGTGTAGGTACCTCAGTCAGTTCAAGCATCCGACTCTCGAGTTCAGCTCAGGTCATGATCTGACAACGTGAGATTGAGCCCTGTGTCCGGCTCTGCACTGACAGCACAGAGCCTGCTTGGGATTTTCCCTCTCTGTCTCTATCTGCCCCTCCCCTGCTCATGCTTGCTCTCTCTCTCAAAATAAACTTAAAAAAAAAATGAAAATTAAAATCACATATAATCCCAAGAAAAGCACCATTTTATAATCTTTTTTCCTTTTTTTTTCAGTTTTGTGTCTGCGGTGCAAAATTTTCTTTGAAAATATGCATCACTGGGGCACCTGGGTGGCTCGGTCGGTTAAGCGGCCGACTTCGGCTCCGGTCATGATCTCGCAGTCCCAGAGTTCGAGCCCCGCGCGTCGGGCTCTGTGCTGACCGCTCAGAGCCTGGAGCCTGTTTCAGATTCTGTGTCTCCCTCTCTCTCTGCTCCTCCCCTGTTCATGCTCTGTCTCTGTCTCAAAAATAAATAAACGTTAAAAAAAAAAAAAAAAAGAAAATATGCATCATTTTCCTTTGGGTGGCTGTAAGCCATGTGGTATCTAACCTTGCCCATGGTTACTGGTGGACCTCTGGGTCATTTTAACTATGTAAATAATAGTATAGTATCGGTATGACCATCCATTTACATTAATCTTTGCGTATGATTTTTATTCTTTCCTAAGGGTATAATGAGAATGACTCTGGTACAGATTGATTCTTGATAATATTGCCAGTTCATTGTATCTTCTTTCAGTACATTAGCAAGAACTTCCAAAGCATGGAATTGCATAGATGAAAGGAGTCAATTCTTCTACAAACATAATAGTCTCCAATTCGAGTAAGAGACTATCCTTCCAAATGTTTAATGGAATTTTACAAACCATGAAGTACTTCCTCTCTAGGCACACTTTCTTCTGTTCTTTGTTTCCCTTTCTCCTTTTCCTCCAAGCTAAAAAACAAGTTTGGATTTTGATGATTTGTTATTCACTATTAGCCTAATTTTAATAAAGAGGTTGGAATAACAGGAGAGTATGAGGAGAAAAAATAATATACATTTTTTCTTAATGAAATATGTAATATACCAAGTTCAGTCCAACCTTATTGAGTGCTAACTTGGTCAGGCACTATGTTAGGCCTCATGGGATGAAGTAAGTGGTGATCTAATTCATGACCTAGAGAGGGACATAGGTATGAAAATAATTATAAAAAGTGATGGATGCACTCATAAAATGAGGCTTAAAGTATAGATATAGTAATAATAGGTAATTCACTTAACTTTCCTATGTTATGTGATCCTATGAAGTTGGTTAGGTATTAGTCTTATCATCATCATTCCCATTTTACAGATGGGAATACTAAGGCACAGAGTAACTCACCTAAAGTCCTAAGAGCCTGATTTGAACCTAGGTGTTCCTGCTCCAGAGTCCATGCACATAACCACTAAACAATCATGTCTTTCTGTAATACCAAGCAGGGAAGGATTATAGCTCTTGAGGATCAAGAAGGATTTTTTAAAAATTAAAACTTACAACTAGTGTTAATTGAGCATCTATTAAATGGCAAGCAGTGGGCAAGGAGTTAGATATACAGGAGTGAAAAAGATAGTCACAGTCCATGCCTTCATTAAGCTTCCAATCTAGTAGAGGAGCCATACAGCAAAAAAACCCCAAATGAATACATAATTATATACTTTACATATATATATTTATATATATATTTATACTTATATAAATATTAATATATACAAATATATATATTTACACTATATATATATTTATATATATACACACACACAATAAAATGATAAGACTTCCCCAGAGTAAGGGACCTGGAAGGGAGCCCCGGTAGGGGAAACACTTAAGGACTGAAGTCCATGCCCCAGCCCCCAAACCTAAACATCTCTAACTTACTACTCAGTGTCCAAGGGCCAGGCAAACGGATGCAGTCTGGGTCATGGAAAAGCGGGGATTTCAAGGCAGTGGAACGTGGTCACAGGACCAAAACACCAACAGCTAGCTACAAGGATGATGTTTACCTTCCTGTACTGTTAACAACCTGGCCTGGTGGGAGCACCAACATTGAGCCTTTGCCCGCTTTGGAGGTCACACAAGCTTTGGCTGCAGCCCGGACTCCTCTGCCAGCCCTCACTTCTCCATCTGGTTTCTGGAAGACATCGGGAAGACTCAGCTAAATGAACATTTTGTTTTCCCCTTGCTGGCTCAGCCTGGGATTGCTCGAGACCAGGGACTCGCAACGTCTCTCGTGCGCCCCCGCGCGGCCATCTGTGAACTTGCAGGCTGCCGCTGTCTGCGGAGTCCAAAGGGAGCAAGTTTGGTGCAGGTGGCTGGGGTTTTCATTTCTAGCCTCTCCTGGTGGAAGGGAATCAACCTGCTGTTGAAGCATGTGGCCTGTCTTCATAAGCGTGCAGCAAACCAAACACCTGGCAAACCTCTCTGGTTAGAATCCTCTTATGGCGGTAGAAAACCAGTGATCAAAGGAGGGTTTGAAAGAGGGAGTAATTGTTTCCGTTATGGACATGAAACTCCAAGGCTGGGGAGAGAAGTCCTAGTGGTGTTTCCAGCGAGCCCTTGAGCTCTGGCTCAGATCCTTAAGCCATATTTTATTGATGCAGCTTTGCCTTCTCAAACGATCACAAGTAATGGCTTCATGAAGCCTGCTCTGTGGCTGAAGGGCTTTCAGGTAAGGAAATCATCTACTCACTAGTCCGACGCTAAGGGGAATGAGATGCAGGTAGGCGCTGGTGTGGTCCTCTAATCCCCCAAGGAAACAGGGACGCCACTCCCACCCTTATGCAATGGCCCGAAACAAGTGTGTTGTGGCCTTCCCATTCCTGAAAACAACACGTTTTCAGTTTAATTCATGAGTCAGAACGGGGCTATCTGGCCTGCATTCTATTTGACAGCCAGAAAAGGAAGTCTGTCTGAGAGCAGATGGGGAAGTGGTTTACAGAGATGATGCAAAGCCTGCCTGCACCTGTTGTGTGATGCTGAGCAGGTTTCTAACTTACCTGGTTCTTAGTTTCCCCTTCTGTAAACAATAGGGACAATAATACCGATCCTGAAGTATTGTGAAGATTCATTAAGTTCCCTACCTGCCTCCCCCCCCTTTTTTTCATTATGCAAAATTTCAAACATACAGCAAAGTTGAGAATTTAACAGAGAACATCCACCAACAAGATTCTGTCATTAACACTTTATAAGACTTGTTTTACAACACCTCCTATCCATCCTTTAAAAAATGTATTTCAAAGTAAATTGCAGAGTGATTTGTAAAATAAATTGTATTTGGGGCACCTGACCTAGTCAATCTGAAGAGCATGTGATGCTTGATCTCGGGGTCATGAGTTCGAGCCCCACATTGGGTGTAGAGATTACTAAAAAAATAAACTTAAGCAAAAAAATTGTATTTGGCACTGTGCCTGGCCACATATTTTAATTCAATAAATATTTGAATAGTTATTCTGTGCCAGGAACTAGGCTAAGTGCTGGGGATACAAAAATGAGAAAGACATTGTTTTTGTCCTTAAGATATTCAGAATTTGGAGCAAACCAGAGGCAAGTTAACAGATACCTCTTCTCCCACCATCTAGTTAACATTATAAGGGAAGCTCAGGGTGTCCAGAAGCCGTGGAGAGAGACTTATCGGGGTCTGTGGAGTCAGAAAGCTTCCCTGAGGAAGTGGCATTTACAATGTTTATTTATTTTTGGGACAGAGAGAGACAGAGCATGAACGGGGGAGGGGCAGAGAGAGAGGGAGACACAGAATCGGAAACAGGCTCCAGGCTCTGAGCCATCAGCCCAGAGCCTGACGCGGGGCTCGAACTCACGGACCGCGAGATCGTGACCTGGCTGAAGTCGGACGCTTCACCGACTGCGCCACCCAGGCGCCCCGAGGAAGTGGCATTTAAATGGGTACTTTCGGGGCGCCTGGGTGGCTCAGTCGGTGAAGCGTCCGACTTCGGCTCAGGTCATGACCTCGCGGTCCGTGAGTTCGAGCCCCGCATCGGGCTCTGGGCTGATGGCTCAGAGCCTGGAACCTGCTTCCCATTCTGTGTCTCCCTCTCTCTCTGCCCCTCCCCTGTTCATGCTCTGTCTCTCTCTGTCACAAAAATCAATAAACGTTAAAAAAAATTTTTTTTTAAAAATAAATGGGTACTTTCTTATAGTCCATGAATGCTGCTATATACGTGGTGTGCACATAACTAGCTTTACTCTATACCCCAGGGGAGGTAAGCCAACACTAGAGGTGCATTCCAATCAAGAATCTATGTCCGAAGATGGATAATTGGCAATTGAAAGACCATATGCTCCTGGGATGGCTTTAACTTTCATCAAAAATGAAAGGGTGCATTAATTACCTTATGGGTGATTTTTAAATGCATGAAATCAATGTGTTCGAAATCTGTTGTTGGTAGAAAGATGAAAGAGGCACTCCTCCCCCTTTGCTTCAATAGGGTCTAATGATCTAAAGACCAACACCTTCAGGGGATCCTGCTAGGTCTGGAACAATCAGTTCTGCCTTCCCCCTCCCACCTCCAGCCCGCCCCCTCAGGAAGCATTATTTATCTGATGCGACAGAAAGTCTGAATGTTGTAGCAGTTGCCTTGGGAGTGGAACTTTTTAAACCAGGTGTTTGTGGAAGGACCTAAAACAATTGCTCTTAACTCTGGCCACATGTTAGAATCCCCTGGGGAACTTAAAAAAAAAAAAAAAATCCTTGAGTCTCACCTTCCCTCCCCGCAGTCCCCATGTAATTGGTCTGGGGTGTGGCCTAAGCTTTGGGCATTTAAAATAGCCTCAGGTGATTTTAATGTGCAGCCAAGGTGGTGGTCTAAAAAAGACAGACTGGGCAGCTCACTGAGCTTTCTGGACAGGTGGGGGCTCTGTGTTGTGCTGCGAACACATGTTTATATAGGCGGCTGACGACTTGCTCTGGATCCAACACAGCTCAGCAAGGCAGTGAGGGAGGAGGCCTGTATTCCTGTCTGCCTTTAACTTGTTGGAGGCCACTGGTATCTATCAAAAGAGCTTGGCGATTGTAGGGGCGCCTGGGTGGCTCGGCTGGTTAAGCATCTGACTCTTGGATTCAGCACAAGTCATGATCTCATGTTTCTTGAGTTCGAGCCCGCATCGGGCTCTGCGCTGATAGGGCGGAGCCTGCTTGGGATTCTCTCTCTCTCTCTCTCTGCCACTACCCTGCTGGCGCTGTCTCTGTCAACATAAATAAATAAGTAAACTTAAAAAAAAAGTCATTGTAGATGACCACAGATAGGAAGGAAAAGGGAGAGTGCTCTAACCTTGTGACTCTCTAACTTCTCTATGTATCTGAGTCACCCGGAGAGCCTGTTAAAACACAGATTGGGTGGCTCAGTTGGTTAAACCCAGCCCAACTCTTGATTTCAGCTCAGGTCATGATCTCCCAGTTCCTGAGATGGAGCCCTGTGTTGGGCTCCGCCCTGACAGCATGGAGCCTGCTTGGGATTCTCTGTCTCCCTGCCTCTCCCCTGCTTGTTCTCTCTCTCTCTTGAAATAAATAAAGAAACTTTAAAAAACAAGAAACACAGATTTCTGGGTCCTGCCCCCAAGATTGCAATTGCGTTGGTCTAGGGCAGAGCATACATTTGCATTTCTCCTGGGCGATGCTGCTGGATGTTGCTGAAGCTGGTCTGATTACACCTGGAACAGCATTGCATCTGTGTTAATGAACAATCTGGGCAAATTCCTAAGGGTGAGAGAGGATGAGAGAGCTGGGCTTTTTCTTGGAAGTATTTTGTGACATGAGGGTTAATAGGACTGTCAGAGACTTAGATGGAAGCTAAACATGAAGTGCTTCAAACACATGCTGAGTTTGGACTTTACTCTGAGTGCAGTGAGAAGCCACCTAATTAGGCCTACAAGTACCTGGGGGCCCCTGGGTGGTGGCATGGCAGAGGCCAGGTCTCAGTTGGCTGCTCCTGGGGGACCTGGGGAGGGGGTAGTGGTGATGGTGACTGCCCCACAGCTGAGGACACCAGAGCGGGCAGGAGGCTGGAAGAAGGGTGACAAGAACAGAGACACTTCCATGTTTACCCTAAGGCAAGGCCGTCCCTAAAGGAGTTGCAATCCAAAGTCCCATGATGTCTGGGATAGTTAATGTTGTATGTTAACTTTGAGGGTGCTTTTGGATAACACTGACAATTTAAATCAGTAGACTTAGCAGATTGCTCTCGGTAATATGGGTAGGCCTCATCTAATCAGTTGAAAAGAATAAAAAGACTAGCCTTCTTGAGCAAGAGGACATTCTCTGAACTTCATCTGCACTGTTGACTCTCCTGGGTTATGAGCCTGCCAGACTACGCTGCGGATTTTGGGCTTGCCAGCTTTCGTCATTGTATGATCTGGTTCCCAATCTTTAAAATCAGATAAATCATATTCCTCAGGATATGGGGACCATTGGAACCTATTTTCAAACAGCTATCCTGAAGTTCCCAGGAAAAGAAATCATAGCTCTGGCCTTGAGGGGAGTTAAATACCAGCAGCAGCCCCACCTTTACTCCACCATTTCTTCGGTTCTCCCAGGAGAGGAAAGCTAGGCACGTGACCAGTCAAGCCATCAGGCAGTTGACTGTGCACCTGTCATCAATTATGGCTACCTTGAGAAGAAGAATACATAAAGCAGAGTGTATAGGGGAAGTCCTTCCTTGGAAATTCTTCCCAGGATGTGGAGATATATGGGGAGTTGATAGACCAGCTCTTTTTTTTTTTTTTTTGTCAACAGCTAAAAGGTCTATTTTTCTTTGTTTTCTAGGCTTTGTCTTGAAAGTGCCTTGTGTTGTAGAGCTAAGTTAGGGAGAACTGAAATAAGCTTTAAAAATTTAGGCAAATTTAGAAGCCGTGTGTGGGTGCGCTACAAGAGTGCTAAATTGATGAATCCCACTGAGGTTTACTGAGGATCTAGAAAGAGAATCAGAGAAATTTTTGCTCCTGTGTAACTTCGCCCACCAGGAGTCCTACTACTTAACAGTAACATCTCAGGGCCCAAGACCAAAGCTACTTATTTTCTCCTTTAAGTGACTGGAAATAGAAATGCTATTCAGGAGGGGTGGAAGTGAGTCTTTGACACATGCATGTGCATGCATGTGTGCGCGCGCGCGCACACACACACACACACACACACACACACTACCCTTCCAAACTTCAGTTTGTATTGGCATTGTGCAGTGAAATGTTTCTTTTTTAGTCTTTTTACTTTTAATTTAGAGACAGAGAGCAAGAGCATGGGAGGGGTGGCAGGAGAGGGGGAGGAGGGGGGAGAGAGAGAGAGAGAGAGGGAGAGAGAGATGCGGGGAGGGAGGGAGAGAGAGAATCGTAAGCTGACGTGGGGCTTGATCCTATGACCCTGGGATCATGACCTGAGCTGAAAGCAAGAGTCACAGGCTCAACCAACTAAGCCACCCAGGTACCCCTCTTTCAGTCTTTACTTAAATATAGAGAATCTGACAATTCTCTGTCAAAAACTTTGCACTGGGATGGCAAAACTGTAATTATTACCCAAATTAAAAATGTTGTGTTTAGGGGTGACTGGGTGGCTCATATGGTTACGCATCTGACTTTGGCTTGGGTCATGATCTCACAGTCCCTGGGTTTGAGCTCTGTGCAGACAGCTCAGAGTCTGGAGCCTGCTTCAAATAGTGTCTCCCTCTCTCTGCCCCTTCCCTGCTCACGTTTGGTCTCTCTCAAAAATAAACATTAAAAATTAAAAAAAAATGTCATGTCCAAAAGTCTATTCTGATTGACTTTAAATAGAAACATATAAGTATAAATAAAAAAATATAATGGAGTAGGAACTTGGAGCTAAAAAAGACGGACTGACCCAGAGGATTCCCTAAGCATGGGACCTCCAGTATTTGACAAATATACCGGATAGAATTAACATGATGAATCTGACCTAATCTGTTTTTAAAGAGTCTCATCATCTGAGGGAGGAGGCGGACTTCTTTGACAACAGATGGGCGGGAAGGTGTGTGGCTGGGTTAAAAGAGCAGGGGTAGGCAATTCCGAATCTCTGGAATGAAGGTGTGTGCCAGGTTAAAATTCCTTGCCAAAGGGCTGCTGGTACTTGAAGTGCCTTGCCTCGTTCTGGAGGCAGGAGAGCAAACCCACGGAATGGATCTAACTCCCCATCCCGGCAGCATGGCTGATGGTGGAAGCCTTGGTTTCCGTTCAGTTGTGGCTTTTTATTAGCACAGGCTCCAGTTCCTCAGGCTCACACCATTAGAATCAGTGACACATGTCGCTAACTGATTTGGGGCAAAAGTTCTGAACTAAGCCACCATCAGAAACATGTTTTTTCAAGGTCATTGATTGAAATCAAATCATCAGCATAAATGTCTAATTTCAGGCCACTTCTATATATAGGAAAAGAGGTTTATTGCTAATGTTTATGTAATACCTAACTATGAGCCAGGCACCTCTACGACGGTCTAGACTTGGACTTTACTCATTATAGTACTTAGAAACTTCCCATCTCCACCCCTTTCTAACGGGAGAAACTAAAGCAAGGGGTAATTAAATAGCTTGGACAACATCACAAAGCTAGTGAGTCAGGATTCAAACTCAAGAGGATGCCAGGACTTGCCCTCTGGATTATCAGACTGGCTCTTTTATAAAGCATCTATTTTAGGAGTGCCTGGGTGGCTCAGTCGGTTAAACGTTCGACTTTTAAAAAACATTTTTAGTGTTTATTTATTTTTGAGAGAGCGAGTGAGTGAGCAGGGGAGGGGCAGAGAGAGGGAGAGAGAATCCTAAGCAGGCTCCTTGCTCTCAGCACAGAGCCTGATGGGGGGCTCAAACCATGAACCATAAGATCACAACCCGAGCCAAAACAAAGAGTCTGATGCTCAACTGAGCCACCCAGGTGCCCCTAAACATCTTACTCTTGATCTCAGCTCAGGTCTTGATCTCAGGGCTGTGAGTTCAAGCCCCATGTTGGGCTCCATGCTGGGCATGAAGCCTACTTAAAAAAAAAAAAAAAAAAAAAAAAAATATATATATATATATATATATATATAGAGAGAGAGAGAGAGAGAGAGAGAGAGAGAGAGAGAGATGGGGTAGGGGAGAGAACATCTATTCTAACACCTGGCAACATACTTGCCATGAGATAGCTATTAATGGATCCCAGATTTTAATAGTACTGGAAAACTTTGTGAAAAGTTAGATTCCCCCCGGCCACGCCCCGCCCTTTAGGGAACAAAGAGGCTGAAGAAAAAGCCAAATCAGATGCACAAATTGCACTTTTTCATATATAATAAGACTCTATTTGCTCTTTAGGCAACCATACTTATTTATAATCTTTGGAAACAACTTACACATACATTCAGCAGTTTCATGTTTCCTGATTTTCTTCCCTCTCATGCTAGAACCCCAATTACTATACTTAGATTTCCCAAATGATGAGGACAAAACAATACATGTACTATGGCAGAACCACTTTCTTCAAAACATTCCCATCTTCGTGGCCTCTTGGCTTGTCAGTAAGTTCTGATGCAAAGAAGCATTTTTGGCAAGGCAATTACTTAGAGACGGAACCAGTTATGAGAATTTTGGTCAATTTACTGCAGTAAGGAATATAGAGCACAATTCTTGTATCAATAGACTTCTAATGGCATGACCTAAGAGGATTATGTGTGAGACACAACAACAGTATATTATTTCAAAATGTATATTTAACGGCCATTCCATCAAAATCAAGCAGAATCACATTTCAAAAGTATTCCACGAAGTCTTATGTGTGGGTGTGTGTATGCACACACGTACTTTTTATTTTAAGGTGCATTTTCAAGTTTTATTTGGGCTTCATTTCTTCTTGGCTGCCTCAGGGGTTCTTACAGGTACAATTAGCATAGAACTTCTGAGGCCTATAGCTTCCTGTGCACTGAAAGACAAGATCCTCATAACACTGCACATCTTGGATACATTAGAAATTCCACAAGCCATATGTAACTTCAGAAAACTCAATGCCAGTCATGAAAGACATTTTCAACATAAGATTTAGGCACTCTATACTTTGGAATAGCCACAAAATATTCCAACAAGAGTTAATGCACTTTGTGATTACATCTACTCAAAGATAAGTCTCAATTAAAATCTGTAATTATTAAATAACATTTTAAATTAGAGCCCATTACATGTTGACAATTACTGTGGACCATTCGCAGCATAGTGTTTTAGTTCAAAGATGCTACAATACTTCAATTACTGATCCTGGTACCCCTCTTTTATGGTACATTTTTTACAGAAGAACCTAAACTATTCACTGATAAGCAGCTCCCCCATTTTCCTGTGAATACCTACATAAGAATGCCCCTATTCAACTTTAAAGGTATTTTTGTATTTTCTGCTGTAGTTGCTTTGTTAGCGTGTCAAACTTCGGCAGATGGGGGGCTTCCTGACGATCAGGAAACATTAGCCAAGTACCCATCACTGATTCTCAGGCCGAGTTCATTTCCACCGTCACTTTGCGGCTAAGCATGTTGCTCTATCCCTATGTTCCTACAGATTGTACTGCTAGCTTGACCGGTATGGAGCCAAGGGGAAGGATACTCAAATTTGTCACTCTACTTTGCACAAGTCCAAGGCCACCCAGGCCACATCTGAGTTACGATCTCTACAGTGTGGTTGTCAGGCTTCCACCTCGTCTTCTGAAGACTGAAGGGTGGGAATGATGCCTGCCTACTGAGATGCCATTAACTCCAGATGAACTTCCTGGACTTGAAGGTAATTTAGCATGGTTAGAATTCAGAACATGGATGCTAATTTTTCCTGCTGAGAATAAGGTGCTTTTTCTCAGTGGTATACATTTATTTAGCTAAGAAAACAATTAGAAAGCCTTCCAGAGTTTTCACATTACAGTGTGCATATTGATTCATCATAATCACCAATGACTAGTTTATAAAGATCCGCCAGGGAAACGAATTTGAGACTTAACTTGACTATAAGTCGTGCAGAAAAGAGCACAGTAATTTCCCATAGGAGAACTGGGTATTTTATCATGGGGATCAATGGTAAGTTAATTATACTACTAATGTTTTCTGCCATACTTGAAGAGACAATTAGCATACGTAAATCATGAGTGAGATGACAAGTTGCTTAATGTTTGTTTCTGTTCATCAGATGCCAAGCAAGCTTGCTGTTAAGCCTCTGAGTGAGGAGGAATGGGCAGAGAAGGGCACAAGGAATGAGGGGTTGTTAACTTCGGTTTCAGCAAATATAATCAGAACCAGCTACTACTAGTAGATAAACATGGATGTTAGATGCATATCAGAGAAGACTCATTCGAGTTTTGGAAATTAACCCCACCAAGAGGTGACGGTTGATTTGGGAAATTCACACGAAATCTAGCTTCCTCTCCTGAGCAGAGAGGGTGAGATGGGAAATGAAAGCGGATTCTAGTGGAGGCTGCTTTTCATCCTCTCTCAGGGCTTCATCTTCCTATGGATATTCTACAATACCTATCTTGAGATTAGGACCCGAGGCTCATGACAGCACAGTTAAGGTTACAGTCCCTTTCTGGTGTTTTAGAATGGCCACAGCTTGCTCATGAGTGACACCTTCCAGGGTCTCGCCATTAACGGCTAAAATCTGATCGCCTCGCTTCAACCGGCCGTCATCTGCAGCTGCTCCCTACAAATAAGAAACATTCCAGTTTAATCCAGGACCACGCAGTTAACAAATAATATTAATATTAGGGTGTGTTTATCAAAAGAGTAACTTTAAAAACTACCAGTTAAAGTTATTTCTAGGTAATGTTTTTAAACTAAGAAAATTAAGAATGTAGGATGTGTTATTTGAATAATGGTTGAATAGTAACCATAATTATGCACTGTTTAAATAACATACTAGTAGAAATGTACTGACATTCACATTTCTTTTAATACGAGTAGTACCTTATTTCAATATTCCATACTGAATGGAATTTGAATGTCATATTCATGAATACCTAATATACTGACAAAGGCAGAACTGAATCTGGTGTTAAGTCTTATTGCCAGCACCATCATGATATAGGGTTCCCGTTGTATTATTAAGGTATCTTCCCTGCAGTGATTGGTCAAAAATGAGTGTAGCCTTGGGGCGTCTGCTGGCTCAGTCAGAAGAGCATGAGACTCTTGATCTCGGGTTTGTGAGTTTGAGCCCTGTGCTGGGTGTAGAGATTACTCAAATAAATAAAAAAAAGATGTAGCCTCTAGATGGGGTGAATTGTATAGTATGTGAATTCTATCTCAATAAAGCTGTTCTATATATAAATACACAAAGTGTAGCATCTCTGAAATTTTGCAATATCATCTTCAAAAGCTTCAGCTTATCTTTGATCATTTAGGGTTCTAAATGACTACTTTCATTATACATTCAGTCATGCATGGCTCCTCAAAATTGCACAAAGCAAGTGAAACTTGGGCTTTTTTAAATTCTAAAGCCAAGTACCTAAAAATACCATGATATTACTAGAAATACTTTGGATGGGTAAGGAAAGAAAAAACCTAGGAAAAGATGTGTAGGAGGCTTTCTCCTTCTGTTGGGGTAACTGTGAAAATCCCTGAAAACATTAGTGCTGGAAGAATCCTCTAAATGATGTTGAAGTGCTGGGGAAAATAATTAAGGCCCACAGGCAGCCCTGTCCTGACTCACTCAGAAGCCAAACTAAGAGGCACTAACTAATGCTTCAGAGACTGGTGTCTACCTGCAGCATGGAGGTCCTGAGGTGATGGGTGAATTATCTAGACTGTCAAAACCGTGGAAAGGGTGGAATTCTGGTAAAGGTATAATAAAGAATATTCAAAACCATGTCTGTACTGGGGGGAAATACCAAAATTAATTAAATTGTAACTTCATTCAAATCTTTTTTTTTTTCTTTTACGAAAGTGTGTTAACTGCAACACAGACAAGATTAAACAACTTGTGGATAAAATCAGAATTACTTAGCAAACTTGATTTTATTAAATGTTACAGGCTAAGATTTGAGGGCTTTAGGAAACCTCAGATATCTGTGTAATTTTTTTTTTAAAGCATGTTAAGTTTTTCAAGTTTTCATTTTCAGTAATGCAAAACAGGATGACATTTCAACTTTCTGCGATTTGTACATTCTTTAACAAAAATTTTTTAATGTTTATTCATTTTTGAGAGAGAGCAAGCAAGTGTACTTGCACAAGTGGGGGAGGGGCAGAGAGAGAGGAAGACAGCATTTGAAGCAGGCTCCAGGCTCTGAGCTGTCAGCACAGAGCCTGATTTGGGGCTTGAACCCATGAACCATGAGATCATGACCTAAGCCAAAGTCGAGTCGGACCCTCAACTGACTGAGCTACCCAGGAAACTCCCAAATTTATTTCTTAGTTGAGCAAGAGAAGTATTAAAAGAAGCTTAGGGACATTAACAAGGTCACATAAAAACTCACGCCCTGTGGGCATCCGAGATTCAGAAACTTGAGAAGACAAACATTTTTAAGAATATATGTTCATTGTTGAAAAACAGGGAAAACATACAGCTATCGTTTCTATAGCTTCCAGATTCCTATGGGGGAAATGTTTAGCTTAGCATCAAAATTCATTTTTATGATGGACTTCAACATTTAAAAAAAAGAAAAAACTTGGGGCGCCTGGGTGGTTCAGTTGGTAAGCATCCGACTTCAGCTCGGGTCATGATCTCGTGGTTTGTGAGTTCGCGCCCCGCATCGGGCTCTGTGCTGACAGCTTGGACGGAGCCTGGAGCCTGCTTCGGATTCTGTGTCTCCCTCTCTCTCTGCTCCTCCCCCACTCACACTCTCTCTCTCAAAAATGACTAAACATTAAAAAAAAAAAATTAAAAAAAAAAAGAAAAAATTGGGGCGCTGGGGTGGCTCAGTCGGTTAAGTGTCTGACTCTTGATTGGCTCAGATCATGATCTCATGGTTCGTGGGATTGAGATCCGTGTCGGACTCTGAGCTGGCAGTGTGGCCTGCTTGGGATTCTCTCTCTCTGCCCCTCCCCTGCTGGTTCTCTCTCTCAAAATAAATTTTAAAAAAAAGAGAGAAAAACTGTTTTGCCAGATTTTGGTTTACTGATTGTCTAAAGAAAACTTTTAAATTTGGATATACTGGTTTCACTCTAACAAATGAAAAAAGAAAAAGCCATCAAATGAGATTGAATTATAATAAACTCTATGGAATTAATAATTGTTTGCACTAGAATATTCTTTTATTGAGACTGAACTAAGTAGGCCATTAGCTAAGGCTTTAGAACTTTTTCTTTTTTTAATTGGGCTTCTCAGATTTAGCTGTGCCTTACTTTACAAACAAGGGTCTATTCCTTAAAAATAAAACATACCAGGGATGTTCAATATTTCCTACTATGTTACTACTTGCATAGCTGCTTTCTAAATGGCATCTTCCGTGAGGGTCTTTGAAAAGAGATTCTGTGGGAGCTGCAGCACATTCATTATCCCCCACTGCTTTGTCCCACTGTGATTTGATGGTAGTTTCTTTTCAAAAACCCACCAGCAATGCACGGCCATTTCATCCTCCACTGTGTGTTCTGGTGACCCGACAAAAGGTGCCTGGCCCTGGCTCACTACCTAGGAGTTGTCTAGATGGGCGTGGCTGGTGTGGTCTTCTAACTCTGGACTGCAGGTCAAAAGACCTGAGAAGCTAACCAGTCCTCTGATCTACCTACAGTTACAAAGTGAACAGGGAATTACAAACATTCTGGAAGGGCTTTACAGAGAGGCAAAGGCGGGGAAGTAGATTGTGTTTTACACTATTCTTATCTATATAGTGGCTCTTTTAAAAGCAGAGTATAGGGGCGCCTGGGTGGCTCTGTTAGGTGTCCAACTCTTGGTTTTGGCTCAGGTTGTGATCTCACGGTTTTGTGAGTTCGAGCCCTGCATTGGGTTCTGTGCTGGCGGTGCGGAGCCTGCTTGGGATTCTCTCTCTCTGTCCCTCCCCCATGCTCTCTTGCAAAAATAAATAAACTTAAAAAAATAAAAGCAAAGTATAATAATGCACCCAAAGAATAATTATCACAATTACTTACGGTGTTGCCTTAGGAAAAGGAGGGTCTCTCAGTGGCTTACCACCTTGGGAATTATTAGACTGGGGCAGCACCACTATCTAGAATGTTTCTGATCTGCTTTCCCTCTTCCCTTTTGCCCATCACCAGGTCAACAGATGTGTGTGTTTGGGAATAACATGTCTCCTTAATAGGCACCCTAGCAAATTGGAAACAGGTGGGTAAATCTGCAGCTACCTAATGTGTTCCAAAAGGAAATGCCAAATGACTTAAGGATTATGTCAGGTCATGGTTAGGCTCAATTAACAGGTGCTAAGAGCCGCACAGGTAAAAGTAAACTTGTTATTTAGTGTAGAGTATAGCTTTCTAGAAAGAGAATCTACCTTATTTATTCTCTTAAAGACCTTTATTTCTTTAGGAAAGAGCAGTAGGAGGCCATCGGATCAATTAATAAAAAAAGACTGTCATAAAACCAATGAAGAGTAAAATTGTGCTATTAATACTAAGTCCTTTTCCGAGATCTTCAGAATTGACAATAAAATTGAATTCCAACTTTAAAAGTCACAATAAAGTTAAAAGTAACTTATCTAAGAGCCATCTAGAGGCAGCAGTTGGAATGGACACCATGACCTATGTATCAAGTAGGATGTATTGGAATATTTAATTCCTGAAAAACACTATTATCCAGCTGGAGTCTAATTTAGTGGGCTGATCGTGCAAGTACTCAGCAGAGGGCTGGAAGAGAGAGACAGCAACTTAAGGTAAAGGGTCCTGAGATTTCTGGTGATGTACGGCCATTAATGCTGCACTGACCCGAGGCTTGTGCAGAGCTTTCTGCCACGGCCCTGTGCGGTCATCTTTTCTTGAAGGAGAAAGCCAAACTTTTGTTTTAGCCTGGAATAACACTTCCAAGGCCAGCTTCCAAAGAGCCCTGCACTGCTCCTTATGTTGTGTTGTTGAAAGAAGACAGTCTGTAAAATCGACTTTTGTAGATTTTTTTTTTTCACTAGTCTGCTGTGGGAATGTCCTACACAAGGTGAAAATGCAATGAGCATACAAGCACACACCCAGGTATAGCTAAAAGTAAGCAAAGCAAAGCACTTAAAAAAAATCTCACCTAGGTTAAAAAAAAGTACAGTAAAAAGGAAAAAAATACCTTTGCAAATATAGTCTTGACATAAATTGGCAGGTCTCCATGGGGACTTCCATAACCCCCTACAATACTAAACCCCAATCCTTCAGAGCCTTTCTCCAAAGTAATAATCTTAGGTGGAGGTGTTCTGAAAACACAATGCACGCTGTTTAATTCAAGAATAGATATTGAGAGGGAATTTCATTTTAATGGAAGAACACAGATTTGAGAGAGACTTTCATACTGCGAAACTATGAAGGCCAGTTTATCAAATCAAACTCTCAGAGAGTAATCAGAAACTGATTTTTACATTTCCTGTGTCATGCAGGACTAATGGCCGATGTCTTAATGACTTGATGTCTTAAGGGGTGTTCTCTTTCATAAAAGTCACTGTTTTTTAGTGAAAAAGAAAGTCAGGATGCCAAGGTTGTTAAAGCAGCCGTCTGTATGCTTGGCTTTTAACTTTTACGCTTACTGTGCTTACTGTTTAAAGCTGAATGAAATGGTCTCCATATCCTTGAAGAATGTGCATGGGGACAGAGAGGTGGGGTATCACCTTTGCTTAGTGGCAGACCACCAGTCTACAGGTGGGCTTCTCTCCAGAACAGGTGATGGCAGCCCAATGGCTCAGTCAACTGCCGCTCCTTTTCTGCCTGAATAGCCTCACCACACCTCACCTACCACTTCCACCTAGGGAACCGGGGTGGGAACTCCTTCTTCAAAGCCCATCTCCAGTGTGATGCTTTCCTGACTCCCTTGGGAGAATTAGCCAATCCTCCTCTGTGCTCCCTTTGCACTTGGTCCAGATTTCTAGTATAGCACTTGTCATAAGATGGCGTGATCGCTTAGCCATCTTTCTCTTCCACCAGACCATGAACTCCTCACGTCTCTGTCATCTGAGTATTCCCAGCAGTATGCACTGTGCATGTCACCACTCAGGATCATGACCATGTACGTGAGAAGTGGAGTCCAGGAGAGAAGAAAGAAGCCAAGGAGAAGCAAAATGGGTAAGGGCAATCTGTTTCAAATGGGTAATTTAGATTTTCAAAGTTTCGTCCAGTGTGGAAGTCTTCTCTCTTAGAAACAACATGGCTAAAAATTAAATTATCTACATGGGCTCAAGTAGTTTAAGCTTATCTAATGCCAATTTCTTCTTCCCAAATGCCCTTGTCCAAAGGGTAGAAACCTGAAGGAACTCCGGTACCCCAGACCCTGCCATCTTATTTGTAGGAGGTTCATTTTTGTATCGTGGCAGCCTCACCTGTTTTGTGGCAGCATGTGTGTGTGGGACACAGAGCCACGTGATACAAACTCAGCCACTCGTGTATTTAGAGAATTTTGCAAAACTGGGATATAAGCAACCTTTGAATATGCTATTCTGTCTAACTAGAGTATTCTTCCCTCTCTCCCGCCTCAATTTTGCCTGGCTTTTCTTAGGGTTGATTTTCAGCTGGTTCACACCGATAGGGGTGTTTATTGATGTATTTACTGGTTGTTTCCAGCAGGCAACCCCTAGTAATTGCTGAATGTCCATGCCGTATAAAGTGCTAAGTGTTTTGAATGCCACTCCTGCTTATTCCAATTCTTTCAAAACTAAGCTGAAGCATTCGTGCGTCCAAGTGTACCCCCTAATTGAGTTGTGCCACCCTGTCATGGTTTCACAGGACCCTGTGCTTACTTATCTCTCCCATGGAACTCAGCTCCCCTATGCTTATCAACTCTTACAAACATGGATTCAGGGGCCTGGTTTTCCAATTCTCTGGCAGTTCCTTGAGGACTGGGGCAATGCCTTCACTTATGTTTCAAAGTTTGAATCTCCCAAACCCCATCCAGGACAGTGTCTGACCTTAGGCAGGTGCTCAATAAATATCTGCTGAATGGATGATAAATTATCGCCTAGGGCCAAATGGTAATGACGTCATGGGTAAGGCTCTACATTTCATGACTTTGGGGCCTTGTAAGTATTCTTAGTAATGGCCCACTGGCCAGATGTGAATTTGATTCATGTTACCTCTTGCAAACACAGCTGCCCATTTCTAAGCATATTGAAATGGGAATCTAGATGTCCAAAGTATTGTTTTAGAGCTGGGCCCTGGGAGCCACCAAATCATTAGAGACCTTCATAATTGTGCTTCTTCACTATTAGAGACCTGTTTTCAGGGGGAGAGGGAGGAATGCAGTTCCACTCATCAGATGGAGTTTGCCTCCATTTATCTCACATTTTCTTTTCTTTTTTTTTTTTTTTTTTTAAATTTTTTTAACGTTTATTTATTTTTGGGACAGAGAGAGACAGAGCATGAATGGGGGAGGGGCAGAGAGAGAGGGAGACACAGAATCGGAAGCAGGCTCCAGGCTCTGAGCCATCAGCCCAGAGCCCGACGCGGGGCTCGAACTCCCGGACCGCGAGATCGTGACCTGAGCTGAAGTCGGACGCCCAACCGACTGAGCCACCCAGGCGCCCCTATCTCACATTTTCAATTAGTTTTAATTTACTTTCATATAGAAGACTAATAAAAAAATCTCCAAATGTTAACAGTGGTTGGATTATAAGTAATTTATAAATTCTTTTATGCTAGGGGCCCCTGGGTGGCTCAGTCGGCTAAGTGTCCAAGTTTGGCTCAGGTCATGATCTTGCAGTTTGTGGGTTCGAGCCCCACATTGGGCTCTGTGCTGACAGCTCAGAGCCTGGAGCCTGCTTCAGATGCTGTGTCTCCCTCTCTGCTGCTCCCCTGCTCGTGCTCTGCCTCTCTTTCTCTCAAAAATAAACATTAAAAAAAAGAAAAAAGTTCTTTTATGCTAGTGGTTCCCAACTTGCCAGGAGCTGTGAAATTATACCAAAGGAACCAAGATTATAAGGGCATCTCTGTACTTCCATAGGGACATCAAATGATGCTAAAAATGTACTAACTTCTCTTCCTATAAGGGCCCTGATTTTTTTTTGGAAAGGGCCATTATAACTTAAAAATGTGCTAATTTTGTGTATTTGTCACATTTTAATAGCATGCATTTATTACTTTCATAAGAAAAAAGTAAAATGAGTTAAGATTAATATCCTTTCCTTAAGAAAAACAATCTCAAAGATGTCACGTAAGCTGTGAACTACCAAGAAAAAGTTGGAAATGGTGGTGATCATCAGATCTTTCTAATGAACCATTCAGATCAGTCAACAAGCATTTACTGAGCACATACCGGTGACCAGGCACTGGCAGTACCGAGAGCATTAACTTCAGGCGACATGTCTCCAAGTATGGATCCTTGGCCTATGGGTAGCAAAAGTGCCCTGGGGAACCCACTGTAGCCCACCTAGTCAGAATCTCTGAGAATGGGGTCAGAGAAATTAGCATTTTTAAATATGCTCCTTAGATATTTAATACGCACATTCTAATTTGAGAAACACTGCTTTAACGAACAATTTTAACCGCGATGACTGGTTTTAATGAAGAATGCCAGGAGTTGTAACAGTAAGATTTAACCTCAGAACAAGATTTTAGCTTAGAAAACATAGTTCTTTGCATAATAAAGCAGGGTGCACCCAGGTTGTAAATATGGGATTTCTTAGGGAAGAAGGCACCATGTCAAAGTGACCAGATGTAGTGTGTGTGCAGGCCCCGTGACAGCAGTCTGTTAAGAAGTCCTATGTGAAGCAAAGCCTGGTGAGATATAAGGAAACCTTGGTGTGTTTCTGGAGATTCTCTAGGAGTTAGAAAAGGTAATATGTACTTCCCCCCTCCTCTTCCTTAGAGAGCACTCTAGATTCTGGAAAAGGTCTCACTGAGCCTTGCCCACACATGTAATAGGCACTCTGCATCTAGAATACTCACTCAGTGTCTTCTGGATGGTGTTCAGCCGTGGGAGAACCAAGATGGTAGCTCGCAGACATGTTTTCAAGCTGAGTTGCTATGGCACTTATATTGGTATCTGCTACAACCTGGGGGAAAAACCAGAACAAGAAAATCCACTGTAAATCAGGAGAGAATTGGAGAAACCATACCATATTCAATGGTTGGTTCTCATCCTCATGTTATTCAGACTACCTGCAGCATTTGACACAAATGGATTATTCTCTCAAATGATTTTCTTCATTTGGCTTCCATAACACCATACTTTACTGGTTTCCTTTCTACCTGCCGGCCGTTCCTTCATATATCCTAAGCCTCTATTAGAGTGCCACAGGGCTCAGTCCTTAAATTTCTTATCTCTCCCATCTAAACATCCCCTTAGTTATCGCCTCTTATCTCATCTCATCCCACTTGATAACTTAAATACCATCTACGTAATGATAATTCCTGCATCTGCAGCACCACCTCTTACCTCTAGATTTATATGTCCAATCACCAATTAGTGGGATGTCCAACACCGACCTTTATTCCCATAACCCTCCTCATCTCAGGTAATGGCCACTTCATTCTGTCAGTTTCGGCAAATGCCTTGGTATCATCCTTGACTACTCTTTCCCTCACAACCTGCGTTCAGTCCTCATAAAGTGCTGTTGGTCTTCCTACAGAATCATCTCTTGCCTGGAGTTTTACAAAAGCCCCCTTGCTTGTGTCCTTGCTTCCGCCCCTCCCCCACTCAGTCCGTAGCAGCTAGAATGGTCCTGTTAAAACACAGCAGATTATTTCACTCTGCTTAAAACTTAAAGCAGAGGAAACCCAACTCCCTAGGATCACAAGCTCAAGTCCTTACTATGATCTACAAGGTCATCTGCAGGTGACCTACCCAGCTATGTCTCTGCCTTCAGCTCTTAACATTTTCCTCTGCATTCACTGGGTTCCAGCCACACTGGCCTCCGTGCTGTTCCTCTAACGTGCCAGAGGCATCTCCACCTCAGTGCTTGGCAAGTGGAACATTCTGCGTTCAGCGTCTGCATGGCTAGCTCCTTCACTTCCCTCAGGACCTTGGAGACTGTAACTAAAATTTCTATGCCAACACCCAGCCCAACATTTCATACCCTCCTTTGCTTTCTGATTCTTTTGTTTTGAAGAACAAAACAGAGGTCACATGCAAAGACAATAATACTCTCTAATAAACTATATATTTTTTAACCTTATTTATTTATTCCCTGTCACGTCATATGAGAGTATGAGAGCAGGAAGCCTGTCCGTTTCATTCACTACTGTATCCTCACTATGTTCAACAGTACCTGGCATATAGATGTTCAATTAATATTTGGTGACTGAAAGAAAATCTGACTCCCTATTATTTTTTTAGATGGTTCCAGACAAAAGTATAGTACATGACATGTAAACACTTTATGTATCTGTAATCTTGCAAATAGTATTCAAGAGAAATATGGTATAGCTCCAACAGCTCATACTAGGACTGAGGTTCAATGAGTTCAGTTTCTGTCATTTAAATGGTGCTGTGCCTGAGTTTCAGCTTGCTCATCTGTTGAATGGGAATCAGAAAAGCCTGCCTTGTATGCTAAGCCTGGAGGTGTCTTCCACCTCTACGAGTTATCAGAGCTTCTTTCTCAAGAGCTCCTGGGCTACCCCTGCTTCTGATCAGTGGTTCTTCTTCTAGGGTATAATACTCAGTGCACAAGAATAGAGTGCAATGCAAAGAACTGGATTTGACTGCAGTTTCAGAATAAGCCAACAGAGGGCATGGCTGCCTAAATTGCTAAACTTAGCTGTATCTGTTAATGGAGTTTTTAGAACAAGGAAAGCAACAGGCCAGTCCTGGCAGAGTGAGAACACATTTTGGTGAAGTATCCTATTCTGGGAAAACATGGCTGTGTGCAAGTTATGGAATCTTCTGGAAATATCATCCTATACAGAATGTCTGAATGAACTGGGCAAATATTTAGGATAAGAGAAAGAGGAAGAAACAGATTCTCCTTGACCACAAGAGCCCCTCTACTTTCCAATAGCCTTTTTTTTTTTTACTCTCCCCACAACAAGTGTATTGGAGAAATTGTCTTTGCATGTGACCTCTGTAATTCTAACCTACACCATCTTCATGAACTACTCCATTCCAGCAGCTATCCCTAAACTTCCATTCAAGTAGCCACCGGACCTAAACTTCTGTGACTTCTGCCACTTTCTGGCTTTCCCCATGCTGCTGGGGCCCACTTTTCTACCTCTTGGCTATTCTATTGGCCCCTGTGGCTCAGTCCTGTACCCCCCTTCCCACATGCACACTCAGGGTCTAGGTGACAATGTATATATTCTCGTAGCTTTAAATGGCAACAAGGTGCTGACAGTTCCCAGCCTAGTCGGCTATATCCACTTGCCAATTCACCATCTGCATTTTAACAACTCAAAGGCTTATTATGATTAACACAAATTCAAACTCTTGATCCAATAACCATTTTTCAATGAATTTGAAAAATTCTTAGTAAATGGCACCTCTGGCTACCTAATTAGAAATGCACTAGGTGGAATATTGAAAATACTTGATTTCTGGCTGGTGACGACTGTCCAACTAGAAAAGATGCCAGGATGCTAACCACACAGGTACTGTCTTTGAATATCAACCTGATACATCCGTGTCTCACCTGCCATATGCAATCCACCACCCAGTCCTCTGGATCCTACCTCTAAAGTACTTCTCAAATCTGTTTTCTTTTCACCTCTGTGGTGACCATCCTAATCAATTCATCATCACCAACTGCCTTTTAACCAGCATCCCCAGTCATCCTCTTTCAATCTCTTCTATACAACAGCCAGTTATCTTTTTTAACATAAAATGGATAATGGCACTCCCCTGCTTAAAACCTTCCAGTGGTCTCTCTTTGTACTCAGAATAAAATCCAGACTTCCTAATTATAAACACAAAGGTCCTCCCCTAGGAGGTCCTGCTCCTCTAATCCCATTATCTCCTTCCACTCCTTTATTAGCTCCAGTTCTCTCTGTCCAGAATCCCCACCCCTCCCCCTACCCTACCAAGAAAAGCCAGTTGGCCTGGTGTTCACTTAAAAGTCACTTTCCGTATACAAGCCTTCTTTACCACCAGTGTTTTAATTTCTCCTGCTTTCCTCTCCATAAGAATTTTTTCTTACAAATTGCAATGAGACATATTTGTGTGACTGTTAACAGGTCTTTCTCCCTCAATCACAGGATTCATGAGGATAAGGACTGCTTCTCAGTATTAACATGCCTGGCACATAACAGTTGTTTAATGAGTATTTGTGGAGTGAATGAACCCAAAACCTTCCTAAGGAATAGGGATTATGGGACTCAATCTTCTGAATTTCCACGGAACAGAGTGAGACTGATGGAGGTTACAAGCAGATTGGTTTTGGGTCCTGTTAAAGAGGAAAAAAAAATCTAATAAGGTAGTTACAGAATGGAATGGCACAGCTTGTTAGGATATGAGCATCTTGGCAAAGCAAGCATTCAAATAGAGGTTCAAAATCTATCAATTCGGGACACAGTAAAGGAGATTCCTATACTTGGTGGGAATTTGGACTTGTACTCTCAGTTGACCGTGAAACAATCCACCCATTATGGGGCTAAGGAAGTCAGTAAAATACTATTTTTTCTTCTTTTAAGTAGGCTTTATGCCCAACTTAAAGACTTTAAGTCACAACCTTGAACTCGTGAGTCTGAGATCAAGAGTCAGATGTTCCACTAAGGGAGCTGGTCAGGTACCACAAATACTGTTTTTTCTAAGGTACCTTCAAAAGCCAAGCTTTGATGGCAACCTGATCCTTTATTTGCTCATTTGTCTAATATATAACAGCACCACAACTAATGAATATAAACTGAGCACTTACTTTATGCTAAACACTCTCCTGAGTCCCTACGGACTCAGGTAGGTACCACTATTGTTTCCGTATGTTGGGCAGAGGAACCTGGAGCAGAGAGGTTAAGTAACTTTCTCAAGGTCAGTTAAGGAGTGAAAGCTGGATTCACTTCCATTTCATTTTATTCTAGAATCTTGGGCAGTGTGAGGGTATAAACATGGTCTTGGACCCTCACACCAGGCAATCTGACTCACAGTGCATATGATTAAGTAAACTCTAGATATGGTGTCAAGGAGGAAGAGGGGCAGAGAGATAGTTGAACAAGCAGTTGCAAATAGAGCAGATCATCTGGATGTGTGCTTGGCAACAGGTGGAAAAATGTCCTCACCCTCACAGGATACTATATGAAGAGGGCTCAGGGCGTGGGAGACATATGCCCATGGATATTCCAGAAGGACAGTTTTTTTTTTAACTTTTAGAAAGAGAATACCCTTTCAAGAGTCCACGAAATTAACCGCGTAAATTGTGAAACCAAAGTCACAGTTCTATTTGGGTAAAAATTAATTTTTTTTTATCTAGCTAGAGAAGATAAAAACACTTTTAACAGCACCATTGTACAGAAAAACTCACATCCCTCCAAATCTGAAGGCCTCTTGCTCAATGCCAACCCTGAAATAAAAAGGCCACTCCCAGCCACTGATAATATTAAATCCTAGAGAATTACCTAGGATCCTTGGAGCTGTGCAAGCTCCTATTTTGTAGGAGTGGAAGCCAAGAAGCTAGTGGGAAATGTGAAGGATTTTCACTGACAGCAGTCTTTTGTAGGAAGGCAAGGAGAGAATAAACTCATCACCCTCAGAAAGACTTTATAGGCCCAAGGCATTTGCATTAACCATCGTGGTCTCAGAGTTGATTGGTCTTCCCAGGGATTGACTTAGGAAAGACCATAATCTGATCTTGGAAAGGTATGTATGTTCAGCCGGGTACAAGTCCAAGGAGATGTGGCCTATGAGTGTTCAGTGCAGCCTCTGAAGTGCTCTTCCCTCATCAACATCAGGGACCAAATGGCATGGAGGTAAGGCTGGGAAAGGTCTATTTACACTTTCTGAAGAAGGGCAAAGGCAGACAGACTAATGGGAAGTTTACTCATTTTTTTTTAAAGTAAATCTTCAACTCCTGGGGACAAACTTCTGTGGTAGGTTCTGAGGATAGAACCAGGAGCATAGGAAACCAAGGGAGACTAAATGTGTACCCTCCCTCCAACAAACAGGCTTACAGTTGATGTGATCTAGTGTGGGGGACAGATATGAACACATGGCTCAACGTGGAGAGAAGAGAGGGAAAAGATAGGGCTCCTGGGTAAGGCAATGAAGGCTTTGAGGTCCTAGACGATAGGTATTAAAGTCTATACAACCTGAATATATGGTTCAAGAGCTGTGGTGTCTGGGGTCCTTGGACCTGGCTAGGGCCAGCTCCAACTCTTAAGATCTCCACCCTATCGTCTGGCTTTTTACATTCCTCACATCAGCAACCTCTTGCCTCATCCCTCATCCCCTGGGGACTGGAGATGTAGTAGATGTCCTCCTTGCTTCCCACTCACCCTTCAAAACCATTAACCTGGTTCAAAACCTGTGGCCCTTTAAGATTATGTCCTCTTTACTGTTGCACATAGTGCTGCTACATGCATCTTGAGTGGTCCTTTAAGATAATCAGATATGGAACTGCTGCTGGGTGATGGGTATTCACAGAGTAAATTTAATAGGTTTTCTGAAGCTGCCAAGTGGTTGCAGCAGTGTTTCAACTCTCACCAGGTTTAATGAAAGTACTTCATTTCCTCACCTTTTCCCCAGCCTTGTTATGATCAAACATTTAATAAGTGCCTACCTGAGGAGACGGAGACCACTGGTCTAATGGAAGAGGAGGAGGAAATGCCTGCACTTGAGGAGGGGGAGTCATGTGAAATGAAAGAGGATGAGGAAGTCACTCTACCTGAGAGGAAGGCTTGTGAAATGAAGAATCGGGAAGAAGCCCTATCCTCTGAGCCTAATGAAAAAGCAGAGACCTTTCAATCAGTGGAAGAGGAAGAACCAATAAGGATGTTTCCCCCTCTGACTGCCCTTGTGCCTCATAATGTGTTTCCCCCTCCAACTGCCCTTGCCCCTCACAATGTGTTTCCCCCTCCGACTGCCCTTGCCCCTCACAACGTGTTCCCCCCTCCGACAGCCCTTGCCCCTCACAACGTGTTTCCCCCGCCAAATGGATTTCCTAATCAAACTGTATTTCCTCCTCCAACAGGGTTTCCTCTTCAATATTCATTTCCTTCTTAAATTTTGTCTCTTCCTCAAACCCCTTTACTGTAGGAAGGTATTTACTCTGATATGCTCTCATACCTTGGCTTTCTGTGGCATTTAATACTTTAGGTTAAAAGCAAAACTAAATTCAGTCAGAATTGTATTTTCTATATTAGAGTGATGTATGTTAAAAAAAAAGAATGATGTATGTTTAATACTTTTTAATTGAGTAATAAAGCACAAAGTTTTATTGCATGAACCCTAGGATGAGTACTTTTCCTTTAAAATAGGTTTGCGGGGGGGGCGATTGTTTTAGAGAATTGAGAAATTGAAATATTTTCCAGATAAGTAGGATATAACAATGTACAAAAGCTTGAGCTCCTTGCTTAGAACTTTCCTGGGCCGCTGATACTGTACAGGAATAAGATTAGCCCTTAGATTTGTTAGGACTCAAATCTTGCCGTACAAACTCGGCACTCACACCCAACCTGGATCCTAGATCCATAGGGTAGATATGCTGAAAACCGACAGGAAGGCTATCAAGTTAGGGTGACCTCTGAGATAGCTGGTATCTTCAGATGGGGCACAGAACAGAAGAACAAGAAAAGCTTGCCTTGGGACACCTCGGTGGCTCAGTCGGTTAAGCATCTGACTCTTGATCTCAGCCCAAGTCTTGATCTCAGGGTTGTGAGTTCAAACCCTGCACTGGGCTCCATGTTGGGCATGAAGCGTACTTAAAAATATAAAGACACAAAACTTGCCTTGTCCCATGACTGGTATTTGGTGTAACTTAACGAAGTAGGAAGCACATCTGCTTCAAGTCTTTATTTAGGATCTAACGACATTGATTCCAGTGACATCAGAATATATTGATTTCAATGTATCTGTTTTAAAAATATAATGGTTTGAACTGTCAAATGTTTTAAGTTTGGAGTAAAATAAGGGGCAAAGTGACTTCTGGTCACATCAATATCTAGTAGCACACACCTCAGGTGCCACACGGAAAACCACTCCGTTTCCAGGGTTTTAGAGACGTTAGCATCTACTGACTTAACGCCTGTGTTATTATAATGAAAGTAATAAAACGCCACTTATTTAATGCTTACCATTGGCATCCACGGTTTTTATTAAACATTACACCTCATCTAATCCTCACGGCAATGTTGGAAGAAAGGAGCTACGATCCCTATGTAGAGAAAACTCAAGAGTTAAGCGAGAGGACCCAAACACACAACTCTCTGACGCTAAAGCCTATGTGTTCTACAGAATTTCCACTGGTCTTCATTTCAACTTTCAAACCTTTAGCTCTTTGTCCTTTTCCTGGAGCTTACTACCCCCTTCCTGGCATCATGTGGTCACATCAGGCCCTCCATAGATCAGCTGGTTACATATTAGAAACACCTGGGAAGCCTCACCCTCTCTCCATGCCACATCCCAGACCAATTGAATTCACATGGTAGACCTGGGAACCAGTAATGGAATCAGTGATTTTGCTGTGCAACCAAGGTTAAGAACCGCTCACAAACCATTCCTTTAATGATACTCACAGGTGCCTTTAGATGCTTGCCCTGTACCCTCTATCACACACCTTTTCCGTTCCCAACCCAATCCATCTTTCTCCTCTAGTAGAATTTTTCTGGACAGATTGGGACTGTGATTAGTTCTCTATAAGTTCATGTCTTTTAACTTGATCAGCATAGCTCAGCAACCCAGTCAATATGACCAACACTTACTAGGCATGTACTCTAGGCCGGGCCAGGTACTAGAGGCACAGTCATTATTTTGAATAAATTCATGCTCTGGGGGGCGGGGGGGAATGACCCCCAGGCATTCCCTATTCTCCAACTTTCTGGTTTCTAAAGAAAGGATTTCACAAGATCTATAAAGAGGGGGTGAAGGTGGGGTGCCATGGATATTCCAGGCATTGAGAAGAACGTGCTTTACTCTAAATAATGCACAGCTCCAGTGAGTCTCAGACTGGTCTCTGAACTAGCAGCAGTATCACTGCAACGATCATCACCATTAGAAAATTTGTTTCTTTTAAAGATTTTAAGTAATCTCTACACCCAACGCAGGGCTAGGACTTACAAGCCTGAGAGCAAGAGTCTCTTGCTCTACGGACTGAGCCAGCCAGGTGGCTCTTCACTGCAAATTTTTTCATCTTCTTTTTCAGAGGTAACATCATCCTTACCTTCTCTTTTCTATCTCCTTTGCCCCCAACTGCTCCCTTGCCCTCTACTGACTTGCCACCAACTCTGAAAGAAAACCAATTTCTTTAAAGATTGCCAGTGATTTATCTGCCAGTTTAGTGACTTTTCCAGTTTTATTTACTTCTGCTTCATTGGTAAGTGTGCCATTCTTCAAATTCCTTTCTCCTTTAGTGTCTAGAGCCTGTATTCTTGACTCCTGGCTCTTTTCTATTTTATTCTTCCAGCATATTTCTTCTTGGGTGCACAGGATAAAAAACTAAATAGTATGGCACATGATAAAAAAATTAACACTCTTCACTCTCTAGACACACACTAAACTTTTCAATTCTGGAGGTATATACAAGCTAAGTAACATGCTTATAAGCCTATATTAAAATTTATCATCTTATTGATGTCTTATCAACTCCCTATTTTGACAGATGAAATATTCCAACAGATGAAAATTTAACTTGCCAAACTCTTCCACTTTTATATTATCTACAGTTCTACTTGTTGCCTGTGTTTCTTTTTCAATTTTTTTTAATGTTTATTTTTGAGAGAGAAACAGAGTGCAAGTGGGGGAGGGGGAGAGACAGAGGGAGACAGAAACTGAAGCCGGCTCCAGGCTCTGAGCTGTCAGCACAGAGCCTATCATGGGGCTCGAACTCATGAGCTGTGAGATCATGACCTGAGCCGAAGTAGGGCGCTTAACGAACTGAGCCAGCCAAGTGCCCCATCTTTTTAATAGTTATTTTAGAAAGAGACTCTCAAGCAGGCTCTACGCTCAGCATGGAGCCCAACACAGGGCTCGATCTAATAACCGTGGGATCATGACCTGAGCCGATATCAAATGTTGGATGTTCAACCGAGTCACCCAGGTGCCCTCCTGTGGCTCTTTAAATATACTTAAACCTGGTGCCGGGAGGATGGGACAGCAACATGCAGAAGAATGAAACTAGACCACTTTCTCACACCATTCACAAAAATAAACTCAAAATGGATAAAGAACCTGAATATGAGACAGGAAACCATCAAAACCCTAGAGGAGAAAGCAGGAAAAGACCTCTCTGACCTCAGCCGTAACAATCTCTTACTTGACACATCCCCAAAGGCAAGGGAATTAAAAACAAAAATGAACTATTGGGACCTCATGAAGATAAAAAGCTTCTGCACTGCAAAAGAAATAATCAACAAAACTAAAAGGCAACCAACAGAATGGGAAAAGATATTTGCAAATGACATATCAGACAAAGGGCTAGTATCCAAAATCTATAAAGCACTCACCAAACTCCACACCCGAAAAACAAATAATCCAGTGAAGAAATGGGCAGAAAACATGAATAGACACTTCTCTAAAGAAGACATCCAGATGGCCAATAGGCACATGAAAAGATGCTCAACATCGCTCCTCATCAGGGAAACACAAATCAAACCCACACTCAGATATCACCTCACGCCAGTCAGAGTGGCTAAAATGAACAAATCAGGAGACTATAGATGCTGGAGAGGATGTGGAGAAATGGGAACCCTCTTGCATTGTTGGTGGGAATGCAAACTGGTGTAGCCGCTCTGGAAAACAGTGTGGAGGTTTCTCAAAAAATTAAAAATAGATCTACCCTATGACCCAGCAATAGCACTGTTAGGAATTTACCCAAGGGATACAGGAATGCTGATGCATAGGGGCACTTGTACCCCAATGTTTACAGCAGCACTTTCAACAATAGACAAATTATGGAAAGAGCCTAAATATACAGCAACTGATGAATGGATAAAGAAATTGTGGTTTACATACACAATGGAATATTACTTGGCAATGAGAAAGAATGAAATACGGCCTTTTGTAGCAACGTGGATGGAACTGGAGAGTGTGATGCTAAGTGAGATAAGTCATACAGAGAAAGACAGATACCATATGCTTTCACTCTTATGTGGATCCTGAGAAACTTAACAGAAGACCATGGGGGAGGGGAAGGAAAAAAAAAAGTTAGAGAGGGAGGGAGCCAAACCATAAGAGACTCTTAAAAACTGAGACTAAACTGAGGGTTGATGGGGGGTGTGGGGGGGTGGGTGATGGGTATTGAGGAGGGCACCTGTTGGGATGAGCACTGGGTGTTGTATGGAAACCAATCTGAAAATAAATTTCATATAAAAAATATATACTTAAACCTCTGTGGTTCTAATCATTTCCAACCATCTCTTTTCTTTTCATTTTAACATTAAAGATTTACTTCTCATATTTTCCTCCCCACTAATACATACCAAATACCCAAGATACTATTATTTCATGCATTATGATGTTTGGTTGTATTAATTATTATGACTTACAATTTTATGTAAATGTTGTTTATACTGAGTCAGCTACTGTAGTGTGATTACATTTCCTTTTCTTGGTACAAGTTTATTTTCTCCGAAGTTAGTAATGATCTTACTTTAATTTTTATATATTTATCACTAATTAAGCCCCAAATTTCCCCAGTAATTCCAAACTTCCAATTTAGTTAAACAGATAAGATAATCCATCTGTTCCTCTTCCTTCCTTTTGATTCAGTGGCATCTCAGTCTCTTCTCCCCCTGCTCCAATTTGGGCAAGTTGTTCTCTGTGCCTGCCATACAGCTGTCCTGGGACTTCCATGTTCTTCAGCACTGAATCCATGGGCTTCCCTCTTTCTTACTTTTCTTATTTTCTTACTTGCTTTTTTGCTGGAGTACATCCTAAAGTAAGTTTCTCAGAAACACACTGCTGAAAAAGAGGTGCCATTTGAATCTCTTGTTCTTTTGCAAGTAGCTTATACTTTTCTCTTTGAAAGTTTTAGAAGCGGGGCACCTGGGTGGCTCAGTCAGTTAAGCGTCCAGCTTCAACTCAGGTCATGATCTCACGGTTTGTGGGTTCAAGCCCTGCATTGCGCTCCATGCTGATGGCTCAGAGCCTGGAGCCTGCTTCAGATTCTGTGTCTCTCTCTTTCCCTGCCCCTCCCCTGCTTGTGCTCTGTCTCTCTCTCTCTTTCTCTCTCAAAAATAAATAAACATTAAAAAAAAAAGTTTTAGAAGGTATATAGATACTATACTTACTTATCCTGCTTACTAATTAATGGACTTTAAGCTAAGATTTATTTCTTTCTTATTTTTCTGTTTTTCTTTTTGCAACTCCTATTGGTTGGATATTAGATCTCCTGAATTAATCCCATGTGTTACTTTTTCTCTTCCATTTTCAACTGAGAGTTCAAAAAGAAGCCACTGTTTTCTTTTTTTTTTAATTAAAACTTTTTTTAAAGTTTATTTACTTATTTTGAGAGAGAGAGAGAGATCCTGATTGGGGTAGGGGCAGAGGGAGGGAAAGAGAAAGAGAGAGAAAGAGAGAGAGAGAAAGAGAGAGAGAGAGAGAGAGAGAGAGAGAGAGAATACCAAGCAGGCTCTGCATTGTCAGCACAGAGCCTGATGCAGGGCTTGAACTCACAAACCATGAGATTATGACCTGAGCTGAAATCAAGAGTCAGATGCTTAACCCACTAAGCCACCCAGGCACCCCTGTTTTCTCTATATTAATAAATATGACATCTCTCTCTTTCTCTCTTTCTTTCTCCCAACCAGCAGTTGGGCCCTCTTAAGCAATTATCTTGTGTTCTGGAGAATGTCCTCAAAGGACTACTTCCCAAACTACTTTGTAGACAGACCCTCAATGAATCTCCCTGATTTCAGACTCTCTTCTCCTGCCTTCTATACTTGCTGTTGACTCTAAGCCTTTGTCCTGTCTTGTCACCACTGTTTTCATTCGCTTATTCAGCCAATATCTATGATGTATGTAATGTGCCAGGCAGTGGGGATGGCGACACTGAAAAGCCTCAGATGGCTTTATTTACCCAGTTCCCAGCAATGACGTCTCCCTGAACATTGGCCAGTATTTCCTCTGCCTGCTGGCCATCTCCACTTGGACGTCTCAAACTACAAATGTTCTCTCCTCTCCCAGAATACTCCTCCTACATCCTCTAGTCTAGTTAGTGTTACCTCAATCCACCCATTCTGCTACACTCTCAAATATTTGTAAAATATCTTAAAGGACCCAGAAGAAGCCTCACAAGTTCCTTAAGTGATAAAAGTCCCTGATATGCTCTTTTTATCTTCTGTGGTCTCAAAGAAAGATACATATATGTTTCCTGGCAGAGAGTCTGGGTTATCTGATTTTGTCCAAAAAAGGCTTTATGGTCATTCCACAGACAAAAGAGCTTAACCAGACAAGCTCTCAGACTACAAAAGCAAATATAATTGACCCCTCGTAGCCACATCGATCTCCACTGACCAATCTATGACTGATAATAAGAAATCATCAGACTTTAAGGGCAGAAATGTCTACCTCCTTATTACACCCAGAGATAGCAATTTATGCTGTAGAGAGAAGCTTCTGGAAGTGTTGGTCATCTCTTCCACTCTTTCCCCTTCTCTACCCTGCAGTCTGCTGACCTTAATCTTTCCTGTGCAACCAGCAGTTGCTGCCTGCTTTGCATGATACACTGACATTAAGTCTTTTCCACATCATCAGACACAATTACCTGACCTTCCCTACTCTTCTGCCAATGGGCTGGCTCACCTGATGATAAAAATAGTTACCTAGTGCCAAGTCAGCTGTAATAACTATATTGCTGGTACTACATGCACATTGTTTTAATTAAGGCAAGTACACTATGTAACTGTAAGGCATTTGATGCAGGACATAAGAATTTTCTGGATTTTGTGTCTAATGCCTTTGGCAGCACATATGTTCCATACCCATAACTGTGTAGATTATAACTGTAAAAATCCCAAAGGATTCCATTAAGCTTTTAATAGCACATGGTAGAAAATAACACTACCAACTAACGTGATTAATGCAAGAGAACATTTTAAAACCAAATGTCATTTTCTTAAAGTACAGAAATAGGAAAAATGAGGAACTCCCTCAAAGGTGTGTTAATAGGGGTAATTTGGCAGAGTGAAGTGTTAATTCTGCATGGGAGAGCTTGAGTTCATTTTCATTTAAGTTACTTTTACAGTTAATGTTACAATTTTGTACTGTCTTCTCATTTCTTTGTGAAGAAGGTAGAGCTGAACAAATTATGTCAATGTATGGAAATATCGATAATACCAGTTTTGCTAAGGGAGACTTTTTTTTTTGTCTTGACGTAGTTATTATTTGAAATAACTTCCTTTTAAAGTTCTGTGTGACGAACGGTCCCCAGTCTGAGATGGAGGAGTTGCACTTGTAGGCCTCTAGGGGTCAGCATAACTCGAAGGAAGAGCAAGACTGTGCAGGCTCTGACCATGACGGAGGTGGGTAGAAGGAGGAATGTGACACGACAGCCTAACTTCCACTGAAAGTGAGGACAAGGAGTAGAGGGCAAGCTCACTTGACAGCCAGTGCCCATAGTGTTTTGATTTGTGTTCAGTAGAAACTCAGGGACCCAGATCACTGAGTAATATTTTGCCTATCACATAAACTCCCTTGAAACTACTGACAGTATTAAAAAAATTGTTTATATTTTGAGAGAAAGAGAGAGGGGGAACACAAGCATGTAGGGGCAGAGAGAGAGAATCCCAAGTGGGTTCTGCGCTGTCAGCGCAGAGCCCAACGTGGGGCTCAAACTCATGAACCATGAGATCGTGATCTGAGCCAATATGAAGAGTTGGATGCTTAACCGATTGAGTCACCCAGGCACCGTACTGACAGTATTTTGATGATCCCCTGCTTACATGCTGCAGCTCATTTACTTTTGTAACATCTTTTTTGGCCCTTTGGATTTAGACCACTGAGATGGGAGAGTTAAGCACCACAAATTTGTTCTCCTCAGTATAATGGCTTTCCAGTTTGAAACAACAATAATTGTTATTAAAGATTTTATTTGTAAGTAATCTCTATACCCAATGTGGGGCTCGAACTTACAACCCAGAGATCAAGAGTTGCCTGCTCTCATCAAAACCCTAGAGGAGAAAGCAGGAAAAGACCTCTCTGACCTCAGCCGTAACAATCTCTTACTCGACACATCCCCAAAGGCAAGGGAATTAAAAGCAAAAATGAATTACTGGGACCTTATGAAGATAAAAAGCTTCTGCACAGCAAAGGAAACAACCAACAAAACTAAAAGGCAACCAACGGAATGGGAAAAGATATTTGCAAATGACATATCGGACAAAGGGCTAGTATCCAAAATCTATAAAGAGCTCACCAAACTCCACACCCGAAAAACAAATAACCCAGTGAAGAAATGGGCAGAAAACATGAATAGACACTTCTCTAAAGAAGATATCCGGATGGCCAACAGGCACATGAAAAGATGTTCAACGTCGCTCCTTATCAGGGAAATACAAATCAAAACCACACTCAGATATCACCTCACGCCAGTCAGAGTGGCTAAAATGAACAAATCAGGAGACTATAGATGCTGGAGAGGATGTGGAGAAACGGGAACCCTCTTGCACTGTTGGTGGGAATGCAAATTGGTGCAGCCGCTCTGGAAAGCAGTGTGGAGGTTCCTCAGAAAATTAAAAATAGACCTACCCTATGACCCAGCAATAGCACTGCTAGGAATTTACCCAAGGGATACAGGAGTACTGATGCATAGGGGCACTTGTACCCCAATGTTTATAGCAGCACTCTCAACAATAGCCAAATTGTGGAAAGAGCCGAAATGTCCATCAACTGATGAATGGATAAAGAAATTGTGGTTTATATACACAATGGAATACTATGTGGCAATGAGAAAGAATGAAATATGGCCCTTTGTAGCAACGTGGATGGAACTGGAGAGTGTGATGCTAAGTGAAATAAGCCATACAGAGAAAGACAGATACCATATGTTTTCACTCTTATGTGGATCTTGAGAAACTTAACAGAAACCCATGGGGGAGGGGAAGGAAAAAAAAAAAAAGAGGTTAGAGTGGGAGAGAGCCAAAGCATAAGAGACTGTTAAAAACTGAGAACAAACTGAGGGTTGATGGGGGGTGGGAGGGAGGGGAGGGTGGGTGATGGGTATTGAGGAGGGCACCTTTTGGGATGAGCACTGGGTGTTGTATGGAAACCAATTTGACAATAAATTTCATATATTGGAAAAAAAAAAAAGAGTTGCCTGCTCTACTGACTCTAGCCAGGAGCCCCTGAAATTATTAAAAAAAAATTTTTTTTTAATGTTTATTTTTGAGAGAGAGAGAGAGAGAGAGAGAGAGAGAGAGAGCGCAAGTGGGGGAGGGACACAAAGAGAGGAAGTCACAGAATTGAAAGCAGGCTCCAGGCTCTGAGCTGTCAGCACAGAGCCCAATGCGGGGCTTGAACCCATGAACTGTGAGATCATGACCTGAGTTGAAGTCTGATGCTTAACCGACTGAGCCAGCCAGGCACCCCTTGAAATTATTATTTTAAGGCTAGAATGATCTGAGGGGCTGGCTAGCCCTCTCTCTAAGGTGCTAAATGGTGGGTTTTATTCTTTTTACCTGTAAACTGTTCACTACTACCTGCAGAAGTGTGGTGATTTTAATCATACGTTTTGGGGGAAATTCATTAGCAAAACTCACTGCAGTATCCTGCCTCTCAGTGCACCATATCAATCTCAGAGACATGTGAGGTGCTGAAATAGGAGAGGTAATTAGCAGCATACCTCTTTCTTACTTCCTGGTATATTTCTTTGTGCATCTGGACGGGACTCTGGGGGACCACAGTTGATAAATAATTGTCTGCCTTAGTTGATGACAACCATACAATGGGAATTTAACCGTGTTGGCAATCATTTATGCTAAGGGAAAAAGAGCATTGTATTTTTTCTTTCCTTTAAAAAAGGAGTGGAGGAAACAGTACTTGGGCAGTTGGGTAACAGTTTTTGGGCATAAGAAAAGAAATCATTTCCCATTCCTCACAAACTTTGATTTACAAAAGAACGCTGGAAGCTAAAAGCCTTGTTGATTTATCATGTGAAGCAAAGAGTAATTTTTCTCCCCTTGTTATGCTTTCATATAATCATGCTCACTGCCTGTATGGGTGGCATTAAAGAATTTCTGAATAAAAATAATAATTTCTTGCTCTCAACCTTCATAATTCACATCAGCAAGCACCCTGCTGGGCGGTGATGCCTACTGCCAGTGACGCTCAATCTTTTTTTGCACGCCACTTATCTGCCTCGTGCAGCTGCGTGCTCCATTGATCGCAATACCTGCAGGATAATGCGCCCGTAGGCGTTCTTCAGCAGATTAACCACATCCGCGTGAGACAGCCCATCCAAAGGTTGCCCATTAATGCTGACAATCCGATCTCCAACCTGGAAGTACAAAAGTGGAAGAAAATCACTATCATTAAGAAAAATTAAATTTGAGAAGAATGCTTAAAATTCTTTGTAAGTCATATTTCCCATTTGTGGCTATTGTGAAGGTTCCGTGTTTCTACTGTGTATGCATGTTCCAGAAACATGAGGAATTTTTATGGCTTTCCCCAAATACAGATCAATCAGAGAAACAAGAAGGGGGCCAGATTTGATCCTGAGAAGGCACGGCAGGCCACTTTTGTATTTTGGCAATGGTGGTGTTGTATACGTCCACTCACCAGTAATAGTGGGGTGTACAAATTAACTGTTCAGTAAAGCTCTAATGAGGAGGCCAGATATTTTCTCCTTTATTTTTCTACCTAAGTTAAGATGGAGGGGCAATGGGGGGGAAAAAACATAAGAGCATTAATTCTGGTTGAAGGACGATTCTCAGGTCAAATATCTCTCGGGGGAAAATTAATTTTGGGTGGAATGGAGTGCTAAAAATGGTATCGGAGGCTCTGAAAAAGGGCTGCAATTTCTTCTTTCATCAAGAAGCTTTGATACGAACAATAATATTTTTATATGCCCAGGGGCTTAATGAATTTTAGGTGTAAACTTTCTCCAATGCATTTTGCCCTCCGTGTGGGTCTCTGTTGGAATTCCAACTTTAAACAAGGTGCCCATGGCTGCACCTTCGTCTCCTACCACATGCTGTTAGCACTTCACCATTCCCCTTTTGTTTACCTTAAGCTTCTGTGTACGTGCAGCCACACCACTGGCCTGAATCATGGCAATAAATATTGGGATATCTCCTAAGGGACTTCCTTTTCCTCCAGCAATACTGATTCCAAGGGCATCGCTGAGCTCCTAAAAAAGGACAACACCATGTTCCTATATTTAATAAGAAAACCCCACAACCTGGTTGCCCCCAAGATAGCTGTTGCACAAAATCCGTCCGTGCTGCAGGAGGCCAGGGAAACACAGGAGTTAAATGCAGTGCCTTTGGAGTCTGAAACACCTGTGTTTCAGTTCTAGCACTTACTTAGCTTGGGGGGAGGGATCTCAATGCAGTTCCTTAAGCAATTAGAGCTTCTGTCTTTATATGTTGGTTTGAGGATTACATGAGATGATATAGTGCAGTCTTGGCCTACAGAAAAGGCTCGGTAAAAGGCAACGGTAGGAGCACAAACAACAAAAAAATACAAAACAACCCTATGTTACTGCTCAGTTTAGTGGCCAATTTTGATGCAGACTTGGCAAGTATGATCTCATATGGTGTTTATGATTAAACTGCCACACATATCATGCTCTTCTGGGTGTGAACAAACACACTTGGCTCTCAAAGAGCCGCACGGCTGCATCACAATAAAGGATCTGAGAGGACACCCGCTGCAGGGACAGCCGAGTTTGCGGAGAGAAGTAAGATGTGACTGAAAGCGTTCGCTAGGATCACTGGGTGAGGCAGCCTGGTTCACGCGGACCCCGGTGAAGGGATCCTGGCTGCATTCCAGGCCTTCCCCATATTGCTGCACAGGGTTACTATTTTAAAAATCACTCAAAGAATGAATGATGAGTTCCAGTTTCAGCCTGGTCGCGTTGCACGGCCGTGGCATCCCTCTCCTGCTGACTCATTACAGTGAACAACTCTATCAAACACGGAAACAACTACCTGAGGTTTCTGAAAAGTAAAGAAACTCAAACAAATTGTGGTGGAGGGCCAAAACTTGGAGAAAAAACGTAAGGGGTGGATTTCTCAGCTGTTTTCCTGGCAGCTTGGTCCTGAGGGTGAGCCCCAGTCAAAGAGCTGTAAAGGTGGAGTCACTCTCTCTGATATTAACACCTATCTTGCCCCATTTTACCTCTTCTGGCCACCAGAGCCAGAGAAACCAGGCAAGGGAGTGCCTGGTGGCTGGAGAATAAGGGAAGAAAACTAGAGTAGAGAGAGCCTGAGAGAGGGATCTAATCCAATAAGAGGGATCACACAGACTTTTCAGGCTCCATTCTAAGCTTCACATGTGCAGGACAGACCGACATGGAACCGAACTGGGATGTCAACCATCACTCACATTCTGAGCTGGAATGGGTTGATCGTCTGCTAAAGCATAAATATCAACACTCTTCAGAGTCTGTACAGCGTAACGTTTATGAGATCCAGGGTAAAATCCTAAATTACTCAGTCTGCAAAGAACCATTTTCTATGAGACCAATTTTTTTAAGGGCTTTAAAATATGTAGAACAGTTGAAAGTAAAAATTACAACATTGTTTGGTGGGGTTCTCAATTCATCTAAATGTAAACATATGACATCTATGGCATAAATGTTAGTGGTATGGTTGTGGAAAAGGGACCTATATGGTAGCAGGGTTTCTACAGTTTTAATTGATCATTTAAAAATATATACCACTTAGTGAGCTTCAATTTTACCTCATAAAGTTGGAAAAAGGGAAAAGAACAACAAGAAAAACCATGTATGAAAGAACTTTATTTAAATTTTTTTTTTTTTTTAATTTTGAGAGAGAGTGCATGCACGAGCAGCCATGTGAGTGGGGGAAGGGCAGAGAGTGAGAGTGAGAGAGAGAAAGAATCTCAGGCCAGCTCTACACTGTCAGTGCAAAGCCCGACTTGATGTAGGGTTCATTTTCACGAACTTTGAGATCATGACCTGAGTCGAGATCAAGAGTCTGATGCTTACCCGACTAAGCCACCCAGGTGCCCCTGAAAGAACTTTAAAAACTCATGTCACGGGGGCACCTGGGTGGCTCAGTCCTGTAAGTGTCAGACTCTTGATCTCGGCTCAGGTCATGATCATCTGGTTCATGAGATCCAGCCCCATGTTGGGCTCTGTGCTGACAACACAGACCGCGCTGTGTTTCTCTCTCTGCTGCTCCCCTGCATGTGCTCTCTCTTTCCCTCTCTAAAAAAACCAAAAAACAAAAAAACTCATGTCACATAAGTGTGAGGACTCATTCTTTATTATTAATAACACTACGAATGCTGCCACATCATGTCTATAAAAGAAGAATGGTGATGCTGACCTCTCTAGTCACAGGTAATTTATACCCTGTTTTCCAGCACGTTTGTGTCTAGCTTTTATTTCCTGAATGCATCAATAGTAAAGCCCTGCATGCAAAATGGCAAGATGCATTTCATCGCAAAGTTTCTGCTTGGACCATTTGTGGGAGAATACAGTTGGTAGGAGCAGGCCGTTTTATAAAAGCCTGTAAAAAAAAAACAACTGGCTGAAACGACTAAGGAAACATAAAATTATATTTTATAAATCTTGGAATGAGGAGAAATTTATGGAATAACTTGGCTTTGTTCGAATCCATCATAATGCTTCCTTAATTTGTCCATAATTATGTATATGTTGGTAGATTTAACTTTCCTATAGGAAAGTTATGTCCATATGTCCCTATGTCCCATAGGAACATCTGAGTTGCCACTCTGGTGGAAAGACACTAGGAACAAATAAAACAGATTTAGCTAAAGTTGTAATCACTAATAATGGATGTCACTTCCTGGACATTTATGATGTACTAGGTACAATGCATTTGCATTACCGCATTTAATCCACACAAGATTTACTTTGTGAGGTGTTATCATCCCCAGTTTACAGATAAGAAAACCTGAAGTCAGTAACTTGCCAAAGGTTATAGAGCTAATAAATGGTAGAATGCCTTCAAACACAGCTATGGTTGACTCCAGAGAGCTAAGCTATGCTGGATATCTCTTCACTGCAGTTGAACCGTGGTTATAGCAAGGTCATACTTCTTGAATCCCAAATGTAATGTTTAGAGACAGAGATAGAGGGAACGTGCATGCGAGCAGGGGAGGGGCAGAGAGAGAGAAAGAGAGGGAGAATCCTAAGCAGCCTTATGCCCAGTGCGAGCCCAGTGTGAGGCTTGATCTCACTATCATGAGATCATGACCCGAGCCAAAATCAAGAGTTGGGCTGAGCTGAATGAGCCACTCAGGTGTCCCCAAATTTAATGTTTAAAAGTGATCAAAGTGAAAGTACTTTCCAATATTCTGGATATCACACAGGAGTTTGAACATCAGGATATGACAATTTTATGAAATACATATTATACAATCTTTTGGGGAAGGGAATTTAGTAACATGTATAGAAGCCTTTAAATAACAAGTGTGGCTCTTGACTCAACAATTTCATTTCTAGAGGTACCTGGGTAGCCCAATCTATAGAGCACGTGACCCTTGATCTTGGGGTTGGAAGTTCAAAGCCCACACTGAGTTAGAGATTACTTAAAGATTAAAAAAAATTTTTTTTTGTAAACAAACAAAAACCAATTTCATTTTAGGAACAAATCCTGAAGAAATCACTCATGATATGGACAAAAAAGAAATACAAAGATGTTGTTATAAAAGAGCAAAAGTTGAGAAATGTGCTAATTGTTTAGTAGGAGGAAGCTGATTAAAAAAATTATAGCACATGATATGATGGGATACTATAAAACCAATAGAAATCGTCAACAAATACGAGCATGACTAAAAGTTCATGCTTTAAAGTGAAAAAGACAATGGGGTGCCTGGGTAGCTCAGTCGGTTGAACATCCAACTCTTGATTTCAGCTCAGGTCATGGTCTCACAGTGGTGGGACTGAGCTCTGCACTGGGCTCCATGCTGGTTGTGGAGCCTGCTTAAAATTCTCTCTCTGCCCCTCCCCTGCTGGCTTTCTCTCTCTCAAAATATAAAAGTGAAAAAGATAAGCCTCAAGAGTATACCCATATGATACCATTTAGTTGTTGTTGTTTTGTAAAACTTAAACACATGCACAAAACATAGTGGATGGGATGTACCCAAAGATTCACAGTGGTCTGTGAATGATGCAGCTTTACTGATTTTTCTATTTATGAAAGATAGACCATTTGATTACTTCAGTGAAACTTAAAAGAGGACAGTAACAATCCAACAAATTATATAGTAAGGAGAAAATATACATTTTATGCAAATCAACAAAGATCAGAAAAATAGCAAAATTGACTTACCCTGATTATTTCAACGGTCCTTGGTCCTGTATCTGCGCCTATAAATAAAAAAGCAACACAATTAACTTTTTAAAATTAAGAGACAACATAGTATTTCATATTAACCCATAAAAATGGTGTCATTTTCTAGGCCTTTCAAGAGAGAATAGTAGAGCTAATGGCATGACATACTTTCCCCAAATCCAAAATGGCAACTATTGATTACGGGCTACTTTGAAGAAGCCCTCTGTTTGACATGGATGTGGTCATCATCATTTGGTCTGACAAAAGCTGATGGGCTGTACCAGCAGCTGCCTGGAATATGGTGATTAAACGGCTTGAGGGGGGTGAGCTATTAGTGTTTTACTGTACATTTTTCTGCCTTAATCAAAGATAACCCTCTACTCAAGGAAAGACTTAAAAAGACGCCCTGCTCTGCTCCACTTGCAATGGCATATGCATGTGTAACTTTCCTCAAGCGACCTGTAATTTCAAATTTTTCTCTTTGGAAATGGTTTTACTTTATGAAGTGCCTACACCCAATGTGGGATTTGAACTCACAACCCCGAGATCAAGAGTCGCGTGCTCCACCGACTGAGCCAGCCAGGCCCCCCACTTTATGAAGCACTTTAGATTTCCGCTTTCTTACCACGTGATTTGTGTAAAATTTAAGGCAAAATTCCCAAAATGAATCTCTATGGGTTTACTTTCTTTAGAACGGGCTTTTCATAAAGGCTGGGGCTTATGTGCACACGTTGAAAGATTTAAACTTAGTATCTTAACTGAAGGAAGGTGAAGAGATTGTTTAAGAAAAAAAAATTTTTTTTAAAGGTTTATTTATTTTTTGAGAGACAGAGCATGAGCTGGGAAGGGGACAGAGAGAGAGGGAAAGTCACAGATTCTGAAGCAGGCTCCAGGCTCCGAGCCGTCAGCACAGAGCCCGACGTGGGGCTCGAACCCATGAACCATGAGATCATGACCTGAGCCGAAGTCGGCCGCCCAACCGACTAAGCCACCCGGGTGCCCCAAAGAGATTGTTTTTTAAAAAATGTTAATATTAAAAAAGTTGGGCAGTGGGATGTCTTTCCTCGAGGTGTGTCCAAGTAATACCTGAACTTTTGGGGGAAGGGTCTGTAGCTCTTTTTGTGCCGACCAGGCTTTGCAGGCTGGCGATGACAGGAGCGAGGGCGGGGTGGAAGCTGTTCGGTGCACTGTGTTGGCTGCCCTGGAAAGAAAAGCCGGCAGTCAGCTGCGTGGAGACACGGGCTTGCTCTTAAAAATTCAGACTTAGTACTTTAATTACTGAAGTAACCATAACCATATCATAGAAAATTCTAGAGAGGCTAAAAGGGAAAACAGAAGTTAGCCCTACGCATCCTCTTACCACACAACCCAATTTCATCTGACGTTTTTCCATTGCATTCCCCTTTCATTTGTGCTTTTACGTATGGTTTCAATCATCAGGATAGGAAACGTGTAATAATTTTTAAAAGTTTATTTATTTTGAGAGAGAGAGAGAGAAAGAGAGCATGAGCCACCCAGTTGCCCTGAAAACTTGTGATAATTTAAGCTTTTCTTGCTCCACATGAAATCAGAAACATTTTCCTAGGCTGTTACATAGTGTTTATATATATGATTATATAGCATCACATATATATGATTATATATAAACATACATATATGATGCTAGCTATATAATCATATAATCATGTATACATGTTTATATAAAACAACTATAATAAAATCTTAACAGACATTTTCTCCTCAGTTGAAGGAGAAAGCAGCAAATATCAAGGAGATATGTTGTTTTGTGAATGGGTTAAATTTTTTTCTCAAAGATTTTCCTGGAGTCAGTAGTAATCCAGCCCAATCTGTTATACTTCCATTACTGTCCTTTTATTCATTTAAATAAATATTTGAGGTCTACAATGTATTGTAACATATGGTTAGTGGCTACTCAAAGAGAGTCATGTACACAGTGGAGGACCCTTGCAGAAAATAATATAACCAAAGAAAAAAGTAAAAAGAAAATAATGCAACCAAGAGTACAGAAGGTTTTCTACCAAATTTTCAAGGTTATGCCTCAAAATTATGATAAATTATAATTTGATCCATTTCCCTAGTTCCATCATGCAAGTTGTTTAACATTTTAACATTCTTTAAATATGAAAATTTACAAGGGCATCTGGGTGGCTCAGTTGCTTATGTGTCCTACTCTGGATTTCAGCTCAGGTCATGATCTCACAACTGTGAGATTGAGCCCCTTGTCGGGGGAAGCCTGCTTGGGATTCTCTCTCTCTGCCCCTCCCCCACTCATGCGTGCACGTGTGCACACGTTCTCTCTCAAAATAAACTTAAAAAAATACAGAAAAGGTGAATTATACAGTAGACATTCATATGCATGCCACTTAGATTCCACAATCAATATTTTGCTGTATTTTCTTTATCACATATCCATTATCTGTTCATCAACTTTGAAAATTATTTTCAAAGCAGGCTCACATTGCCAGCATGGGGCCCGATTTGGGGCTCAAACTCACTAATCGTGAGATCATGACCTGAGCAGTAGCTTAACTGACTGAGCTACCCATGTGCTCCAATTTAATTTTTTAAAGTATATTTTTATTTATTTAGAGAGACAGAGTATCAGTGGGGGAGAGAGGCAGAGAGAGACAGAGAGAGAGAGAGAGAGAGAGAGAGAGAGAGAGAGAGAGAATCTTAAGCAGGCCCCATACTCAGCACGGAGCCCAAGGCAGGGCTTGATCTCACACCCTGAAATCATGACCTAAGCCGAAATCAAAAGTCAGATGCTCAACCAACTGATCTACCCAGGCACCCCTATTCATCAATTTTTAAAAATTCATTTCAAAGTAAGTTATAGACATCAATATACTTCACAATGGATATGTATATTTAAAGGAGTGTTTTTATATTTTTCCTGAAAGGATTTAAATCAATAGTGCTCTAATACTCAGAATTAAGGAAGTACAGAATATTATAACTTTTGCCTAAAAAATCTTAGAGCAATGTGTTTGCCAAGGCCTTTATAAATATGAACTGTGCCTGGCAGTACTCCCTCAGTTACCTGAGGAAAAGATTTCTCAAGTGTTTTTCCATTACACAGTTTGCACTACAGAGTAAAGATACTCTCTTCTGGTTGCCGGGGAAAGACATTATTTTAAAAGAAGGAGCTTGGGTGCCTGGGTAGCCCAGTCCGTTGAGCATCTGACTCTTGATTTTGGCTTAGGTCATGATCTCACAGTTTGTGAGAATGGGCCCCGTGTTGGACTCTGTGCTGGTGGCATGGAGCCTGCTTGGTATTCTCTCTCTCTCTCTGCCCCTCTCCCATTCACGCTCTCTCAAAAATAAACATTAAAAAAAATGACTCGTGAATTATGGATTATTAATCAAGTCTTATTTCCTCTGAGCTATCTCACAGCTAATTTCTATACTGTTCTTAAAATAAATAAGTAAATAAATAAAAGAGGCTTGGTAGCCCCCAAAAATAGAAGATCTCTCTTAATGAACCTACTTTCTCTAGTCCAAGTCAGTGAATTATAATTCTCCTTGGCTTTCAAAAGAAGACATTTATCTCCCCATCTTGTAATTGCCCAGAAAGAAATCTGTGCCCCTAGGGGGTCCTGACTGTTTTTAAATAGGTTTGGGAATAGGGCCCTTTTTTTTTTTCTCCAGCTGGGTCATGGGCTGGTCTTCAATTCACGATCACGGAGAACATATCCTTTCCACAGCCAGCTATAAGCCTTCTTTCAATTAGCCAAATATGACTGCTGCCTCTCATATAATCTCAGCCAAATTTTAAGGACAAAGTAAGGATACAACATATTTACTGTTTTTCTTAAAACGGAGTCAGACTTCTACCCCCTGAAGTAAAAATTCTGTGTAGGAAGGTAAGGCACTTTGATACTTTGTCTCAGGTTTACAAAATAGAACAGCTCACATTTATATATCAGATGAATGGTGATGATGGTTTTATTGACATTTAATAATAGACCTTCTAAATTTGTTAGCTCTGCATTTAACCTGAGTGTGAACTTTATTAATTACCCAAGACTTTCTTATTATACATGTCCCTCAAGGGCAGAAATCTAGTTCTGCTTACTACCTCGTCCTTCAATTCAAACTTTTCTTAAAACACTGGAATCCTTTGTATCCCTTTGTGCTTTTGTATATGCTAGTCCATCTGTCTGGGATGCCTTCTCCCTCTTCAACCTATCAAACTCCTTTTGCAGTGAGACCCAAAGGGGCCTCCTTTGTGGCGCCTTCCCATATTCTCCAAAGAGGAAAAATTTTATCCCTAGGATTGTTCAGGGATAATCTAACCTCCTGTTAGATTAGTGAAATTAGCCATTAGTGAAATCACTCAACAAGTGAATCTTCCACTAAGGAAGAAGCTGAGACAACTATTTTGCATCTGAGGTTCCCACTGTTGATACAAGTCTGGTTAGAATCATTATCAACCATTTACTCCTGGAGTCCCATGGCAGCGCTGTGTCTTAGTACACATGATATTTGCTGCTCATTGTGTAGACCAGAAATGAAAGAGATAAAATATTCTAAACTTAACATGATGTTTATTGGGTTTCACTGCTTTCAAGATTCTCTAAGATACCTAGTCTGTGATCCTATCCGAACAATGGTATTTTTTTTCACCTATTTTCTAATACCAATGAAGCAAAAGAGGCAGTTCGTAGCATTCCAGAAGCATTCCTGTATGCAAACCACAAACTCAGAACGACTTCTGAACAAAGGCCTTGGGGAGGCTTTAAGCCTATGGCAACCAGGGAGAGGACTAAAACTCATGCTTTTAACCTCAAAACAAAGGCCCATCTATAGCCCACAAAGGGGAATGGAGGTCACAGGCAGGTTTCTACAGTTTCATTATGTACCAAATGGGACTAAACATATAGTCTACCATCTTGATTTTTCAGCCATTATAATTAAAACAAAATAAAAAACCCCAAAACTTTGAAATATACTTTGTTAAAAAAAAAAGTGGCACTTACATCAGCCTTGCAAATAAACATAAGATGTTTGCTAACCTACAGAATGTCACCCACTAAGGCCTCCCTCTCATAGGATAACCCCCCACACTTCACTCTCTTAGGAATATACCATTAATTGCCCTCAGCATGTGTGAGTGGCTATTCACAAGTTAACTTTATAGCAATATTTAATTGAACGAATAGAACAATGTTGTGCTAATGAGGGTCAAATTGCCACCAGATGTTGCTTCTTTCTTTCTTTCTTTTTTTTTTTTTAAATAAACACAGCTGTGTACATGCATACATAGGCAATACAGAACTAATAGTGGACAACAAAAGTAGTTCTAAGAAAACACTGGCAGGCAATAAAGGAGAGAAAAATCTAGGGATTAATGAATTTCCATCCCACCTTTCATTTTTATTTCAAACACATTAAAATGCACTGAACTTGGTATTGTGAATATGCTGTATATTATACATTATTTCCAAACAACCACTTATGAAATGGGGACTTTCTCTCAGTGGGGACAGGTGAGTCAGTGTGATGGGAAGCCATCAACAACCTGACTGTTCTGTGACGTCTTCCTTGAGGAGGTCCAGGAACCAGCACGGAGTCTTCCAATCTCTAGCTGCACCAGCCCCTGTGCACACTTGGAAAGACAAGAAAAGAGGTGAAAACCAGCATTTATACTCTAAAATTATCATGGCAGGGCCTCCGCTCATCTCTGCAGCCAACAATTGTAAACGGGTGACAAAAGCAACAGGCAAAAAGGAAATTCAGTCCTCAAAAAATCACACAAAACAACAGAAATTCACCAACTCAGCGGTATTCACGTCATGACTTCATGACTTTTTAAAACATGGTAAAAGGATTACATTTCAATTCACCTCTTTTCCTTTTCCCTTCTGATGAAAGTATTCACGAGCAGTGACATAATTCAGGAAAAGTGGGTGAAAGGAAGACTGAGAAATCAGACATGGAGATAATCTACAAATAACTTCTCTCCTAAGTCACAACCGAGAGTTGACTACACTAGAAAATCAGGATCTTGCAATAAACAGAATTCTTTTGTCTTTGCAAAAGCTTCCACAGCTATTTGTGAAACAGCATAAGACGAAGCTGGTTATAATTGAATGCAAAGTTACAGGAACTTTTATTAATCTGTTTCCTCCAAAGGAGGTAGGGTCCATGTTGCAGAGACACTTGGAAGGGAAGGAATTCTGAACCTTTGCCTCCCTATGACTTCAGTGAGGAATAGCTCTCGTGGTGAGAAAACCACTCGAGCAGACCCTTGTCATCTTGGGCGTGCTGCTCTACTTTTTCAAACTTCCTTTGTGAATCAGAGGACTTGGTCTAGATAATCTTTAGTGGTCCCTCAAGCAGTAAAAGCTAGATTGGGTAAATTCACGACAATACAGCGTTAGAGAGAGAAGGAGGAATTTTGTGATTCCAGGAGAACTTATACCATCTAATGTACTTGTGGATAATTGTGGATACTTGGATTCTCACAGGTATAAAAACTAGCTTAGAAATCCCCAAAGAGGTTACTCCTCAATCCTGTTAGTCATTATAGCAGCTTTCTTGTAAAGCTGTTTATGATGGGTTAAAGTAATCAGAGTTTAGATCTCTAGTTAAAACTCGAATTAGCAGAAAGTCTAACCCATTTTATAACCAACCCAGTTTAGAACAGTCCCCCACCCCGGTCCCTGGACTTTAGTTACACCAGCCAGGCAAAAAGCAGCCTGGGGACTCACCTTGAGGACAGTGGCCACCGTCTCCTGTGAGGCATTTCTCATGTCCTCCCCATTCACAGATAAGATCTGATCTCCCTGAATCAATCTCCTATCAAGGTCTGCAGCTCCACCTTTCACGATGTCAGAAATAAACACTCCACTTCCATTTCTGTGAATACCATAGAGCAGTGGGTAATGGCACAATTTAGTATTTCTTTAGTAAATCTGAGATTACTGACATTCTACACAGTTTCACTAAATCCCAACGCTTGGAAGAATGGTCCTACAAAGCCATCTCATCCAATTATATCCACTAACTTCCCAAATGATAAACCTCAGAGTGCTTGCCTTTTAAATAGTTTATACCTATTTGTGCTGCCTACTGTAAAATTCATTTTTATTGGCCCAAGGGCATTATTTCTGCAAGAGGATAATCTTAGTGAAATGAAATGGAAATTCACTTTAAAAAGCATAGTACTCTTAAAAATTTTTTTTTTAATGTTTTCTTAGAGAGAGAGAGCAAGAAGGGGAGGGGCAGAGAGAGAGGGAGATATAGAATATGAAGCAGGCTGCAGGCTCCAGGCTCCACACTGTCAGCCCAGAGCCCAACGTGGGGCATGAACTCATGGACAACGAGGTCGTGACCTTAGCCGAAGTTGGGCATTTAACTGACTGAGTCACCCAGGCGCCCCTTAAAATGTACAAGTTATTTCCTTATAGATTAAGTACTCTTAAAATGTAAAAGTTATTTCCTTATAGATTAGCTCACTTACTAGTATCTGATCAATTTCTAGTTTTATCACTCTTCCTTTTCCTGTTGTTACTAAGGTTTTAATTATAATTATTTATTTGAGGAGTAAATAAATTTGTATGTCTCAAATTCAAGAGGTTAAAAAGTGGAGAAAGCACCTGGGGCTTCCTCATTGTTTTTTAAGGCTGTATTCGATTCTACAGAGGTTCTTTACTTTCATGATGAGTAAAATATATAGATAAAATATAGAGGTTATTGTCAGTCACTAGCTGTTGCAAACAATGTGCAATGGGGAACATATCTACAAGAATACTGTTAGGATACATTTCTAGTTGTGGAATTGCTAAGTCAAAGAATTGTGCATTGTGAAAGCGTATACACCTGATCCTTTACAATGGAACATTTTGGGCTAAGGAACGTGAATGTTCCTTACAAACCCAATCTGAAATACTAGTGTTGTACGAAGACGGTTTTATCAATCCACAATGAGGCAATAAAGTAAAAACCATTACTCTCTGTGGAATCTCGCCAGGCATATGCATGTGTCACAGGTAAGCAAACTTCAACGTGGGCTCTGTCAGGTGCTCTGCACCAGGTATGCAGGGAGTTTGTTTAGAAATACGAGTCTCAACTTTTTTGATTTGTAATGCATTTTCTGAGTGACGATTTAACAGTGCTGAAGAATGAGATCAGGACAGCACAGTACCTGGCACAAAATCAGTGCTCTCAAAAACTCTCTAATATTTTATTTTAATAACAGCTTGGGCTGCTAGAAAAAAACACTGGGCTAGCCGTCAGAAGTCTTTGAAGGCAAAGGATGTAATATATGTAAAACCATTTCAATGCTCCCTAAGATGATGGTTGATAACCATCTAAGGCCATATTGGGGCGTCACCTGACAATCTTGCAGCCCTGTTGGAATAAAAACACACCAAATAACTAAAACCAGTAAACCATGGAAGCTGGAATTGCAGTTGCAAGATATGACTTACTTCTCTAATCTACTGATATTATTCTATAATGCCTATCATATGGGTAAGTGGCACAGACTTCAAATGAAAAGCCTAGCCACCAGGATCTACCTACATTTTTGGTGCAAGTTACCTTTTGGGGACATCTTTCTTAATGAAAACTACTGTCATAAAGAATTTGTCTCTCAACTACACTTATTCAGCTAGTTTTTGAAACTCACCAGCTAGATGTAGTTAACAGCATAAGATTAACATGGTACTGATGGCAGAGGAATTTTCTTTCTCTTTTAAAAAAATTTTTAAGTTTATTTATTCACTGAGAGAGAGCACAAGCAGGGGAGAGGCAGAGAGAGGGAGGGAGAGAGAATCCCAAGCAGGCTCTACACTGTCAGTGCAAAGCCCGTGGGGGTTTGAACCCACGAACCGTGAGATCATGACCTGAGCCAAAGGCAGATGCTTAACCGACTGAGCCACCCAGGCACTCCGGAATTTTCTTAACCCAACTCTGTATAAACCTATCTCTTGATATTAGCTATTTCTTGGGTAAAGCCTCAGATCTAAGTGACTCCAAGGTATAAAAACCCTTTTGAGTCTCTTATTTATTTATTTATTTATTTATTAAAAAAAAATTTTTTTTAATGTTTTATTTATTTTTGAGACAGGGAGAGACAGAGCATGAACAGGGGAGGGTCAGAGAGAGGGAGACACAGAATCTGAAACAGGCTCCAGGCTCTGAGCTGTCAGCACAGAGCCCGATGCGGGGCTTGAACTCACGGACCGCAAGATCATGACCTGAGCCGAAGTCGGCCGCTTAACCGACTGAGCCACCCAGGCGCCCCGAGTCTCTTCTTATTCTATATGGGAACAAATATAGTCTCAGTTGACTGGGCTTCAGGTTCTATCTTCATATGACACACTTTTTTTTTTTTTTGGTAAGACCTTGCTCAGAGATATTACCAGTGTCATTCTAATATTTATAGACAGGTTGAATTTAGAAGCCATACTGTTAGTTTACACGAGACTTTACCTTTCAGTGTTTGTAGGCTCCCTAGGGCTCTGAAGGGAAAGGCCAATCTGTCCTAACTTGCATAGTATTTCCTTACCGTTTCCCAACAATACTCAGACCCAGTCCTCGGCCGGCCTTTTTCTGCAGATCCACTGGGAAAATCTCCAAGTTCTCCTCATCCCTGTAGTGTGCCTCATCTCTATACACCACCAGCCGCACCTTCTGGGGGGTCTGCCTCAGGGCTGTGATGGCTTCTTCATGGCTGGCGCTCCTCAGGTCAATCCCATTAACCTGGAACAATGGACATCTGAGATGGGCTGCTGACAGCAGAGACCTCCATGCCGGTTCTGTCTGGAGCTCTTTAATCCAACCAGTGACAAACCTCTGGAAATTTCTAGCCGTTCCCAAGGCAGGTAGCAACTATTGGCAGTAGTAGCTGCTTCATGTATAAAGGAGGTAGCCCTTATCCTCTCCTACCCCAAAAGCATAGAGGGTGCTTAGTACACACAGGAATGCTGTTTTGCAAAGCTGTGAGGTCTACTATGGAATCAACATGGTTGGGGAGGGGGGAGGGTGAAAGGGAGCAGGAGGGGTGGAAGGGTCTAACGGCCTTGTGTAATTGAGGTCAAAAGGGAAATGAACATTAGTGTTGGTCAGCATTTTAGGACTCAGTTTGCTTATTGAATTTGACGTCCTCACTCTTAATTGCAAACATCACAACTACTTTAGAATAAGCCGGAAAAAAAATGAGAGACCAGTATTTCTGACAGTGTCGAAACCCCCTTGAAGTACACCCTTCTGAACCTGGATCTGAGAGAGCACAAATAGGACCATAAGTTAGAAGCAAACTGTACTGGAAATGGCACTGAGTAAAGCCATGGCTCTGCTTCCGGTAAATCACGTGAATTTGGACAAGTTGTGGGCCCTCAATAAGCCTCTGTTTCCTTGTCTGCTAAATGGAGATCATATAGCCAGTTTACTTATTTATTTCTTCAGACTTACTTGTGTTTTACTTAAGAAATGTTTGTGTAGTGCTTGTGTATTAGCCCTTTGTAAATATTTACTCATTTAATCCTTATACTAACTCTCTGAAATAGGTACCATTACCATTTTACAGATGAGGAAAGTAAGTCACGGAGGGGCTAAAGAGACTTGAACCAGGTTATATAGCTAGTCACGGTTTGAACCCAGACTATCTTCCCACCCTTAGTCTCTATACCCTTCTGCCTCAACATACTCTTATTTAAAGAAAAAAAAAATTTTTTTTTTAACATTTATTTATTTTTTGAGAGACAGAGACAGAGCGCGAGCAGGGGAGGTGTAGAGACAGGGGGAGACACAGAATGTGAAGCAGGCTCCAGGCTCTGAGCTGTCAGCACAGAGTCCGACGTGGGGCTCAAACTCACAAACCGTGAGATCATGACCTGAGCTGAAGTCAGTTGCTTAACCAACTGAGCCACCCAGGCACCCCTCAATGTACTCTTAGAATGAGTTATTGGATCCCCTGCCACAGAGAAAGTCAAGTACTGTTATGGATTAGTGGATTTAACAAAAAGGAGAAATTGAGGGGAAGAATGGCCAAGGACTCAAAGGAAGGGAGTCATAGGTCACTCCCTCAAGGTCATAGCTAGGAAAAGACACAAAGGGAAGAGTAGGCACAGGTCATGGCCAGTAGTGGGGTGGGTGATGGGGTGGGGGGTGGGGTGGCAGAATAGAAGACTTCCCTCAAGATGCTGGTTCTACTCCATGTTCTAGTCCATCCCTGTGTGTCCTGGGCAAGTCAAGCTTATATCTGGTCTTCCATTCCTTCATCTGTACACGAAGGGATTGGTCTCAGGCTTTTCCAATTCTAACATTCCAAAGACTAGTGACTTGTGGCATAAAGATTGGTTACAGAGAGGGAGAAGAGAGCAATGAGTCTTTCTTGGAGAAGGTGGGTTTTGAGCAATTATTTAAAGCTGATTCTATAAGCCAGAAAAAATGTTTAAAAGCCTAATTTTCATGATGCTTTTTCTTTTCTGGTATATCTTGTGTTTGTGTTCTCAATTACATTAACTATACCCAGTGGTTAAGGGGTGCCTAGCTGGCTCTAGTTGGCAGAGCATGCGATTCTTTTTTTCTTAAAGTTTTATTTATTTAAATAGTCTTTACACCCAATGTGGGGCTCAAACTCACGACCGTGAGATCAAAACTTGCACGCTCCTCCGACGGAGCCAGCCAGGTGCCCCCAAGCATGCGACTCTTGATCTCAGGGTCATGAGTTCAAATCCCTGGGCATAGAGCTTACTTTAAAAAATAGTAATAATGAAAACAAAAACAAAAACAAAAAAACCCCAACCCCAACCCCATGGTTAAATATGGGTTTTAGATACAGACGGCCTTCAGTTTGAGCATGGATTTTAACTTACGTTGTGAAACCTTATGTATATTAGTCAAGCTAAGCTTCAACTGGGTCATTTATGAATTGGAGATAATATCTATTTAGTGTTGTGAGGATTAAGTGAAATAAACCCTCTAAGGCATTCGGCACAGCACCTGGCACACAGTTAAGTGCAATGTAAGTTAGAAGTTGGGATTTTATAAGAAGCTGAAGTAACCCCTGTCAGGGCTGTTTTCAGTCAGTGCCAGCATTCACTGTTACTTTAGGCCCATGAGTGCACTCTCATTGTTTGTGAGGTAAATCCATAGGACAAAGGGGAAAACAATGTCTCTAGAAAATGTGGTCCGAAGTGATTATTTCCCTGTATTCCAATAGATGGCACACCAGACCACTTCTGTTACTCAAATGCAAAATAGTTACTTCCCTGGACTCCAGGTGAGTTCTCTTAAGCCTCTGAAATAGCTTGTGAGAGGCCCTAGCAATTATACTTTCCATAAAAAGCACTGTCATGAAACTAATATAATAAAAGCAATTTATACTAAATTCCAGCATGAAGATGACTGCCCAAATCCAAGACATCTGCTCCAAGTTCACAGTTTTCATTTCCTCCTTTGCTTATCAAGAGGCACCACTAAATGCACCAGTAATCATAAGAGAAATATCGCTGTGCAGCTCAAATATTGTGGAGTGATGTATTACCTTAAGTGCCTTACAGAAGCACTATATGCATTATTTAGAGCATTGATTGTAGAAGGGTAGGGGTGGTAATTGCAGAGCTCCCTACTTGAGACAAAGAGCCATAGGAGGCCCCAGTCATCAAGGGGAGTGTATCACATCTCTTGGGTAGGACGAGGAAGTGGGGAAGTCACTGCTTTCGAGGGAAAGAATAACTAAACCAGGCAGCACTTTCTCACTACATTATTCCACAGGGAAAGCCAGGCATTAGCCCTTTACTCTTTCTGCTCCCACTTGCACAAAAATAGAAGAAGATAATGGACGTAGAATTAGGGAAGGATGAGGGACTGAGCCTAAAAGGAGAATCGGAAAGAAGACAGTTCATGCTAATTATAGAATCATAAATCTTGCCATGCTAAAAAATTGCTGGATTAGATCTTTGTCAGCAAAATCTGGCTTGTCCCAATTTTTCAAAAAGTAATCTCTACGCTCAATGTGGGGCTCGCACCCACGGCTCCAAGATCAAGAGTGGCATTTTCTTCTGACTGAGCCAGTCAGGCGGCCCATGGCTTGTCCTGATTTTAACAAGAGGATAGAATTAAAATTATGAAAGGCCACTGACAATGTAGAGGACTCTCATAAGTAGAAAGGCCATTGTGTGGAAAGTGCTGATACACAGTTATCTTGTTTCACGGTCTTGAAATGTACTGCCAAAGCTGGCCTGTTTTCTCAAGGCAAACCTGCAGGCCAAAGGCTGATGATGCCTAATTATGCATCTGTACACATCAACCACAACTAGCACAAGTCCAAATGTGGGGTCTAAAGCTGCTTACAAAGGAAACATGATGTTACTTGACCAAACAGCTACTTCTTTAAAAAAAAATTTTTTTTTAGGGGCGCCTGGGTGGCGCAGTCGGTTAAGCGTCCGACTTCAGCCAGGTCACGATCTCGCGGTCCGTGAGTTCGAGCCCCGCATCAGGCTCTGGGCTGATGGCTCAGAGCCTGGAGCCTGTTTCCGATTCTGTGTCTCCCTCTCTCTCTGCCCCTCCCCCGTTCATGCTCTGTCTCTCTCTGTCCCAAAAATAAATAAACGTTGAAAAAAAAAATTAAAAAAAATTTTTTTTTTAAATGTTTATTTATTTTGGAGAGAGACAGAGTGTGAGCGGGGGAGGGGAAGAGAGAAAGACACATACACAGAATCCGAAGCAGGCTCCAGGCTCCTAGCTGTCAGCATAGAGTCCGACGCAGGGCTCAAATCCACACACTGTGAGATCACGCAGGGCTCAAATCCACACACTGTGAGATCATGATTTGGGCCAAAGTTGGTTGCTTAACTGACTGAGCCACCCAGGTGCCCCCATACAGCTACTTCTTAACAAAACACATGACATGCTTTTGTGGACTAGATACTGCATGGGGTAAAATTTCCTGATCAATAAAAAAACAACGTTTGTTTTAGTTGACACACACTGTTATATTATATCCTGGTTATCTTTAATGTTTATTTATTTTTGAGAGAGAAGGAGAGACAGAGCATGAGCAGGGAAGAGGCAGGGAGAGGGAGTCACAGAATCTGAAGCAGGCTCCAGGTTCTGAGCTGTCAGCAAGAGCCCGACGTGGGCTAACTCACGAACTATGAGATCATGACCTGAGCCAAAGTTGGACGCTCAACTGACTGAGCCACCAAGTGCCCCATGTCCTGGTCATCTTTAATGAGGAGTATAGACCATCCATCCATATTGGGTAATATAATTCAGTTGGATGCCAGGAAATGGTTTGAGTTTTCAATTTCTCCTTCCACTTAATTGCCTTCTTCATGTTAACCTATCCTGAGTATTCACTTGTACATGAATATGAAAGAGAACAGCTACAGCTGAGATATCCCATACAAATAGTTTTAAAAAGGGATTTTTTTTACTGAAGTATAACTGTTATGAAATAAACTATATTTAAAGTATATAATTTATATTGCTAATTTATGTGATTTATACCTATGCAACCATCACCATAATCAAGAAAATGCTGCACAGATTAGATTTAGTTTCAAGTGACCATTATAGAATAATCCATGGGCTTACAAATCATGTATCTAGGCATGTATGCATCTGTACTCTTTTGAATATTCAATCTATTCATCTTATAAAGCCAATTATGATAACACCAGTTAATTAGAAAACCTAGGGAGAAAAAAAAAAAAAAAAACCCTTGAAACTCCTGACCACTAAAAAATGGTGTTATATGCAAAAGCAGTCAAGCCAAATCCCAAAGAGGCCTCGCTTATTTTTCTAACCTCATACACTTGTACCTTAATGAATGTACTGGGAATATGTCCTAATCCAATGATAAAGCACAGTAAAGGTCTGCAGAGAAACCCTGAATTTAATTTGCAGCGAGCCCGGCCTCTCCTTTAACTCTTTCTTGCCTATATTTTCTGCCCTTAATTATATCTGTGGTTTCATCTTGGGAGGCAAACTTGAACCACCAAAGGGGAAATAAAATTCTATGATGTCATTCATAATGTGCTGTATTAAAGTTGCAAAGCAAAAATGCACATGCCCACCATAAAATGTTAACTATTCAATTAAATTCATCCAATGAAAGAAATAAATGTTGCCTAAAGGTCTCACATCATCAAAAAAGCTTTTTCGTTCCACCTACCAGAATGCCTGGCATTGACCTGCCATTCATCCGTTCCTTAGTTCAGACACTGCCTGCTTTGGCATTTTTTAAAAGGCTTTAACACCTTTGCTAATTGAGAGCCCATTTGAAAGAGGCAAGCTAAACATTTCATTTCTCCCTAAAGGGAGAAGATTCTACATTTTCATCAACTAGAAAACAAAAGCGGAAAGCATTTTACTTAACGATTTATTAGGAGTAAGAAAACAATACTTAAAACAGCACTGACGTCTTTAAAACATCGGCTGTCCATGTTTTTGCATATGTCTGTGTTTTTAGGAGAATTTAGACAGGTTTAGTGAAGCGGCAAAACAAGTCAAGTTGCAATACTATGCACTCTCATTTGATATTAAGATTATAGAACTATAGGTTATACTTTTGCTTTAATTTAAAAAAGTTTTCAGATTTAGATTGATGATCTGCCATGATTCTGATTATAGTTATTCAATGTACATTAAAGAAAGAAAAGAGAGTAAGGTACATCTTTTGCTAAATGGGAGAGAGATAAGTGAGGATAAAATGGAGTACAAGACTGTGAATAAATACTTTGTGGATCAAGGTCAGTAAGGGAACTGTATTTGCTAGTATTAAATGAAACTCATAGTCTTATACCTCTAATATCTGGTCACCAGCCCAAAGTCTTCCGTCTCTGGCCGCTGCTCCTTCTTCGTAGACTTCGTGTATAACTATAGCATCCTAGAAAAAACAAATTCGTATTAATTTTCGACAACCATAAATGCTTCCTTACACAAACAACCAAACCATAGGCAGTGACCCATAAATTGCCATTTGCTAATAGTGTCATATTTTATGGGACCTGAAGGTAAATAAAATACACAGTTACCATATATTCCAAGGTATAATTAATTTTTCCTAAGTTTCTTATTTCATTCCTTTAGAACTGGCTTTGCCTAATATTTCAAGGTAAACTTCCCCCCTGTGTTTTACTGTTAAGCTGTACATTGCTGCTGTGTATGAACTTGAGGTGAACTGTGCGTCATTCTTATTTTCATTTTATGGTATATTTTGAAACATGGTTTCAAGTATTTATTAGTATTCAAGGATTTGGCATAGATGTGTGGTCTGATGCAGGGGGTCTGTCAGGCCCATTACTTGGGCAATGAAAGAAAAGAACTTAAGTGGAGTGAAATGACCCTGGAGGATGAAGCATGGAGGAGGGGGAAGGGCGTTCATGACCCTAAGTAGGTGTAAGACAGCCGTGGGTTCCAATTCTGACCCACCATTGTGTAATCTCGGGCAAATTAATTCTTGAACTCAGCATTCTGAGCCATAAAATCAGGACAATACCTAAGGCAGGTAAGCTTGGGCTGAGGAAAGTATTTCATGGTTAGTGAATTAAAACAAAAAATTCCTATCTTTTCAAATTAATAACCTTAAATTTTAATCATCATAAAAATAACACATACCAATGTAAAGAACTCAAGCAATACCACAGCATGTAGTAAACCACAGAAATAAACTGCCTCCTTGGTCTGCCCCTCAGTCTCACTCCCCAGAGACAATCACCATCAACAGTTTCCTAAGGATCCCTGCAGACAATGTACATCTCTACACCCAAATATTTCTATCATATGTACATATATTTTGGTGAGACTACTTTTAAAATATTCAGTTGAATATGTTCACACAACTTTCCCCCCTCATGTTAAGCAAGTAGAGGATTTTTATAGAGCTGAAAACTAAAGCAGCCAGAAGCCATTGGTTCTTTCTGCTGTTTATCAAACTGAAGGGCCTGAAAAATATGATGCTGGAAGGATTATGCCAGCTGTCTTGGAGGGCTGCTGGGAAAGGAAAAGAGCTTCTGCGGGGAGACTAGACACAGAGATCTGTGGGTCCCATGAGAAGTGTAGAAGCCCTGCACTGCCCAGGTCCCCCATGCCACACCAGCCCCAGCACATGCACTGGCTTACAAGACTCTGCAAGCAATGGTCAAGGGGGCCACAGGCCATGCACAATGGATCCCACCTTGGAAGAAGTCCTGTGTCCCAAGCACTGGGGCTTGGACGCAACAGGATTTCTAGACTTGAGGTCATGAAGGCTTGGGTAAGACGGGCTTGATGACTACTGGGGGGACTGACGATAATGGCCAGGGGCCCACCAATGATGTCTGGGAGTTTTGTGAGGAGACCAGAACCCTGAGAGCTTGAGGAGCCTGCGAAATGACTGAGGGTGATTCTGCCTTGGCCCAGAAGTATGGAACCTCAGAATCAGAATTAAATTGACGTGAAGTCAAACATAAAGAAATATTTCTTGCAGAAGTATAACAAGAAAAAAAGATCCAAACCAAACTACTTTCTTAAAAAAATAAATAAAAAGGTTCTTATGTGAATTTGGGAGTAGAAAAGCAATACAAGAAAATATTAAGAAGTTCTACAACCAGATGACTCCACTGGATTCCAAATATCTTTCTCACTACTTTCATTTTATCATCACATGCTTCTGAAAACATTCTTTATTATAGCAATTATAAAGGCATTTTAGACCTTTATAGACCATTCTTTGTTTTAACTCTGATTTATGAAATTTCCGGATGCAGGGAGCATCTAGACTGCCAAGAGTTGGTTCCTCTGAACTGCTTCAAGGGAATGGCTTTGTGAAAACGTGCTGGGTCAGTGGCTTCAGGAGATCCCAGCAACACTGCCAAGATGACACCAAGGGTCAGTTTTATGAAAGTAGTGCAGGGAGAAACTAACGCAAGTTCCTTGTAATGACTTGTGTCATGTTGGTGTTTCAAGTTTGGAGGCCAAACAGCCCCCCTTCATTGGACTGACAGAATCAGACTGAACTCCTACTAACATGGTGTTTACAGAGCTCAACTTCCAGCATAACCTTCTTTAATTTTGCAACATTACAAAAGTCAAATGGGAAATTTCTCTTCATTTACACTTAAATGGAAGAAAAATATCAACTGTAGTTTTTATTCCATAAAAGTAGCCCAGGGGCGCCTGTGTGGCTCAGTCAGTTGAGTGTCCGACTTCGGCTCAGGTCATAGTTTGCAGGTTCGAGCTCCACGTCGGGCTCTGTACTGACAGCTCAGAGCCTGGAGCCTGCTTTGGATTCTGTGTCTCCCTCTCTTTTTGCTCTTCCTCTGCTCACGCTCTCTCAATAAATAAATAAGTAAGTAAGTAAGTAAGTAAAATAAACACACACTACTAAAAAAAGTAGCCTGAATTAAAACCTCTTCAATACTTTCTGGGTGTTCAATGAACTCTTTTTTTTTTTTTTTAATGTTTATTTATTTTTGAGAGACAGAGAGAGAGAGAGAGAACAAGCAGGGGAGGGGCAGACAGAGAGGGAGACACAGAATTCAAAGCAGGCTCCAGGCTCTGAGCTGCCAGCACAGAGCCTGATGTGGGGCTCGAACCCACAAACCGTGAGATCACGACCTAAGCTGAAGTCTGGTGCTTAACTGACTGAGCCACCCAGGCGCCGCAATGAACTCTTTTTTTAAAGTTTATTTATTTGAGAGAGAGAGTGCAGTGTGCAAGCAGGGGAGGAAGAGAGAGAGAGAGGGAGACAGAGAATTCCAAGCAGGCTCCGTGCTGTCAGAGCCCAACACAGGGCTCAAACTGACGAACCATGCAATCATCACCGGAGGCGAAATCAAGAGTTAGACGCTTAACCAACTGAGCCACTGAGGTGCCCCATAATGAATCTTATAAATAAAAGAAATATACTATTGCTCAAATGCTGAACTCCCTGTCAATCTGTTTTGTCTAGGAGTCTGTGTGAAAAACTCCCCATTATTTCTTCCCTTTTGCTTGACTACTGTTGTGATTTCTCTTAAAGTTATCAATGAAAATACAAGAAAACAGTAGACACTCTAACCTATCAATAGACAAAGGCCACATTTCTTACCATGTGCCCTATGTGTTGACACTGGATTGTGAAGTTAAGGTTCTGCTCAGCTGTACTAAAAGGGGGTGCTAGACATGAGAGGTGGGGGCCAACAGGTAAATTAGAAATGTGGGCTGGTGAACTGAAAAGAAAAATAGATTTATTTTTTACAACTTACACAGTTGATAAGGTAGGACAGAATAATAAAAAAAAAGATACTGTATTGAGCTATTTTAGGCATCTATTTGACAAGGCCACAAAAAATTTTTACTTCTTACTTTGAAAAAATTGTGATTAGATGAAATAATGGGTCATTAATGAAAGACTGCTATTTATTGTTTTAAGGAAAAAATTTGGAGTTGATTATACACATGATTCTTATTTCCTCATTGTATATCCTCTTAAATTTTAATGCTCTTGAGCTGTTCAAGCAAAACTGCTTGTTGGCACAGTTCTGAGTACCTTCTCTTCCACTCTTATCTCTGCATATTTAAGTAACATTCCTTCACCCTAGGATACCTCAGTGACTCCATCTACCAATACCAATGACTTCTAAAACTCATCTATTCCAGAAGCATTCTATTCATCATTTCCCTGTGGGTGGGTTGCTGGCTCACACAGAGGAGAGGCTATAGAGACAGATGATTATGAGCTAGGCCTCTGGAGTCAGATTTCTTAGTCCAAATCCTGGCCCTGCTACTTCTGGCCACGGGCCTGGGAAGACTGTTAACCTCTCCAGGCCTTAGCTTCCTCATGTTTATATGGTTTTAACAATACTATTTGCACATAAAGCTTTATGTACAATGCCAGCACATAGTAAGGAAGTGGGAACATCTCATTTATTTTAACACCTCTGTGCCAGAGTTGCTGCACGCTTCCCATTCGTGCCATTCAATCCTCATAACGACGAAGCAAGTGCCGTATTATTAGTCTCATTTATGGTTGGGGATATGGAGGCTCAGAAGGATTCAGACTTGACCAGGTCTTTGCATCTTCTAAGTAGGAAAGATGACATTCCAACTTGGGACTGTTTAACACCAAAGCCTGTGTTCCTACAGCCATTGCAAGCATTTCATCTGTTTTGAATATTTTATTTTGCACTTGTATAGAAGCTAACCTGGGATTTTCCATATGGCATCAATTCTGTTGAAATACTGTCTCCTTAACTCCACAGCAAAAACCTTAAGGGCATGGGCTGATCATTTTGTAGACAGTGAACAAAAAGACAACTGGGGAAGTGAAAATTGAAGCCTCTCGCTTAATGAAGTGGGGTGATGATCTATGGACCTCACTTGCTAGTTAGGGGTTTGTGCTGTACAAAACACGATGGTTAAGAACTCTCCCCAACCCAACATGGAGTCTCTCTCTCTCTCTTTTTTTTTTTTTTTAATTTTTTTTAACGTTTATTTATTTTTGAGACAGAGAGAGACAGAGCATGAACAGGGGAGGGTCAGAGAGAGAGGGAGACACAGAATCCGAAACAGGCTCCAGGCTCTGAGCTGTCAGCACAGAGCCCGACGCAGGGCTCGAACTCACGGACCATGAGCTCATGACCTGAGCTGAAGTCGGATGCTTAACCGACTGAGCCACCCAGGCGCCCCTCTCTCTCTCTTTTTAATGTTTTTATTTATTTTTGAGAGATAGACACAGCACGAGCTAGTGAGGGGCAGAGAGAGAAAGGGAGACACAGAATCTGAAGCAGGTTCCAGGCTCTGAGCTCTCAGCACAGAGCCTGATGCGGGGCTCGAACTTGTCAACTGCGAGATCATGACCTGGGCGGAAGTTGGACCCTCAACTGACTGAGCCACCCAGGTGCCCCTAGCTCTCTCTTAATTCCATTTGTTGTTCTTGTCTCTTTCCTTCATTTTTTCCATCTTCTTTCTATGCACCCATATTATTCAATGAATGATTTTTTTTTTCTACAGGAGCAGATATAAAAGAAAATTATATACAAGTGATGCATTCATGTTTAAAATAAAGTTGTTCAGGGTGTCTGGATGGCTCAGTAGGTTGAGCATCCAAGTCTTGATTTTGGCTCAAGTCATGATCCCAGGGTCTTGGGATTGAGCCCAGCATCAGGGCTCTACACTGGGTGTGGAGCCTGCTTAAGATTCTCTCCCTCTACCCCTCTCATGCTCTAAACTAAACTAAACAAAAATAAAACAATAAAAATCTTTTCAGTCCAAAACAACCCAGATTAATTTCTCCTAATTAATGGCAGACTTAAGAACCATTTACAGATGAGCAAGACTGACATAGAATCAAAAACTAATTTCCTCTTGGTAGTTGTGATTTTCACTGTGACAACAGAAATTTAAGTAACATCGTCTTATTTACTGCCTGAGACAAGACCAACAATTTTCCTTTGGACACTCTAAATCACTCATTTGACTTGCCAACTCTGGATCCAGGGAAGAATCTGATCAATTAGAGAATCTCTCAGATATGGGTTTTCCTTAATCAGAAGGGTTAGGCAGGATTTCGGAGATGTAGGAAAAGTCCTCTGCTTATAAACTTCTCTCTTGAGGCACCTGGGTGACTTAGTCGGTTAAGCGTCTGACTTCAGGTCATGATCTCACAGTTCATGGGTTTGAGCCCCGCATCGGGCTCTGCGCTGACAGCTCAGAGCCTGGAGCCTGTTTCAGATTCTGTGCCTCCCTCTCTCCTCCCCCCCCCCCCCCCCCACTTGCTTACTCTCTCTCTCTCGAAAATAAAAATAAAAATAAAACATTAAGAAAAAGCTTTTCTCTCATCAGTCTATGTCTGAAACACATTTAACTTGAGGAAAACTTCTTCATTCCACTAATTAGGGATAACATTAAAAAACAGACACCCAGGAAGAAGTAGCTGGCTCGCAAATTTAACATACTGTTTAAGGAACCACTGTTTTAATATCTCCATTCTTCAAAGAATACATATTTGTTTTTAAATACAGATAAAATATGTACACATGGTATTACTCTCAAAATAATATACATTGAAAAGTTTCTCTCTGCACCTGTCCCTCAGCCACCATCTATCCCTAACTGGAGACAAATACTATTAAGTTTCCTGTGCTTTTTTAAAAAAAAGTTTATTTAGAGAGAGAGAGAGAACACGAGCAGGGGAGGGGCAGAGACAGAGGGAGGGAGAGAATCCCAAGCAGGCTCCATGCTGTCAGTGCAGAGCCTGATGTGGGGCTTGATCCCATGACCATGAGATCATGACCTGAGCTGAAATCAAGAGTCAGATGCTTAACTGACTGAGCCACCCAGGCACCTTCAGTTTCTTGTGTATGTTGATATAGAGAGTCTATATATCTATATTTGGAAAGTACAAAGGCACCAAAGGCTTGAAGGTCATGGTCTCTTTTATCTGCTGCCCCCTTTTCTCATGAAATTCTACTTGAGCCAGCCAAATGCCACCTCTTCTATGAAACTTTCTCTGACTCTTTTCCCCTAACAAGGTTGATCAACCTTCCTGTGGGTCACTGCTCTACCCCCTTTTATTATTGAACTTATTAGTATCACAATAGCTTTCTCATGGATCTAGGTCCTATATTACCTCCTAGTCTTGGCGGAACTCTTCCAGACTGGGGGCTGCTTCCAACTCTTCTTTGTATCCTGGTGCTGAGCCCAGGGTAGGCACTGAGTACATGTTTGCTAAATGATTACCAAGAAATTGGTTGGAGATAGAAAGATACATCAAAATGACCCAGAAAGAGGCTGGTAGGGTATGTCATAATCTTACCTACCCAATCAAGCTTCATTCTTCCTTTTTTTAAAATCCCACCCAAGCTTCTGATGGCAAAATATTAGTGACACACAACCCACATACCCATCACAAATGGATATTATCTTTTTTTTTTTTTTTTTTAATTTTTTTTTTCAACGTTTATTTATTTTTGGGACAGAGAGAGACAGAGCATGAACGGGGGAGGGGCAGAGAGAGAGGGAGACACAGAATCGGAAACAGGCTCCAGGCTCCGAGCCATCAGCCCAGAGCCCGACGCGGGGCTCGAACTCACGGACCGCGAGATCGTGACCTGGCTGAAGTCGGACGCTTAACCGACTGCGCCACCCAGGCGCCCCCACAAATGGATATTAAATCCATGTGAATTTCTAAAGGATTTACTTTAGTTCAAAGAGCAATTTAAAGGAGCCAAGTACACGGGACTTAATTGTCATTGAGCCCCACAAAAATCACAAACTCCTCCAGGGGGATTTAAACACTGCATTGCTGGAAAAGAATTTCATAACACGTACTAATGTATCCGTAGAGTCAAAGTCATCAGACATTTCAGCCCATCCATTACCATATTCTTTACTGTTCGGGCTACCAACAAGTAGACAAAGTAACTCATAAACATACCAATCGTTCAGCAAAAGGCAATTTTATCATTGCCACAGTAGGCTCATAACACTTAAAGAAGCCCTGTGTTAGAAAAATTAACTAAGGGTCTCCTGTGCACTGAACAATATCAATAAGCACCCTTGTGTGGGTGAACTATTTCCATAGAATGAGATTTTATAGATTACATTTCTAAATGTTCAGTGGATTGTTCTAATAAGCATTTTAGAATAAAACTTTGATAAAGAATTATGTGGTAGATATTACTATAAAGAACTATCTATCTATCTATCTATCTATCTATATATGGCTCAATTTTACTATTTGTAGGTGTGATATACTTAATTTGGATCACTCTAGAATTAAACCCAATCTTTGTTATACTCATAAAACCTCTGTTCCCACTGCCCTCAAAATAATCCTAGGTGGCATTTTAGCTACAGAAAAATTTCACATTAAATTACACACTTAGGTGGAAAACATATTACCAGTGATCCCCAAAGAGTGTCATGTCTTATTTCCTTGCTTTATGGGAAAAATCCCTGCTAATAAGAAAGACCCATGAGGACCAAAATAAGGATTAAAAAGATTATATAGAAAATGGGCATTGTTTTTGTCTGGAAGAAGCCATTGTTCAGATCTATGGTCTTAGAGGAATAATGCTCCTTTTAAACATCATTTAATAGAGTTCCCCTCTATGGTTGTCACGGTTCAGAAATCATACAGTCCTGTTTTTCCATATAGTAGACGACTTTCTCAGCAGGAAGGCCAAATCAATGAAGGGTGATAATATAGTGGGAGTAGTAAAATGCTCAGTCCAATGCTGTGCAAATCAAAACTATGTTCACTTCTACCTTGAAACAGATGTAGATGTATTAAGTTACTGATTTGTGATGTCTATTGCAGTTAGAGAGTTAAAAAGAAAACTGTTGGGGTACAACTGTGAAAAAATATGTCACTTTGAACAAAGTTGATAGGCTCCAGACTGTACTTATATAAGTAAAGGGATCAGTGTCTTAGAACATGATGCTTTTCTGTACCAAATCCTTTGTGGCCAAATTCTTTGGGAAAAAAACCAAAACCCTCAAAAACCAAGCTTCCTTATTATATTTCAATTAGAATGTGATTTTGAGGGGCACCTGGGTGGCTCAGTTGGTTAAGCGTTTGACTTCGGCTCAGGTCATGATCTCGCAGTGTGTGAATTCGAGCCTTGCGTCAGGCTCTGTGCTGACAGCTCAGAGCCTGGAACCTGCTCCGGATTCTGTCTCCCTTTCTCTCTGCCCCTCCCCCAGTCACACTCTGTCTCTCTCAAAAATAAATAAACATTAAAAAAAAAAAAAAAAAAGAAAGAACATGATTTTGAAAAAAGAGGGCAGGAAAGTGTAGAAGAAGGACCCAGAACTGGGAACGAGAGGAGTTCGTTTTTCTCACAGCTCTGCAGGTGGCCAATTTTGCAAGTGGTTCTCCATGCACTGCTTTGTTCAGGACACTTATCAGTAAAGCACAGAGTCAAAATACATGGTTTCTAGAGTCATTCCACCCCTATAATTTTAGACCTCTGTGAACTCATACAGCACAAAGTAAAGCAGAGAAAGCCACTGTTTTATGCAGATACTTAAGTCCTGCCTAGGAATAGTAGGACCTCCTTCTAAATGGCAGACCACAAGAATCCCAACTTTCACAGTCTGTGAGAGATCAGAAACATAAGGGTTTGGCTTGGGCTCTGTATTAGTTTTCTTTTACTGCAAAATTTAGTGGCTTAGGGGTGCCTGGGTGGCTCAGTCAGTTAAGTGCCCAACTTTGGCTCAGGTCATGAGGTTCATGAGTTCGAGCCCTGTGTTGGGCTCTGTGCTGACAGCTAGAAGCCTGGAGCCTGCTTTGGATTCTGTGTCTCCCTCTCTCTCTGCCCCTTCCCTGCTCACACTCTGTCTCTGTCTCAAACATAAACTAAACTAAACTAAACTAAACTAAACTAAGCTAAAATAAAATAAAATATTAAAAAAATTTAATAAAAAAACCTTAGTGGCTTAAAACAAAAATGAATCATTTGTTTGTTCATGATTCTGTGGGCTGGCAGTGCGGGCTGGGTTCAGGGGGTAGTTCTGCTCCACGCTATCTCAGCTTGGCTCGCAAGAGTTTGCAGTCAGGTTGGCTGGGGCCTCAGCTGAGATAACTGGGCCCCTCTGCCCCCATGTGCTCTTTCATATGGGGTGCCATCCTCCAGGAGGCTGATCTAGGCTTGTCTGCAAAGTGGCAGTCTTTCAGGAGAACAAGAGCTAAGCTGCAAGACCTTGAGGCTAAAGGCTTGGAAGTTACTCAACGCCACTTTCACTACTATTGATCAAAGCAAGTCAATGGGCCAGGTCGAATTCAAGGAAAGTGGAAGGAACTGCACAAAATTTATGATCAATTTTAATCTCCTACAGACTCTATCAAGTCTGCCAGAGGAATTTTCCAGCCTGTAAACAATGGAAGGCAGCAACGTATAGTGGGAAGAATACTGGCTATGGCCACATAAACCTGTGTTCAGAGTTTAGCTCTGCCACTTATCATAGCTTTGTGATACTTCTATTAAGATATTTAGCCTCACTGGGCTAGTGTTCCTGTCTCTGTAAAATGGAACTAATAAATTCTTCCTTTTAGGGTTTGAGGACAAAATGAGATTATGTATATAATGTCAAGCAAAGTGTCAGCCAAATAGATGTTGAATAATTGCTAATGAAGGTTCCCAACACATATATATCTAAGGTTGAAGGGGGCCTATCTGGGACATAAAGGAAGGAATATAGATCAGTGGTCAAAATTCATGACTCTAAGTAGGAATGACACCAATTTCAGTCCATTTTTTAATTTCTATTTTTCCTATTATTATGGTGAACTGAGAATATAAGTGATTGCTTTTTTTTTTTTTAAGTTTATTTTGAGAGAGAGTAAGAGAGCAAGTGGGAAGGGAAGAGAGAGGGAGAGACAGAATTCTAAGCTCTGTGCTGTCAGCACAGAGCCCAGCTTGGGGCTCGAGTTCACAAACTGTGAGATTATGACCTGAGCCAAGATCAAGGGTCGGATACTCAACCAACTGAGCCACCCACGTGCCCCTAATAATTTTATTTTTTTTAAATGTTTTATTTATTTTTGAGAGAGAGAGAGAGAGAGAGACAGAGAGTGAGTGGGGGAGGGGCAGAAAGAGGGAGACACAGAATCGGAAGCAGGCTCCAGGCTCCGAGCTGTCAGCACAATAGCCCAATGCAGGGCTCAAACCCATGAACCATGAGATCATAAACTGAGCCTAAGTCAGACGCTTAACCAGCTGAGCCTCCCAGGGGGCCCCCTGATGATTTTATTTTTAAGTAATCTCTACACCTAACGAGACATTTGAACTCATAACACCAGGATCAAGAGTCGCATGCTCTATTGACTGAACCAGCCAGGGGCTCCCTGACTGCTTCTTTTCAAGAAAGATTATGCTGGGAAACCTTATGTAAAAGGTGATAAAAGTAGAAATGCAAACATGTGCTATCTTTAATAGGAATGGCAGGAGTCATGTCAACAAAGGCAGCTCTCTACTTTCCTTGTTACAGTGGGGCAGTACATTGTTTAACCCAAGGATGGACAACTTAATGCATTTGTCTTGCTGGGGCATGTGTTATTATGCTTACATTCCATGTGTTTTGTAGATCTTTTTATATTTTTGAGCCAATTACAAATGTAGAAGGCAAAGATGATTCAAGACAAGTTGCAAAGATGCTCATCTTCCCCACCTTCAAACACAGTGCTTTGATGCAAAAGGTATCTGGCAGACCCTCATTGATTCATGCATGAGAAGCAAAAGTTAAGAGGTTATTTTCAGTATCTCATAAGAACATAGAGGACTTGAAGCAGAATGTAGTCAACAAATACTGTATTTTCTTTACTTGAAGATGACTTTTTTCTCATTTTGATTTTATAATTTGGATGAATCTCAGAGTCAAGTGTACATTCAATATACTACTTTCCCACTGTGGATACAATAAAAGATGATTACTTTAGAAGAAGTACAGTATTTGTCAAACTGATATAGTTTTGTTTGCCAACTTCATAGGTTGATTATAAATGTTTCTGTTCAGAAAACCTGAAGAAGCCATAGCTATAAAAGGGAAGTCAGTAAGAGTCAAAAGAACTTACACTTTTAAAAATCTGGATACTCTCACTAATAAATTAGAGTTTGCTACATAGATTTTCTTTTTTTAAAAAAAGTGTTTATTTATTTTGAGCAGAGAGAGGGTGAGAGAGAATCCCAAGTAGGCTTTGAGCTGCCAGCGTAGAGCCCAACACATGAATCCATGAATCATGAATCCATGAACCGCGAGATTGTGACCCCAGCTGAAACCAACAGTCAGGCATTAATGGACTGAGACACCCAGGTGCTCCTAGATTTTCTAAGAATCTCAGAACACAGTCACCAATCAAACCCCATAAGACTCTGTTACAAAAGGAACCAAGAGCCAGTCCTTATATCCTAATCTTAATTTATTCATCTATTCTAATAGGTTTGGGGGAGGGTGTAAAGATTTGTACCTACCAAACACTTTAAGAGAAAGAAAATGGATCACAACATTTAGTACCTACTATTTTGGAATACTGAAATATTCTTGGGTGATAAACTATAGACAACATAAATAAGCATTAAATCAGCAATACCAGTGGCTCTTTTGACTAAAAGTATGGATTAAGTGATCAGTTATACAGGAAGCAGTAACACCAATCTGTGTGTGTGTGTGTGTGTGTGTGTGTGTGTGTTAAAGGAATGGACTATTTAAGCTAAGAGTCAAGCTCAGGGATTGCAAACTCTTCCACACTATAGGTAACTAAAGTGTGGAATGAAAATCACAGCAGTAAAACAGCTAATATAAGAATTGCAATGAATATATAAAAAGTTTCACATTTTAAGACTGCAAAGCTTTCCCTTCTCAAACTCAGAAAAGAAACTGTTTTATATTTACTTGAAATGGAATTCCCTTGCCAAGAATGATTTTGCAAAAGGTTGATATTCATCAATATGAATATAATTTTTCATACTGAACTATAGATTTATTTTAAGGAAATGGGATAATATTTGCATTATATTTTATAAGTCCCTATAGTTCCATCTGGTCCTTATTTACCTAAACTTTACTCAGCTTGCATAATATTTTTGCTTACAGTCATATTCTTTAAGATCAGAAATGCCCAAATCTGGAAATTCAGAGGTACTATTCGTTAACATTCTTTCAGTGTGATTCATAGACTTTCTGCAAACTCTGCTTTGATTTTAAAATAAAACTAAGGTAATAAGATGTTTTGTGTAAAAATATATGACTTAAGCAATAATGATAAAAGGAGCCTGGCTTTGGGTGATTACACGCCAAAGCAAACCACACTCCTCGTGAAACAGGCTGTGCAAAGTTCATTCGAAGGGGAATAGCAAAATAAAACACTTAATCAAATGTAAAATAGTTTTCTATTCTGCTTACTTAAAAAAAATATATAGTGGTTTAAATTGCTACAGTCCTAAGTTTAAATGGTCAAAAGCAGTAACAGCTAAACAATAGCAGGCAGTATGGTGAATCAGGGTTAAATGAGGTCACTGCAGAGCCAGACATATGGTGATAGCTAAAAAATATTTTTCGCTTCAATTTCTAGATGGATGACTTTACCACACAGTATCCAAATGTGACAGTCCTTCTACCTTGATGCTTCTTGCTAATGTACCTCTTCTATCTATGGAACTTCTATTTAATAAGACTGACTTAAATTGGTACTGAATCAGGTGGTGAAAAAAATACACATTTGAAACTTGGAGAGAAATAAGATTTTGAATCTGATATTCCCAGGCCTTTTAAATATTAATAGAGCATCTCAATTTTACAATCTATCCTGGGCATCCGCTGACCTCATTTACAACGGGATGGTACCAGGAATATCAAGAGGAACCAAATGCCCGAGGCTAATTGTTTTCCTCTTGTAAGGAGACAAGCTTATCTCCAGACGCAGAGGAACATACAAGTATAGCAACTAGGGCTTATGTTCATAAACTTAACCTTTCTAAAAGTGGTAATAATGACTAGTTTCCATAAACCAAAACTCAACAGTAATTAAGCCTTATTCTCCAGTTAAAAAAACTTAAGACTGAAGTTTTAAGAAACCTGTGAGATGGGAATGAAAAGAGAGAATGAATTTCCTTATCCTACCATACCCTTGAGAAAGAGACTTCTCAATGTAACACGTTCCTGTCTGATTAAAAGAGAAAGCCTAATAACACTAATGTCCTCGCAAAGTGGCTGCTGCCTGCATTTGTCAAAATATTTCTCGAGATTTGGCACTCACTACGTAGTTCACTCCAACTCTGGCCAGCTGAGGTCTAGAAAGTTCTTCCTTATGAAAATGTGAAATCTGTTTTTCACTGAGCCGCTTGGAAGCACTTGAACTGTTCCTACCCTTCATCCACACAAAGATAACCTTATGTGTTTGCATGTCACTGTCCCTTCTGATCTTCCCTTTTCCATTTGATTCAATTCTTCCTCACAGTGATGTGGTTTCAATAATGTCCTTGTCAACTGTGATATAATCACACCCAGAAATGAACAGGATACTCCAGCTACAGCTAAAACTGATCAGAGAAGCACTCCAGACAGATCTAACAGCATGTGCAAATGCCTTGAATGGAACTGAAGGAGGCCAGCATGGCTGGAGTTCGGAGTGGCTCAGAGGCTAGACAGTCATATTTTTAAGTGTGCCAGGCTCTATATGGTGGTACTAAAGGTACAAAATACAATAAAACAGATCTGTTCTCAAGATACTCAGGGTCTGGTGGGTGAGATGAACAACCCCCTTTTACAGGTGAAAATCGATGACACATAGAGGTAGCCCTAGAAAAGGAGCCCAGTGGTGTGGCTTTGCAGTCAGATAGCTTGATGAAACTCCAACTGGACCAACTGCTAGCATTATTGTGGTAGGGTCCCCTCCCTAAGGAAAAAAACAAAAACAAAAAACAAAAACAAAAAAACCTCAAGGTAACCTGGCTATGTGCGTACATGCAACATCCCTCATGACTTTGTAACATGAAACCACTTAATCAGACTACATGTTTGTGTGTGTTACCATATATGGGAGACAAGGAAGTAGAAAATACATAAAAAACTACTCCACGTGGTGTTCAGGGCTCGGTTCTTCAGGTAAAAGCCCAACTGGGCAGTGCCGGCAGGAATAAAGTTGCTTCCTGGAAAGAAAAGCCTTGGGGTCATGATTCTCTGTGGGAGAATCCTGCTGCATTATGTTCTTGGAGAAGTTACCTAACTTATCTGAGTCTCAGTTTCCTCATCTGTAAAATGGGGATAATACCACTACTTCTATAGGGTTGTTGGGAGAATTAAATAAGAGGATAACACATTAATTACATATTAAGAACAGTGCCAAACCACTTTTTAAGAGTTTGGTGTTGAAAAATAAATATCTAAGTATGCAGAAACAAAGTCATGTTTCTCAGTGTGCAGCTAATATATCAAAGACATACAGATGAAGGGAACTAAGGATATACTTTAATATGAATGTTTAATAATAATCACTAATAACTGAACTCAGTATAGACAGGTACTGGGAAAAGTGCCTTATATTCTTTATCTTAATTAATCCACATATCAACCATAAGAGGTAGATTTTGTTGTCACCACTTTCACACAAATGGAGAAGCAGATTTAATCTAGCACGGTTTAAGTCACTTGTCCAAGACCCTGCAGTGAAAAGATCTGGGATTCTGGTGCCATAGAATCAGCATCATTTCTCAGACTATTAGATTTGATACAACACATTGTCTACAGTGTGGGACCGTTGGCAATGGTAGCCAGAGAAAGGAAAATGCACAGAGTGAGGGGTCCTGGGGAAGCTTTCCTCATTCTTTCTCCACTTCATTTGTTTAATCCCAAGAATGGTTCAACTTGGCCAATACTCTGAGATAAAATACTTGTTTCTTACGTTTTTCTTTCTCTTCTCTAGAATTCCCAAGGCTGATATAATAGAATAACCACCAATAAAATGACATTGGAAAACTATGATTTACTTCTTCTGGGGACACTAGAGGTAAAACTTCTCATCAGCAAGCAAACATTTCAGAGAAGGGGGAACTGAAAGATTCAGGGAGATGCTTAAAACATATGTGGCAAGCATCATACCTCAGTCTTTCATTTGGCAGAATATGCTGTGTCTTCTGAGTTGCAAGATTTCATGAAAACTAGTACTCCAAGACCAAAATAAGTGGTGGCAGTGGGGGAAGACATAGGATGAAAGCATGGGTGGATGGATGGATGGAAGGAGATAAAAAATATAACTAAATATACTACTTTATACCTTATCTGATCTCCTTGTTGTGTGCACCTCTAAACTCATATGTAGAAACCCTAATGACCAGTGTGATGGCATTAGGAGGTGGGTCGTTTTGGAGCTGATTAGGTCACAAGAGCAGAGTCTTCATGGATGAAATTAGTGACCTTCTAAAAGAGGCTCCCCCAGAGGCTCCTTTCACAACGTGAGGATACGAGAAGTCTACAACCCAGAAGAGGGCTCTCGTCTGACTCTGTGATCTTGGACCTCCAGCCTCCAGTGCTATGAAAAATAAATTTCTGTTGTTTATAAGCCATCAGTCAGTGGCATTTTATTACAGTAGCCTGAATAGACTAAGATACCGGCATATAAGAAACATACAAAAACTAATCCATATTAAGTATATCTAGAGAATGTGTACTACAGTTCTACTTTTTTATGCTTTCCAGAGAAAGTAGCTATTTTAATCGTCCTTATTAAGATTTTTCACTGGTTGGTCCCTTATATTAGACCATAAACACTGATGGTAGTAGGATCAACTTGAACAAATGTATAAGGGTAGGGTTATGTCATTCAACTTCATGTCCTCGGCATTAAGAAGAGGGCAGCCTTTAAGCAAACATATGCAGGCTATCATACAAGAGCCACATCCACCAAAAGCAGATCTGGGAGCACGTCATAAGACTGAAACAACAGAGGCAGAAGTTTGTCATTGAGGAGTGGGTGCAGGTGTGCTCATAAACCTTCCCAAGAGGCTCACCCTCACCATTGTCTTGGTGTTTTAAAAGGCCTATTTTAGAGGACGGGCTGCAAACACATTGGGGTGTCAAGTGAGATCTCCCTCTCTGATCTCAGAAACCATCTGTCTTGGTTCTGAAGCAATTATTTACAGCAGATAGGACTGGTGTGTTGTCAAGACCAAGTCCCAGAGGCTTAATTCCTCCAAAGACAGTAAAAGTATCTGTTGGACACACAACAGAGACAGCACAGAAACCCTAACTGAGATGGTTGGAGCAAATGCTTAAGAAGGGTCACCAGCACTCAAAACATGCTTTTTCCCTGCATCGGAGCTCAAGGAGGCATCACATAATCACATGTGCAAAGGCAAGTGCAAAGGTACTTTGACAGTGGGTCAAACTATCCACAATTCCCTTTCATATGCTCTCATCTTTATTTGCTAACTTCCTGCTGGCTGGATGCAATCCCATGACCTGACTGGATAATATGACCTGGCATGTTAATTAGGCTGTGTATTCCATGTCAAAATTTAGAAGGAAACAAAAGATCTTCATTGTGGTAAACAGCGGTTTTATTTGTTAAAGCACCTTCCACCCCCCAGCTGTTCAGCTTCACCAAAAACGGACATGGCTATATATTAACTAGTGAGTCTAACTTACAGCTTTGGATGAGGTACCTGAGGTTGAAAAATAAAAGCTGCACCCCATTTCTCATTTTTAAAGTGATGCTTATCCTTCCAAGGACAATGGGATTTACAGTCTCAAAAGGCAGAACTATATATTATGAACTTTAGAATGCTGTTAAAGATTTTTTTTTTTTGGCTGCCTTGTGGTGGCAAAGAGAAGCAGAACATAGTATTTAGCAAAAAGCCTCACATCCAAGAAGCAGCAGGTGAAAAGGAGCACTGGAAGCCTCCAAACTAGCAGCCAACAGCACAAATATACGCAATAGTAAAGTCCCAAGTGCAGCATGGGCACATCTTACTCAGGTTTTCTAACCAACCCACACAAAGCAAAAAACAAAACAAAACAAAACAAAAAACAACCAGAAAAAATCAGTTAACAAACTCATTTAGCTGGGCAAAACATGCCGATTTAAGTAAGTCTTCTGATTTCCTATGGAAAATCTAGTTCTGCCTTATTTTAAGCAGTATAGACTTATATCTACAAAACTCAAATCGGAGAGTTACTTCTTCATGAAAGAATTCACTACAAAATTTCCTTAAAATATGATTTCCCTCGTTCGTTTTAAATACAGATTTATACAAATTCGGCTTATTTAATATTTACGAATATCTCTTTGGATAAATGAGGAAACAGGCCCTGGAAGGGAGAAACAGCCAATCTTCAAGGTTGACCAGTAGTTTCTGCATACTACTCCAATGTCTTTAGTATATTAAGACCCCAGAACTTTCCTACATTTCTAATTATATGGCTTGGAATGCTGTCTGTTCAGCTTTTGTCATTGAGGAAAGCGGCAACCTTTTCTTTATAAGTTTCCATTCAAGTGGTTTGGTCCAGGCTACTTATTTATTTATTTGAAGTGATGTAAGTGTGTTCTTTTATTTATGTATTATTATTATTATTTTCAAGTCTGGTTTTTATTTATTATTATTGTTTTTAAAATATAATTTATTGACAAATTGGTTTCCATATAACACCCAGTGCTCATCCCAACAAGTGCCCTCCTCAGTGCCCATCACCCACTTTCCCCTCTCCCCCACCCCCCATAACCCTCAGTTTGTTCTCAGTATCCAAGAGTCTCTTATGGTTTGCCTCCCTCCCTCTCTGTAACTTTTTCTTTTCCTCCTTTCCCTCCCCCCATGGTCTTCTGTTAAGTTTCCCAAGATCCACATATGAGTGAAAACATATGGTATCTGTCTTTCTCTGACTGACTTATTTCACTTAGCAGAATACCTCCAGTTCCATCCACGTTGCACTTTCAGGCTATATTTTTAAAGTTTTTTTTTTTTTTTTTTAAGTTTTATTTATTTAGTTTGGGAGGGGAGGGGCAGAAAGAAGGGAAGAGAGAGAGAATCCCAAGCAGACTCTGGGATGTCAGTGCAGACCCCAACGCAGGGCTCAAAGCCACAAACCCTGAGATCATGACCTGAGCTGAAATCAAGAGTCAGACGCTTAAGCTTAACCTAAGACTGAGCCACCCAGGTGGCCCCAGGCTGTATTTTTTTTTTTTTTTTTTAGTGTCTATTTATTTTTGAGAAAAAGACCGATGTGAGCAGGGGAGGGGCAGAGAGGGAGAGAGGGAGAGAGGGAGAGAGGGAAACACAGAATCTGAAGCAGGCTCCAGGCCCTGAGCTGTCAGCACAGAGCCCAATGCAGGGCTCAAAAACACAAAACACAAGATCTGGGCCGAAGCAAACCACCCAGGTGCCCCCCCTAGGCTATATTTTTAAACTGTATTTAAATCTTACTCCATGAAAAGGCAGAGAGCTAAAACTGGCTGCTGAGCTAGTTAACTCCAGGTGTTCCCAGTTATAATCTTGTTATAATATGTCTAAATGCTGCTATAATGCTGTTGGTCTAGTAAGCATTTATAAAAAAATGCTCCAGGGGCACCTGGGTGGTTCAGTTGGTTAAACGCCCGACTTCTGCTCAGGTCATGATCTCACTGTTCATGGGTTCAAGCCCCGCACTGGGCCCTGTGCTGACAGCTCAGAGCCTGGAGCCTGCTTCCAATTCTGTGATTCCCTTTCTCTCTGCCTCTCCCCTGCTTGTGCTCTCTCAAAAATAAATAAAACTTAAAAAAAAAAAAATACTCCATGTCCCAGACAGAGAAAATCCTGATGAGATAAACACTGAGAAAAACTTAAGGCTGGCCAGAATATGCATGCATATCTATTTATAATTATGCTTCTTCTCATTCCATGAAAAAGCCAAGTCTTCCATAGAAGTGATAAAGGCCATAATAAGGTTCCACAACTAACTCTGTAACGGTATAGATACACTTTACTTCTAGGAACTTACCAAAGGTGTGTCTTTTCCTCCCACAATGCTGAGACCAAGACCTGAACGTCCCTTGGATATTTCTATAATCATTTCCTGGCCAGGAACAATGGGACACGTGGCAGGGTCCACTGACAGAGGAGCCTGGAAACCACCTGGAGGATTGAACACAGAATGACCAGCTAGTAGGAGATGTAGTCCGGCGTGCACACTCGTTACTTGGGGAGCGCGGGGTTTGCATGTGTTCGTCATTTCGCTATTTTCCTGCTAAGCACCATGAAGGAAACGCTGGGTCCTTAACGCCCATTCAGGAAGGGATGAAACCTGACGCTTCTGAGATTAAAACAACAACCACCCCTTACTCAATCATTTATTTTAACTATACTTGAAGTTTCTAAAATCTTAATATACACCATGAAAACTGGTATGGAAAAATGACGAAATGATTAAGTACATACAGGCATAAGTTATAATGAAAATAAAGACTAGAATGATAGAAGATTCTGAGTTACAGTTCTAAGACACTAAGAGTTCATGCTTACTTTCAGTTAAAGCATAGCACACCAATTAAGTTGTATAAAGGATTTAATCAATAAAATATGATTTAGCTGAAAATAATAATTACTGAACAATGATCCCCAAATACATACATAGTAAAAAAAATAATAATGTGTCGCAAACACATTTAAGAATTAATTACTGGGATGGGGTGCCTGGGTGGCTCAGTCAGTTAGGTGCCCAACTTTGGCTCAGGTCATGATCCCACAGTTTGTGAGTTCAAGCCCCCCTGTCGGGCTCTGTGCTGACAGCCTGGAGCCTGGAGCCTGTTTCAGATTCTGTGTCTCCCTCTCTCTCTGCCCCTCCCCTGCTCAGGCTCTGTCTCTCTCTCTGTCTCTCTCTCAAAAATAAATAAACTTAAAAAAAAAAAAAAAAAGAACTAATTACTGGGTCCATGACTGAAAAACTTGTTACAAGAGTTATTTCTATTTTATAAAGATCTACTTTTAATTTTCTTTAAAGATTTCATTTTTAACTTTTTAATGTAACATCTATTCCCAATGTGGGGTAGAACTCACAACCCTGAGATCAATAGTCTCATGCTCTACCAACTGAGCCAGCCAGGCGCCCCAACATTTACTTTTTTAAATCATTGCTTTTAGATTGAGTTTCTCTAAAAACTGAGAGAAAAAAAATATTTACTGGCTAGGAAAAGATGTTTAATACAACCCCTTTCTCTGGCATAACTTCTACATATGTGCGTTTTCCAGATGACTGATCCCAACTAATTGAAAAATCAAAATATTCAAAAGGTTAATTTCAAGAGATTCTTATACAAATAACAGCCTCCAGAGAATGTCATCTTTTCTGCCAACTAAGCATAATCATCACAAGTACTGATTCCTACAACGTGGTAGAATTTAGTTAAGGGCTGATAATAAAGAGCCCCACCTGCTGGTCAGCTGCAGCTAATGCACAGGGACCAACTTGGGATCCAGAAAGCTCATTAAACATCTGTACAAGCAAGGGTCTGCGGGGTAAGAATGATTTTTACATTTTCAAAAGGTTGAAAAAAAAAATGAAAAAAAATTTTTTTTGAAGACATGTCAAAATTACATGAAATTCAAATTTCAATGTCCATAAATGAAGTTATATTGGAACATAGCCCTGTTCATTTACTTGCAGTCTATGGCTGTTATCACCCTATGACAACAGAGTTGAGTAGCTGCAACAGAGTCCATATGGTCCACAAGCCTTAAATATTTACTATCTGGCTCCTTACAGAAAAAGTTTGCCAATCTCTGATATTAAACAAAAGGGAACAGGCTGTAGGTAAGTCTGTGGAGGGTTCTGCTGTAAGTAATAACAATAAAGCAGGTTTTGGAGTGGTGGCGACATGGATTTAAGTTCCCAGGAAGGAAATTAATAGGTGGGTGAAACTGAGGCTCATTCCTCATCTGAAAAGATGCATGTAACGAGCCACTTTCTAATAGGAATTAAATGAACAATGTGTGTAAGGTGCCCAGTCCAGCAGCTGGCATAATGTAGCATTCATATAGTCACTTTTCTGACCACATGGAATTTGTTAATCTAATGGTCTCTTGGTTAAGAGTGAGAAATTTAGTGACCCAGCCTCAATAACAAATGCCTTATTAGAAGAATATTAAATTATAAACCTAATTTCACTCCAGATCTTTTTGCAGCATATGTAATTCACACTGCATTTTCCATTCATTTACAATAAAAACCATGTACAATATAGTGGCATAATTTCATGAATGCTTTACAAAGTTTCTTGTCCTTATGTAAATGACTAGTTTAGCCTCTTGGATGAGAAGAGAGAGAATACATAGTCAGAGATGCTGGCGATGGCATTTCTTTTCCTCCATTTTTGCCTCATTCTAGCTGGTCCTGAGTCAGTCTTGGTATGTATTTCTCCCATACAATCCGGCCCAAAGCCTGACATACCAGGCCCCCAATAAATGTTTGGTAAGGAAATGACTGAACGAGTAGAATTTCCACAGATTAAATTATAGGATGATTAATTTCTGTTATTGAGATATAAATATGTGATACATCATATCAAAACTCAATTGGTTGGGAATGCAAGCTGGTGTAGCCACTCTGGAAAACAGTATGAAGGTTCCTCAAAAAACTAAAAATAGAACTACCCTACGAGCCAGCAATTGCACTACTAGGCATTTATCCACGGGATACAGGTGTGCTGTTTTGAAGGGGCACATGCACCCCCATGCTTATAGCAGCACTTCAACAATAGCCAAAGTATGGAAAGAGCCCAAATGTCCATCAATGGATGAATGGATAAAGAAGATGTGGTATATATATACAATGGAGTATTACTCGGCAATCAAAAAGAATGAAATCTTGCCATTTGCAACTACGTGGATGGAACTGGAGGGTATTATGCTAAGTGAAATTAGTCAGAGAAAGACAAAAATCATATGACTTCACTCATATGAGGACTTTAAGAGACAAAACAGATGAACATAAGAGAAGGGAAACAAAAATAATATAAAGACAGGGAGGGGGGCAAAAGAGAAGAGACTCATAAATATGGAGAACAAACTGAGGGTAACGGGAGGGGTTGTGGGAAGGGGGATGGGCTAAATGGGTAAGGGACACTAAGGAATATACTCCCGAAATCATTGTTTCACTATATGCTAACTAATTTGGATGTAAATTTTAAAAAATAAAAAATAAAATAAAATAAAAACTCAATTGGTAAATTATGATTACTTTCTCAGTTAAAGGCCACGTAGAAGTATTTTTAGCTTTACAGGCCATGCGTTCTCTGTGGCAACTACTCAATTCTATCCTTAATGTGTGAAAGCAGCCTTAGACAACAGATAAACAAATGAGCATAGTATTTTAAATTTTATTTATGGACACTGAAGTCTGGGTTTCAGATGATTTTCATGAAATAGTCTTTTGACTCTTCCAACCTTTTAAAAATATGAAAACCATTTTTGGAGACCATGCAAAAACAGATGGTGGGCCAAATTTGACCCACGGGTCATAGTTTGCTGACCACATTCATCAAGAATTTTAGTAAAAATCCAGTACTTCAGAATTATACTGGCTTGCTAAATTTTTTATTGAGTTAATGTTTATGAAAAACATGTAAAAGACTAATACCATAAAGGTGTCAGGCTTGCTAAATTCATTCAGGGTTGTGTTTTGCCACTGGTAAGCATAATGTTTTAAATAGGCTTTTTAAAAACTGACTTATATAATATAAAAACAAAGTAGAAATACTCATTATTCATTTTGAAATTCTATTTTCAACTGCCAGTCAGCATAATTCATGCCAGGAATTCAAAGATAGAAAGTGAATACTCTTGTCTTTAAGCACTGAAAATTAACAGTCTTCAAATAACTTATATCAACATATGCAAGGCTAACAATTTGACTGAATATGATTTTTAAGAGGTATTACTCATGAACTAAACACACTCTTTTGGAGAGAGTACACACTCTTTTGGAGAGAGTATTTGGAGAATAATTTATTTGTAAGCCTCATATTCAAACAGTATTTACTGAGGGCCTTTTTTGTTCTAGTACTTTTATATTCAATAAGCACTAGGCAATCCCAAAAACAGAGACGAGGAAAATGGTGACCTGTCCAAGTCCCAAAGCTAAGAAAGTATAGGAGGGGTGCAAAGCCAGGCTTCCTGACTCCTGGTCCAGTGCTCTTTTCAGGACATCACAATTCCTTCTCTTTTCTCATGTCTGATGAGTCAATTCAATTTTGCTCAGAGAAAGAATCATACCATAGCCTGGGAAGTCTGCATCTGTTGAATGGTATGACGGAGCTGGTGCTAAAGGTATCTCTTGTGAACTGAAGGAAACTTTCGTCGAATATTTTTGCTGTTTCATTTGGCTGACAGCCTACAAAAGAAAGGAAAATTAGATGCATGTCAAAGAGGAGAAAGATAACAAAAGGACAAGACTTTAAAACTGGTGTGTTGTTACCAAAACAATGGCAGCACTCCAATAATGTCTTCTGAGAATTTAGAGTGGGAGAGGTAGCAGGAGGGAGTTAGGATGATTTGTGTACCATCCCCCATGCCTCCTTATTTTAATCTTACATCTAAAATGCTTCAATGAAGGATGGATCAAGGAAGGGAAGAAGGATAAAAGCTGACAATACTTATCATTGTGATCTGTATATGATGCTGGGGCTGGTAAGCAGAACAAAAATTTTTACAATTTCTACTTACTGATGAAATCAATGTGAAGTGCACATACCTATGCTGTGCCCGGTGAAAAGCAATCTATGCTGCAGATGTTCTGAGCATACAACACTGTCCATCTCTTCTGGACACATCCACAATAGTCAAATGCATTAGGCAGCTTAACTGAGCAACATGAGGGTCAGGAAGAGGAAATAAGCATCCACTGAAAGCTTACTAAGTGCCAGGTACACCAATTACATTTTAATTCACCTCAAAGACCTGTACCTTATTCACCATTGACTCCCAGTGCCTGGAACATAGTAGAGCCTCAATAAATGTTTGATGAATGAATGAATGAGTCAATGAATGGATATACAAGAGCAAAATTGAAGACATGGAAATTCACAGTCGAAAATGAATTTGTAATTCAGTGAAGGTACGGAGACCTTTGCTACGTGAGCTTCGGAAAATTAACTTGTCATTCTGGATTTGGGTTGATAAGACCTCCAATGAATATTAGTATTAGAAAACCAAGAAAAACCAAAAGGATTCCATGCTTGCTTCACAGGCAGTTAAGAAATATAGGTAGTGACCTGACCTGCCTTCTTGATCTGTAGTTAGCCAGGGAACCCATCCCCAGCTGGAAGATTCTGGTGGAGGCAGTGAAGCACCAGGCTGTCCCTGGAGTCTAGAAATAGGATCAAGGTAACTGCTCCAGAATAATGATACCTCAAGATTCTGTCAGTGGAAGGCTGTGCCTCAATACAAGGTGCTGTACAGTATATAAAAACTAAAACAGTACCACCCATTGTGCATCTGCATTGTACTTTCTAGTTTTCAATAACACTTTTACATCTATGAATTCATTCATTTATAAGAAGAACCTGGAGGGTTAGACACTATTACTCTCTTTTCCAGATACAGAAGTCATTGTCAGACGACATATTTGAAATCACAAACTAATGAGAGGAAGAGGTTGGATTAAAAGTCAGTAGCTAAACAATGCTACAAATTATTGTATTTTTATTTTTAGAAGATTTTATTTTTAAGTAATCTCTATCCCCATCATGGGGATCGAACTTACAACTCTGAGATCAAGAATGGCATGCTTGGGGTGCATGGGTAGCTCAGCTGGTTGAGCCTCCAATTCTTGATTTTGGCTCTGGTTGTGTTCTCACAGTTCATGGGATCAAGCCCTGCATCAAGCCCTGCCTTGGGCTCCACACTGACAGTGCAGAGCCTGCTTGGAATTCTCTCACTCCCTCTCTGCATGCATGCACACACTCTTTCTCTCACAAAAAAAAAAAAAAAAAAAAAAAAAAAAAGAAAAAGAAAAAAGAATTGCATGCTGTACTATCTGAGCCACCAAGCACCCCAGAATGCAACAAGTTTAAAATGTTTATCAAACAGCCGCTTGGCAATGAGTCTATGAACGTTCTTTTCTGCAGTTTTTCTATCACCAACATTTAATAATGACCATATACTTTCTTAAAAAGATTTATTCAAAGACATATTTTCAGTGATTTCAAAAACGAGGGCAGTGGAAAAATGACAAATACAGGTTTATTATCAGAAAACTGAACAATGGAGCCACCTAAATATCAATTACTCTAAGGACCACATTTTCTAGCCTGCTTGCAGCCAGATACATCTGCAGACTCTTATCCAGTAGGATGTAAACAGATACGAACTGTACAATTTTCAGGTCATTCTCTTAAGGATTAGAAACCTGCCTTCTTCTTCTCCCTAACTGGCATGCAGATGGGGTGATAATAACTGGAGAAGCCATCTTGGACCAAAAAATGGATGCATTTTTTGAGGATGGTAATCAAATAAGAATGATAATCATTCTTAGACTGACCATACCCATACTTTGTATAGAAGAGATACTTCCTGTAGAGATTGAGCCTAATCTTAACTCATATAGTACTTAAATTCCACTTTTGTTGTGTATCATCTTTAAAAAGAACATCAATAACAAAGCAAAATGGAAGCTAAATAATTTTTTTTTAATGAAAAAATGATGTGATTTTTAAAACAGGAAAGTACAAGAGACCACAATCATGACATTATCACTTTTATAATAGCAGGGAATGTTTGCATCATTACATCTCAGCTCCAGGTAGCATTCCATTTCATTGTGTATAATAGCTTTCCAACAGATATTGATAGTATTGAACTCAATTAAAAAACAAGGAAATAGGGGCCCCTGGGTGGCTCAGTCGGTTAAGCATCCGACTTTGGCTCAGGTCATGATCTCGCGGTCTGTGAGTTCGAGCCCCTCGTCGGGCTCTGTGCTGACAGCTCGGAGCCTGGAGCCTGGTTTGGATTCTGTGTCTCCCTCTCTCTCTGCCCCTCCCCTGCTCATGCTCTGTCTCTCTCTGTTTCAAAAATAAATAAACGTTAAAAACAACAACAACAAGAAGGAAAAAGTCCACAGGAACCAAGTGAGAAGTCCAACATATACTTTTAGAGGCAGACTTCTTGTTGGTAGGTATGGTGAAGGATGGAATGTGTGCTCCCTGTGACTCATCCATTGGCACAAAACCAAACTAACAAGAATGAAAGATAAGAAAGATTGGATTTTCTGTTGAATGTCTTCTATTCAAACCTGAGAGTTGGAATGGATGTTATAGGCCATCTAACCTAACTAAACCAGTGATTCTCAGACCCTGTCTTTATAACAGAAATTGCTAGGGAGCTTTTAAAATTTATGGATGCCGGAACCCCCCTTCTAAACCAAGTAAATTGGCACATTTTGTGTTTTAAGAATTATTGCTTAAAGTTAAACCATGGATTCTTAACGTGGGGTAAATGGGTTTCTAAGAGATCCATAGAAGGCATTTTGGGAATTATAAAAATCCTGTGTTGTATGAAAATTATGTTTATCAGTGTTTTTCTGGAGAAAAGGATCTACAGTTCATCAGGTCTTTATGATGGGGGAAAAAAAATCACCATTCAAAACAAGATAGGAATTGTTGAGTTTGCTACTACTGATAGCTGTGTGGCCACAGGCAAGTCACTTAACCTCCTTGTACTTAACTTCCTCATCTGTAAATTGGTGGCATTATCTCTAAACCTTGCAAACCTGCTGTAAAGATCAAAGAGAAAAGTATATAAGTAAACCTATCACTGTGCCAGGAACAGTTTAAGAGTTCAACTGATAACAGCTATTAATGTTTTTATGTCCTTTGATAATAAATGACCAGCCAGCTCCTGATTGAAAACCGTCAGAGCTGGTTTGGAACAGCTCAAGTGGTTGGGAAGTTCTTCATAATGGGCTGACACAGCCTCGGTGCACGTGCTGCTCACTGACCTGTGGGCCCTTTCTCTTCTGTAGCCACGGAAAAGGGTTACAATCGCTTTCCCAAAAGAAAATGCTTTCGATATTTAAGCGCTCATTTTCCAACAGGGAAAAGAAAGGGCAGATGATGAATAAAATGTTATTCTAAAATAACATTTTCGAGATGGCTGATATGTGCCTTGTGGTAAGTGGCAGCATATAATGTATTAACACATTAATAGTATTTACGAATGCATTACATAAAGTAAAAAATGTGTCCTTAAATTAAAAATTGCTTATACGTTTTCAGTTGAACCGAATTTGGTTATTTTTAAGGTTCTTCCTACACCTACTCATTTTTAAAAAAGATTTTATATTTTTAAGTAATCTCTACATCCAACATGGGGCTCAAATTCAAAACCCTGAGATCGAGAGTCTCATGTTCTACCGACTGAGACAGCCAGGCACCCCTACACCTACTCATTTTTATTTAGGTTTTTAGCATATAATTTTGGAGACTTTTCAAAGGCGTTTCCTTTGGCAGTGTTTGAAATATTATACATTTCTTGTAAGTTCTAGTTCCTTAAACATAAAAATAGTACAGTAATAATGTAAATTTTAGCAGCATGAAAATATAAACTAGAATGTAGAAATGAGAATCAAGATTAAAAAAACACACTTGACAGCAACAAAAGTACAAAAATTTGACAGAAATGTATAATTTTGTTTTTTTAAGTGAAGTGAAACTTAAAATGCAAGGAGCAATACAACATTATTGTATTTATGTTTTTATAGAACTATGCATTCTCCCACTTAAAATTTTTATTTATGATATTAAGACATGGCACTCTCAGAATTTAAGTGCAGGTGTGTTTGCAGGGATGGCCCACTTTTAAACACCTGTTCAGGGTATTGGTCCAGGAAGACGCACAGAGAATATTTCCAAACACCTTACACAGAATCAGTTATACGGCTGTGGGTTGACTTCAAGTTGCAAGACATACCATAACCTCCTGGCAAGTCACAAAGGATTTGATTTCATTGTAATCACCTCCTTTTTTTCTGGAACCCACTTATAATGCACACCATCCCAGTAGAGTGAAACCTAAAGTGGAAATTACGTACACTGTCAGTTGGGCATTCCAGTGCCTTCTGTTGACCTGCCACACCTTGATCAACGATCTGGGAGATGTCTTCCTAAAAGGTAAAAGATTCAAGTGGTTAACAGTATTTTAGGGCTCACTTGCACTCTCCAACTTTAGCAAACACCATGGAGCTTTGGTTCTACTACAAAAATGACCACAAAGCACCAGTCAAAATTTCTCTTCATCCAGCTCAACTAACTCTCAGAAATAAACAGGCTTGTCACTTCCAAATGCTTCTTTTGGGGACTTTCAGATCTATCAGGCTTTAAACCCATCAGATATCCCCTGATGGTCCCTTCAGGCGAGTTTTTTCTTCTTTTGCCATACTAGTAATTTCTACATCTGTATTTACACTGAATATTTAGTTCTTTCATAGTTCAAGCTCTGATATTAGAACATCTTTCTGCCCAAGATATTCAATTAGAGGCAAAATATATTCACTAAAGACACTGGGGGGTACAAAGTTAGTCCTAAACCCCATGGAAAAGTGCAGAGTCCAGACTTAGGAGAGCAAGAAACTACCAAAACACATAGGAAACCACTGCATACCTAAAGGGCAACTTATCGACACCGACAAATTGACCAGAATGCTTATGTCTGCTTCCCACCATATCCCATCCTTCTTTATAGGCAAATTTATAGGGGAAATTATCATGAGATGGTTTACTCTGTCAGGCATGAACTCCTGCATTGGGACTTGGCCAAGGCAGGGAACATGGAGTGTGGCTGTTTTGGATAGGAGCAAAGGCTGGCTTACTCTAGCCCCTGGTAAATGTCTGAAAGACACCCAGGTGGCACGTATAACATACAGACTGTAGGCAGGGAAGCTATCTGGAGATGATAAGAGAGGCATATAGCAAAGTGGTAGGAGTTTGTGAGCCTAGTTCCTTGACTTAAGAGTTTTGCAACCTTGAGCAAATTTTCTGACATCTCCAAGCCTCAGTCTCCTCATTTATAAAATGGGAAGAAATAAAGGTTGTTACACTATAGGGATGTTGAAAGGATTAAACGAAGCAATACATGAAAAGCACTTAGCAGGGTAGGTGGCAAAAACCAAATATGTAATAAAGATGCTAATCATGGGGGTAAATGGAATCAAGCTCTGACAAATTCATATTCCTAACTTTACTATAGGGCCGGTGAAAATAATTACATGGAAAGGACATTTTCTCCTTTGGGGAATGCTGGGATAGTACCTGATACCTCCTACTCCCACTTCCACCTCAGTTTCTTTTTTGAACATATTGACATACCCTTAATTCAATAGGTTCCCCCCATCAGATCTGTAACAATACAAGAGATAATGATCAGGTCATGCCCAGGTATTCATTATTACTAGATTCGGTTACAATCTCATCCTGTCCCATCAATTCCCTATTGGTTTACAACCTGAGAAATTTAACCCCACCACATAATACCATGAGACTACAGCCTAGGTCTTCTGGATAATTGTGACTACCTTTATCTGTCCACTTATTTTTTAGGACCACAACTCTTTCTCATTTAGATATAAATTCTCTCTAAATTTCACCCATATGGGAGAAAGACTTTAGAATTCCTCCTCTGCCAAATTCTGCTCTTAAACAGATTATATGACATGAATTCAAAAGTTACTTCATGCCATAATTCCCTGAGCCTCTGGGCAGTGCCCCTTCCATAGCATGACCAATTTATTTTACCACAATTTTTGCACTATTGAGTTGTATCTTTTTATGTGTCTGTCTCCCATACATTAGCATGATTGACTTTTTGTCTCATTTGTTTCTTCAACATACGGCAGAATAGACTGTGAGCTTGAAAAAGGGCCCGTGCTGAATGAATCAAAGTTCAGGAACTCAAATCTTAAATGCATCTGGTTGGATTTCAGAGCCAGCCATGAAAGAAAGGATGCACAGTGAAGGTGATCCTGTGGCTTCCACTTTAAAGGATCACAGTTGAAAAGAGAGAAGAAAGACATATAAAGGTCAATAAATGGTGCTCATGGGAATTTTTAGAAGAAAACTTCTAAACTGCCTTAAAAATGGAAACCATTGGTATTATTCCTTCCAATGCAGATCAAATGGCCTTCGGAAGAGCCTCTGTTTGAAAAATGATACTTCAGGTCTGCAATTCCACCTTTATTTAAGCCCAGATTAACTAGCAGTGGGACAAAGGAGCTGACTTCCCCAGCTGGACTTAAAAACCCAATTTGCATATCACGGAGAGGTACTCCTAATTGGTTGAAGTCATCCACATTTGCATTTGTAAATAAAAAAGGGCACTGGAGCAGCAGCCAGAAAAATCTGGGTTCAGCTTGGTTCCATTACTTAGCAGCAGTAATGCTTGGAAACCTTCATTTTTAGCAACAGTGAAAATACACTAACAACATCTACCTCAATAAGGGGTTGCCAGCAAAGTTGAATTCAACACATGCTTAAGGAGGATCTACTCTAAGCCAGCACTGAAAAAGACCAAAGGAGTCTTGCACTTATGACATTTACAGATCTGGTGAGACAGATATCAGACAAAAAGCCGTGGAAACTTTGAACAACTAAATGATATCTGTATGAAGACGTGTGGCAGATAGCAGGTGCCTGAGAAGAGGGTTTCCTTCCCTTTCTCTTGTCCTGAAAATGTAGAAGGATGAGATGAGGAAATCAGAGCTCTGAAAAGCATCCGGTCCAACACCGGGTCCCATTTCTTACACTGATTGCCCTTAAACCTCTGGGCCACGGGATGGGGCCAGTGCATGGCGATGATAACAACAGTGACAGATCAAGCTTGCTGAGCACTGACTCTACCAGTCACTGAGCTAGATACAGTTCATGTGTCAGATGCCGATGTACACAACAGACCCGTGGGATAAGTATTATTATCACCCTCATTTCAGAGTTAGCTTGGGCATGAGAGCCTAAAGTATGTGCTGAACCAAAACTTAATCCAGACGCATCGTGCCGCAGAGCTTCTACTCTTCACCGAGGATAAAACACAAGGGAGAGGCGGAGTGCTGCTCACCTTCCCAACGACGACGCACATGAGCTGCCGAGGGGCAGCCTGAACATGGTGATTCCATTTTTAGATTCAACATGAAGTCAGAACGAGTCATGTCAGCTTATTTTGAGCTTGGGCAGGCAAAAAAAAAAAAAAAAAAAAAAAAAATTCATGGCACCAGCCACTGCAGTGACCTATGGTGAGTCACTTTTTTCTGTGTTTTGTGTTTAAACATAAATTTCAAGGGGCGCCTGGGTGGCTCAGTCGGTTAAGCGGCCGACTTTGGCTCAGGTCATGATCTCGCGGTCCGTGAGTTCGAGCCCCACGTCGGGCTCTGTGCTGACGTCTCAGAGCCTGGAGCCTGTTTCAGATTCTGTGTCTCCTTCTCTCTGACCCTCCCCCGTTCATGCTCTGTCTCTCTCTGTCTCAAAAATAAATAAAGGCTAAAAAAAAAAAAACAAACCATAAATTTTGAACTTGCTAATCTCCCAACTATTGCACTGAGGGAGTTTTTAGTGCCTTCAAAGCTGAGGTTCTGGGCTATTCTAAGCTATTGACTTTGCATAGGGGACCCCTGAATAAGAAGGGTGAGAAGGCGCGGGGAAAGACCATCTCATTTCATGAAGCAAACTGATAGAACACATTCTGTGTACATTATGTTATAATTCTCAGCGCAGTACTAAAAGCTCCTGAAAGAAAATTCTTTGTGCGCCAAGCAAATTACTCTGATCACGAGAAGGAACTTCCAAGTGGTGGACATAAAAAGCAACACTGCGAAGATTCTATATAATAAATAATAATGGGATGTCCAGCTTATAGTCACCAAAGCTGGTTGACTTCTGTCCCACATTTGGTAAACAAGCCCAACAAGCCCTGTCTGTCCAGCCAAAGTAATTGGTCCAAGGGCAGACATCTGGACTACACAAGAACATCCTATAAATGTTCTAAAGTGGATCCAAGGGAAGAGCCCCTTTCTGGCAGTGAGGCTTAGGAGCTTTTGGTGGCCATGCTCCCACTATGCTGAGGCAACAAGTCTGCAGTGTCAGAGAGTCAGAGACTGTAGGTATCTCTGGCAGGTCCAGGTCTCAGGTTCCAACTAGCCCTGAGGCTGTCAGCCCTGCCTTTCCTGTAGTTATGTAAAAAGGACCTGTCACCTATCAGTAAATTTCCCTTTGTCTACAGGTCAAGCTGAGGTTTTATCACTTGCAATCAAGAGACTACTGATTAAAATGAGGTGGAGCCCAGAAAAGATCTATCAGGATAACAAACTCATAGGGCTGAAGCCAGAGGGTAGTTAAAATGGAGATGAAGGAAGTGACCTGGGTACAAGACAGCAGACCAGAGAGAGCTGCTCAGCCTAAAGGTAGTCACATTCAAAAGTATTCAAATTCAGTGATTTTTAGAACATGCCTGTCAGACACAAAACAAACACAAATCATCTATTGCTGATCTGGGTCCTTGGACTCCCACCTTGTAGCCTGTGGATACACTAGAAAAGGACAGCCTTTGCCTGAGTCAGTCCGGCCTCCCTCCTCCGACCACCGGGATTAGCTGAACTCACGCCAGCAAGAGCTCCATGGCCCTTCACCTGCTCTTCTGCAGTACGCCTCAACGCTAAGAACTACTTTTTAAGTTTACTTATTTATTCTCAGAGACGGAGAGAGTGAGCAGGGGAGGGGCAGAGAGAGAGGGAGAGAGTTCCAAGCAGGCTCTGCACTGTTAGTGCAGGCCCCAGTGCAGAGCTCGAATTCACCAACTGTGAGATCATGACCTGAGCTGAAACCAGGAGTCAGATGTTCAACCAACTAAGCCACCCAGGTACCCTGCTAGGAACTACTTTTTTATTTTTTAAATAATGTTCATTTATTTTTGAGATAGAGAGAGAGAGAGCGTGCGCGCACACACAAGCAGGGGAGGGGCAGAGAGAGAGAGAGAGGGAGACGCAGAATCTGAAGCAAGCTCCAAGCTGTGAGCACAGAGCCCCACACGGGGCTGGAACTCACGAACCGCGAGATCATGACACCAACCGAAGTCAGACGCTTAACCGAATGAGCCACCCAGCCCAGGCGCCCCGGGACTACTTTTTAAAAGTTGGATGCGAATCCTGGCTATGACACTTAGTTGAGTATCTATGCCTCAGTTTCCTTATCAATACAATGGGGATAGTTATAGGCTCAATCTCCTATAACACAAAAATTAATACACTTAGAATGATGCCTTTTTGGATTGTTAGTAAATATTGTAAAAGCATTCGCGGCCATTATTATCACTTGTTCCTTCTTGTGTGTTGAATTTTAGATTGTGCAAGACAGGAAACAGTTATTTTTTTCGAATTTTTTTTAATGTTTATTTATTTTTGAGAGAGAGACAGAGCATGAGCAGAGGAGGGGAAGAGAGAGAGGGAAACACAGAATCTGAAACAGGCTCCAGGCTCTGAGCTGCCAGCACAGAGCCCGATGCAGGGCTCGAACCCATGAACCATAAGATCATGACCTGAGACGAAGTTGGATGCTCAACCGACTGAGCCACCCAGCTGCCCCAGAAACTATTATTTAATGGCTGCTCATTATGTACTTGTCACTTAGTAGGCACCTTTAAAATAACTCATTTATCCTCATGTAGTGTTAATAATAGCCTCCCCCATTTACTGTGCACTTACTCTTTGTTAGGAACTGAACAGTCTTTCTCTCTACCCTCCCCATAATGAAAGCTTTGTTGTTATCTGCATTGTGCAGATAAGTGACCTGAGTATTCTGGAAGTGAATTCACTTGCCCAAAGGCTTAGGTCACAGTGAGGATTAAAAGCCTTATGTATTTGGCTCACATGCTTAATCATGCCACACTGCCTCTCCAAGAGATAGTTGGCATTAACCTATGAAGAAGCTCAGGTTTTAAAGAAGTCTAATTTGTCGTAGACCATATAACTTATAGGTGGAAACATCTGGCTATGAACCACTATCCAACTTCAAAGTCTAAGCTTTCTCTTCTATTCAGATAATACTGAGGAGTGAGAACCACGTGGATCTGTGACTGTTTCCATTGATTTGTGGGAAATATGAAAAACCACCATATGGAGAGTCCTTTATAAAGCTAAATCTATTCAAGTTCAAGGACTACCCTTTAAGACTGTGCCCTCCCTAAATTTGCAGAGTTAAAACGGCTCTTCTTATGTGACATTATGATAATGATATATGGTAGTAATGGGGATGGGAGGGGAGGGGAGACTTCAATAGGTTGAGCCCTCTGAAATCCCTGCTACTTGACCATTTCTTGACTTACAAAATGACAGACTCATATGCTCCAAACTACTATTACTTTGGTTTTCATTACTTAGCCAAATGATGATGATAATAATAATAATAATAATAATAATAATAATAATAATAATTCTTCTACATTCTCAACATTCTTTTGAAAATTTTCTGGTCTGTGAAATCCCAGTGTCTGAAAAAAATATACTTTGCTTCATGTTGTGTCCCTAGACTTAAGCATACTTTGCAAATGATTTGATGAAAGCAGACAAGGAGAGACATTAGTAAAAGCTGACTGTGGTTTTGAACCTGGATACATAGGAGGTTGATATTGTCTCTAATTTTTAAAATAATAACATGAAAAAAAAACATGAAAAAAAAATAGATTTGTAGAGGAAGATAATGAGTGCAGTGTAGGATTTTAACTTTATTTATTTATTTATTTATTTATTTATTTATTTATTTATTTAAAAAAAATTTTTTTTTTCAATGTTTGTTTATTTTTGGGACAGAGAGAGACAGAGCATGAACAGGGGAGGGGCAGAGAGAGAGAGGGAGACACAGAATCGGAAACAGGCTCCAGGCTCCGAGCCATCAGCCCAGAGCCTGACGCGGGGCTCGAACTCACGGACCGCGAGATCGTGACCTGGCTGAAGTCGGACGCTTAACCGACTGCGCCACCCAGGCGCCCCTAGGATTTTAACCTTTAAGAGAATAACATGCTGTGTGATTTCTGATACATGTTCAGTTTATCGATTTTTTATTTTCCTTTAAAAACATATTAAAAGGTTTTTAAAATATTTTTTAATATTTATTTTTCAGAGAGAGAGAGAGAGAGAGAGAGAGAGAACACACACAAGTGGGGGGAGGGGCAGAAAGAGAGAGAGAGGGAGACACAGAATTTTTTTTTTTTTTTTTTTTTTTTTAATTTTTTTTTTCAACATTTATTTTTGGGACAGAGAGAGAGAGACAGAGCATGAACGGGGGAGGGGCAGAGAGAGGGAGACACAGAATCGGAAACAGGCTCCAGGCTCCGAGCCATCAGCCCAGAGCCTGACGCGGGGCTCGAACTCACGGACTGCGAGATCGTGACCTGGCTGAAGTCGGACGCTTAACCGACTGCGCCACCCAGGTGCCCCGGGAGACACAGAATCTGAAGCAGGCTCCAGGCTCTGAGCTGTCAGCACAAAGCCTGATGCGGGCGTGAACCCACAAACTGCGATATCATGACCTGAGCAAAAGTGAGACACTTAACCAACTGAGCTACCCAGGTGCCCCTAAAAAACATTTTAAGTGAAATATAATTGACACCAGTTTATCAATTTTGACTACTAGGCTTTATTAAAAATGATTCCTAAGTGTTTTTAAAGTGCTGGTATCCAAGTTTGGAAAAACAGCTTAAAGTGTGTTTTTGATAAAAAATAAAAAATAAATACATAAAATGTGTTTTTGATGATTGTAGGTCTCAAGTCCAGTCTGGAATTGTCAGATGTATATCCTCTTCACTTTTAAAACAACTGAACTATGTACTTTAAATCCATTTTTATCCCCAATTTGTAGTTCATCAAGAACTGCAGGGTTTTAGTTTGGATGGGGTAGCAGATGTCACTGTGAAAATCGTATTTTCTGTTTCAGATCCAACATGAAAACTGCTTCTATAGCAAGAGCCTAGGAATTCCCTTGTAAGGAGCCAGAGAGAAGAATGTGTCTGAGTCAGCACTGGCCTCTCTTTTGTGACAGTATGCAAATTGCCAATGGCAGAGTTCAAGTGCATTCAAATATGTGGCATTTTTCACAGCTCATTGTACTTTATTTATATCTTGTATTTCTGAAAATCACTTGAGATTTGCCTACATGATACATTTCCCTTTCCTGGTCATAAAAAAGACGGTAGATTTACAGTCAAGTCAATTTCCTTCACAAAAGTCACAAGAGGAAAGTTTTGGGGTTTTTCCTCCGTTCTCTCTCCCTCTGTATCATAAATGAAGAAGATACTGTAGAGACATGATGGTAATAGGTAGAGTAATCTCAGGAACTCAAAGACAGCACAGAGAGAGGTATACGATTTTAACACAAATTCCCATCGTCGACACCTGCTGGCTTGCTTTCATTCCCTTTAACTGGTCTGCTGTGAAGACTTGTTACGTGAAATTCAATTTGCCAGGAAGGAATCTTCCTTCATAATTCATAATCTTCCAATCATAATTATTAGCGCTAAGAACCCAGAGAAGGAAAACGACGACCTGGCTGAGCCTAGAACTCAGACTTTCTTAGCTGTGTCTAGTGTCTTAATTCCAGAACTTATCAGAAACATAGAGGTGCTCACACGTGGTTCTCTGAGTCTGTAAAATTTTCACTTCTCTGGGCAAGTCTTATTTGTCATGATAATTTTAAGGTCCTATAATCTAAAACCCATATTAATTATCTTATATTTCAGAGGGAGCAGAAATTAAGCAAGTTTGTATTAAAGGCCTTTTATGTCCCAGACACTGTGAGCCACGGGAAATATCAGTGAACAAGACACATGAATCTTACCTTGAAAGTACTTTCAGAACTGCTGAGAAAAAATATGGCAGCTTAACACTTTCACAGTATTTCCTATGTGCTCCAAAAGGCATCCGAGGTGTATTAATTTCTATGTTATATGAGATCAAGCCTATTACCGTCCCCATTGTATTGATAAAGAAACTGAGGCACAGAGACTCCACTAAGTGTCACAGCCAGAATTCGCATTCAACTTTAAAAAAGTAGTTCCTAGCAGGGTACCTGGGTGGCTTAGTTGGTTGAACATCTGACTCCTGGTTTCAGCTCAGGTCATGATCTCACAGTTGGTGAATTCGAGCTCTGCACTGGGGCCTGCACTAACAGTGCAGAGCCTGCTTGGAACTCTCTCCCTCTCTCTCTGCCCCTCCCCTGCTCACTCTCTCCGTCTCTGAGAATAAATAAGTAAACTTAAAAAGTAGTTCTTAGCGTTGAGGCGTACTGCAGAAGAGCAGGTGAAGGGCCATGGAGCTCTTGCTGGTGTGAGTTCAGCTAATCCCGGTGGTCGGAGGAGGGAGGCCGGACTGACTCAGGCAAAGGCTGTCCTTTTCTAGTGTATCCACAGGCTACAAGGTGGGAGTCCAAGGACCCAGATCAGCAATAGATGATTTGTGTTTGTTTTGTGTCTGACAGGCATGTTCTAAAAATCACTGAATTTGAATACTTTTGAATGTGACTACCTTTAGGCTGAGCAGCTCTCTCTAGTTTGCTGTCTTATACCCAGCCCAGTTCATTCATCCTTCCCCACAAATGTGGGGAACCTTCCTCCTTGGTTGCTTTCCTCAATAACAGCACCCAGCTGGCACCCAGGCAGTCAGCTTGCACCGATGCACGATGCACGTTAGAGTCAGTCCTAGCCCTCCTCTTCCTCCATCAACTTTCATCATTGTTATTCTAACAACTTTTTAACTCTCTCCCTGCCTTCAGTTTTGACTTTTTCTAAGGGATTCTTTTCAGGGCATTCAGAAGAATCTTTTCAAATGGCTACTCTCATCATCATCCCCAGTTAAAACCACTCCAAAGGCTTCCCTTGGTCCACAAGGCCTTCCACCATTCACCCCTGTCCACTTCTTGGCTTTCACCTCCCACCACTCCACCTGCACAGCCACAGCTCTGTCTCCAGTATTAGACCAGGGATGCAGACTCAGGTGTTTACAGGTATGGGGATATGGGAAGCAGTCTGGAGTGGGGAAATGGTGTTAAAGTAGGGACAGAAGAGGGGCCTGGGTGGCTCAGTCGGTTAAGCCTCCGACTCTTGGTTTCGGGCTCAGGTCACAATCTCACAAGGTCCCTGGGATCGAGCCCCTCATCAGGCTGTGTGCTGACAGCATGGAGCCTGCTTGGGATTCTAGCTCCCTTTCTCTCTCTCTTTGCTCCTTCCCTGCTTGCTCTCTCTCAAAATAAATAAATGAACTTAAAAAAAAAAAGTAGGGACAGAAATAAACTGCAACTGCATAATTGATTCATGCGGCAGCTTAGAATGCTGGTCTGTTTTTAAGAGAAAAGAGAAACCAGGATTTTTATGTGAAAATCTGATTTATAAAAATTAGCTCAAACATCTTTTTAAAAAAAAATTTTTTTTTTTTTTTTCAGAGAGAATGATTGGAGGAGGGGCAGAGAGAGAGGAGGACAGAGGATCTGAAGCGGGCTCCGCACTGACACCAGAGAACCCAGCTCAGTGCTCAAACTCGTGAACCATGAGTTGATGACCTGAGCCAAAGCTGGAAGTTTAACCGACTGAGCCACCCAGGCAACCCTAGCTCAAACGTCTTAAGAGCACATCATAGAGGCGAAATGAGATCTGGATCCAACTCTGAGAGCCAGTTTGTGACCTCTACATCAGACTTAATGTGGTGTACATTATCTGAATTGTCAGACCTAATGTGGTGTACGTTATGTGAATTATTATGTGAATAAAAGAGGTCTTATATATTTATTTATTAAAGGAACAGGGCACCCTGGGTTTCTTTTTTTAAATGCTTGCTTGCTTGCTTGCTTGCTTGCTTGCTTGCTTGCTTGCTTATTTATTTATTTATTTATTTATTTATTTATTTAGAGCGAGCAAGCAGGGGAAGTGCAGAGAGAGAGAGAGAGAGATCCCAAGAAGCCGGCTCTAAGCAGTCAGCACAGAGTCCGACTCGGGGCTCAAACTCACAAACCATGATGTCATGACCTGAGCTGAAACTGAGTCAGTTGTAACCAACTGAGCCACCCAGATGCTCCAAAAGAGGTCTTATTTATCTTTACATTTCCAGAGCTAGACACATCACAGGTTCTCCGGAAATATGCACTGAATAAAGAGAGTCCTAGCACACGTAGATTTTATATAGGCAGTATCTGGTGTTAACAACAGCTACATTACGGAGTCCTTCCTGCATGCCAAGCACTGTGTTGAGTGTTTCAGTCCTCACAACAGAGAGGTGGACATCCTCCTCCATTTTTGGATGAAGACTGCAGATAGGACAAGTCACTTTTCCTAGTGAATAGCAGAGGCAAAATCTAAGTCTGTTCAGACTTCAGAGCCCACAATTTATATCTGATAGCTTTTTTCATCTGAAAAAGCAAGTACTATCAGGCCATTTGGATAGTATCTGTAATACTCAACACTGAATTTTCAATAGGTAGGTTTGAAAACTTTATATGGATCAAGCATATCTAGTAGAGAGTAAACAGTTTTCCTAAAATGTTGCTATTGCAGCTGGTGTGGACTCAAATGGTAAAATGCACTGCCTGTTACAGTGTGAATTTCCATGTCACAGCTCATTTAGGTTAGTGATAGGTAATTCAGAAACAACTCATGTTTCCCCAGGCATCTTGCTACCCCATAAATTCCAAAATCTCCACAAAGAAGCCAGAGGTAGAATGCCACCTTGAGCTGACTGAAATGCTCTCATTTTTCTATTCTTGCCCAGAGGATCAGAAATATTTCACAATGAAAGACAACAGTAAAAACCATTGCAGACAGTTGGAAAAATCTAAACATTTTGAAAAATTTTGAAAAATCTAAGACAATATCAAGGCTGCTGTATCAGATCTGTGACGACAAGGATCATTTGACACAGAGACACATAGACTGTATTGTTGCTAAGCAGTTTCATAAATTGGGAAAGAACGCGGAGCACATCTGTTGGGGGCATTTCCTAGCAGGTTTATCGTGGGCTGCTGGCCAAGTCCTGGGAGGATGCTTGTTCTCAAGACCCAGATGGTGCAACAATTGCCATTTAAATAGCTCTAAACCTGCCTTCAGAGGAAAGTCTTAAAGAACACATACAGCAGGAGGTTTGCATACTGAGGGCAAGAAGGTAAATTCTTTTACTGGCAACTTCCTGTGGAACTTGGTAAACACACATATTGCCTTGCTGTGTATTAAGGTCTTTGCATAGACAAGAGTATGAGAATACATAGTCATCGCCGCCTCTCATGGATGGCCACTGTTATAATGAACCTCCAGCGAGCCAGTCAGCATTGATTCTGGTCCCTGTCCAACCTAGTCACCACATCACAGCTACAGTTCAGAGTCACCTTCTAAAGCCCTGCATGGCCTCCCATTGCTTTTGGCGAAGAGATCACCTCATTAACACGGTCTGGCTCCAGTTTGGCTTCCGTCTCACCAGTTCTGGCAACCAAGGCCTTTCATACTCTCAACGTTGAAGTTTAAGATTTAGACAAAATTACAAAGTTCAGATCCCAGTGTAACTTTCTTGCTGTCCCTTGACTTCGGTATTGTTCTACGTCTGTATCTCTCTCAAAGGTGGTAGTGCACAGTGGTTTACAGACTAGCTTCCAGCCTCACAGTGCATGGACCTGGATCCAGGCTTCACTGGGTGATTATTTAATGTTTCCGTGCCTCAGTTTCCTCATCTCTTATATGGGGAAAATACTAGCACTAACCTCATAGGACTGTTAATGTAATTGAGCTTAGAATAATGTCTAGCACATAGGTTTTCAATAAATACTGTTATGATTACAATTTGCATTTTTCAGGTTGAAAAATTCAGTTTTCTAAGTTACACCTTGATGCTTTAACTTACAACAGTTACTCCTTATGTGGCTAACCCTAAATGTTTTATTTTATTTTATTTTAATTTTTTAAATGTTTACTTTTGAGAGAGAGTGAGACAAGAGCATGAACGGGGGAGGGGCAGAGAGACAGGGAGATACAGAATCCAAAGCAGGCTCCAGGTTCTGATCTGTCAGCACAGAGCCGGACGCGGGGCTCGAACTCATGAACTGCGAGATCATCACCTGAGTGGAAGTCGGACATTCAACCGACTGACCTACCTGGGCGTCCTAAAATGTTTTTATCAGAATAACAGCAATGGGGCGCACCTGGGTGGCTCAGTTGGTTGAGCATCCAACTTCGTCTCAGGTCACGATCTTGTGGCTTGTGAGTTCGAGCCCCGTGACGGGCTCTGTGCTGACAGCTCAGACCCTGGAGCCTGCTTTGGATTCTGTGTCTCCCTCTTTCTCTGCCCCTCCCTTACTCACACTCTGTCTCGCTCTCAAAAAATAACTAAACATTGGGAGGGAGCCAAAATATAAGAGACTCTTAAAAACTGAGAACAAACTGAGGGTTGATGGGGGGGTGGCAGGGAGGGCAGGGTGGGTGAGGGATATTGAGGAGGGTACCTGTTGGGATGAGCACTGGGTGTTGCATGGAAACCAATCTGACAATAAATTTCATATTTAAAAAAATAAACATTAAAAAAATTAAAAATAAATAACAGCATCATCATTGACAACAAGTCACCGCTGCACAGAGATCCCAGCATACTCTGGCATGGTTCTGCATAGCGCCTTATAGCTGGTACCCCCTCAATTCTCACAACTGTGACTTCTTTCTCCCATTTTATAGATGCAGAAACTGAGGCACAGAAAGGTTAAGTGCCTAATGTTATATTGCTCATAAATGGTAGAATCAAGACTTGAATCCCAGTAGCCTAGTTCCAGTGTTTGTACTCTTGATAATTTAGTTATATGGCCTCAAAAGAGTATAATATATTAACACAGATATTCTCAACATGATAAAGAACATAGGTTGATATCCAAAAGATTAAAATAATCACTTTAGGGATTCATGACCCTCTATGTCCAATGCCAGGGGGTCAAGGAACCTTCAGGATGAGCCCTAGCTCTTCCCATTTTCAGTTCTGTGACCTTTCACTAAGCAGATTACAGTCTCATCTGTAAGTCTGGGGTAAATAATTCCTGCCCTACTTTTTTTTTTTTTTTTTTTTTTTTTTTACATAGGCTTATTTTGGGGATAAAATTGAATAAGACCACGAACAAACTAAATATCACTTTAGAAAAAAATTTAGATATTAAAAAATTGAGCAAATGAGATAATAGATGACACTTTGATTTGCAAATCACAAAGCTCTATGCAGATAGCTTTTGAAAAGTTCCTTTCAAAGGGCTTAAAAAACAGTCTTAACAGGCTCTCACCTAGACTTCTGAAATAGATTCCAGACACTTTCCTGCCTCCAGTCTCTCACAAGTGGAATCTGTTTCACAAACCATCATCTGATCAGTTGTCTAAAAACAAGTTATTCTCTCTTTAAAAATATTTTAGAGAAAGCCAATACCTACTGAAGTTATTATAAACTCCTTGGCTGTAAGTCTGGGGACCACTGAGATATGGACCAAAGCCAACCATAACTGAACAGTGGAAACAGTACTGGAATGTGTTGACCCATGGCTTGGTCTTAGCTCTGAAAACAGGTAATCTTAAAGAAATAATTTAATAGCTCTCTGAAGTACAGTTTCTCATAGGTAGCACCTTGTGCCTACATGAATATAGGCAGCTACTGAGACACTGATTGAACACTGAGCACATAAGGATGAATAAATTCATCTATAATTCACAGCATACAGTTCCTTCAGTTCTGTGATTCTACTATTCAAATTGTATCGGCCACCGTTGCTCTACAAAAACCCAACCCTTACTCACTATTCCATAATCCGCACTGATTTAGCTGGTAAACTTTCTATTTACGCCAACCTCACCGTTCAACTGCATTCTCGTCTTCAGAGGTTTACCTTAAAGGTCACATTCTAAGAAACCTTCCCTAATCCCTGAATGAGATGGTTTTCCTTCCATTTTTGAACACATGCAACATAGTGTTTTCTTGTTATTTAATCTACTTTTGCATGTATGGTTTTCTAGATGCAAATTCTTTTATCCTCACTGATTCTAGAGGGTCAACTGCTGAAGAGCAAGGCTTGTGTGTTTCTCCTGATCACTCCTGCAGGGGTCAGCATAGTGTCTGATGAGACATATGTGCTGCCTTAGGAAGCAAGCAACTTTTGGAGGGTTAGGGCTTACTGTTTCCCACTGTCTTGACATAAACAGGGGTGAGAAGAGTTAAGACGCATACAGATGATATGCTGTCCTCTGACCAGATGCACTGGGCAATAATCCTAGGATGGTGTAGCAACCCAGAGGAGCTTGTATCAATCTTAAAATAGAGATTGTCATGATGACTAGTGATGATTAATAGTTATTAATACTTTATAATAAGACTAAGTTGCACCATATGAAATTCTTACCTACAAAAACGGCTATTTCTTATGACCAAATCTAATATTTTGCTAATTTCTTATCTATTCTCCTTCCCCTACTCATTCCGAAAAGAGTCCACAAGAAAACAAGCATTTTTGTACATTTTATTCACTGTTGTATTTCTAGTGCCAGGAACATAGTGGCATTCAACAAATATTTGTTGACTTAAGGAATGAACTTGCTAAACACCAACTATTTGCCTTATACTCTATTACATGATTTATTCCTTATAGCCCTTTTGTTTCCTCATAATATCCTGATTACTACTCTCCTTCAGGTGGGAAAACTGGGGCTTGGTGAGGTCAAGTAACATGTCCAAGACCACATTCTTATTAACTAATGTTTTATGGTACGCCATCTATACTTATGCTATAAAAGTTGTTTAAATGTAGGCTATCTTTCCTCTCTGAACTAGACCATGCATAGATTCTATCGGAAACAGAATTATAAAATACTAAAAAGAGAGGAGGGAGGTGAGGAGGAGAGGGGAGGGAAAAAGAAAGAGACAGCAGTCCGTGGATATGGGAAAGACTTCCATCTTGGAAGTGCAGTATAAAAAAATATTTAAAAATTACCCTTAGCCCTTTAAGTCCTCTTCCTGAGGGGGGGGGTCCCTTCAATTGTCTTGGCACTTGGAGCCCCATCACTGGCATTGCTTTCTTGGGAACAGCGAGTGGATAATGGATGGCTTTTGCCTATAGCATACAAGTGACCCTCACTGGACTAACAGACTTCTCTAGCAAGCAGGTAAGAAAGTGTTTTCATCATTTTTACCATTTCTTCTGTGGATGAAGTTGGTGGCCTCTACTAACAAAACCCTGTTGCTTCACAATACTTTTCCTTAACCTATCTGTGGAGATACAGTGCCCCCCAAAACCAAGGTAACAGTATTTTTATTTGTATTTTTTTAAAGTTTATTTACTTATTTTGAGAGAGAGAGAGAGCACGCTCACACATGCACACATGCACAGGAGGTGGAGGGACGGAGAGAGAGACAGAATCCAGAATCCCAAACAGGCTCCGCACTCTCAGCATGGAGCCCAATGCGGGGCTCGAACTCACAAACCTTGAGATCATAACCTGAGTCAAAACCAAGAGTTGGAAGCTTAACTGACTGGGCCACCCAGGTGCCCCAATAGTATTTTTAAATGAAGGAACTCTGAGTTCAAAATTTGTTGATGTTACTCATTCCCCTTCTGTACAAATATGCTGTTTATCTTTCATAAAGGAAACAGTGTAACCTTGAAACATCTTGCTCAAGAACAATGGTCATAATCCATTAGTCCTAGTGTTCTTGATGCCAGGGTCCTCGGGTCCCATTTACAACTGGCCCAGGAGTAGCCCACTGTCATTTCCACTTTTGCTGAAATGTCCTTTCCCTTCAGCCTGAATCAGTTTCTTTTCTAGGACACAGAATCTAAGACAGTCCCAACATATATTTTCTAAAAGTTGAAAGAAGATAAACGATTTCTCAAACTCCCTGAAGTAAAATGAACAACTCTGTGCTGCCATAAAATCAGGGTGACCCTCCTCAGTAATAATTCTTTGAGATTTGTAAGACATTTTGAAACAGAGAGAAAAAAGCCCACATTTCTTTCTAGAACTTGTAGTCTAACCTTGCAAGTACAAGGCTACAAAACAAAAAGATGGATTATGAACAAAAGCATGGGAGTCAGACCAAATGGGGGCAAATCTCCAGGTCTACCGTATTCTAGTGAGTGGGCTCTTGCAAGTTAGTGAACATCATTAGCCCTCGGTCTGTTCGTGGGTAAAAGAAAGCTATAGCCACCTGCACCATAAGACTGAGGAAATGAATGTAGCATACAGTATAGAACCTGGGACCCAGTAAAAATTCAATAAATATGAAATAAAATATCAAGCATTAAAATACGTAAGGAGGGAGGGTTCTCTAAAACTGACTCTCTTCAGGGTGCCTGACTGGCTCAGTCAGAAGAGCACACGAATCTTGATATCGGGGTCGTGAGTTCAAGCCCTATGCTGGATATAGAGATTACTAAAAAAAATTTTTTAAATAAATAAATAATAATAATAATAAACAAACTTAAAAATAAAACTGACTTTCTTCTATTCTCCACCCCCTGGGCGAGTTTACCTATGATTTACTATGAATCAATGGAATACACTTAACATCTTTGTCTGTGCCTTTAGGACTAATTGAATATAGCTCTAGCCTGAAAGAAACCCGATATTAAACAGGATTAAAAGAGAAGTTGCTTCTTTAGTCCCAGACAGCATAATTCAAGTGTGAAGAAAACAGAATATGTTATTCTTTGGAATGGATGGGTCACTCCATACGGAAAAGCTTCCACTACCTCAGAGATCAAGAGTCCTAGAGAAACAAGCACAACACAAGTTGATCCTTTTCACAGTGGCACAAAATATAAATAACACGTCTTGAAAAAGAACATCGGATGGAAAATCACCCAGGATTCTCACCAGTTTGGAGCTTTCATTTTCAGGCAATTGTTTCATGCCATCTTCCTCACTGCTAATAGGTTCAGTACCACTCTGATCCTATAGGACAGTAAGAACAAAATAATAAAGATGTTAATCTTCACTCACACTGCCCAGAACTATATACTCAATCACAGTTAGTTGTTTTATTATTGTAGATACTGTTTCCTCTCTAGAGGCCATTTCTATTTTCTTCCTTTCCTCTAGAATGCCACCCCCGCTCCCCCAGGGATTTGTTCCTGCTGCTTACAGATATGCCTCAGAAAAAGCTGATCTCTATTTTTTGTTCCAAGGTTGGGCCTGATGGTCTTATTGTTAAATCCCACTCCTTTAGCCAATGACTTTGTCAGGAATAGGTATGTGATCCAATTCTGCTCAATGAGACAAAAAGAGACTTCTGGAAAAGTTCTTCCTTGGTCTTAAAAGAAACATTAAGAGGGAAGTCTGGGTGGCTCAGTGGGGTTAAGCATATGACTTTGGCTCAGGTCATGATCTCACAGTTTGTGGGTTCAGGCCACAGGTTGGGCTCTGTGCTATAGCGTGGAGCCTGGAGCCTGCTTCAAGTTCTGTGTCTCTCTCTCTGCCTCTCCCCTGCTCGCACGCTCTCTCTCTCAAAAATAAAACATTAAAATTTTTTAAATAAATAATAAAAGAAGCAGAAGTCTCTATACCTCCCAAATTAACAAGAAAGCATGAAGCTCAAATTGCCATGGGCAACCATCCCACAACCACAAGGAGGCCAGCCTTGAAATGAAGCCGACACTGTGACAAAGCAAAGGTAGAGAGGGAAAGAGTGGACTCCAATGGCAGAAGTGAGCCACTGCGTCACCTGACCTGAAGTACAGCCTTACTCTTAGCAGCCTTCACAGGAGTGCCAATATATTTACTTCTTGTTTCAGCCAGTTAGCTAATCTGTTCCCTCCAGCCCAAACTGTCCGAGATGCTTGTTTATCTTCTGAACAAGATTAAATTACCTGAGATAAGAGACTGTATTTATTTTGTTTATTTCTGAAACTCAAGTACCTATCACTGTGCCTGGTACCTGGAAAACACTGGAAAAATCCTGGTTGAACCAATGAATGGAGCACTTGTTTACTTGATGATTATTTTCTGCAGAATTCTAAAAATATTGATTTAATATAAATGAGACATCCTATAAGAATAAGCCCCATTAAAATTGCAAAACACATCCAGTATCTCCTCAATTGAATTATAACATATTAAATGTTATAGTTAATGAATCAGAGGTTACTTTCTGAGGGTACATAGGGGAGAATAAGGATGATAAATGGAGTATCTATACTTACATTATTTGGATTTTTATATTAGAACACTACTTTCTTGGGATTACTACAAATTTTGTTGGATCGTTTGTAGGGAAAATAGTTTTTATTTTTTTTTTAATTTTTTTTTTCAACGTTTATTTATTTTTGGGACAGAGAGAGACAGAGCATGAACGGGGGAGGGTCAGAGAGAGAGGGAGACACAGAATCGGAAACAGGCTCCAGGCTCCGAGCCATCAGCCCAGAGCCCGACGCGGGGCTCGAACTCACGGACCGCGAGATCGTGACCTGGCTGAAGTCGGACGCTTAACCGACTGCGCCACCCAGGCGCCCCGGGAAAATAGTTTTTAAAGCAAAGATATAGCATTCTTTCATATATCAAATGGACAATAGAAAGAGAACATTAAGTATTGATAATGATGTAGAGAAAGAGTAATTTTTACATGCCATTGAAAGAATATAGAATATTCTTTTCAGAAAAAAACATACAAAATATACAGATATATAGAGATATGCATACAGGAAAATATTTGTAGGCATATTGGACAAATTATTTAAATTGCTTACTTCTAGGGTATAAGATTAAAGATTGGGGAATTTTTACATTAGTTATTTCTATACTGTTAGATTATAGAAGAATTGGCACATATTATCGTAAGCTTAAAAAATAAAGGAGAGCTTTGAGAACTATCTAAAAGAAAAAAATCTAAGAAAGCAGCATGATGTTAAATTGGTTGGATCTGGGTTCAAATCGCAACTTTGCCATTTAGAATTCTGACTTTCAGCAAAGTTTTTTCTAAGCCTGAGTACTTGTTTTTATTTTATTTCATTTTTTTATTTTTTGAGAGAGAGAGAGGGTGGAAGTGAGCCAGGGGCAGAGAGAGAGAGAGAGAGAAGTGGGGCTCACCCAAAGCAGGGCTCATGGGCTCATACTCACCTGAACTGAGGATTGATTGAGCTCACCTGATATGGGACTCGAACTCATGAACCATGAGATTATGACCTGAGCTGGAGTCAGATACTTAAAGACTAAGCCACACAGGCACCCTGGTTTTTATTATTTTATTTTTTTAAATGTGGGACCAAAGAGTTCTTTTATTTACCTATTTATTTAGTTTAGTTATTTATTTTGAGAGAGAGATAGGAGCAGGGGAGAGGCAGAAAGGAGAGATAGAATCCTAAGCAGGCTCTGTGCACGGAGCTTGATTTCAGGAACCGTGAGATCATGACTTGAGTTGAAACCAAGAGTTGGGCACTCAACCAACTGAGCCACCCAGGCGCCCTTGAGTATATGTTTTTTTAAACAGATTTAAACATTTAAACAGATAAAAGTACCAGATTAAAATACTACCCCATCAGGTTGCCTTGAAAATTAATACATTAACAAGCAAAATATCTATTAGCATAACACTGAGTGCAGTTTATTTTTGTTTCCAGCTTTTTGTTGACACAGATTCGTTATCAACCATGTTTTGTGTAGTCTTCGTAACAACCCTATATGGATATGTACCAAGGTTATTCCCATTCATGGATGGGGAAATGATGCATTTTAAGTTAGCTTGCTAATGAATGCCTAACTACTGAGAGGTGAACCCAAGATTCAAAGCTAGGGAAGACTGATATCAAAGGTCCTGTTATTATTAACTATGCTCTAGGCCTTAAATAAACGATGCTCTTGTTTCTCTTTATTCCTTGTCAGTGTTTTATTTATTTATTAAAAAAAACTTTTTTTAACATTTATTTATTTTTGAGAGACAGAGAGAGACAGAGCAGGAGCAGGGGAGGGGCAGAGAGAGGGGGAGACACAGAATCTGAAGCAGGCTCCAGGCTCTGAGCCATCAGCACAGAGCCCAATGTGGGACTTGAACTCACCAACCATGAGATCGTGACCTGAGCCGAAGTCGGACGCTTAACCACCTGAGCCACCCAGGAGCCCCCCTTGTCAGTGTTTTTAAAAAAACTTTTAAGTTTACTTATTTATTTTGAAAGAGAGAGAGCGAGCAGCAGAGGGGCATAGAGAGAGGGAGACACAGAATCCGAAGCAGGCTTCAGGCTCTGAGCTGTTAGCATAGAACCCAATGCAGAGCTCGAACTCATGAACCATGAGATCATGACCTGAGCAGAAACCAAGAGTTGGACGCTAATGAAGTGAGCCATCCAGGTGCCCCAGCACCGAGTGTTGATCACTAATCTTATGGAAAACAGGATTCACAATCTTAAAAAAAGAAATCATTGTTATTAGACCATTAATTTTTCAACAGTGTTTTAGCATTTGTTAACCAGAAAATTTCATTAGGTAAAATATACTCTTCTCAGTGAATTTTGGGTAACCAAGAAACCACTATGTAAAATAAACATGCCCAAGTTAAGAAACAAAGCTTGAGAATATAGAGATTTTCAGTTTTTTGTTTTTTTTTTTTTTGAGACAGTGAGAGACAGAGCATGGGCAGGGGAGGGGCACAGAGAGAGGGAGACACAGAATCAATCAGAAGCAGGCTCCAGGCTCTGAGCTGTCAGCACAGAGCCCGACGCAGGGCTAGAACCCACGGACTGCGAGATCATGACCTGAGCGGAAGTCGGATGCTCAACCAACTGAGCCACCCAGGCGCCCCGAGATTTTCAGCATTTTAAACAGTAAGTTCTAGAGACAGAAAAATTCAGAAGAAATTAATTAGACTTTCAAAAACTAGTACTTAATCTATGGAAAACCGTTAATGCCCCAAATACTTCGTGTTTGTAACTCCAGCATACTAAATTCTAGAAAAAACACATAGGTGGCTCTTCTAGTAACTCTGCAAATAGCCACCTCCTCTGATCCCAAATGAAAGGAGGTTGTCATCAGAATGGTGGTCAGCTGATGCCATTCTTTTATTTATGCATGTATCTTCTTGGGGAAAGCAACTAATGTTTAAATAAGTCAGAGGCATCTTACATTTCTTGGCAATATGAGTATAGAAGTGGGATTTTCTTGGTCTTTATCAAATGAATACTAAAGTTGGGGAGAAATCAGTTGTTTGATGCTTCAACTTTGAAAATGTAAGAAAACATGGGCAAGGAAGTCTCAGTTGCAAATGGTCTACACATCCTTTAAGATTTGGGGGTGCCTGGGTGGCTCAGTCAGTCGGGTGTTCAAGTCTTGATTTCAGCTCAGACTACAATCCCAGGGTCATGTGACCAAGCCCCATGTTGGGCTCCATGCTGAGTGTGGAGCGTGCTTCGGATATTCTCTCTCTCTCTCTCTCTCTCTCTCTCTCTCTCTCTGCCAACCCCGCCTCCCTGCTCGTGTGCACACACTTGCACACGCTCTCTCTCTTGCACACTCTAAAAAAAGATTTGAATAAAAACAAAAAAGAATACCCTTTACATCTACACGTACAGAATTATCACACAGAGCCATGTCTCAAATGTCACTTATTCCATAAATCCTTTCTTCTTCTTATCTGGAAGACAGCTCTTTTTCTTCTAACCTCACTTAACATTTTTCCTGAATTTCCTATGTCACTTAATTTGTATCCTAATTACATATATATGGAATTGATCTTCCTGATGAGACTGAAACATTCTTGAATCTAACATCTGTGCCTCGTTCATTTCCTTTGAGCCTTCTTTTTATTCAACCTAGGTCTATCTCGTTTCAAAGTCAATGCTCTTTTTAACTCTACCATGAACCCCTTCTAAAGCTTTTCCTCTGTTTTTAGTTACTGGTTTAGCTTGAGATGGTTCTATAGAGGAGGATTTGAAATAAAAATCTAGATGGAGAGGAGTCAGGTAAAAAAAGGAAGTTGGAATTGAGAGAGGTTAACAATAAAGCATGTACTTTCCTAGGAGAGTTCATGTTTATAGAAGAGTTTTCATCCTTCAATGAGGCACAGAACAAAACAATGTAGGTTCTGTTCTGAAAACAGAATGGTTCACATGTGTTAGGCAACCTTTAAAATACCCCGCTGACCAGGAGCTTAGAAATGAGGAATCAGTCAGAGATGGGAAGAGGAAAATAGGTCAGCAAGCATGACTTCCAAAGTCCAATTGTATCACGGTGGTTTGAAGACCATCTGGCTGGTGGATGGTGGCCCAGTGACACCCAAGATGATTCAGCTAATTTGGATAACGGGTGTTCCCTTCCTTCCTTTCTTGCTGATCCTCAAACCACCTGTCCAAAGTTGTCTGGGCAGCCAAGGCTGCTCAAAGAGAATGACCTTTTCCCATGAAGATCACAGGTAGTAGATTCTGTGGTGAATTATGTTTTAAAGATGAATGAAAAGAGGGGCGCCTGGGTGGCCCAGTCGGTTGAGTGTCCAACTTCGGCTCAGGTCATGATCTCATGGTTTGTGGGTTCAAGCCCCGCGTTGGGCTCTGTGCTGACAGCTCAGAGCCTGGAGCTTGCTTTGGATTCTGTGTCTCCTTCTCTCTCTGCCCCTCCCCCACTTGTGCTCCATCTCTCTCTCTCTCAAAAACAATTTTTTAAAAAAGATGAATGAAAAGAAAAAGTAAGGCTCATGATTGTATGTTTGCCACAGATTTTACCTAAATAAATAAATAGGCTGATGAGAAATGCTGTTCAATTCTCAGACGTTCCTTCCAAACCTTCAGGAAGTTCTAAACTCCCTAAACTCCTTCCCTGGGGTCCTCCAAAATCTACATAAAGTGGTGATAGTTTTTATTTTTATACTACTTAATTTTTTTCATACCCACCACGATAGTTTTCCCCAACCAGATAATGACATTATGAGAGAAGGAATTTATGTTTTTATTTGAGAGGTTATCAATAAATTAGTTAAGGATGTTACTGTAGATTGGAAAAACTGCACTTTTTCCAATTTAATTTAATTGGAAATTTAATTCCAATTTAATTTCCAATTTAATTTTTTAGTTAAAAAATTTTTTAATTAAATGTATTTATTTATTTATTTTTAAATTTACATCCAAGTTAGTTAGCATATAGTGCAGTAATGATTTCAGGAATAGAATCCAGTAATTCATCCCCTATGTATAACACCCAGCGCTCATCCCAATAAGCGTCTTCCTTAATGTCCCTTGCCCTTTTAGCCCTTCCAGCAACCCTCAGTTTATTCTCTATATTTAAGAATCCCTTTTGTTTGTCCCCTTCCCTGTTTTTATATTATTTTTGCTTCCCTTTCCTTCTGTTCATTTGTTTTATATCTTAAATTCCACATGAGTAAAGTCATATATTTGTCAGAAAAACCACACTTCTGATTTAAAAAAAAATTTAATGTTTTTATCTTATTTTTGAGAGAAAGAGAAAGACGGAGAGACAGAGAGTTGGGGAGGGGCAGAGAGAAAGGGAGACAGAATCTGAAGCAAGCTCCAGGCTCTGAGCTGTCAGTGCAGAGCCCTGCGTGGGGCTTGAACTCACAGACTGTGAGATCATGACCTGAGTGGAAGTCGGATGCCTAACCGACTGAGCCATCCAGATGCCCCAAAACCACACTTCTGATTCGTTAAATGCTCCATAGTGTTGTTCCCTTATTTCTTCATTTTCCATGACAAAACAGTTTATTAATATATAAAAATAAAGTTATTTTCATTATTATTATTATTTTTTTAATGTTTATTTTTTTTTGAGAGAGAAGCAGAGTGTGAGCAGGGGTAGGCAGAAAAGAGGGAGACATAGAATCTGAAGCAGGCTCCAGACTCTGAACTGTCAGCGCAAAGCCCGATGTGGGGCTTGAACTCATGAACCATGAGATCATAACCTGAGCTGAAGCTGGATGTTTAACTGAGTCATGTAGGTGCTCCCTTTGAAGATTTTACTAAGCAAATTAAAAAAACAAAACAGCAACTATACCTCCTTTAAACAATTGAAAGTTTTTTAAAAATAAATCTTATATTATTGGTTTAAATTTTATCATGCCCACATTTCCCAAACTCAATGCTCTCTTCCAAAAAAACCACAGGATGATTTATTTGTCTCATTGCCAGCCTAAATTCACAAATATTTCTTTCTGCAAAGTCATGTTGACTAGATGTGACAAATTGAATTTCTTTCTTCTACCCCCATCGTAAGCATATTTTCTAGGCTACTCAGAATTCCAGTAAGGTAGTCCACAATTAAAGATAAAATAGGAATTATGCTAATAGCACTCCCTGGGTAATCAACCTGTCCATTCTTTATGAGGCCTGCCTCATCTCACTTAGTATTCAAAAAAGCACAACTTCTGAGAAAGAAAAAAATTAAAGCTCTTGCTTCTATAAAGATATTCTAAAAGATTCAGCCTGCCTTGTCGAGGACTGTAATATCTTACAACCCAAGTATACTTGAGCCTTGAGCACCTCTTCCAAGACCACAACAGTGACTTCCTAATTGGGTTTCCCTCTCTGAGATATCCTTGACATGCTATTAGACTAACCTACCTGAAGTAGAGCCCTGATCGGACTATTTCACTGTTCAAAATGCCTTCAACAGCTCTGAGTACCTAATACATGAAAATCAAACCTTCTGAGATTTATTTTTTTTAAGTTTATTTATTTATTTTTCTGAGAGGGGGTGGGGAGAGACAGAGTGCAAGTGGGGGGAGGGGCAGAGAGAGAGGGAGACACAGAACTCAAAGCAGTCTCCAGGCTCTGAGCTGTCAGCACAGAGCCTGACACAGGGCTTGAACGCACGAACTGCGGGATCATGACCTGAGCTGAAGTTGGACGCTTAACCCACTGAGCAACCCAGGTGCCCCCAAACCTTCTGAGATTTAAATTCAAGCCTCTCATTTGATCTCGATTTACTTTTCAAACCCCATCTTCTATTACTCCCTTTCACATACCATTACTCTTCTCCCAATTCCAAACCCTTATTTTGTTATTTCCATGTTTTTGTTTATACTATTTCCACATTCTTATCTAACCATATTCATATTTTAAAATCCAATCTACTCGTCAGAAATAGCTTACCAGGAAATAATATTCATCTTCTCTGAACTCGTCTTAAAGCTTTATCTTTTAGGACACCTTGTTTTAGTAATATACATGTGTTATTTTCCTTATAAGACTAGAAGTTCTTTGAGGTTAAGACACTTTGTGCATGATCTACAAAGTGGATATATGATAAGTAGTAGCAGAATAAATTAAATCAATAAGAAGTATCCAACACTGAAATGAAGCATCAAGGATACAGTAGAAAAGCCTAAATATGGTTCACCCTGGGTGCCTGGGTGGCTCAGTCTGTTAAGCGTCCAACTTCAGCTCAGTTCATTATCTCACAGTTGGGGAGTTCGGGCCCCGCATTGGGCTCTGTGCTGACAGCTAAGAGTCTGGAGCCTGCTTCAGATTCTGTGTCTCCCTCTTTCTTGCCCCTCCTCGGCTCACACTCTGTATCTGTCTCTCTCTCTCTCAAAATGCCCCTCCTCCACTCACACTCTAAACATTAAAAAAAAAGCCTTAATCACCCCATTCACTTATTCAACAAATACTAAAAATTTTTTTTTAATGTTTATTTACTTTTGAGAGACAGAGCATGAGCAGGGGAGTGCAGAGAGACAGAGAGGGAGACACAGAATCTGAAGCAGGCTCCAGGCTCTAAGCTGTCAGCACAGAGCTGGATGTGGGGCTTGAACTCACGGACCGCGAGATCATGACCTGAGCCAAAGTCAGACACTCAACTGACTAAGTCACCCAGGTGCCCCAAATTATTCAACAAATATTAAGCAAGTGCCATACGCTAGGATCTGAGAATAAAGTGGTCAAGAAGATAGGCCAGCCTGCCAGAAGTTTATAATTTAGTGTGGTGCATATAGTCCTACATTCTTAAAATGTTGAGCTGGTGAAAGAACTATAAGCAATAAAATCCTAGTTGAGAAAAAATCCTCATTGAGAAACTCATTTAGAAATGGGTCTCTCTTTTCTATAAGGCCCAGGTGACATCACATAAAGGACAATTTTTACTTTTTAAATGAACTATGAATATTACTTAACTATGAAGGGAGTTAAGATTACTGAAGGGAATGATGTGAGATGAAGTTAGTCATAATATCTCACATTTCAACACTTATTATATTCCAGGTGCTATGCATTATTTTATTCATTTTGAATAATAGAAAACTTGAAGTTCTGTTTTCTGTGTGTGTGTGTGTGTGTGTGTGTGTGTGTGTGTGTGTGTGTTTTAAGTAGGCTTCATGCCTAGCACAGAATCCCAACATGGGACTTGAACTCACAACCCTGAGATCAAGACCTGAACTGAGATCAAGAGTCAGACACTTAACCAACTGAGCCACCCAGGTGCCCCTGGAGGAGTCTTTCAAAAAGCAATCCTTCAAGAAATTATTGGTTGTGAATTAATAAGGAGGAAGTGGAGAGTCAACCCAGATGGAAGAAACAATAGGAATAAAGACATAAGTGTTGGAGAGACCAAGATATGTGTGTATGGGGGGGTGGGGGGTGGGTGGGTGGCATGAACAGATACATGGAGAGGGTCTAGTGCTTTACTATGCATTAATGAGAAAGGAAGGCTCATTAGCAGAAGTTGGGGAGGTAAATACAAAGCCTTAATTCCAACTTTGAAACAAGACTCTGAAACAAAGATCTGCTAGGCAAGAGTTATAAAAGAATTCTGACCAAGAGGACAAATACAGTAATATAGTAAGAAAATAAACCCTGTGTTGTATGCACCTGTTGAAAATGGAAGATGCTTGAAGCTGGGACTTTTGCTTTAGGGCTGTAACAATAGAAGTAGAATCACAACTGTAATGAGTTATTACTGTTTGCCAAGAATAATGCTAAGTATTTTATAAACATTCAATTCTTCCAACAAATTCATAGAATTAATTATTATTATCAATCCCCCCTTTAAATGTGAGGAAATGGAAGTTTATAGTGTTTAACTGGCTCAAGTTCACTCTGCTAGTAAATGACAGAACAAAGATTAGGACTCGGATGTGTCTGAATTCCAAGCTTATGTTCTTAATCACTGTACCATACAGCTGCCCCAGTATTACAATTATCAAGAGTATAGCAGCAGAAATGCTAATAGTCCCTTATATATATGTATAGAGCTGCATGGATTATCAAGTAGTTTTACCTACATTTAGTGCTTGATCCTCATAACTACCTGCTGACACAGATGAGGAAGGTTATGAGTGTGGCTTTTACAGAAAAAACAAGACTCTGAGAAACTACTTTAACAAGGCCGTCTTGTTAAAGAATCCACAAGAACCCACATCTTCAGACTTCTTGTCCAATGTTCTTTTAGCACCACACAACTGCATGAAGGGATTTTGTTCTCTGCTATATCCTTGGTGTCTAAAACAGTATCTGACACACAATAAGGGCTGAATAAATATTTGCTCACTAAAGGAATGAATATAAGATCCCATTAGTGTATAATAATAGTGCTGTTCACTATGCTAACTGTTATCAGGTCCAACTTACTAATGATAAGGTTATATTTCATCTGTTTGGTGATGATTTAAAAAATTTTTTTTAACGTTTATTTATTTTTGAGACAGAGAGAGACAGAGCATGAACAGGGGAGGGGCAGAGAGAGAGGGAGACACAGGATCTGAAACAGGCTCCAGGCTCTGAGCTGTCAGCACAGAGCCCGATGCAGGGCTCGAACTCACGGACCGTGAGATCGTGACCTGAGCCGAAGTCGGATGCTTAACCGACTGAGCCACCCAGGCGCCCCTGTTTGGTGATGATTTAAATGAGCGAGTGCTTTCAGCGATATGTCACATGAGTCATGCTTGAGTACTTACTAAAAACAGCTGAGGAGGGGAAAATGCATAGTGACAGGGTCACAAAATCGAGAGGGAAGGGGTAAGGAAGCAGGCAGGAGAGCAGAGACACCTCTAGACTTTACTGGCCACCCGGAGCAGGGCTATCACTCACCATTTGGTGGCAGTTTTTGGAGGCCAACAGTCTACAGAAAAACTAAAAAAAAACTCTCTTTATAATTCAATTTATATATTCAATTATAATATAATAAAATGTATTTTTTACTGGTGACTAAATGATTAGAGCCATTTCTGTGGTTAGCACAGTTAAGAAAATGAAAAGCATAGCTAATTTGTATAATATACTTAAAAATTGAGTTAAATATACTTAAAATATTTGAATAAACAGTTTACATTAATTGAGCATTTACTCTGCACCATGAGGTGTACTAAATGCTGTGTGTGTGTGTAGGGGGGGTGTGTATTTATATATATATATATAACTTCCTTAGCTCTTTACAAGTCTATGAATGTTTGGTAGTAATACCTCCAGGTATAGATGAGGAAGCTGATGTTGAATAACATACCTCCCTCTGGGCATTTGGATATAGTATTTAGCCTCTCCAGACCCCACCCTCTTCTTCTGTAATGTAGAAATAATAATGCTGTCTCTCAGAGGACTGGATGTAAGTAGGATAGGAGATCACATTTTGAAGGCCTTTAAGACAGTGTTTGACACAGTAGACTCAAGATTCAATCATCCCCTTAAAATTCAGTTCCAAAGTGATTTTTTAAAACTTTATTTATTTATTTTGGGAGGGAGGGAGGGAGAGAGAGAGAGAAGAAGAGAAAGAAAGAGAGAGGGAGAGAACACAAGAAGGGAAGGGGGCAGAGAGAGAGAGGGAGAGAGAAAATCCCAAGTGGGCTCTGTGTCCCATGCAGGGCTTGATCTCACCAACTGTGAGATGACCTGAGCTGAAATCAGGAATCAGATGCTTAACTGACTGAGCTACTCACCAGGTGCCCTCAAGGGGATATTTTGATGGGAACATTCATAACTAACAATACTATAGAAAAAAAAATTATTCTAAAATATGATTCCCCTTATTCCCCCCACTCCCTCCAAAAGATTTATATGGCGTTCTGTAAAGATGAAAATATTAGGAATTAAGTACTAGCATTTATTGAGTAGCTATTGTGTGTCAGGCACAAGATATATATGTCTTATTTAATCCTAACAATCCTATGAGGCGAAACTATTGTTACCTCCCTACACAGAAATAAAGGGAGGACAGAAGAGGTGCTCTAACTATCCAAGGCCAGGTGTCTAGAATAGTTACACTAGGATTTGAACTGAAGAGTATGGCTCTGGGGTCCTTCCTTTCTACCAACATGCTAACTGCCTTAGGTCTAAGAGTGAAAATACCCATTGCTGGCAAGCTTTGGCTACATGGCAATTGGTAGAGAGTCAATACCTATCAATACAATCTTTTATGATAGAAATTGGTCAATATAAGTAAAGATTTTGAACATATTATACAGCTTATGACTCAGCAAATGTACACTGGGGGAAATCTATGCTATAGAAATAAAGGCACCATTACCTAATAATTCTCTCTCTCACACATACACACTCACAATGTTTATTTTGGTATCCTTTTACTGGCCAACCCTTGGAAAATCATCTGGACATCTGTCAGTTGGAAATAATAGAGTATACCAAAATACGGCCATGATATTAAGCAAAAAAATAATTTTTTAATGAATAGAATCTATACCAGAAGCATGTATATTATGCATTTCAGATGTAACCTATCTAAAATCAACCTCTTAATTTCTACTTCTCTGCTGAAGAGCAGCTATTCTTCAAGAGACTAATAAAAGGCACCACCACCCACCTTCTTGCTCAAGCCAAAAATCTAGGTTTGTGCATGAGTCTCTGGTTCTCCTCAGCTTCCACATTTAATCAATCAAGTCTGATTCACCATCTAAAACTCCAAAAATCCACTCACTTTTCTTTGCCTCCAATACCAAGCCACCGTCTGCATCTAACTGCAATCAGGCCTCACGGTGTCTGATGTCTTTTGGCGTATTACTGTTACTTTCCCGTAGTCCATTCTCTACCCCGTGGACTGTACATCAAGTCGTTTCATTCCCCCATCACAAACCCTGCAGTGGCTTCCAGTGCACATAGGATAAAACCCAAACTTCTCACTCTGACTCACAAAGCTCTTGCCCCATACCAGTCTCCAGGCTCCCAATACGCCTCCAGCCATATGCCTCAAATGCTCCAGCTCATTCTCACTTGAGAGTTATTTCTGTTCCCTCTGCAAAGAAAGATCTCCCCCTTTATCTTTGTGTTTGGCTCCTTCTTATCATTTTGACCTCATTTACATTTCCCCTGTCCAAGAGGACTACCCTGACACTAACCAAAGTGTTACTTTGGATCACAAGCTACTTTCCTTATTTTAATTCTCTCCAAGTCACAGACCACTGTTGATAATTCTCTTGGTGTATTTATTCATTAATTTCCTTATTAGAATGTAAGCTGAACCACAGCAAGGAGCCTTCTGTTTTATTCACACCTATGTCTCTAACACCCAAGACCATTTGATGCATAATATGCACTCCTCGAATGCTGGCTGAGTGAAAAGAATGTGTACTGTACAATCAGGTTTTTACTAAAAGAGACACTACTCACATATAGCTGTTTATTTTTGCAGTAGAAGAAAAGGAGAAAATATGGAAAGATACTAAACAGTAAATATTAACTTCCTTGGGGAGGTAGGGAAAGGAAAATTAACTTTTTCTTCTAGTAACTCTGTATGGTTTGACTAGTTACAATTCGTATTTTTTTTCTTTTTGGAATTAAAAAATTAAAAAAAATATACAGAGAATGTAATATTCCCTCAGCTGAGGAGACATTTGATTATATAGCTAGTTAGCTATCTAATGTACATCTATCTGTCTACTTCTAGAAGCAGATCAGCAGATCAATGTGATGGCAATCTTGTACTAGTAATTTCTCCATTAACAGATTAGTTATTTAAAGATACTTCTGATCATAGGTATTAAAGTATTTCAAAAACATAAAGAAAGAGGTACTGACAGCTGCCAGAGGGGAGGGGGGTGTGAGGATGGAAGACAGGTGATGGGGATTAAGGAGGGCACTTGTTGTGATGAGTGGCTGGTGTGGCACGGAAATGTTGAATCACTAACTAGTACACGTGACACTAACACTACACTGTAGGTTAACTAGCTGGAACTTATTTAAAAAAAAAATTTTTTTTAACGTTTATTTATTTTTGAGACAGAGAGAGACAGAGCATGAACGGGGGAGCGTCAGAGAGAGGGAGACACAGAATCGCAAGCAGGCTCCAGGCTCTGAGCCATCAGCCCAGAGCCCGACGCGGGGCTTGAACTCACGGACCGTGAGATCGTGACCTGAGCCCAAGTCGGACGCTTAACCGACTGAGCCACCCAGGCACCCCTAACTAGCTGGAATTTAAACAAAAACTCAAAAAAAATCATTTTTCCAATACATTTTGAAATGCTCTGTTAGGACAAATTATAGATCTGGAAGAAACTTGAAGGAACTTTGAAGAAAGCAATACTTACATGTTAAGTTCTAATGTCTTTGATATTACTTTATAATCATACCTCAAATACTTTCTAATTAGGGAAATTTCCTATTTAGCACATTCCATGAATTTTGAATACCAGGTACTGACAATCAAAAATGCTAGAATTGGAAAAAATAATCACGACAGATCCATCTAAGTCACGGCAAGCTCATTAGGAGACATTTTACCTCAACAGAAGATGGGTAACTTGATGGTAATGGAAACGGAGCAACGGCCATCTGATTGACTGCATCTTCATTTCTGTGGATGTGAAAATAGGCAGAATCAGTACACACCAAATGCTAAGTTTCTGGCTCAAGATACAACCATTTCCTCTGTTGAAAATGCATACACAGCACCTTAGAATAAAAAATATGTACAGATGTATACTGGTTTTAAGCATGCAAACCTATTAAGCACAAAAAGGGATGTATTACCCCAGGGACAATAAGATGTGATTATTAGTGACAGAAAATGATGATGTTAGGGGTTAGCTAGATCCTGCTTACTAAGTCAGGATCATTTTGGAAAGACATCAACTCTTTTGGCACTGTTGAGTGTAAGTTTTTTGAATGGCCGTGTGTAACCTCTAGGCCCATTAATGTCCAGACCATTTTGTTCTTTGAACTGGAAAGGTTCCCGGCTCCCTCACTTGGCTTCTAACTTTGTTATGCCAAATGAAGGTCGGGATGTGTATGACAGGCCCTGCATGGGTGGGCACTGTGAGGAGGAGTGATGGATGGGGAGAGCAGAGATCCAGACAAATGTGGGTCAATCCCCCTCCTCCTCATCCTAATGGGAGCAGAGAAGGTGGGAGCTAAAACTTCATCACCAGGGTCACAGGTACAGAACAACTCCTAGAATACCAGTTCTGATTATTTGGGCCCATTTCCATGACATTACCAGCAAACGATAGGCGGTGATTTCATGGGAGATTTAACCTTTACTAGTCATTCATGATGCATAACCAGTAATAATTATCTCAAGATTTATGTGAAGTTTGACTTTAGGTTTCACAACATAAACCAAGGAAGATCACAAAAACGTTTCTTCCTGGTACGTAAAGCTCTAAGACTGCTCACGGATCTCTCTCCATATGACCAGTATATCCAGGATAGCCACTACCTGACTTGGTATGGCATTCAAAATCCAAACCCAATGTATTTTTTACTTCTCGCCAATAGGAAAAATACATTGGTCCATGCCATTCCTGCTTTGGTGCTTTAATCATATCACTGCATTTACCTGAATTGTCTTTCTTTATTAAATTTCTAATCCACCCATCCTTCTCCTCCAGTGTGAGTTCAATAACCTCAATTAAGTGAATTATTCCCTTATGTTAAAAGACTATCTCTATATTGATGTCTTCCAAATTCATATGGTTAGCCCAGGTCTTTTTCTGAGCTTAATATCTGCATATCTAACTCCTACTTTATATTTCCACTGGATGTCTTACAAACATCTCAAATAAAATAGATCTCTTTATCACACTAGTCGCCAGAGGGTTCCATGATCAATCCTCCTCACTTGAGTAAATATCAACAAGGTCTGCCCCACTGTTCAACCAGGAACTGGGGAGTCATTCTTGAAACCTCTATCCAATCAAGAAGCCTTGTTAATTCTACCTTCAAAATGTATCTTGAGTCTTTCCACTATTATCATTTCTTACCAGAGTTAACGGTAAGAGCATCCTATTTCTCCAGTCTATTCTTCACCCAGCAGCGTTATTATGGTTCTAATACATAAATCTGGTTATATTTCTATCCCCTGCTTAAAATACCCCTATGGCTTATACTTAGGATCAAGTCCACAATTGTTAGGGAGGCTGTAAGGCCTTGAGCAATCTGTCTCAGCCCCCATCTCTGGCTTGTTCTCTCTTCTCCTGGTTCACTTGGCTCTAGTCTAGTTACATGAGCTTTCTTCCCATTTCTCAGCTGAGCCAAGCTCCATCCACCTCAGGGTACTAGCTAGCCCTATTCTCTTCCGCTCTGCTCAGCCATTGCCCAAATCCTTTGTCTGATTTATATTCTTACTTCTTTTTCCTAGCTGACCATAAACATCATTTCCTCAAATAAGCCTTCTAGGACCTCCACTATATGCATATGGCACCCTATACAATAATTGTAGTTATTGTCTTTCATAATTTACCTAACTGATCTGCATAAACATGTGCTTCTAGATGGTAAGCACTCCGAGGACAGGAACCATGTCCTTCCTACTCTCTCTTACATTAACTAGGGCAAACAGTGCCTGGCAAACAGTCTGTACTTAACAGAGTTGTTAAGTGAACTGAACTGCAAGAAGTCTAGGCTGATGTAAATTTTATGTGGAAATAGGCAGAGTATATATAAATAAAGAGATGAAGTCTAGGTACCATTCCTTATTCTAACCTTCTAAGGTTCTTGGATTATCTAGCATATGAGTCAAACCAAAGCAAGAGGGAGAAAAACTAGAACCATAAAGTGACACAGCATATGAAGAATGTATCTAGTTTTTCTGACCGCATCACAGATGCCTTGAGCATGCACTATTACATTAAGAGATGGCTATTGTTTTTCAGGGAGTACAATCCATTCCTCAGCAGTTTGCTCATACACAGAAGAAGCAATCAGTTACCTCTGGATAAGTAACAGCATTTCAAAGTGGTAATTCCCTTTCACATTCATTTTCCTCCACTGAATAACACAATAGAACTCAGCTCTAGCTTAGAGCTGAAAGCCAACAGGACGCGTCTGCTCCAGACTCAGAACTCACGGGGCAGAGTACATTTGGCAGTAATTAAGCAGATGGCTTTTCATACTTCTTTCAAAGGTTACCGGCATTAAAAATATGGCTGCACATAAATTCTTATTGAGAAGTCATGATTACCTGGACCAAGTTACTTCAAATCAGCCAAGTTACCCCTTCATAATTTAATGATTTTCTCCAAATGAGTATGACTTTAATGGGCTTTAAATTCCATATTAATTTTTTTAAACTTCACAAAATAGAACACTACAATTACTCTCAATGGAGAGAAAAAAGTGCTTTAAAAAGTTATAGTTCATAATCCTTTATAATCCACTTACCAGGGAGTGTTCACACACCTCCACGTCAAGTAAGCAAAGACCTGACAATTTTCAAGAGAAATGAGTAGGAAGAGGGAAGCCAAAGGACAGAAGGCATTCACACTTCAAACAAGCAGTCAGCTTGAATGACGTCTGGGGACCCTTTGGCCCTTCCTCTCCTGTGATTCTCACAAGGAATAAAATATATTTGCTTTATAATTTACCTTTCCTTTCCAATATAATTAATGTAAGTTTCTTAGGCCCAGGCGCCCCATACAGGACACAATCAGAAATTGTAATTGCTTATTGGTATTTTCATAATTATCGTCAACAGCTGTTTAGAGAGATAATGGAGTGCTACCATGGGTAAGAGTGAGAATACTTTTCCAGAGTACAGAACCCTGTATGTATATGTCTGTATCACTGTATTTTTCATGCTCTATTAAAATTACCTGTGCTGTCCTCTCTCCCCCTTGAAGCCCAGGGATGGGATCTTATCTTTTTGCATCCCCCCAGCTTGTAGGAGGGTACCTGACAGAGTAGGGGTACTATAAATGTCTGTTGAATAAAGGTGATCTTAACAAGGCAGGAAAAAAGACATGGAAACAGAACTATCAAAACTATGCCCTGTGTTTTTCAAGCTGCTTCAATGAGTTAATGATAGTGTACTGCCTCTAGCCAGGCAGCTATCAGTACTTGCCACATTAAGGGACATTTCTTGGGGTGTCTGCCTAGCTCACAGTAATTCCCTGAATGGGCCAGAGTAGCAATGTCTACATTGTGTAACAATGACAGCCTGCCTCAACCTTAGTGGATGGAGGGAGAAAACACCTGTCTCAGTTTGGGCCAATCAGATTCTTTCCCAGGGACTCAAAATTTAGGACAGACACAGAGATCAGGAATGCAGTAGCTAGATAATAACAAATGAAGTGCTCAAGGCTAAAGAGGGGGTTGAGAAATCGCTTCTGACATCTCTGGAGTCATCCTGATTTCTTCAGTCTTAGATGTAAAGCCCCTTCTTAAGAGCCCCTGAGACATCCTTGTATTCTTACAATGCATTCTCCTTTATTTTTTTTAAATGTTTATTTATTTTGAGAGAGAGGGGCGGGGTGGGGGAGAGGGATAGGAAGGGGCAGAGAGAGAGAGGGAGAGAGAGAATCCCAAGCAGGCTCTGTGTTCTCAGCATAGAGCCTGATGTGGGCTTCAATCTCATGAATCATGAAATCATGCACTGAGCTGAAGCCAGGAGTCTGATGCTTAACCATCAGAGCCACCCAGGCGCCCCCTGCATTCTCATTTAATTTAAGCTGGCTAGCATTTACTAATTAGAGTAAACTCAATAATATAGCTCTGATTTTGTTTTGAATACATTTAGTTTATTTAACAAATATTTATACTAGGGGTACAAAGATGAAGAAAACATCATTTCTGCCTTTGATGGTATTAGCCATTAGTAAGGAATATAGCTATATAAGTAAATGGACAATTACAATAATGGAATTAACTATACAGGGACTGTCAATTTAGTTCTTCTCCAAACAGTTTCTAGGAACACCTCCAATTCAGTTTCTTGTAGAATATACTTATATTTATCACAAATATACATTCTGGATCCTGATTTCAATTCTATTTTGTTACAAAAATACACTCATTGGTAGTTGTGTTAGTTAGAATTCTAAAAAGTTTCCCAAGATTGTTGCCATCTGGTTTACATACTGCATAGGATCAATTTCACTTCCATGATTAAGTAATATTAAACAGCACAGCTGACTAGAATACAAAGAAAGATGATCAAGTGGAGCCTGACCCAATCATACCGGCCCTTTAAATCTGGAGATGTCACTCCCCAGAGCTCCAATGCCCTGATCTCCTCCTAAATTAGTAGTTATTTCACAGGAATCCTAAAGAATGCTTGGAGGTCAGAAACAGGAAGTCAGAGATTAGAAATATCATTGCTGGAGGATGCCTGGGTGGCTCAGTAGGTTAAGTTAAGCATTGGAGTCTTGGTTTTGGATCAGGTCATGGTCTCAGTTTCATGGGGTCGAGCCCTGCATCTGGCTCCACGCTAAGAATGTGGAGCCTGCTTGGGATTCTCTGTCTCCCTCTCTCTCTCTCTCTCTGTCACTTTCCTACTCGTGCTATCTTTGTCTCTCCCAAAATAAATAAATAAAACCAAAAAAAAAAAAAAAAAAAAAAAAAGAAATGCCATTGCCGGTTTGAGGATGGGGGAGGCCATGTGGTAAAGAATATGAATGGTCTCTAGGAGCTGAGAGTAGTCCTCATTTGAGAACCAGCAAGGGCATATAAGATATCAACTAGGATGAACTTGGAAGTTGAATTTTTTCCAAGATTTCAGACAAGAACTTAGAACGGACAACACTTTGATTTCTGCCTTGTGATACACAGCCATGCTGTGCCAGACATCTGATCTACAGAACTGTGAGCTAATAAATAGGTGTTGTTTTAAGCTATTAAATTGGCGGTAATTTGTTACACAGCAAGAGAAAACTAGTACACAGCACAGTTCTTTGATTTGGAAAATATGGTCACCAGAAACATACCCATGTATCACTGTTCTAAATGTCTTTCATGGATTAACTCATTTAACTTGCATTAACAGCCTTATGTGGTAATTACAATGATTTTCTTCATTTAACACAGAGGGTAAGCAACCTGACCAAACTCACAAAGCAAATGAATAGTACAGCCAAGGTTGAAACCTGGCAGTCTGGCCTCAAAACCCACTCTTTTAGCTACTACACTACAGTGTTTCCCATTTTAACAACCTGCCCCAGAGCCACATATGTCTTCTCTTAAATACCCAAGCCAATAGTCCTAGACTCACCTTAGGGAAAAGTTCTACTAGGTCACAATTTACTCTTAAAGCTATTTCATAATTTTCCTTAGGGCAAGAAGTATGAAGTTTCTGAGTTTGCTCACTCTATCAACTTTTTGTACTTAAGTTCTGAGCATCATGTCTTCATTACCTAGTCTTTGTACAGATATAATGACTATAAAATGCTTTAAAATACTCATCGTGTTTGATAGTGCATGTAGCATGGTAAAAAATACAGCAGAGTGTAATTCCCTCAATATTCTTCCGTGACCATAATTAGAACTGTTCCTAAATCCTCTGGCTTGTACTTTCCTTCTTTTTTTTTATTTTTTATTTAAAAAATTTTTTTTTTCAACGTTTATTTATTTTTGGGACAGAGAGAGACAAAGCATGAACGGGGGAGGGGCAGAGAGAGAGGGAGACACAGAATCGGAAACAGGCTCCAGGCTCTGAGCCATCAGCCCAGAGCCCGACGCGGGGCTCGAACTCACAGACTGCGAGATCGTGACCCGGCTGAAGTCGGACGCTTAACCGACTGCGCCACCCAGGCGCCCCTGTACTTTCCTTCTTTAAAGTTGAGCCGGTACTTGAACCAAGTACTTGGTAATCATGGAAATACATGTTGAGATGGAACATGCTGCCTTGTACTTTTTTTTTTTGCGCCTATTTTGGGCCCTTGTAGTTTATTCTTTATTTTTAAAAATTTTTTAATGTTTATTTATTTTTGAGAGAGAGCGCGTGCACACAAGGTGGGGGGATAGGGGCAGAAAGAGAGGGAGACACAGAGCCCAAAACAAGTTCCAGGCTCTGAGCTGTCAGCACAGAGCCCAATGCAGGGCTCTAATTCATCAACTGTGAGATCATGACCTGAGCCAAAGTCGGATGCTTAACCGACTGGGCCACCACTAGGCACCCCTACCCAGTATACTTAAATACAGAAGCAGAAAGTAGAATGGTAGTTGCCAGAGGCTGCAGGGTAGGGGAGGGAGAATGGGGAGTTACTTTTTACCAGGTAGAGATTTTTAGTTTTACAAGATATAAAGAGTTCTGCAGATAGGTAGTGGTGACAGCTGCACAGCAGTGTAACGTACTCATTGCCATTGAACTGTACGTTTAAAAATGGTTAAGATGGTGGACTTTATGTCATACATATCTTACTACAATTTAAAACAATTAAGCAAGACACAAGAACAACAAAGTGTGCAGAGAATATATTTGAATTACTTAGAATGTCACTTAAAAATCATTATTGTCGGGGTGCCTGGGTGGCTCAGTCGGTTGAGCGTCCGACTTCAGGTCAGGTCATGATCTCACGGTTCGTGAATTCAAGCCCCACGTCGGGCTTTGTGCTGACTGATGGCTCAGAACCTGGAGACTGCTTCGGATTCTGTGTCTCCCTCTCTCTCTGTCCCTCCCCTGTTTGTGTTCTGTCTCCCTCTGTCTCTCAAAAATAAATAAAAAACATTAAAAACAAAATCATCGTCTCCAGACTGCTGTGGTTCTGCCACTTGGAAATTCACTTTCACTAAACCCATAGGATCTTATTTCATACCAACAAAACAGCACTATATGAAAAACAGAAGTTTTGTGCCTGAATTCAGCCAGGATAGCTGAGTAGGCAGATTTCATTTTTTAAAATCTATTCTACCCCTCCCCCGTTCATGCTCTGTCTCTCTCTGTCCCCAAAATAAATAAACGTTGAAAAAAAAAATTAAAAAAAAAATAAAATCTATTCTAAAATGATTACAACTGCCATCTAGTGCCTAGCCCAGTGTTTAAATACACACACAGAGTTGAATAAATGAGTGATACAGGAACACAGCTAAACAGGCCTAAATGTTATTTTCTGATTGTACTAAATATAGTGATGGGAGACACTTGAGGACAGGAAAAATAAACTCTACATTTGCTTTATTAATTGGGACACGACACTGAATTAACATTTGGCTAGGAAAGCTCAATATAAATGAACCAGAAGTAACATATAAAACAAAGCACATCATTATATTTCAGTGGGAGCAAAACTCCTTTCTGTAAAGATTCCAAGAGAGGTTTCAAACTCTATGAACAGACTGAATAGTTTACAATTTCCAATTGTAAGAAACCTCCCAAATAGCAATATGCTGAATCTGAAATAAATGACCAATGACAGTAGAATTATGAACTTTATTTACTTGGCATTCCAAACAATGTCAGTAATGAGGGCTGCTGGGAGTAACTCAGCATCCAGACCCACATTTCACAAACGTGGCCCCAGGCAAGTTCTAAATAACTATTGCCAGTTGTGCAGAGGAAAAGGTAGCTCATAAAATATCTGGCAGTGCAGGTTGGTGGGAGGGTTGATGTAGAGAGCTTAGGACTGGATGGATGGGATGATTTAGCCTAATATGTTTCTCAGAGAGGTTCTTTCTGAAGGATAACGTAGTAGATACCCTCAGCCATTTGTCTCTTTATCCTGGCTGGCAAAGCCTTAATGGTGTTCAGATATCCAGCCCTCACTAAAAGGCCATGTGCTGGGGAAAGGTGACTTCTTCCACCGCAGGTAAAAACGCAGGATAAATCCTGCCTAATTCCTCTGAGATAATCATGGCAATCCAATCTCATTTCAAGAGCCAGTGAATGGTTTGGCAATGGAAATATGTCATACTGGAGATACGCAGTGGAGACCTGCTCAGAGGTCTTGTGATTTGCTGAAGAAGTCTGAAGGATAAAAATTTGTCAGAACCAAGGGTAAAAGCCTGTGGGTGACCAGAAAATGTGCAGAAGAAACCATCTCACTCCGGCTGCTCGTGATTTGTTCAGATAGCTCACTTTTATTACCCTTCTCATTCATTAGGATTCTTTGGCAACAAGCAAGAGAAATGAATTTGGACCAACTAAAGCAAAGGGAATTTATTAAAGGGATACAGGGATCTCACAAAACACAAGCAGGCTACATGATTAGATTTGGAACATACAGGAACTAAGAGGCCTCCAGAGGACAAGGAAGCAGGAAAACAGAATGATGTCATAGCAGGAACCTCCTATTAAGGCCCTGTGGTTTCATGTATAAACACCATTTATATAAAATCACTCACGTAATGTGAGTGCTTCCTAGTCTAAGCAAAGGTATCATATTGCCTAAGTTTAGGTCACATGACCAACCCTGGGCCACATCTCAGAAGTGAAAGACAGGGCCCCTTCAGCTTACACAGAGGAAGAGAGGCATCTAGCTGTACTGTTTTTACTGTTCCACCATAGTATATGTATTGTGTGGGTGTGCGTGTTTCAAAAAGAAAGTCTATCTAAGGAAACAGATATTCTACAAGGAAAGGAGAAGTACTGACCAGCCAAAAAAAAAAAAAAAGGAAAGAGAAACTTCCCAAACATGATTAGAAAACCAGGCACAATTAGATGTTTGAGTGCTAAACGAAATCAAACAAATATAGTCATAATTTTCCTAAGCTGGTACCATGTTAAGGATGGGGAGTAGCAAAGAAAAGAAGAAATTACCAATTTCTTGAAATAAAATAATGAAATAAAAATGATTTTTTTCTTTTTTATTTATATATATATAATACATATATATATAATACATATATATGTATATATTTTAATTTTATTTTTGAAATCTACATCCAAATTAGTTAGCATATAGTGCAACAATGATTTCAGGAATAGATTCCTTAATGCCCCTTACCCATTTAGCCCATCCCCCCTCCCACTTTTTTCTTTTTTTAAATGTTTTATTGTTTATTCTTGACAGAGACAGAGTATGAGTGGGGGAGGGGCAGCGAGAGGGAGACACAGAATCCGAATCAGGCTCCAGGCTCTGAGCTGTCAGCCAAGGGCCTGACGCGGGGCTCGAACTCACAAGCTGTTAGATCATGACCTGAGCCGAAGTCAGATGCTTAACTGACTGAGCCGCCCAGGCACCCTGAAATAAAAATGATTTTCAAAGATACTTTATAAGTCATGCAAGAAAGTTTGATAGCAACACTTTATCTAATATACTGAATTCACCTGATTCACGAATGGCCCCAAAATGGCAAAATTTTGGGTCACTTCAGATTGACTAGCTACAATTACCTCCAAAAAAAAAAAGGAAAACTTATGGCTTCTGTGGATATTCAAAAGAATATGCCATAGGCTTTCAAGATGATTCCAGAACTGGAATCCACCCAATGGAATCGTAACTGAATTAAGTGTACAACTTCCCAAGGTTACCATAGTAGGTCAAAGGGAACAACGCTTCTTTTTTTTTTGTTTTTGTTTTTATATATATATATGAAATTTATTGACAAATTGGTTTCCATACAACACCCAGTGCTCATCCCAAAAGGTGCCCTCCTCAATACCCATCACCCACCCTCCCCTCCCTCCCACCCCCCATCAACCCTCAGTTTGTTCTCAGTTTTTAACAGTCTCTTATGTTTTGGCTCTCTCCCACTCTAACCTCTTTTCTTTTTTTTTTTTTTTCCTTCCCCTCCCCCGTGGGTTCCTGTTAAGTTTCTCAGGATCCACATAAGAGTGAAACCATATGGTATCTGTCTTTCTCTGTATGGCTTATTTCACTTAGCATTACACTCTCCAGTTCCATCCACGTTGCTACAAAAGGCCATATTTCATTTTTTCTCATTGCCACGTAGTATTCCATTGTGTATATATACCACAATTTCTTTATCCATTCATCAGTTGATGGACATTTAGGCTCTTTCCACAATTTGGCTATTGTTGAGAGTGCTGCTATGAACATTGGGGTACAAGTGCCCCTATGCATCCGTACTCCTGTATCCCTTGGGTAAATTCCTAGCAGTGCTATTGCTGGGTCATAGGGTAGGTCAATTTTTAATTTTCTGAGGAACCTCCACACTGTTTTCCAGAGCGGCTGCACCAATTTGCATTCCCACCAACAGTGCAGGAGGGTAGGGAACAACGCTTATTTGGATGCATAACATCCAATGTCTTGACAAAAGATCAAAACACAAAACACTCCAATTCCACCTTGTTCTTGAACTAAAAGGCTTATAAATTCTACTTACAAAATAAAAGTAATAAATAATTAAAATTACTCTTTAATATGGAGAGTACAATAAACGAGTATCAAAGAAATTAAGAAAGAGTCCACATTGCAGAGCACTTGAGAGACTCACATGGGTCTACCATATGGTCCAACTAAACACAGAAGAGCTTTGAAACTGAAAAGTGTCTCTATCTTCCTTCCTCCTGCAAGTCCTAGAAAGAACTCAATGCTAACGACAGGCCTCTTCCTCAAATCTTGTCACATATCTCATGGATGATATTTTATTGTGTACTCGAAAAGGGGCATTACATTCTTTAATGGTCCATGAGAGTTGGAAGGATGCTTCCTCACAGATTTCAAAGCAGCTGCTGTACACAGCTCATCCAATGATACTTTCAACAACTGCTTTTCTCATAGAAGTAAATGGTCAGGTACATTGGGTATAATATCGAATCTCAGAAACCTTTGGGTTTCTGGACACACTATAGCTTTGCTTACTTATCCTTCAGGTCTGAGCTTCAGCATCTTTCTCTGTAATACTCTCCCAAAGGCTCCAAAGTTTAGGTTAACTGTGTTTCCTATACATAAAGTATCCAGTACCTTTATCACTGGATGAGGTATCACGCTGCTTATTCTCTGCCTCCTCCTTTAAGGTAGAGATTGTAGTCTTTGTATCATGGACTCCGCAGCCCCAGCACAAGTAGGTACCCTGCAAATACTTGTTGAATAAATGCATGAATAGTTCTTTATGAAAGTTAAACTCATGCTCATTCCCACGATCTTTTTTCCTTCTTATTTAGATACAAAGAGCATAGCAAGGATTTTAAAAACAGGCATTTAATTCACTTCTTCAGATGGACTTCTCCCACAGATGACTGTGACATTCACATTAATTTCAAGTCAATATCATCTTTTCGGGATATGGCCAGAGGATAACGGGCCACCCTATATTTTTAGTGACAAAAACAAGACATATGCTCAATCGATACTGTATGGTAGCTCCCACGGTGAGTCCACTCTGAGTCAGTAGGGCTTGACAGCCAGCACTAAATCTTTCCATGGGGTTCAGTTTCACTTGGCCTCCCCTAGCCCCAGGAGTTTTTATAACAGTACACATTTTCCACATGTAATTAAGTAATGGAGAGTGAGTTGTTATACATGACATTTAATTTTCAGTAGTGGGGGAAGGTATGACAAGAGCTCCAGGCAAGATCATTAATCTCCTCGGATCCCTGCACTGCCAAATACAGCAATTCATTCTTTCTTGTATTAATATAGCTCTCCTCCTGTACTTAAGTTATAGTGCTTGTGTAGAGGGGATAATGTCAAATAGGAAAACCCACAGAACTGAAATGTGTGGTACATAGTAAGAATTCGAGATTGTAAAATGCATCTGGACTATCCATTGTGGAATAATTTAGTATACCAGAGTCCCTGTGCATCATAGGCACAAGTACATGATTACCAGATTGTCCAAAATCTAATTTGGGGGGAAAAAGGGAGGGAAGAGTGATTACGTAAGTCATGTATACATAGCAGCAGCAACTTGCTAATGTCACTAATGACTCACAGGCCTCTTGTGAATTAAAGGTCAATTAGTATATGAATAAATACAAGTGTTAAAAGAATACGACAAGGACGTGATCACACAAATGTGTATCACTATAGACTAAAGGCCCTAGTTAATTAAAATGTTGCCTGCAGCATATTTTAACAGCTTTCTGTGATTACTGCTAATCATACTCTGAAATCTGTGGCTAGTTCCCATTTTTATCTCAATTGTCAATAAATTTGGGAAAAAGTTGCTGAGGCATACAAGCCAAAAATTTCTCTATAATGGAAACGCACAGAGAATCAATAATTTAAACTAAGGAAGGCAATATTACCAAATAGAAGCACTACCTATAAAGAAATACAATTTATAAGCATCAGTTTTTAAAGTAACATTATATAGCATAAGTTAGGCAGCTTAAAAGTATAATTGCACCTGTTGTGCTGAGGTGCTTTAAGTGCTAACTTCCTGGGGCGCCTGGGTGGCGCAGTCGGTTGAGCGTCCGACTTCAGCCAGGTCAGGATCTTGCGGTCCGTGAGTTCGAGCCCCGCGTCAGGCTCTGGGCTGATGGCTCAGAGCCTGGAGCCTGTTTCCGATTCTGTGTCTCCCTCTCTCTCTGCCCCTCCCCCGCTCATGCTCTGTCTCTCTCTGTCCCAAAAATAAATAAATGTTGAAAAAAAAAAATTAAGTGCTAACTTCCTGAATCGATAGCAAATCAGTATTTAACTGCTTTAAGATTTGGTTCCCAAATAGGCACAACAAGGGTTCTCGTACCAATAGTGTAAAGGAGGTAACCTATAGACAGAGGTTGAAAAATGTGGGGCGCCTGGGTGGCTCAGTCAGTTAAGTGTCCGACTTCCGCTCAGGTCATGATATTGCGGTTTGTGAGTTCGAGCCCCGCGTCGGGCTCTGTGCTGACAGCTCAGAGCCTGGAGCCTGCTTCGGATTCTGTGCCTCCCCCTCTCTCTGCCCCTCCCATGTTCATGCTCTGTCTCTGTCTCTCAGTAATAAATAAATGTTAAAAAAAGAAAAATGTATCTAATTGAGTGATGAACTAGATAATCAGCCTGAAGGAGAGAGGATAGGATGAGCAGCATCTAAAATGCACAGGTTACCATATTTAAATAGGACACCAGTCCACCATTATACCCCCACTGGTGACATATGCAGTGGATGAGCAATAACATATATTGTTTTATTTCTTTAAGTGTTTTATATTCTGACACTGATATTATTCACCTCAGTAAAATCTATTATATTTTATTGACATGGGGATTAATTCACATTAATTAGATTTCTCTTTATACATTCTTTCATTAAATGGTACTCTTCTCCCTGTTAGAATGTCAGGTCATCATTTCAAAGGAGGAGGAGTAGTGCCTGCCTGGCTCAGTTAGTGGAGCATGCAACTCTTAATGCTCTTGATGTCAGGGCCGTGAGTTCAAGTCCCACTAGGCGTCGAGCTACTTAAAAAAATAAAATAAAAAAGGGAGAATAAGGGGAGAAGCAGCAGCAGACACAGGACTAAAAGAGATGTTTTAGGCAGGCTGTGTCCTTGTCTCTTATCCTAACCTTTATCAGAAATGGTTTTATATAGGGGTGCCTGGGTGGCTTAGTTGGTTGGGTGTCCTACTCTTGATTTTGGCTCAGGACATGATCCCAGGGTTGTGGCAACAAGCCCCATGTTGGGCTCCACGTTGAGCATGGAGCCTGCTTAAGAATCTCTCTCCCTCCCTCCCTCCGTTCCTCTCTTCCACTCGTGCACACATTGTCCCCCCCACCAAAAAAAAAGTTTTATATAATGATAGCTATATATATATATATATATATATATATATATAGTTATATAGCTATCTCTTCTAAGTGTTTTATCATTATGATGTTAATTAAAATTCTTAAATTGTGAATATGCTTCACTTGAAATAAATATTCCAGATTCTGGAATGATACAAAATATATATGAAGGAGTGGTTAATCTTTTCCTCCTCTTCCTTTATCCCTAACTTCTTTTTTTCCTCTTACTTCCTCCTCTTTTTCTGCCACCATCATCATCTTCATCACCATAGCAACAAACATTGCTGAGCCCATATTGCCAGGCAATTTATATATGTTAAGACATTAGAAAAATCTATAAGCCAGCTATATTATCTACATACTGCAGATCAGGAAACTGACCAAACTCATATACTTGGGGTATTCTAGAGCTGGGTTTCAAGCCCAGACCAGGTGAATCAGGGATTCCTCTTTTTATCACTTATACTTATCATTCACGCTTGCTTTAGGAAAGAATTCGTCACTTTAGGTAAGACCTCTCTGTTAGATGAATAGTTCCTTCTCTTATGGAAATGGCAGCATTAATTAATAAAATGTTGGCACACAAATTATCAAATACATACCTATTGACTCAAACAAAAGGTTGCCAGCAGTGCATACATCTGTCTTGATTCAATTTAAACTAATTTTCCTTTACAGTCTCAAAGTGGATAGGACAATAGATTATTCAGAATCACGCCTACATCTTTTTTCTCTCTATTCAGAAAGATAGAGACACTTGCCCCAACTTAGATTATTTGGGAAAGTACTGAAGAGAGGGACTTAAGTATGAGAAAGAAATTATTTTGTAAAATAATAAATTGATCTATATGTATCTTTTTTTCTGTTATCTTTAAATTCACAAAATCAGCCAAACTAACTTATATGATTGTTACCTTTGGAGAATAAGTAATCTGGAATTGCTTAGAGGTAGCTGCAAGGAAACTTACTCAATAAAGCTTTTCGAATGTCAACAATGTGCTAGGCACTATAATTTAAGAAAGGTTCATAATTAGATTGCATGTTTTGAATGTACATTGATACTTCCAAATTGCTTAAAATCCCTTCCAGTAAATAAGTATTCCGTGACATCCTCAATCATGCTTACACCATTAATTCACTGAACAAACCATTTCTTTGATTCTGATCTCCTCTGAACAATCAAAATTGAAATCATCACACACTAAATTACCGGGGCTTTATTACTATGATTAAAATTCTCCTCAGCTTTCTCTTCTATCTTCTAAACAATTTCAAATCATGTAACCTTTCTTTTTTGAAAGAGGAGGATTCTATTTCCCAACTACTTAATTGCATTAGATGGTTTCCTTTGGATCCTATTCAATTATCTTTTTGCTCTCTCTAAAGTGGGATGACCCAGAATGGGTGATAAAAGCCCCACAGATGGTGAAGAGGTGATGGCGATGTTAATAACCATAATAGTTGCAGTGGTTGGTCAACATGTGCTGAGCACTAAGTGCAGACACCCGTGAGGGCTGTGTGTGCCTGCTTGTGGCATCCTCGCATGACTCTCCGCAAAGTGGTCAAGCCTACGTGGATGTCTGTCGATGGACACCTTCATCTCTGAGCGGCTGACCTTTCCTCAGGCCTGTTCATGTTTTCAGCCTCTAACTCCAATTTTGTAACCTCTGGCAACAGGAAGGGCAGAGAAACCCAAAAAGGAGACTGGTACCTCACATAAGACTTCAAGGTGAGTGAGCCAGAGGAAGGCTGGCGTAACACACAAAGACAGAAGAGAAGGAGAAAGGATTCGCCCTTCAGAAGCAAGACTAAAACCTGGAAACCCAGAAGTGCCGCTGAGTGGGAGAAAAGGGTACCAATGTATGATCTCTTCAGGAGCAAAACAGCAATAACACCCTGTGAGGCTGAAGTGATGGCATGGGAAGGAATATTTCAGTCACCTACATTAGTGTCCATATCTGGGAATAAAACTACCCCTTAATCCCAGTGGTCCCTAGGAATGCATAGCTCTTACAGACAAATAACTAGTAATAGTAGGAAGAGGAATAATGATCATCAATGTCATAGAATGCCATTTAACACTCTTTCAGTCTTTATGCGAGAAAGTGTTCAACATTTCAGATTTTTGACATGTCACAGTGAATGAGGTAGGTGCTTTATTATTCCCATTTTATAGAGGATACCTGAGGCCCAGAAGGAAAAGAAACAGAAGTGACAGTTAACATACAGGGTTAGCTGCAATCACTGAGTGATAATTCTGATTTATCAGTCATTTGATCCAATAAAGGAATCAAACATTCCATTGCTGATGAGGCAATGGTAAATACCACCAACGAGAATTCCCAGTTCTGACTTACTTATGCCAAAAGGACTCAGTCAGGTAGTATGCAGGATATGGGAAAATGTGGAACCCCAAACACACCACATGACTCTAGACACCAGAGTTCACATCTGCTCCCCTCGGGATTTCTCACCAGCATTTGATATATACATTTTTTAAGTTCAAAAAGAGAGACAGCGAGAGCATGAGTGTGGGTGGGGCAGAGAGAGAGAGAGAGAGAGAGAGAGAGAGAGAGAGCGCGCCCCAGCAGGGTCCATGCTGTCAGCACAGAGCCTGATGTAGGACTCAATCTCATAAAATGTGAGATTATGACCTGAGTCAATATCAAGAGTTGGAGGCTTAACTGAGAGCTACCCAGGCACCCCACACCAGCACTCTTAATATGAAGCTCCTAAAATGTTTCTGGGTTCTGTTTTCCTGCGTATTCTTTGATGAAGACATTAATGAGTCAACAAATGTACCACATGATGGTGAAAGGAGGAAGGGAAGTTAGAAGACTCTATTATATTTATAGAGCGGATAACCAGCTCCAGGAAAGGAAGAAAATTTAAAAACCAAAATACAAATACTAGCCTCAACTACCAGTTCTATCATATGAAATGTAAATAACAAGAAAGCCTCATAATTGAAACAATCCAAATGTTCCTTAAAGTGACAGTTAAAAAAGGACAATCTATTTTTAGGATATGGTGATTTTGTTAGACAAACCAAAGATAAAACATAGTCTTAGAAAATAATAACACCTCCAGAAGAAATCTTAGATTTTTTAAGAGATACTAATTTTAGAAAACCAGATGTATGCGTGTGTGTGTGTATCTTACCTGATGAAAACCAGCTTGACTTTTGATGGGGCAGTCTTAATAATGGCAGATGCATTTTGGTGGCTTCTTCCATACAGGATCTGATTGTTTATCTAATGGGGAAAAAATAAAATGCACTTGTAAAAATGCAATATGTTTGGTTTGTATAAAAATATACATGTATACATTTATACATTTATACAAATATATGTGTATATACTTGGAATTAAACAATGAAGTCCATTCATGTTTAAGTGGATCCATGTAGGGCTCTTTAATGCTAAAAAATCTTAACATTGTTTGTAGTATGGATTAAAATACTAATTCCAAATAGCTATTAAAATCTCTTAAATTCAGTTTTGAATGCAGTTAATAAAGAGCATATAGTCCTTGAACCTTTTGCTAAACTTCAAGAGAGCAGTAGTTGAGCTAAATGTAAAAACTTTATGACAGATATATTTCCTACAGCCTTTCCAGATTTCTAAAAAATGTAGAAAACAGACTAAACTGTGGTATTCACCAGACCTCTGGAGGGCCCATTAAACACGATTCTGTAAATGTGTCAAGGTTATTACATAGCATAAATTTTGTTACTCCAGAGGAGGTAAATATCTATCCCCATTTTAAATCAAATTTTAGATCAATTGCATGGAAACATTTTACTATACACAATCAATGAGCCATCTGCTCTTATCCAAGATATGGTGGAATTTCAACTTGATTGAGTTCGCCTAAATATGCTCTAAAAACATTGACATTCTAAATTTTTTTACTCCAGATTTTTCCAGTGATAAACTATGATGATAGTCATAATCAATCTTTTATTTCATCCAATTGATAATAGCTCACACAGTTTTGGCTTTTCTCCTTTGTCTCTTTAATAACTAGTTAATGATCTATACTGTCCCAATTTAACGGAGGCCTTGAAACTGTCTATTTTAGAGACAGTACAATATACTATATGAGGAATAGAAAATAGGGATTTCAGTTTTTTGTAATTAGCATTGGTCTGTCCTTGAGGCCTCTGAAATTTTGTGTTCGAAGACATACCTGGAAAAGGTTTTTGTCATAGCAGTTATAATGAGAAAGTGTATGGAAATGAACAGAGGAGGGAGCTGTCTGAAATGAAGCTCATCCATCATCTTGAAGTGGTAACGTGGGGATGTACATCAAAGTCTGTTGCAGAGACTAAACTGAAACTACCTTCTCACTATGTCCCTCATTCTATCAGCTTTTATTCTTCACCAAGATAACCTCCCAGAAACCCACTGATCTCCACACTATTTCTCTGTGCCTCAGTTTCCTCTTCTTTAAAAGGAATTTAAGCACTTGCTTCATAAAACTGTTGTGAGAATTACATGAGATAATGCCTTTAAATTTTATTTATAATCATCTTTTTTTAATGTTTACTTATTTATTTTGAGAGAGCACACATGCAAGTGAGAGGGGAGGGGCAGAGAGAGAGAGAGAGAGAGAGGGGGAGAACCCCAAGCAGGCTCTGCGTTATCAGCGCATGAACTGTGAGATCATGACCTGAGCTGAAATCAAGAGCTGGACGCTTAACCGACTTCATTTATAATAATCTTAATACCAAAAATTATTTTGGGGGTGTTCAAAATTACTCATCTTTTCTGTTAAGGTTTTTATCTTTTTTAATAACATGTATTTAAAAATGTGTCCATCCTCTGTATGATACTATAATGATGGACACATACCATTATACATTTGTCCAATCCTACAGAATGTACACCACCAAGAGTGAACCCCAATGTAAACTATGGACTGGGAGATGATGATGTGTCAATGCAGGTACATCAACAATAACACATGTACCACTCTGGAGAGGGATGTCGGTAGTCTAAAAGGGACATATGGGAAATCTCTGTACCTTCCTCTCAATTTTGCTGTTCTAAAAAAATGTATATGTATATATGTGTGTGTATGTGTGTGTGTGTATTGAAGTGCCCACCGTTTAAATTATAGGTTTTCTCCTAATGTTTTCATAGTTTTATTTTTCTTATATTTACATTGTACTACCTAACTCATTATAAGGGGGAAAAATGGTTAAGTCATGTAATGATAGAGTCATGTGAAAAAGAATAATGACATAGGAAATGTCCAACTGTGCTAACCTGGTTACAAAATAGTATGTCTGCCATGATCGCTTTTTTTTGCAAACCGTATTTCTCAATCTCTTCCATTTACAATGAACAACAAATACGGATCTTTTAAATCACAACTCAAAAATGAGATGACATGTGGAATATGCGTGACTCAAAGTCTGGCATTCAGGTAATTATTTGCGAATGTCTTCCCCACCGTGTCTGGCCTCTGCTTTCAGAAAGCAGACCTATCAAATCTTCCCGTCTTTGAATCCTGTGGCACTACATTTAAAAATGTTCTCTTGTCGCGCTTACGCCTCACCTGACACGGTCAAGCCAATCCTTGTCAGGTGATAAGCATCAGTGCAGGCACCTGGCATTTACTGAACTGGGCAAAACTTGTTGAGGGCAGGAACCATGTCCTCCACTTGGTGTTTGCCAGCCTGCCAGGCGTAGCCTGCACACAGCGGTGCTCGGCAAGACATCCAAAATTGCAGAGCCCTGAATGCAAATGGCTCTTTCATTAATCAACTGCTACTATGCTTTCTCTGAGGTGGGCTCCAGTCTTCAAAGGGATTTTTTTTTCTTTTTAAAGTCTTTTTTATTAGCAAAAGCTTGAACATACAGAAAATTGAGCTGTTTCATCTTTATGGAGATGCCTGCTTTTTAGCTGTGATCTTCCACTTTGATAGGATAAAATGTATGGTACTGTTATTCTAAGAGGGAAAAATTACAGCCCAAATGAAGAAAGCAGGTCATTAATTTTAATTTATCTAAGAGTAAATCTACAGTTATGTCTTCATGGTGCTGTTTGTGAATATTCAGAGGCTCTGGCTGTAGAAAGGCGGAACAGCTTGCTTGCTGTGGATGTTTTTTTCCAGTGCCAACAACTGTGCCATTTACTGTTATGGTAGCTGCTCCTGCCAGTGTTTGGAGGCCTCTGGAGAAACTCGGTTCTGCAGTGCAAGACCAGGAACAGAATAAGAAACTCAACACAGAGTGAAACCTGATTTAACAGGATTATGTCAAAAAGGAAAATGCAGATCTCTGGCTTTAAAAATCTAAGACAAAGTCTCTCTTCTGACTTCAGAAATACGTTAGTAGCCTGTGAGTTCTAAGACAGGAAGGGCTCTTTTGTGTTTTCTTGGATCTTATTTAATATACAACAATTTCACTACTTAAATGAAAGGCACATACAGCTTCCAACTGCATAAGCAGTTTTTGTATTTCTTCATCACTAAAGGAAACACACGCCAGAGAAAATTCAATAAGTAATTAGAAAGAATATGATGCATTTTATGCACAATTAACTTTAGACTGTCACTTATTCTATTTCTGAGAAGCTGCTGTTCTCTGAGGGCACTATTCTTTAAACAACAGATGTAGGGCATCTTCTAAGTATAGCACAGGCAAAAAAGAAAGCACTCTATACCTCCTGGAAGTCTTTCAGGTCAATTCTAATTAATAACAGCTATCATTTATCAAGTGCTTAGTCTGTACCAAACATTATCCTAAGCTCTTTAGGCACACTATCTCATTTAAATCTCAGAGCAACTGGGGTATTATGTACTTTCATCAGATGATGATAATCCTAAAGCACACCTAGAGGTCACATCTGTATGGTGCACATAAAAATCAGATGATTTTGAAAGTCATTTTTATAAAGATGTCTGTTAAATAAACTCTGAGTGGGAACAGGAGGATGTGGTGACCTACCATCGTAGGTCCTAGAGCTTTGAGATACAGAAGTCGGAATCAAAGCATCTTACCACAATGTACAGAGGAAATGCCTGAGAGTTGACTGCTAGGCTTTTCAAGTCTGAAATGCAATGTGGAGTCCCCTAAGACTGTACTTCTCTTCGTGCAAGCAAACTGCAACTTGAACAATATTATATACTTACTACCCTTTTTTTCATTGTACAGATACTGTATAGATTGATCACCATTTTAATTTTTTCTGACTCATGCCAAAGGAAGACAACTAAAATATTTCATTTTGGGGCAAATACTGCTCCCATTCTTTTAGAATATGAGTGATCATTCAGATTATCAAGAAGTTAGAAAAAATATTATCATTTCCTATTTACTTCCAGTAAACTGAGGGGGTAGAGAAGTGCCTTTCCCAAAGTTTCTCCTTTTGAAGGTGACTCAATGATACAGAAAAAGAGTAATAAATTATTTAGATATGTCCTTATTTTTGTTATTATTCTTACTGGTGGGAAGAACCGTCCTAAGTTCTGATTTAGTGTTCCCATTACACCTAAATTATCTTTTTATTATCTTAATAGCTGAGATCTATAACTCTTCCACTCAAGAATAACCATATATCCTACTTCTGGGACAGTCCAGTTTATGCATGTTGAGTGACACTCGTAACGATCCTCCACATCTTTTCTGAGCTTCTGTGAGGTGGCCATATTCTGCCACATGGATGAAGGAGCAGGAAAAGCCATCACTTCCTGAGGTCCCCAGGCAACCCAATCTCCAGGTTCTGGGACGGACACCCATACTATTGCAATAAGTTCTCCCCTTTTTGGTTAAATCACCTTGAACTAATTTCTGTTCTTTCCCATCAAAAAAGTCTCCACCAATACAGTATCTGGGGCCCCTATTTCTAAATACTAATTTATACATTCAAGTGATATACCTCTTTTTATCTCCTAGTCTTATGCTCTCTCAGACACATAGTAATTTATCCTGGCATTCAAAAAGAAAAGAAAGTAGACAAAGGAAAAAGGCTTTCTGACCCAAGGAGATTTCTATGCTCTTGAGTTACAATTCTGATTTTCTTATCTGTTTGGCTTCCTCTTCTGAATACTGACAAAAAGGGCTTTCTGAGACCTCCACATGGTAACTTCGATCTCAAGCTCAGGGGGTCCCGGTCCCAGAAAGACACTGATATTTTATCATGGGTAAATTAACTCATCTTTTCCTAAATTCTTAATTTCTAGTTCAATGAGAACAGGGGCAAATGATAGCAGCCCTAGATACTGAAGACAATAGCCTTAAATAAGAAACATCTGTTTTTATAAAACTCAGAAGTCATATTATAACGGGGTTTCAATGGGATTTATATTTCCCTTCATAAATTGGTTTCTGCTACTGCAGTGGAGAAGGAAAAAAAAAAAACCCAGAAAGCACTCTTTTGAGGTAAACTCTCTATATTTTGGTATCAAAGATTGGATATTTAATTGCATTATTTTACAGTTTGTAGAAGAAGTAGAATTAGGGTTAATACAGCAAGATTCAGCAAAAGTAAATGAATGTAAATCCTTTTGTTATACTATGTAAACTTTCACTTAAGAGGTCTTTAATGAGATTTATTTTATTAAAATTAATTATTCAAAAATATCACTCAATTTTCCATAGTTCAACTGAACATGAATATAAATTTATGCTGGAGAGCAACTCAATTAAATCTATTCAAAAAACTTACCAAATTGGAAGTCAAAGTTAATTAACTTAAGCTGGGATTAAAGATATTAATTATAAAAAACTAAAATTTAGTTCAAGCAACAGATTTGCCTGAGGTTTGAATATCATGTTATAATATAATACCCAACAACACCACCTTTGCCCATACTTTTATTGAAGTAGAGGGATTTATTCTGAACAGTTGAAAAATTATTATTAAAAAACTGAGCTAGGAGCTTCTGTGCATCCCAAAGAGGAATTGGGGCCTGGCGTCCCCTCCTTGCCCTGGTCCAGGCCCCGCCCCACCCCACCTTATTTCTCCTGGTTGAGATGGGCTCAGCCAAGAGCTCCCCGGTCATTCTGGCTTGGTTTCCACAGCACAACAAGCTTCTGGCCCGAGTGGCGGACCTGCATTCACCTAGTGCCGTCATCCTGCGCACTCCCATCCAGATGGAGAGTTCTCTACAGCCAACCCTACCAGCAGGAGAGCAGTTGGAGGGTCCTAATGAGGCCCAAGACTCAGATCCCCGCTCTCCTACCCTTGGCATTGCATGGACACCTATGAAGACTGGCAGTGGAGACCCCCAAGCCCACTGGTGAAACAGCTGAATGAAGTCTTTGAGACAGAAGCCTCCAAATCGAATCTTCCCCCAGAGCCTGTTCTGCCCCTAGAGGCAACTTCACCTTCTGAATTGGACTTGCCTCTGGCCACCCCAGTTTGTCCCTTGAGGACCGGATGCCACTCTGGAGCCAGACTGAGCTCCCCTCAAGCAGGTGTCCTCTAAGGAGGAAGCAGGACAGCCCTCACAACCCCCATGGCCTGCCAGGGTTCAGACAAGCCCTTAAGAGAACCCTGAGACTCCCTGATCTTCAGGTCTAAGCACAATAGACAGAAAGGAAATGGCAAGGTACTAGGGAGATCTCCCCTCACCAACCTACAGGATGACAACTCCCCCAGAACTCTGACACCACGACAGGGTAAGCGGCCTCCTCCCCTCAGTGAAAATGCTAGAGCACTAAAGGAAGGGGCCATTCTGAGAACTGGACGACTTCTGGAAACCGGAGGCCGAGTGTGGGAGCAGGGCCAGGACCAGGACAAGGAAAATCAGCACTTTCCAAACTTGGTGGAGAACTAGGCCGTGTGTGGCCCCAGCGCCGGGTTCACCAGGGGCCTGGTGATGTTGTGTCCTCACAGCCCTTCTTTCCCTGGGAGACAGGAAAGGCTCATTGTCTTCAGCTCCCCCTAAACTACCAACTCGAGGACTGAGCACTTTCTTAGCCTTTATTTGTGTCTCGTGTGTTTCTTGTATATTAAAGAAAGTGATTAAAAAAAAAACCAAAACACGGAGCTAGAGTTCAGGTAACTGGAACTCCTGATAATGAAAACTGACTCCTTCTCCCTACTTTACTTTTAAATATACTCTATTGCTTATATTTCATGACACTGGAATCTATAGGTTAACTTTTTCCTTTAATAAACTTTTACTGAGTATAACACACATGTAGGAAAAAACAGTAAGTAATAATTGATGAGACTTTTAGAGGTTAATTTTTAATCTAATAATTTCACTGCTAAAAGTTTATCCTAAAAGATTAAAAATCTGGGAGTCAAAATGTCTATGATGGGCTATACTTTAATAGAGAAAAATATGAAAAAACTATACACTCATCAACAAAAGTTTTATTATATTTTCTATCGTTATGTTGATAAATGGAAAACTGTGTCCATTAAAAGGAGTGAAGAAGGATGGCACAGACCTAGATCCACTGCCATAAGAAGATAAAATTGGGGGCACCTGGGTGGCTCAGTCGGTTAAACATCTGACTCTTGATATCGGCTCAGGTCATGATCCTGCGGTTATGAGATTGAGTCCCGCGTCAGCTCCACAATGAGTGTGGAGTCTGACATTCTCTCTCTCCCTCTCTCTCTCTGCCCCTTCTCTGCTTTTGCTCTCTCTCTCTCTCAAAATAAATAAATATTTTAAAAAAGATAAAATTACTGAGTGAAAAAAGTAAATGACAAAATACGTTATCTATCACATTATTTTCATTATGTAAAAGTTCTGAGTCTAAAAAAAAGCTCCATGAGTATATACTAAATGTCAACAATGATGAGTATCTCTGATTGGTGGGATTTGAGGTGATTTCCAGTTTGTTTCTGTATAGTGATATTTTATTACTACTTTGTAATAATACCATTTAATAAATGCTTACAACACACAAGGCACATGCATATACACACATCTTAAATACATTATTTCACTTAAGTCTCACACAAATCAGTAGAAGGAATACATTATCATCTAATTATACAGATGGAGAAAGTGAAAGTATATTAAGTTTAAGGAATTTAACCAATATAACAGATCTATAGCCAGTAATTATAGCCAAATCTGTTTGAGTCAAAAGCCTGTCTTGTTAACCTAATAACTCATTTTTAATCCTGTGAAATTTTAAATCCAATTAATAGGGCCTCATAAATAGAAACGCCAGACCAAGAATATTCCAATAAAAGTATATTAGATATATGTTATATCCTCCATTTACTCATTTATTTCAACTGTCGTAGTGTAGTGATGAGGATAGAGGAATTTTCATTGCCATCATTACCACAGCTACATGTATTGAGCACCAGCTTTGTTCCAGGTACCAGATCCTCTGAAAATTACTTTATAGGAATTATTTTATTCAGTCAGATATGGTCCCTGCCACTCGAGCAGCTGGTACTCCGGTAAGTTAACAGTCTTGGAAACAAAAACCTGCAATTGGCTTTGGCATAATGAATGTAGGCATAAAGCAAGAAGTGACTGTCTCTTCTTGGAGATGGGTGGGTTGGTTCTTGAGCAGACAGAAACTAGCAGGCACAGGGGGAAGTGAGCAGCAGGAAGAGCACCAGGGCCAGGGAAAGAAAACTGCAGGTCTTAGTTTCTAGGAAACACAGGTACTTTAGTATAGCTTTTGGGGGTAGGGGTGTTATAGAAGTAAACAGATCCTGTTCAAAGACGACCTTGTAGAATACTTTCCCTTTCCAAAAATTTTGGGCACTAGCCTCATGAAGAATGATCCTCACTTTCCAAACCACCATTTCAGGTTTGCACATGGAGAAGGGAAAGAGAGGAGGTACCAAGGCTAGCGAAGGAACAGGGAAAGTGACGGAAACCACATGAAAACAATTTCACTGTAATGAAAAGTATTTCTGAAGAAAACTGTCACAGTAATTTTTTTCTCAAAAAGACAAAATAATACACATCAAGCCCAATAATTTAATACTTTGGGTAAAGGAGCAGGTTTTAAGGACTCCGTTTAATGATGCAGTGCTGAAATGAGGTAGGCAACTTCACTGTAATCTATTTCTTGTGAAGTACAATGTTCCCAAAGGAATACAGCCATTTAAAAGGCTTAGGCATGAGATTTATTTTCTCTCAAACAAATCTAATGAAACTGGAACACCTTCTAAAGGCAAAGTAATAGTAATACGTAGCTCACATCTCCCTAAATTTGATATATTCAGAAAACGGCATGTTCTTTTATTTTTTTAAAGCTTATTTATTTTGAGAAAGAGCGCAAGTCAGGGAGAGGCAGAGAGAATCACAAGCAGGCTCCGCACTGCCAGCACACAGTCCGATGTGGGGCTTGAACCCACGAACTGTGAGATCATGACCTGAGCTGAAGTTGGAAGCTCAACTGACTGAGCCACTCAGGTGTCCCAAAACAGGTTGTTCTTTTGAATCCTAAACCTTGAAAATTCTGAAAAATATTGACTTCAAGGAAGTGAGCAGAGAAATATGTTTATTTGCTGCTCTGATTTTCAGTGTTTCTGTGGAAGTTGCCCCAATTGCTACAGGTTGGTTCACTTGACCAAAATAGGAAGGAATATGTAAATGGAGGCAGAAGTATAATCTCTCTCTTAACAGCTCATTAATATTGCAAAGGAATCGTGTTTCCCTAGGAGGTTGAGGCATTACAACCTACCTGTATTAGTGGTGTTGTTAGTCACAGAAGCAAACAGACTCAGGTGACCACTGACCTAGAATTCCTTCTTCCAAGAATTGGTACACGCTACGAATCAAGACTAGTAATGCTCAGCTTAACGTTTGCTTCTTTCATATGATGATCTACTTAGAGCTCTACTCCAATTCCCTCTGTTTTTAGACTTTTTCTCTTTTGTCTTCAAAATATTTTCCTAGACGTTCCCACAGATGTAGCCACAAACCCAGTGGATCATCAAAGGACTTCATCGAAGTTCCTAATTCCCCTCCTCCCAACTCCAGCTTCTCTTTTAAAAACATTTTTTTTTTTGACACAAATTTTGTCAGTGAACCAGTCCTATAGCCTATAGAGTCAGGATTAGATCATGTGTATTTGATAGCTTTGAAAGCATATTTCACAGACAGTCTGGCACTGTCACACTGCTCTGCATGACAGGTCGGCAAGGCAGATGCTCCGGTATTTCTGTAACAAGGACACTGAGACTCAAACTCAGGGACTTGTATAGGGTTCTAGGTAAGACACCTGCAGAACTAGAATCCAAGCTTGCATGTCCTGATCCCAGAGCCTCTTTCCAGCAGGTCTGAGGCTGGAATGGGTGGCATGCTATGGGACTCCTGCTACTTTGCTAAAGACTCGTCCTAATCACCCATAGCCCAACTACCTTCCTCCCTCTTCAAAATAATTTCCCAGCACCCAGTTCTCATTCTAAAGTGGTGAAGGCAGATAAAAATCCAAGTGTCGACTTTAAAAACTGCCTCACCAGAGTATAGTCCTATTCTTTCGGTCACTTCCTCATGTGTATATGTATGATATATAAGTAAATAATTTTTATTCAATTTAAAAAAACTGCATCTGGGGCACCTGGGTGGCTCAGCTGGTTAAGCGGCCGACTTCAGCTCGGGTCATGACCTCACGGTTCGTGAGTTCGAGCACCGCGTCGGGCTCTGTGCTGACAGCTCAGAGCCTGGAGCCTACTTCAGATTCTATGTCTCCCTCTCTCTGCCCCTCCCCCACTAGCACTCACTCTGTCTCTCTCTCAAAAGTAAATAAACAACAACAAAAAAATCTTTAAAAAAAAAAACCCCTGCATCTGGCAGGTTGGCTATGGTCTGATTACATCTAGTGTTTGCTAGATTTGGCGGGTGGGAAACAACTTCTTTTACAAGCTGTTAGAGGAGCAGAAATTTTGTGTAACACTGAAGAAAGATAATTTGATATTTTCTATGCCACATATTCAAACAATTGCACAAAGACATATACAGCAGTATGTTATAGTATTATTTGTACTGACATCTAAATAATATATATCATAAATGACATATCATTCAGTAAAAAAGGTATGCGAATTATGATCCTGTTTGTGTACATTAATTAACTTTAAAATCTGTTTGCACAATGTATGTGACTGTGCATGAGATCAAGAGGAAAGATGATAAGTTGACAGGGGTTACTTCTAGAGGAGTAGTATTACAAAGGTAAAAGAGGGAAGATTATTACTTTTACCTAAACCATTACAATTTTTTATGATTACATGTTATTTTAAAAACATATAAAAAAGCATAATCTGTAAGTTAGAAAGACAAAAGTAGCAATAAGAAGTAACACCTTTATGACAACTTAGTATGTTAGGGAATCAATTAGAATTAAAATCTATTTGCTAACCTAATACTTTTGAGTCATAGCCAGAAACATAAGTAAGGATGGGAAATAAAATTTAGAGTCAAAATAATTTTAAATTATATTTAAATATTGTGCAAAACTTTGAGCCTTCAGCTCAAAAATCACCTTATTTTCCTGCCCTAATTTTTCCAGTCACAGCCCCTATTCTCTTGGCATTTAAAAGGGACAGTATGGAGACAGAGACTCAAGTTGAAGGGCAGGAAGTACTACGGACCATTTCCCTTTGCTTTTTGTGGATTCCAGGGCACATCTTATGTCCTTCTATGACAGGAGCAAAAATTCACATCTAGACTCCTAATAAGATTTGTTATATACTGACTAGTTAAAAGTACACCTAGGCTCCACCTTTGGAGGTTATCCTCTAAGAGGATGGGGTGAAGGGTTGTTATTTAGGCAAACCTTTCCTATGAGTCTGATACACAAACTTGGTTGAGAGCAACTTATATAGCTAAAGAGATTTGTTTGGTAAACATTTTTGAGAAAGGATTTGCAGTTTCACGTTCCCCAGAATAGAGATCAGAAATTTATTAGGCTAAATTAATATGCTGATGTTTGAGGAGCAAACATTTAGATCACAGATTCAGACAACATTAAGTCTGAAAGATTTGTTTTTAATTTATTGAGAGAGAGAGACAGAGAGAGAGTGCACACGCCTGTACAAGGAAGAGGAGGGACAGAGGGAGAGGGAAGGAGAGAATCCCAAGCAGGCTCCTCACTGATGCAGGGCTTGATTCCATAAACTGTGAGATCATGACCTGAGCTGAAATCAAGAGTTGGATGCTCAACCGAGAGAGCCACTCAGGAGCCCCAAGTTTGAAAGATTTTTAAAGGTATTATTGACCATTCTTCTATCTTACAGTTAAGAGATGGCAACAGAGATTAAAGGATTTATCTGAGAAAAACAGTTAAAAATAGAACTGGTATTACAAGCCATCTCTCTTATAAAAATAGTACTGTTAACAAATAATAGCTAGTATACTTGTTTTTCCATTCTGTCATCTTCACCTTTGAATTTCAAGTCAATTACCTAAAGTTAAGAAGCATTTAAACAATGTATATAAAGAAGAGATATCTGATTTTATTTAGGGCAGTAAGAAAAATAATGTCATGAACTTATGCTAAAACAATTGGGCTAGGTCTTTAAAACATCTATGCAAGTATACTGAATAAAATACATGGGCAAAAGAATGGAATGATGGAAATACTCATCTGTATTGAGGACTTATTTAAGTAGTTCAATATAGCTGGATCAGAACAGTGAAGCAGTGGCAGAAGCTGGAAAGGAAGGTAAAGATATCTCCTGAGGGTGCCTGGGTGGCTCAGTCAGTTAAGTGTCCGACTTCGGCTCAGGTCCATGATCTCACAGTTGTGAGTCCAAGCCCCGGGTCGGGCTCTGTGCTGACGCTTTAGAGCTTGGAGCCTGCTTCGGATTGTCTCCCTCTCTCCCTGCCCCTCCCCTACTCATGTGTTCGCTCAGACGTGGACGGACTCTCTCAAAAATAAATAAACATTATTAAAAAACATAAAAAAGAACATAAAAAAAAAAAGAGACAGGGTGTGCATGGGGGCAGGGGCAGGGCAGGGGCAGAGGACAGAGAGAGACACCGAGTCTGAAGCAGGCTCCAGGTTCCTAGCTGTCAGCACAGAACCTGACGTGGGGCTCGAACTCATGAACCATGAGATCATGACCTGAGCTGAAGTTGAATGCTTAACTGACTGAGCCACCCAGGCATCCCCCACCCCTCCACCACCAAAAACAAAGATATCTCTTGAATGATTTTGAATATTATGATAAAGAGTTTGAACAATGCCATTTAGCCAGTGTCTTTTTGTGTGATAAACTTAAATTTCATTTAAAAACATATATAGATAACCTAAGCAGGTGCCATACAAAGCATTGACAAAATATAATGTCAAATTGTAATTTAAATGGAAAACCCTCTTATCAAATTAGAAATGGAAAGGAATTTCCTTTGCTTATGAAAAACCTACATACAGCTAAGGTCTTATTTAATCATCCGACACCAATGGCTTCCTGAGACTAGGAGCACACAAGAAAGAGAGAACAGAAGGTGAGAGAAGGAAGGAGGATAAAGGTCACAATGATTGAAAAGGAAGAAATAAACTCCCTATACATGGAGAAATGATCAGTTACCTCCAGAGAATGCTAAGGGACTCAACAAAAAACTACTAGAAGTAAAAAGTTAGGTTAGCATGATTATAGGATACAAGGTCAATATACAAATACATGAAAATCAATTGTATTTCTACATGCTAGCAACAAAAAAGAATGAAAGATAAAAATTCCACTTATAAGAGCACTGAATACAAAATACATAGGAATACACTTACCTGAAAATGCAAAAGTTCTACACTGCAAACTATGAAACACTTCAGAAAAATTATAAATGGGAATAATCACATTCATAATTTGGAGGACTCCATATTGTCAAGAAGTTTAGCCTCCCTAAATTAAACTATAGATTCAATACAATCTCAATCAAAAATCCCAGCTGACTTTGTTAAAAAAATTAATAATTTACAAGTTGGTTTTAAGATTCATATGGAAACTCAAAGGAGCTAGAAGAGCCAAACAACTTTCAAAAAATAACAAAATGAGGACTTGGTGCTACCTTAATTCAAGGACTTGCTGTAAAGATATGTTAATCAAGGCAGCGTGATGGCAGATTAATAGAAGAGGACTGAGAGTCCAAAAATAGACACATAGTTATATGGTAATTTCATATTTGACAAAGCGCAAAGGCAGTCAATGGGGGAAAAAAGTCTTTTCGCAAATGGTGCTTGAACGAGTAGGTACTCACACGGAAAAATAACCTCAAATCCTATCTCACACCACACATAAAAATTAATTCAAGATGGATCACAGAACCTAAACATAAAAGCTAAAACCATAAAGTTTTTAGAAGAAAATATAGAAAAATTACTTGCGATTATTGGAGGTAGGCCAAGAATTCTTAGGGCAGTAACTATAAAAGAAAAGAATCTATCTGAAGGGCTGCTAAACAAGAAAAGTGTTCAACATCATCAGTCAACAAGAAATGTAGGGGCGCCTGAGGGGCTCAGCCCATTGAGCGTCAACTCTTGATTTTGGCTTTGGTCATGATCTCACAGTTTGTGAGTTCAAGCCCCACGTCAAACTCCACACTCATGGCGCAGAGCCTGCTAGGGATTCTCTCTCTCTCTCTGTCTGTCTCTCGTCTGTCTGTCTCTGCTCTCTCTACCGCTTATATGTGTACTCTCTCTCAAAATACATAAATGAACTTTAAAAAACGAAAAGTAAATTAAAGCCACACCGACCAGAGGAGCTAGGTTGTAGAACAACCAGAATGCCTCACACACTCGCTGGTGAGAATGTTTAATGGCCCAGTTACTTGACAAAGGTGTGGCGGATTCTTTGAAGTTAAGCACACAACCACTCTGTGTCCCGCTCATTTACCATTAATATTTATCCAAGAAAAAGGAAAACAGTTGTCCTCAGGAAGATCTGTCACACAAATGTTTCTTTCCAGAGTCACTGCTGCAAAAAATCCAAAAGTCCATCTACAGGTAAACTGAGAAATTGTGGTAGTTATACAATGGAATATCATCAGCCACAAAAAGGAACAAACTACTAATATATGCATAGCACAGATGAATCATAGGCGAAGTCAAAGAAGCTGGACACAAAAGAGTGCAACTGTATAATTCCATATTGTGAAGTTCTAGAATAGGAAAAACCCATGAAAGGAAACAAAACCAACATCAATGCAGTGTTTGCCTCCCCGTGATGGAATGAAAGATTCCAGAGGGAAAGTACATGAGAACAATTCTGGGGAGACAAAAATGATACATATTTGGATTATTCAGGGGTATATAATTGTCAAATTAGACAGAGACTATCTGTGCATTTCTTTTTCTGTAAATTTTATCCCTCCCTTTCACTATAAAAATAATTGCATAGGTGTGGACATATGGAGGTACAGGTGATACAGAAATGACAGTGTTAATAATGTGTTGAACCGTGTGATAGCTCTACAGAAAGGCTTTCATTACATAATTCGGCTTACTTTATAGATGCTAAGAGTTTTTTTAAAAGGAGGAAAACCACATATGGGTATACTTTCCAGGTAAGGTTTTCCCAATAGAATACCTTCTGATTTTCAGTACTCAAAGTTCATAGGGCCTGCATATACTCTCAATAAAGTATTTTTCAGTAAATGTTTACATAGGAACTTTTGTATCTACATCCCCAATACAGAGCAAAACATTTTAAATGAGATGCTGTGAGGGAACAGTCCTCCGGGCATATTCCTAATGCAGAATCGCAGACCGGTGTTGGAACCATACTCACTAGCAGCAAGAAGGATGTGCAGTTTGAATGCTGCTGTAGTGAACTGGAAGCCGTGTTATTGTACACAATGCAACTGTGTAGCAATCATACTGTTGGGTGACAGTCCACACTTCATATCCTAACATGACTGTGTTATTACATGCACTTTTTTTTAATTGCGTTTCAGTAACATTTTAGAAAATTGGCGGGAGGAGGAGTTGGGGTTCATGTGTAATGAATGCAATCAACTTTCCTGACTTAAAATAATGAGAAATATGGGGCGCCTGGGTAGCTCAGTTGGTTAAGCATCTGCCTTTGGCTCAGGTCATGATCTCACGGTTCGTGAGTTCCAGCCCTGCATCAGGCTCTGTGCTGGACAGCCCAGCCTGGAGTCTGCTTGGGATTCTGTGTCTCCCTTTCTCTCTGCCCCTCCCCTGTCCCTGTCCCTGTCTCTCTCTCTCTCTCTCTCTCTCTCTGAAAAACAAATAAACACTAAAAGTTTTTTTTTCTAAATAATGAGAAATAGGCTGATGGCTACTCTTTGGAGCAGAACATCTGATTCTCAGGTTGGATTACTGATTTTAGGCCTACTCCTTAAAAACTATAATTAAAACATATACAACCACATTTTTGACAAGTTTAAGCAGCTGTCTGATATCATTAGGAAGTCAAACCCGGAAATAAGAATTTTCATTAACACTTTTCTTTCAGGCTTCATGCCTCAAGACTTCATAGCGACTACAAGAAATTTCCATTGTGCAAATGGAGCAAAATACAGGCATAAGTTATATGCTGAGGTTGATATAAGGAGACCCTTCGCCATAATCTAAGAGTATATCTTTCTAGACTGCATTTCAGTATGGTCATTATGATGGCAATGAATAGGACTGGAAGGAGGTAGAGAAGAAACTGGAAAAAGCAGGGAACAGGGACCTGGAGAATTACCCCAACAAGTCATGTAAGAGCTGAGGGGAAACTGCAGAAAGAAGAGTCTTGAGACATACTGCTAAAGACCAATTATTCATTTCAAATGGCAACTTTCTCCCCAGCATACGTTCCCTTCCCTGTTTTTTATATTCTTTTCACAGTAAATCTAAGTTTCTTTGATTATCCTCACGTTTTTACTTTCTGCTTCCAAGGCACTTTCTCTTTCACAGCACTTTATCTCTGATTTTAAGATAATGCGGTTCACTGTAGAAATCTCACATAAAGCTTTTGTACAGTGATAATGAGGACTGCAATAATAAAAATTAAATGATTGTCATTCCTCTCAAAGATCAGTAAGAACATAGACTTTTAGCCCAAATATTTCAGCAGTATAAAGACAATGAAGTGTGACTAAATAATTAAAACTCTTCCCCCAACAAGCCAGAGACAGAAACTAAAAGGGCAGAGATAAAGTTCTAAGACTTCATGCAAGAAATACAGAGAAAAATGAGGCCACCCAATATGAGCTAGGTCTTACATAATATTTCCTGCAGCCTGAAAATAAAACCTTACCTTTACAATGGTTTTGAGGGGGAAAGCTCTTAAATTATGAAGTTCAGAGAAGCTCTCAAATTGGACAAGAATAACCTCAAAACCAGATTATTTTTCTTCTTTGATTTTTGAGAGATGGCTGTAATTTCACTGACTGCATTCTTCTATTGAATTCAAAGTGGCATTCAATTTTAAGAAGATAAAAAGTAACATGGTATTGCATTGTGAGAGACTATTTCAGATATTTTGAACTGGCACCAGAATAACTGCATTAATCTAATCTACCCAAACTACAAAATGATGAGAAATTTACTTACCACTTTAAGTAGGCTTTTTGCCCAACGTGGGGCTCGAACTCATGACCTTGAGATCAAGAGTCGCACACTCTACTGACTGAGCCAGCCAAGAGTCCCCACTTGTTACTTTTTAGAATCATGATTAATCCACAATGAAATAACGTAAGAACTTTAGAGTCAGAAAAAGTTAGTGTTTGCCTGTTGACTCTACCCCTTCAGATCTCAGTTTCCTTATCTGTAAAATGGGGATTAAAATAACACCTACTTTCATCGGTTTGTTATAAAAGTTAGGATAATGCACATAAAGTATTTAGCACTGACTTGAAAACAGTAAGTATTCGATGTGAACTCAATTCCTAATACCGCTTTCCTACCCCAAATGTTCTCTTAATGAGTACATCTTTTTGTAACTCATATTGGATATCATACAATAGATAACTTGGGAAAGATGACTTAACGAGACACAGACAGCTATTGATTATATGCTGTAATAACCAGGAGGCTGCACTGTGAAGAAAGAAAAAATGTTACACACACAGGAGAGGCCCCTTTATGTGTGAGGTTGACCATATTCTTCTGTTGACTTTCAGAGTTGTGAATTGGGCTCTAGACTATTTTAAGAGCTCCCAAATGGGGTCACTTTAGCTATGCATATGTGGAAGGTTATATTCAGGATTCTGCTAAAAGTATTTATTTTTGTAAAGTTTTAACAACAAGTGCAGTGAGAAATAACAGACATAAAATAAATTACTTGTTTAAAATGTAAAATATGTTTAACACTCATGAAACCACTGACACGATAAAAAATTTGGTCAGTTTATTTTTGCACTTTTAGCTATTATGAACCTATCTCTTAATAAAACTAGGAAAAATATATTGCAATTTTGCTTTCCTTTAGTCTTCTTTCTGGTCCTCAAACTAGTGTTTCTCCAATGGGATATTTTATTACATGAGGTCTCTTAGGGCATAATTATTGCATTAGGAAGCACTCATCAGGGAGTGGCTGGGTGGCTCAGTCAGTTAGGCATCTGACTTCGGCTGAGGTCATGATCTCATCGTTCGTGAGTTCAAGCCCCACGTTGGGTTGTGTTGACAGCTCAGAGCCTGCAGCCTGCTTCAGATTCGGTGTCTCCCTCTCTCTCTGCCCCTCCCCCTCTCACACTCTGTCTCTGTCTCTCTCAAAAATAAATAAACATTTAACAAAATTTAAAAAAAAATAAAAAAAAGAAGCACATGTCATAAAATTACATCCATGTATGGCAATAATCTAAAAGAGCCAATCTAAGGTGACAGAAACTTGACTGAAAATTAGAAAGAATCTTATCTGCAGCTGCACAAAGGCTAGTGATTTGTTTAGTACCCTTCTGCACTTCTAAATCACATTTAAGTCTTCCGAACATTTCAAAAATAATTCACTGGCAACAAGCAGAGGACGAAGAACCAGTGTTGAGACCAGGGAGGTGGTAAGAGCCCTCAGGTAGGAGTTTTGCCACAAAGCAGCTATGAGTACCTGGGCCAGTCACTGAAGTTTTATGGTTTCTGTTCTTTTTTCTCTTACGAAATAAACATAACAAGACAGTAAGATCCGAGTTCACTTGTGGTTCTACGTCTTCATTCCTGGCAAATATGGGAAGTATTGTGCTTTTTATTTCTAGTGGCTCTTAAGTAAACATGTTAGACACGTGAAAAATAACAACATTCAGCTTTGGTTATCCTGCAGGCAAATGTCCCAAAGGGAATGTGCGTGCTCTGTGGCGCAGGGCGTGGGGGCCGATGAGACGCAGCTCTCCAGGCTGGCCCAATCAACTGTGCAGGTCTTGTGCCACCCACCCTGCTGCTTCTGGCTGATTTTCTAACCTGACAAATCCACTCCAATTCCCCATGCAGCATTATCCACTCTCTCTTCCCACACTTGCACTGTAGGGGAGATTATAAATAAATCCTATATTCCATAGGACAGCGCCATGCCCAGGCCTGTGTATTTTCTGGACTAATTGCTCAGGGAAGCCAATGCTCTGGTTGCAAGTCTCATTCCAGTCTACATGGTAATTATATGCTAATGCCTTTGAAATTAATTCAGAGCCCCCACACCAGCATCGTGGTAAAGGGTAAAGAAGCTGAGATTTAATCACATTGTCTTCTGGGGGCTTAACGTAAGATTTCTTTTATACATGACTGGGCCATCGATCGACGAACTTGCGGGCTGCTCCTGCACTGTAACAATGCAGTCCCATAGCAAGAAAACTGCTGGTGAATGGCGTGCCAGAAATCAGTCGCAGACAGGCTCCGGTAAGAAGCAGAGCTTCTGACTTCAAAGAAGGCACAATGCACGTTCGACCAAGCTCTTTTCTCCTCCCTATAAATCAGCCTCATCTTGGGGCCTAAAATAAGTCAGATCACCTATAATAAAGGAAGCTCGCAGCACAAGTAGTGACACAACAATAGCACAAAGCAGTCCTGAGAAAGAACGGGAATAAATGGTGGAGTTGCAAAAACAATCAAGACACAGATGACTTTACCTCATCAGGGAGAGAAGTCACAAAAGAAATGGAGTGTGGGTGGGTAAGCAAATATACAAGATTTGCACTAGCCCAGAGACCTAGTAGTGTAATCTAAAAGCCCACTCTGAATGCCTGCCACACAATGCAGTGTCCTTCTACTATCTATTGCTCTGCAATATCCAAAGAACAGCTATTTTAACATTGGCTTTCGGCTTTTCTGGTATTTATCGTTAAATCAATTTCCTACTCTTGGTTCAAAAGCACATTGGATTTAGGGCACCTGGGTGGCTCAGTCGGTGAACTGTCCGAGTTTGGCGCAGGTCATGATCTCACGGTTTTGTGGGTTTGAACCCAGCATCAGCTCTGTGCTGACAGCTCAGAGCCTGGAGCGTGCTTCGGATTCTGTGTACCCCCTCTCTCTCTGCCCCTACCTTTGCTCGTGCTCTGTCTCTCAAAAATAAATAAATAACAGGTGCCTGGGTGGCTCAGTAGGTTGAGTGTCCGACTTCAGCTCAGGCCATGATCTCATGGTCTGTGGGTTCGAGCCCTGCATCGGGCTCTGTGCTCACAGCTCGGAGCCTGGAGCTGCTTCGGATTCTGCGTGTCCTCTTCTCTGCCCCTCTCCTGCTTGCATTCTGTCTCTCTCTGTCTCTCTCTCTCTCAAAATAAATAAACATTAAAAAAATTTTTTTAAATACATAAATAAAATAAACCATAAAAAAAAGCACATTGGATTTGCTATCATGCACTATACAAATTCCTTGCATATCATAGAGAAATAATAAAAATTTTTCTCAGCTATAAAAAGAAACCAGGGAAATGTTTCCCACACAAATTTTTTTCCCATCATCCCTGACCTACAGCCAAAAGTCACATGAGAAGATGGGTTATAAATGCTTAAGAAACCGGTCTGTGCATGTTTCCATTCTCTTAGTTTTTTAAGATGCTACATGGAGCTATTGAGGAAAATAATGGCTTCCCTTTGGGACATACTTTCAGAGGCAAATGTATTAACATAAACAAAGTAAAAAAAATCCAGACACACAAATCCACATGAAAATATTATTTTATAAATAATATCAGTTGACACGTGTTACTTTGCGCCAGATACTGTGGCAAAAATCTGACCTACCTTTTCTCATTAATTCTCAGAACACCCTCGAAAGTTGATGCTATGCAGTCACTAGACTATAAGCTCTATGAGAACAGGTACCATGGATTTTGTTTACTGATGTAAAATCAGCACTTTGTTCATACACTGCTTCTTGCGTGAGAGATGCATAGCAAGATACTTGCTGAATAAGTAATTTTCATTTGATAAATGACGCAACTGAGGGTTAAAGAAGATAAGTAATTAGCCAAAGATACAGGATGCTAGAATCTATGTTCCAACATATATTTATTGGTCATTTTTTTAGAGAAGAGAATCAGGGAGGATTGGAGGAAGATCAACTCATTGCCATGTTTAATCTTCTTGTTCTTTCCACCTCTGCAAGAAGATAAAGTTGTTGAATAGCAACAAAAGAGCCAAATTCAGAAAGTTCAAGAAAAAAAAGAATAGGTGGGGTCCAATATGGCAAGATGTTAATATCCTTTTTCAGACAAGAGAGCTCTTCTAGTGTTTAGCCTAGAAAACAGAGATCTGAACTTTCTGTCTGCAAGGGAGGAAAATGTGATCTAATGAACAGTCAACTATGTGCAGTGCACTTTGTTAATTAAGCCCCTTCTGAAATGCAACTAATAACTGGAAGAACTGGGAGAAGTGAAAGCAGGTCTTCCAAGTTCAGTGCTGGCTGCCCTATACACAGTAGACTTTCGTGTATGGACTGTAACACATGCTCATTACTTGGCAGGCACCGCTCATTTCTTACCATATCTAATACAGTGTCAGGGAAATAATATACCAGTGCTCCTGTTGGTCTGGATCCCAAGGGCCATTATTCCATCTTGAGTCTTTTTTTTTTTTTTTTTTTTTTAGTTTATTTTTGAGAGAGAGCGCGAGAGCACGAGTGCAGAGGAGGGGCAGAGACAGAGGGAGAGAATCCCAAGTAGGCTCCACGTTGTCAGTGCAGAGCTCGATGTGGGGCTTGAACTCACAAACCAAAGGATCATGACCTGAGCTGAAATCAAGAGTCAGGCGCCCAACCGACTGAGCCACCCAGGCACCCCTCCATCTTGAGTCTTAATAAGATAGAGAGACTAGAACTAGAATCTTTGTGTTCTACATTACTGCCTTTGGAACATTTTCACATACAAGATAGGAAATCCATGTCTACGTATATATAACAGAGGAACTTCAGATCGTGATTCCATAAAGGTTAGAGGATCATAAATCAGGATTCTCATGGATCCAAAACAAATGGGGTTTGGTTGAAGCACCACAGGGCACACTTAGAGCCTGAATCTTGGAGTCCGGTGAGCCTGGGTTCTTACTGAAACCTAGTAACTTAGTTCTGTAATATTAGGCAAATTACTTGCATAGTTTTCTTATCGACAAAATGGGGACAGTGCCAGTACTTACCGGATAGGGCTGTTGGGAATACTGAATACAAATGTGAGGGCACCTACGTACCAGTGATAACTCAGTAAATTAGTTTCTACTTTCACTTTGATTACCACAACCACCAGTGTAGCCTCACTGCTGAAGTCTCTAAGCATCAGCCAAAGGAAATAAATGTGAAGTGATGAATTATATTGCTTATTATGTACTGCCACCTTTGATTTTTTGCTTACTTAATGATTATGCAGGTCATTGCTACTACCCAGTGTGGGTCCCTTTCTTGATGCTGTATTACAAAACAACAAGAAAAGTAATTCCAAAAGTGACTTCTTTGTGGAAACGGCTTTTAGAGGGGGAGTAACTTACTGAGGCTTAGGAAAAAGGCATGATGTTCATGGTCGCACAGTGGTGTCTGACCAGTTTGGGCTGTAAATATCATGAAGCAAGTCAGATTATGGGTGCCTATGAATTCTATTTTGAGTCAAGGTCTGAAGAGGAAATCATAAAATGCAAAATCAGTAACCCTCATTTTCAGTGAGCAGCCTGATACTCGTTGCCTCTGTGATTCAGGTCCTTTAAATGTCCAAGTGTTGGAGCATCTTATCTCAGAGGCTGCAGAGTGCACTGGTTAACAGAGAGCTGAGAAGTCAAACTGCCTGATACTGAATCCCAGCAGCGTTTACTCTGTGACCCCACTAGTAAAAGAGGTTGCTTGTCTGACACCGAGTATATATAAGCTGCTGTTATTATTATATTTTTTATTTTGCAGTGCAACTATCTTTTTATGTCTGTTTTCTTCCTCTAGACTGTGAGCTATCTGACTGAAGGGAATGGATGCATTCATCTTTCTTTCTGTGTCCGGTCCTAAGAGACACTCAAACAATGTTTGCTGAATGAATCAAAGACTCTTAACAAGCAAATGAATATCAAAGTAAGATAAACTCAGAACAGAAACTCTGACTTTAAGGGTGCCTGGGTGGCTCAGGTGGTCAAGTGTCTGACTTGGGCTGCAGTCATGATCTCCTGGTTCGTTGCGTTTGAGCCCTGCATCAGGCTCTGAACTGCCAGTGCAGAGTCTGCTTGGGATTCTCTCTCTCCTGTCTCTCTCTGCCCCTCCCTGACTTGTGTGTGCACGCTCTCTCTCTTGCTCTCTCTCTCTCTCTCAAAATAAATGAACTTAAAAAAAATAAAGAAAAAAAAACCCCTGACTTTAAGTTGAGGAAAACAAGAATAACCTTTTCAGATTACTGATGAAATCATCTAGAGAGTAGTTGGCAAAGAATGAGCTGTCTCCTTAGCCCTTCTTACCTTTATCCTATTCCTAAATAAGGAATCTATATGGCCTTAGCCCACGTCATCAACTTCACAGATATTAGCCAAGCCTTGAAAACCAGTTCACAAAGTTTTGTTGGTTCTAACACCTTCCCAAAAAACTAAATGACAACAACAAAAACAAATGCCATACTTCTAGTTTATTCTAAGGCTAAAGAGAATTCTGATAAATATGAATAATAGTAGATAAATACACAATTTAGTTTTGAACATTTTGGAATATATGTTAAAAACAAATCCTGTTCTTTCAATATGCTTCCATGAGATTTTAACTTAAGGGTCCCTAAATTATTTTCAAGACTAGTTTTTACTCAAGCAGCAAGTAACATTTGCAAGCGACAATATGATTTCTGTTCTTCCTCTGGAAAATGATTTTGAATAGTCAAAGAAAACATAATTTGTAACATTCTTCCCCATCACCTCATTTTCCTGCAGAGTATCCTCTTCACCCCTTCACCTTAGCAAAAGAGAAATTAAAAATCTATGCCCCTCACCTCCAACAGTTCATCTCCGATACGCATTCGCCCGTCCGTGGCAGCAGGTCCTTCCGGGTTAATTCCCACCACAAATATGCTCATGCGTGACCTGTCTTTATTACCAGCAAGGCTGAGTCCAAGTCCATTCTTATCCTTTTCAAGCTCAATAATGTGCAATTCTCCAGGCAGGTCTGCATATCTTTGCCTGATTTTTTCTATTAAAAAAAAAAAAGGGTAAAATAATTTAAATAGAGCACTTGAATCTATATTTTAAAGGCGTCGGCATGTTCCCATCCATACCGTGATTCCTCCACCATGATGGTCTCTTTCTGAGAACGAAGTAGTAGAGGTCATTAATATCTGTATGTATAGGTTCCAGTTAATTATTCCATCTCCATCTAAAAAGGTTAGTTCAGCCATAAAACCTTCTCTGATTGTTCAGGTCACATTGGCCCAGACTTTCTGTGCATTATTTTCTTCCCTAAGACAATGTGGTAGAAACCCTGGCTTCCCTGTCTCCTTCCAAAAAAGAGAGAGGGTGGGCAGGAAACAAAGAACATATACTGATCACCAGCTATATGACAAGAGAGATATCATGCTGAACAAAACAGACAACATTCCTATTCTCATGGACTTGCTATCCAGTAGGAAAGAAAATCAACAATTCTCTTCTTAAAAATTTTTTTAAGTTTTTTTATCTTTGAGAGAGAGAGAGAGGGAGACAGAGAGTGAGTAGGGGAAGGGCAGAGAGAGGGAGACAAAGAAACTGAAGCAGGCCCCAGGCTCTGAGCTGTCAACACAGAGCCCCATGCAGGGCTCGAACCCATGAACTGTGAGATCATGACCTGAGCCGAAGTCGGACACTTAACTGACTGAGCCACCCAGGAGCCTCAACAATTAATTCTAAATAATTACAGTTAAGTATACAAAGGGTATAAATCCTTGCATGTTAAATGAGTAAAAACAAGGGGGAATTAAGGATGTTGATTTAGCGGTCGGATCTCAATTCAGTACAAAAATCAACCACTTACTCAAGGTCCAATAATTAACAGATTATTCTGTGGAATTCTACTTCTTCACCTGTAAAATGGGCATGATAACACCCACTTCATGAATGTTACGGAAATGAAATAAAAATACACATTAAAGGACTTAGTAGCACATGGCTTATAGATACTCTATAATTCTTTCATTCAATCTTCTGTCTTTCCTTGCTCTTTCTACTTTATGGTCTAAATTACCTATTTTAGGATTTGGCTGGTTAGGCTTTGTGTTGATTATGTGCAACAAAGCCACACTAGCAGATCGGGGTGGGGGATGATGCCACTTTAAGTATGTCTTGTACTCCATACAGCACCAGCTCAGGCCAGATGTGTTGCTGCAGCTCAAAGGTTGATACCTACAGTGTGATACAATCATCTTATCAGCTGAATAACCAGTTTGTAGATTGTGACTATCTCAGAACTCTCTCTGCTCAGTCTAATGCTTCTTGACTCAGGTTTGCTATCCTTACAAGGAACCTTACAAATTCAAAGCTGAACTCGAATAATTAGTGCCAAGGGGGAGGAGGAGAAGTGCCTAGCCCATTGTATCACTTTACCAGACCTAACAAACACTGCCTTATGAGAGTAAATTTAAAAATACTTTATATGTAAATTCGCATTAAAAGAATTAACCATATAAATGGCTGCTTATTTTAGAAAAGAGAATAAATCTGCTTGCTTTACAGTGATTTTGAAAAGAATCTTGGGGCACTTGGGCAGCTCAGTTGGTTAAGCGTCCGACTTCGGCTCAGGTCATGATCTCATGGTTCATGAGTTGAGCCCCTGCATGGAGCTCTCTGCTGTTAGCACGGAGCCCCACTTCGGATCCTCAGTACACAGCTCTCTGCCCCTCTCCCACACATTCTCTCTCCCTTTCTCTCCCTCTCTCCTCTCTTTCTCTGAAATGAAAACACTTTAAGAAAAGAATCTTAACTTTTACAAATAAAGCTTATTATTAATAATAAAGAACGCATTTAGCAAAATACAGTAAAATACAAATCTTGCAATGTAACAAAACCACCCTCTATATAGGAAAAAAATATAAAGTCATATTAAGGTTAAAGTAAGTAAGCTCAAAGTGTTTCTGTTGCTCAACTTCCAGGAACAAGATGCTAGGTGACTATTTTAATGAATAGAGATGTGGACACGCATTACCCTCAAGATGCTTACACAGCAAAACGAGGGAAACAAATACAACAAATATTAAACCCCCCCAAAATATTTATTTATTTATTTATTTATTCATTCATTCATTCATTCATTCATTCATTCATTTATTTACTTATATTGTAGAAAAAGAGAGAGCATGAGTGGGGGAGATGGGCAGAGGGAGAGACTCTTAAGCAGGCTCCATGCTCAGTGTGGAGCCCAACACAGGGCTCGATACCAAGACTATGGGATCATGACCTGAGTTGAATGCTCAAATGACTCAGACACCAGGTGTCCCAACAACTACAATTATTTAAATAGAAGTTCCAATCACCACAGGTCCTGGTCCTGAATACTCATTTATTAGTGAATTAGGTCAGTGAATAAATACTCAATTGTTATGAGCAATAGTTGCTTTTAGAGTTTTAAGAACTGACGTGTCTAGAAGACATTTCACGGAAGTAGCAGAATTTGAGAAGCATTTTGAGTAAGGCACAGAATTTGGTTATGAGAAGAGCCTTGTAGGGGGAATAGCAAATTTAGAAGCATACCTGCAGGTGGAGTGAGGAGGAGCATGTGAGAGCCCATTTGGCTGAGAACTGAAAATTCTCTGGGTTAGTGGGTGAGTGATAAGAAACCAGAGTACAAGGTTTACAGAAATTCCAACTGGGGATTCTACAGAGGTGTCCTGAGGTCCCCTGAGGATGGGCCTTGAGAGGACACTCGATGTAAGATCTCTTCTCTCAGATTCAACGGGACCACTGAACACTTTGATCTGCTTTGTTTGTTGGAGTTACAGGGTTAAGAAAGTTAAATGCCACTACAGCTAAGAAAACCAAATAGAACATAAATTTTAACACATCCCTTTCAGAAAATAATAAAGCAGAAAGAGATGATTTAAAAAAGATACTGAAGACTTTAACAACACCATAAGCTCAAAGTAATGGATATAAGAGAGCTCTCCACCTGACAGAAAATACACACATCTGGGGAGGCACACACAGAACAGTTACACAAACAGTGTGCTGGGCCATAAAAGAAACTTCAAAAAGAATCAATATCATATAGGCTGTGTCTTTGAACACAGTGCAATAAAACTATGAAAAACTATAAATTAAAAAAAAAGTATTTTATTTTAGAGAGAGAGCACAAGTCAGGGAGAGGGACGGGGGGAGGGGGTGTGGTGGGGGGGTGGGAGAGGGGGAGGGAGGGGGAGAGAGGGAGAGGGAGAATCTTAAGCAGTCTCCACACTTAGAGCAAAGCCCAACACAGGGCTCAACCCCATGACCCTGGGATCATGACCTGAACCAAAATTAAGAGTCAGATGCTCGACCAAGTGAGCCACCCCAGCGTCTTGAAAAACTGCAAATCAACAATAAAAAATAAACTTTAAAACTCCATGGTATTTAGAAATACATTAATGTTTATTAAAAGCCCAAGATTTAAAAGGGAAATAATTACAGAAATGAGGGAATAAAGTACTCAAAAATGAATACAAATTATAATTCTAGGTATCAAACTTGAGGGACACAGCTCAAGCAGCACTTAGAAGGTTATTTACAATTTTGAATAATTTTTCAGAAAATAAGAACAGTATACCCAAGAGGTTAGAAAAAGAGCTACCTATCAAATGCAAAGAAATAAGAGAAAATAATAAAGGGCATGTGTTAATGAAAATAGAACGAGCACCACCAATCAAAAACAAATAATCCACAGAACAAAAACACTATAATAAAGATCAGTGAAACCCAGTTCTTTGAAAACATTAAGAAGACAGACACTGTAAAAACTGATCAGGAAAAAAATTGAAGACAGACAGAAATTCTTGCAATAGAAAGGGTTGAAATCACTACAGATAGATTAATAAAATTATTATGGGGGTGCCTGGGTGGCTCAGTAGGTTGAGCGTCCAACTTCAGCTCAGGTCATGATCTCATGGTTTGTGAGTTTGAGCCCCGCAATGGGCTCTGTGCTGACAGCTCAGAGCCTGGAGCCTGCTTCAGATTCTGTGGCTCCCTCTCTCTCTCTGCCCCTCCTTTGCTTGTACTCTGTCTTTCTCCCAAAAATAAATAAAAACATTAAAAAAAAAAAGATTATGAATAGTGTATTGATATGAAACGCTGGCACACTTTAAAATCTAGAAGACAGATACATGTCTCAAAATTTGAAATGCCATATTTAGTGTAAGAATAAATGTAAAACTGCCATAGACTAGTAATTATTAAAGAAACTGAAATGGTAGTCAAGAGTATTCTCTTTGAAAAAATAACAAAATCCTCCACGGTTCTAGGTATTTTTACATCTGAATTCTACCAGATTTCAAGTTTTAATGAATTTTATCTATGTAAATTGTTCCAGAACATAGGATGGGCAGGGAGTTATCCACTTCATATTTTGAGGCAGGTATAATCCTGATTCTCATCCCAAAAATAGAGACAAATCGAGAAAAGGAAAGTACAGTCTTATTTAACTTAAGGTCATAAGATGTTAAATATTAAAAAAAAATAATTTGAGGGGCTCCTGGGTGGCTCAGTCAGTTGAGCGTCTGATTTCAACTCAGGTCATGATCTCATAGTTTGTGAGTGAGCCCTGCGTCGGGTTCTGTGCTGACAGCTCAGGGCCTGGAGCCTGCTTTGGGTTCTGTGTCCCCCTCTCTCTCTGCCCCTTCTCCCCGGCTCACATTCTGTTTGTCTCTCTCTCAAAAATAAACAAACATTAAAAAAATAATAGTAAGTTGAGAGTATATTGAAAATATTTAGTTTAACCTCTACGATATAGCCAGTATTTGACTATTTTCTGACCTAAGAAACAGCAATTTCATATGATTCAACCTAACACTATATTATGAATAAGGGCGCATTCCAGGCATGTAAGAATAGGTAAACATCAGGAATTTTTTCAAGGAAATTATCACACTGATAAATTAAAGCAGAAAAGCTGAGAAACTATGTTAATAGATGGCAAAAAGCATTTGAGAAGGTACAATATCCATTTAAGATTTTTTTTTTTTTTAAACACAAACTGTTGGCAAACTAGAATAGAAGGTACATTCTGGACTTAAGCTGAAAAATAGAAAATATAACAGGAAAAAGTATTTGTAGTATTTAAGATCAACAGGGAGTGGGGCGCCTGGGTGGCTCAGTTGGTTAAGTGGCCGACTTTGGCTCGGGTCATGATTTCGCGGTCTGCGAGTTCGTGGCTAGCCCGAGTCGGGCTCTGTGCTGACAGCTCAGAACCTGGAGCCTGTTTCAGATTCTGTGTCTCCCTCTCTCTGACCCTCCCCCGTTCGTGCTCTGTCTCTCTCTGTCTCAAAAATAAATAAACGTTAAAAAAATTTTTTTTAAATCAACAGGGAGTTAATATACAGAAAGGCAGAAAAAGATAGTAACCTCAATAGAAATCGGGTCCAAAAACAAAACTTAAAATGCTCACAAAATGTAAAGACATGCTCAAGTTCATCAGTAATTATGGAAATGCAAATTAGAGTGAGATACCAGTTTTTGCTATTAGACTGGCAAGTATCTGAAAGCTGCATCATTAAGCCTTAGTGGAGATATGGGAATCCTCATGTGCTGCAGTTGGGACTGTCGAATGGTGCAGCCTTCTGGAGAGCAGTCTGACACACTACTTAATCAGATTAAGCATACATATGCTCTACAAACCAGCAATTCCACTCTTGGGTATGTATATCCTAGTGAATTCTTATACAGGTCTTAAGAGGGTGTTCTTTGAGAGAGTAGTGGGGTTGGAGGTAGTAGCTGGAGATAGTAGGGGGGCTGGAGGTGTACGTCACTGGGAGAGAGGATGGATGAAATGTGGTAGATGGACATCACAGTGTATCATCAGCAGGTAGAAGCAATTAATTGGAAGTAGTGACAGAGAGATTTTCAAAGAGTGCTGAATGAAAAGGGAAGAAAACAATAGGCCAATACCATCTATGTAACACCATTTATGTAGTTTAAGATTACTTCAGAAAAAAACCACAATACAGGTTTTGGAAGTGCATACATGAAGATGCGCATATTTAACACATTAGAATGGTTATTTATGGTGGGTGGAAAAAAACAGGAATACAAGGGAGAAAAGAAAACCAGTCAGGGACCCCCAGCAGACCAATGATGGTAACATGCTATGAAGATTATATATTTAATGCAATTCTCTGGCCCTGGGCAATAAAAAAAGAAACATGCTCAGAAAAGCCTCAGTGTTGCATTAATATGAAAAGACCTCCAGGTTCAAAACTTGTCTGACTTGTTCAACCTTCAGAGAAAAAAATTAACCTTCATGGCCATTAACTATATGTTCAAGTACTTAGACACGGGAATGATTAATGATAAGAGGGACCCTCCATTGCTAAAATATGGTTCCATCACAGCTGGTGAACAACTCAAATTAACTGCTACAAATGGTGCATCTCTATCAACACATTCTTGTGGCAGAATAGGAAGAACAGGGGCTAAGGGGTCAGAATTTAGTCAATCCTAGCAGAGGCACTTAACATCCCTGGTTCTACCAATTACTGAACCTTCATGAACAGCAGATTTCTTATTTGTAAAGTGGGGTTGTCACCTTGAAAATGGATGTTAGCATAAAACGCCTGGGGATACAGGGTCCAAATACTGCCAGGAGAAAATACAACCAGGACTTTATACCATGATTTAGCTATGTTGAGGTTTTAAGTTGGTCTTAAGTGGGTGACAAAGCTACTTTTCTTTACATTTGTCTATCTTGAGGAAAACAGAGATTTGTGACAGGAAGCAATCCCCCCTCCCCGACGACACAAAGGAAGTGGTCACACAGAACTCAATGGGAATCACTAGAAGGGGTTAGCATCCCTCTCCCTCAGCTTCTTTTCCCTGAGTTACTCCTATTGAGGAGCTGTCAGGACAACTTCTGCAGGTGCAGAGGAGTAACACCACTGGATCAGGTGTTAGTCCCATGCTACGTAGGCCACTGAGGTGGCTTTCCAATGGTGTGCTAGGTGCGCCTGGGTGGCTCAGTCGGTTAAGTGTAGGACTCCTGATTTTGGCTCAGGTCATTATCTCATGGTTCATAAGGTTGAGCCCTGCGTCAGGCTCTGTGCTGTCATCAGAGCCCGACTCTCAAAATAAATAAACTAAAAAAAAAAAAAAAAAAAGAATTAGTTCAGATTTGTCCCTCAGTTAAAGAAACTATAATCTTCATGATTCCTCCTTATATGAAAGAAACATCTCATAGGTTACCATGTCAATGAATCCTTCCCACGCTTTTGTAAACACCTCCATTTGCACATGAGTGGACTGACAGAGAGGTAAAGCCATTTAGTCCGTGTTTGGGCCAGGTCTGCTGAGTCAAGTGCTGTGCTGTCTTTATCACACCAACTCACAGCTATCTCTTAGGCTGACAGAATTTTCTTTTAATGTTTATTTGTTTGAGAGAGAGAGAGAGAGAGAGAGAGAGAGGGAGAGAGAGAGAGAGAGAGAGAGAGAGAGAGAGAATGAGAATGAATGAGAGGGGGAGGGGCAGAAAGAGGGAGAGAGAATCCCAAGCTGGCTCCAAGCTGTCAGCACAAAGTCTGACCCAGGGCTCAATCCCACAAACTGCGAGATCATGACCTGAGCTGAAACCAAGAGTTGGATATTTAACCGACTGAGCCATCCAGGAGCCCCTAGACTGGCAGAATTTTGAGTAATAAGAAGATCCCCTTGTAAGAGCTCAAATAATGGTTCCCAGGCCTAGACTCCTTATATTTGCTAGGCTGTCTACCTAAAAATCACCATTAGAGTCTATAAAACAGAATCATGACTGGGCTCCCCCAGGCAAGATTCTGAACCAATGAGTTGAAGTTTAGTAATGGAATAAATTCTCTTTGTTACAAGGTCCTTAGATGATTCTCATGGGCAGCTAAGGTCTGTGAATAACATGATTTATCTCCCATGCAGTACAAATTTTTTTCCTATAGTTATCATGACAGTCAGTCATAAAGTTCACAGATATCAAAATTTCAGGCAACCTTGAGTACATCCTTCACAAGACTAATCTAACATGAAGAATACCTCTGGCTCCACAATCACGCCTCAGGATTAAATAAGAAATGCTTTGACTATACAGGTTTCTTTAGAATCTCAATCTCAGCCTTTCTGCTTCTATCTCCCCCACCCCCTCCCAGGTTGTCTGCCTCCCTCCCTCCCTCCTCTCCTACCTCAGATGTTTTCTGCCACTTCCATTATTAATTGTTTCTAATCTATAGCTGTAATAAAAGGTGAGCTAGAATTTCAAAAGGGGAGAAGGAAACAAAGTTAGCCTTTGCGGGAAAAGCAGATCCGAACCCTTTCAGTGTCTCTGAAAAATCAAGACACTGCATGCCAGCTGGTTTATTCAGAATCTGAGAAATTGTAGTCGAGCTCCTCTGGCTGATTCTGCACAAACCGTTCTGCAGTGTCAGGCATGTGGCTCCACCGCAGGGGAAACCCACACCGCCTGGCATTTGCTTTGGGGGCTGCTGGGAGTCGTTTCCAGGGTAACCAGTGACTGAAGAAGGGGATAAGTAGGAAGAAAATGTATAGACAGTGGTTTTCTGAAATCTTTTATCAATTTCGAGAAATGCAATTAAAGATGTGGGGTAAAGCATTTTATTTTCTTTGCACCCAATGGGGTTCTCCCCTAAACTTAAGAAAAAAGAACCCACACTTTGTTTCCTGTATACAAGCACCACCCCCCCTTGATTATGTAAGTACCAGCTTTCAGCACCAAAATATTAGAAGTGTTTCTAATGATCCAGGATCTTACTGTACCCATTACCTGTATTTTCTGGAACTATTTGTGATAAATAGCCAATCTTTATACTGACTTTCATTGATTTTCACAATATGTTAGTCAAGTGGCAGTAGTTTCTATCCCAAAAAACCTAGATGCCCTTCCGTTTCTAAATACAGATCACATTCGGATACAAGGAACATACTTCTTTGGCAGCAGGCTTTACTTAAGTAACCCTTAATGAATATCAGCCTAGAATAACTGGAGAGAGAACAGTCTCTTCTACTCAGCCGAAGAGTCACGCTTGTTTTAAACATGGATTTTCTAGCCCTATGACAGTGTTATCTGAAGAAAGGAATCCCAAGTTGCTCATAATTCTGTATCAAAGCATCAGTGCCTTTTCCTTGTCCAAGAAAGCCAATAAGATTTCTCCAAGGTGGTCTCAGGGTATTTTCCTATCATCCTAGGATATCAGGTGTTGCTAAGTAACAGAGCCTTTCTCCCAAGAAACAAACTTAATTCAAGTCACTGTCCAGTATTTTAATAGAAAATGTTCAATACACCAGAATAATGACCTGATACAGTTTCAGAAGCATTTAGCTACCTGGTCTGTTTCTAAATAACAAAGGATAATGCAGAGAAAATACTTAAATACATTTTCTTATATATTAAATACAAGGATCCCACTTTTAGATAAGCAGGTAATAATGAACTTAATTTTCTTATGCAGTAACCAACTTTTAATTCAGATTTGAGAAGTAAAAACATATGAAAAGAAAATCATAACTAACGATAAAAAACAGCATATGCACTTCAGCAAAAAGGAGCAAATCTCAAGTGAAAGTCTAGACCAAAGAGAGGAAATAATGAAAATAAGTCAATGTAAAGAAACTATACTTGACATAACAACTAGTAAATTCCTCTCTTAAATGTTGTAGATGTTCTTGCCAGTATATAAATTTGATAAGATCCTATGGACCTATAAGTAGAAATTAGTAACTGAAGCACACAAATATGAGTATAATAATAATAGTTGGATATTGTTTACTTCATTCTGTTGAGCTCACTTAATCTTTATGAAAACTCTATGAGATAGGTATTCTCTCCAACTTTACAGATGAGAAAACTAAGGCACAGACAGGTCAGGGAGTGCACAGTAATACAGTTACTGAAGGGTAAAATGGGGATTTGAAATCAGTGACTCTGACTCCAGAGTCCATGATCTCAGGTGAAAGTCAGGACCAGAATTAAACAAAAAGACTTACTTAAAGAATTCAGAAGCAAACAGAGAAATCAAATAATTTCATTCCTTTTAGTCACAAAAATTCAAAAAGCATAAGATATTAAGAATGGAAAAGAAAATCAACCACAAATCTAAAGTGACAAAATTCAGGCAGTCAATTAGAACAAGAATCATTAGGACTACTTCCTCAAGAGTAGGAAGGAAAAACAAAACAAAACAAAACTTCAACTCATAATGAAAATCTAAAATTTTCCCTTAGATGAATCAAAATCCAATCAAGTCCATATGCAACGAGCAAACTTTAAACAAAATACACTGAACTTTCACTGTTAGACACTATGCTGATTCCTTGGTATATTCGGTATTATGAAATATAATCTTTAACAAGTCCATTTACAGCAGAATGGATAAATAAATTGCAGCATATTCAAACAACGGAACTTTATTCAACAATGAAAACAAGTACTACTACATGCAACATGTTTGGTTGGATATTAGAGGCATACTGTTGGGGGGAAACAAACCAACACAGAAAAGTGTATGCACCTGATTCCATTTCTATCAAGTTCAAAAACATACAAAGCTAATCTATGGTTTTAGAAGTCAAGACAGTGTTGACATTTGGGGAAAAGGGAAGATACAGTGAATCAGAGAAACACAAAGTAACTTCTGGGTGGTAGTAATTTTCTATTTTTGTGACCTGGATTGTGGGTGAAAATTCAAACTGTGGTACAGTTTTCTGTTTATTTTCCAGTAAATTTACTTTTTTAGAAAAAGCCTTATCAAAATAATTGGAGGACCTTATTTGAATTCTGATTTGAACAAACCAACTATAAAAATCCATTTTGATACAATAAAAAAATTTGACTGTGGGTTATGTATTGGATAAAACCAAAAAATTATTATTAGGTACATTAATGGTATTATAGCTGCTTTTCTAGAGATGCATATGTAAGGATGAAATTACATGATGTCTGGGAAATGGCTTTAAACTACTTCAGTAAAGAAAAATAAGGGAGAAGTGAAACTGATACAGTAAAACCTTGTTAATTATTGAATCTGGGGGAATGTATAGGAAATCATAGGCTTTTCTATTTATGTTTGCAAATGCTTGAAAATTTTCACAACTAAAAGAAACCTTAAGTGACTCAACTCTCTAGAGAACTAAGGGTTGAAGGAAGGTGGGTGGGAAGATGGGATAAATGAGTGATGGGCATTAAGGAGGGCACTTGTTGTGATGTGCATTAGGTATTATATGCAAATGATGAATCACTAAATTCTACTCCTGAAACCAATATTACACTATTTGTTAGCTAACTAGAATTTAAATAAAAACTTGAAACATAAAAATAATAATAAAAGCCCTCCTAACCATCCTATAAGGTATAATCATCCCATCGTTACAGATGATGAAACTGAGGCTCACTGAGGTTATGAAACTCGCCCAAACTTGCATTTAGTAATTGGTGGACCTGGGGTTCAGATTCGGGTCGGCCTCACTCCCAATCCCATGTGCTTACCTATCACAAAAGGAAAATAAAGATGTGTGCTGTGTTCACGTCTGAGAGAGTGGCAGAAGGGAAGTCTAAAACCTGTCTTAGTCCTTTTAGAATTTACGATTTGGTGGGAGACACGGAACACATATCAGCAATCCCCAGAGCCCAGCCTTTGGAGGTTTTAGTTTGGGAGCACACACAGGGTGACTTGAGGAGGGGAGCTGAGGAAATAGGAAGATCAAGAGGAAGACCATACAAATAGAATGATGGAAAAAAATAGAGGTAAAGCTGGCATGTGGTGGTAGTAAAGTGATACACAAAACCAATAAGGCTTGTGAACTCTTTGGCTGTCTGAGGTAAAGGAAGGGGGAGAGGAAGCGGAACAGGAAGGGGAACAAGGAAACTGATCCTTAGAGACCAGGAGTTGAGTGAAGCATGAGGAGGAGACAATTTAGTTTGAATGGGCTGGTTTTGGGTATCAATAACAGAGCTGCTGAATTGAGCCTGGAGCTCCAGGATGAAGGGGAGGTAAGCCCAGAACTCCTCCTGGTAAAACAAAGCCAGGTGAAACACTTTACACAGTGTCTGAAAATGAATTTGCACCCAGCTGCGTGAGTGCTCAGGGGAGAGGGGTAGGGAGCCTGATCATGTCATTACTATCCACCCAAGAGGAAATACATACAAACTGGGTTTAGTGGGTACAGCTCAGTGGTAGAGCATTTGACTGCAAACTGGGTTTAGATATCAGCTGAAATAGAAAATGGAACTCAAAGAGTCAAAGAAAGGAGTTAACAGCTGACTCCATCTATTCATTAAGAAAAACATCAAATGCTTGCTCTGGGCCAGGCACTGTGTTACTCACTAAGGATCTAAGAAGGGTGAATTAAAAGATAAAGGAATAAAGGTTGAATTAGGTTCTATCAAAAGCATAAGAAATCCCAATTAAGATTGGGATCTTCCAGTCACATAACAACAAAGATTCAACTTCTGTAACCAGTACCTAAATGGTTAAGAATCACATTTAGTTTGGAGAAGGAAACCAGTCCAGAGCATCCACAACCAAGGATACCAAGGATCACTGAAGTTAATCACAAACCAATGCCAAAACCAGGAACAGAATCCACAAGTCCTCACTGATTAGTTTCACTATCCTAAGGCTCAGATAATTGGGGCAATTACACCCAGTCCAAAGTGAGGTTAGAGGTGTGCTACTTACACGTCTCACTTTCCTAAACCTTACCCCCATTCCTTTTTTATGTCGTGCCGTAAGAAGACTGATCGCTCTGCCAAATCCCTCTGATGACAAGGGATGTGGGGTCAGGCAATCATTCAGTGGGGACGTGCAATCAGCAAATAATCTATCTACAAAGTAGAAGTTCCTTGACCACCTTTAGGTGTACAATAAGAAATGAAATTAGTTTAGTACACAGAAAGTTTATCCATCCTAATTAGGGAAGATCATATTTGCACCTATGCTCAAACACAAAGGCTCACGTAATCAGTCTTGATGGATATATCCACTGAGGCTTTCTGTAACGGCACCATCACACCTACACCAGTGTTTCCCCAAATGTGGCCCACAGATCATCTAAGTAGTTCTATACAAAACACACTTGGGGCACCTAAGTGGCTCAGTTGGTTAAGCGTCTGACTCTTGATTTCGGCTCAGGTCATGCTCTCAGGGTTCATGAGATCGAGCCCCGTGTTGGGCTCTGCGCTGACAGTGCAAAGCCTGCTTGGGATTCTCTCTCCCTCTTTCTCTGCCCCTCCCCTGCTTGTGCTCTTTCTCTCTCTCGAAAATAAATACACGTTAAAAAAACAACAACAACAACACATTTGTCTGGGCTCCATGTCATATCTACAAAATCTAAATCTTAGGATGCAGACAGGGGGTCACCACTTTTTTTTTTTTAAAGATCTCTATGTAATTGTTATACACATTAAAAAATACTGTCCAAAAACCTAAGATAAATTCCTCTCCAAGCTCAAAACGCTTTTGTGGCCCTTAGAGAGGACTGAAAACAAGGTATAAAAAAGGATTTGATTATTAGTGACTTCAGATTTTTACTAAGTCTTGAGAGAGACCAAAAACATGTTGATTTTGAAGACAGCACCGAGAAAAGCCAAATGCAACTTTAAAACCACTCTTAACAATCCGTTGTTGTACATTTTAAATATCAGGAGAACACAGAATATGGTTCTTTAATCACTATAAAAGCACTGAGTCGCAAGCTCATTATGGTTATAGTGTGGTAGAACTGTGTTGCAGTTGTGATTTTGCTCCCTGGTCATTACCCAGTCATGCAGTAATGCTCAACAAAGGCCCCACACTGGCAACAGATCAGGAAATCAGCAGAGGCACTGACAGCATTAAGGTGTTTAATTATATTTTCTGGAGGGGGAAAAAAGTGGCAGTTTGCAATAATTAAAGGGAAACGTAGAATGTAGAAAAAGGAATATAACACGGTATTTTCCAAGTTCACCTGGTCCCCTTAGTGACTGATTCTTTGGAAGCAAACCTCCCTCTGCATTCCTGCTTAGGAAACCATCTGGCTTTGTTCACCCAGGGCCATGTGCATACGTTATTGGTTCCAATAACCATCAGAGCAAGGTTTAGGGAAGAAGTAGAATTCTAGCTGAGATCTGACAGTGTTTTGTGTAGTCATCTTTAGGTGTTTATTTGTTATGTTTCCCCGCTATTATGAGAGAAGAAACTGCCTCTTTTGCATAGGTAGAGCTCTTGGCCCAAAGCAGGCATAGCATAAATATATGAATAAATTACGGAAACAAAAGTTTACAAATCCTTTGTTATCTGAATTGGTATCAATAAACAGGTTAACTTAATCAAAATTTCTAATTAATACAGTTATATCTTCCCTAAGAATTAAATTATAATAAAGGACTCTAAACTGAGAAGAACATCTTCTCGGAGTAATTAAGATGTTTCATCTTCATTAGAAACACAATCTTTCAGGTATGTTAAACCAGACTCAGAAAAAATAGTGCGAGAAGTTTAGAGTCAAGAAAGAGCTTCAAAAGGCACATCCTTAAGTCAGAAAGTACTACTGTTCCAATTCCATCAATGCTGCATTTTAACTGTTTGACCTCCTGCAAGTTCCTTAGCCTCACATTCCCAAATTTAAAATAAGATAACCTTTCCTATCCTAGGAATTTGAGAAGACAGCACTAAAGAATACACTAAAATGTTTAGCTTAATGCCTAGCATAGAGAAGCTTTCCAGACAAAACTTTCCCTCCTTTTCTCTTGCAGTTGGAGAGCTCCTTAAAGTACCACATAAACCAGCCTTAATTACATTGCACTGCTTTTTAAAATTATCATTTTTATTTAAAAAATGAGGAAACAGGCTACGAGGATTTGGGTACCATGCATGAGGTTGCATGGTACATTTGATTTTTAAATAGGACAAGAAAATATCCCATGAGACTTTTTCAACAGTTTTATAAGAAAGAAGAACACTAATTCTATAATTTGCCATAATATGATTAAACATAATTAATTTTGGTCAAATAATATTAAACAATAACAAAACTTGTTTAACAGTTTCATCCCAGAGCATGTGAGATTCCGTGATGTTATAAACAGAGCTTAGGCAAAGAAACCAGTCACGGGACAGATCTCCTTTACTGCTGCAATAGGCTGATGGCATATTCACATATGTTTCCAAGTCCAATGGGAAGCTAGTTGGTACAGTGGAGAGAACTGGTTACGATCCTGGACTCTACTTTCTAGCCATTAAATCTTGGGCAAATCATTTGCCTTAGTCCAGTCTCTGAATGGTCATGGGTTAAATGAAAATAATCTTGCCTGCCTTAAGCATCTTACAGGATTTTTAAAATGATTAGAAGTACTTGTGAAATTATGTTAAAAACAGTCATGCTCTAAAAGAATGTAAATCAGCTGGCAATCGTCTTAAATAGTTTTTGGTTTTGAAGTTTTTTTTTTAAATAAAGATTTACTGAGAGTAAGGGAACACCATCCTGATTAAATTTCTACTTCAAATGACAACTAAATCAGGTGAGTGAAAAATCTCGGAGATAACTCGTAGTCCTGCAATTTGAACACTGAATGCTTGGATGGTGGTATCTTCTGAACAGTTCAAAATTTTCTTGGCTAAAAGTTAATTCCTTGGGCTAAGGAGAGATGAGTAGGTGGAACACAGAGTTTTTAGGGCAGGGAAACTATTCTGTATGATACTATATATGGATACATATGATTATACATTTGTCAAAACCCATAGAATGTAAAACACCAAGAGTGAACCCTAGTGTAAATGATGGGTTTTGAGTGATAATAATGTGTTAGTGAAGGCTCATCAATTATAACAAATGTTGTACAGGATCCTGGTACAGGATGTTGATATTGGGGGAAACCGTGGGGTGGGGGTCAGAATTGGGGAGAGGAGTACTGGCAGGAGATCTATGGAAACTCTATATACTTTCTGCTCAATTTTGCTGTGAACCTAAAACTATTCCAAAAAATCAAGTCTAAAAAATAAATAAGTAAATGAAAATTATGTTATAAAAAAACTATAAACTTCCTAGAAGAAAACACAGGGGAAAAGCTTCATGACTTCAGATTCAGCCATGATTTCTTGGATATGACACCAAAGGCAACAAAAGCAAAAATAGACCAAGGAGACTACATTAAACTTAAAAACTTTTTTTCATCAGAAAGACACAATCAATGGAATGAAAAGGCAACCTATGGGATGGTAAAAAATATTTGCGAATCATATATATGATAAGGAGTTAACATCCAGAATATGCAAAGAAATCCTACAACTCTACAACAAAAAATTAAATAACCTAATATAAAAAATAGACAAAGCACTTGAATCATCGTTTTCCCAAAGACAACATATGAATGGCCAGCAAGCACATGAAAAGATGCTCAACATCACTAATCATCAGAGAAACAAAAAATCAAAATCACATAGTACCTCCTTCCCATTTGGGTGGCTACTATCACAAATAAGAAGCACTGGTGGGGATGTGTTGAAGTTGGAATCCTTGTGCACTGTTGGTGGGACTGTAAAATGATGAAGCCACTGTGGAAAACGGTATGAAGGTTCCTCAAAAAAAATTTTAAAAAGAACTACCATCTGATCCAGTGATCCTACGTATGGGTATATATCCAGAAGAACCGAAAGTAGAGTCTTGAAAATATTTGCACATCCATGTTCAGAGCAGCCTTATTCACAATAGTTTTTCATCACAATAAACAGACAAATGAGTGAATAACTGAACCTACTAAAAGAAGTTACCCCTTGAGAATGAATTGAAGATCATACTGTGATCTAGCTCTGCACGTACCAACATGACAAGTGAGTGTGGGGAAGGAGACACCTAGACATGCCAAAAGATTGGGTTCTAAAAAGCTGGCAGCTAAGATGATTATAATAAAGACAAAGAAAAGACACCAAAGACTGTCAAAACAATCTGGCAACATTTCTCTTTCATGTACTTCCCACGGAGGAACAGACACTTGTTTTCTCTCTGCTGTTGGAACCTTTCACCGTTTAATTCTTTATCCCTTGGGCTTTAATATCTTTTTGGCTTTTTTTCAGGCAGTCAAGATGATAACATGAAAAAGGAATTATTTCAGGCATCGTAGCCAGTCTGTTCTCATTTATGTCTCATCTTTAGACTGATCACACACTGAAAGAAGCTGACAGTCAGAACCTGGACAGGATCTTGCACATCAGTGAACAATTGCTTTCTCCCAAGATAAGAGAAAAGATAAACGAGAGAGGAAGGGACTGAGAGGAAGAAGCAAGCAAGACAGAAAAGCAAAAGTAACAGCAGCGGAGGAAAGTGAGCAAGGAAATGTCTTTTGGAGACTAATCTAAAATCTCCAATGGGCAATTCTGAACTCAGATTTATAACAATAACAGATGCTGCCTTTTCAGTGACAGTTACCTTCAAATAAATGATCTCATTTAGTATTTCAACCATCCTTTCTAGAAATAAGAAACATTGAGGCTGGGAGGGATTAGGTGAACTGCCCAAGAACATTAGCTAGTAGAAGGTGGAGTTGATATTTTAACATAAATCACTGTCTCTTTTATAAATTATAAACCACGTATTTCTTTAAAGGCAATATAAAACTGTATCTAGCACTCTGGTCATCTTTTTTTTTTTTTTTTTTTTAATCTTTATTTATTTTTGAGAGAGAGAGAAAAAGCGCAAGCAGAGGAGGGGCATAGAGAGAGGGAGAGACAGAACCTGACGCAGGCTCCAGGCTCTGAGCTGTCAGCACAGAGCCCACTGGGATGGGGAAGGGCCAGGCGGGGGTGGGGACGGGGGCGGGGGTGGGTGGGAAGGGGCTCAAACCCACGAACTGCGAGATCATGACCTGAGCCTAAGTTAAACCAACTGAGCCATCCAGGCGCCCCTGCTCATCTTTTTTCTAATGTATAGTCAAGTTAATCTTATGGAAAGCAGGTACTGAATGTGTATTCAAGGCATCATTCCTTGATGAGAAAGTTCAACTCTTAAGAAAGAATTTAAGTGTTGTAGGGGCGCAGTGGGGGGCTCAATTGGTTAAGTGTGGGACTCTTGATTTCAGCTCAGGTCATGATCTCATAGTTTGTGAGATCAGTGCAGAGCCTGCTTGGGATTCTCTCTCTCCTTCTCGCTCTGCCCCTCCCCCCACTAGTGCACTCTCTAGTGAAAAAGAGAGATAAAAAAGAGAGAGAGAGAGAGAGAGAGAGAGAGAGAGAGAGAGAAAGAGAGAGAGAGACAGAACACAAGTGGGGTAGGGGCAGAAAGAGAGGGAGGCACAGAATCTGAAGCAGGCTCCAGGCTTTGAGTTGTCAGCACAGAACCTGATGCGGGGCTCGAACTCACGAGATCATGACCTGCGCTGAAGTCAGACACTGAACTGACTGAGTCACCCAGGTGCGTCTCAAAATAAATAAACTTTTAAAAAAAGAAACGTTGTATGTCAATTGTACCTCGATTTAAAAAAAAGGACAATTTAAGGTAAAATCAGTAAACAAAAGTATCATAAGCAAGGTTAGAAAAAGCTAAAAATTTTAGAATCAAAAGGAGAGTTCTTAACTTAGTATGGCCAAATAAATATAAAATGACCCCTTATATTTTTGATAGACTCATTAAATCCCTGGCACTCCTAGCTCCACACAAGATGCATGACAGTGTTCAGCAAATGTTTTTTTTATAACTCCATTTTCTGCCATGCTGCCTTGTATGATGCTCTACATCATGGCTCCTTCCTTTTCTATGCCTCAGTAACTTTGTTTAATGATCAAAGAAGCATTCCATGACCCCTCAGGCAGGTGTCCTTTCTCTCATTTCCAAGGTATTCTGAGCCTTTTCCTGTCAAAGCTCTCCATCCCCTGTGAAACTGATTTACTTATCTATCTTCCTCATAGGACTGGGGTTCCTTGGGAACCAGACTCATTTTGTATCCCCCAAACCCATCATGGTATCTGGCACAGAGTAATCAGTTAAGTGGTTAATACTTGATTTGCAGCCCCAAGAAGTTAAGGATGAGGGACAATATTTTTTCAGGTTTGGCTTTCCTAGCAATTCACTTGTGTTAAATTTTGATGGCATCTATGGCCCTAACAGATTACCATTTAAGAATAAAGACAAGGGGGTACTGGCAGGAGAAAATTCAAGGTACTTGGTACAAAGGGCACCCAAAGTCTCCTTTAAAGCCTATAGAATAGCTTCCTGGATGAATTCCCATGTGGGTGTTCCTGGGAGCCTAGGTTCCTGTCTCACCCTTCCCAACTCTCCTGGTATAAATCTCTCATGCTCTGACTATCCAAAGCAATGCTCCATCCAGTTAAATGGGGCAATAAAACCCAGTAACTAAGAGCAGGGGCTCTGGAGTTAAAAGACTGTGGGTTCAAATCCCACTTTTGTCACTCGAAGTTGGAAAAACTTGGGACATTTAACCTCTGTCTTTTCCTCAGCTACCTCATGTAGAAAGTGAAAATTACCATGTGTTTGGTTTGTTTGGGGGATTATGTGAGGTAATGCATTTGAAACCTCGCACAATACCTGGTCCTATTCCCACCTTTACCCTATACTTTCTTTACCATGCAGAATCCCAGAGCTCCCCCCATGTGCAAATTTTCTGCATAATTACCCCATACCCCACAGACTACTATGCCCTCTCTATATTCCTTGTCTTTTGCCCTGTCACTGGTTAGCTCTGTTCCTGGTCAACTGAACTACCTAACTCCCTGGGTCCCTACTTTTAGCTCACAGATTCAAAGAACAAAAATACAAAAGTTTCTACTGATTGACATGTAGGAGGAGGGGAAGTGGGGTTGCACTTTGAGATGCATAGTGTTCACTAAATGATTCTATGAGTTATACCTTAGAGATCTCAAAAACAGTTATGAGATGAATGCAGAAGATATAAAGACAATAATTATATTCAAATGCAAATAACATCTACTGAGAATGAATTTCATATTAAGCACTGCCCCAGGTTCTTTTCATATATTTGTTTTCTCACCTAATCTTCAATCTAACATGCAAGGTAGGCATTAGCCATGTATACTAAAGATAAATAAACTGAAGACCCCAAATTTAAGCAGCTCGATTGAAGTTGTACAACAAAAGTAATTAAGGTGAAATTTCAGTACATATCTTCTGATTCTACACACAAAGGCTCTTTGAATATGCTATATGGTTTTTTACTTCCAGAGATAAAAGTGAGTTAAATGTATGCATTTTTCTTGGTTAGGATCAGTAATATGAAAGTGAACTTTGCTTAGCTCTCCAGTGTGAAGTATAAAAGCTGAGTATTATGCTTATTCATTTACTCACTCAAAAAAGTTTTTAACAATAATTACCACATGGCGAGCATGGTGCTAGATGTTGATGGGCATTGGAAATCTGACCCTGGAGTTTACCAGTGTATAGTGGAAGAGACAGGTTTAATCTACTAATCACAGAATTAACTCAGATAAAAATAGAGAGAAAAAGCACCACAGGGAGTGTGTAGAAGAAGTATCAGTCTCTGAAGTGGACATCAAGAAGGTCTTCCTTACCTCATATCTGTCCAGATCCAACAATACATTAAAAAAATTATTCACCACAACCAAGTGGGATTTATATCTGGAATGCAGGGCTGGTTCAATATCCGCAAAACAATTAACGTGATTCATCACATCAATAAAGGAAAGGACAAGAACCATATGATCCTCTCAATAGATGCAGAGAAAACATTTGACAAAATACAACATCCTTTCTTGATAAAAACCCTCAAGAAAGCAGGGATAGAAGGAACATACCTCAAGATCATAAAAGCCATATACGAACAACCCAATGCTAATATCATCCTCAATGGGGAAAAACTGAGAGCTTTCCCCCTAAGGTCAGGAACAAGACAGGGATGTCCACTTTCGCCACTGTTATTCAACATAGTATTGGAAGTCTTAGCCTCAGCAATCAGACAACACAAAGAAATTAAAGGCATCCAAATCGGCCAGGAGGAGGTCAAACTTTCACTCTTCGCAGATGACATGATACTCTATATGGAAAACCCTAAAGATTCTACCAAAAAACTTCTAGAACTGATTCATGAATTCAGCAAAGTTGCAGGATATAAAATCAACATACAGAAATCGGTTGCATTCCTATACACCAACAATGAAGCGACAGAAAGAGAAATCGAGGAATTGATCCCATTTACAGTTGCACCAAAACCCATAAAATACCTAGGAATAGATTCAACCAAAGAGGTGAAAAATCTATACACTAAAAACTATAGAAAGCTTATGAAAGAAATTGAAGATGACACACAAAACAAGGAAAAATATTCCATGCTCCTGGACAGGAAGAACAAATATTGTTGAAATGTCGATACTACCCAAAGCAATCTATACATTCAATGCAATCCCTATCAAAATAACACCAGCATTCTTTACAGAGCCAGAACAAATAATCCTAAAATTTGTATGGAACCACAAAAGACCCCAAATAGCCAAAGCAGTTTTGAAAAAGAAAACCAAAGCAGGAGGCATCACAATCCTGGACTTCAAGCTATACTACAAGGCTGTAATCATCAAAACAGTATGGTACTGGCACAAGAAAAGACACTCAGATCAATGGAACAGAATAGAGAACCCAGAAATGGACCCACAAACGTATGGCTAACTAATCTTTGACAAAGCAGGAAAGAATATCCGATGGAATAAAGACAGTCTCTTCAGCAAGTGGTGCTGGGAAAAATGGACAGCGACATGCAGAAAAATGAACCTGGACCACTTTCTTACAACATACACAAAAATAAATTCAAAATGGATTAAAGACCTAAATGTAAGAAAGCCATCAAAATCTTCGAGGAGAAAGCAGGCAAAAACTGCTTTGATCTTGACCGCAGCAACTTCTTACTTAACACGTCTCCAGAGGCAAGGGAAACAAAAGCAAAAATGAACTACTGGGACCTCATCAAAATAAAAAGCTTCTGCACAGCAAAGGAAACAATCAGCAAAACTAAAAGGCAACCAACAGAATGGGAGAAGATATTTGCAAACAACGTATCAGATCTTTATCTGATACGTTTATTTGGGTTAGTATCCCAAATCTATAAAGAACCTCTCAAACTCAACACCCCAAAAACAAATAATACAGTGAAGAAATGGGCAAAAGACATGAATAGACACTTCTCCAAAGAAGACATCCAGATGGCAACTGACACATGAAAAAATGCTCCACATCACTCATCATCAGGGAAATACAAATCAAAACCACAATGAGGGGCGCCTGGGTGGCTCAGTCGGTTAAGTGTCCGACTTCAGCTCAGGTCACGATCTCGCGATCCGTGAGTTCAAGCCCCGCATTGGGCTCTGGGCTGATGGCTCAGAGCCTGGAGCCTGCTTCCAATTCTGTGTCTCCTTCTCTCTCTGCCCCTCCCCCGTTCATACTCTGTCTCCCTCTGTCTCAAAAATAAATAAGAAACGTTAAAAAAAAAAAAACAACCACAATGAGATACCATCTCACACCTGTCAGAATGGCTAACATTAACAACTCAGGCAACAACAGATGTTGGCGAGGATGCAGAGAAAGAGAATCTCTTTTGCACTGCTGGTGGGAATGCAAACTGGTGCAGCCACTCTGGAGAACAGTGTGGAGGTTCCTCAAAAAATTAAAACTAGAACTACCCTATGACCAAGCAATTGCACTACTAGGTATCTATCCAAGGGATACAGGTGTGCTGTTTCGAAGGGGCACATGCACCCCCATGTTTATAGCAGCACTATTGACAATAGCCAAAGTATGGAAAGAGCCCAAATATCCATTGACAGATGAATGGATAAAGAAGATGTGGTATAGGGGCGCCTGAGTGGCTCAGTTGGTTAAGCGTCTGACTTCAGCTCAGGTCATGATCTCACCGACCGTGAGTTTGAGCCCCGTGTCAGGCTCTGAGCTGATGGCTCAGAGTCTGGAGCCTGCTTCCGGTTCTGTGTCTCCCTCTCTCTCTGCCCCTCCCCCGTTCATGTCTGTCTCTCTCTGTCTCAAAAATAAAAGTTAAAAAAAAAATTAAAAAAAGAGATGTGGTATATATATACAATGGAATATTTCTTTCTATATACAGTGGAATATTACTTGGAAATCAAAAAGAATGAAATCTTGACATTTGCAACTATGTGGATGGAACTAGAGGGTATTATGCTAAGCGAAATTAGAGAAAGACAAATGTCATATGACTTCACTCATATGAGGACTTTAAGAGACAAAACAGATGAACATAAGGGAAGGGAAGCAAAAATAATATAAAAACGGGAAGGGGGACGAAACATAAGAGACTCTTAAAATATAGAGAGCAAACAGAAGGTTACTGGAGGGGTTGTGGGAGGGGGGATGGGCTAAATGGGTAAGGGGCTTAAGGAATCTGCTCCTGAAATCATTGTTGCACTGTATGCTAACTTGGATGTAAATTAAAAAAACAAATTATATATAAAAGAATATATATAATATATATAAAACATATATTTATATATGAAAGAATATATATATATATATATATATATATATATATATATATATATATGAAGGTCTTCCTTAAGGAAGTGAGATTTGAGTTAAGAGTTGAAAGAGCAGGGGTGCCTGGGTGGTTCAGTCAGTTGGGCGTCTGACTTCGTCTCAGGTCATGATCTCGTAGCTCGTGGGTTTGAGCTCTGTGCTGACAGCTCAGAGCCTGGAGCCTGCTTCAGATTCTGTGTCTCCCTCACTCTCTGCCGCTCCCCCACTCTCATTCGGTCTCTCTCTCTCTCTCAGAATAAATAAACATTAAAAGGAAATTAAAAACATAATAGGAGTTCAGGGGAAAGATTTCTTTATATATTACCTTCTAGATATCATTATATTAGGATAAACAACATTCAACTACAATCATAAACCAAAATCAAAATACTATATACAGGCCAAAATGTCCACTCTTTTCTGGTTTGGACAAATAAAAGCAAGTAAACAAACAAAAAAAGAATGATGCATACCGCTTTTCATACTATCCTTCTTTAAAAAAAGTGCTTGAAGTTCTATATATAAAGTATATTTTGCTTTCATTCCACAAATAGAAAACTGTACACTTGAGAATGGAGGAAATGTAATATTAAACTACAGTTTCTTCCCTGTTCTTCCAAAGTTTTAAACGTATGCTATAAACACAAAATGATGGTCAAGGCCAGAACTGAACAGAAAAGAGGGTTAATAAATCACAGGCTGATGCGGCAGAGGGAGAGGGAACTGGGCTCTTCCTGATGCAATACACAGGCCTAAGGTCTTTAGCCCCTTTTGTGAAATTCAAAGAACTGTTCTTCATCTCACCTAAGGTTAAAAGCTTCACCTCTCCCACACTGTCTTAGCATTGCTCCTAAAGGTTCCTTCTGATGTCCCTGGGGGGTTATGTGGCAGGCCTCACACACAGTCCGTGACCATCACACCTGCCCTTACAGCTTTTACCAATGGCTCTACACCAATGACTCCCTTAATACCTAGAACAACACAAGGCTCTCGGGACAGCTCTCAATAAATTCTTGTCGAATGAATGAATGAATGCGTATCTTCTTTTCTAAGAAAAGTTCTACTTACGTTAGCTTATGGGCTTCTCTCTGTATTTCCTAGAATATTAACAATCTCAGGGCAGCTGGGTGGCTCAGTTGGTTGAGTGTTCAACTTTGGCTCAGGTCACGATCTCAGGGTTCGTGAGTTCGAACCCCATATTGGGCTTGCTGCTGTCAGCACAGAGACTGCTTCGGATCCTCTATCCACCTCCCCCCCACCCCCACTTCTACCCTTCCCCTGCTCATGCATGCTTGCTTGCTCTCTCTCTCGCTCTTTCTCAAAAATAAACATTTATTTATTTTTATTTAAAAAAAAATTTTTAACATTTATTTCTTGAGACAGAGAGAGACAGAGCATGAACGGGGGAGGGTCAGAGAGAGGGAGACAGAGAATCTGAAGCAGGTTCCAGGCTCTGAGCTGTCAGCACAGAGCCGGACACAGGGCTCGAACTCACGGACTGTGAGATCATGACCTAAGCCGAAGTCGGATGCTTAACCGACTGAGCCACCCAGGCGCCACTCAAAAATAAACATTTAAAAACCTCACCACTGGAAAATCTACTAATTTGTTCTCTGATTATTCATTCTATTCTACCTTTTTTCCTGAGTAAGAGAAATACATAACATATATTTTTAGCTGGGCATCTATCTGCCCAGAAGAAAAATAACATTTTTCAGCCTCTTTTGTAGCTAGTTATATTACTAAATTCTGGACAATGGAATATAAACTAAGGAATTATGAGCGGCTTTCCAGAAATATCATTCAAGGAGAAATGTCGTCCTTCCCTTCTCTTTTTGCCTCCTTGACAGCTGGAATGCAGCTTTGATAATTAAAGCCAGAGTCCTCCTGACCCCGAGGTGATGGAAGCCACACAACAATACGAAAGAGGCCTGGATCCTAGACACTGTGTCCACTTCCTGACTCATACTTGTGGGAAAAGTAAAGTTCTGTCCTCCAGAGCACTATTATTTTGGGGTTCCTTCACCCACACTTGGAACTTAATCCTAACTGATGCATCTTCTACACAATTCTCTATATTCTCCCCTTCTTATCAAGTTCATTCTCCTTTAAGATTATGGTCAGATTATTCTTCCGGCTCAAGAGCTTGAATAGTCCTCTACTGACTACAAGAACAAGTCTCTTTGTTCAAAACCCTGCAGCATCACTCCACAAACTTCATCCAACTACTTTACCTCCACACCTGGGTTGATGTAATTTATACCTGCTTTGTTGACCACAAAACTGCTTTGTGCAATTAACTGAAAAACTCCAGGCACGGTATTTAAAAGGAATACGGTAAGCAGAAAAAGATTCGGAAAAACAGTCCATGTCAAACCTTTCGCATACCTTCTGCATAATTTTACATAACCTCATGTTCATCCACTTACCCATTCATTTGATATTTATTGAGTGTGTCCTCTGGACAAGGAATTAACAAGATGGGCTGAATTAAAAGTCAATCAAGATATACTATCCTTGTGAAGCTATAAATACAACGAAGAGCCACATATGAATAACCTTAATATCACAGTGGTCTGTAAAAGTAAACATGAAATAAGAGAAGAACTGGGAGAGCCAGTAATGGAAGACAAACAACACTTCTAGCTCGGTCAGGAAAGGTTTCCTAGCAAGAAGAAAAGATGCTAGCGTCTGAGCTCTGATATGAAGGGCTGTTTGCATGTGCAAGCAAACACAGCCTGCTGTATTCATATTTCTTGTGTCTGCTCTACAGAGTATTTCTGCCTCTTTTGCTGTCAGATTGATACTTTTCCTTTGTTGATCCTGCGGTCAGCAGACCTGCCTAAAGTCTCTCTGTCAAATACAATTTTTGTCGCATCCTAGGTGAACTGTTACAAGATATCAGTGCGTGCACCTTTAACCCCACCCCTTTCAGTGACGATGCATTTTACCAAAACTAAAAGCGTCAGAAATCAGTGTTTCTCCCATCTATCTGCAAATGAATGAATTCAAGAATATTGAAAAAACAATCAGGAAAATGATCTTTTCTGGGGTACTAATTTACATCAAGACTGTAGGCAACTGCCAAAGAATTAACAGGGATTTGAAATGTTCTCCATAAAAATTCTACTTCATTCACAGGTAAAACAAATTTTATGATGAGCTTAGATTTGTATAACAGAAAAGAATGAGGGAAAGGATGGTCATGATGAAAAACTACCACGTGCAGAATGCTATCCACCTTGTATGCTTTATGTCACTTAGTCCTCTAAACAATTCAGTGAGGTAGGTTATTTCGTCTCCACTTTATAGTTAAGGAAAGAGTTGTAGAGAGATTAAGAGATGACGTGGGACTACAATTATATAACCCAAACCCCAATCTCTCTTAACCACTAAATGATGAGTTATATGTATTTACATAAAGTCAAAGATAATTAGACTTTCATCAGAATATACAATACTGATCTTGAATAAAGAACCTTAAAACATCTTTTATTCTTTCACACAACATTAAGCAATTATTACGCACCGAGGACTGTGTTGGGACTCATGTGACAGAACCATTCTAAACGTGGCAGTTTTCTATAGAACTGGGAATTGTACTTCCTAAACTTTGAAAATTCACCTATTTAATTTTCTTAAGTTGCACTACAGCTTACATTAATTTTGGAGATAAAATGTTTTTTTATTGGAGATATTTTTTATTTGGAGATAAAAAGTTTATTTATTTTGAGAGCAAGAGGCAGAGAGATTGAGAAAGAGGGAATCCCAAGTAGGATCCACACTGTCAGCACAGAGCCTGACACAGGGCTTGAAGCCATGGGCCGTGAGATCATGACTTGAGCCGAAACCAAAAGTCAGATGCTTAAGTGACTGAGCCTCCCAGGTGCCCCTGGAGATAAAATGTTATGTATTATTTATTATCTGCTATGTAATCATTGGTCCTGAACTAATTTCAAAAGTCATACTGTACTATATAGTTCTACTTAGTATGTTCCAATTTAAAGTGTCAAATATCCATCCCACCACCCTTCATGGTTTTTATAGATTAGAACAGTGGTATTTTGTCGGTTTCACAGATAATGTAATACAGAGAACTATCCTACCCCCAAAAAACATACATTCCAAACCTAAATAGAAAGTTCAAGGGATTGACAGTCCTCCTTGGACTCCTTATCGGCTGAAAGATAAGTTTTAAAAAGCCCCAGATCAAAATTTAGGCTCTTGGAGAACCTGGTTGGCTAGTTGGTGGAGCATGTGACCCTTGATCTCAGGGTTGTGAGTTCGAGCCCCAAGTTGGGTGTAGTGATTACTTACCAATAAGATCTTTAGAAAAATAAAAATAGGGGCACCTGGGGTAGCTCAGTCAGTTGAGCATCTGACTTTGGTCTATGGCATGATCTCACCCTTCCTGGGTTCAAGTCCCTGTTGGGCTCTGTGCTGACAGCTCAGAACCTGGAGCCTGCTTCAGGTTCTGTGTCTCCTCTCTCTGCCCCTCTCCCACTTGTGCTCAGTCTCTCCCTCCCTCCCTCTCTCTCAAAAATAAACATTAGAAAAATAATAGTAAAATAAAATAAAATTTAGGCTCTTAACATTAGTTGAAAATAGGTATCTTCAAGGTTTTATCTGCTCTTACCAAACAGAAAATGCTCTTCCCTTAAAAGTTATAGACTAGAAGGAATCTTAGGGGTGACAAAGTGCCACATTCATTTTAGAGATAAGGAGGTGAAGCATCACAGTCAGTGACTTGCTACAAACCAGAGGCAGTACCATAATTTCTAGGCCTCACTCCCTCTGCTCTACCAGGAATACCAGGGCATCCCTCAGGACTAGAATTTCTTCTCTACAATCCCTGAGGAAAATGAGAATTTCACACATAAATGAGGCCAGATCCATGTTGGGTATTTCATGCACAGATGGAATAATTTGTCAAATGAACCAGAAAACACCTCTCAAATCTTGAGAAAATCCTCAAAGTAAAGCTATAGAATTTTCAAATCATAGGGTACTTTAAGCACTGAGGGCTTTAGTTCTATACATACTTTCCGAACATTAAACAAGCATATATGCAGAGGCGACTGGGTGGCTGCTGGTTAAGGGTTAGACTTCAGCTCAGGTCATGATCTCACAGTTCGTGGATTGGAGCCTCATGTCGGTTGTCTGCACTATCAGCACAGAGCCTCCTTTGGATCCTCTGTCTCCCTCTTTCTCTGCCCCTCCCTCTCCCCTGCTGCCCCTACTCTCTCTCTCAAAAATAAATAAATATTAAAAAAAAAACAAGCATTAGGGAATAAAATTACTTTTACATTAAAATGTTTTGATCCTTTAAAAATAACCTGATTAATTTGACTCAATATTTGACACCACCATTTGTCAGAAAGAATTTGGGCCATGTTTTAATTACAAGTTAATTTAAGGTTTGTAAAGCTGATTTTTTTTATTTTATTAGTTTTTAATATATGAAATTTATTGTCAAATTGGTTTCCATACAACACCCAGTGCTCATCCCAACAGGTGCCCTCCTCAATGCCCATCACCCACCCTCCCCTCCCTCCCACCCCCCAACAACCCTCAGTTCATTCTCAGTTTTTAAGAGTCTCTTACGGTTTGGCTCCCTCCCTCTCTAACTTGTTTTTTCCCTTCCCCTCTCCCAGGTCTTCTGTTAAGTTTCTCAGGATCCACATAAGAGTGAAAACATATGGTACCTGTCTTTCTCTGTATGACTTATTTCACTTAGCATCACACTTTCCAGTTCCATCCACGTTGCTACAAAGGGCCATATTTCATTCTTTCTCATTGCCACGTAGTATTCCATTGTGTATATAAACCACAATTTCTTTATCCATTCATCAGTTGATGGACATTTAGGCTTTTTCCACAATTTGGCTATTGTTGAGAGTGCTTAAAGCTGATTTTTTTATGGCATGTAAGAAACTTGAATAACCCGACAGACATGATTTATGCTATCAAAGTACAGAGAGTTAGAAAGAGTGTATCACTAATCATATCTGAAAGATAAATATGTAACACAATAAACATGCAAACAAATTATTTCACAGTAAGAGTATACCACAATTAACAACTTTCAATCTTGCATGAAGGAAAATAATATACCAATATATATACCTTTTGTATATAGCTATCCTTTTCAGAGTACTTACCATTTAAAAGTGATATATTAAATAGTTTATATATTTTATGCTATTTAATCGCCAGGAAAAAACTTATGGAATATTATGTTTTTTTATAGAAAAGGAAATCAAAGGTCAGACAATTTTTTTAGTAAGTGATTTGCCCAAGACTACACAGAAAGCAAGCTGGAAGGCAGGATTTGAACCTACACCTGATTCAAAGCTTTAACTTCTATGGTAGAACTCAGGGACTGACAAACTTTCTGGAAAAAGATAGTACATATTTTAGGCTTTGTGGGCTCTATGGTTTCTAATGCAATTAATGAATTCTGCTGTTTTTTATTTTCTTAAATTTTTTAAAAAATATTTATTTATTTTTGAGAGAGAGACAGAGCACGAGTGGGGGAGGGGCAGAGAGAGAGGGAGACACAGAATCTGAAGCAAGTTCCAGGTTCCGAGCTGTCAGCACAGAGCCTGACGTGGGGCTCGAACCCACGAACTGTGAGATCATGACCTGAGCCGAAGTCAGACGCTTAACCGACTGAGCCACCCAGGTGCCCTGAATTCTGTTTTTTAAAGTTCAAAAGCACTAGAGACAATATATAAATTAATGGGTATGGCCATATTCCAAAAACACTTCTTACAGAAACATGCAGGAGGTCAAATCTGGCCCATAGGCTGTAGTTTGCTGAATCCTGGAATAAATGATTCATTTTAAATAAGCTCACCCTCACCAAAAGTTTGCTAGTTACGAAGTGAAAAGGCTGCTACTTTTACCTATTTGATCAAGAAACTATCCCGTTAGCTTGCCCTGAACATGTTAACAATGCATAAATCATATTACAGATTTGTTCAGAAACCACTGAAGCAGCACACAAAATGATTTAAAACAAACAAACAAACAAACAAAGACTGAGAGCAGGAAAATAAACTCGTCTACCCCATTATTCTACTTCCTACTCTCCCCAAGTATACAAATTCCTCATAAGAACTTCTTTACAATTATTGAAAAATTTTTTTTCTAAGAAAAACCACTGTTCCACTGGGAGAAAATGTCCTTTCCTTACATACTATCATTGCACACTATGTAGTCTATAAAAAGAACCTTCTAAGTAATACATGTAGATGATAGAATAATTTCATCTTCTTTGGTGAGCCACTGTTCCAAGAGAATGCTCCCTTTATAAATTGAATAGACTTGGCCATTCTCTCATGAATATTCATTAGGTTACATGCAAAAATGTCTTTTTCCACATTCAAAGAACATTTACTGAACGTCTACAATGACCTTAGCTTTGGCAATAGAGGAAACAGATGCGTGAAGACCTAACCCCAACACAGCACCATAAGCACGTGAAGAGCCATATTCACACACGGAAAGCGATTATTTAGGCATTAACTGAAAGAAGCAAGAGCACAGACATATGAAAGTTATAGATTCCCCAGGGACTAAAGAATGAGAAGCCAGATTCTGTAGGTTCTGTGACCTGTGAAAGCACAGATTATCTACTTGCCAAAATGATTCTTCTTGAAGAACAATCAAAAAGGAGGACTAAGCAACTTGCAAATTATTATATAAATGAGCCTTGGCAATCAATCAAATCCATTGTCTGTCATTTGAAGAACCAAAGCCTTTAACTTAATTTTGCACAGGAGCAGAGAGCCGTTTTCAGAGATTTCCCATGACACAGATGAACAGCCATAACCAGTATAATTTTGTTATTAGACTATCACTATGTGCGTGTTTAATCCCTGCAGGTATACTCAAGACCTCTCCAAGAAATATCAGATGTATTCAAGCAAACGCTTAGATGGGAAGCTAGGAAACAATCCATCAGATATAAATTTTTAAAAAACTTTTATACCTCATGATCTTTTGCTTTATGAAGCTGAAAGTTGCTACCTTCTCATTCCCAGCAAGCTCTTAAATCTGCACTGGCTTTTGAAATACTCATGGGAGCAGATATTGAAAATCTGAAGCAGGTATAGGCAACACAGAGCCAAAACCCCAATGCAATTCAAAACACTTACCAAAGTGCTAATACATTTCCATGTCACCTAGGATGAACCTGAAGTTACTGAATCACTCAAAATACAATTTTTTAGAAATTCCATCTAAGTATCTGATCAACCTTAGATACTTACCCATTTCCTTCTGGTTAGCGTCAAGAGACTTGTTATTTCTTTTTCAAATGTAGAAATTGTCCAGTAATGGAAGAGAAATTTGTTTATGCTCGGAAGCCTGATTCATGCTGTGCAGTGTGTGATGCCACAGTGATGTGTACCCTAACGACTAATGGCACACCTCCATTACTGTATTTTTCCCCAATTCAGCTTCATTTGGTTTGTGACTTTTTCTTTTAAATTGGAACTTTCAATATTAAAATGTGGTTTGCTGAAGAATACAGTGAACACTTTTCGGAATTAGGAATGTCAGCATGCTTTTGTTTTGTTTCGGAATTTGAATTACATGTCTACCTACCCAATTACTGAAAAAGAGGAGAGTAATCAATTTGTCTTTGCCAATGGAATGAACTATTTCACAAGATCCTTGAAGATGTGTTAAAACTAAGTAAAAGTACAGGCTTTGGAGTCATCTAGACCTCATCAATAAAATGATGAGACATTAAGAAAGAAACTTATAGGGGCGCTTGGGTGGCTTTGACAGCTGAGAGGCTGGAGCCTGCCAGGATTCTGTCTCCCCCTCTCTCTGCCCCTCTCCTGCTCATGCTCTGTCTCTCTCTGTCTCTCAAAAATAAATAAAAACCATTAAACATTTTTAAAAAAGGAAGAAATTTATAAAATAATATGGATTGAAGACAATAATGTACATAAAGCAGTTAGCCCAGTGCCTGGAACATAAGTACTGAAAAACTTTAAGAAAGGAAACTACAAATTTTATTTTGACTAGTCTAAAATGTGATTTCCATGGGTGAGCTACCACTAATTTCCATTTCAGGAAATAATACATTTGTGACCTTTCAGTTCTAAAATTCTTACTCCTCTGAAACCTGGTCTTACTTTGTCCTTTCTGCTTTCCTGCTTGTAACACTCCTTTGCCTGAGTGGACTCCCATGTCTGGAGCTGCCATCTTCCTGCCGATCCCACCAACTTCTCAACCTCAGGTTCTTCCAGAGGGCCTTGCAGTGAATTTGTGTCTCTCCCTGCATACATCCTCTCTTTTTAGGAAGATTATAACCCTCTTGAAGGCAGAAGCCCCATTAGTGTATTTTTCCCCTTAGTCTTAGGAAGCTCTTAGAGCTCCAAAAATTTGTCATATCATTATAGTAACTGAGGTTATGCCATACTTCCACCAACCCATGAATAAAGCACTCTAACCTTTCTAGAAAAGGAGTTTCACTATCTACAACAAGGGAAATAATAAGACTGACTTGGCACAGATACATTCAGAATATACAATGTGAATTCTTCACACTACGTAAGTATCTTAGAGTCCTGTCAAAGCATACATGTAAAGGAAAAGAGATAAAGTGAATATTTGCAAAAACAAGTACGTAACTATCTAAGAAAATACAATCAAAAATAGAAACGCTATTTCTTACGTTCCCTCCCCACTGTTCTCACCAAAAAAAGAGGTAGTTTTCTCCAAAACACACTTTTAAATGATACTTAATTTTTGATACACTACCTTCCTAATTTAAATTATAATACTCTCTTTGTTCAACATTGGATCAATTTAAATGATGAACAGTTAACCTATACTCATATATGCAAACAAGAAATATTTTCAAGTGGCCTGTTTTAAAACCACTTATATCAAAGCAACATGCACTCATTTAAAATAACATGTTTCCATGGGTGCCTGTCTGGCTTAGTTGGTAGAGCTTGAGATTCCTGATCTTGGGGTTGTGGATTTGAACCCCACACTGGGTGTGGAGACTACTTAAAAAAAAAAAAAAAAAACTCCAGACAAACAATGATTCCAAGCAAGTAAAAAAAAAAAAAAAAAAAAAGAAGTAAATTCTCTGCAGACTGAAGCCTCATCTTTTATTTATCAACTTATGTATAACTATTTGTAAAATATGCCAAGACACATGAAATAGAAGGATGCTTTTCAAATTAACTGAATACAGAGTAGCGAACATAATATAAAGACAATTACAAAGCATTTAAATACTCTGGAGTTAAATGTATATATACATTGAAAGGTAAAAAGAAACATTAAATAAATGCTGAATATATTTGTTGTGTAAATCACGAACAATTAATCCTGAGCAGGAGCACTAGAAAAGGAACTTATATTTAACACACAAATATATGTCTACTTAAGAGGCACATTTATAGTTAATAACATAAAAAATATTTTCATATATTATTTGAATAAAATGCAAAAGACACAGAAATTCCTACCGACTAGACATATTCTGTGCAATTTCTGGAAAACTCACTGTGGGGATTCTTGAGGGTTCTACTGTGGTTTATGAAGCCAGACAGCAGCAACTTTAAGTTGGTGAGATAGAGATTAAGAAAATTATCAGGGGCGAGAGATCACTCTGAGGACACTAAGCACACATGTATTTTTAATCTGGAGAAACCGATTTTTAAAATGACACTTCCTAAAATAAAAGGAACATGAGCAAATTGTTCCAGAGAGTCTGAAGAAAAGCAAGTAGGGTCCACCAATGTTCAGGATCATTCCTATAGCTGCCTTGTCAATACAAGTTTGAGAAGTAGTATTAAAAAGATGACCTTCAGACAAATGAAACCAGTTCCAACTATAAAATAAAAAGAAACAATCAGGACAGTTGTCACTACAGGGAATCTGTGACGCATCCTTTTAAGGGCTACAACATTTCCTCCAAATCAAAATCACAAACTTGGATAGTAAATAGCACAAGACTCCAACACTGAGATCTTCAGAAATTGTATTTTAGGCGAAAGAAAAGTTCTTGCTCAATTATTTTCACAGCATAGCCAAGGATAAGGTCTGCTAGCTTAAATCAGGTATGCAGCATATATCCTGCTGTTGCAGTAGAAATAACCTAATTTGCGTGTGCACTGCTGAAAAGAAAAAGCCATAATGTGATGTCTAACTCTTTTGAGTTTACAGTTGTCTCCCTTAGGTAATAATGCTTAGGCAGGAAGATCCCCCTATTGTGTCTAAAATATTCCACATCTTACTTGGATAAAAAGCTCTGTTAAATTAATTTTCTAGAAATCAAGCAAAAACATAGACATAGAGTACCCTATTGTATGAGATTATATTGTAGCAATGATTTCAAGAACAATGTGTTAACAGGGAAGTCCCTGATAATACTTCCAAGTGCTGAGCCCCCACCCCTAATGAATGTGAACTTGTAGGTTTAGACGAATGGGACTTCGATCACAATTAGCAAATATTATTTACGATGCTAGTTTACAATTTAGAAAAAGCAGCCTTTTGTTTACTACTAGGATTCCTTAACGATATTCTACTTCCATCTCTAACAAAATGCTGAATGGTCAGTTTTTAAAAATTAATCAGAATAACCTTGTTCTAATGTAAATCATCTTCCTTTTTGATTATGGCGAAGTCACAAATAACAACAACAATAATAAGTGTCCAGGAGATCTACTTCTCAATTACGAGTCTGAAAGGAGAGGCTACTACATGAACACGGTGTTAAGAATTTTGGCACTGAAACTCACTAGTATATCCTTGACAGTCTGATAAACTGCTCCACTTTTCAATAACATTACCGGGAAAATTCCAGCTACAATACACAGGAAAGGAAATTTTTAGAGGTTTCTTTCTAACATACAATTACCTTGCACATGCATATGTACCCTCACTCTCTCACTAAAGATAAATGCCTTAGCTTACTATTGTTCAAACCTTTAAAACAACATTCTGCACCAACACTAAAACAGCTTAAGACTGCATTCCACAAGAGCCACAGATCACAGAGGCACAGATATCTTACCTGGGAAACCCCCTTGGACCATTGCTGTACCAGTGTTCCCTTCAGGGTATCTGCATTCCTGATAAACATTCAGTGCTGGAAGCAGCTGAAATCCTCACCAGACTCTGTCCTCTCTCTTCTGTCGACCTTGGGCCTATTTTTTCTCCCCCTCAGGTTTTATTCTCCTTTAGGGCAAGTTGTCAGTCTATTTCTATCATGAGAAGCAATCAATTAAGCTAATTTCAAGCGACCACTCAAGCTACCAGTCACATCTGTCAGTAGGTAGAAGCTGCCTGGAAAAGTATGCCGGGAGAAGCAAAATCCCTGGTTTCCCACATCTGACCCTCAGATGCTTCACACTGCCGATTGTGGCACTCAGTTACCCTGCTCACATCGGGATGATTGCTCTGTTCCAGAGCAGGAGGCAATATAAACACGACCGTTTATTTTGTGGCCAGCTTCAATTAATATCACTTTAATGACCCCGTTTTCCTGCTGAGAAATAGTGCAGCGCATTAGTTGCATCTTTCGAATGCAGATTAAAAGGAAACTGTGGTGGATTTTAGCCCATCTGAAGTGAATGAAACAGTCATCAACTTACTCTCTCCTTCTTGCTCACATCACTGAATCATTTTTATAACAAAGAAACTGGTGAACCGTACTGAACATGTGGTATCCCTAGTGAGATTCATTTGTGTCTCAGTAACGTTTTAAATGTGCAGTAAAGATTCTGTTTAAGCAGTCAGGTCTTAAAGTTACCTTTCAGGGGTAAATGTATTAAAAATGTATCAAAAAAAATAGAAGCTTCAGAAAAATCATTAGAAAAATGGTTGTAGTTTCTTAAACTTTTTTTTTTTTTTAAATGCCTCCTTGCGTCCCCTCCTCCTTCCCATCCCCAGCACACCAGGACAGAATCAAGTAACTGCAATTACTTCATGATTATCTATTAAGTACTATAGGGTTCTCTAACCTTTCTTTGTAAACTGTAGAATACCTGATCACCTCTCATGTGGATGAGTAATATTAAAATCCAGAACACCTGAACATAATTTAAATGCTTCTCAAAAGATCTTAAACAATATAATTTTTTATTTATAATTACAATAAATGCATCTCAATTCTATCAAGGGCTGGAGCTTTGGGAGTTTTCAGAACAAAAAATCCACTAAAGTAGAAAGCGACGTTCAGCAGTCTCCATCATAGGACCGGAATAAGAATTCTACTTATTTCACTTAATTAGAAAGATAAAGCGTTCAGAAAAGGATGATTAACTACAGGAAATGAGAAAAAGAATTTACATAAAACTAAAAAGTTAAAACTTGGCCTTTATTTCTTAATCTTTCCTATTTTGCATCAAAACCAAGAAACAAAACAAAGGAGGGAGCAAATAAATCCACAGATCTAATAAAAAGAACACGTAAATACTGCTAGAAGCCACTAATGAATGCTGTTTGCCTATTTGAAGTGATCATTCTTAACATTCCTTAAATCCCAGATAATAATTGCTGTTGATTGTAGTGACATCTATTGGCAAGGTAGAGATCAACTACAGAGTCCACAACAATACCAAAAAAAAAAAAAAAAAAAAAAAAAGCAAAACAAAAATTTAAACCAAAATCTACTAGTTGCTCAATAAATCTCTGGTGACCATGAGTCTACTTCATGTTAAAAATTGGCAATGGCGTGAACAGGAAAGCACCAGAAGGGAAAGCTTAAATATGGCCCTGAACATCAAATGAGACCTACATTCTATTCTTGACCTCACAATAACAAATTTTGTGACTCTGGGCAAATTAATTACTCTGGGGCAGGGGGTGTCTTACGATTCTTAACTGTAAAATTAGACCAGATGAATTTTAGGGTTCTCAAATCCCAGCACTGTCAAGGAAGACACGAACACACTTTAATTCTATTCTTCAAAGTAATTTGCTATTTGATTGCCCTCCTCCTTTAACATAGATCTTTTCATAGTAAGTTTTCATTATCCTTTACAAATGAGATTCGTTTAAAAAAATTTTATTTAGATATAATTGACTTTATCACATTATATTAGTTTTAGGTATACAACAATGATGTGGTTTATATATATATTGCAAGGTGACCATAACAATAAATCTAGTTAACATCTATCATCATACATTGTTACATTTTCTTGTGATAAAAACTTTAAAGATCTACTCTTAGCAACTTTCAAATATACCATACAGTATTGTTAACTATAGTCACCACACTGTACATTACCTCCCTAGGACTCACTTATTTTATAGCTGGAAGCTTGTATCTTTTATTTTATTTTATTTTATTTTATTTTATTTTATTTTATTTTTATATTTTATTATTTTTTTATTTTTTCAATATATGAAGTTTATTGTCAAATTGGTTTCCATACAACACCCAGTGCTCATCCTAAAAGGTGCCCTCCTCAATACCCATCACCCACCCTCCCCTCCCTCCCACCCCCCATCAACCCTCAGTTTGTTCTCAGTTTTTAAGAGTCTCTTATGATTTGGCTCTCTCCCACTCTGACCTCTTTTTTTTTTTTCCTTCCCCTCCCCCATGGGTTTCTGTTAAGTTTCTTAGGATCCACATAAAAGTGAAAACATATGGTATCTGTCTTTCTCTGTATGGCTTATTTCACTTAGCATAACACTCTCCAGTTCCATCCATGTTGCTACAAAGGGCCATATTTCATTCTTTCTTATTGCCACGTAGTACTCCATTGTGTATATAAATCACAATTTCTTTATCCATTCATCAGTTGATGGACATTTAGGCTCTTTCCATAATTTGGCTATTGTTGAGAGTGCTGCTATAAACATTGGGGTACAAGTGCCCCTATGCATCAGTACTCCTGTATCCCTTGGGTAAATTCCTAGCAGTGCTATTGCTGGGTCATAGGGTAGGTCTATTTTTAATTTTTTGAGGAACCTCCACACTGTTTTCCAGAGTGGCTGCAGCAATTTGCATTCCCACCAACAGTGCAAGAGGGTTCCCGTTTCTCCACATCCTCTATAGTCTCCTGATTTGTTCATTTTGGCCACTCTGATCGGCGTGAGGTGATATCTGAGTGTGGTTTTGATTTGTATTTCCCTGATGAGGAGCGACGTTGAGCATCTTTTCATGTGCCTGTTGGCCATCTGGATGTCTTCTTTTTTTTTTTTTTAAACTTTTTTTTTTTTTTTTAACATTTATTTATTTTTGGGACAGAGAGAGACAGAGCATGAACGGGGGAGGGGCAGAGAGAGAGGGAGACACAGAATCGGAAACAGGCTCCAGGCTCTGAGCCATCAGCCCAGAGCCTGACGCGGGGCTCGAACTCACGGACCGTGAGATCGTGACCTGGCTGAAGTCGGACGCTTAGCCGACTGCGCCACCCAGGCGCCCCTGGATGTCTTCTTTAGAGAAGTGTCTATTCATGTTTTCTGCCCATTTCTTCACTGGGTTATTTGTTTTTCGGGTGTGGAGTTTGGTGAGCTCTTTATAGATTTTAGATACTAGCCCTTTGTCCGATATGTCATTTGCAAATATCTTTTCTCATTCCGTTGGTTGCCTTTTAGTTTTGTTGGTTGTTTCCTTTGCTGTGCAGAAGCTTTTTATCTTCATAAGGTCCCAGTAGTTCATTTTTGCTTTTAATTCCCTTGCCTTTGGGGATGTGTCAAGTAAGAAATTGCTATGGCTGAGGTCAGAGAGGTCTTTTCCTGCTTTCTCCTTTAGGGTTTTGATGGTTTCCTGTCTCGCATTCAGGTTCTTTATCCATTTTGAGTTTATTTTTGTGAATGGTGTGAGAAAGTGGTCTAGTTTCAATCTTCTGCATGTTGCTGTCCAGTTCTCCCAGCACCATTTGTTAAAGAGACTGTCTTTTTTCCATTGGATATTCTTTCCTGCTTTGTCAAAGATTAGTTGGCCATACGTTTGTGGGTCTAGTTCTGGGGTTTCTATTCTATTCCATTGGTCTATGTGTCTGTTTTTGTGCCATGTATTTTTTATTTTAAATGTTTTTTTTTAAGTTTATTTTTCTTTATTTTTGAGAGACAGAGATAGAGAGCAAGCAAGGGAGGAGCAAAGAGAGAAAGAGAGAGAGGGAGACAGAACCCCAACCAGGCTCCATGCTATCAGCGCAGAGCCTGATGTGGGGCTATAACTCTCGAACAACCAGATCATGACCTAAGCCGAAATTAAGAGTCAGACGCTTAACCCACTGAACCACCAGGCATCCATTTTATTTTATTTTTTTAAGTAGGCTTCACACCCAGTGTGGAGCCCAACTCGGGGCTTGCGCTCTCAACCTTGAAATCAAGACCTGAGCTGAGATCAAGTTGGATGTTTAACTGAATGAGCCACCCAGGTGCCCTATGGAAGCTTGTACTTTTACAATTTTAAACTCCTTCACCCACAAATGTGATTTTTCAATTTAAAATTATATTTGGGGCACCTGGATGGCTCAAATAAGTGTCTGACTTCAGCTCAGGTCATGATCTCGCGGTTCACGAGTTCGAGCCCTGCACTGGGCTCTGTGCTGTCAGTGCAGAGCCCACTTTGGATCCTCTGTCTCCCTTTCTCTCTGCCTCTCTCTCTCTCTCTCTCTCCCCCTCTCAAAAATAAATATTTAAAATTATATTTAACTTTGAAATAATTTTAACAGGTTTTATTTAATATAATACATTAAATTCACCCACTGCAAGCATATACTTCAATGATTTTCAGTCAACTTACAGACATGAGCAACTCTCACCACAATCCAGCTTTAGAGCATTTCCACTACCTCAACAAATTCGATGAAGCCCAATCCCAGCCCCAAATCTAGGCAACGAATGACCTGCTTTTTATAGCTATAAATTTGTTTTTTATGGACATTCTATATAAAACTTTTTTTTAAATTTTTTTTAACGTTTATTTATTTTTGAGACAGAGAGAGACAGAGCTTGAATGGGGGAGGGTCAGAGAGAGAGGGAGACACAGAATCTGAAACAGGCTCCAGGCTCCGAGTTGTCAGCACAGAGCCTGACGCGGGGCTCGAACTCACAAACTGCGAGATCATGACCTGAGCCGAAGTCAGACACCCAACCGGCTGAGCCACCCAGGCGTCCCTGGATATTCTATATAAATGGAATCTTATAGTATATAGTCTTTTGCACTGGGTTTCCTTTACTTTGCATAATGGTATATATAAGTATTTTGCTCTTTTTAACTTTTTTTCTACTGTATGGATATTCAACACTATGTTTCTCTACTAGTTGATGGACACTTGGCTATGTCCAATTTTGAACTATTATGACTAACACTACAATTAATATACTTGTAGGAGTCTTGTGTGGACATAGGTTTTCATTTCTGTTGGATATATACCTAGAAGTAGAATTGCTAGATTGTATGGTAAACTTATATTTAACTTTTTAAGAAATGACCAAACTGTTTTCTAAAATGGTATACTGTTTTACATTCCCACCAGCAGTATATTAGGGTTCTAGTTGTAGAGTTTTTTTTTGTTTGTTTGTTTGTTTTTTTTTTTTAATTAAAATCTTGTGAAGGGGCACCTGTGTGTGGCTCAGACAGTTAAGCATCTGACTTCGGCTCAGGTCATTATCTTGTGGTTGGTGAGTTCGAGCTCTGCATTGGGTTTGTGCTGATAGCTCAGAACCTGGAGCCTGCTTCAGATTTTGTGTCTCCCTCTTTCTACCCCTCCCTGCTTGTCTCTCTCTCTGTCTCAAAAATAAAAATAAAATATTAAAAAAATTAAAATAATTCTTATGAATGTGTTGTGGTTTTAATCTGCATTTCTCTAATAATTAGTAATGTTGGGCATTTTTATGTGCTTCTTAGCCATCTATAGATCTTTGGTTGAAATGTCATTTCAGTTTTGTACATTTTAAAAAATTGCGTTGCTTGTTTTCTTATTGAGTTGTAAGACAAAATGGTTTTTCTCTTCCAAGCAAATATATTTTGTTATACAAAATTCAAGTGGATTAAGTAAAGTTGAAAGGACAAGATTTTTCTCAAAACTCCCCTCTCAAAGGAGTTAGTATACATGCTTTTGTACTTTTTTCAATTAAAAAATACTAGGGGTTCTGCAAAATTCAGCTTTGGCTGTAAAATTTTACTAAACTGCTATTAGGTACCGGCTTCAAGAAGGCCAAAGATCTGAAAGACACTCAGCATTCAGGCCCCTCTGAACCCATGCAGGATCAGTGATTCTGGGCATGGATTAACAATAGAAAATAAACTGTGTATTAATGGCAATAATTCAAACAAGGTTGCCGTTTTGATTTACTGTTAATTCCTAGGTCAAAATTCTTGATGTAACTGAGACTGGAACATTTCTTTGTATGCCTGAAATGTTCAAATTCTCTTGATTAATTGAAGTACAAATGTTCATCACTGTAAGAGTAACATACCACAGATAATTAAAGATGGGGGTGAAAGCTGCTAACATTTTGATTTAAAAATAAAAATTGTGGGGGATACCTGGGTGGTTCAGTTGATCAAGTGTCCAACTCTTGGTTTTGGCTCAGGTCATGATTTCAGATTGTGAGATTGAGCCCTGCATCAGGCTCTGTGCCGACAGCACGGAGCCTGCTTGGGATTCTCTCTCCATGGCTCCCCAGTTTGTATGAGTATGCTCTCTCTCAAATAAATAAACTTTTTAATTAAAAAAAATTTAAAAAAAATTTAATGTTTATTTATTTTTGACAGAGAGAGAGAGAAACAGAGCATAAGCAGGCTCCAGGCTCTGAGCTGTCAACACAGAGCCCTATGCGGGGCTCGAACTCACAGACCACGAGGTCATGACCTGAGCTGGAATTAGATGCTTAATGCACTGAGCTACCCAGGCACCCCTTTGTAAAAATATTCTAATAGTGATAACAGAAAAACTAGAAAATATCTAGGAATAATACAATTAGAAATGTGAAACTCATGGCAGTGATCCATAAGTTTGTCATTTACTCTTTGGCACTGTGACAAAAACTCTAAAACTACTCTCCCCCCCCCCCCCCCAAAAAAATGTATGTGGATACACAAAACCATTGTCACCTGTGCACACACCCTCACACACATACCTACACACACACACACACACACACACACACACACCCCTACCTCATTTTGAGTAGGCATCATTTTGCCTGTTTAGTGAAAGTCCTGAAGCCCATTTAAGAATTCATTGACCACAGGTTGACAACCTCTATGTTTCTTTTTTTAAAGAAAACTGGAATTTTATTAAAGAAGATTCAGGGGAAAATTAGAGACACGTTCCTTTCCAGATTGGAAGAGGAAGTATATTAAAGATTTCAATTATTATTTTTTTTTTTAATTTTTTTTCAACGTTTATTTATTTTTGGGACAGAGAGAGACAGAGCATGAACGGGCGAGGGGCAGAGAGAGAGGGGGACACAGAATCGGAAACAGGCTCCAGGCTCTGAGCCATCAGCCCAGAGCCCGATGCGGGGCTCGAACTCACGGACCGCGAGATCGTGACCTGGCTGAAGTCGGACGCCTAACCGACTGCGCCACCCAGGCGCCCCAAAGATTTCAATTATTTTTAAATTAGTCTTTAAGATAATTTGAATCCAATTCCTAAATATATATAGCCCCTCCTTTTTTTTTTTTTAAATATGAGGATTTGATTGAAAATTGATTTGGAAATGAAACACTACACAGTTTTGGAAAGTGTCCCTCGTATCTGAATATATTCTAAATTGGTAGTTTTCAAACTGAATCTGGAACTTTCAGAAATGAGTGAGAGTGTTTTTGCTTGTCTAAATCAGCTTTTCTCAACCTTGGCACTCTTGCCATTTTGACCAGATAATCCTTTGTTGGGTGGGAAAGGAGGCTGTTTTCCGCATTGTGAGATGTTTAACAGCATCTCTGGTCTCTACCCACTTGATGCCAGGAGCTCTCTCTCCCACAAACTTGTGGTGACAGCCACAGATGTCTCCACACATTGCTCAGTGTCCCCTGGTCCACAGGATGGGGGGGTTCTACTGTCATTTATGAGGATGCCAAGAGCACTGCATTTTATGGAATAGTCCTCTACAATGGAGAATTATTCTGCTCAAAGTTCTGGGAGCACTCCTGATTAGAAACCTTGCTCAAACTATAGTAATTAGGGGCAGTTGGGTGGTTCAGTCAGTTGAATGTCCGACTTTGGTTCAAGTCATGATCTCACAGTTTGTGAGTTGGAACCCCACACCAGGCTCGCTGCTGTCAGCCCAGAGCCCGCTTGGGATCCTCTGTCTCCCTCTCTCTCTGCCCCTCCTCTGCTCTCACTCTTTCTCAAAATAAATAAATAAAATAAATAAACTACAGTAATTAAATCCATTTAGTATTTGCAAATAAAGATGGTCTAGAAATAAACCCAGATGTCAAGAATTTAGAACATAAAAAATACATTTTTTGAAATAGAAATAGGATAGATTATTTGATAAATGATGGGGTATATAATAATTTGGGGAGAAAAATGTAGACATCTCCATTTCTCATCAAAATTGCAATTTAATTCTGAATACTGTCTACTTCTAAACACTGAAAACATAAAAATACTGTAAAAATTCTAAGGTTTTTTTAAGTTTACTTATTTTGAGAGAGATAGAGAGCAAGTGGGGGAAGGGTAGAAAAAGAAATAGGAGTTCTTATAGACTGTTGGCAGGAATATGAATTCATGTACCTCTTTCTGGAGACCCATTTGGCAGCATGTATAAAAAATTTAAATGTGCATATTCTTTGACTGAATAATTCAACTTCCAGTGATAATAGCTTAAGGAATTCAATGCCCATGTGAATATATGTATATGTACATATACCTACAAAGATGTGTTCTACATTTTTCACAAATAGCAATTATAGCAGTATATATTATATGTAATTTATAAAATGCCCTTGATGAAGTTACTTACTCTAAACATTTCTAGACATTAGACTTGAAACAGGTTGCATCCTTTTAGTTTGGATTCCTCATTTGTAAGATGGAAATAATAATAGTACTCCTTTGAGTGGGTTGTTTTGAGAGACTAGGAGAGTTAAGGTATATAGCATCCTTCTACAGGAAGTGACACATAGGAAGTATTCCAGAAATGTGAGCTACTACTGTTTATTATCATCAATAGTAATACAACATTCTTCAGTGTTTGCCAAATATTGCCAATACAGGATGAAATTTCTGGCCTATGTACATATTAAAATTTTACCTAAAATTACTACAGTTTAATTTTTTTAATGTTTGTAAAGTTTTTTCTTTTAGGTTTATTCATTTACTTTGAGAGAGACAGAGACAGTATGAGTGGGGGAGGGGCAGAGACAGAGGGAGAGGGAGAATCCCAAGCAGGCCCCGGGCTGTTAGCCCAGAGCCCAATGTGGGGCTTGAATTCACAAAACCACGATATCATGACCTGAGCCAAAACCAAGAGTTGGACACTCAACAGATTGAGCCACCCAGGCTCCCTGTAAGTTAAATCTTCTAAGTTTAATATTATTGTGTGGGATCAATACTTTATTAAGAACTCTATACAACTGGGCTGCTCCTTCATCACCCTCATCGCCATTGGATGTGACACTCTTATTCTCCCACTTTCATCTGTGATCACTGGAAGAGAAAAGCATTTTGGAATACTTCCTTTTTCTTGAGTATTTTTCTCTTCTATATTTTCTTTGGACCAAACATGGAATTATCCTAGAAGTTTTTGTATATGATTTTGTAATTTTTTTCCTTCCAATGTGGGCAAAATAGAGTTTTTTGAGAAAAATTCATGGCCCAAATGGAATTTAAAAACTAAAAATCTAGCTTTTAAAGATTACTTTGTTTAGTATGAGTGATAGTTTTCCAAACAGTCCTACAAAGCTTATAACATGACTTAATCTCTCTTATTCTGCCTTGTAGTATTTAAATATTTATAAACATTTGTTGATTCACAAAAGTTATACTGCTCTCTGTAGAGTTAATTCTTTTAATATTAACATTAATTTTTAATATATTTTCCTATTTAACCTTTAAAAATTTTATTTAAGAAAAAATTTTTTAATGTTTATTTATTATTGAGAGACAGAGAGCATGAGCATGGGAGAGACAGAGAGAGGAGACACAGAATCCGAAGCAGGATGGATCCAGGCTCTGAGCCGTCAGCACAGAGCCTGATGCGGGGCTTGAACCCACAGACCGTGAGATCGTGACCTGAGCCAAAGTTGGACTGTTACCGACTGAGCCACTCAGGTGCCCCAACCTTTAAAAATTTTTTAATTAAGGGGCGCCTGGGTGGCTCAGTCGGTTGAGCGTCCAACTTCGACTTCGGCTCAGATCATGATCTCGCGGTCTGTGAGTTTGAACCCCGTGTCGGGCTCTGTGCTGACAGCTCAGAGGCTGGAGCCTGCTTCGGATTCTGTGTCTCCCTCTCTCTCTGCCCCTCCCCCTCTCATGCGCTCTCTCGCGCTCTCTCTCTCTCTCTCAAAAATAAGTAAACATTAAAAAAAGGGGGGAGAGAAAATTTTTATATTTTTAAATAGATGAAACTGATTAGCCAATATTTTCATATGTGCAACTCATATATAGCCTTACTTACTGTTGCCAAAAATTTTTTTAAGGTTTTGAGTTTTTAAGATTGACTACTATACCATCTGTGAATAATAATTTGTTCTCTAATTTTTTTTTTTTTTTTTTTTTTTTGCGCAGGGCAGAGGAGGTGAGATTTAAAGCACTGCTAGATTTGAGGACAGTAACATATCCTTGTCTTCTTCCAAATTTAGATGCAGATTTCAATTTTTGGTAAAAGGAAGGAGGGTTTGGGGCAGCTTCCCCAACCTAATCCATGGGAACACATGCAGAGTATCTACAAAATCTTTCTTAAAATTAGAATATATATGTGTGTATATTTTATATATGGATGTAAAGAATTTCTCAGTAAATATGGAAGTGACTGCTAATGAGTAGGAATATTGTGGGGGATGGGTGATTAAAATGTTCTAACTGTTCTAAAACTGAGAGTAGTGATGGTTGAAGAACTCTGTAAATATGTTAAAAGCCATTGAACTACATGCCTTAAGTAGATGAGTTATATAGTAATGTGGATTATATCTCAATGAAGCTCTATTTTCTTTTTTTTTTCTTTTCTGATTTTATTTAAGAAATCTCTATACCCAACCTGTGGCTCATACTCATGACCCCAAGGTCAAGAGTTGCATGCTCCTTCAACTGAGCCAGCCAGGTGCCCTAAAGCTGTAATTTTCTAAAAGGGCATCCCCTCTAAACATTAAAAAAAATTTTTTTTAATGTTTATTTATTTCTGAGAGAGAGAGAGAGAGAGAGAGAGAGAGAGAGAGTCAGAGTATGAACTGGGGAGGGGCAGAGAGAGAGAGGGAGACACGGAATCCGAAACAGGCTCCAGACTCTGAGCTGTCAGCACAGAGCCCAATGCGGGGCTTGAACTCACGAATCATGAGATCATGACCTGAGCCGAAGTTGGACGCTTAACTGACTGAGCCACCCAGGCGCCCCTGGCATCCCCTCTAAACTTTAACCAAAATAAATTCTTTTTACCAAATATTATATTAGAACATATAATTTTATGAGGGTGGGGAAGGAATCAAAGCAAAAGAAAAAAAAAATTGAGGGGGAAAAACAAAGCACCTAAGGAGAGTATGCTATTCTGAAATTAAAGTATAAAAAAAGGCTTTAAGAGGCCTTCAGCATGCAGTTCCATTCATCTCTGCTATATCATTTAAAAGCCAAGTGTCAGAGAAGTCAATTATATTCTGAGTTTCTAGAACCTAATATACATCAAGAAACATGTCTATTGTATGATTCTCATTGCTTCTCTATGATCATGCTCTTATAGGTTACAAAAAGTCATTCCAAAAACTTCTGCTCCTTGATGTTTAAAAATGTAGTTTAAATAATGAATACCAACAGGTTAGAAAGACCGGATATAAAAGCGTTTAATGTCTGGGATCAAAAGTGGGACTTTTTTGAGATAGTGGCTTCTCTCTGTGGGGATCACTCCTTTTAGATAAGGTGAGGGGTGGCATATTGGCAAAGAGAAGGCAAGTTGCTCTGGACAGAAGGCTCTGAACTAGATGGATGGCACAGCTCAGTAGAAAGGCTATCTCTAAAGCACTATGAGCGGACCTGGATTTTCATCACACCCCCAACATCACTATCCAAGTTACACACCCTCTGTCATTAATTTGTCCCAAATATGGAGTTTCTATAATGTGTCAGGCCCAAACAGAGAGGATCACTCGACTCATGGAACTTGAAGGGAAAGACAAACTAATAATCACATAAATAATCACATTTCATTGTGTTATAAAAAAAAATACAAGAGGGGCGCCTGGGTGGCGCAGTCGGTTGAGCGTCCGACTTCGGCCAGGTCACGGTCTCGCGGTCCGGGAGTTCGAGCCCCGCGTCAGGCTCTGGGCTGATGGCTCGGAGCCTGGAGCCTGTTTCCAATTCTGTGTCTCCCTCTCTCTCTGCCCCTCCCCCGTTCATGCTCTGTCTCTCCCTGTCCCAAAAATAAATAAAACGTTGAGAAAAAAAAAAAAATTAAAAAAAAAATACAAGAATATATATTAGAATGAGGAATGAGGCAAGGTTTTCCAAAGAAGGTGAGATTAAGCTGAAATCAGCCGAAAGACAAGATCTCCTTTTAGAGCTCTTCTGTAAATCAAAAGAGAAAGCATTTAAAGAATTGGGGAAATGTATGACACATAGTAGGTACTCAATAAATTGTGACTACAATTATATAGCCACTAAAATTGTGGCAATAAAAATGCAAAGGAAGCTACAAATATGGGAGAAATTGATAATGAAGATTAATTGAGGAAGAGAGACCACAAACAGAAGTGAAGCTTCAGTCTGGAGTAAGGGCTTTATGAAAAACTGAGAATATAAGGAAAAAGGTCAGCCTTCAGGAAGAAAACACATTTTGTTTTAAAAAGATTTAAAATGCTAGAGGAAAAAAAGACATCATATCTTTCCGGCAGCCAACTGAAAACATGTCAGGATGTGAAAGAGGATGGCTAAAAATGAAGATTTGAAAGTCACCATGTGATAGTCAACTGAGTGACACTTCATGCCCTCAGTGATCTTAAACCTTTGTCAAGACAATCTAGTTTTTAATTCAGGTATTAAAGACAATTACCATAAAGTTAAGTTGGAAGTTCTCTACATTGGCAACTTCCCTTGGATAAATCCTGTAGGTGTGATAATGGTAGTTTTCAATAGCTAAGCATTTATGTGGATATTGTTTCTAAATTCATAATTGTTTCATAATCCTTAATTAAAATTTCAGCACTTTTTGGGGTGCCTGAGTGGCTCAGTTGGTCAAGCATTCAACTTCGACTCAGGTCATGATGTCACGGTTCATGAGTTCGAGCCCCATGTCAGGCTCTGTGCTGGAGCCTGGAGCCTGCTTCGGTTTCTATGTCTCCCTCTCTCTCTGCCCCTCCCCTGCTTGTGCTCTGTCTCTGTCTCTGTCTCTCTCTCAAAAATAAACATTAAAAAAAAAACAATTAAAAAATTTTTCAGCACTTTTCATTCAATTGATGGTTAGAAGCCTTCCTATAATTAGATACCAGAATGTCATAAATTATGCTCAACTATGCAAGATAAAGGATCTATAATATAAATAGCTATTATGTACCATACTATCTATATTAGTTGTCACATCAAATTCTCACAACAATCTGTACAGTATTTTATCAAGTATTCTTTTTCTTCTTAACAATTTTATGTTGTTAAGTTCGATGGTTACTTCCATGATTCTAACCTCCATAAACTCTCAGCATCATTCCATATTTAGCTACTGAAGTTCAGGGACAGAGGCCTTCTTGAAACATATTCTTCTCTTAAACTGCCTAACTCTACAATCTCTTGGAAATGCTAGTGTGCTAGGATGCTCCTTTGCTGGCTTGTGAGGCCCATGCTGGGTTAGCTTCCTGTTGTTGTCTATACATCAGTCCTAAGTAAACTCACCAGCTCCCATGACTTAAAATACTACCTAGATCAATAGTTTTCAGAATATGGTCCCTGGATGAGGAGTATCAGCATCACTTGGGAAATAATTAGGAATGCAAATTATCAAGTCCTCCCAGATGTAAGGAATCAGAAATTGGGAGGGGGCCCAGCAGCTAGTGCTTTTAACAAGCTCTTTAGATGCTTCTGATGCACTCTGAAGTTTGAAAGCCAGACTTCTAGATAAGTGTTTTCCATACTACAGGTTGCAACTTATTAAACCGTCAAGAAATAAACTGAGTTGCAAACAGCATTTTAAAAAATGAAATAGAGGGGTGCCTGGGTGGCTCAGTAGGTTAAGCGACAGACGCTTGATTATGGCTCAGGTCATGATCTCACGGTTCCTGAGTTTGAGCCTCACATCAGGCTCTGCGCTGACAGTACAGACCCTGCTTGGGATTCTCTCTCTCTCTCCCTCTTTATCCGCCCCTCCCCTGCTCATGCTCCCTCTCTCTCTCCAAATAGATAAACTTAAAAAAAAGAAAAACAATAAAGTTCTTCATATGTTATAAAGGTAAGTAATATTTTGTGAAACTTTTATTTCAATTATATATGCACGTAAGCGTGTGTGTGTGTGTGTGTGTGTGTGTGTGCGCGTGCACATCTATACCCGATTAAGTAATCCATAGGTTACCATGGATCACAGTCTGATTAAAACTCAGATCTATAGGATTATATGAGCTCTTTGTATGTCTGGCTCCTTCTTGTCACTTTGGTCTTATCTTGGCCGTTGTTTCCTATTCTACTTAATGTTGACTCCTGCAAAGCATTTATTCTCACTACTTTGTTTTATTTTAGTTATTCAGACTATTTATCAATATTTAATCTATCTCATTGTTTATAATCTTTCTCTCCTACTAGAATATAAGCTAATGAGAGAGATCTTGTTCTCTCTGTCATGTTCCCAACACCTAGAACAATCTCTGGCCACCTATAATATCCACTCAAAAATGAAGTTTATAAAGAAGTAATTACCAAAGATCACCTAAGTTAGATTGTAACTACACTTTAAAATCCTATGTGTCTCATGTCTGTGACCTAATAAAATCACCACTTCCTAGTGGGCCTAAGGCTTGGATTCCAGCCATCCACTTCATAGTCCTGGACCATGGGAAAGTCAGAAAATCATACTTTCACAACTGTTAAAAAGAAATGGTTAGATTTGGGACAGTAAGAATCTGATAAAACAGTGAACCAATCTACTTTTAGTTTTGGATGGATGAGCAGAGTAGTCATTTTTTTTTTTTTTAATTTTTTTTTTTCAACGTTTATTTATTTTTGGGACAGAGAGAGACAGAGCATGAACGGGGGAGGGGCAGAGAGAGAGGGAGACACAGAATCGGAAACAGGCTCCAGGCTCCGAGCCATCAGCCCAGAGCCTGACGCGGGGCTCGAACTCATGGACCGCGAGATCGTGACCTGGCTGAAGTCGGACGCCTAACCGACTGCGCCACCCAGGCGCCCCCAGAGTAGTCATTTAATAAGAGTTAAGGAACAAAGAAAAAAGCCATGGGATACACTTCACAAAGAAATATAGGAAGCTAGAGGCTTTAGGCTCACCTACATTTAAAATGTGAACGATCTAACACCCCATATGGTTCAAACCCTTCTGAAGAAAGGGAAAGTATGCTGGGAAAATAAAATTAGGGAGCAAAACAAATGGAAAATCATATTCACAGCGTAAATATATTTGCTGGAGAATCTGTGAAATGCTACAGTTGGATGACTTAAGAATTAGAAGTTTTTTCTGCATTCAGTGTAAAATGGCGTTTCCTGAACTCCACTAATATGTGAATGTGTTTGTGCACATGTATGAAAACACATGTATGCCAACTTGGAACTTTGGGGAGGGTGCTACTGTCTTATGGCATCAAAGCCATATTTACTGGATAATCTTAACCACTTTGTACCTACTTCTGCTATACTAAATGAGATTTAAGTAACAGGAAGTATAGATGATAATACAGGCTCTGGAATCAGAGTCTGGGTTCAAATTCCATTTCCACTACTTACTAGCTGTGTAACTTTGGAACACATTCCTTAATTTTTCTGAGCCTCAGTTTCTTTATTTGTATAATTAGAGACCTCACAGGTTAGTTGTTAGACGTTAACTGAGTTAATAGATAAAAGGCCTGACGTATGGACACCAGAGTGTTTACTTGATATCACATCCTTATACTAAGCTCTTTAAATGCTTTTCTCCTCAGGTTATAACTACGCTGTGAGGAAGGTTATCATAAGACATCCCTTCCCCCACTTATAGATGAGCAAGTGTGAGCCATGAAGGAGTTAATTCACTTGTCCCTGAATTCACAAATAGAACTAGGATTAGAACATTGTCTTTATCACATGCCTAAACCAGATTTCCTAACTATGCAAATATGGGCACTCTAGCTTCCTGGAAATTATGAATAACCAACAAGTATCTCCACTCTGCTGCAGCTGTCCTAACACCTATATCAGAACAAGGGATTATGGTACACATGTGCATACACATATCAATCATATCCATCAGTGTAACTCTCCAGAAGAGGTTGAGAAACACTACAGCACACTTGTCATATTTTGTTCCAATGCTTTTGTACACTCCCTTCCAAGTTGGTGACCCCAATAAAACTATATATTTCATAACAGACTCAATACCGTTAGTAAAAAGCAGTTGGCTTTTAACAAAGATTTGTGGAATAAATGAAGAAAACGCTGTACGAGAAAGGGCTTTTTAAAACCACAAAGTGCAAATCAAGTTTTTATAAAGCCAACTAAATGATTATAAACACATCTATTTATATTTTAATTCACATCTTATTACAGTATTTGGGAAAATACCATTATAAAATCAACTTAGCAATAATTATTAGTAAGAGCTATAATACTTGTTGAAATTTCACTGTTTGACAAGCCAAAGGCTCTATCACCTTATTTTAATCTTCACCCCCAACCCTGGAAAGTAAGAACCATGATTTTTATACAAGAGGGCATGCTGAAGGTCATACACTAAGAAGTCCTGCAGTCAGAATTTTAACTCTTTCGGTTTCTCTATCAAACTCCTTTTTTAAATCGTGGAAGGAACAAGGTTATTTTTAAAAGAACATATATAAATACGTATTTCACAAACCATAAAATTCACCCATTTAAATACATAATCCTGTAGGTTTTACTAAATTCACAAAATGTGCAACCATCATCACAATCTAATTTTAGGGTATTTTCATCACCCTCCCCAAAGGAAATTCCATGTACAATAGCAATCAGATCTAACTGTATATACTTTACATGCATAAAAGAAATGCAAATTCTTTTAAATAAAGCCTCCATTAAATACATGTATGAATGTATATTTGATACAGCTAATGCAAAGAAAATCATGAAAGGAATTCTAAAGGAGAATATGACTCCAGCCTTCTGTAATTTTGCATTAGCAACATCACCATCGGTTTGAATACAGAAAGTCATCAAGAGCTGGCATCCACATCCAACTCTGCTTATTGTGGGTCAAAGTGCAAGTTAAAGGACTTCTTAGCATTTTTCCGTTCACAACCAAATAGTAACAGTAGGAGGAAATGTAGATAAAATACTGTATAACCCGTTGCCTTTGACATTCACTCTACTATTAGTATTAAAGGAGGGAAGTTTAGTAAATTAAGTGAAAAATTAAGGAGATGTAAATTTTCTTTTTCAGCATGATATGCTAATACACATTTTCTAAGAACCCACAGAATGGCATTGATGATTGACAACCATCATGAAAGCACAATTTAATAAATTCTGCATTCACTGCAAAGAATGAAAAGGAACTCACTGTCGGTAAAGGCATATTCTTCATTTTCGTCACTGTCATCAGACGGAGCTTTATAAGGAGGTGGAAGTTTCATTGGAGGTGGAGCGGTTCCTGGTCTCTGAAAATGCAAAATTTGAGAGAGAGGTTAATTGCCTTTGCACAGTCCTCTTCCTCAATGACAAACAGGATAAGAAGATAATCTAAATATTTTGACTGTATCCAATTTCAGTCACATAAGAAGGGCTGTGAAACAAATACAATTTGTCTTCTTATATTTATGTTATTATGTAAGTGACCCTGTGATATAAACATACTACTATAGAAAAATAGGAATTCAAAAGCAACATTTAAGACGGTTGACCTGCCCAGAAGAATACATTCCTTTCCCCAGTGAGAATGCCAATTATATATATTTTATTTACACTGTTATTAACCAAATAATTCAAATGAAAGACATTTCAAAACCGATGTAAAAACTATCCACTATATTAATTCTATAACTATTTAAACTGTTTACTCAATTGCAGAAGACACAGATTTCATTCTTATATAGTTAAAATGAAATACCAAGATTTTCTAACTGTAAAAATATTCATCTGTAATTTGCAGATAGTCAACATACACATTTTAAGGTTTTAAAAAACAAATCTTTATGATGAATATTTTTTTGTATTTCTGTAGACGTATTCTTTAAATTTACCCACCAAATGATACAGCACATAAATATCTGCCTCAGACTTAAAGTAGAACAAAACTCTATGGTCAGATTACCTTCACAGAATGTAGACATTTTCTTGAACGCTGGGAAAAATAAAACATGGTAAAGTTTACGGAGAGATCCAAGCTGCTAAAAAGAATAGGAGCTGATAGATCCAAGCACTCCACAAATATCAAAATAACTGGATTAAGATTTGTTTGCTACAGGGTTTCAATAGAGTACATTCAATTATGCTTTATATGACAAAACCACTAATGGCAGGATACAATCCAGTAAATGTCCATTACAGAAAGCAGGCCTGTAATAAATTCCTCCAAAGCAGAAAACATTACCTGAGATCCACAAAGAAAAACACACACCCAAATTTATTTAAGATTAAGCAACAAAAGAATACAGAAGTGTGATCATGCTACGTCTTTATTCTTGCTTGAAAAAACTTAAAAGTGTGTTAACTGAAGAGTCAAGAAGGTGCATGTATTCCCTCAGTAAACCTTTTCCTCTGAACCAGATCATTCCAGGTCAAAGACAATACTTGGGACAAGGACAGACAGCTTTTAATATTAAGAGATATGAACTCTTTAATGCCATTTAAAAAACATATTTAAGAGGAAACTGTTACACCACTGATTTTATTAAAATTAACTTCTACCAACACTTTTTAAATTTATTTTTTAAATTTACATCCAAGTTAGTTAGCATATAGTGCAACAATGATTTCAGGAGTAGATTCCTTAATGCCCCCTTACCATTTAGCACCCCCCCACCCCCCGTCCCACAACTCCTCCACTAACATTCTGTTTGTTCTCCGTATTTAAGAGTCTCTTATGTTTTGTCCATCCTCCCTGTTTTTATATTATTTTTGCTTCCCTTCCCTTATGTTCACCTGTTTTATATCTAAAAGTCCTCATGAGTGAAGTCCTATGATATTTGTCTTTCTCTGACTAATTTCGCTTAGCATAATACCCTCTAGTTCCATCCATGTAGTACCAACACTCAGAATATAGGATAAGCATGTCCTGGTCACCCTATCGTTTGATTGTGGGTTGCCAGATACCTGGGGCATATTTCTACTGCTCATAAGGGAAGGTTGTAGGGAGGGCCAGGCTCTCTTGGTGGCAATGAAGGATGGAGCAAGGGACATACAAGGAGGCCAAGTGAATATAATCTCCATGAGAGCAGAGAATAGTAGTGTGGTATCCTTAGTTTCAAGAACAGTGCCTGGTATAAAGCAGGCCTCCCAACACTATAGTCTGAATGAGCAAATAACTGCTTGCCAGTCATGCTGCTTAGGTCTAACATATTAACTTCTAGAAAAATGACAGTAATGGAAAAGGTTCTTGTCCAATAGCATTGCATAGTAATTTTGTCTGGTAGAGATGCAAATTATTTTAGTCCTGTAAAAAGGATAACTCCAAAGGTTATAGCGTTATTGCCCTGTCAAGATGTTAACCAGTTTTGTATCTAAATTTGAATCTTACTCATGCATTCTCTGAACAACTAATAAATACTTCACTCTCTCCAATTCTCTCAGAACCGGGCTATCTTGGTGGTTCCCTCCTTAATGAGGTAAGTAAATAACTGGCCCCTGTACATATTACATAATTTCATAGGTCACTTGGGCTGTGAATTATTTCCCATTAGCAGGAGTAGTAAATGGAGTTTGGGTTTTACAGTCTGACAATTTAGTGGTATTTGAGGACTCATTATATATTGGTTCTACGGGGATCCATTCTCTAGGTTGAGAGACAATTGAAAATAGGTTGTTAGTCCTTATTTCCCTGTTGGTGTTTTTGTACAATAACAGGTCTGGTGTCCACTGGAAAGAATAGCTTTCTGACATGAAGACCAGTGGGTATGTACATTTCTATCTACATTTGTCCTATGGCTCAAGCTATAGGGTAGAGGCCGAAAAATCTCTGCGTATCTGAAAGTGAGAAAAGCCCCTACCTCTCATTGTGAGAAATATTTTCCTACCTTCAGAGGGTGCTAATAAATTAGAAAAAAAAAATCTCTTTCCGATTGGTTTATAGAGACTAATAAGCATTATTTAAATCTAATATTCCCAGTTTTCCAGAAAATAGTAAAACTAACCTCACATGACCTTAGATGTGTCAGCCTTTTAACTGAAAACCAAAATACCTTTCCATAGAAACCACGAACTCAGAGGCATTTTAATATAACAATTCAGATTCACAAAATCAAAGTGATTTGGTGAATTTAGAAACAGCTATACTTTCTCCCTAATATCCTTGATCTTACTGATGTGGAGTATAAAGCAAAATAAGACTATAAAAACATTTACACCAAGGTGGCATGATCCCCACATGTCTACATGCCACGTATGCATACATATAATATATAAAAGAATATCACAAATATTTACACATCGCAGAGTATTGTCAGCCAATTCTAAGACCTAGCACAATGTGGAGTATAGTGATAGAAAACTGTATCACCTGTTACTGTTAAGAAAAATCAAAGAGCACATCTTGTAACACTCTAAGTGCCACCAGGAGGGTCACAAAAGATCATTCTGATCTTTGCAAAAACCTTCATGAGGTTCTCCTTAGCCCCAGACTCGAGCAAGTCCAGATTTCTCACTTGAAATAGATGTGAGTCTTAACATCAATCTTATGAAGGAATAATTTACATACAATAAAATGTACTCATGGGGTGCCTGGGTAACTCAGTTGGTTAAGCTTTTGATTTTGGGTCAGGTCATGATCTTGCGGTCCCTAAATTCAAGCCCTGTGTTGGGCTCTGTGCTGATAGCTCAGAGCCTGGAGCCTGCTTCAGATTCTGTGTCTCCCTCTCTCTCTGCCCCTCCCCTAGCTCATACTCTGTCTCATTCTCTCTCAAAAATAAATAAATGTTAAAAAAAATTTTTTTTAATGTACTCAGTTTACGTACTTACTTGGTATAGATACATTTTTATAAGTTTAACATGACTGTATTTTTTTTTAATGTTTATTTACTTTTGAGAGGGCCAGAGAGAGAGAGAGAGACAGAGACAGAGACAGAGCGAGAGCAGGGGAAGGGCAGAGAGAGAGGGAGACACAGAATCTGAAGCAGGCTCCAGGCTCTGAGTGTCAGCACAGAGCCCAACGCGGGGCTCAAACCCACAAACCATGAGATCATGACCTGAGTTGAAGTCAGACACTCAACTGACTAAGCCTCCCAGATGCCCCTAACATGACTGTATTTTTAAGGACTATTATGTTTGGTTGGACACAATATTTGCATTTGGGTAGTACATAAAAAGAAAATAAAGAGAACAACAGGAGACCACTTCTCTGTGAAAGAACATCTCCTACTTGTATCAGCGTCCATGACTCCTTGAGAAAAAGTATATGAAGTAACACTGAAGCAAGTTTTAGAAGGAAAATGCCAAGGAGTTACAAGCATATAGTGAGTATTAGTATGTCTATGAATCCTGATGGTCTGTCATTTCACACTCCGTGATGAAAAGCAGCCAAAATTTAGATTTCTAGCCTACACCTTTCCTAGTATTTGGTTTCAGGTGACATTTATTGTCTCTTTTAAGGTTGTAATTCTAGAGAATAAGCACTGCTTTTGTATTGAGGAAACAATACATAAAAGGAATTTTATTTTACCTTATTTTATGAGAGAGTGTGAGCAGGGGAGAGGGGAAGAGGGAGGGAGGGAGGGAGAGGGGGAGGTAGAGAATTTCAAGCAGGTTCCACTCTTAGCATGGAGCCCAACGCAGGCCTCAATCCCATGGCTTAAGGACCATGATCTGAGCGGAAACCAAGAGTCGGATGCTCAAACAACTAAGCCACCCAGATGCCCCTAAAAGGAATTACTTCTAATGATGACAATTTTAAAGGAGATTTTTATTTTATTTTATTTTATTTTATTTTATTTTATTTTATTTTATTTTATTTTATTTTATTTTATTATATGAAATTTATTGTCAAATTAGTTTCCATAAAACACCCAGTGCTCATCCCAAAAGATGCCCTCTTCAATGCCCATCACCTACCTAAAGGAGATTTTTAAAGAGATAGTATAATTTGTAATCATCTGACCTCCCAACTTTGGGAAGTCTGTCTGCCTGTGCTCCCATAGTATCCCAGGCATGCTTTTTTCATCGTAATTGTACTTTTGGTTATTTCACTATGTGTCACATTCATCTGTGCACCTCTTAGAGTAAAGGTGCTTTGTTATTTTAGAATGTAGTATAGTGCTTAGCATGTAAACTATAATTTCAGATAAGAGACATGGTAAGGTACATCCTGTAACCACTGAAACATCATCCCGTAAGGGGAGATGCTGATACTGATCTGACTTCTCTCACTGCAACGTTAACTCAGTGGTTAGTCATTCTCTGAACCAAAGAACTCAGCTGGACAGAACTTCACTGACTTTTGGTACTGCCAAGCTCTAACTGGATTTTTTTTTTTTTTTTTCTGAATGCAAATATCCTGGCTTTCTTTGAGACTCAATTTAGTTTAATGGTACAGGCCAAAGTTGGTAAGAATCATATATTTATCTTTCTCTTTCCTAGGATCTTATGTGGAATTATCCTGAATCACCTAACTACCTGTTCCCCAAACCAATTAAGTTAGTAACCAGTTTATTCATATGTGTGTGGTTATTATCTGTGTCCCCCACAGACTAATCTCTTCCCTGCTTCCTTTATGATTTCATCTCCCTGGACTGCTCTGCACAGTAGTAATGGGCCACACTATGGGTTTCCAGCAGACATTTGAGAAATGCTCAGATCTTGGAACCAAGACACAAATTGACAAAATTCCAACAACAGAATAGACTAAATATTCTGAGAAAACCACCTTAACCACACAAAGATGACAGATAAAATTTCAAAAATGTGCTTTTGCAACATATGACTGAAGCCAGAAACGACCATAAATCCCAAATCAGAAGGTCAAGTGGTGCACAAGAAGGTGGCACTTGCCCAGAGGGCATGTGCCAATTCTTGGTGACGTAAAGCCAGAGATTTTTTATTTTGTTTTTATTCATTCAACAAGTATGTATGTACTCTGTATCTGTTAGGCACCAGGCAGTGTTTTGGGCAATGGGATAGGGCAATATTGAGATAGATGAGCTCCCTGTCTTCATGGAATTTCTTTTCCAGCCCCTTTCCAATGCCACATTTTGTGAGTCTTCATGTCTTGTCCCCAAATTGCTTTAGGTGGCAGTCACTAAACTCTATATTGTTTGCCTTGCCCCAGCTAGAATGTAAGCTCCCAGAAGGGCAAGGACTTTTTGTCTGTCTTTAAAAACTTCACTGTGATACACTGACATAAAAAACTGCACACATTTTAAAGTGTACAATTTGAATTCATCATCACAATCATGATAATGAATATAACCATCAATCCCAAAAGTTTCTCCATGCTTTGTCTTAATCCCTCCTTCTGGCCCCTTTCCCTGGTGCCCCATTCTCATGATCTCCTTTTTGTCAGCATTGGTTTTATATTCTAGACATTTAATCCCTTCAAATGAAGGCTATTACTTGCAAAAGGCTGAGAAAGATTTCTGCAAGTAATGACCTAGATTCCTCCACATAATATTTCTAGAAGCAATAACTATGGTCTTCCAGAATCTACATATTATCTGTGTCTACCAAAAGGTGCCAAAATCAAGCTAGAATCCTGAACACACAGCATATGCTGATAACCTGACTATAATCTATGTGATTAAAATCTGAATTCAAAGAAGGTAACCAACCAGGTTAAAACAATTCTATAATTTGGTAAGGGAACTATGCTACTATTTCTTATCCTTTTCAAGAACCCTTCCTCCCAAATCCTTAAGGCACCTTGAATGATCCCTGCATACATGTCTATAAGGTCATGATCTCACGATTCCACAGTTCGAGCCCTACCGTCAGGCTCCGCGCTTAGAGCCTGCTTGGGTCTCTCTCTCTCTCTCTCTCTCTGCTCCTACCCTGCTTGCACTCTCTTTCTCTCTCTCTTTCACTTTCTCTCTCTCTCTCTATCTCTCTCTCAGAAATACACTTTTTTTTTTTTTGAAAGAGAGAGATAAAAAAAGGAACACAGCTGCTTCCATTAAAAAAAAAAAGAGTATTGGGGTGCCTGGGTGGCTCAGTCGCTTAAGCGTCCGGCTTCAGCTCAGGTCATGATCTCACAGTCCATGAGTTAGAGCTCCAAGTCAGGCTCTGTGCTGACAGCTTGGAGCCTGGAGCCTGCTTCAGATTCTGTGTCTCCTTCCCTCTCTGCCCCTCCCCTGCTCATGCTCTGTCTCTCTCAATCTCAAAAATAAATAAAAACATTTAAAAAAATTTTTTTTCAAGAGTATTATATAAACCACAATCTCTGATTATAACTGAAATCCATGAGAAAATAAAAGGTTTTTAAAAATAGTCATATGGAAATTTAAAAATACATTTCTAAGTAAGTTTGGGTAAAAAAGACATGAAATGGGGACTTAAAAAAAAACAACAAACCTAACTACTGAACAACAGAAATTCAACCTAAAATCTCAGAATGTAAAGAGGGACTTGTCTTAAATGATTATTTAAAAAAAAAATGGCTAAAAATTAATAACCTCTATAACTCTCTAAAGATTACCGTGGGGAGTGGGGGGAGTAGAAGAATAAAAGCAAACAAAGTAAGGCAGTATAAAGATGAGAACGAAATTAAGCAGAATAAAGATAAACAGAGATGACTAACGCAGTTCAAAAATTAATACTTTAAATAGAGGAATTATAGGTGTGCCTGGGTGGCTCAGTCGATTAGGCATCTGACTCTTGATTTCAGCTCAGGTCACAATCTCACTATTTGTGAGATCGAGCCCCACCTTGGGCTGTGTGCTACCACTGTGACCTGCTTGGGATTCTCTCTCTCTGCCCTTCCCCTGCTTGTGCTCTCTATGTCAAATAAATAAACTTCAAAATACATACAAATATACATACATACATACACACCTACATAAAGGAATTATACATTTGAAACAAAGGTAATGTCAACTATTACCTCAATAAAAATTTTTTTAAGATAAATTAAATGAAAATTATCTTCAAAATTAATTAAGAAAGAAGTAAAAAATTAAACTATATTCACAATGAAAAAGAACTATGGATAGAACATATATAATTCAAGCTAAGAGAATACATAAACAACTTTATACCAAAAAATGTAAAAATTAAGTGATATCAGTATTCCCAAAAAAGAGCCAGTAACCCAAACTGACTCTAGAATAGAAAATGTGAATAGTTCCATAACTATTAAAGAACTGAATCAATATTTTAGATGTTCTCACATAGAAAACACAGGCCCAGGGGCGCCTGGGTGGCTCAGCTGTTTAAGCGTCTGACTTTGGCTCAAGTCATGATCTCACAGCTCATGGTTTTGAGCCCCACATTGGACTCTGTGCTGACAGCTCAGAGCCTGGAGCCTGCTTCAGGTTCTGTGCCTCCTTCTCTATCACTCTATGTCTCTCTCTCTCTCAAAAATAAGTAAAACATTTTAAAAATTAAAAAAAAAAAGAAAGAAAACACAGGCCCAAACTGGCTTTACAGGCTAGTGTGACCAAAGATTTAAGGAATGAATAATTACCATTTTACACAGAGAACTGAAAAAGAAGAAACACGCCTACCATCCATTTTGGTAGTCTCATCTATTCAAAAGCAGATAGGATAGTACATAAATCCCTAGCCAATCTCATTCCTAACCACAGATGCAAAAATCCTAAAAGAAATAATGCCAGAAAAATTAATGTGTGAAAAAGATCATGACCAGATTAAGTTTAATTCAAGAATTCAAGATTGGTTCAACATTAAAAAAATCTATTAATGTAAGTTACCACAGTAAAGGATTCAAGGAGAAAAATACATTATACATACACAATTATTTCAGTGAATGCAGATAATACATGTGATGAAATTCAATGCCAATGCCATTCGTGACAAAAAATTCTTAGCAAAATAAGAATGAAAGGGGATACTTCCTTAACCTGAAGGATTATTTTTTTTTTAATTTTTTTTTTTAACCTTTATTTATTTTTGGGACAGAGGGAGCATGATGGGGGAGGGGCAGAGAGAGAGGGAGACACAGAATTGGAAGCAGGCTCCAGGCTCTGAGCCATCAGCCCAGAGCCCGACGCGGGGCTCGAACTCATGGACCGCGAGATCGTGACCTGAGCTGAAGTCGGACACTTAACCGACTGAGCCACCCAGGCGCCCCTTAACCTGAAGGATTATTACAAAAACTTACAGAACACATCATATTCAATGGTGAAATATTAAAAACAATTTCTTAAGAAAAAATTTTTTAAGGTTTATTTATTTTTGATAGAGAGAGGGAGAGAGTGCAAATGGCAGAGGGGCAGAGGCAGGGAAACACAGAATCCAAAGCAGGCTCCAGACTCTGAGCTGTCAGCACAGAGTCTGACATGGGGCTCGAACCCACAAATCATAAGATCATGACCTGAGCCAAAGTCGGACACTTATCCAACTGAGCCACCCAGGCACCTTTATTAAAAGCAATTTCTTAAATATCAGGAGGAGACACAACAAAAATGTTAGCTATCATTACTTCTTTAGTAAACACAATGGAAGTTTCAGCAGATAGAATAAGAAAAAGATTGGAACAAAGGGGAAAAGAAAACTGCCTTTATCCAAAGTGATTATTATTACCTATACAGAAAATCCAGAAATAAAAATTTACATAGTATTAGAATTTGAGATTCACATTCTTAAAATTACTTTATGTACACTTATGGAGGACATAAAGATACTAGAAAGCTCTACATACAATATTTAATAAGTTTATCCTTAGGTGGTGGGTTTATGGGAGATTTTATTTTTTTAGTTTCACCCTTTTGGTTTTCCAAATGTTCTGCACTGGATTATTTTATTTTATAAAAGAATAACAGTATAATGTTATAAGATGTTGAATAAATATGTAAAAATCAATTTTATGTCCAAACAAAAATCAATTTTATGTCTATACACTAGCAACAAACAGAAAATGCAATTTAAAATATTTGAAAGCAATACAAAAAACAAAAACAAAAAAAATAAAGGCAATACAAAATCTAAGGGTATCTAGGAATAAATCAACTGAAAGATTTACAATACCTTTCTGAATAAAATTATAAAAATTCAAAGAAATAAAAGAATATACAGGAAGATATACCATGTTAATGATTAATAAGACTAGATATCATAAAGATATAACTTCTTTACAAATTAATCTACCAATATGACACAGTTCCCATCAAAATCCTCAAAGACTTTTTTTTGTTGAATTTGACAAGTTAGAGCTACAACTCATATGAAAAAGAAGGACACAAATAGGTAAGACATTTCTAAGGAAGAGGAAATATGTAAAGGAAATTGCTCTACTAGAAAACAAGATTTATTATTAGGCTTTAATAATTGAGCTAGTGCAGCATTTGTACTGGGACATACCTGGGGAACAAAGAGAAAACTCAGAAGCCGACTCCCCCCGATAACCTGAGATAGGATAGAGGTTGCACTATAAGTCAGTAGATAAAGGAGGACCTATTTTAAAATAGTAGGATAATTAGTTATCTTGATGGGGAAAAACGAAAATTACTCCCTACCAGATACCATATTCTAAAATAAATTGTAGATCACCTAATTCTACTAAAATAGAGGCAGGAAAACAGGAATGGATGACTGGTTCTGATCGATGGTAAGGAATGTTTTCTCAGAGAGATGACCTCTGAGCTTCTCCTTGAAGGATAAAAGGAAGAACAATGTGGGAAATGGACTTCCAGGCTGAGACAACAGCAAGATCACTGTCCCAGAAAGTCCCAAGAGTGAGAAGCATTTTCTAGGAATAGACAGACAACCAGCCCAGCTGAACAGCAAAGAAAGACAAAGATGACAATGGATGACTGGTGCTTCATCATGGTTTTGCACCTGTTTCACTACTTTTCTGGCCTTCTTCATGGCCAGAACCAGTTATATTCTCAGGAAGGAAACATTATTAGTATGGTCCTTCTACCCTGATGCTAATTAAAAAACCATTCTTATTAACTGCAGCTCAGATATGCAAGAAGACACCAAAACACTTTTTAAAGGTTTGAGAGGTTCAAGTTACCTTTTCTTTTTTTTCTTCGGTGTTTTGGTCCTGGTTACTAGCGATTATGTTGGCCTTGTTATGCACAGTAGGAACAACCTAGGACCACAAAAAAAAGAGGGGGGGAAGGAAAAGGGATAAAACATTTAAATGTCACAGTCATCACACTATTTCTTTAAACAGTTAAAATCTTACTTAACTAAGTCTCTGACTTCATCTAAAAAGTAAAGACCTGAGAAGTAGAGTTCAAGGCCAACAATACAATTTGAAAAATACTACAAGCTAGATAACCCCAAATATTGTGTGTGTGCGTGTGTGTGTGTGTGTGTGTGTGTGTGTGTGTGTGTAACATCAAAGAGCAGTAAGTTCCCAAGCTGGTGTAGATCCACAAAGTGAAGACAGAGAAGACTAAAAAAGCAAGTCATGACATCGACTGTCATCCACACATCTCAGTTTCCAAAATACAGTTTTAGGGGCAACCTATGTTAGTCTCTAGAACATGGGATGCACCATTTATTTGGTAGGTTTACCTTTTTCTTCACTGTACCCCAGTTCAAGTATGTTATCTAGCACACTGTGCATACTCCATAACTATCTCAGCATCACTGTTAGCAGGAAGATGAATTATAAATCTAGTCGCAGTCCTGGATAAAAGCTCAGTGAGAGCTGGGATTTAATGATTGATCACTGTTATCACTATACATAATGCTCAGGAAGAACCCATTACATGCTTGCACTCAATAAATGTTTACACGTGAATGAAACAGCTCCATTTCATAGAAACAATTCTAATTATCGATGGTGCCAACATCATAGATTACTTTTGTACTCACTTCTTCTTATAAAACAATCCATGAAACATCTTAGGAAAATACAACAGTTTTAGTGATTTTTTTAAAAGGCTCCACGAATAACTAACACAAATAATTTTGCCATAGAATCTAATAATTAACATGAAGATTCTAAGAAAAAAATCTCCTTTCTCAGAAATGTAAAGAAACTGCCTGCCTTGGGATAATTTAAAAGCCAAAACATAACAACAACAACAACAAAAAAAAACCCACCTCTGTCTGGATATAATTTAAAATTAAATTTTCTTCACCTTTACTATAGAGTCTAAAGACATAAATTAATTTTGGAATAAATGAGCAAGTCTCAGAAATGTTTCATTTAAATAAAAAACAATACTAATCACACATCAACACATATGTAATGTTTTGTATACGAACAGACACTGTGAGTGCTTAATATTTATACCTCTATTTATTTATTTCTTTATATTTATTTTTAAATTTTTAAAAATATTTTTATTTATTTTTGAGACAGAGACAGAGCATGAGCAGGGGAGAGGCAGAGAGAGAGGGAGACACAGAATCTGAAGCAGGCTCCAGGCTCTGAGCTGTCAGCACAGAGCCCGACGTGGGGCTCGAACTCACCAACCGCGAGATCATGACTTGAGCCGAAGTCGGATATTCAACCGACTGACCTACACGGGCGCCCCTATACCTCTATTTAATACACACCACAATCCAAGTCAGCGTCAAAAACTGGTGGGTCTACAGGCATGCACTTCCTGTCCTGAAGGATCTTAAAATATTTTGCCTCCCTGACAAGTCAGAATACCTATCCACACTGGACCTACTTTCTCCCATGGGAAAAACCAGCTGAAGTTGAATAGCAGAAGCTCTGGGGTGGGACACGATGTCAGCGGCCACTCATAAGGTTTACTGTTTTTTAAATAGCACAGAACTATATCTCTGTAAACATATCATTAGCAAGAACAAAAGCTCACCAGGATGACTGCATCCTCAAGCAAAGTAGAAGACTCCATATTTCTTATGAAAAAACTACATTTTTATATGATTAATATGCAAATGTACCATCAGAAAAATTTAGGTGCCATTATGAAATAACGGTATTAGGGAAGTACAAATGGAATACAGGGAAAAAGAAAACAACACATGATAATAAACTTAGTGAACTGATGGGATGACCCCCAATTTCAAACAGGTTTGTTTTGGAATGTGGAAAAATAATATGAGATGCTACGGTGAAATGTAGTTATGTTAAGTCGAACAAAATTACCTTGGCATAAAAACTTTCTATAGAGGAGTGCAATATAAATCACGGGTTCTGGGGCGCCTGGGTGGCTCAGTCGGTTAAGCGGCCGACTTTGGCTCAGGTCATGATCTCGCGGACCGTGAGTTCGAGCCCCGCGTCGGGCTCTATGCTGACAGCTCAGAGCCTGGAGCCTGTTTCAGATTCTGTGTCTCCCTCTCTCTGACCCTCCCCTGTTCATGCTCTGTCTCTCTCTGTCTCAAAAATGAATAAACGTTAAAAAAATAAAATAAAAAATAAATAAAATAAATAAATCACGGGTTCCGCTCTCAAATAAGCATTTGCCAAATAAACTTAATACACACATTTCTTTCTAGGATGCTGAAAATACAGTTGAGAAATTCAGGAGAAAAAGCTTAAAAAGGTCACATATTGGTGATATGCCTAACACATCCGTTAAAAGTGCAAATATAAAAAAGTAAACTACAACTCAAAGAATAAAAAAAAAAGCACAAATATAAACACCACTGCTCAATTCATGATGTTGATGACAATCTACATGTAACAGGGGCACCTGAGACACAGGGTCTTTGGGGGCGCTTGGGTGATTCAGTCAGTTGGGCGTCTGACTTCAGCTCAGGTCATGATCTCATAGTTCATGGGTTCGGGCCCTGCATCAGGGTCTGTGCTGCCAGCTTGGAACCTGGATCCTGCTTCAGATTCTGTGTCTCCCTTTTTCTTTCTGCCCCTTCCCCGCTCACACTCTGTCTCTCTCAAAAATAAATAAATATTAAAAAAAAAAAATAGACAATAGGGTCTTTGATAGTCCCATTAGGAAATGACTTCTTTGGGGGTTTTGAGGAAAGTCTCAAAGTTTAATGAAAAGTGGTCAAAACTGATTAAGCATGTGGCTATATTTTCTACTCCTGTGAGGGTCAATACTATTTGCAACAACAAATAAGCCAAAGAGAGCGCCATTTTGCAAAGATATGAAACTTGATTTCTTTCATTGCCTCATTCAAACAGGAATCATTTTGTGTTGAAAAATGGAGTAAGTCATGGACATAATAATTAACACCATCACCTGAATATGTTCCCTTGCCTAGAATCAGAGACAGTTCAATGCTTGCTGAACTGAATGCACCATGTGGCAGTCTGCTGTGCCGCATTGGGGCTGAATGACTCGAGCAAGGCACAATGCAGAGAAGATCTTTTTTGAACAGTTGCAAGAAACTGCACCGTTTGTCATCTGAGTGAAAATTTCCACTTCAGCTCACCAGCAAAGGCTGGATTAAATGCTTGCTTGGCCTTTTTGGTTGACTTTATAACTTACTTAAAAGCTGTGAACATTTTTTGGGCAGGGCATTCACAAGTGGCCACATAAAGGTATAATTTGATTGGCTCATTCTAGCTCAAAACGGTTTCTTTAGAAGTGCCATTTGGCAAGGAATAATTTGGCCATTTTTCCTATTGAACTCAAGTTTCCAGAAATAAAAGTGATAGCTTCCACAACTTTCTCTGAGTGTAAGAGTTAAAAAGTGGCTTCCAAAAACTTTGATTCCAAAAAAGACTTCAAAAGTGGATTCCAAAAAATTTCAAATGGTATCAGAGGGAAAAGACTTTATTCAGTTCACCTCTGTCAGTCAGTCTTGGACTAGGAGGGATCATACTGCAATGCAGTGCACCACAGCAGAGCGGTGGGGGGAGCGTGTAGCCTACTGTGTGCAGGGAGGTTCAAGTGTGGCAGTGTGTCGATGCCCCCCCCCACCCCCGCCCTCAGGGCAGCCAAACATCTGTCTGTCCGGTTTGCCACCCAAATACTATTCTCTGTATGCCTTGACATACAAAAGGTTGAAAAAGACTGCCTTACTTATTGAAAAGCATTTTTAGAAAACATGCACAGTTTTTCTACTGTTCAAAAGTGCCTGTGTTTTGAACAGCTGTCTTCCATAAAATAAAGAAAAATAAACATTTCTTCCCGTTACAGGGCTTATGGGTGATATTTCTGCTGCATGTTACAATATAAAATACATACCCTGCCACTAACATTAGAGTTGTAATTCCATACCAAAAGAGTAATTTATTACAGAAGCAAGCGTTATGATTAAATACTGCTGGTTTTGAATTCGGAATGTCCAAAAGAACATACGACAATGCACCATGTTTGCACGCTTTAATAAATACACAGAACATGATAGTACCTCTAGAATGGTGTTATATCTGACCCCTTTATGTTCAAAGTATTTTTATAAATAAAGTAACTGGCTCAGAAAAGTTAAGTAACTTGTCTCTCAGTTAGCAAAGCTGGTAAACAGGGAAATCAAGGAATTGAAAACAGGTCGGTTTGACTCCACAGCCTGTGACTTAAACCAGTGCAAGCTGGAATGACTCAAATTTGGCCAAACGACCACAATCAAAGAAAAAAGGGGAAAGTGAATAACTAAAGAAAATAACTAAATTTTTATGAAGTAATGCTTTCTCTGGGTAATAGTAGGATCAAAATGAAAATAATGTAGAAAAAAACACAGAGGAAAAGCTTGGTCTATAGATACGCAGAGAGTATTTTTGAACGCATTGAAAATATTAACTTAGGCTTACTCTTGGAGTGGACGACAAGCTCTGAACAATGAACACCACAGGATTTCCTGCATTCTTAATGGCCTCAACTGCTTCTCTGTGTGAGGCATTCTGCAAATCTACTCCAGACACCTGAAACACAGAAGTCACTTCAATTAGAAAGGCTGTCGAGTTCACATATATTAACTAGCTATGAGAACAGCCAGAGTCTAATGAATTAGACCAAAGCCAAAAAACTAAGATTGGCCCATAAAAAGCTTTGTTGCTTTAGGAGAACATATTTAAGGAAAATAACATTCTGCCTTCAAGACAAGCGAATGAGACAAACATCTTAGTAACAATAGCCCTGGTTAAATACAATTATCCAAAATAGGTAGCTCAGTTCATGACAGAATCCTAAGAAGCTTCTGTGCTGTGGTGTCACCTCTGCCACCAACACAGCACATAATTCTGAGTGGGGACAGGGAAGGGCGGTCTGGACTCTTCTCTCGAATTGAGAAGTATGATATTTTAAGCACACTGTCCATTATCACAATTGAGTAGCGGAACATCTCTCAAATGATGTTCAAAAAAGAACTATGAAAATATCCATGGGTTCTTTTACTAAAAGTGTTCTCTGTTCAGTAAATTGGGGTAAGTGTAAATAGCTCCTCATCATACAGATTTCAGAAAACCTAACATGCAAACGTCCATAATCTCCAAGAGCATTCTGTATTTACCATATTTAACAGAACCAGTTTTTCAAAACAATAATGTAACAAGGCCTTGGTAAATGCAGGGGTGCCTATGGTCAGCAGACAATGACAGTTTGTGAATACTTTTTCATGTTAAGGAGACCAAAGAAATCGGAATGTAGGTGGATAGGGATGTGGGATCAAGGTTGGCTTTTGTGTTTGAGATGGGAGGTATCACAGTAATCGTGGTGCAGTGGAGAGGAAATGGATATGAGAGAGAGAAGTGACACCTGTAGAAGTAAATCCTTGGACACTGAGGAGGGAATGACTTCTGTGCTACAAGTCAGGCAGGTTGGCTTTAGACAGAAGCACAAACAGTTCATTTGTTGTTACAGATACAGTTAGGAAAAAAAAAGATTTGGCACGCAGTGGCAGCAAGGGGAAGTTCCTTTTTGACTGCTTTCATTTTCTCCATGAAATAAAAAACAAGGACCATAAACTGAGCAGTTTAGGAGGTATGAAGGAGTTACGTCGGGAAGCAGGAAAATGAAATAACTAGGGACATATTACAGGATTGCAGGGCAGAACTAAAGACTCACTTGAGAAGGAGCTCATGAATTTTAAAATGAGACCAGACATCACTGTTATTTTCTCCAGCCATGCCAGAGTCCTGAAATAAGCAAAGAGTTGCATTAAACTAGGATGTGGTTCCCCCAGACAAGTTCAGTAAAAGCAAAGGGGATCCAAGGAGCTGGAAACGACAAGGATGATCAATCACGGAATCAGAGCAGAGTGAAGAGAAAACTGAGCACCTCTGAAGCTGAGGGACACACAGGTAAGGGCCTGAAGGTATGAGACAGGAGCGTCGTATGTGAGAGAGGTCTGAAGGCAGGTGGGTCCAGGGGTGCCTGGGTGCTTAAGACACTTAAGTGTCTGACTCTTGATTTTGGCTCAGGTCATGATCCCAGGGTCATGGGATTGAGCCCTGTGTCAGCTCTGCACTCAGCATGGAGCCTGCTTAAGATTCTGTCTCCCTCTGTCCCTTCCCCTGCTTGCTCTCTCTCTAAAAAGAAATAAATGATTAGCAAAAAAATTTTTTAAATAAAAAAATAAAAAAGGCAGGTGAGTCTAAAGCACAGTGTAAAATGGAGAGGAGAGAGAGGTGAGGTCAGGAAGGCAGCTGAAGGCACACAACACAAAAGCCACGGCAGGAACTTTGGCCTTTTATTCTAACAGACATCCGGTGGGAGGTTTCAATGCTCTGTAAAGCCTTTTCCCATCTGAACTCAGGAAGGATGAGGATAATAGTAAATGCATATAGAAAAAAATTTAACTGAAGCTTAAAAGCAATCACAAGGGTTTGATGAAGCTTCTTACGAATAACCTGATCCCCATGACATTCTACAATAAATGAGGTAGAAGCTATAAAAGAACCACTTCATCTTCCAGTAATAACCAGCTTCGGTTTCCCCAACACAGATTTCCACAGGGCTAAATGTGAATCCCTAAAGTTGGGAAGTTAGGGGGGAAAATGGAATTCTGTTACAACAAAAAAATAACCTGAGTGTTTCTAAGCTGTAAATTTATAACCCAAAGTGTGTCCCATTCACACAAGACAGACCCATTTCTAAAAATTAAATTAAATTCCAATTTCCCACTTAAACAAATTCTTCTCTACATGGGCCTAATCTTTTATGCAATTGTGCAATTGTTTCAAGGCAGAAAGAAATATTAAGCTTTACTTAAAAACAAATGAGTAATTCTCTTCACGGGAAAAAAGTAAACAAATGACTCAGTATGTTTGACAAAATAAAGATTCAAGTATTAACATTTCACATCTGGTGTGAGTTTAAAGAAATTTACTAAATCTGAGACACAACAGTGATATAAAAGTGTTGATGGATAAGTGAGAGAATACATTCATCTTACAGCAGAGAGAGATGAGGGGAAAACCCACAAAATTTAAGAATATAAACAATGAACAATCCAATTAGGAAACAGGCAAAAGACCTGCATAAACATTTCCCTGAAAAGGACACATACATAAGGTGTGAAAAGTTCTTTATCATTTTCCATTGGGGAAACTCAAAACAACAATGAGGTATCACTATCTGCCCATCAGAATGTGCAGAATGAAAAACAGTGACAACACCAAATGTTGGTGAGGATGTGGGGAAACTGGGCCACTCATACATTGCTGGTGGGAATGTAAAATAGTACAGCCACTGTGGAAAATAGTTTTGACAGCTCCTTTCAAAACTAAAAATGGACTTACCATACAACCCAGCAATTGCATTCTTGGGCCTTTATCTCAAATGAAGACTTATTTTCACTCAGGAACTTGTATACAAATATTTAGAGAAGCTTTATTCATAACAATAAGCCAAGAACTGGAAACTACCCAAGTGGCTTTCAGTGGATGAATGGTTAAACTGTGGTACCTCCACACCATGAAATACTATTCAGACATAATAAAAGGGTATCAACTATTAATGGACACAACAGATTAAATGAACTTCAGTGAAATTATACAGAATGAAAAAAGCCAATCTCAAAAAGATACAGAATGCATAATTCCATTTCTGTGATAATTGTGAAATGAGATAATTAAAGACATGGAGAAACAGATCAGTGATTCTCAGAGGTTGGGGATGGGGGGATATGAAGAGGGGAAGAGGAATGGCTGCAGAGGGTAGCACAGGGGAGTCTTGTGGTGATACAGTTGAGTTTCTTGATTGTGGTGGTGGTTATGCAAGGCTACACATGTGATCAAACTGGAGAGCTATAAAAACACATACAGTTATACATCGGTGTGTGCCTAATTGGTAAGATGGAAATAAGGTCTGTGAATTATGTCAATATCAGTATTTTGATTTTGCTATCGTACTATGGCTATAGTTACTGTTAAGGTAACATTAACATTGAGGGAGGCTGAGGGAAGAGTATATGGGACCTCCTTGTGTATTTCTTTACAATTTCTTTCCCATGACTCTGTATTTCAAAATAGAAAGTTAAGGTGGGGGAGAGACCAAACAAAATACAAAACATATATTTAAAAATTAAGTTCAAATATATCAGGAATCAAAATAAAAAATTAATCCATGCCACTTATTTACTAGATGAAGATTATCAATGTAGATTTAATAAGACAAAATCCCTTATGTATTGCTTACAAAACATACAACTAAAACAAAATCACAAATAAAGGTGAAAATGAAGGAATGAAAAAAAACAAAAAAACAAAAAGCAAACCAATGTACCATGCAAATACTTAATAAAGGAAACCACACCTGCCCCAGAAGGAGTAATCCTTTTAAAATATGTATGCATTCATAATCTTCTAATGGATTCTCACTGCGTTCAAAGACAACCTTCCAAGCTCTCTGTGATGTGGCTTCACTTTACCTCTCAGACCTTTTCTCTTCGCGCTCTCTTGCTCCCTTTAGCTACATTATCAGTGCCAGTCTGCTTTCTGCTCCTTCAACACAGCCAGACAAACTCCTACCTCAGAGCTTTCGCCTTTTAGTTCTCTCTGCCTGGATCCTTCTTCCCCTATACATCCACAGGGCTCATTCTCACGCTTCCTGTATTTGTCTCAGTATCATCTTCCATAACCAATCAGTTGCAATTACCACCTCCATTCCTTATCTTTCTGTTCTATTTCTCCATAGAATCTACAATCTAACACTCTACACATCACCTATGTAATATCTTCCCTACTACCATGTAAATGCCATAGTAGGAATTTTGCTCATTTTCTTCACTGCCATGTCCCCCGTGTGTTTGAAATTTTTTCAATTTCAAAAACACAAATATAACCTAATATTTGTATATACAGAAAGGTTTTACACAGTTCTTTGCTTTAATACTCACAATAATGCTATGGGTTTTGAATTCTCATTTCCACAAGAATAAGGTGCATTTAATAATTTGTCCAAGAACAAATGCAAAGTAAACAGGGCAATCAAGACTTCACCCCATGACCTCCAGTGCTCTTTTCACTTTATCAGAGCTGAAGCACCAGGACTGAAGTTTATCATCATAAAGCAGGTGTCACGAAGAAGCAGATGCTGGGACTGAAGATATGGAATATGAGGTCATCCAATAAATGCAATGCAAAGAAATGTGTGAGGTTCAGACCTCAGGACATTCTCAGTGCCTTGATGGACCTTTTAAACTCTGCTCTGCAAATCTGCCACATGTGAACAATGGATTCGCCCCTCCCTCCAATGGAATCTGGGAGGATGTGTGTGGCTATTCCACTGACACATATTTATAAAAGGTAGAGCTTGTTCTAGGGAATCTAGTCAATAATATGGTAACAATGTTGTATGGGGACAGATGCTAACTACACTTGGGGCAAGCACTGCGGAATGTACAGAATTGTCGAATCACTATGTTGTATACCTCCTACACCTACAAAAATTAATGTAACATTCAATCTAGATCAACTACACCTACAAAAAAGAGAATATTAGAAATTTTTTAAATGATGAAAAAAAATTACAACTTGTCAGACTGTGGGAGAAGCACAATGCTCATCACCTGCCTCATTCTGTTAAATCATAGAATTGTTTTTTCAGTCAGCTGCGCCTTTGTGCAGCATTCTGTATGCTACCATCCTGATGTTATAATTATATACATATAATTATGTAAACAACATACAAACTAAGGCATGGGAAGAAAATACACCAATTGTACATACATATACCCCAACAATGAAGGGAGGACTTCTGGTTAAATATTACTGTCTTAAAGCAGGTTTCAAACGAAAACAGAATTTTAACATCATTTACCTCAAGTATTTTATCTCCTGTTTTAAGAGCATTTGTTTTTCCTGCTGGACTGTCTTCTAAAACTTGTTTGATAAATATACCTTTAAGTTCCTCTCCATTCTTCAGGCGTTTTATAACAGTTTGTCCACCAACAATACTAATACCAAGGGACACATTGGGTTCTCTGAAAATCTCAACACTGTAAAAAGAAAATAAATTCACTCATGAATAAGTTAGTATAACTTGTTGGACTGTCACTAGAAGTGTTCACTTTGTACCATATCCTTGTGACTCATATCTTATATGAATATATTTTTACAAATGTTATCAAAATTGTACCTCGTTCAAAAATTCTAAGATATTTTCAGTGATTTGTGGCACATGTGAAGCCTAAATTTAGCAAAAGATTTCTAAAACAATAATTACACCTCTTAATATTCTTAATGTTCACAGCTCCTACCACAATATATTTTCTGTAATTAGTTCTTTTAATCTATATCCATAACATTAGCAAAGAATGAAGAAAGTAATAAATGGGTGAAAAAAAATCAAGAAAGTCACATATATCATTTTGACAAAACCCACAAACTTTCATAATAAAATAAATTTCTGACCAAAAATCTTGTTACCCAAACTGTTTTTTTTCCAGTCAGCAGGTTTAACCTGTGGTTCTTTAAGTGGAGGACAGATTTTGCTCTTAAGGCTGGAAGTTGTTCTTTTTCTTCCTACCTCCACATCCCTCCCTCCCTCCCTCCCTCCCTCCCTCCCTCCCTCCCTTCCTTCCTTCCTTCCTTTATTGAGACAGAGAGAGAGCAAGTTGGGGAGGGAGGGAGAGAAAGGGAGAGAGAAATCCCAAGCAGGCTCCACACTGTCAGCGCAGAGCCTGATGCAGGGCTCGTAACTCACGATGAAATCATGACCTGAGCTGAAATCGTGTGTTCAACCACCTGAGCCTCCCAGGCAACCTGAATGAGCCACCCAGGCACCCCACATAACTTTAAAAAATAAAGAATGGAATAAAACTTGCTCTTCCCTGGTTATGAGTTTTGCTCAGACTGCACAGATGTGACCAATGATTAACTGAAATTTTTAAAAAGTAGTTCAGAAAACAGCTCCCAAGAGGGGCACCTGGGTGGCTCCGTGGGTTAAGCATCTGACTCTTGGATTTTGGTTCAGGTCATGAACCAGGTTAGTGGGATGGAGCCCGGGTCTATGAACTGAAAGTGTGGAGCCTGGTTCAGATTCTCTCTGCCCCTCCCCTGCTTGTGGGCAGCTCTCTCAAACTAACATAAACAAACATTGAAAAAAGAAAAGAAAATGGCTCCCAAAGACAAAATTCAGAAGTGCAAGAAGAAAACAGACAACGTAGGTAGGTATTGTGGCATTAATAACGCATGCAGAATAGAGCAGCTAATGGAAGACTTTTATATACTGTTAGCTCAAACTAGGCACAAACTTGGAACTAACACAAGGGAAGGAAGGAGGATAGAGATAAATTGACACATGATAGAAACCTCAACTGATGTTGTTGTTCACTTAAAAAAAAAAATAAGGGAAGGAATTTTAGTCCTTTCAGGGAAGTCCTACCTGCCTTCCTCAAGGATGCAGTAATAAAATATGCTTAGTCCATTGGTTACTACCATACATGGACAATTGCAAATTGCTTTCTCTGCAAAGGTATGATAAAGACTTTCCTAATATTGATTACAGTCATTTTGCCCAGGTAAAAATCTCTAGAGAAGACAAACTGAAACTAAAATTTAGGTCATTTTGTAGCAATGTGGATGGAACTGGAGAGTGTTATGCTAAGTGAAATAAGTCACACAGAGAAAGACAGATACCATATGCTTTCACTCTTATGTGGACCCTGAGAAACTTAACAGAAGACCATGGGGGAGGGGAAGGGAAAAACAAAGTTAGAGAGGGAGAGAGCCAAACCATAAGAGACTCTTAAAAACTGAGAATAAACTGAGGGTTGATGGGGGGTGGGGGACAGGGGAAAGTGGGTGATGGGCATTGAGGGGGGCACCTGTTGGGATGAGCACTGGGTGTTGTATGCAAACCAATTTAACAACAAATTTCATATTAAAATAATTAAAAAAAAAAAAAAAACCTTAGACCAGCCTAGATGTACATTATGGCAATACTTAATCAGTAGAGAACGTCTAAATGACACTCTGAAAGGAAAGAGCAACCAACTGTGTTCTCCTACTGAGAAAGCCAATGACATCATCAACGTACATTCTTGGTGGACCCCAGTGGCTGAAGTTTGGAGTTTCTTCTCCTTCACCTTCTTCTCTCTCAGGTAACTCACTGAAGAGAGACAAAGGAAAAACACACATGCACCTTGTAAAACAGTGCTGTTAAAGGTTCTTACAAAGTTTTGAAGTTGAGCGATCTATATGTAGGTAAATAGTTCTTAATTTTTAAGGTTTAAAATATTTACATCAACAGTTAACTATCTGTACAAAACAAAAATACATTACTTTTAATGTTCAACAAACAATCCAGAAACACACATCACAGATTATAAACACTTTTATTGGTGACAGTCTAGACGCTATTTCCTAAAAATCTATGTGTGATTTGTACAACTTCACATTTGTTTCATGATCAAGGTACAAAATATTATAACATATATTCCTTAAAACTTGGTCCTGATCGACAAGCAAAGAAAACACTCCAGCATAAACCAACATACGTAGCTGAAATGGCTAAACAGGAAACAATCCCTCTTTGTAGATCTGTCATCCTGGCACTAAGTAACTCCCCTGTGATGTGTATCCCATGAACGTTTTGTGTCATTATCCATCACTTTGCAGTTTGCAGAGAGATTTCCTTCTGGTAGATCTAATTTGATCCTCCCACCTACCACTGCCATACTTTCACCCATCAAGTCATGCTGGTATAGAAGTGATAACATAAAATGCTGAATTACAGGGGTGCCTGCAAGGCTCAGTCAGTTAAGCATCTCTTTTTTAATGTTTATTTATTTTTGAGGGGGAGGTTAGAGGGGCAGAGAGAGAGGAGGAGAATCTGAAGCAGGCTCTAGGCTCCAAGCTGTCAGCGTAGAGCCCAACATGGGGCTTGAATGTGCAAACCGCAACCTGAACTGAAGTAAGACCAAGCTTGGTGCTACAAGCATCCAACTCTTGATTTTGGCTCAACTCATGACCCCAGGGTCATGGGATCGAGCCCCATGTCAGGGCTTGGGATTCTCCCTCTCTGCCCCTTTCCCTCCTCAAAATAAATAAACTTAAAAAAAAAAAAAAGATCCTTTTAAAAATGCTGAATTACAAAGTACTTATAAAGGTAATGCTATCTAATAGGGTAGAGACATTACCATATATTATCTGGAAGAGTACTCCTAAGAGAACTCCTAAGCTCCAGTCTAACCCGCACCATGAAATGCGTGTGTGACTCTGGACCACCACCTGAGATAATAGGTCTGAAGGTACATTTTATTACTCTATACAAAAATGTAGGTACTACCTCTTCCATTTCACATTCACAAAAACCCTGTGAAGCAGGCACTGCAGGTCATATTATTATTTTATTCTTCCACCTGAGGAACTGAAGCTCAGGGAAGGCTGCAACTACACAACCTCCTCACAGTATCCAAATCCGTGTTGCAGCCTAAACGTTTCAATGCTCCATTTTTCTCTGAAGTCTCAAATGAGTCCTATAAATAGCAGCAAAACTCCAAACCCACCTGCATGTCTACAGACAGACTTTCTAGGGTAGAATGGTTTCAGGCTGAATGAAAAAGAGAATACCGAAAGAATCCAAGTATTAGTTAAGAAATTGGAATCATCAGGGGTGGTTAACATCTCACCTATTCCCAGATGGTTTTGTTGCCTCAGCCAGTCAATGATTTCATGATTAAGAGCATCACAGTATTCAAGGAAAAAGAGTTTGGCAGATACTTGCCAATTACTTATCTAATGTCCTATTCCTCCTTCCTTACCAACATAACTTCTCCTTTATTCCAGGTGGCACTATGCCCAGATTTAAAGAAATACATTTTCTGGACTTCCTTTCAGCTAATGTTAACTGGGAGCTACAGTTCTGAAATGGAAGTACAAGTCCCCAGAGATTTCCAGAAAAACTCATTACATGGAGAGAGAATCATCTGGCAGGAGACTTTCATGCTACGACCTTCCCTTTCTTCTTGCCTAGAAGGCAGAGATGATATTGGCAGTGAGGCATGCATTTTAAAATCATGAAGAAACAGTGACTAAAGCAATGCATTAAAGACAGCAGAGCAGAAAGGAAGGTGTTTAAGACCCCGGCAGATCACCTTCTTCAGGGGTTTTTACGTGAAAAAAATTACAGCCCCACTTGGTTAAGCCACCCCAAGTGGAGAGTTTTATAAGTAGCTGAATGCAATCCCTACAGGATACCCAGGATTCTACCAATTTAAGCAAAGTCTTCATATTATCACATTATATTATTCTTTGCACATGTGCATAGATGTTCATTGAATAGCTGTAATAGCAGAAGCTTTCATATTTTGATTACCCTATGTAACAGTAACAAGGATTAAATGATGTGACTGTCATTTAGTGGAAGCTTAATATTCATTTCCTTTACAATTTTTTTCATTTGAATTTCTATCAAAAATTTTCCCCGTGTATCGTAATCTTTCTTTTTTTATTTAACAGCATCTTAATAGCCCATACTATTGATGTAATTTATCTTCCATTCCAAATATGATACTTTACATTATATCCTGGTTTTCAGAATATGGACATTACTGCAAGGAATATTGTCATGCTCTATTTTAGAATTCCCCTTTAAATATTAACTGAGGATTAAAAATTAAAAATCCCCAAACAAACCAACATTGAAACTTCCCTTCTATTTTCTACTTTCCTGTATCCCAAATCATGACAGGTGTGATAATAAGACATAAATATTTGGTCTAATTAAGGACACACCTTGGGCTGACTAAGCCTTTCCAGAGAGGCAAGTGCTCGCATCATGCTCACCATCAGCCACACTCCAGAGTGCCACTGACTCTTGGGAGGAGAGTTCTCCATGAGTCTGATGCCTGGTGTTTGCAGTGGATGTCCAGGGACACCCTTTGATTGCCTGGCTTTGGTGGATGAAGGGTCTTGCACTGTTGGGTTCCACAGGACTATGGCAATCAGAGGACCATTCTTGGTAGGCTACCATCACCAGGGCATTTCAAAGATGGCAGACTGAGGCATATGCCCCAGGCTTTCTGTGAAAAAGGTCACTTTGCTCGTCCTGGAGCTTTGGACTAAGGGGCAGGATTCAGGTTTGACACACATCCAGTGCCCTACAGTGTGGCTCTAAAGGAACATAGGCTGTGAACACCACCTTGGCACTTTCCCTCTGCTTTGCTCCAGCTTGCTGGTATCTCCCCTAAAGGAGCTTATAAACACTCTTCTGGAGCCCAAATTTTTGTGACTGCCACCCAAGGCACACCTCAGATTGCCTGTCTTTGGTGGCCAGTGAGGCTTACACATGTGGTCCCTCAGGACCATATACATTTGCATCATTTTAAAGCTGCTGCCTAAGGGTTTGGCTTCTAGTCAAAGCCTGATTCTCCCCTTTTGGACACTGACAACCTCAGGTGAGGCACATCCTCAACTACCAGGAGCTATTAAAAATACAACAGCCTGCTTGAACAAGCACAGAAATTTGTGAAACAACCAAGAGCTGTGGTAGGGCTGAATGAAAAGTTTCACCTCCTACACAAGGCCACTCTTTCTAGACTTGGAGAGGTGGCAGTTTCATCTACTGTATAGAAACCAACACAGAAAGTCAAGCAACATGAAGAAACAGAGGAATGTTCCAAATGAAATTTAACAAAACCTCAGAATGCCTAAGTCAAAAGGAGATAAGCAATATACCTGTTAGAGTCCAAAGTCATGGTCATAAAGATGATCACTGAAGTTGAAAGAATGGATGAACACAATTAAAACTTCAACAAACACATAGAAAACATAAGAAAGTACCAAACCAGTCACAGAGCTGAAGAATGCAATATGTGAACTGAAAAATACACTACAGGTATTCAATAGCTGACTAGACAAAACAGAAGGATCAATCACCTCAAAGACAAGACCAATCAAAGAAGCAAAAGGAAGAAAGGATAAGAAAAAATGAAAATAGCTTAAGGGACTTATAGGACAACTTCAAATAAACTAATACTCACTTTCTATAGGGCTCCCAGAAAGAGAAAAGAAAGAGAAAGAGGTAGAAATTTCATTTGAGGAAATAATGGCTAAAACTTCCTTACAATGGGAAATGAAATAGCCATCCAGATCCAGGAAGCCCAGAGAGTTCCAAACAAGTTGAAACCAGAGAGACCCACAACAAGACATGTTATAATTAAAATGTCAAAAGTTAAAGACAAGGGAAGAATATTAAATGTAGCAAAAGAAAAAAAACACCCACTACCCATGATAAGATTGCCAGCAACTTTTTGAGCACATGCTTTATAGGTCACAAGGGAATGGCATGATATATTCAAAGTGTTGAAAGAAAACACTTGAAACCAAAAATACTCTATCTGGCAAAATGATCATTCAGAATTGAAGAAGAGATAAAGAGTTTTCCAGACAAGTAAAAACTAAAGGAGTTCATCACCACTAAACTGGCCTTACAAGAAATCTTAGAGGGGCTTCTTTAAGCTGAAAAGAAAGTGTTAATTAGTAATGAGAACCCATGTGAAAGAACAAATCTCACTGGAAAAGTAAATATATAATAAAGGTCGTGGATTATTTATAAAGCTAGTATGAGGGTTAAAAGAAAAAAATAGTAAAATAACTATGATTACAATAATTAGTTAAGGGACACACAAGATAAAAATATGTAAACTATGATATCAAAAACATAAAACATGGTGGGGAGTAGTAAAAAGATTGAGCTTTAGAATGGGATCAAATGTAAGTTATTATCAACTTAACGTAGACTATTATAGATGTAAATTGTTATATGTAAGTCTCATGGTAACTACAGGCCAAAAACCTATAGTAAATACACAAAAGATTTAAAAATATAAGCATACCACTGAAGAAAGTTACCAAACCACAAAGAAAATAAGAGAAGAAAGGAACAGAGAAAAACTACAAAAACAGATAGAAAACAATTAACAAAATGGCAATAAACACATACCTCTCTATTACTACTTTAAATGTAAATGTACTAAAATCTCCAAAGACACAGAGTAGCTGAATGAAAAAACAAGACCCATCTACATGCTACCTACAAGACTCCTTTCAGATGTAAAGACACACAGAATGAAAGTGAAGAAATGAAAAAGTATATGCCATGTGATGGAAACTAAAAGAAAGCTGGAGCAGACATACTTCTATCAGACAAAATAAACTTTAAAACAAAGATTAAGAGACAAAGAAGGATGTTATATCAGGATAAAGTAATCAGTCCAATAAGAAAATATAACATTAATATAGAACACAGGAGCAGTTAAATATATTAAGCAAACATTAATAGACCTAAAGGGAAAAATAGTGATACAATAACAGTAGGGGACTTTAGACCAAAAAAATCAATAAGGAAACATCTACCTCAAATGACATGTTAGACCAGGTGAATTTAACAGATACATACAGAATATACCATTCCAAAAGCATTAGAATACACATTCTTCAAGTGCACATGGAGTATTTCCTAAGATAGATATCTTAGGCCACAAGTTTTTTTTTTCTAAGTTTATTTTTGAGATAATACATGCAACACAAGTGGGGGAGGGGCAAAGAAACAGGGGGACAGAGAATCTTAAGTGGGCTCTGCTCTGACACCAGAGAGCCCCACGCAGGGCTCAAACGCATAAACCCTGAGATCACGACCTGAGCCGAGGTTGCATGCTTAACTGACTGAGCCTCACAAAACAAGTCTTAATCATTTAAAACAAAAATTTTTTTAACATTTTTATTTATTTTTGAAAGAGACAGAGCACAAGCAGAAGAGGGAGACACAGAATCCAAAGCAGGCTCCAGGCTCTGAGCTGTCAGCACAGAGCCTGACAGAGGGCTTAAACCCATCAACTGTGAGATCATTGACCTGAGCCGAGGTCGGATGCTCAACTTACTGAGCTACCCAGGCACCCCACAAGTCTTAATCATTTAAGATGACTGAAATTAAATTTTTTTTTCAACGTTTATTTATTTTTGGGACAGAGAAAGACAGAGCATGAACGGGGGAGGGGCAGAGAGAGAGGGAGACACAGAATCGGAAACAGGCTCCAGGCTCTGAGCCATCAGCCCAGAGCCCGACGCGGGGCTCGAACTCACGGACCGCGAGATCGTGACCTGGCTGAAGTCGGACGCTTAACCGACTGTGCCACCCAGGCGCCCCTAAGATGACTGAAATTAAATGAAGCATCATTTCCATCTGCAATGGTATGAAACTAGAAAGTTCATAAATATGTGGAGATTGAACAACATTCTTTGACCCACTGGTCAATCCAAAGAGAAATAAAAGAAAATGAAAGAGAAATTTTTAAAAAATGAAAGAAAAAAAAATGAAAAAGAAATACATTGAGATAAACAAAAATGGGAATTTAACATACCAAACTTTATGTGATGTAGCAAAAACAGTTTTAAGAGGAAAGCTCATAGCAATTAATGCCTACCTCAGGAAACAAGGAAAGTCTCAAACAACCTAACTTTTACACATGAAGGAACTAGAAAAACAAATGAAGCCCAAAGTTTTCAGAAGGAAGGAAATAACAATGATTAGAGCAGAAATAAATGAAATAGAGACTAAAATGATAATGGAAAAGACCAATGAAACTAAAAGCTGGTTCTTTGAAAAGATAAACAAAATTGACAAACCTTTAGCTAGACTACTCAAGGAAAGAAGAGGTCTCAAATAAATTCAGAAATGCCACTGATGCCATAGAAATACAAAGAATCATGAAACTACCATGAACAATTATATGCCAACAAATGGGACAACCTAGAAGAAATAGATAAATTCCTAGAAACATACAATCTTTTAAGACTGAATAAGGTAGAAATAGAAAACCTCAATAGACCAAGGAAATTGAATTGGTAATTGAAAGCCTCCCAATAAACTAAAATTCAGAACCAGAAGGCTTCACTAGTGAATTCTACCAAATATTCAAAGAAAATTGATTACCAATCCTTCTTAAAATTTTCCAAAAAATGAAGGGGGTGAACTCTTCCAAACATATTTTACAGGCCAGCATTGCCTTGATACCAAAACCAGACAAAGATACAAAGATGCAAAAATCCTCAACAAAATATTAGCAAACCAAATTCAACAATACATTAAAAGGATCATACACCATAATCCAGTAAGATTGACTCCAAGGATGCAAGTATGGTTCAACCAATCACAAATCAATGTGATACACTACATTAACAAAATGAAGGCTAAAATTCATATGATCATCTCAATAGATGCAAAAAGACCATCTGACAAAATTCAACATCCGTTTATAATAACAACTCTCAAAAAAGCAGGTATAGAGGAAATGTACCTCAACATAAATGCCATATATTACAAGCTCACAGCTAACATCAGACCTAACAGTGAAAAGCTAAAAGCTTTTCCTTTAATATAAGGAACAAGACAAGAATGACCACCCTTACCACTTTTATTCAAAAAAGAAACCAAAGGCATCTAAATTGGAAAGGAAGAAGTAAAACTCACTATTTGCAGATGACATGATATCATATATAGAAAATCCTAAAGACTCTATCAAAAAGAAGTTAGGATAAATGAATTCTGTAAAGTTGCAGTATACAAAATCAACATGCAAAAATCAGTTGTGTTTCTTTACACTAATACAAAGTATCAGAGAGAGAAATTAAGAACAAATCCATTTACAATTCGATCAAAAGGAATAAGATACCTAAAAATAAAATTACCAAGGAGATGAAAGACCTGTATATTGAAAACTACAATATATTAATGAAAGAAACTGAAGACACAAATAAAAGATATTCCATGCTCACGGATTAAAAATATTAATATTTTTTAAATGTCCATGCTACCCCAAGTAATATACAGATTCAATGCAACTGCTATTAAAATCCCAGTGGTACTTTTCACAGAAATAGAATAAACAATACTAAAATTTATATGAAACCTCAAAGACCTAGATTAACCAAAGCAATCTTGAGAAAGAACAAGGTTGGAGGTAACATGCGTCCAGATTTCAAACTATATTACAAAGCTATAGTAATTAGAACAGTATGGTACTGGCATAAAAAGAAACACATACATCAATGGAATAGAGTCCAGAAATAAACCCACACTTAGATCATCAATTAATTTACAACAAAGGAGCCAAGAACATATAGTGGGGAAAGGATGGTCTCTTCAATAAATGGTGTTGGGAAAATTGCACAGCCACATACAAAAGAATGAAACTGGACCACTATCTCACAACATACACAAAAATTAACCCCAAATGGATTAATGACTTAAATATAAGACCTGAAACCATAAAATTCCTAGAAGAAAACATAGGTGGTAAACTCCCTAACATAGGTCTTAGTCATGATTTTTGTAATCCAACACCAAAAGTAAAAGGAACAAAATCAAAAGTAAACAAGTGGGACCACATCAAACTAATCAGTACAGTAAACAATAAACAAAATGAAATGGCAACCTACTGAATGAGATAAAATAATTGCAAATCATATATCTGATAAGAGAATAAAACCCAAAATACGTAAAGAATTCATACAACTCAATACCAAAAAGCAAACAATCCAATTAAAAAATGGGCAGAGGATCTGAATAGACATTTTTTCCCAAAGACGACATACAGATGACCAACAGGTACATGAAAATTTGCAGAGAAATTCAAATCAAAACTACAGTGAGGTATCACTTCACATCTATTAGAATGGAAATTATCAAAAAAGCAAGAAATAACAAGTGCTGATTGGCAAAGATATGGAGAAAAGGGAACTTCTGTACACTGTTGTTGGAAATGTAAATTGATGCAACCATTATGGAAAAAGTATGGAGGTTCTTCAAAAATTTAAAAATACAATCACTATATGATCCATCAATTTCACTTATGAGTATTTAGCAAATAAATAAATAAATAAATAAAAATTAAAAAAAGAACACACTGATACAAAAGATACATGCACTCCCATGTTCATGTGTAGCATTAATTATGACATTTATTTATGATAGCCGAGATACAGAAAGAGCCAAAGTGTCCATTGATAAAGAAATCATGGAATTTAAAATGGAATATTATATAGCCATCAAAGGAATGAAATCTTGTCATTTGAGACAACATGGATGGAACTTGAGGGTATTATGCTAAGTGAGATAAATCAGACAAACAAAGATAAATACCATATGATCTCTCTTATATGTGGAATCTAAAACAACAGGGGTGCCTGGGTGGCTCAGTTGGTTAAGCATCCAACTCTTGATTTCAGCTCAGGTCATGATCTCATGGTTCATGGGATTAAGCCTGGCTGACAGCACAGGGCCTGCTTGAGATCCTCTCTTTCCTTCTTCTCTCTCTACCCTTCCCCAATTGTGTGCATACTCCCTTTCTCTCTCTCTCAAAATAAATAAACATTAAAAATAAAATAAACAACAACAACAACAAAAAAGCTCACAGATACAGACAACAACAGATTGGTAGTTGCAAGAGGCAGGGGGTGAGAGATAGAAATGGGTGAATTGCTTTTGTGTTGTTTTAGTTTATTATTTTTTAAATGTTATTTATTTTTGAGAGAGAGAGAGAAAAAAAAAAAAAAACAGAATGTGAGCGGGGGAGAAGCAGAAAGAGAAGGAGACACAGAATCCGAAGCTGTCTCCAGGCTCTGAGCTGTCTGCAAAGCACAGAGACAGATGCGGGGTTCAAACCCACAACCACAAGACCATGACCTGAGCCAAAGTTGGATGCTTAACCACCTGAACCACCAAGGTACCCCTGTTTTGTTGAGTTTAAATAAATTGAATAAATATTCTGATCTGTAGTCAGACACATTATCCATTGCACTACAGGCCCCCTTTAAATTTAATCTTAGAACAAACAAACAAACAAAAAATTAGGCCTCTAAAGGTACAGGGAAGTCAATGGGATGCAGAAGCACAGTGTACATTAAATAACTTAGCTGGGTTCTACACCAAAATTAATGCAAAGTAGAAACTCTAAACTATCATTTAGCACTTCATGATACCCTGATCTGAAAGACTGTCTTCCAAAAGAATCTATGCATTACTCAGAAAAGCTCCGGAGTGGCAATAAATATTCACCTATGAACCTAACTCCACGGGACATACCTTTAAAGACTAAAAGGGGGAAAACATGACTTACAGGAACTCTTCTATTACCTGCTAAAATTTTAATATATCCTGAATCTATAACAGCAAGTCAAAAAAACAATATTCATGAGCACTGGGTGTTGTATGGAAACCAATTTGTCAATAAATTTCATATATATAAAAAAAAAGGTGGAAAACAGTATGGATATACCTCAAAAATAAAAAATAGAATTACTGTATGAAAAAAAAAAAACAATATTCAAATGCAAGACTGAGCTCTCAAAAGTTAGGTTGAAACTCTTGAATGCCTGTGCCCACATAAGAAATCAGCTTGTCAAAGTTACCTCTGGAGAATAAGAAAGGAATGAGGTAGGAGTACAGTGTATCTTCCCTTTCTGAAAGTGGTAAGAACTGAGTAAGACAGAATGGATGTTCCATTTTGACTTCTGCATAAGAAAGGGGGGGGTGGTTGTGGAAATTTGTTTAGATATTTTCCAATTACAGTTCTATACCTTTAAAAAAGCCGTCTCATTTCCGAATTCTTTGTGAGATTTAATTATTGACACCAAGCAGAAGAGAAATTTAAAAAATAAAACGGTCTCATTTGAAAAGTAATTTGACCATATAAGTAGTCAAAATTAGGGGGACCTGGGTGGTTGAGTCACTGGAGCATGTAACTCCTGATTCCAGGCTTGTGAGTTTGAGACCCACATTGGGTATAGAGATCACTTAAAAATTTTTTTAATTTAAAAAAAATGTCAGGGGCACCTGGATGGCTCAGTTGGTTAAGTGGCTGATTTTGGCTCAGGTCATGATCTTACAGTTCATAGGTTGGAGCCCCACATCGGGCTCTGTGCTAACAGCTCAGAGCCTGCAGCCTGCTTCAGATTCTGTGTCTCTCTCTCTCTGCCCTTTTCCCACTCACACCCTGTCTCTCTCAAAAATAAACATTAAAACAATTAAAAATAAATTTAAAATAAGTCATAAAATTATATATATACACATATATATATCTTAAATGTTTATTTATTTTTGACAGAGAGAAAGAGACAGAGCATGAGTGGGGGAGGGGCAGAGAGAGAGGCAGACACAGAATCTGAAGCAAGCTCCAGGCTCTGAGCTGTCAGCACAGAGCCTGACGTGGGGCTTGAACTCACAGACTGCGAGATCATGACGTGAGCTGAAGTCGGATGCTCAACTGACTGAGCCACCCAGGTGCCCCTATAAAGTTATGTTTTTAAGCCTTCCAGTACTTCCATCTGCAACCATCCCTCCTGAAGAAACAAACCCATTGCCTGTTTAATACTATGCAACATAATACTATGTAACCAGGAGCTTGGTTACATTGCTCACGCCAGGACAAAGGACCTGTCAGCACCTTCCTGCTGAACACTGGTCCAGTTCTGCTGAATGAAAAGCCATCAGATTTCTCCAAGTGGTTGAGCTTATCTGAGTCTTTCCTTTTTTTTTTTTTTTTTAAATGTTTAATTTTATTTTAAGCGGTCTCCATACCCAATGCGGAGCTCAAACTCAAAACCCTGAGACCAAGAATCGCATGGCCCACTGACTGAGCCAGCCAGGAACCTCTGAGTCTTTTCCTTTACACTCAGAAAGGAGCTTTGCTGAAGCACAGAGACCAACTTTTTGCAATATGAAGTTTCTGTCTAAAACTATAGGCAGAGGGACACCTGCCTGGCTCAGTTGGTGGAGCACGTGACTCTTGATCTCATGGTTTTAAGTTCAAGCCCCACACTGGGTGCAGAGATTACTTAGAAATAAAATCTTAAAAATAAATAAATAAAATTAAATGTAAAGGTCAATAAAAAGGGTCAAAGGTCACAGGTTGCTGAATGGAGAAGTGATATCATCCTAAGACACTTCATATGTCAATACAAAATCATTCTTGGACTAAAGGTTTAATAAAAACACGAAGGCCAATAAATCCACCCTATCTCTCATCCCTGTTATGCTTGGCCAACACCTCCAACTCCTTCCTTCCTTGCTGCTCTGGTTTCTCCTTCCATTCTCATACACACCACGGATACCCCTTTCCCTCTCCCCGCCCCCAGGCCAAACTACCCATCACACTCCACGGAATCTCCTTGAATTGTCAAGAAACTACTCCACACTCTGACCTCTTCACCAAACTTTCTCTCAACAGCTTCTGGTTCTCTGCCACAGATACCATGTTCAAGTGAATGATACTCACTGTCTCACCTTGGGAAGTTGGAAGGTGGGGGGCAGGGAGCAAGATTTTTCTAAACTGCTTTCCACCAACCACTAAGCCATTACTCTCCTATCCTCGTTTCAAAAGTGACACCTCTACTTTTAATGTACACATTGCTACCACCTTATCACTCTTTTCAAATAATCTTTACCTAAATGACAAAAAATATAAAAAATAAGAAATCTCTTTGGATTCCTATCTACAGGATACAAATAGCACTTGCATTTGTACTTTGCTTTCATTCCCGGCACCTGTCTCTGTGGATAAACCACCAAAGGTTAATCTCTCTAGGTGCGCAATGTCTTTCTCTCCTTCTCCTCTCTCCAGGGACTGTGTTTAATAACTTCCTTTCTAGCATCTACATATTTCTTTGCTGGATCTTTCCCAGAAAGACACACACACAATACACATATCAATATATATGTAATTATGTATGCATAACCCCTTCTTCTTTACCTCAATCCAAAAATACCCTCTAGCTATCTAGATGATATGCATTCTGTCTCTTTTCATGACCTGGATTCTGAAAACACTAGTCTCACTGGACTTACTATGCCCAATTTCGGACCTGTTCAATTCTCAACCTACTGCTCTCTGATTTCTACTTTACTTAAATTGTTCTATGCTTACCTAGTGCATCCGTGTGGCCAAACCCCAAGTAAACTTTTCCGTTTTATCTGCCCTGACCTCTCTGTAGGCCATGATGAAGGTCTGTGAAAAACCTTTGGTAAAACGTTCTCTTGTCCGGTTTCTTCTAGGTTTAATTTCCTCTGAGTGACATTTTGTTCACTCCATTTCACTATTTTCTGCCTCCATTCTTACTTGTGATATTGCTGCTCTGCAAGACTCTAATTTTGGTCCCATGCTCTTCTTAGTATTTGAGCTTACCCTGGATGACTATTCAAATCTAGCAGTTTCACCTACACTTGATCTTGCTCCCAATTATTAACATCAGGATAGATACCAACGTGAATCCCCAGAATCACACACCTAATTGATTCCACTTCTCTTTGTTGTCCTATGGATACTGGAACCTTCGTCTTGTCCCACACTGAATTCGTTTTCCCTTACAACCTGTTCATGCTCCTATAAACTTTTTTCTTTAATTAAAATATAACATACGATGCTATATCGGTTTCAGGTGTGTAACACAGTGATTCAATGGTTCTATACATTGCGAAACGCTCACCATAAGTGTAGCTACCACCTGTCATCATAAAAATTATATTAACTACATTCCTCATGCTATACTTGTCTCTGTGACTTATTTAGTTTATAACTGGAAGTCTGTGACTCTTAATCCCCTTCACCTATTTCATCCATCCACCTCCACTCCCCTCCGCTCCAGTTTGTTCTCGGTGTTTAGGAGACAGTTTCTGTTTGTTCGTTTGTTTTGTCTTTGTAGATTCCACATATAAGTGAAATCGTATGGCACTTGTTTGCACTGTTCGACCTCCCTCATTTAGCATGATACCCTCTAAGTCCATCCATATTGTTAAAAACAGCAGCACTTAATTCTTTCTTATACACCACATTTTCTCTATCCATTCATCTATCATTGGACACTGAGTTTGCTTCCTTTGCTCCTACAGTCTTGTTAAAGAATTAATGGCACTGCAATGCATTTATTGTCCTAATCCAGAGACCCAAGTCACCCTCAACTATGTCCTCTCACCTTGACACACGTTATTAGTCACCAATTCCAACAAATTCTCTCTTAAATCCACTCCCTCCTTAATTTGTCTGTATGTCTTGCTTATGTTGTGAAACTCCTAATCTCTTAGTAATTGTCTACTATAGGGCATTTTTTTTATAAGAGCAAAAAAACCAGACTACTTTATAATGTGAAAACAAAGATAAATGGTATCATACCATGCATCAGTGGTATATCTAGAAGACAGTGTTCCTGTGTATGCCGAGGTCTTGGAAACAACTCGAGTCCTGGGGAGTTGATATAAAGGCAAATCTTCTTGCTCCCTTCTTTGAGCCACAGCAGGAAGTTCAACAAGCAAGCCAGGACCTTGAGCATCATCTGGAATCATCATACCTACACAGCAAACCCAGATGATAGTGAACACAAGATGCTTTCATTTAGCCTTCATTCATTCAACAAATAGGCCTTTTCTAGGTAGAAATCTTATTAAGTAAAATGTTTAATATGTCAGATGGTGAAAAATAAAGGAAGGAAGGAGGACAGGGTCTCCTCAGTGGAAGAGAGTTGCATTTCACACATGGCCTTACTGAAAAGAGGACATTTTAGCAATATAAATATTTTATCAAAAGAATCCCCTTAATGATGGTATTCTAATCTCACTACACATTTCCCCTTATCAACCTCAGCTGTCCCAACTGCAGGCACTCCTGCATTTCACTTATTAAAATAAATAAGTAAGTAAGTAAGTAAGTAAGTAAGTAAGTAAGTAAGTAAGGGGTGCCTGGATGGCTCAGTCGGTTGAGGATCTGACTTCAGCTCAGGTCATGATCTCGCATTTTGTGAGTTCAAGTCCCATGCTGGACTTGAACAGCTCAGAGTCTTGAGCATGCTTCGGATTCTGTGTCTCCTTCTCCCTCTGCCCCTCACCACACACACACACACACACACACACACACACACACACACTCTCTCTCTCTCTCTCTCAAAAGTAAACAACAATTAAAGAAATATTATATTGCATATTTGAAAGTTACTTAATAGATCTTAGAAGTCCTCATCACGCACACAAAATAATTTCACAGAATGACAAATAACCAAATAAAAAATCTTACATCAAAAAATGTTTTAATTTTAATTCCAGTGTAGTTAACACACATTGTTATATTGGTTCAGGTATACAATATAGTGATTCAACAACTCCATACATCACCCGGTGCTCATCAGGTTAAGAAAACAGATTTTTAAAGGGGCTTTGTTTACAAATTTCATAATTCTTTTACAGTTGTTACCTATTTAATTCTCGTGTCAAACTATGAGTTAGAAAAGATACTAACAACTGTTATTTTATAGATGGAGAAATTCAAGTTAAGGAATTTTGCCAAATGGAATGTGCAAGTTTACCTGACATGCCATCTGTGTTATTTCCACATTTCCTGAAAAAAAGAATAACTGGGGCAGAGTTGTGCATAGAGTCCTACAACTCATAGGACCCTTACTGGCATAGGTCTATTAATCACTCTTAGGATACACCCGATTCTCAGCCAATCCTTCTTGAGCATATTACAAACATGATGAATTGTGATCAAATGTCTTCCTTAAATCCACACATTTATAGTATTTTTTGGAGCTCTGCCTAATCAGAAAATCTCAAATTATTTCTAAAAGACATAGGTATTATCCTAAAACTTTTCCTATAAGCATTACCTCAACTCTTTCCATTTCTTCATAATGAACAAATTTTCTACTAAACTCACTACTACTGCTTTTTATCTTGTCTAGAAACTTTGGGTCTAATCAGTTGGTAATGCAACAGAATCTGAAGAGGGAGTGAATTTAACTTTAATGCTCAGGTTGTGTTAAAGAAGTCTCAGGGTCTGTCCCCCATCCCTATGCACCCTTCACTCCTATTCTCTGGGGCCTCCATTCCTGCAAAGCACTCTAATCCATCTCGATGCCAGAGAGTTCTAGCTTGGCCTATGTCTGCTTCTTCCCCACTGAGGAGGGACCAGGGGTGGGACTAGATTCTGGACGGAATGGCCAGAAACCAGTGTTAAGAAGAGGGAACTGGCTTTATTTGCAGAGCTGGTTCTCATCCACCCACACTGGTAAAAGCAGACTGTTAAATTATGGCATTGGGTTTCATAGGTTGCTGCAGTTTGTTTAAAACTTTTCATTACCTGTTCCACAGAAAGGCTGCCGTGCCCTTTGCCCCACTCCTCCTCCATGGACCCTGGGTGCTGGTGCTCAGGCACGCATTTCTCATCTGTCACAGTGCGTGACACACTCACACTTTACAGAGCTGTTCGCCAAGTGCACTGCAGTTCCCAGAGCCCATAAAACAAATCAAGTCCTCGAGGACCTATGCAGTTGTTAGGGAAGGGCCATAATAGGAGCACAAAGGTTAGAAAAACAAAGAAGCTAAAAAAAATTTTTCTGGACAAATGGAGGTTAATGTTTATAGGAGAGGAATGGGGGAGACTTTCAAAAGGTTTATACTTGGTAAGGAGCAAGAACAGAATGGTCAACAAAATAAAGGCAACGAGAATCCAAGCAGAGAGGAGGGTGGGTTATTGTATAACTTGGCCGCTGCCAGAGGGAGGGAGGGCTGGGGGTTGCAATGCTGTTGAATAGCCACACATGAGCAGCGTTTCACTCTCATTCAACAAATATTTCTTGAGCACCTACTACGGTAACAAAAATCAGATACAAGCCTTGCCCTCCAGAAGCTTAATTTATAGGAAGAGGTAGGCATGCAAATGAGTATGTTTGCCTGACCCTTGAGTGCAATGACAGAGAATCATCCAGGGTTCCCTGGGGGCACCACCCAGACAGGGGCAGTCAAAGATTAGGAATCAGAACTACCTTCTGTCAGAAACCTTTTGAAATGTTGCAATACTAAATGTGTTATTGATTTGGAATTTATCTTGTAAACTTTACCTTACTAATTATGCTCATTATAGGTTTATTTTCAAAGCCCATGAAGAGTAAAGGCTCTTAGAAGCTACATAATGTTGGACTAAATATAGGGTCAAGAATAGCTCTTCACATATAAGCTTCTCAAAAATAATTTTTTTTTTGATGTTTATTTTTGAGAGAGAGAGAGAGAGACAAAGCGTGAGCAGTGGAGGGGCAGAAAGGAGACAGAATCTGAAGCAGACTCCAGGCTCTGTGCTGTCAGCACAGAGCCCAGTGTGGGGCTCAAACTCACGGACTGTGAGATCATGACCTGAGCCGAAGTCGGACGCTTAACTGACTGTGCCACCCAGGCGCCCCTCTCAAAAGTAATTTTTAAATTTATTGCTCAGAAAAAGAAATTTAATTGTTCAGAGATAAACCTAAAACTGTCTGATACTAATAAAGAGGTCAAAGAGTTACAGATTTGAAAGAGGGCTTAGAGAATACTTAGCCCAGGGGAGTTTACTTAGGAGAAGCTGGCGGGATTGCCTGGTGACACAGCAGGGTACCTGCTTTGTACATAGGGACGTGGGACTAAGAGTCAGCCCTTTGCTGGAAAGGATCTCAAGAGCAAAATCAAACTCTGACTAGAATAAATTCAATATGTATGCTGCTGAAATCTGTATCGACTCTATATTAATAATTTCTCAGCCTACCCACAGTTAGCATTAATCCAAATAGTCATGCCTGCCACATGGCATTCTAGAGGCTTTCAAAATTTTTTCCTAAAAGCATGTGGTTATGAATGCATTTCCAGTGAGGACAGATCTAAAATATACAAGTTTAACTTCATTCCCAAAGCTATAATCTCTAAAAAAATAAATTCCCAGATCCTTGTAAAGTATCAGACTGAGGCAGAGTAGAGGGCATAATGGGGGGGACCTCTCTAAAAGATACATCCAAGTCATAGAACTTGTCAATGTGACCTTATTCGAAAAAAAGGTCTTTGCAGATACATTTAAGTATCATGAGATGAGACCATCTTGGATTACCCAAGTGGGCCCTAAATCCAATGACAGATGTCCCTATAGGAGACAAAGAATAGAAGACACAGGTCAAGAGAAGAGAGCCGTGTGAAGACAGAGGCACACATAACAGTGACGCAGCCACAAGTCAAAGAAGGCTGGAGCCACCAGAAGCCGGAAGAGGAAAAGAACAGATTATTCCCTAGGGCCTTCAGAGGGAGCACAGCACCTTGATTTAGGGCTTTGGGACTTGAGAACAGTGAGAGAATTAATATCTGTTGTTTTAAGCCACCAAGTTTGCGACAATTTGCTACAGCAGCCCTGGAAAACTTCGAGAGCCAGTAGAGGTCAGAAGTAATTTTGGAGCCATTTAGATAATACACAGAGCAGAGCTCAAGAGGAACTACCTTCTCCGTCTTCTTCCCAACTCTGCTGCTCTTCCCCACAAACACCCACCCCATATAGCCAGTTTATCCTTTCAATCCTGACAGTGTAGAGCAGTGAGTGATTCTCAACTCTGCCCCTACCAGGAGACATTTGGCAGTATCTGAAGACATGTGATCTTGATCAGGCCTGGGAATGTGAGTACCACTGGCATCAGAGTTAGAAGGCAGGGAAGCTATTAACATTCTACCAAGCACAGGTCAGCTCTCCACCATAAAGAATCATCTGGTCCAAAATAGTAATGACATTGCTATAAAGTATCAGTGGCGATCAAACAGATATGGCCTATTAATTCAATTATTCATTCATTTGTGCAGTAAATCTTCTCTAAGTACTTAAAGGACTATGGAAATGTGATAAAAATTTTTAAAACAGTTTAATGGAACACTTTTGGGGGGAAAAGTCCCATTTTTATCCTAGTCACAATCGGTTATACGTCATGAAAAACTGGATAAACTCATCAAATCTTAGATATTCAAGATTAACTACCCATGCTCTATTTTGACTCAGAACTGACAACTATTTATCATCTCAGAGAGGACTTGAATCTTTACTGCTAATGACTCCATTCTCTGGATTTTACTCAACAGAATGCTGAATTCATAAAAACCATTACATGGCTTTCTATAATGCACTCCATCCCCTCCAATGTATTACCATACAACATGAGAATTGTCCAGAGAAAGACTTTTCCTATAAGCAGAGTCATAACACATGAAGGACAGCATAAATCCTGAACAATGGCTCTATAAATCCCAGTGCTGTGAAAGAACTTAACAGTCTTACCTAGGGATCTCAATAATATAACATCCTTTGATATTTCAGTGTTGGATGAAGAAAAATTATTTTTCACAGTTGAGTTTTCAAAATTATGTAAGAGTCAATATTGGGGGTAGGCAAGGAGAGGCACTATACTTTTAGGATTCTTTAATGGAAACTAAGTTATTAATGCACCAAAATTGACCATAATATATGGCTATAAAAATGTTTCATAAATGTTTAAAATATGACTCTCTTTATTAATATTTAACAACCTCGTTCAATGAGCTAACAGTATCACTTAATAGCATCAGAGGTTTTAATATATATTAGTAGAGACTTATTTCAAACTTAGCACGTAAGGTACTAGTTTTAGTTTTAATCCACACTGCTTATAAAAAGCAAAATCAGTCATTGAAAATATAGCCCTTTCAGAAAAGAGAATCTTAAGTTCTATGTTGAAATATGAGCCAGGTTTATTCTTCCAGATATTCTGAAGCAGATTAATAAACATTTAAATTTGCATCATTATGAATGAAAATAGGACAGTAAGACTTATCGTCTATAAAAACAAAGCTGAAAGATTGCAAAATAATGTAATTTGTGTTTATGAGAAACAAAAACCACAAACCTAAATCCAGACTGCTTTGTGTTAATGAATTAAGATTTTCCAGATCATCAAATCTGCCTTGTTGACTGCTTCCTTCAGATGAGGGCATGGAGGGTAGGGAATCAATGCCAAAATTTTCTTTCATCTTGAGAGGAAGAAAGACAGAAATGCATTAGTACTTCGTGATAAAATGAGGTACATCATAATCTTGTTCAAACCAGATAATGATTGCGGAAAACTGGCCCTGCAAACAGGCCTCCTAAAGTAGTGGTTTATGCAATGGTAAGCAGTAATGAATGCTGGTAACTTAATCTCCACAAGAGTACTAATAGTTTTTTAGTACTATTAGGCTAATAGTTTTTTTTTTCTTTTTTTTTTTTTACACTGGATTTTTTTTCACAAAAAAATTGTTTTATAAACATTAATGAGTGGATTTAAGTAAACAATCACAAAGGTATAAGAATAAAGGTCTATCCAGTCAAGCAAGGTCAATGGCTGACACACACTAACTCATAGAGTATGTTGGAGCACAACCTCAATAGCTTCACTGACAATCCCAAACCAACTGGTGGATTTTCACAGCTCTGAGCTCTTGCTTTACCCACCCTAACACCTTTATCTGCCTGGCAAACACCAGCTACCCAAACCTAAAACCTACAGATAAGCACATTTTTGCATTTTCCAGTTGTCTTCCTTTGATACATGTCTTCTCTGGTTTCCCAAAGTTACAACCTTCCAGAACATATGATTTTCACTGAAATATTTTATTATCATATTTTAAAAACTTTTATAAGCATAAAATTAAATGACAATGTTAGGGCCACCATAGGGATATACTGCAATTCATTTAAGACAAGTAACACCTATGTCATTCTCTGTTGGAAATTTAGCTTGTTCAAAACTAAAATATGAATGACCTCTTTTACAGGGTCCCCATTTTTTTTCATTATGTTATATTGGTCAGACCTCAATGGTATGAGAAGGATCTCTCATAAACTGGTGAACCAAATACTGCTAGCTTTTTCCATACAGATTATGAATATAGCTAAATATAGAACTGTATCAGATATTTAATGGAGATATTCAACTCAAATATTAAATTGGGGTGAGAAAGGAGATACAACTATCTAGTTGCCTAGAATAAAATAAGAATTTCTTAGAGAAGGGAATAAGGAGGAAATAGTAAGCACTGAATATTTATATTTTATAGCAATTTGGGACTTATTAAAAAAAGTTTATGGCAACTATATGAGGAATAAGAGAATTGATATCTGAATCTGAATTTCAATATAAGAGGGTTAGATCTTTAGGAAAAAAAAGTTTTATGAAAAAAAAATTTTTTTAATGTTAATTTTTGAGACAGACAGAGCATGAGTGGAGGAGGGGTAGAGAGAGAGAGAGGGAGACACAGAATCCGAAGGAACCTCCAGGCTCTGAGCTGTCAGCACAGAGTGCGACACGGGGCTCGAACTCATGGACTGTGAGATCATGACCTGAGGTGAAGTCAGACGCTTGACTGACTGAGCCACGCAGGTGCCCCGGAAAAAAAAGTTTTTCTAAATAGAGAAGAAAATAAAAAAAGATACAATTAGTCTTAGGTAATTAATCCTCAGGCAAGAGTCAGATATTTTTATTTATTTATTTTTTAATGTTTTTTATTTATTTTTGAGAGAGAGACAGAGTGTGAGCAGGGGAGGGGCAGAGAGAGAGGGAGAAACAGAATCCGAAACAGGCACAAGGCTCTAAGCTGTCAGCACAGAGCCTGACACAGGGCTCGATCCCACGGATCACAAGATCATGACCTGAGCCGAAGCTGGACACTTAACCAAAAGAGCCACCCAGGTGCCCCAAGAATCAGATCTTCTAAAAAGGGGCAAAAAATGTGGACATTTCTTCAGCGGGTGGCCAATGGGCACATGAAAAGTTGCTCAACTTTTCTTAATAATTAGAAAAATGCAAATCAAAACCACAATAAGGGGTGCCTGAGTGGCACAGTCAGCTAAGCGTCCGACTTTGGCTCAGGTCATGATGTCACGGTTCGTGAGTTTGAACCCTGCATTGGGCTCTGTGCTAATGGCTCAGAGCCTGGAGCCTGCTTCATATTCTGTCTCCGTCTCTCTCCCTGCCCCTCCTCTGCTTGTGCACTATCTCTCTCACTCAAATATAAATAAACATTAAAAAAATAAAAAAAAACACAATAAGATACTACTTGGGACCTATTTAAAAAAACAAAAACAGGGGCGCCTGGGTGGCTCAGTCGGTTAAGTGGCCGACTTCGGCTCAGGTCATGACCTCACGGTCCGTGAGTTCTAGCCCCGCGTCGGGCTCTGTGCTGACAGCTCAGAGCCTGGAGCCTGCTTCCGATTCTGTGTCTCCCTCTCTCTGACCCTCCCCTGTTCATGCTCTGTCTCTCCCTGTCTCAAAAATAAATAAAATGTTAAAAAAACAAACAAACAGAAAACAGGTATTGGCAGGCATGTGGAAAAACTGGAAAATTTGTGCACTGCTGGTGGGAACGTAAAATGATACAGCTACTGTGGAAAACAGGATGGTGACACCCCAAAAAATTAAACATAGAATTACCATATGAATTGCCATATGCAATGTTGCATCTGGGGAAATACCCAAAAAAATTTAAAACAGTTATTTGAACAGATACTGTATACCAGTGTTTGCAGCAGTATTATTCGCAATAGCCTTAGGTAGAAACCCAGATGTTCATCAAGTGATGAAGGAGTAAACAAATTGTGGTATATACATACAATGGAATGTTATTCAGCCTTACAAAGGGAGAAAATTCCAACACATATGATGTGGATGAAACTGGAAGGCATTATGCTAAATGAAATAAGCCCCACACAAGAGGACAAATATTGTATGATTCCACTTATATGAGATACTGAGTCAAATTCTTAGAGAAAGAAAGTAGAACTATAGTTTGTTGCCAGGGGATGAGAGAAGGGAAGAATGGACAGTTACTGTTTAATGGGTACAGACTTTCAATCTGGGAAGATGAAAAAGTTCTGGAGATGGATGGTGATAATGATTGTACAATAATGAAAGTGTATTTAATGCTACTGGAACTGTAAACCTAGAATGATTAAAATGGTATATTTTATGTTCAGTATCCCCTCCTTATCTGTGGTGGACACATTCCAAGACCCCCAGTGGATGCCTGAAACCAAAGATAGTACTATACCCTGTATATACTGTTATTTCATATACATGCATACCTATGATAAAAGTTTAATTTATAAATCAGGCACAGTAAGAGATTAACAATAACTAATAAAGAAATAGAATATATTCCAATAAGAGTTATGTAAATATGGTCTCTTTCTCTCTCAAAATATCTTACTGTACTGTAGTCACCCTTCTTTTTACGATGATGATGTGAGATGATAAAATGCCTAAGTGATAAATAGCGAGGTGAATGGTGTAGGCACATGTTAGGCTACTAGTGACCTTCTGACACTGTTGGAAGGAGGATCATCTGTTTCCAGACCTCAGGTGACTGCAGGTAACGGTACTGTGAAAGGGAAACCACAGGGACTACTAGGATGTATATTTTACTACAACTAAAAATAAAAAACCAGATCTGTAAATCTTGATGGTTTTACCCTTCAATTAAAATGGAGAAATGAGTGATAGAGAAAGATAAAGTTAAGTAGCAGGTACTACAAATATAGTTACTTCTGTACCCCAAAATGGATATTACAATAAAGACAGAAATGATAATGTTCCTCTACCTTTCTGGAGGGCACTCTCTAAACAAGAGTATTAAGAATTATATATTTATAAAATATTCAAATGTTTTAACGATCTACCCAGGGATTGTAATGATAAATTTTCATCACAGGAGTATATTTCTGAGAGGAGGGTAAATGAAGATTCAAGCCCATCCTGATCTTATGTGTGTAACTGTTATAGAGAATCAGAATATTCTATCAAAAACATGATACTTTGGCATAAGGATTATTTTGAGAGGAAGACAAATGAGAAACAGCACACACAGAAAAGCTATCTTCCCCTGATTCTTGATCACTAGAGAGGACGCTAGATTTTGTTCTGCTAAGAGATGGCACCAAGAGAAACATACATAACAAAACAGCCCTTATCTTCCATCAATTTCCCCCTTATATTTACCTTCCTACAGCTCTGACCCTAAAACCTAAACTCCTTTTCCTTTGTCTTGTTGCTTCTCTAGAAATGTATTGTTCTTTGTTAAAATACCATGTAAGCCCGAGTTCTATGCACCCCTTTGAGTTATTCATCACTGAGTTTCTTCTGCTTGTGTGCATGCCACACTTGTTAATAAATTGTTTTCCTTTTGCCAATCTTTCATCAGCTTAATTTCCACGGCCCAGCCACAAAACCAATGAGGTTAGAGGAAAAAAAAATTGTCCCTCCCCTACACTGTCATCATTGTGGAGGGAGGAAAAGAGTTAATGCCCAAAACAAGAACATATAATTATTTAAAGAAAATAAAATTTTGTGCAGACTAGACACATTAGGTCTGAAACAATTTTAATCAATGCCACTTTAGAGTGTTTACAGAGGTCACCTCACAGAATCAGAAATGGAAAATAAAAAGAAGGAAGCTAGGAAATTTAACAGAGATTCAGTAATTAGAATGTATGTCTTTTAAACTGTGAGCACTGAATGTTGTTATAAACCAGCGTTTCAAATAGTAATTTAACAGATTAAGTGGTTGTATTGTGAAGATCATTGCTATGTGCTTACGAATGGAATTCTTTTAAAGCCTACTGCCTGGCAAATGAGTAGTTGAGATCAGGATAAAATTTTGACTGATAGTATGGATTCAAAAATTACTGTATTTTGGGGTGCCTGGGTGGCTCAGTCTGCTAAGCATCCTCTTGGCTTCAGCCAGCACAGGTCGTGATCTGACAGATAGTGAGATGGAGCCCCACATCAGGCTCTGCGCTGGCAGTATGGAGGCTGCTTGGGATTCTCTCTCTCTGCCCCTCCCCCATTTGCACTCCCTCTCTCAAAATAATAAAATAAACTTTAAAAAAAAAACGACTGTATCTCAAACAACTTAGATGAAAATTAAGATGGTATATCCAGAAAGCTGTGTTAAATGACCGAAAAGTGATTCTAGTGGTAATGGAAATATGGACATTCAATATGTGTTGAAAGAATCCAAGTAAAATTGCCATTAAATGTAAGAATAAGCAAAAAAAAAATTAACATTTCACAGTGTTTAAAATGTGAATGTTTAAATTTATGATGTAAATATTGTGAATGTAGCTTTGACTATTTCATCTAGAACCCTAAAAATTTATACATAAAAATGGGCCTCTTTTTCAGGTTGCCTTGTATTTGGGTAAATAGAAAATTTTCCTTATAGAATAAAGCCACAAGTGACTATTTGTGAACATTCACTAATCTGTGATTAGAATTTGTTCCACATAACTGGATATTCTGTTTGAGTTCAAGTACTTAGCGGTATAGGACCGGGACCAGCAAAGAAAGAAAGCACCAATGTCAATGGCAACACACCAGGTGATTCTCTGTTACTTCTTCCTATATCCAGGTATTATTCACATAATCTTAAAATATCTGTTCTCTGGTAGGCTTCCCAGAGTCCTTTATCATGGGTAAACCTCTAGGGTCCATAAATACAGCTTGTAGAGCACCTTGAATAGCAGAAGGACCCATAGCATTTGCAAAAGGGGAGAAAGGAAGATAGGTTTGAAGGAGGAGGGAGCACAAAAACCAGCCTTATGAGCCCCGTAACAGAGCAAAGAAAGGCCCACTCCCCACAGCACTGCAAGAAAGTGGCTGACCTCCATGAGGGGAACAGTGCACTGTACCTAAACATATTGCTAAGTGGCCTTTTAAATACCCCTATATAATAAGTTTCTTTTTATTCACCTGGAAATTAATCTTCAGCATGAAATGAACAAACCAAAACATTAAAAAATGTCCCTAATGAAAGATTCCAATTGGTTTATAAAAATAAAGTTTATTGGTTATCTAATAGCAAAGGCAAACCTATTGAAATATAATGCTTTCCTGTCAAGTTGAAAACAGGTAGTATCACAAATGTAAGGATAATTTTTTAGAGTTCAGTGACCTTCTATTCAGTATGACACATAACACAGAGCAGTGTGGGTAAGCAAGACATAAACAAGAGATCTTAATTAATTTTGCCTTGATTTTTCCCTGATAAATACTATGTGAGAAATACAACGCTGTGTTTCTCTGAGAGATAAAAAATCACAAATGGCCAAACAGCTCTTTTTTGAAATGGATAATCTGGAGAAATAAATCACTAAAAAAATCAAGGCAAAAACCACTATAAACCACTATAAAAGGCAACTGCAGCCTATTGACTCTCACTAGAAGTTATATAATACAGAAAAGATGAGTTTATACTTACAGTAATACACAGTACGGTGTATCTTGGAAAAATGATTAATTACAAAAATTACCTTTTCCATTACATTTTTTTTTTTTGAAATGCACAGGACTTAGCAACAGGGATAGGGAGGGAGGGGAACAGAATGGGGGGATGTGGAAGATCTGTTCTCAACCCTTACCATGTTTTCAGCGCTGTAGCCATACTGCTGTGTTTCCTGGGAATAGATACTCATCATGGACCTTGCTTCTTGAAGCTCAGGTGGTTCACTGTCATGTAACCACTGTGTGCCAAAATGCAGTTCCTTCACAGAGGGAACAGGAGCAGCCTCTTGAAGGTGCGAAGAGGCATACAAGTCCATGGACTGAAAGCGATCTTGATACAGCTCATATTCTTCATCCACAAGCATCTCTCTTTCTTCCCCCATCTCTTGCAACCTGGGAGTCAGAAATTCACGCATCTCCCAGGCCTCCTTGCTGTTGTCTATCTCTTTTTGTTGGGACTGGAAAGTCTTCCCCAAATCTAGGAACGGCTCATCTACAAGTTCCTCTTGATAATAGGGTTCATCTCTAAATCCCTGTAAATAAAAGTTGCAAAATAATTTGAATTCCCCCTCCTTTAAAGCGGCACTCTATACATTAACCGGAAGGTTAACCCGTGACAGAACCACAGTGACTACATTCCGTGCCCAGCCACAGTTAACTTGAACGGCTCTCCATCACAAAGGAGGAGAAATAAATGCTCACTCCCACACAACCCTCAAAGCAGGAAAGGGACAAACAGTTAAGAGGCAGAAATCTGCCACTGGCAAGGTGAATGACTATTCTAAAAGGTTCGCTACACATTAACCACCTGAAACTTCTCAATCAGAAATAAGAATTTTGTTAACTGCTACATGAATATTTAACTCATGCATCTCAGAGAAAAGTAGTACATAAATATAGATACACATCATTCTATTCCCTAAGAAAGCAAAAAACTTAAAAAGTCAGGATTTTCAAGCTTAGCTAATTCAAAATAAATTATGGCTATTGAAATTATCAAAAAGTATTCTCCATAAACTAAAGATATGGGAAGTAGGTCTCAACTACTTTGAGTATGACTATTTTATAATATGCCTATGTAACAGACATGTAATTTTTTCATCTGTACTGAAATTACATGGCAAAAAGGAATGAATATAGAATGCTTTCTAATTAATTTATATTTTACTAACTAGAAGATCAAGTACATGCAACTGAAACTAAATAGTCACATATGTGCAGAAACTTTGTTGAATTCCCAGGTAATGCCTGAGAAATGTATGGGTTTGCTGAGCCTCTAACCTAACCCTGGAGGATCCTCAGAGTGCTGACCACAATGAGGCCCAATTCCTCCTGAGAGATCAGTGACATTTCCTATTTGGAGACCTATTCATTAAATATTACCCAATGTAAATTCATGGAATGAATCACTACTTCCCACCTTTATATTATTATAGCATATCAAATACAGCAACCTAGTTAATTTTTTTAAAGGTGTATTTACAGGGTATATTTAAAGAAGTCATATACTTATGAAATTTTAACAAAAAATGTTGACACTAAAAAACCCACAATGTACAGTATAGAAATAAACATCAGGGGCGCCTGGGTGGTTCAGTCGGTTAAGTGTCTCTGACTTCGGCTCAGGTCATGATCTTGCAGTTTGTGGGTTCGAGCCCCACGTTGGCCTCTGTGCTGGCAGCTTGGAGCCTAGAGCCTGCTTCACATTCTCTGTCTCCCTTTCTCTCTGCCCCTCCCCCACCTCAAAAATAAACATTAAAAAAATATGTAAAGAAATAAACATCAGTTTGAGACACTGTCAATAAATTATGCAAAAAATATCACCAGATGGTTGCTATCAAGTAAAGCAAAACCATACACCATTCTCTACCTGCAAAGAGCAAAATAAGCACAATTCATTTTAAGAATAAAAAAGGAAAAGCTTCAAAATATACTTCCTAAAACTAAAGCATAATGATGGTTTGGACTAAATAACTTTTCTTTAGAAAGTATTGAATGAGAAGTCCTTTGGAATAGCTCTGTTTTCTACAGCATTTTAAATGCAGGTCTATTTTCAAACATATGTTCTACCCTCAAAAATTTAAGAGTATATTAGCAATACAAAATCAGATATGTTTGTGCTTTGAAAATGACTCATATCTGGCCTATGTTATTTATGAAGCCAATGTCATACAAGAGGGAAACCATTTCATCTTAAAAAAATTAAAAAGAGAGGAGGATCATTTAATTTGAATCTCTTTAGCCTAGAGAGTGAGAACAAGCTTTTGTCTTCTTTTTTATAGCAATGTTAGCTCACAATAAACCATTCAAATAGGAAATCAATTTACTAAATACCTGGGGTGCTTCGAGTATTAAAGATGAATTTATATCATGAATTGTTTCTGAAAGTTCAGTCTTCTCTTCATTTCTGTTTGAATGTAAAATATAATGACTTTCTCCCTCTTTATCATCTTCCTGAAAATAGAAGCAATTTTTTTTTGTTTTTTTATGCACAATTGAAGACATGCTTTTGTCAACTCTGAAGCTATTTTTTATTGACATATAACATTAAACACTGTATCCATTAGATGTACAACATAATAATTCAATATATGTATATTTTGCAAAATGATTATCACAATAAGTTTAGTTACATCTGCAACTTTCAAATATACAATATGGTATTATTAACTGTAGTCACTATGCTGTATATTACATCCACAAGACTTATTTATAACTGGAAGTTTGTATCTTTTGACCACCTTCACCCACCTTGCCCACCACTCCTCACCTCTGGCAACTAAAGAAGCACTTTCATAACCAAGAAAATACCTTAGTTTTGAACTCTCTTCAGATTAATTCTCATCTTTCCGTTAAATGCAAGGACACAATAAACTTTATGCAAATTATGTCATTAGAACGAACTTTAATAATTAAACAGAAAACCACATTCAGGTCAAAGCTTCTCAAATTTCTGTTTTCTTTTTAAGTATTCCCTACACTACATACAAAAGAATGAAACTTGACTGCTTTCTTTCATTAAACTCAAAATGGATTAAAGTCCTAAGCATCAGACCTGAAACCATAAAAATCCTTAAAGAGAGTACAGGCAGTAATTTCTCTGCCTGTGACATCAGTCATAGCAATATTTTTCTATAGGTCTCTTGAGGCAAGGGAAATAAAAGCAAAAATAAACCATTGGGACATCAAAATAAAGTTTCTGCACAGCAAAAGAAACAATCAACAAAACTAAAAGCCACCTACAGAATGGGAAAAGACATTTGCAAATGACATATCTGATAAAGGGTTAGTATACAAAACACATAAAGAATTGATACAACTCAATACTCAAAAATCAAATAATCCAATTAAAAAATGGGCAGAACAGACATTTCTATAAAGAAGACTTCCAGATGGCCAACAGACATATGAAATGATGCTCAACATCATGCATCATCAGAGATATGCAAATCAAAACTACAAAGAAATATCACCTCACACCTGTCAGAAGAGCTAAAATCAAAAACACAAGGAACAACAAGTGTTGGCAAGGATGTGGAGAAAAAAGAACCCTTGTGCACTGTTGGTGGGAATGTGGACTGGGGTAGCCACTGTGGAAAACAGTATGGAGGTTCCTCAAAAAGTTAAAAAGAAATATCACATGATCTAGTAATTTCACTACTGGGCATTTATTCAAAGAATATGAAAACACTAGTTTGCAAAGATATATGCACTCTTATGTTTATTGCAGCATTATTTACAATAGCCAAATTATGGAAGCAGCCCAGGTGTCCATCGATAGATGAATGGATAAAGAAGATGTGGTATATATGGACAATGGAATATTACTCAGCCATTTAAAAAGAATGAAATCTTGCCATTTGCAACAACATGGACAGAGCTAGAGAGTACAATGCTACGCAAAATAAGTCAGAGAAAAGACACCATATGATCTCACTCCTATGAGTGAGATGGAATGTAAGAAACAAACGAGCAAAGGGAAAAAGAGAGAGAGAGAGAGAGAGAGAGAGAGAGACAGACAGACAGACAGACAGACAAACCAAGAAACAGACTCTTAACTATAGAAAACAAACTGATGGTTGCCGGGGGTGGTAGGGGAGGTGGATAGGTGAAGGGGATTAAGAGTGCACTCACCATGAGAAAAAAAATTAAAAGAAAAAAATGTTTAATGGTTATTTATTTTTGAGAGTGAGAGCATGAGCGGAGGAGGGTCAGAGAGAGGTGGACAGACAAGTGGGCTCTGTGCTGACAGCGGTGAGCCTGACGTGGGGCTCAAAATCACGAACAGTGACATCATGACCTGAGCCAAAGTCGGACGTTCAACCAACTGAGCCACCCAGGTGCCCCTAAAGTGGTAATTTTTTTAAAGAGGGAAAATTCAACAGAGTAACAAATGGAAGTTTCACAAGGTTGTCAGAAGATCAAATTACCAAGTCAGTATCATTACCGCCACTTCAGCAGTAGCTACTTTAATAAAAATGTAATAGAAAACAAGACATCATTCACAAAGGGGGAAAACTCAGTAAATTATCTCAGAATTAAATTTGAAAAACACTGCACAGAACATTTAAGGAGAAAACTGTAAAAGAAGATCTGATTAAATAAAGAAATATACTATGTTTACAGGGGGAAAAAAAGTATTTCTTAAATTAAAAACATCACTTACTACATCACTTACTAGTAAGTAAGGTCCTTATTAAAAAAAGTACCTTAATATTAAGAAATGTATCAGGGGGCACCTGAGTGGCTCAGTCAGTTAAGCTCTGGGTCATAATCTCACGGTTTGCGAGTTCGAGCCCACATCAGGCTCTGTGCTAACAGCTCAGAGCCTGGAGCCTGCTTCAGATTCTGTCTCCCTCTCTCTCTGCCCCTCCCCTGCTTGCGCTCTGTCTCTCTCTCAAAAATAAATGTTAGGGGAGCCTGGGTGGCTCAGTCAGTTAAGCATATGACTTCAGCTCAGGTCATGATCTAACGGTTTGTGGGTTCAAGCCCCACGTTGGGCTCTGTGTTGACACCTCAGAGCCTGGAGCCTGCTTTGGATTCTGTGTCTCCCTCTGTTTCTGCCCTGTCCCTGCTCATGCTCTGTCTTTCTCAAAAATAAATAAACATTAAAAAAAAATTTTGTTTCAATATATGAAATTTATTGTCCTATTGGTTTCCATACAACACCCAGTGCTCATCCCAAAAGGTGCCCTCCTCAATACCCATCACCCACCCTCCCCTCCCTCCCACCCCCCATCAACCCTCAGTTTGTTCTCAGTTTTTAACAGTCTCTTATGCTTTGGCTCTCTCCCACTCTAGCCTCTTTTTTTTTTTCCCTTCCCCTCCCCCATGGGTTTCTGTTAAGTTTCTCAGGATCCACATAAGAGTGAAAACATATGGTATCTGTCTTTCTCTGTATGGCTTATTTCACTTAGCATCACACACTCCAGTTCCATCCACGTTGCTACAAAGGGCCATATTTCATTCTTTCTCATTGCCACGTAGTACTCCATTGTGTATATAAACCACAATTTCTTTATCCATTCATCAGTTGATGGACATTTAGGCTCTTTCCATAATTTGGCTATTGTTGAGAGTGCTGCTATAAACATTGGGGTACAAGTGCCCCTATGCATCAGTACTCCTGTATCCCTTGGGTAAATTCCTAGCAGTGCTATTGCTGGGTCATAGGGTAGGTCTATTTTTAATTTTCTGAGGAACCTCCACACTGCTTTCCAGAGCGGCTGCACCAATTTGCATTCCCACCAACAGTGCAAGAGGGTTCCCGTTTCTCCACATCCTCTCCAGCATCTATAGTCTCCTGATTTGTTCATTTTGGCCACTCTGACTGGAGTGAGGTGATATCTGAGTTTGGTTTTGATTTGTTAAAAAAATTTTTTTAAAATAAATAACATTAAAAAAATGAAAAGATAGGGGCGCCTGGGTGGCGCAGTCGGTTGAGCGTCCGACTTCAGCCAGGTCACGATCTCGCGGTCTGGGAGTTCGAGCCCCGCGTCGGGCTCTGGGCTGATGGCTCAGAGCCTGGAGCCTGTTTCCGATTCTGTGTCTCCCTCTCTCTCTGCCCCTCCCCCGTTCATGCTCTGTCTCTCTCTGTCCCAAAAATAAATAAACGTTGAAAAAAAAAATTTAAAAAAAAAAAAATGAAAAGATAAGCCCCATTCATAGTTAACATGAAAATATATAAATGTTATATTTGTATAATGTATATCTATATATGACTTAATAAAAAAAAGTCACGTTCTCTTAACTTTTATATATTCATAGTCTTTCTGCCCCAAGCTGACTTTGGGCCACCTTCTTCACACTCTCTACCCCACTTCTGCGGAGGACTGAGTTGAAAGCTCAGTAAACTTTATGTGATCAGGTAAGTGACCACCAAGTGGACAAGAGAGAAAGAGACCTCAGAGAAGATCCACACATCACTATTTACAGCTCGTGAGCAAACAATTTTGCTAAAAGTGCCCAGATGTTAAAGAAGGAATCAATGGTCGTTCCACTAAGAATTTTTTACCATCCTGAAAGTGACCTTTCTCCTCATCCCTTTTGTGGCTTCCCGCTCCCAGGTATCCTGGAAGACTTCTACTCACCGGGAAAAGCCTACGCAAAGGTCTACCTCACAATTACTACATTCCAAAACCGTATCAGAATGTGGCTCTGATATCCTGAAATCTCTGCAGTCCTACCTCTGCCAGGAACAGCACAGGAATCCACACCCAACTGGTAACTAAGTTCTCTTTTTTATGCTACCTGACACTTCCCTTAAACTGCTTCACAGTAAAGTCACGCCGTCCAAGTCCTCTAGGACATAAATAGTTTGGGAATTCCTCTGGCAGCCCAAACAACTAGGCAAATAATCATCAGGTAAAATCTATATGAAATTCCCCCCCACAATGAGAATACCAAGAAGATGAGAGCCCACATAAAAATATCACACTCCTCCCCCCCACCAACTTAATTTGTCCAGAAATCAAACCAGGCATCTCATGGTGTTGGCTACGGCAACAGTCAAACAGCAAATATGCAATACAAAGTCGAGAACTTGATTAGCTGTGTGCTATACTCCATTTTGAAATATTTAGAGTGCTGGATAGTATAATATACCAGCATCTTTATGGGAAATTCATGAAGGCCATGAGTTTCCCCAGTACATAAATATAGGAATCTATATCTATATATGAATATATCTGTGTCTACCTATACTTATGGACACATGTAGTATGTTAACATACTCATGTAGTATATTGATGTATTTCTTAAAGATATTAGGAGTTCTCTAGGATTGTTCAGTCTTTTCAGAAATGAAAAAATAGGCTCAGGGAAGAAGAGTGGTGTACCTATCATCAAATTCCTCGTATGATGTTTCTCCAAGTGTGAAATTCAGCATCAGAATTACATGGGTGATTCACTGAAAAGGCAGTTCCCTAAATAGCCATCACAATGATTAGATGAAAATCTCTGAGGGTAGGACCTGGAAAACTGCATTTTAACCACCTCCCAGGTGATTAAGTATATTACATATCTTTGAGTTGAAACCCACTAGGCTAACTCATAAGAAAGCTAGAAACAGAGTCCAGGTTTCTTAAAATCCAGTCCTGGCACTCTATGAAGACCATCTGTCTGTTTCAGACAAGCTATGCAAACCAAGGTAGCAACAAGTTAAATATATAGCACTGTGGCTAACAGTGCAGGGTCTGAGGCCACCTTGCTGAGTTTATACTCTTTTACTAGTTACATCACTATGGATAAGATGCTCAATTCTCTGTGTCTTGATAGGCTCATCTCTAATGAGGGTAATAAGAACTACCTCTTCAAGTTGCCAAGAGCATTAAATTAGTTAATGCATATAAAGGGTTTAATATACTGACATATGGTAAGCACTCAATAATATTTTCATAATGCTTGAAAATTATCTTGAAGTATTTTGTTAATTGGGGAACCTCAAAAGCACCCTAACTGTAATGTGGCCCTCAGTCATAAACACTAATCTGACCCGTACAAAAGATTAAACAGTAAGTGGGGTGCCTGCGTGGCTCAGTTGGTTGAGCATCCAACTTCAGCTCAGGTCATGATCTTGTGGCTTGTGGAGTTCAAGCCCACATCGGGCTCTGTGCTGACAGCTCGGAACCTGGAGGTTGCTTCAGACTCTGTGTCTCCCTCTCTCTCTACCCCTCCCCCGCTCACACACTGTCTCTGTCTGTCTGTCTCTCTCTCAAAATAAAGATAAACATTAAAAAAAGATTAAACAGAAAGGGGTGCCTGGGTGACTCAGTCGGTTAAGCATCCAACTCTTGATCTCAGCTCAAGTCTTGATCTCAGGATCGTGAGTTCAAGCCCCATGTTGGGCTCCATATGCCCGCCACCCAAAAAGAAGATTATGCAGAAAGAGCACTTAAAGATGACTTGGCCACATAGACTTCTAGATCCTAGGGGTTATGAGACACTTTGATGGGCAGAAAAGTGGATTAAAATCTCAAATCTGTATGTTAAAACGATATAGTTACTTGGATTTCAACTTATCATGACATCTCAACATCATTCCCAAGTGAAAGTTAAAATGCACAGATTTTAATTTATATCATAAGGAATGTGATGAGAACTTACAGATCTGTGCTAAAAGCATGAAGCTAAAAATAATAGTAAAAGTGGTAGGAGGACTAGTAACGTTAGCAGCTACTATTTATGTAATGTGCTAAGCACTTAATGAACATAATCTTTAGTCCCCCCAAATCTTACGAGGTAGACATTATGTTGCTAATTTTTTAAGTCAAGGACATAAGAAATTTGTCCTAGGATACACAAAGAGTAAGCAGTGGAACAGGGATTTGAAAGCAGGTGCATCTGTCTCCAAATCCATGTTCTCAACTATTACACTATTATCACTTCCTATAGTAACACAATTGAACACTCACCACCAAGGGCTTACAGATGCCAAGGCGTACAATGCCTGGTGGTACGGCTTTCAACACTTCCACGGCTTCAGCAAGTGTGGTGTTCTCCAAAGAGTATTCGTTGACTGAAACCAGGCGGTCTCCAGGTAAGAGTTCTCCTGCTCTTTCTGCAACACCATCTGCCACCAGGGAACGGATCACAATCACTGATTGTGTGGGATCCAAAGGGTCCTAAAGGATCAAGTAAAGAAGAAACAATGAGTGCATTTCTGAAAATACATGTATTCATGATTCTCATTTGACTATTTATTATAAGTGTCCAGCATTCTGGTGATAGTCTTCCAAATTCTTCTGTTAAAATATCGTTCTATACATCCACACAAATATCAGCTTCTATCAAGGTGGAAACATAATCTTAACAATTTCAGTTACATATCTGAGGGTTCAATACATACAAATTTCTTCTTTAAACTTTTGAAAACTGCTATTTTGTTGGACCACAAGTCTATGGACAGTTGAGTAAGATTCTCTGACATCCTCAAGCGTCCATATTATAGACTAAAGACAAGTCTGCTCTTGGGCAATAAATAGGCTTTAAGAGAAGTGTACTATGGTAAATGATACTTCATTTTTATGTATTGTACCAGTATAAAATCCTCCTGTTAAATCAACGAAGTTCAAAACAGACATGGAATCCATGGAATATCCAACTGCATGACAAAAGTATTTTGAAAATAACATAATTATGGGGTGCCCGGGTGGCTCAGTCAGTTAGGCATCCGACTTCGGTCCAGGTTATGGTCTCACAGCTTGTGAGTTCGAGCCCTGCATCGGGCTCTGTGCTGACAGCTCAGAACCTGGAGCCTGATTCAGATTCTGTGTCTCCCTCTCTCTCTGCCCCTCCTCTGCGTGTTCCCTGTCTCTCAAAAATAAATAAATGTTAAAAAAAAATTAAAAATAACATAATTATGATTTATAATCTATAACATGATATAGGGACCCCTAGGTGAGAACTATTCTGATATAAGAAAATGAGCGTCACTTTGTCAACAAAACCAAGGTGAAAATCTCTCCCATCTACTGGGAAGGCCCCGTTTTTCTTTTTATTAAGCAGCACTAAAGATAATGTTGACATTCAATAAATACATTTGGTTAATAACCACTTTATAGTCCATTATTTTTTTATTTTATTGGACACTCATATACAGCACTTACTATGTGCCAGGCTCTATTCAAAGTCCTTTACACTAACACTTGTCTCTGTTTTTACAGATGAGGAAACTAAGGCTCAGAAAGTTCAGGAAACTTGCCAAGATTACCCACGTGGTAAGTAGCAGAGCTAGGATTCAAACTCAGCCAGTCTGGCTCCTAGGTTCTTACTCTAGACCATCAGGCTCTGCCACTTGCCCCACTTTAAAATAATGGTACTACAGAGAAAAAATAAATCCCAATCATGACACTTGTTTTGTCTATTTTGTTCCTACAGTTTCATAATGCACATACTATTCCATAAAGTCAAGATGTAGTAACATGAGATTCTACTACTGTTGAACCCTTCCCGACAAATACAAGAGAAACTGTCATGTTTTGTGTTAGAATCAGAAGGCTCAGGAATTAGCAAAGTGAGAATTTGCCAAGTTCCAGGCTTTGTCAGTTTGATATGACTGATGGTTCTTTTGAAGTGTTCTGATCCAGTTTTCCATACCTCTGTGCTTTGGACATCAGAGTTCATTTTCAAGTACTATATGGAATTTTAACCAAATATATCATGTTTAAATCAACAAAAGCCACACAGCTAATTCCTTGAAAAATGCCTTCAAACATAACTGTCATTATTCTCCTTAACCTTGCTCTTCTGCTCCAAGGTCAAGATACTCTTGGTAAATTTCTAACATGCCCTGATGTAGAACACCTCATACATAGGAAAAGGACTGAAAGTAAAAATAGTCATGAGTACTCACTAATAAAGTACATAGTGCTAAACTATAATTACACCAATATTTTCAAGTAGAGGGAGCTATTGCATAGGAAGAGAAGAGAAAAAGAACAAAAAAAAAAAAAGTACAGTGGTATATCAGCAGGCAATCAGTGCAGATATAAAAGAGCTGTCTGTTTTGTCACCGGCAACCATGAATCACAACACACTTTTCATTCTGAAATATGAAACCATTACATTTTAAGTTTGACACACTAATAAATAAGCTGTACAATTATGTCCTTCATTTAGGATGTCAGTTTATGATGAAAGGCTTTTTTATTAGGGGGGAAGGGAAACTACATAATAGCATATTCCTCTCATGAAATGCCCAGAAAGCAGCTAGCATTACTTCATTTTAATAATTACTAAACTTTCTTAGGGAAAACTGCAACAGTAAAATATACCAAAAGCAAATAAATGATTTCACTAGGTTGGCGTGAGCAATCTCTTTGCAGAGTCGTAGAACACCAAATCAGAAAGTACTATTTTTAACCTCAACTGGGTGAACAGGTTTTCAAAATGCAACCAGCTGAAATGATAATCAGAAACATTTGAAAGAAAGATTAACCAGGAAATAATAGAAATAGAATGATTAACACATTTGCCTTATTACAGAAAAGTCGTGGTGAGCATTCATTTATACAAAGCGCAGTCTTCTTTAGACCTCAAGCTAGTATCAGGTATGCTTCCTTACTAAAATTTATTCAGGCTTAGACCTCTAGTTATTCTGAACACTAAGTCCAATCTACCACTGCTTTTCCTGGAGGAGAGAACCCAATGGCAGCGTCTTTGTCATTTAAAAAAAAAAAAAAAAAAAGAAAAGAAAAGCCATCCATTTCTGAAGATGCCCCATTATGCATAATCACTATTTCATTTTCTGTGATGACTTTTCTAACTGTGTGATTTCCTATGTAGCCGAATGAAGTTGCTTTAATGAGTAACAGTCATTTCCTTTCATGGGGCATCACATGCAGCAGCCGCCCTATGGAAAAACAGCAGCTGCTACTGCCTACTGGGGCGACTGCTGTCCTTGAGGCTTCGCTGCATTAAAAATGCTTAAAAACCAGCCCGATTTAGGCTACTCATCATCAGAAAGGTCTGTTTTCTGAAAAATCTAGCCCACAGTATCATACCCATGTTGTAGCAAACAAAATGTTATAACGGTTGTTTCTAAAGACCTCTACCCAACTTTGAGACCTCATGTAAATTTTTTTTAAGTTCCCATCAGTTCTTATGACCATTTATCATAATTTTAAAACCTCTGATTCTTCCTATTTTGGTAAATAACACTGCAAGGAACATGGTCTTCCAAAATCAAGACATTGTTTTAGACTAAGCAGTCAATAGAGGGCACTAAAGACCAATCACAGAACACAAGAAACAGCATCTTTTACTATGACAACTACTCTCTTCTGAAGGATTTGGTTCTTCTTTCTTCAAAAGCCTTATATTATTATACACATTATAACAGTATTCCATATGCTTGCTTCAACTTAACCATTTATGAAACTTGTCCCGTACAGCTCTTAAAAATATCAGCAAACTCTGACAATCAGTTAAGGACAGCTAACTTCCCTCAGAATGCCAGACCAAGACAGGAGATCTGACTTGAATTCTTCTCACTATTTAGCAATGAAATCCTGAGAATCCAAATACCCAGTCTCATAAGTGCATACAATCACTGTGCCTGCCTGAAGAAAAGTGCACATAAGAATTTTTGAGGTTTCTTGAAGTGATGCTAACATTTGATGTTATAAACACAGGATGTTTCCTTGTTGGGGGAAATCAAAGTTGACAGACTTCTCTCCTCCCATAATCCCTGACTCGAATTACCATTTACCCAAGCACTCACTTAATCCCTCTCCCCTAACCCCTCCACTGAGTTGCTAGCTAAGGCATGTCAATTTGAACTTCTATCTTTTCTACCTGACCCTTTCTCTCCATTTCCGCCACAACTAAGTTGGTTCAGCTTCTCATTATTTCTTGCCTCTGCAACTGTTTGTCTCACTGTCTCCACTCTTGCTCCCATCAGTTTATTTTCCACAGAAATAAAAGAATGATCTTTAACAATAAAAATGTGATGAGGGGCGCCTGGGTGGCCCAGTCGATTAGCGTCTGGCTGCGGCTCAGGTCGTGATCTTGCAGTTTGTGAGTTTGAGTCCTGCATGGGGCTGTCTGCTGTCAATGCGGAGCCTGCTCTGGATCCTCTGTCCTCCTCTCTCTGCCCCTCCCTTCCTCACTTGCTCTTGCTCTCTCTCTCCCCCTCAAACATAAATATTTTAAAAAATAAATAAAAATTAAATTTAAAATGTGGTCATAATTTCTTCTCTGTTTGAAACACTTCAGTGACACCCAATTGCCTTCGGACCATGTCTTAACTGCTTGTGAGAGCAATTCCTTCAGATGTGCTGAGGAGTCTAGGCTCCTATCGCTCTCCCTACACGTGAGACTGCCCGTTTCCATTTGCTCCGCACATCGTCCCAAAGATACAGAACTACTGAAATCCAGCGACTGTGAAATGCTTTGATGTGTTGTCTGACATCCGACAAACCATTCCATCTGCCAGGAATACTTTCCCTGCTCCACTGCCACTTATCTACCTTTTCACCATCAGAGTCCACTCAAGTGTTTCCACCAATGGGAAGCCTTCCCTGACTTTCTCCTCTTGTGATACCCCTAATTCTAGAAGAGGACTTCCATATAGCATTTGTCATAATATAGTTTTCCTTATTGTCCCATATATCTTAAAATAAGTTGGGTCTCCTGCTTGTTAGATGTATCCATGGCACCTTGCATTTTCTCTATTATAACACTTCTGGCATTTTTCAGAAATTATTTTAACTGTCTTATCTATTAAAAATAAGCTTCATGAGAGTGAGGGTGTGTTTACTTATTAGCTGCTTTATTTCCAGGACCTACTAAAGTGAATGCCATATGGAAGTTACTGAATAGTAGTTGAAATATTGAATGGCAAACTATTTACCTTCTCTCTCCTCACTGGACTGTTAAGTCAAAGGCAAAGGCCACATCCCGTCATATATGAATAGGAACAACAATGGTTAGCACTTACTGAGTGTTTGCCATGCCAGGAATGTTCTAGGAATCTTACTAGAATTCATTTATTAACCTTCACACCACCATGAGGTAAGTACCATTATTATCCCTACTTTCAGGATGAGAAAACTAAGACAGAGGAAAAGTACCCAAGGCGCACAGTTGAGAAATGGCAGAGGCAGAATTTAATCCACCTGGTAAAGTTCCAGGGTTTACACTCTTAGCCACTAAGTGATGCAGCTTCCCTATCTTCAAGTACTTGCCAAACAAATTAGTACTGAAAGAAGGCAAATTGATAGAAGATATATTTATTACCTTGCCAAAGTGTGTAAACTGAGGCCCTTACGTATGACACTTGGCCACTACAGGTTTATATATCAGTACCTAGTTGATGAAGTTAGCACAGAATGTAGAGCTTGGCTGCCATGTACAAATAAAACATGTATTTGTTTGCCAAATTTTAATTTATACCTACTTTCTCAAGAATCCATTCATTTGGTGACCTGAAGACACCTTTACATCAAGGGATACATACATGTGACAATAATTATGCCCAAATGGATAGGATTCCAAGTTTCTACAATGTCTATAAAATGTAGTATATGAATATTTGTGTACCTTCCCACAGATCAAAGAGATCAGAGTTCACATAAGATAAGGCAAGGTGCAGGGGCATCACCTGGGGCAGAATGGTGGCTCAGTTGAAATGTAGGCTCTGTGAGAGACGGCTATCAACCTGAAGATGTGGGGACCTCTAGCCATGAAGCTGTCACATAAGCAAAACTACCAATACAAGCAAGCAGCGACGGCAAGCTCACTGGAAAGGCATGGAGCAGGGAATGTTAGAGAGAAGAAATAAACAAGAAAAGTGGTCACATTTAATAAAATTGGCCGGTGCATCAGTAAGAGGTATTTTTTAAAGAGGAACATGAGACGTATACCCTGGAATATTCTGACATTTAACATGTATATGCTTTGTAGTATTACTCCAACGCAGAAAAATAGATATCAAGGTGTAAACAATGACCTTACTACATGAATTCAAAATAAAGAACAACTTTTTGATTATTTTTTAATTCTATATTTAACACCCTAACTTTTAAAAGCATTAAGGAAATGGAATATGAATTTTTATAGTAGAATGGCATTGAGAAAGAGCATATTTTATTTCAGATAAAAACCTGTGTCTAATAGATCAATGGAACAGGATAGAGAGCCCAGAAATACACCCATGCTTATATGGCCAATTAATCTAGACAAAAGCTGTAAGAATATACAATTGGGAAAAAATAGTCTTTTCAATAAATGGTGCTGGGAAAACTGGACAGTTACATGCTCTATGAAAGGACTGCTTTCTTACACCATACACAAAATAAATTCAAAAGGGATTAAAGATCTAAATGTGAGACCCAAAACTATAAAACTCTTAAAACACAGGCAGTAATCTCTTAAACATCAGTGTTACCAACGTATTTATGGATGTATCTCCTCAGGCAAGAGAAAGCAAAACTAAAAATAAACTATTGGGACTATACCAGAATGAAAAACTTCAGCACAGCAAAAAAATAATCAACAAAACAAAAGGCAACCTAGCAAATGGGAGAAAGTGTTTGCAAATGATATATCTGATAAGGGGTTAATATCCAAAATACGTAACTTACACAACTCAACACCAAAAAGAAACTGACTAAAAAATGGATAGAGGACCTGAACATTTTCCTAAAATACATATACAGATGGCCAGCAGACACAGGAAAAGATGCTCAATATCACTAATAACTAGGGAAATGAAAATCAAAGCTACAATGAAATATCATCCTACCCTGGTCAGAATTACTAGTATCGAAAAGATGAGAAGTGACAAGTGTTGGCAAGGATGTAGAGAAAAGGAAACCCTCATGCACTGTTGGTGGGAATATAAATTGGTGCAACCACTGTGGAAAACAGTATGGAGGTTCTTCAAAAAATTAAAAATAAATACCCTAATCCCATTGCTGGGATTTACAACAGCCAACATATGGAAGCAACTCAAGTGTCCATCAATAGATGAATGAATAAAGCAAATGTGGTATATATATACAGTGGAATATTACTCAGCCATTAAACAGAATGAAACCTTGCCATTTTCAACAACATGGATGGCCATTATGCTAAGTGAAATAAGTGAGACACAGAAAGACAGATGCCATATGATTTCACTTATAGGTAGAATCTAAAAAACAAATTAAACAGACTGTCAAATACAGAGAACTTGTGGTTGCCAGATGGGAGGTAGGAAGGAAGATCAGTGAAACAGGTGAAGGGGATTAAGAGGTACAAACTTCCAGTTAGTTATAAAACAAATACGTCACAAAAACAAAAAGTACAGCATAGGGAATATATTCAGTCAGTAATATTGTTGTATGGAGTCAGATGGTGACTACGATTATCATGATGAGCAATAAGTAATGTATAGAATTGGCAAATCACTATATTGTACACCTGAAACTAACATAACACTGTATGTCAACTACACCTCAATAATTTTCAAAATGTGTATAAATTGCTTTACCTTTGATAATTTTGACACTGTTAACTGAGTACAGTATATTAAAATATAAAATTGGCCTATGTAAACTCATGAGAGGAAATATGGTTAAGTCATATAGTCTTAATCCTACATTTAATTACTCTAAGTAGTTTAATTATTAAAGTTCTTTGCTGCTGTACAGCTCACCACACCAAAATAACTGCTCTCCCATATTACCGGAGTCCTTCATCAAAATGAAATGATTAAAAAAAAAAAAAAAAGACTAGGAATACAACCTAAATAATTATGAAATAGAAAGTGCTCTACAAATGAACAGATATCCTAATCAATGAATTCAATGTCTTGGTATACATTATCACAGAATTAGGCTATTGAGCCTAACTCCACAAATACTCAGATCAGTGTGAGGAAGTATATTTCAAAGATAATTTTAAAGAATCTACATAATTTCTGGGTAACATGAAGTAGGTAGCTATGAAATATTTGATCAGAGAATTGTTCCAAATCAGTAACGTTCAACTGAGAGAAAACTATAAAAGTAGCAAGCAGCAAATATTTGTTTCTTGAAGAACATACTCTTAAATGTGGCCATTATTATTTGAACTAAAGATTATTAGGGGCGCCTGGGTGGTTTAGTTGGTTAAGCATCCAGCTCTTGATTTCGGCTCAGGTCATGATCTCTCTGTTCACGAGATCGAGCCCCATATTGGGCTCTGCATTGATGGTGCAGAACCTGCTAGAGATTCTCTCTTTCTCTGCCCCTCCCCTGCTCACACTTTCTCTTTCAAGATAAATAAAAGAAATATTAAAAAAACATCTTTGCTCTCAAAAGAGCATTAAGTTAAAACGTAAATAAGTAGATTTTCAACAATCTCAAGGAAGTTACTAAAATGGAGAACACTAAAAGAAACCATTAAATTTAAAAGGGAGACCACTAACTTCTCCATCCTGGAGGTAGGCGGAAGAAGCAACTGGTACAAAGAAAGGCAAAGGAAAGTTTATTTTACACACACACACAGGAAAAAAAACCAGTGATCTGCAGAAGCTCTGAGGTACAGCTGGCATGAATTAAAATTTCCATTGTGAGCAACGTCAATCAGGAAACAGGAATCCAAAGTTGTTTTTTTTTTGTTTTTTGTTTTTTGTTTTTTTTTTTTTTTTTAAAGGAGAAAATATACATAGGAGAGAAAGACAAGGAAGACAGCTATTCAATCCACTAGTGGTAGGATGGGTGTGGATCAGAGGTCAGGGGACAAGTTTTGAGCCCCAGCTTGGTGCCAGCCTGGCTGTGTATAGTTTCAGAAGTTCATTTCTCTGAGTCAGTTTCTTCAATTGTAAAATGAGAACACTGGATACATGACAGTTAGGATCTGTTTCCCCAACTCCAAAATCCTGTAACTAAATTTGACAGACTATCTTGAGTCAAATTTGTCATTAATTTCTACCAAAACATTCAGAAAACCACTGTAAAAAGTAGGGAATGATGGAAGTTAATTCAAAACACAGCTTCAGTAATGAAAAAGATGTACACTCTGGTCACAAATATGGTATAATTTCAGTTAGTGGGGTCTTTTAAGAACTCATAAAAAGGCCAATGACTACATAAGATCTAACTTCCTGGATATTGTACCATCAAAACAAAACATATGACAAAATGTTTATGGCATGTGCCTTTTTTTTTAATAAGTTGAATCTTAAAACAACTTATGTTTTTCCCTTTGCGATTTTTAGATTGCAACAAAGACATGTCAGGGACTATTACTTGAATTAAAATCACTAACATAGTTCTGGTTTAAGATAGTGGGATGCAATTAATTATACTGAAAGAGCTTCTGATTTGACCAACAAGCTAAGCATTTATTTTTAGGAAAGAGAAATAAATGTATTTATAGTGAATGCAAGGCAATAAATAAATGATTTGATGAATAATGGGCAAGCTACCTTATTAGAATTTAATCCCATTTTTAACTATTTTATAATATAGCCAAGTATTACACTAATCGTACCAATTACCGCAACACCATCGTGTTCAAAGTACCCACAAAATACATTCAGTGCACTCAAGATAGATTAAACTGATATGGTTCCTGGCTTCTTGTGTCTTATTACTTCCTAAATACCATTAAGCATTAAGAATAGATTTTTCCATGCATCATACATAGAACCGAACAGTCCCTGAGCAGCACAGTAAGCACAGCATGTGAGGCAATTAAAAGTGCAATGAAAGAGAACTGGACAGAGAAACTTGCTAAAAATTCAAAATATATTGCAAACAGGAAAAAAAATACAGAAGCTTGCACATAATTTTATTCTGCATAGCTTGGTACTTCAAGTCTATTTTAAGCCCTATAATAATTTAAATGGTTCAACCAGGAGTCCCATGGAAATTGCTTCTTGAAGACTATTGCTTTCTTTTATCCCCCTCTAGTCTCTGATTAGATATTTTCCTTGGATATTAGATCTGTTGCTTGAAGGTTTCATCTACTGAAAATTTTTTGTCATGCTGTAATTGTTTCCCATTCACTCCTGGCCCAGGACTTTTGCTGGTTTTAAGGAAAATAAAACAAAATCAACCACACAAATGTTCTTTATCTGTAAGTCCCCTCATTTGTCTGGAAAGTCCACTAGGCAGACAGTAGTACTCAAGTCCAGACTCATACCCTCTATTAAAATTACAGTAGCTGAAAAAAAAAATGCCATTGGTTGAAATGTGAATATACTTCACATTATGGGACTGCACACTTAAAAATGGTTAAGATGGTAAATTTTATGATATGTGCATTTTACAAACAATTTTCTAAGTAGAAAATGAATTTATAAATAAATATTGCAATATCATCCAAGGAAAAAACTACAGAAATTGAAAGCTACTATGATGCAGGGCAAGTATAGACACATAAAATTTGTAAAAGCTTTTCTAATGTTAATTTTGGAATTTATTTTCATTTTCCATACAAATCATTCTCAGCCTAAGCATTTAGAAATACTAGCTGAGACTTGGGTTTCTCGTCTGTAACTGGGAAGAACAACAGTACAGATTTCATAGAGTTGTGCAAAGCATTAAATGACATAGGTCACATAAGGGGCTTTATAAGTCCACAGCAAGCACTTCATAAGCGCTAATCCTATTCTATGGTTATCACTGTGAAGATGATGATGGAGAAGTCAGTAGGAAATAGGAGATTGAGGAGTTAACAATTACCACTGAGTTTACAGTCTTCTAAATTCAACTGAGCATGTGTGATTTAAACCAACGGTTCTATCAACTACTGAACTATTTGTGATATGATGCTTATGTGGTAACACACGGAAATAAAGAGCTGACCCTACACTCTCCAGGTTACAAAGATCTCTGCATCAGAAGAGAAGCTCAGAGCAGCACGGCATCCTCAGCCCTCCTTCTCTCTTGAAGCAGACACTGAAAGACAGGAGCCGTCTCCAGGCTGGGAGGTATGCTGACAAGCTTAGCCATAGCAAGGACACAGGATGCCATTCACTCTTGAGAAAAAATTCTGTGATTTTTTTTTTTTCAATCCTTGAAAGGGCAACCAATACTCTGTAGTATGTAGCATGCAACGTGCAGAATAAAACTTTGCCAACTCTGAAACTGTTCAGGAAAAAAGGCCACAGAGTCCTGCTGGAAAATCTAGGATGCAACACACATAGTTTGCACTCTCTGGTGGTAAGAAAGCCGCCAGGTCTCTCAAAAGCACAGGCCAAGTGGGAAGAGTAGAGGCGAGGGACCGCAAGATTCAGAAATGATCTCAAGTAAACCTTTTGGAATTGTAGTTAAGTATTTTTCTCTGGAAAGACAACTGGAATTTTTTTTGTCTTTTATCATTGTGTTAAGCCACAGTCATGAAGAATCAATGTTCCTATCACACTACTAGAGCACAGACTTAGGAGCCCAGCTCCACCCACTAATTGGGTGATCTTGAGCAAATTCCTTAACCTCTTGCCATTTTCCTAAGTCATAAAATGAAGATGATTACAGGACCTACCTCATGGGGTGGTAGGGATGATTAAATCAGTTTATGTGTATATCGAGGCCTTAATGTGCAACACAGAGTAAGCAGTACATAATTCATAATTACTATTTTTACCATGTGAAATGTGAGTCCTGTTTTTCATATAAAATATGAGAACACAAAGTTTCTCAAAGGATTTTTCATTAAAAGGAATAAAACTCACAAATTTAGACACATAGTTAACAGATACTAAAGAAAAAAAGACTTGATATAAGGGCCAAGTAATCAATTCTAGGACAGGAAATTCCTGTGCCTGGAGTGCCCACTACCTGTTTGTCTACAAGGCATACCTCAGTTCCCTGTGAGGCCCCTCTGAATCCTAAGAAACAATCATCACAGAGTCTCAGTCTTACTTCCAGCACCGCTAAAACCATAATGTATTGTACAGAGTTGTTCTCAAGTCTGTTCCCTTTATTATATTTAACATATGTTTATTTATCCACTGACTCTCTACTCCCGATTGAATTTAAATTCCATGAGGACACAGAGTCTATGATTTACTTTGTTCACTACTATCTTCTTCCTGTCTAGAACAGTGCCTGCCATAGAAGATACTCAGTATATATTTGTTAAAGTTCTTTAATATCTCTTTTCATCTTTATATGCCCCATACTAGGTCATACTAAATGGACACTTTTTTTAAATGTTTATTTATTTTTGAAAGAAAGAGAGCGAGCACGCATGTGAGAGCGGGGAAGGGACAGAGAGAGGGAGACAGAGGATCTGAAGCAGGCTCTGCGCTCATAGCAGATTCTGACATGGGGCTCGCGGGGCTTGAACTCACGAGCAGTGAGATCATGACCTGAGCCAAAGTCAGCCTCTTAACCAACTGGGCCACTCGGGTGCCCCTGAACAATAATTTTTTTTTGAGGGAGACAATGAGTAACAGGTATAGTCACTGTGTGCTCAGATTCTATGTTTTAGAATCGTCATCATTTTTCAGTAACTGGTAACATATTATTTTATGCCTAGAAAGTGTGGGCATTTATATGCATCTTTTATTTAATATTTATAACTTTATAAGGCAAATACAATTTCTATCTTAGAGATTATTATTTTAGTAAACTGAGAATAAGGAAGACTAACAAGCCTGTCCAAAGTCCTAGGGAGTCACAGCCAGAATGAAAATCCTGGTCCTGACTCCTAAGCTAGTGCTGTTAACCATCCTGTGTGTTCACAGTGGCATACGGGTGAATGTAACATCTGACTAAAGTAAAATAGGAAGGGAACAGCTGAAAGGGAAACCTGAGCCCTAGAACATGGTATGTAAAGATCAGGCAGCCAATCCCCTTTCATGCATCATTAACAAATTAGGCCTTTGGTACCAGAAGGAGGCAGCACACTTCCCAGCCCTCACTGGGAATAGCATGGCTTCTCTGGATCACTGCCTGGCTCCAAATGACACCCACACACAGGGCAGAGCAGTACAAATCACCATGCCTTGGGAAAACAGATTCTCAATACCTGTTGGTGTTTTTGATTCACTCTTTCTGCCATACTCTAGGAAGGGCTATGACGGTCATCTACTGCCATGGCTCTCGAGGCTGACATCACAACCAAGTGAGGACTTCTACAAGACACCCACACGCAGAGGTAGGGGAAGACGGGGCATGAAATAGCTCTGAAGAACGAATTTCTTCTTTAGACCAACATTGTTTCTTGAGTTATTATTCTGTTTTTAATTACATGGGAAACAGATACATAGCTACACTGATATCCACTAACTTCCTGGAATATGTTCAGCATTTCACAAGATAGATGTAATTACCAGGTTTTGCAGTAAATCAGCTCTCTGTGGTTGTTTCGTAAACACTAATATTTACAGTTTGGCTATTTGTGAAGTACTCATGAAAGGTAATATGACAAATATACCATTTACAGGATCTCCTCCTCCTCAGCATTGCCTTCTAGTACAAAGCAGAAACATTTGTTAAAAGGGGAGCCACCCTATTAGAAAGCACCAACCAGCTGACCAGCATTTGCTCCCTGCCCTCTATCCCTCTATCCCTCTATTCTCTCTCCCCACCATTAGACACAATGGGATTTTTTTTTTTTTTTTTTTTTTTTTTTGCCAAATTCGTATTCCAGAGGAGCCATGAAATTCCCGTAAAGTTCAACATCAGGCCTGACTTAAGATCTTTGGGGCCTCCTGCTAACTTCATCCCCCTGCAGCTGCCTCGCTAAGGCAAGCTTTTGATCTGTACTATCTGGATTTCAAGCTGATATACACACAGCCTCTTTGATCTCTTATTAAGTGGCTTCTGGTCTCCTGATGCCTTTAGTCTTGCTGAACTGTGGTTTTTGGAAGTCAGTCATCATCCTGAGCACAGTACAAACTCCACACACCAGGAGTGGGCTCCCTTCATTCACCCACTTCGCAGGCTTGAAAAGCAATCTTTAAGCCATGAGAGAATTTCCCCACTAGCCACAATCAATCCACTCCATGAACACACTACTAAGAATTATTTTTCAAATGAAGCAGCTTAAAATGATTTAAAGGATACAGAACTTTCCCATAGAGGGAAAGGGAGCAAATCCTCTGTGAAAAGAAATCTTCACCCCAGTTGGCACTGAAGCTTACAGTACTTTGATGTTAATAAAAATAAATGTGGACAAGAATCAGGGATGAGCACAGAATAGCCTTTATCAGTCCCAAGTTCCATTAAGCAAAAGTGACCTTTAAATGCAGATGTGTGGTTTGTTCAACAGCAAGCTATAGGAGGATATATTTATGAGAACATGTATACGACCATTAGTAGCAGATTGATGGCATTTTTCTTAGTCTTACTGTCTTAATCCTACCTGGGTGAAGTAAACCCAAAGAACTCCTTTAAAAAAAAAAAAAAAGACATAAGCAACAAAAGAAAAAATCAACAAGATATTGGTGTCCATGTTATGAGATCCCTTGAGCATGAAAGTGTAGCTATATAGTATATCCTCCGTGTCTTAGATTCTGGAATTAGTGTAGGTTTGTAATTGGCTTTTTAATATTACTAACATAGGCTGTATTATATGTTAAAATTATGTTGATACCTATCTAATTCTATATCTTAAAGTCTATGAACTAATCGCCTAATAAGAACACAAAGATACTGGTCTTCCACAAGTTAGTGAACACTATGTATTCTTAACAGCATTCACCTAAAATAGCAAAAATTAAAATCCTTAATTGCTTCTCTTTATAAACTCAAGTTTTCTCATAAACAAGATTAAAACTGATAGAAGAAATAGGAACAGACTTTTGGGCACTAGCAGCATTGTATGAATATAAACCATTTATGCCCTTAGCTTCAAAAATCAATAAATTAATTACTGCCGGGATGCCTGGATGGCTCAGTCAGTTAAGCGTCCGACCGGAGCTCATGTCATGATCTCACAGTTTGTGAGTTCGAGCCCCAGGTCAGGCTCCATGCTGACAGCTCAGAGCCTGAAGCCTGCTTTGGATTCTGTGTGTATGTGTGTGTGTGTGTGTGTGTGTGTGTGTCTCTCTCTCTCTCTCTCTTTCTGCCCCTCTCCCACTCATGTTCTGTTTCTCTCTCAAAAATAAACATTAAAATTTTTAAAGTAAATACAACAATTACTGCCAATATAAAGTCGAAACAAAATGAATAGTTATACGTTGCTATCACTTATTAATCTGTCCATAGCATGGAAAATCATTAGCAAATTCATGAATTAGGCGCCTGTTTTGTTTTCCAGAGAATTATCTAATTAAAGAAATGACACTACATAAGAAGGCATCAATTTTAAGTAGTCTAAATACATAGGAGTCTCACAAATGGTTATATGCAAGCAATTTAGTAAAAATGTACCAAAATTTAAAAGATATGTGCTCTTTTGATGAGCAATTCTAGGAATTCATCCTAAGAATCATCCCCACCTTTTTACAAAAGAGTATGACAAGGATATCCACTATAGCTACATTTGAAATGCCCACTAAATAGGTACAGGAGATTGGTTAAATAAATTACTATACATCAACAATAATATACTATGCGGTTATTAAAAAGAATTACATAGATCTATAAATACCAAAATGAAAGAACATATAACTGAGATAAAACGCAATGTGTTTAAAGTATGTTTGACATACTCCATTTATATGTAAAAAAATTTTTTTTTAACTACTACTTTTATTACTTTGTATGTATAATATATCTCTGAAAGGATAGACAAGAAAAACAGGAGTTTTTATCTAGGAGAAGTGAAGGGACTATGGTCAGAGGTAGATTTACTTTTCACAGGATACCTTTATGTACTTTGAATTTTTATGCCATATGTATGTATTACTTATTTTAAAAACATTCCTTACGTTCAGAGGACGTCATTCTGTTGCACATATGAGAAAAAAGCCAATTTAGGGGCACCTGGGTGGTGCAGTCAATGGAGTGTTCAACTTTGGCCCAGGTCATGATCTCACGGTAAGTTCGAGCCCTGCGTCAGGCTCTGTGCTGACAGCTCAGAGCCTGGAGCCTACTTAGGATTCTGTGTCTCCTTTCTCTCCCCCTCCCCTTCTCACATTCGGTCTCTCTTTCAAAAATAAATAATAAACATTAAAAAAATTAGAATAAAGCCAATTTAATGACAAATACATGAAATTTACACAATCTCTTCCTATAACTTTTTAAATCTTTTAAAGAGAATTCATCTAATGGAGTTAGGAAAAAGTCAGGCAAAAACTACATACTAAGTTTTTCTAACAAACACTAAGCCATACCATATCCAAGACTCAGCAATACTATAGTCATTCATATTCATACTCTTTGGGCTTTATAACCCATTTCTTCTGTTAAGAAAAATTAATCTTTTTTTTTATACAGAGGAATATTTTCACTATTATTTTTAATGAATCATCATTTGTCTTTGGTCTTTCAAACAACTTTTTAAAATATCGCTAACAGTATTTATGTGTGAATCACCTCTCAATGGCTGTGCTATTATGCTTTCTATTTTTATCTATCTTAGAGTCTGAGATAAACCCAAAGTCTTTTAAAAATATCGGCTTTGGCAAAAATTGAGTCTGTCCATATCAGGAGGGGAGAGACACGAGGACTGGGATGTGGGAGGAAGGAGAATTATTGGTTAATAAATTTTACCTTCTAAATCACTGAAATTCAAAAGTACTAAGAATGGCAATATCATGGCTAATGTTCAAAAATTGGCTAATGTCAAACATTTCCAGTGAATTATAATCATGAGGGGTTATTCGAAGTTCAACATAAATCAAAACACCAGAAAATATCCACTTGCCGTCTTTAATACGTAAGGTCAACCTAAGGTGAAATCCACACAATTCTAAATTTATTTCAAGATTTTTGGTAGAAATTAAAAATTACAGACTCAGACTACCTAATAATTGCTTCATTATTGAACACTAGCCCACAACAAATTAGTAGCACTAATTTAGGATACTTAAATTTGTAATTATTTTCATTGGAAACAATAAACACTAGCTCTTAGAAAATGTGTATGAGGACACTATATTAATTTTTAATACTTACCAAACTTACAGATAAGCATTAAAAATGAGAATACTATCTAGCAACTTATCTTTAAGATATGAAATTTTTTTGCAAGCTGGAAAAACAGGAAGATCTGCTGTAATAAATTTAGTACAAAGATCTCCTGTAATAAAATGCATGCATCATGAAAGGAGCAGCATAATACGGTAGCTAAAAGCATAGATTCTGGGAGCCAACTGCTTGAGTTCAAATTCTAGTTCTGCCACATACTAGCTGTGTGAACTTGGACTAGTTATGTAACCTCTCTGTGCCTCAGGTTCCTCACTTCAAAAATGAGGATAATAGCACCTACTCTTGGGGCACCTTGGTGGCTCAGTCAGTTGAGCGTCCAACTTCGGCTCAGGTCACGATCTCATGGTTCATGAGTTCGAGCCCTGTGTCGGGCTCTGTACTGACAGCTCAGAGCCTGGAGCCTGCTTCAGATTCTGTGTCTCCTTCCCTCTCTGCCCCTCCCCTGCTCAGCTCTCTCTCTCTCTCTCTCAAAAATAAATAAACATTAAAAACAAAAAAGTCATGGGACATCTGGATGGCTCAGTTGGTTAGGCGTCTGCCTTCAGTTCAGGTCATGATCTCATGGTTCGTGGGTTTGAGACCAGCATTGGGCTCTGTGCTGACAGCTCAAACCCTGGAGCCTGCTTCAGATTCAGTCTCCCTCTCTCTTCACCTCCGCTACTCACGCTCCGTCTCTTTCTCTCTCTCAAAATTAAATAAAACATTAAAAAAAATAAATAATAATAGCACCTAGTCCATAGGGTTCTTGCAAGGAATATGTACGTAAAACAATCAGAACAATGCCCAGCAAACAGTAAACACTCAGTAAACGTTAGCGATTATTACTGGATTTGTATTAGTTTTAGTTGTATTAATATTAGGATTAGTATAAGTATTAGTACTATTCCAAGGAATAAAGGCATTACGCGACTGAGACAAAGATAACTCGAGCGCAATATGTAAACCACATCTAGAAACTGGCAAGAAATTATACCATAAAAAATTATAAAAAATTTCTGAAGTTTTATGTTGCTTAGAAACAGAGTATACAGGGGCGCCTGGGTGGCGCAGTCAGTTAAGCGTCTGACTTCAGCCAGGTCACGATCTCGCGGTCCGTGAGTTCGAGCCCCGCGTCGGGCTCTGGGCTGATGGCTCAGAGCCTGGAGCCTGTTTCCGATTCTGTGTCTCCCTCTCTCTCTGACCCTCCCCCGTTCATGCTCTGTCTCTCTCTGTCCCAAAAATAAATAAAAACGTGGAAAGAAAAAAAAAAATTAAAAAAAAAAAAAAAAGAAACAGAGTATACAGTTAAGCCATTATATTCATGTTCTTGATAAATTAGGCACATCACTGTTTTCCATGGCACTATCTTACATGATATGATATTATAGTGACAAATGACCCTTCTAACATGGTACACATATAGGACAGGATTTTAACTAGCCACTACATGGAGTAGTGCCTAGAAATATTTGAAACTAATAAATATTCTACCTCCATTCAAATCCCAGCCAATAAAGCTAGTATCACTTTATCTTAAAATCTAATGAGGAGGCTTACCACCTGAATCACATTTACGATGTCTTCCCTGTCACTATCTCCTTTTGCTTTGTCCCAATCTGTTTTAAATGCCTTTCATGAAAATGTATTTCCACTTTGCATTTCCAGACTTTCACCTATCCAGGAAGCCACCCCATAGTTCCAATGGCCAATTCAGCATCCTTTATCTGCTCGCTCATCTTTTCCTAAGGTTCAGTTCAATTTATGTAAAAAGCAAATTGCTGGCCAATAATCCACAATTGGATAATTCACATATGGTTTATCAAGAGTTGGATGCATTTTAGAATGTAATTTTACAATTAAATTTAGACTTCACTAAACAAAGGCATGTACTTATTAATTTTCCTAAATAGATGGCTTAAAATTGACAGGGTACAAATATATTGTAGTACGGCTATATATTAAAGGACAACATCAAGACTTCTGTAGTTTATTTTCTAAGTTGGATGATTATCGATATTCATATACCCATCGTAATGTTAACATTTCCCACTTCTTTACACATTAATTTACTTAATCCACACCAATCCTTTGAGCTAGACATTATCCCCATTTTAAAGATGAAGAAATTGGGGGGCGCCTGGGTGGCGCAGTCGGTTAAGCGTCCGACTTCGGCCAGGTCACGATCTCGCGGTCCGTGAGTTCGAGCCCCGCGTCGGGCTCTGGGCTGATGGCTCAGAGCCTGGAGCCTGTTTCCGATTCTGTGTCTCCCTCTCTCTCTGCCCCTCCCCCATTCATGCTCTGTCTCTCTCTGTCCCAAAAATAAATAAACGTTGAAAAAAAAAAAAATTTAAAGATGAAGAAATTGCATAAGTACCAGTACAACAGATGCTATATATCATTTAGTCAGGTTCTTGAGAAAGTTCTTACTATTCTAGAGAAAAACTGGTGAGAAATTACTATTGCAAAGTAAATTTTCAATCTCTTCAATACTGCTAATGCAGTCCTTTACCACCGGGAAGCTCTCCCACTGTCCTAAAACTTTCCTCTGGTGGCCAAAATGTTTCTACAGTATTCTTATTCTAAATGTACTAAGAGGGGGAATGGGATGGGGGTGGGTTTGCATTGGTCCTATTCAGCTACCTAATAAATTCATACAGGACATATTAAATACAATAATAGCCAGAAACATGGCCTTTCATGACTTTTGCTACACCTTCACCTGGCCTTGCAAAAAATGTTTGAACTTTAGAATTTATTACCTAATTACAACAAGAGACAATATAACCAATTAATTAACTTGCCCCAAACCAAATTTTAAATTGTGTTTATGTGTCATCTAAATGTCATAGTGTTTAATAGTTCTACATACCACTGACAAATGGTGAAAACGTGCCGAATACAGCTGTAAGTAAATGGACTTAAGAAAAAAGTTCAGTTCAAGATTGAATGTTTTTTCTCCCAAGGGTTAGCTACAGAAGTAAATAAGCTGAGCACTTTAATATGAATCAAAGTAGCATTTTAAAAAATGAAATATTTTTCCATCAGTTGTCTGAGAAGCACAAAGGCAAAAGGAGTATCTAACACTTCTTTTGCAGCAAAATTACTTTATATAATTTGTGCAGAAATGTCTGTATATGTAATTATGATTATGAGGAAGATGGGGAAAAAACCTAGAATTTTATTTTATTTTTTAAGTTTATTTTGAGAGAGACAGAGAGAGAGAGAGAATACACAAGTGGGAGAGCAGCAGAGCGGGGTGGGGGGAGGGGGGGCAGGGAGGGAGAGAGAGAATCCCAAGCAGGTTCCACACAGTGAGCGCAGAGCCCAATACAGGGCTCGAACTCATCAACTGTGAGATTATGCTCTGAGCTGAAATCAAGAGTCAGACACTTAACCGACTGAGCCACCCAGGCAGGTACCCCTCATTGGCATTTATATGTAAGCATTTTTTTTCTGAGAGAAAGAGAGAGAGAGTGTGCATGCTAGAGTGAGCATAAGCAAGGGTGGGACAGAAAGAGAGAGGAGAGAATTCTAAGCAGCAGCCTCCATGCCCAGCACAGAGCCCACATGGGGCTCAATCTGACAACTGTGAGACTACCATCTGAGCCGAAATTAAGAGTCCAAGGCTTAACTGATTGAGTCACCCAGGTGCCCCTAGAATTTTATAAATAAAAATAAAATTTCAAAAAACCAAGGTATGCTACATGTCATACCTACAGGAATGTGGTGAAGAAAGAAATTTTCCATATTTGGAACTATTTTTCAGTGTAAAGCTCAGAACTGCTAAAAGAATTCTTCTGTTAACTGGAGGTTAAATTCTTAAGGACTATCAAACTTTTCTTTCTATCCTTTACTGAAGTTTGGTTTGGTTTTTATTTCTGAAACACTTCTCTGCTTTAACATGGGCAATATTCAAAATATAAAGCTTGCAGATAATGTCATTTAAGAGGGTAAGCATGACCATTTTAATACCTTATGTAATAATGCAAATACATATAGCTCCAATGATAATGGAAATGTACCTGAATATCTAACACTACATCTGAAAGGTGTTTTCTAAACTAAATCCTAATGATCAAAATGGTAAACAATAAATTTCGTTGGATGTGTTCATTTAGTTCCAGTTAACTTTGGCTAACCTAGAGGTGCCTGTGTGGCTCTGTCAGTTGAGCGTCAGACTTTTGATTTCTGCTCAGGTCACGATCTCACGGTTTGTGGGTTTGAGCCTTGCATTGGGCTCTGCACTGTCAGAGGGATTCTCTCTCTCCCTCTCTTTCTGCCCCTCCCCCCCCTCACACACACATGCGCTCTCTTTATTCAGTTTAAAATATTCTGCAAATATTTATCATTTACCATATGGTAGGTAATAAGGATATACGGGGGAAGAAAAATTGAGGTAGTGCCTAAAATTTGTTTTATATGTCCTTATATTAACCAATATATAAGCTTCTAGAATCTTACAGTATTGATACTTCTTGATAAAAATATCTCCCCATTATGCATTATTTAGAATCAGCAAATCATAATTCAGTAATATTCCAAAGAAAAGTTCTAATAACAGAGAGGGTTATCTGGCATAGAAATATGCCAGCAAAAATGAACAATCTATTTCAGTAATCTTAAATCATACTGCCTAAATATGGAATTTAATGTTCTTACATAATGCTCAAAGTATTTTTCTTTTAATCTGTTCCCGAATGCCTTATTATATTAAAAAAATTGATTTTTATATCACTTGGCATTTTATGTGCTTTGATAGAGTACATTTTGCTTTATTAAACCACAATGTGTTTAGGCAGCACTAAAGTATTAAAATATGCATCTTAAAAGTGAAGAGCTTTTTTGCCAACAGTTCTAAATTCCCCATGATAATCAGAAGGTCTAAAAATACTGTAAACTGGTAAACTGATACAACATATAGATAGATGTCTTATTGGGATCTTTCACACACACCTCCTCCCAAATACATTAGTGACTTGACTCTAATTATAATTGGAGTACATATAAATAAATGTCATGTGTCCTATATTAAATACAAATACATAATCTCACCAAGAACATTTCTGTTAACAGAAAAGCAAAACAATAAAAACCTTCATGTGAAGGGGAGAGAGAAGAGAGAATTAGGAATGAATGACTATCATGTGGATGGGGTTTCTTTCTGCGGTGATGAAGTGTTCTAAAATTAAGACTGTGGTGATGGTTGCACAACTCTGAATATACTAAAAACAACCAAATGGCATGCCTGAAATGCATGAATGTTATGGTATGTGAAACATATTTCAATAAAGCTGGGGAAGGGGCAGCTGGGTGGCTCAGTCAGTTGAGCATCCAACTTTGGCTCAGGTCACGATCTCATGGTTTGTGGGTTCGAGCCTCGTGTCGGGCTCCATGCTGACAGCCCAGAACCTAGAACCTGATTCAGATTCTGTGTCTCCTTCTCTCTCTGCTCCTCCCCTGTTCTCTCTTTCAAAAATAAATAATATTTAAAAAAAATTTTTTTTTAAGCTGGGGAAAACAATCCCTCCATATAAAAAAATTCTTGAAGGGTCACCTAGGTGGCTCAGTTGGTTGAGCATTGGACTTTTGATATCAGCTTGGGTTGTGGTTTTGCGGTCGTGAGGCTGAGCCCGTCATCGGGCTCCACACTGACAGAGAGGAGCCTGCTTGGGATTCTCTCTCTCCCTCTTTCCCTGCCCCTCCCCTGCTCACATTCTCTCTCTCTCTCTCTCTCTCTCAAAATAAATAATTTTTAAAAATTCTTCAAGCTCCAGTTTCTAAAAGCATCCATGGGTATAAAACTATTGCTTCCCTCACTATTCAATTATTATATCACCCATCGTTTTATTCACTAAGAAAGCTACCAGTTGCAAAGGTAACAATGGGAATTTTAACACCTGTCTTTGGATGATAGCATTATACATCAAATCATTCAGTTTTCCCTAGTGGGTGCCTTAAATAATTACTTTTTCACATACCTTTAAAACAAAAAAATCCCTCCAGAAACTCAATATAGATTTTTATACCTGGTAATCCAAAATGCTGAATCCCAAGCCTTTATGATCTTTTACAAGTTCAACTATCTTGACTTCAGGAGACCATAATGCTAATTCCCCATCATCATCATCTTCAGTATGGACATCTACACTGTGGTCAGCCTGAAACACCGAAGAAGATAAATGCTTCAAAACATTGTCCTTTCAATTCTGAAAAGAATTAACATATCAGGAATCTCATAGCCTCTTCTCAAACTGGGAATTCTCTTTGGCATGCATAGTTTATAATCTTTTCAAAGGGGCATGCGCTGGGGTACACACACTCTAGGATAAGATCCTCAAGAAAATTCAAGTACTTAAAAATGCAGGCTGCTCATACAGTTGGATTTTTTTTAAATGTAAGTAACTGTTTCATTCAAAATATTAACACTGACCTCTTATACTTCAATGAGGTCTGTCATCCCATTAGAAGCATAAAAGGAAAAATATGTAATTTAAGAAAAATGTAAATATCATACAAAGTCAAAGTTTATAAGATATTTAAGTAGCAATACCTGAATTCACAATTACAATGAGAGACAGAAAGATGCCAACAAAGAGAGAGACTAGTGTAAGACAAAAGGGAAACCACTTCTGTTGGCTCCTGGAAGTTAAGAAAAACTTCACTAGAAAGACAAAGTGGAAAAAACCCCAAGTCCTTGTGAATTGTGAAGGTCTAAATACCAGATTAAAAAAAAAAATCACTGAGTTGAAATAAAGAAAATCTGGTCTTGGTTGGAGGACGTAAGCCAGCAAAACTATTCGATACAGAGATCCTTGGTTATTTTCCTTGACTTCACACTCCTGAGTCCCCCTATTCCAGACTCCTTCCCTCCTTTCAGGTAAAAGAGTCACTGCTATAGGGAATTCTAGGAAGCTAAATCATAGTGGGTCAATGAGTCAACTACACAGAAGGAGAGAAGCTGCTTTCAGTTTTCAATACTATTTATAGCATGGTATTATTTTTTATATGATCTATCTTGCTCAAAATACTCTGAACTTCTACCTGAAGCTCAAAAATTATCTTCTTTTTCTTTGTAGGAACTAACAAAATGACAGGCTAGAATGGAAATTCTGTGTGGGCTACCATGGAGTTTACCGATGGTTATCTGCTCAGCCCACAATACAGCCTGGCGTGCACTAGGCGCTTGATAAATATTTGTTCAATACATTAACAAATCATCCATCTTTGCATTTCCCTTGAAACTTTCTAAATAAAGCTATGGACTAATTTTTCAAAGTAGACTTCTTAAAACTTTGGGTGCTCTTAGTAAATAAAATCAAAGTGCATCGTTCCTATGAATGTAATTTTGAGTGACTTGCATAAGAAAATCCATTTAATGAAATCAAAGGGAGGGGGCCCCTCTAATGTGGAAGAGCAAGGCACCAGAGCAAGTACAAAAACATTTTTAAAATTAGGGTTGGTCCAGATCTCAAACTGTCCCCACAGGACATGGAAAGTCAATACTCAATTCATGGTGGATTGAATCGAAACATGGGAACAATTTCTGGGTTCTTGAATTACAAAACTTGAAATTAGGGGGATTCACTGAATCAGTAACCTCTGTATATATCAGTCTGATGTGAGGAAATGATATTTAAAAAGAAAACATTATACCTTCCAAAAAAGTAAAGTTCCAATAACTAATACGATATGATTGATGTTTTGCTGTGCATTTAATATCCTCAATGATTAATGAGCATTAGAATTTTGGCTAAGTTGTCTAACCAGATAAGGTTTAAGAACCTAAGATGATATAGGGATAAATGGAAAAAAAAAAAAAAAAAAAAGACAGATGGAAAAGAAAGCCAGGATTTTAAGAAACCGCATACACTTATAAAACCTAAGCTTACAGAAATTTCAAGGCATCTAAGGTATGTAGGATATTATACTCCAACCTGAGATATATCACTCTGATAGAATCAATTCTGCCTAACTCTGTATTTACAGAATAGAAAGCAATCAACTAATGGGCAGCAAGGTTGACATTTAGAATAATTCAAAGCTGTTGTTTACCCATTGTGGTAAAGGATGACAGATGGGAGCACAGAGTCAGCAAGCTGGGTTGGTGATTTACACACCCTGTAAGATTTGATTAAAGGCATTTTTATCAACCTTTAGAGGTAAGCCCTCATCCACACTGAATTTTAGTACGATAGTAAGAATCACAAAAGTGATTCGAGTCTCTTCTTTGAAATAGATTTTACCAAAGATAAACATTAAAAAAAAAAAGATAATCAATAATCAATAATGGGCAGGGCAATTCTTGTACACCCAGTACAGAATAAAAACACTATGAGACACAAATTAATTTTTTTTTAATTTTTTTAACGCTTATTTATTTTTGAGACAGAGAGAGACAGAGCATGAACAGGGGAGGGTCAGAGAGCGAGGGAGACACAGAATCCGAAACAGGCTCCAGGCTCTGAGCTGTCAACACAGAGCCCGACACAGGGCTCGAACTCACAGACAGTGAGATCGTGACCTGAGCCGAAGTCGGACGCTTAACCGACTGAGCCACCCAGGCGCCCCGAGACACAAATTAATTTTAAGATATGGCTCTGCCCACGGGAGCGGAGTTGTCACGTCACATGAAAGACTTTGTGACCTACGACAGTGCTAGCCTCTTACATACTTTAGGAAATTAGCAAACAAAGATGGGTGGACTGGAAGAGTCAAGAGCTATCGTTAACTTTTCCTGAGCACTTTCCACGTGGAAGGCATTGCACTAAGAACTGTGCACATAGTATTTCATTTCCCTCTCACACAAACTGATGAGAGTGGTAAGTACTATAAGCATCCCCAATTTTCAAAAGAAGATGAATATTCAAAGGAAGTTATCTGCTCCAAGATTCACAATCATTAAGTGGTAGAGGCACAATTAGAGTCCATATATGTTGAAATTCAGACCACAGGCAGGTAAAAGAAAGGCTCTGTGTATGTAAACTGGTGTTAATAGAATTATAATTTGTAAGAGTCTGGAAAGGGGGGAGGGGTAGGGAAAGTGACATGAAAGATGAGGTTACAAATGGCATAAAATGGCAAAGCATGTGCTTAAAACTGTTTTCATAATCACAATGTTCTTTAAAATAAAAAAAAAATTAAAAAACAAAACAAAACAAAAAAAGAGTACCAAAAACACAGAAAATGTTATATTCTTCTCTGACCTTCTGAAGGCTTTTATAGCAATTTTTACTCACTTCAAAACCGGTCATAGATCTTCATATTTTTAAGGCTCTGAAAAAGGGAAGTCCATTAGATATTTAACACTCATCACCATCTTAAACTTAAGATGAACTGAGTTGAACTGGGATCCAGAAGTAATGAGCCCAGGAAATTACTTAAAAAAAAAAAAAAAAAAGTTCTCTAAAATCAAAGTGCATGCATGTTAATATCTCCACCATTTCAAGTTAAAAAAATTAAAAAAGGAAGAAAAAAAAGTTTTATGATGTTAAATGAAAAGTAACAGTTTGAAAAGCTATGCATTGTTGCCTGTAAGTGCTACTTTAGTCATATAAAAGAGGGAAGAAGTGTCTCCCCTCCCTTCCTATCCAAATACTCTCTCCAGGGCATCCTGGATGAACAGGCATTCCTATGGGAACCGCATATGGGAACCATATTCAGTTTGTACCTCTATCTTGGGAAGAGAGGCTTCAGTGGTCCTTGGTTCATCTACAGAGGCTTCATCATCAAAGAGTCGTCGACAGCAAACCAAGGTAAAGGGAGGTGGCACTTCTTTGAGAAAGGAGACTGCTTCTCGGCGAGATTTCCCATAGAGCTGCACACCATTGACCTAGAAAGTCAAGGGACAAGTCAGAACTGAGGAGGCCCCAATGAAAAAACCAAAGTCCCATGCTTACATCAGAATCAAAACAGTATTATTTTATTTTTCCTATGAACAAAGGGTTTAAATGTATTCACGTTATTTTAGCAGTAACCAAACATAAAAAACTAATGCATAAATGTACAAAACTAAATGCATAAAAATTAAAGCTGAACCTTGACTGAATTTCAGTGAACAAAGTATAACGTGTGAAGATTACAAGTGATGTGCCTAATTTTTCACACCTCCATGGTTTCTCTTTTCTAGACTCCAATGTTGAATTCTGTCATCTACACATCTCTCTTTAAATATTAAACATCATTGATAACCTTTCTAAGATGGTCTCCTTGTGCTTTTTCATTTCATAAAAACACCACTAACAGATACTAACACTAAATTTAAGGCTAAAATTAAAACCTGCTCAGCTTATAATGTGTAGGTAACAAAATCTAGGATACTCAGCTGTCAAAATTTTTTTTCACATGCCATAAACTAGAAAATCCTAGAAAAACCCTGTCGATCAAAAAGAAATACGTATAAGCGTGCCTCTATTCTATTCTTACATGCTGTGACATAGCCATCAAGTACAGGAAGTGTGCCAGTTTTCCAATTGCTTTTTGTGTGTCCCATGTGTTTAAGTTGCTTTTTTTTCTTTTTTCTTTATTTTTGAGAGAGGGAAAGAGAGACAGAGCACAAGTGGGGGAGGGGCAGAGACAGAGAAACACAGGATCTGAAGCAGGCTTCAGGCTCCAAGCTGTTAACACAGAGCCCGATGCAGGGCTCGAACTCACAGACCATGAGATCACGACCTGAGACGAAGTCTGATGTTTTACCGACTGAGTCACCCAGGCGCCCCTGGGTGTCCCATATGTTTAAAAAAACAAAAAGATAACCAACTACTCCTTACTAATGCTTAGTGCTTACCACCAAAAAATTTCCTAAATTTCCTATTTTAGTGCATAGTCACAATATGTTACACCAAAGATGATTTAGAAAGATAAACCTATTCTAACTTTTTATATATATGACCTAAGCTCCAGGAGCTCTCCCAGTTCTGACTAAATGCCACCAAAAGCTGACCTGTCTGCTACTCCCTCAAAGCTGAGGCATGAATACATCCAGGCATCAAATCACCTTTTCACATCTGGACTGGACTCCTACCTTCCTGGGAGGGTTCCGCAACATTATTAGCTTTAAAGTTACCTCTGGTCTGGCATTAATTTCTGACAGGTGCAGTGTTAATGTCCACATAACTGGAGGGGCTGACTTCCTGGGAGAAGAAACCTTTGCACAAAATCTGTCATTCTCAGACAATATGACACTGTGAGTCATTGTAAGTATCTCATCAGCAGCTGCCTGAGCCCCAAGTCAATCATCCCTGGGAACTATTCTCAGGCCTGCAACATACAATACTTAGCGATCAGGCTGGACGCCATCTCTCTGCCTCCTAATTATTTACAGAGAAATCACCACCTAGTAAAGAGACCCATATGTGCTTCAGGGAGCTAGTCCTAGTAGGAAAGTAAATACCGTCTCCCAAGACTTTATGACTGATGAAAGGGAGCCAGGGGACAGCAAGTTCAACAGCTAATAAAGGTTTTCCCTTGGAAGAACTGACAGTCAACCTTCACAGGTCATATCATGTCCACAGTGCCAACTGGTGCCACAAATACAGGAAGTTCTAAAATCACCCAAATGGGTAGTACCCTGTACTGGAAATAAAGCAAGCAGATATAACCAAAGCAGGAATTCTACCCATATGCAAGTATTAGTTTGTGTTTCACATTACTTCAACAAATTAGAAAATCACTTTTCAGGTTTTTATCTTGGAGTACATTTAAATATTTATTTAGCTCATTATTTATTCATTTGAATTGTCTCCAATTATTACAGCAGGTGCCTGGTAGTCCTCCTCACTACTCTCTACTGCTAAAGGGATTGGTCACATTTCCCATTACCAATTCCTATCTAAGAGGATTTATGGCTGCTGTAAATAGCTGCTCTGGGCTGAGACTTGGCACAATGTTCTAACCCCAAAGCACATTTGTGTTTCTGGTTTTAAGCTCTAAGGAGTATGCTACATTACACACACACACACACACACACACACACACACACACACACACACAAAGTTCAAGAGTTTATTGGCTAACTTTAGACAGCTTTTTTTTTTATTTCTATGTTTGATTATTCAGAATAAGCCAACTTTTATTTTAGAGTTCACAGTATTTCTCTAGGCCCTCCAAGTGGAGACCCTCTTAAGTGGCATCAAGTCTCAATTACTCAGATTTTGTGATTAGAAAACACATACATACACATTTGCAGAGTACATAATACTGTACAAGTATTGTCCCACTGCATTACCTCATTCAATCCTCATTCATCTTATCCCATCAAGATTGTTTATGCCTTTTCACAGTGATAATACTGCCAAGATCTCACCGTGAGATTATGCTTTCAAGTTTACATGGATGAACGTAGCCACTGTGGAAAACTGTATGAAGGTTCCTCAAAAAGTTAAAAATAGAAATACACTAGAATCCAACAATGGCACTACTGGATATTTACCCAAAGAATACAAAAACACTAATCCAAAGGGATACATCTACTCCCCTGTTTACAGCAGTATTTATAATAGCCAAATTATAGAAGCAGCCCAAGTGTCCATAGACTGATGAATAAAGATGTGGTATACATACAGTGGAATATTATTCAGCCATAAAAAAGAATGAAATCTTAGGCAATGACATGGTTAGAGCTAGAGAGTATAATGCTAGGCAAAATAAGTCAGTCAGAGAAAGACAAGTACCATATGATTTCACTCACATGGAATTCACAGAACAAAAGAGCTAAGAGGAAAAAAAGAAAAATCAAGAAACAGACTCTTTAAAAAAATTTTTTTTAATGTTTATTTTTGAGAGAGAGCAAGTGAGCGAGCACAAGCAGGGGAGGGGCAGAGAGGGAGACACAGAATCCAAAGCAGGCTTCAGGCTCTGAGCTGTCAGCACAGAGCCCGATGCAGGGCTCGAACTCATGGACCATGAAATCATGATCTGAGCTGAAGTTGAATGCTCAACCGACTGAGCCACCCAGGGGCCCCAAGAAAGAGACTTTTAAATATAGAGAACTGATGGTTACCAGAGGGGAGGGGTGGGGGACGGGTTAAATAGGTGAAGGGGATTAAGGAGTGCACTTGTCTTGAGCACTGAGTGATGTATGAATTGTTGAATCACTATATTGTGCACCTGAAACTAATAAAACACGGTATGTTAAAAAAAAAAAAAGTTAATATTCCATTACATCCTTACAAAAACTATGGTGAGGTAGGCATCTATTGATGAAAAAACAATTCTCAAAAAAGTTGACATGTCAAAGGACACATGGTGAAGCTGTGGCAAATTCAAAACCAGAACAGCTCTTCTGACTTCAAACCTATCTTTCATTCCCTATTTCCAGTTTCTTCACCAGAAAACTATACTTAAGAAAGTATACTACCTTACTATACCACATTCTGTTATAAGAGGAAAGGCCCATGGGATTCTAATCGGCTAAAGCTCAGAGGACTCAGCTGATGGCCAGAATCACTTGCTCCATACTTGCCAATATTTCTTTATCACCTACCATATACTAATAGTGAATCATACTTAATGTCATACACTAAAAATGGTTACAATGGCAAATTCTGTTATGTATATACATTTTTTTCTTGGAGAAAAAGTAATTTATTGTATTTGTTTTAATCGTAATTGACAAAACACTGTATGTTAACTACACTGGAATTAAAAATTTTTAAGTTGTAGTTGATATACAACATTACATTAGTTTCAGGTGTACAATGTATGTATCTTTCTCACAAAAAAAAGAGAGCATCATACTGATTTTTACTAATTCCACTTCTCTCCAAACAAAAATCTCTCATTTCTCAATAATACCTAAAAACTACATATTATAGGGGCACCTGGGTGGCTCACTTGGTTAAGGAGCCGACTCTTGGTTTTGGCTCAGGTCATGATCTCATGATTTGTGAGATCAAGCCCCATGTCTGGCTCTGCACTGACAGGACAGAGCCTGCTTGGAATTCTTTCATCCTCTCTCTCTCTGCCTCTTCCGCCACTCAGGCATGATCTCTCTCAAAATAAAAAAAAAAAAAAAAACAACATAGGGGTGCCTTGTGTGGCTCAGCCAGTTAAGCATCCGACTTCGGCTCAGGTCATGATCTCATGGTCTGTGAGTTTGAGCCCCACATTGGGTTCTGTGCTGCCAGCTCAGACCCTGGAATCTGTTTGGATTCTGGGGCTCCCTCTCTCTCTGTCCCTCACCTGCTCGTGCTCTCAAAAATAAATAAAACATTAAAAAAATAAAACAAAAACTTTAAAAATAAATAAAAACAACACAAAAACAAAAACAAAACTCACTTCATATTATAGAATGGTCTGCAAGGGGGGCGCCTGGGTGGCGCAGTCGGTTAAGCGTCCGACTTCAGCCAGGTCACGATCTCGCGGTCCGTGACGCGTCAGGTTCTGGGCTGATGGCTCGGAGCCGGGAGCCCGTTTCCGATTCTGTGTCTCCCTCTCTCTCTGCCCCTCCCCCGTTCATGCTCTGTCTCTCTCTGTCCCAAAAATAAATAAACGTTGAAAAAAAAAAATTTATAAAAAAAAAAAAAAAGAAATGGTCTGCAGGGGACCCTGGGTGGCTCAGTCAGTTAAGTGTCCGACTTCGGCTCAGGTCACGATCTCATGGTTCATGAGTTTAAGCCCCGCATCAGGCTCTGTGCTGACAGCTCAGAGCCTGGAGCCTGTTTCAGATGCTGTATGTATCTCCCTCTCTCTCTCCCTCTGTCCTTCCCCGGCTTACACTCTCTTGCTCTCAAAAATAAATAAACATTAAAAAAAAATTAAAAAGAAATGGTCTCCAATCTCCAGATTATCATGTGTGGTATCCATAAAGCTATACTACATGCCCTGACGATCAGAATAGAAAGATATGACCTCAGTACCAAAACAAAAACCAAAACAATAAGCAAAGAACAAAAAACCCTGAGTCATGTAAGTAAAACCCAAGGGCATTAATCTGCAGTAAGCATCTCAGTATGATTACTTGAGCACTTCTAAAAATAAGCAATTTACTACATCTTTTTTTTTTAAGTTTATTTATTTTGAGAAAGAGAGAGGGATAAGGAAAGAGAGCGCACACAAATAGGGGAGGGGCACAGAAAGAGAGGGACAGAGGATCTGAAGTGGCCTCTGTACTGATAGCAGAGAACCTGACACAGGGCTCCGGCTCACAAACTGCAAGATCATGACCTGAGAGGAAGTCAGATGCTTAACCAACCGAGCCCTCCAGGGACCCTGTAACTTACTACATCTTAAAACAGGACTCCAACATCTTGCCCTCCCTTGCTTATGACAGAATACAACAACCAGTCATAGCAGCTTTCCCTCTGACCTCAAAAGTCAGTCCAGAATTCCCAACATTCTTCTCCAGGTGGCCAGACACTGCTAAAAAATGCAGTTGCATTGAACAACAAACTTACTTGCTACCCTTGTCATTTCACTTTGCATAAACATAAACTTTAGAAAGAAATCTCTAAAATCAAGGCCCATGGGAGTCTAATCTTGGCTAAGGCTACAAGATTGATTCCATTAAGCTCAACTGAGGGCTTCCTGTGGTTTCTAACTCTTGGGAGAACCCTCTTTTACATAGCCTTCTCTAAGTGTGACATTCCCCACATCCCCTGCCCTCCACTAACTTTTTTTTGGAGCTTAGGAAGTAGCGTGATGTATTTGAAAAAAGTGAAATGGGAGTTAGAAGACATGAACTAAAGTCATCATGCTATGAGGATATAAAGTTGGAAATAATCAATGACTTATTTTCTTGTCTGTGAAATTAGGGGATTCAATATTGTTTGGTTTTTTTTGTGTTACCTATAGAACTGTCCAATTTAACAAAATCTCTCAAGAAAGTCTTGTCAAAGCAGTAGTGCTGTAGAATTGCTCTAAATGAAGACAGGCTGGGGAGCCTGAGTGAGCCCACTGAGGCTGCCATGTTGTGTGAGCAAATCCCAAGGAGACCATACAAATACCACTCAGTAATACATAAGCCTGAAGTCATCCAGCTAGCTTAATTCTTATTAGAAATAACCAATAAAACTTGCAAATGAATGGGACCATATACTGCAAACAAGGTGTAGGGATTCAAATCTTTAAAAAAAATTTGCTAAAACAAAGAAATTATGCTATAAAACTAAAACAGGCCATTAGCCTTTTTTCTCAATGACTTAAATAAGCACTCAAAAGAATATCTCAGGACTTCCAAATGACAGGGAAATGAACTGTCATTACACAGGCTGTATTTTTCTTTGCCTTCATTTTATTTCATTTTTTTCCCAGTTTTATTGAGATATAACTGACACATAACACTGTGTGAGTTGAAAGTGTAAAATTGATGATTTCACATACACCTATATTGCAAATTGATTACCACAATAAAGTTAGTTAACTTATCCATCACTTCACATAGTTACCATTTTGTGTATGTGTGGGGAGAACATGAAGATCTACTCTTATAGTGATTTTTCAAGTATACAACACAGTATTGTTAACAATAGTCCCCAAGTATTTTTCAACCTAAGTAGCTCACATTACATTGGAAGTAATGTAAACTCAGTGAATTTCTGGTAAAAATACATCTTCCTACAACTTAGAAATTCCTGTCCTGTCTTTTATCTCTCAGAAATTTTACCTCAAGAAGCTCATCCTCTGGCTGCAGAAGTTTCAGTGTATCAACAGGACCACCTGGAACAACTGAAGATATATAGTGGTGTCCATCAAAGGAATCCACTTCCATGCCAAGTCTCAGAGTGTGAATGGGCAGCAACTGTAGCAAAACACAAGCAGTAACATCAAACATGACAAGGGCATATCCAACTGTTAATCCCTCTGTCAAGTGTTATTTTGGCATGAAAGCCCCACCTCTTAAATCAGATCACGAAGATCCCAGTAGAGGACAATAATGGGAAAACTAATCACCAATAACATATGCAACATTTGTTTGCTTGTTCTTATTCTTTTCCTTTCAGATTCCCTAGAAATGGAGAGACAAAGTCCTGCCTTCAATTCGAAGCAACAGGCATTCCAAACCTTCTATAGTTTCCAGTATATATTCAGTGTTTCACATTTCTGCAGGGCTTCCCATCTCCCAGAACATTCTAGTTCCTCTTTATTACCTAATTTCCACTCACACTTCCAGTGTAAGTGTCACTTCCAGGAAGCTCTTCCTAATATCAAAGTTAATGTGCCTCTGTGTGGGGTCTAAGACCACCTTGTACACACCTCTCTCACAACTCACAACCTACGCTGTTTATAATTTCTATTTTCTTGATTGCTCCCCCCTGGTTAAGTGCAAAGTCTGTATGTTCTCTCTATAACCTCAGGCCCTACAATAGTACCGGGTACTAAACATGGGCTCATGTGGTTTTGAATTAATCTGTGAAAAATGGCACTTCACTCAAGAACTCCTTTTCCACAAACAAAAGCAAAAAAATAAAAAAATAAAAAAAAAAAGAACTTCTTTCCCATTTCACCAACTTAAGTGAGAACAAGTTCCAGTTTGGGAAGAGTAGTTATGTAATAAGGAAGGCAATCATTATTCCATCCTAGGATTGATGCCGTTGGCTTAAAAGAATTCATATGGGCTCAGATGAGTCAAAGGTTAAGAAATTCTAGCCAATGTCTAAGTAAAGAAATGAGACTCAGTGTTGTTGGCTGTAAAGGTCAAAAAGGCACTAACAAATCCACTCCCTTGACTTTCAAAGATGGAGCTAATGATTTCTCATTGTGGCTACAAACTCAAATGTGGTTACATGGTACTAATTATGGTTTATATTTCTTATATCAATAGTCTATTTCTCTAAAAGTACCAGCCCACCTCTAACTGTACATTTAAGGAGAAAACCCTACAGAATGTGGCAATGCATCCATAACATGGCTCCTTCCTTCCTATATCCTATTCTCTGTAATCCCTTATCTCTGAGTTTGTCACCTCCCCGTAGACATCTGCTCTGAGTCCCCAGAGATCTACAGGCCTTTCTTCAGACACCATCTGGGGCTCATTTCCTTCCCACCATATACACACAGACAAATGTGAACTGGCAAACAGTGTTAAGGACTAAGACCTCAAGGACTTAAAACAGGCATGAGGGACTTCCAGCCCTGGGCTAATTTTCTGAAAGTTAAGTGCTCTTGACCACCGAGCACTTCAGGATCTACCACCATCTCTGGCATGAAGATGTTCCAGCACTCTTTTTGGGAAGTAATTCCTGTGATAAGTGAGAAGCAACATCAAAATAGAAGTACTTTCTCAGGGTCAATAAATTTTTACTTGTAATATTAAAAAAAAAAAAAAAAAAGATGTTCCAGCACTTTAAATGAAGGGTTAACATTGTTTTTATTCTTGTTCCCATTCTGTGACTTATTTCTCACTGTTGCCACCTCATCCTCCTGTCTAGTCATTGCACCAAGTCATGCACATCCTTGAAGAAGGAAGGAGACATAGTTTCCTTATTATTAGTGTATGTGTACGCATGTGTGAGTTTTTCAGCGTTTTTTTTATTTTCACTAGTAAAAAGTTAATAAAAACTCTCGAATCTGTCTGTAATAAGAAACCGCCGACCATCTCCCTTTGCTTATAAGGCAAACACTAGCGCAGAGAGTGGTCAGCGGATCCACCCACAGGTCGTCTCTACGATGCGAAGATTACTTGTAAGAACAGACTGTTCAATTTTCAGGAATTTTGTAAGCTAGCTATTGAAAATTCTATACAACTACAATTAAATAATATTAAAGACAAATGCAATAAGTATTCAAAATCCATCACTTCCTGATTATTTTTACCACACTTTACCTCCTTTAAGGGACTTCTGTTATACACGTACAGTGGAAATACTCTCTGTCTAAAAACTTAGAACAGAGGAACATAAGGGAAGGGAAGCAAAAATAATATAAAAACAGGAAGGGGGACAAAACATAAGAGACTCTTAAATACAGAGAATAGGCTGAGGGTTGCTGGAGGGGTTGTGGGTGGGGGATGGATTAAATAGGCAAGAGGCATTAAGGAAGTCACCTGTGGGATAGCACTGGGTGTTATATGTAGGGGGTGAATCACTGGATTCTACTCCGGAAATCATTATTGCAGTACATGCTAACTAACTTGGATGTAAATTAAAAAATAAGTTAAAAAAAAAACTTAGAAAATCCTGAAGGAGTGAGCAACTGAAAGAGACAGATGAAATGGTGGATATGTTGAGCTGCAAAATAAAGCTGAGTGAGGCAGTTAAACAGTCCTGTTCCCACAGAGAAATTGGAAACACTGAAGTGCTATTGTGAATTGTTTCGGAGCTCAGCAGTCCATGATGTCATTTTGGTAGCTTGAAATCTGCCATGGTGGGATTATTAACACCATGGATACTGGTAAATGCTACAAATTTGGGCTGGTTTTTGATTTTTGTTTTGAGAGCTAGACATTTACCAGCATACCACAATCTACAATCTAGTCTGGACATCATATCCAGCATATATTTATAGGATGTAAACTATGTACAAGGATTTGAGTTATGAGTTGGAATCATTAGGTGAATGAAAGAAACAGTCTTGACCTTCGCCCCCGGCACTAATATCCATTGTGAAACACAATAAACAAGATGGCAAACAGATACAAACAAAAAAACAATTCACCAACAAAAAAATGAAAAGCAAATAATTGCTAATTGTGATAAGCGCCATGAAGGAGCTAGTCAGAGTCAAGACACCACACACAACTGGTGGAGGTCAGTTTGGAAAGTTGGTCGGGGTAGGTTTCAAAGTCAGGGACATTTGCGGTAAAAATTGAAGGGTAAGAATGCACCTGCCCTACAAAAAGCCTGCCAGGGGACTGCTTGTAGAAGGTCAATGAAGAAGATAATTGCTAAATTTGTACTCAAGCAACTGACGGTGATAGCAATTTCTGCATAGAAATGCCCCAAAGACGTTACTGTACACACAGATCAGTTACTTACATAACAATAGGTGCCCATAAAAAAGAAAAGGGTTAAGGAAGAAACTGATCCAATCTCCTCATCCTGCCCCCTTACTAATCCTGATCTATTCACATGGCTGACCCCACTCCCCAAATCCACGAAACAGTTCAAGTCAGGAACAGACTGGAGCATAGAGGAACAACAGAGGGTCGCCCATGGAATCCCTCACCTTCCAGATAACAGGGCTGTGCCCTTCTAGGCTATTCTCCCAGATGTCTATAAACAGTACATGCTCCCTAGAAACTTAAACCATGAGCAAAACACACATGCTCCATCTTCAATCACGCTGAACAAATAAACCAGAAACGATGTTTATGAAATCTGTCAATCTAAAAGAGGCCTACCTAATATTAGTTCTGAATCTAAATCTGAGTACAGCTGGGTTTTTGAGACTTCATGTTACATTGCTGCAGGCTTCTCTGCGGGAGCAGGACTGTTTAATTACCTGTCCCAGCTGCATTTAGCAACTAAACAAATCAACCGTTTCATCTGTCTCTTTCAGTTGTCCACCCCTTTGGTATTCTGAGTTCTTAGAGAGCAGAAAGTGCGAAAATGACAGAAGTGGGTGCAACAGACAGATGATTGATGCCTTCACGCACATCACATGTTATGCTTTATTGATGCTTATTCAATGCGCTTTGCGAGGGGGGTCCTATTTAACTTGACAAAGTTAATGAGCAGCGGGATTTTCATGATCCTGATATGACAAGTAAAGGATACAAAGAAATATATCCAAGGAAAAGTATGACCATTGTGTGATTTACTGTCAGTGCTAGGATGATGAAAATCAAATGAGACCAAGCAAGCTAGAGCCCTTCAACCTGTGAGTGGAGAGACCTGTCACGAAGCAAACCATAGGTTATTCATTTGTTAAAAGCTCTACTTTTAGGACCCGAAAACAAGACATCAGAATGCTCAAGTGGGAATATAAAAGATGTTGCTTCAAGGGAAAAAACCCTTCTGGAGAGGAATAGATATGTCAGTAGGATGGGGGAGGATGCTTCCCAAAAAGCTGAACTCAAAATAGAACAGGACAGAAAGAACCCCAGGATTGGTCCTTGTCTGTCTGTCTGCCTGTCTCTCTCTCTCTCTCTCTCTCTCTCTCTCTCTCTCTCTCTCTCTCTCTCTCACACACACACACACACACACACACACTCTGAAGATGTTAAATGCCATTTATGTTCAAAAGTTAGAGGGAGGAGCACCTGGGTGGCTCAGTTGGTTAAATATCAACTCTAAAGTAGTTAAGCATGGCTCAGGCCATGATCTCAAGGTTCATTGGTATGAGCCCTGCTTGGGGCCCTGCACTGACAGCACTGAGCCTGCTTGGGATTCTCTGTCTCCTCTCTCTGTGCCTTCCAAGCTTGTGCTCTCTCTCAAAAATAAATAAACTAAAAAAAACAAAACTAAACAAAAAAGCTTTAAATATTAAAAAAATAAAAGGGAAACAATTACTAAATTTACCATAAATAAAAACAAACTTACCAAGAATGAAGGTGCAACTTTTCAACTAACAGTGGAACACAGCATTAAAGTTTCTCACCCATCTAAAATTTTAATTCTAAATATTCAAAAAATATACACTATATACTCTTTTGTACAGAAATGCAGTGAAGGTTCTTTTCAGGTCACCTAACACCAAACTCAAGAATCAATTGGCACTTATTGTTTTAAATATCATTGATGTTACCTGCCTAGCTCACATGGTAGTTGAGCTTTTGACACCTGATTTAACACTTTGCACTCGGGGTGCCTGGGTGGCTCAGTCGGTTGAGTGTCTGACTTCAGCTCAGGTCACGATCTCACGGTCCATGAGTTTGAGCCCTGCGTCAGGCTCTGGGCTGATGGCTCAGAGCCTGGAGCCTGCTTCCGATTCTGTGTCTCCCTCTCTCTCTGCCCCTCCCCCGTTCATGCTCTGTCTCTGTCTCAAAAATAAATAAATGTTAAAAAAAAAAAACAAAAAACACTTTGTACATATGACTCTTGTTCTACCTTTGTTGTTGGTATTTCCTCCACCTGGAATCTCCAGTTATTTCTCCACATCCATTCTTCAGAATATACTCAAACGCCATCCTCCCAATAAACCTCCTTTACCTATACTGAGAAAGTACCGTCTCCTTCCTTGAACAAGTGAAAAGACTTTTTAGCAATACCTGCACAGTAATTCTCAATGGAGGAAAGGAAGGGATCACAATTTCCTTTAAGAGCTTCACCACAAATGACAAAATTAGAATACTCGTCACGAGGAAAAAACAGGACATGTGTCTTTTGAAAAAGCTCCTGTTTCTGATAGGCCACTACCCTAGCAGAGGACCACAGTTACTATAGCACTGGATTCTGTGCCGTATGCTCTCCACTCAAAAAAGAGACCAGCGAGGTATAAAATCACACACTTGAGAACCTGACACAGTAGTTGTGTCTGCAGAGGATTAGAAGGGGACTGGGATGGGAGAGAAGCTTACTTTTTGCAGTATATACTTATGTAACTTTTTAACTTTTGGTCTTTTTTTTTAAAATGTTTTATTTGTTTTTGAGAGAGATAGAGAGAGAGAGAGAGAGAGAGAGAGAGAGAGAGAGAGAATCTGTAGTAGGCTGGGCGCTGACAGCAACAAGCCTGATGCGGGGCTCAAACTCACCACCCATGAGATCATGACCTGAGCTGAAGTTGGACGCTCGATCCACTGAGCCACCCAGGCACCCTTTAATTTTAGGTCATATCCATATATTATTTATTCAAAAGAAAAAAATAGCACAGGTGTAGAAGCCACGTAACCCTTGATTTGTTACCTAACTTTGCCACTTACTAGCTGCATGTGATCTTGGACGAGTCACTCTACTTGCCTGACACTCAGTTTCCACATATTAAAATTGGAAAGAAGAAAACACTTGCTGACCAATAGGGTGTCTGTGAGAAATAAAGGAGAAAAAATACTTTTTTCAAATGTTTATTATTAGAAAGAGAAAGAGAGAGTGCATGGGATAGGAGTAGAGAGAGGGGGAGAGAGAATCTCAAGCAGGCTCCGTGCTGTCAGCACAGGGCCCAACACAGGGCTCAATCTCATGAACCATGAGATCATGACTTGAGCGGAAATCAAGAGTGGGATGCTTCACCGACTGAGTCACCCAGGCGCCCCAGGAGAAAACGTGTTTAAAGCAAAGAAACTGAGAGCCCCTGGGTGGCTAGGTCAATTGAGCATCTGACTCTTGATTTCGGCTCAGGTTATGATCCAAGGGTCATGAGATTGAGCCTTGCACTGGGGCTCCATGTTGAGCATGAAGCCTGCTTGAGATTCTCTCTCTCTCCCTCTGCCCCTCCCCCTGCTCACCCATATACACTATCTCAAAAAAAAATGAAAATTAAGAAATTAAAAAATTAAATAAATAATAAAGCAAAGAACTGATCCTGGTAATCGAGTGTTAATACCCACTGCAACTCCCAGAGTGGGGGTGGGTGGGGGAGTGGTACATCCCACTGCCTTAAAAATTAGATTTGCTTATATAGAGTGAGGGGGAAACTCATGTTTTAATGTCCTTTGGTTCAGAGAATATAATTCAGGAAGGAAATAAAGTGAAATCTGCCAGCCTGTCTTGTCAAAACCAGACAACAGGACCTGTTATGTTTGTTTCCCACACCAGGGATATTACTAATGCTCACTCCAAATTACAACTGATGGCCAGCGGAAAGGTCACCAGCATGAGCTAAATGCTTCTCCCTCACAGTGCTGTGATCATCTTAATAGTAAACAGTTGCCAAGAAAGCCATCCCTAAAAGTACAGTCTCCCCAGATGCGGGAAAACCGTTCTCATGTCATGATTAACGGCTTCCTAGAAGCAGTGCAGCTAATGCTCAAGCCAGTGTAAATTGCTTTCACCTCCCTCTTTCCCCACAACTCCATCCACCTCATAAGAAAAGCTTATTTGTTACACTGGCCAGTAAGTAATTCGTGAAGATGCTTCCAGAATCGTCATCCCTTCAAGAGTGGTGGCAATGGAGAAGCAAACTGGAGTGACCACCTGAAGACAGCCAGACCCTTAGGAACACCAGCCATGTCCATGAAACATGGATTCCCTAAATAGAAACCTGAGGAGATGGAAGAAAAACCTACAGCCTTGACCGCAGATCTCCACATTGAACCACTTAATCTTTCCACTGGTGTTACCTGGCACCACAACTGAAGCCCAGGCTTAGCACCATGGATCTAGAAGCCCTGTAGCACCTGGTCTCCCTCACCATCCTCATTTAACATTCTAGTCTTCAGGGCGCCTGGGTGGCTCATTCAGTTGAGTGTCCGACTTTGGCTCAGGTCATGAGCTCATGGTTCATGGGTTTGAGCCCCACATCGGGCTCGGTACTGACAGCACGGAGCCCACTTGGGATTGTCTGTCCGTCTCTCACTCTCTCATGTAAATAAACATTAAGATAAAAAAAAATTTTTTTAATTCTAATCTTCACTCAGTTTGACCCTAACAACTTCCATTCTCCCACAAGCTGGCCCTATCCTCCCAAAGGACTTTTACACCTGCCAGTCACCAGGTTCCCAGCCCCACATGCCCTTATCCTTCAGGCCTGGGCTCAGAAAGGCTTTCTCTGGCTTTCTCTCCAAAATGCTCCCTCCTCCCCAGCTGTGAGGTCACCATTCTGTTTACTCCTTTGCATCACTATTTACAATCTACAACTATTTGATCAAGCTACCTTTCACTTGTTTATTATCATGCCCTTACCCAAAGCCAGAGTCTAAGCTCTATGAGAGCAAAAGCCTTTTCCATTTTACTGCCTACCATTGGCAGCAGTGTCCGGCACGGAGTAGGAACTCAGCAAATATTTCAGAGATGAATGAAGGTGCTCTAAGCACCTGCTATCTAGCTGCATAATTTGAGGTGGGACACTGCACCTACGCAAACTCCAGTGTCCTCCTCTGTGACGCACCACTAGGATAGTCTCCTTACATATTGCAGGGGGAAACAAGACACTGAGCCAACAACTAAACTCCTAATTACAAGAGGATTTTTAAAAAATTTTTTTTAACATTTATTTATTTTTGAGACAGAGAGAGACAGAGCATGAATGGGGGAGGGTCAGAGAGAGAGGGAGACACAGAATGTGAAACAGGCTCCAGGCAGTCAGCACAGAGCCCGACACGGGGCTCGAACTCACGGACCGCGAGATCGTGACCTGAGCCGAAGTCGGATGCTTAACCGACTGAGCCACCCAGGCGCCCCAAGAGGATTTTTAAAAACCATAATTTCATCAACATACAGAAATAATCTGTGGACATCTTGATTAATTTCATCAAGAAATTATAGAAAAAAAGTAGAGATGTGTGAGAACGTGATGTGGGAAAAGTACACGTCCCTTCTCCCTCACACATACGTTACATAAAAGGATGGACATACTAACCACAAATATGTAAACATACACAGGTAACAACTAAACATGAAAAGAGAACAGTGCAATTATGCAGAACTCTCCCAGGATAAAAAAATTTTAAGGAATTAAATACTTTGGCACAACAAAAGTTCAATTAAATGATTAAATGTTTTAAAATAGCTTTCTTGTAAAAAAAAAAAAAGTTCAAAACTAAAAATGAAGCACACAACTGGGAAACAAAATCACCATTTACTGAACAATTCTTATGTGTTAGCACTGAGCTATATTAAGGCATACGTTATGTATATTTATACTTAACCTTCCAACAAAGGTATTATTGTTCATATTCTACAGAAGAAAAACTAGGCTGCTTATTCCACCTCCTAAAATGCTTCCTTCCAATGTCACCTTCTTAATGAGGCCTTCCCTGGTCAACCTACCTAAACGTGCAAACCTACCCTCTGTCCTGAATTCCTCATTCATTTTCACTGCCTCAATATTCTGCATGACACATATCACCAATACTGTGTAACTTACTTATTTCCTATCTCCCCTTATGAAAATATAAGTTCTAGGGGCGCCTGGATAGCTCAGTCGGTTGTGTGTCTGATTCTTGATTTGGGCTCAGGTCATGATTCTGGGAACGTGGGATCAAGCCCTGCATTGAGCTCAGTACTGAGTGTGGAACTTGCTTAATATTCATTCATTCATTCATTCATTCATTCATTCTCTCTCTCTCTGTCTCCCCCTTCCCCTCTCCCCTGCTTGTGCACACTTGCTCATGCACACTCTCTAAAAATAAAATAAATCTTTATAAAAAACAGAACTTCTGCAGGCAGGTGTTTTTTTGTGTGTTTTTTTTTCTTCCTCCGTTATCTTCTGAAACGCCAGCACCCAGTAGAGGACCTGACACAAAATAGATACTAATAAATATTTGATGAATGAATAATGAATGAATGAATGTACAGCTGAATGCACTGGTGAATTTCTAGGAGTTAGTTCTGAAAGTCTATTCAACTCAAAGCCTTTCTGTGTCTTTATACAAGAATTACTGAGTACAAATATATATATTGTATAGAAGTTAATCAGGAAAGAAAATGAAATTAGTAAGACTGGTGAAAGGAACTAGGGAATGAATGTGAGACAGAACATACGCCCGGAAAAAGACAATGCCATTTTTTTAAGATGTAAGAGGTGCATGAAGTGTGGTTATTATACTTTTTTTTTTTGTTTTAACTTATCGTAGAGTATGATGACACAGGGTCTTAATGGCTTTGAACATGGGAGGGCAGACAACTAGAGCTTAGCTGCATGAGGAACTGAGCCTGAGCTAAGGCAGGTTTCCTCCAAGGAGGTCTCTTGAGTTCGAAAGCTATATGAACAAGAAGGCTAAAAGCCAATCAGAAAACCTCTGAAGGGGCACCTGGGGTGGCAGAGTTGGTTAAGCATCTGACTTTGGGTCACGTCATGATCTCACGGTTCGTGAATTTGAACCCCTCTTCAGGTAAGCTTGAGCCCCACTTTCAGCTCTACATTCTCTCTCCCACTCTCTCTGCCCTCTGCCCACTCACACTGTCAAGGAAAGAAAAAGGAAAAGGAAAAGGAAAGGGAAAGGGAAAAGGAAAGGGAAAGGGAAAGGAAAGGGAAAGGGAAAGGGAAAGGAAAAGGGAAGGAGAAGGAGAAGGAGAAGGAGAAGGAGAAGGAGAAGGAGAAGGAGAAGGAGAAGGAGAAGGAGAAGGAGAAGGAAAAGGAAAAGGAAAAGGAAAAGGAAAAGGAAAAGGAAAAGAAAAAAGAAAACCTCTGAAAAACCAAGATTTTAGCAGCCCTGAAGTACTGAGGAGATAGAACTGGAGTTCAGGTCCCACCAAGAAGAGGGGACAGGTAAAAAACATTCCAGACTTGTGTGAAATACCTGGAAGGCTAGGTCTTAGGAGCAAAGGCAAACCAGACAGAGTCTGAACCTTACCAGAACCACACCGCTGCCACATGTCGGAGATCATCCACTCCCCACACCCACCCCCAACACACACTATACTTATCAGAGAAAAGAATGAATCCCCCTGGACAACGATAACATCATCTGAAGCCTTTTGTAGCTGTCCTACATAATGTTGAGCAATTACCTTATGGTATGATGTGAGAGACAAACAAGTAACTACAATAAGAGAAAAGATCAAACAATAGAAACACATTCAAAGTTGATCTAGATATTAGAATTAACTGTTTAAAGTCCTTATAAGCTGTGATTAATATGTTCAAGAAATAGAGAAAAAGATGGCATTTACACATTTTTTTTATGTTTATGTATTTATTTTGAGAGGGGGGTGAGGGGTAGAGAGAGAGACAACGGAGAATCTCAACCAGGCTCCTCACTATCAGCACAGAGCCCAACTTGGGGCTTGAACCCACGAGCCGTGAGATCATGACCTGAGCCGAAGTCTGACGCTCAACTGACTGAGCCACCCGGGCACCCCTGAAAGATTTTTTAAAGTCTGTATTTGTGGTCCTGATTTTTGGCAAGCATTTTAAATTTTTTTTTTCAACGTTTATTTATTTTTGGGACAGAGAGAGACAGAGCATGAACGGGGGAGGGGCAGAGAGAGAGGGAGACACAGAATCAGAAACAGGCTCCAGGCTCCGAGCCATCAGCCCAGAGCCCGACGCGGGGCTCAAACTCACGGACCGCGAGATCGTGACCTGGCTGAAGTCGGACGCTTAACCGACTGCGCCACCCAGGCGCCCCTTGGCAAGCATTTTAAAAGGTTTGCTAATAATATCTGAAAGGCTAACACACTCTGCACAATGTTACTCTGTGCACTACCTTTAAAGTGGGCAAAGTAATTAAACCTGGGTTTGGCTTCTGAAAGAGGCACAGGCACGCCATGCCCTTCCCAGGCATATGTAACCATCACCTTTCAGAACAGTGAGAACCTACCACATTTCCAGAAATCATCTAAGACTAAAATTCTGGAAACATAGTGTCTCCAACAAGGACTTAGAGAAAGTTCTTCAAGCAACAAAAAACTGGTAACCTTTTAAAAAATAATGCTTACCTTTGAATATTTTTGTAACTCAGCATCATCTGCAATCTGGGTATCCAGAGTCGCAACCTAAATTTACAAGAAAAAAAAAATCCAGTATCTGTAAAAGCATAACTTTATTTCTTCTTAGGTTTTCTGAAAATAATCTATAAACCCTATATATTGATAACACCAATGGATCTACATTCTCATCTTTTTTTGATATTTCTGAAATCCGTAAGTATAGCACATAATGTAGAATTTCATCGAATATTTCCTGTTCTGTTGTTACTGTTTTCTACAGCAATCCTTCCCCCTCCCCCACCCCCCACCCCCCACCAAATTACTCAGAAGTTGAACCAGAAGGGGATGGGCAAAAACATACACTATTTTTAAAAAGCCATGCCCCCTAAAATTTTAATATAATGTTCTGTTAGAAGGAGTCCATAAAAATTTTACTCTTTTCGCAAAGCCAAGAGTTATCGTCATTTTTGTTTTTAAATCCAGGCCTTAAAACAAAGATTGCAAGGTCAGTAAAGTAAGATATGTTTGGAAAAATTGAAGCATCTGACTTTCTACAGAAAAGCTCTACCTTTTCCCTAGGAGACTTGGCTGGCAAGGACACAAACAGAAAGACCTGGCCTGGTGAGAGGCTCATGGAATAGTTAAAGCTTTCAACCCTGGCCTAAAACTATTGTTCTAAGCTCCAGTGGTGGAAATCCACAGAAGTAAATTGCCAGCAAGCAAAATACTTTACTGATGATTTGCATCTGTGAGTTGTTAATAAAATATGGTACATCTGGAGGGAGGAGTAAGTTAAACAATGATCCAACTTAAAGCTTCTAGAAGTACTGCACTTCACAGAAGTAGATTCTAGAAGAAAAATGAAGTAAGGAACACTGGAGTACATGCATATGTGCATGCATTTTTCATCTTGCCTGGTTTCTCCTTTCTTCTTCTCATCCCTCAAAACAGCAAGAACCCTTAATGAATAAGCTGTCACTTTAAATTCCCAGTCTCAAAGTATGTCTCCCCTCTCTACCTAATCTGTTATGACCTCACTGTATGATAAATGAAATTTGGAAATACAGTTATAAGGGCAAAGTAAAATTTTAACAAAAAAGAGCCCATGACAAAACTGGCCATTCATAAATACTCAGACACCAAATTACTTTGAATATCAAACCACTAAGAATAGTAGAAAAGGTTATTGACTAAGGTGATAGATAGCCTAATGACAAAACAGCATTTGAAATCTATGAAGTAAAGAAGCAGGCGTTCATAACAACCAACATGCAAGTACAAAATTAGCAAGAATAGAGCACTGAATGTTTTAACTCATCTTAAAAACACTAGAAATTTTCTGACACTAGATAGTGGTTGTATGTTCTGAACCAAGAAGAGAAAAAAATTCTCCAACCAGCCAACGAGTGCTAATGATAAACATATGTAAGAAAACATGAATGACAATAGAAATTTAATAGAATATTTTATTACTAATGCATTTAGTGAACACTGTAGAGGCTTTTCTAAGCACAGCTTTCTGCTTTCATGTGGATTCATAGGGGGGAATGTAATCAATCCCTTACTCAATGAATCTAATAACAGGTGAAAGAAAGTCTAATGGACCACTGGCACTATAAACTTCTGCCTAACCTAAATTACTTCCTGTTCTCCCTAATCCATTTGATAATCATTCTTTCATTTTTCTCATAAAACTGTAAGATTCTTTGTGAAACATAGGACTAATATCCACAGCCCTTTCAGTGTACAATAAAACAAACAGATCATAAAAGCAATCATAAAAATGCCAGCAATTTTAAGCAGCTGATATAGGTTATAAATTTAAAGGCAAGCTTTCTAAGATTCTTCTGCCTACTGTTGACTTAAATGTTTTCAACATGAGCTGAGTGTCTGCTAATTGTAACTGAAACTTGCGTGCAGTCCTTAATTGTTCTTATAGCTTAAAATGCTAAAAGAGGGGGGAAAAGATCAATTGATCTGCTAGGGAAGAAAGGCAGGAGGTAAAAAACAAAGGCAAGCTGGCTATTCTTGGGCTCTCCCATCTCTTTGAACTGCAGTGTCAGGAGCTTAACATGAAATGAGATATGAGTGTTCTTTATTGCAACATTTTAACATACCATTACTTCATAATCTGGACCCAAAAGGTTTTCCCACCTAGATTTCAGCTCATTTTCTAGAGAGTCAGGAACTTTTTCTGGATTTAAAAAAAAAAAAAAAAAAAAAAAAAGAATATTGAAGCTACGGTGAGCCAAACACACTTAAATTCTTCAATAACCATGCAGTTCCAGTAAGTAAAAGGGAAACGAGTGAAAAGGAAAATGCATTAACTTGGGTCTACCAGGTAAAGTAAATCAGAGGTGACTTATAACACTAATGTAAAATGTAAGGCCGATTGGGACCAAATTATGATGGGACTTTTTTGTTAAGAACTATTTTCAAGGGAAAAGGAAATGATGACTTAGAAATGAAATTTGAAATATATGCACTTTAGATGTAAACATCCTGCCGTTTATAAGAAAAATACATCTGGCTTTGCTTTACAATATGTTAAGGCAAACAAGGACTTAATTTAAATGTTAATCACTTCAAAGTAATACTTTCCACTTACCCATAGAAAAAGTACAGATTTATCAAAAGATATCTTTACTATCAAGTGGACATATCAACACAACCCAGTCAGAATTCTCACTTGGGCGGATATAAAGGCTTGTCTGGTTTAATTCAACCACGGAGATGCATGAGCTTTAATATAATAGAAACTCTGGCTTTACTTTGGTCTTCTGTGGTTAGTTATACCTTTTTGCCTCCTAAGTATAATATTACCTTTTTTGCAAAGGTAAGATAACATTCAAGAACTAAGACAGATTTTAAGTATCCTGCCTGTCCTCCATATGATCTTAGCCAGAAGTTCAGGGCACCGTTCATAGTCTGAATAATGCCTAATGGGTGAAAGTTAAAGTACTGAAAATACAATTTCAACTTATATCCATAGTAGCAGAAAAAGCAAACCTTCACGTTTTTTTCTGTAAGTTAAAGAAAAACTCTCCATTTTATCACAAGATTAAACAAGTCACAGAACACTTATTCCAAATGACATAACCATCTGTCTAAAATCAAACATAACTTGCAATATCAGCTCTTTCAGTCTTCAGTCCGGACAGCTCATCTTGGGTGCATATAATGCTTAATTACATAACGCAAATCATCAAGTAAAACAGGCTAACCTCAGAATTAAGAGACTAAGACTAACACTAAAGAGCTAAACTCACTACATGTACAAAAGAATATCCATGAAGTAACTCTACCAACTGATATGCTAGGTTACATTAAGGGAATAACTAACTGGAAGTCTTATTAAAAACAAAATATCATTCACGTGGGCTCTGCACTGTGTGTCTATTTACTGCTGTCAACATTTCCATAAGAAATTACATTAAGAGTTCTACCATCTTTGTTAATTTCTTCCGGGCAGCAGTTTTCTTATCTGGTAAGCTAATTGGTAAGCTTAAGAACATGATATTTAAAGACATTTCACACACATGTATAAAATAATGATATTTCACCTACAATTCCTTTTAACATTTTCATCTTTCAGTTGTACAATGGAAGCACAGAGAGTCATTGAGTTTTAAAGCACAGCACAAAGCTAAGTACCAGAGGAAAAAGACTAATTTCAGCAGCCCAATAATCCTGAGCTACACCAAAGGACTTGAACAACGAATAGTATGGGCACCTCGGTGGCGCAGTCGGTTAAGTGTCCAACTCGATCTTAGCTAGGGTCATAATCTCACGGTTCGTGAGTTGGAGCCCTGCATCAGGCTCTGCGCTGACAGTGTGGAACCTGCTTAGGATTCTCTGCCTGCCCCTCTCTCAGAAATGAATAAATAAACATTAAGAAAATGAAAACTATGATGATCTGAAACATTACTCCAATGTTTGAAGGGGAGCAGAATATGCCACCCCAAAATATGCCATTCTAGCACATGGAATACTTAGAACTAAAGACAATCAAGACCCAACAGACTTAGGAGAAACTTTTACCTCTCCCTTAACTACCTAAAAGAATTTAGATAGGAGGCCTATACCAGAAAGAGCTATCACCAGAGATAATTATTTTATATGAAAGACCTATTGTCATGGTAGAGCAAAATTTTAATCACCAAACATTTGCTCTTCTTATCACGCTGCAAATTAGCCTCCTTGTCTTTGAAGCCACAGGCCTCTATCCCATTCCTTAATTTAGGATGGCATGTAAGCCTCAATTGCCCAACTTACTCTTGGGTCTCATATTTTTATGGGGCTTCCATACTTATAGAATGTGTTTTTCTCCTGTTAATCTGTCTTATGTCAATTTAATTATTAGACCAAAGAACCTAGAAGGGAAGAAGGGAGAGTTTTTCTGCCCCTACAGCAAACAAGAAAGCTAACTTCTAGCAGTTCAATGACTTTGGTTTTACTCTCAAACTGAAATTAAACATACTCATGAAGAAAAAAATGCAGTGAGATTGATCCAAAAAGAGCAGATAAAAATGTCTAAAGATATTTCTAATTTCAGAACGTATTTGATTTTCACCCAATAGCTCCATGACAATCTATCCGGATACACCTGAATTTAAATAGCAAAGATCAAACTACAATACAATCCACTCAGGTCAAAAAAGAATAAGGTAAATTTCCAAATTATAGGAAATTTTTTAACTTGAATGAGGGGCTACTCCTTCCTTCAGGCCATTCTTTCCTGACACAAGACAAAGCCAAAACTTCTCTGGAAGAGGATGGTGTGAAGTATCCCATTTCATTCAATTGTCAAGGCTTTCCTGAGCAATGCTGTGCAGGGAATTGTGTGAGACTGTTATTCAAAATGCTTGCAGAACAGTCAACTACGTAGCCAAGTTATCAAAGTACAAAGAGGACAAAGTTGCACATCAATTGAAAAGAAGATTAAAGTATAAATATATAACAATCTGGCAGTTTGATAAAACATACATATGTATAGATTACAAATTATTATGTTAAAAAACACTGCTATATGTATACAGATACCTAGATATCTATAACTGTATCAACGACAATACATAAGCTAACATATGCAGTAAGCTTGTTAAAATGCTAGCAAGATGAAAAGGGTTAACACACACTAATAAAAATGCATTTAAAATTAATTAAACAGGGGAGGCTGGGTGGCTCAGTTGGTTTAGCATCCAACTCTTGATTTCGGCTCAGGTCATGATCTCACAATTTGTGAGATCGAGCCTCTATGCTGACAGCATGGAGCCTGCGTGGGATTCTCTCTCTCCCTCTCTCTCTGCCCCTCCGCTACTTGTACTCTCAAAGTTTTAAAAAAATTAATTAAACAAAGATTAAACAATAATGACTGGTCTTCAATTGTCACAAGCGGTAAGATGTTGATATTAAGAATATCCTGTTTCCTATCTCCAAAATGTCTCTAAAATTTCTTGTATTAGCTCTAAAGGGAGAAAACAGTTAACAAATAAGAGAAAGTCAAATTACTTTGATTGTTTTGAATTGAATGCTTTGTGCCTACCTAATTTTTCTAAGGCTTTTAGATTACCCATTTTTTCTTCAGTTTCCTCATCCCCACCATCCAAATTCGTTTCCGTTTCCACTGCTCCAGTTGAATAGAGGGCTGGTATTTCCGATGATTCTATGACAGTTCCTAAAAAAAAAAAAAAAAAAAAAGAATTACTAGCTTGAATCACTAGCAGCTGAAGACCATATTTAAGGGAGTTCATTCTAGTCCTGTTCTCCCATTTGACCACCTCATTACAAACATCTCAGGTAACTTACATATATGATACTTTATTTAAAGTGTCATGTGTGATAACCGCTCAATTCCTAAAAAAAAAAAGTAAGGAAGTTCTGGTAGCATTGGAAAGGATAAGGAACCAGGCAATGGGGAAGAAGAGCAAGGCCAAGTCATTCTACAAAAGATACTTATCAACATAGCCTTGGTAAAGAAAAAGAACACTAAGGTCTGTATATACTCTTGCACTTGTGGTGGGTAAGGAGCAGGTTATGCAGAATAAGCCCTTCCCACTGCTCTGGGCTCACCTAAGTTCTGGCATGACACCACCATAAGTTTAAAAAAAAACAACAACTCTACATAGGTAACTTTATGAATTGGAAGGGAATTGGAGAGAATTCCCCTGGTTGCAGCTAAGGGTTCTCCTCCCTTAGCTAAATTGAGCTGAGTAATAGGATATCCAAAACTTTCAATCTCAAGCATGCAAGTCATTATGTATCTGTTAAACACAAGAAAGGTTGAACAAGAGTCATTTTTGGTCATTTTTAAATGGTCACGCATGACTTACAAAGTTTTCTTACCAAAAACATTTAACCTGGATCTAACTAGGGCTTTATATCTAGCTTCTCACAGGAAACACAGTGGATAGAGGAACAAGTTAAATTACACCACAAGGACAATGAAATTCAGAATGTAGTGTTCTGGTGACAAAATGGACAAATCCTTTCACGAAAAGTCTGTGCCATGGAGGTGGAGGCAGGGGTCGGGGATTCTTCTAGATTAAGAAACTGAAGAAACGTAACACAGGAAACCAAAGAAACATAACGCATGATTGAATCTTGATGTTGTGAGGTTTCTCTTTCAGAGAGTGGGGAGTGGGAAAAGAAGCTACAGAAGACATTTGGGGCAATTAAAAAAATTTAAGTACGTGCTGCACATTGGATATTAGGGACTACTATTAATTTTCTTCGTTGTGATAATGATATGTTATCATGTAAGACAATATCTTTATTTTTAGAAGCTATAAAGTATGCAGGACTAAAGTGCCATGTCTACTACTCACTCTCACAGGGTTCAGGGAAAAGGACAAATAGATGAAACAAATATGGCAAAATGTTAACTGTTGAATCTAAATGGTGGGTCCGTGGGTATTTGTTATATGTTTTTCAGTTTTTCTGTATGTTTAAAATTTTTTACAGGGGCGCCTGGGTGGCTCAGTAGGTTAAGCATCCGACTTCAGCTCAGGTCATGATCTCACAGTTTGTGAATTCGAGCTCTGCATTGGGCTCTCTGATGTCAGCATAGAGCCCGCTTCAGGTCCTCTGTCTCCCTCTCTCTCTGCCCCTCCCCATCTCATGCTATTTCTCAAAAATAAACATTGAAAAAAATCTACAAAAATTTTTACAATACTGTTGACCCTTGGACAATGTGGAGGTTAGAGGCACTTTCCCATCCCATGCAATTGAAAACCTACATGTAACTTTTGAATGCCCCCCAAAATGTAACTAATAGCCGATTGTTGACCAGAAGCCTTACTATGTTGTCACATAGTCAATTAACAGAACTTGTTTATTATGTATTATATCGTATTCTAGAGAAAAAGTAAAAGCAACATAGAGAAAGGAAAATGTTATTAAGAAAATCTTAAGAAAGAAAAAAAACCACATTTATAGAAAATATAGCACAGTACTGTATTGGAAAAAAATCCACACATAAGTGGACCTATACAGTTCAAACCTGTGTTGTTCAGAGGTCAACTATAAAATGTTGAAAAATATAGCCAGTTAAAAGTTCCTATGATCTTAGCATGAAATTTTCAACCACATGATATTTTTTTACATCATTAATCCACTGATACACACTAAAACCACAGCCTAGTGCTAGCCAAAGTAACGAGGCCCAAAGTTGCTAGTGTAACTGGGGAGAATAGTTGCATACCACAGTTTATAGTACAGAGCAGTACATGATGTAATTGTATGCTACAAGTAGTATACAAACAGGTACACCAAAAAGGTATATAAGGTATACAAACAGTAGGAGAGAAAGACAGTAAGATCTAGAATAGTAGAGGCAAGTATTGGGCAAGCGCTAGAAGCTGTGCAGTTTCCCTCAGTAAAAGACTGAAGGCAGAGGAAAATGTGTTACGTGGGGCAGGGAACAAAGGCATCACCATTTCCTTTCATTATAGTGACTACACATGAAACAGGTGATCCCAAAACAGAGTGATAAATGCTACAGTACAGCGCTCTTCTAAGGGTGCTAGTAAAACCCACATGAAGGACATCTCAACCGTGGAAGAAGTTCGAATTTAGAGTCAAAATTTATCCCAACATAGATTTAAAATGGAGGCACGCGCAGGAAAGAATTGCTAATTCGCAGATAACGTACTTTATTTGATACAGTAGACTGAAGCCAAGGGCTCTATCAGAGCTATTAAAAACCATTATGTTGATATAAATATTTATGTAAACCTTTTAAGGTCAATATAGCATTGGTACAATTTGTACTATTTAGGCAATGTTTAATTTCATACATACGATGCAGTTGACAGGGCATCTGTCTTTCAGCAGCAAAATTTTCACTATCACATAAAACTTAAAAAGTTCCCATTTAAATATAAATCAATATTAGTTGAGACAAGGCTTCCAGGCTCATTATATCTTCAGAAGAGAGGAAAAAAATATATTCATCTTCTGACAAATTCTAATGGAATTATTTCTTACTAGTTCTATAACTAGTCATTCATTTTAAATTGAATTTGTTTTCAGGACTGTCAAATTTTTCAATCTACACATTAATAACTTGATAATTAAAAAACTGGCATGCATACCATTTGTTCCATAATGACAATTTGCTATTCTTTAATCAAAATAACAAATATTTTACAAATAAAAATGTTCTTAATAGAAATCCTTATTTTCTCCCCTCTGTATTTCATAGAGTAAATCAGGAGACATTAGAATTAAATATATTGTTAGAAGTAGTATGAAATCTTAAGTGTGCAAAATGTCAAAGCCTTAGACAAATGAGAGCCCCTAGAACAAAAGGTGCCGAAGCTTTATTATTCAAATATAAGTAATAAATGAAATTTAGAAGCTTTTTGGAAAAAATGATTTCCATCTCCATTTCAAACAGCTCTCAAAGCTTAATGCATGTCAGGGTTCATGTTCAAACATTTGGGATGGCACAAGGAAGTTCTTCAATGCACAAATGAGCTAGCTGATTCATTTCTCCATCACTACATTACACAAGGTGGGCAGTTTTTCCTTCCCAGACTCACAGAGCAACTTCTGTAGATAAGATATTCTTCCAGACCTAGACTACGTGGTGGGGAGAGGGATCGTGGAATGAACTACCTCTGTCTGAAGGCCATTCGTGTGGAGAAGCAGATGAAAATGTCTTCCTTCGAACCAGAGTTAGGTGTACCACTTGCCCTGCGTTTCGTAACACTTCAACAACATCCTGGTTGGCAAAACCCTGAATATTGACACCATCAACCTAAAATGTTAAGAGACACATTAAACAGAAGCTTCAGGTTAGCTACTATTTTCAACTCTGACAAGGCAGAATAAAATTGGGCAATTCATTTTATGCCAAAACGAATTTGTATCAAACCTAAGGAATTATTTTTGAATAGGAGGCAAAATTAGTAGTGAAACATGCTGACAAATGTCCTGAAAACCTACAGAGCAAATTCAAACTTGTAATTGAGAGTCACACATTTTAACTGACAGCCTGAGAGGGAAAAGGTCTTAGTCTCTTATGCTATTCAAAATTCAAAGTGCCTTCAAAGATGGTCAACTGTTAAACACAGCTCTCAAGATGTACTAAATACAAGCCTGTATTATCAACACTGAAGAGGTCATCCAATACTTTATCCCTCTACCATATCATTATGTGGTAGTTTCCAGAAGAGATACACACATCTCCCCCCATTGGGTTTTCTAGTGCTATGAAGAAGTATATGCAAGAAACGGATTTACTAATCTAAGTCAAGCCCAATTCCTCATTTCTGAAGTCCATCAGAACACACAGGCCTCATCTCCCAAGCTGGCCAAACCATTACTTTTAGTTTTCCCTAGAAGTATTTTCTCCAAAGCATCCACTGCTTACTGCTTGACTCCATTCCCTGCAAATCACAAGACGCTTCCTAAGCCAAGAGTCATGAAAGGTGCTTCCCTAGATGGACTTGAAGGACAAAGATTCAAATGACACCAATGAACATTTGTTTCTATGTAAATCACTAAATTAAATGTGTGTGTGTGTGTGTGTGTGTGTATGCTTCAAAAATATTATTCAAATAAACTTTAAACTTTAACCAATTTCTACTAAATGAAGAAAGACCAGTCTGAATTGACAAAAGGTAATTATTATATTCTCCAATATATAAAATAGTTCTATTTTTTTGTATGTATTCAAAATTACTTATGGTTAGTAGAAAAATTACTTTCATGAAGAGATAAAAAGATCTGGTTGATAGCCTATTTTCTATGAAAAATGAGTGAGTTTAAAAAACACAGAGGTGCTTGAAAAGTCTTTTCTAGGGGCACCAGGGTGGCTCAGTCGGTTCAGTATCTGACAACTTTGGCTCAGGTCATGATCTTGCGGTTCATTGGTTCAGACCCTGGGTCAGGCTCTGTGCTGACAGCTCAGAGCCTGGAGTCTGCTTCAGATTCTGTGTCTCCCTCTCTCTGCCCCTCCCCAGCTCATGCACATGCTCGCTCGCTTGCGCTCTCTCTCAAAAATAAATAATAAAAACATTTTTTAAAAATTAAAAAAAAGTCTTTTCTAGAAGAATGGCAGACCATCTTTCAGATATATGTGTATATATATATATTTTTTCTTCCTACCAATATGGTTATTGATTTGTTTCTTCACACACAATGAAAAACAAAAACAAAAAGCAAACAAATTTAGAATGCCAAGAGTCCAAATCAATGAGATGACACTCAATTTTTTGAAACATTATAAGATTATGCGAAGCCATTCTCCTCTCACACACATTATAATAAAGATAACTCCCCCCCGACCCCCCAAGTTGATTCCATTCTAAAACAGAGGACAGGTACTTACAGCAATTATTTTGTCATTCACTTGAATTTGGCCATTGTGGTATGCAGCACTGCCAGGTATTATACTTTTCACATAAATCCCTGAAGCCTCCCCTGAGGTGCACGATAACATATGGAAAAAGGAAGAAAGCTCTAATTAGACCTTGATTGCAAAATTCATATCAAGAGGTTAATTAGCTACAGGGGCTGACTCGAGGCTTGATAAATACTATCTTGAACACAAGCAGGGAAATTGATGGATTATTTGAAACTGTCACCATCACGAGTGACCCGAATTTGAAATGATGTGACTGATGACTATTTCTGGAAAAATCATCAGTAATGGAACCTTGATGAAATGTGCTCTACCACCAACTGGAATTCAGGAGAACCCAGGCAGTCTCAGCCTCTTCTCTTGGGCTGTCTCCCTTCTCCCTGCTGCCTCAGAGACCTCGTCACTTTTCACCAGCACTAAGACAAGAGTCTCCCTCCTACCTGGTCTTCTGGCCTACATTTAGTTCACTGTTAGCTTCCCAGATACGGAAAAGTACACATAGTGTTTTGTTTTGTTTTTTTAAGTAGAATCTTCACAATGTTACATAATCTTTATATTATAAAATATTTAAATAGAAACAAATGGCTATATAAAAATTACAACTATATAAAAAGCATGCGTTCCTAGGGGCAAAGACTGGAGGAGAAACTGGAAAATGAAAACCAAAACTCTGGATGATTTTGTACTTTTATTCTTTCATTTCAAATGAACTTAAAATATTGTCAATAGAAGAAAACTAAACACCAATGGATTCCTATTGCCTAAATAATTGTAAATTTCATAGACTCATACTCAAGGACCTCTATACTCTGCTCCAAATGTCTTTTTTTCCTTACATCCAACTACCATCCCTCCAACAAGACAAAAGTCCACACACACAAGACTTGAGATTTCACCAAAACACTAAGTATTGTCATGATGCTATCCCTTTTCTTATCCATTTTTTCTTCCTATAACCTCACCCCTTCTACTAAAATCCTTTTTCATGACTAGCGCAAATACCTTTCTTTGTGAATTCTTTATTTCACCAAATTTAATCTTTCAACTGTCATGATAGTTTGCTTAGATCTCTGCTAAAACATATATTTCACTTATCCTTAAATAATTAAGAGTTACTTACATATTTCTTTCTCTGACTAGACTTTTCTTACATTCATTTTTCTATCCCTTTCAGAACTAAGTAACCCCCTCAAAAGTCCAATGAATGGAATAAAATGAATATTATTTTGAAAGACTACATGTTAAATAGCATGCTGAGTTTGAGTTTTTTGGGTTTTTTAAAATTTTTTTTAACATTTATTTATTTTTGAGACAGAGAGAGACAGAGCATGAATGGGGGAGGGTCACAGAGAGAGGGAGACACAGAATCTGAAACAGGCTCCAGGCTCTGAGCTGTCGGCACAGAGCCCGACGCAGGGCTCGAACCCACGGACCGTGAGATCATGACCTGAGCGGAAGTCGGACGCTTAACCGACCAAGCCACCCAGGCGCCCCTGAGTTTGAGTTTTTAAATGTTCTAGTTTTTGGATTTACCATTGCCCCCTCCCAGTCTCCAAAACTTCTTTTGAAGGTAAAGAAGGTAAAGGATTCTGTTCTTTATTCAGTAACATACACATCAGATTTTCTCAGTCTTCTATTATTCACTTTCATTTTACTCTGTGTGTATATTGTTAACTTTATAAGAACACTCTAAAAACTTAATAGAGTATTTGAGTCATAAGCCACAAGTTTAGGAACAAAGTCATGATTTCTTTAACCAGACAGCATATTAAGAGCTATTCAATATAGTTTTTTTTCCCCCCAACATTATTATACAATCCATACTTAGCTCTTTTGGAACTCATTTAAATTCTGAACCTAATAAAGGTGGCACTTAGAAAAATCTAAAGGTTTGAAAACAGTTATTTCATTAGGCTAAAATAGCACAAGGTGGCCTGACATGAATTTCATTCAGGACTTTGAATACATTAGCACTCTTAATCTTTCCACCTGCTGTAAGTATGCAAAATAATAATTTTTAAAAAAAAATTAACTTTCTAATCTTGCTATTTTTTAAAAAACTAGAACATTTCATACCTCTGAATTCATGTTACTAGCAAATATTTGTGCAAAAAATTTATTTTACCTTACTCTAATGACTGCCTTATAATAACAGAGTAATTCGTACAGTGAAAGTTACCAAATCTTTACATGTAAGAGCTGAGGGGATGTTATTCAGAAATACTTGGGCCATGTATTTATTATTACAATAGAACCCTTTTATATGACAGGAAAATAATTCTAATCAAATAAATTGTTTTATATATATATATTAGTGATTATACTAATACTTTTTTGACATTTATAATATGAAATACAGTAATCTTTTTATTTTATCACATCTAAAGTGTCGTAATATGTAACAGTCACAATATTTTAAATATATTTAAGAAATAAAAGAAGGTACAATTCAAATGCTATATGATGAGTTGGATAATTAAATCCTTGTTAATGAAAATCAAGTCAGCTATAAAACTACTGAGATAAAACTGTAATTCTCTAATCACTGAAAAGTAACTGGTTGCCACTAAAAATACACGGTTTATTGTTCAGTGTTTAAATTAAAGTCTGCAGATAGTTAATTTTACTATCTAGAAACCTTAACATCCTTTACAATTATTTCCAAATACAAAATGGAAATGATTCATTTACCTGTATGAGGAGTTCCAATATACCCAACAATTCTAATTCCAAGACTTTGTCCATCTTTTTTAATGAGTTCAACATCATAAGTTTCAAAAAGAGAACTGTCCTAAAAAAAAAAGAGAGAGAGAGAACTGTCTTAAAAGGAAAAAAAAACTTTTTAATGATATATATTTAGTTCCATAACTGTGTACACAATTTGTGCATGGTTTGTCAAGTATTTTTTTAGCACCTGTGGCAGAGAGAATCTTAAGATGGTCCGCATGATTTTTGATTCCTGGTGCTATTCCTGTGTTTATGTTTCAGTATGTGGCAAAAAAACGACTATCCAGGTGCATCTAATCTAATCACAGACCCTTCAAAAGCAGTTTTCTGGCTGGCAGCAGAAAAGGAAGTGACAAAGATTTGAAGTATAAGGGCTGGACTTGTGGTCTGAAGATGAAGAGGTCCTATGAGAAGTTCCACAGGGAGCCTCGAGGAGCTGAGAGGGCCTCAGCTGACAGCCAGCAAAGAAAAGAGACTTCAGTCCTACAGATGCAAGGAGCTGTTTTCTGCCAACAGTCTATATGAGCTTAGAAACAGACTGTCCCCAGAGCATCCAGATAAGAGTCCGGCAAGCCCTTGATTTTGGCCACACAGGAATCTAAGTAGAGAACCCAGCCCGTCCTACCCAGACTTCTGAACTGTACAACTGTGAACTAACAAAGAGTGTTGTTTTAAGCCACAAAGTTTGTGATAATTTGTTACACAACAACAGAAAACTAATACAGCCACTTAGAAAAAAAACCTAGGATAAATTTTTATCTAAAAGAACCAAATGTAGGGGTGCCTGAGTGGCTCAGTTAGTCAAGCATCCAACTTCGGCTTAGGTCATGATCTCAAAGTTCCTAAGTTTGAGCCCCGCTTCGGGTGAGCCTCGCTTCTCTCTCTCCCTCTCTCTCTCTCTGCCTCTCACTCACTTTTACCTCCCTCTCTCAAAAAATAAATAAAAAAGAACCAAATGTAAAGAAAAATTTTGAAACAAATGCTAAGAATTATTGTGAATAATAATTGTGAGCAAAAACTGTCAACCTAGAACCTTTTTTCATTACTTGTCTTCTAATTTAAAATAGTTCTGGGGCGCCTGGGTGGCTCAGTCGGTTAAGCGTCCGACTTCGGCTCAGGTCATGATCTCACGGTCCGTGAGTTTGAACCCCGCGTCGGGCTCTGTGCTGACAGCTCAGAGTCTGGAGCCTGCTTCAGATTCTGTGTCTCCCTCTCTCTCTGACCCTCCCCCGTTCATGCTCTGTCTCTCTCTGTCTCAAAAATAAATAAACATTAAAAAAAATTAAAAAATAAATTAAAAAATAAAATAGTTCTTTAAAAGAATAAAGTGTCTAAAAACATGATCCGATTCAAAACGCTAATAGGAGAAAGGAAACGGGTGATTGCATCAAATTCTCGCTTATCACATAGCTACGTTGATCCCAACTACTGAATTGGAGGCTCAAGAGAGCTAAAGTAATGGAAGGGAAGAAAGTGGCTGTAACCAGTCTGGGGAGGAAAACAAAAATGATGCTAACATCTCCGGCAGAAAACTTCCAGTGACAAGATGCCAAAGAGGGAGAGGCCAACAACTTCGTAGAACAGCCCCTCGAATGCAGATGAATGATGGTCTTCCACCTCTTCCCACCAAAATCACTTCTCCTTCTTTCTTCCATGGCCCCTCCTTTTAAAAACTATTTCTCTCCATTTGCTTTATTACCCCTTGATTCAGAGCCTGTGTGATGGTTGGAAAGGGTTTGGAAAGGACCAGAAAGACCTGAATTCAAATCCCAGCTTCAACTTACTCACTATATGATTGTTTTTATACGTTTATTATTTTTTTAGGGACAAAAAAAGCACAAGTTGGGGACAGGGACAGAGGGAAATAGAGAATCTGAAGTACGCTCCACACAGCACAGAGCCCAACCCATGCCCAATCCCATGACCCTGGGATCATCACCTAAGCCGGAATCAAGAGTTGGACGTTCAACCTATTGAGCCACCCAGACACCCCTCACTTTATGACTTTTAATGAGTAATTTGGACTTCAGTTCCTTCATGTATTGCAATCTTCTTTTTTAATTTTTTTTTTTAATATTTATTTTTGACACAGAGAGAGACAGAGCATGAGCAGGGGAGGGGCAGAGAAACAGGGAGACACAGAAACAGGCTCCAGGCTCTGAGCTGTCAGCACAGAGCCCGACGCGGGGCTTGAACTCACAGACCGTGAGATCATGACCTGTGCTGCTTAACTGACTGAGCCATCCAGGAGCCCCTGCAATCTTATCTTAATGAAAGATTAAGACTTATCTTGCAGAATTCCTGTGAGGATTTCAGATGACCTCAACAATTCTAGGTGTTTGATGATAATAATAATTATTATTATGACAAATATTATTTATTTCCTTTGGTCATTCTGTTCCTATCTGTAGTAACTCATACACTGACCAATATTTAGTTTCCCCTCCAATACATGGATGCCTCAACACCACTCTAATGAAGTAATAATGACAAGTACTAGGACTTCTGGCTGGCTCGGTTGGTAGAGCATGCTCGGGGTCATGATTTCAAGCCCCATGTTGGGTTTGAATCTTACTTTAAAATAAAATTTAAGGGGTGCCTGGTTAAGCGTCCAACTTCAGCTCAGGTCATGATCTCACAGCTCATGGGTTCAAGACCCGCATTGGGCTGTGTGCTGACAGCTCAGAAACTGGAGCCTGCTTAGGATTCTGTGTCTCCGTCTCTCTCTGCTCCTCCCCCACTCACACTCTGTCCCTCTCTCTCAAAAATAAGCAAATATTAAAAAGGAATTTTTTTAAACAAAATTTTAAGAGTTTTTTAAAAGCCTTTATTTAAGAAAAAGAAATGGCAAGTACTATTATTTTCCAATTTATAGAGGAGTAGCTGAAGCTCAGGGAGGCTGAATGACTTAACCCTGAGACACAGCAACAAAGAAAATCAAACTTATCTAAGGTCTCTTAGCAGGGTTCTTCTTAACTTCCTTGGGGACACTACTCACAATCGTTGGCACTCTGAGTTGAAGGGATTTCTAATCTTGCAGGATCTCATATCCAGTATTTAAGATTAAAGAATGGTTTGTATACTCACAACACTAGGGCTCCTGTTGGCTACAGCAGGCAGGGCTACGGGTAAGGCTGCAGGGGGGGGAGGGGTTTCAGAAATTTCACCAACTGGGTCTCTTGCAACAAGCATCCTGACTGAATTCCCACAGTTCCTTAGTACTTGGGCAACTTGCTCGCTGGTCATTCCCTGTACATCTGTGCCACCAATCTTCAAGATGTGGTCCCCTGTCTGGAGTCTTCCATCCTTTAATTCAAGAAAAAAACAAAATTCAGCCACTCTGGAAAACAGTATGGAGGTTCCTCAAAAACCTAAAAATACAACTACCCTACGACCCAGCAATTGCACTACTAGGCATTTATCCAAGGGATACGGGTGTGCTGTTTCGAAGGGATGCATGCACCCCAATGTTTATAGCAGCACTATCAACAATAGCCAAAGTATGGAAAGAGCCCAAATGTCCATCGATGGATGAATGGATAAGGAAGATGTGGTTTATATATACAGTGGAGTATTACTCAGCAATCAAAAAGAATGAAACCTTGCCGTTTGCAACTATGTGGATAGAACTAGAGGATATCATGCTAAGTGAAATTAGAGAAAGACAAATATCATATTACTTCACTGATATAAGGACTTTAAGACACAGAACAGATGAACACAAGGGAAGGGAAGCAAAAATAATATAAAAACAGGGAGGGAGACAAACCATAAGAGACTCTTAAATACAGAGAAGAAACTGAGGGTTGCTAGGGGAGAGGGGGTGAGGGGAAGGGCTAAATGGGCAAGGGGCATTAAGGAGGGCACTTGTTGGGATGAGCACAGGGTGTTATATGTAAATGATAAATCACTAAATTCTATTCCTGAAATTATTACACTGTGTTAACTTGGATTTAAATTAAAGAAAAATAACAATAATAAAAAAATACTCTAAGAAATCAATGATCTAACTTCACTAGCTAATAACAATTCATCAGACTTTCAATTCTGGCAAAATGGCTGACAAAGAAGCCATCTATAAAACGTTAAATAAAACATAACAGTCTTAATGAATGCTGAACTGGCAACAGAGAAAAGGAAATCTTTGCCAAAAAAAAAAAAAAAAGATGGGGTGGAGGATGTGTTCAAAAGGAGAATAGTATCTAGAATTCTAAAACAGTCATTTATTTGCTCAAGGGCATCACTTCATGCCTGATGGCTTGGAGCCAGGGTATTAATGGCCACAAAAGTAAGGAAGAGATCAGAAAGCCCTGGGCCTCAAGAAGGGAAGGAGCTTGGATCAGAAGCCTCCAGCATAAAGCTAGAAACTCTCAAGGCCAGAAAACTCAGTGGCATGTGTAAGGATGAGCGAGATATCAGTGTAGCTGGAAGAGAATGAGCAAAGAGGAGAGTAGTCAGGAGGAGAAGGGAGCATTAACTGAGGTCAGCAGTGCAGAGCATTTACTCGGAGCCAGTGGGAAGGGAAGTCACTGAAGTGTTCTGAAAGAGAAGTGACATTATCTGACTTACTTTTAACAAGATCCTCAAGCTTCTGTGCTGAAAATAGACTACAGGAGAGGAAGCAACAGAAGCAGAGATACCAGTTAGTAGACTAAAGCAGTAATCTAGAGATAGTGGTAGCCTACAGACTGGGTTAGCAGTTGGAGTGTTGAGAAGTGAGATCCTAGATGTATTCTTAATGAACTTTCAACAGACCCTACTGATAGTTTCTACAGGAGGTGTGAGGGGACAAAAGGACTTAAAGCTCCAAAGTTTTAGCCTAAGCAACTGAAAAGACAGAGCTGCTATTAATGGAGATAAAGGACTACAGAGCAATGGATGGGTGGGAGTAGGAATGAGGAGTTTTGGAGATAGCCAGTCTGAGATTCTATTAGACATGCAAGTGAAAATGTCAAATATGCAGCTGGATATACAAATTTGGAGTTCAGGAGAAAAGTCCAGACCACAGAGTTAAATTTAGGAGTCATTAGCATATATAAAGTCAGGATTCTGGATGAATTTAAAGCAAGGATATGTGATGTTCCATTTCTTTTATTTTTTATTTTTTTTTAAATGTTTATTTTTGAGGGACGTCTGGGTGGCTCAGTCAGTTAAGCATCTGACTTCGGCTCAGGTCATGATCTCGCTCAGGTCATGATGTCACGGTTTGTGAGTTCGAACCCCACATCGGGCTCTGTGCTGACAGCTTGGAGCTTGGAGCTTGCTTTGGATTCTGTGTCTCCCCCTCTCTCTGCCCCCTCCCATGCTCATGCTCTGTCTCTCAATAATAAATAAAAGAAAAAAAAAAAAAAAAAAAGAAAAAGAAAAAAATGTTTTTATTATTTTTTAAAATTTATTTATTTTTGAGAGACAGAGAGACACAGAGCACAAGCAGGGGAGAGGCAGAGAGAGAGGGAGACACAGAATCGGAAGCAGGCTCCAGGCTCCGAGCTGTCAGCACAGAGCCTGACGTGGGGCTTGAACTCACGGACCGTGAGATCATGTCCTGAGCTGCAGTCAGACACTTAACCAACTGAGCCACCCAGGTGCCCCGAAAAAATAAATATTTAAAAAAATAAAGTAAAATGTTTATTTTTGAGAGCATGCACACACACGCACACCAGTGGGTTTATCTTACACTTCAGTATCTTCAAAGTGACACTAGTAGATCAATTTACTGTTTTCCTGTTCTCCAAGAAACTGTAACTGTCAAAAAGCTTCAGTGAAATGAAGATGAAAAGTAGGTATTTTGCAACTGGGAGAGAAAGACAGCCTGAGAATAGAGCAATGACCATCAGGCTTGTGCAGTACTAGGCTTCATATTCCTGGCTCCAGAAGGCACTATCTGTAAGGTATAGGTGAAATTCAGAAGAAAAAAGTAAAAACAAAACAAAAAAAATCTTAAGACTAAAAAGTCTATTCCCCATCCTTCCTTTTCTCCAATTTTGCAGAAACTTGGATGAAGGTATTAGATCAAAAGAATGAGTTGGGATGCCTGGGTGGCTCAGTCGTTAAGCATCCGCCTTCGGCTCAGGTCATGATCTCATGGTTTGTGAGTTTGAGCCACACGTGGGTCTTTGTGCTGACATCTCAGAGCCTGGAGCCTGCTTCGGATTCTGTGTCTCCCTCGCTCTCTGCCCCTCCCCCACTTGTTCTCTGTCTCTATCAAAAATAAATAAATGTAAAAAAAAAAAAAAAAGAATGAGTAAAAAGCTATGGGCTTTGTTTTGAAGTCTGGAAAAGGCCCTAGAAGCAAATGGAAAAGGAGAAGAGGAGGAAAACAGAAACGCAATTCAATTTAGAAACTCAGAAAAAAAGAAGATGCAAAGAGCAAAAAAGAATTGGTGGATTTCTGGGGCGCCTGGGTGGCTCAGTTGGTTAGGTGTCCGACATTGGCTCAGGTCATGATCTCACAGTTTGTGGGTTTGAGCCCCCTGTCGGGCTCTGTGCTGACAGCCCAGAGCCTGGAGCCTGCTTCAGATTCTGTCTCGCTCTCTCTCTCTCTCTCTCCCCTGCTCATACTCTATCTTGCTCTCTCTCAAAAACAAAAACAAAACAAAAATTAAAAGAAATGGTGGATTTCTACTTTAAGCACTGATAATTTTGATATTCTATCAATGTAACAACTTGAGATAAAGCAAGTACTCAAGAAGAAGTCAGTGCTTATGATGAAAAACAAGGGTGAAGCGGCCTCTGTAAATCAAACCATCCTTGAACAAAATTATGGCTGGGCCAAAGAATAAAGAATTTGTCCAATAAGTGTTTTCATATTTGGCTAAAGAAGGGCACTTCACCATAAGTACATATTTAGTTACTTCCTTAGGCACTATTTTTTTCCCTATTTTACCTCAATTCAATTTAAAATGATGTAGATAATTTGCATCTGTCACTGAAAGTCAAACATTTTCTCCTTCCAGAAAAACAGGTGTTCTAAGGAATTCATAAGCGCAAAAACAATCATCAGTCAGATTGATAGGAAAGACACCAAAATGACAGCTATCTTGTTTAAGTCCTGAAGCTCTAAGCATTACATTTTACTGATATTTTCTGATCAACATTCTCCTTCCATAACCTGTCTACTGTGCAAGGAAAAAAAAGGCATAGAATCCTTTCTTTTCTTTAACAGAAATCATAAATCAGTGATAGCCAATAAATAGCTATGCCAACATTCAAAGACAGGGTGTTGGGGTGCCTGGCTGGCTCAGTGAGTGGAGTGTGTGACTCTTGATCTAGGGGTTGTGAGTTCAAGCTCCACATTTGGTGTGGACATTACTTTAAAAATAAAAATACACAGAGCATGCTAATCAAACATTCAAGTATAAAAATTTATTAACCCATGGGTTCTTTCACAAGAGAAAAATAAGTATACATATAGGCTAAATAGTATGGAAGGCACAAAAATTAAAACAGCTGATCTACTTTCTCTTTCTCAAAAATAAATAAACTTAAAAAAAAGGGGGGGGGGGGCAGAGGTGCCTGGATGGCTCAGTCAGCTAAGTGTCCAACTCTTGATCTCAGCTTAGGTCATGATCTCACAATCGTGAGAAGGAACCCCGCATCGGGCTTATCGCAGAGCCTGGAGCCTGCATGGGATTCTCTCGCTCTCTCAAAATTAAATTAAAAATAATGATAACAGCTGATGTAATAGGGTACCACAGATTATTGTGAAAGCATTAAAAGTATCACTTATTCCAAGTTAGCAATTATAGGCTAAAAAAATATATTACTTTGCATCTTAAGTTCTCTGATAGGCAGACTGGATGAGGGGTATCTGGCTGGCTCAGTCAGTAAAGCACGTGACATTCATTCATTCATTTAGAAAGAGAGAGAGCCTGTGCACAAGCCAGGGAAGGACACAGAGAGAGGGAGACAGAGAATCCCAAGCAGGCTCCACTGTGTCAGTGCAGAGCCTATGTGGTGCTTGAACTCACATACTGTGAGATCATGACCTGAGTCAAAATCAAGAGCCAGACATTTAACCAAGTGAGCCACCCACGCACCCTGAGCATGTGACTCTTGATCTCAGGGTTGTGAGTTCAAGCCCCACATTGGACATGGAGCCTACTTAAAAAAATAATAATAAATTTAAAAACTTTTAAATACATTATAATAAAATAAAACTATTTGAATACCTAAAGGAATTCAAGCTTTAAAATAAAAGCTATAAAATAAATAAATTTGTTTTTTTTTAAACTAAAAACAGAAAATAAAATTATTACTAGTTTCAATGCCAGGCCAATTCTATCACTGGTCTTTAATCAAAAAACAACCTAACACTGGCAGAAAACAGCAACTTTATAAAATAAACACTCTTTTCCTTAAGGAATTAAAGGAAGATAATACATCTAAGTATATCTATCCTATTCTACTCAAATTCTCACAGCCCTCATCAAATATTTAAGGATAAGGAAAATATCTGTTTATAGACTCAAAGCAAAATTTCTTGGGAATAACCAACTATTCAATGGCCTCAAGCTGAGCCTCACTTATTCTAGGCTGAAAATTCCTCATAGTACACACCCACCCTCCAATCCTTGCTTGGTTACATTCTTTCTTAGTATGAAAGATTACTGGAGAGCTAATGTGACTCATAATTGCCTAACTCCAAAATGTCAATAATTCGTGAAAACTTTTAAATAGGTTGCTTTGCTATAGTTACCTTCTAGAGAAAACAGGATAAACTCAGTGTACCTGATTTCCCTAGAATTTCTCCAGACCACAAGAAAGATACTTATGTAAAATGAAGTTTTACACTACCCATTTTTAATTCAAAACAAAAACAAAAGTTCTAACTGCTGAAAATTTTTGAAACTTTTGTCATAGCTGAACGGAATTCTCAAAAGATGTATGTTTCAGGTACTGTGAATTTTGGAGACTGAGGATTACAGGTTGGTTTATAGGTAGGTCTATAGGTTTATAGATTATAGATTATAGATTTATAACATAGATTGTAAGTCTTTAACTCCCCTTACACAATACAATTTTCCTATCCATGGAATTGACCCTGATTACATTAAATGATTGGTCATTGTAATTAAATCTCAGTAAGTGTTTCTTAAAAAGCTCATATAAATCAATAGTTTTTTCATTTACTTTATACTATTAGAGGCAGTAGACAGCAGAAGGACAAGGACCAGCTGAGGAGTCAGACACACTCAAGTTCAAATCCTGCTCTACTTCGATCAAGCTGTACGACCAAACGTCAGTTACTTATTCTACCGAAATCTCAGATCCTTCTTAAGCAAAATGAGAATAAATCCCTCTCTGAGTTGTGGGCATTATACTCAATACTATATGTAAAGTCTTTAGCTTAATGTCTTGCTTATAGCAAATCATCAATTGCTTCTGATCAATTGCTTTCTGATGACCCTTTATGCTGCAGTGACCTCAGTTAGGTGTTTTTTGCCACACTCCCTCAACTGTACCCACCTTTTAACTGTGTATTATCTGTACACACAAAAGGAAACACTAAAGAGCTATTTCATAAAAATCTTTTAAATAATATGGACTTCTTTTTCTAACTTTCTATTATCTCATCTTATATTCTTTGAAGAAAGTAATATTAATTAACCCCACTAGCTGAACGTAGGTATCACTTTATGATCAATCTTGATCACACTTAAACTAATGACCCAAGACATCTGTATTCCCTTACCATAAAGATTGCAATAGTCAAGAGTGAACATTAGTATTCAAAACAGGAGTACATTTTAATTAAAGGCAATAATTCCCTTTAATTCTTTTAAAGCTGTGATCAGGCTGGGGCGCCTGGATGGCTCAGTTGGTTAAGCATCTGACTTTGGTTCAGGTCATGATCTCACAGCTTGTGGGTTCAAGCCCTGCGTCGGGCTCTGTGCTGACCGCTCAGAGCCTGGAGCCTGCTTCAGATTCTGTATTTCCCTCTCTCTCTGCCCCTTCCCTGTTCGTGCTTGTGTCTCAATCTCTCTCAAATAAATAAATAAACATTAAATAAAAATTTAAAGCTATGTTCAGGCTACATGAGCAAAAACTTGTAAAGGCTTAGCAACAACACACAGAATCTGTTGAAGAGATTTTATCTGCCATTAGCTGAGGTGAGAAGAGAGAGGGGATGTCTCTGTCCCCTATGATCAGACTTCACCATATTCCCTACAGGAAAAAGCCAATTTTTCTGTTGCTTCTAGAGCTGGCTATTTCCTGATAAGCTTAGACCAACTCTGGACAAGTATACATCAGAAAAAGAAAAACATTAGGATGAACTTTAGATAAATAGATTTAAGCAGTAAAACACAGGCTTCAGAGTCAGATAGATGTGGGCTCAATCCTGACTTTGTCATTTCCTAGTTGAGTAGCCTTGGGCAATTTCTTAACAGCTTTCAAATCTATAATTTGAAAATAAAATTTATGACTGTTTCAAGGATTACATGAGAATAATATATATTAGGTAGATAACAATGTCTGGTATAAATAAACACTTGCTTCTCCATCATGACTGATGGGCATACCACAACCCCCTCCCTAATGACCTGAAATAGTGACAATCCCTTCCAGTAAAGGCTAAATATCAGACCTGGGCCTTTCCCAACAGTGTCTCAAAGGGATTAATTTGGGAAACTGCACATCATATTCTCCTTGTGACAATTCTTAATGCACATTAGGATATTAAAAGCTCAGAAAATTCTTACAGTAAAAAAGTCTATTTGATTTTATTTAACTTGGTGTTTTCTAAATTTATCTGACCCTTTGTTTTTCACAGTAACTACTCCACTTTGCATCTTGAAAAATGCTACTCCAGCAAACAAGCCTATGAAAATTGCTAAAGTGGGGGGGGGGGTGTTTGGGAGGAAATGTGGAAAAAGATATCAAAATATTCCACAATACTTCATCCTTTTCCAGGTTACAAAAAATTTCCAAAAACCCTTAAAGAATATGTTTTCTGCCCCAAATGTGTTTTGAAGGCCCATAAAATGACCATTTTCAACCCTTTTGGTCTCAGAAACGCTTCACACTCTTAAAAATTATTAAGGATGCAGAAATGGGGATTACAAAGAAGCACAGGAAACTTCTGTGGGTGATGGATATGTTCATTTTCTTGAAGAAACAGATGGTAAGATGGTTAAATTTTATGTATCACCTTGGCTAGGCGATGGTACCTAGTTTTTTTTTGGTGAAACACTAATCTAGATGTTACTGTGAAAGTATTTTGCAGATATGATTAATATCTATAACTGGCTGACTTTAAGAACATTACTCTTGATAACAAGGGGGGAGGGTTGCACCATCAAATCAGTTGAAGACTTTAAGAGCAGAAACAGATTTCCTAGAGAAAAAGGAATTCTGCCTTAAGACTCTAACAGAAATCCTGCCTGAGTTTCCTAAGAAATCTTACTATCTGACCCTACAAATTTCCAAGTCCAGACCATGACATCAACTCCTGCCTGAGTTTCCAGCCTGCTGGACTGCCCTACACACTTTAAACTTGCCAGTAAACATATTTCAAATTTAGTTTTTTTAATTATTATTATTTGGGGGGGGACACCTGGGTGGCTCAGTCGGTTAAGCTTCTGACTTCAGTTCAGGTCATGATCTCACAACTGGTGAGTTCAAGCCCCTATCAGCACAAAGCCTGCTTCAGATCCTCTGTCCCCCCTCTCTCTTTGCCCCTCCCCTGCTCGTGCTGTCTCTCAAAAATAAACATTAAAAAAACAAAACCTTTTAAAAATTATTATTTTTTATTTGAGAGAGAGAGAGAGGGCAGAGGGAAAGAGAATCTCAAGCAGGGTCCACACTCAGTGTAGAGCCTGACATGAGGCTCGATCCCACGCCCCTGGGATCATGACCTGAGGCGAAATCAAGAGTCAGAGGCTCAACTGACTGAGCCACCGAAGCACCCCATCAAATTTATTAAACTGTATACTTTGCATATGTGTAGTTTATTATGTGTCAATTATATCTCAAAAATTACTGAGAATCTCAAAGCACTTTTATTTATGTGGTTCTTTTTGTTGATATCTACTGAATTAGAAAATAGCAGAGAAGGGGTATCTGGGTGGCTCAGTCAGTTAAGCATCCGACTTCAGTTCAGGTCATGATCTCAGTTTGGGGGTTCAAGCCCTGCTTCAGGCTCTGTGCTGACAGCTCAGAGCCTGAAGCCTGCTTCTGTGTTTCCCTCTCTGTCCCTCCCCTGCTTGCACTCTATCTTTCTCTCTCTCAAAAATAAATATTAAAAAAAAAAAAAAGAAAAGAGAAATTCTTAAAATATTTAATACATGTAATATATTAATATACATTTTATCTATTGATGTATACACTTTTTAGTTTGAAAATAAAAGCTATATTTTCTAAAACAAAATGGTGAGAAGAGTGGTAGTTTTAAATATTTTTGGAAATCTCTTTAATATCTGGCTTAAAAGAAGACAACTGGATTTTCACATCTGCTTTAGCATTCAATATGTTGCAATATGTTGCTTGGCTGAAGTACATAAAGAAAATCTGGCCTCCATAAAATACATGGTTAGAACACGTATTTAATAGTATTTAATAGCTCTTCAGGCCCATTCTTTGTTAACACACCAAAATTTGAAAAGTTGTAGTTTCTTAAAGCTCAGTGGCAATTTAGCATCTGCAACTACATCAACAAACTTTCAAATACTATTTCATTAAAATCTATTACTCAATTTTGAATTCTGAATGGACCTTTCACCTATACATTGTCCTATCACATGTTGGTCTTCAGAAAATATTGATCTACAGACTCATGCAGATGTTCCAAATGTTGACATATTTCATTATATAATATTTTTAAAATCGTATTAATATCAGCAATAATATAACCAGAAAAGTCTAAATATGGGGAAATTTCAACTCCTGGTAAGACACAACTTTTCCAGAGTTCTAACTTTTGCTTGAAAGTTCAAATTTTATCATCACCAACAAATGTCAGTCGTTTTTCTTGAAGTGACAAGCTTCCTTCATCCATTTTCAAAGAAATGTCTGCCAAGCTCCCAAATCTGAATAACCATAATTTTTCCTTCAATTATTTTTTCAAAAATAAAAATGATTTTCCTGATTTGTGGTTGCCAGAAAGGGGGGGGGGAGGGCGGGCGTAGGTGGGCAAAATGTATGAAACTGATCAAAAGTTACAAACCTCCAGTTATAAAATAAGTCATTGGGATATAACGTACAGGATGGTGACTGTAGTTAACAGTACTGTACTGTATATATGAAAGTTGCTAAGAGTAGATCTTAAAAGTTCTCATCACAAGAAAAAAAAACTGTAATATGTGTGGTGATGGAGGTTAACTAGATGACTGGTGATCATTTCACAGTATTAACAAACATCGAATCATGTACAGCTGAAACTAACACTGTATATCACCATATTGCAAAAAAGATTTTTGACTGAGGGGCACCTGGGTGGCTCAGTCGGTTAAGCATCTGACTTCGGCCCAGGTCATGATCTCATGGTTTGTGGGTTCAAGCCCCACATGGGGCTCTATGCTGACAAAGCCTGCTTTGGATTCTATGTCTCCCTCTCTCTCTGCCCCTCCCCTGCTCACATTCTCTCTCTCAAAAATTAAAATAAACATTAAACATTTTTAAAAAAAAATTATTTTGAATGAGAGCACAAAACTTAAGAATTTTAAAAATCGTTAGTGTTTTCTGTATAAAAAAGCAGCTAGTTTGTCTCACAAATACTTGTCTCAAAACCACCATCCAAATTCAGTATGTGACAGGAGTGCTGTTTTGTCACACATGCACTTCAATGTCAAAATTGACTAAAAAACAATACTCTTTGTTGCACTTCCTGTAGTAAGACTTTTTTTTTTTCTTTTTCATTGCAACCACACAGTGGAGAAGATTGCAGTGACCACTGGCACGGTTTGGTGCCATTTGCCTGTCTTGATCCCACGGATCCCCTTCAAGAGTCTCAGGGACCCCCACAGAATAAACCCTGAGAGCTGCTTCTCTAAATACTGTGGAAGGGAGAAGAACCTTGAATAGAAATGGAGTGCTAAGGAAATTGCCTCAAAGCTGCATTTGCATAGCAGGTTCCTCTTTACTTACACTTATTAGAAGGGATAAATGTATAGGTAACTGAATATCAACCAGTGAAATTTACATACTATTCTGATTATCACAGTCTACATACTATGGGCTCATCATTAAGTGGTGTCATAACCAAATTTCTAGAGTACATTCTAAAAACTGAATGTAATGTATAACATTTTCTTCAATGTAAAACTAAGCAGAAATAGTTAATAAGTTTTAAAATGGCCCACTTTCAGGGACACCTGGCTGGCTTAGTCAGTGGAACAGATGACTCTTAATCTTGGGGTTGTGAGTTCAAGGCCCACGTTGGGCAAGGAGCCTACTTTAAAAAAAAAAAAAAAAGGCTCACTTTCAGTTTAAAAACTGCTAAATAATGAAGTGTAGTCATTTGACTTATGCCAGAAAATCATAATCAAGTAAAATTTACCACATACAATATTTGGACAAATGTTTATAATCACTGTACCTTCTGAGTTTAACATTTAGGTCCCTGAAAGATACGCTGGGAGAGAATACAAATATTCAAAATACAATACCTATTAACAATTCTTCAACAAAAATACTGTTCTCTGATGGAATCAGGAAGACTGTCAACAACAGAACCTCCCCCTCCACCAAAAAAAGAAAGCTGACTTAGGAACTATTTAAAGCCAAGTTGAGTGTGTATTAACATTTATGGGTGGGAGGGGGATAAACATTTTTAGCAACACTTCATTTCTATTTATGGAATCATATATCCTAGTAACCCATGTTATAAAATTACATTTCAAACCATACATTTTAAACTGTATAATACCAAAGCGAAAATAAACAAGTCAACTTACTCGATCCGCTAATCCTCCAGGAACTATTGTCCTCACAACCACACCACTCGATTTTCCTCCAACTATTCCAAAACCTAATCCAGAGCCATCATTAATGAGCTCAACATCTTCAATATGGCCCCAATGAACCTACAAATTAATAGCAAATAAAAGCCACCGTGTTAGCGAGACATAGATGCTTAGCTTCCCGATAATTACTGAAGTAACAGATATACCACAAATTGAACATTCATACAAGTAATTAAGGCAACTCTCTAAAGGCTAGGAGATAAAGATGATCATATGGTCCCTGCTCTTGAGAATCTTATAATCCAGTAGAGAGATAATCTAAAACACAAATAATTAAAATGGGAAAGAATATCGAATCTAACAGGATAGAGACATGTAGCTCTAAGAGGACAGAGACATGTCTCATTCTCTAGTCTATACCCAATATCTAGAACAATGCCCAGCCCACAGGAGGAACCAATAAATATATGTCTACCTGAACTGAAAGAGAACCTCAAATATTATAAAGGTTGGCAGGGGAAAGATAGGGGAGGCAGAGACAGGACGTCAAATCCAATGAAGAATTACAGAAACCTTCAAGAAAAAGGTAGCATTTTAATTGCACTATGGAGAAAAAATACAATGAAGCAAAAGGGAAATGTAAGAACAAAGATGGACCAGGTAACAGAATGAGTCAAAGATGTGGTCAAAAGATTGGATTTAGTTGGGGAACCTGGGTGGCTCAGTTGGTTGGGTGGCTGACTCTTGATTTCGGCTCAAGTCACAAGGTTCATGAGACTGAGCCTCGTATTGGGCTCTGTGCTGCCAGCACAGAGCCTGCTTGGGATTCTCTGTCTGTCTGTCTCTCTCTCTCTCTCTCTGTCCCTCCCCCAGCACATGCTCTCTCTCCCTGAAAATAAAACAAAACATTTTAGAACAAGATTGGATTGGGGCGCGTGGGTGGCTCAGTTGGTTGAGCTTCCGACTTCAGCTCAGGTCATGATCTCATGGTCCGTGAGTTCAAGCCCCACATCAGCTGTGCTGACAGCTCAGAGCCTGGAGCCTGCTTCGGATTCTGTGTCTCCCTCTCTCTCTCTGCCCCTCCCCCGCTCATGCTCTTTCTCTGCCTCAAAAATAAAGATAAACTTTTAAAAAAACTTTTTTTTTAAATGATCAGGAATATTGGGACACTTAATAAATTCACATCTAGAACACTACCTAGTATCTGTGGAGTAAAAAGATTTGCTAAAATACACCTAAATTAATGATCACAGCTAATACTCATCGAGTGTAAATTCTGTACCAAGCACCTTGCTTAGCTCTTCACACGCATTCTCATTTAATCTGCACATTTAATCTCTCTGTGAAGTGGACGCTGTTACTAGTTTCAAGTAAAAGAAGAAACTGAGGTGTGGGGGAGTCAAGGAACTTGCCTGATAGGACACAGCTAGAAAGTGGAAGAACTGGACTCGAACCCACCTTAGCCTGGCTCCGGCGCCCTTGTTCTTACCCACTGTGCAAAGCATTTTCCCACTTTGTACATTCTATTTATTATGTAAATTGTGCTGTATTAATATCACTGATTGCAAGAGGGAAAATGTCTACACATTAATTTGTGTTGTGACCTTGTCCTGTACCCAGATGGTCTATTTTTTCTTTTGTCGCAGTGAATGAAAATTAATCAGCTAGCACTTAGTGTTATAAGAAAATAAGATTTATTAGCCTGCATTCTGAAGATGGAGGCCAAAATCCGTAAAATGTTATAAACCAAGTTTAAAGATTTCCAAGAGACTTTTACTTTTATTCTTTTAAATTGCTCAGTAGAGGGGCGCCTGGGTGGCGCAGTCGGTTAAGCGTCCGACTTCAGCCAGGTCACGATCTCGCGGTCCGGGAGTTCGAGCCCCGCGTCAGGCTCTGGGCTGATGGCTCAGAGCCTGGAGCCTGTTTCCAATTCTGTGTCTCCCTCTCTCTCTGCCCCTCCCCCGTTCATGCTCTGTCTCTCTCTGTCCCAAAAATAAATAAACGTTGAAAAAAAAAATTAAAAAAAAATAAAATAAAAAATAAATTGCTCAGTAGACATGCTTACGTGAAAAGGAAAACTTCTGTAATTTTGCAGTATAAATAATCTAATCATAAACATCCCATCTAACTTACAAAAATTTTTTTCAATAATAATTTTCAATATTTTTGGAATAAAATAACTAAATCTTACTTAAGATACTTAATAGTAAATCTCTAATAAAACTCTCAGCTTAATTAAGGAACTCCCTACAGCACCAAGGAACACGAGACTCTTTCCCTCACCAAATAAGTTAAACATAATACTACAATTCATCCTCTATGTTAACTGATAATCTTAAATGAGGAGAATCATAGGATGTTGAAAAAACAGAATATCTTGTTTAATATGCTAATGCTATATTTAGAGATGATCTTTCTCAAAGTATGACAAGTAAAATGACACCTTCTAAATGTCTTTACACTTATTAAAATCAGTGGCATAATTCAAAATTGAGTTATTTTTCCAAGTTTGCAACTCACTGTTTCCGGCACAGTTGTATCAGTTAGACTGGTGGACGTACTGCTCTTCATGTGGCCTGGTTCCCTGGCCACGACCAGACGCAAAGATCCAGTGGTTTGTTGCAATAATGCAATTGCTTGCTGATGGGAAACGTTCTGATCCAGCGGTGTGTGATTAATAGCCAATATTTGGTCATTTTCCCTTAATCTTTGATCCCTTAATAAGAAAATTTTGTTGTAATATAATAGCATCATTAAAAAAAATCTATTCAAGTGAAGCAGTTTATTTCTTATGGCACTATTTCACTTAGTACAATTACTCAAATAATTATATAACAGAGCTCTTCAGAGTGCTTTTCAGAAAAGCACTTATTAGCTAATTAACCAATTAAGTGGTGCATCCCTGAACATGTGTGCATGCACATGTATGGATGTATGCGTGTGTGCGTGCACCCACACGCACATACACACACACACACACACACTTTAAAAACCATTTGGGGTGGGGGGGTGCCTGGCTGGCTCAGTTGGTAGAGCATGCAACTCTTGATGTCAGAGTCCTTAGTTCAAGCCCCACTTTGAGCGTGGAGATAGATAGATAGATGGATAGATAGACAGATAGATAGAAAGATAGATAAAAACATTTGGCTAGAAAAATAAGCAAAAGCAATGTATGGAGCCCCACTACCAAGTTTTGCAAGTAAAACATTGCCCCCATTATCACAAGAACCGTATCCTTCTGAACCCCTTCCAATCTGACTTCAACATATATCACACTGGGGTAACTATATCCTCAAATTCACCAATAACTTCCTCTCTAGCAAAGTCATCCTATCTCCATCGTCCCTTGCTTTTCTGACACTTGTCAATAATTAGGCCCCACTCTCCTTGAAAATCAGCAGACATTACTTCTAAATCTGTTATCTAAGCTCTTTTCTGTCCCAATCACCAACTGCCCAACTGCTAACCAAGGTAAAAGGAAAACAAAACCAAAAAAAAAAAAAAAAAAGAAAGAACTGTTTTTAAAAGAATTTAGCAAAACCTGGGGCGCCTGGGAGGCTTAGTCGATCGAATGTCCGACTTTGGCTCAGGTCATGGCCTCATGGTTCGTGGGTTCAAGCCCTGCGTTGGGCTCTGTGCCAACAGCTCAGAGCCTGGAGCCTGCTTCAGATACCGTGTCTCCCTCTCTCTCTGCCCCTCCCCTTCTCATGCTCTCTCTCTTTATGTTTAAATAAACATTAAAAAAAAAAAAGAATTTAGCAAATCTTAAGAAAAAAACACCTCTATTACAGTTAATATTTACTAAGCACTTGTCATTTAGCCAGGTACTGCACAAGATGCTTCACAAGCATGATCTCATTTACTCCTCACAATCACCTCTTAAAAGTACTCAGGCAGAATTTGGTAACTTCTGAGCTCAAGGACACAGTATAAACTTGGTTTGTATTCAAAGGCCTGTACATTTGGTCCCCAAGCACTCCTTCCAACTTGGCTTCCTTCCTGCATAAACCCCTTTTCCAACTATTCTGATCTATTCTTCCCCACTCAAACACGCCTGGCATTTCCCACTCTCATGTAGATGGTTTCCTGCATCTTTACTGTCCTCTGACTTACTTGGCCAAAATCAATCCACCTTCTGTGATCCAGCTGTCTGTCTGTCTCTCTCTCTATTTCTCTCTCTCCCCCACCCTCCCCATCACTTAACCTCATTATCACAATGATCTAAACCACTCATTTACCACTCACTGAGTATGCATTTGTATTAAATATGCTGTAGACAGAGCTAGGTAAATCCTTTAAAATTCTAAGTTTTCTGAGGACACTCATGTTTTAGATTCTCCTGTGAAACTAGCAAGATCAGAGGAGCATGCAATTCTTGATCTCAGGGTTGTGAGTTTGAGCCCCATGTCGGGTGTAGAGATTACTAAATAAATAAAAACTTAAAAAAAAGAAACTAGCAAGTTAGATATTGAAATATCTATTTTTGATGTCGAAATTGTGGACGGCTCTCATGATAAATCAGGTACCATTAAAAATGTTGCTTATATAGGAGTGCGTGGGTGGCTCAGTTGGCTGAGCGTCTGACTCTTGGTTTTGGCTCAGGTCAGGACCTCACAGTTCATGAGTTCGAGCCCCAAGTCAGGTTCTGTGCTGACAGTGCAGAGCCTGTTTGGCGTTCTCTGTCTTTCTCTCCCTCTCTCTCTGCTGTGTTCTCTCTCTCTCTCAGAATAAACTTTAAAAAAAATGTTGTATATGTCCTTTTATTAATATTAGGAAAGGCTTGTGTTAAGAGATAAAAATAAGATTAAAAATTGTATATGCTCCATGACCTTGTCTTTATAAAAAGAAAACATTCTAAGGTATTTCCTAGTTGTCTCAGGGTAGTCAAAGTCCTAGATGTTTGGGGGAGGGGAAAATAGTTTATTATTCTATAATTTTCTATTATATACATGTATTACTTTCATAATTTTGAAATATACATATATTAAATTGAGAATGTTGCTTGTGAACCTTTCCCAAGTCCAAAAGAAACATTTATTTTAAAATGTGACCACTATAGGACCATACCAGAAATCACTTCCATTTTCCCATCTCCAATGTCCTCCTTTCTGACTTCTTCACCTAAATTCCTATTCACAGTTTGTTCGTTAAGGAAAATTTCTTAATTAATCCCAAATGAATGGATACTCTTGAGTCTTTTCAACCCTGATGTAACTGATTTTGTATAAGTTCTTAATTTACTCACATTCAAATCTTCTGTTTTCTGGAAATCAACCTATATTAATCTACCTTCCCCCTACCCAATAGACTGCCAAGACACTGCGTTTCTTTCCAGTTAGTAAGTACTCAGGGAATATACATTCAACCCCAGATAAACAGGTTGTAGAGAAGTAAAATCTCCTGGAAAATATGATTTTGATGCATTCTAAAGTTGAACAGAATTTGTTTTCCTGCTACTATGATTTAACTCCTCCATACTGTTTGTATATATTGAATTCATATTTTTCACTCAAGGGGAGACCAATTCTTGTCTCTCCATTGCAACATTTGAAAATAATGGATTCCCATTACTTTGAGAGTCAAAATAGCACAGGTAGGTCTTAGGTAAGATCCTAAAATAGCACAGTTCTATGTGGAAAGTCCTCAGGAGAAAGGAAGAACTGATCGTGAATACATTTCACATGACCTAGAAAGTCATGAATAACTGACCCCCACCTCTCTCCAGTCTCTTCTCATACTGTCTTGCACTAAATTCCTACACCAGATACACAGCAGCCTCACTCCAAGAATAGGAGCTGTGTTCCATCTCTCCATAGGACTACTGTCAAGACAGTCTCTTTATTCTTCTAACACCTTCTCCTCTTCGCAGACCCCACTGTCTCAAGTTTTCCGCCAAGCACTGTGGTCTCTGGGAAGTCACCTGACCACTTAGTCTTGGTAAAGGTTGTTTACATGCTGACACATCAAATTCCACTTTTTGGAAACGCTCACCTCACTCTGTAATTACAGACTTCGTACAGAGCAACTCAGACACAGGACTGACCACAAAAAGTTTGCATAACATTGAAGATACACTAAACACTAGTGAACTGTACATTTTAGAACAGTGACATTTATATTATGTGAATTATATCCCAATAATTTTTAATTTAAAAAAAATAAAACTAAAAGTTGGGCCAATCAAAGATAAATAGGCTTTTTGTCCAGGGACTTCAAAGCCTATGGTAAACTAATGGTAAGTGACCCAAGGCCCAGGCTCACCCAGGATTGTCTTAGGTTTGTTAGAATAGTCTTACTCTATACCTGCTGGCTCAGTGTCACTAACTGCATACCCTCTCAGTCCCAAAACTCTCCCAACATGGACAATAAATTATATGGTTACCCTAACTATGTATACCCAATCTCCAAGAACAGGATAGAATTTCTCAAATATATCTAACCATTGCTAAGGTTCCTCAGAAAATACTTGAGGAAATGTTGCATGAAATGGCAGAAGAAAAGCTGCAAAGTCATGGAAATCCATTATTTCTGAACTTTCAGTTAGAGAAACTAGAACTCATACCCCATGAATGCAGAATGTGAATTCAAAAATTTATTATTGGCTGAGAATTTTTTTATAATAGTACCAGTACTGTTGCCATTACTCTAACAGGCAGTAGAACTGTGATGAATAACAGTGTACTCGTTAAATGAATAACAAAGGACCTGAATCATATAGAAACAAAATACAAGGCTTGCACATACCTCTTAAAAATAATAAAAAAAAATATACTCAGCAATCAAAAAGAATGAAATCTTGCCATTTGCAACTACGTGGATGGAACTAGAGGATATTATGCTAAGCAAAATTAGTCAGAGAAAGACAAATATCATATGACTTCACTCATATGAGGACTTTATGACAGAACAGATGAACATAAGGGAAGGGAAGCAAAAATAATATAAAAACAGGGACGGGGACAAAACATAAGAGACTCTTAAATATGGAGAACAGAGGGTTACTGGAGGGGTTGAGGGAGGGGAGATGGGCTTAATGGGTAAGGGGCATTAAGGAATCTACTCCTGAAATCATTGTTGCACTATATGCTAACTTTGATGTAAATTTTTAAAAAGTAATAATAAATAAAACAAAACAAACAATAATAACAATAATAATAATAATAAGGGGAACCTGGGTGGCTCAGTCAGTCAAGCATCTGACTTCAGCTCGGGTCATGAACTCACAGTTTGTAGTTCGAGACCCACGTCAGGCTCTGTGCTGACAGCTCAGAGCCTGGAGCCTGCTCTGGAATCTGTCTCATTCTCTCTCTGCCTCTCCCCTGCTCACACTCTGTTTCTCTGTTTTTCTCTCTCTCACTCTCTCTCTCTCAAAAAGTAAATAAACAATAAAAAAATTTTTTATTTTAATAATAAAATAGTACAAGTACAATAGGGGGAATCACATAGATTTGAGGAAGCTTTTAATTGATAAGAGAAATAATCAACAGTGTGACATGACCACCAAAACAGCTGTTATAATCTTAAGATGCAAATTTCAGTATTTCCATCTTACTGATCAGACATAGCTAAAATGCCATGTTCAACTGTGGGAGAATGTGGTGGAATAGAGCACTAGTTTTAGAGTCCGGCTGTCTTGGAATCCTATCACAGCTCGTGGTTCCAGTGCCAACAGCTCTGTGACTGCAGGTAAAGTGCTGAACCTCTCTGAAACCCAGCTTTCTCATCTATAAAACAGGGCAATGATACTACCAGCTGGATCGCTGCCACAAGTACATGGGAGAATATCTGCAAAAGGGCTGACGAATGCATAGGAAGAGAGCAAGTGTTAGCTGCTACCGTTAACTGTTTTCATTACTAGTTTCTTAGTTGCTTTATAATAACATTTTCAGAATTATCAGAAAAAAATTAGCAAAACACAGAGGGAACGCCCTCCTCACCTGTCTGCTACACTCCCCGGCTGCACCTCCTTCACAAAGATATCAACTTCTCCCAGATTTTGACTTCTAAGGGCCACCACACTGAATCCCAGGCCTCCAGTTGAAGGTCGTTCTATCTCAATATATTCAATTTGGCGACCCTAATGAAGGGGGATTAAAAAAAAAAAAAGGAAAAGTCAATAAAGTATATTTAACCACCATACCCTTTCCAAAGAACTAAAATTGCTATTTTTGTGAATAACACAAAAAACAGCTTCTCTTAAGTCATCTCTATCCAAAAAATCTCAGAATTTCAGCAATAAATTATTTCTGGAAATGCTCTCACTTGGTTATTTTCAGTAGAACACGAGAGGGAATGTGCAGTATTCTGCAACCTCAGGGAATCGGAGAGGTATTTTCACACTTCATTCACGTTATGAGATGAAGCCCAAGCTGGATGAAAATTCCCGAGAAAAACATCTTTTTCCACAGTAAATTCTAGATTACTTTTTACACTGAATTTCTCTAAATTCTTTCCATGAAAAATACATTTTTCAATGAGGAAAGCAAAATAGATATCGAGAATGTGCTAGTGTTCAGCCGAAGTTAGAACCAGCTGCAGTTTTTTAGGGTCTAATTTTTAATTTTATTGTGATGAATTAATATTCTACTTTATTAGGTTAACTCAAAATATTATGGAAAGGCCACCATTCAAATGGGTTCAACCTGTAACAAACACATATTTTATTGCTTTAGTTAATAACTACATTTATGACATGAGAACTTCATAAATGTAATCACATAACAAAAGCGTTACATTAGGGGCGCCTGGGTGGCTCAGTCAGTTAAGCATCTGACTTCGGCTCAGGTCATGATCTCATGGGTCCTGAGTTTGAGCCCCACGTCAGCTGTGCTGACATCTCAGAGCCTGGAGCCTGCTTAGGATTCTGTGTCTTCCTCTCTCTGCCCCTCCCCTGCTCATGTGCTCGCTCGCTTGCTCACTCTCTCTCTCTCTCTCTCCCCCTAAGAATAAACATTAAAAAAGAAATTTTTTTTAATTATTAGTCAAATTAATAGGATAGAGCTATAAAGTCAAAAAAGGAATTAGGTATAGAATATTTAATTATCACACCTTAAACCGATTCTATTTAACTCTAAAACTCATGTTTCTTTTTTTTTTTTTAAAGATACTTATTAGAAGGTGAGGTAAACAAACATTAACACATCCAAAATTTCAACTATTTAATTTTTAATAGTCCAAGGGGTAAAACTGGATGACTCCTTCAAATGTTTCCCTAGATTTTCCAAATTATATTAGGTCTAACTCTCATTAATTCTGTCTTGATAAAAAATTAAAAATAGCTTCAAAGGAGCTTCATCACTTCTGGTAGACATCAATTTTCCTCCTATGACCAAAATCCTAAGAATCCCTTTCAAGTGCAGAGATATGTCAAATTGAATTGTCTAAAAACTCCTTGCCACACTCAGATATTTTCCTTATGTAATTTTTAGTCAATAAATGTCTAATACACAGGTTAAAAATAGTATCAATCTCTCCTAACAATATAAAAATGCAAGCAAACCACACACACAGAAACTAATTTTAAGGCAAAGAGTTTTTTTTTTTTTTAAAGAGTATTGTTTTCTTTTTTAACCTATAAGAGGAAAAATATAGCAAAATAGTCCCATGACAAGATATAACTTTACCTGAGCCATCTGTTGAATGACTGAATTAAAGTCTTCATTTCCCAGATTAGGAGTCCAAGGAAACAACCCAGAGGCAGTCAGGTTATTAGAGGGTCTTTGGGCATTCCCGTTAGTAATGGCACCATCTGTAAACACTAATAAACCTTTCCTAGAAAAATCAAAGTTGGCTGAACAATCTGAGGGTATGTGGCTGAGCTGTCGGAGAGAAAACAAGAGAATCATTAACAGAAACCTACACAAAAGAAATTACTTATTAAATATTCTATTTTCCCCGTTACATGTATAAATAGCATATTAAATATTTACACAAGAAAGAAATGATACAGATACATGAATCTGTGTGTTTGTAAGGTTAAAAATTTTTTTATTTAGTATTGCACAGAATATTTAATAGTTTAAAATATGTTGCTTCCTGCCTTCTACCATCACCCTAAGTTAACAGCATGTACAACAGCTCATTACACTTCTTATACACAGGTACAACCAGTCAGATAAACATGTAAGACCCTGATCCCTTTTGCGTTTCCATGTAGAAGGCCACAAAAGATCCACAGGTAATTGAAACAAAAATAACAGTAACAGTATTTAATGAATGATTGCTATGAGCAAAGTACTACACCAAACTCTTACATATTATCTCATTTAATCCTTACAATAGCCCTAAAAGATATTATTCCATTTTGTGAACATGAAAACTGATTCACAGGTTAAGGAACTTGACCAAGATTAGCAGCAAACGAGTACTGTTTATACTTACATAGTATAGAAAAAAAGTGGGGGAAGGGGAAAGAAACCTATAGTTACGGTGAATCATAGAAGTTAATTTTTAAAATATCATTGGCTGAGAGGTGCCTGGGTGGCTCAGTCAGTTAAGTGTCTGACTTCAGTTCAGGTCATGATCTCACGGTTCGTGGGTTCAAGCCCTGCATTGGGCTCTGTGCTGACAGCTCGACAGCTCAGAGCCTGGATGGAGACTGCTTCAGATGCTGTGTCTCCCTCTCTCTCTGCCCCTCCCCCACTCACGCTCTGTGTGTGTCTCTCTCTCTCAAAAATAAATAAACATTAAAAAAAATTGAGAAATAAAATAAAATCTCACTGGTTGAAGGGCGCCTGGGTGGCTCAGTCAGTGTCTGACTCTTAATTTCGGCTCAGGTCATGATCTCACAATTTGTGAGGTCGAGCCCCATGTCAGGCTCTGCACTGACAGACAGCTTGGGGCCTGCTTGGGATTCTCTCTCTCACTCCCTCTGGCCCTCCCCATTGTGTACATGCTCTCGTGCTCTCAAAATAAATAAACTTAAAAATATATATATATGTGTGTGTGTATATATATATACATATATATATATATATGTATATATATATATATATACACAGGAGTGCCAACACATCGGAATAAAGGTAACATCAAGAACGAATGTCAATAGGACCACATAGGGAAAAAAAAAAGTCAATATCCACCAAAACTCTATGAAAACACTCAAAAAAATTCAGATTTTACAGTTGAATGGATACAACGATTATGCATATAACAACTGCAAACTATATAAATACAAAAGATAGTTATTATGATGGAGTGGTTGGTCAATTCCACTCTTCGTCCAATAAGAGCAACAGATTTGTAGTAACCCTTCCCAATTTCTATTGCTATTAATAGCATTCACTTGCTCTATAGGACTCATCCCCTGGCCAGGGACTATAGTACCAAAGCATCAACATGGGGAGTTCTAAAATTATGGTATAAATCTGATCCAGAGAAAGAAATTCACAAAAAGACATATGTACAGACTTTAATCCTTAATTTGTTATAAGAAAAATCACTTGCTAAATATTTATGGGCAGCCATTTTGGTTTATTAGCAAAAACCATTTTTCCCAGATTTTGTTAATTTTCACTTAACAATGTTCTGCTACATTATCTCCAATTACATTTAAAATTCTGCCCAGGGGCACCTGGGTGGCTCAGTCGGTTAAGCCTCCGACCTCAGCCCAGGTCATGATCTCACCGTTGGTGGGTTTGAGCCCTGCATCGGGCTCTGTGCTGACAGCTCAGAGGCTGGAGCCTGCTTCAGATTCTGTATCTACCTCTCTCTCTGCCCCTTCCTCATTTGTACTCTCTCTCTCTCTCTAAAATAAATTAAAAAAACATTAAAACTCTGCCCAAATGTAATCCATAGGAGAGCTACTCTTCAAGCTCACCTTCTAAAACAGATGATTTAAAATCAATTTGCCCTCCGTGACCCCAAAAAACAGCAACCAAGAGGACAGTTAAAACTATTAATTGATATCACTCTAAGAAGTGCTGCCATGTGATCTATAATTCAACACTCATGTGTGTGGAAACCCTAAGACTCCGGGTACAATACTGTATGTAGTGGAGAAAACACAGGTAAAACACCAGCTATACTGCTTCTGAGACCTTTCTAATCGGAAAATCCATGACATTTAACATTTATTTGATAAATATTTGATAATTGGGAGGTGTAAGTAATATGCTACAAGGGTATGATCACTTCTCGCTAGAAAAAAATGGCTTCATGAAGAAAATATATTTAAGCTCAACACTATTTTATATTCTGAAGAAAATGTTGGGAAGTCTGAAGGTATCTGACCTTTACATATTTAAATAAGTACAACTTATATTCTAAACACAAAATTTATCATCAATGTATATATTTTTTAAGTAAGCTCTACACCCAACGTGCGGCTTGAACGTAGGACCCTGAGACCAAGAGTGCATGCTTTACGGACTGAGCCAGACAGGCACCCGTCGCAAACATTTGAAACTATCCGTGCAATGCTACCTGTAGGTCGCAGGTCCCAGTACAGTCTCCCTGTTGAATTAAGTGCACCGAGAGACAAGTTTGTCTCTATCTCTTTCTTTCTTTGCTGGCTTGAACATACCAACACGTAAAGCCCTGATGAGTAACTTACTTGCCCTCTCAGTTGCTTGATGGACTGCTGAAGTGTAAGGATCTGATTGAAGAGAGGGCTCTTTAGTGTTTCATGAAACAGAGAGAGTTTCTCATTCTGCGATGTGTCCCCCTTCTCCTGCAGTTTCATTTTCAGCCGATCAAGAACTTGTAGGACCTGCAGTTTATCTTGTTTGAAGAAGGATAACCAGAGTACAAGTTAATCCCATCATCGTTTGAATCGTTTGAATCCTTAATTCACTGATAGAACTGTGTAGCTAGCATACCTGGAGCAGGATTTTCAGGCATTTTGAATTACTGTCTTCAATCTCTTCTAAAGAAACCTAAAGAAAATTTTAAAAGACAAAAGATGAATTTCAATTAGCATATACTTTTCTATAGTACTGTAAAAAAAATTAAAGAAAACATCAAGAACGTTCTTCATCAAAAGACTTCACTCAGGAAATTCAAATTAAAACTACAATTGGGGGGCGCCTGGGTGGCTCAGTCGGTTAAGCATCCGACTTCAGCCAGGTCACGATCTCACGGTCCGTGGGTTCGAGCCCCGCGTCGGGCTCTGGGCTGATGGCTCAGAGCCTGGAGCCTGTTTCCGATTCTGTGTTTCCCTCTCTCTCTGCCCCTCCCCCGTTCATGCTCTGTCTCTCTCTGTCCCAAAAATAAATAAAAACGTTGGAAAAAAAAAAAAATTAAAAAAAAAACAAACTACAATTTGGGGGGTGCCCGGGTGGCTCTGGCAGTTACGTGTCCGACTTTGGCTCAGGTCAGGATCTCACACTTTGTGGGTTGGAGCCCCGGGCCTCCCTCTCTGTTACCAGCACAGAGGCAGCTTCAGATCCTCTGTCTGTCTGTTTCTCTCTCTTTGCCCCACCCCTCCCTCAAAAGTAAAGAAACATTAAAAAAAACAAAAAAAAAAAGCTACAATTTGAGGCACCGAGGTGACTTAGCTGGTTAAGTGTCCAACCCTTGATTTCAGTTCAGATCATGATCTCACAGTTCATGGGCTCCACACTGACAGACACAACCTGCTTGGGATTCTCTCCTCCTCTCAAAATAAATAAATAAATATTAAAAAATACTTAAAAAAAAAACAAAAAACTACAATGAGGTGCTAAGATGGCTAAAACTAGAAAGAAAAACAGACAATTTGTTGACAGTTGACAAAGATGTGAAGCAACCAGAACTCTCATACGTCACTAGTAACATAAAATGCACATACGCTTTGAAAAGTTGTTTGGTAGTTTCTTATAAAGTTAAAAATACACTTGCTGTATGACTCAGCACTTCCACTCTTAAACACTTACCCAAGAAAAATGAAAATATGAATTCACAGAAGAGCTGTATATGAAGGTTCATAGCATTTTTATTTATAAAAGCTCTGAACTACAAAACCCCAAATGTCTAATAACAGATGAATGTACATGTTATAGAACATAAACAGAATATTCGGAAATAAAAAGGAAAAAAATTATGAATATACACAACATGGATTGTTCTTAAAAATCCCTCAAATGTTGAGTGAAAGAAACAAGACAAAAAAGGTTACAGACTGTATGATCCCATTCACATGAAGTTCAATCTATAGCTATAAATTAGTTTACCTGGGTAGGGTAGAAAGGAGCTGACTGGGAAGGGATTTGAGGGAGCTTTTGGGGGAAATGGAAATGTTCTAAGTTTTGAATGGGGTACTATTCACACAGATGCATACATTTGTCAAAATTCATTGGCTTATATTCTTTAAATCAGTACATTTTATTGTATGTAAATTAACTTTAATTTTTTTTAATGTTTATTTTTGAGAAAGAGAGACAGAGACAGACACACAGACACACACACACACACACACACACACACACACACACACACGGGGCTTGAGTAGGGGAGGAGCAGAGAGAGAGGAAGACACAGAATCCCAAGCAGACTCCAGGCTCTAAGCTGTCAGCACAGAGCCTGACGTGGGGCTTGAACTCACGGACAGCAGATGGTGAGATCATGACTTGAGCCGAAGTCAGACATTTAACCAACTGAGCCACCCAGTTGCCCCTAAAAAAGTCCCCAACTGCACAAATGATCCCGGATCCGAGTGCATCTGAGTCTCCAAAAGGTAACCACCCAATATATTGGCATTTTCTGTTTTTTTAATTCCAGTGATTTATTCAAATAAATTAAATGCCTAAAATGGAACTCAACTCAAATGTAACAACTCAAAATGCTAGCAAACCCTCTGCTCTGACCAAAATGGCACTTTCAGAGTGGTCACTTATCCTAATCGTACACTAGATGGTAATAAATCATCAGAGAAACAGGAGTATTATATAGTCCAAATTTTCCTACATCAACTCTGGATACAGTTGCTGAATGAGGTCTTTATCTTCCAATTCAAGGTCACTAAGAAGAAAGCATATTAAAAGCCAGTAAGGGATGCCATCTGCACTGATAAAAGGTCCATGTATTCCATCCAAACGTTCACTGGATTCAGTGAGAAAGAATTGCTGAATAAGAGCATCACAGAAACGCTACCAATGAGCTCAGCATCTCAATTGTGCAACCTTTACAACTACCCATTGACAGGTAACTGAGTAACAAAAGACAGTTACAATGGCACTGTCCTTTTCTATAGCAGCCTAAGGCCCAAGAGGATTGACAAGAGCAGCTTTGTGGTCATTAATACATCAACCACTCTGAAATAAAGAATGCAAGCTAAAACTATGAGATGCTATTCTTTACTGTCAAGTTGGCAATTTTTTTAAATGAATAACAGCATGTAGCATAGATGTCATGGAAAAACAGGCGGGAATATAAATTTGCACAACCTTTTAGGAGAGCAACTTAGCAATAGCTATCAATATATTAAATTTGCATTCTCTTTTACCCAGAATATTTACTTCTGAGGGTCTCTCTTAAAGAAATACTTGCAGACGGGCACACAGATGTGTGTACAAGAATATTTACTTCATTGTTTTTAAGAACAAAACTCCTGGAAAAATTAAACTATCAAAAGTAGTCAGTCATGGGGTGCCTGGGTGGCTCAGTTGGTTAAGCGTCCAACTTTGGCTCAGGTCATGATCTCACAGTCTGTGAGTTTGAGCCCCACATCAGGCTCTGTGCTGACAGCTCAGAGCCTGGAACCTCAGATTCTGTGTCTCATTCTCTCTCTGCCCCTCCCCCTGCTTGTACTCTGTCTCTGTCAAAAATAAATAAATGTAAAAAAAATTTTTTTTAAAGTACTACTTCTAAAAAAAAAAGTAGTCAGTCATTACAATAATAAAGTAAGTCTGAATGTATTGAAATGAAAATGGGAGGGAAAGGGTTAACAGTAAGCCTGTGGCTCCCTCCTTCAGGGAGGGATAGCCAGCTTGATAACCAAACCCCCTCGCAAACCCTCTAAAGATTTTTAATAGGTAATAGCCCATGTTTTTAAATGTCAGGAAATACCTGATCTGTCCTAATTGCTTTTTGTAAATAATCTGAGAATATGTGGAATTATGAGGCATGGCTGACTAGAAAATAGGAGATAATCACACAGATATTTTACATTTGTCTAACTCGTAGAGTATAAAACTCAGGATTCCCCAAAAACCAAAGGTTTCCTTATAGAAAAATGTTTCCAGGGGCGCCTAGGTGGCTCAGTCGGTTAAGCATCCGACTTCAACTCAGGTCATGATCTCACAGTTCACGGGTTTGAGCCCCGCATCGGGCTCTGTGCTGACAGCTCAGAGCCTGGAGCCCGCTTCAGATTCTGTGTCTCCCCCTCTCTCTGCCCCTCCCTTGCTCATGCTCTCTCTCTCTCTCTCTCTCTCTCAAATAAATACACATTAAAAAAAAAAGTTTCATATATATTGTTGAGAACTTGTCCAGTAATCTAAAACAAAACAACGTGTCCTAAGGTTGTACTTTATTCCTGTAAACAAATTAAAAATTGTGGCTGAGGTGTGTCAGAAATACATTTATACGTTACTTAATGTCTACACATAACTAGGTTTCATAAGTGTGTTGATAATATGTCCTAAGAAGAAAAGTGACATTCTTTGGAATGCCTATTGGCTGGTACTCCTCCAGGAAGGAATGTCTGTGCCTAACTCCTACCTGTAATCACTGAATCATGAGTAAGCTTTGGTGCTGGTTTGAAGTTTGATCTCTCATTCACATGAGCATGCTTTGACAATTCAACCCCCTATGTTAACAGGGATATTATCTAACACAACTGAATAGGGAAAACAGCAACTTTCAGGATAGGTGCATTTTCTTTTTGTGAGGGAAAAAAATACGTTGGGGCATCTGGGTAGCTCAGTCCATTAAGCATGGACTCTTGATTTCGGTTCAGGTTGTGATCTCACAGTGATAAGATTGAGCCCCACATCCGGCTCCATGCTGGGCGTGGAACCTATTTGAGATTCTCTCCACCCCTCCCCCACACGCTCTCTCTCAAAACAAACTTAAAAAAAAAAAAATGGAAGCAAAATGGAACATGTCCAAGCACATATGAGAAGTTAAGGGTAGACCTAGGACTTGAACCCAGTCTTTTTAAGTACAGCCTTCTCTCAACCACTCTGCATCAGGATACAGAACATAGTACAACCTGACCTTTGCACTCCAAAGGAAGCAAGAGACACTTAAAGCTGTTCATGGATTTTTATTTTTTAATGTTTGCTTATTTTTGAGAACAAGCTCTCTCTCATAAACAATTTATAAAAAAAAAATATGTACTCATGCGTAGGTTTCTAGTTTTAGAAAGGTAGTCAATTTTATAGTGATTACTTCTAAAAAGTAAAAATAAGGATGCAGAGATTAAAAACTTAGACTTTTATAGATTTTAGTGCTGTTTGAACTTTATTTTAAAAGTATGTCTTAATTTTATAACTGAAAAAGACAAAAAGATAATGGCGAACATGGCCTAGTGAGAGAGCACACAGATACAAAGATCATGACAACACAACAGGAAATATCATAAGGCCTATAAATAGTAGAGGTGTGTGCCATGTACTAAGCGAAATCACAAAGGGAGAGTGACTAAGCCTGAGTGGGGATGTGTGGAATGAGAACACAGTAGAAACTTCTCTTAAAAGAAAGAGAATAGGGTGTGAGAGTGACCATTTGCCCAAGATAGTTTCAGATTACCCAGCATCATTGACAGTGTTTCATTTCACTGGCAAAAGTGTTGCAGTTGTGAATGGATAGAAAAGATGTAGCGCGCATACACATGCATGCATGCACACACACACACACACACACACACACACACACACACAATGGATATTACTCAGCCATAAAAAAGAATGCGACCCTTCCATTGGGATGGACCCAAAGCTTATTATGCTAAGTGAAATAAGTCAAAGAAAGATAAATGGAATCTAAAAAAATGAGTAACAACAACAACAACCTCTTAAATACAGAGAACAAACTGATGGTTGCCAGAGGGGAGGTGGGTGGAGGGATGGGTAAACATTAAAAAGGTACAAACTCCCAGTTACAGAATTAAAAAAATTTTAAGTATTACAGTTTGAATGAAATATAGGGATGCCCTTGGTCAGTGGTTCTCAAATTTTAGCAGGCATCAGAATCACCTGGATGGCTTGTTGAAACACAAGCTGGGGGGGCGAGGGGAGGGGGGGCTACCCTCCAGAGTTTCTGATTGTGCAGGTCTGAAGTGAGCCAGAGAATTCGCATTTCAAACAAAGTTCCCATGTTACCCTGAGGCTCCTATAGCCTAGAGACCACAATTGGAGAACCACAGTACACAGGCATAAAAATGCATGATTCTCCGTAAGAATATTAACCAGCTTTAAATGACGTATTGTATATAAAGTCTCTGAAAATAGGACAAAAAAATAGTTAGCTTGTTTTGTTTTTACTGCAGATGTGGACTGCAAATTGATGTTTGGCTCACAAAGAGATAAGTACCAAAATTGGTACTTAAAAACCATGCAGTGTGGCACAGTCATGTTTATTCAATGTAGTAATAAAAACTTGACTTTTTAAAAAATCTCCTTGTTCTAACAATTCATTTTTCTAACAAATTATGTTACAAAAATATCAGTCCTTGAAAGACTGGGGGTGCAGGGGAACCCTGATCTCTTACCACTGACGGTTTAAGAAGCACAGACTTAAATAGACTTTGAGAGGGTCCTTGTAAATAATGTTAAGTAGACTGGTCTTTATCCTGTAAGCAACAGGAAGTAATTAAAGGCTTTTAAGTAGGGAAGTATTGAGTCCAGATTTCTATTTAAAAAGGTAATTCTGGTAATAGGATAGATTAGTGGTATTCAAACATTCCCATCAGTGAAAATATGTTGACTATTCACCTTATTTTTTATAATTATAAACACATATCACTATTATTTACATGTCATATGTTTTAAAACATAAATAAAATAAAAAATACCATGACAGTAAGATAAAAGCACTAAAAAAGTAAGGTTTTCTTGTCATCTTCCCATCTTCCCAATTGAATCATCCTGTGCATTTTGGAAACCATGGTGGTAGAGTATGCTTCCAGAAACATTAAGGATAGACAATGGGTGGTCATCCAACCCTCTGACTCATATTTAATTACTGGAAGGGTTACCAGAAAATTACTACAATTCCATCGTGTTAGGGAATATCTAGGGAAGGCCACTAAAGCCTTAAGAGCATATGACGACAGAAGGAAGAAATGCCATAACTCTAGAGCTGAACATCCAGTAATCAGCATGTAGGCTAAATGGCCTCTCATTTCATGGTCCTAAGAAATCTTCAACCAAACAACTTTGATCTATTCGACTAGGCTAAGAAATAAGGCTTACAGCAAGGAATCTCAAGTTTGTTTAAACATGGTAAAGTGGAGTCTAGCTTGTCAGAGATAGACCACCTAAAATCAGTCATAGCCTAGACATTAAAATGCCACAGTGTGCCACTGTCCTCACAGTCGTACAGCTTCCACTTCCAGAGAAGTAGTTATTATGCTCAGCTTCCACTCCATCATTGATCAAGTGAGTTGGAGCCATGAATTTTTCATGTCTGGTTCACTGTAGGATTTGACTGAAGGAAATTATTATAATATTGTGGCTTTTTTTTTTATACCCATGCCTTTAGCCATTAACAATTAATGGAGTATGTGAAAAAAAAAAAAAAAAGCTGATGCAGAGATAGAAATGTAATTTGACTTAAATTTCCAGGTGGAGGAAACTTATTGAATTGATTTATTAATCTCCTCAGTTCAAGAATTTAACCAAACTAAGGACCCTGGTAAACACACTTTTTAGATTCCCAATAGCACATGGAATAGAACACACCGGGACAAATTTGGAGGGAAAAAAGATCACTGGCAGTCAGCTTGGCAAAGTAAGTACAGGTATTCAGCATCTAACTGCAGATGTGAATTGGGAGATCACAATGAAAGGCCTCAATGGGAATTCCCCAGAGCCAACCAGGGAGTTTGAACAACCTAAAAGCTATTAACTGTAAAAACGAAGTCATGATTTCAGAAGTTGCTCAAAATTAGAAGGTCAAGACCAACTAAGTTTCTATTGCTTCCTTAGGAGTACAAAGCCCAGGTGGTTATCCAATTATCATGCCTTTTGTTCTCAAAGCTCAGTATTTGTAAGGTATCAGTTGAATGGAAAACAAACTCTCCTAGCCAAAGTAAACACATCTGCTACCATGCTAATGCAGATTCAAGACAGTTGTCATAGTCTTGTGCCCCTATCAAATGACAAGGCCTTTTGTAAACCCTTTAAATGTAAATGATAATGTATTTTGGCTGCTGTCAAAACACTGTATTCTTGGAATTCTGAAAACATATACAAATTCCAGAAAGATCTTGATATTTGGGGGTCATATGCTTAAGCCTTAGCCAATCCTTAATTAAGTCCACTTAGGGGCACCTGGGTGGCTCAGTTGGCTAAGCGTCTGACTTCAGCTCAGGTCATGATCTCGGGGTTCATGGGTTTGAGCCCTGCATCTAGCTCTGTGCTTTAGATTCTGTGTCTCCCCCTCTCTGCCCCTCCCCCCTCATGCTCTTTCTCAAAAATAAACATTAAAATTTTTTTAATTAAGTCCATTTAATGCTATTCAGAATATATAGAAGTTGAAGATAAATACCATGTTAAACTCAGAATCAGAACTGAAAATTGAGTCAGTTCTCCAGAATAATTCAGTTGGCGATATACTAATTTTCTTATTGAACTATTCAAAGTTAATCAATGCATATCAATACTCTCTGTGATTGGCTACCATGTGAGAGTGAAGCTAAACTGTTTTATAGTATGCTTTTGTATTTCTGATGGTGGCACTTTTCTCTAATAATTGGCAAAAACAAGAAAAACCAAATCAGGGCAATGTTCACCCTTATGGATCTCTGTCCCTCAGAGATAGCCATGTCCCTCATAGCTATGGATAGCCAGTCCCTCACTGAAAAGACCCAGGCATTCATAAATGATTAGTTTCCACCTCAAATAATCAGTTCAATTCTCCCCACACTGTAGGCTGTATGCCTTTCTGTCCAGAAATATGGTCATGGCATTTTTGACATGCTTGGGATACTCAAAACAGTCGCAACAAATTGTGAAATAGACAAAACTAGGCTTTGGACACCCTTCCCACCAATGTTCACCCTCCCTTTTTCTCCTAACCTTTTTCCCAATCCATTTTATCAGTCACTAAATCAGGTAACTCAACTTTTGGTGTTTACTATGCACCAAATCCAAGGTCTTTCATTGATGTAAAACATCTCATTTATCTTAATTAACAACGTAGTACTATCACCCCATATTGCAGATGCAGAAACCTTCCTACAATTTCAAAACAACAAAGGGGAAATTTCACCTTGGGAGGAGGGAAGGTCAACTGTCAATGATTTTAAAAACAGGAGTCAGATATTTCACAACAGAGAGAAAATGTCTGTCAACATACCCCTCAACTCACCTTCCTCTCCTACCATGCTCTGCCTGGGAGCTTCATTAAAATCTCCAGAAAGTAACTCCTAGGGCACCGACTACCCTACTCAAGGCAGAAGCCTCACCCTGCCCCTATTGTCAAAGTCATGCCCATCAGTTAGTGGCCAAAGCTAAATGAAAAACGTTCTGCACCCGAAAGCTACCTACCAGCTAGGCAAGATGTGCAAAACACCAAAAGTACGGGGCTCTGGTTTTGTTTTTCGAGTAAGGCCAACATAAGAGAAGGATCATCTCATGGAAATTTTACTAATTTTTGTTTTGTTTTTAAAGTTTATTTATTTTGAGAGAAAGCTTGCACATGCGGGGAAGAGGCGCAGAGAGAGAGAGAGAGAGAGAGAGAGAATATCCCAAGCAGGCTCCCTGCTGTCAGTGCAGAGCCCAACGTGGGGCTCAGTCTCACAAACTGTGAAACATCATGACCTGAGCAGAAACCAAGAGTTGGTGGCTTAACTGACTGAGCCATCCAAATGCTCCCACTAATTTCTTTTAACCCGAAGGCAGCTTCACAAATGCATGTCATCAACATAACATAAACAGAATTAAAATCTGAAATTCTTTTTTTTTTTAATGTTTATTTTTGAGAGAGACAGACAGAGTGACAGCAGGGGAGGGGCAGAGAGAGAGGGAGACACAGAATCCTAAGCAGGCTCCAGGCTCTGAGCTGTCAGCAGAGACCAATGCGGAGGTTTGAACTCAACAACTGTGAGATTATGACCTAGGCTGAAGTAGAAAGCTTAACCGACTGAGTCACCCAGGAGCCCCTTAAACCTGAAATTCTTCCTTTTTAAAAAAAAAAAATTTTTAATGTTTATTTATTTTTGAGAGAGAGAGAGAGAGAGAGAGAGAGGGAGAGAGAAACAGCATGAGTCGGGGAGGACCAGAGAGACAGGGAAGCACAGAATCTGAAGCAGGCTCCAGGCTCTGAACTGTCAGTACAGAGCCCGATGCAGGGCTCAAACCCGTGAACCATGAGATCATGACCTGAGTTGAAGTCGGACGCATAACCAACTGAGCCACTCAGGCACCCCTCAAGTCTAAAATTCTTTTTTTTAAAAAAAATTTTTTTTTCAACGTTTATTTATTTTTGGGACAGAGAGAGACAGAGCATGAACGGGGGAGGGGCAGAGAGAGAGGGAGACACAGAATCGGAAACAGGCTCCAGGCTCTGAGCCATCAGCCCAGAGCCCGACGCGGGGCTCGAACTCCCGGACCGCGAGATCGTGACCTGGCTGAAGTCGGACGCTTAACCGACTGCGCCACCCAGGCGCCCCAAGTCTAAAATTCTTTAAAGATTTTTCTTTTATGCTTATTTTTGAGAGAGAGAGAGATAAGAGACAGAGCACAGTGGGGGAGGGGCAGAGACAGTGGGAGACACAGAATCCAAAGTAGGCTCCAGGCTCTGACCTGTCAGCACAGAGCCTGACACGGGTCTCGAACTCACCATGAGATCATGACCTGGACCACAGGCACCCCAAATCTGAAATTCTTAAACACACACTACATGTAAACATGTTTGTTTACAACATTATTGTTCGATGGTTTTTAAACTATATAAATGGTGAACGTACTGTACATTTATCCTGCAGCAATTTGTTTTGCCTTAACTTTACAATGTTAAGATTTAGTCATGGAGCACCTGGGTGGCTCAAGTCAGCTGAGCAGCCCACTCTTGATTTCAGCTCAGGTCATGATCCCAGGGTCATGGGGCTTGATTCCACATCAGGTTCCGCACTGAACGGGGAGCCTGCTTGAGATTCTATTTCTCTCTCTCTCTCTCTGCCCCTCTCCCTCACTCGTGCTCACTCTCTAAAATAAAAATAAATAAAATTTAAAGATATAAATAAAAATGTCTCCTTTCTGACCACAAGCTTTGCCTTCTAAAAATAAAATAAAATTAGTCATGATGATACACATAGCTTCTTTTCATTTACTATAACTACTATATAGTATTCCACTCCAGGAATCCATGATTTCTTCACCCAATCTCCTGTGGATGGGTATTTGGATGGTTTCCTACTGGTGACAAACACAAAAACAGGATGAAGCTAAATACCTACCTCAATAATATACTCCTTTCCAGTATTGATTCAATAACCAATTCATAAAATAAGATTCTATAGCCTATGAACTTTGAAATCATGGAGACCTGGTTTCTACTGCCGGGACCAGCTCTGGGTTCTTATGCCAGTTGTTTAAATTTCCCTATACTTCAGATTCCTCATTTGTAAAATAGTTAATGAAAACTACTACATATGTACAGTTGGAAGGACTAAATAAGGTATTGTAAAACATTCAGCCTGGCACACGGTGTACATTCAATGAATAAGAGCTACTATTGTTATTAACATCTCTTTTCAACCAAAATTATTTAAGATATTTTAAGGGCTTCAGAAAAACTATTGTAGCTGAGATTTTGCTATGTACTCATTAATGGTTATTTCTCAGAAGACTAAACTATAAAAATGTTCACTAATGCAATATATACAAGGAGGGGGAGTGGGAAGGCCTATAACTTGGGAATTAAAAAAAACCTGTTTATAGGTAGGAATGTAAGTGCTTCAGTCAACTAAACCCTCTTAAGGATAAACATACTCATACTGAATCCTAACCCAGTGCTGTTCAATAGAAAAACAATGTGAGCCACATAAGTAATCTTTCTTTTTTAATATTTAAATTTTTCTAGTAGCTGCATGAAAAATGTTAAAAGCAACAGGGTAAGTTAATTTTAATTTTTTTTTAATGTTTATTTTTGAGAGACAGAGCACGAGTGAGGCAGGGGCAGAGAGGGGGGACAGAGAATCTGAAACTGGCTCTGCACTGACAGCAGTGTGCCCCATGTGGGGCTCGAACTCATGAACCACGAGATCATGACCTGAGCCAAAGTCTGGCACTCAACTGACTGAGCCACCCAGGCTCCCCAGGGAAAATTAATTTTAATAATATATTTTGCTTCACCCAAAATATACAAACATTTCAATATATAAATATAACAAGTTCTTTTTTTTACACCAAACCTTCAAAATTTGACGTGCATTTTTACATTTACATCACCATCCCAAATGGCCCTATTTGAAGTGCCCAATAGTCACATGTACAAGTAGCTAACCATGTTGACAGCAGTTTTAAACTATGACTTTTCAGAAAGATCCCTGTACAGTGTTTTTAGCAAAGATGTTTATTTAACAGCTAATATGGTCTCTATGCCTTTTATCAAAGTAACTCACAACCTTCAGTTCTTCCCAATAAAAATAGCACAACTCCCTAATTTTATCAGAATTAAACATCACAGTGGAGGAGCACAAAGGGGGGAAATAATGGCTCACGGTTTACAAGACACATTCTTAAAAGGATTTAATTTCAACCTCCCCCGAGCTCAGTGAGGTAGATCATTTACAGATGAGAAAACAGAGGACCAGGGTTATGTGACTTGCCAAGTTATATGGTAAATGGACTCAATACCATGTCTCCAAAATCCAGTCTACACCGTTGTGCACAGCAAAACAGAAGTGAGCCCTTCATGTTCACCATAGATCCATCCCAGTGACTAAAGTGTATTGACAGGCTCTAAATTTCTATTTGCACCAGAACCTAAAATGAGGGCTTAAAAAAGGCATCCAAATCTACACAAAAACATCGGAGTATGAGAAAAACATAGCAATGGTCAAACAATATAAAGGCGGAATGATTCTCTCAAAAATACACTACCAAGATGAACAAAATCTTTACAAATTAAACCCAATTTTGATTTCACCAACCTAATGTATTTTTGTTACACTTTAACAAAGCAAGTAAACTCAGAATACTTGGTTGTTTAGTTTAAGGACTAGTATTAAATGTTTTTTAGGTTAATGTTTATTTTTGAGAGCAAGAGAGCATGTGAGGAGGGGAGGGGCAAAGAGAGGGGGAAGTAAGACCTGAGCTGAAATGAAGAGTCGTCCCTTAACAGACTGAGCAACCCAGGCACCTCCAGTAACAAAGGTGTTTTGTTTTGTTTTGAATGTTTGTTTGTTTTCTTTTTTGAGAGAGAGACAGAGAGTGTGAGCAGGGGAGGGGCAGAGAGAGGGAGACACAGAATCCAAAGTAGGCTCCAGGCTCTGAGCTGTCAGCACAGAGTGCAACATGGGGCTGGAAGCCACTATGAGATCATGACCTGAGCCAAAGTTGGATGCTTAACCGACTGAGCCACCCATGCGCCCCAAAAGCTTTTAAGTAAAAATGCAGTTACAAGGATTACTGAATGCTGAACCCATCTCAGAATCACAAGTTTCCAAAAGTGAAGTCACTATGGGAAAATACACAGGTTTCCCTTTTTAAGAATACTAACTGAAAGACAATATACCATAATTTTATTAGTGGTTACTTCCAGTGGTAGGTGGGTTTGTGTATGCTTTTACTTCCTTTTATAAAAATCCTCTTCAATTTTCTATGATGCATATAGGATGTTTATAGTTTAATATTCATACATGACTTAAACTTAGGCCTTTAGGGTTGCCTGTTTGGCTCATCAGATAGAGCATGAAATTCTTGATCTCTCCAGGTGGTGAGTTTTGGCCCCATCTTGGGAGTAGAGTTCACTTAGAAAATAATAAACGTATTTAGGGTATTAAACACAGATAAGAGCTTAGTACAATTTCTTTTCAATTTTTAAACACAACTATTATTCTAATGCTAAGGTCATCTTATGTGACCGTTAACAGGATCTCAATTAGCAAGAGCAAATCTCTTCAGAATAGTTTGCAAATTCTATCTCAGAAAGTACCTTCCAGCTCTGGTATTTATTAACTTTGTAATTATTTTAAATTTTTAATAATCTTTATATAGGCCACAGGGGCCAGGAAACATCAAGTTCATTTTAGTTAAAAGTCACAATCCCCCGGTTCCAATACTGCAAAATGAAGCAATTTGAGTTTTTACAACCACTAGCTTTTTTCTAAAAAAGATGTGTACAGGGGCGCCTGGGTGGCTCAGTTGGTTCAGGTCACCATCTTGCCGTTTGTGAGTTCGAGCCTTGGGTCTGGGTCTGTGTTGACAGCTGGGCGCCTGCTTCAGATTCTCTCCCAAAAACAAGTAACATTAAAAAATAAAAAACAAAAATTTAAACAATGTGTACAAATGAGTTGGCAGCCAATAGGAGCTTAGACAGCCTAGAATGTGGTGTTACCATTCTCGGCATAACGGAGATTTCTTCTTCTAGGTCTCCAGAAGGCTTCTTCATTAATTTAAGAAACACATGCTTGTTGCATAGCTATCAACGGCCAGAGTCTAAATACAGCTGAGAAGCTAGCTAGAGACATAGGGCCCTGAAAGTCGAACTCTTTCAATCGCAGACACAAACCAGTAAACAACTAATTTGAATCCAAAGTGAGAAGAACCATCTGGAGATACGACAAAGTGCCAAGGGAACGCTCCTGGGGGAGATTAATTTTGGCACTCCTGCTAGGTGTGCTAGCCGGGCTGGGGCGCCTGGGGTGGGGGAAGGGGTAGGATTTGAAAATGTTTTCCTGAGCTTGACTTAAAAGCAGGAATCCAGAAATTCCCCCAAAGGCTGGAGGCCACGGTACTTTCCATCTGATCCTCCCCCATCTGAAAAGGGAGGTTAGCAGAGCCCGAGCCTGACCGCCGTCCTGGGAACGCGGCTACGTGACCATCGGGCACCCAGAGGAGGCCAGGGCCAATTCGTCCACTCAGACGAGATCTGGGAACCCCCTTCTTCTCCGGACCCCCGTGGCAGGCCACCACCTGTTCACTCCTCTCGCCGTGACCAGTGGAGGAAGACTCCGCCCAGCTGTGGGGCCAAGCGCAGGCACCGATCTGGGTGCAAACTGTGATCCCTGCCAATCCCGGAACAGAAGTGGGCCGAGATTTGAGGGCCGGCAGGGCCTGCTGAGGCGGGGCGGCACCGCGGCCGGCGGCCGGGTGCCCCCAGAGAGCTGTGCACCCAGCCGCGGAGACGCCCACGTTGGGGTCACCAGGGCCCCGCGCGGCAGGACAGCGCCCCGCACCCTCCGCGGGCCTGGCGCGGCGCTCAGCGGCGCCCTGGGTCTCCAGGGCGCACCTCCTCCCGGAGGGCGGGCGGAGGGCGCGCCGGCTGCAGGGTAGGCGGGCTCCACACGGCAAGACGAGCGGCCCCGCGCCGGCCTCTGGACGCTGGGACCACCACCCCGCACCGCACGCGCCCGCACAGCCCGGACCCCTGCTTTACCTGGTCCCGCAGCGGCGCGGGCGGGAGCGAGCGGGCCGGCTCGGCGTCAGCCCTCCCTTACCTGGGCGGAAGTGAGAGGCCCTGGGTGACCGCGCCTCACCTGGCAGGCCCTTCCCTCGCACCGACCCTCCCCGCCCGGGGCGGGGCGCCGGGGTGGCGCGGGCGGGGGAGCCTGGGCACTGGGAGGCCGAGTCCCGGGAGGGGAGCGCGGGGGCGGGGGCGGTGGGCTTCCCTGTTTTCTGCAGGTGGAGTTCGTCTGCGCGAGGGAGGGTTACAAATGCTGGAAAAGGGGGGCCTGGGGGCCGCATGGGCAGGTGAAATGCCAAGTGGTGGGGGCGGTCGGCGCTAATGGGGTGGGGAGATCTGGCCGGACAGGTGTTGTTGAAGGGCTAAGAGGAGAGCGTGACCCAAGGTCGAGCAAATGGAAGGATATGATGAAAGAACTTGGCCAGACCGGCTGAGTCCTCCATGGTCCCTCTCCTTTCTGTTTCGTCATATCTTCCTTGTGTTTTCTTTATCGTCTGACCCAACATTAAATTCTAAGAAGTATACCTGGGGAAATTTAGTTGGGAAATAAAGGAATATGGAGTATTCCTGCAATCTGCCGGGCACTAGCTTATACAGATCTCATTTTCCTTCGTGAAGAAATTGATGGAAGAACTGCGCTCCTGATAGGTTACGTGATTTGCCCAAAGTTTGGGACCACGTGGGACCGTCTGACTCTAGGTCTAGTGTTGACTTCACTAGACATCTTAACGTTCTTAATTCTTGTTACCGTAACTTCACTTTGAGAAAGATCTGTGTAAAACCTACAATTCCCCTGTCTTTATTCCACTCTCTTTAATGTAACTAACAATTTTTATGATAGGCCTTTTACTTTGTATAATAAGGTCCATGCATTAACCATAAAAATCAGTCTTCAGGTCTGTATTCATTGAATAAATGCAGTGTTTGTTAGGCACAGTGCTTACAAAATTTAAAAAAAAAAAGAGAGAGAGATACCTGTCCTCAAGGAAGATGAGGTATATATACAAAACACCTGCAACATAAGAACATTTGTTGTAATATAATTTATAGTGTTGTTAGTTTGCTTGTTTTCAAGGATATATTGCTTCCTAGGCCTCCTAAAAAGAGATACACAATTGCAGCATGGCCCTGCCTCTTAGGAACTAACTATTAAGGGAAATAAATTTATACAGTAACTTAGATTACCAAATAGAATGAACCTAGAACTTCTGGAAGATAAAGAGATGATGCTTGTTGAAATCATCTGTTAGGACCTAAACAGATTTTTTACAGGTGTTTGGGATTAAGGTAAAATGGAGAAGGTAATGTTTCCCAAGGCACTGGTGCAGCATACAGGTGGGGACCAATTAATCTTGAAGCATCACTTTGCAAGCATTGCGTCTCTTCTTACTCTAACATGTGATGGTGGTTTTGAATGTATTTCCCCTTTCCCCCAAAATAACATGTCTTTGAATTGATCATGAAACAAAGTTCAAGCTTCTTAATATGCAAGATCTTCTAAATTCTCCCCCCTCTTGCTGACTCTTCAACCTATTCTCCCACTTAACATCTCCAAGATCCTACTCTGGCCAAACAAGTCTGGTTATGGCCTTAGAATCACCACACCAGGGCTTTTCTGTTGCTTATTCCTACTCTTTCCCAAGGGTGGAATGTCCTGCAAGCCCCACCATTCCCCCAGGGCTAGACTCAAGTCTCTGCTCTAAACAGAAGCTGCCTCCATGACTACTCCAGCAAACATCCCTCTAACCACATTTAATCTAATTTTCTCCACATTTTTATGTTAATTTAATGTGAGCTTTCCTTTGACTCTTTCCTGGAATTAAAAAAAAAAATTTTTTTTTTTTTTTGCATTTTATTCAATGAAAATTTATTCAGCGATTTTTAAGGAGCTTACTCTATGGTGAACATTTTCTGGCACTGAGTTGGTTTGTGTTTGTTTTAACCTCCTAGAACCCTCCAGTGTCTTATTCATAGAATAACAAAGACAGACAAAATTTTTAAGAACACCTCTGTGCAATCAGAAGATCTGAGCTTGAAATCTGACTCCACCATTTCTGAAAATATGTGACTTTAGCAAGTGACTTAACCCTTCTAATTCTCATTAGGGAATTTTATCCTTTATTCTTCATCTCTAAGAAATTAAAGAACCACTGAAAAAATTTTGAATAGAATTTATCTATTTTAACATTTAATGACTGGTGTCTATTCTTTTAAAGACTTTTTTAAAAGAACTTTTAGGGTCACAGCAAAATTGAAAGGAAGACAGATTTCCCAAATGTCTCTCCCACACATGCATAGCCTTCTCCTGTATCAACATCCCCCACCAGAATGGTATACCTGCTACAATTAATGAACCTCCATTGACCCATCAAAATCACCCAAAGTCCATTGTTTACATTAAGGTTCACTCTTGATGTTGTATCCTCTATGGGTTTAAATAAATGCATTGTGACATGTATAGTATTCATATAAGTATTTATATAAATATAAGCATATATACTTATATATAAATGTATTAAATAAATGCATCGTGAGTTATAGTATCATGCAGAGTATTTTCACTGCCTTAAAATTCCTCTTGTACTCTGCCTATTCATTCCTCACGCTACCTCCAACTCCTGACTGCCTCTGATCTTTTTATTCTCTCTGTAGTTTCACCTTTTCCAAAATGTCCGATAGTTGGAATCAAATAGTATATAGCCTTTTTACACTGGCTTCTTTTACTTAGAAATAAGCATTTGAGATTCTTCCATGTTTTCTATGGCTTTACAGCTCTTTCTTTTTAAAGCAATAAATAATATTCCATTGTCTGGATGTACCACAGTTTATATATTCACCTACTAAAGGGCATCTTTGTGCAAGGGCCATGCTAATTTTCTCTTTATTGTTCTGATTTTAGAATTTGTGCTGCTGAAGAGTGCACACCCACTAAAGGACATCTTTACTGCTTCCATATTGTGGCAAGTATGAATAAAGCTGCCATAAACATCTATGTGCAGGGTTTTGGGTGCACATAAGTTTTCAACTCCTTTGGCTAAATACTGTGTAACTGAATAAAGGAAATATTTAAAATAGAGCTGAGAGACCTGAAGAAGAAGCGCTCATGCCCTATCAACTTAAGGTCAATTCCAGACCCTCCAAAGAAGCCTACTTTACTACCTCAGCAAGAGGAAGATTTTCTCCTCGCCCAGCAACAGCCTAGCCAATGAGTAACTGCCACAAGTCAACTAATGAGAAACCATCACCACCCTGAACTCCATTTTTCTCCAATGGACCTTTGTTCAAAGCAACCCCTCCCAACTTTCTCATTTTTCTGTAGAGTACCATTCATCTCTTTTGTTCTCTTGATTTGACTATGGTTTGCCATAGCTTGCAGGTCTCAAATTGCAATTCCTCTGCTATTTCTGGAAAACGAAACAAAACAAAAACATTTTCTAGCAAAATAACTGGCCATTTTATTTTTGAGGTCAACAATGCCAAGGAACTTACATAGGATTTTGAATAAGATTTTGAATATGATATAGGTTTTTATTTTTTTTAAGAAAGATTAATCAGAAGCAGTATAAAAAATGAATGGACAAACTTGGAGAGACGGCCTAGGATCAGAAAGAGGAAGGGGGTGCCTGGGTGGCTCAGTCTGTTCAGTATCAGACTTCGCCTCAGGTCTGATCTCAACCACTATTCTTGAGTTGGAGCCCACTTCAGACTCGCTGCTGTCAGCAAGGAGCCCTCCTCAGGTCCTCTGTCCCCCTCTTTCCCCACCCTTCCCTCAGTCATGCTCTCTCTCAAAAATAAACATTAAACAAAAAAAAAGGAGAGGGGGCCCCTGGGTGGCTCAGTTGATTAAGCATCCGACTTCAGCTCCAGTCTTGATCTTGAAGCTTGTGGGTTTGAGCCCACTGTCAGGCTCTGTGCTGACAGCTCAGAGCGTGGAGCCTGCTTCAGATACGTGTCTCCCTGTCTCTCTCTCTCTGTCCCTCCCCAACTTGTGCACTCTCCCTCTCTCTCAAAAATAAATAAAATATTTAAAAAGAGAGAGAGAAAGGAAGAGATCATGACAGCAAGGTAAATGGGAAAGGATAAATAACCCAAAATAGGGTTAAGAATATAGGATTGAAAAAAAATGAACATTTAAAAATATCAGTCACTTACTGATTAAAGGAGTTACTGAAAAATAAGGAGAAAAATAAAATGTAAAGAGGATTCTAAATTTTGAACCTGATAGAAGGGATATGGGTGGTGAAAGAGAAAAGCCAACTTATTCTGGTCTGGTTTTTGAGAAGCAGACTCTGATAGAGTCAGTTTTAGAGCCTACATTTGACATTCAAGATGAAATATACTTGGCACAGAGTAGGCCTTACGAAGTGATGAGTCAAAGTTAATTGGATAGTAGGCAGCTAGATTGGTGCACAAAGAGAGGACACAATCGGAAATACTTGAGAGACAGAAGCATGGATATGGTAGAATTACAAATATGCAGCTGACCATAATAAATATCTCCTAGAGGCGCCTGGCTGACTCAGTGGGAGGGGCATGCTGCTCTTGATCTGGGGGTCATGATTTTGAGCCCCATGTTGGGTGTAGAGATTACTAAAAATAAATAAAACTACAAAACAAAACAAAACAAACAAACAAAAAAAAACCACTACCAGAGCCTTGATACTATGAATTTATCACCGGGAGAAAAAATTGTCCATCACAGTCAAATGAAAAAGAAAATTTTTGGGGGGGTAACAATCTTTTATCTCTTAGTGTTTCTGTCCTAACCACAGAAACAGGAGTCAGGTTGGTTTCCTTCCCTACCCTCCCCCCCAAGATTTTATTTTTTTTTAAGTAATCTCTACACCCAATGTGGGGCTCCAGCTCACAACCCTGGGATCAAGGGTCACATGTTCTACTCAGTGAGCCAGCCAGGTGCCCCCAGGTTGATTTCCTCAGAAAGTTTTGCTAAGGGTGAAACTATCTGTTAATGTAATTAGGTCTATGATAGAATCTTAGGGGTGGAAAGATCCAATGTACAGAGCCCTTAAATCCCAAGGTAACTTTGCTTCAGGCTTCACTGGTAATCTCCTTTCCTAATGCTTCTATACAGCAATTTCCATATTAGACTGCTATTCATGTCTTTTGCTTTCTATAGAATTCTATATAATTCTTACATGACAAAGAAATTTGGCATTGAGATTTAAGAACTTAGCTGAATTAGAAAAAGTAGTAATCATGTGATCAGAGACAATGTATGCAAAGAAATAATGTATTTTACTGAGCCACAAGAAAATAGATTAAGGGGCAGTAAGAAGAGAAAGTGAATTTTTTTGTTTATTTATCTGTATTGTTGGTGGAGAATGCAGGTAGTAACCTGAGAAAGTGAATTTTTAAGTGTACCATCATTTCAAGAGTTAAAAATTTTGTATCGTTTCTTTACTTTTCATGGGAGACTCTTGTCTTCTTTTCAGTTTATACATTGCAAAAGAGAATGAAGATAATCATTAGAACCATAAAAATAGATTTTATGATGGGATTAATCAGCAAAGTGTAAGTATTTTCAAATATTTAACTCTATAGAGTTAATAGATTTCATAAATTTATATGAAAAATGGTACAAATACAAATACCAGCAATATTCCTGCAGTCATAAGGAAAATACCTAATTTTGTTATAATTTCAATAAACTCAGACTAGAAAGTCTTCCTTTTACTTTCTGATTATCTTTAGATTGAATTTTGAAAATCAAACAAGAATGTTTTGAAAGAGTATCAAAATGGTAATCAAAATGCAAAATCACTGTCTTTTATTACCAGAAAATATGTGTAATAGATATTCTGGTATTTTATTACCAGATAATATGTGTAGCAATTAATATGTGTAGCTAATCCTTGACCTCAACCCCTTTGCTAAATTTCATCTCAGGATGGGGGTTGAGCCATATATTACATATATTATTGGTATTATTTTAACTTAAAGTTAATGGTTAAGTTTTCTTGGCTGCGTTTTTTTGTTTTTTTTTTTTTAAGTAGACTTCAGGCCCAGTGCAGAATCCAACACTGGGCCTAAAGCTGGGCCCAATGCGGGACTTGACCTCATGATCCCGAGATCATGATCTGAGCAGAAATCAAGAGTCAGACACTCAACCAACTGAGCCACACAGGTGCCCCTGTAACTATGTGCTTCTATTAACAATTATCAAATAGTACTTTAACTGTTTATTTTGTCCCCTAGGAAACATGAAGTATTTAAATCACGGGGTTCTTGTCTCTTCATTTTTTAAGTCTGTAAGGTCTTGCCTAATGATGGGTACATAGTAAATGCTTGACAAATATCTCTATGGAGGGGAAGAGAGGGAAAGAAAGAAAACAAAAAAAGGAAAGGATAGTGGAAGTAAAGAGAGAAAAAAGAAAGAAGTCCACTTAAAAAAAGTTAAGTTTAAAAATTGAACTAGTAAAGGGGCACCTGGGTGGTTCAGTCGGTTGAGCGTCTGACTTTGGTGTCAGGATCTCAGAGGTTTGTGAGTTCGAGCCCCACAAAGGGCTCACTGCTGTCAGTGCAGAGCCCATTTCAGATCCTCTGCCCCTCCCTGGGTTGTCCCCCCTCCCCAAAATAAACATTAAAAAAAATGAACTAGTAAATTTCAAATTTCTTATCACTTAAATAAGCATAAATATTTTAATTGAAAAACAACTGAGGGGCACCTGGCCGGGTCAGTCAGTGAAGCATGGTCTCTCGATCTCTGGATTTCAGGTTCGAGCCCCACCTTGGGTTTAGAGAGGACTTAAATAAAATCTTTAAGGAAATAAAAATAGCATAGTAATGCTGAAAAGTTGGTTTAAGAAAAATTTTCAATGTTGTTACAATACTAAAATATTACTGCAAATAATTTCATGTCCTCCTATTCCAAAATGACACTTCTCATAATATATTATGCCATGCTTCTCAAAGTGTGGTCTCTGGACTAGCAATCTCAGCATCTGTTGGAAATTCGTTAGAAATGCAAATTATCCTGGCCTACCCTAGAATTTCAGAATCAGAAACTTGAGAATGGGTCCATCCTTGGTGTTTTAACAAATCTTCCAGGTAACTCTGATGCTCCCTAAAACTTGAGAATCACTGCAGAACTCAATTCTTCAAAACTAGTGCCACTGTGAATGAGGAGGCATCAAATTCAAATATTGTTACGTTAGATAAAACGGCTTAAACTTTCACTAAAAAAGTAAACGTGTTGCCCAGTATAAAAGATAGGCCCACTACAGAACTTTTAGAATATATAAAAATTTAGAAGGTAGAGCTGGAGGGGAAAAAAATTCCAACTTTACTTGGTGTAGTCGTAAAATCTTTAAACTCCTTTTCCTATAGGCCCTCTCGCATAAATGTCCACTACTAAAAATAAAAGTGTAATGCCTATTTTTGTTATGGAGTCCTTAAGTTCTGTGTAAGAGCCTTTCACAAATTCTTCTCTAAGCGAACAGGCAGGTCATTATATCATAACAGTAAGAGAACAGATTTCTGAAATCGGGAAAACATCAATTTGACTCCAATTCAATAACTAACGTCGACATGCTTTTTTAGCGTCTTGGAGCCTGGCTCCTTATCTGTAAACCCAAATCCTACCAGAACCAACCGAGATAATGTCTGTAAAGCGCTTAGCAAATCGCTGGGCGCCGCTGGCACATCTGTAGACGGAAAAGTCAAAGCAGGGTTAGCTCGGGAGGAAGCAGTGGATGCACGGCCTCGGATTCTCAAAGCGAACCTTCTTCTCCGGGATCTCAAAGACAAATCAAAGCTCTTCCAGATAAATCCCCTGCCCTGTACAGACAAGAACCTGCCTCCGGCTAAGACAAGGTCCCTTTAAGAGCCTCTCTCCTTCCGCCCTTCTCCCGCCCCCCCCCCCCCCAAAGCAAAGACGGAAGCGGAAGAGGTGGGGGACTTGCTGGTCCCCAGCATGGCGGCCGCTTGGCCCTCCAGGCCGGCTGCGCAGGAGACGGTGGCCGCCCAGCTCCTGGGTGTCCTGTGGTTCGTGTCAGTCACCACGGGACCTTGGGGAGCTGCTGCCATCGCCGCCGCTGGCGGGGAGGAGACGCTTAAGTGCGAGGACCTCAAATTGGGACAATATCCTCTGTGAGGACCCCCCACCCCCTGCAACCTTGCCTTGGGGGCTAGGTAGATTAGGGGTTGCGAGTGGGTTGCGGTCCTCCATACGGGCCAGGGTTGTGCTGAAGGGATCAGTTACTTGTGGCTTCTAATGATCGACGGGTTCCGGGAGGTGAAAAGAGATGTGGGGGTGGGAAGGACAGCGGTCATCCTGTGTGATTTTCTTGGGATTTTACTGATTTTTGGCCCTTCCTTTTCTGAACCACCTAGTTTTAGTTTTAGTTTATTTTTGTTTGTTTTGTTTTTACCGGCGAGCTTATTCAACCAACACCTAGATCCTGAAATGTGCCAAGTCTGTTTTAGGCACTAGTAATAAAACGATTGATAGGCTCTACCCCAGAAGTTTGCTGACTTGAGGAGGGAGGAGACAAGTAGTTAATAAGCCAGTAGTTAATAAGCCAGTGTATGTTGCCCATTTATCATTAACTCTATGTGTATTGCCTTACATCATTCTAAAACTCCGTGAGATGCTGGGCTATTGGGGGCAAATTCCTGCTCTGCCTTGTAACCGTGGGCAAATGATCTGAACTCTGTTTTCTCTTGAGTGAAAATGTAGATAACAATGGTACCAATTTAAAAGTCTGTTGTAATAAGTTAGTGCAAGTGAGTCACATAGAACAACCCCTGGCACATAGTAGGGACTATCTGTGTTATTTATTTACAGATGAGAAAACTGAGGTTGCGGCGGTTAAGTGGCTCTCTTTGTAGTAGCTCTGATAAAGGGAGGAACAGTATGAAATGGGAGTTACAGTCAAAATAGCTATTTTTGTACAATATTAGATCGTTTTATACAAATTGTAGAACAGAAAAATTAATAACAGAGGCCAGAAATATAGGAAAGATTCTACTAGACAAAATTTTTATATTACGGAAATTCTATAGTATTTTCATGTGAGTTGGGGAGAGGCAGCCATTATTAGATGTTTACATAATAGCTCTAATTTGTTGAATACCCTTATGCTTGGAGTTTGAGAATCACTGACCTAGTAATTGAGTCTTTTTTGGGCAAAGATGTCAGAATGGTTCTGCGTAAGAAAATAATTAGATGGTATGAAAAGTTGTACGACTTGAACCCTAGAGAGAAATGGCTGAGCATTTGGTGATGATAACAGGAAAATGTCTGTTATTCCTCATGAAGTTGGGTTTCCAGTAGTGTTTAAAAAACCTTAAACAGGTGTCAGTAGGTTCTCTGTTTCTAGAGACATCCTGTGAACGCCTTATCCCATCTCAGTGTCAAAATATTTTGGAAACAAAAGCCGTGCACAGGTGTTTTGGACATCTGTTAAAGGACAGTTATTATACTTACACCTGTTTTCAAAAGCTTGAAATCCTGTTGGGCGGACCATGTAGACACACCTAGAAGACCTATCTTCCCTACAGTCTGATGGAAAGTGCTCTAGGCTTGGAATCAGGAAACCCAATTTTACTCCTTATCACTTACATGACTTTGGATATGTCTCTCAAACTTTGAGCCTCAGTTTGTGCTTCTGTAAGGTGGGAATAATAGAATTTACCTCACAGGGTTATGTGTTACATGAAGTTACAAATGTGACAATAAATACAATGGGACCCCATAAATTAGTTCAGGCAAATATCTGGAAACTGGTTTTTTTTTTTTTAACCTAAGCACACTTAGAATAATTTGGTAAAGATTTTCCTTTTTCTTTTATGCTTTGTGGTTAAACCTTGACTTATGTTGTTGAAGGATGGCATCCTTTGTTAGAGCTTTTATTATGTATTAAGTTAATATACTTTTCCTGTAATAAATTAATGTTCAGTTTTTATTTAGTGACCGTAAAAGTATATTTGTGGTTGTGCTTGTTGCTCTGGACCAAGTAACAGCCTTTCTTTACATGTGAATGTGAACATGAGTATATAATACAAGATATTAAAGAGAAGATAATAATGGTTTGTGTTGGAATGTCATTCATATTTCCTTAACTATTCTCACATATATTTGTAAAGATCCAAAAATAAATGATGCTACACAAGAACCAGTTAACTGTACAAATTATACGGCTCATGGTAAGACTTCCAGGAACGTGTTTTTAAAAATAATTTTTAAAACGTTATTTCATAAATCAATGTATGATCACTGAAAGTCATAAATATGTGCTCTTTCTTGAGTTAATCACATTATTCAGTTTCCAGAACAGCTTAAAATTGGAGAACTGGCTAGGGGTTTAATTCAAGAAGAATGTTATTCTTAGTTATATGAATTGGGAGTTTTATATTTTCATTCATTTTTTTTAAACCTTTAAAATCAGCTTTCTTTTTTATTTACCAAGCTATGTATGCAAAGATGCTTTTTAAGTTAGATTTTTCATTACTTGAAAAGAACTGAAATGAGACTTTTAGCCCAGTAAGTTCCAATAAGAAGCTATATCACCCATATTATGTATTTGTGAAATATACTTAGGTACATGCTAATTATGAAAACAGTATAGTTAGGAGTTTAACAATGTATCAGTATTTTTTTCTAGTATTTTCTTTTTTTAATTTTTTTAATATTTATTTTTGAGAGAGAGAGAGCACGAGTGGGGGAGGGGCAGAGAGAGGAAGACACAGAATCTGAAGCAGGCTCCAGGCTCTGGACTGTCAGCACAGAGCCCGATGCGGGACTCGAACTCACAAACTGCAAGATCATGACCTGAGCTGAAGTCAGAGGTTTAACCGACTGAGCCACCTAGGTGCCCCTTTAGTATTTTTTATAGAGATGTTTTGATAATAGATCGCACCCTCAGCCTACTGATTTTGGGGAGCTTCTGTTACTCTAAAATATGTGGAATGCCAGATAAGAACTAATAAATTATTCTGTTTAGTCTTTTCTTCCAAAGGGGTATATGTTGGAAGGGAGGAAGATGTATGTTGGAACTATTTAACCTTTTTTGACATGCTACATAATGATGGCCGTTACATGGTATTATTTTGAGAAAAGAACATTTATTGAATATATACTGATTATTTTATGTATTAGGTAGGAAGTAAGCCAGTAATTGATGTTTTCTTTGTAAGTAAAATCTCTTAAACTCATTATGTAAAAATGAGATTAAAGGAATTATTTCCTTACAGCAGAAAATGTTCATGCTTTTCAGCATATTCAGGTAATTCACCCCTTGATTATGAATTTTTATATATTTTATTTTATTTTTTATTTTTTAACAAAGTTTATTTTTTTTCATTTTTAATAAAGTTTATTTATTTATTTTGAGAGACAGAGACAGTGCCAGTGGGGTGGGGGCAGAGAGAGGGAGACAGAATTCCAAGCAGGCTCCACACTGTCAGTGCAGAGCCAGATGTCGGGCTCAAACTCACGAAGCATGAGATCATGACCTGAGCTGAAACCAAGAGTCAGAATCTTAACTGACTGAGCCACCCGGGCACCTCTGAATTTGTATATATTTTAAAAAGCAGATCTTCTTATATCTTTATATTTTGGCACACTACTAGCCCTATATTGTCAACAAAGATATTCGTAAATAAGTTGTGTTAAACTTGTAAATGGCATTTAGCTACTACTTTGAAGTAGTGAAATTTTACCATATAAAGTTATATGTATATATATAATTTGTAGGTTATTTATATATATACGTATGATTTGTATAGCAGATATTGCTTAACATGTATACATTAATTTAGATGTGTTAAAGGGACTTTATAAGGAATCCTTTTTTTAGTTAATTTAGAAGTATACTCGGATTTGCCTGTTTTACAGTTCTGTCTTATATTACGCTTTTGGAACACAGACAATAGAGTAAATGTGTATAAAGAAGACTCAGCTTTCAAGATACTTAACCATTTATATGAAAGATGTTAGAAATCTGTGAATACTATTGTGACTCAGGTATCTAACTAAATTAAGAAGCAGGCGGGTTTTGCACTATCAGCATGGGGCGCGATCGCAGGAACTGTGAGATCATGACCTGAGCTGAAATCAGTCGGACGCTTAACCACCTGAGCCACCCAGGTGCCCCTAGCCTGTAGGATTCTTTGCAGGTATGAGGATTTTGAAGGAAATTATGCAACTAAAAGGAATAGTTTCTGCCCCAAAGAGCTTTGACCTCCATTTAGGTGTATCTTGCATGAAATAAATTTGAATCCACTTGTGCAAATGTTGATAAGTTTATAAACGTACAAAAATGATCAGACTACTAGAAAGTAAAAAGACTTGGAAGTATTATGGTACTGTCATGGCTGATGTAAGTGGAGAGTTACAGGAAAGTAAAAGGAAGACTTTCTGTATAAGGGAATGATACGATTATTCATCTGGAGAGAATAAACCAAGTGCCTTACTGAATGTGAGAACAAAAGTAGATTAATAAATGGTTTTAAATCATTACAATTTTAAAAAGTAAGTAAAGTTTTTTAGACAAATACGAGTCACGGGGCTTCTGCATATGGAGGTACAATTTGTTATCTCTCTATGTGAGAGCTAGATAACTCTCAGGTTATCTAGCTGAGAGCTGGGATAGATGGTACCATACCAGCCCAACACTCCTGAGGCTGGCTGTCTACAGAAGACAGGAAGTTTCTTTTTTTTTTTTTTTTAACATTTATTTATTTTTGAGAGACAGAGACAGAGCATGAGCAGAGGAGGGGCAGAGAGAGAGAGAGAGGGAGACACAGAATCCGAAACAGCAAGCTTTCAGCACAGAGCCTGATGTGGGGCTCGAACTCACAAACCGCGAGTTCATGACCTGAGCCAAAGTTGGAAGCTTAACCCACTGAGCCACCCAGGTGCCCCTACAGGAAGTCTCTTTTAATTGCCGTTTTTAAAACGCGCAAAAGCTAGTAAAGTAGTCCTGGTGAAATACTTCTAAGTCCTGATCAGAGAGGACACCAAAATGACCCTGGAAACATGTTTTTGGGTCCTACCATGGAACTGATGAGCAGGAGAACAATATTGGAGTTGTGGAACATGTGAGTGACGTGATTTCACTCCTCCTCCAGCCAAGACTCTTTTTCCTCTGTTTTTTCACTGTGTATGTGAAGGACTATTACAGAATCCTCAAACTCAGTTTAATTTTCTTCACCAGTACTTTTTGAGTAGGTATCAATAAGAACAATGTTTTACAAAGAGGGGAGTTTCAAGATAGAGGGATTGAGACCAAAGGCAAAATAATTCAACTGTGACAGTAAACTAATGTGATCTTAAAATGGTTCCCAGTTAGAGACACAGGCTTCCATTTATGGAATGAATTAAGTCACAGGGATGACAAATACAACGAAGGGAAATCATGGTATTATAATAGCATTGTATGGAACAGATGGTGGCTACACTTATGAGCATAGCATAATGTACAGACTTGTCTAATAGCTATGTTATACACCTGAAACTCCTATAACATTGTGTGTCAGCTATATACTTAAGTTTAAAAAAAAAAAAGGAACTGAGGCCAACCAATCACAAAAAGTCAGTTAGACCTTTCCAAATAAGATAAATTCTTAAGGTATAGCCAATCAAATAATTTCCTTGCTTTGCTTCCACTAATTCTCTGTAGAAATCTTTTAACTACCTCCTACGGGTGGGGCAAAGCACTGTAACCACTTCTGGGTTGGTACCGCCCAATTTGAATTGATTTTTGTTCAAATAAACTCTTAACAATAAAAAAAACCACAAAAAAACGGGGGTGGGGTGGGGGTTGCTGCCTGGGTAGCTCAGTCCATTAAGCGTCCAACTTCAGCTCAGGTCATTATCTCACAGTTCGTGAGTTCCAGCCTGGCATTGGGCTCTGTGCTGACAGCTCAGAGCCTGTATACCCTGCTTCGGATTCTGTGTCTTCCACTCTCTCTGCCCCTCCTCCGTTCACACTTTTCTCTCTCTCTCCCTCTCTCTCTCTCTCAAAAATAAATAAGCGTTTAAAAATAAAAAATAAAAATGTTCTCAGATAATGCCAACTAACAAGCATATTTATTTATTGAGAAATTATTTGTAATAAATAATAACTGATTAAAATAAATGGATCAAAACAATTAACCTTAATGAAAATTATAGGATATTTATTATTTATTGAGAAATTATTTACTGTATTTATTGAGAAATTATTACATGGCAGGCTTCCACCAGGTGATATCGATGATGTATGAAAGAAGACAATTTCTGCCTTCAAAGAGTGTTCTGTCTAGATTATACAGACCTACATAAGCAACTGTTTTCAATTTTTTTAAATTTTTTTATTTAAAAAAATTTTAAATGTTTGAGAGAGAGAGAGAGAGAGTGTACAAGCAGGAGGAGGGCAGAGGGAGGGAGACAGAGGGTCTGAAGCAGGCTCCACACTGACAGCAGAGAGCCCGATGTGGGGTCCTAACTCACAGAAGTAGGAGATCATAACCTGTGCCGAAGTTGGATATTTAACCAACTGAACCACCAGGCACCCTGAATTTTTTTATTTTAGAGCGAGAGTGTGCTTGCATGAGCCAGGGAGAGGGGCAGAGGGGGAGGGGGAGAGAGAGAGAGAGAGGGAGAATCTTCAGCAGGCTCCACGCTCAGCTTGGAGGCCAACATAGGGCTTGATCCCACAACCCTGGGATTATGAACTGAACCGAAATCAAGAGTCAGACACTCAGCTGACAGAGCCACGCAGGTGCCCCAGGTGTTTTCAGTTTTCTGATCAGTGAACTACATCTGACTCCATCTCTAGGAAATTTTGCTCTGATCCTTTGGCAGGTCTTCTTTATTTTCTTAAGTTTTTATTGAAACGTATTTATAGGAAGGTACACATAAGGGTACCTCAAATGATTCTCAAACTGACCACATTTGTGTTTCCAAATCAACAAACATTATCCACATACCAAAAGCCCCTTCGTGCTCTCTTATAGTTCCTATTCTGCCCTAATGGATAACTATTAACCCTAACTTCACCATAAATTAGTTATGCAAAGAGTATGTTATTGTTCGACTTTTTATTTGGAGATAATTTCAAGTTGACAGAAAAGTTGCAAGAAGAGTAGTACAAAGAACACCCGTACGTCCTTTGCCCATACTCACCAGTTGTTAACACATTATTCTTCTTGCTTTCTCATTTTGTGTTCATGTGTGCTCGGTCTCTGTCTCTCTGCATTTGTATGTATTTTGCCCCTAACTATGCGCGTTTTTCCTAAGAATAGAGATATTCCAGTAGTTGTAAATTTCAGTAAATTTAATATTAATACATATACTTTATCATCTGTATTCTAATTTTATCAAATGACCCTAAGTAATGCCTTTATAGCATTTTTTTTTTCCAGTACAGGATCCTTAGATCAGGTTTTGATCCTTAAATCTGACAGATCAAGATTATAGTCCAGAGGCATGATGTTAACTAGAGTAGGATCCCAAACCACCTACTCCCTAGGTCAGTCCTTTTGACTGTTATGAAACTTCATTGTTTATTTCTGATAATTTTTTTTCCATTTAAAAAGCAGTGCTACTTTTAACAATTGATAAATACTCTGTACCTACTGGTTTATATTGATGCCATCTAAATCGTAGACATTGGCCAGAATGAAACTTGTTACATGAAAAGCTATGAATCAAGTAGCTTTCAGGTTTGTAGCATGTTGCTTAATTTTGTCTACCAGTTAACATTTATTGTTAACTGGTTTCCTTAGTCTCATCATCTTGATTTATTTTTGCTTGTTTCTGAAATCAATGTAAGCCAGGAATTATGGTGTAATGGAAAGAGTATTTAAAACTAAAATTTTTTTTTAATCTTTATTTTTGAGAGAGAAGAGACAGAGTGTGAGCAGGGGAGGAACAGAGAGAGGAAGACACAGAATCCAAAGGAGGCTCCAGGCTCTGAGCTGTCAGCACAGAGCCCAACGTGGGGCTCAAACTCACGAACTGCGAGTTCATGACCTGAGCCAAAGTTGGATGCTTAACCGACTGAGCCACCCAGGTGCCCCTGGAAAGAGTATTGATTAAGAAGTAATGATGCAGGGGCTCCTGGGTGGCTCAATTGGTTGGGCCTCCAACTTTGGCTCAGGTCATGATCTCATGGTTCGTGGGTTTGAGCCTGCATCAGGCTCTGCGCTGACAGCTCAGAGCCTGGAGCCTCCTTTGGATTCTGTGTCTCCCTCTCTCTCTGTCCCTCCCCGCTTGTCTGTCTGTCTCTCAAAAATAAATAAACATTAAAAATAATAATAAATAAAAAGAAGTAATGATCCAGCCACTCTGGAAAACAGTGTGGAGGTTCCCCCCCCCCCCCAAATTAAAAATAGATCTACTGTATGACCCATTAATAGCACTGCTAGGAATTTACCCAAGGGATACAAGAGTGGTGATGCATAGGGGCACTTGTACCCCAATATTTATAGCAGCACTTTCAACAATAGCCATCATGGAAAGGGCCTAAATGTCTATCAACTGACGAATGGATAAAGAAGATATGGTTTATATATACAATGGAATACTACTTGGCAATGAGAAAGAATGGAATCTGGCCATTTGTAGCAACATGGATGGAACTGGAGAGTGTTATGTTAAATGAAATAAGTCAGGCAGAAAAAGACAGATACCATATGTTTTCACTCATATGTGGATCATGAGAAACTTAACAAAAGACCAGGGGGGAGGGGAGGGGGGAAAAATGTTACAGAGAGAGAAGGAGGCAAACCATAAGAGACTCTTAAATACTGAGAACAAACTGAGGGTTGACGGGGGGTGGGGGAAAGGGGAAAGTGGGTGATGGGCATTGAGGAGGGCACCTGTTGGGATGAGCACTGGGTGCTGTATGGAAACCAATTTGACAATAAATTATATATACATATATATATATATATATATAATAAAAATTAAAAAAATTTTTCTTTACATTTCTTTAGTTTTTGAGAGACATATGGAGACAGAGCACAAGTTGGGGAGGGGCAGAGAGAGGAGGAGACACAGAATCCGAAGCAGGCTCCAGGCTCTGAGCTGTCAGCACAGAGCCTGATGCAGGGCTCGAACTCACAAACCGTGAGATTATGACCTGAGCCAAAGTCGGACGCTTAACCAACTGAGCCACCCAGGCGCCCCTAAAATAAAAATAATTTTTTAAAATATTTCTTAAAAAAAAAAAAAAAACCAGTCATGGGATGTAATGCATAACACAGTGACTATAGTTAATAGCACTGTACTGTATATTTGATAGTTGTTAAGACAGTAGGTATTTTTAAAATTATTTTTATTATAATTTCAGTATAGCTAATATACAGTGTTGTATCAGTTTCAGGTATACAAAAATTGCTGGTGAATCAGCAATTCTACACATTACTCAGTGCTCATCATAAGTATACTCTTAATCCCCTTCACCTATTTCCCCCATCACCCCACTCACTTCCCCTCTCATAAACCCAGTTTGTTCTAAGAGAGTAGATCTTAAAAGTTCTCAACACAAGAAAAAATTCTGTAACTATGTACAGTGATGGATGTTAACTAACTTATTGTAGTGATAATTTTACAATATATACAAATATCAAATCCTTATGTTATACAACTGGAACTAATATAATGTTGTATGCCAATAATACCTTAATGAAAATAGATAATAAATTTTAAAACTGGGGAAAAAAAAAGTAATGAGTGTTAGCCTAGGACTTAAAGAGTCTTACCTACTTACAAGACTTTTGTCAACTCATTTAACTTCTTTTTTTTTTTTTTTTTTGATGGTACAGCCACTTTATTTGTTTATTTTTGAGAGACAGAGGAGTGTGAGTAGGGGAGAGGGGCAGAGGGAGAGAGAAAGAATCTTAAGCAGGCTCCATGATCAGGATGGAGCCTGACACAGGGCTGGATCCCATGACCCTGGGATCATGACCTGAGCCAAAATGAAGAGTTGGAGACTCAACTGACTAAGCCACTCAGGTGCCTCAACTATTTAAATTTTTAGAATCTCAGTTTTCATGTTTGTGAAAGAAAAAAAAGTTATGCCTACTTATAGGATTTTTAAAAATAAGGGTCAGTAAGGCACCTAGCTGGCTCAGTCAGTAGAGCATGCAACTCTGGATCTTGGAGTCATGAGTTTGAGCCCCATGTTGGGTGTAGAGATTACTTAAAAAAAATAAGGGTCTAAAGAAATTATCATAAAGTATGTGAAAACAAACTCTAGGGTGGTAGGCTTCTTTTGATTTATTAATTTCATTACACAAAAAATTCCATTAGTGATATAGCCACTTACAGTGTTATATTCATTTCTCGTGTCAGATTCATTCTCTTAGTTTTCTCAATATTGAAGTTCTCTAATTTACTAGAGTGGGGAACCTGATACTTGTTGAACAATTCCTCTAACCAAGTACCATGCTTTATACACCATATGCTTGAGCATTATAAGAGTATTATCCACATTTCACAAGATTTAGTGAGGTTTTGTAACTTGCTCAAAGGAGCAACCTAGTTAAGTGACAGAATTTGTAGTTAAACCCAGATTTCTCTGTCAATTCAAAGACTTCTGATTAAGTCAGTATTGATGTTTCTCTTATTTATTATTTTCTCATGTACTCTCCATATATTTGGAGCAACAGCTTATCCTTTCTCACTAAAGTACATAATTTTCATCCCTTGAAATAATTCACATACTTCTCTCAAATTTCTAGAAGCACTGTAGCAGTGTGATTTCCTCTTTCCACTGTTGTTAGCTTTCCTAAGGTTCTGAACCTGGAGCATTGGGCATTTTTTCTTATATGTCTCATGTCAAATACAAATCCTTTCTTATAGTAGAAATGATAAAATATCATTGAAAACTAAAATTGTCAGAATACGGGAGTTCAAAAAATAGTATCTAACTGAAAATGGAAAAGTATGATTTCTTACTATTTAATATTTTTATGAGGCATTTTTACAACTCACCTATAAATGTTTGATCTTTTAAAATGTACAGGAAACTGTCATTGCTAAAAACAGTGCATTAGGGAAGGTGTATTGGACAATAACCCCGACTGGATTCATAATTACAGTGTTTTGCATTGCAACTATCTCTTTAAGACCTGACTTTAGATAGTCTGCAGGAAAATCTCACAAGGCTGTATGTAAGGCAAGAAAGTGACAGCTTCAAACTGAGCAAGTAAGGGCAAGGTAATACATTTAGAGGAAAATTATCCAAAATTTATCAGTAGAATTCTGTTTATGGCACAGCCAATCCAGAACTTACTACTTTGAGGATTTAAAAAAATTTAAAGGTACATTTTGAGGAAAAACTTGTGTTTATCGATTCCTTGCAGATCACTTCTTTGTGAAGGTAGAACAGTCCTCTTGAAAGCAAAAAAGTAACTTTTTAAACCAGACATCTCTTTGATTTATATGTCTGATGCCGAAACTCTTGTACATGTACTCCTGCAGGTAGACAGAGCGATCCAAGAGGTAAACAGGTATAATTGTTGAATTAGTTTCCTAGGGCTGTTATAACAGAGTGTTACAGACTAGATGGCCTAAAACAACAGACATTTACTGTCTCGGTTCTGGAGGCTAGAAATCTGAAATCAAGGTGTCAGCAGGGCGGCTTCTCAAACTCTGGGTGGCAAGTTTCCTTCCCTCTTCTGACCTGCTGTGGTGGCTGGCAGTCGTTGGCTTTCCCTGACTTGTAACTGCATAGGTCTGGTCTCTGCCTCTGTCTTCATGTAGCATTCTTCCTGTATGTCTTCATATCATCTTCTCCCTGTGTGTATGTATGCATGTAATTTCCCCTATTTATAAGGACAGCAATCTTCTTAGATTAGGGCCCACCCTAATGACCTTATTTTAATTTGGTTAAATCTGCAGAGATCCTATTTCCAAATAAGGTCACACTCTGAGGTACTAAGGGTTAGTACTTACACATATCTTTTTGCGGGGGACATAATTCAGCCCATAACAGGTATCTTTAAAGGAATTGAATTCCAGAACCTCAAATATTATATGTTTACCTTTCCTAAAATTGATGTAAAATCTCTGAATTTTAAAGAGGAGCTCTTTCATATCTATTCTTTGTTGGATGGATGGCTATTCAACTGCTGTGGTATTTACAAGTGACTCTTAAATACAGAGAACAAACTGAGGGTGGCTGGGGGGGGAGAGGAAAATTGGTGATGGGTGTTGAGGAGGGCACTTGTTGGGATGAGTCACTGGGTGTTGTAAGTAAGCCAATTTGACAACAAACTATATTTTAAAAAAAGGACAAAAATGCTGTAGTATTTAGATTCCATTGTAAAGTGCTATAACATTTAAATTTTAATGGCAGTGTTTATAATCTGCCAGAAATTATATTTTTTCCAACCATTTAAGTCCATGATGAAAAACTTTAGGTATCAACTTAAAAATGTGTAAGGGAATATACCTAGTTGTAGAAAGCTACTTAAGGGAGTGTGTGAGCAAAATTTTTTGAAGACCCATTGGTCTAAAGCAGGGTTTCTCAACCTTGGGATTATTGATGTTTCAGATTAGGTAATTCTTTGTTGTGAGGAGCATGTTTTATGCATTGTAGGATGTTTAGGAGCATCCTTGGCCTCTACGCCCTAGGTGCCAGTAGCAGCTCCCCAGAGGTGACAACCAAAAGTGTCTTCAGACATTGGCAAATGTCCCCTGGGGAGCAAAATTGCTCTTGGTCATTGAAATAGAGTATAATGATCTCCTTTCAGTCAGTAATGTAGAATATATATTAGCATTTCAGACATTTGCTCATCTCAATTTTTTTATTTTTTTTATTTTTATTTTTTATTTATTTTTTTTAACGTTTATTTATTTTTGAGACAGAGAGAAACAGAGCATGAACAGGGGAGGGTCAGAGAGGGAGACACAGAATCTGAAGCAGGCTCCAGGCTCTGAGCTATCAGCACAGAGCCCGACGTGGGGCTTGAACTCTCAGACCTCAAGATCACGACCTGAGCTGAAGTCGGAAGCTTAACCAACTAGCCACCCAGGCGCCCCCATCTCAATTTTTTTAAAGCCTATTTATTTTGAGAGAGAGAGAGTGTGTGAAGAGAATGGGGGAGGGGCAGAGAGAGAGGGAGACACAGAATCTGAAGGCTCCAGGCTCTGAGCTGGCAGCACAGAGCCCGACACAGGGCTTGAACCCATGAATCGTGAGATCATGACCTGAGCCAAAGTCAAGGGTTGACACTTAACTGACTGAGCCATCCAGGTGCCTCTGCTAATCTCAATTTTGAGATATAGCTCTAGACATGACCTAATATGACAGATTTTCAAGAGATATCACCTAAGGGTATTGATAATAATTTATTCACTAAAGTCAATACATTTTATCCCAGTATCAAGGCATATATCCAAACAGCTATGTATAAATTGTCTGTTAACTTTTGCCCCATCTCTGTAAATTAGAAGTCCTTGCTTATATCTGAAGTCAAGAAATGGCCGTGTGGAAAGCCTCTATGTTTTGTAAAAGTTCTTTTTTTAAAAAAAATTTTTTTATTTCTTTATCTTGAGAGAGAGAGAGAGCAAACAGAGGAGGGGCAGAGAGAGAGAGGGAAACAGAGGATCCGAGGCAGGCTCTGCACTGTCAGCTCAAAGCGGGGCTCAAACTCGTGAACCATGAGATCATGATCTGAGCTGAAATTGAGAGTCAGATGCTCAACCAACTGAGCCATCCAGGCACCCCTGTTTTGTAAAAGTTCTTATTGAGGACTTTCTCTGTGTTTCCCTTGGATCATGAACCAAACAAACCAAGTTCCCACGGTTGCTCAGAGGTGAATTGGAATGCTTTCTTTCAATTATATCACAAGAGCTCTATAAAGCTTTTTGTCTTAACTGCCAAGAAGCTCTGACCCAAATTTGTGGCCCAATTACAATGTCTTCTCTTTCTTGTTTCCTAGTAAAGTTGACCCTTGAACGGTGCAAGGGTTAGGGGAGCTGACCCCTGTGCAATAAAAAATCTGTGACTTTTGATTCCTCCAAAACTTAACTACTAATAGCCTACTGTTGACTGGAAGATTTATCAATAACAGTAGATTAACACACACTTTGTATATTATATTATTCTATACTGTATTCTTACATAAAGTAAGCTAGAGAAAAGACTGTTATTAAAAATATTATAAGGAGGGGTACCTGGGTGGCTCAGTCAGTTAAGTATCCGACTTTGGCTGAGATCATGATCTTGCAGTTCATGAGTTCAAGCCCCACATCAGCTCCATGGTGACAGCTTGGATCCTGGAGCCTGCTTCAGATTCTATGTCTCCCTTTCTACCTGCCCCTCCTCTGCTTGTGTTCTCTCTCTCTCTTAAGAATAAATAAACATTAAACTACATTTTAATAAAAAAAGAGTATCATAAGGAAAATATATTTTACAGTACTGTATTTATTGAAAACAAAATCCACATATAAGTATACCTGTGCAGTTCAAATCAGTGTTTTTCAAGAGTCAGCTGTATATTATTTCTTCACTCTCAACTCTTCCCTTCATTTTATTACTTTTTTTGCTTGTTTAAATGGTTCTCAGTTATACTGAATCTGTGGCTTTTAGTGTAAGACCTTGTTTTGGAAATTTGAATACATTAAATAAATTAAGTTTATGGGTGACATAGTTTGAACTTTCAATAGCCCAACAAAAGTGTGCAAAGTCATTATACATTCTTTTCTAACGTCATTTTCTCAGTGTACTACTCTGGCCTAAAAAAGGACAATGATTTGTTGGAAATCATAAGATAATTATAATGTAGACAGAAAATGAATACCATTTTCCTCTCATGATAAAACTCTAGGGTCTCTTTTAGACTATTATACAATTCGATTTTCATTTTCTGAAAAAACAAAAACAAAAACAAAAAGTGTAATTATTGATCCTAAACATAGAGATAAGCAATTACTGAAACTAGCCTAAAAACCTTAGTACCTTTTAATCAGGAATGGTGAAGGTGGAAAAGGCACTAACATTTAGCAAATAACTACACTATGCTGTGCTTTGTACTAGGTACTTTATATCATATTTAGTCCCCACAATAGTCCTATGACATAGATGATCTTGGTGCTATTTTTATCTATCAGGAACCCAAGGTTCTGAAAGAGGCAATGCACAGATAGGTCATTCACATCCCAAAGTTCTTGCTCTTTACACAATGAGGCTATAAAGGTTTCAGGACAGTGTCTGCCTAGCACATAGTAAGCTCTGTAAGTATTACTTCCTCTTATTATGTCATCTGGGGTATAAGTAAAGATCAAAAATGTTAAATGCTGAAGTGGTATATTACATCAATTCCTGGAGGGAATAGAGAAACAAATACATTTAAAATAACCCAGGGGGGCACCTACCTGGCTCAGTCCATAGAGCATGCAACTCTTTTATTTTTTAGAGAGAGAGAGACCACATAAGCAGGGGAGAGGGGCAGAGAGAGAGAGAGACAGAGACAGAGAGAATCTCAAGCAGGCTCCATGCTCAGTGCAGAGCTTGACCCGGGGCTCGATCCCATGACCCTGGGATCATGACAGCTGAAATCAAGAGTCAGACAAGAGTCAAGAGCCTACGGGCTCAGTCAGTTAAGCATCCAACTTCAGCTCAGGTCATGACCTCATTTTTTGTGGGTTTAAGCCCTGAATCGGGCTCTGTGTTGACAGCTCAGATCCTGGACCCTGCTTCAGATTCTATTGTCTTCCTCTCTCTCTGTCTCTCCCCTGCTTGCACTCTGTCTCTCTCTCTTTCAAAAATTAAAAAAAATAAATAAAGAGTCAGACACTTAGCCAACTGAGCCACCAAGCGCCTCAGAGCATGCAACTCTTGATCTTGGGGTTATGAGTTCAAGCCCCACATTGGGCATAGAGATTACTTAATAAACAAATTAATTTTTAAAAATAGAATAAATAATCTATTTAGAATAAATGAAAATAATCTTAGTTTATGAAAACTGTCTTCTGCAAGAGTTGATATAAACTGGAAATACAAAATCAGATCATATTAAATTTAATGAATTACCCAATGAGTTACTAACAAAAATTTGAGAAGTATTCTTTACCCTACAGATAAAGTAAAGGGCAATAATACTGTGCAATTCTTATCACCTTTGTCAGAGGTGAGAGATTAAAGTAGATGGGTCATGCATCTAACCCGATGTGACAATTCTTACATGTTTGTGTTAAGACCACTGTATCATATTATCCTTTATCTTGTACATGTATATATACATTTAGATATTCCTATCTAAAGTCTCATGTCAGATATTATATTGGGATGTGGTTTGTTATAATTTTATATTTTCTTGTGTTTTTTTTGCTAGTCTTAAGCATAATTGCATACCTTTCCTGCAGAGAAAAACACAGTGGTTTCTTGCTTTTTTTTCTGCCTCTTAGTTCCTTGTTTTCCAGCACCCAACATAACTTGTAAGGATTTCGGTGGCAATGAAACACATTTTACTGGGAACGAAGTTGGTTTTCTCAAGCCTATATCTTGCCGAAATGTGTAAGTCCATTACTGAAGCTAAATGTTCAGATTACTTGCCTGTGTTGTATCTTGACTGCATGGTGTAAAGAGATAAAGAGCAATTTGTGGGGAAAATCCAACACTAATATAACTTTTAAGTCTATGTCAGAAAACCTCTATTTTAAGTGTATTTTATTATATAAATACAATTGACCACCAAGTAAAGCATAGTAGTTCACTATGTGGAATAAATAAAGACTGTGAATAGCCTCATGCCATGTTATTTCGGTCAGTTTATGCCACTAAATGAGTTATGAAAAATTCTGTTTTTAAAATTTGGGGGGTTTCTAGAGTGCATATAAGGGATTGTGTACCTGTAATGGTAAAAGAATGTTAATTATCAATCATTTGCATTTCAAGGGCATTTTGAAATTTTGTTTCATTCTTGGTAATAGGTATGGATGAGGAATGGTAAAACAGCATTCAAAAGTTTGGGACATTAAGACAAATGGCTTTTATTTTGTTAAGAGTGTTCTTTATTTGTTTTTAAAAATTTCTTTAAATGTTTTTATTTTTGAGAGAGAGAGAGAGACAGCACAAGTGGCTGGTGGGGGGTGGGGAGTGCAGAGAAGGAGAGAGAGACACAGAATCCAAATCAGGCTTCAGGCTCTGAGATGTCAGCACAGAGCCTGATGTGGGGCTTGACTGCATGAGTCATGAAATCATGACCTGAGCTAAAGTCGGGTGCTTAACTGACTGAGCCACCCAGGCGCCCCAAGAGTGTTCTTTGTTTAAAGGACTTTTAAGTTTGCCTTTTATTTTTGCTTTGGTAAAGCTAACATTGTATTCTTCTATTTCTGCTTTGTACTAAAAACATGGTTTAGTTTCACCCATTTTTATTTAATTGGTGGCACTATATTTTTACCTTTGAACTGTACATTGTTTTATTTGATGGCGCCTATTTGCAGTTGTATCAAGGAATAACCACTGTTATTTCTTTCTTTCCTTTTCTTTCTTTCTTTTCTTTCTTTCTTACTGTTTGGCTATTTCTACCAGTTCTATTAGAATTCCTAGAAATTATAGTAGAGTCTTATTTTTGACCCTACTTCACTGAGTTAATGAGGGGCTTTAGATTCTATCTTGCCGTGTAATCCTAAGTGAATCACTTAAACTTTTTCGGGTTTAAAGATTGCTCATTAGTAAAGTAAAAATTGCTAAAAGGGTTTACTTCACAAGTACTTACATATGGTTTAGCCAAGTTTTGAATTTATAGATTGATATTTCTACCATAAAAAAATCCAAATGACAATTTATTAAGCGTTGGTCCAATATATCATAGATTATAGTATAACAACTAAGAAAATCATCTATTGAGAATTAACCACTCAGGTTGGACATGGAAGTTTGTATTACCTGTTATGGTAACACCACAATGGTCTGTTAATCAATTTCCAAATTAATTCTGATTTCTTTTCAGTGTCTCTGTGTAGATTAGGCTCAGTGCAACTGAGCTATACTAATCATGCTTACAAAACAGTGATGTCAGTGATAAGAAGAAATGTAATTATCAAGGAAACCAGATACTCGCAAGTATACTGGCCAACTTATTCCCCTCCTATAGTAAAATCTGCAGTTCCAAAATAGAATTCACTTAATGAGCATTGAATCAGAACAAGGGGAGTTAAATTGATGGGTAATTTTAATGATAAGTCACAAAATTAAGATCAACTCATAAGTCATTTTTCTATATCAGGATATTCAGTACATGCCTACCAAAGATCCAGCTCCTGGTCAGCTACTGAATGCTCACTGACAAATTCTTACTCATTGAGTGTTCCTTTTCCAGTTTACATATTTTCCTTCTACTCCTGTTACTCCTGTATATAATATTGATAGTTGATTAAAACTCCTACCTTAATATTGCAGATACAGTCGTTCTATAATGTATTCTCCAGCAACTAAAGTCTAGCAACCATGTCTGATTGATTACCAAGCCACACACCTATTTATACTGGTCAGCTATTTTAGCTGGAGCAGGCTAACTGCTGTAACAGATGTCTTTAGAATTTCAGTGGCTTAACGCAATAAAAGTTATTTCCCATTTACATCATGGTCCAAATGGTGTTGGCTTGGAGGTCTGGATGAGGTAAGGGGAGTGATTGTTGTTCTATGCAGCCATGCCGGAGCCTTGCTCCTTTCATCTTGTGGCTTTGCTTCCTCTAGTCCTCACAGTCCTTTCCATTCAGCCAGCAAGGGGGAAAGAGGAAAAGCAACCCCATATAGGAGTATTTTATGGGCCAGATCTAGAAATGGCACACATCACTTGTGTCCTCATTACACTGGGCAAAACTCAGTTATGACTGCACTTAAGTTCAAGGTGGGCTAGAATATATAGCTTAGCTATACATCTGTGAGCATAAGAGCAGTGTTTCAGTGAACAATTAGACAATGTCTGCTACACCACCCATTTTCAGATTATTCTTTAGGATGGTTTAATATATAGATCATTGTGTTTCCAATTTCATTCCCCTTTCCAGCCAAGCTTTTTGAAAGGTATGTTCCTACAATACTTCCCTTTTATGAGTTTTTCTGTCTAATGTAAAGACAGTTTTTCTGTCTAAGCTTTTGGCCATGCTGAAATTTGCTGCTATATCAAATAGATCTTTATAATCCATATCTTAATCTTTCTACAGCATTTGGCATTCCCTTCTCTTAAAATATTTTCTTTCCTTGACTTTTGTATAAAGCACTCTTCTATTCCCTTTGATTCCTCTTCTTTTTTCTGTAAATCTTGATATCCCCAAGATTATATCCTTGGTCCTATTCTCTTTGTCATTCATTCCCCTCTTTGGCTTCTCTCACCATCTTTATGTGTATTAAAGTCCCAAACTGAATCTATCATCTTTTCCTTCAGATCATTTCCTCCTTTGTCTTAGTGTATGGCCCATGTTCTACTCCGTTTCTTAAGCTGAAACTTTGGAGTCATTCTTGACTTCTCCTTTTCCCTCATTTCCCACATTTAGCACGGTTGCTTCTGCCTTCTTAGTATTTCCCAATTTTGTTTACATTACTCTTCTAGTGCTACTGCCTAGTAGGTTATGGCTTGAGTTTCTTAAAAGCCGACTAATTTATTTCTCTACTTCTGGTCTGGTGCCCCATTCCAATGTAGATAGGACCACTGCCCTCAGCATAAAATCTGACATCCTTATAAGAACAGGATCTTTGGGCCATCTATCATCCCCCATCTTCCCCAAAATGTCCTAATTGTGAGTGAAATGCAAAAAATATAGGATTCTAAGCAGGGAATGGACATAATCAGATTTGATATTAAAGTGATAACTCCAGGGGCGCCTGGGTGGCGCAGTCGGTTAAGCGTCCGACTTCAGCCAGGTCACGATCTCGCGGTCCGTGAGTTCGAGCCCCGCGTCAGGCTCTGGGCTGATGGCTCAGAGCCTGGAGCCTGTTTCCGATTCTGTGTCTCCCTCTCTCTCTGCCCCTCCCCCGTTCATGCTCCGTCTCTCTCTGTCCCAAAAATAAATAAACGTTTAAAAAATAAATAAATAAATAAAATAAAGTGATAACTCCAGCTACTTCTCTGTTTATTTCTTTTTTGCAGCAAATCTCCTTCAAAGAGTTGTCTAATACTCCTGTACTTCAATTTTTTTCGTTCTAGGCTTTCTTAAGCCTGCTTTGTTTGGTCTTTTTCCTCTACCACATCACGAAAATTGTCCTTGCTGAGGTCACATCACCAAAATTGTCCTTGCTTAACTTCTCTTGACTAGATTTGGTGGTAAATTCTCAGCCGTTACTTATGTGACCCATCAGTCACATTTGGCACAATTATGACTCTGTTCTCCTTAATACACAGTACTGTCTTCGCTTGACTTCCAAGATATTACACTCTTCTAGTTTAACTTCTTCCTCAATGTTAGCTCTTTCTCAGTCTCCTTTCCAGCTTTTTCTCTTCTTGGTCTCTTAATATTGGAGTATATCAGGGCCCATTCTGTGAATCTTTTTTTTTTTTTTTTGTCTATCTTTTCTTACATGGCAATATCCTGGTTTTAAATACTTGGTGTATGCTTGTAACTCCCTAATTTATATCTCCAGCTCAGACTTCTTTTTCTAACTCTAGACTTGTAAATCTGTCTTTTGGACAACTCAACTTGGATGTCTGAGAAACATCTCAAACTCACATGCCCAACAATGAAATCCTGAACATCCTTCCAAGGTGTAGTCTACCCTCAGCCTTACTCAACTCAGTTAATGCTTGTTTTATCCCTCTAGTTACTTAGGACAAAATCTTTAGCTTTATTCTTACTCCTTTCTTCTTTCATAACCCAAATTGAATACATCAGGAAATCCGGATATTGTACTTCAGAATATATCCAAAATCTGATCACTTCTCAGTGTTTCTTTTGCTATTACTCCAGGTCAAGCCACTATTAATTTTTATCTGGATTACAGCAAGAGCCTTCAGAGCCCTTTGTCTCTGTGGTAGTTGGAATTTGTTCAGCAAATTCATCCCTCTCAATCACTATTAACTGGGCAATGTATACTTTCCACTCTATTGATTTGGGGCTTGACCCTGTGATTGTATTTGGCCTGTGTAATGCTAGCCAGTATGAAACAAGCAGAGGCTTAAATGTGCTTGTGAGTTTTCGCTTTCCTCTTGAACCTTGGTGACATGCTCTGAAGAGAACTTGCCCCAGGTAAATGCTATACCTTCAGCCTGGGCCCTAGAAAAACTTAAGAGGAACTAATTTGAACTGATTTGAACTAGCCTGGATTTAAACTGAGCCAAACTTTAGCCTGAAGCAACATCTCCTGGCTGAACCCACTCTACATCAGCTGAACCACAGCCAGCTGCAGTCTACAAGTATGAGAACAATTCCTTGTTGTAAGCCACAGAGATTTAGGGTGGTTTGTTATACAATGTTATTGTGACAGTAACTCACAAGTGCTCCCCTACAGTCAGTTTTCAGCACAGCAGCTAGAGTAATTATTGTAAAATCAAAATCAGATCATACCACATGTTTACTTAACATGCTATAGTAGCTTCCCATATCTTTCAAAGTAAAAACCAAAGTCTTTACAATGGTATTCAGGGCCATACATAATTTGCCGTTTTTGCCCCTTGTTATCCCTCTGACCTCAGCTCCTACTCTTCTGTTCTCTAATTCTACTCCTACTATACTGGCCTCCTTTATAGTCTTCAAACATGTCAGGTATGCTGTCCTTGCCACAGTGGTTACTTTTGCCTGGGGCTCTCTTCCCTTCCAGGTGTGGTGTGGCTCACTAACTCACTGACTTCCCTCAGGTCTTTGTGCATATGCCCCCTTCTCAATGACGCCTACTCTTATTACCCTGTTTATATCTTATATCACCCTTGTCTGTATCCCTGGCATTCTGAATTCCCTAAATGCCCTGCTCTACTTCTTTTTTCCGTAGCATTTGTGACTTTCTAACATAATATATGGTTTACTTTTAAAATACATTTATTTTTACTGCTTGCTGCCTGTAGATTGAAAGCTCTTTAGGGGCAAGGATCTTTGTTTCTTTTGTTTATTTTTTTTTTTTTGACGTTTTATTTATTTTTGAGACAGGGAGAGACAGAGCATGAACAGGGGAGAGTCAGACAGAGAGAGACACAGAATCTGAAACAGGCTCCAGGCTCTGAGCTGTCAGCACAGAGCCCGAAGTGGGGCTCGAACTCACGGACCGAGAGATCATGACCTGAGCCGAAGTCGGCCGCTTAACCAACTGAGCCACCCAGGCGCCCCTCTTTTGTTTATTAATATATCCCAATAGCCCAGCATAATGCCTGGCATGCAGTAACCACCCAAAAGGCATTAAGTAAATGAATGAATGGATGAACAAATTAACAAATAAGTATTAATAGTTTTACTTCCTGAAATGTCTACATGTTGAGAATGCATGTATATAACACTCAGGTTCTAATTTTGTACAGAAATGGCTATTCATACAAAGTGGCAGTTGCACTGTCTCTTTTTCTTGGATGGTTGGGAGCCGATCGGTTTTACCTTGGATACCCTGCCTTGGGTGAGTATGTTTCATCAAAAAAAAAAAAAAAAAAAAAAAAAAAAAAAAAATCCTTGTGAAACCTGTAAGGTAGGTAAATGTACATATTCTTATAGATTAAATCTCTGCATACTATTAATAGTTACAAGTTCCAACTAACTGGAGTTGAATAGTTAATGTTCTTCTGTGAATATAGAGCTAGCTCTACAATTCAGCTTGGGTAAGAAATATTGACCTCTCCTGTATTTTCATCTTTTTGAAAACACACAGGGGCGTCTGGGTGGCGCAGTCGGTTAAGCGTCCGACTTCAGCCAGGTCACGATCTCGCGGTCCGGGAGTTCGAGCCCCGCGTCAGGCTCTGGGCTGATGGCTCAGAGCCTGGAGCCTGTTTCCGATTCTGTGTCTCCCTCTCTCTCTGCCCCTCGCCCGTTCATGCTCTGTCTCTCTCTGTCCCAAAAATAAATAAACGTTGAAAAAATAAAGTCAACACATTTCATTTAAAAAAAAAAAAAAAAAAAGAAAACACACAGAATAGTATAGGTACTTCCTGTCATTGCTAGTACTGGGCAACATGGTAGACATTTAATAAATCTTTTATGAATAAATGCATATCCCTTCTATCCCTCTAAAAATATTTGCCTTCTACCTGAACCTCTGTCAGTGTTCCCTTGAGGATAGAAACTACTTCTTTTCAGGAGACGTTGGGATTGCAACTCCAGCTACCGGCATGAGCTGGTGTAGAACCTGACTTTTAGTACCCTTAGCATCCCCCTTATATGTTCCTTATAGCCATAATCTTCGCATTTACCCTAGTTACTAATGCTTATGCAAACTGTATACATTTGATGATAGCTTTTGTTTGAACAATACTTTTATATACCTACCCTTATTTAAACCTTACAGCTCTCAGACTTTATCAACCTCTTTAAATCTTCTTTACCAGGTAGGGAAATTGTCACCAGAGAGGTTAAGGGATTTACTCACTCTAGAGGCCTTGCTTTATTCTGTGACACATTTGTTGTTATCGTCCTTGTTTTATGGATAGGGAAATTGTCACGAGATTAAGAGATTTACCCAAGGACGCTCAGCTAGTGACCTGAATTTGAACCTAAATTTTCTGGCCCAAGAGATCATACTTTATTTACTGTAGTACTCTGATTCTTTATTAGCCCTGTACTGAGAAAAATTTAAAGTTTCTGAATGCTCTACTTTCCAGCTAGCAAGGCTAATCTTATTCTTTCCATGTTGCTACCCACCAGAGATCAAAGAGGAATCTTTACTGTGGTGTTAGTGGGAAGTATGTTTCTGATAGCCTTACTTGGAACTGGACAAATTTGTCCAGTTAATAGACATGTATTCAACATTCACTACCTGTTAAGTAAGTGCGTGCTCTGGAAATAATGATGAAGATCACAGTTCTCATTGGCTAAGACCATATAAAATCATATAATCTTCATAGAAGGCCTCAGAGTTGTTAAAATAAAAACGCTTTAGCCTAACTTTCTTTTTAGATGATGGATGGACAGATGGATGGACAAAAGGAAGGATGGATAGTTGGACAGAGAAACTAGATTCATAGTGAGAAAGTAAAATGATATGGTGATGGTAAGAATACACCTGAAGCCTTCTGCCTTTATCCTTGTATTTTCTTTGCTTTTTTTTTTTTAAGTTTATTTATTTTGAGAGAGAGAGAGGACGAGCTAGAGAGGGGCAGAGAGAGAAGGGGACAGAGGATCTGAAGCAGGCAGTATGCTGACAGCAGAGAGCCTCATGCAGGGCTCGAACTCATGAACTGGGAGGTCATGACCTGAGCCAAAGTTAGGTGCTTAGCTGACTGAGACACCCGGGTGCCCCCTCCTTGTATTTCCTTCTATGTTTTCTTTAAAAAAAAAAAAAAAAAAAGTTTTAAATTTTTATTTATTTATTTTTGAGAGAGAGAGAGTACATGTGCAAGCATGAGCAGTGGAGAGGGAGAGAGAGAATCCCAAGCAGACTCCATGTTGTCAACACAGAGCCCAATGTGGGGCAACACAGGGCTCGATCTCACCAACTGTGAGATCATGACCTGAGCTGAAACCAAGAGTTGGACGCTTAACCAACTGAGCCACCCATGTGCCTGTCTTCTATGTTGTCTTTAAGAAGATGAAATTGTATAGGACTACCTGGGTGGTTCAGTCAATTAAGCATCTCTTGGTTTCGGCATGATCTCATGGTGAGTTCAAGCCCTGCATTGGACTCTGTGCTGACAGCACAGAGCATGCTTGGGATTCTCTCTTTCCCTCTCTCTCTGGTCCTCCCCCACTCGCTCTCTCTCTCAAAATAAATAAACTTTCAAAAAAAACTTTTTTAAAAAGACAATTATATATATATATTTTGTAAAGATTTCTAACTTTCAGAAAGTTTTTAAAAAGTTAGGAGGGCAGGGGCACCTGGGTGGCACAGTCGGTTAAGCATCCGACTTCAGCCAGGTCACGATCTCGCGGTCCGGGAGTTCGAGCCCCGCATCACGCTCTGGGCTGATGGCTCAGAGCCTGGAGCCTGTTTCCGATTCTGTGTCTCCCTCTCTCTCTGCCCCTCCCCCGTTCATGCTCTGTCTCTCTCTGTCCCAAAAATAAATAAACGTTGAAAAAAAAATTAAAAAAAAAAAAAGTAGGGAAGGAGAAACGCTGTTCTTTACAACAGTTTATTCTGTGATGATTTCGAAGTCTATTTTAAATTTTAAATATTTGGCCTAACGAGTGACTTTTTGGTTTTTTGTGATGTGTGTTGGATGAGCTGTCATGTCATATGTGTAAGTTAATGTTTTTTTTTCTTACTGCAGCACATAATAACATGTTGGTATGTATATTGTGAATTTTTCTTCCTGCAAAGTAAAATTCTAGGTAAAGCTCCGTATAAAGCTCTGTATAGTGAATATTAGTTTCCTGCCAGGAGCTGCCTTTCTCTGGCCACTGCTCTTCCAATCTATTATTAGGTCAGTCAAAGAGAACCTTTCCATTGGAGGCTGAGATTCCATAAACTTGCAGGTGTAATTTTTTTTTTAATTTATTTGTTTTTGAGAGAGAGAGAGAAAGTGAGAGAGAGTGAGCAGAGGAGGGGCAGAGAGAGAGGGAGAGAGAATTCTAAGCCAACTTCACACTGTCAGCACAGAGCCTGATGCAGGGCTCCATCCCACAACCCTGGGATCATGACCTGACCTTAAATCAAGAGCCAGATGTTCAACCGACTGAGCCACCCAGGCACCCTGCGAGTGTAATTTTTAACATTCGATGTTATGCTTCAGCGTAAAAGGGTTTTTTTTAATCTTTAAATAACTTACTTTATTATCACAACAATTTTTGTGTGTTCATTAGTTCAACAAATATTTTGACTGTTGGCTTAAGATAGAACTTTCTCAAGATTGTTGTCTGTCACTTCTTATTCGTCTGCTTTTCAGCTTCTGAGTTTTTGTTGTTATTGTCTTATCTTTTATTTTCTTTATTCTATTGGGTTTTTGGACTTTAAAAATTCCTTGCCATCTTTTAGTGGGATCTTGGAGAGGAGCTAAGTGGGCATGTCAAATTCATGATCTTTAACTGAAAATCCTCTTATCTCTGTAAGCATTCAAACATTTTTATTGTATCTTACTTGCATTTAAGCTGTCTTAATGTTAAGGATTTTGATATGTTTTATCAACTAATCTAATCTAATATGTAAAGTAATAATGTTTTTGAATTTTAAAATATTAAATTTTAAAAATTTTAATTTTTCCTAAGAATCCAGGGCTAAAGATTTTTGGTATTTTTGAATAAAATGATTACCATTAAAAAAATTCTTAACTGTATAGTATGTTGACTGACATGAAAATAGTTATAGATAAAGTCTAAAATTATATTTTTCTTATAATCTTATTTAATCTTCATGGTTATAAAAAGCATTGGTAGCTTTTTAAAATACTTCCTCAATACCATTTATGATCATTGGAATTTTATTTTATTTTATTTTATTTTATTTTATTTTATTTTATTTTATGTTATTTTTTTAATTTAATGTTTATTTATTTTTGAGAGACCGAGAGAGACAGAGTGTGAGTGGGGGAGGGGCAGAGAGAGAGAGAGAAAGACACAGAATCTGAAAAGGCTCCAGGCTCTGAGTTGTCAGCACAGAGCCCGACGTGGGGCTCGAACTCACAAGCTATGAGATTATGACCTGAGCTGAAGTTGGACGCTCAACCGACTGAGCCACCCAGGTGCCCCAGTCATTGGAATTTTATAAGACAGAATAAATAATGTAAATCATGCAATATGAAATCTGCTTTTACTAAGTAATTTAGTGTTAAATGTGATACTTCATTATATAAATTTTACTTCAGGAATAGACAAGGGAAATTTGTTGTGGGGTGAGCTTGAGTAAAATTTCATAAGATCTAAAAATTCATTTAAGGAAAATTTTCAGATATTTCAAATTCCTTTTTAGCTCATGACTAACTTTATGTATAGCTTTATTATCTTTAATTGATTTATTCCTCAGTATACCAGTGCTACATTAGCTGGAAACTTTTTTTTTTATAATGAAACCTTAGTTTTTATTTTTATTTATTTATTTATTTTATTTATTTTTATTTTAGAAAGAGAGAGAGCAGGAGCAGAGAGAGGCAGAGGAAGAGAGAGAGAGAAAATCTTAAGCAGGCTCCACACTCAACTCAGAGCTCAATGCTGGGCCAGGCTTGATCCCACAATCCTGGGATCATAACCTGAGCCAAAATCAAAAGTCAGATGCTCAACCGACTGAGCCACCCAGGCACCCTGAAATCTTATTTTTCTAATAGCATTCTGTCTTTGTATTCTTAATTGTTTTTAATGTTTATTTATTTTGAGAGAGAGAGGGTGTGAGCAGGGGAGGGACAGAGAGAGGGAGACAGAATTCAAAGCAGGCTCCAGGCTCCAGGCTATCAGCACAGAGCCTGATGCAGGGCTCGAACGCACGGACCGCGAAAACATGACCTGTGCCAAAGTCAGATGCCTAACCGACTGAGCCACCCAGGTGCCCCATCTGTCTTTGTATTCTTAACTGTAACATCTGTCATTTTTTTATAGGGAATAACTAGCATATTTTGTTTTGCCCATCTGTAGCATTAAACTGTTATGGATTCTCAAAGATAATAGCTCTTTTGAAGCAGTTAACAGGAGAGATACTCTTTTCACAGTGGTATTCCTTTTAAAATGTAAATGTTTTCTTATTATGAGAATAACAAAGTGTCTTTAAGCCCAAATCTTAAAAATCTTTGCTTAATTATTCCTTTTTTTTTTTTTTTTTTTAATTTGAAGTTACCAGTCTGGACTAGTATATAATATCCACAGATCATAGGACAAATAAAGGGATTTGTAGGTTAGATTGTTCTAAGATTTGAAAACTCTCTTTTATAGGTACAGACACAAAAAGAATAATGATAGCTAATTACCAAATCATTATAGAACACCTGTGGTTTGGCAAATAGCAACTTCAATACGAAATAATCTGCATTCTGTAAAACAGTTATGCAGAGAGCAGTGTTTGCAAGACTCAAACCGTAGTAAAAGAAAAATACCAAAAATGTTCTTAAATACTCAAAATTAATTTCTGCTCTTTTTATTTTATACCCAAATCCTTTTATTGCATTCATGTTTTTAAAATATAATATTTGGGTTACTAAAGTATAAATAAAATACACTCAACATGAGTTTTATGAATATAATCTGTCAGCATAATCTTTTTGAAAGAATATAATGGTAATGGTTCAGGATAAAAATGGATCCTTCTTGATTAGAAACACTTTTATTTGGAATTTTAAAATAGTTTTTAAAATCTAAAATTGATACTCCTTTTCACAATAAGAAATTAGTCAATAAGGTCTGCACAAAGAGACCTAACACTTTTTTTATTTGGGGGAAAAAAGGCAATCAAGTTTTGGTAGTTCACAGATACCTCACTTTTTAAAAAACTGGTATTATGCTCAAAATAATGAAATCTACAAGAGTAATGGTTTGTATTGATTTTGATAACTGCTGTGTAGAATATATGCTACTTTGTGTTCTGATCAGCGTTTGGTTGCAAATAAGATAATTTACTATTGATATAGTTTGTTCCTTCAGTAATCACATTGACTAGGCATGGGAATGACACAGCACTGATTTCCAGTTGCTCACGAAAGGATAGGAGAAGACAGATAAATAAGAATATATAGTAAGTCATACCATGGGCTATGTGCTATGCTGAAAGTTCAGGGCAGGGCTGGGAGCATCTAGGAATAGTATTAAATTCATCCTGGCGGCATTAGAGAAGACTTTCTAGAGGTTTCAACCAACTCTTAGAGCTAGATGATTGGGAATGGAAGGTGTGCAGAGGAGGACTCAAGGCAGAGAGTAGTGCAGCACATATAAATGCAGAGATGAATGAGAAAACTATGAGTGCACAGCACATTGGAAGAGAACTTTGGGTAGTTTGGTAGTAACATAGGCAGAAGGAATTTACAAGATATGAGACTAGGTTAGATGATCCTATTATAAAGAACGTAGGGGCACCTGGGTAGCTCAGTTGGTTGTGTCCGACTTCGGCTCAGGTCATAATCTCACTGTCCGTGAGTTTGAACCCCACGTCGGGCTCTGTGCTGACAGCTCAGAGCCTGGAGCCTGTTTCAGATTCTGTGTCTCCCTCTGTCTCTGCCCCTCCCCCACTCATGCGCGTGCGCTCTCTTTCTCTGTCAAAAATAAATAAACGTTTAAAAAAATGTAGATTTATGCTGTATACATTTCTCAATTGATAATAATCATAGTGGTAACAGAAGTAATGACTGGGCTAACATTTCACATGTTTGCCATGTGTCATGTATTAATCTGAGTCTTTACTTTTTCTCATCTCTTTTAACCTTCAGTGTCCTTCCTATCTTATTTTCATAAAATATTTTTATATTTGGAAAACTAAAGTTTAAAGTAGCAGTATTAGCAATTTCCTTTAGTAAACTTAACCCTTGTGTTAAATTTACAGAAATAGATGAACCATAGTTAATATTATAGGTTTGGATTTGAAGTGAAACAAGATGTAAATCACTGTAATGATTTTAAACTTTCTTTTTATTTTTAATTTTTTTTAATGTTTTTTTCTGAAAGAGAGAGAGAGAGACAGAGCATGAGTGGGGGAGGGGCAGAGAGAGGGAGACACAGAATCTGAAGCAGGCTCCAGGTTCTGAGCTGTCAGCACAGAACCCGACACGGGGCTCAAACCCACGAACCACGAGATAATGACCTGAGCTAAAGTTGGATGCTTAACTGACTGAGCCACCCAGGTGCCCTTGTGATGATTTTAAACTTTCAAAAAAAATTTTTTTAATAGTTAACTTAGTTCCTTAATTTTTAAAGCAGCTTTATTGAGGTATACATGACATACATTAAAATGCACATACCTTGGTTGGCTCAGTCAGTTAAGCGTCTGGTTAAGCATCCAACTCTTGGTTTCGCTCAGGTCGCGATTTCACAGTAGGTAAGAATGAGCCCCATGTTAGGCTCTGCACTGACAGCATGGAGCCTGCTTGGAATTCTCTCTCTCTCTCTCTCTCTCTCTCTCTCTCTCTCTCTTTGTCTCTCTGTCTCTCTTGCTCTCTGCCCCTCTTCCCACTCTCCCTCTCTCAAATAAATAAACATTAAAAATGCACATATCTTAAATGTACAGTTTGATAAGTTAGACATATGTGTACACCTTTGAAACAATCCCCCATAATCAAGATAATGACCATATATGTCACTACCCAAAGCGTCCTCATGCCCATTTGTAATCTCTGGCCCCTCTTGTCCTGCTCTTTACAAAGCAAACATTCATCTGCTTTCTGTTGCTGTAGGTTAGTTTGCAGATATTTTAAATACTTAAGTATCATATTGGATCTGTTCTATAGTTTCTTTTTTTTTTTTTTTTTGCATATATCCTTTTTTTTTTTTTTATTTTTTTTTTATTTTTTTTTTTCAACGTTTTTATTTATTTTTGGGACAGAGAGAGACAGAGCATGAACGGGGGAGGGGCAGAGAGAGAGAGAGACACAGAACCGGAAACAGGCTCCAGGCTCTGAGCCATCAGCCCAGAGCCTGACGCGGGGCTCGAACTCACGGACCGCGAGATCGTGACCTGGCTGAAGTCGGACGCTTAACCGACTGCGCCACCCAGGCGCCCCTCCTTTTATTTTTTTTAATTAAAAAATTTTTTTTTAATTTACATCCAAATTAGTTAGCATAGAGTGCAACAATGATTTCAGGAGTAGATTCCTTAGTGCCCCTCACCCATTTAGCCCATCCCCCCCTCATACGCCCCCTCCAGTAACCCTCTGTTTGTTCTCCATATTTATGAGTCTCTTCTGTTTTGTTCCCCTCCCTGTTTTTATATTATTTTCGTTCCCCTTCCCTTATGTTCATCTGTTTTGTCTCTTAAAATCCTCATATGTGTGAAGTCATATGATTTTTGTCTTTCTCTGACTAATTTCACTTAGCATAATACCCTCCATTTCCATCCACGTAGTTGCAAATGGTAAGATTTCATTCTTTTTGATTGCTGTGTAATACTCCATTGTATATATATACCACATCTTTTTTATCCATTCATCCATCGATGGACATTTGGGCTCTTTGCATACTTTGGCTTGCACACACAATGTCATGTGGCTTACACACACACATTTCCATACATAATGTTGATAGTGCTGCTATAAACATTGGGGTGCATGTGTCTCTTCAAAACAGCACACCTGTATCCCTTGGATAAATGCCTAGTAGTGCAATTGCTGGGTCGTAGGGTAGTTCTATTTTTAGTTTTTTGAGGAACCTCCATACTGTTTTCCAGAGTGGCTGCACCAGCTTGCATTGCCATGTTCTATAGTTTCTTTAAATGTGTTACTTTAGAAGTAGGTGACACTCACCAAACTTTCAAACACACGTATCATTCCCTTATCTAATACTTTATCTGAACAGGAACCTCTCATGTTCATTCTTCTGAAGAACCCTTAAGTAGGGATTCAGCAGCAGAATATCAAGATTTTCATGAACTCATTATCGTTCTCTCTTTTTTAAAAAAAATTTTTTTTTTAACGTTTATTTATTTTTGAGACAGAGAGAGACACAGCATGAATGGGGGAGGGGCAGAGAGAGAGGAAGACACAGAATTGGAAGCAGGCTCCAGGCTCTGAGCCATCAGCCCAGAGCCCGACGCGGGGCTCGAACTCGCGGACCGTGAGATCGTGACCCGAGCCGAAGTCGGAGGCCTAACCAACTGAGCCACCCAGGCGCCCCTATCGTTCTCTCTTTTGAGTGTTGTCCCATCACTTTGCCAATAAATATATTTTACATCATTGTTTTAAACAGCTGCATAATACTCTCTCCTATTACTAGGTGTACCTTGATTTTCTGAGGCAGTTCCTCCCTGTTAAACATTTAGATTGTTTCTAGTTTTTTGATAGTCATAAAAGAAATATTTATCAGACTTTTACTGTCTGTCAGGTACTGTTCAAGGAATCGATAAGGACTCTGCCTTTAGGAATTTACATGGCAGTGGAAGAAAGAGAATGAATGAAAACCAACAAATGAGGCCGTTACAGATTTTTAATTGGCACCAAGAAGGCAATAAATAAGGGAGATGTGGCAGGAAGCAGCATGCAGCTTTAGACAGGCAGGTTAGGAAGACTGCTCTGAAGAAGTCGCCTGAGAAATGACAAGAGCTACAGAATATTGTTGGAAGAAGTCATGACAAGAGTAAAGGATCTGACATGCTTATGTTTTCTTCATAGAGTAGCAATTAATTAAAGAGAAACTTTTCTCGGACCGTTCTTGACATTAATCTTTTTATAAGAAAATTAAAAGAAAGAAACCTCTATGGTACTTCCAAATTTACACTAAAATGCTACATGAAGAGGGACGCATTTCAGAAATATAATGAATAAGTGAATGGATAAAATATAGCAAGTCAGTAGATCAAGTTCCCTGGGCAACTATAATAAAACATAACTAATGAACAAAATAATTTAAGGAGTTGTTATATAAGATAATGGCTAAAAAGTTAGAGGTCTTTAGGAAACAGAAAAGCTGAGACCATTTATCCATTCATGTAACAAATATTGAACATCCTCCCTGTGATATGATGTAATGCTGTAGGTACTAAGGACACAAGAGTAAATAAAACAGATAAAAGACCGTCCTTTGATGGGACTTCCATGAGACAAAGACGGAACATAACAACTGTTTTGAAGAAAACTAAAAGCATAATTTTATATAATCTGTATATTTTAGTAGTTTTAAAATTATTTCCAACATGTGTTATCTTAGTACTTAAACATTATTCTGCTGTATGTCCAGTTGTCTAATACTAAAAAGAGAGAAATAATCATGTAATGTACCTACATATTTCAGTCTTATTTGTGTATTTCCAAATTGTGTGCAGGAGGTGATCTCATCCACTCTTGTGATTTTAGCTGGCATCTATTTGTAGTTGATACTTAGAACTACCCTTTCACGAAAAGTCTTGTTTCCTACCATTTTTATATCTCAAATGCAATGTCTGGAAAGCAATTTAAGTTTAAATATAGAAGAGAGATTACTCATCCCACCCCCACCCCCAATCTGCCTCCTCTATTTCATCATCATGTTTTGTGTAATATCGTTGTATATGTCCTAGATTCTATGCTCTATTATTATCTGTTTTAGTACCTTAGTTCTAAGGTTGGGACTGAAGGCAGAAGTGTATATAGTACACAGAATTATTGATTTTGAGTATAGAATTAATAATCATGAGATGCTTAGAAAAAAAGTATAGGATAATTATAAGATAATTAAGTATAGGATAAAGATAATTGGGTTGCTAATAAAATTTTGCAATTTAACTATAAGATTAATGTTTTTTCCTGGTTATTTTTTCTGTGCCTTGATAATCTTTATTTTTTTGAACTTTCTATTGTAAATGTGTATTAAAACTTGGATCACATATGTATTAAGTCTAAATAAATAAATAAGGGTTTTAGGACTAAAAGATGTTCTATAATTCTGGTGTACTGAGATTTAAAGATTTATTTCTTTAGACCTTTTCTCTTAAGAAATTTTGTGAGATTACACTGAGGTGGTTTTTTTTTTTTTTTTTTGAGCTTATTTATTTATTTTGAGAGGAAGGAAGAGAGAAAAAGTGCCAGTGAGGTAGGGGCAGAGAGAGAGGGAGAGAAAGAGAATCCCAATTAGGTCCTGCACTGTCAGTGCAGAGCCTGATGCAGGGCTCGAACTCACAAACCATGAGACCATGACCTGAGCCAAAGTCGCTTAACCAACTGAGCCACCCACGCAGGCATCCATACACTGAGTTCTTATTTCACTTTATAATATTTATTTAGGTGAACTAATCATTTTTTGTGTCTTTTTTATATAGAGAGTCCTTTAAACCTTTCTCATATTTTCAGGTGAAGATTTGATTTTTTAAAGTGTTAATTTTATATTCTTGATATAAAGAGTTTGTGGTACAGTATACCTAATGGTTTGTTGGAAAACAAAAATTAATAGTTATAAGACTTTCCGAGTTTTAAATGAATTTATCTTCTTTTCTAGGTTTGTTAAAGTTTTGCACTGTCGGATTTTGTGGAATTGGGAGCCTAATTGATTTCATTCTTATTTCAATGCAGGTAAGTTAGTTTCAATCTAGAAGATGAACTACTTTTTTTTTTTTTTTTTTTTTTTTTTTTACATCTTATGTGTGATGTTTTGAGCACAATCCACTTTATTTTTTTTACGTTTATTTTTATTTTTGAGACAGAGAGAGACAGAGCATGAACGGGGGAGGGTCAGAGAGAGAGGGAGACACAGAATCTGAAACAGGCTCCAGGCTCTGAGCTGTCAGCACAGAGCCCGATACGGGGCTCGAACTCACAAGCTGTGAGATTATGACCTGAGCTGAAGTTGGACGCTCAACCGACTGAGCCACCCAGGCGCCCCGAAGATGAACTACTTTTACATTCAAACTGTGATCTGTGATCTTTTCCTGGTATATTTTAGATATATTAGAAAGCACACTTTATCTCTTAACTCAGGCAAAAACACCCTGTGGGGAAAAGTATCCCATGATGAGAACTGAAACTTCCCCCTCGAGCGATAAGAACTGCCCTGAACCAGCAAGACCCACAGGATTGATCCCCAGACAGTGATCAACCTGACCTTTGCTACCCCACCTTCATGTAACCACCCACCTTTGACCCACATTTTTGTGATAGAAATCTACAAATATGTCCAGCATTTTGAGAACCTAGTCCATCGTCTTACCAATGTTAGCCTCACTGAAATAAATTCCTTTCTTGTTTCAAAAAAAACAAAAAACAAAAACTAAGAATAAATATATTAGAAAGCAGTTAGGAATACTTTTTCAGTTTTTCTTTAGATACTAGATCTCAGGGATCATAGCTATGTTTCCAAGTAGCATTTCCCAACCTGTGTTCTACCAGTTCGTAGTTCTAAAAGACGTAAGAACTTCATAAAGAAAGGATTCAGTGCTCAAATATGATTTGTGAATGTGAATTCAACTGAGATTTCTTTACCGGATAACTTCTAAGAGTCTTTATAATTTGTATTATGAATCTCTAATAGGGATTAAGATTATTTCTTGAATTTATTATTTATTTTCCTGGATGGTCACAGCCACATTGTCAATTATTATAATAGAATATTGATGGGGATCTGATATTTGCATATGAACATATATAGGCAGAAACAATGTTTGTGGTTTGTTTGTTTTTTTTAATGGACAGGCACTGTATATTAGTATTCTCTTGGTTGTAAATTACAGAAATTGAAATCCAGCTAGCTTAAGCCAGAAAGAAAAAAGCAATGTCCAGGAGGTCTGTAGAAAATCTAGGAATGAAGAAAAAGAAAGAAAGAAAGAAAGAGAGAGAGAGAGAGAGAGAGAGAAAGAAAGAAAGAAAGAAAGAAAGAAAGAAAGAAAGAAAGAAAGAAAGAAAGAAAGAAAAAAGAAAATCTAGGAATGGGTTGGTCTTGGGCAAGACTAAATCCATAGGATCAAATGATGTATTTGGGGATTCCCCTGACACTCATCTCTGCTTCTCTGTGTTAACCTCATTTTCTCCCGCTGCACTGGTGTGGAGGCAGGCAAGTTTGTGAAATGCTATCCTGTAGCATTTAAAAGGGCCACCAGATGTTTTACATTAAATTACCCTGAACTGGTGGTGGTTAACTCATGAGGATTCTTAAATTAGAGAAGGAGATAAATTTATCACAACAAATGTCACAAAACAGCATTTCAGTACGCATTTATGGAGCACCTAATGTCTTCAGCAAGTGTGTCATTATGTATGTAGAGCATCATCAGTTTTGGTCTTCTTTCTCATACAATATTTCCACTCCTCAATTCTGTCTGCTTCATGTTAATCCTTATGTTTTAAAAGAAAGTCAAAATCCAGGAGATTTTGGTAGCATACTGTGAGGAGGGTACCATACTGTGAGGAGGAGGCAGCATATGGACCAATAAGATACCAGAATTAAACAAGGAAAATATTTGGTTTCAAAGTTGGAATTTTCCTGTCTTTATTCATAAACATATGCCTAACCAAATATCCTGCCTTCTCTGACTGTGGGACAGGCAAGCAGGCATGAAGAGGCTAAGGTACTTGTGCACATATGCTTGGAAATGGATTTCTCACTTCAAATGAGGATCCAAGGAACTTAATGTATTATTGGGATTCTTTAAGATATCCATAATTCAATGTCTTGAAACCCATTAGGTAATATTTTCACACTAGGTTCTTTCTTTGGTGACGTCATTGCTTTATAGCTTTATTTATATCAGATTATGGAGTTTTTTGATTCAGCTACTGCTTTCTGGTACATGAATGCCTGAACTTTTGAGAACAAATAGTTTGTTTCTTAAAGATCTTGAATTAAAACTATCGCATTAAGAAATATTGAGGCAGAATTAGAGTGTTTGAATTTCTGCAGTAAATTTCTCTAAGTAAGGGATGTTAATAGGTATTGCCACTTTAGTTTTAGACCGCTTTCAGATTGGAGAAAATATAAGTTTTCAAATGTAGCCAAAATAGGAGATATAGCCTTATTCTACATGACATTTAATATACTTAACATGTGATGTTGACTGCTTTAGTTTTTAAGGATTATTTTTTCAGCAAATCAAGTGTTTTTAGTATAAATATTATAAACTATTGTTAATGTTTTTGTCCCAAATATATTTTTTCCAATTTCTCATAGACCTTTTACATTTGTCCATCATCTTTTTGTTTATTCTCTTTTCTCATTCTCTCCATTCTGGGGTTGTTTTTTTTTTCTTTTTGCCATTAAATATTGTTCCCCAGTGAATAGCAATGTTTTTCTATTGGGCTGTGATCCCAGAAACATATTGTGCATGAACTCAAGACCTATAAAAACATACTTGCTTCACGGTGTTTATAACAAAAATCTAGGAAAATCCTCTTTAAAAATATAGGTCTAGTTATTTCAACTTTGAACCAAAATAATATAAAGTATAATGTATATATTGCTAAAGTAAGCTTTACATGTCACTGTATTTACTGAAAATACTTTAATGAGTTTATGTAATAAACTTTTGAAGTTTCTTCTTTTTCTGTTCTTAAAAAGTATGGAAATGGCAGTGTGAATTAATAGTATGAAACAATACATAGAATTAATTCAGCTTTTTTGTGCATTCAACAAAAATCTAAATCAGTGATATGTGTGTAGCATACAGTCTTTCAGTTATAAGTAGCTGTTGTATATAATTACAATATATATATATATAGTTATTTATAAGGCAGTTCTGAGGATTTTAAAATAAACATTCTTTTGTGCTTATACATTTTTATATGTATGTCATGATTGATAGATTAGGCATTTAATTTTTTTTATCAGAATAAGAATGAGAATATTTTGATTTCATTTAAACTTCTTTCCTTACTTACACAATTTGGACATTTTTAACAATACCAAAACCACTGATGTGGACTGTGCCAAACAAAAAGAAAAGAATGTTTCCTCTCTTAAGTGGAGACAAGATGGCCACAAATCAGAAAGATGGAGATGGGTAGAGGGAAAATGGAAATATGAGTTGGAATGTAAAAAGTTGTTGCAAGAAAGTACATCAGTGGTGCTTTGTGACAATTTAAAAAATTCTATGCATCATGGAAGAAATTACTTTCATTTTTATTCCTATTAGCATTACAGAGTATATCTCCTTAAGGGACTAATAAACTATGTAAATAGTAGAAATTCACAAAAGCAGCATAATTTCAAGACATTAATTAATTTTAAAAATGTTGGGGCGCCTGGGTGGCGCAGTCGGTTAAGCGTCTGACTTCAGCCAGGTCACGATCTCGCGGTCCGGGAGTTCGAGCCCCGCGTCAGGCTCTGGGCTGATGGCTCGGAGCCTGGAGCCTGTTTCCGATTCTGTGTCTCCCTCTCTCTCTGCCCCTCCCCCGTTCATGCTCTGTCTCTCTCTGTCCCAAAAATAAATAAAAAACGTTGAAAAAAAAATTTTTAAAAAATAAAAAAAATAAAAATGTATAAAATATCTTGTTAGTTTGGCATTTAATATAGATAATTTTTTTTAGCACTGCATTATATATTGTTTCTGTGTTATTTTTTTTTTTTTTTTGACTTTCAAACACCAGGTTTGACTTTTCACTCATAAATTTCTTTAGAAAAAAAGAAAAGTTTTTGGGGCAACTGGCTGGCTTAGTCTGTTAAGTGTCCGACTTCAGCCCAGGTCATGATCTTGCAGTTCATGAGTTCAAGCCCTGCGTCTGGCTCTGCACTGACAGTGTGGAACCTGCTTCAGATTCTTTCTCTCTCTCTCTCTCTCTCTCTCTGCCCTTCCCCCTACCACCCCCAAAATAAACAAACATTTAAAAAAGAAAAAAAGTTTTTAAAATTCCCTATAGCACTGGTAGTTTGCTAAACCAAGAGTATGCCATCAGAAGTTTTGGCTGATTTGAACTGAATGCAGTACACCCTGTGAAAAGTGTGGCTGTGTACGAATTATGGGGAAAGTGAGAAGCTAAAAAAGATAGTTTTTAAAAGTGCTTTTTTTTTTCTTTAGGCCCTTAAAGCTCTAAATTTCCTGGTGTCACTTGAGAGGTAATAAAATAAAATTGGATACGATAAACTATAAATAGTAGGTTTTATGCCATCAGTGAAAACGGGTTTAGTGAGTACCAGTTAGGTATAATAAGTTGAGGTCCTGCGCTAGAGAAACTTATACTCTATCCCCAAAGTGGTCTGATAATAAGATCCCACTTATCAGAAATAAAATGTTTCCTTGAGAACTGCAGGCTTAAAATAAAAATGAGTTATCTTGATTTTATCTTGTTTAAATTCTTTGAATTTTACTAAAAATTTTAAAAACCTGTGCTTTTCAGTGTAGAACATAAGCAAGGCTTAAGTTGTAGGTTCACTTCTGTGTAAGCCAGTTTGTTTTGTCCAATGCCTAGCCTACATCCTTGCCCTGGGACACACATACTATTGATCAAAAAAAAAGGACTAATCATGTAATCACCCTAAATCTGTTACCAGTGCTGGAAAAGTGGATCAAAGTCCTTGATAGTTCACTAGATGTTAGACAGCAATATATAAAAAGCAGTAGACGTTTTATAGATCTCAGTTCTTTCAAATAGCTCTCTGTATTGTTTATTTAACCCTGGTGTGATTTATTGGGGAAATAAACTAGAAAACTGAGGAGACTAATAATTTGTGTAGCCTCTGCTCTGTCATGTGACCTTAATTAGGTAGATTTCACTTAGTTCATTTATCAGGTGGGCAGATTTTTATTTAGTGAATTAAAGGAATGTTCAAAAAGTAAAGAGTATCTTAAACTGGTTTTGAGAATCATCCCGAAGCTGTGTTTTCCTCAGGAAATATATAATATATGAATCTTACTCATTTCTTGAGGAATAATATTGATATTGGTTATTAAGGATTTATACTAACAAGTCTTTAAATCAGATGAAGTCAAGGGGTCTGAATGTATAATTTCTGGCACTATGTAGGAATTTTGGTGCTTAATTTATTATTTAAATGTTTATTTTGGGGGCACCTGGGTGGCTCAGTTGGTTAGGTAACCGACTTCAGCTCAGATCATGATCTTATAGTTTGTGAGTTTGAGCCCTACGTCGGGCTCTGTGCTAACAGCTCAGAGCCTGGAGCCTGCTTCAGATTCTGTGTCTCCCCCTCTCTCTACTCCTCCCCTGCTCACGCTCTGTGTCTCTCTGTCTCTCAATAATAAATAAATGTTAAAAAAAAATCTAAATGTTTATTTTTTATTTTTGAGAGAGAGCATGCATGAGCAGAAATGGGGCAGAGAGAGGGGAACCAAGGATCCCAAGTGGGCTCTGTGCTGACAGCAGAGAGCCCAGCCCAATGTAGGGTTGGAACGCACGAACCTTGAGAACATGACCTCAGCCGAAGTCAGAAGCATAACTGACTGAGCCACCCAGGTGCCCTGGTGCTTAAATGTGACTAATCAGATAGTTTTAATAGCCTCATATTAAAATTAACCACACGCAGAAGTCAGCTATGGACACAGAAATGTAATTTGACTTTTAAAAGAATATACATGTATTTTTTTTGGGAGAACTAGGGTGGATACATATTGCATCATGATCCTGCAATTGCAGACAGTGGGGTCATTTTACTTTTTCACCAGGTTAGTAGGTCTTTAGGAGATGATTTGATCTTGCCAGTATTGAACTTGCATTCTTAATATGGAGAAACTCCTAAGTGCATTATATAGAAAAATGGTGCATTGATAGAGTTGTATAAAGTGTTCTTAGTTTTTTCCTTTCCCTTTTTAGTTTCTGCATAACATTTAAATTTGTAAAATAATTTGAGTTACCTAAGCCAGTATGACTTTGTTGACAATGCAAAGCCATTATATGCAAGGGCATAGATTGCTATTGCTGAAGTTCAGATATTGGAGTACTTACAGGTAACCACATTTTTTTCTTGAATTAATTTGTTTTTATTCGAATGTTACTTAAATATACTCAAACAAAATACATTTTCCACTAACAAAATCAAAAGTTTACAAACAAAACTATAACATTAATAAAGTTCAAATGAAGTAAGCTCTTTTTTGATCTGGTAAAAAAAATCCATATACAATATAAAATTTGCCATTTTAACCTTTTTTAACTTACACAGTTTGGTGGCATTAACTACATTCAGAATGTTGTACAACTGTCACCACAATCTATTTCCAAAATTTTTCACCACCTGAAATGGAAACTCTGTACCCATTAAGCAATAACTCCCCATTTCCCACTCTCCCAACCCCTGGTAACCTCCAATCTATTTTCTGCCTGTATGAATTTGCCTATTCTAGATATTGCATATAAGTAGAATCATATTTTTGTCCTTTTATGTCTGACTTAGTTTACTTTAAATAATGTTCTCAAGGTTCATTGATAATATGGCATGTATTAGAACTTCATTCCCTGTTATAGCTAAAGAACATTCCATTGTATGTATATACTACATTTTGTTTATCCATTCATCTGTTGATGGATACTTGGGTTGTTTCCACGTTTGGGCTATTGTGAATAATTTTTGCTATGAATATTTGTTTGCAAGTATCTATTTAAGCCCCTGTGCAGTTCTTTTGGATGTATACCTAGGAGAAGAGGAACTTTTACGTTAAAGCTAATTGAGGAGATGGGGCGCCTGGGTGGCTCAGTCGGTTGAGCACCAGACTTCGGCTCAGGTCATGATCTCACGGTTTGTGGGTTCGAGCCCCACATCAGGCTCTGTGCTGACAGCTCAGAGCCTGGATCCTGCTTCGGGTTCTGTGTCTCCCTCTCTCTGCCCCTTCTCTGCTCACACACACACACACACACACACACACACACACACACACACTCTCTCTCTCTCTCTCTCTTAAAAATAAATAAATGTTTTTTTAAAAAAAAGCTAATTGAGGAGAATATCTTCATGACCTTAGATTGGTTAAATTCTTTTAAACAAGATCCTCAAAACATAAATCATAAGGGAAAAATTATTGAATATGATTACCTTAAAATTAAGACATTCTGTTTTAAAAAGAATGTCATGGACATAGACCAAGTTAACACTTGATAGACTAAATAAAAGGATACTAGCAATAGGAATTGATATGTGGAATATACAAATAATTTCTGCAAGTTAACAAGATAGAGATCCTAATAGTTAAATGAGTACAGTAAACTAATAGGTGATTCACAGAATCACCTGAATAACTAATATGTAAAAAAATACTTCTGGGCAATTACTCTAAAAAATTTGTATTGCTTCCACAAGGGGACATGAGCAGAGATGTCTGTTGTAGCCTGTTTGTGGGAGCAGGAAGTTGGAATGAACCTAGATGTGAACACTGATAAGAGAATGGATGCATTCTCTAATGCTAGGCAGCAATTACAAGCACTTACCTAGATGTGCGTATGCCATATGGAAATGTCTTAAAATTATAGCATACTATGAAAACAGTTTAAAACTGAACAAGATCCACAACAGTATTATTTGAATAAATTAAAAAAGCCTATTCAAAGAACATGTTTTTTTTAAAAAAATAAACATGTATCCAGCTCATATACCAAATTAAGTGTATGCTCATTTTTTGTGTGGTTAGGTGTATGAGCAGGAATTAGAATTAGAATGGAGATTAGAAGATAAAGAACAAAAAAAGACAGGGAATTTGGTGACCACTTAACATTCTTAACTTTAATATGTACTTCTAGGTTTCCTGATTTATTTTTTTGCTATAGACTTTGCATCTATAGAAAAGCCTATCCTTTTAAGTAAACAATTCAAGATTTTTTTGCACTTAAGCTGCAAATAAAATCTCATGGTGAAGACAATCAGAAACGAATTAAAGAAGAAATTAAATTCCACTCAATTCCTTCAAACCTCCACCATTTTCATAGAAGCAGGGTGTGGTAGGACAAAAGATACCCATGTTAAGTCCCTGGAACCTGGGAGGATTACCTTATTTGGAAACAGAGTCTTTGCAGATGTGATTAAGTTAAGGATCTTGATATGAAGATATCATCCTGTATTATCTAGGTAGGCCTTAAATCCAATGACAAGTGTCCTTATAGGAGACAGAAGGGGAAAAGACAGACACAGAAACGAAGGCATTGTAAAGACACAGGCAGAGATTGGAGTGATATGGCCAAAAGCCACAGAATGCCTAGCAGTGCTGATTGCTCTCAAAAGCTAGAAGAGGCTTAGAAAGGATTCTCCCCTTAGAGTCTCTGTGGGGCGTGGGGCTGTTGGAGATACCTTGATTTTAGATTTCTGGCCTTAGATCTGTGGGAGAGTGAATTTCTATTGTTTTAATCCACTGAAGATTGTGGTAACTTGTTATAGTAGCCCCAGGAATCTAATATAGAGGTATTTGACGTGGCTTTCTTGTGGTTTTAAGGCTTCTCACGCAAGAGACGTTGATGCCCATTGTACAAAACAGCTTCCCACAGTGTAGTGGACCTCCTGTTTCCCTTCTTAGAAGAGGAAGATTTGTAGCAACCTCCATTAATTGGACCCATAGATTTCAGAAATCTGCCCCAGCTTATCAAAAGGAAATACATCATGGTATAGAATTTGGCTTCAGGCTATTTTTTTAAATTTTTTTTAATGTTTACTTATTTTTTGAGAGAGAGCACCAGCAGGGGAGAGGCAGAGAGAGGGAGACACAGAATCCAAAGCAGGCCTGTCATGGGGCTCAAACTCATGAACGGCAAGATCATGACCTGAACCGAAGTCAGACACTCAACTGACTGAGCCACCCAGGTGCCCTGGTTTCAGGCTATTTCTTAGCAGAGAAACAGACTTATAATTATAATTTTAGGTTTTATACTGTGTTGTCAATGAACAAATGGACATAGGCCTATTTAACTGAGTAAAAAAGTTCCCAGTATGGGATATTTTTAGACTTGTGATTTTATAATTAACAACTCAGTAATATACTCATTATAAAGGAATTTATAATTGGCACATATATTGTACATAAGTGTATATAAGATGCTTAAAAACAGATTTAATTTTTGATTTGGATGAGGGAGTATGGATTTGAATAATTAAAAATTTTACAGCAGATAGTTTTCTTAAAAATTAAATCAGATGAACAATTTCTTCTTTGATGGGATAGTTCATAGAAGAGTATATTAACAACACCTTATACATGTGTTTATATTTAAATTGCAAGGTCATACAAGATGTAGAAATTGTAAAGTACCGTATAGATCAACTTATTCTGTTCCTTTTCATATGGATATGAAAAACTGAGATCCAGAGAAGATTCATCCTACAGCTAGTTATTGACTGCTTTCTCTTTACATTTTCCTTTCATCTAGTGCTTTCCCATAGTGACTTAATTTGGTTGTCTTTGGGGCAGCTCTTCCAATTGTTTTAGCAGAGAAAGTGCTGTGCTTTGGTGATCTGGTGGTAGCATGTAGGAGGCACTGAAAACAAGTGTTTTTGGCTATAAGTAACAGAACCTCAATTTCAATTTGCTTCAATAATATAGTTTACTATATGATATACCAAGAATCTAGAGATAAGGTAGTTTTAAGATTTATTAATTTTTAAAAAAGATTTATTTTTGAGAGAGAGAGGAGGAGGAGAGAGGATCTGAAGTGGGCTCTGTGCTGACAGCAGAGAACCTGATGCGGGGCTCGAACTCATGAACCATGAGATCACGACCTCAGCCAAAGTCAGACATTCAACTGGCTGAGCCATCCAGGCGCCCCAAGATTTAGAGCTGAAGGATGTAATAAAGGACTGTCCCTTTCTCTTTCCTTTCTTCCCTATTTCTCCCTCTCTCCTTCCTTCTTCTTCTTCTTCTTTTTTTTTTTTTTTTCCCATGTTCAGGTCCTTTGGCTAGCATCACTTTGTTGTACAGTGACTTTCAGAGATAGACAAAAAATTGTTTCCTCTCACACATATCTTCTTAAGGGTGGCTATGCCAACAATGAACTTGCGTCATAGGTGGTTGGCTAGAATTAGATTCCACGCCCAGGCTGAACCAGTCTCTGGAAGGAGGACCGGAATTACCTCGCTAGAACTAGATGTGGAGGAGCTGAATTAACATAGTTTGAGTGGAGAGAAATGCTGTGATAAGATGACTAAGTTAGTTGCAAAGTTGGATCATGTATTAGCAGGTAATAAATGGTACCTTTGGGGGCTATCTTCTCTATAGAACAGAGGAAACAAAACTGAAAACATTATTATTTGTCTACATGTTAACTGCTAACTTTACAAGATTGTAAAACATCTGGGTCCTAAGAGAAGTAAGGGAGCCTCAGGTAGGCTTATTAGATGCATGTTATCAATAGGTCACTTAATCATATATTTTCCTTATTTCCAGCTTTGAATATTTTTTTTTCAACAGGGATAAATGTTGTTAGGGGAGATGGCAAAGGAAGAAAAAGAATGGGATAAAAGGCCTGGTTCCAATCTATGCACATATTCCAAATCAGGCCGTTTTTGGCCATGTGATTTATTTCTACAGGCTGGGCTTTCCTTTTTCTTTGTTCCCCTCACACAGTCTCAAACCACGTTGTAACTCCTAGTCACCATTCTCTTTCTTAGCTTAATGCTCAAAGTAGTTTCCTCTGGGACCTGGGCCACTGAAAAGGTTTAATTAAACTCTTAAATAACATTTATAAATGTCAAGCCAAATGAATTTCATCTTTGGAAAATGAGTCAAAATGCATGACAGCACCTAGCATGGTATTTAGTACATAAGTTCTTTATAAATGTTATATGAGTATTAACATTTATAGTTCACTAGTATAAGCTCTTTGTTGGCAGAGATTCTGTCTTATTCACGGTTGTGTGTAGAATGCCTAGCACAGTGCCTGGAGTGTTGTAGCAATTCAGTACTTGTCGAATAGTTTTAAAAGCCAAACTTACTGTAAAAACGAAGCATGCTCTCCAGCAGTGTGCTTCAAATTCTGGTTGTATAACCCCTGAAATATATATATATATATATATATATATATATATATATATATTTTTTTTTTTTTTTTAATCCCTACCCTCCACACGTTTTTAAGTTGACATTTAAGTTTTACATCATAAGTTTAAATAGTTGCAAAGGATGTAATTTCTGGTTTCCAAATATTGACATATTTAAGTAAAACTGTTACATCAATTTAAAAATATATCCAACAGAATATAAATACCATAGAATTTTAAATATCATTCATTTAAAAAAAGACACGAATGAACCCTTCGCTAACCATTATAATTTTTAGTTTCTTTATCCCCCAGAATTTTTTAAATTTTTATTTAATCAAATTTTTAAAATATTTATTTATTGTTGAGAGAGAGAGATAGAGCATAAGTTGGGGAGGGGCAGAGAGAATGAGTCACAGAATCCGAAGCAGGCTTTAGGCTCTGAGCTGTCAGCACAGAGTCCAACACAGGGCTCGAACTCCCAAACCGCGAGATCCTGACCCGGGCTGAAGTCAGATGCTTCACCAACTGAGCCACCCAGGTGCCCCTCTCCTTGAATTAAAAAAAAAAAATGTTTATTTTTTGAGAGAGAGTGTGTGTGCCTTCCCGCATGATTGGGGGAAGCGCAGAGAGAGGGAGACAGAGGATCTGAAGTGGGGTCTGCTCTGACATCAGAGAGCCCCACGCGAGACTTAAACTCATGAACCGTGAGATCACGACCTAGGCCAACATTGGACGCTTAACCAATTGAACCATCCAGGCACCCCTCTCCTTGAGTTTTTACTTCTGGTTCCATTCTCCCAGAGAATTTTATCCTAATGTAATATATTTTTATGTTTGAAAAATCTTCTGATCATTTTCATGATCATGATTTTAATGATTCATTAAAATTAAAAGATTTAAAAATTTTCTGTAATTACTGGATTGTTGTCATTATAATTGTTGATATACTATCAAAACAGCATAAACATATTCTAAATCTAAGCAAATTTTTTTTTTAAGAGAAACAGTGTGCATACACGCTTGCAAGTGGGGCAGAGGGCAGAGGGAGAGAGAGAGAATCTCAAGTAGTCTCTATACTCAGTGTGGAGCCCCACACAGGCCTCAATCCCATGACCCTGGGATCATGACTGGAGCTGAAATCAAGAGTCGGACGCTCAACAGACTGAGCCAACAAGGCACCCCTTAGCAAATTATAAGCAAAAAAAGTAAAATGTTATTGGGAATACATCTTTTGAACAAGATGAGGCAGAGCATATTTTTGGACTCTTGATTTTTTGTTTTTGACTCTTGATTAAAAGTTTCCTGAAGTCCATTATTTTGCGTGATCTCTTTGTTTGGTACATCAGAGGCAATGTACCATCATAAGATTCAGGTGTGCTCTGATAGCAGGTGTGGTTTAATGTTTTCACGTTAGAGAGAGGACCTCGGGGAGAGGGGAGAGAGTGGGGAGCCAGCACAACATCTCCACCATAGCTTGGTATCAGTTGGGTCACGTTTACAAAGAGTATGGGAATTAAGGATCTCAAAATTGATTCCCTTAAAACCATCTGTGTAACTACCTTGGTAAGTCTTTGTGTATTCCTAAGGCCACTGTTCGCAGATTGCTACCTTGAAGGATAATTTGTAGAGATCCTGTCAACTGGGTTGTCAGAAATGTGATTAAGTGGACAAGATGACTGTAATGAGCATGTGTTTTTTCCTATCTCTTCCATTCCATGTGGTTTCTGGAAGGATTGTCAGTCACACTCCCTCACCTCTTACAGGGACCCTGGCCTAGCCAATCATATTAATCCTATTCCCTTGACTATAGTAATTTGTCCAGCAATAGGCATAAAAAACAAACAGATCAAAGTCCTTCCCTGGAATTGGTATATAAACTCTGAAGATCTTACTTTCTTTCTATTGGGAGCTGCTGAGCTTCGAAGATGTAAATGTGGAGCCGCTGGCAACCAAGCGGGAATGCCTCTGCAGAATGAAGGCAAGGGTTGCAAAACGGCAGGGAGGTCAAACCAAGGGCCTCTGGGGGCCCCGAATTTCAGTCCTTGAGGTCTTGTGATCCTGTGAACTTCTCCAGTATCCTTTCCAGCTGCATGAGCCACTGAGTTAGTTACTGTATTTGCTTAAGTTAGTTTAAGTGTATTTTGGTGCTACTGAAATAATTTAGTAAGAACCGAGAAAAGTAAACACAAATTATTGTGAACATATCTTTTGTAAAGTGGTAATTTTGAAAACTTTCTCTTCTAGATTGTTGGACCTTCAGATGGAAGTAGTTACATTATAGATTATTATGGAACCAGACTTACAAGACTGAGTATTACGAACGAGACGTTTAGAAAAACACAGCTATATCCATAAGTATTTTTTAAAAGAAACAGTAAGTAATATGCATATATAATCTTTATTATAGTATATCACCTGTATAAAATTATGAAAATTTGCGAACCGTAGGAAATTTAAGGAGACCATCTAATGTTATAAACCTCTCATTTTGCTTATGTGGAAACACAGGTCTCCATTTGCCTGAAACATCTCTAGTCTTTTATAAAGCTTTTTTATGTACACTCATTGTTCCTGCAGTTCCTGATTCAGTCCCTCTTGCTTTGCAGACATTATGGCTAGAAGACAGAGTTCACAACAAAAAGATACCGTCAAAGCAAAAAGACATTTCATAGTATTATAGGATGGTTCTGGAGAAAGCATGTGTTGTAGACATTTCAGTACAGCATGTCTTTGCTTCTGTCCTGCTTTCCTGGGGTCACTATGATCTTTAAACCTCTTTCTTCTTCCCTAAACCTGAAGGTTAATTGAGACTCAACCCTGAATAAGTACTTATTCTAACCTAAAGTTTGGCCCTGCCCATGAGAATTATTAATTGGCCTTAGCTTTAACGAGGTAATACACCGTGGCCCCTGAGTGACTCAGTCGGTTAAGCATCCAACTTTGGCCCAGGTCATGATCTCACGGCTCGTGAGTTTGAGTCCCATGTTGGGCTCTGTGCTGACAACTCACAGTCTAGACCCTGCTTCGGATTCTGTGTCTCCCTCTCTTTGCCCCTCCTCGCTGCTCATACTCTCTGTCTCCTTCAAAAATAAATAAACATTTTAAAATTTTTTTTAAAAAATAGGTAATATACCTGGATAAGTCAGAGATATCATCAGTCTTCCTGGCTCAATTCTCTGATCCTCTAGAACTCTGCTACTCCAAGGTTTTTATTTCCAGGGCTGTACCTTAGTCTATTCTAATAAATAATCTTCCAAGAATGTCAGGCTGTTCTCAGGGTTTTGGTAGACTATCAGAAAAATGATTCTCTAGCACTATCTCCTCTGCAGTGGTGAAGTCCTGTATAACATGTAGGGTGCAGGGTACTTCTTAGGTGACAGTTCACATTGAACCACCTAGCAGCTTTCAGAGAGAGAAACACAGGCCAGGTGTTCTGGCCACAGCCATAGCCCTAGGGTTTTCAGTTGATTCTATCTCAGAGAGTGCTTCTAGAGGCCAGGAAAGGAACAGACATTTATTTTCTATGCTGCAGTGTATAAATAGGATATGTAGTATAATTTTTGCCACTAAGGTAGATTTTTTTCTCTCTTCTCACAGTAATATTATGAGATATGCTTTATAGTTAGTGTCATGAGGGTTGAACAGTGCCAGACCCTGTCAGGATGTGAGGAATTTGTTCAACTGTCCAAAAAGTTTTTCAAATCTTTTCCTATAAAGAGTCTTTGGGTTCAATATTGAAATGAAGCTCAGAGATCCATCTGTCTCTTCTTGCCAGGGAATAAGTTGAGCCCTGGGGACGTCGAGACTAAGATACAACTAATCAGTACAGAACTGCCTCTCGAATCAGTTCTTCTGTGCCTTCCACTGGTTGCTGTGCACTGCCCACCCCACCTCAGCCCCACCAACTCTGTCATTTTGCAATATGCATCTTCATTTTGGAAATCGTTATTCCTGCTCTATGGGAAGGGTTGTGTGGTTTCACATAGCCCTATTTTCATCCTGTAAATTGTTGTGTCTCTTTCAAAGTATACAGATTGTTTTCAACATGGTGAAATTAAGCAACTGCAATTTAGAAAGCAGTTTCATTCTCTGTGGCCTATTAGATCAACTTTTCATTGGGATTCCAGACTCCGATTTGATATTTAAAACTTGAAGGGCTCATTGAAAAAGCAGATCTCTGCACTGCCATTCACATGGTCTCCTACAGTAAATATGGCAATGTTCCAAGAGAAAGAAAAAAATGTCCTGAGTAAATGAAACGTTAAAATGTGCATCTACGGTAACCTCACTGGACTCTTAAAATACTGTGTTTTAACGCATTTCTTTTTTCTGTTTTAGGATTTGGGCTTCCTTGATTTTAACAGAGCACTCTCAGTATGTGGGTTTCCAGATTTTCCTTTCTCTTCACACATCACTTTATGGATTCTATATAACTTTGTATTATTGTTGATATTTTGTTTTGTTGTTTTACTTAAAAGCATGTTATTCTGAGATTTATTTAATTGGACTTTCTTTGAGAGCTGTATGATAATAGAGTCTTTCTCTGGCTACTGTCTCTATGAGATAAATAGCTTATTACCCCGATATTCCTTAAAGTCTTTCCTAATGGCAGGTTGCCACTTGTCATTTTTGCTTCTGAAAAATAAAAATATGGCCTATTCACATTTTTTAGCTCTTTATTGTCAAGAAAACCTTAAATGTTGAATGTAGCTGTCTTCTAAATTTTGATCCTTCAAAACAGCTAATCCGTAGTGTGAACAAATCCCATTACTATATTGCCTGGGGCTGCGGTCATGTATGAGAACCCACCTGTTTTTCTGCGGCTTTCAGATCTGTCTCTGCCTCCGTATCCAGGGAGCGAAAGATCACTGGGGAGTCTGAAACCTTGAGGCAACGCGGATACTTCTGGCACTGATTCAGGCCTCTGAAGTGTGAACTTTTTCCTTTTTGCTTTGGGAGTGATGCACTAGCTTTTGGAAGACCAGCTGCTGACTCGTCTAGCTCAGTGCAGTTATATTTGAAGCTGGATAGACAAGGTGGGAACACCAAACAGATGATTAATGTCTTCCATCTGTTAACACTGCCAGGCAGATGCCGGCACAAGTGCCGGACGTGGTGCACCAGGGTCTGAAGGGAAGGAAGCGGCACCTGAACGCTGGCACGGCCTCTTCTTACCGTGCTTACAAGGGTTTTGGGAAGATGGAAATACACGAAATGTTATGTGCTCATAATACCGCCGAGGTTTTTTTAGTAACAGGCATAACGGCTTCACAATTACTTGAGTCCGGGCTCCCCAAGAGTAACACCATAATTTTTTTTATCACTCATATTACTCAAAAGCATACAGTCTAGTACAGTTGGCTTCCTAACATGTTAGTCACTCAGCAACAGTTTCTGCAGTTGGCGGGTGATTATTAAGTATTGATATGTGAAGTGAATTTGGATCGACTCCTCATACACACAAGGAATGGGCCCTTTGATTCCTTCATTGAAATACTGAGTGTCTACTACATGGGAGGTACTGTTCTAGATGCTAGGATGCAGCAGTGAACAAAAACATGAACAAACATCCCCTCCCTTAAGGAGTTTACGCTCCCCTGGGATCTGTTTTCACAAGCGATAGTATTTTGGGCTGCAGTTAAGCTAGCTGGTAGATGCCCAGTTTCTAGTATTTCCTAGTTCCTTTTGTTTGCAGACAGTGCTTTGAAGTTTAACCTCAGGATCACCTAAGTCCAGATTTGAAGTCTACGTTTCTCTAGCCGTGTACGGTATGAGAAATCCCTGCAATCGAAGCTTGAAAAAGTCCTCTTGATTCTTGCATAATTGTTCCAGTTATTAACTTGGCCAGGGGGAAAGTCTGTTTCAAAGCAGGTGCTTCTCAAAGTGTTTATTCAAATAAGCTATACTCCAAAAGGGTTGTAGGTAAAATCTAGAAATAAAGTCTCTTCACAGTGCATTCTTAAGCCTGTAGACTTTATTTTCTTTATAATTTCCTAAATTTATATGACAAGAACACCTCAGCTTTTCCACTTTGCTTAATTCCCTGTTGCCTAAAATATATACTTCTGTAACAAATGGTTTTTCTGTGTCTTATTATTTATTTTTTATGTGAATACATTTAATACATGTAATTTCAGTTTTTGTTTTATTTTGCTTTCATGGAGCACATTTTATTATGGCTATTTGTTAGTAGTGTCTCTGAGTACAAATTGTATGTTAAGGCCTCTGTAGGAGATGTTTTATATAACCCTACTTTTAGAGCAGTGGCCAAAATTGTGAGAGATTAATTAACTCAATCATTCCTTGGATTACTCCTAAACCCTCTAGGATGGAATGGAATGGATTCTTTCAATGCTACATAAACAGTGTTTCTATAGAAATATTTACAAATGGTACTGCTTTAGCCTGAAAGAATTAATACAGTTTCCAGAAGTACCTCTTTACCCAGGAGGGTTTCTTACCTACAGTATATTAGAATAAAAGATCTTTTTAAGACTTCAAAGATTGTGCTATGTGTATGGCTAGCATCTGTTCATGGGATTTCTAGGACTGTAAGAAATACCGGTTTGTGGGTGTGTTTTGTTTTTGTTTTGCATTACAAAAAAATGCATGTCTTTTCTCCTTATTTTAACCTAGATGCTTAAGGCTAAGTTAAGTATATAATACTGGTAAGCAACTAGGAAACTACAACAGATCTAATAGCAAGGACTAGCAAGAAGAAAAATTAGTTCTTAAAAAGTACAAGTCTAAGATGTTGGTTCCTCTTCCTGATTCAAACATCTTAACTGTAGATGTTCCTCAGGGTTCTGACACCTTCTCCTTTTCTCCCATTAACTCAGCATCTATTTTGCTTTTTTCTATTTCCAAAATTAATACAAACCTAATGCAGAAATTCTGGGAAACACCAAAAAGTGCAAAGAAGAAAGCTCATTCCATAGCTCAAAGACAACAATGTTAGTGTTTTTATGTATGTCCTAGTAGTTTTTCCATGCACGTATGTACATTTTCTTCACAAAAATGATATAGTACCCATACTGTTTTGTAGCCTGCTTCTTCACATTGTAAAGATTTTTCTATTTCAATAAATATTCTTTTACAACACCATTTTTAATGGCTGCAGAGTACTCCATGTCTCCAAGTCATAATTTATGTAATTCCTTTATGTATTCTTTGGTATTGAAGTTATTACAATAAATGAGCAATACATGTTTATGATTCTTTTTCTCTAGAATTGCTATTCTTAGTCAAAAAGTGCTCATACATTAAAGTTCTAGATACCCATATTAGTCCTAGTTTACCAGGGTTAACTGGGTTAACTGAAAGAATGAGGTCAAACAGCCTAGAGCCAAGTTCAAACAAAACCATAGTCAACTCTCAGTTGTCCTGGTGCAGATTAACTGTAGATCAGATGCTGCAGGGACTTGTAAAACTACCCCTGCTCTGCAGTCAGGCCACCGCTCATTGGTACTAAAATTCTGTCCCTCCCATCCCCAAGGGGCTGTAGAAGAGCAACTGTTTGAGAACAGGATGGCTGCTGGAGAAAGGATGTGGTCATGAGTATTGGGGAATGGGATATTGAATAGTTGACTGAGTTATCTAACGCCCTCCAGAAAGCTTCAAGACAGAGGCATTTTAAGGAGGAGTAAGTAGGGGGTGATTCCAGAAGAAACAAGAGGGTGGCGTGAAATGGGGAAGCAAAAGAATGTAAAAAAGTATGCGACTATGAAACAAATGCAGAGATCAGAGCCTTAAAGAGAGGACAGATTAAAACAAAGCAAGAAAAGAGAGATCCCAGTGCACTCAAGGAAAGAGAAGCCCCCCAACATCCTTCCTGCTTAGTCTTAAAACGTAGCTGAGCCCCCTTTTCCATTGTCATGGTCGATACCAACTTTATCAACTTTTCCATTAAAGCCAAACTCAACTTAGTACAGTCGATGATGGACTGTTGTCTATATGCCAGGCGGATCCCTTGTATAACTGACTGTGTAATGGCCGAAACTGAGAAATTGGGGCAGAAGTAAGGATTGCTAAGGATCCAAGATTTGAATGATTATCATGCACACACAAAGGAACCTATGCAGATGACTGCTTAGTACAGAGAGTAACTCAGCAAGTGTTACATTGTGGCCACAGTTGACCAGTATCTTAAAGGAAGGATCTGGAAGATCCCTGGGTTTCCCATCATGTACATGTCTAACCAGATAAATATGGATCCCCTCCTTCTAATTCTTTAAAAAAAAATTTTTTTTTTAACTTTTACCTATTTTTGAGAGACAGCATGAATGAGGGCAGAGCAGAGAGGGGGGAAACACAGAATCCAAAGCAGGCTCCAGGCTCTGAGCTGTCGGCCCAGAGCCCAATGCAGGGCTCAGACCCACAACTGTGAGATGATGACCTGAGCCAAAGTCCTACGCATAACAGCCTGAGCCACCCAGGTGCCCCAGCCCTCCTTCTAATTCTTAAAAGATAGAGTACCTCTGACTTCCTTTACCATTTTTTCTGTTGCCAGTTCATATAGCAATATGCTATAGCATGAATTATTATTCCACTTACCCATTTGCTCTGTTATGAACTGAGTATTGTTAAATGCACTCAGCTTTTGATGTTGTTTTGGAAAAAAAAAGTAGAAAGCTTATTCATAATGGTCTTTATTTTCCCATACTAAGAGGGGAAGGAAGATAGGTAAATTTGGAAAGTGAAAAAAGTTACTAATTAGGAATGAATAAAAGAATTTGGGGGGCACCTGGGTGGCTCAGTCAGTTGAGCATCCTATTTCGGCTCAGGTCATGATCTCATGGTTCATGAGCTTGAGCCCCACATCTGGCTCTCTGCTGTCAGTGCAGAGCCTGCTTCGAATCCTCTGTCTCTCTCTCTCTCTGCCCCTCCCCTGCTCTCTCTTGCTCTTTCTTTCAAAATAAATAAACTTAAAAAAAAAAAAAAGAATTCTGAACAGCACTGAGTACCCAAATGGGTCCTGGATTAATGTGTTTGTAGCTAAATTGATGAGCATGGTAACAGTTATTTCTATTATCTCTCCCTCTTTTGCTTAAGTAATCTCTGTGCCCAACATGGGGCTCAAACTCACAACCCTGAGATCAAGAGCCGGATGCTTTATTAACTGAGCCAGCCAGGTGCCCTCCTATTGTCTTTTTAAACAGAGCCTCGTGTTTGCTTTGGTAGCACATATACTAAATAGAGCCTAATATCTTAATTCTTAGTAAACTATCAATGCTCTTAAAGCTAGTCATTGTCTGATGGAAACAATGTTATCTGCCTTCTTAGAAAATAGATATTTTTAGGAAAAAAATAAAAATATTCAGGCTTATAATAAATAAATAACTAATAAAAAGAAAAGTTAAAAAAAATATTGAGGCTTAAAGTCTTAACATTTCAAGAAGATTTTAACTTGTTGAAAGTTCCTTTTATCACTCTCCATGTGCAAGATGTTATACTAAGTTCATTTTACATATTTTTTTCCTTTTTTTTTTTTTTCATTTTAGAGAGATGGTGTGAATGGGGAAGAGGAGCAGAGGGAGAGAAAATCTTAAGCAGGCTGTATATTCACTGCATAGCCCAATGTAGGGCTCGATCCCACAACCCTGGGATCATGACCTGAGCCTAAATCAAGAGTCAGATGCTCAACTGACTGAGCCACCCAGGTGCCCCACTCATTTTATATTTAAAATGATTTAGTCCTTGCAATATTTCTGTAGGATCTTTCTAAACAGTTAATATCATTATCCCCACTTTCCAGATAAGTAAATTGAGTCCCACAAATAAAATAAGTGGGATAAATAAAATAAATATAAATAAATAAAATATATATAAATTAAATATATATAAAATAAATATAATATATATAATATAATATATAAATAAAATATATATAAATTATATATATATAAAATAAATATAAATAAAATAAAATAAAATAAAATAAAATAAAATAAGGCCATGAAATAAGTGGTGAAGCGAGGATTTAAACCCAGGTCTATATCTGCTATCCTGCAATGTGATAGTTATATCTATCTAATTCTATGAGACATTGCTAATGATTGTGTAATGAGAGAGTTTTCTTACCATGTTTTTTTAGTGTTATCAGTATGGCAGTTATTTGCCTATACTGAGCCTTTTTGCTTAACTAATAGTTTGCTGGTTTAAAAAAAAAAACTTATTTAGGGGCGCCTGGGTGGCTCAGTAGGTTAAGTGTCTGACTTCAGCTCAGGTCATGATCTCACAGTTCGTGAGTTCAAGCCCTGTGTCAGGCTGTGCTGACAGCCCAGAACCTGGAGCCTGCTTCGGATTCTGTGTCTCCCTACCACTCCGCCCCTCCCCCACTCATGCTCTGTCTCTGCCTCTCAAAAACAAATAAATGTAAAAAAATTATAAATAAATAAAACTTACTTCCTTAAACTTCTCCACTTTACATCATGCAGATGCCAGCATGTTTTATGAATATCTAAATGAGACTGACAGAGCGATGATTTTCCAAAACCCAAAGATTTTTCTGTTGCCACCTGATCTGACATTTGCAGCACTTTCTGGACCAAAAGTCTGATTATGTTTGTATGACAGGGAAAGAGATGTTAGGTAGGACCATACTGTCACACTCTGCTTTAGTCTTGCTGAGGTCAGATGATGACAGAGACATCTGTAGATGTTTGCAGGTGATTTTTATTTAGTTAGGGTGATTTTTTTTTTTTGGCTTATCTGAATTTTCTAATTTTTCCACAATAAACATGCATTTTTTGCATGCACATATTTGGCAAAATAAGTAATAGTATGGGTAAATTAGAAGAAAGAAACCAAGAAAGTCTTGTTCTTGTCTTCTCTCCTTCCTCAAGATATACTTACCCTAATCTCTGATGTGACTCTGACTTTAAACAATAAATAGTACATTTAAAAGAAAAAGGCTTTTTGTCTTCTGTCTTTGTCACTTGTTTTGTGACTGAGCACATAATGGTTCTTAGCCCATCTATCTTCATATACTCGGGGATAATAATGGGGCACCTGGTTGGCTCAGTCAGTTAAGCATCTGACTTCGGCTTAGGTCAGGATCTCACGATCCATGAGTTTGAGCCCCACGTCAGGCTTTGTGCTGACAGCTCAGAGCCTGGAGCCTGCTTTGGATTCTGTCTCCCTCTTTCCCTGTCCCTCCCCTACTCTTGCTCTGTCTCTCTCTGTCTCTCTCAAAAATAAACATTAGACAAAAAATTTTAATATGTAAAAAATAAATAAATTGGGATAATAATATTAATTAGGTGATGTTGAGAGATTAAGATGACATAAATAATAGTCACTACTTATTGACATATTTTAAAGGAATAGAATGATGGTGTTAGACATTGGGTGGGGGTCGGGTGTCCATGTGGAATTTGCAAGGGCTTCCTCATACTTGGGCTACAGTGTGGTCACATGTTGAGTAAAATACCAGTGGACTCAAAAGTTCCTTTTACAGAAAGAAGGTGAGATGTGTTCTTGGGACATTGTGTGCCTACATTTTTCTTACCTCCACTATTGTTATGGTTATACATAGCCACTCTGTAATAAGGGCCAAAAATGTCTTTCTCAAAAAAGTAGTCTTGTTGGTACCTGTCACTCCTTGAAGACTTTCCTTACATAAGGAAAGGCTGCAATGTTGCAGATTTTGTTTTTGCTCTTTAATATGAAGTTCTGTAGAGATATTTATCTAATACATTTAGAAAGGTTGCTATGAGGCAGAAATGTTGCTACTTTCAGCCCAAATTAAGGTTAATTGCAAGCAATTGCTATGCCATACAATGGGATGTTGCTTTTGCCCTGTCAGTGTTAGCAATATATGCCAAGCATGTGGAAATCAAAACTTGAAAAAGGATTAATGTTAGAGCTCTTTGGCTGCATGTGCCAAAGAAAAACGTTGTCTTACCAGAACACTTTAGAAAGTGTGTGGCGTTTGGAACTTTTAATCATGTGAGCCCGTTTTACATTTAACAGGCTGTGATTATGATGGCTCAAGGTACTGTCTTTGGTCTTCAGACAAACCTCAAAATTTGACTACTCATTTGAATGAATGAAATCCCTTTATTATTGCAACATTAGAAACATTCGGGAAATTGGCATGAATTCTTTATATGACTTGTGATCGAGTCAAGGTGTTGGAGTGAAATGGCCTGAGACATCCCACAAATTGTTCTAACTAAATGCAGCAAGTCTTTAAAAAGGAATTCAAAACAAATGAATTTATTGTTTATTAGTTCTCAACTATATATTGGCCTCCTGTGTATGCCTTCTGGTCCTGCCCATGTATGTATATGTACAGTATATTCTCCACACAGCAGCCAAAGCGATAAAAGCAAATGAGAATGTTACATTCATGCTGATTTTTTTTAAATGTTTATTTATTTATTTTTGAAAGAGAGAGAACAAGAGGGAGATGGGCAGAGATAGAGGGAAACAGAGACTTCCAAGCAAACTCTGTGCTGTCTGCACAGAGCCCATTGTGGAGCTCATGACCTGGGTGGAAATCAAGAGTGGGACGCTCAACCGACTGAGCCACCCAGGCGCCCCATCTTTCTGCTAATTCTTAATGGTTTCCTGTCATGCTTCAAATATGCCAAAGTGGTTCCCACCTCAAGATTTTCATACGAGCTCTTTCCTTTGCCTAGAATGCTCTTTCCCAGGTCTTTGCAAGGCTTGCTTCCTCATTTGTTTGAGTCTCTGCTCAACCCCCCTACCCTGACTGTCCTTTTCAAGTACCACCCCAGTCAGTCCTCCACTGATCATTCTCTGAGACCTTATCCCACTTCATTTCTCTTCACAGCACTAATACTAGCTGAAATGATGTGCATTTACTTATTTTCTCTTTTTTTCCTCTACTAGAATGTAAGCTTGGTGAGGGCAGGGACTTTCTCTTGGATATTGAGGTACCATCAGTGCTTAGAACAGTCTCTGGAACATAATAAGTTCTCAATGGGAACAAGTTCTTTAGAATGGGAACACTAGAATGGGTTAGTAGGAATATAAATTAATCTGAGATTAAATAACCTGCTTTGAATAATTTACTTTAGGAGTTGGCATCCAAATATGATTTCAACCCTAATTCTTGTCTATGGGGAGGAAATGAGCCTCTGCCGATTTACTCAAGTCCTTGATGGTCCCAGTGCTTAGAACAGTGCCTGGCATAGCATACGAATTTTATCAACATTAAATTCTTACCATAGAATGGGTGATTGCTAGAGGTGGTTCTCAAAAAAAGGCCAGCAAGTAGACTATCAGAGATAATAGGAAGGAGGTGGATGGGGGGGCCTGGGGGCTACTAAATCGCCTAATTTATGTCATATTATTATATGTCATTATGTACTTTCCTGACCTGATTATCTTGTGGTAAGAAGAATAATAACCTTCTGGAGCTATCCACGTCCTAATCTCCAGAATCTGAGAATATGTTACTTTATGTGACAACAAGGACTTGGCACATGTGATTAAGTTAAGGTCTTAAAATGGGAAGACTATCCTGGATTACTTGGGTTGGTTCAATACAATTACAAGAGTTCTTACGAAGGAAAGGGGGAGGAAAGAGAGCCGAAGATAGATGACTGACTGGGAGGCTAGAAAGTAAAGCGATTTGAAGAATTCTGCACTATTGTCTTTGAAGACAGAGGGCAGGACCATGGGCCAAGGAATGTAGGTGGGCACTAGAAGCTAGAAAAAGAAGGAAAGGCATTCTCCCCCTGGATCCTCCAGGTTTAGTATACGTGCTGCCCAAGTCAGCACCGCCCCGAAGCCTGCAGAGGAATAGAACTGTACTGATACCTTGATTTTCACCTGGTAAGACCCGGTTCAGACTAGTAACTTCCAGAACTGTAAATTCTACATGTGGGTTGTTTTAAGCTACTAAGTCTACCGCAATTTGTTACCGCAGCACTAGGAAACTACTACAGTTGGTACTTTCAAAGTGAGTTACTTATAGATAGCATGTTGTTGGATCATCCCTTTGTTTCCATTCTGCTGGTCTTTGTCTTTTAATGGATATGTTTAGACCATTTGCATTTAAATTAATTACTGACGTGTTAGGGCTTAAGTCTGCCATTTATTACTTGTTTTTTGTCTTTCTCTGTTTCTCATTCTGTTTCTCTTTTTTGCCTCGTGGGCATTACCTGAACTTTTTTTTTTTTTTAATCGATATTTATTTACTTACAATGCTTTTGAGCATATCACCCTGCATAATTTTTTTTTAGTGGTTGCTCTGGACATTACACTATATATACATAACTTATCACAGTGTACTGGTATCAATATTTACCTCCATTAGGTCCCTTTACCTTTTCCACTTTTTTTTAAAAACACATTTTTAAAGTAATCTCTACCCCAACCTGGTACTTGAACTCATAACCCCAAGATCAAGAGTTGTATGCTCCACTGACTTAAGCAGCCAGATACCCCCACCTTTTCCACTTTTAAAATGTCACAGAGGTGCCTGGGTGGTTCAGTCATTAGCATCCAACTCTTGGTTTTGGCTCAGGTCATGATCTCACAGTTTATGAGTTCAAATCCCATGTCAGTCTCTGTGCTAACAGAGAGCTCCCTTTCTCTGCCCCTCCCCTCTCAAATTAAATAAACATTTAAAAAATGTGAAAATAAAATGATATAGCAGCAATAGGAAACTAAGACAAGCCTCAAAACCCTATTTCACACACAGCTACATAGCCCTGTGGGCTCAGGTGTTAAACTCCCCAGGTTCAAATTCTACCCTCTGCAGTTAACATGGTGTATGGCCTTGGGCAAGATATCACCCCTCTGAGTCTCAGTTTCCTCATCCATAAGTCAGAAAGGAAGCAGTAATAGCAAACTACTCATTAAACATTTTTATTTCCTCAGGACCTATATGCAACATTTTCAAAATTGGTCTCATCTTCTTTTTTAATACAATTTTAGGTCTTAGAGAAGTTTCAGGTTCACAGAAAAACTGAGCAGAGGTAGAGATGAACCCCCACACAAGCATAGCCTGCCCCATTATCAACATCTCCCACCAGAATGGCATTTTGTTATAATAGACAAACCTGAACCCACACATCATAATCACCCAAAGTCCAGAGTTTACATTAGGGTTGTGGGTTTATGGGTTTGCACAAGTGTATAGTAACATGCATCCACCATTATATCATACAGAGAATTTTCACAGACCTAAAAATCCTCTGTGCTCTGCCTATTCATCCCTCCCTCCCCCCTAGCCCCTGGTAACCACTAATCTTTTTACTGTTTCCATAGTTTTGCCTTTTCCAGGATGTCATATAACTGGAATCATACAGATGTAGCCTTTTCAGATTGACTTCTTTCACTCAGTAATACACATCTAAGATTCCTCCCTGTCTTTTCATGGCTTGATAAACTCATTTCTGTTAGTGCTGAATAATATTCCATTGCTTGGATGTACCACAGTGTATTTACCCATTCATCCACTGAAGAGCAATCATGGTCATTTTGAAGGTTTGGTAATTATGAATAAAGCTGCTGTAAACATCTGTGGGAAGGTTTTTGTGTGGACTGGTTTTCAACACCTTTGGGTAAATACGAAGGAGCATGATCGCTGAAATGTGTGGTAAGAGTATGTTTAGTTTTGAGAGAAACCTTTAAACTGTCTTCCAAAGTGGCCATGTTATTTTACATCTCCACTAGCAATGAATGAGTTTCTGTAGCTCCACATCACCAGCACTTGGTGTTGTCTGTGTTTTGAATTTGTGGTCATTCTAATCACTATGTCATGATATCTTGTCTTAATTTGCACTTTTCTTATGACATACGACGTGAAGCCACTTTTCACGTGATTATTTGTAGATCTCCTTTGGTGAGGTCTGTTAAGGTCTTTGGCCCATTTTCAGTCATGTTATTTGTTCTCTTATTGTTGAGTTTTAAGAATTCTTCATGTTCTTTGGATAATAGTCTTTTCTCAGATGTGTCTTGTGCAAATATTTTCTCTCAGTCTGTGGCTTGTCTTCTCATTCTTTTGAAAGTACCTTTCACAGAGCAGAAATTTCTAATTAGATCGAAGTCCAGCTTATCAATTATTTCTTTCATGGATCGTGCTTTTGGTGTTGTATCTAAACAGTCATCACCAAACCTGGGGCCATCTAGATTTTCTCCCATGTTATCTTCTAGGAGTTTCATAGTTTTGCAGTTTACATTTAGATCTGTGATCCACTTTCTGTTAACTTTTGTGAAGGGTGTAAGTCCTATATCAATCTTTTTTTTTTTTTTTTTACATGTGGATGCCCAGTTGTTCCATCACCAGTTGTAGAAAACTCATCTTCATTTCTAAGTATATTCCTTCTGCATTGTTAGCATGGGAGGCAACAGCACCTTTGCCAAGACAGAAACTCAGCAGTTATCTTTTTTTTTTAAGATTTTTTTTTTTTTTTTAAGTAATCTCTATGCCTAAGGTGGGGCTTGAACTCACAACTCCGAGATCAAGAGTTGCAGGTTCCTCTGAGCCAGCCAGGCACCCATTAGCAATAATCTTTTGTTTTTTAACTTATTTCTTTAAATTCAAGTTAGTTAACAATGTAGTATTGGTTTCAGGAACAGAGCCCAGTAATTCACCACTTCCATATAACTCCCAGTGCTCATCCCAACAAGTGCCCTCCTTACTGCCCATCACCCATTTAGCCCATCCGTCCACCTAACACCCCTCCAGCAACCTTCAGTTTCTTCTCTGTATTTAAGAATCCCTTATGATTTGCCTTCCTCTCTGTTTTTATTTTTCCTTCCCTTCCCCTATGTTCATCTGTTTTGTTTCTTAAACTCTACATATGAGTGAAATCGTATAGTATTTGTCTTTCTCTGACTTATTTTGCTTAGCATAATATACTCTAGTTCCATCCACCTTGTTGCAAATGGCAAGATTTCATTCTTTTTGATTGTCAAGTAATACTCCATTGTAAATATATATACACCATGTCTTCTTTATCCATTCATCCATGGATGGACATTTGGGCTCTTTCCATACACTGGCTATTGTTGATAGTGCTGCTTAATAAAAATTGGTGTTCGTGTGCCCCTTTGAAACAGAATTTTTGTATCCTTTGGATAAATACCTAATAGTTTAAATTCTGGATTGTAGGGTAGCTCTATTTTTAATTTTTAAAGGAAACTCCATACTGTTCTCCAGAGTGGCTGCACCAGTTTGCATTCTCACCAACAGTGCCAAAGGATTCCCCTTTCTCCGCATCCTCCCCAACATCTGTTGTTTCCTGAGTTGTTAATGTTAGCCATTCTGACAGGGGTGAGGAAGTATCTCATTGTGGTTTTGATTTGTATTTTCCTGATGATGAGTGATGTTGAGCATCTTTTCATGTGTCTGTTAGCCATTTGGATGTTTTCTTTGGAAAAGTGCCTGTTCATGTCTTTTGCCCATTTCTTCACTGGATTATTTGTTTTTTGGGGGTTGAGTTTGCTAAGTTCTTTATAGATTTTGGATACTAACCCTTCATCAGATGTCATTTGCAGATATATTCTCCCATTCCATTGGTTGCCTTTTAGTTTTATTGATTGTTTCCTTCACTGTGCAGAAGCTTTTTATCTTGATGAAGTCCCAATAGTTCATTTTTGCTTTTTGCTTCCCTTGCTTCCAGAGATATGTCTAGTAAGACATTGCAGCGGCCAAGGTCAAAGAGGTCATTGGCTGTTTTGTTCTCTAGGATTTTGATGGTTTCCTCTCTTACATTTAGGTCCTTTATCCATTTTGAGTTTATTTTTGTGTATGATGTAAGAAAGTGGTCCAGGTTCATTCTTTTGCATGTCGCTGTCCAGTTTTCCCAAAACCATTTGCTGAAGAGACTGTCTTTATTCCATTGGATATTCTTTCCTCTTTGTCAAAGACTAGTTGGCCATACATTTGTGGGTTTATTTCTGGGTTCTGTACTCTGTTCCATTGATCTATGTGTCTGGTTTTGTACCAGTAGCATACTGTCTTCATGATTACAGCTTTGTAATACAGCTTGAAGTCCAGAATTGTGATGCCTCCAGCTTTGGTTTTCTTTTTCAATATTACTTTGTCTATTCAGCACCTTTTGTTGTTCCATTCACATTTTACAATTGTGTATTCTAGTTCTGTGAAGAATGATGGTATTGTTTTCATAGGGATTGCATTGAATGTGTAGATTGCTTTGGGTAGTATAAACACTTTAACAATATTTGTTCTTCTGACCCATGAGCATGGAATGTTTTCCCATTTCTTTGTGTCTTCTTCAGTTTCTTTCATAAGCTTCCTATAGATTTCAGTGTATGGATCCTTTACTCTTTGGTTAGGTTTATTCCTAGGTAACATGGGTTTTGGTGCAGTTGTAAATGGGATCAATTTCTTGATTTCTCTTTCTGCTGCTTCATTATTGGTTATAGAAATCAGCAGTTATCTTTGATGCTGTCCTCTCCCTATATCCAATGGATCTAATGGATCACCAACCTTTTAAATCCCACCCTATAAATACTCTTAAATAGTTACTTATTCCTCACTGCAACTGTATTCTTCAGGCCCCTGAATCCCTCTCATCTGGGAGCTTGTGTCAAACTCCTGTTGGGTCTGCCTGGCCAGTCCTGGCTTCCTCTCCATCCATTCCTGCTCCAATCACAATGATCTTTCTGAAAAGCAAATCTGATCATCTCTATGCTGCTTACAACTTTCCAGAAGGTCCCTATTTCATTTAAGATGAAATCCAAATCTAGGGTACCTGGGTGGCTCAGTCAGTTGAGTGTCCGACTTCAGCTCAGGTCATGATCTCCTGGTTTGTGAGTCTGAGTCCCACATTGGGCTCTGTGCTGACAGCTCAGAGCCTGGAGCCTGCTTTGGATTCTGTGTGCCCCCCCCCCCCCCCCGCCCCTCCTCCATTCACTCTCTCGCTCTCTCTCTCTCAAAAATAAATAAACATTAAATTTTTTTTTTAAAGGTGAAATCAAAATCCCTTTTCCTGGATTAATGGGTTTATCCTGACTGAGTCCCAGCCACCATCGATCACCTCCCTTCACTGCCAGTACTTTTGAGCTGACCCCTTGACATGATGGGACTATGCCCTGATCTCCCTCACCCTGAGACTTATCCTTACTGCTGCTCACTCTGGTCACCCACTTCAAAGTAACCCTTAGTTTCTTGAAGACACAGCTGGAGGTCAGAAGTCCAATCAGATCTCTCTGGGCTAAACTGGAAACATCTGCAGGAACATGTCCTGCTGGAGCTTCCTTTTTCCTTGCCTTTTCCAGCTTCTTTTTGAGTTAGTTCGAAGCCTTCTTCTGTCCTTCTGTACTACCCTGTGCTTCCCTTGAGCATGTCACTGATGATTTATTATTCTGATGATCTCTTTAGGCAACAGTAACAATGATTCTTAAATTCATTGATGTGGGCCTTCTTGTGGTACATCACAAACTAAACTAAAATGGAGAAAAGTAATGTAACAGACACCTGTGTAGTCGGCACCGAGGTTAAATATATGTTAGTGATTTGCCATACTTGTTTCAGATTTCTCTTTTTTCTCTTATGAAATAAGAGGTTATGACATAACAAAAGCCCCACCCCTCCCAAACCTTTCTCCACCTTTCCTCCCTGAAGGTAAACACTAACCTGAAGCCGGTGAGAAAAAGTCTCTTTAGTCCTCTGTCTCCCACTAACAGGTTGGGTGCCACGGGATGAGCAGGGAAGATGGGTGTCCTTTTGCTGTGCTCTCTCCACTGCCAGTGCTTAGCACAGGGCTTGTCACAAATGCTTCTTGCACAATCAGCTGGTAAGGCTGGACTCTGTGTGGCTGCCTGAACCCCTGCCTTCCAAAGCAGCTATTTCTAATGGTTCAGACAGCCCCAACTTTTGTTCTTCCTTCAATGGGAATTTGCTCCTTCTCAGAGAAGGGCTGAGATGATTACTATGGGGGCAAAAAGGAACAAAGGCCAGAGTATGAAGTTTGGAATCAAACTTAATCTCTCTGGGCATTTCATTCCCTAATCCCCTTGTTAATAATACCCATTTAGCAGAGGTTTTGTGAGGATTAAATAAAAAAGCAAATGCGCATGTTCCCTTTATGGTGGAGTAGGTGTTCAATAAATGTTGCCATTGCCATGCAAATAATTAAATGTTTCATTTTCTTGTTTTTCTTTCTCCAATTTTTCCCCTCATGGGCTTTTTATTTCCTTTCCCCATTTTCACGCTCATTTATGCCACTGTTCCTTCTCTCATACCCTTTCCTCTGCCTTGAGGAAAGCTCCGCTGTGCACTGCCCGTCCGTAGCCCATGAACCTGTAAGGTCCAGCTCCATCCAGTCCTGAACATTCCAGCTTTCTTGTCCTCTTCATTAAACGTAGGCTATAGATCACAAAGCCTCTTGACATACTCTCTGTAATGTGGCATTCATGTTGGAGTGCTCTTTCGCATTCTACCTGTAAGTTCCTTCAAGGCCAGGACTGAGTCTTAGAATTCTGTTATTTTCCACGCTTCTCAGCCCTGACAGGGAAGGTAGGATGACATGGGGTCAGGTGGCCTGGGTTCAAATCCTTGTTCTGCTACTTGCTAACTTGTGATCGGGATCAAATAACTTAATTTTTCCAGACCTTGGTCTTCTTAGTGTAAGTTAGGAGTAATAATAATACAGACCTTATGGTATAGTTCTGAGAATTAATAAAATAATGTCTGTAAAGTCTTTTGTACTATGCTTCTAACTGCTCAATAAATGCTGGCTGTCATTATGATTATTATTCACTCATAACATAGTGTTACATGTCAATTGTATCTCAATTTTAGAAAGAGTTATTGTGTAATTTATAAGTGTTCATGCTAATGTATCAGTTTCCTATTGTTACTGTAACAAATTACTGCAAACTTCTGGCTTAAAATAATACATATTTATTATCTTACAGTTCTGGAGGTCAGAAGGCCAAACTGGGTCTCATTGGGTTAAAATGAATGTCCGTGGGACAGTGTTCTTCTGGTGGTCCTAGGGGAGAATCTGTTTCCTTGCCTTTTCCAGCTTTCAGAGTTGACTCACATTCCTTGGCTCCTGGTCCTACATCACTTCAACCTCTGCTTCTGTTGTCCCATGTTCTTCTCCGACTCTGATTCTCCTTCTTGTTTCTCTTATAAGGACCCTGTGATTACCTTGGACCAGCCCAGATAATCCAGGATAATTTCCCCATCTCAAGATTCTTAATGTAATCACATGTCCAGAGTCCCTTTTGCCATGTGAAAGAACATGATATACATATGTATTTGAGAGATAGAGAGTCTGTGTGCATGTGTGAGCTGGGGAGGGGCAGAGCGACAGAGAGAGAGAAACTCAAGCAGGCTCCATACTCAGCATGGAGCCTGACACACGGCTCCAACCCACGATGCTGGAATCATGACCTGAGCCAAAATCAAGAGTTGGACGCTCAGCCAACTGAGCCACCCAGGTGCCCCTGAAACAATATTTTTAAAGGTTCTGGGAATTAAGATATAGACATTTTTGGGGGAGGCCTTATTCTGCCTACCACACCAATATAATAAAACTCATTCATTCATTCAATAAACATTTATTCATCACCTAGTATATATCAGACCTTTTTTTCAGTCCGTGGGGTTGCAAATACAAATAAAATTACCTCTCACATGGCTCTTAGTTTAGTGGAGGAACTCGGTTGGCAGTGGACCTATCTTATGATAGTACTTCTTAAAATGTGGAGGGGAAATGAGAGCGTCTCATGTTTAACAGTTACCCAAAGCTTGGTGCCATTTTGATTGATGGAGAGGCAGAAAATGGATGCAATTCAGCACTCATTAGGCTAAACACACCCTAGACTTGTGTGTGTGAATACGTGTCCATTAAGTTAAGGTATTCTTGAAATCGCTCTCTCAATGGGAAACCAACAGAAGTCGCACACACCAGTTTAAAGTGAGAAAGAGAATGTGGAGGGGCAATATTGTAATATTGTCTTTTATTTTCTGTTTATCACCAAGGTGGTGTGTGTGCATTGCAAGGATTAGGAAGAAACTTTTTTTTTTTTTTTTTTTTTTTTTTCACTTTGGGTATCATTTACCTAATAGAGTAAGCTTATTTCACTTACCTTCTCACCCATTAGAATAAACACACCGATTTGGTTTTGGTTTTGTTTTTTTTCACATGCAAGCTTTCAGCTATTGATTGTGAGGGTGACCCAGGGGCGTTATCACATCCTATTCACAGGAATAGACATGGAAGAATAAGCATGGGAATAGGAAGTACCTGCCAGAATTCTTAGAGATATGGGCCTTGGTTGGCAAAGCAAAATCCTGGAAAAGAGAACAAACCAAAAATAATATTTTCAAGTGACAAGTCAATCATGTCTTTATTCCTCTTCCCTTGTCAGAGATGAACAAAACATATCCTTCTCTGGACCCTGTATTTCCTATCAAATAATTCTTCCTGACTCCTTTGAACACAAACTTGCCTCCAAAGTTTTCTCCTGCACAGCCTTCCTCCTACATGACTGCCATGAAGTGGGCCGATGACACCGAAGGACAGATGCCAGAAAGGTTTTCTTTCCCAGTACTTGGCAACACATCACATTTTTTTCATTGGTTGGGGTCTGGGCTTGTTTGTATTTTGTCTTCTTTAGCCCCGAAAGGACCGTAAATGACTGGAGTGGCCTTCTTAAAATGCAGGAAGTTGGCTCTAGCTGCCTTTTGTTTATTCATTATTTTAAAAGGTGAGACTTTTGTGAGTCACTTTGGTTTGTAGAGACCACACAGCTCATTTTATGAAGGTTACACTGACATTCTCTCATTCAACAAATATTTATTGGGTACCTACTGTGTGAAAGTTGGCTGCAGTAGGGCAGGAAGTAGGGAAGGGATTAACATCTACTGAGCTTCAGATGTGCATGCACTGTTACCTTTTTTTTAAGATTTATTTTTTAATTTTAGAGAGGAGAGTGTGTGAGCAGGAGAGAGTGAGAGAGAGAGAGAATGAGAAAGAGAGAGAGAGAAAGAGAGAGGATCATAAGCAGGCTCCACGCTTAGCACGGAGCCCCATCTGGAGCTAGATCCCAAGACCCTGGTCATTGAGATCTGAGCCGAAATAAAGAGACATTCAACTGACTGAGCCACCCAGGTGCCCCTGCACTGTCTCCTTTTATGCTTAGATAATTTGTCTAAGTATAATTCATTATAATCAGAGGCTTTCAGTATGGCAGATAGGTTTCTTCTTCCATGCCAGCTCCATTGTCTGTCTGTCGCACTGTGTTGTAAAGGACTGTGAGCTGAGCTCAAACAGAATAGGAATGCATGGTGAGATCGATAAATTATGTCTGCTATAAAATTTTTTTCAATGTTTATTTTTGAGAGACAGAGAGAGACAGAACACGAGGGGGGGAGGGGCAGAGAAAGAGGGAGACACAGCATCGGAAGCAGGCTCCAGGCTCTGAGCTGTCAGCACAGAGCCCGACGCGGGGCTCAAACCCACAAACTGTGAGATCATGACCTGAGCCAAAGTCGGATGCTTAACTGACTGAGTCACCCAGGTGCCCCAATTATGTCTGCTGTAAGTGTGAGAGGGGAGGATGGTGACATATATGCATGTAAAGTCTCATTTACTTGTTAAACCCTTACTGAACAACCAAACATGTACTCAGCACCGTGAAGGCATATGCATATGTAAATGTAACATGTGACTAATGCCTATAGATGATCACAAACACACTGTAACAAAGAAATGTGGAGAAATGCTCTGGAATGGTCCAGAAGTCATCAAGGAACAACTTTAGTTGAAGTGAGCCCTATGTATCAGTCAACGTTTCATCCTTGACTGTAGAAGTAGAACCACCATAAGTATTATGGAATAAGGGATTTATTATAGCAATTAGATGTGACATAATTGTGGGAGGGTCTGGGGAAGTAAGATCCAGAAAAGGGAACTGGAGGACCAGAAATAAAATGGCTAGCCCAGCTGAAACACTGACACCGATAGATGGGTAGGAGCTTGCAAGGGATACCTGGGAAGGCAGGCAAATCTAGCCTCTGGGATGGGACCAGCAGGCACAGTGCTGGAGAAATTCATGGAAGGTTGCTGATTCTGTATCTGGGGGTGGGCTGGAGCAGTGAGTGGGCAACAGGACCAGCAGCTGGGAAGAAGAGCTGGTCACAGAGCAGGGGACACATTTGAACCTGCTACTGCTTCTGCTTTTGCCCTTCACCACATCTAATCAAGACTGTAACCTTCCAGAACTCTTGCAAATTTGTCTTTTGGGTCAACTTTAATGTGCAATCATACAGGAAAAGAGATCATGAGAGATGTAGTTCTAACTTAGCCACGTGGACACCTCAAAATGTGTTCAAAACATCACACCTCAAAAATGTGGCACAAATCTGCATAAGAGAAGGAGTGAGCAGAGCATGTGGGAAGGTTTGTGGACAGGGTCTGGTGTAGGAGTGAGTAAGTTAGTATTTAGGAAACCATGAATAGATGGGCCTGGGTATAGTGAAGGGGCTTATGCTGGAAGATAGTGGAAGCTAAGGTTAGAAACAAAGATTGGAATCATTAATTAATGAATTAATTAACCTATTCAATCATTATTTGTTGAGCACATTTTATCTACCAGGCACTGTACGAAGTGCTAGGAGTATGGTGATAAATGAAGAGCCAGATTTTGAAACAATTTGTATGTTAGACTAAAATATTTGTTCAGTTTTTGATCCTTTGTTTGAGAAATAGTAGACTCTTCCAGTTGGGACAACTGATTAGTTGAATTTCTGCCCTTAGTTCAACTCAACCAATACTTAACTCATTTCAACCAACATTTATTTTTTTTTTTTAATTTTTTTTTCAACGTTTATTTATTTTTGAGACAGAGAGAGACAGAGCATGAACGGGGAAGGGGCAGAGAGAGAGGGAGACACAGAATCGGAAATAGACTCCAGGCTCTGAGCCATCAGCCCAGAGCCTGACGCGGGGCTCGAACTCACGGACCTCGAGACCGTGACCTGGCTGAAGTCGGACGCTCAACCGACTGCGCCACCCAGGCGCCCCTCAACCAACATTTAAACCTCCTCTCTGTTCAAGTTCCTCGCAGACAGTCACTGTCCTCTCAAACTGTGAAACATGGCTGCACCTGATAATATTGGTCAGAGTAGAAATACTGAGTCACTTCTTTCCCTGGCAATTTTCTACAATGTTTTGTGCTCACATTTTATTTTATGCCATGATGTTTTTCTTCAAAGCAAAGGTACTTATTTATCAGGCACTTAAGACAAACCACATACAGGTTGAACTGCCTTAAATCCCCAGATTTTTGTTGAAACCGATGTCATTTCAGAGCTCTGTGCTAGTCAAGTGTAGCACAGCCTAACATTGTGCTCTTGCTTGGCATACATGATCTCATTGAATTCTCCCAAGCCTTAAAAAGGTAGATACTATTAGTTGGACCCATTTTGTGGAAGTGGAAAGCAAGACTTAATGAGATTAAGTAATTTTGCCAGGATTATGTAACTAGTAAGAGACTCAGCTAGGAATCCAGTCTTCCTAACCACTCCATAGTCAACAAATGAGCAGTTAACTATTTTATCATTTGGCGACTGGTGACTTTAAGAATCCTGCAGATGACTCAGGGGGAATATTTTATAGGCAGGATAGATGTCTAAGAAGAATTGCTTATAGTCTTAATAGATACAGATTAAAAATAAAGTATCTGCGGATGCGAATCTGTAAAGAGCAAAGAGTGATCTTTGAGGACTTTCACTCCAATGGTTCACTCCATTGGTTCACTCCAATGGTTCAAGTTGGCCTATGAGCCTTTCCTCCAGATTCCAAGATGCAGGCATCTGCAAGTTAAACCCTTGTGATATATGGACAGTTTTGAGGATTGTGTGGTGGGTGTGTTTTATTTTCACAACTCACCCCTGAACTTATTATTGGATAATGTGGATATGCTGCCATTTCTGCTAAATAAGCAATTATAATGAGGATCCCATTGCTCATTGTGTGTTGTGTATGAGAAAGAGCACTGAATCTTTAGAGTCAGAACTGAATTAAAATAAAAAACAGGAGCGCCTGGATGGCTCAGTTGGTTAAGTGTCTCTCTCTCTCTCTCTCTTTTTTTTTTTTTTTTTTTTTTTTTTTTTTTTTTTTAAATTTTTTTTTCAACGTTTTTTATTTATTTTTGGGACAGAGAGAGACAGAGCATGAACGGGGGAGGGGCAGAGAGAGAGGGAGACACAGAATCGGAAACAGGCTCCAGGCTCCGAGCCATCAGCCCAGAGCCCGACGCGGGGCTCGAACTCACGGACCGCGAGATCGTGACCTGGCTGATGTCGGACGCTTAACCGACTGCGCCACCCAGGCGCCCCTCTCTCTCTTTTTTTAATTCAAGTTTGTTTGTTTGTTTTGAGAGAGAGAAAGAGAACTAGCAGGGGAGGGGCAGAGAGAGAGGGAGAGAAAAGTCAGGGGGTTCAATCCCATGAACCGTGAGATCATGACCTAAGCCCAAATCAAGAGTCGGATGGTTAACCTACTGAACCACCCAGGAACCCCAAGCCCCCAACTCTTGATTTTGGCTCAGGTCATGATCTCACGGTTTGTGGGATTGAGCCCCACCCACATCAGGCTCTGTGCTGGCAGCATAGAGCCTGCTTAGGATTCTCTCTCTCCCTCTCTTTCTGTCCCTTCCCTGCTCGTGTGTTCTTTCTCCCTCTTTCTCAAAATAAATAATTAAACATTAACATAAAATAAAATAAAATAAAATAAAATAAAATAAAATAAAAAATATTTGACCCTTGAAGGGTTTGCCACAAAGTCAGAAGCATTTCCTTCCTTTCATTTCTATTTTACCACTTGCTGTTATCCCAGATCCTCACTGAAGTGTTTCTTTGTATCAGTTTGACACGCTGTACTCTTTGGTACGGAGCCCATTATCCTCACTTTGCTATATCTAGTAATAGATTTCTTCATTACTTTGTGGTTTACCAAGCAGTGTTGCATTTAACTCTCATAACAGCTTAGTGAGGTAGAGAAGGCTGGTCCTACTCTCCATTGTACAGCTGAGCAAACTGAGGCCTGGAGAGAGGAAGAGACTTGGCCAGCTAGTTAATGGCAGAGCCAAAACTAGTCCTAGCCTTTTCTGCTCTGCCTTGTAAGTAATGTCAGTCCTGGGAAGGAGAGCACCATAGTTACGAGTCAGATTTTTAACTTGTTAATCATATTTTCACATGTTGACATTCTGTTTTCTTTTGGACCCATTCTAAATTAATTTTTGGATGCGGACTACATGAGGTGTTGTTGAGGGGGAGCGGGTGGATGGGAATCCAAAGAACACAGGTCTATGACCAATGAGCTGCTTTCTTTACAGCACAGGCGATCTAAACCAAATGTGACAAATGGGCAGAATCTCATAAGTATTCCAGCTCTTCACTTCCCTAGTTTGATTACATTGTACCGGATGGCATTTGGAACTCGGTTCAGGGTGCATGGAGCTGAATTATGCAATTCGCCAATATGCAATTAACTGGAGTAGCAACACATTCAATCTAATGGGGGCCAGACAGAGACTGCATAATTCTTGGGAGCACAAGTTGATTATGCAGTTAAGTGATATGCACTTAAGAGAAGTGCACCACATCTATCTGATCCCATTTCTTCCAATAGATTCTTCATGGCACTTTACTCCAGCCTTTCTGCTTTTATGGTCAAACATATTCTAACCTGTATCCACTTGAAATGAGAACCTTACAGTTCATATGTAGATTTGGGATTCATTTCTTTTAAGAACCAACCTTTAAAAATCTTAACTCTTGAATGCAAAAATGGATAGGCATGTGAGACGGGAAAGGGGCGAATCAGGGGGCTCAGTATGTCTGGGTCTTGAAGATAGGGAACAATACCTGAATTGTACAATTTAGGGTGCTTCGTTTTCAGTTTCTTTCTTTCCCCTTGGTTAGGAAGTTGTGTTTCAAATGCAAACGTGAGGTGCATGAAAAGATTTCTTTTTTAAAAGCAACGGGCTTTGCAGTCAGTATTTTTTTTTTTTTAACTTGAAAATGGATATTGTAGAAAGGGGGCCCTTTTACGAGAAACTCCAATTAAATGACAGTTCATTGAGTGTGGCTAGTTTTAAGTTACTCTGACGATGATGGATCATTAATTTAATTTGGCAGGTTTTACTGGTTTACTGTATGCTTGCTGTATGCCCTGGATCGACCTAAATCCTTTGGGGGACCCCCAGAAGTATAAAATATGGCTGCCTGTCCTCAACCTTCTCAGTAGGTCATGAGTCATGCGTACAAAGTAATTGAGGAACAATAAAACACAGCATATGATTAGGTGTCCAGTATGGTTGTTAAAGATGAAAAGAAATCAGAGAAGGGAGGAAAATAAACTGGGCTGGAGTTTTTCATCACTAGAGGGAGACAGAGGGAGAAGCAAGGGTCGGAGCTTCACAGGTTAGGTCAATCAAAACTACTCTGCAAAGCTATTCCTGTCCCAAATTTACAGATGAAGAAACTGAGGCTCAGAGAGTTGAAGGAACTTGTTCATGATGCACAGGAAATAAAGCTAGAATTTAGAATCAGGTCCACCTGTCTCCACACTTCCTCCTTGGAGGTGTTCAAGTGGGAAGCCATGGCAGACAGGCTGTGGAGGATTCAGACACCTGTTGGGAGAATTAATTGTATGCTCATCACCATCTCTCCCAGCCCTGTGGTCCTATGGTCTGAAAAGATTTCAAGAAGCAGGTGGGAGCTGTGGTCTCAGTTTTAAAAGAACTCCTTCTTATCCGTTTAGCAGAAGAGATCCCAGTCTTATAGACACAACTCTTCCTGAGTTAGATGCATTTCCACAAGCTTAGCAAAACCAAATGTGGTGACAGAGCAAAGAAGAGAGTGACTTAGTATTGGGACTGTTGTGGTAGGCGAGGAAGAGAGAATAACAAAGATTGTCATATTATCATCAAATCTCCTTTCCCTGGAGGAGAAGATGCTCCTGGCCCTGGAGTGGAGAGCCAGGTGTGGCTGGGCCCTGTTGGGACCAAATGGGTCCCTATGTTTTAGGTTTGTATCAAAAGCACTTCAGGGCTTTCTGCTACTCAGTAATTTACTCTTTACCTGTATTCATTATCTACTGCTGTGTAACAAACAAACTTAGCCACTTGAAGCAACAACCTTTAGTTATGTCACAGTTTCTGTGGGTATGGAGTACATGCATGGGGTGGCTGGTTTCCTTGCTCAGAATCACCAAGACTGCAATCAAGATGCCATCCAGGGGTACCTTCTCATCAGGAGGCTCAACAAGGGAAGAATCTACTTGGAAGCTCATTGAAGTTGTTAGTGGAATTCAGTTCCTTGCAGCTCTGGGACTTGTGGTTTCTGTCTTCAGTGGCACTTTGCTTTTGGAGAGCACTTTGTAGTTTGTAAGTGCTTTTCCAGTCTAAAATTAACCACATGTATTTTCTTCCTATTCTCAGCTAAGGATTCTACCATTCAAACAGTTGTCTAAGCCAAAATCCTGAAAGTCACCCCTGATTTCTCAATTCATCAGCAAATCCTATGGGCTATACTTCCAAAATAACTCCTGCATCCAACAGCTAGTTTCCATTTCGTAGTCCCCACCGTTGTCTGAGCCAGTATCATCTCTCAGTCGACCTGCTATAATGAGTTTCTCACTGCTCTTCCTGTTTGCTTTTCCTTGAGTGCTCCTCAAACCCATTCTCCACTGAGCAGCCAGGGTGGTTTGTGAGAGATGGAAATAAGGTCATGTCACTTCCTTACTCAAAAATCTTCCCATGACTTGTCATTGCAGTTACAGTAAAATCCAAATTTCAATCCTCTGTGATCTGGTCCCTTCTTGCCTCTTTGATTTTACATCTTATCATTCTCCTTGGTCATCATGTTTTACCAACCATGGCTTCCTTCTGTTCCTCAAATGTGCCATGACCTTGTCTGCCTTACAGTCTTTGCACTTGTTGTTCCCTTCACCTGGAGCTCACTGTCCTTGGACTTGCACGTGGCTGGATCCTTCTCATTAATCAGGTCTCAGTTCAATGTCTCACTTTACAGAGAACATCTCTCACTGCCTTTTGCAAAGTAACAATTACCTCTCAATCTAAAATCCCTTATCCCATTACTCAATTTCCTTTTGCTCATGTCACTTATTGCTGTCCAAAATATCTTCCTTTTTCCTTCCTTCTTTCTTTCTTTCAATGGTTTATTTTATGTGTCAACTTTCCTGGGATACAAGGTGCCCAGATTAAACATTGTTTCTGGGTGTGTCTGTGATGGTACTTCCAGATAAGGTTAGCATTTGGATCAGTGGATTCAGTAAAGCACATTGCCCCACCTAGTGTGGGTGGGCCTCATCCAATCTGGTGAGAGCCTGAATGGAAGAAAAAGACAGAAAGAAGGAATTTGCTCTTTGCCTGACTGCTTGAGCTGCAGACTTCGGTCTTCTCCTACCCTCAACTGAGAGTTACACTGCTGGCTCTCTGATTCTCAGAATCACACCCTGGATTTCCTGCATCTCTATCCTTGATAGCAGATCATGGGACTTAGCCTCCATAATTATGTGAACCAATTCCTTATTATCAATCTGATCTTAAAAAAAAATTTTTTTTTCAACGTTTATTTATTTATTTATTTATTTTGGGACAGAGAGAGACAGAGCATGAACGGGGGAGGGGCAGAGAGAGAGGGAGACGCAGAATCGGAAACAGGCTCCAGGCTCTGAGCCATGAGCCCAGAGCCTGACGCGGGGCTCGAACTCCCCGACCGCGAGATCGTGACCTGGCTGAAGTCGGACACTTAACCGACTGCGCCACCCAGGCGCCCCAATCTGATCTTTTTAATAATTAAATCCTTATGTATCTCCTATTGGTTCAGTTCTCTGGATAACCCTGACTAGTACATTTTCTCCCTCCCTCCTTCCTTCTCCCTCTTTATCTCTTTCGCTCTCTTTACTTATATATCTATTTTTATACATCATTATTGCCTTCTTTCTAGAATATAAACTCCATGAGGGAGTTTTAGCACTATGACTGGCACATACTAAATGTTTAATAAGAACGTGTGCAATAAATAAGTGAACCTTTTGATGAGGGTAAGAGACAGGTTGTTAATTCCCATTTTTATCAGAAACATAAGGCCACTTGCCCAAAGTGAAAGTATCATCCAGTGTTTAGCCATGAGCTCTTCAAAGGGCTGGATTATGTTTTACACATTTTTCTTGCCCAGCTGGTATACGGTTCCTGGGAACAGGATATAGTAGTGGTTAGTTAGTTGGAGTCCCGACTCCGCCATTTACTGTGTGACCCTGGGCAGGGTATTTAACTTTTTTGAGGCACAATTTCCTCATGGAAATACATATTAAATAAATAAACATTCCTCAGTGGAAATAAACATAGTACATACTTTGTAGGGTGATGAAGAGTAACACAATCAGGCCAAGCTCTTAGCTCACCACATGACACATATTGAAGGCAATACATTTTCATTTTCTTCTTTGTCTCTTTTTTCTCTTTGTAGGCTTTCAGTTAATTTTGAGCCAAATCATTCATTTTTCTGTAGCTTTCAAACTGTGTCAATGAATCAACTTATTTACTTTCAGCTTCTCTAACCCCAAGCAAGGATACTTTCTTGACTTCACACCAATGTGAGTGGCATCCACACCATGCAAACCAGCAACTCTGCCCAACTGGAAGATGCTCCCATTCCCCCTTCCAGCCTTCTGTGAGCTTCATGGCTGAGGGCCTGGTAAAGGGGGGGAGCTGCTATGGGTGGTTGAAGCTTTGCTTTGGGTGGAAATATTTCAGACCCTGAGCACTTGCAGGGAGTCCACCCCCATACTGGATTTTTAGAATCCCTCTTGTGGTGCTTTCTTTAGAGATGGAGAGAACGCTTCTCTCTCTCTTATCTTCTCCTATTTCCTTTCTCCTTTCTCCTTTGCCCAGTCACTGCCACCTTCCTATTTTGGCTTCCCCCATCTATGTGTCAACATATTAGCTCTACTCAAAACCTTCTGCCTTTGAATCTCTTTACCGAATCTGCCCGAAATGCAGCAATGACAGAGTTGTGGGATGTCAGACAGGAGTCAGATGGGCCTGTGTTGATGTTGAAATGATTTGCTACTTGTTACCTTTGTGACCTTGTGCAAGTTCTTTAACTTCTTGGAGCCTCTATTTTCTCATTGGTAAAATAAGAATAACGTCTACCTCACAGTTTATCAATGAATATTTGATAAGTTACCTAGTAGATGTTTAAGCAGTATTAGTTTCATCTCCCATCTCCATGTCCCAACCAAATGGACAGATTTGAATCTCACTCCAAAAATAAGAGTCAAACTAATATTCACCACTGCTCTATTTATAAATTTTTTTTTTCAACGTTTATTTATTTTTGGGACAGAGAGAGACAGAGCATGAACGGGGGAGGGGCAGAGAGAGAGAGGGAGACACAGAACCGGAAACAGGCCCCAGGCTCCGAGCCATCAGCCCAGAGCCCGACGCGGGGCTCGAACTCACGGGCCGCGAGATCGTGACCTGGCTGAAGTCGGACGCTTAACCGACTGCGCCACCCAGGCGCCCCACCACTGCTCTATTTATAATAGTCACGGATTAGAAGCAACCAAAATGTCCTCTAATAGGTGAATGGATAAACTGTGGGTTTAGTGTCACCATACAGTGGAATACTACTCAGCAATAAAAAGGAATGACCTATGAATGCACACAGCAACATGATGAATCTCAAAAACATTATGCTAAGTGAAAGAAGACATACACAAAAGGGTGTATACTCTGTAATTCTGTTTATATGAAATGTTAGACGAGACAAATATAATCTATGGTAGAAGGCAGATCAGTGGTTGTCTGGGGAGAGGGGTGAGAGTGGGATCTGATTGGCACAAAGAAACGTTTTTGGATGATGGAATCCATGAAAGTGATTCTGGTGGTGGTTGCATAAGTCTATGGCTTTGTCAGTCATGGGTATGTACAATTAAAATGAATGCCTTTTACTCTATGTAAACTCTACCTCCATAAAGTTGAATTAGAGAAATAAGAATCAAGAGAAATCGACAACCTGGATAACTTGCTCTTCATGGTACCTGGCAATGTGATTTTTCCTTTAACACTCATCATCAGAAAAACAATTCCTTTGTTGTACAGATATTCCAGTAAGTGGTATTAGCCACTCCTCGGAGTGAGGAGGAGTTTGGGTGTAGAGTGTGGTGCTTTCATGGTTTGGGAAGGAGAACATCTGTTGTCTCCCACCAGCCTTGTTCCTTTGTTCCCCGAGGGTCTGGGGTGTGTTCTATTACTTTATTAAGCCTTCTCAAGTTCCGCCCATCTTCTTTCATCCCCCACTTTCCCCTTTCCTTTTCTTCCTTTCTTTGTATTTCTTTGCCTGCCAAGTTCTGTGAGGTTCTGAATCACAGAGAAACAGATCACTTCACATTAATCTGAAAAGCCAGGTTCAAACAGGAAAAGTAAGCAGGAAGTTTTCAGATGATTGTCTTGAGATAATCCAAGACAAAGTTCTGCTTTTTACCCTTGTTCTCATAATAATCTGGGTTTCTTAGCCTGAATAATTAAGGCTAATTCTTCGTTACTCTCTTCATCTGTGCCAATGGAGCTCCCGGGTGTCTGGAATTTGTTGACGAGGAAAAATGTTATAGAAATACTTTGGAATCAATCATAATGAGCAAATTTTTAAAAGAAATTATTGAAAAGTTATCATTGTAAAATGCCCAGAAATAACCATGTTGCTTCTTTGCTGAGTATCTTTCTCATTTGTTTTTTATATTTTTATTTCTTACATTTTTAACATCAATATGTACTGTTCTATAACTTGCTTTTTCTAATTACCAATACACTTATAAATTTTTCATGTCTATACGTACATTAATTTGAACCATATAAAATTGCTGTTTCTATAGATCTATACAGGAAAGAATTGTTAACCTAATACATTTACTCCAGTATTTTAATGGATACATAGTATTGCATTATATGGTTACACCTTAATTTAAAAAAAAAAAACATTCCCCTATTGATGGACATTTAGTTTGTGTCTATTTCATTTTGCCAATACAAACAGAACCATAATGAATACACACACACACACACACACACTACACACATTTGTGTGTGTAGTGTGTGTGTGTGTGTGTGTATATATATATATATAAAATGTCTTTGCACATAAGTTTATATATGTCTTTGTGTTAATATAGTCATAAATATCTTTGTGTATGTGTATATCCTTGAATGTATATACATACACATGTACAAAATATTTGGGTATATTTATCAGTTTTTCTGTGGAATAGATTGGATTTCAATTTCATTTCAATTACTACCAGTGTATTTTATTTTAATTTTCTAATTTTTTAAATGTTTAATTTTTTTTAATTTTTTTAAATTTACTTATTTATTCTGAGAGAGAGCAGGAGGGGCAAAAAGAGAGGAAGAGAGAAAGAGTCCCAAGCTGGCTCTGTAGTGTCAGTGCAGAGCCCAATGTGGGGCTTGAACTTATGAGATCATGACCTGAGCTGAAACCAAGAGTCTGTTGCTTAACCGCCTGAGTCACCCAGGTGCCTCCCTACCAGTGTATTTTAGAAGGAAGATAAGAGGTAACACTGTAGATATTTTTAACCAGAATAGAATGGTGCAAAGTTAAGCCATGGAGATGTTTACTCATAATAGACAAATTTTCTGCAGTTATTATTAACGTTTCAGAAAATACTGTCTTCTTCCAGGTATGTAAATTTTGTGTTCACTGTGGTAGCATAAGCAGGTGGGTGGAAAAGTGCCCAGTCCGTTATGCATGACCATGAAAGTACCGTCGTCCCTAAACATACAGCTTTCTTCTCCAGTACATTTATTAAATCTGTTCCAATTAATTGTCTGTTCGATGCTCAGGTGGCTGCCGCAAAACTCATGCTCATTGGAAGCTGCGAGAAAAGATCAGAGAAATGTAAACGATTGACGATCCAACAAGAGGGCATTGTCCCCACTGGAAATTCATTAGGGGGAAGGACTTTGGTGCATATAAATAGGGTTTGGAAGGAGGCATCTCCATTAGCTGCTCAGGATACCCTGCCCATGTGAAGAGATCTGGATTGCTCAGTAGCAGTAAGGAGATGCTAAAATGCTGAGACCCTTCCAGGTCACTCAGACTTAAGGTTTTCTGTATTGAGATCCATTGGCGTAATTATTAGTAATCAGTAAGTGGTTCATAGATTACCTACAATAGGCTACCTGTTTCCTCTGAGGGTGCTAACCTAGTTAGGGTCATTGACTACCTGATGAAAGTGCTAGTCCCGCCTGATACTTCGAGGTTAAGTACTATATTATCCACCACATTGGATTCAAGCAAGCTCGTTTGAAGTGTAGGGTGTGTGTGAAGTGACCACGGACATTTTCAGTTGTGTGGAGACCTTCAAGCCCTGAGAGCTGTGCTTTTAATCTCAACCCTCATTTTCATGAGGAATATCCCATGTCGGGCAACAAAATGGAGAGGCCATAGTGATAAGAGCTTTCATTTCTGGTTTTCATTCTTTTCTTAGGACACTGGTTTGAAGAGGCCTAATTATGCCATGGACACAAGCAAAGACAGTGAAACAGATCCTTCTGAGTAGTGTGTTTTAGTATAATTGCCTCTTCCAGATTTTCTCAAGGAAAAAACATTTGCTTTTTGGCATTTGGTCTTAGTATTAGGACAACTTACAGACTGTGGGCAAAGGCTTTGTGAAAACAGGCATATTGATGCATAAGGTTAGGCTTTTTTTTTTAAGGTGAAAATAAAATTTGGATTTAAATATTACTTTAATGCATTTAGTGAATACTCTTTTTTAAAATTTTTAAAAATTTTTAAAAAAAATGTTTATTTATTTTTGAGAGAGAGAGACACAGAGAACAAGCTAGGAGGGGCAGAGAGAGAGAGGGAGACACAGAATCCGAAGCAGGACCCAGGCTCTGAGCTGTCGGCACAGAGCCTGACATGGGGCTCGAACTCACAAACCGTGAGATCGTGACCTGAGCTGAAGTCAGACACTTAACCAACTGAGCCACCCAGGTGCCCCTACTCTTTTATTTTTTATTTTTGAGAGAACAAGAGAGACAGACAGACAGACAGACAGAGTGTGTGAGCAGGCAAGGGGCAGAGAGAGAGACACAGAATCTGAAACAGGCTCCAGGCTCCGAGCTGTCAGCACAGAGCCCGATGCAGGGCTTGAACTCACAAACTGCGAGATCATGACCTGAGCCAAAGTTGGACGCTTAACCTACTGGGCCACCCAGGTGCCCCCATTTAGTGAATACTTTTAATGTTTTGGAAGAATGTTATACTGAGTTAGACTTCGCAGATACTTCTTGAGGACCTCCTGAGTTTAGTGCTACAGATGCAATCCCAGACCTTGAGGAGATCAAGTCCAGAAAAGAGGTTGTATCCTGATTTTTTTTAATCTACATATTTATAATGTCAAAATATGAGATTGTATTAAGAATTTATGATTCTTTAGAGCTTTAAAGTGGAATGTTAGAAAGAAGAGTCAGAGCCCTGGAATCCTAGCATCTTTGACCTTTAAATTGTAGATCATGAACTTCCCAAAATAGTTTAAAGTTAACCTGCAATGGAGTCATACGGAAGCACGGGGATGGCCATCGCACACCTTCAAAGTCTCTCTGACTCTTTCCCTGCCCTCTCGGTGAGAATTCCTACCATTTTCATTGCTTTCAGAAAGTCCTAGAAGTCTTCAAGGAGGTTCTCACGCATGCATACTCCACCTACCAGTCCTTGGTTACTTGTGGTGGCCTCCATTTTGTTCCTTACTTCTCTAGCTCCTTGTAATGAATCTCCTTTCATGCGCTCAGTCACCAGAGACCCTCTAGTTGCAGACCCACCCAAAGCCCCCAGTGGCCGCTGGCGCCGGCTGGCCTGTATGGCCATGCCTTTGTCGACACCTCCACCAATTCTAGTGCTGCCACCCACCCTCCTACAGATATGGTCAACACCTTTCCTCTCTTCCCCTGCCTGTGGCCAAAAGGCTCTAAAACAAAACCAGAGCAGACACCTGGATCCCGTTAGCGATCTTTTCAGGAGCCAAGTAAACAAGGAATTTCTGAGTCACAGCCTTTCAGTCCCCCACTTTATAGCTTTCTGCTTGCTACCTCATCAGGCGGGAGAGGCCTGACATAAGAAGCTCTATCTTTGAGTCAGATGCCCCAACCCGGGCCCCATTTCTGCTCTCATTTACCATCCCCCTGGGAAGAGCCGATTCCACTCCAGAGCGATTTGGAGAATCTATTGTGTAGGTGTGTTTGCAATAAGGCACATGCCTATGCTCCCCACACCCCTAAAATTAGCTCAGAGAAACATCCCTTTCTTCCTACAGTCAGCTCTTACTGCCAAGGAGGAGCAGATTTCCTGAGGCTGTTTGTCCCAGACCTTCCCATTCCCAGTAGGGGGTCTGGGCTGCCTCATTTTATAGCCCTGCCTTAGAAAAGAGAACAGTCTGCTTTGGTCAAGAGGCTAAGAATCCCAGCACACAGAGCAGTTAGGAGCAGAGGCTTTGGGGGCCAGACCCCGATTCTGCCACTTCCTAGCCAAGCTAACACCGTCCCTGTGTCTGTAAAGTGGGTAAATCCCTGCGATGGTACGTGAACCCTAAGGTAGCGTGTATAAACTGTGTTTAGCTTTGACTCACAATAATCACGCAGTTATTGGTTGCTACTAATAAGAACAAAAATAGCTAAGTGGTTTTTTTTTTAACAGTAGGATGTATGGCAGTAGTGTTCTATCTTCCTTTCTCCAGCTTCCTATTCTCTGCAATCCTTTTTTTTTTTTTACATTTATTTCTTTTTGAGAGACTGAGACAGAGCCCAAGTGGGGGGAGGGGCAGAGAGAGAAGGAGACACAGAATCTGAAGCAGGCTCCAGGCTCTGAGCTGTCAGCACACGGCCCGACGCGGGGCTCAAACTCACAAACCGTGAGATTACGACCTGAGCTTAAGTCGGATGGTCAACCGACTGAGCCACCCAGGTGCCCCTCTGCAATCCATTTTCATTGTTACCAGATTCATCTACCCCAGAACATTTTATTTATTTTGAGAGAGAGAGAGAGAATTAGCGTGTGTACGAATGGTGGAGGGGCAGAGAGAGAGAGAGGGAGAGAGAGAGAATCCCAAAAGACTCTGAGCTGTCAGCACAGAGCCCCAGGCAGGGCTCTATCTCATGAACCGAGAGATCATGACCTGAGTGGAAATCCAGAGTCAGACGCTTTACTGACTGAGACACCCAGGCGCCCCAGAACATTTTGATTATATTGGTCCTCTATGTGAAAACGTTAGATGTGCCTCCTAGTACTCACAAATAAAGTCTGAAGTCCTTCTCTCTGCTCAGAGCTTTGATCTGGCCCCAGCACAACATTACCTCCTTTTCTCCACTATTCCTCTTCACACATCCTCCGCTCCAATTAAAATCAGCCCACATTCTGGAAGTACACCCACACACCCTGCACACTGCTTGTTCTTTTATCTGGAATCCAGATCTCATCTCTTCTTTGCGCCTGGCTCAAGTATCACCTCCTCCGCCCAGCCCATAGTACACCCCATAGCTCATTATGGACTTTACAGACTTAGGTGCATTTACTCCGCCTCACCACACAGTTATCTCTGCAAACTTTGTGCTTCAAATTTACACATATATCTCATGCATCAGATGATTGATGATAGGATCTGTCTGATGATGCATCTTCATATTCCTAAACCCGGGTTTCTTGAACTCAGCACTATTGACATTTGGGGCAGAATAAAATTTTGTTGTGGGAGATGTCATGCGTATTGCAGACGATTCAGCAGCACCTGTGGTCTCTATTCACTAGATGCCAGCAGCATCCCCTCACCCGAGTTGTGACAACCAAAAAAGTTTTCAGACATTGTCAAATATCCCCCAGAAGGCAAAATCATCCCCATTTGAGAACCAGTGTCCTAGACCGAGTTTGGAGGTCTGAACATGGATGGTTCATGGTAAATGCTTATGAGAAGAGGGAAGGAGGTTAGCTTAGGCCCTTTTAATTTTAAATAGCAGTGAAATATATAATTAATGATATTCTTTCAGTAATTGGAAATAAAGTATAGAGCTCCCGTGAGAACTCAGAACTAGAGATAAAGATCTGAATGTCACTGGCATGGAAGCAGCCAATAGGTATTTATTGTACAGCATAGTGCTTAGGAGTCTGGAGTGAGGTAGGATTTGGGTTCTGATACTGGTCTCACCACTGTGAGCTGTTACCATGGGTGAGTACTTAAACCTCTCTGAGCTTCAGATCTCCTTCTGTAAAATGGGGATAATTGTAACCTACATGGAGTTGTTATGAACTAGATCATGTACTTACAGGGCTTAGCAGAGAGCCTGGAATGTAGTAAGCACCAATAATAGTTTAAAGCTATTTTTTTTAATGTTTATTTTTGAGAGAGAGAGAGAGAGAGAGAGAGAGAGAGAGAGCGAGCACGCGAATGTGAGCTGGGGCAGGTCAGAGAGAGTGGGAGACACAGAATCCAAAGCAGGCTCCGGGCTCTGAGCTATCAGCACAGAGCCCGACATGGGGCTCAAACTCACAAACTGCAAGATCATGACCTGAGCTGAAGTCGGACACTTAACTGACTGAGCCACCCAGGTGCCCCAGTTCAAAGCTATTATTAATATTGTGATTATTGTAATAATGATTCATTTCTAATCCCTTCAGAGGTCATGACAGTATTACTTCCATTTTATAAATGGGTTGTGGTTAGAGTCTGGATCTTTTGATCTCCAACTTTCCCTGGATCATATTCATTTGACATAATGCAAATGAAGTCATTTACAAGAAGGATCTTCACTTTATTTGGAGACTGAGCGCTAACTGCCTACAGCAAAAATTCCTTTTCAATTGGTAAATACCAGCTTCATCTGTAACTATCACTGGGAAGCTCAAGAACTGCTTATTAAGCACTTTGGGTAAGTAGATGTGCTAGCTACTGGATAGAAGACACCTGTGTTGCTAAAACAAAGCACCTGCCTGTTTGTAGGTTACAAGCCCACAAGTGCAAAGATTCTGTCCTTTAGGCTTGAAAAAATGAATTCATAAGTTTAGCAACGGGTTGGCATCAGCTCCAGGCAGCATTTGATATTTGGAGTAAAGCAACATGAGCAGCTGCCTTGGCCCAGAGCAGAAGCTAGGACAGAAGCTCAGGGACAGGACAACAGGTAGGCAGGGAAGCCAATTTCCTCCTGAGATAGCCAATCAGCTGCGCATATCCATGCTGGCCAATCTACAGTAAAGTAGAATAAGTCTCTTGCTTTAGAAACCAAACTCCAGAGAGGTTAGGAAAATTTAGCCCCAAACCATTTCTATCATCAACAAACTAGTTGACTGCGGGGGGTTGGGGGAAATCCTCTCCATGCCTCTGTTTACTCACCTGCAAAATAAGGGTGCCAGATGAAACAGGTGACTCTTACTTTGTGCTGCCCACCTTGGAGGTGGAACACAGTACTAATGTAGATAGTGGAGGATTTTTTTTAGCAATTACTAGCCATTAACAAAATGCTTGACAACTCATAAATACACCTGAAAAAAGGGGGGGGGGTTGTTTTGATCACATTCGGTCTCTGTTTTTTGATAGAGTGGATTTGTTCATGTATTCAATAATTGAGCACATGCTATGCGTTCTGTCTGTAGTAGAACCGAATACTGCCTTTGGCCTTCAAATGGGGCTTACCTTTAACTAAGAACAGGTTGTCGGAGGGCATGATGTCTTTTCTCCCCCAAATACAAACCCCTGTACTGAATAGGGCTTGCCGCTCCTGATCGGTGTTGGAGATCCCTACTTCCCAACTCCCCCCACCCCCTCCTCTTACTCCGTGGGGAAGGGCTGGGACAGGCCCCGGCGGAGGTCCGTCCCCGCCCCCACCCGGTTTCTGCGGAAGCGGGGCATCTAAGCGGTGTGCCTTCCGATTCCTGCAGGTGGAGCCAAAGCCCCTGGCTGCGCCGCGGAGGCCGGCTTGCCGGGCAGCCGCGGCCAAGGTTCTTTCGCTCCCTGCCTCGCTTCCTCCCTCTCCCCGTCTCTCTTGTGCGGTCTCCCTCGACATCCAAACCAACCGAGTGCGTCTGAGGTGAAGTCGTGCCAGACTTGGAGCCGGCTGCCAGCTCCCTCTCAAGTCTTGGCTTCACAAAGGAAAGCAAATTACAAAAATGGAAATTTTCAAACTAGCGTTCAGTGGTATTCAAATCGACGTTTGGGTAGCACGCAGGCACAGACCGCGTTCGTGCTATTTTGCGATTAAAATGATACCGAAAATACCTCCTTGTTGGTTTTCATCTGCTAAAACGACTTGTATCTTTCCCTCTTCGAATGTCCCCTCTGTTCGGGGAGCGGCAACCCGCTGACCACTCTCGAATTGCTAACATTGGGATCATCAGCGGCTGCTGAAATCTCGCCCCTGCTGACTTTCCTAGAGTTGAACTTTGAAAATGCCTGCGCTTTTCAGCCTGGAGAAATAGAAATGAAGTTTCTAGGTACTTTGCCAGGAAGTTCTGTGTTTTGTGTCAGGAACCACGAGTTCTGCGATAGCGCATAAATCCTCTACGTGTCATCTGGATGCAAGGAGAAAACCTGAATGTGTGCCTTGCTGGAGATGCCTGTTACCTCGTTCTCCCCTCCGCTTGCATTGAGTGCTCTGTCTTCCTCTTTTCATAGATGGTTTTAAAGTGGCCGTTGAGTTGGGTCTTGAATGGCTTTACTTATTGTCAAGTTAAAAAAAAAAAAAAAAAAAAAGGCCTTACCATGTCCTCCTTGCTAATTTTTTGCGGTTGCTAGACAGGCCCTGTCCCAAGTGGGTTTGTGAGAAAGGCGCTCCCATTGCCGGCTCCCCCCACCCCCTGGATTGTACCCTGTCTTTCCTTGGAAGCTTTGGCTGTCTCCTTACACAGCTGTGTTTGCAGTGCCTGGAGACAGGTGGGGGAGCAGCCTCCAGCTGAAGCTGCCAACTCCCTCTCTAAGGACTGTCTGAATAGCTATTAAAAACAAATGTAAAGATCACACACGTACACATGCACACACACATGCACACACATACTGTATTTATTTATTTTTTTGGTGGCGGTCATTCACTATGCCTGACTGCTGTACAAGGGCAGCTGCGCCGGTTTGCCAGACTAAGTGTCAGGATCATCCTATTATCTGCACTCTCCAGGCCACATAAGCATTACCTTGGGCCACTGCTGCCTCTTTCTAGGTATATTAAAAGCTGGGTCCTGTGGCCTTGGCCAAGCTGTTGGACTGATTTTGATTGTGGGAGGGAGGACCGCCCATTTCAAAAGGTCAACCTCAAACTTGCATGAACACAGGCAATATTCAGGCAGTAGTCACATGAAGTGAAGAGGTTTTTGCTGATTTGGGCCCACCCAAATTAGAATTCCCTGTCTGGCTCAAGTGATAGCAGATAAGTCAGACTAGGCTGGTAGTGTTTTTCAGACTTCAGAATGGAAGGGTGACTTTTCCAACTTGGACCAGACACCCTGAGGTCTCTAGTCCCGAGTACCCAGTGCTCTTTGGGACTCTCATATCTTGGCTTGTGCTGTTGCCTTCTCTTGGAATATCTCCCCCATCCTCTTCTTTGCTTAGCAAACTCTTGTCTATCCTTCAAGACTTATCTCAAATGCAACCTCTCTGAAGGCCTTCGTAGCCACGCCCATGTGCCTGTCCCCCACTCCCCCGGAAAATTAATAATCCTATCATCTGCTAAATATAACTCTATTACTTGATCTATATAACATGCTGCACTGTATTAGACATTTTTTTTTATGCCTCTTTCTCCCCTGATAGAATATACTCTTTGCAAAGGCAGGGAACACATCTTATTTACCTCATATGCTCCACACTAAAAACAGTCAGGAAAATCTATTGAATGAATAAAGAAATAAACTTGGTTTTCAAATATTTTCAAAGGAGCAATTTTTTTTCCAGATTCTCCTAGTTCCACTGCCAGACATCTATGACCGTGTCTGTACAGGTGAGAGTAAATATTTTAAGTTTATGTTAAAGTCTGATTTTCATATCTCAGAGACACTCTCCTGCTTATGGTAAGAAAAGTTTGGTGTGGGGGCGCCTGGGTGGCTCAACTGATGGAGTGTCCAACTTCCGCTCACGTCACGATCTCTCATCCCATTTGTTCGAGCCCCGCGTAGCTTTGGGCTTTGTGCTGACAGCTCAGAGCCTGGAGCCTGCTTCACTTTCTGTGCCTCCCTTTCTCTCTGCCCCTCCCCCACCTCAAAAATAAATAAACATTAAAAAGTATTTTTTAAACAGTTTGATGTACATGTAGGTGGAAAATTTCTCTGTATCCCCACCATCTGATTAAGGCATCTGTTCCTTAAAATCTGATGAGAGCAGAGTATCACTACAGACATGGGAGCTTGTGAGAGTGATGTAGTTCTATCCCTGTGGGGTACTCTTACGAGTTATGCTAACAGGTTAGTATTTACTAGACTTTATTCATTAAGCTGCTGAAGCCACAAACCTGAAGATTTCCTTGGGCTTCCTCTCCCTCACTTCCCAGGTCCAGTTATCACTAAGTTATGTCACTTCTCCAAAATATAGCTCACAGGTGTCCACTGCTCTTCACCTCTGCCATTGCTCCATTCGAAGCCACTAGTATTTTTGATCTGGACAATAGTCAAGGTGTTCTAGTAAGCCTTTCTGCTTCTTGTCTTGCCTGCCGCCCATTATGTCACTCCCTGACCTACCACCTTTGAATTGCTGAACAATCCTTCTATAATCTTAGCATAATCGTTTACATGGCAAAGTTTGATCTGTCTCTTGCCTATCTTTTTAGCTTCTTTTTCACTGAATATATTAGCCTTCAGATCCTTGAATTTGCCAAAGTCTTGTCTACTTCAAGGTTTATCTATATGCTTACTTCTCCTGGGAATATGTATCCACTCTCTTGGATTGCTTCTCATCTTTCAAGGATCAATTTCAATGGTCCTTTCTTGGAGATGTGTTCATGCTTCTCTTCCCCTCTCCATCTCTCCTGGATAAATCAGACCCCCATTTTTGTCCTTCCTGATGCTCTACTTTTTCTTTAAAAAAAATTTTTTTTTAACATTTACTCATTCTTTGAGAGACAGAGAGAGAGAGAGACAGAGCATGAGTAGGGGAGGGGCAGAGAGAGAGGGAGACACAGAATCCGAAGCAGGCTCCAGGCTCTGAGCTGTCAGCACAGAGCCGGACACGGGGCTGGAACTCACGAACTGCAAGATCATGACCTTAGCCGAAGTTGGACGCTTAACCAACTGAGCCACCCAGGTGCCCCTCTACTTTTTCTTCATGTTAATTATCACAGGTTATAGTTATAAAACTATTGATGTTTTCATTATTTTATGCCTGTCTCTCCATCCACAGTTGATCACATGAAAGCAGGGATTATATCTCTTTATTTAAAAGAGTTAACCTATAGATCCAGTGTCTAACATATGGTAGGTAGTCAAAAAATACTCTTTAGATAATTCTGCAACGAGAAATGCTAGCAGGTCATGTGTAACAGTCCTGTGACATGAAAATAGTTTCATGCAAAAAAAAAAAAAGGTAATCTGAAATATCTGAAATGAGACTCAAAGATGTTTATGCGCATGGAACAAGCAAGGGGAAGACTTGAGTTATGATATGATATCCCACGGCCTTTCTCCACTGCTATTTGAAAAATAAGAAGAGAACAAGAACAAAAATATTTGTTTTACAGCTCTACCAAGAGTCAGCCCTCCCCTTTCTCTCCCCCTTGCATCAAGTACATCCTGTACTTTTGGCAACATGTTGACTGGATATTTAAAAGCTGTGAACTGTTCTGAAAATTTCACATACTGGGTTATGGGCCATGTGTGTTTGATCAAAATTCAATTACTACACTGTACCATACTTGGAAACCTATCATCCCAAGTTATGAAGTATGACGAAATAGGCAAACCTAATTGGTTCAGTATGGGAACAGTATCAACCAACCTTGTTATGATAAATAGCTTCCTGTGTTAAAGGTTCTCTAGAGCTTATAAGTATCTTGGCTCACCTCCTTCAGTGGAATAAGAATATTGCTCCCAGGGACCCCCTCGATCACCGTCCCTCCGATGCAACAGCAGTTCAGAGTTTTCTTCAACTTGCTGCCCCTGAAAAAGAAAAATGCTGTGCAATTTCTCCTCTTCCTTTCCATTTCTTCAGTTAGAATTTGAGTACCTGGGAACTTCTTTAGCTTTATTTTTCTTGAGAAAAGCCATTAAAAAATTATGAAGCATTCCAAATACAGAAAACTAGACAAAACATCAGAAATACCTACCGCCTAGAAATAACAATAATTTTTTTTCCTATTTCCATTGGCTTTTTTGTCTTTGTTCTTATGTATTCTTTATTCTCTCTTTGGGAGCAAAGATAGACTACCTCTTATTAAAGCACAGTCTTCATGAGCTTTATCAACTAAGTGCTGACATACTTTGATACACTTGAATCAGGAGGATGTACGTATTGTTACAGAGAAGTACCGGTAAGTTGCAAGTCTTCTCATGTGTTGAGATGGACTCAATAAGGATTGCTCATCTATGTTGTAGATGAGATCACAAGGATTCATAGAGGAGTAAGGTTTCTGGAGGTGTGGGGAGAGAGATCAAGAAATTGTCTTAACAGTTTTGAAAGGATAGAAAAAAAGGAAAATATTTCTGTGCTTTGTGGTCATCATGGGCATACGAACACAATTTTTCTTTAGAAGTGACATTTTGGATTGGGTTGTAAGTATTTCCTTCTAATGTTCTTTTTTTTTTTTAATTTTTTTAAATGTTTATTTATTTTTGAGAGACAGGCAGAGACAGAGTGTGAGCGGGAGAGGGGCAGAGAGTGAGGGAGACACAGAATCCAAAGCAGACTCCAGGCTCTGAGCTATCAGCACAGAGCCCGAAGCAGGGCTCGAACTCATGAACTGTGAGATCATGACCTGAGCTAAAGCTGGACACTTAACCAACTGAGTCACCCAGGAGCCCCCTCCTTCTAATGTTCTAAGTAAAAGGCAAAACAATTGGGTGATAACCATCTTAACTTCTGAAAAACAATCAGTAGCATTGGCTTTTTCCTCAGAAGACAGTTGTAAGTCCAGAAAGATGTTCACATATTTACCCTTATTCAAGCCAATCACTTGCGATTGCTTTCTCAAGTTTGCTCTCATTCCCTGTTTCTATTAGACCATCCTCCTTAATCTCTTACCAAGAAATCATGAAACCAAATCTACATTTCTCCCTCAGAAAAACATTTGTGTTCCGTAAAAAGTTATTTTGGTAAAAAGCAAGGGCCTGAGTCTGTCTTTGACAACAATTCATCAATCATGAATGCTGCAATACATAACCAAGGCACAGAGAAAGATCCTTGGTGAGGGTTAATAGGCATCCCACACAAAGGAAAAGTGAATATACTGTGTGGCTTAGCAGTTTGAAATCACAATGCTGCCAAGATTAGATTAGAGACGTTCTTGTTCTCTGCAGTACCATTAGGTTTACTTTAGAAATTGCAATTAGCTTAAAAGTTGTGATTTCTAAAATGACCCACTTGCCTTTCTCGTTTTCCTCTATCAGGTAGATGCGAGTATCGTAATCCTTACGTAATTTCTAAATAGAACTTCCAGCAACACGCGCTCCCTGAGAGCTGTAAACCTCAAAAAATAGAATGTCACTGTAGGCACTTATGCTAATAAGTGCCTACATAATTTTTTTCACTTAACAAATGTCTGATTTTGGCAAATCAGCTTTTTTTTTTATTGAAACTTGCTTGATTGAATAGCACAGGATCTGCCAGAATACTACTACTGTCTTTGTACAGTAATTAAAGAAACAGTTCTTGTCATTCTAACAGGGACCAGGCTCTGCCTGCCTGTAATAAAGTTAAATGATAAAGAATACATAAAGCAAAAACTAAAGGGAAGTCAGTTACTAGCACATGGTTATTCCAGATGAATAGTAGACAAAATGCAGTGGTATGTTTTATAGAAAATGTTGAAAAAGTTAACAAAATTATATCAACGTTTCCAATTTAATGAAATAATCATTTCAGGAAAAGAAATTCTTCCAGACTTCAAGGTGTATTACAAAACTGTAATCATGAAGACAGTATGGTACTGGCACAAGAACAGACACTCAGATCAGTGGAACAGAATAGAGAACCCAGAAATGGATCCACAAATGTATGGCCAACTAATCTTTGACAAAGCAGGAAAGAATATCCAAAGGAATAAAGACAGTCTCTTCAGCAAGTGGTGCTGGGAAAACTGGACAGCAACATGCAGAAGAATAAATCTGGACCACTTTCTTACACCGTACACAAAAATAAACTCAAAATGGATGAAAGACATCAATGTAAGACAGGAAGCCATCCAAATCCTTGAGGAAAAAGCAGACAAAAATCTCTTTGATCTTGGCCATAGCAACTTCTTACTCAACACGTCTCTGGAGGCAAGGGAAACAAAAGCAAAAATGAACTACTGGGACTTCATTAAAATAAAAAGCTTCTGTACAGCAAAGGAAACAATCAGCAAAACTAAAAGGCAACCAACAGAATGAGAGAAGATATTTGCAAACAACATATCAGATAAAGGTTAGTATCCAAAATCTATAAAGAACTTAGCAAACTCAACACCCAAAAAACAAATAATCCAGTGAAGAAATGGGCAAAAGACATGAATAGACACTTCTCCAAAGAAGATATCCAGATGGCCAACCAACACATTAAAAAATGCTCCACATCACTCATCATCAGGGAAATACAAATCCAAACCACAATGAGATACCACCTCACACCTGTCAGAATGGCTCACATTAACAACTCAGGCAACAACAGGTGTTGGCGAGGATGTGGAGAAAGAGGATCTCTTTTGCATTGTTGGTGGGAATGCAAGCTGGTGCAGCCACTCTGGAAAACAGCATGGAGGTTCCTCAAAAAACTAAAAATAGAACTACCCTATGACCCAGCAATTGCACTACTAGGCATTTGTCCACGGGATACAGGTGTGCTGTTTCAAAGGAGCACATGCACCCCCATGTTTATAGCAGCACTATCAACAATAGCCAAAGTGTGGAAAGAACCCAAATGTCCATCGATGGATGAATGGATAAAGAAGATGTGATACACACACACACACACACACACACACACACACACAATGGAATATTACTCAGCAATCAAAAAGAATAAAATCTTGCCATTTGCAACTATGTGGATGGAACTAGAGGATATTATGCTAAGTGAAATTAGAGAAAGACAAATATCAAATGGCTTCACTCATATGAGGACTTTAAGAGACAAAACAGATGAACATAAGGGAAGGGAAACAAAAGTAATATAAAAACAGGGAGGGGGACAAAACAGAAGAGACTCTTACATATGGAGAACAAAGTGAGAGTTACTGGAGAGGTTATGGGAGGGGGGATGTGCTAAATGGGTAAGGGGCACTAAGGAATCTACTCCTGAAATCATTGTTGCACTATATGCTACCTAATTTGGATGTAAATTAAAAAATAAAATAAAATGAAATAAAATAAAATTCACAAAAATTTTTTAAATCTATTTCCTAGAAAGCCACAATAGTTTGAAAAAATTCTTGCATTTAAAGTTTAAAATTGGTTCTGCTCTAAAAATTAGAGTAATCTGTTCCAAATAGCATGTGAACTTTTTCAAATGATTGTGTCGTTGTTGTTTTTTAAGCAAAAGCTTCAAAGCTGATGTCTTCATCAAATAAACAGTGCATCAATTGTGACTTTGAAGAAATTGATCATTTATTTTCTCTGTAATTGCTGTATATGTAATACATTTTCACTCTGTAACTAACTTACCATTTCTGTATGCAAAATGTTAAAGGAAATTTAGAAAAATCTTATTTCTGAAGTTACTTTAACCTTGACTATTTAGAAATAACACATGAGCACAACCTGTATCAAGTGCTATCAACCTACAATTATCCATTACAAATCTGAACTGGATACCATTGAAAAAGGTATAAAGGTTGAATTCCTAGAAAAATTAAAAAATTAAAAAATTAAAAAAATTAAAAAGTAAAAAGAAATTCTTCAGTTTCTCTCCTTGGGAAAAGTTGATGTTTCCTTCATAAACTTCAGTGTCTTATTTTAAAACCTAGCTTCACCAAATACAGGTCAAACCCTATAGAAAACATCAGTTTTAAGACAACAATTTTCTCAATAATTACAATGAACACTTTACTGTAGTGAAAGTAGTTCCAAGCTTTGGGAAAGACCACATTACATTGTTTAAATGATGCTGACAGAAGAAAAATTTCCTTTATGGATTCAGTGTGCCAAAGTGTGGCCTCCTGCTTTTCCTCTGATGGTCTTTTTCTCCTACCTCTCTGTATCCATCTACCTTGGCTACTATATATCTTCTTGTTTCCAACATGGCAAAAAGGGCCTAAGGGTGTTGACAAGTCTCTCACTAAACCTCGCCCAGAAACCATAATATAAAAAATACAGTTTGATATTTTTAGGTGGAGTTGAAGTGCAGGAGTAGTGCTCTGAAAAGGAAGGAGGCAGCACCATATTAACCATTGTCTTAAAAATGGTTATGTTCTGTGCTTTGGAAGGTCTGGTGTAGGAGTTGGTGAGCTTTTCCTGTAAAGGGCTAGTGTTTTGTGCCAGTCACAGCCTATCAATAACCAATGTTGTGGCAGTACCAGCCCTTGTGGTTCTTGTTAAGAATGTAAGATACCCTTTGGCAACAACCATCAGGAAGCTTTGAAAAAATAACGGTTTATTACTTACAAGACCTAGAGATTGCATAGCAAACCAGGGCCACACAGAAAGGGCCCTGGGTAGGGAGAGAAAGAGAGTGCATCGCTCTGAGGTTCTGTTTTAATTGAGATGGAGAGTGGGAGCCTACGGTTTCATGAGCTCACTCTCTTTATTGGTGAATGTATGTATTTATCTATTTATTTAGGTAAAATTGGTATATGACATATTAGTTTTAGTTATGTGCACAACATAATTCAATATTTGCATACACTACAAAGTAATCACTACAGTTAAGCCTAGCTCCATCTGTCACCATATAAATGACCCTCTTCAACCATTTCACCTATCCCACAAGCCCCTTTCACTCTGATAGCCACTAGCATATTCTCTGTATCTATGAATTTTGTTTTGTTTTGCTTGTTTGTTTATTTTGTTTTTTAGATTCCACAAATAAAGAAAATCATACCATATTTGTCTTTATCTGACTTATTTCATTTAGAAAAATACTCTTAAGGTCCATCCATATTGTCATAAGCACAAAGATCGAATTCTTTTTAATGGCATATATATATATGTGTATATATATCATATATATCATATATAACATATATATATGCATAAAGATATCTATCTATAGATATAGATATAGATCTCACACCTTCTTTGCCCACTTATCTACTGATGGACACTTAGGTTGTTTCCACAGTTTGGCCATTATAAACAATACTGCAATGAACACAGTGGTGCGTATATAATTTAGAATTCGTGTTTTCATCTTCTTCAGCTAAGTACACACACAGAAGTCAAATAGCTGGATCATATAGTAATTCTATTTCTAAGTTTTTGAGGAAGGTCTATACTGTTTTTCATACTGGCTTCACCAGTTCACATCTCCACCAACTGTGTATGAAGATTCCCTTTTCCCACAACCTCTCCAACACTTGTTTCTTCTTTTTCTTTCTATACTAGCCATTCCGACAGGTATAAGGTGATATCTCACTGCAGTTTTGAGTTGCATTTCCCTGATGATTGGTGATGGTGACGCATCTTTTCACGTGTCTGTTGGCCATCTGTATGTCTTTAGAAAAATGTTCAGATCCTCTGCCCATTTTTAATTGGATTGTGTCATGAAATATTATTATTCTTTTCATTTTTCATAACGCTTTAAAAATGTAAAAACTATTGTTAGTTCATAGGCCATAAAAATCCGTTGGCAGGCCAGATTTGGCCCACATGCTGTAGTTTCCTGAGTTCTGACCTAAATGATCATATTTTGTTTTCCTTTAACAAATGTCTGTTAAGCACCTACCAAAATATTTTCAAAGCATTATGATAAATATTAAAATGTAGAACACATTCAACAAACATTCAACATGTATCTGTTGAGCTCTGTTATGTCCCAGGCACAGTGCTAGGGTTGGAGATATGAGGGAGAGAGTGAAACAACAGATCCTGCCCTGCTCTCATGAGTTTTCATTATAAAGAAGCATGAGAAGTGCCACAGCAGGAGAATTATAGGGACTATGGTAGATCATGACAGATGTAACCTAAACTCAAGTAGCTTTTGGGTTTTTTTAATGGTACATTTTACTTGGTCTTTCTATATCTAATCCCTCCCCCATATACCATTATCTGATTCTTCTTCTTCTTTTTTTAAGTTTATTTATTTATTTTGAGAGAGACAGAGACAGTACAAGTGGGGGAAGGGCAGAGACAGTACAAGTGGGAGCGAGAGAATCCCAAGCAGGCTTGGAGCTGCCAGAGCAGATCCCAATGGGGGGGCTCGATCCCATGAACTGCAAGATCACCACCTGTGACGAAACCAGGAGTTGGATGCTCAACTGGCTGAGTCACCAGGTACCCCTGATTATTCTTCTTAAGAGAGAGTATAGTGATGATACTTCCCTGCAGACAAGAAAGGTAGAACTATATACATAGGACAGATTTCTGTTCTAGTGAGGACAAATCATTGCCCCCTCCATTGTGGGCATGGTCCAATTATTCTGCCACCAGGTACCTATCTGGTCTCCCCAGGTATCAGATAGGGAGCTAAGCTGGGGTCCCTGCTGTTGGAAGAGTGAGCACTCAGCAGCGGTGCCATCCAGATCCAACATGGTGAGGAGAGAAATCTTACTCTGTTATTGAGTCTGTAAATAACAACCATTTCTGCCACTGTGGTCCCTTACTTTATTCGTGAACACACTGAGCCAGCTCTGGCATTATTAGGAAAGATGCGGACTGATATTCACAGATCATTTTCCTCCTGTTATGGAGAGCCTCCTCTGCAGCGGGTGCCATCCAATGAGCGTCCACACATGACACAAATATCCTCACGCTCTGGGGTCATTGTGTGAGATCCAACCTCACAACTCTCTCCCATTGATCCCTGTCCCCAACCCTTCAATCTAGTTCCTTCCAAGTCTATGGCCTTCTAGCTAAACCATTTGGTACTACCCACACATCTCTGTAGATCTGTACCTTTTCTGTTTCCTTTCAGGAAGGGGACAGCATATGTACTGCTTGAGGCTCTGCCTACGGAAAGAATTACCTTTCTCTACGGTCCTTCAGGGGTCACCCTGAAGCAGGGCATACTGTTCCTGCCATCTACTTTTAACCAGTGCCTATTTCTGCAGATATGTATTTATTTATTTATTTAGCTTCTTCAAGTCACTTTTGATAAGCAACTCCCTACAAAGCTATTAAAATGAGTGAAAGAAGAGGTGATGGTGCCACTGGAGTAGATGTGCTGGGAACACAAATGACCTGCCTGTGTAGCCTTTGCCAGCTGTTTCAGTACAATCTCATATTTAACACTTCCGTTTGATTTTGGAGTGTTGCTACGCATACCCAATTTTATAGCTTGATGTGTTGGGTAACACACAGTGGATAATGGGCAGCTCAGGTCACATGATCCCTCGGTATCCCGTGACTAAGCAATCAGTCTCTACCAGCCAGGAGATGTTTCTTAAAAAGAGACTATGTATTCATAGAAGAGTGCAGAGCTTTGCTCCACACCCACAGGGCTTGTATCTTGATTCTTCTATTGGAGCTGTTTGTCCAGCATCCTTATCAGTCATACGCTGAGCACCATGATTCTGCTAGATCATATGTCCAAGTTGCTTGCTTCGCATCTTGGACCAGCTGGAGAATTGTTGCTGGCTCCAGGACCTAATCAAAGTTGACAGTCCTTAGGTGTTATTTGGTACATGTGTCCAGGAGTTTATCCCAATGTGGTATGAATTGCCTCCCAAACCCTAAGGGACCTTCTAAGCATCTCTGTACTGAGGTGGCAGAGCCTTGGGATTTTATGAGGTTTATCTCACACTCTTTTAGGCACATGTGTTTTATCAAGGAGACTAAGACTACAGCTGCTTCTTATTTACTATGTCTTAAGAATACGATATCATCAATGTACTGAACTACCATGATATCCTGTGGAATGGTGAGGCAATCAGTGTCCTGTTGACTACATTTTTACAGTCAGAGCTGCTGCAGCCATGAGGTAAAAGAGTACAGGTGAATTGCTTTCCTGACAGATGAGAAAGCAAACTCTTCTGGTATTCTCTGCTTATTGGTGTGGAGAAACAAGTATTTATCAGATTGATAACTGCATACCAAGTGCCAGGGTCTGGGTTGATTTGCTGTAGTAAAGAGACCATACTTGAAAATGCAGTTGCAATTCAAGTGCTGTTTACATGACTAAATTTAAGAGAATCCACTGGCATTCTCCAAAGCCCATACATCTTCTGCCTTGGCCATAGCAGTGAATGGAATGGGACTATGTTAAAAATCACCACCTTAACATCTTTTTTTTTTTTTTAAGTTTATTTTATTTTGAGAGAGAGAGTACAAGTGCAGGTGAGCACGAGTAGGGGAAGTGCAGAGAGAGAGGGAGAGAGAGAATCCTAAACAGGCTCCATACTGTCAGCACAAAGCCCAACTCAGGGCTCAAACTCACCAACCGTGAGATCATGACCTGAGCCAAAACCAAGAGTCGAATGCTTAACGGACAGAGCCACCCAGGTGCCTCAGCTCCTGAATCTTTTTGACATGACCCCATTGGTCTTTGATAGCTTCCTTGGTATCTGTTATGTCAAGATGTTCCAGGAACATCTTGTAAATCTTTACCCAGACCTAGATCCAGTCATTTCTCCAAAAATCCCTGTTTGTTTTTTAAATGAGGAATATTGGCCCTAGGGGTACTCACGGGTTCTTGTTCATACTAATATTTCCAGTTTAAATTCAGCCTACAGGATTTTTTACTTGACCTCTTCTATATTACGTCTGTATCTTCTTTCTTCCACAGTGAGAATCTGGTTTGCAAGGACATGATAGAATTAGAATATCCCACAATTATTCATTTGTTTCGTCCCTCATTACAATTACATTGGTCTCAGATTAACAGTGCAAATACCACCACCGATTATGATTATTCAAAATATAATTTTAAAATATTTTTATTTTGCAAATCCATCTCCCCCATTTTTAATGGTTTTACTATATGTCAATTTTCAAATTATGCAGCTTTTATATACTATCAGCCTTTTAATCCTCATTTAGTCTTTGCTATTCAATTAAGTATATATTAAAGACCCTCAGTCTTTACGTTGATGATTCTCCAGTCATTCGGTTCTCTGAAGCTCATTGGCTTAAGCCAGTACTATCCCATAGAATTTTCTGTGATGATGAAAATGTTCTATACCTGAACTATCCAGCATGATACCACTAGCTGCGTTTGTTTTTGAGAACTTGAAATATAGCTAGTTTGATTAAAGAATTGAATTTTTAACTTTACTTCATTTAATTCATTAAAATTGAAATTTAAATGGCAACACGTAGCTAGTGACTACCATATTGGTCAGCTCAGCTCTAAGTAGATCTCTTGGGAAGGACTCATGGGAACAATACTCCTTGAATTCTTGTAGGTTGACAATAATTTGTCTGCACCTTTCATATTTGTAGGTCAGTTTTGCTGTGTATAAAATCTTTGGCTCACCTTTTCTTACTTCAAGCATTTTAAGTATGTTGCTTTATTTTCTCCTGGCATAAAATATGGCTGTTGAAAAATTGATGATAATATATTTTTTTTCCTTGTAAGTCACGTGTGCTTTTCAAGCCCCGAAGCCTGAAATATATTTTTCCTTAAAGCTAAGTAATTTTGCTAGAATATGTCTTGGTGCTTGTGTAGATACTTCATTATAATCAACCACAGATGATAATTTCATTAGCTGTGAATGCCACTGCAGCCACGGATTACCTAACATTTTCCATTGGCAAAGAGTTCTGCACTCTGTTCCAGAGAGAGGACATCACCAAATCAATCTTCGATTCAATCTTTGAGGGTCTATTTCCTGGGACCACTCCTGGTACCAATTTCTGGATCAGGGTCCGGTTAGGAGATAGAAAACATTCCAATAATTAGAATGGGGAGAATTTATTATAAAAGAGGGACAGTAACTTTATAAATAGCATGACCATTTTAGGTATCTTTTCTCAGCATACTGTGTATTCTTTCAATATGTAATTTCAAATATTTTTGGTTTTTATTTCAGGAAAGATTCTAGTATTTGGTCTGTTCCTCTGCTTTGGGTTTCTTCAGGGACTCCTATTATCCATATATTGGATTTTCTTTGCTTATTGTCAGTATTTATCCATTTCTCTTGACTTTTTTTTTCTCATTTCTTTTTGAATTTAAAAATTTTCCTTCTTTTTGCCCTCCATTTTTAAAGGTTTCACTTGTATTTATTTGCTCTTACTTTTCTCCAACAGTGATCTTTATTTAAAAAAAATTTTTTTTGTTGCCCTTTATTGGTAATTCTTTCTTGAGTTCTGTCACATCACTTCTGGGTTTTCCTAATTCTGACTTTTGTTATTTTTCCTTATATTATGTTATTTTCTGAATATCTTTTACCTCATTTTGAAATGGTACATTAGAGTTTTGATTTGTCTTTGAGCATGGCTTTCAGGTGTTCTTTCATTGCCTGTAGGGATATCATTCTGCTCCTTTTCTTTTCTTTTTTTTTCATATAGTAACATTTTATGGGACTTGATTTTGATACTTTTTCCTTACTCATTTTAGTATAAATTGGCTTTTAATGCAGTTTTAGAAAGAGGCTTGTTTCAGAGAGGTCCTCTAACTTTACACAGCACCCTCTTCTGGTGTTTTCTTTTTTTTTAAGTTTATTTATTTTAAGAGAGACAGAGACAGAGAGAGAGAGAGAGACAGACAGACAGAGACAGAGAGAGAGAGAGAGAGAATCTGTCAGCAAAGAGCTCAACGTGGGGCTCGAACTCACGAACTGCGAGATCAGGACCTGAGCTGAAACCAACAGTCGGCCAGTTAACCCACTGAACCGCCCCTGTTGTTTTCATGTAATGTTTAAAAATGTGGTGGTCTGGTTTCTGAGAGTTTCTGGCTCTTTCGCCCTCCCACATTTTGACCTAGGCTTTCCTTTACACTCATTTCTGTTGGTCCTAGCCTACTCAGATGTGATGCTATGGCAGCAATTTCTCCTGTGGAGGTCTGTCTTGAGTTCCAAGGGATTAGACAACTCCAGCGCCTTTTAGGACTTGTTCTTGGCTCTGTACACTCACCCACTATTGGAGTTTCTGCTCCTTCCTCAAACTGACCAGCTGTACTTTTTTCAGTTTCTGTTGCCTTTTTGACAGGTTTCTGTCCATCAGTTGCATTGTTGCATGTCTCTGATTTCTCAAACAGATGACATGAGTTCAAGTTACTGTTGTTTTTTCCTCCACCCATTTGTAGTTTGGGGTTTGTGGGGATATCTTATCATCTAGTTTTATTATAAATATTGATCATATATAAATTGTTGTGTATATATATATATGTTTTAATGTTTATTTTTGAGAGAGAAAGCATGAGTGGTGGAGGTGCAGAGAGAGAGAAGAACAGAGGATCCGAAGCAGGCATGTGCTGACAGCAGAGAGCAGGATGTGGGGCTTGAACTCATGAACTGTGAGATCATGACCTGAGCTGAAGTCAGATCCTCAACCTACTGAGCCACTCAGGGCCTCCCTGTATATTTTTATGTGGGGATTCAACAAGATTCCAAACTATGCTGCCCCTGCCAGCACCATCTTCCTCTTTCAAGTTTTTTTTTTTTTTTTCCTCCCTGAATTACCAGAATTGAGTTTTTCAGGAATAGCAGAGGAGTTGCAGTTCAAGAAATGCAGAGTGTAGTGAGCTACAGGTGAGACCCTCAGGTCTTTGAGTGTGTAATTCCCCCACGGATATGATATTGTTTTTGATTCACTATTTGCCTCACTTCATTTGTCCGTTCCCTTCATGACAAGAGAATAAATGTGGATAATCTACTACTTGCTGAAATGTTATTACAACTTTGTCTTCTGGAATGGGAAAATAACCACAGAATGGGTTCATGGACATTCTTGGCCCATTGCAAAATGGATTCCAGCCAAAACTGCATGTATCACTTGACCCTCCTAAGTCCTTACTCTTACTAGTGGATCACAGCTGCCTTTTGTGTCCCTAAAGATTAATGCTAAGAACTGGTGTCCGTTTATACCCCAAAGTCTGGGTATTTCCCTTTTCCCAGTTCACAGTTACTCTGTCAATTGGCTTTGGTTTATTTAAGGGGACAAAGGAGAAATTTGCAGTTGATGCTTCAGACAATGTCACAGGGTCCTTGCTCAGGGTTACCTTGCTTCTATATTCAATAAGCTCATCTGTGAACTGGATCCATCTCTGGGAATTGGGTAAGGTAATCTGACTTTTTGTTGAGGCAACTCAAATCAGGGCTAGAATTTCCCAAATTATTTTTCTTGACTTTTTCATTGTCCATTTGCTTCAATCCCAGGTATCCTGTCATAAATAATCTCATTCTTGAAGGTCAGACCATTCTGATTGCAGCTGTATCCCTGCTGCTTATATAGTAACCAGTTAGTACTACCACTTGACCTCTGCCACTCCAGAATCACATCATCACCACTGATCTCAGGAAACCTATTTCATGGACGTGAGATGCAAAAAACCTTCCATGCTCTTCCTCCATCTTGGCTCCTCCCTCAGGAAACCTATTTCGATAGCAGCATCTCCTACATAGGGCAGCCACTATAGTGTTTTAAAGGATATTGGTACTTCAACAAGATCTATTTCTCTGTGTTTTAGTTAAGGGAGCATTCTTTGGGCCCTCTTGGCAGACATAGTTAGATGGTGAATGAACAGGTCCTAAATAGTAATTTCATTTCAACACTGTTATCTCCCCTAAGTCTTTTATTTCCCCCTCCTCTACATTATGTCAAGGAATTGTGACATTTCAATCTCACTTGGGGTAGGTCTCTGTTGAAACCAGATTTAAATTGATGAGCTGAACAAACAGATGCATTCTCTTGAATTAGATTACTGAATTAAAAATCTCTAGTAAATGCATCCATGTTGATAATTACTTCTCATTGATCTAGTCCTTCCCCTGTCTGAATCCATTATCACACATATTTCCCAGGTTTCTATAGATATAAGTAAGTAGGAAATCATAATATTAAATGGTAAACTCTCTACTTGTCTCCTTGAGGCATAATGGTATTTGACTTTTTTTAATAAGGCAAGAGACAATGAAAATGGTGGAACATGGCCCTGGCTATGGTGAAACATGGGATTTACTGGCATTTCCTTGAAGGTAGATACCTCTGTTAAGCACAGCACAGGCTGTCCAAAGAAGACAGAACTAACGTTATCATGTGGGAAGGAAGGAATGCCTCTTCTACCAAGTAAGGCTCAGTGTATACTGGGGGCTCCAGAGACTCATATTCATCTGAATTAAAAAAAAGTTTTTAAACATTTATTCGTTTTTGAGAGACAGAGTGCAAGTAGGGGAGGGGCAGAGAGAGAGGGAGACACAGAATCTGAAGCAGGCTCTAGGCTCTGAGCTGTCAGCACAGAGCCCGAAGCAGGGCTCAAACTCACGAACCATGAGATCATGACCTGAGCCAAAGTCAGATGCCCAACCAGCTGAGCCACCCAGGCGCCCCCATATTCATCGGAGTTTATCCAAATGTTCTCATCTCAGTTCTCAGGGTTCCATTCTTTCCTAATCAAAATCTGTCTTGACCATAAAAGAGTGGGAGAGGCTACAAATTCAATTTCATTTGTGATTCAGTAGTCACATGATCAGCTTACTTTTGGACATGTCCTCCATGTTGGCTTTAAGAGATTAGAGATTGTTGGGGTGCCTGGGTGGCTCAGTTGGTTAAGTGTCCAACTTTGGCTCAGGTCATGATCTTGCAGTCAGTGAGTTCGAGCCCTGCATTGGGCTCTGTGCTGACAGTCCAGAGCCTGGAGCCTGCTTCAGATTTTGTGCCTCTTTCTCCTTCTGCCCCTCCCCTCTCACACTGTCTCTCTCTCTCCTTCAAAAATAAATAAATATTAAAAAAATTAAATAGAAACTGTCCTTTTCCTCTGAATTCTTCTACTAATTACTATCGCATCTTTCTCCTCTTCATATACAAACTTTTTAAAAAGAGTATACTATTTTTCTTTTCATATAGCCTCATTTCCATGAACTCTTCACCTCACTGTAGTTTATCTCCCATTTTGTATGAAGCAACAGAAACTGATTTACATAAGCCAAAAAAAAAAAAAAGTTTGGTTTTTCAATAAACTGGATAGCATCCATTCTTACCTTGAAGAGCCTAGAAAGTTAAAAATGGCATCTCCCAGACTCTTTTGCAGCTAGCATTCTATATGCAATTTAGGTTCTGCCAATTAAGACACTCACAAAAGCTTTGGATGGCAAATATGGAACAGACTATCTTCCTACTGCTAACAAGCAAGCTCATAAAAACAGAAGTGTCAAAAAGCAGTCAGGGGCAGTAATAAGCAGATCCAGTGCCTGGTTAACACCTCTATGGGTGTCAAGAGAGTTTCGATGGTGACAGAGGAAGTGGCTTCCTAACCCCAACAACCTGATCTCTGAGTAGCATCTATCATGAACATTGAACTTCATAGTACCAATGATCAATCAGGTGATCTCCTGATTGATGCTACTCTAACATTTCTAGCTGTTTCTTAAAGCATCCAATTTCTTATACAAAAGCCTTTAATGTTTAAAATACCTGGGATATTTTCCATCATCTACATCCAGCCCTGACTAATATATAGTTTGTGAAACCAGAAGTGTTTATAGACAACAGACTTTCAACAAGGATTTGGAAGTGGTTATCTGATTCGGTTGGATTTGAAGTCAGACATGACTGAGTTCCCACTGAAAAATGGGAACTGACAGTCCATGGCACAGTTGCAAATAGAGTTACTTAAATTATCACATTTTTTGGAGGACTTAAGTGCCTATTGAAGGCAAGTCTTTGATGGATTTGTATGGTAGGAACGAGGCAAAGACTACGGGGCAAGCTGAACACTTCTAAAGCCCTGGAGAGCTTATGAAAGGAGCCAACGTACATTTTTAAAAATGCTACACTCTAGGCAAATATAGAGGATTGGAAAGTTTCTGTAACTGCCATCAAACAATCTCTAATCTCTCTTTTTTTAAATGTTTATTTAGTTTTGAAAGAGAGAGAGAGAGAAAGCATGAGTGGGGGAGGGGCAGAGAGAGAGAGGGAGACACAGAATCTGAAGCAGGCTCCAGGCTCTGAGCCATCAGCACAGAGCCCGACATGGGGCTTGAACCCACCAGCGATGAGATCATGACCTGAGCCAAAGTGAAACTCCCAACTGACTGAGCCACTCAGGTGCCCCAACAGTTTCTATTTAGATATAAGAGATTTAAGCATTGTTATGGATTGAGAGGGAGCAAAGAGTAGAGAAGAGGTTGGTTGAGGACTTAGAATAGGGACCCGAGGGACAATTGATCATACAAGGTCTGTAGGAGGTGGGAAGATAGGAATCAAGGTTACAAGCATCAAGGTTGGCCTCAGACCAGAGATGCAAGAGGATCAGTTTTACTCTATGGAGCTTTACTCTGCCAGATGTGAGAAATCAGGGAGCATGATCACAGGCAAACTCATATCTACATCAGTCATACAAGAGTAGTTTGTGTATAAAGAGATGACTAGATGTGCATGCAGTTTTAGTTTTTTTCAAATGAAGAACTTTTGGGGGGCATTTCATCTTTCAAATACTTTAAATTGCTGGTTATCAGACATTTACGTAGGACAGATTGAATCCAACCTGTATCAGGTTAAATGGAAACACTGTGAAGCAGCATTCTTCACTCTTGTGAATGTGTGAAACCAACCAACACTGGAGCAATGGATTGGTGGGGACTCTGCCCCTCTCTGCTCAAGCCTGCACTCAAGCCTCCATTTCTGCCAGCCAGCCAGATCTCTAGAACTTAATTCTATCCATGGTTGATGTGGCTTTTTGCAAGGCCCTGAAAAGCAAGCTCGCTTTGGTTCAGAAAAATAATGCAACAGTTAGGTTATATCCCCAGTAAAACTGTCTACCCTTAGAAATCAATGTGATAAGAACCTGGTTATGCAAAAAGAACAAAAGCAGGTGGTGAGGGCAGAATGAGACCTGCCTTCACATTTGCCTTTTGTTAGGGCTGTTAGTTTTAAAACACCTGGGCAGGGGGGCTTTTGTGTGTAAGCACAGGTGGAAAACAGGCGAGTCTGTTCTCTTGAGGTGCAGTGATTGGGTCTTTCCAGGTGGCCAGTGGAGAGGTGAAAGTTGAGCAGATTGATTGAGAGGGGTGGTGATTTGGAGGGAACTTTCCAAAAGAGAGTGAGAGGATCCCCAATTTCCCTCTTCCTCTTCTTTGGTCAGTCTTGGGTCAAGAGGTCACTTGGCTCTAAACTGTCCCATATATTCTCCCCACCACTGCCCCATCCCACTTTCCCTACACATCCATCATCCTAAATAAACCTAGAATCCAGTTAAGAGTGGTTTGTCCAAATGTTATGCAAATGTGCCCTGAAGACAGTTCCCACGCAACCCTTTTCCACCAGCAGTTACCCCAAGACCTTCCTGTATAGACAGTGTGGAGCTGCTACAGTTTTTCAACACACATGCATGTTCTAATGCTTTATTATGAAAACAAAGTTGAAAAAACACTTTCCTATGTGTTAAAATTTTTGTCTGCAATTCTCCTTTCTCCCTGATACATCCACCACAGGCCTAATGCCTTGAACTACACTTCTATTTGCCAAGGGATCCTATTTTCTTACCCACCCAAATGTGGGGCCCTTCCTCCCATTTTTAAGATGAATCCTACCTGTGTCCCTTTTTCTCGGGGCTCTGCAAGGTGACTGGTTAGTAAATTTAATTAACTAATGCACAATAAAGCCCCATCAGTTTCATGCATCACTCTTTGAGGATAACATTTGCATTTTAAATGAAGCTTCTCAGACTGTCAATGTCAGCAAATAGCATATAGATCATCAGGACAAATGCTCTGATTTCACAGAGGAGGCCACCAAAGCTGCCAGGCCTCACAGGACTTGCTAGCGGTCTGAGGGCCAGTAGCAGGTAGAGCCAGAACTGAAACCGGTTTGCATTATTACCCATAAGCTCTCACATGATGATGAGTTAAAAAAGAACTGTCAGGTACTAAGGGAAAAGATATTTTGAATTGTGCATTTAATACTCAACACACATTTACGCACAAAGTTATCACTCCTTACCTAGAATTCCTATTCTCATTTATCTTTGTGGCCACTTGGCACAGAAAACTACAATTGTTTCTTACTTGTATGTCTCTCCAACTGGACTCTGAGCTCCTAAGGACAGGGACTGGTCTTTGTCGCTGTGCCCCAGCATGCAGGCCAAGGTAGGGCGGAGTAGGGATTCAATATACACTGCTGAAAGAACAATCGAACAAATGAATGATTGCCAGGCACAGGGGCTAAAGTCTTAGGTACCACACTTCCATGGTTCCAACTAAGTTATTCTATTGGTGAGGCATCTTTTGTAATATTTTTTAAATCATATCAGTTACTCACCTTCTTCCTCTATTTCCTCTTAAGGCTGGTTGATGCCTTTAACTTTTACTTTTGTGTCATACATTGATGTTACTACCTCCTTAGCTTCTAATACTCCATAGGGTTTCTTTTCCTCGCCGAGTTATCATCTCTCTTTTGCAAGATTAAGAAATGACATACTTAAAGAATACCAGATTAATCTGTCCTGATTTTTTTTTTTTCACAGCTAGGGCTAAAAAAAGAGCCTTTTGAAGAGCCTTCAAACCAACAGTAATTTCAAATTTTCACAACATAAAGAGGCAAAGTACAAAGTGAATTTGACACTTTGAAAAATGCTGTAAGCCTCCCAGTAGACGGATGAACATGCTTCCACTTCATGAACGCCTGTTTCATAAGTATTCCATAAATATCGATGTCAGGGTTGTTAAGTAATTAATATTAACCTATTGAGAAAGCATTTCTTTTCTAGGTGGTTGATTTCCAGTGGGGAGACTAATGAAATATTAAAAACCATGTGAGATGTATTCTATAATTACAGCTTCTAGCTGTATTTACAAATGATATGCCTACATGCAGTGAAATGGTAACATGGTATTAATTTATTTTTATTGCCATACAGAATATATAGATTTTTTTTCAGTTTGAACCTTTTCTGCCCAAGCTTGTCTAGTTATTTATTAATTTTCACAGTTGCCCTGATAGATTCATTCTTGTTTCTATCATGATTTGAGAGGCTACCATTCCACATTTTTATGCTTCTCTGTTTTCTGGTTCTTCAAATCATCTTGAGTTGTTTCCATCAATTCCTATTATGTTATTTATAGAATAAATTCATTTTGAGTCATCAATATGACCCATTCCCTAGTTAGTTGAGTGTTTAGACCTTGGGGTTTGGGGATAATCATATCATGTAAATGTTTGTATAATTTGAGTGTTATCTGGGGCACTCTTGCCTCTTAACATCTTCTTAGGATTCACCTGAACCATGTTCCACACCCTGTAGGGAGATTTAATGCCCTCTCTAACATTTGCATAGATTCTCAGGGAACTTAATTTCTTAATTTCTTATAGTCTTCTTTGAATCCAGTCTTGTATTTCTAGTCAATTCTTATTTTCCAGTCTGCCTTTTTGTGGTTGGCCATTTCTCTTCTTCACTTTGGCATTGACCCCAAAAGAACTCAAACACACTTCCTCCTCTTCACATGCACATATATATGCGTGTACATGTGTTTATACATAATACATATATGTGTGTGTATATAACACATATACCTGTGTGTCTTTTTTTTTTTTTTTAATCAGACCAAAGGCCTCTGTATATTTGGCAAGCTAGGTTTAGTTAAACAAATGGGAGATTCAGCAGTATGGTTAGATTAAAAGAAAACTTAGATACACCTGTTCTTGAAAGTTCTCCTAGTCTTCCAGCTACTTGCCCATTATTTCCCTTCTCTATTCCCTTCTCTCCTCTGTGTCCTCTTCCTCTCAAGAACAAAAGGGCTTCCTCAAATTCTTCCCAATGTCTATGCAAGGCAATCGAAGTCTCTCCACCCTATTCCAAATACCCACAACCCCTGGCTTTTCTTTGTAAATATAAGAATTCAGTCAAAGCTTAAGAATCACTGTGTGCAAGAACTCATACCGCTTTATTCTTTGATCATCCTCCTCATTCTCTGCTAGTTTTGGCTCTTTCATTACACTCAATTCTCAGGCAGAAACTATTAGATACCTTCAGATTTTCCTCGCACCTCAAGAGCCCATGAATAAGGCAGTTTTAATTTTTCCTTTTATTTTTCTTTATGCATTTATCTTTTGCTGTAAAAATATATCACACTTACCATGATTTTAGATTATTGACCTTAAGAAATAATTGAAAGGAAGAATTTCAGAAGCATCCTTGCTGACCTTGCTAAATATTTATATGACTTAAGTGGATTCAAGCAGGATTGTTTCTGATGCAAAGAACCTTGAATTGTTTTTAGTATATAAAATGCTATGACTTTCACGTGTATGTTGAAAGAGGATTAGATTTGCTGTGTTTGAAAAGGGAGAAATACATTTGAATAGGACATTTACCTTATACAGTATGGAGGAAATATTTCAAAAATCAAATAAAATGTGCTTATTAAAAGAAGAAAAAAACTTGCCTTTTATTCTCCAAAAACCAAGGAAGAGAATTAATCTACTAATGGTTTAGAAGCTCTACTTTCTTCCATTCAACACAGAGCCCTTGGTGGCTATGCACTTGAGGACTCACCCAATCAATACCTGTGAGAAGGAAAACCACTCCTCAGACTCGACCCCCACAGTCACAAGGCTCAAGCACACTTAAGTCAAGGTTCTTTTTACAAAGTTCAATGTCAGATGGAGAGTTCCTAAATCTCTTTGTTCAGTGAATTGGACCAGGCATGATGGCTTTTCTGATAAGAGCATTCTTAACTTTAGATTCATTTAGTACTTTAAACTAGGAAACCAAGAGTACAAACTGGAGTCTTTACAAGTGTTTACACATTAATGAACATTCTAGGCACTTGCTAACTAGGCAAATATTGTTTAAGGAGAAACTGCATGTAGACACAGGTAGTGTAACCTCTGCATCAAGATGTGAGAAATGGGTACAGTGTTGATGAACAGCAGACACTAAACAGGTTTGGGGGTAGAAAGAATTCCCTTTATACAGAGATAACTACCAAACTTTTGCCAAGTTATTTGTTCATCTATGTAACATTTTTTTTAATGTTTATTTTGAGAGAAAGAGAGAACGAGCACATGTGAGCAGGGGAGGGGCAGAGAGCAAGAGAGAAAGAGAGAATCCCAAGTAGGCTCTGCACTGTCAGTGCACAGACCAGTGAGGGGCTCAGTCCCATAAACCATGAGATCATGACCTGAGCCAAGATCAAGAGCTGGACACTTAACCAACTGAGCCACTCAGGCGTTCCTGTAACATGTTTTGTTGGGTCCTATAATCCAGTTATTGTGATTCTGAGGGGACACAAAGTCCAAAGATATATATTAGTCAGAATTCTTGGTTGCAAGTAGCAGAATATAACTCAAATACCTTATGCACAAAAGGGAATTTATTGGCTTATACAACAGGGAAAGGCAGAATGTACTTGTTTCTCATATACTGATCCAGGGGCTAAATTATTTCGCTCCATTTCCATATTCTTTTTTTTTTAATGTTTATTTATTTTTGAGAGAGAGAGAGACAGAGTGAGTGGAGGAGGGGCAGAGAGAGAAGGAGACACAGAATCCAAAGCAGGCTCCAGGCTTTGAGATACTAGCACAGAGCCCGATGTGAAGCTTGAACTCACGATCCGTGAGATCGTGATCTGAGCCAAAGTTGGATGCCTAACTGACTGAGCCATCCAGGCGCCCCTTCATTTCCATATTCTAACTGTGCATCTTTCTCTAGGGCTAGCTTAACTTCATGGACATGCTCTGTCCATGAGATGGGAAAGGTGAGTGGTGGTGGTCTAAGACCTCTATCATGATAGCATTCAATCCAAAAGTGAAAGAGGGACCTTGTCTTTCCAAGATCCATATAGACATATCACGGAAGAGACTATTCAGTCATTTGCCTATGCTTACATCAGCCATTGTTGTTGAGAGGATATGGTACCAGAATTTGCCAGGCCTGGCTTTATAGGCCCAAACCTACCGTAAGCAGGTAGACAGAGCACTATGATGGAATCACATGGAATGAAGGGATGGCACTACCACAATGGAAGGAATGGTCCCCAGCAGATAAATAGAACTGATGCCCACAGCAAAAAACAGCTCCTTCCTCAAGAAACTCTGAGTATGGTGAGGGAGATGGATATATAATAGTCAGATGAAAGCTAATACAGTGCAGATAAGCACAGAGCACTATGTAAACACAGAGTTGGGACCTATAACTCAGTTTGGAACATCAGTGATGGTTCCTTGGTTGAATCTTTTTTTTTTTTTTTTTATGGACCATGCCTTTTTTTTTTTTTTAATTTACATCCAAATTAGGTAGCATATAGTGCAACAATGATTTCAGGAGTAGATTCCCTAATGCCCCCTACCCATTTAGCCCATCCCCCCTCCCACAACCCCTCCAGTAACCCTCTGTTTGTTCTCCATGTTTAAGAGTCTCTTATGTTTTGTCCCCCTCCTTATTTTTATATTATTTTTGCTTCCCTTCCCTTATGTTCATCTGTTTTGTATCTTAAATTCCACATATGAGTCAAGTCATATGATATTTGTCTTTCTCTGACTAATCTCACTTAGCATAATATCCTCTAGTTCCATCCACATAGTTGCAAATGGCAAGATTTAATTCTTTTTGATTGCTGAGTAATATTCCATTATATATGTATTATATATATATATATATATATATATGTACACACACACACACACACATGCACACCACATCTTCTTTATCCATTCATCCATCGATGGACATTTGGGTTCTTTTCATACTTTGGCTATGTTGATAGTGCTGCTATAAACATGGGGGTGCATGTGCCCCTTCAAAACAGCATACCTATATCCCTTGGATAAACACCTAGTAGTGCTATCCCTGGGTCGTAGGGTAATTCTATTTTTAATTTTTTGAGGAACCTCCATACTGTTTTCCAGAGTGGCTGCACCAATTTGCATTCCCACCAACAATGCAAAAGAGATCCTCTTTCTCCACATCCTCACCAACACCTATTGTTGCCTGAGTTGTTAATGTGAGCCATTCTGACAGGTGTGAGGTGGTATCTTATTGTGGTTTGGATTTGTATTTCCCTGATGATGAGTGATGTGGAGCATTTTTTAATGTGTTGGTTGGCCATCTGGATGTCTTCTTTGGAGAAGTGTCTATTCATGTCTTTTGCCCATTTCTTCACTGGATTATTTGTTTTTTGGGTGTTGAGTTTGCTAAGTTCTTTATAGATTTTGGATACTAACCTTTATCTGATATGTTGTTTGCAAATATCTTCTCCCATTCTGTTGGTTGTCTTTTAGTTTTGCTGATTGTTTCCTTTGCTGTACAGAAGCTTTTTATTTTGATGAGTCCTTGGTTGACTCTTGATGGACAAATAAATAGGGGATGTCAGTGAAGGGGGGTGCAGAATATATTTTTAGTATTAGAAATAGCACAAACAAAAACAGAGAGGAGAGAGCATAAAGCCCATTTGAGGAATTCTGTTTTGGGAAAGCTCCACTGCAGCTTGTTTTGGGGGATTTTCAGGAGAGAAGGCTAAGGAAGTATACAAGGCTAGACTATGAGGGAATCTATGTGACTCAAAAAGCATCTAAAGTCATTAAAATCGGACAGTTATTTGATCAAGCTTGTGCTTTATGGCAACAGATGAAGAATAGATTGGAAGGCACATGGACTAGGAGGAGAGAACTCATGTAGTAATCGGAGGGAGAAATGGTGAAGATGTAATTTAAGTAATGCAATTTAGGATACATTATTTATTTTTTAAATGTTTATTTATTTTTGAAAGAGTGCAAGTGGGGGAGGGGCAGAGAGAGAGAGAGGGACAGAGGATCCTAAGTGGGCTCTGCACTGACAGCACTGAGCCCAATGTGGGGCTTGAATTCACAAACTGTGAGATCATGACCTGAGCTGAAGTTGGATGCCCAACTGACTGAGCCACCCAGGTGCCCCTTTAGGAGACATCATTGACAGGACTTGACAACCGATTGCATGTTGTCAGTGAGAGAAAGCGAGAAGTCTGACAAGACTACGTGTTTTCTAGCTTTGGTAACTTGGTAGGTGGTGTTGTAAATCACCAATATAAAGAATGAGGAGGTTTTTGGTAGATCCTGAATTTTGATTTGGAAATTCATCTTTATGATGCAAACCTGACATGTCCCCAGAAGGTAAATGGACTCACGAGAGAGATTGCAGAGAACATGCTTGTCAGGAGGAGAAACAGGGACAAGGTGACTTCTCAGGATCCTTTATGCCCGCCCCAGTGAAGAGTCTGTTGCTAATTACTTTTAAACACATTTACCTTCCTACTGTCACAAGTTCCTGTGACCTTTGTTATATCTGACACAGCTTGTTCTTATATGTATGGACCTTGTACAGGAGAGAATTTTAATACTATGCTTTATTGATTTAGTCTTCATAATTTAGGGATAGCAGCCTGGTGATAGAAAAAGTAGAGTGGTGCTTAATCATTCCATTCCACAGAATGGAATCAGAAGCTATCTTTAGTTTTCTCAAGCAAGCAGTTGTTACATTTATAGTTTCTCTTCCTAATGATCACCTTTGACACTTCAGAGTATACAAGATAGATCTGAGCTCTCTTGTGTGACCTACAACGCCACAAACAACTTGATCAGACCCATCTTTCCAGCCCCATTTCATGTCACTCCCTCATGTAGATACGCAGCTCTGATCAAGGTGGTCTGACCTTCAAATGGCACTGTGACAAAGGGCCTGGCACATACTGGCACTTAAAGACTTACTGAATTTTTGAAAGGAAAATTAGAAAAAATCAAATGAATTTTTCCTTCTTTTTGAAATGATTTTTCTCTTCCTGATTAAATAAACTTTTCATGGTAAAAATTGAAACTCATAAATATAAAGAGTAAAATAAAAATTACTTATAATTTCATTGCTCACGATTAACTATTTCATAACTTTTAGGCGAATTTCTTTCCAATTTTCGCTATGTATGTAGAAGCATATGTGTGTGTATATATATACACACACACATATGTGCACACATACGCACACATGAATCTCATTATATAAAATGTTGAATTCTGTTCTTCTCACTTAGCATTTATCCTAAACTTTCTCCCAATCTTTGAGTACTTATGAAAAATATGCTTTTTAATTGCCTGTATAAATACCTATCAATTGAGTATGTAGTTTACTTACCATTCTCTTGTAGTAGATATTTAGGGTGTTTCTAGTTTTTGTAACTGATAAATATCTTATAAATACCCTTGTAGGCAAATTTTATCAGCATTTCTGGTTATTTCTTCAGATAAATTCTTTTTTTTTTTTTTAACGTTTTATTTATTTTTGAGACAGAGGGAGACAGAGCATGAATGGGGGAGGGTCAGAGAGAGGGAGACACAGAATCTGAAACAGGCTCCAGGCTCTGAGCTGTCAGCACAGAGCCCGACGCGGGGCTCGAACTCACGGACCGCGAGATCATGACCTGAGCCGAAGTCAGCCGCTTAACCGACTGAGCCACCCAGGCGCCCCACAGATAAATTCTTAAAAGTAAAATTCTGGGTGTGCCTGGCTGGCTCAGTTGGTAGAGCATGTGGCTCTCAATCTTAGGGTTGTGAGTTTGAGCCCCATGTTGGGTGTGGAGATTACTTAAAAATAAAATCTTAAGGGGTACCTGGGTGGCTCAGTTGGTTGAACGTCTGACTCTTGCCTTTGCCTCAGGTCATGATACTAGGGTTGTGGAATTGAACCCCATGTCAGGCTCCATGCTAAGGGTGGAGCCTGCTTAAGATTCTCTCTCTCCCTCTCTCTCTGCCCCTCCCCTGCTTGTGCTCTCTCTCTCTCTCAACTTAAAAAAATAAAATATTAAAAAATAAATAAATAAAAAATAAAAGTAAAATTCTATATCAAAATATTGTGGACATTTATTTTCTTTTACTCCTTAAAAATATTTTATTTTTTAAATATTCCAATTAAATTGTAGAGTTATTTTTTAATATGAAATTTATTTAAAACAATCTTTGATTTACCTAGCCAAATTGCTTCTAGAATAATTTTATCCACTTATTTCTCATTAAATTATATGAGAATGATTATCACCAAATTGCATGAGAATGATTAATTTTCAGGATATTTAAGCATATGTCGGGTTAAAAACTGTGCTGATAAAGCTTGTGTGTGTTTGTGTAACTTTATTAAACACTCAGATAAGTTGAAGAATAATTTATATTTTAACGATATTTAAGCTTCCAATAGACTATGTCTCTCCACTTATTCCAGTGCTATTTTTAGTCCTTTAAATTTTTAAAGTTTTTGGGGCACTTGGGTGGCTCAGTCGGTTGAGTGTCTGACTTTGGCTCAGCCATGATCTCCCAGTTTGTGAGTTTGAGCCCCACATCGAGCCTCACATCAGTTTCACTGCTGTCAGCACAGAGCCTGTTTCAGATCCCCTGTCCCCACCACCCCCCCATAGTAAATAAACATTTAAATTTTTAAAGTTTTCATCTATGGGTAAATGACACACATTTCTGTCAATGTTATTTCTAGGTATTTATTTCTACTGATACTAACAATGGGATATTTTCCCATTGTATTTTTCAATTAGCTGCCTCTGCCACATAAGAAAGCAATTGATTTTAAAACATTTTTTTTTTTTAATCTCCTTCCCATCTTGTAAAGGAAAGGGGGAAAAAAAGGGAGGAGATGCTCTATCTTCCAAACATGCTTTGCAATTTATTCTCCTCTCAATTTCGTTCATATGGTTTGACTGTCCTAGAAAGCCCTGCTAATGCTTTTCTGCCCAGGAAAATCTTAACAATGAAGAAGAGACTGTGGAGGTCTGCCTGAACTCCTCTGCATACAGAATGCAGGTTCTGGGACCCCAAGGGGCACCTGCCAGATGTGCTTGGCACGCTTGCCAGTGCTGTTTCTCACTCTTGTCAGGCTCTGTGGCATCTCTGTAACTGCCAATACCAGCCAACAAAGAGGAGAAGGAATGCTTGGTCATACCTCCCACCTGCTGGCTCCCTGTGTGGTACAAGAACTTATACTTCTTGGCCCTCCAGCCACTGTAAACCAGTCTTCTTGTGTAAGCCTGGAATAAGCCCCTCCAGCCATCCATTTCCTCTGATATGGCTGTGGTGTTTATTTACTTCTTGTCTGTCAGTTCCAAAACAACTCTTCTGTGTTGTGCTCTGTGACGCTGGGCTCAGGGTCTGCATACTGTAGTTCTCAGAAACTCTTTCCAGTTGGCTCCCTATTAGCCTGCCTATTAGCCTCCCTATTAGACTGCCAATGGGAAGAACTGGAGGGGGACTGGGAGATGGAAGGAAGAAGAAGGGACTTTCTATTTCTAGTGTTAGTGTCGCTACAGCACAACAGCAACAAGGTGTGGCTGTGGCTCCCAGCCCCCAGCTTCATCTGGCACTCCCCAAACCAGCTGTGCTATTCCCTCTTACAAGTATCAGCACCAGCCAGCCTTACCCTTCCTAGAGGTCTGAGCATACTCTTCTCCCCTCCCCTTCCTTCCTTCCCTCCCCTTCCCTGCCCTCGCTCTCCTAGTTAACACTTAATCCTTCAGATTTCAGCTCTGAGCATTGACTTCTCAGATCATTATGCTTGTTCCAGGCACATCTGTTGAGGGCAAGCTTGCCCCTCTCATGTAAAACCAACTAACAACTAATCAGGAGGTACTTTTTGGACTTTATGAGTATGTGACTATGGGGCTTGGTATGGGCTTTTGGCTCTAATTGTACACATGTTTTTTATACTTCTTTTCTATTATCTCCAAATCTTAAGTAATATATACTAGCTGACTTCATTTCCTTTCCTATTATTTATTCCACACAACCTGGCTTTCTTTACTGTCCACGAGACTATGCATTTTCATGGGTGAAGAGATCATATCTATTTTATTCATCTATCAGCAGTAGATAACATATGCAATGAATATTTTTTAAAGGAATGAGTGAATTATTTGGCTAGAATTGCCATTTCTAAGGCCATTAGTTATACAGCACTTACCAAATGGATGATGGACACCTTCAGACCTCACTATCATACTCTGCTAGTACTAATGCTTTAATCCCTTGCTTTCTGTGGTACTGCTCTTTCCTGGTTCTCTTCCTACCACTCTATTACTCCTCAGTTGTCTCGGTAGTCTCTTCACAGAGGCCCCCCCCCCCATATCTTCACTTAATTCTCCAGTTGAGCCTCTGCACAGACCAGATGTTTCCCAGGTGTTAACGATAGATTACTCAACTAATTTGTGCCATCCTTCCGGGATATGGTACTGTTTCTGATTTACTCTTCTGGTGGAGCTGGAGGTAGGGCATTTTCAGAGACCTCTACTTGACTTTACCCACTATGGTAGCTTTTGTCCTACAGGTAAAGGACTCAATATGGGAGTTGCACCAAGTATATCAAACCCAGTTAAACATTCAAGGATGGGGAAATGACCACTGGGTGGGTCCATGGATCCAGTGTAAACTAGACCTTGGCCAGGATTCCACCCATTACCTGGTCCCTGTAGTTCCCTACTCTAAGAGAGGGGCCATGATGATTGTTCCGAGCTCTTAGTATTCATGCCAACTGTGTCCAACAGTTCTTGAAATGTTTGAATATTTCCTTTTCCTAAGTGCATAGTTGCCCAAGTGCACGGCCATATGTCCCTTTGGAGAAGGAATCGGGAAATCATTACCATGTATATTTGCTTGGGTGTTGCAGGGTCTTTCCTCCTGGAGACCTGGCCTCCTGTTGAGTTAGTGAGTCTGAGTCTGAAAACAGATTGAAGTCTAGAAATTAGGGATTGTGACTTTTTATTAGGGTAACTGCCTTTAGTCTCTTATTGTCCATCCTTGATTACTTAGGAGATAAAAGGTGATTAAGACCCTTTTTAGCTGAGGAATGCCATGTTCTATTAGGTATCTTAATAAACTTTTGTGGGTCAAGCCCTTTTGGCTACCACACAACCATGGTCTCCTTAGGATAATTATGTTCTTTTGACTTCTGGTAATTAAGCACCGCACCCAACCTCTACTGTTTTGGTTTTTTTTTTTTTTGTGGGGGGAGGGAGGGTTATAATACCCATTGCTGTGTGAGTCTATTTCTGAAATGGCCTCTCCTACTAATAGCCGTGGCCTAGTGTGCAACTCTCTGGAACATTTTGGTGATGCCCAGAAGAATTGGGAGTCACTGAAGAGTTTTTAAACAGAGGGTAAGAAGGTCAGATGTGTGTTTTAGAGACATTAGTTTGGCAGCTTTATGACATTCTCACCACAACATTCTTTCTGGTCTTTGTAAATGGTGTATCTTGGCATTCTCATGGAGAACAATCATTTGGTGAGTCTTCTGGCCTTACTTATTATATCCATTCCAGCATGCCTACATCTGTGAACCTTTTAATCACTTTCTCAACCATCTGGCACAGCAATTCTGAAATTTTTAGTTTACTTAATGTGGTCCATTGCTTTTTCCAATACTTTTTGGAGCTATCCAAGAAGTGAGTTTGTATTTATCTCTTAGAGTCCTTGCTGAGGTGTTAAATCCTATATTTTGGCAGAGTGCTCCCAAATAAATAAGCCCATCCCTACCTAATTTCATGTTCTAGCCCCTGTGATCATGCACCTTCAGAATCCAGCCCACACCTACTCTCCAGCTCCTGCTGGTACATGTTGGTTATGTCTTATAACATTGGAGAATAGTGGGAATAGTCCCTTTCCTCCCTTATTAGTCCTAGTATATCTCCAGCTGGATTACATTGTGACCCACTTCTAGTTATAGCCTACTGGCAGGGGTGGGAAGGAGGGTGGCAAAGATACTGTGAGGGACACATGCTGTCTTTCAGGTCTGAGGTCTTTGCATTGTCTTCAAGAAAGGGGGATTCTCACTCTTACTGGAGAGGGTGGGACATTTCTGAAGGTTGAGAGAGTTCAGAGGAGTCTAAGAGTTCAAAACTTGAAGGGACATTTAACTAGGTAATTCTGTGTCAAGTCTCATTTTTTCCCCCAAACAGAACCTTGTCCCTATGTAACAGGTGTGGTTTGGTTGGTCATTTAACCTTTTCTAGAATTTAGCCACTTTGACTTCAGTCCTGGGTCTGGGCCTCAACTTTCTCTGCTCTCTCACTGAAGTAGATAGAATCCTTGTTATATAAGCTACCAGGGAGTCCCTTCAGCTTTGCCACTTGGTTTTCAATTAGTTTTTTAATGTTTATTTACTTTTGAGAGAGACAGAAACAGAACACAAGCAGGGAAAGGGAGGGAGATACAGAATCTGCAGCAGGCTCCAGGCTTTGAGCTGTCAGCACAGAGCCTGATGTGGGGCTCGAACTCATGAACCATGAGATCATGACCTAAGCTGAAGTCAGATACTTAACCAATGGAGCCACCCAGGTGTTCCTCCCACTCGGTTTTCAAATGCCTGTTGATCTCATATCACTCTTCATTATCTTTTTCTAAGTTACTAATGGCACTTATCAACAAGTACCCAGTCCTATTTTCCTTATAATTAGTAATTACCCCATACTTCTCAAATGCCTGATGTATTACACCAACTAGTACAATCTCCTCCTCTGATACACCTTTCCAATTCACCATACAGGAGTATGTTCACAACTAGATCACCACCTGCTGCCAAGGTCCATCTGTACTCCACCTGTCACTAGTGATGAAGTTCTTCTTGCCAGCCGGACAGTGAGTGATCCAGCTCCCAAATCCGAACCTATAGCCTGCTGTTTTGGTCCATTCCTGGTGCCAACTGTCACAGATTGGGTGCTTGGAAAGCAGATGTCGAGGCAGTATTGACATGCAGGATGTTTATTAGTGGTCAACACCTGTGGAAGGCAGGTGGGGTAGCAGGATCGGGCAGAGAGAGCAGTCCAACTGTGGTACAGGCCTGACTAAGACTCAGTCAACTCTACAGGGAGCTCCAGAGTGTATATGATCTGTTAGAATTATCCCATCATGGGCAGAGTAGCTAGGCCTTTAGATCCCTGTGGGATCACATATTGGACATGGTTTCTCTAGGTAGGGCATGACCTTGGGTAAGGTGGCTTTCTGCAGCTGAGGCAAACCCTGAAGGGACTGACATCTGGAGACTGTCTGCTGATAGTACTCCTGGCTGCTTGGGCAAAAAGTTCTACCTTGAAGCAGGATCTGGGTGGCATATTTTCATGTCTACCACAACATTCAGTAATGAACTCAACATCTGTACTAGAGTTCTCCAGAGAAAACAGAACATACATGTATATATTTATGTCTAGATAGATAGATAGATAGATAGATATAGACATTTTATAAGGGATTGGCTCGTGCAATTACAGAAGTTGAAAAGTCTCATGATCTGCTATCTGCAAGCTGGAGAATCAGGAAAGCTGGTGGTGTAGCTTTAGACCAAATCCAAAGACCTGAGAACCAGGGGAGCTAATGAGACAAGTCCCAGTTTGAGTCCAAAAGCCCCAGAACAAGGAGCACTGATGTGTGAGGGCAGGAGAAGACGGATGTCCCAGCTCAAACAGAGAACATGGTCCCCTTTCCTGTACATTTTTGTCCCTCAGCAAACGTTGTTCATATACATTTTATTCAGGTCCTCAGCACATTGGATGGATGCCCACTCACACTGGTGAGGGCAATCTTTACTCTGTCTCTAGATTCAAATGCTAATCTCTTCTGAAATACCCAGAAGCAATGTTTTTACCAGCTATCTGGGAATCCCTTCAGTTGACACATAAAATTAAACATCACAACTTCTATTCTCTTTTTCCCTCCTTCACACCTCTTTCTTCCATGTTCTTCATCAATGTGGTGGAACTACTCCTCGCCCAAGCATCTGGAAGCCATTCTGTTTGTCATCCCTCACAATTATCACATCACCACATTTTAATAATTGGATATCTTGACTATTTCTCACATCTATCCCTTCCTTTCCATACCTCCCACAAGAACTCAGAGCTTTGGCGTCTTTCCCCTGGACTGTCTCAGTAGGCTTCCAACTTGTCTCCTGGCCTTCAGTCCCCGTGCTCAATCCATCTTTCACGAAGCTGCCAGAGGGAGCTTTCTGAAATGTAAATCTGATCGTATCTGATCTTATTAAATCCTCATTCATTCATTCACTCAGTAATGAATTCATTCACCCAAAGAATTGCTCAGGTCAGAGACTTTGTAGTTGAAGAAGACTTTTTCTCTTACATGCATTAAGTCCTATGGGCACCAGCTTCAAAATATATTCTGAATTCAATCATTTCTCACCACTTCCACCTCTGTTGGTCTGGTCCAAGGCTTCCTTATACCTCATGGAGACCAGTTAAGTAGCCCTGCATTCGATCTTTCTGTTTTTTTTATTGCCTCTTTACTGTGATTTTTCCACAAGGTAGTCAGAATAAATTTTTTTAATTTATTAATTAATTAATTTTTAAATTTACATCCAAGTTAGTTAGCACGTAGTGCAATAATGATTTCAAAAGTCGAATCCAGTGATTCATCCCCTACATATAACACCCAGTGCTCATCCCAGCAAGTGTCTTCCTTAATGCCTCTTGCCTTATTAGCCCATCCCCGCCTCCCCCAACAACCTCTCCAGTAATCCTCTGTTCTCTATATTTAAGAGTCTCTTATGTTTTGTTCCCTTCCCTGTTATTATATTATTTTCGCTTCTCTTCCCTTATGTTCATCTGTTTTGTATCTTAAATTCCACATATGAGTCAAGTCATATGATATTTGCCTTTCTCTGACTGACTAATTTCGCTTAGCATAATACCCTCTAGTTCCATCCACATAGTTGCAAATGGTAAGATTTCATTCTTTTTGATTGCCAAGAAATACTCCATTGTGTGTGTGTGTGTGTGTGTGTGTGTGTTTCATCCCCACCAGCAGTGCAAAAGGGTTCCTCTTTCTCTGCATCCTCACCAACATCTGTAGTTGCCTGAGTTAATTTTAGCCATTCTGACTGGTGTGAGGTGGTATCTCATTGTGGTTTTGATTTGTCTTTCCCTGATGATGAGTGATGTTGAGCATCTTTTCATGTGCATGTTAGTCATCTGGATGTCTTCTTTGGAGAAGTGTCTATTCATGTCTTTTGCCCAGTTCTTCACTGGATTGTTTGTTTTTTGGGTGTTGAGTTTGATACATTCTCTATAGATTTTGGATACTAACCCTTTATCTGGTATGTCATTTGCAAATATCTTCCCCCATTCCGTCGGTTGCCTTTTAGTTTTTCTGATTGTTTCCTTTGCTGTACAGAAGCTTTTTATATTGATGAGGTCCCAATAGTTTTTTGTTTGTTTGTTTGTTTCCCTTGTCTCTGGAGACATATTGAGTAAGAACTTGCTGCAGCCGAGGTCAAAAAGGTTTTTCCCTGCTTTCTCCTCTAGGATTTTGATGACTTCCTGTCTTACATTAGGTCTTTCATCCATTTTGAGTTTATTTTTGTGTATGGTGTAAGAAAGCAGCCCAGATTCATTCTTCTGCATGTCACCATCCAGTTTTCCCAACCATTTGCTGAAGAGACTGTCTTTATTGCATTGGATATTCTTTCCTGCTTTGCCAAAGATTTGTTGGCCGTATGTTTGTGGGTCCATTTCTGGGTTCTCTATTCTGTTCCATTGATCTGAGAGTCTGTTCTTGTGCCAGTAGAATACTGTTTTGATGATTACAGCTTTGTAATACATCTTGAAGTCTGGAATTGTGATATCTCCAGCTTGGTTTTCTTTTTTAGGATTGCTTGGCTATTTGGGGTCTTTTATGGTTCCATACAAATTTTAGGATTGTTTGTTCTAGCTCTGTGAAAAAGACAGGAGTGTTATTTTGATAGGGATTGCATTGAATATGTAGATTGTTTTGGGTAGTATAGACATTTTAACAATATTTATTCTTCCAATCCATGAGCAGGGAGCATTTTTTTCCATATTTTTATGTCTTCTTCAATTTCTTTCATAAGTTTTCTATAGGTTTCACTGTATAGATTTTTCACCTCTTTGGTTAGTTTTATTTCTAGGTATTTTATGGTTTTTAGTGCAATTGTAAACGGGATCGATTCCTTGATTTTTCTCTCTCTGCTGCTTCATTATTGGTGTATAGAAATGCAACCAATTTCTGGGCATTGATTTTATATCCTGTGACTTTGCTGAATTAATGGATCAGTTCTAGCAGTTTTTTGGTGGAATCTTCTGGGTTTTCCATATAGCGTATCATGTCATCTGCTAAGAGTGAAAGTTTGATTTCCTCCTGGACGATTTGGATGCCTTTAATTTCTTTGTGTTGTCTGATTCAGAATATTGTTTTAAATGTAAACAGATCATGTTTCTATAGAAAAGAAAATCTGCCAACAATTTGATAATCTAGGGAAAGAATATTTCAGAAAGAGGGAACAGCAAGCACAAAGGCCATGGGGTGTGAGCAAATTTGGAGTGTTTGAGTTACAGAGGAAAGGTCAAAAGGGCTGTGTTACAGTGAGCAAGGGAGACTTTGGTGGGGATGGGGCTATGAAGCCTCACATATTTCTTCCTCCTGTCCTTCCCTTCTCCTACCCCTCAGCTTGCTCTCCAGTTCTGACTCCTACAGCGTGTGAGCAAGGGACAGCAGAGGACATAAAGGTCAGGAAAAACCTTATTTGAGTTGGTTCTATCTAGGCTGGCCTCACGTTCTTGGGCTGACAGATGTTTAAAGCTGTCTCTTTCTGCAGTGGAGTGCTTTCTAGGGCTCTTGTGGAGGTTCCGAGTCCAGCCCTCCAACTGCAACTTCAATGTACATTTTCCTTTGACTTGACTGTTCTCCTTTCTGTAGACCCTAGCTTAAGAGAAGCCACTCTCCATGGGCTCACACTTGGTGGAATCCCCTTACCCAGAAGGTTCAGCTGGAAAAAATTTAACAGGTCTGTGACTCGGCTCTGTCTATAGCATCGCCAGGTATGTTCCAGGGGAAATACTCACGCTTTGTCCTCCCAAACTAAGGGTGTACAGGACTTTGTCCAACTCAGCAGCCCTCTCCTGATTCTGCCTTCAAAGTAGCCAGCTATTCCATTGCTCAGCTTCTGGATATCCCAGTGGGAGTCAGACTATAGGCCACGGTTGTATCTGCCAACACGTGGCTTTCATCTTGTGGCCCAATGGAAGCCCTCTCCATCTGATTTGGAATGAAGGGGATGCATGTTTCCATCACCACCATCCCCTGTCTTTTACCCACTCACATGCATGCCCATTTACAGGAAGGTGTTGGAACTCAGAGCACTGTTCAAAAAATTCTAGATTATACATGCCAATTAGAAAAGGAGACAGCTTTTTAAGGTCACTGGGTATACTTTCTATTTAGTTGTTTCAAGGTTAGGAACAGTCACTTATCCAATTAGAGGGACCATGAAACAGTGACTGCTCTTTCCCAAAATAAATGAAAAGGGTGATGCTGGTAAAATAATTCTGACCCTAAGTTAAGAAAGGGGCTATTAAAATAATGAGTCAGTATTTCAAATGACACATCTAATGAGATGTACTAGCCAGTCATACAGCTTTTGTTCCTAAGAGTGGCCTCTTTTTTTTTTTAATTTTTTTTTAACATTTATTCATTTTTGAGAGTGAGAGAGACAGAGCATGAGTGGGGCAGGGGTAGAAAGAAAGACAGGGAGACATAGAATCCAAAGCAGGCTCCAGGCTCCAAGCTGTCAACACAGGGGGGCTCAAACTCATGGACTGCGAGATCATGACCTGAGCTAAAGTCGGGTGCTTAACCAACTGAGCCACCCAGGCACCCCTAGAGTGACCTCTTTAAAACAGACCACCAGGAAGAGTAAAATGCAAGAATGGAGAGTTTCCCTTGCTCACAATCACTTCTATCTTAGAACTTCCTACTCACCAGGGAAACTTCTTTGTCAGAAAAGTGTTAGAAGAATGGTGGAGGTTACTAAGGCAGTAGTACTTGTTTTTTCCCCTGTGTGAATAAAGAGCACTTACTTACTCAAAAAATATTTTTTGAGCAGCCCCATGTGTCAGGAGCTGAAAAGGGAATAGTAAAGAAGATTCTAAATAGGAGCTTATAATTCAGTAGTGGATAGAAAAGAATGCTGATTTTAATGTTACCTTGCCATTGGAATTAGCGAGGCCAGATGTTTAAAGAAATCTGTAGCATGATCTATATTATTTCTCAAGGAAATTTGCCTTGAGGAAGTGATTTTATCTTTTACTATGTAATATACCAGACATTCTGAAGTCAAAAGGCAGAGAAAAAAAAAATGGAAGGAGAAATAGAAAGAAATAGTTAGGATTCATCAGAAACAAATATTAGATTTAGTAATAATGTCATAAGTTATAATCATCCTAATAATTTTTATAAGTGATGTTTTTTTGGCACCTACTATATGTCAGATCTTATGCCAAGCACTTTCATGGATTATATTATTTATTTTCATAACAACACTTTTAAATAAGTATATTATTATCCCCATTTTGTAGATGTGGAATTTGAGGCATAGCTTCGAGACAGAGCTCGATTTGAAAATGGTTGTCTTGGGGCACCTGGGTGGCTCAGTCAGTTAAGTGACTCTTGGTTTTGGCTCAGGTCATGTCTCATGGTTCATGGGATGAAGGCCTGCGACCAGCTCTGTGCTGAATCCCTTCTTGGGATTCTCTCTCTCCCTCTCTCTCTGCCCCTTCACTCCCACCAATAAATAAATAAATTTTTAAAAAAAGAAAGAAAATGGCTTCACTCCCCCCAATAAATAAATAAACTTAAAAAAAAAGAAAGAAAGTGGTCTTAACCACCGCGTCATGCAATCTGGGACGAAAATGCACAACACAGATTCCCTCCGTTGTAAATTCTCCATTGGAGTCAGTTGTAAACGGATCCATGCTCAGGGGATTATTGCAGATAAACCCATAGTTTCTTAGTCCCAAGGGAAAGGCTTCTGGAATTCAACTCTATTTTGCGATTTGTCATGTGTGTAAATAATAAGAATCTGCTAGGTTTTCTCCTAAAACATATTTATTCCATTAATATTATCACCCTCGCCTTCTTTGTGTTTGAAAATCAGTAACTTCCTGTCGTAAGCTTTCATCTTACTTGTCTTAAATGAAATCGTACCGAAGGAAGTAAGGCATTTGGAAGCAATGAGCTTCAAGGAATGACTAGGCATCTGAGAATATCAGAGCCTTCATGAAGTATTCTCATTACCTGTGGGATATGCAAGCCCAGAATGCTTGGCACTCTAAACAGCGATTCTCTCCCTTCCCCAGTAGAGCTGAGATCCTCTCTGAGAACACTTTGTCAACTCTGGCCGGCCGTCTCCTATCGGTGCTCTATGAGTGATACTGAAACCTTATCTTTCAGAAGCAGAAAGAAGCCCACGTTCCAAGATGAGGTGCTGAGAACCCGCTGCTGTGCTCTTGACCGCGTGGAGTCGGATTTTAAGACTAGCTGCTAGAAGAGAACAGGGCCTCGTGCTGAGAGAAAGTCTCCCACGTTGAGTTGGCTTTCTGGGAAACAACTGGATTTGGTACTGGTCTTTATTACAGTTTCCACACACTAAAAAGACAGAGAGAGAGAGAGGGAGAGAAAGAGAGAGAAAGTTGTTTATAAAACAAAAGCCGCGTACAATTTGGTATGGTAACATTCTTTAGAATTTTGTTTTTGCACAGCGGAAACCAGGGCTGATGTGGTCATGGTGGACATGGAGCCAGTTCTGTTACCCTAAAGCACCTCTCCTAAAACACGAAACTGAGTAAGCCAGGCCTGGCCTTGCCAGGAACAGCCGGCATTGTTTGGCTTTTTGGAGAGACTTCCTGGACCCAGTGCTTCCAAAAGAACCGCAGCAGAGCCCCACACCACGCAGCAAAGTGCACGCGGCACACCCAGGCTCCCCGAGCTCACATGTGCAAGAGTGGAGCACACCTCCCCGGGTCCCTCCTTTCTTCCGCGCCAGCGAGCGTGAACCACGGTGGCTGCTTCCTGGACAATATTGTGGGATGTGCGCTTCTCGCCTTTCCTCTCCACCGCTGAGACATCCGGGGCAAACGGAGACACCTCTCTTGTTTGCAGTTCTTCAGTTCTTGGTCAGCGAAAGATGCCAAACGAAACATCCAAGTTTCCTGATGCTTTGCGCCAGATCATGTGAAAACTAGAGAAAATCCATGTTTGCTGGCCTTGAGAACAGGGGTAACAAACTACTTTTTAAGCTCAAAGGAAGCGACTTGCAAAAGAGCCAGGCTCATGATGAGAAGGTAGAACGTGTAGGAATTCTATTAAAATTTGGGGAGTGAGAGATCCTCCTGCAGGGGCTGTGTCTTTACTTTCTGTACAACTAGAATAATTTATTTTCCCTCTTGCTGCCATTCTATGGTTAAAAAAAAAAAACAAACTAAACTTAGGGGCGCCTGGGTGGCTCAGTCGGTTGAGCGTCCGACTTCGGCTCAGGTCACGATCTCACAGTTCATGAGTTTGAGCCCTGAGTGGGGCTCTGTGGTGACAGCTCAGGGCCTGGAGCCTGCTTCAGATTCTGTGTCTCTCTCTCTCTGCTCCTTCCCTGCTCACACTCTGTCTCTCTCTCAAAAATAAATACAGATTTAAAAACTTTTTAAAAATATTAAAAAAAAATTAAATTTAGTGCTGCAAGCAAAGATTTGGGGAGGAAAGATTTCTTTCGGAAATTTTGGAAGCTACTGTACTACAGAAACTATTTGGATAGTTTTTATATGTATATTTTCCTAGGAAAATAAAAAACGGATACTTCATTTGTTTGATTCACTCAGTGTCATGGTGACTCAGGGCTGGACAGGAACAGACTAGGCTCCTGCCCTCAGGAGCTCACATGTGATAAGCGGGGGGAAATAGATAGTAAATTTGTAAACTCAGAAATTTATCATGCAATTTCTGACGCTGATAATGCTTTGAGGAAAAATAAAGCAGGGTAAGGAGATAGAAAATGAAGAGGCAGGGTGGTCAGAGAAGGCCCCTGTGAAGAGAATATATTTAAAGGACTGAAGGACTGGCAGGAGTGAGCCATGCACAGTTCTAGGGGAAGGGCATCGCAGGCAAGGCTGGAGGCTGAAGCTGAGTACAGGAGAGAAAGTGGTGGTGGCTGAGATTGGAAGGTAGGCAGAGGCCAGGGCATGTAGGCTCCTGTGTACCATGATAAGGCATACAGATTTCATTACAATAGTTACAAGAAGCCTTTGAGTGACTGTTTATTGTCAACTTTTTTCTCCTACCCAGTTCCAAAAAGAGAAAGAATTTTATCCATTCATTTGATATTTATTAATTGAATACCAACCCTACATCAGGCTGGGTCCAATGCTTAAAAAGTTGTGATCTCTGGGGGTCAGGGGAGCCATGGTGACTCGTGACCTTTCCACCTGTGCGTGCTGGTGGCAGGCGGCCTTCGTGCCCCACCCAGGTCACACGCTGGCCATGGCCAAGCCGCCCAGCACGACCCTGTGCCCTGGCCAGAGGAGACCCAGGCCTCGCTGCCAGCCTCGGGGCTCACACAGGTTCTGGTAGAGTGACCCGATCATGCCTCCATCACACTGATGCACCCCCTTTGATGTTAGCGGGGATCAATTACACGTTCTTTCCTCTTGAAACTCTGTGCAAGATCAACCCAAGAAGGCTTGGTAAATCCCCACCTTATGAAAGATGTGGGTTTAGATACTTGGATCAAGTGGAGATTATCATGGCCATGGAGGATGAATTTGGGTTTGAAATTCCTGATGGGGAAGTGGAGAAGCTAATATGTCCACAAGAAAATGTAGATTACATTGCAGATGAGAAGGATGCACATGAATAAACTATCAGTCCCCTTTCCTTCACTGAGAGAAGACTCAAGATCCTGGCGAGTGCCTGGGAGTGAGAACGTGCTTTTGGCATTATTGCTGACCTTGACGGTGTAATTCTGCATAGACTTGGATTTAAATTGTCTGAGTGTTTTTGCCCTTAGAATATAAATCTATAAAACTGAAGGAAAAAAAATAAGGTTGGAGCCTCTGTCATCAAATGAGGGCATAAGAAAATGACGTGGACCACCTGAACAAAAGTAGAATGAAGAAAATGCCAGAAGAGAGGCAAAAATACTACTACTACTACTAATGTAAAAAAACACAAATTATAAATATTAATGCTGCTGAATATTAATGCTGTGCCCTGGGTGCTATTCATGTATTTTTTTTCACAAAGGCACAATGTCTTATGCACTATTATTATTATTCTTTCCTGTAACTGAGGAAACTGAGGTCACAGAAGCAAAGCAATAGCACAGGGCCGGAAATCAAAGAAACCTGAAGCTAGAATTCGAATTCATGTTTCTGTGATTCTAAAGCACAAGGTTTTCTTACAGGAAGGAGCTACTGTGATAAGCCGTGTTTGGGTAACTCAGTATGTGTAGCTGTATATACTGGACTTGGGTCAGGTTGGTTTCAGATGTATATTCCAAATTTTACAAAGTATGGCACCATGAAGTTGGGTATGAAGATCTTTCCAAACAATTCCAAGACACTGCAAGGAAGATAGCCCACACATGACTTTTTCCTTCATAAGACATGTTACAATCCATCTGTAATAATAGTATTCTATTTGTTTGTTTCTCATTGTTTTCCTGTTTCCCCTGATGTGGGAAACAAAGGCAGAAGAAAAAATTAAATTGCCTTACAACTTAGAGCCCACTGACAAGTCCTTGATACAGGCAGAGTGACCTTCCTCTAGGAACGCAGTTGCCTCGGTGATGATGATGACACTTTGCTAAGGGCAAAAGGCAACCTTACTTTAACATTATCCTAACCCCCGGGATCCTGTAAATCTACTTTAACATATAAAAGTTCCTTTGGAAATTCCTTTATCTCTTCCCCCCAAGATATATGCTGGCAATCATACTCCAAGCTTATGGCCCCCTGAAATACATCTGAAGGGTCTCATTGGTGAGGGAGTGTGGGGCAAGCTGAGGGCAAAGCACAGGCTAAATGCACCACCACCTCCGAGGTGGGGTTTGTGTGATAGTCCTCGGACACTCCTGGCTACCCAAGAACAAAGGAAACGGGTTTAAGTGCTTGCCAGGGTGATGTGGGAAACAAAGGCAAATGAAAAATGAAATTCCCTTACTGCCTACAGCCCATTGGGAAGTTCTTGAAACAGGAAGAGTGACCTCTCTCTAGGAGCTCAGCTGCCTTGATGGTGACACTTTGCTAGGGGCAAAAGGGAATCTTGGCTTAACATTATCCTGACCCCCCATGATCCTGTAAGTCTACTTTAACATATAAAAATTCCTTTGGAAACTTCCTTATCTCAACTCCCCCAAGATATATCCTGGCAATCATACTCAAAGCTTATGGCCCCCTGATATACATCTGAAGGGTCTCAAGACTGAGGTTTTACTAAACAGTGATAAATGGCTTGTTTTCCTAACAATACCTAGCCCCTCAAGGTCCTGAAATCTTGCTTCCAAAATACCTTAGAGACTTACTCTTTCCCTAACTCCCTCCCATCCTGAAGGTATATAATCAGTTACTGTCATAACCCCAGTGCAGCTCTTTCTGCCCCCGGGTCCTGTCCTCGTGCTTTAATAAAATCATCTTTTTGCACTAAAGATGTCTTCAAGAATTCTTTCTTGGCTGTTGGTCCCAGACCACCCCAAAACCCCACCATCATGACTGAGTTTTTACTAAACAGTAATAAATGACTTTTCTAACAGCAGCTAGCCCTTCAAGGTCCTGGAAACCTTGCTTCCAAAATACCTTAGAGACTTGCTCTATCCTGAACCTGCTCCCAACCTGAAGGTAAATAATCTGTCACCCATAACAACCCCAGTGCAGCTCTTTCTTCCCACCGGTCCTGTCCCCATGCTTTAATGAAATCACCTTTCTGCACCAACGATGGCTCAGGAGTTCTTTCTTGGCCGTCGGCTCTGAACCCCAACATTTTCACATCATCCCCTGCTGCCTTGTAGCTGTCGTAAAGGCAAAAACCATGTCTGTTCACCATTTTATCTGCAGAGCCTAGCACAGCGCCTAGAACGCAGTAGGGGCTCAATTAATATTTGTTGAATGAATGAATTAATTAAACTTCATTTCATTTCTTTCCAGGGCCTGCCTTTACTGCCATGTACCACTCCAGACAGCATGCAGAGACAGCAGAGAGTATAATAAACATCAGAGGTATTTTGCAATTCATGGCTGACCCATGCTGACCCTTTATTTAATTAAATCTTTCACTTGTGAATGAATCATTTCTTCCATTAATTAAAATAGGATACACATATGTCTCTGTAAAGTATGTGTCAAAAGAAAGCATTCCACCTAAAATATACAGGAGTCGCTGACCACCGCGGCGAATCATCCATCATAATCTGCTAAAAAGATCGGCTCTGGAATTAGAACTAGCACAATCATCTCTTATGCCCTCAAAAATATTAGTTGCAGCTTTGCAACCAATCTGTCAGCTCCCGTGTTATAACATGTAAGGAGTAATGCATAGTATGAAGCTCGAAGAGAAGCGTTTATTTTGGAGGGCAGAGCATGTGGCCCCAGCCCTCTAGGAATGCCATCATCTCTAATAATTGTTTGGAACCGTGCTCTCTGGAGACGTGGATCTTGATTGTTAGAGCTGGAAGGCAGCTGGGATTGCACTGTTACAAAACTCAACATTTGCTCCTTCGGTTCCTCCGGAAGCCAAAATGATAGCTGCGAGAAAACTGACGGTGCTTTTCAAGTGGCAAAAGCAAGTTTGTGTTTCCATTCACCCCGCGGTCTCCCGCTGGAAGAAATGGGATGCAAAAATCTATTTGCAATCTTTAGCCCCAGGAAACAGGGAGCATATCCGGCTATTGTTAAAGATATTTTGCCTCAGAGTAAACTCCTTGCTGCCCAAACCCCGAAGGAAGGCCTCGAAAGCCTCGATTAAGTACCTAAACATGTTTAAAAATCACCACTGGGGATTCTCCAGGCCAGATGAAAAGAAAGGAGGGATAAAGCAGGAACGCAGCTTAACAGTGCCTCTGGTCCTCTAAAACAAGTTTTCAATATTTTGTGAGATTTCAAATGCAACAGTTTTTGAAAGAGGAAGAAATAGTAAAGCCTATTCTCTTCGCAAAGTGTCAGTTTCTGCAGGAGCAGAAATGATAAACACTCTCCCTGCATAGTTAAGAGGTTGTTTCAGGGGCCAAGTGATTGCTAAACCAGTCATGGTCATTGAATGTGTTTTATTACCATGCTTTTATGTTGAATATTAACCGTGCTTTTATTTTTCCTTCAAATGAATCCTGGAGACGGGCACAAAAATGTTGTAGGAATGGTAAGGACCTTTGTGATCACTGGGGCTATTTCTTATGGTGGGAAGTCCCCTTAAGGGGAAGTGACTTGTCCAAGGTCACAGGGCAGATGAATGGCAGAGCCAGGACCCCAAAGTATGTCTCCCATCTCAGTCCTGGGCTCTCTGCCCTGCGTCTGTGCTAAGGGCCAAGTCACAGGTGATATATTCCCTAGCATGCTGCTGGGTACATTGGCAGTGCCTTGAAATGCATTGATTCCAATAGAGTAAGAGGTTCAGGATTACCTGACAAATCTCTCAAGCACTCAGAAAGTATCAATAGCTTTTCTTAGACTTCAAGTCCAAGTTATTTGGATGATTTCAGAGGTTAGTCTTAGTCACAGTTATCTTTAAACTCTTTGGTACCTTCTCCTGTTTTTAACACTTCTCTGATACTTATTAGCTTATCTCCAGGATCAAGATACAGAAAACTGAAAAGAGGGGTGGAAGAGATTTAACATTGAGTAGAAATGGGGGAATTAATTGTTTCTGTGGTGTAGAGTAGTGATTAAAAGCATAGACTCTGGACTCAAGTTGCCTAGGGTTCAAGTGCTACCTTTGACATTGTGAAGATGTATAGTCCAAGATCACTGATCTTGGGTTTTTTAAATTGCTGAGTCTCAGTTTTCTCCTCTGCAAAATGGGAATTACAGTACCTATTTTATAGGATTGTTGCAAGGATAAATTAAAAAATCTGAGGTTAGACAGCTCTTCCTGTCCAGGGGTCCTGTCCCCATGCTTTAATAAAATCACCTTTTTGCACCAACATAAATAAATAAATAATAAAAAAACAAAAAATCTGAGGTTACTCTTGGAAGTCCCATTTATATGTGTAATTTAATGACATGTATACATATTCAAACAGTAATATTAGGACATGAGCAATGAAAAAATTAGACTATTGAATTTGCTTTATATAGATTGACACCATAATGATAGGTCATCCTTGTGCCGTGTGATGATGCTATTTCCTCTCCCTCTGCCCCATCCCATGCCACCTCAGTCCAGATGCCCTGTGTTTCTTGTCGACACGGCTGCAACAGGCTCTGTTCTCATGCCTCTTTCTCTTTTTTCCATTTCCAATCTAGTTCTTCTGGAGTAACTTCTTTAAAGCACATGGCCACTTATTTAAAGTACGTGGCCATACCATGCTCTGGCTTCAAAGCCTTCAACAAGTCCCACGGCTTATAGGATAAAGCAATACAATCTGGTCCCAACCCCTTGTGACAACTCATTTTTACCAGCACCAACCCCACACTCTGCGTTCTTCTTAAACAGGACTACTCATAATTCCTTTAACCCCCCACGTACTTACACATCTCTGTGCCTTTGCTCATGATGCATTCTTGGCCTGAAATCTTCCTTCCCCACTTCACCACCTACTAAATTCCTGGTTATCCATTCAAACCCCACTACAATTTCACCTCTTCAATTAAGCCTTTCCTTATTCCACTCCCCTTCTGGCAAAATTAATTACTCCTTGCTTTGTGTTTGATGCTACTTTGTTCTTATCTCCCAAATAGCGCTTACTGTATTAAATTATATTTTGTTGTGTTTTTTTTTCCTGTCCCCAGCTAAACCTGGACTTAGCAAGCATTCAAAACCATTCCTTCTTTCCATGCCTACAGCTCTTTTCCCTGCTAAGATCAATGCTGCTTACAATTGTGTTTAACCAGGGCTCCAGGCGGCCCCTCTATATCTGTGAGAGTTGACACCAATATGAAATATATTTGCCAGTCTGCAGTGAAACTATGACTGCCATGAGTGCAGCGCCATTGTCTTACTTATCTTCTACCTCTAGTCCTTGGTGCAATACCCAGTACTTAATACCTGTCTGTTAAGTACATGAAGGTGAAGTACGACAGCATTGAACTATTAGACGTGAACTCTAAGGAACAATTCTGGGCGCCCAGAGCGTAGAGTGAGACCTAGGCTGTTAATACGGGACACCACACTTTCATATCCTGGACGCTGGGATATGGAAATGTAAATTCTTTATTGTGAAAGGAGCTCAGATGTGGGAGATTGTTGCAGAGTAATTCAAAACTGTTTTATATATGCATACACACACAGATCGTCTTGCTTCATAGAAAATACACCTCCCATACACAAGAAACTCTAATACCATATGGAACTTATTGGCCACGTGGTAAGATGTTTATCTCCTTCATCCTTCTTCACCAAATATTTCTAAATAAGTCTTTGTACCCAGTTTTATAGAAAAAATATATCAAGTTTTATAATATAAGTTACTAGAAAAGTAAGATTCATTTTATAGAAATTAAAATTATTATTATTGTTAGTAACACCAAGCATTTACTTGCTACATACCAGGCACAGTGTTAACTGCTTAATTCGTACTGTTTAATTTTGTCTAACAACATTGCTATGGGGTTGGTACCATGATTCTTTCTATTTTGCAGATGAGGAAACTGAGTCTCAGAGAGGTTAAGCAAATTGCATTAACATTTCACATAAAGTAAATAAGAGAAGTGAGATTCAAAACAAGATGTGCTAAATTTGAGAAACTGCACCCTTAACCATCATGTTATATCTCATGAGAGCACACATTTCATCCTGTATTGGCCAGCCTTTTCACAATAATGCTGTGTAACAACCACCTCAAAACTCAAGAGCTTAAGAATAGCAAGCATTTATCTCATGATCAAAGGTCTGTAGATCAACCATAATTCAGCTGAGTTAGACGGAGCTTAGCTGGAAGGCTCTGTGGGTCCAATTTACATTTGCTCCACATTTCTTATTTTGGAGTCAAGGCTAAAGGGACAGTCATGGGGCACCTGGGTGGTTCAGTCAGTTGAGCATCTGACTTCGGCTCAGGTCATGATCTTAAGGTTGTGAGTTCGAGCCCCACATTGGGCTCTATGCTGATAGCTCAGAGCCTGGAGCCTGCTTCGGATTCTGTGTCTCCTCTCCCTTCCCCACTCATGGTCTGTCTCTCTCTGTCTCTCAAAAATGAATAAACGTTAAAAAAATTTTTTTTAAAAAATGGGACAGTCGTTACTCAGGGCATCTGTGGCAGGTCACCAGGGCAAAAGACCAAAGCTAAACTGAGAAAGCACATCGAAGGTAAGTGTCATGTCCACAAACATTTCTTCTGCCAAAGCAAATTGCATGGCCAAACCCAGCACTAATGGAGGAGGAAGGTGAAGGCCCACGACAGGGTGAGGATTGGAGTAGATATTTACTGAATAATAATACAATGAATCACCCAGTTATTTTGTTTATTTTTATTAAAAAAAATTTTTTTTAACATTTTATTTATTTTTGAGACAGGGAGAGACAGAGCATGAACAGGGGAGGGTCAGAGAGAGGGAGACACAGAATCTGAAACGGGCTCCAGGCTCTGAGCTATCAGCACAGAGCCTAACGCGGGGCTCAAACTCACAGACCAAGAGATCATGACCTGACCCGAAGTCGGCCGCTTAACCGACAGAGCCACCCAGGCGCCCCTTATTTATTTTTAAAGCCAAGTCTAGGGTATGTAATCCTTCGCATTTGGGCAGGTATGATTTCCTTTTTGTCCTCGTGCAAAGGTACAACATTGCAAAGCTGCCGCTGAAGACTTTAGACCTTCTCGCCCTGATGCAATCTGTGTTGAGCAGTAACATGCTGGCTACTGGCCTCTTTAGAAGGGCACCACTGCTGGCAGTGCACAAATCCACATGATTGTTCACCTGATTCTTTGCCACGTTCATAAAGGTGTTTCTATTTTTTTTTTAAACTTGCAATAAAACTTTGACTTTTCTCAAGAGCAGTGTATTTTCAGAAACCCAGAGATTCTCATGAACAGCATTTACAAAGAATCATACAATAAGGTCAGAGAGTTTTAGAGCAGCCTTAGAGGGCACTTAGTTCAACCTCTTCATTTTACAGATGAGAAAACAAATAGTTTTGGTTTCAAACATCCAATTATTGCATAGAGTGGGCTACATTTTTTTTTCTCATGTAAGAAAAGCAATGAGAAAAAAACTAGGGTACTTGTCTTACTACAACTGAGTTCTGTAGTGGGGACCTCCATTCAGCTTATTCTATGAGAACCCTCGTATGACCTACTAACTTTATCACTATAATCAACTTCCCTGATTGCCTATGGAAAACAAAAATTAAGTCTTTCCTTTTCTGTATATAATCTTTATAATCTCTGCTTTTAGAGCCAGCAGAACAAGCCAAGGGACACCTGGCCACCAGCTTCAGTGTCCTGAGGACATCTAGGCCTGTTTTCTGCAAGAGAGAGAGGGAGAGAGGCACCAAGCCTAGTTTTCTAGAAAGGGAATTATGAGTATCTTTTCAGGCCAAACACATTTGATATTTAGCTAATATTATCCCTGATTAAAATAGTAGATTTAGAATCGTGAGTATACTGGGGTGGGGGTGGGAGGAGACATTAGAAAAATCTAAAGTGAAAAGTGTAATTGATTAAATAAACATCTTTTTTTTTTTTTTTTTTTTTTTTTTTTTTTTTTTTTTTTAGAGAGAGAGTGAGAGACTGCAAGTAGGGGAGGGTAGAGAGAGAGAGAGACTCTCAAGCAGCCCCTATGCCCAGCACAGAACCCAGAGCTCAACGTGGGGCTGGATCCCATGACCATGAGATCATGACCTGAGAGAAAATCAAGAGTCAGAGGCTCAACCAACTGAGCCACACAGGGGCCCCTAAATAAATATCTCTGAATACCTTCTAGGAGCCTAGCCTGCTGTTAGGTTCCAGGGTTTTGATGTGAACAAGACAGAAAAAGATCCTATGCTCCTAATGCTTCCATTCTAGCCTGGACATGTAACTAAAGTGTTAACAAAGCAAAAGAGCAGGATGTCAGGAGGGTACGTAAGGTAGAATTTAACCTAATGTTTATGGGGGAGAGGCTGAGAGGTGGTCAGAGAAGGTCTCTCTGGGAATAGGATGTTTTCCCCTTAGGGCTTTTGGGGTTCTGAGATAGAGAGCTTTCCAGGCAGAGGCAAGAACATGTGCAAAGACCTGAGGGAACTGACAAATAGTCAAGGAAGCCAAAGTTTAGCCAGAGAGAGGAGACTAATATGAGACTGGGCAGGTTGTCAGGGTCCAGACTGTGGGAGTCATATAAGACAAGAGTAGAGTGTGGGACTTTATTGCAAAAGTAAAGAGAAGGCATTGAAGCCTTTGAAGTAGGGGAATGACATAATAATAGGATTTGCATTTTTAAAAGGAACACTTTGGTGGTATTTTCAAGAATAAATTAGAGGGGCCGGGAAGAGAGAACTGGGGAATCTAAGAAAATTACACAAAGAACAAAATAAGAATCTAAAGCTAGTGAATCCAAATATCCAGCCCAGGTTGGCTGTAGACTGTGTGCAGCGTGGGTGGTTGGGATGACTGTGTACTTGAATGTGCACGTGCACGTGGTCACAGAGCCTCTCTTCTCCCTAAACTCACCCACAGCTTCCAGATAGCCCAGCAATAGGATCGCTCCTTAGGGATTTGAAACTATCTCCAGAACATGCTGGTTAGAGGACAAGAACAGCTTTAGAGTTAAAGCCGGCAAATGGGACACCTCTATTTAGCTTCCTTTCTCCTGGTAACCTAATGACACAAAAACAGAGAGAATAGAAAAGGGGCAAACAACAAAACCTGTGGACTGAAATGCTGTGAAGCTGGCAGCTGTCCTAGCAGACTGGTTCAGCAGAGCCACATGCTAAGCCTGCAATGGGGAGGCTCCAGAAGTGACTTGGTTGACAGTTTGGATCCCAGAACAAGTGCAGGAATTAGTGACACTTGGTATGTCTGGAAGTGAGCAGAAGGTGGGGGAGACACAAGAGGGTTAGTGGGGAGGGTTTGGGATCAGATAGGTGTCCCCCGAAGCCCCCACCTCCTATGCCATGAAATCACTTGACTCCTTCTTCACTGCAATAAATGACAGGAAAGATTTATTTTCAAGAGACAGAAAGCAGGGGATTTCTGAGTGGAGATGCTAGGCCGAATTGAGGTATGAGAGGATGCTGTACTGAAAGCAGAGAGACTCAAGGAATATTGATGATCTGACTGAATTATTTGGGCTCCAGCCTTCTTCCCACATTCAGCTCCTGGAACATAGCAGCCAGGCATATACTCTCCAGGTAGGGACTGCAGAGTCTTCTCTGGAGCTCTGGTCCAAGAGGAAAGGCCTAAATTGAAGATTCCCTAGGCAACAGTCTGGTCATGTGACCTTCAGTGCCAGTTTGGAGAAGGTCAGAGGGCTCTGGAAGAGACTTCAAGAAGGTGAAATCAATAATTACTAATGTGTTTGAATGTATTGAGAGGATTTTACACAACTGGGGCAGAATTGGGGTTTGATAAGTGATAATAAGTACATTAAAAACCAGCCAAGTGAGGGGCGCCTGGGTGGCGCAGTCGGTTAAGCGTCCGACTTCAGCCAGGTCACGATCTCGCGGTCGGGGAGTTCGAGCCCCGCGTCAGGCTCTGGGCTGATGGCTCAGAGCCTGGAGCCTGTTTCCGATTCTGTGTCTCCCTCTCTCTCTGCCCCTCCCCCGTTCATGCTCTGTCTCTCCCTGTCCCCAAAAAATAAATAAACGTTGAAAAAAAAATTAAAAAAAAAAACCAGCCAAGTGAAAACACAAGTCAATTATTCACTCCAGGTGGGAGAAGCTTTGTACAGGAAAGAAAAAGTGCTCTTGGTATCCCCCACAACTTAGTTATCTATAGCATTTACATAGTCATGGTGATGGGAACATCGGCTAAATCTCACGAGTCACAACACCACTATATTGGGCAGATGGAATACTAGAAGTGTGTGTGTGTGTTAGAGGTGGAGTGTACCTATAGAGAGCTGACTCCCCGTCTTCCATGTTAGGAAACCAGTAAATAATATCTATAATTGAAAAATCATGTAGCTACATAAATCTGTTGTTTGGAAATTTACAGTTAAATGTTAACAGAATCAGAAGAGCTGAAAGAGTTTGCCTTCAAGAGTATAAAACGGAGGTGGAGAGCCTGGCTATGGCTTGTAGACTCCTATTTTTCATAATAAGCCTTATAAAACTACTTGGCTCTTTCATATATGTGTATGTATAATGTTATGAAAATGTACAATAAATTTAAAAAGGAAAAGAAAAAAGTAGTCCCGTTAATATATCCCATCATTGGCTTTAAAAAAAACAAACCTCCCTCCTAGGTACTACTGTAATACCAAACATACATAGCTATTGCTTTACCTGGTATTATGGGCTGAATTGTGTTCCTCAAATGATGCTCAAGACCTAACCCACAGTACCTCAGAATGTGATCTTACTTGGAGACAGGGTCTTTATAGAGATAACCAAGTTAAAGTGAGGTCGTTAGAGTGGGACTTAATCTAGTATGATGGGATTTGGACACAGAGACAGACACACACACACACACAGAGGGACAATGCCATACAAAGATGAAGGTGGAGATCAAGCGATGTGTCTACATGCCAGGGGACACCAAAGGCTGACAGCAAGCCATCAGAAGCTAAATGCCTTGATCTTGGACTTGCAGCTTCCGGAACCACGCAACAACACGTTTCTGTTGTCTGAGCCATCCAGTGTGTGGTACATTGTTATGGCTGCCCTCAGAAACTCAGACACACAGTATGCTATGGCTCACTTGCGTGCACTCCATAAAGAAAGACCTATGTCTCTGACTCTTCCTCTGAAGGAAGAAGAAAAGGAAGACAGGAAAGAAAAGGAGGAAGGGAAGAAGAGAAGGGCCAAAATGTGCCTAGACTGATGTTGACTCCAGCTAGAAAAACTGCCTTTGAGCAAGAGGGGTTTCACTTCTGTCTTTAATTCTTTTATGACTGGAACATATGTATGTATCATGTTTACATTTGAAAAATAAGTAGATACAAACATATACAACCCCTCCCCCACCAAATGAAAAAACCTCTTCTTCCTCAATTCTTCAAAATCCCCACATGGGACAATAACGAATTGATGCTGATAAATGGTATTGGGGCTAATAAAGGATTTAAAATATTGTATTTTAATTTGTTTGTTCTTTTTCCCTATCAAAGTAGGATACCTGCATTTGGGCAGGCTGGGTTCTGTCCTACTTTTCCCTTGGAACTCACAGAGTAGAGAGACACTGACCTGGGGCAGTCCTTCTTGGACTTTCTTGAGAACATTTAGAAAATTTTCCAAGATTGGCCCTTGATGGATATAGGAAGTAAGGTAATAGCTACCCCTTCCACCCAGTTGTCCAGGTTTCAGTACGTGATACATAAACCACACGCAGCCTCTCTGGTTCACAAGGTTAAAAGTTATTAACTGAAATCAATTGAAATAAAAAGAGTCACATCTGCCATGGTACACAATTCACTTCTCAGGACGGTTTTGGCCTGCACTACACACACACACACACACACACACACACACACTCACCCACTAACCCTGGGGGAGAGCAGAGGCAGCTGCAGAAGCCAAAAACCTCCCCAGTCCTAATTAAACTCTCCAAGTTTCCAGGCAACACAGCCAAGGAAAAAATCATTTCCAAGCCGAAGACCCCCAGCCCCAGCCCCCAGCCTCCACCCCAGCAAAGGAAACGGGTCATTTGGTTTAATCAGCCCACGTGCACATTCTCTCTCCCCAGGTTGCCAAGAAGGGGCCTGTACCTAGCAGAGGTATTTGTGTAATCAAAGCTTCTGGAACTTTCCCTGCCAAGGCTACCAATGTGAATAGGCTCCTGAGGTAAAAATGTTCCCCCTGCTGGGGACGGCGCCCTTGAAGTCTACATCAAAATCAAGCTAGGGTCACAGCTGTTGCGGCACCCCACAGTGGAAAACTTGCAAGAAATCCTAGCCTGTACTACTGTTTTGCCTCAGGTCTAGAGGAAACGGCCCGCAGTTGTAAGTGAGAGAGGGGGAATGAGAGAGGGAGGGAAGGGGAAAGAAAGGGAGAGTGAGGAGGGGGGGGGAAGACAGAAGAGAGAGAATCTGCTTTCGAAAAGCAAACACTTGTAACTAGTACTTTGGGGTGGAAAGACAAAGCCACTCGGGAACCTTGCCCCCTTCACCAAGGCAACCTCACCCCAGTCACCCTCACTCATTCCTCTTCTGGGAGCTGGGGGTCGCAGGTTGGCTGAGAGCCACTAGGTGGCAGCAGATTAACTCTTCAAATGCCAGAATGGGCACCGAGGAGTCAGGAATTGGGTCTGAAAACTTTGCATCTGGTCATTTCCCTCAAAGGAAAGGAAAAACAAATGGCTTTTTCTGTACTTACAGGTCCTTGGCTTGCAGCGTAGGCATCGGAGCAAATCCTATGAAGGGAAGATTGCTTCCTGGTCACCCATTCATGTGGTGGCTTGAGGCAGGGTGAAACGCAACTGTGTATGTGCCAGGTTTCATGACTTCAGTGACACTTGGTTCACAGTTGGTTCAAAGGACTAAAAGAACCTTTGAGAAGTTTATGCTCACATTCAATTCACTTCAACGAATACTAAATACAATGAGAAATAAGTGCATTCTATTTTCCAGGGTTATTTTCCCAGCTAATGTCCGGGGCCCCTGCCCTTGGGGATTCTGGGGAAGAAGGGCACTAACTGAATAGTATTCTCATAGTTAACCACCTTGGGTGGGTAAGGAATGGAGGCTCAAATTTGTTACCAATAAAAGGGACATACTGGAAAATAGACTTAGGAACATCATTTTACATCGACTTTCTCTGATAGGGGAAGCCTTATGTTTTTAGGGCGAGCAAGGCCTAAAATGTGGGCTCCATCAGAAAAAACTTAGCCAGCAGTGGCTAAAAACGCTTGCCGTTCAGATGATGAGGAAAACAAATCATTCTCCGGGGTATTCTAGCCTCTGCAAAGCATCCCCCAATTCTGCCTATTAAACTTTTGCCACAAATATAAAAATACTGTGGTGTTGATTGGAGGAAGGTGAAATTGATTTACTTCAGAAAAGGGAGAGAGCTACCAGCCACAGGAGAAATAAATCCAGAAAGGGGGAAGGGAGCTGGGGGTGAAGGATAAGTGCTCTTGCAGTTGGGTTTAAGAGAGCCTGGAGGAATACAGGGAGAAGGGGGAAAGAATGAGGAGGAGGGAACCATAAATGTATGATATATATGACTAGAGAGAGATGGGGAAAGGCAATTTTAAGATGTTTTGCTGTGCATTTGGGATTCTCTTTGATATGCTTCAAGAGAGCTCGGTGAAGATTAAAGTTGCCTTATGATTATTCTTATTTCTTGGACTGGAAAGCTGCCGAAGACACAAGGAAAGCACCATCAGTGCTACCACCCTTTCCCTTTCTTTCCTGTCTAGGTGGTAGGACAGTATCCAGGTTGTAGTGTCTTTCGGGAAAAGTCATCCCAGGATCTCCAGTAGATTATATAAAATGTAAGCATTTATTATGCTAATCCCAATATGCAATTCCTCATTCTCAAATGGGCAGCCTCAGCATTTTAAACTTTACTCTGCAATTTCACCAAAAGGACAGGAAGTAGCACAGTAAGACAACGCTCTGATCATCAGGTGATTTGGGGTGGTGATGTCTTGTCATTGTCTTCAATCATCACCATACTTATGCTGGGTACACGGCAGGGCTAATGGGTGTTTGATGGAATTAGGGTTCACAGTGGTTTGCTAGCCTAGCTTCTCGTTTGGGACAAGAACTGCTATGTCTTTGAGAACTTTAAATTTTCGATCCCAGAGCCCTAATCATGCTCCCATTTTTCCCTCCGCTAGATTCTCCTTACCTCTACCCATCCCTTTACCACCCAACTGTATCTGATCTGCTTAGCAAATTCCTTCTTTCAAGGGAAGACTGTTGAAATATCTTGGCCTTTATGAAAACTGCTCTGACCTTTCACCTATACCCTCTTGTACACAAGTCACTCCTCTGGTACTGCTACAGTGTTTTCATATCTACCTTCCTCACTAGAGTGAAGGGTGAATTATCTTTATATCTTTAATGAGTGAATTATCTTTATATCTTCAATGCCCAGAACAGTGCCTGGCACACAGTTGACACCGAGTAAGCCACCAGACAAAGAGTTGTCATATATCTTGTCATTCCATGCTGGAGAAAGCCCAGCTATTGAAAAGTTATCATTTTCAAATACTTAACCTAGAACTCACACTGTGGTAGGTGCTAGGGGATTCAATTACTCATCCCTCTCGTAATAATGTGTACTTCCCATTCTTTGATTGGCAGTCTCGGAGCAAAGCTCACTCAGATTCACAGAAAGTAGAGGAAAACGTCTCAATAACACGACTTGCTGATCATCAGGGCTGTAGGAATACGGTTCTCAAAGCCATGAGTAATGGCATGTTCTGTTCCTATACTTCTGTTTCTGACGTGAAACTCTTACTCTTTCAAAAAATGTTTACAATTTTGAATATAAAAGTAGTCCACGCTCACTAAAGGAAATTTGCAAAATAGAGAAAAGCAGAAAAGAACAAAACAGTTTTCAACCAGTTGCACTATGTAAATAGTGAGTCTGTAACATTTTGGAGTATGAATTACTCTCTCACTTATGGAATTTAATAAAAACCAGATGATAGCTCATGCTGTCTGCTAAAATCAGAGCTGACCTCCACAGAAAATACATAGGTGGATTTCATAACTGGTTTCTGGAGCACCCAGGGAGGGAACGAGTGCCCGCGGCATGCCCTGGTGAGTAGCACTATGTAGGGGGAGATGAGTGAATGGAAGGGGTGAATGAGCACATTTGGGTGCTTTGCTTGAGCCTATGGAATTTTGTACATCGTCAACCACTTTTCTGCTCTCTTCAAAGAAAGCTGCAGTTCCTTCTAGCTTCCATTCATGCAATTATTGGTCAATTCTTTCAGGTTGCAGTGATGGTCACGAGGGCACCCCCCCAACAGCCCCATGGCCTTCATTGCTGTTTCCTTGACCGAACTTGCCTTGAGCCGCCATGATACCTGAACTCTTGCATCCAGCATGACACTGTTCCTTGGACCCTTAGTGGTCACCCCGGCACCACCCCTTGATAGTGTAATGGGACAACCAAGCACTCACCAGAATTGAAAGATCATGGTATAAAGATGACACCTTGTTGATGTAAATAAACTGGTAGAGGCAGTTTTTAGACTGAGGACAGTAGACAATCTTGTCAGAGAACAGGCACTCCCTCATCTGTGTGGAATGACCAGCCCCTAGAAGAGCATATACTGATTCCTTGGGACAGGAATGGACTTTTGCATGTGCATGTATATTTGTTTTATTTAATGTAAAAAGCATCTCTGGGACCAGAGTAATGAATCAGTGCTGTCACTAAACAGAGTTAACCTGTTCTCTTTGCCATGTCCCGAGTTAGTTGTTGGGGACACAAAGATATGCATGACAATCTAGCTAGGGAGAAAACCATGCAGCTGTATGGAAAGAAAGGAATTTAATATTTATTGAATATCTACTCTGTGCTTGGCATTGTGCTAGGTGTTTCTTTTTTTAAGTTTACTTATTTATTTTGAGAGAGAGAGAGGAGAGAGAGAGAGAGAGCAAGTGGAGAAGGGGCAGAGAGAGAGGAGAGAGAGAGTCCCAAGCAGGCTCTGCACTGTCAGTGCAGAGTCCAATGCGGGACTTGAACTCACAAACTGTGAGGTCATGACCTGAGTCGGAATCAAGAGTCAGAAGCTTAACCGACTGAACCATTCAGGCACCCCTGCTTTGTTTTGTTTCTTAATTAACACATATAATCTCAACAAAATGTGAATTGGATAGTATTTCTTCTCATTTTGTGTTAGAAGAAACTGAGGCTCAGGGAGCCATTTACTTCCCTAACTCAAGCCGCTGGAATTTTGAACAAAAACTCAAAACCCACGCCTAGGTGGGTTTGTTAGAGTGGCAAGAAGAAGCGGTCTAGAGAGGATGGTCAGGGCTTGGGGGTGTGACCGCCTCCCAGTCTGCTTGCCTTGCTTTCTGAGTCAGCGGTGACTGGGAGTGAGACGCTGTCCACAGAGAAGCTGTTCACATCAGCCGCAGCAGGACTGCCTTGCAAGAAGAGGGTTGGGGACTATTGCTCTGCTTTGTAAACCTTAGTTTTAGGAGGAGGCATTAAATTCTCTCTGTCCTTCCAGCTAAGCTTCAATTCAGTCTTTCCCTTCTCCCCCTGTCCGCACCCCCCCCCCTTCCCGATAGTGCCAAGGAGGGATTGGCTGCCAAACTTGGATGTGTAGATAAGGATGGATTTGTGCTACTCCCAGTGGTGTGGCTTCAGGTCTGTGTCTTGACATTTCTGAGCTCTGGTTCCCCATCCATATGACGGCACAATATCTACCTTACCGGGTTATGATTATGTTTCTTCAGATATAAGAAACGGTGGCCCATAGAGCACATGGAACATTTCAACGCTCAATAAGCATTAGCTTTTGTCCCTTTGCTGCTTTCCAAGCTTCACTAGCGTTGACCTCTGTGGTCAGCACTGTTTCATGTCCTAAAATACCTTCTATTTTTCCTCTATGTGTTGATCTTTGTCCCCCAGCCCATTTCCCTCTTCTGCCAGTTGGCCTTAAGTTCTTTGAGGGAAAATACCATGTCACATATTAACACCTTTCTGGGTGGGTGACCCATAGCAAACATTTTTTAAAAAACTGATTGATTGATTGATTCTGTCTCGCTGACACTGTGTTCTAACTGCTAAGTGATACGTGAGCAGTGTCGTACTGGAGCCAGCTCATACCGGCCTGTGAGAGACATGTTACATTCTTGGGAAATTTGCCGGCCAGTTGTTAAACTGTGGCTACTTTAGATTTTGCTATGGTAGGGGTATTTACACCACAGAAATTGGCAAACGCTATGGCTCTGGACTTTGCTCCCTCCCCATCCCCTAAACACACACAGAGAGGCAGCTACTGTGTGTTAGATGTCTTCTTAGTTTAATTTCTGATGCACCATCATTTTTAGGAAGCTTCCAGATGATACTTAGCTTGGTTTGACCAAAGCAGGAGCCTGTAGAGTATCTTAGAATGACTATACTGATAACAGGATTTCCAGCTTTAGAATTGGAAACTAAAAAAATGTCACTTACTTTAATCTCCCTTCCAATGTAGAAATATCTTCTTTAACATACCTGATGAATGCTCATTTGGCCTCTACAGAACAACACTCTTAGGAAAGGGAGCTACTTTATTATCTTCCAGGCAGCCTTTCCCATGGAGGGCTCCACAATTATTCAAAAATTCTCCTTTATAATGATCCGTTCCTACCTTTCCTGTAACATCCACCAACTGTTCTTTGGTCAGCCTGTTTTCTGTAGCAAAGCAGAATGTCTACACTCTCCAAGTGATAACAATGATCACACTGTCAAGTGACATTCTCAGAGGTCTTCTTTGCCCGGCTGAATGGCTTTCCTGTTCTAGCTGTTAAGACACCCTCACCCGGGGCGTCTTGGTGGCTCATTCAGTTAAATGTCCGGCCGACTTCGGCTCAGGTCACCATCTCGCGATCTGTGGGATGGAGACCGGCGACAGGCTCTGTTGCTGATAGCTTGGAGCCTGGAGCCTGCTTCAGATTCTGTAACTCCCCCTCGCTCTGCCCCTCCCCATGCACATTCTGTCTCCCTTTCTCTCAAAAATAAATAGACATTAAAAAAAAATTTTTTTTTAATTAAAAAAAGGACACCCTTACCATGTGGTTATGCAGGAACTGAACAAAATATTCTAGATTTGGCCAGTTCAGTGCAATAAAGTGAGACTTCTACACTCTATGATATTTTTCCACAGCATATTATACCTTTAGTTAGTGCAGTACTTAAAAAAGTTAATTCTTTGCATGGGCATTATTTTTAAGCTGGGCCACCTCAGTGATGTACCTAAGCACAATTCATGTTATGAACTCAGCACTTTACATTTATGGAAGTTATACATCACATTCCCATTATTGATGCATTATATTTTGAGTACTTATTTTGAGATTCATCATGTTCAATTAATTTTTTAGTTTCGTGGTCCCCCCCAAGGCCTCTCTATAGATAGATTTTCAAGACTGAATACAAATATTCAACCAGTTGTAATTTTACTTAGTAGTTTCTTGTGATCATCTACTTGTTTCCTAATATACTTAAAAAAATTTTTTTTAATGTTTATTTTCAAGAGAGAGAGAGAGAAAGAGGGGCAGAAAGAGAGGAAAACACAGAATCCATAGCAGGCTTCAGGCCCTGAGCTGTCAGCGTAAAGCCCAACGTGGGGCTTGAACCCACGAACCACGAGGTCATGACCTGAGCTGAAGTCAGATGCTTAACTGGCTGAGCCACCCAAGCACCCCCTACTTATAACCTACTTATAAATGTTGTATTTAATAATTTATTCTAGAATTTTGTCCTGGGAAAAAGTTAACAATCAGTAGTTTCTATCTGATAGCCATCTTCTCCTACTTACTGAAATTCAGGGTATTTTCTTAACACTTCTTTCAATACCCATCCTATTCACTTTGATATCACATGGATGCCGTCACAGGAATCTTCCAATCCTAGTCATATCCTGTTAAATAATTTGTCTGGTTCTTTAGTGCACTGCTGTCCAATAGAAACATGATGAAAAACACAGAAGTGGGTGACTTATATGATTAAAAACTTTCTAATAACGACATTGAAAAAGTGGGAAAAAAAAGTGAAATTAATTTTAACCTTATATCTCCAAATTATCATTCCAACATCAAATCTGCATAAAATTCTTAGTGCTATATTTTCATTTTTTATACTGTCTCTTCCAAATCTAGTGTGTGACTTCCTAACAGTAAATCTTAATATGTACTAGACACGTTTTCAATGCTCACAGGCCCACAGGGCTAGCAGAGATCACACCGAATCACCCAGGTAGAGACGTATGCTCGTTTCAGGTGCCCGGACATTATTGTTGTTATTATTATCATGCATTATTTTATCTTGTATTTAATTCCCACTTTCATGATATTTATTCTACCCATTTCAGCATGAAGTTCTCATTCACAGTCAAGAAGGCAAGAGCTAAACAGGGATGGAGTGGCTGGTCTCACTTTCTCTTTGCCTGTGAATATTAACGAGGGTACCTTTTACAGTTAAAAAGCATAAAGAAAGCTCGTTAAGGGCAACAACATCCCCTAGCCCGCAACTCTCTCTAGAACCACAAAATGGGTATGTTACAGAGGCCTGGGAACTAATTCTCTCCAGATGTTTGCAAAGCGAGCAAGACCAAAAGGTGGAAACTGAAATTACTAAACACTTAATAAGGAGCTGATGGAACCGAGGCCCCAGGGTTGGCTCAGCAATAAGCGAAACACAGAGACCCTGTTTGTTCAGAGGAACTTCAAAGCGCCCTATAAACTCCTAGGAAAGGTGAGAGGCAAAAACGCTACAGAGAATCCAGCATTCCTGCAAAGTCAAACTGGGGACTAACTTGAGATGCTTTTCCTGGTGCTTAAGAAGAAGACTGAGGGGCAGGTCTGGTAAGCAGATGTTTGACTTTTGTTTATGCCCATTCTTACATACAGTATGTGCATGTTGGGTATAGGCGTTTCTCTAGCTAGCCCAAAGGGGATAAAGCAATTAAACATTAGTTAAAAAAAATAGAAAGAGAAAATGCCTTTTCTGTACTAAGTATTCTCCACACTAAAACCATAAAATTGCTAATGAGACATAGTTGATCCAAATAAAGTTGGTTATATTTATCTTCATTTTTTTCTTTCTTCCCTCCCTTTAAGAGTGGGAGAAACAACATGGAACTTTGGCTAAGATCATAATTAAAGAGGAAGAAAAGAGACTAATTAATCAAAAGGGGTATCCGTTGCAAGTCTGACACGTTATGTCTTTGGTCACTGGTTACCCAGCAAGAGAAAGGCTTCCAGGATCCCATCCTGTAGCTGGTTTTTTTGGTCTTGGTTTTGGGTGTTCATTGCCAAGCACTGTGACCTTCTAGGTATATGCCGTTCACCTATTATATCTTTCTTTGGAGTTCAAAGAAAGAATGAAACAATGGTAGCTTAAAAGGAAGACAAGAAAAGTGATCAAAAGTGACCCATTGCCTTAGCAAAATAGGTGCCACGGAGGAGGGTGGAGAGTGGTGGAGAATGACTCTCATTGTAGAGTTACTAAGAGATAGAAAAACAGTTCTGGCAGTGTTAGAGACGGAGGCATCTTCTCCTTGAAGAATCTAACAAAGTGGGTCCACCACCTTTTTTTTTTCTTTTTTTTTAAGAACAGAATTACGTAACATTACATTCAGAATATAATAGTTAAATGCATAGTCTCTTTGGACTGAGGTAGACCTAGGTTGGATTCCCAGCTCAGCTGCTTACTAGGTAAGTAATCTTTGAAGTTTTTGTCTTTTTTTTTTTTTAAGATTTTTTAATTTTTTTATTTTTGAGGGAGGGAGAGAGAGAGAGAGAGAGTGAGAGAGCGAGAACATGTGCATAAGCAGAGGGAGGGGCAAAGGGAGAAGGAGAGAAAGAGACAGAGAATCTCACGCAGGCTCCATACCCCATGCAGAGCCCCACCCAGCGCTCAATCTCATGACCGTGAGATCATGACCCGAGTCGAAATCAAGAGTCGGACACTCAACTGACTGAACCACCCAGGTGTCCCAGTAAACTTTTAGGTTTTTAACCTCTCTTGGGTCTCAATTTCTTCATCTATAAACAGGGCATGAAAATAATATCTTTTTCTTAGGACTGTGGTGAGGACAAACTGAGGTATGCATGCACCTTTGTAGCCCAGTTGCTGGCAGAAAGTGAAATAACTAATGACCTATCAGCCCAGGCTTTATTCAACTCTCTTCCTGCAGAAAGCTATTCTTTTGGTATTCATGATTTGGTAGATTCCACGATTTGCAGACCGATCATTTCCTTTCTTTTCTTTTTAAAACGTTTATTATTTTTTATTTGCTTTATTATTATTATTATTATTTTATTTTATTTTTTTTAGAAAGAGAGAGAGAGCATGAATGGGGAGAAAGGTAGAGGAGAGAGAGAGAGAATCCCACTCTGAGCATAGAGCCTGATGCTGGGCTCTATCCCATGACCTTGGGATCATGACCTGAGCTGAAATCAAGATTTGGACACTCAACAAACTGAGCTACGCAGGAACCCCTCATTTACCTTCATAATCTCCAAAGGGTGGGTTCATCAAGGTTTGTTCCTTGTACTATCTTTCTTCATACAGAAAAGGAACAGTCTCTGCTGAGTTTTGTACTTGCTGGATTTCTGAACTCCGAGCGTTTACTGGAAGTGTGGTTTTCCGAGATGGAGTACTGGCTAAGGATCCGCACGGCACCCTGCACCCATGTTTCCCTCAGCTCCCCCTTCTCAGTTCTTCTGTGAGAATGGTCAATCAGTGTAATAAAGCATTTCATAAAGTCATGATTTGACAAGAAAAAGATCAATGTAAATACTACACAGACAAATACTGTGAGGAGAAACATCTGGATGTCCACTGCTTGCTTCCTGTTGAGAGAGTTTGGGAATTTGGGGGTTTTAACAGTTGGACAGAGCTAATTTTGGAAACTACTTCACATTTCTACAAAAAAAAAAGCGCACACATTTATTACACTTCACTCATCAGATGAGGGAAGCTGGCGGTCAACTTCCCAGGCCTCTCTGAGAACAAAAGAGATTTAATTGGACATGGAGCAGACGGTTTTCCTTCTCTTTCCACTCCTCACTGCTAGGGCATCCCTTCTCCTTCGTCATGGCTCAGGTTTCCTTGATTTCTTCCTTTCCTGCTTATATTCAGTTCCTCCGAGTTTCCAGAAATCCCAACTTTAAATTCTGGATTTGCCACTGACTGGCTAGCTAATCTTAACAAATCTCTTACTCTGTCTATACCACAGTTTCCTCTTTTGAAAATAAAATTAATCTCTTAAATATGGAGAACAAACAGAGGGTTCCTGGAGGGGGGATGGGCTAAATGGGTAAGGGGCATTAAGGAATCTACCCCTGAAATCATTGTTGCACTATATGCTAACTAACTTGGATGTAACTTAAATAAATTTAAAAAAAAGAAAGAAAAGAAAATTAATAGTAATAATAATTACACTTTACACTCAAATGTCACAGGGTTATATAGATCAAGACTCCTCCCTGTCCTTCCAGTTCCCAGACCATTCAATGTTCTTTCTTGCTTCTATTATCTTAAATTTTTTTTTTCTTTTCTCAAGCAGGCACCGGGCTCAGCAAGGAGCCCGATGCAGGGCTCCATCCCATGACCCTGGGATCATGGCCTGAGCTGAAATCAAGAGTCAGATGCCTAACTGACCGAACCACCAAGGCGCCCCTCTATTATCTTTTCATGCAAGATATTCCTTTTCCCTAAAAAACTGTGATTCAGCCTTTTAGATGCAGCCCAGATATTACTGGTACTGTGAGAGATTCTTTCTCTCTCCTTCTCAGGTGATAGTGTTGTATGGGGACAGATGGTAGTTACACTTGTGGTGAGCATAGCGTAACGTGCAAACTTGTCGAATCACTATGTTATACGCTTGAAACTGATGTCATATTGTGTGTTAACTGTACCCAGATTAAAAAAAAAAACACTTCAAAGCACAATTAGTAGCATGGGAAATACTACTACACATCTTTAGTAAGAAAAAGCAACTTATAAAATAATACAATCCAAATCTGGTAAAATATGATACGTATACATCATTATTTTTTTTTTAATAGGATGATACTGGGGACTCTTCTTGTCTCGGACCCCAGGCTATCGCTGCAAAGCTGAAGGAACTCTCACATTCTAAAAAGGAGATGCTAGGTAGATAACTGCAGGTGCTATTAAAAGGTAGACCAGATCGTCTTGTAACACCCCACTACCTCAATCAGCCTACAAAAGCAAAGACAAGAAACTCAAAGTCAGTTTGCTTCACTAGGAACTGCCAGTGAGCAATTAGTTGAATAAGAACTCTTCTGTGTTATCTTCATCTCCATTCCCCGTGAGTTACCCACCTTTCGGGCCAAATGAGAGTAGCCCTAAGAGAATAATTCGTAGAAATTAGGACTGCCTACAGGAGGGGAGCCTGGCTTCACACTCCTTGCTAGATCCTGGCTGAATTATACACACTCCCAGGACCATGGCGGTGCTGCTTGCCATGTCAAGTAGACTGAGAAAGTTCTTGGAGCTTGACACATACTCCCTTTCCTGGGGGGGGGGGGGTTCACATGTGAACCCAGAGAGTTGTGCCTACTTCCTGTCTGAGCACCCTGAGGCCAGAGGAGCAGTTCACAACATCAGGGCAAGCAGAAGAAGCAGCAGAGGGGGTAGTGTGACGCCACCATTCAGTGTGGAAGGGATGCCTCAGTTTTCCACAGCCCAAGAGAGTATTTTCAAAGGTAACTGGATTTAAAGCTCCTTAAAGGTCACCCCAGCAGAAAATGGTACAGGGTAACTGCAGAAGCTTGGTGTGGAAGATGGCAAGACATCAGCTGGAGTGTGCATCATTCCGACTAATGTCAGGGAGCTTCACATTGCATAGTCCTGGGGGTGCATCCCAATAACACACACACCCAGTGCTCCAGAGACTGAGGGTGGGGAAGCCTCCAATCACAGACAGGCAGTCTTAGCCAGTGGAAACCTAAGACAGAAACAGCAGCAGCTAGGAAAGGGTGTTTCTGTCTCTTCCCCTTCCCCTCCCTTCCACCTCCCTTTCAGTGGTGGGAGGAGAACAGACCCAGACACACAACTCCCACTCCCTACTAAGAGTTCCCTGACCTTGACTCAGGTCTGTGTTGAGGATTACAAATTGGAGGATATTGGGGAGAATAGAAGTTCTAATTGCAAGAGAGATTGAAACTTTGATTTAGACTCAATGAAACTTGCCATTATAATTGAAAATGACATTTTCCTTGGGGATCCATTTTGCTCTCAAGATCTCATTCTTGATGATGGAGGGAGAAAACTTAGATTTGCCAATGAAAAATAATGCAGTCTTTATTTTCATTCATTTCACTTCACAATGTCCAGACCCTTTGATGTCTTGCAAATGAAGAAGGAAGATATCCTTGAATTCCTTGCAGCAGGAACCTACTTAGGTGGCACCAACTCTGACTTCCAAATGGAAAGTACGTCTACAAAAGTTAAAGTGATGGCATCTACATCATGAATCTGAAGGGGACCTGGAAGAAGCTTCCACTGATGGCTTGTGCCATTGTTGCCATTGAAAACCCAGTTGGTGTCAGTGTCACGGCCTCCAGGAACACCGGCCAGTGGGCTGTCCTGAATTTTGCTGGTGCCACTGTAGCCACTCCTACTGCTGGGTACTTCACTCCCACAACTTTCAATAACCAGATCCAGGCAGACTTCCAAGAACCACATCTTCTGGTGGTTACTGAGCCCAGGGCTAACCACCAGCCTCCCATGGAGGCATCTTATGTTAACCTGCCAACCACTGCTCTGTGTATCACAGACTCTCCTCCATGCTATGTGCACATCGCCATCCTGTGCAACAACAAGGGAGCTCAGTGGGGCTCGTGTGGTACATGATGGTGCGGGAAGTTCTGTGCACCTGTGCCACCATCCCTCATGCACACCCATGGGAGATCATGCCTGATCTATTTCTACAGAGATTCTTTTTTTTTTTTAATTTTTTTTTCAACGTTTATTTATTTTTGGGACAGAGAGAGACAGAGCATGAACGGGGGAGGGGCAGAGAGAGAGGGAGACACAGAATCGGAAACAGGCTCCAGGCTCTGAGCCATCAGCCCAGAGCCCGACGTGGGGCTCGAACTCACGGACCGCGAGATCGTGACCTGGCTGAAGTCGGACGCTTAACCGACTGCGCCACCCAGGCGCCCCGATTTCTACAGAGATTCTAAAGAGATAGAAAAGAAAGAGCAGGCCACTGCTGAAAAGGCCATGACCAAGGAGGAATTTCAGGGTGAGTGGACATCTCTAGCCCAAGCAAACTGCTTGAGTTTACTGCTATCGAGCTCAGGTTGCTGACTGGCCTGAAGGCACGCAGGTGGCCTCTGTGCCCATCCGGCAGTTCCATACTGCAGACCAGAGCCCCTCGTCTGCCACTGAAGACTGGTCTGCAGCTCCCATTGCTCAGACCATTGAATGGGTAAGAACAACACTAAGTGGTGTTAAGTTGTTCTTCTACAGGTTCTTAAACTGAATGTGGAAAATGAGATTAATAGAAAATAAAGTTTCTTAAAAAAATAAAAGAAAGAGAGAAGAGAAGAGAAGAGAAGAGAAGAGAAGAGAAGAGAAGAGAGAGAAGAGAAAGGTGATATAGTCTCTAGGTTTAAAACTGTCCCAGGTAAATGTTCAGCGGATTCTGTTAGTAGGACTATCACGACTGTATCTCCTTCTCAAGCTGTTTCCTCTTCCCCTCCTTATTTCTGTAATGGTGTCTGAGCTTAGGCAGGACCTTACATATCCTCTTCAGAGTGGGAGGAGAAGTCTCTGATCCATGTACTGCGTCCTCATTTTACAGATGAGAAAATAGAGGTTCAGTAGCCTGTAAGGGTACATAGCAGCTAGTGAGGGGCAGAACTACCTCTGTGGTTGGGCAGAGGTTGATATACATAAATGCAAAATCACCAGGTAAATGGATTAGGCAATTGACATGTCAGAAGAATGAGGAGCACACTGGCTGGGTTGGGTGGCTGAGGTGCCAGATCTTGATACGTTTGTCAGGACACTCTCAGACTCATATAAAACACACCAGCCTGACACAATTGAATCACGTCTATATTTCTGAAAGATGAACATGGTCCAATAAAGGACAAAGGATTTCACATGGTTCAAAGTATGTATTGCACTATTTGTTCCATTCACTTATTTCTCATTCATTTATTACATCTCTATTTTGTGGGTCTTACTAATAAGGTATCGTTCTAGGCATTAGGGATACAGAACATAAATAAGATAGCCTCTGCACTTACAGAGCTTTTTTTCTAAAGAGGAAGGGAAAAAATAAAAACTAATTATACTATTCATGCCTTATTATAATTTTTGATAAGTGATATGATAAAGAAATTTAGTGTCCCATGAGACCATAAAACAAGGACATGACCTATTTGGTGGATCAGAGAATCTTCTCTTGAGAGAATGGCATTTGAGCTAAGCTATAAAAGATAAATAGAAGCTAGCCAAGGGGAAGGGAAGAGTTATAAGAACGTTCCAGACCACATGTGTGCTATTCCTATTGAGACACAGCATGGCTCAGCCACAGACCTGAAAAAGAGCTGGGATGACTGGACAGTGGTGAGGTCAGTTCTACAAGATTTTAGATTAAGTAGCTGTTGGATTCAGTCCATGGTCCAGGAAGCAGTGTATGGGGGAATACCCATGATCTTACTGGGAGTTTGCTGGGAGAATCTAGGAATTGGAAGAGGGATCATTTTGGCATGCCGTCCATATGATGTAACAGAAAATCCATCTAATAGTACTTAAAACTGAAGTTAGCAAACTTTTTCTGTAGATGGTCAGATAGTAAACATTTTAAGGCTTTGCAGGCCATGCTGTCTCTATTGCAATTATTCAGCACTGCAGGAGTAGCACGAAAGTGGCCACAGACAATATATGAACAAAGGAGCATGGCTGTGTTCCAATAAAACTTTATTTATTGGCCCACAGGTTGGAGTTTGTTGATCTCTGGGATATAATAGGATACTTACAGGTCACTTAGCAAGAAGTCACTAGCAAGTGACCAACAGTGGTGGTTGCAGGGTTGATTCAGCAACCTTATAGGGTAAGGAAGCTGGAGAATCAGCCCTGGGATTCCTTTATGGTCATGTGAGCAAATAGAACAGAAACACCAGGTTACTGTTTTTAAAAACTTTTTTTTTTTTTTACATTTGTTTATTTTTGAGAGACAGAGCACAAGTGGGGGAGGGGAAGAGAGACAATGAAACACAGAATCTGAAGCAAGCTCCAGGCTCTGAGCTGTCAGCACAGAGCTGGTCGCAGGGTTCAAACTCACAAACCATGAGATCATGACCTGAGCTGAAGTTGGTCGCTTAATCACCCAGGCACCCCCAATTTACTATTATTTAAAATACAAGTTTATTAAATTAAGAGTCAAGGAGACATGTATCAGTGAAGAAATTCACTGAGAAAGTTTCTTGAGGGGGAAAAGTCAGGGGTTTTAAGTGCTAAATCTGAAGAAGTGATTCGTGGTAGTTAGGTTACCTAAGGACTGAAAACTAGTATTCTGGAGAGGGCAGAGTAAATCCATTAGTTTGTCCAGGATTTGTCAAAACCAGTCTCAATGTTCATCAGCCAGCAAAAGGTCTTCAGTTCGGTCCAGTGGGAATTTGATTCCTGGGGTCTTTCAAAGTTCATCGTCCTTCATCAAGTTCCACTGCTTAGAACTAGTGTGATGAAACACAACACAAAGCTTTGATCTCTCCAGGCAAGTGCTGACGTGAGTGATAATTTTACCTCATACATATCCAAGATGGCTACTGAAATTCCAGTCACCACTTGTTTAAAGGACAGTGTCCCATCAGAAGGCATAGCCAGAATAGCTTTTGCTCACAGCACTCCCCCTCCTATCAGGGAAGAACTCTTTCCCAGAAGTTTCCCATCCACTACTGCAGTCATACCCTTATTTCCCATCGGCTAAAACTAAGTCACGTGTCTACTAATACACCTTTCACTGGCAAAGAGTACTGGGACAATCACAGCCTTTCCCTGGGGCTGCCTGATAACCTGAGCAGCACTGAACATCTATTAGCAAGGGGGAAGGGCTTGCTGGTTATTGGGAAGGCCACCAACTGTGCCCTCAGCCGCCATCACTGGCCTTCCTTCCTGTTAACAGAAAATGAAGCGACAGTGGGAGCCGGGCACTGCTGAAGAAGCTGTCGATAGAGTAATCTACAACAGTTCTGTTAAAATTAGCTGGATCTTCCGAGCGTAGTCCCTGATAATAGGTTGAGTGCTCTGACTGGAGCTTCAACGGCGCTGGCTGCTTATGAGAATAATCATATCTTATCTGTTTGGAGATCGGATTTTGTTTTTCATGAGAATGCTCAAAGGGAACACCCCTTCATGCAATCCCACTTCCTAGGGACACATAGAACCAATCTAAGGAAAAAGCTTGAGGACAGGAAACTCCGTTTATCTATAAAACAAACATACTTACAGTTTAAATAATCAGCCATAGGTTATTGGATTTCTTCTTTCTCTATATACACTACTTTTATGAGAAACTGGCAGAGCATACTTACACGCACCAACATTAGGGATTTAGTAAGAAAAGCCATTTCCAGGGTGTGTTATAATTAAAGTCATACTAATTCAGCCTGATCCTTAAACACCTATTCCGCCTCAGTCTGCACTGTGGGGTAATGATATGATTATAACCCTGAGGCTTTGTAGGACATGGGAGAAAGAATGAAGTCTTCTTTTCAAGTTTCTATGTTAATTGCACGTTACTGTTGTCTAATTATTTGTCAGGGAAAGGCAATGAATAATGCTGAGAAAAGCATGGGTTTTGCAACTGGCAGGCTGGGGATCAAATCCTAGCTCAGCCACTTACGAATGCCTCAGTTTCCTCATATTTGTTGATAAGAGTTTTGGGGTGTCTTTAGGACCAGTTTCAGTGCACAGAAAGATTAATCAGAAGCTTAGTTTGGTTTTATAAATTCTGCTTTTTACTGAAGTTACAAACTGAAAGCTCGACTACTTCCTTAAGCTTTTAAGTCTGGTTTCAAATCATTAATCCATGTGTAAGTTTAACAATCACTTTTGGCGGGGGCTATGACTAATGTTTGCTTTCATTTACAGACTTTGGTTAATTGAACATCTTCAAATATTTCAAAGTGCACTTACATGGTTCATGTATTTGCTTTCTTTCTCAAGGATTTCAATTCCCTGACAACAAATAAAACTTTCTTGGTATATATATAAAAAAAAAAAAAACTTGTACGTCTCATAATTTAAACTTACAAATATGGGAAACTGTAGTTCTCTTAAGTAAACTTAGTGAGACTTCAAATTCAAAATCACAAATTAGGGGCACCTGGGTGGCTCAGTCAGTTAAGCATCTGAGTTCAGCTCAGGTCATGATCTCACAGTTCATGGGTTCAAGCCCCGTGTCGGGCTCTGTGCTGACAGCTCAGAGCCTGAAGCCTGCTTCAGATTCTGTGTTTCCCTCTCTGCCCCTCCCCACCTCATCTCTTTCTCTCTCTGTCAAAAATAAATAAACATTAAAAAAATTATTAAAAAATTAAAATAAAATCACAAATTTAATTTGTGTATTCAATTACATAATTTAAGTTGGAGTTACAAGACTGTGTCTCTACTGGTCAAATTCACATAAGCATCAGAAATATAAAACACTTGTGTGAGAAAAAAAACACTTGTATGGATTCCTTAGCCTGAAATATTTACATTAAACCTTTCTGTATTTGTCTATACAAATATCATTGAAAGTCCCCAAGATCGTTTAAACCAAGACGCCTGGAGCTTCAGCCACCTGCCGTGGTTCCTCTCACACCTCACTTAGAAAAACTATTGTGTCTCCCCGTGTAATACACGCATTGTCTTTCTGAGGTTGCTTCCTATGTTACCAGAGATTTCAGCCAGGACGCTGATTGGACTCTTGCTGTTGACACTGCTCGGATGTGCTGAACTTTATAGCTGCAGCTCAACTTCAAGTTGTAGCTGTTTATGTTGCTCTTGTCCCTGGAGTCCATTTGTACACATTTCTCTGAAGCCTGTAACTCCTGCCCCAGTTAGTCTCTTGGCTGAGTTTTGCGTTTCCTTGGCAAAGCCTTGAGATCAGTAAGTGCCTCCCTGCTTCTTCCATGTTCCTAGAGTCACATAACACTTGTTATCGGTACTGACTATATGCACTGTATAGTGGATACTGAAATGATAACTGATTGAATTTCAAATATCTCTCATGGCTTCACCTGTGGTCACAGTCTGTCAGGTCAGTCTGTTAGCAATCCATATATTTGGATTCTTAATAGCTACCTTGTAGAGTTGTTGTGAATTAGTATTAATTGTGATTTAGCATTAATTAATGTGAAGCACCTTCCCTAGCTGTGGTCCATTATAAGTACTCAATCAGCCATAGTCACTGCTGGTTTTTTTTTTTTTTAATGTTTATTTATTTTGAAAGAGAGAGAGAGGGAGGGAGGGAGAGAGAGAGAGAGAGAGAGAGAGAGAATGCCAAGCAGGCTCCTTACTGTTAGCACAGAGCCCCACGAGGGCTCAATCTCACGAACCATGAGATCATGACCTGAGCCAGAATCCAGAGATCAATGCTTAACTGAATGAGCCCCCCAGGCGCCCCTTGCTGCTTACTGTTTTTAAAGTCCTTGGATCCTCACGCAGTTCCTTTAACTCAGCCTGCTCATTCCCCCACTTCCTTCATCGGCCAGCTCCAATTCTATCACTATGATAATTACCATATCATCGCACTTTTGCATAAACCCTTCACTGTCTTGCCCCTTTCCTTCCCATCCTACTACCTCGGCCCACCATCCGTGTAAACCATCTCTCCACCTGCTCCACGCCTGCTCCCACACAGCTGAATGTGGCCCGAGAAAACCACACTACCATGCTAATTGATCTTTTAAATTCTTTTTCACTCACTTTAATGCTGCCTGGATATCATCATATATTTTCCTAATCCATTCACTTTCCCTCTCCCCAGTGACCGTTTCATACCTTCTCGTCTCTCCTCAAATTTCCACACTTACTCTGAGCCCATGAGCTTGCTTCCAGTGTTGCTTAAGAAAAAATAGGCACTCAGATGATAGCTTCCACACACTCATCTCCATATACCACCAACTCCTACATCAATGCCTGTTTCTCTTGGATGAACCCCCAGCAAAGGCCAACTCCCCTCTTTATGCACCAGGTTTTATCTCTTCTTGTCTATTTGAGGACACTGATCCAGCAATTTCCCCCTTCTCTCCAGCATTATCAAATTTTTCCTTTTTTTTTTTTAAGTTTATCCATTTATTTTGAGGGGAAGGGGGTGGGGAGTTGCAGAAAGAGAGGGAGAGAGAGAATCCCAAGCAGACTCCGTGCTGCCAGTGCAGAGCCTAACACAGGACTCAGTCTCATGAACCTCGAGATCACCATCTGAGCCGAAACACAATTGGATGCCTGACTGACTCAGTCATCCAGGCTCCCCTCAATTTTTTTCTTTCTAATGGATCTTTTCCATTTGCCTACAAACTAGCTATTACTTGTCCCCTCTGTTTTCCTTTCTTCTCTTGGCTCCATTTCTTGCCCAGTTAAGCTCCATTTCTTTACTTCCTTTTGCAACAAAACTTCTTAAATGAGTTGTCTCCATTTCTTTTCTCTCATTATCTCTTGAGCAAAGCTCCCTCATGCTGTTGGGACACGAAACTGTTCTTACCAAGGTTACAAGTGACCATCATTTCCTAAATCTCATGCTCCATTCCAGGTCTCATTTTTCTTGACATATCTGCAGAATTTAACACTCTTCCTTCAACACATTTTCCTGTTTTTGTTTTGTTTTGTTTTGTTTTCTGCTACCCCGTTGGAAGCTTCTTCTCAGTCCACTTTGCTGTTTCTTTTTTTCTCTCTGATCTCTTAACATTCAGCTAAGAAGCTCATTTCTTAGACCTGCATGCCTATCTTTTTACACCTTTCCCCTTGGGGCATAGAGTCTCATGATTTCAAATACTATGGATATGCCAATGGCTCCCAAATGTATGTTTCCATCATGGACCTGTCTGTCCACTTGGAAGTTGAATGGGCATCCCAAACTTAATATTGCTCAAAATTGAGGTCCTGTGCTTTCCCCAAGTTTTCCACAGTTTTCTCCATTTCAGGAAATAGCAGCTCCACACTTCCATTTACCTAAGGCAAAAACCTTGTAGTTACCCTTGACTCCATTCTTTTTCTTCCAACCCATATCTGATCCACTAGGAAATCCTATCAGCTTCGTATAAAAATAACATATGGAAAATTCAAACACTTCTCACATCTCTGCTGTTACTGCCATGACTCAAGCAACTCTCCTCTCTCACCTGGATTTAGAACAATAGCCTCCTTACTGTTCTCCCTGCTCCTCTCGTCCCCACCTCAGTTTATTCCCAGCAGCCAAGTGGAATGTTAAAAAGATTTAAGTCAGATAATGTGACTACTCTTCTAATGAATGGTATCTCGTCTAGACAAAAAGTCAAAGTCCTTACAAGGCGCACATAAGCTTACATGATCTGGAAGTTCATCATGGCTCAGATTGCACCTGCCATTACTGTTTTCCTCATCCATTTGACTCTAAAATGCCAAGCACACTCCCACTTCGAGGCCTTTGTACTATTACCCTTGCTGGGGGGTGCTCCTCTCCCAATGTCCACACCTCTTACTCCCCCACTTCCTTCATATCTTCAATCAATTTTCACCGAATCAAATGGGATGGGCTAGGCTACCCTGCAGTAACAAGCAACCTCACCACCTCGGTAGCTTAAAACAAGTCATACTGCATGTCCCTTTTGGGTGGCTGGGCTCTCTCCAGGTTTCAAGCTGACAGAATAGTCACTACTGGAACATGGCTGGAGAAGGCAAAGAAAGAGCATGAAGAATCATAAACACCAAAGCAGCATACATCACTTTCACTCCCGTTTCATCAGCAAAAGCAAGCCACTGGGCTTCTCTAATTCCAGTATAGCAAGGGAATTCAATCTTATCATGTGTCCAGAAGAAAAGCCAGAAATACTGATAAATAGTACTATCATCTAACTGAGACCTTCCCTGGTCATGCCTGGGGTGCCTGGGTGGCTCAGTCGGTTAAGTGTCCAACTTCAGTCATGATTTCATGGTTTGTGAGTGTGAGCCCCGCATCAGGATCCTGTAGACAGTGCAGAGCCTGCTTGGGATTCTCTCACCCCCTCTCTCTGCCCCTCCCCAACTTGCACGTGCAAGCTCTCTCTCAAAATAAATTAATAGACTAAAAAAAAAAAATTACATGCCTTCCTAACCACTTTCTACTTCTCCTATTCCCCTTACCTACGTTATTGATCTCTTCAGTATCTTTCACTATCTGCACATACTCTATACATTACTCGTTTATCTGGTTTGTTTTATATCAGTCCCCATTAGAATGTCAACCCCCAGGAAAAAGAGATTTCTGTCTGTTTCATTCAATGTTGTGTTCCCAGTGTCTAGAATAGTAACTGCTACATAGAGGCATTAGATAAAAATTTGTTGAATAAATGAACAAATGACAAGAAAGATACAAGTAGTGATCCATGTAAAATATACAATGATTTTCAGGTGCCCAGGCTTGGGACTTGACCAGGATTGAGTGTATAACAACTTCTGCAAGGCTCTATGCATCAAGGAGAACATCCCTGTCCTCAAAAATACCAGATGCATGGAACTTATTACCTTTCTTATTTTATACTATTTGTGTCAGTGGAGGAGAAGGAGCAGCTTGCCTTTCATGGAAATAAAAGTAATAATGTCCCTTTTTCAAATAATATCTGGTTGAAATCAAGGTTTTTTTTGTTCAAAAATACGAGAAAGTCCCATAGGTGACAAGCACACCTCCTCATTTCTCCTTCCGCCCCGCCTGCCATAAACAAAGCTTATGCCAATAATGACACTCCCAGGATCTTAATTTGAAAAGTTTCATCAGCTTGAGGTCAGCCTCTTTGCATCATGATCTTCTTTAATGAATCAAATAACGCACTTCTCATTTGTAATTAAATAATACCTTAAATGGCTCTGCCTTCCTCAAAAGATTCATGTGGAATTCATTTTCACGTAGGGATAATTACACTCAGCACTGAGAGTAGACACTGTGGTGAGGGATATGGATATTCACCAGCTCCTTGAAGGCAAATTATAAAGGAACTTACTACAGAAGCTAAAAAAAGGTCTTAGTTGGTAGAAAGCAGTGTCGCAGGATGTAAATATTGAATCCAAGGCTAATTGGCTTCCCCACTTAGAGATATTATTGCTGAGTCAAATATTTCCACCAAGATTTTTTTTTTTTTTTTTTTTTTTTTTTTTTTTGCACAGACCACATCCAATTGTGTAAATATTTCAGGGAGCAGTAAGTACATTTGCATATGATATGTGTATCATTTGCATAAAGTGATACCATCTTCAGAAAAATTCTAGGTTAAAATGAAATTAGTGATATTTTCCTGAATTATGCTTTTGTGCCTCAGTCTTCATGGCTTCCCATTGCTTACAGGGAAAAATGCAATATCCTCTGCCTGGTGCATTACTGCCTTACTTATCCCGCCTGTCCTATTACTGCCATCTCTTTTCTGTTCCCTACAATGTACTTACTATGTAGTAGTCACACTGAACCACACTGTTTGCTAACATGCCATGAGAAATCACTATCAGTCGACGGTCCATTAGGCACTTTCTCACTTTCTTCCTTCCTAACAGAATCATGATTTTCTTCCCTTCTGACATTTGTATACCGTATGCTTCAGGGGCCCTCACAAAACCCCAGGGTAGAAGTTTTGATTAATCTGGAGCGAATCTGGTAGATCCATTTCCTTGGTAAGTGATTGGTTTAGGCATTGGTATGTGATGTTATTCTGGCCAATGAGAAGTAAAGGGAAGGCTGCTAGGAGGTTTCTTGCAAAGTTCCCCGTGTCTTTTTGTTGTTGTTGTTTTTCTAAACTGTTTATTTACTTATTTTGAGAGACAGAGAGATAGAGACCAAGTAGGGAAGGAGCAGAGAGAGGAGAACAGAGAATCCCAAGCCGGCTCCATGCTGTCAGTGCAGAGCCTGATGAGGGGCTCCGACTCATTAACTGTGAGATCATGACCTGAGCTGAAACAAGACTCAGACGCTTAACCGACTCAGCTACCCAGGCGCCCCAAAGTTGCCTGTGTCTTAAAAGAGGACACACACAAAAAGGCAGAGACCCACCTCTCCTCTGCTTCTAGACAGGGCTTTGAAGACAGTGATGCCTAGAACAGCTTCAGCATCATAGAACCATGAGACCAGGTGGCAACCTGGGATCTGGAAGGGGTCGTCGTACCCCTGGCTTAAGCCATCATCATAATAATTTTAATTGTGATTTCAGTGTCAGGCACTGTTATGAGCATTTTATATATGTTGACTCATTTAATCATTACACCTATCTTATAAAGTGGGAATTTTGTAAATTTCCATTTTACAATGGAGTCAACTGAACCAGTGAGGGGTTCATGTGCCAAGGCCACTCTCCTTATTTATTTGTTTTTCCTGCTTTTTATTATAGAAAAATTTAAAGTATATACTAAAGTAGTGACTCGTGTAATGAACCCCTATGTAGCCATCAGCCATCCAGTTTAAACAATTAGCAAATTACAGCCAGTCTTAATTCATTTGTGCCCCTGTCCACTTTTCCACTGCCCCATGTGACTTTGAAGGAAATCCCAGACCTCATGTTATTTTATTCTGGATTACATCATGCACGACAAAAACTAAAAGCTACTTTTATTTGGGTCTTCCGTTGTAACTAAAACTAGTGTCTAAATATTGATCTTTTCCTCATAAAAAATTGAAAATGTAGATAAGCTGAAGCAAAATATAAAAATCACCAGCAATATGATCACCTAGCAACAACTAAGAATAATTTAGCTGTGTACTTCCTTTCAGTATTTTGTGGAAGTTTGTTTTGAAATATAAGATTGTATTTTTTCTGCTTTAAAATTTTTTTTAATTTAATATTTTAATGTTTATTTATTTTTGAGAGAGAGTGTGTGTGCACAAGCAGGGGAGGGACAAAGAGAGAGGGAGACAGAGGATCTCAAGCAGACTCTGTGCCAACAACCAAGACCCCTACGCAGGGCTTGAACTCACAAACTGTGAGATAACCGCCTGAGCCACCCAGATGCCCTGTATTTTTTCTGCTTTATCATGACCTGAACATTTTCCATCCTCCTTCCAGCTCCCGTGATGTTTGGGTGATGGGCTTCCTCTGTCCTTTCTTCTTCTAGAAACTTGTGGAAGTGCTCCCTTTGCACTTTATACCACACCTCCACCATGGTACTTTAATAACATGTGGCAATTGTCTGTTTACTTGTGTTCCTGACCAGATCAGGGCACACCAAGAGCTGGGACTGTTTCTGAGTTTGTTTGCTTTATTTCTTTTAAATCTCTGGTGCCCATATTGTCATAAGAGACCATCTGACAAAACTCATTATAGGGATGATGTTGAACATGGGGTGGCCTGCATCGTATGTAGTGTCCTCTTTATGAGGATCCAGTGGGAGAAACTTTCCTCTCATCCCAGGGATAGATAAAACCTTGTCACTCTTGAAAAACAGGTGTACTTTTATTTATTTATTTTGAGAGAGACAGAGAGTGTACGAGTAGGGGAGGGGCAGAGAGAGAAAGAGAGCAAATCCCAAGGAGGCTCTGCACTGTCAGCCCAGAGCCCGACGTGGGGCTCAAACTCACAAACCGTGAGATCATGACCTGGACTGAAATCAAGAGTCAGACACTTAATTGACTGAGCCCCCCACCCCCCGCCCCTACCCCTGCCAGGTGTCTCTTCTTTAGTGGAAACTAATATTAGTTCATGTGTCCATTTTTGCTTTAGTCACTAGATTGCTCAGCGCTTATGGTACTAACTTTGGAAAGGATTTAAAGTTTTCAAAACATGAACTCTCTCACTAGTTTTATTTTATTTTGTTTTCCCTTCACCATGACTTATTGATATTTGAAATAATCATATGGTATCATGACAGGACCATTTTTGACATGTTGAGCTGAGAGTTTTCTTCTCTTCCCTTTTCTGTGTAAGTGGCTTGCAGGTTCTGGGTCATCTGGCTTCATGGGTGGCAAACTAATGGTTTGCTTCCCTTTTTGGATTTGCTTAGAAAAGTCTAAAGTCTTTAGGGAGAATGATCTAAGTGTCCTGCATGGAGAAAAAGGGCACCTGAGGGAAACACGGAAAGAAGAGGATTTCCCCAAGAATGACAAAGAGATTCCCAGAGTCTATTTGGATCTGGTTTAGAGAGAGCAGAGGGAAGCAGAGTCCACAGAGGTGGCAAGAACCCAAGTGGGAGGGGTGGCAGCCCACCTGCCCAGTAGAAGTGAACTTGAATTAGAAATGGAGTTTGAGATCTAGAAAACAAAGAAGTACAATATTTCTTGTATACCTAGATTTGCAGACCAGAATTCATATTCATGGCACCACTTAATGAATTTGTGAAGGTCATCCCAAATCTCTTTTGGAATGAGACAGTGTACAAACAAACCAACCAACAAACAGAAGAAAACCATCATTATCATGGAAAGAATGTGAGCTCTGGAGGCAGAGCTGTCATTATTCTACTTCAGGCCCTTAATTTTGTCCTCTTGGATCTGTCCAATTGATTCCCAACTGTTCCAGCAGCACCCAGTCTTGCCCGCATCAATGCACCCTTCCCCCAGCTGTCAGACTTGTCTTCCACAAAGGCAGATTGGTTTGGGTCACTTCCCTGCTTTAAGTTCTCCATGAAATCCCATTTGCCCTCAGGATGAAGTTCAGGTCTACAACGGCGTTCATCATTTGCTTCCTGTCTGCCTCTGTAAGCCTTGTCTTCCAAAAACATCTCCCATTTCAACGGACACTTGACCGTCAAGCAATCGTGTGCGACTCGCTGTTCCGCAAATGCACTCTTCTGGCTTCTCCTGTGGTTCCTGCACATGCTTATCTTGTTGCTCACAGTGCGTTCCAGTGACTAACTTCTCCTCCAGAACTCTTCGCAGGTGTTTCTATCATCCAGGCAAACTTCTCCAACTGTTTCCTTGCCATGTAGGTTATGTGTGGTGTCTCCTCTGTGTTCTCAGAGCATCCTGAGGTTACTCCGATGTGACTCCAACTTCATGTGTCCTAGTAAGAAAGAACATGGAAACTTGTTTATAACTGGTATTCTAGTATCTACAGATATGTTTGATGCATGGGAAAATGGGAGCAGGGAGACATTGCAGGGAGGGTCACTGGGAGTCTGGAGGAAATCAGGAAGAAGTGGTGCTGTGGCCCATACTCGACAATAGGGCACGAAGGCAAAGTGGTTTGAAGTTCAATGTGAGGATGTACCCCAAAATGCCTGAGCGGGGATTGCTGAACTCTGCCCCCAAGTTTTCTGTTTATCTTTTAGTAATATCCATTGTCTGTTATCTTTTTTTTTAAATATTTTTTAACGTTTTCATTCATTTTTGAGAGACAGAGAGAGACAGAGCAATAGCGGGGGAAGGGCAGAGAGAGAGGGAGACACAGAATCGGAAGCAGGCTCCAGGCTCCGAGCTGTCAGCACAGAGCCCGACGTGGGGCTCAAACCCACAAACCACAAGATCGTGACCTGAGCCGAAGTCAGACACTTAGCCGACTGAGCCACCGATGCGCCCCTTCGTTGTTTGCTTATCTTTTAGTAATAAAAACCCCTCCAGGATTTCAGGTAGTCATGTGGCCGTCTAGCCAAAGATTACATCTTCCCAGCCTCCTTTGCAACTAGGCATAGTCGTGTGACTAAGTTCAGGCCAACAGGATAGAAGTGGAGTGACATCTGGAAACTTCCAAGTTATCATTTTAAAGAAAAAACTGCTCATGCTGAGTTTCTCTTGCCCCTTCCCGCACGTGGGCTGAAATGCAGAAATAGATGAGGAAACCTGGATTCCTGAATGATCCTCTGGAGCAGAGCTTCCCATCCAGGTTGGAGAACTCACCTAGCTCAATTCTGTTCGTCACAATGAAACAACTTTTGCTATATTTGGTCAAGATGACATATAATGCTGAAGATATTTTCCGTATATTCCATCCAGAAAAATGTTGTGGGGTTTACCAAAGGGAATGGGAATTCAGGGCGGGGTGGGGGGTTATGAGGAATCATGGCAGAGTGCATCTCCCACAGCAGGCAGTGTGACGATCTCAGTAGGGACCCACCGTGAGCTCATGAGAGATCCAGCATTTAGACTTCTGCTGTACATGGGCGTTGACTGCCAAGGAAGGAAGGACCAGACAACACTTAAATAGAAGAATTTTGCTTCCCCCTTCCCCACCCTTCCTTGAGGTCCCAAAACACTGGAGAAGAAAGAGGAGGAAGGAAGGAAAGTGAAAGAGAAAAGCACACTCCCTTCCACAGTAGACAATACCTTTCTTGAATTAGGCAGGAGATAATTAAGTTGGGCATGAGTTTGAGGCTTTGGGCTGGATCAGTGGTATTACATTGCATTTTTTAATATCCAAAAATGGTGAAAATTTTTACCCGAAATGTCATTTAGGGAAAGGAGAATGAGATTCAACAGAGCTTTTTTAGGAGCAGTCACTGGAATAAATAATATTTTTCCTGTTTGATTCTACTGAATTTAGATCATTCAATAAACTGGTTACAAACTGAAAAAAAAATCAAAACAAAAATACTAGAAAAGCTCTAAATACTAGAAAAGCAGGCTTCTGCCCTAATTTGGCAGTGGCCCTCTTCCTTATGAAAAGAACAGGGGAAGGAGAGAGAGGTGAATGCCAGAGATCTAGACTTAGGAACTTCAGTGGCATGAGAGGCCAAGGGCATTACCAGAATCACCCCATTACCAGTGGGGGCTCTCAGCCAACACCACAGGGCATTTGAGAGTAAATGCTTCTCCACCACTTCTGTGTTTCCTTCTTTGTGGAAGAGACCAATGAGAGTAACACTCCTGGCCTTTTTCTATTTCTTTATTCACTCCCTCTTAGGACAGTTGGAAAAAATTAACTGATTAGTAACTTGGGGAAGAATAAATGGCATAGTCAGCTGAATTCCCTTATTCTCTGAGAGTAAGCTTCCCCAAGGGCCAAGGATTCTATTCTGTTCTCTAGGCCAAAGTGACACAGGAAACCAACCCCACCTGGGGGAACCTCAGTGGTTCGGTGCTCCTTAGGAATGGGTAGCCGAGGAAGGGATTAGCATTCTCGGGCCCTCCCAATCCAACCCAGAAGAAAACATTGTGGTTAAGGAGAAAAACAGTACATGAGACAAGAGAAACAACAGCCAGAAGACTGGGAAGGGAGAGATGACTACAGAGTGGCTCCAATTATAGGTGAGACATTCCAACCTCACCTTGGAACTCCCAGAGAGATAAATTAAAAAAAAAAAAAAAAAAAGAAGTCTGAAGAAGCCATATGGCAGATGAGGACTGGTAATAGAGCAGATTTAGGGGCAAACTCTTCAAGTGACCTAACCCTGGTCCTATCGGGCTGCAATAATCAAAAGATACTTGATAGGTAAATAATACCAATAGGTAAATAATACTATTCCAGGTGTTTTATGGAACTTAGGGGAGAAGCAATCTAACATCTCATAAGTTTATAGTCTAATACAATTTATTGAAATGTCAATGTTTATTTCTGCCATGGAAGGAAAAAAACCCACATTTTCCTCAGAGGTTTCCACTCAAATTCTTTCCAGTTCTGCCCCACCTTGTTTTATTGATTCTGTAGCTTGGTGGAGAAGGTATGAGATTAGATTAGTTTAAAGGAAGTAGCCAGTGAGATCCAACTGAACCACTCAAATCCCATTGAAGGCCTGAAGAGTTTCAGGATGCAGGGTTTTGAAGATGTTCATTTCAAATCAAAACTTTTTTTTTTAATGTTTATTTGTTTTTGGTGGGGGCAGAGAGAGAGGGAGACAGAGGATCCCAAGCAGGCTCTGCACTGACAGCAGTGAGCCTGACATGGGGCTCCAACTCATGAAATGTGAGATCGTGACCTGAGCTGAAGTTGGGCGCTCAACAGACTGAGCCAGCCAGGTGTCCCTCAAATCAATTTTTAAAAAGTAGGGAGGCAGTGGGGCACCTGGGTGGCTCAGTCGGTTAAGTGTCCGACTTCAGCTCAGGTCATGATCTCACTGCTTGTGAGTTTGAGCCCCACGTCAGGCTCTGTGCTGACAGCTCAGAGCCTGGAGCCTGCTTCAGATTCTGTGTCTCCCTCTGTCTCTGCCCCTCCCCTGCTCACACTCTGTCTCTCTCTCTCAAAAATAAATAAACATAAAAAAAAAAAGTAGAGGGGTCGTTATGCTTCTCCATTCTGGACTGCTATTTTTTTCCCCCTTATAGGAGAACATTCTGAATTCAGCATAATTCTTGTCCTAAGCATTTCATAATGATATTCATACCTGTTCTTGTTACAACGCAGCTAACAAGGGCCAGATTGGTTGTGGTTGAGTTATATTTGCCATTTTGTGGGCTACATCTTAGTAAATCAGCCAAATCATTGCCTTAATGAGGGTCATTTGGGGGTTTAGAGGGCAGTGCAACAAGGTCACTCCCTTTACTTCCACGGTCCTTCATTAGTCATTTTGTGTGCCAACGCACCTCACATGTGAAGAGGCCAGATCTCACATTTGCTTTGGGAAAAGCAGCAGGCTTCCAAAGCAGGCAATGCTCTAGATGACGCAAGGTGTTGAAAACGATTTTCCTTAAACTCACTGTGGTTTTCTCTAAGAAATAGAGAGTATTCACTTCAGGATAGGTCTGTCTGGAGGAAAGAACACCCGTCTTGGAGTCAGGCAGTTCTACGCTCAGAGCATAGCTCAGCCACTTTATTTGCTCTAATGTTAGATAAATTCATTCACCTTTCTGAGCCTCAGATTTCTCCTCTGCAAAATGGGATTAGAATAATTTAACCACGGGGTTAATACTAGCATTAATGAGATTGCATATAGAAGGGCCTAAAGGATATTAGGTGCTCAAAAATTGCTTTGATATCAGAGAGAAATAAAAGAAAATCTTAGAGTGATTTGCTAAATAGAGGCATGAGGAAATGAGCACTTCAGAAAAATACATAGTTTTGAAAATGTGACGTTAGTCGAGTAGGGATATTACTAGGAAGGAAGGAATTGAACAAAATCATTAACTATACATCCCACTTTGCACCAACTGATTAACAAACACCAAGTAGACATGGCTTCTTCCTGTGAGGCTCACTTGATCGTGTTGGAGAGTGGTTAATATACATAACCCCAAAACAGTAGGTTAACGACAGAGGTCAACCACCAGCGAAATCATTGCCTGCCATATAATTAATACTGTACAAATATTTGTCAGGTGAATGAATAGAGCTTATCTTTAACCAAGTGGTAGTGTGGATTCGAAACTTTCAGAATTGAGGAATAAGAAGTTGGGTAGACCCTCTCCCCAGAAAAAGAAGCTCACTGGTAAAAATTATAAGCAACCATCATCTAAAGTCTCCAAAAATTGTCCTAAGGGGATATAGGAAATGGAGAAAGATTCTAAATCTTGGTAAGAACAGAGAGAGTCTGGCATTTGAGCCAGAACTTTCTCCTTTACCCCTCCCTACAGCTTCCTGTTACAGAGCTATCCTCCAGGCATATGCAGCCAAGCAGACACCGGCTCTCTCTGCCCCCAGTCCCCAGATTGGGGTTTGTTTTGCCTGAGAAGGGGCAGGCTGCCACCATTTATCTTTCCTAGCCCCATGTTGAGAAGCTCTATTCTAGGCAGGAATGGCCAAAGGGATTGAGTTTCCCTTCCTCACCCAGCTCTAAAACTCAGGCTGTCAGCTCTGCTCCAGGTGCAGAGGCTAAGAGCACTGGAGCTCTCTTGCCCCTCCTCCCAACTTGCTTGTAAGATGAGAGTTTCGTACCAGGAGAGACAAGCTAAGATCAGAGGCTGCCATCTCCTGCTGCCCCCACAGTGCTGACTCACCCAGTGGGGGTGGCACCCTCCTAAGAGCAGGTGTCTGCCCAAGCTCTGATGCAGTGGCACAGGGGTTCTGTCCAGGCCAAAGGCAGGCCCTAAGGACCGAAGGGCTCCGTAGCTCTGCCCAAGGGGTTCACTTCATTGGAAACAGTGTGGAAAACTCCAGACCTGAAGCCACTGTTGAAAACAATGGAGATCTTGGCGGAGGGCAATTAAGAGTAGACTTGCAGCCCTGTTATACAAGAAAAAAGGCAGAACGGAAGTTTTGTAGGGAGAAACCGGAGGAAGAGATAGCTAAGAAGAGGCCTCCAAGGATTACAGTCAATTCTGGACTTAGGAAGAATGTATGCGTGTGCCAAGTTGCACCTACTCAGGAAAAATCAAGGTGTGATCGGGGGCTGACTTAAAAGTGTCACTCGTGCTGCACACAGAGCTCTTAACATAAGGCAGAGACTGCACTAGCACAAGGCAAACACCACCTCTGACCAAGCACTGACTGAGCAGTAAGTGCCTCTGAGCTAAGAGTGACTCCTAAGAAACCAGGTCTGAAAATAAAATCACACTCATCCCTGGCCATCTGGAAGGCTGCGTGAACGCTCAAGGCTGCACCTTCTCAAGAATGACCAGAGAGGGAACCTCCACACTATAGTGTCTCATAGCGTGTGGGACAAAAAAAATGTGATTCCCTGAATTGTAATAGAAAACTTCAAGTCACATACGTGTCCCTTGTTAGAGGAAAAACATCTAACTAGTGTCTTGGTTTTCTATTCCAGTGCTTTGTACCCCATTTTTACCTCTCTGGCCATGTTTGGGGATTGAGGTTTTATTGAGGGATTTTGTCCTTGGACACTCTCCTTGAGACCTTGCTGGGCTTCCCACTCTGTAAGTGCGGGCCAGTTTCATTCTCCCCATGGTGTCAGACAGTGAGGGTAAGCCCAGATGTTACTTCCTGCAATGGGACCTACATGAGGGGAATGCCTTCTACCCTCCAAGGAGCGTGCTTCCTTGTGAGAAGGGAGAGGAAGCTTGTCTTTGAGGTCCCTGGGGCTGTGATGGCATCAACCACTTCAGTTTGAAGTTTGCAATCAACCAGGAATGGGTGGTGGGAATGGGAACAAGCTAGGAGAGAGGCCAAAGCAAAACAGGACCACTGAAATGCCTAAGTCTTATTTGGAATGTCTCTAAGGGTGGCGAGCTGTCAGTGCCAAGCCACCAAGAGCAAAGCGTAGAGGAAGCTAACATAACAGTGGTCTCTGAAGTTGCAAGATTCTGCCAATACAAACACGGTGATCAGCTCAGAAATAAACCCCTGGGTTCCCTCTGGGCCTAGGTGGTGCCCCCGGAGAGGATGGACACAGACGAGGATTGACAGGTGGGCATGGAGGGAGATGGGGGTGCATTACTTAGGCTAAAGAAACAATTCTAGTATGTATGGCTATTTTTGTTTATTCAGTGAATAGCAGATTAGAAGTAAAAGAAGCAGAAAGAAAGAAAGAAAGAAAGAGAAAGAAGGAAAGAAAGAAAGAAAAAAGAGAGAGAGGAAGGAAGGAAGGAAGGAAGGAAAGAAAGGAAAGGGCAAGGGAAAGGAAGGGAAGGGAAGGGAAGGAAGAAGGGAAGCTAGTTGAGGGTGGAGGGCTGTTAGAGGCAGATACACTGAAATCAGCACGAATGACATCTTACATCTAGACAGCCAGGAAGTTAAGAAAAACAGAAGAGTTCATTTATTCAACAAATATTTTTGGAGCACCTGTTGTATGCCAGGCTCTATTCCAGGTAACTAGGATATATCAATGAACAAATCAGAGATTTGTCCACATAAAGCTTACATTCTAGCAAGCTCCTAGTTGCTATGGGAAATCCATGGGTACAATTAGACTATTGGCATATCCCTGATGGACTTGGGCTTCATAACCTCGCAGCTCATCCCGCACAGTAATAGTGATGATAATAATGAATGACTATTCTGTGTGTACTGTGTGACAGTCACTGTTCATCTGCTTCCTGTACATTAGCTTCTTAATCCCTCACCAAAATTCTAGTGTTAATTTTTGGCTTGAACCAGTCAGTCACCGTGGCCAAATTGCATGGTGTGCTCTGATTGGTCAGGCCTGCTCTGGGCTGTCTGCCCTCCCCCTCCATCTCCCTCAGCCCCCTCACCTCCTTTGGGCTGAGACAAATGTCATCGATCCCATCAGAATCACGTAGATTGAGCAGGTTAACTGGAACGGGGTGAAGGCTGGCCCACCAAAGGAAGTGACACTGGACAGACAAGCATATATTTATCAAATCACATAATAGGCCATTCTAGACAGACAATGGCTTCAGCATTCAAAGTCCAAATGTAGGAATGATGCAGGGCAAAGCAGAGTAGGACTAAATGCCCCATTTTATAAATGAGAAAGCCAACGCACAGAGAAGGGAGGTAACTTGCTGTGGTTCACAAACCTAGAAAACACTGACGGGAATTTGGTCTGACTCCAGAACCCATGTTTTATTACTGCATTATTCTGATAAAATCATAAAGGCAATTTTAGTTATCATAGTTCATGGATTCTAAGCCCGTATTTCCCATTTTAACATCTCTGCAGTTGAGATGTGTCATGTAATAGATATAAATGTGGAATTTAAGAAACAAAACAAATGAACAAAAAAGAGAAAGAGAAAGAGACCAAAAACCCCTGGCTCTTAAATACAGAGAACAAACTGGTGGTTGTTAATGGGAAATGGTGGGGGGGAATGGGCGAAATAGGTGAAGGGGATCAAGAGTACACTTATTTTGATGTTTATTTTCACGGGAGAGTGAGAGAGTGTTATTTGGGAGGGGCAGAGAGACAGGGAGATACAACTCAAAGCAGGCTGCAGGCTCTGAGCTGTCAGCACAGAGCCCTACGCAGGGCTTGAACCCATGAACCATGAGATCATGACCTGAGCCGAAGTCGAATGCTTAACTGACTGAGCCACCTGGTGCCCCAATAGTACACTTATTTTGATGAGAATTGAGTAATGTATAGAATTGTTGAATCACCACATTGTACACCTAAAACTAATGCAACACTGTATGCTAATTATACTTCAATAAAAATAGAAATAAAGGAAAAAACATAAATATGGTAAGAATATGCAGGATCAGTTTCATTGGCAGCGTTTTATTTTCCTCAATAGTATGTAAAATAGTGCATCTTGCAAAAAATAAAAGTCATGTTAGGGTTAATGAAGCAGTATATTCTTTTTCAAAAAATATTTACTTTTGAGAGAGAGATTGAGAGAGAAAGAGAGAGCATGCATGTGCATGGTAAAAAACAAAGGTTCAGCACACAAAAAGTTAAGTTCCAGTTGTTTAGATATTCTGTTTTATCTCTTTACTTGGCAAAACACATTCTTATGGCAAGACTAAACATCAGCCTAAACATCATCATCTTTTTAAAACTTTCGTTGCCCCGTGGCTTTTCTTCTAAAGTTAAGTTTACCTTTCTTTGGACTCCCCTAAGGTCCTTGGGATGCTGCTATTAAAATATTTACCTCCTTGCATTGAATCTTCTCTGTTTTTTCAACTTGAACTGTTCCTGAGGACAGAGCTTTTGTATTATACCTTTCCATATCCTCAGATAGCTAACATCATGCATGGCATAGGGATAGGTTTGCAAGGAATGTTTGCTAATTGAAGGGGGGAAAGATGGAAGGAAGGAAAGGGAAGGAAGGAAGGAAGGAAGGAAGGAAGGAAGGGAGGAAGGGAGGGAGGAAGGGAGGGAGGGAGGAAGAAAGGAAGGAAGGAAAAGAGGGAGGGATGGAGGGAGGAGGGAGAGAGGGAGCAAGGAAGGAAGGAAGGAATTATTCCTTATTTTACTAACATTTGACAAGTAAGGTGTTACTGCAGACAACATACTTCCTGCTCTCACTGAGCTTCCAGTTGGCTGCAAGGACAATCACACAAGGTTCATCTTCCCACTGTGTGCAGACCTTCTATTAAGATGTGTTAGCCACAGATGACGCAGACTTAACACCCCCCCCCCCCCCGCCCCGTAGCAACAGCAGGGCCTGGTGTCCCAATGCTTCCCAATCACACTAGTTCCTGGGAAGAAATGTAGATGTGTGCAGGGGAGCATCCCACGCACTTCCATCAAAGCTGAGCACAACATGAATGCTAGGTTCGGGCTTCCTGTGCCCATACCAATACTGCAAATCCCCTGGGAATTCCTTTACTATTCAACATCTTAATTTCTTCTTTTTATGTAATGGGATCTAGGAATGTTCAGAACATCCCCTTCAATCCCTGTGTTTCTAGAGACCTAATTTATATTAGTTCTTGCTATGTATTTATTTAGGAATAAAATCAACATTTGGAACCATGGCAGCATATGGTTAGTGTTTTGCGTGAGGGGTGCGGTATCCATTTCCCCATCATGTGGCAGGAGTGCAGCAGCTGTAACATCTCATTACAGGGCTTCACTGTATTTAATAAAAAAAAATAGTATTGCTCTACTTAACAAAATTATCCTCATCCCTCCACCCATCCCCAAAAACCTGATCTGTGGTTTCAATGCCTCTTGCCATAATAGCTTTAGATGGTTTGCATGTGATATGAGTTAGCTCCAGAATCTGCTTTCAATTCAGTTGTTTCAGATTGTATTTTCACTGTGAGCCATTAGTCACCAAATGTTGACAAGCATTTGTAAGGATGCCATCTCCCCCTTTGTTTATATGCAAGTGCAGCAACCAAAATGATTTATTTATGCTTTAATTAAAATTTGTGGATAGACCAGTGATTTTTAGCAGTGGCTTTTCTAATTTGTGGGCTCCAGTAAGAAAAAAAAAATCAATAACCTGATACCATTTATGTTTTTATAGTTACCCCAGGCATTTATAATGCAGACCTGCCACTCACCTGCAGTCTTACTCTGAGCAGAGTGATCCTCGCCACATAAATCTTCCCCCGAGGCCAGGAGGGTCTATATTTCAGAGTCACTTCCCTTCTGCGTCAGCTGTAAGTGAGATGTTACATGCTTTCCATTCTCATGATTTTCATGGCAAGGCACAAGGCTAAAATTAATATTGAAAGTAAATTGATGGACTGTAAGTTTTATAATACCTGACCCAATCCGTAACGACTGCTTAGAATTTTAATAATTTAAGCCCATTGATTTTTGGTTCTTGCATATCCCTCAGCACATTGAAAATGTACCCCATAGGGTCTGTGAAAAGAACACACCCCAAATGCGGAGCTTTTAGGGGAACCTAATATATTTGGCATCACAGGTGCATAAATCTCCATGAAATTGCACCAAGTTAACATATTTACTGGTGCACACAATTTAGTAAGTACTTTGTAAAAGTCTAAATAAAGATAGATAAGACAGGTAGATATGGAGAAATAATGAGTAAATGTTCCCATGTATATTAACAGGGTGAATTCATTGCCTTCGCAAGGCTAGCAGCCTAACTGGAAAAGAATTAATTAGTTTTCAAGGTGTTGGGGATGTTTTTAATTGCTGTTTTTCAAACTCTGGGGAAAATGAACTGTTTTTGCATTTTCTGCCAAACTCAAATCATCCTCTGCCCAGTAGTCAGGGTTGGGGGATGTGGAGAGAGTGATGATGGAGAGAACGGGAAGGGAAACGCTTGGTCTCAGGCACCATTTTGGCACCCGAGATAAAGGCACGAGGAGCAAGGAGAAGCTCGTTCACTCATCCAGAAAGTCCTCTTAAGAAGGATCCCTTGTAAGTTTCCACATCTACTATTCTTGTAGAATAGAGATTTTCCAAGATCCCTGCAAGTGCTCATACTCATGTGTATGACTTTTCCCCTTGCTCCCATGCCTCCCCCTCCCCTTAGTGTTTGCAATTCAGCTCTGGAAGGGTTCAAGTCGTCACTGCAGCACGTTGGAAACATCTGGCTGTCCTTCCAAGAAGACCCCCACCCCTGCTCACCTTTGGAGGATAGAGTCTGTGTCCTTTCCTCGGGGCAGATATTTTAGTTCAGGGAGATAACATTTTGCAGGGGGTGAGGACTATCTTACTCAAATATATCTCTATATATACCTTGGTGAAACCTTTTACAGAAGTTCATTTTATGAATCAAGTAAGCGTGGAACTGCTACTCTGGTTGGAATGGTGGTTCTAAAAAATAGATGCTGAAGGAGCAGGGCTTGTTCTACCTCCCACCCTCTTGGCAGTGTCCATGGGTGTCTCTACTCTCCAGACGACTTGGAACAGAGGTGGAAAAGTCACTGACAGGACACTACTTCAGTATCAGTCATATGGTTGATGTAAGTGATCAAGAAATAAAAGAGACAAACAGACCAACCTCCATGTGGCCTCCCTCCTTCCTAAGCTGGTCTCCCTTCCTCCACTCTCAGGACCACCTCCCCTGCCTTCTATTTCAGATATACTGGATGTCTTTTCAACCCTGGGGTACAAATGGTTCTCTCCTACCTCTAGGCCTCTAACATATTCTTTACTCTGCTTGGAAAACACTATGTCCCCTGCCCATCTCATCATCAAACAGCTTACTCCACTAACTCTTTAACTTAGAGCTCTCGACCCGTGTGAGGCCTCCTCTGACTCTCAGAACCAGGCTGGGCTCATTCTCCTCTAATCCCGAGTTCTTTCACTGTTGGCACATGACACTCTGGATTTATAATCTCATTTGTTTTTTCTCTTGGCAATGAGCCTAAATGCAAAATTCTCAAATGAAACGTAAGCAAAACCAAAGTTGGATTTATTGCACTAAAAGTGGTGGTAAAATCCTATACCCATGTATGATAACAAACAACAAACAAAAACTCAGCAAATTAGAAATAAGAACATCCTCACACATATCAAAATTTTCTTTAAAACCCAAACATATTTATCCAAAGATACAAAAATGCTGATTTGAAGGGGCACAGGCACCCCAATGTTTATAGCAGCACTGTTAAAATAACCAAAGTATGGAAAGAGCCCAAATGTCTATTGACTGATAAGTGGATAAAGAAGATGTGGTATATATACAATGGAATATTACTTGGTGATCAAAAAGAATGAAATCTTGCCATTTGCAACTACATGGATGGAACTAGAGTATATGATGCTAAGTGAAATAAGTTAGAGAAAGACAAATATATGATTTCACTCATATGTAGAATTTAAGAAACATAACAGATGAACATAGGGGAAGGGGAGGAAAAGTTAGATAAAAACGGAGAGGGAGGCAAACCATAAGAGACTCTTAAATACAGAGAACAAATTGAGGGTTGCTAGAGGGGAGGTGGGTAGGAGATGGGCTAAATGGGTGATGGGCATTAAGGAGGGCACTTGTTGGGATGAGCACTGGGTCTAATATGTAAAGTGATGGATCACTAAATTCTACTCCTGAAACCATTATTACACTATATGTTAACTAACTTGGATTTAGATAAAATTAAAATAAAGTAAAATAAAATAAAATAAAATAAAATAGGTATACTTACAACTGAAATATTAAAAAATTCTTCCTGAAACTGAGAATAAAAGACCTGCTATCAACAGCTTTTTTCAACATCACACTGGAGGTCCTAGTCAGTGCAATAAAACAAGAATAGAAGAGGATAAAGACTGTAAAGGAAAAAAACTGTCATTATTCACAGACAACCTGATTGCATCCACAGACAATATATCTTAGACAACAGCAAGTGTTGGCAAGAGTGTGGGGAAACTGGAAGCCTCATACACTGCTAGTGGGAATGCAAAATAAGCTAGCCCCTTCGGAAAATTGTTTAGCAATTCTTCAAGTTAAATAGTTATCATTGGGCCCAGCAATTCTACTCTTAGGTATATACCAAGGTAATTGAAGGCATATGTTCACGCAGAAATTTGTATATAAATAGTCCTAGGACTATTATTTATAAAGCCCCAAATTGGAAACAACCCAAATGTTCATCAACTGATGAATGAATAAAAGGTGGTATATCCTTAGAATGGAATATTACTTGACCATAAAAAGGAATGAAATAATTCATGCTACAGCATGAATGAACATTGAAAATGTTATGTTAAGTAGAAGCCAGACACAAAAGGTCACATGTTGTATGATTCTTTTTATATGGAGACACATTTAGGATTGGCAAACCCGTACAGACAGGAGGCAAGTTAGTGGTTGCCAGAAATTGGGAAGAGAGGGAGTAGGGGAATGAATGGGAATATGTGTTTGTTTCTTTTTGAGGAGATAAAATGTTCTCAATTGAGGTAAGGGTGATGGGCGCTCAATTCGGTCAATGTACTAAAAGCCACTGAATTGTACACTTTAAAAGGGTGAATTTCATGTGTGAATTATATCTCAATCAATCTTACTTTCAACATCTCCCACTATGGTTATGTATTTGTCTATTTCTCCTTTTTTGGTCAAGTTTTAAATGCAAGTATGTTATTAGGAACAAAAAAAAATTGAATTTTTATGTCTTCTTGGCAGAATGACACCTTTATTATTATGGGATCTCACTCTGCATCTCTAGCAATACTTCTTGCCTTAAAATCTATTTTGTCTGATGGTGGTATAGCTACATCCTGTTTATTTTTATTAGGTTTGCATTGCATTTCTTCTACACTTTTATTTTCAGCCCTCCTATATGCTTATATTTATATTACATCTCTTGTAAGCAGCATATAGTATTTTCTTAATTTACCTAGTCTTTAATGTGAATTTAATTTGATTTATCCAGTCTTTGTATTTTGATGAGAATATTTAGTCCATTTAAATGTAATGGAATTACTAATTTATTTGGATTGAAATCTATTATGCTCTTTGTTTTTAATTTGTTCTAACTTTTTTCCTGTTTTTATTTTAGAAAGAGCAAGAGAGAGAGTGCAAGTGGGGGAGAGGGACAGAGGAAGAAAGAGAGAATCTCAAGCAGGCTCCATGCTCAGTGCAGAGCCCAATGTGAGGCTTGATCCCAGGACCCTGGGATCACGATCTCAGGCAAAATCAAGAGTCAGACACTCAACCGACTGAGCCACCCAGGTGCCCCTTTTCTATGTTGCTTTTTCTCTCTTTTCTCTTCTTCTTTTGGGTTAAGATTTTTATTGTTTCATTTTACCCTCTATTATCTTATTTGTTATATATTCTCTTATTATTACTTTAATGTTTATCTTAGAGATTATAGTATGAATACTATATATTTGATATAATAAATATAAATCTATATTTTATAAATAATATAACATCTGACATAACTACAATTATATGATATAAACATCTTATCATTATATATAAAAAATATAATGTAATATAATCCAAAAAATGCAAGAACATTAGAACATCTTTATTCCATTTAATACCCTCACAACTTTTGTGCTTTGTTGTCATGTATTTGATTTATTTATTTATTTATTTATTTTTAATGTTTATTTATTTTTGAGAGAGAGAGAGAGGCGGGCTGCAAGCAGGGGGAGGAGCAGAGAGAGAGAGGAAGACACAGAATCGGAAGTAGGCTCCAGGCTCTGAGCTGTCAGCACAGAGCCCAATGCGGGGCTCAAAACCACGAACTGTGAGATCATGACCTGAGCCTAAGTCAGTCGCTTAACCGACTCAGCCACCCAGGCGTCCCTATTTTTTATTTTTTTTAATTTTTAGTGTTTATTTTCGAGAGAGAGAGAGACAGAATGTGAGTGGGGGAGGGGCAGAGAGAGAGGGAGACACAGAGTCCGAATCAGGCTCCAGGCCCCAGGCTGTCAGCACAGAGCCTGATGTGGGGCTTGAACTCACAAAGTGTGAGATCATGACCTGAGCCAAAGTCAGACACTTAACTGAGCTGCCCAGGCACTCATGTTGTCATGTATTTTAATTTTCTATGTGTTTTATACCTCACAGGACAGTATTGTTATTATTTATACAGTCAACATTAATATAAGATATTCTAGAATTTATCTTTTCTGTTGCTCTTCTTGTCTTTCCATATCTCCACACTTCGGTGTGGGATCATTTTCCTTCTGCCTGAAGAACATCTTTAGCATTGTCTTTAGTGCACATCTGTTGTCTCAAAATGTCCTTATTGTGCCTTTGTTATTGAAATGCATTTTTGATTCTGGGTTGCCAGTTATAGTTTCTATTATAATATATTTTATTTTAAAAGGCAGTATGTGACTCATTACATTGATTTCATAAACCATGACATTGAAGTGGCTTGAAGCCCACCACAAATGATTGCAAATCCACAGATTGAAAAATGCTGCTGTAGATGTTCCCTCCGGTCATCCAGCTATTCCAAGCCACCCTGAGAAATAAGTGGTTCCCACAGTGAAGAATCCCCAACAAGTTTGCCAAAATACTAACCATTCATACAGGGGTTTGGAATAGTCATTCAGACCTCAGCTTCCCAGACTCCATAGCTGGAGCCAGCCTTGAAGAGTTACAGGACAGTTTCTATCCAGTAAAGGGACCAGACATCAGACGGCCAATGTTGCCAGTCCACGCCAAGATTGAAAGGGTGCATACTCAAGAAACAATAACTTGTAGAATCACTGGTCAACCTTAGCTCTCAGAACGTGAGTAGAACCTTCTGGAGGCAGGCTGAGGCAACTATAAAATTCTAGAATTCACTAATACTTTGGGTGTTTGTTGAGTGTCTTCTCTATGCCAGGCACTCGAGATAAAAAGATAAGGTATTTATCTCCATAACTGACAAAACTCCCATCAAAGATGTGACTCTAACAGGCCTTGCTCTTCCCTAAGCACTGTTGGGTAAACACCATTAACTTGGCCTCCATGCCTCTCCTGTTCTTCCATTGTCCACCAGTACCCCAAGCCACAGTCTGCATGACCTCATAAATTTTAGTTACTCTAATACTCTCAGTCAACTTATAGTCAAGGTTTGGAGTATTGAGAGCCATTTTACCATTCATTCCGTATTCTTCCATTCCATATTAATTGTGTGTTGCGTACTGTTCTAGGTTCTGGAGATCCTACCATTGTAGAGCCCTGTGGAGTAAGGATGATGAATAACAAATATATAAACAAATAGATCTCTAATTTTATGTCACGTAGCAGTAAGGCTATGAATAAAGGTATCAGGAAAGAGAAACCGAATGATGGGAACATCTAAGAGAATGTGGTCAATGAAGTTCTCTCTTAGCAGGCAAGATCTGAACAAAGTCTCAATAAAGTGAGAAAACAAGTCATGAAAAAACTTGATGGACAAGCACTTCCAGACAAAGGAACAGCTAGTACAAAAATCTCACAATTGGACTCGCCTGAGAGAATAACAAAGAGGCCAGTGTGGCTGAAGCAAAGTGAGCAGGAGGGGGACTGCTAGGAAATTAGGTCAGACAGGTGGTCAGGAGTCTGAGCACGGTGCCAGGTGTCAATTCTATGTCTTTAAGGTGATTCAGATAAATGGATTATTCATTTCATGATTGTGAATAAATGTTTATCTTTCTTTTTATATAACCAACATAATTTTATTTCCAAGCATTTCTTAATCATCAGTTTACAAGTCTGAACATAAGCAAATTTAATTCAAACTGTAGCCCTGGGAGTAGCATGGGTGTGAAGGTCAAACGGGCTTAACTTTTTAGACCCATCTGTGAAATGAGGATACGTAGCTCTGTCCCACCTGGTTGCTGTGAGGATTAAAGGGCATAATATATGAAGCAAAAGCATTCAGCGCAGTGCCTAGCACACAGATGGCTCCCAAGGTTAGTTTTGTGTCATTAGAACACCAGGTAGGGGAGAGGTGGGAGGTGAGGTCTACAGGGATTAGCTCACACAGGGCACCAGCTATAGGCTGAGTAGGTTAGATCTTACCCCTATGAGGAGGCCCGTTTGAGGGAGAATGGGATCACTCAGGACAGGATGGACTTGGGAGGTGACAGCAGTAGTGGGGAAGGTTATGGGAGGGTCAGGAGACAGCGGTACCAGCAAGAAGACCACTGCAAGATGCTAGCTAAGAAAGGGATAGAGACGAGGTGGAGTTGGGAGGGGAATGGATTCATGGATTGAAAAGATGCTTGAAGTTCCCAAAAGGTGTTCATGCATCGGTACCACTGAGAGAGCTTCTTCCTCCATCTAGATAGCTCTTCTCCTTCTGCCCTGCTCTCCCCTCCTCCTCCTCCTCATCCTCTGCATCTTGAAATTCTTCAGCTCAGGGAAGCCCTCTCTTACCCTCAAGCTGGCTTTAGATGCCCTTCCCTATGCTTCCTTCATAGCTCCCTGACCCTCTGGAAAGAAGCTTTGCTTGTGTCTCTCTCCACTTCCCTTCCTGGGAGGATGGCACAGATTCTGACCCCCTTCTCTTTACCCTTCACACCTTTAAGGATGCTCAGTCAATGTTTGTTGTTCCCATTCACCCTGGCATTGTGATTTCAAAGCAGAAGTTAGTTAAGCCCTGGGAATGCATCTGTTTTCACTAAGAGCTATTCATTCCTTGTAATTACAAGGTCTCAGGTTTTAAGACCAACCTACATTCTTTTAATTTTAGAACAGTGTGTGCCCCATAACAAGAGTATGTCCTACTGCCCAGCCTTCTTGTTCAAGGATTAAGGTTTCTAAGGAGAAGCTGGCTTTGGTGCCCAGTAACCAGGGTACTGTTGTTTGGCCTTCATCCTTGAAAACTTGTAATTTATTGCTTCTGATATTTCCATTGTGTCCCATCATGAGATGCACAGATAACAGAGGCAGACCTGAGATAGCGAATGGCCAGCAGAACCATGCTAATAATTAAATCAGCTCCTTGGGTCGCACAGTGGGCCCATTTACACTGGGAGTCTATTGTGTATAAATATACTTTAACAAATTACCGAACAGGAGCGCCATTCAGGTTCTCCAAGAAGACAATCACTTGCAGCAAAGCCAGTGAGTGGGGGAGGAGACAGTACATCAAACCTGCAACAAAGGAAAATGTGAAGGCCAGCAAAGTCGGGCCCTGTCACCAGAGCTGGTGTGGCTATTCCCTTTCACTAGAGATACGCAGTCTCTGCTCGAGTTCTGGCGTCCTGAGAGCAAGATGAGCTGGAGAAATTTCGGAAAGAGGGTTCTCACATGGGGAAATTAGTAGACACAGAGCGTGCACAAACTTTGGAATCAAAAATACCAGTATTCATACCATTGCTACTGATAATACTAACATCAACTAGCAAACACTTCTGAAGGGCTCACTGTCAGTCACCGTTCTAAACATTTTATGTATAGTAAGTACCTCATTTCATTCTCACAGAAACTCCGTGAGAGGGGCATGATGATCGTCCTCATCTTACAGAGGAGGAAACTGAAGCTTAGACAGATTCAGTAACATGCCCAAGGTAACATACGTAGTAATGATGAAGGCAGGACTCATACCCAGGCAGCCTGACTCCAAAGTCAATTTTCTTGACGATTCTGCTTATCAGCTGTTCATCTTGGACAATTCATTTAAGATTTTTTGAGTTGAAGTTCCCTCCGTTGTAAAATGGGGATTTGAGAGGGTTATTCTGAGGAATCAAATAGCAGTTATGCAAGAAAATAATTAGAAAACTGTAGTGAAAAGAATCCTGAACTAAAATATATCATAACAGTTTTTTAAATTGAAGTAGGGTTGGCATATGATGTTATACTAGTTTCAAGTGTACAACATGGGATTTGGCAAATCTATACATTATGCAATGCTTACAATAATAAGTGTCGCCATCTGTCACCATACAAAATTATTACAATGCTATTGACTATATTCCCTATGCCATAGCTTTCATCTCCACGACTATTTATTTTATCATTGGAAGTTTGTACTTCTTGATTCCCCTCACCTATTTCAGCCACCCCCCTAACTCCCTTCTCTCTGGCAACCACTAGTTTGTTCTTTATATTTATGAGTCTGTTTTGTTGTTGTTGTTTGTTTCTGTTCATTTGTCTCATAACAGTATTTGTTTTTAATTTTTTATTGAATTATTCGTAACGGTATTTTTAAAAGTTTATTATTTGAGAGAGAGAAAGGGAGAGAGAGAGCAGGAGCAAGGGAGGGGGCAGAGAGAAAGGGAGAGAGAGAATCCCAAGCAGGCTCCGTGCTGTCAGTACAGAGCCTGATGTGGGGCTTGATCCCACGAACTGTGAGATCATGACCAGAGCCGAAACCAAGAGTCAGATACTTAACCGATTGAGCCACCCAGGTGCCCCAATAGTTTTTGATTGTAAGAAACAGAAACTTAGGCACTCACTGAGGCAAAAAGGGGATTTATTGAAGTGATATACAACATTTTGTGGAGCTCCCAGAAAACCATCTCTCAGATGGAGATGTTTCTGCAGGACATTCCCTGGAGAATGCTCTTGGCAACAAAACCTACAAGGGAGTGAGCAAAGCAGGATTGGGCAGATGGAAAAGTTGAACTCGATCCCATAAGGATGGCCTTTCAGAACTATCCCAAGAGAGTCCACGCCAGGGAGGGTGCATAACCTTGGGCGAGAACACCCATGAGCAATGGGCAATTCTTGGATGAGATTTATCTGTGGCTGTCAGTAAGCAACACTTCTGGGAGCTGAGGGAATGAGTGCTTCAGTCCTGAGGGGGTAGCTGGACATTGCACCAAAGTAGCCACTGTGGGAATTAATGCACAGAATTGAAGTAAATCTAGACGCTCAGGCTTGAGAATGGAAGTGGTTCGGCTGCACTGGGGAAGTAAGGTAGCAGGAATATAAGGACCGTCTTTCTGGAGTCATGATGCCACTCTGCTGGGTTCTTTCATGTGAATGTCACATTCCAGGCAGAGAGCACCTGGAGGGGTCTACTGCCTGGAGAGTTTACCTGCTGACCAGGATGGGTGGAGTCTTTGATGAAAAGTTCTACCAAGACTGGATTCAGAGTAAATTGTAGTGGAATTAAAAGAAGAAGTGGAAATAGATGGTAGGGGGACAAATAGCAGGTATCTATAATACTGAAAATCAGGAGACTTGGGGAGAATTCTTGGTAGAGTTAGGGTTGGCTAGTTGGCAAAAAAATTCCCATTATTTCCATCCTTGTAGTCTGACCCCTAGAAGTGTGACATTAAAGCTCCTCCCACTAGGAGACGGAAACATTCCCTGCTCCTTGAATCCATGCTAGCTTTGTCACTTGCTTTGACTAATAAATAGGATGCAGCATTGTAGTACCAATTCTGATACTAGACCTAAGAGGTACTTCCGCTCTTCCATGGAATCCTACTCACCCTCCATGTAAATAAGCTCAGACTACTCTGCTGGAGGATGACAGATCACGTGGAGCAGGGATGAACCATCTTAACTGAGGCCATCATGGGCCAGCCAATCCCTAGCATACCCTGCATCTAACTGCACATGCATGAATGAGCCCTGTCAGGACCACATGAGCCCAGCCCCCAAATCCTGATCCACAGAACAATGAGCTAAATATATGACCACTGCCACTAAGTTTTGGGGTGGTTGGTACTTGGCAAATGCTAACTGATGCATGTCACTAATATGTTGTGTGACATTAAATAAGGGGTTCCCTGCCTGAGGAATGAAGGGGTTGTACACACGAGGATCACATAGTTCATGAATCTGAGAAGGGTCAGAAGTGGGGGTAGACTACCCAAAAGCAGAGCATGAAGCTAACATATACCTTGAGTTGCCATTACCTAGTGGAGAGGGGCCTCTGAGCTGAGATCTCTTCAGGATCTTTGATGAGTCATGAAATATCATCAGGTGAGGGTGGGAAAGTGACAGTGTGCTGATGTGGTTATTTTTGATGATCAGTGAAACATAGGCTAAAGACCACACCACAGTCCGTAGAAGGCAAGGACACACAACCATCCCCCTCTTCCTGTGACCATGATAACCTTCTGCACCGCTCTGTTTGCTGGGGATGGGGATTATGAATGCTTTCTTCCAGCCCTGGTGTTGTCATTCAAATTGGTACCTCCTTTCCTGTACATCTGCTTTTCCTTAACTGAAGGCAAGGGTGCAGTTAATCTCAGATTCCTTGCCACATCCAAATCCAAACCAGCCGTTATTTTTCAGATGAAGCCTGTGGCCCAGCATGAGCTGGTATGTGTGCGTGCATGTGGTTTTTTAGTTAGTTAATTAGTTGACTTTTTCAGTTTTCCAAGTCTTAGTAATAATTTTTTAGTTCTTGCAACATTTATTGAAAGCATGTTATGCACCATGCATTATTATCAGTTGTTTTCATGCGTATTACCTTATGATGATCCCCATTTTCCAAATGAGGAGAAGGAGGCTCAGAGAAAGTATGTAACTTTTCCAAGGCCATAGAACTAGCAAGTGGCAGAGCTGGAACCAGCATGAAGGTTTTTGGTGTCTAATTTAAGTATTTTTTTGTCCTGTAATGGGCAATTGATGAAGCCAGGGGCTTCTGCCTGGGCTGTGGGACCACTCCTATTGAAAGATGTGGGTTTTGAGCCCACCAAGTAGAAGCAAGGATCCCTAAAATGAGAGAGAGCTTATCTTTAAGCGAAATCTGAGATAATGACATTGTTATAGAATGGAAACTTAACTTGTGTTTCACAATACATGTAGTTGATTTCATGTGGAAAATAAAGCTTTGTATTTCATCAGGTCCCTAAACGTTACGTATACTGTTTTACTCATCTGATTCAGCCTCGAAGCCTGAAGCCTGTTGCCAAATTCAAGTGCATTCAGGGCTAATGGTTAGGGGGCAGGTACCAGAATGGGTATATTGGTTGTCAAATGTGGCAATAATTCCATCCTTGGCAGAATGTTCCTGCTCTGAGCCTTCAGAATACTCTCACACCCCTCCCTGACTCAGCAATCCTGAGTCAGGGACCCTTCACCCCACCTCCCCATGATCCTGCAACTAAAGGGTTAACAGCTGGCCCAGTAGGGCCTCTGGTAGCTGACTCTCTCCCTGCTGTGGGGCACTCTCTGTTAGCCCTCTACCCTCAATGCTTGTATTTCCCTGGCATCACTCTTCTCTGCTTGATAAAACTTGGCACTTTAGAAAGATCTCTGATGCGGCTAGAATTGAGGATGGGCTTGGGGTGGCAGAGATGGTGCAGCTGGAATTCTGCATTCTGGAACTTCCCCCGTCCTTTACCATGACCCTCAAAACCTATCTGTCTCATGCCTTATCCACTTAGGGCTCGTACTGTTCTTTCCATGGGGAAAGGACCCATCGCCTTCAAAACATTAGTCTCCTGAAATGTCCTCTGAATAAGAAGGTTCTGCGGTCTTGGGAGTTGATGAATGCTTTGTACTATACCCTCATTTTAGAGCTTCACATATATACATAGTAAAGGCTCTGAAAATACCTTCAATACAGAAATCTACCTTGTTTAATCCAGCATTTCCTAACCAGGGGGAGAGAAGCATCTGCCCCACCCCCATTAGCCCACTGAATTTCTACTTTACCGTATGAGAGACCAGGGATGTATAATGGCCTTGAAGGAGGGCAAATGAGGGGTAAAGGGAGGGAAGGGAAGCTGGAAAAATGCTGCTGACATTGTACCTCATGAACCAGAAAGGGATAGGAGGGAAGGTAGGGAGGGTGGAGGTGGGAGAGAAAAGTGTGCAGGGGAGCATGTCACTGGCTCTCCTGCCTCATAGGCCTCACCCTGCTCTGATCCTGGGCAAGCTCAGAGAAAGAAGCGGGCCAGCAGCAGCTGGGAGTCTCCCCAGCAAATCTGGAAGAGCTCCAGGCAGATTCCAGTCTGCTGTGAGAGCTGGGTTCTGTTCCAGCTCGGTAATTTTCCAGCTGTGTAACTTTGAGCATGTTATTTAAATTCCCTGGACCTCTCTTTCTCCAGTTCTAAAGATTAAATTAGACAAATACATGTAAAGGATCTCAAACTTGAACGTGCACGGGAATCAACTTGTTAATCAGACTTGTTAAAACACAGAATGCTGGCCTCCCCCCACCGCACCCCACCCCAGGGTTTGATTAAGTAGGTCTGGAGTGGGCTGGTGAATTCACACTTCGGACTAGTTTCGGGTTCAGCTGCTGCTGGGACCACACTCTGAGGGGCATGGATAGAAGAAGTTGAAGTGCTTTGTAATTTGTAAAGTATACGTCTTAATTGATTTAAATTAATTCATCCATTCTGTGTTAACATAATGATGTGTTCATGGGATAAGGTTTATCTCTTACTACCTCTGCGCTTTTGGGAGGAAACGCTTTTATTTCTCTGCCAGAGGAGCAGTTCCCATGATAGAAGTTTTAGGAAAGCATCTGGGCCCCCGGAAGCCTCTGTGACACTTCATGGGCAGGCATCTGCTCTGGCTATGTCAGTCCCCCAGACATTCCCCTGACAGGACAGAGGTCATCTGTCATCTCCAGAAAGCACATACTGATGGACACACCCCTTGGCGAGTGTGTGTTGTGGAACTCTTGTCCCTTAAGATGTCCTATGGAAAAACTTTTCTATGATTATACCCCCTTGGATATGTTCTATTTCTTCTTTGTGCTTCATAATACTTACTAATGCATAAAGGTTCTGTCAAGTCCTGCAGGAAAGAAAGCTAGTCAACTTTCCTACAGCGGGGTAGTGGTTAGAAGTACAGAGCCTGGATCTGGACAGTCCAAGACAGTTGCCACTAGCTATGTGTGGATATTTCAATTTAAGTAATTAAGTGTACATAAAATAAAAAATTCAGTTCCAGGGCACCTGGGTGGCTCAGTTGGTTAAGTATCCAACTTCGGCTCAGGTCATGATCTCACGGCTTTCTGCTGTCAGCATGGAGCTGGGAGCCTGCTTTCAATTCTGTCTCCCTCTCTCTCTGCTCCTTCTCCATTCATGCTGTCTCTGTCTTTCTCTCAAAAATAAATAAACATTTAAAAAAAGTATTTAAAAAAATTCAGTTCCATAGGCCTAGTAGCCACATTTCAAGTATTCAAAGGCCCCATGTGGTTACTGTCTACCATTTGTATAGCACAGATACAGCATATTTTCTTCATTGCAGAAAGTTATATTGGGCCCAGAGGGAAGACTTTAAAACCCAGCTCCACTGCTTACCACCTGCATGGATTTGGACAAGTTCCTTAAATTTTTGGTCCCTTAGTTTTCTCATCTGTAAAATGGGCCTAGTAGATGGTACATACTTCAAAGTGTCATTGCCAGAATTAAACAACTTGGGGCTCTTGGGTGGCTCAGTCGGTTAGGCATCCAACTTCAGCTCAGGTCATGACCTCACGGTTCCCGGATTCAAGGTCTGCATCAGGCTCTCTGCTGTTAGCACGGAGCTGGCTTCAGATCCTCTGTCTCTCTTGCCCCGCTAGTGCACTCTCTCTCAAAAATAAAAAAAAAATAGAGGGGAAAATGGGTGATGGGCATGGAGGAGGGCACCTGTTGGGATGAGCAATAGGAGTTGTATGGAAACCAATTTGCCAATAAATTACACATAAAAAATAAATAAAAAATAAAAATAAAAAAATAAACTTTTAAAAGAAAGAATTAAACAACTTACATATGTAAAGTATTTAGAATAGTGTTTGGCACATAGCAAGCCCTCCATAAATCGTGCCTATTATTATAATTTGTTTAATTTACTGTTCTTAAACCAATTTTGGAATCCTTTATCTATATAATACTATTCGTTTCATGGAACTAGTGTTCTATGGGAACACAATTTGGAAAACATTGCCCTGAATTTAAAAGCAGGTTTCAAGAAGAAAAGGAGGTTCTTTACACTGTAGTTCTAAACACAGTCACAAAAAATCCCAAGGAAGAAGAACATGGCTCCCTAAAAGCTAGTTGAGACTCTTAAGATGGCAAGAAAGAGAGCCCACTGAAACAGACTTCAAATAAAAAGGAATTTTTTCGGAAGGACTCATTGGGATCTCATGGAGCCCAAGGAAAAGCTGAACACCTACAACTCATGCAGGGAAAGAATGGTAACTCTAGGATTATAACAGCAGGAATTGGAGGCCTTTTGTTCTAGAGTTCTTCCAATGACAATTCTCAGCTCAACTCCAGGTTCTGTCCTTCAGGTATATTTTCTATAGAAAGAATCTCCAACTCTAGTCCATTCAACCATGGCTGAGGCTTAGTCTCATGACAGAAATAGGACTCCATCTATGTGATGGGGAGCAGGGATGTTTCCAGAGAAAGGGTGTCATCAAGCAACTCAGAGAAGTGACTTGCTCAAGACTTCCCAGCTCTCTCTGACACTAAAAGCCCTCACTCTTAATTCCTGGGAATACTCCCTGGACTAGAAGATTCACATCTGGGATTCATCCTGGCTTTCAAGCAGCATAATCCACAAACAATGAGCCTCTTTTATTGCTTTACAGGGTGCTCATCCATCTTTGGAATATCAAGCAAGGCCACAGAAATCAGAAAGAGTATAAGCAGATTGGAGGGACCATAATAACCCTGCACAATGTTCCACGATTTATAGACCTTTAAAGTGAGACATGTGCATTGCTTCATCAGAGCCTCGCACCAACTCTTAAGGTAAGTAAGATGGTAGTTGTGATTCCCATTCCACCCATGGACAAATTGAGGCACAGAAAGGATGGGTTCATTGGTAGAGAAACTCAAGTTTTTTTAACATGCTTCAGCTCTCACAGACCTTCACCTCTCAAGGAATGATCATTGTTAACTTTTTCCATGAATATCTCAATAGTCCTGCATTATAGGCATGATGGAGATTATTATCTCACTTTTCCTGATGTGATGGCATTTTGGAGCAGGAAGAGACCAAGTAGCCCAACCTTTTTATTTCACGGATAAGAAAATCAAAGGTCAGAAAGAAGGAGATTTCTCAAAATCACAGTCACCGTACATACGTTCATTCACTGGGAGAGAAAGTTTGCTTGAAATGTATGTCTAAAGCTGTAATTGTTATGAGGGTAAGTTCACTTGACAAATATTTATTGAAGAATAGCTATGTGCCAGGCACAGCAGATACAATACCACCCTACCTCTCATATTCCACTAGTCCCTACCCCTTGCTCTCTCTGTTATCCTCTGCTATGCCTCAAACATCCCGTTGAGATCACACAGTGGGGCTTTACTCAGGTCCTTCTTTCTGTCTGGAAGACTTTTCCCGATTTCCTCAGGTCCTTCTTTCTGTCTGGAAGACTTTTCCCAGATATTTGCTTGGTGCACTCTCTCACCTTCTACACCTCTGCTCGGATTGGACCTTTTCAGTGAAACCAACCTTGACTGCCTTATTTATTATTGCAACGTAGACCACCTCCCCTTCTCTCTCCTGAGTTTCTTCATCCCAACTTACTGTCAACGCTGAGCCTCTAGCATATGTCCCATGCTTTCTTAATATTACCTGAAATGCTACCTTCTGTTATCCTACCTTTGATAGAGCCAAGCATGGAGAAAGGGGTGAGCCATGTGCTAGAAGAGATAGGGATAGAAAAAAAAAATAGCACCACCTGCCACATATTCGCTCCTTTAAGCTGTTATAAGCCTGGCATATTGGAGAAATTCCGTGTGACCAGGCATGGAGTTACAGAAGAACCAAAGGGGAAGGGATGGGCTGGAGGGGGAGATCATCAAGAGCCTTACAAACCATATCAGGAAACTTAGACTCACCTGAGGAGGGACTGGGTGTCACTGGAGGGTGCTAACTGCACAAGGGCGTGGTTAGATACCATTTTTAGAAGAACACTTCTTTGGTTGTGCTATGGAGACAGATTTGGAGCTACAGGGAAATCTGCAAACTCTGGATTCAGGGAGGCCCATTAGGAGGCTGGGTAAGAATGATGGTGGGTGCCAGTGGAGTCAGAGAGAAATGGACACATTTAAGAGCTACAAAAGAGAACACGTCAGGACTTGGAGCGTATTGGATGTTGAGGTGCAAGAGTGGAAGATTTGGCGGCGGGGGGGGGGGGGGAGAGTGTTGTTTAAGGATTTTTTTTTAATAAATAGAAACCATGTCACTTCATTTGTTATAGCAAATAATAAATGGAGGGAAGTAATTCAGAAGGATCGGAAAATTTTTCCACCACAGAAGACAGAAGGATAGCACCTTTACCACCAAGTTTTGGGTTCATTGTTTTCTATTCTCTGCCCCCCACAGCAGCAGGCTGTTTCCAGAATGGAACTCTGCCTTCAAATTTTATACTAGCTGGGAGGTGATCCATCATATGAGTCAAGAGAGGATGATGAGCTCAGTTTTTGGGCTGAGGGTCAGTGGGACATTCAATGGAAATATCCAGGAAGCAACTGGATATACAGGGCTTGATGTCCCAACACTGACTTCTCCATACTTTGTCATGGATGGGGTAGGGAAGAGTCAGAGAGTTTACAGTGGTTCTCATATATGTCCTCCTCCCACCAGGGGACACTTGACAGTGTCTGGAGACATTGGGGAGGGTCCAGTGGCTCTAGTGGTCAGGAATGCTTCTAAACACTTCTACAGTGCACAGAACAGGTTTCCACAGTAAAGAATTATCTGACCCAAAATGTCAGTGATGCTGAGGTTGAGAACCCCTGGAGTAGAAGTAGCTGGAGCCCCAGGAGGCAGCTGTGTAGTTGTCACAAAGAGCACAAGCTGGAGTCTAAGAGTCAAGGTTTGAACTCTGGCCCATATGGCTCACTAGCCACATAACCATTGGAGTTATGGAGCCTCAGTTTCCTCAATTATATGGTGGGGTGGTAATATCACACAGGTAGAGTAACCCAGTTCCTGGCTCATAGAGAGCACTTAGCTCATAATAACTACACTGCTCAGGGCAGACCAAGAATCCATTTATTCAGTAAAGAATTGTTGAGGCTGTGCTCTGTGCTATACATTGTGTCAAGCCCAGGGACACAATGGTGAATAAAGTGTAGTCATGGTATTCATGGTTTCCACACTAAAAATTGCACACACACACACACACACACACACATCATCATCATCATCATCATCCCAACCTTTATCAGAAAAACATAATAGCCCTTGCTTGGCTCCTTCTCCTGGATCAGTGACAAACAACATCGTCTCTTCATCCCTCTCTGCCAGCTGAGTGTTTGTTTTCAGGAAAGAGAGAATGATGTTGGTATTTTGGCCACAGGCAGCCTAGGACTTTCACGGTGCTTTCTTTCCTGTGGCCTCCACCTTTGTCCCATTCTCAGAGTCCCCATGGGCATTACTAGCTGGCACCTATCTTCCCTCTCGTGACCTCTACTGGTTTAAGGGAGCTTGCTCAATTTTGAGACTTTAGCTGTGAAAACTCTAAGGGGAAAAGGAGCCTCAGACTTTCTCCTTCTTGTGGGGATGTAACTGAGGGCTTCCTTGAGACAGGGCTTTCTACATGTGATCATTTAGCCATGGGGCCCAGAAACCTTCAAAGAGATCTAAACACTCACTGTATCCTTTAGTGGGAGCATTGAGTATCTACCAGCTGGGAAAAATTCTTCAACCTCAGTCTCTGTGGCCTTACCTGAAAAAAAAAAAAAAGATAATATATACCTTATAGTGTTGTCATGAGATTAAATGGCATAGGGCACAGTGTCTAGAACATGGGATGTGCTCATTTATTAATTCAAATATTTATCAAGTTTCTTCTCATATCAGGCACTGCTCTAGCAACTGGAGATCAACAGTCTATAAACTGAACTAAAATCTCTCCCTCATGGGGTTTTATGTTTTATTGCTTAAGATTTGTGGCAGTTTGGTACTATTTAATAGGCTTTATACTCCAATTTTATCTATCTAACCATCTATCTACACACACACATTATGTGTTGTGGTATATGGATATACTTATATTTATATCCTGTAATTGCTACTATTCCCTTTTATTTAGATCAAGAAATTGAGATTCAGGGGAATTAAGTAAATTATTGGATTCACAGAATCAGAAAGCGGGGGGAGCTAGAACTGAAGTCCAAGTCTGTCTGCCTCTAAGCAGGCGCTCTTTCAGCTACGCTACAGATACAATCAGACCCACTAAAACCTCAGACAGTGGCAGCAATGATCTGGAGACGAATGGTATTTCCTTTTTCATTTCAGTGGCCCTTGCTGCACAAACTTTCTTTAAAAGGAGTATTAGAGACACTGACTTGAATGCTGCAATGATCGCTACAGAGCCCTACCGTGTGGGCCATAATTAATAGAGATGCCAAGTGCCAACTAACCAGAAAAACTCCAGCATCGTAAATCTGTCCCCTGGCTTCTCAAGAGAACTGATGGATGAGGAATTTAGCTTAAATTATTTAACAATCAATAATTCAAATACCTATCCAACCATTTGCAAGTTGACATGTTTATAAATATGAGGGCCATACTTTCTTGAATTTACATGAAACTTACCTGGAGTTGAATGGAGGGGGTAGAAACCACCCCCTATTTTATGGGAAAGAATCTGGGGGAGGAGATGGAAATATCTCCAGTCTTGGCTCCACTCGAATCTGCGAAAAACATCCAGCTACAATCTTGTACCATTGTTCACGCCCTCATGTGCTGGTGAGCAAATCAACCACAAATAATGTGTTGGAAGGCCCAATTGTGCAGCTGGAGTAAGATGCCAGAGCCTGATTTCCTTTCCATCAGCAGCTCCTGGGATGAAACCTAACACACAGCCGACAGGACAATGAATTATTCACTTTGAACTTCCATGATCTCTCTGTCACTAGAATGGGTCATCTCTCAGGCTGTAATTCAACCTCTTACCTCTTTCCCCACTTCCCAGCAGACGGCCAGGAATGAAGCCCGACTCTGGGAAGATATTCTAGCCCAGTGGGTGGGGGCTGTGAGCCGCGTGTGTCTGGATGCTGAAGAGGAGTATTGCTGTTTGAATTTAACTCTTTTGAATGAATAAAGTCTAAGTCAGCATTGACAGCTGTGATTTATCTGCACTTCACAATTATTGAATTTAGATGCTCCATCCACTTGCTGATTTATTAAACTGCTCTCCCCTTGGAGGGAGAATCAAAGCACCTCCTTTGGCCCTAATGGATAGACACTTGGGAGGCACTTAGGGAAGCCATTGTTGACAAGACTTACTACCTCAAAGAGTACCCTCTCATGTTGTCTCTGCATGGCAACAGCCTCCATTATTCCTACATTATTTCTTCACAGGCAATAACTCACCATTTCCAAAGAAGGGTGGGGCAATTGGCAAAGGCCTCTGATACTGTAGGGGTTGGAGTATCAGGCCTGAGCAATGAGCTGCCTGCCACATTTCATCTACATTTCCCAGTTGTGTCTCCTCCCAGCTGTGTAGCCCAAGGTCCCCCGGGGTTGAAGGAAGGTTTTGGGCACCAGCTGCCTATACTCCCTGTTCACAGTTTCTACCTTCCCTTGGCTGCTTCTAGAAATAATCCCAGCCAGTATCTGGACCATTATGAGCCCCTTTTCAAAACAGTGCAGATTTGGAAACCCAGAGGTGGAGATAGAAGAGAGGGGGACATGAGATGAATTCAGGCCTGGTAGGCTCACTGCCTTCAGAACTGGGAAGGACTGTGGCTTCTCTGCACCACCAGTAATTGATGATTCCTAGCGGTGGATGGCCTGTTAATGATATGAATCCCAGGCAGCAGCATATCTGGTGTGGAATTTTGGCTCTACCGTGGGAAAACAAAACTAGCTGGTAGGGGGAAAAAGGACAGAGCAAAAAAAGCCAAATTCTCCTTGCAAAGACACCAGTTATAAGTCTGTCTTGATGTCGGTTTCAAGGGCTCTAGAGGAATAGATGAGGTGTAGGTCAGCTATGTTTGAAAGGAGGCGAAGGAAAAGCAAGGCTGGTCTAGGCCAATGATGAATGCAAGTGAGAAAGTATGATATGTAGAATTTCTGGAAACTTGTATAAAGGACACAATAATAGTAACTAACTTGTGAACAGCATGTGAGAAATTCAGAGCATATTCACAATTGTTTTCATTGAGTCGGGGCAGGACTGATCAGAAGGAGAATCTGGAGGACTCTGTTATGGGAGGAGGAGAAGACATAAAATGTACTTATTAGAAGCAAAGTACATTATTAATACATTTAGGAGAAAGTGGACTAGTCACTAAGCCCTTATGGAGAACATCTGGGGACTGTGGACCTGTGGTTTCTCTCACTGACAGGAAGAAGTCAGCCTGGATCATAAATCTTATGGCTGCACATCCAAGTTTTTGGTCTGTTTTTTCACCCATTGGTGTGGCTGCCTAGAAGGAGCCTCAGGCAGAAATTCCTTCTCACCTGTGTACCTTGGCTTGGGTTGAGAGCAATTGTAATGGCTGCTCTTTTATTCTTGCCCAGGAAAATGAGCCTGCTTGGAGCAGAGTAATTGAAATACAACGAGGAGCCAGGCTTCTCCTGTGAGGCTCATAATCATTCCAGGAAGTAAATATTATTGGTTCTATCTTTAAAACAAGCAAACAGAGGCAAAGAGGGGTTGAGCACTCTTCTCGATGTCACACATTCATATCATTTCTTGCAGAGCAGAGAGTTTAGTCTATGTGTTTCAATCTCCCCCCGCCGCCCCATACCCTTCTCTTTTCTTCTACAAAGAAGAGAATCAGGAGCTGGGATGGGGTGGGGGGAAGAAGGCCAGACAGGTGGGACCCGGGGCTCCTGCCTCTAAATTAACCAGAACATTCTCCTCTCTTCACACATGACAGTCCACATGCAATCTTAGAGAAAAGACCTTGGGCCACTAAAAGACATTGAAGACCATTATAAAAGACAAGTTAATTTTCCTTTTACTGGCAACTGGATATAAAGATGACATGAAAAATCTGAATGCTAGCTGAAGACCTGGTTTTTTATATTAGCCATTTTCCACGTAAATAATGCTTTTCACTAACCTAATACTACCATAAACCGGAACATCTGGCTGAAGCCAACTACTGAATTTCATGCATGGTAGAGTTTCAAAAGTATTGAGTAAATTGAATTGAAAGTCTCAAATACATTGGCAAGTGTAGTTCACGAGTGAAGGCCTGCTTGCCTCTCTCAGGGTCAACAAAGGCCAGGCACTTACCTGGAATTCAAGATGAGACAACAAAGGGTCAGGTATAGACTGTTACTTCTCGAAGGACAAAAACCTTTCAGAATTTTGGCAATTATTGAGAAACCACCCAGGGAGAAGGTAGTTTTAAACACAATTAGGATTCTATTTTAAGGAGAAATTCAGAAACTGCCCACTTAACGCTAATGTTTGATCTTCTGTGAAAGGGAGAAGGGAGAAGCTATTACAAATTTGCTAATACCATCAAAACTTATAAAGTGATAAAATGAAGCTGCATGAAGAAAAGGCAGTCATCCCAAGCATGCATGAGGCATGCTAATAGCTGTGAATATATACGAGAGCAGAGAATTATTCTGAAAATCAGTGAATAGATCAGCTGTTTATGGGCACGCAGCATGGTGACCAGAGGAGACTCCTGGTTCTTGACCTGTTAGAATGATCTACAAAGTGGAGACACGTACAAGGATTAGAACTTCTATTTGCATTTATTTTTATTTCTTCTATTAAAAATGACTGTTTTTATGTGATTTTTTTTATAATGTCCATAATACCTTAGTACAGAAGTACATGAATATAATTTAAAATAAATAGATCTTTACTGTCTTTATTACCCAAACTCTTGTTATCTGAACACAAGAGTCGAATCAATTCAGCTAAATTTTAGGATGAATTTTCTGCTGTCCAAACTCAGACTACTTGCTGTTGGAAACTCAGGGACCCAAATAGATTTGGATAAGCTTGTATTCCTCACTATCCAAATATGGTATCCCAAGCCAGGAACCAAGATTTGGATAATGAAGGATAGTCGTGTGTAATCACAGAGCTGCCAGATTTTGGTTTTAGACTAAGATTCACTATGAAAAGAGTTTTAGGAGACCACCACAGCGGAGGACCATGTCGATACGTTTGACTTTAAGTCACAGGGCCTCACAAAATCCTGAGGTGATCTCTGCTAAACCTCAGACCAGGCAAAATGCTCCTGTATAGAATGAAGCTGTATGTTTCTTGGGGACTTAGGTTTGTTTTATTTTTTAATTTTTAATGTTTATTTATATATTTTTGAGAAGAGAGAGTGGGTGTGTAAGCCTGTGAGAGTGCAGGGGAGGGGGTAGAGAGAGGGAGGAGACAGAACGTCTGAAGGAGGACTGCACTATCAATGCAGAGTCCAATGCAGGGCTGGAACTCACGAACCATGAGATCATGACCTAAGCCAAAATTTGAGGCTTAGTAAATTGAGCCACCCAGGTGCCCCTCAAGGACTAGGTTCTGATATTCAGTGTATAGTGTAAAAACTTCATATAATCCAAATATGTTTTGGAAGTTGATGTACCTGCTGTTAGTAAGTCTGATGTGGTCAGGTTTTGCTTCAGTCTGGGGGTGGGGAACCACTATTTCTTAACTGAATCCCAGTGAAGATGCTGAGTTACACTTTGTGACCATGTGGTACCAGAAAGTCCTATCTTTAAATACTAGAATCAAACTCAGTGCAGCTACACACTCTGTGAGAGGCTGTGGAGAAGAGAGGTCCTTGAGAATGAGCCAACTCCAGGCCCCCTTCCTACAATCCCCCCGGGGCTAGCTGTGTTGAGCGCAATGACTAGAATCCCCTCTACTACTGCAATGGAAGTCAACTGAGTGTTAGTGATGGTTGCTAACTCTGTGACTACACTAAAAACCATTAAATTGTATACTTCAATGAGTGAATTGCACATATGTAAATTAATCTCAATAAAGCTGTTAGTTCAAAAACGGCATACATCTCTCATTTCTGAATGAGTGCCACACTTTAGAGGTCTCTTTCTTTGGCCTTCCTAGGGCTGCATCCTCCCCACTGACTGAGTGTCCATAGGGCTAAAGGGACCTGCTCACCAGTCCCTCACTACCCCTTATAACTCATGTTATTGGTTCTAGGCTCCCTGGAATTCCAGCTCAATAGACCCCAATATGCTTTCCTGGCTTGTATAGTCTATTCACCTGTCCATTTCCCAAAGGCACTGGCAGATTTTGTCACAGGTATGTATACTCTTAATTTTGAGGGGGTAGACTGGAGCTTCTCTTTGCATTTGGGTGAGAGTATAGACAGAGCCTAGCTATTCAGGTTGGGATGTTCAAGCGTGTGCACAGGGCTCCTCAGAGTGCAGGGCTGAGTTGAGGGTAGTAAAAAGAAGGGGCTATCCTTGAGCCAGCAGCCCGTCTATGTATGCTTGCTCCAGAACCCTCAAATATTGGAACATACCAGCCATGATGGAACAAGGCCTAAAATCAGAATAAGCATCAACCTACCCTGGTACTTTCTAATATAAACACATCTCTTCTTTATCAGAAATTCAAAAAACAGTGATGGCTAACAGGTATTAAATCTCCTAGGCTCTCTTTTATGAATTTAAATCTTACATTGAAGTGGATGCTGTTATCACCTCAACTTCTCCAATGAGAACCCCAAAGCTTGCAGTGGTTAAGGAAATTGTTGAGTCAGAATTTGGTAACAGGACAATCTGACAAAATCCCACTGAGCCATACTGCCTCCCTGGGAATGCCTGGCTCAAAGATAAGATTGTGTTCGCAAGAAACAGGCTTCTTTTTAGCTTCTAACAATTCTGAAAGCGATTCGAAAGAAAAAAGAGAAAAAAAATGTGTGTCTTCCAACAGAATAGTTGACTAAGTTCCTTTCATTTGGACAAGACCGGATAGCACAGAATGTGCATAAGCATTGTAATATGAATCACCTTTGTAGAGGACACATTCATTTTCTCTGCAGCCTGAAGCAAAGGGTTGTCAGTTATTCCTTCTAAGATTAATCTTTCTGCATCAGAGATATGGAGATTAAGGGTTCAGGGTGTGATGACTTATGCACACATGAATATGATTTTCTATATGTTACTAAAATTTGGTTCACAAAGCATTCCTTCCCTCTGAAATCCCAGTTCCATGGTTGCTTGAAAGTTATTGGTGTGCCTAGATGTGGTTTTCTCAAGGTTGCAAGCAGGACCTCCAAATGTACCATCCTAAACTGGTTTTATAACAGCTGACTCAATTCTAGCATGGATTCCATTCAAAACCAATTTATAATAAATGAATATTTGTGAGCATGTCCCATTATCAGGTGGCACTTCCATTCTACAAATGGGAAAATCAAGTCTCAAAGAAGTTGTGGAAATTGTCCAAAGTGGTAAGTAGGGTCAAATAATCAAATCAGTCTCAGGAGGCCACATGGCTTGTTGGAATGTGGCGTTTTTACAGGTATAAGGCACTGCCATTTTCAGAATCTCATATGACTTTTAAATTAACCTAGACAGTTGTGTAGGAATAGGGGCCATCTGGTGTGTGCTTCCCCAGCCCCCATTTTTCCACCTTTTTCTCCCAGAAAATGCACCTATGTCTTCATCTGGAAGGAAGTCCCTTCCTAGGCTTAGCTCCCCAATGTGGAGGGGATGCCATCTACTTCATCTCAGATGGGGGTTTGGTTGGCTTAGGTTGTTCAGCTTAGCCCACTCTGGGCCACAAGGGTTTCTCAGGATGGGTATGGGACCCAGTTTGGCTGCTGAGGTGTGAGGAAATAGCTCTTGGGACTTCTAGGAAAGACGTTTCCTCTTTCATCCACGGTAGCTACTGGAGGAGGCAAGTCTTCTTCCTTTGGAACATAGACTGTATGGAAGAGGGTTCTGACTGTCATTTTTTGCTACCATAAGTGGAAGCACACCTGAACATGTCATTTTTGCTTAATTTTGATTGAGTTGATACAGTAGGGAATATCTTTCTCAATTTTGCACAAAAGAAACTGAGGGTCAGTAGGTTAAAGAACTTCTCAGTCTCCCACAGCTAGAGAGCCACATCTAGGATGGAAATACATGTTCCTTCACTTCAAGCTTGGGGCTTCCTCAGTGTTTTCAAAGATGCTTTCCCCCACACTTGGGTCAGAGCAATACTTTTCTCTTTACCCAGGAAAAATAAGCAAACACCCACTCCATAGATTTATGGAGACAAGGCCAGAGGAATTGAAAAGAACAATAAAGCCATTGTAACAGAAAAAGTTGTACCAAAGCAATAGAACCAAGAGAATTGGAAATAGCCAATCTTGGGCATTCAGAACAAGCTCTATTAAAAATGTTGACTGATTTATGAGAAACCAGGGAGGCCATTAAAATTTTTATAATTAGTAAGAACCTCAAAATAGTCCTATTAAGATGCCAAAATTTGTGGAGCAAATAAGAAATGTAATAAAAAATAAATTAAAGCATAAAATATTAACTTTAGAATAGACCTTATACATCATTCATCCTACCTCCCACTAGTGGAGAATTGCTTTCTACTATATCTCTAACAGTCATCCTACCTCTGTTTGATTACCTCCATTGATGGAGATCTCACTATCTCATAAGGCAGACAATTTTGTTTTTAAATTATACTGTAATCTGATCTAATTAATGAAAAAATAAAAAAGATAAGCACAGACAGTAATGTTGTAGAATATTTTATATTATTAACGTATTATTTATTGTGTTTTATTTTTATTTTTTTGCTTTTCAGTATTTCCTGTTATTCTAAAAACCTTCCCCTGATTTGGCAAACAGCTTGTATGTTCTGTATTTTCTGCCTTGGAAGAGGGAAGGTCAGACAGAATGCAGAGAAGAAAGGAAAGTCAGGGCATAAGTAATAGATTCAGGAATATAGATGTAAAGCCAGACCATCCAGTCTTTAGAACAAAACAACAACAACAACAACAACAACAACAAGAGATTCTCCAGGTGAAGAGGTCAGAAAGTCACAGGAGAAGCATGGAGGGGTTGGACACAGTGGGGTGTTGAGAAATGTATCCTATGTCACACTCCACCTTCAGTCAAGTCCTGGGAGAAAGGAGACAGCAGATATTCCAGACAGGTTTGAGGAAGTCAAGAGTCCTCTTTCCTTTCCTAAGGAGAGTCTGTGAAAGGAGGAAATACACCAGAGTAGAAATAGCCACTTGTATTGTCTAGGAAAACAGATCCATCATGTCCCCTCAGACTTTCCCATAGCACCACGTGATGGTGGATGGAGGGATGTTTCCCAAACACAGAGAGAGAGGATGGGGCACAGAGCTCTTCTTGGTGGGAGGAGGTAGATTCCGTGGAACCTGCATGGACTCATGACATAAAGTCACATACAAGTAGCAGCATCTCTGTGAGTTGATGGAGGTGACTAATGACCAAGGATCAGAGTGTCCCTATCCCCCTGCCTCACCCTGCCAATGTTATGCCATGCAACATCCCTGAAGAGAAGCCCCACCCCACAGCACTGATCCTTTTTCCTTTTTTGGCTTCTCAAAACCAAACCCTTTCTGAGATTTTGGTAGAAGTCTTAAGTGGAAGTATTCCCTCTTTCCATCACCCTCTTCCCCACTAGAGGGAGGGCATGTGACCTATGGTCACTAAGTGCTTCTACCCAGATGTTTGACTCTTGAGTGAGTGAAGCAAAGGCAGAGGGAAGAGGAGACCAACCACAGGGTGGCTGATGTAACTGGTTGTGACCACATCCTCGCCGATTTTTCTTGCTGCCTAGCCTTGCTTGGTTCCTGACAATTTTCCAGACCTGTGAGGTACCCAATACCTTCCAATGAATTCTTCTTTTGTGAAATGTAGTTAGAATCTGTTTCTGTTCCTTGAAATTTTCGGATACAGGAATGTGTATGTGCCACAGTCTCTTCAAGTCAGAAGAGCTGTAGGGTAGAAATCTGGGATTGATTATGTTGCCTCAATGGGGAGTTGATGACAATGATCACTTTTATCTTTTTTTTTTTAGGATTCAGAGATAGGAACCTGGAAGCCCATGGTTCACAGGAGCAAAGCATCTTAATCATTACCTGTGGTGATTTGTTTTTGAAGGGCTCATGAAAAGCAAGTTTCAAAATCCCCCTAACCACTGTCATGGGACATTATAAAAGACAGAAGGAGTTCGAAGGACTGTGGGATGGGCTGGCTGCTTCTACTGGTCCTGGTTAGTCGATTAAAAGAGAATGATAGATTTAAATCCTGGAATTCTCAGTTTAAGGCATATATTAACATCCAGAAACTTACTATGACTGGGCCAAATGGATTTCCAACCTCTAAAAGCCACACAGCTGAGAGAATGGGGAAAAACTTTAAGTTGGATTCTGAGGTTTCTAGAATTATATCAGTTAAGTTCTCAGCCTTGTCATCCTCTTAGGAGAAAGTTAAAGCATGGATAGGATAAGACTTGAAATGAGGGTATATGGGACGGCCCAGAGAACTCACTAACCCTTCCATGCCAGCCAAAGCCTCCCTCCTCCCTTGACTGTTGACCCTTTTTATTTTTTTGCCCAAAGGTACTATAACTTCCTTACCCTAAAGAGTTACACTGAAAGGAAGAGTCTCTTTTAATGATCTGCAATGCAGCAACCTTCCTTTGTCTTCAGGATCAGACCAGAATACCCATGGGGGAGGTGGGTAGTAAAAAATCAAACCTGGGAGCAGAAGGCATATATAACAAGTAATTTGCAAAACTTTGCTAATTACACCTTCAAAGATCTAGGGAATATGTGTGGGAATGAATCCTGTAGGCTCTTGACTAAAGATGAGAAGAATATCATTTAGACCAAGTTGGAGTCCTTGACATGGATTCACTTAGCATAGACCCCAGATTCTGATGCAAGTTCCAGCAGCTGGGAGTAGACACCGTTGTTTGTTCAGTTGGTTGACAGAAGTCTGGACTCAGTGGTGGCCAACACTAAACAGATTTGAGATGTCATAAATTCCTTGATATCAAGTAAAGGAAGAATCCAAAGACTCTGAGAGATAGGAATGCTGGAGTGAATTTATCATGTGCAACTGACCCTATCACTCCCTGACTATGTCTCCCAGGGGAGTGCAGAGGACATCCTCCTTGCCAAAGTCTTGAGAAATACTTGAGGAGGGGAACACCAATGTCTTCACCATGGCCACTGTTATCTGGAGGCTGGAGTTTCCGATGGAAGCTGCAGTTGACATGGGGTTTCTGGGTTCAGTAGGGATGGGAGGAACCCGGGGCAGCCAAGGACACATCGTAGCTTTTCAAAAGCAGAGATGGGAACTGAAGGGGGATTCTTTCCTGTCCCCTCCCTGGGAACACGTGGCTTTAATTCAGCCACTGAGATTTTCCAACCCTCTGAATCTTTTATCAGGTGTTTCTTTTGCAAATATTTTCTCCCAGTCTATGGCTCACCTTCTCATTCTTTTGACATTGTCTTTTACAGAGCAGAAGTTTTTAATTTTAATGAAGCCCAGCTTATCAATTATTTCTTTCATGGATCATGACTTTGGTGGTTGTATTTAAAGAGTCATCATCAATACCAAGGTCACCTAGGATTTTCTCCTATGTTATCTTCTGGAGTTACATAGTTTTGCATTTTACACTGAAGTTATGATTCACTTTGAGTTAATTTTTGTGAAGGGTGTGAGGTCTGTGTAGAGATTCATCTGTGTTTGCATGTAGATGTCCAGTTGTTCCCATGCTATTTGTTGAAGAAACTATCTTTGCTCCATTGTTTGCCTTTGAGCCTTTGTCAAAGGTCAGCTGACTATATTTATATGAGTCTATATCTGGGCTCTCTGTTCTGTTACATTTATATCTATTTGCCTACTCTTTTGCCAAGACCAGGCTGTCTTGGTTACTGTGGCTTTATAGTTATATCTTGAATTCAGGTGGTGCCAATCCTCCAACTTTGTTCTTCAAGAGTCAGCTTCTTGAGCAAGTAAAACAAAAATCCGGGTGGTGAGATTGTATTGGGGGACTTAAGGATATAGACCCAACCTAATCTGATACTCAACCCTACCTAATTTGACTTTTGATTTTTTACAAAGCTCACTATGAGCAAAGTCTTAACTTATCTTCCATTTCCACCTGCTCCATTCTCCCACTGGTCTCCAACCACATTGGCCTTCTTCCCGTTCCTTAAACTTGTCTGGACTTCCCTTTCCCTACATCTTTCACACATGCTGTTTCCTTTGCTCAAATATTTTTCTTCCAACTCTGCCCTGGCTAACTTCACTCATCCTTGCAGCTACAGGTAAAATAGATCTTTCTTAGTACACCTTTCCTCTTACATTCTCTTAGATGTTTCCTCTATCGCTCTTATCAGGATGTTAATTTTCTTTTAATTTGCATGCATTTTCTGTAATGTTTGTCTGTTCATGATCCTGCTTTGTTCTTTGCTGTGTCTGTTGCTGCTAACTTCTAACAGTAGCCTAACAGAGATGGTGGTCAAAAATTATTTGCTAAATTGATGCTTTATCTATGCTGTCTTGATAATTTTTCCTGCATTGTGTAATGGGAACATCTCATGTCAATAAATATAGCCCATAAAGTCATTTTTAATGGAACCATAGTATTCTACAATAGGAATTATGATGATGATAATAGTAATAGCTATCTTTATTTATCATTACTATCTGCCAGGCCCTTTTGTAAGGGCTGAACATATGTTAATAATTTAAGCTTCCCAAACTTATGGGGTAGATGCTTGTATTATTCCTATTTTATAAATGTGTACACTGAGGCATGGAAAAATTAAGTAACCTTCTTAGCATCTCAGAAACAGTATTTTATGCAGCTAGGATTTGAACCTGGGCATTTTGACTGTGACTTCTGTGCTCTTAATCTTACTGTTGTGTTGCATATAAAATTCTATTTCATGGGGCACCTGGCTGGCTCAGTCAGTAGAGCATGCAGCTCTTCACCATGAATTTGAGCCCCATGTTGGGTGTAGAGCCTACTTAAAAACAATAAATAATATAAAAAATTCCATTTCATTTAACCAATCCCCTTATTGGTATACATTTAAATTGTTTTTAACTTTGAGCCATTGCAAATATAAGAATTAATTCTCATTATCTTGTACAGTACCTAATTATGTTTGAAAATATTTGCTGAATTGTCCACCACATCGAACATATTTTCCATCAACAGCTTGAGCAGGATCTTACTCCACATCCTTTGTGCTTTTTAGTACTGACAAATTTAACAGAAGACATAGGGCTACCTGATTTAGCAAATAAAAATACAGGATGCCAGTTAAATTTGGATTTCAGATAAATAAAAAATAATTTTGTAGTGTAAGCATGTCCCACACAATATTTGAGACACATGCTGTTAGTGTAAGTGTGTCCCATGTAACATTTGGGATGTGTTTCCAAAATTTTTTTTGTTCTTAACTAAAATTCAAAATAAATTCAAATTCTAATTTAGCTGGGCGTCCTGTGTCTATCTGATAATTGTAAGGAGGAAAGAAGTATTAATTTAAAGTTGTCTACCTTTAGCAACAAATCACTACAAAATGTATTATTACAATAGCCAAATTAGAAGCAAATTAGCAAATTAGAAGCAGCCCAAGTGAATGGATAAGAAGATATAGCATATATATAGATAAATGCATATGCAATGGAATATTATCCAGCCATAAAAAGAATGAAATCTTGCCATTTGCATTGACATGCACAGAGCTAGAAAGTATAATACTAAGTGAAATAAGTCAGAGACAGACAAATATCATATGATTTCACTCAGGTGTGGAATTTAATAAACAAAACAAATGAGCAAAGGCGGGGGAAGGGAGAGGCAGACCAAGAAATAGACTTTTAACTATAAAGAAAAAATTGATGGTCACTAGAGGGGAGGTGGGGGGGGATGGGTGAAATAGGTGATGGGAATTAAGGAGAGCACTTGTGATGAGCACTGGGTGATGTATGAAGTGTTGAATCACTATATTGTACACCTGCCACTAATAAAACACTGTATGTTACCTGTACTGGAATTACAATACAATACAATACATACAACAGTACAATACAATGAATGCATTTATAAAGCAGCAGCTAAGTGCTGGATGCTTTGACTATAAATAAGAATATTAGTGCACTGTCTAGTGAGGAAAAGACACATAGTTAAATCTAATACCAGGTCATAAGCATAGTGATAGAGATACAGACAGGGGTGTCCATGAGTGACACCTAAAACCAGATGGGGAGGCAGAAAAGAATTGCTAAAAGACTCTTGAAGGTTTAGCTACCCTAAGGGGTAGTGGAGTATTTTAGGCAGAGAGGAGTGTATAATCTAAAGCAAAAGCCAGCAAGCAGCAGGAGTGTGTAGGCGATACAGCAGTTGATGTTGCTGGAGCCAAAGGCGTGAGGCAGAGAGCGACAAGGAATGAGTGTGGGGATTGGAGTAGGAGGTGAATCGTGAATGTGGCTTATTGTATATACCATGTTACTGAATGGAACAAGATTTTAAGTAGGACAGTGGCAGGGACATCCTCTCTCTTTCCTGACTAGCTGCTGCCTGCTTCTAAGGCTCATTTCTGGTGCTAGCTTCTCCATGAACCTTTTCCACGAACCTTTTCTCCATGACCTTTTCCTTACGGCTTAGGGTCCTCTCCTCCAGGCTGTTCTGGGGATAGATACTAACCACATCGTGTCCCAAATGCCTATTCACTATCTTCCTTGTGGGACTTCCTGAGGGCAGGAATCATGGGTTTTTTTTTGTTTGTTTGTTTAGTTTTTTGGCACCTCTGTACCCTCATCCTCCAATTTCATGTTGGTTTTCCTGAATCCTAAATATTTGCCAGAGTGGGTGCCACATCAGTGGACCTAGAGCTAAAGCACATTCTCTCTACTGCTAAATTGTATTCTGTCTGCCAATAGTCTCAATGTCCTAACCTGCTGTCAGTACTTTCCCAGTGCTGGGATCTCTCAGCCAATTCTACAGCTTGGAAATGAACTTCCTTTCCTACTTCTTTGTCATGGTCCCCACCAGTCTTCCTGCAACGCGATGACTTCTGCTTTAGAGAATGTCCAGTGAGAATGACTTCTGTTAGTGATGTCCCACGGCAGCTGCGGGGTGGCCGACAGTGCCCTGCTCACCCCAAGGAAACTCTGGTTGGGATATCCCGTGACCACCAACTTTGATTTTCTATCACCCCTTATTGTCCTTCCAGAGGTTCGCCCTTTCTCAGAACATTAGGTCTCGGACATATATTTGTTAGACCTTTGAACTTGCTCCGATTTAAGTTGGGGCTGTTGCTGTGTTATAGTTTAACTCTCAAGGACCAGCCTTACTTGCCTCATTGTCAATTTGTGTGTGTGTGTGGAGGGTACTTTTCTAACATTGCCATATGGCAGGGATATAGTAGTCCACCTTGAAGGATGCCTGACTGCTGATCTTGCTGTGACCTTTCTGTAGCAGGAATAAGTTCTCCAGCTTCGCTCCTGTCCCAATCCAAGCCCTACCTTGCACGCTAATGGGCCCCACCCTCTGTTCCTTGCTTGCCTCCTCATCAGCTCTGGCTGCTTTGGCACACTGCCTTGGCCTCTGTCTCTCCAGGGTCTTGAGTTTCTGTGGTTCAGTTATGAGAGCTCTGGAATCCGAGGAACCCAGCTTCAACTTTCATTTCATTATGCAATTTAACCTGCCCAAGAATACTACCATGACTGTATTATCATCTTCTGTTGACAGATAAAAAACAAAAACATATGGTATCTGTCTTTCTCTGTATGACTTATTTCACTTAGCATAACACTCTCCAGTTCCATCCACGTTGCTACAAAAGGCCGTATTTCATTCTTTCTCATTGCCAATAGTATTCCGTTGTGTATATAAACCACAATTTCTTTATCCATTCATCAGTTGATGGACATTTAGGCTCTTTCCATAATTTGGCTATTGTTGACAGTGCTGCTATAAACATTGGGGTACAAGTGCCCCTGTGCCTCAGCACCTCCTGTATCCCTTGGGTAAATTCCTAGCAGTGCTATTGCTGGGTCATAGGGTAGATCTATTTTTAATTTTTTGAGGAACCTCCACACTGTTTTTCAGAGAGGCTGCACCAGTTTGTATTCCACCAACAGTGCAAAAGGGTTCCCGTTTCTCCACATCCTCTCCAGCATCTATAGTCTCCTGATTTGTTCATTTAGCCACTCTGACTGGCATGAGGTGGTATCTCAGTGTGGTTTTGATTTGTATTTCCCTGATGAGGAGCGACGTTGAGCATCTTTTCATGTGTCTCTTGGCCATCTGGATGTCTTCTTTAGAGAAGTGTCTATTCCTGTTTTCTGCCCATTTCTTCACTGGATTATTTGTTTTTTGGGTGTGGAGTTTGGTGAGTGCTTTACAGATTTTGGATATTAGCTCTTTGTCTGATATGTCATTTGCAAATATCTTTTCCCATTCTGTTGGTTGTCTTTTAGTTTTGTTGATTGTTTCCTTTGCAGTGCAGAAGCTTTTTATCTTCATGAGGTCTCAATAGTTCATTTTTGCTTTTAATTCCCTTGGTTTTGGAGATGTGTCAAGTAAGAAATTGCTGTGGCTGAGGTCAGAGAGGTTTTTTTTCCCTGCTTTCTCCTCGAGGGTTTGATGGTTTCCTGTCTCACATTCAGGTCCTTTATCCATTTTGAGTTTATTTTTGTGAATGGTGTAAGAAAGTGGTCTAGTTTCATTCTTTGGCATGTTGCTGTCCAGTTCTCCCAGCACCATTTGTTAAAGAGACTTTTTTCCATTGGATATTCTTTCCTGCCTTGTCAAAGATTAGTTGGCCAGACTTTTGTGGGTCCAATTCTGGAGTCTCTATTCTATTCCATTGGTCTATGTGTCTGTTTTTGTGTCAATACCATGCTGTCTTGATGATGATAGCTTTGTAGTGGAGGCTAAAATCTGGGATTGTGATGCCTCCCCCATTGGTCAGAGAAAGACAGATACTATATGTTTTCACTCTTATGTGGATCCTGAGAAACTTAACAGAAGACCATGGGGGAGGGGAAGAAAAAAAAAAGAGAGAGAGGGAGGGAACCAAACCATAAGAGACTCTTAAATACTGAGAACAAACTGAGGGTTTGATGGGGGTTGGGGGAGAGGGGAAAGTGGGTGATGGGCATTGAGGAGGGCACCTGTTGGGATGAGCACTGTGTTGTATGGAAACCAATTTGCCAATAAATTTCATATTAAAAAAGATAAAGACAATTTATACAAAATAAAAAAAATAAAAAATAAATTAAGTAAAAATAATTACTGGCTCAAAGTAGTAGATTAATAGGTAGTTTAGTCTTTAAAATATATTTGAGAGGTACTGGGTGGCTTAGTTGGTTAAGCCTCTGACTTGAGCTCAGGTCATGGTCTCACAGTTTGTGGGTTCGAGCCCCACATCAGGCTCTGTGCTGACAGCTCACAGCCTAGAGCCTGCCTCAGATTCTGTGTCTCCCTCTCTCTCTGCCTCTCCTGGACTCGTGCTCTGTCTCTCTCTATCTCTCTCAAAAATGAATAAACATTAAAAAATATACTCAAAATATATGTGATACTGTTTTATATTAGAAGAGAAGTTATAGTTTGAGAAAGAGCAAGGGACATAAAGAATTACATATTTAAAGCTGAATAAAGAACCATAGCTTGGTTCTTCAGTTTCTTTGTGAGGGGGAAAAAAATGCTGATCTTGAAGATAAATGTTAAAAGATTTTGGTCAGGGTGGCGCCTGGTGGCTCATTAAGTTAAGCGTCTGACTCTTGATTTCTGCTTGGGTCATTATCTCACAGTTTCTGGGATTGAGCCCACGTGCACTGTCAGTGCAGAGGACTGCTTGGGATTCTCTCTCTCTCTCTTTCTCTCTGTCCCTCATTTGATCACACTCTATCTCAAAATAAATAAATATTAAAAAACAAACAAAAACTGTGGGCATAGAAAAGTTAAGTTTTTTTTTTTAAAGTTACCCAGATAGTGAGTGGCATACCTGGGGTTCAAATTCTCGCTCCACAACCCACATTCTCCCCGTCACATGGTCTCCATACAAGCAGAATGCACTGGCCCAGGGCAAGGCACTTCAGTTTATGAGTTTCGGCTTCCTCCTCTCCAAAACAGAGTTAATAATAGGTTAATGAGAACTACCTCTCAAGATTGGTGTAGAGATTAAAAGGAATTATGTAAATTAGGCACCCAGCCCAGAGCCTGACAACAACCAAGCGAGAAATATTTCCTTCCCTCCTTGGTGTGTCCATCTGGGTAGACTTTTCCATTGTCTTAGCAAGGGAGCAGCTCTGAGGAAATATCAACTGTTAGCCAAGACGGCCCGGGAGGAGCTGCTTTCCAGAAACACAGGTGAATGAAGGCTCTGAAAACAAAACATGCGTAGGAGTCCCCATGGGCACCCAGAAAACACCCTGTCACAGATCAGGAGGCGTTTGCATCCAGCGGGATGGCCTGGGACGTGCCCCCAGCACCTGGGAGGCCAAGTTTCCACCAACCTGTGGCATCCCAGAAAGAGGTGACTGATAATGGGCTCGGCAGTGTTTTGGGAGAAACGCTCTTTTGGATAAAGCTGCTTTTTGGTATTTCCTATCTCCCCACCCCATCTGAGCATGCCCACAGCCGTGCTCTGAGTTACGAGCACATAAATCTCCATCACAAATTTATTGCCATCATTTATCAGCTCCTATCGCTCAATGGCCAAGCAGTTAATTTTAAAATGAAGTGGGGCTGTTTTCATTAATACCCCGTGCGCTAACTACCTATCAAAACACTCAAAGACAATTAATACCATGTTGCTGAAGTACTGAACCAATAAATATCTTCAGTCTTGGCGTGTCTCTGGCAGATAAAAGACATTAGACTCATCCCCTGTTTCAGTAATATTCTTCCATTCTCTTCCTCTCCATAGCATCAGAAACATTTACATTTAAGAACGGGATTAAATAGCCAGACCAGCCCATAACATGAATTTAAAAGGCTGTTGTTTCATGACATCTAAGTAATGCCTTCAGGGTATAATGGTAATGACAACGTGCCTGAAAAGAAGATGGAACATTTCTGAGGAAGATACATCATCAATACCAAAGCCTTCTGGCCTCAGAGGCTTTCTGGAAAGCAAATGCCTCGCCTCTGATGGGGGCTGGAATCCAGTTTGATCAGCAGTCTGAGCGGTGGGTGGGAGTTGGAATCCACACTCTCGCAGGCTCAAAACCTTTAGAGACAGAATATTCTAGATTTTGACAACTCTGGAGCCACATCAGGGACTAACGGCATGTGGTCATTTGTTATTTACTAAGGCATGACTTTACACACCTCACATGGAGGCTGCTGTGCGAGTGATTTTCTCACTTGGGAGGCCTAGCAACCTTTTCTTCCACCAGCACCTTATGCGATCATTTTTCCTAACCGGTTATTTGTGGGTCCAATGTGTGCAAAATGCTGTCCTAGGGATGCTGCAGAGCATCTCAGTCTGCAGGGAGCACATTCCTATCTCCTTTATCATTTTCCATGAGTCAGCATCATTTACACAACAACGCTCAAGTAATAAAAATTGGTGTCTTTTTTAGAAAATAGCCCTGAAAAGAAATACAGGTGTTGCATTAAAATAAAACATTTTAGGGGTGCCTGAGTGGCTCAGTCGGTTAAGTGTCCGACTTCAGCTCAGGTCATGATCTCACAGTTCGTGGGTTCAAACCCCGCATCGGGCTCTGTGCTGACAGCTCAGAGCCTGGAGCCCGCTTCAGATTCTGTGTCACCCTCTGTCTGCCCCTCCCCTGCTTGCACCCTGTCTCTCGCTCTGTCTCAAAAATAAGCATTTAAATAAATAAATAAATAATAAATAAATAAATAAATAAAATATTTTATTGCTCCCCCCTCTACCCCATATTGCTTAACTAATGTGTTCCCCATGGCAAAAATTAGAAACTATAGGTGAGCAAAAAGAAATAATTAGCTCCCTAAATCCTACCACCCGGAGATAACCATGGCTAACCTTTGCCTCCCACACACAGGGGCTCTCTTTCCTCTTTTATATATCTACTGCCTTTTTAAAAGCATGATTATTCTTTGTATAATTGTCTGCCCCTCATCTCCTCATATAAGGTTATACTGTCCCCATCATTCTGTCTTAATAAGCCACTTGTATTAAGTAGCGGCTGCAGACACTCTGAGAGTCCTACTGTTGTGTGTGTTTCATTTTAAAAACGTACCCTAGGGGCTCCTGGGTGGCTCAGTGGGTTAAGCCTCCGACTTCAGCTCAGGTCACGATCTCGCGGTCCGTCGGTTCGAGCCCCGCGTCGGGCGTTGTGCTGACGGCTCAGAGCCTGGAGCCTGCCCCGCGTCGGGCGTTGTGCTGACGGCTCAGAGCCTGGAGCCTGCTTCCGATTCTGTGTCTCCCTCTCTCTCTGCCCCTCCCCCGTTCATGCTCTGTCTCTCTCTGTCTCAAAATAAATAAACGTTAAAAAAAAAAAAAAAAAAAAAAGAACGTACCCTAGTTTATCTATTCCTCCCTGTTTGGCTATTGAGGTCATTTTCTGCCCTTTTTAAGTTATAAACAACCCTGTGGTTCTGTTTGACTTGTCATTATTACTAGGTCCTGGAGCACACCCCGAATTATTTCCTTGGGATCAATTCATTGAATTGGAGTTTCTAGCTCAATTTATAGGCATATTTTTAAGGCTTTTGACTTATGTGGCCAGACTGCCCTCAAAATGGTTCCAGTTTATGCTTCCAGACCTGCTTGTCCTCTGCCACGCCAGCAGTCTCCAGTTTCTCCCAGTACAGTATGGGGGAGGCAGAGGTCTCCCTTTGCCCCCGGCTCCTTTTACCCAGGGCTCTGCTTCCTACCCCTTTGTCGGCCTCAGGGCTTTTCCTCTATCAGTGGTAGTCTCTTTCTCTGAGCTCTTTCTACAGCACTTAAAAATACTGTCTCTTCTCTTAACTGCAGAGAACAAAGTGAGAGTTGCTGGAGGGGAGGTGGGCGGGGGTATGGGTTAAATGTGTGACACGCATTAAGGAGGGCACTTGTTGGGATGAGCACTGGGAGTCATATGTAAGAGATGAATCACTGGAAGCCATGACAACACTGTATGTTAACTAACTTGAACTTAAATTTAAAAAAAAAAAAAGGAAAGAGTTTTATCACACACAAAATAATCCTGCTTCTTGTGTATTAAAAGAAAAAAAATGTCCCTGACCTCTGTCATGGGCTGAATTGTCCCCCCCCCCCCCCCCCCCCCCCAATTCATAGTTGAATCCATAACCCTCGGTACAGCAGAATGTGAGCACATTTAGAGACAGGGCCTTTAAAGAGGTGATTCACTTAACACGAAGACTTTAAGGTAGACCACAATCCAGTCTGACTGGTGTCCTTATAAGAAGAGGAAATTTGGCTGCACGGTGTGTGAGGTGTGTGGGCACACAGGAAAGACCATGTGGGGACGTAATGAGAAGGTCGTCATCAAGTCCAGGGGAGAGGCCACCAAAAACCCAAAACCTGCTGAGCCCTGATCTCAGACTTCTAGCCTACAGGACTGTGAGAAAACACATTTCCGTTACTTAAGCCCCCGGTCGGTGGTACTTTGTTACCCCCTAGCAAACCAATGCATCCTCGTTATAGAAAACCTTTCCTAGGGCTGCCCTTGTAAAACCAAATTCTTGAACAAATTTGCTCTTACCCTTTATTCTCTTGTCCCATCTCACCATCTGGTTTCTACCCCAATTTGAAAGACAGCTCCTACCAAGTTATAGACCATCTCCACATTACCAACCCGATGAACACCATGCCTGGCATATATAGACAACTCACTCGTAGGAGTTGCTGTTCTAATTATTTGAGTAAGAGATGCCAGCTCAGCTTGCCAAATTAGAGTACAGGATAATAAATATGTCCATATTATTTCTTTACAAAATGTGCATTGGCCATTCCCCCTACCTAGCCCTAAAGGAGCCAGAAGCAGCAGGAAAAGGGTAGGGGAAAGGCCTTTTAATGCCTGAAAAGGAGTGGTAATTATGGAGAACCTGTTCATAACAGGAAAGCCAAGGCATCTTTCCAAAATATCATAGAATATGTTTAAAGGGAGTTATCGGTCAAAAGTAAGCCATTTTCTTTTCGAACCCCATCAATTTCAGATTGTTCCATTAAAAAAGGAATCAATTGGGGCGCCTGGGTGGCTCAGTCGGTTGAGCGTCCGACTTCGGCTCAGGTCACGATCTCGCGGTCCGTGAGTTCGAGCCCTGCGTCGGGCTCTGGGCTGATGGCTCAGAGCCTGGAGCCTGCTTCCGATTCTGTGTCTCCCTCTCTCTCTGCCCCTCCCCCGTTCATGCTCTGTCTCTCTCTGTCTCAAAAATAAATAAATGTTAAAAAAAATTAAAAAAAAAAAAGGAATCAAAACACACACACACACACAAATGGACTTTTGTTTTCATTTAATACTATATCATGAATATTTCTCATGGCATTAAATATTCTTCTACATCAAAAGAAGTGTGCATTGGTAGTTTTCCAAATATGGGTAGAAGAAGTATACCAGTTATAGACTATTTGGAAAATAGAGTAGGCATACACATTCTAGACTATTTGGGACATACACTGTGCTATGTGGGTCAGTTTCTTCCAGATGTTTTTGTTGTTGTTGTTGTTTGTTTGTTTGTTTGTTTCTCTACGCAGAGTTGTTTGCATGCTAGAGTCTGCCACATGTTATCCTGAGATTATTTTGATTATTTTGTGTCCGTCTCTCTTCCTTTTTAGGTGACATTATAACTACACCTCCTCCAGCTATAGTCAGGTAATTAAAAAGGAGCAGGTAGCTAGTTCAGGGATCCTCCTTGCCCTCCTTTCAGTTTCTAAGAGTCAGGTTTGGGGAGGTTTCTGGTAGTGCTTTGGCCTCCACAAAAATTAAAGCAAGTAGCTATCAAGAAGCAGCCTTAGGACTGTGAGCCTGGTGCATGCCTCTCCCCTCCCCGTCTGCTCCCAGATGTCTAGGTGTGTGACCGAGTGCTCCTCAGGATGACCGAGTGCTCCTCAGGATCACTTGGCAATGATGCCAAATGCCTTTCAGAAAGAAGGGTGAGCCAGGCAAGGGCTCTTGTATCCGGCACCTGGCCTGGGCCAGGGCTTTGCTTGCCAGGGGGATGTTTCTTTCATCAGCCGGGCTGTTGTTCACCTCTGGAAGGAGAGACTTTAAGCGATCTTCCACAGACCCGGAGAGAGGTGGCTCAAAGCACTTGAAAGCACAGAATTTATGGCCTCATGGTACAGAGACTCCCTGGTTTGTGCCAGCAGAGTAGACCCAGTTCCGATGGGAAAAGAGGCAAGAATTTGGATCCTACCTTAGGGCATGGGTTGTTGACACCACATCCCCATGGGCACGCAGGGCCAGCGTGCAGGAGGCTGGGGTGGTAGGAGGTGGAGGGGTTTACCTAACCATCCGTCACTCAAACTGTGACGCAGAGAACCAGACCCTGGAAGCGAGAGGGCAGTCTTGGACCCCGTAACGCCAACCTCCTCTTCTCTGAATCCTCCCCTATGTTCCCAGTGTCACTCCTTCCTCATGCCTCTCAGCTGGTTCCTTGGAGGGACATCTCTCCCTTAGCACATCCTGCCCACGTTCCCAGGCTCACCTGCTTTTCCATTGTGCCTTGAGCCCGAACAGATTCTTCCCTTGGCTTCCTGCCATTTGACACGGTCACCAATAGTTCAATAGCTTGTTTGCAGAATGTCTTTTCTAAGGATACAGAATGTTCCCTGCCCTTAGAGGGGGAAAGACAGATATATACACTGAAAATGCCATTATTAATGGGGAGAGTGCTGCAGTGGAGGGAAGCACAGAGTTCTGTGGGGTTCAAGCCTCTGAAGACAGTCTTTAAACCCAACCAACATGCCAGAGTCCCCAGTTTCGGTCTCTAGCTTACTTGGTTTTTCCCTCTGCTTCCAACGTTTAACAAGTAACTGCCTCCTAGACTTCAATGCCTCACATGCATCTGTGGCTTAAAATTGAGCTCCTAACCCCCCCCCCCCCCCCCCCGCACACCTTAAAGTAGCACGAGCAGTAATACCCAAGCCCCTGTTACTTGTACAGGCATGAAGATCTCCAACCTCTGCCTGCTGGGCTGCCTCAGATTATTAAATGCTTCCACTATCTCTCAGTTTCTGCCGTGTTTTCTAAACTGAGGATTTCTCTTTCTTCCTTGCAAGCTGGGCCATGCGATTCACTTTAAAAATTTTCGGATTGACCAGTATCTCTAGTTGTAAAAGATGTGTCAATTTTTTACACAGGTAGGGTGCTCTGCCCTGAGGGCCTTCATTGTATTAATTTTTTAACTTATGAAATATACCACAAATCAGATAAGTGCACAAAATAAAGATCTATACTTCAGTGATTTATCCCAAGCAAACCTTCTCCTTTATTCTGTGGGTATGGTAAAGGACGTTGAGTTTGGGACTGCTAAGGTAACCTTGCATTACTGGAATAAAACCCAAGCTGCGTGTACTGTATGGCCTTTAACCATCAGGCTGGATTCGGTGTTAACATTTTGTTTTACAGTTTTTGCGCCTCTGTTCGTGAATAAGATTGGCCTGTAACTTTTCCCCCCTATAATATCCTTGTCAAGCGTCAGCATCAAGGTGAAATAGATGGGTTTCTCTTCTTCTATTTTCTAAAAGAGTAACAAACTGTTAGCATCCTTCCTTCTGTATATGTTTGGTAGAAGTCCCTGTTGGAGATATTAGGGCCAGGAGTTTTCTTGGTGGGAAGGTTTGTAATTTCTTTCATTTTGATAAGACTGTTCAGATTTCCAATTTTGTCTAGTGTTAGTATCTTTAAGGAATTTGTTCAACATCAGTTTGGCCAATATTTTCTAGTTCGTTGGATAAAACTATTTTAAGAACTTTTCTTATTTATATTATTTTAATGACTACTTTAGCTACAGTTATATCCTTCTTCTCATTCCTGACATTGCTTAATGTGTATTTAAGCTGCACTTTTATGGGTCATTCTCCTCAAAGTATTCAATTTTACTGTTTGTTTCAAAGTGCCAATTTATGGCTTTGTTGACCTCTATTGTATGTTTGCTTTGTCTTTCATTATTTATCTTTCTGTTTATCTTCTCTTCTTTCTACTTTCTTCAGGCATAATTTAGTGGTTAAAAAATATTCGTAAGTGGATCCTTGGTCCACTGATTTCATCCTTTTCTATTTGCTATAAAATGTTATGTGCGTATGGTCTAGCTAAATCTCTTGAGTTTTTTTTTAAATTTATTTTTTAGTTTACTTATAGTAAAATGACTGTTCTTTGCTGATGAAATGTCTGTTCAAATATTTTTCCTATTTTTAATTGGGTTGTTTGTTTTATTATTGTTGATTTTTTGAAAGTTCTTTACATATTTGGACATAAGTTCCTTGCCGATATACTCTTTGAACATATTTTCCTCAGTCTGTGGTGTTTCTTTTCCTTCTCTTAACAGTGTCTTTTGACAAGCAAATATTTTTAATTTTAATAAAGGCAAATGTACTTTTTGAACGGGTCGTGCTTTTTGCTGTTGTATCTAAGAACTCTTGGCCAAACTCAAGGTCACAAAGATTTTCTAGTATATTTTATTCTAGAAGTTTTATAAATTTAGGTTGCACATTTAGTTCTGTGTTCATTTTGAGTTCAATTTTGTACAAAGTGTGAAGTATACATTGAGGTTGTTCTCTCCCTCCTCCTTCTTTTTGGCGTGTGAATATTCAATTTTCTAGCATCATGTGTTGAAAAGACTATACTTTTTCATTGGGTTGCCTTCGCACCATTGCCAAAATCAGGTTACTGTATTTGTATGAATCTATTTCTGGACTGTATTCTGTTCCATTGTATCTATTCTTTACCAGTAGGTCTTGAAATCAGATAGTGTGAAACCTCCCATTGTCCTCTCTTTCAAATTGTTTTTGCCTTTTCTAGTCACTTCTCCTTTCCATAAAAAAAATGAAATCAGATTGTTGATATCTACGACATTGTGCTGTGATTTTTGTTGAGATCGAATTGACTCTACAGATTAACATGAAGAGATTTAACACTTTACAACATTGAGGCTTTCGATCCAGGGTGTGGTGTATCTCTGCATTTATTAAGATGTTATCTAATCTATTCACCAGTGTTTTTTGGTTTTCAGTATAGACATTTTGAATGTATCTGATTAGATTTATACCTAATATTTTGGGGGAGAATAGTAAATGGTGTTTTTTTTCATAAAAATTTTTTAAAAATATTTATTTATTGTTGAGAGAGAGACAGACAGAACATGAGTGGGGGAGGGCAGAGAGGAGAGGGAGACACAGAATCCAAAGCAGGCTCAGGGCTCTGAGCTGTCAGCACAGTACAGCTCAAACCCACAAACTGTGAGATCGTGACCTGAGCCGAAGTCGGCTGCTTAACCAACTGAGCCACCCAGGTGTCCCCGTAAATGGTGTTTTAAAAATGAATTCCAATAGTTCATTACTATTACATAGAAATATAATTGATTTTTGTATATTGACCACGTATCCTGTGACTTTGTTGTTACGGACTGAATGTTTGTGTCCCCACCCTCCCCTGCCCAGTTCATATGTTGAAGCCTTAATACCCAATGTGATGGTATTTGGAGACGGGCCTTCATGGGCCTTCCGGTTTAAATGAGGTCATGAGAGTGGGGCCCTTGTGATGATATTGGTGCCCTAATAGCAACAAGAGATACCAGACAGCTTCTTCTGTCTCAAGCCTGCAAAAAGAGGAGTGTCATGCATGCACACAGAGAGAATGCAGCTGCCTTCAAGCCAAGAAGAGAGACCTCAAAACGAAACCCACTTTGCTGGAAACTTGGTCGTGGACTTCTTAGCCTCTAGAGCTGTGAGAACTAAACTTCTGCTATTTCAGCCCCCCAGTCTGTGGTATTTTGTTATAGCAGCCTGAGCGGATTAATATACTTGCTGATCTCATTTCTTAGAGAAAATTCTTAAATTCTTTTTTTTTTTAATTTTTTTTAACGTTTTATTTATTTTGGAGACAGGGAGAGACAGGAGCATGAACGGGGGAGGGTCAGAGAGAGGGAGACACAGAATCTGAAACAGGCTCCAGGCTCTGAGCTGTCAGCACAGAGCCCGACACGGGGCTCGAACTCACGGACCACAAGATCGTGACCTGAGCCAAAGTCGGCCGCCTAACCGACTGAGCCACCCGGATGCCCCAAGAAAATTCTTAAATTTCTAAAAAAATTTTTTTGTAGACTTTCTGGATTTACCTTATAGACAATAGTGCAGCCTGTGAATACAGATAATTTTCTTTCTCCTTTTTCAGATCAGTAACGGTGACATGCTGAGCCATACTGTAGCCTAGGACAAAAAAGAAAAATCAGTAATATGGACTCTGTCTTATTGAAATTTTGATATTTTGTTCATCATGACTATCTTGCCTTCATTTATTTCTTTTTTCAAAATGAATTTTATTTATTTTGAGAGAAAGAAAGAGTGTGCCAGCAGGGGAGGGGCAGAGAGAAAGAGAGAGAGAGGGAATCCCAAGAAGGCTCTGTGCTGTCAGCAAGAGCCCAACACATTCCTCCATCTCAGGAACTGCGAGATCATGACCTGAGCCGAAGTCGAGAATCGGACGCTTAACTGACTGAAGCCATCCAGGTGCCCCTGCATTAATTTTTATTGAAAAAAATATTGCACCGAATATTATTTATCTTGATTACTGCGTTTTTGGCACCCTCTTAAAGTTTGCATCTTTTTTTTTTTAATTTTTTTTCAACGTTATTTATTTTTGGGACAGAGAGAGACAGAGCATGACGGGGGAGGGGCAGAGAGAGGGAGACACAGAATCAGAAACAGGCTCCAGGCTCTGAGCCATCAGCCCAGAGCCCGACGCGGGGCTCGAACTCACGGACCGTGAGATCGTGACCTGGCTGAAGTCGGACGCTTAACCGACTGTGCCACCTAGGCGCCCCTTAAAGTTTGCATCTTAGCAAGTACCCCAACTTGCCATGCCTGCGCCCCGACCCTTGGTCTACTCAATTAGGAGCCAGAGTGCATGGGTCTGTTTGTCAGAAGGGCAGAGTGAGGAGATGGGGCCATCCTTACATTAGGAATCTCATACCCCCGTGCCCCTGGTCTCCAGCCATGACCTTTGCTCTCTCTGTAGTTGATATGGACTCTGAGCTCTGGGCCTTCCTAGGAAAGAACAATCGACTGGCACGATGCGTGCTCCCACCCACACCACACAGAACCACACCTCTGTTGTGATGCAGGCAGCCTTTGCACTGGTTTAATAAATAGCATTGGTAAATGACTGGCACACCGTTCTCCATTTTGGTAATCATATCTTGTTGTTTTTACAGGACAGTTCACTCAGATATTATTCGTGGTTTGTCCTTGCTGTTACAGGAAAGTCGAAACCATGAGAAGTTTTTGTTTTTCTTCTCTCATCCCACGAAGTCAGTCCGCCTCCAAGTTCCGGCCCTGGCTCCCTGGACTCCTGCTCACCAGCAGCCCTGGACAGCCTGCAACTTCACAGTCCTCATTTAGGCATGGAAAACATGTAATTGTCCTTTCACTTCTGATTCTTAACTTCTAAGCTTTCAGCAGGCAACTCAATTTAGACACCTGGGGTAAATTCAGGCACATCAGTGATTTCTGTCAACTTTAGAATGATCAGAGCCACAACCAGTTTAAAACATTTCTGGTTTCTTCTCTCTGCCCTGCTCTGGTGTCTGTTTCCAATGCCAGGGGCACTGGGGCAAACACAGCTGGGTAAAAGTGGAAAAAGGGAGGGGCATCACGTTCCAGTCTCTCTTGTGTCTTGTTCGTATGTTGCCAGAGATGCTGCCGTCCCCACAGTCTCACCTCTTGTCACAGATTACTGCCTCGGGGTTGCTGTGTCCAGGGCACCTTGGTTCCCTGGTATGAGTGATTCCCATGGAGGACACCTCTTCCTCCCTCACTCCCACGAACCCATTGATGGGCATCTCTGTTGTGCATCCTTTCTGCCCCAGCAGGTGGTTTCCTGTAGATGGCACACAGGACCACTCTCCCAGGATCCATGTCTCCAACAGGGCAGCCTGGGGTGGCCGCTCTCAAATATGTCCCTCTTCCATTAGGACTTCTTGTATTCATTGCCCTTCTTCCCCTCCTCTCCAACAGCCTCTCCCCCTACCTTGCAAGACAAAGGGGGACATGAGATGGGCAAATGCTCATCACCGCTTGTCTCTCTTCTAAACTGTTTCTACCTCCCCTTTGCCAGAGCCCATTACCATTCCTCCCTGGACAAGGGAAGAAGATAGTTTGGGTCTCTTCAGAAGGGTGTACAAATTAGTTAAGTCAGACGATGGGGACGTTGCCCTTTGAGCTTTATGTATAAAAGACAGGTCTTGGCTTTGGTCACGGGTTCTGTTCATAGCAATCAATTCACTTCCAGCAGAGAACAAATGGATGTTTCTTTGGGTGTTGGTGGGGAGTGGGGAGTGACAAGCAACGAGTGGCCCCAAGGGAGCCGATGGGCAGCACGTATCATTAATATTTCTGTGGCATCTCTTAGGAGGCACGGGTTATTTTATTATCTTCAATTCAAATGAGTAATACTTGCAAAGGAAGCCCTTAGCACACCACTTGGCATTTGGTCTTCATGAATGGGGCTAATTTACAGAAATAGTAAGTTGAAGTTTACTCTCGTTACTATGTCAGGTCTAGAAACAAGGGAAGATATTTTTGGTTCTCTCATTCCAGAAGCTAGCAGACCCTCCATGATTTGAGCTCCTTTCCCTCAGAGAGTCATTACTCTCTTTTAGGCTTCAAGGCCAAGTAACACAGTTGCTAGGGATCTGGAAAAAGCCCTCCATCGACTAATTATTGGGAATCTGGCCTTAATAAGATATGATAAGGCAGGAAGTTGAGGAGGTGGAAGGGGCAAGGTAACTTTTTGTTCTATTACACTTGGGTCTTTTGCACAGAACTGGTAAGATGGGGAAATAAAGGGGGCTGGACCCCACATCACAGCTCTGAAGCTTAAGCGAAAAAGCCCCAGGCCCAGGCTGGCTTAGAAACAACAGAGCTAACTACTTTCTGGAGGGACTCTCGGGCTTGGCCAGTTCATATCTCAGTAGAAGTGAGCCAGATATACCAAAGGGCAGGGGATCCTTTCTTGGGTTTTCTGGACTGAGTGAGCCGTGTCATTAGATGGGAGTGGGGAGCGAGGACCCTAATGGCATCTTTCCCCTTGGCAGAGCCTGATCCAGGGATGCCATCTTTTTGCTTCATTTCTCACAGCCCTTAAAATCCATTTGTCAACTTCTTATGGCCTTCCTTTGTTTACCAAGGACTTTTCACGCCTTCGAGAAGGCTTTATTTCACAAAGGAGGGGTGCTGTGATTCAGAGATGCGGTGGCCAAGATGAGTGAGCCTCTGAGAGCATCAGAGGAGACATTCACCCCCAGGCCTCCTGAGCCGGGTGGTAGCTGTTGACTACCCCTCAGCTCTGAACTGGACCTTAAGTTCAGATCCTGTGTGTTTTCAGTTCCAGGACAACATGAGGCTCAGTCACTCAAAGCGCGGTGGGCCAGGGAGTGCAAATCTCTGACTTCCTGTTGCTGTGCATTGGTGAGCCCCCGGCTTTCTGTGCCATGACCAAGGACTCTCCCTGGGCTTACCTTCTAGAGATTTTGAAGATTAGGACTCCACTCATCCTTGTAATAGTCATGCCGTGTGTCCTCAGGAGTCATGCTCCCCACTCAGCCCACTGCAGACCCATACTTCCTGTAAATGGTGCTCAGGGTAACCAGCGATTTCTTTGTCGGTTCACATACTAACCACCCACTCTCAAAAACATGAATTGTTCAACAAGAATTTAGCACACTCGAGTGGTGCTAAAATTATTCAGATCTCTCCTTAATTATTTCGCTTTGTTTTGTTTTTTAATGTTTTATTTATTTTTGAGCGAGGGCCAGCAGGGGAGGGACAGAGACAGAGGGACCAAGGATCTGAAGCAAGCCCTACACTGACAGCAGCAAGGGCTTGAACTTGAGAACCGTGAGATCATGACCTGAGTAGATGCCACTCGACCGACTGAGCCACCCCCACTTGCCCCTCTCTTTGATGATTTTGAAAAAAGTTAAGGGCTGCGAGGTGCCTCCAAGTCCTAATTAGGAGCGCTTTTGGGGTATAAATATTCCATAGGATTAGTTGTTGGTACTTCTCTTTGTTGAAACAGATTTTACTCAGGTCTCAGGGCTCGGAGGTGAATCTCATGGTTCCTGCTCACTAGCTGGGTGATTTTTTTTTTTTAACGTTTATTTATTTTTGAGACAGAGAGAGACAGAGCATGAATGGGGGTCAGAGAGAGGGAGACACAGAATTGGAAACAGGCTTCAGGCTCTGAGCGGTCAGCACAGAGCCCGACGTGGAGCTCGAACTCACGGACTGTGAGATCATGACTTGAGCCGAAGTCAGCCGCTCAACCGACTGAGCCACCCAGGCGCCCCTAGCTGGGTGATTTTGATCTTGCTGCGCCTTATCATATTTTCACTTACCAAATGGGACGAATCGCATCTACCTTGCTGGATTCCTGGGAGGATTCAATGTGAAATGGGACTGAGCCAATGACAAAAGCCAGGCACCTGCTCCAGTGTTGACTCTAGGGTTTCACAGCTGGGTGTCTAATTGGAGTAGGACTAAGTAAGGGCCGGTACAGCAGTCATTTATGCCTTCATGGGAACAAGGCAAAGGCCTCTTGTGAGTATGTTTACCAATCTAGGAACGAGGAAAACAAAGCATATCAGGTTGGAGAACACTTTAAAGATCTAGATACATGGTTTAAAATATGGAATTGGGATTGTGTGTGTGTGTGTGTGTGTGCATCGGAGTTTGGGTCTGAAATTCGGTAAAATTTATTTTTAAGCAATGGTTTGTGGGATCTGCGGTTTATCAGATCCTGGGGTGTATTTCTGGTCCTCGTTCCTGGCTGGCTCAGCTCAAGTCCACTGAAAGCCCAGCCGGGTGGAGACTGATGAAGGGAAGCAGCAGAGGCCTGAAGGCTAATAGCAGGTTTCTGTTTACAAAGCAGCCGCCTTGTCAGAGCTGGTAAGTACCAGCAGATCGGCACCCTCCAGAATTCAGGGTCAGGATAACAGGCGGGGATAAATGGCCAAGTGGATAAATATATCAAAGGAGACGAAGAATCCCCCGTCACTCCTGTCAGGAACCCAGTCCGTGGTCTTTCAGCAGACGTTTGGAGTCCATCCCCTCCCCTGAGCAACCTCTTAGATCTCATTCTTGCAGAAGTTTGCTATGGCGTAGTGTTCTCCTAGAATGTCCAGGTTGATGACCTGAGACTAGCATGGGCAGATGATCTTTCATTGATCTGCACTTTGGAGCCAGAGAAGAGAAAAGACAACTTAATGCACATTTTCAAAGAATGAAGGATCTTTTGTTCAGTTCTTGCCAGGGAGCAAGACAAAGGCAACGGGCTTCACCTGTAATGGGAGGGGTCCGTGTCAGACAGGAGGGAGATTTATCAGGCAGGGAGTATGAAGACACTAAAATGAGTTATGGTATCTCCTTACCTGGAGATCTTCAAAGTAAGATATACTTCCCTCTGACAGGAGCAGTTGGGGGTGGTGGTGGGGAGGTGGGATTCCTAGCTGGAGGCAGGAAAATGGACTTCAGCGACCTTTGAAGGTTGAGTCCAGCCATCTGAATCTAGGATAAACTAAGATGGGAAAATTTATGGTTTTGACATCCATCAGGTGAATAAATCTGAGCCTCTGCTGGAATTTGAGGAGAAAGAAGGTTCCAGAAGCCTGCTCTGGCTTGACCACTCTATCAGGGTTCCAGCAGGACACAGACAACACATTCAACTCAAGATCATTTGAGAGGGGTTTAATAAAGAGACTATTTATAAAGGTGTGGGTAAGATGTAGAGAATTATAAAAGATGGTAACCCAAAGCTCTTACTATCTCCATGCCTAAAGGGGTGAGGAGTGGGGTGGGGGAGGGCTGTTATCAGAACACAGAAGGAGAAATTAAGGTATGGAGAGCCATGTTGAGAGGAGCTTTGACCTTCCTTTGAGGAGGAATGTCACCAGCCAGAGACGACCCAGGGAGAGAGCCGGGGGAATAAATACCCTGACATCACTGTCCTCCCTCCCAACAATCTATTGCCAGGGTTTCTGACTGGCTCATCCCAGCTGGTAAGCCCAGGCCAAGAAAGCCCATTGACATGGTCCATATAGGTCAGCCTTCTGAGCACAGGGCAGTTTGGAGGAGGGTGGAGAATAGATCTGAAGCGGCAAATAAAAGCTGACTGACCCAACCATGGCTTGTCCTCTGACAGTACAAAGTGCCTTTTACGTGCTGAGCATGATTCCAGGCACTTGGAAGAGGACGGTGAACCAGACTTACATTTGGACTAATTGTGATTTAGAAATGTTATCTATCCCTTAAGCCCGTGAACATTAAGGCGCCACACAGGTAGTTACTAACATAAGTAAGGCAAGTTACTGAAACTCTCTGTGCCTCACTATCTGCATCTGTAAAATGGGAATAACAATTATTTCTCTTTCATGGGGTTAGCTTATATGTTCTTGTGCATGTGAAGCCCTTGGAACCATGCGTGGTGTGAGGGGCTCACTCAGTACATGCTAGGTGTCATTACTATTAGCATAGCTAATGCTATTTGTATCTTCTAGCCAGTCTCTAGAACTCTTGCTCATCCTTGAAGACCTAGATTGTACGTCTCCTCCCCATGGCTCTCTTTCCCTTGGGAATAGTTGGTCCCCAGATTATGTGATGCCTTCCTGGCTTTTATAAGGCCATGATTTGATTTGCACGTCTGTTTTCTCTGCTAGACTCTGTACTCTTCTGGGCTGATCTCAGATTCATCACCGTTGCCAGCCCCAAGTTCTGGCACATGGGAGGTATTCAATAATGTTGGTCCCGTTTGCTTTGGATGAGATTTTGTACTTGCATGGAGAAGAGTGTGGATCAGGCCAGTGTTCAGAGGCCATGATGGCGGTAGTGGAAATAACAGATGAGCTAGATGAAGTGATCTGCGAGCTCCAAAGATTGTTCCATAGAGACTGATTCTCCATGCCCGGGGACTGACTTCTGCCCCCGAAGCCACACAGTCACAAGGGAAGAGAATGCTTGTTGCACAAGGAGGCAAGAGCAGAAAGACTTTTATCTGGAAGGTAGACTTTACCAACCAGAATTATTCATCTTGTTCCCCTTTAAGGTGGAAGCTGGCTTTTTTTTTTTTTTTTTTTTTTTTTTTTAGGTCATTCAGGTAGACTCTCCCTTGCTTCTATGGTTCCCGGCAGAGAAAAAAGCTAGCTAGGGATGGAGTTGGTGAACAGCTCCTGGAGCATTTTTCACTTTGGTTCAGTTATTTTGTCTACAGCTTCCAGAGTTGGGCCACAAACACAAGGTGAATTCTTTGGTCCATTCCATGACAGTGTGTGAGGCAGTCTTGGGATTGCATCCCATGGATCAACTCCCAAGGTCACGAACATGCTTCCAATTTAACGGTAGAATGTGTTTATGCCACAGGGATGCAATTCACAAAACTGAGATGGAAAAACTCTTCGGGATAAATAACCCAGTTTCTTCAGCAAATAACTGCAAGGGAAATAAAAGGAAGGGGATGCTATAGATTTAAAGATTTAAGATACATAAAAATCAGTTACTGTATGCACTATAATTATTTGAATTCTTATTTGGAAAACTATTAAAAGCATTGTAAGACAGTTGGAAATATTTGAACACTAATTGGTTATTTGATGATTTTAAGGAATTATTGTTAATATTTTGGGGTATGAAACAGTATTTTGAATATGTTTTATGAAAGAGTCTTTGGCTTTTAGAGATGTAGTCTAGAAATTACAGATGAAATATATGATACCTGAGATTTGCTTCAAAACAATATGGGGTGGTCAAGAAGTGGATGGGGTATAGAGGGGGTAGGAGTTAATTGTAAGTGATGAGTAAGAGGTACATGGGAATTCATTAATCAATTCTAGTTTGTACATACATGATATTTTCCATAATAAAAAAAATTTTAATGTGACGGTAGAAATAAATTTACTTTTCATTTGTTTTACCAGGGCTCCCTGTATTGAACCTGAAATCCAAACTGAATGTGCCAGATGGAAACCAATGTAGCTTATGTGAGGGGCACTTGAATGACTCAGTTGGTGAAGCGTCCAACTTCAGCTCAGGTCATGATCTCATGGTCTGTGAGTTTGAGCCCCGCGTCAGGCTCTCTGCTGACAGCTCAGAGCCTGGAGCCTGCTTCCGATTCAGTGTCTTCCTCTCTCTCTGCCCCTCCCCCATTCTCTCTCTCTCTCTCAAAAATAAATAAACATTAAAAAACACTAAAAAAAGAGAATGGGCTTATGTGTTTCAGAGAGAATAGAAAGAAGCTAGTTCATTCCTCATAGGTCAAGGAAAGCCTGGTTTCTCCCTAAAGGTCAATAAGACCTCTATACTTTGGCCATGTTCTTTCACCAAAGAGCCAGGACTTGAAGGGTTAAAATGATGACTAGGTATCACTTCCCTTGGCCAATTTTCCCTGAGTGATGAGAATGGATTTCCCTGGCATTTAACACCATTGAGGGACATAGGAACCAGAGCCAGATGGGACCCTCCAGCTGGGTTCTAGTCAACACAGCCTAGTGCCTGGTGCTTGGAATTGTGCTTCCCTGCACATCCTCATCTGTATTCATTGAGCCATTTGGGCCTTTCTCTCAGTTGTGACACAGGGAGAGTCACTTATTAATATCATACCAATAAATGGTGGAAGGGCCACTCACACCTGAGTCCTCTGGTTTCAAGCCCAAGCCTCTTTCCACTATATAATATTACCCTCTCAGGTACCAGAGTTCTTCTCCTCAGGGATGCACCAACCCAGGGCTGCAAATAATAATAGTTGTTAGGTGGTTGATACTGTGTCAGAGGGCCTACGTACATTAACTCTTGTAACCCTCTTAATGGTCTCAGAAGGTAGGTACTATCCTTATTCCCATTTTGTAGACAGAAAACCTGAGGTCCCAAATGTCAAGATTTAAACCCAACTGTGTCTGTCCTCAAACCTTTGACTACATTTTTTAAGCTACTTCTTGCTACTTAGTTGAGGCAGATGTTGAATGAAAGTTTTTTCAGGATTTGCTCAAATAGAGGCCTGGAAATGATGAGGAAGAGGGCTTTATGCCATCAGTGCACTGAAAGAACGCCTTATGGCCACATTTTGGAACCACTTCTTTATCGTGGTAGTTACAGCATTCGATATAGCATTCACGATATGCCAGGCCACACCACTCACCCCTTTATGAATGTTAACTCATCAAATACAGCAGCCTTGTGAGGTGGGTAGGGGCTGATTTTATTATTCCCATCTTAACAATGGGGAAACAGAGACACCTGCCAACATCACAGAGCTAGTAAGATGCAGGGCCAAGATTCAGCCCAGTCACTCCTGTGCCTGGGCCTGTGTCTTTGACCTCTACATTGCCTTCACCCCAAGCCCTGTACCTACTCTCGACCTGTCAACAAGAGTTGTTAAATGACTTTAATTCCAGTTTCGTAACTCTGAATAATAAAGACCAAAGTGTCTTCTATTGGCTGGAGTCGTCACCGAAAGGTAATGACTGATTCCATCCGACTTAAACTCCAAGCCATGCGTGTGTGAAATTGCTCTATTCACTTGAGTCCGAAATGTGTTTTGAGGACTGACTATACCTTTTTGAGAGCTGCAATAATAAGAGAGAAAATATGAAATTTAATGGGATAAATCACATTAAAGAGCTCAATACCCTGTAGCCATTAATATCCTTATTACCTTCTCTGATCTGTCCGCCCCACCGGAGGCACCACAGCCCGGGCGACCGTCCTGTCCTCTCTCTCGCTGGCCTTCTCTGCTCTGCACCTCCCCCTCCTCTCCTCAAGCTATAATCTATAAGAGTTCCCGGCTGCAAACTGATGGTTTCTGGCGGGGAGGTGGGGAGGGGGATGGGTGAAACAGGTGAAGGGGGATTTAGAGTACACTTATCATGATGAGCACTGAGTAATGTATAGAATGGTTGAATCACAATATACACCTGAAACTGATATAACACTAAACGGTAACTGTACTAAAAAAAAAATAAAAAAAAGGGTTCTCTAACCCTCCCTCAAGGAGGATTCTCTCCTTCCTGGTCCTGTTGAACTGAGGCATGGTCACATGACATGCTCTGGCCAATGAAATGAGAGGGGCAGTGGTGTGTGTCAATTCCAGACGGAATCGTTAAAAGCCAGGCGGTGCCTTGCCATGCTCCATTTTCCTCATGCTAACACATCCAGCAATGGTTGAGATGGTAGCTGCTTTTCACCCTGGGTCCTAGAGTGCATCAAGACCCCCACACAACCCTTGATGGACACGCAAAATAAGATGCAAATCTTTACTGTTGTAAGCCACTGAGGTTCTGGACTTGTTTGCATCGCAGCATAGATCCAGCCTAATCTGACTGACACGTGTTTTAGGATGCTCTCAGCGGATAGGACAAAAGTCCCTAATATGCCTGGAAGGCCTTGCAATATCTTGACTTAAATGTCAGGCTTCATCTTCTAACATATTTCCTCTCCTTTTCTTCTCTTCATCCAGACGGGCCATCCTTCCCTCCCTCAAAGGTGCCAAACTCCATCCACCACAGGCTGTTTGCACATGCTGTTCCCTCTGCCCAGACCATTCTTCTTCCTGCCTGCCCCCTTTGCCAGTTAACATCTATCTGTCCTACTACATCTCATGATGGCTTTCATAGCACTGTATATCCTTTATAAACCTCGTCACAACTACAAGCTTACCTTTGCTGCTATGTTTATTTGGATAATGCTTATTTTGCCCACTAGACTGTATACTTTATAAGAACAGTTGCTCAGTTTTTATTTACTTACTGTCCCTAGCCCCTGGCATAGTCTCTGGCACATAATGGGTACTCGAATAATTTTTATTGAATAAATAGTTGAGTTGATATATTGTAGTGACTATGGTACGGAAGTTGGAAGCCGACTTCTTGGATTTGAATCCCACCTGCTACTTAGTTGTTGTATGACCTTGGGTGACTTATTGAATCTTTCTGCCTTAGTTTCCCCATCTGTAAATGGGGATGAAAACAGTGGTCTTTGAGGTGTCTGTGAGGATTAAATGGATTGAGATATACGTGCTGCTTGTGCACTTTCTGTGTCTGGTCTGCAAGCTCACCTCTCTATACTCTGTTCTGGGGGGGGGGGCTGGTAGTTTCCTTCCTACCTTTTCCTTACTCTCTTCCCAGATGGCGAGGCTTAGATCAAGCCAGAGACATTGGCGAAGTCTTAGAATACGAGGGAAGGGAGAGAGGGGATTTCTTTCCGGTTTCAGCTCCAGCCCACATGTGACAGCAGCAGAGGAGGCATTCGCCAAGAGCCTCCGCCTCCTTTCAGCTCTCCCAGCACCCACCGTGCCTCGCCTCCTCAGAAGTACTGATACTGTTGGTTGCTTCCCCCTCAGCGATCCTAGCACCAACGTCCCCGCAGGAGTCTGTGACCATGCATGTGGTGCGTCCCACCTTCATGGTGCCCCCTCTCAGTAAAGACCCAAGTACCGGCTGCGTGGATTTCCTCCTTGGAATGCCTAGGTTCCGCTAGCCCAACTTTTCCTTTTTGTGTCCCCAGCTCCAGGGCTGGTGGCTGTAATCCTACAATTATTTCTCTGTAGGCTACCGCAGAACCCCTTCTTGGAACACCTACCAGACCCTATTCCTGATTCCTGACTGGGCCCTCACTGATACAATATCTAAAGCACTTAGAAGAGTATCAGGCACAGAGGGAGCACGGGGTAAATGCAGCATTTGTCTAAGCAGGTGAGAAAACCAACAGTGCCCATCAGACCTCTGTGGAGGGCGCGATGTGCTCGCCATTTATCCAGGATAATGCCAACTCCCCGGTGCAGAAGGACCCGTCCATACTCTTCCCCACTCTTCCCCGTTACTCACACAAGCACCCAGGTGTGATTTAAAGCAAATGAGGACACAGCTTCCATAGCATTAGCAATTTTTATTTTCCTTTTTTGTTGCATAGGAAATGCAGTACTTGCTTCCAGTAATTGTATTGTAATGTGAGAAGGTGGTAGCACTAATGGTTGAATACAAGAGTTAAACTAATCCACACCAGCTCAAAAAACCTGTGGAGATTTAGTTGAATAAGAATGGACGCCCACAGTGATTCTCAACCAATTACAAATTTTCACAGAACACAGTAAAACTAAAAGGGTAGCTATGAGAGTCAATACAAGTATACTAGAGGCACAGGGGGCCCGGCTCATAAAAACAAATGTCAAACCAAGTTATTAACACGGGGGTGTTTAGTTTCACAACGGATCTCTTTTCATCTCTGGAAGTGTTCGGTCCCCTACCCCCCAGCAATTTAAAATGAAAAAAAAAAAAACCAAAAACCAAAAAACCGAGGTATCTTGAGTGGACAGATTTCCAAGGGTGGTGGGAAAGGTCCCCAGAGAACTTTGTTCTGCATTAAGAGGTCAAGTGTAGGGAAGGAGAATCACGTGTTTGCCTTTGAAAGTCTTTACTAAGGCCCTCCTAGAACCTGACAAAGCTCCAGCTCTAGGCTGAGTTAGTATCTCAGTGGTGACTCTACCAAACGCCTTCACAGTGCAGACAGGCTGGTCTGAGACCAGGGAGAAAAAAATGGGAGCCGACCGCTCTCTCAAACCTCCACCCCAACATAGCCAGCGGCCTTGTGGCCTTCGATTGAGATGTTAAAACAAAACAAAACAAAACAAAACAAAACAAAACAAAACAAAAAACATGCTGATGTATAGACTAGTACTAAAAAAATAAAATAAAAAATAAAAAATTGAAAAGAAGAATAACACAAATAGAATAAAGCGGGGGAAAGCTTCTGTCATTTTGAGAAGTCGAGCAGAAAACAGCAGGAAAAATAGCCCAGTTCGTTGGGCAGCTATTTGCCCTTAAAAGCACTGTGCAGATACAAAATTCACCCGGCGTGACCTGGTGAGTGTTTCCTCTCCCCCCACAGGTGCTCTGGTTGGATTAGAGGGGGCACTCCCACCATACAGTCCTGTGGTCCTGTGGACACACTTGGGAAATTGTGTTTTTTTAATTAAAACGCATAAGGAGCCCACATGTGAAACTCACGATGCCTGGCACACAGGCGAGGTCCTGCCCCCGCATGCTGCGGCCTCCCCGTTCTGGAGCTCAACTGCAGGTGGTCCCCTATCTTCCTGAGCATTTCCGGCATCTACACCCCATCTCCCCATTCCCCTCATCTGGTCATGTGACCCTTTTGGGCAGAAAAGGCAGATGGGTGCTGGTTTAGGGCGGGGAAAGGTGAGATGAAACATTTAATTTGGGAAGCAAGTAGTTTCAAATTTAGACCCAAAAAATATATTTTAAAAAAATCCCGTGTTAATAGCAAACTTCTTTTCTTATGAATCGGGCCCAAAGTTTGTACAGAGTTTTATTTCTGAAGAAAATATTGCAACTGTGCATGAAACTAAATAGCCATGTGATTTCTTAAAGATTTTTTTCAATTTTTTTTTTTTTCTTTTCATATGAGGAAGTCTGGTGTGAAGACGGATCAAGCATGGGTACCTGGCTGAACATTGTCCATTAAGAAAATGCTCCAGGGTCGGCATAGCTTCAGTCGAGGGTCAAGGAAAATGTCCCTCGCTTGGAAATGTTCTCAGAGTGTCTTCGTAGCACAGTTCTTGAAATACAAATGGTCGTTTTGAGACAAAAGTCTTGCCAGGGACTGATTTCTGAAATCAACCACCCATGCTTGTCCCCTAGGAAGAAGAAACAAAAAACAAAAACGAAAACAAAAACACAAGTAATACTGAATTTAAGTAAATGTATACCTCCAAAATACTGAAAACAGCCGAAATCAAGAAAGACAGAATTTGCGTTCTCAGTGAAATACCTTAAACCTAGCTGACAAGAACCAAGTCAGAAAAAAAAAAAAAAGACTAACATAACTTTGAGTAATATTCATACAGTTCACTAAGCATTATGGAATAGCATGCATTAATATTGTACGGTTATTTTACATCACCTATACCAGAAGGTCCTGACTGACAGCAAAGGCTACCGGTGTAGAAAAATCTTACTTCAGAAGAGCAATATAATACAGATTTCACAGGCACTACATTTTAATATATCAGGTATTATGCTGGTTTTCTTATAATTCTTTCTGTCCTAAAGCTGGCATTATAACAATGACCAAAAAGGCAAGGATTGAAGTAAACGGAAAGTAGATACCAAAGTTGATATAGTTTTTTTTTTTTCTTCAGATAGATTAGTGCATAGTTCTCATGCAGATAAACACTGCTATGCATTTACACTGTTGGAAAGCAGAGTGAATTGAGCCCAAGTTGTCACATTGGTGTAAATCATTTTGTCAGCCTGTTATAGCACCATGTAATGGATTTGCATTAAACATTAAATTGATTTCAGAATTGGTGACACAGTATTCACTACAGTTAAGTGCTATGGAACAGCTTCAATGTTACCTGCTATCTATCAAAGCAATTTTCATCCCACTGCTTTTTTATTGGAAAAAAAATAAAAGGAAAACATACGCGACACTAATTAGGCAAATGCACAGCCTTGGACGTGGAGAAGGCAGAGCGGGTTTACCGTCAGACAGTAAATACATGCATTGACTTCAGGACGAAATTGGCCTCGGAAGCCGATTTGAATGAAAGCCCTGCCTGTGGGCAGTGCAGCTTTCTGAGACGAGACTGTCCTGGGACAGATCTCGGGGTTGTGGGGGGGGGTGGTGAGGCGCCACTGAAGCTCTCCTTACACTATCATGCCAGTGGTGTTTTGAATTTGTTCTATGGAGGCCTGCTACCGGGAAAAAAAAAAAACTGACAGAAAGATAGAAGGAAAGAAAGAAATATGGGAGAGAGACAGAGACAGAGAGAGAGAGAGAGAGAGACCACCACCATTATGGACAAAAAGATATTTCCAGAGACATGATGCAAAGTACATTAAACGACATTCTTAGAAATCCCTCCCCTCCCACCCCACCCCCCAAAAAAAAATCACAAGGGAAAAAATGTTTTTCTTAATCCAGATTTTGTAAATACTTGATGATGCTGTAACTACAGAATTCAAGGTGTAGGGGGATAAGGGTTTGAAAAGTAAAAGACAAGCTTTTTGAGGGATGGGTTTTGCATATTGCTGTGGGCTGAATGAACACCATGACTCTGGAAAGTCGGGGTTCCCTTACACTTGGGCTGTCAGAGAATGAAGGATGCAAGCTTGGGGAGGTGTACTTTCTTGTTGTCGTGGGCTTGCAGGGGTGGGGGCGGGGAGGAGCTGACACCAATAGAGGCCATGCCAGGATGTGAAGAAACAGAAAAGTTTGCCCGAACCTCAAAGCAAAGTGAAAGGCTCTGGGATGGATAGAGTGGCATTAGGGAGAGGGCCTCTGCCCGTGAATGATCAGAAAAGGAGCATTTTAGTGGCAGGGGATGGGCCAGGAGAAAAAAAAAAAGCATATAGAAAAATGATCAGATTTAGTGTTTGTGCCTCTGACTTCAGTTCCCAAAGAAAAAAACGTGGAGAGTGATTTGAGGGACTTCTCTTTGCCAATATTGTTAATGCCATTTGATGGGAGAGAAAAAATTCAAATGTGTCTCAGAATCAAGGGCGGGGCCTTTCCACTGGGCCAGCCCTCAGCCTGTCAGTCTACACACCCCAGGTAGCAAAGTCTTCCTCAAACATCTTCGCTTGGCTTTCATCTAAAAGGTAAACACTCAGCTTGTTGGTGTTTCTTTTTTCCTGCTTGATCACAACTGAACTAGTTTCCTGCTGCTTTCTGGACAATGAAACATGAACAAAAATGTAACTTAGTGTATTTAATACTTAACCCCTGTTCGTTATCACCCTAGACTGCCTCCTTAATGTTTTAAAGCCTTTAAAACATTTTTTTTTCCTGCAAATCTGTTCAGAGTTCCCTAATTTTAGCTTCATCAAACTGAATACAACAAAATACCTTCAAAAATACAGCATACCTGTAACGTCCATTTACAATGGTTTTTCAGTAGACCTATACTTCTCAAGCATAGGAATATGCTATACCATTGAGAGAAAAAAAAAATAACTGTATTTAAATACTTACAAAAAAAAAAAAAGGAAACAGGAAAGTTTTAAACTTAAATCCAGTTCCCGAGGGGGGTGGGAGGGCGGGGGGCGGGAAAGAAAGAAAAGCAATTCTATGAACGCTGCCTTTATAATGGACAATCAGAAATTTCACTAGGCTAATTTGACAGAAATGTTTCCTCATTTAAACAACATTACAAAAGTCCTGCGTTATAAAATAGGGTAGAATAAATCAGTGTAATCAATAAAACTATACAACAATACAAATTACATATCTTCTGAGCGGGCAGTTTATCCTCTCTCTTTGCAGTCATGACTACAACATGCTCACTAGAAACAACTAAAACTGCCCAAACTATTGCTTAGTTTGTTTTGTTTTAAAAAAAGGGTGCAATTTTATTGTATATACAACCAATTTACTGGTAATACCTTGGCTTATAGCAAAGGTTCTGACAAAATGTTTGTCTAGGCTTTTTTTCCCTTCACTGTGAAGCACTGAAAGCTGCTATTTTTTTTTCTTTTTTTTTTCTTTTTTCTTTTTTTTAGTGCACATATGTCATAAGAAAGTAATGCCCAGCTAAGTGCTATCGGGGAAGGCGAATTATGCTGGCTGGCTATAGGAAGTGACACCATATACTGACAACCACACCACACAAGAGCGTCAAACGACTATTCAACCACTTATCAGACACATATGAAAATCCAAAATGTTTTATTTTATTTTTTTTTCCTTAAATAGAGATAACCAGTAAACAATTTTCAGAACTTGGAAGTTTAAAAACGTGCATATAAAAATGGGCATTATATCCTTTTTATTGAATGTGGATTGACTGCGGTCTGCTAAGAAAAATGGGGTGTGGGAGCTGAAGAAAAAGGAAGTTGTCTTTTTTTTTTTTTTTTAAGGCTTGCTTGTGAAAGGAACAGTTGTAAAAACAAAATTGCTTGAAGCAGGGTCAGCTTAGTGCTTCACAGTTTGACTGCTTCTCTAAGAGGAGCCCTTCCTGCGCACGTGCATTCAAAAATCACAAAAAAAGTACAAAGACAAACACCTAAAACACACTGCGTCAAGTGCAGCACCGACTTTGGTCAAATAAAAAAAATAAAAGAAAAATTAATAATCGCTAAGCTTTTCTACACGATATAAGCAGGTATTGCATATTTTCATATATCTGGGGGGAAAATAAAGGAAGACTCCAAATAAATTGTAAAATGCAGCAACATCCAAAATACTGATATTCTAAGCCATCTACAGATCTCAGAATAGCACTGCCACTGACCACAGAGGACAATAAAGACTACTCCTATCTGCGGAACAACTAACTTTCTATTTAGTTCTAGATGTTGAAACTGACGATGGCTGACATAAAAGTCACATTTACAAAAAGTGTCTCCAAATGCTTGACTAGGGAAAAACCCCTTTCAATAGAGGAGCATATGTGCAACAATTCCACAAATAATCGCTATCCAGGGCAAGGCACATTGATATGGAATTTTTGTTTTCGTGCAAATTAAGGAAAAAAAACAAAACAAAACAACATTGTTTCGGGGGAAAGATGAGGAGCAAAGTGTCTTCCCAAGAATTTCAGTTACTTGATTGTATAGGACAGTAGTAGAACCCTTCTGAAGGGCTGAAAAACATAGTTTAAAGGCAAGTGCCTAGAGTAGGGATTACAATATTGTGTCTTAATGCACTCTACTTTATCCTACATTAACTATATAAAAATTAGTTACTAACACTAGAACATGCAGAGACTTTCTCTGATCAGCAGGGCTTGCCAACCAGAACGTATATATATGTATAGTATAGGAAACCTTCTTGAAGTTGCATGGGAAGCAAAGGGGTGCTTCGCTGTCTGGTAGAAAAATCACTTGCACTTTTTTTTGTATGTTTTTTTGTTGTTTTTTTTTGTGTGTGTGTGTGTGTTTGTGTGTGCATGTGTGTGTGTGTGTGTGTGTGTGCGTTTACATAAGATACAGGACATTTGGGGGTGCAAACTTTTTTTTTTCCCTAACAGGTACCCTTGATCTGAATGGGCACCAGCATTTGTGTCAGTATTGGTTTTATCATCATCATTATTATTATTATTTTCCCATAGCCCAGTTCAGGGGCGCAAAGGTCTTTAAAAGTTCTGGACAATCTCTGGTACAATGAAGTGTCTGATAACTGATAAATCCTATGTTGCTGGATACATGTAAAAATTTTCAGAATTGGCATAATCCATTATAGTGACTTCTAGCTTATAAAATTAACAGATACCATGATCTCATTTTAGTTATGTGCTTTGATAACAGAAAATAATTAATTAGCATTTAATGTAGTTAACATATCGTGGTAAAAGCACCATTAGATTTGTTTTTTGTTTTTTTTTTTTTAATTTTCCTTCAGTTTTTAAAGGGATACAAGTTTAATAATAAAAAACATAAAAAGCAAAAATAGCTCCCCTTTTTCTTGCAAGGCTGTTTTTTTACCCCAATAATTTAGAGTCCTGGGGTGGAAGGACTTGAAAAACAAAAATAGAATTTTCAACAATCTCTATCTTACAAAGATATTTAGCTATCCAATGAAATTGCACTTTACTCATTTCAAAATTCGATTGTTTTGATTGATTCCTGTCAGTTTCTGTCAAAACAGACCATCTTCCCCATTTCCACGTGAATTTGTGTGTCATTGTTGAAATTGTTGAAAAAATGTTTTTTTTTTTTAAATGTAAGTGCAGCATTTCACAACTTTTAAAAAACTGAATAGTAGTAGTAGTTTGTCATTTCGGAATTGTTCTGCAACGTGAGTGGATTCACTGTCCTTGTGGGCCATGTTATATATTTAACTGCTGACTGCTGAACCAAAACCAAACTAAAAGAAAAAATAAAAAAGGAACATAACTGCATTTTCTTTCTCCAATATGTTACAGAAAAACATTGCCCTTTGACTGTCCCGTAAGTTATATATTGCAGATCTCAGCTACTACAAAAGATTTAGTTCTCCATGTGCCTCCCGATGACTCAAGGAGGCTCACACCTGTGTGGGTAAATTCATGAAATACTGTGAAACAGCCAGGCTCCGTAAGGAAAGTGTGTTACAACGGGAAGTCAGTGAGCAAGGGTAGACCTCCGCTAGCCACATCACCTAATGCTCACGCTACCACGGGAACACTCCACGTGTTACAAAGCCCAACCATTTCCAGCACCATATGAGAAAATTACAACAGTCCCTAAAGTATTTAAAAAAAAATCCCAAAAGGTTATGGCCTTTGCTGTTTGACCATAATGCTCGCTGTTTCCATGTACAAGTTGATTTGATTCTCCCCTTCCACTGACAGTGAAGTTGTAACCGCGCTGGGTTGAGGATGCGTCCATGTTACAGAGTTGAGAAGGGGTCAGGTGGTCTGTCTGGTGGATGGTGGGACGCTGCGACTTTTATCCCAGGTACCAGGACTGGAAGACAAAAGGAAGAGAGTGATTAGAGGTACAATTTGGAAAGTAACGTATTTTAGAAGTTGCCCTTCCAACCAAGAAATTGGAATCTGTATCAGGAATGAAGGGGAGGAAGGGGGGTGGAATTTTCTGGGGAGGTAGAGGATTGACAAACAGTAGTAAATATTGAGTCACTGAAGCTGATCTTATTCCTCTGAAGTTAAAACTCAATGTCTTCATTGAGGTTTGCCAACATTCTGAATGTGTCTTAAAAATAAAGTATTTGTGTGCCATATATATATCTACAGGAGGGCACGGAGCTCAATCACCTGGTCACTGAGTCTTCAGTGCCCAGCAGTGCCTGGAGTAGAAGGTTCTCAACAAAAAAGTGTTCAATGAATGGACAATGGGTGAGGGGAGAGGTTTCACGGGCTGATCAAGGTCTATTTTGATGATTTTCACATCTTTTTTTTTAATATTCCCTCTTTTTAGTTATTTACATTTTATTTTAATCACCTGGTACTCATCATGACAGGTGCACTCCTTAATCCCCATCACCTATTTCTTCCATTCCTACCCACCTCCCCTCTGGTAACTATCAGTTTATTCTCTAGTTCAGAGTCTGTTTCTGGGTTTGTCTCTCTCTTCCCCCCCCCCTTTCCTTGTTTGCTTTGTTTCTTAAATTCCACACACGAGTGAAATCATACAGTACTTGTCTCTCACTTATTTCACTTAGCATTACACTTTCTAGCTCCATCCATGTCATTGCAAATGGAAGATTTCATTCTTTTTTATGGCTGAATAGTATTTCAGTGTGTGTGTGTGTGTGTGTGTGTGTGTGTGTGTGTGCGCACGCATATACACACATTCTTCATCCATTCATCAAGCGATGGACAGTTGGGCTGCTCCTATATTTTGGCTATTGTAAATAATGCTCTATAAACATAGGGGCACATGTATCCCTTTGACGCAGAGTTTTTGTACATTTTGGGTAAATACCCAGTAGTGTGATAGCTGGATCCCAGGGTAGTTCTAGCACATTTCCTTTTCAATGAGATGTAGGCACTAAAGATGGTATTGTGACATTCTTTTAACAGGTACAGACGGTCAATAGTGATAGAAAAATAAGTGGAGGTGAATTAGAAAAAGTGGCATACCAAGAGTCTTGCGTATTTAGGCAAGTCACAGCACCTCTTTTATACCCCGTCTCCTTATATGTGCATGAGGTAGATTTTATGACACAAAATGCTTTCAGCTCACTATTTCTAAAATAATATTTTCAAAAATGACAGATAACAATCAAGTGATATCAAGACCGCACCCTATTACCTGCCATGAGGTCCAAATGACAAAAACGAGGCCACTGCATAGCCTGTGTTCATGCTTTTGCTCATTCAGCATTTATTTAGAGCCTTCCATATGCCTGCTGGGCCCTGTTACCAGTTACCTTTCAAAAAATCCTCAGGTGATGAGCTTTGGACAACAGTCCGGTGATACATCACTTTATATGCTGGAGTTTCTTTCTCTGCTGCCTACACAAAGTGACCAGTTATGGTCTAATATCAGAGTCAGTTTCTCAAGTGAAATAGAGAAGCACGTGGCTTTCGCCAACTTTTCTCTGGTGATACCCTGCCAAGTTCACCATATTCATCATCATTCACAGCAAAATCATCAACTTCCAGCAACAGTGAATGCCTGTGAAAATCACTGAGTTGGCACTCTCAGAAAGGGGGTACATTTGAGTTGATTCAGTCCAGTGAAGGTTCATCGGTGCCGAGGAGATTCAATTAGGTGAATTAAGGACTCTGATACCAGGGATAAATGGCAAAGTGATAGCTACATGGAGGTGGGTATGAGATTTCCTGGTCACACAAGCTACCTTTGATTTCCAGAGGACTTGAAACACCTAAGCCTAAACCGTAAAACGACTCATCCTGGGTACTTTTCGATGTTCTTCTTTGACCACATGCTTTGAGGGAACACAATATAGCCTCTTGTGTCCCGAAAGGAAATCATCCTGGCAAATACACGGCCTAAATCCAACTGGACAAAAGGAAGAAGAGGGGGGAAGAGAAGAGAGGGCAGGCGAGCCCCCAAACCGTATTTTTAGTAGGCCTCTCCTACTCACGCTGATGGACTCACGCTGCAGCTGCATTCTCTCGTCAACAAAACAGTCTCAAAGTTTGGGTGCGTCAAATCACGCTTACAGATTTTCTGTTCTCACACTTTCTAAGTCAGTTGTGAAATCCCAGCCTTCTTCAATCTGACACTGCATAGTAGCTCTTGAAGCAAACATCGGGGACCCAGGGAGTCAGCAGGGGGAGCAGTTTTCCATACCACGGTTTCTGGACACAACCTCAGAGTGCTACAAAAATCTGCAATGCCTCTGCACTTCTCTTAAAAAGCAAAGCAAAAAAAAAAAAAAAAAAAGTTTCTTCACACATCTTACTATTCAGTGTGTGCCTTGCCGACAAGGTTACCCCAGAGCAGCTCTGTAATCCTTCACTGAAATAGGCTTTATTGATTGCTCTGGTCTATTGTTCTCTTTTCAAGTCCCCCAAGTTCAAGTTCATCCTGGTGTTACATCATGTCTGGTTGCTAAGAGCAACCAGACAGACCCAGACGTGACTATCATTAGCAAGAAACCCTCCGTTCTCCTCCCACCAACCTTCCAGTGGCTCTGACGTAGCAGGCCCACTGCAAACACATTGAAGTATTTATTCTGCCTAATTTATGACCTACACAGCAAGCAAGACCCCCACTCCAAAAACCAACACTGTTGTATATTTAATTAATCTGTCTTTCTCTGGCACTTGGGAAAGTTAGACAAAGGACTAATTATTGTGTTTCACTCTCCATACTTTTCTTTGGTGGGGGTGTGTGTGTGTGTGAATATTTGCATGGGAAAGAAAACTACAAGGCCTAGCATTGCCCCCCCCTCCACTTTTTCTTTTTGCCCTATTGACATTTCATGAAATACTTTAGCTGCTTAAGGGAATTAGAAAAAAAAAATGTGATGTGAATGTTACTCCTTCTGAGTTGGTATTCAGTAACACAAATCAACTCATGACATGTTTAAATTTAAATGCTAACCACACACTCTCAGAGTTACTTTAAAGGTTAGTTTTTAATCAATAGAAGTTGCTGACTCCGGGTTTTTGAGCTGCGCACTGCAGCTCTTGGGCTTTTGTCTAACGTTAGAGCTTTCAAACTTTTTTTTTTTTCCTTGAGATGATTTTAGCAATGATTTTCAGACACAGAAGGCTATTGTGCTCTGACCAGCAACATGTCAATAGAGAAGCGAGTTGCCCTGTGGTGTGGTGTCAATATGACTCCTGAAGACATGGGTTGGGGGTCTTTAATAACCCGTGAAAAAAACTTAATTAACCCTTTCAGGCCCAAACCAAAACCTATTCTTAAACTTTTTCACTCCTGTAATTTGACCATTAGTACTTATTTCAACATCACACTAATCTTCATGACAATGAACCCAGCTACTTGACCAAGGCTTTCCCCAAATGGGAAGTCAATCCTTTAGGGCAGCCATACAGGGAATTTGTTTTTTGTTATTTTTTTTGGTTTTTGAAGTTCTTTTTGGGCGGGGGGGGGGGGTGGTGGGGGCGGAAATGAAGTCTCTTTGATTAAATCATTCCTTTGCAGAGATAGCAGATAAACAGTTATAATCATAATCAAAAAACGTATCCATTTCACTGAATTATTTTCTCATGATCTGTTTGTAACTGAGATATTCCTAATTCCTTTATGGGGAATGTTATAGCTGCACATGTATAAGCCGCTTGATTTTTAGAGACTTCCATGAACTACTACTAACATCAAATGGACAAGATAGTGTGTGGAAAAGACTGCTTTTCTCTTCTTGTGATATTTTGTTAGCAAATCTATTATGCAAGCAGTGCCAGTTTCAAAATATCACTTGAAGAATGACTCTGCGCATTTTCTTCTTGGGTCGTACAAGCAAAATATAAAAAACAGTCTGAGGTTGTTAAATTGTTGGGGTTGGGTAGCAAAAAATCACCAGGAAAATGGTGCCACACTAAACAAAGTTCATTGATGGAGAGTCAAAAAATGGTCTTCAGATATGTACTGATGCAAGCTTATATTTTATATGGTTTCTGCCTTCACACTTTATATGCCCTTAATCTAACCTACTGTATCCAGATGGACTACAAAGGAATCTCTCTGTCCCTTATCTGCAGCGAGTTCCAATATTACAATACAATATAGGATGATGTTATCTTGATACATTTACATTAAGGAAGTAAACACAGAGCTTTGATCTATTTTTTCCTCAGGGACTTTCAGCTCTAGTTGTTTTGGAGGTCCGTAAATCCACAACTCCCACAGAGGTGCTAGTTAAGTAAAATTACCCTGCTACACTCACAATTTCTACAGTTTGGGATGTGCTGGGGGGGGGGGGGGGGGCGAAATGGCGGGGGAGGGTAATTGTCCTCTCTCAGTGTTCAAGGTGAAACATCAAAAGAAACCTGCAGTCCAGGACCGGAGCTCAGCTTTCCTTTTCTCCAGTCAAATGAAGAAGTAATCTCATCAGGTTGGAAAGTGCTGACTAAGGATTTAATAAAGTGCCTGCAGATGTGGCGTCTCTAAGGTATTCAACTCATGTAATGCAAAACAGCTCCACGCTGAATGTGCTTATAAAATTTCATTTAACCATTGCAGCGCGAAAAAAAAAAAATTTTTTTCAGCGTTCTCTAAGGAGTTTTATCACACTTCCCGCCCCTTAATTTACAGCTCCATGAAAGTTGGAATCCCATTCTGCTGGGATTCTGGAATACTCACAGTAGTCAGGTTTTATGAGCCATAAACAATATCTATCCGGCTGCATCCTAAACAGGAAGGCTGAAATAGCAGTTGGCACCCTCTGGCAGTGCCAGGCTCTCTCCTTCCTTATGCCCCACGGGGAGCAATTAGGAAACTCTTCCAAACTTTGGTCATGAGGTGGCCCGAGACATGGTTGAAGGAGACTCAACTCCTTAGTGAACAACACACATTCTAACGTGAATAACAACTTTTTTTTAAAGGCCTTTTATAGACTCTTCTCACTAAGAGGGCAGGATGTATATCTTAACAACAAAAGGAAATACAAGTCTCTTTGAGATAGCTAATATTTTACTTTAACCAAAAAAAAAAAAAAAAAAAAACCCAACAAAAAAAGGGAGGGTGCAGGGGGTGTGGATGGGGAGGGTGGAACAGACTGTGACGCAGCAGAATCTGTTTTTCAAATTAAAAAGTTAAACAAAAGGCCTCAAGGGCAAAGTTGAACACTGCGGAAGGAGGCTGTTAATGTGGAATCCAGAACTGGGTGTGACGCCTCGTTTTCTTCTCCACACAAGGTGGGTTATTTAAGGACATTCACACACATAAAAAGGAGACATGCAGATACAGGGGGGCCTCTGTCCCCACCCCGCGGGCAGGCCCGCCTGTTCATCAGCCCCAAAGAGGACGCTACCAACCAGGACCACATGAGTTGTGGTCACCATTTTGACTCTTCTCTTGAGGAAGTGCTGTATCTCTGCGGGGTCACACTCATCCAGTTAGTCATTTTTGGCTTCCTGCTCTTGTTTGGAGGAGCAAAAAGCCCAAGGTTTAGCCCAAATGAGTTGCCCTTGGCAAATCAGCCAAAAGCCCCGTAGCTCCCCCGCCCCCTTTCAAGACAACAGAAATGGACCACCTTCTGAGTTTCTCACATCAGTAGACACCATTTTGGAGCACTTCTTCCCTCAATCCACAAGCACTAGGGGCCTAATGTGTGCTCGGTGCTATGTACACTAGGCTCTGGGGGGAGACTCCTTGAGTCGTTGTGCAGAAAGAAGGCACTGAATTGCAGCCTTCTATAGCTTTCATTGCTGTTCTTACAGTAGGATCTTTATCAACTTAATATCAACGGATGAGGCTGAGCATCCAATGTCCCAGGGACCCAGGATTGAGTCCTACTTTTTCCCTTAACTAGCTGTGGGATTTGAAGTAAGCTGGTCTCTGTCCTCGGGCTCCCAGAGGGTTGCTGTGAGGGCCATTCTGCATTACAGGAGAGGAAGGCAGATTTTCACACTGGTTTCTTCTGAAAAAGGTGCCATGCTGTACACAGGTGTCAGTTATTGGTATCGCCAGCCATGGGCTTTGATCCCTGCCGTCATCTTTCTTGTCTGATTTTGTTAATTAAAGAAAACCTGTTTTCAATAACGCTAAACCAAGACTTGTTTATTGTACAGGAAACTGTTAAAACATTAATGGGCCATGATTGGCCCCACTTACCTTTGTGGCCTTATCTTTTCGCTGCTTGTACTCAACACTTGTGCTGTGTTAAACTTCTTCCAGATCCCCCAAAGCCAAATGCTTTCTCCCTGCTGGGCCTTGGCACGGGCTGTCCCCCTCTCCTTGGCTTGGCTAACACTTGCTAGCTCTTGCGTTCTCAGATTAGCATCCCTTCTTCCAAGGGGTCTTTCTCGAGGCCTTTCGTCCCAGGGTTTACCTCTGTCATAGTCACTGAGCTTTAATTACCTGTTTTCTCCCCAAGAAAATGGATACATTCTTGAGTGCGGCATCCCCAGTGTCTTGCCCAGTGGCTGGCACAGAGTAGGCACTTACTAAATACTGTCAAGGAAAGAAGGAAGGAAGGAAGGAAGGAAGGAAGGAAGGAAGGAAGGAAGGAAGGAGCTATCTTAGAGGTTCTGGAAGCCTGGTATCAGTTACCCCAACAGGGCATTTAGATGGATGACTTCTAGCATGGCTGTGCCATATCCATGCTCACGTCACATGGCCATGCCTCCCCAAATGACAGGCGCTCTCCCAAGAGAGGAACAGGTCTCCACACGCCGCCCCAGGCAGTTCTGACTAAAGAGCTGCTGCAGTGGGACCAACTGTGGCCAACTGCGTCAGTAGCATGTGCAATAGTTTTGTAACATGGACTGCTGCCTACTTACTACAAGCACAGAGGAGTTGTCCAAACCACCGCTCCCTGGAGAGTGACCGTGCTGCTCCCGGCCAAGACCTCTGTTTGGTTCAAACCTCAAGACGGGAAAACACTAATCTTTTTACCCAATGAGCCATCCGGCACCTCCAAACCTTGAGAGTACGTACACAATCCAGTTATTCCGACCGTTGTTCCAAAGTCTAACTCTTTCGCTGTATTCCAACTTGCCCTAGTGTTTGCCTCACCATCAAGTAATGTTTTTTGTTTTTGTTTTTGCCCCCCCCCCCTTTACATTTTCATCTGAGGAATCTTTTACCTCATGAAACCAGAGACTTCTGAATTAACAACGGCACTCGGGCCCACTCACATTTGCTCTGCGGACTTCCTGGAGGTCCTTCCTGGAGGGCTGTCTGCATTGCAGTAGAGCTGGGGCCCTGGAGGCCGAGTTAGCAGAACCTCATCATGTAACTAGTATGCACCATTATGTACTAGTTAAATCATCTTAGGCAAGTTAGCATTCCCCAATCTTGGTTTTAGACTCCATGAAATGGAGATAACAACTTTATCAGTTTTTATGGGGATTAGATGAGCTAATGCCTGGACAGAGGCAAGCACAGAAAACCAGAACGCCAGGGTAATGGATTCTCTAACTGTAGCATGTGGACAGGCCCTAAGGTCCACGTGAGACACAAGGAGGACCGGTTCCCTTGGAAAGTCATGGCCCGACAAGGCGTTTTTCTCTCATTTAATGATATAATTTCTTAGTTAAAAGTAGCAGCTGCATCAGTTCCATTTCCCCAGTTGCAAGAGAAAGTTCTTGAGAAAATAAAAATCTGTCTTTAATTGCGGTATTAAAATCAGAACAGCGAAACCAACCACACAAAAGGAATTGGCTCAAGTTTATGAAAGGCATTTGGGCCCTTGCCTTGCAAGGCTCAACTGCACGCCTTGGAAGTTGGGGGTGAGCGGGGGAGAGGGGAGGCGGGGAGGGAGGGAGTAGTCAGGCAACCAAGTGGGACAGAAACAATCCTATTTTGGTTTTTGTTAGCGAACGGCATACTACATAGATCAGAGACTTCTTATAAAATACAAACCCCCACTGTACACAAAGCACAGGAAAATGTGAGGAAAAAAGGGAAAAACTAAAAGCAGCTTAGGGTGTGTTAACGCTGCTATTCTGTCAGCTTAAAGAGTATTTTATGCTTGATCAACAGCTCTTTTTTATTGTGCTTTTCTTTCATTCATTCAAGACATCAAAGCCGGGCACCACCAGTGTACCTGCCTTCTGGAGCCGCTTGTGAGGGGGTTCTAATGAAGCACGACTCTGGGAGCCGGAGACCCCCGTGGACACGGCAGTTCAAAGGGAATATTTCAACAATGATTACATTTTGTAAATCTTTTTATGAAAGAGACAGCTTATTTCCTGCTTTTTCATGAAAAATAGATTCTATCCATTAAAGTGAGCCCGCGCCACGGAAGCTGCTTGAGATCTGAGGTGCAGCGTGGAGATTAAGGGGACAACGACCCGATGAAATCGTCCAGAGTTCCTATCTGTTTGGCTGGGTTAGCACCGCCGGATTTTCTGGGTGGAGCCCAGACAGTGCCCGGATGGATGGCTCTGCCTCGGAAACGCAGTGACAAGGGCGCTTCGCGGTTTATTTTCAGGAGGGCGAGGTGGGGGGTTGGTTGGTAGTAGGGGGAGGGAAGGGAAGGAAGGAGGAAGGAGGAAATGGAGAGGAAGGAAGGAAGGGAAGGAAAGGACGGAGGGGAGAGAGAGGGAGGAAGAAGGAAGGAGGAGGGAGGAGGGCGAAGAGGGAAGGAGAGAGCGGGTGAAGGAAGGAAGAGGAGGGAGAGGAGGGGAGGAAGGAAGGAAGGAAGAAGGGGGGAGACGGGAGAGGAGGAGGAGGGAGGGCCTTCTTCTCCTTTCCTTCCTTCCTTCCTTCCATTCTTTCATTCTTTCTTTCATTTTTTGAGTCTACGAAGTCCAACCCAAGTATCAGAAAGCATTAAGGGAAGCCCTTTTACCACACAGAGGAAAGATGAAAGATTTTAGTTACAGATTCATTAAACGTTGTGTTTTAATGCCCTGAAATGGGACAAACCCTTTTGCATGTGGGAAGTTTGCCATTAAAAAACTGGCTCTGGTTTGAAGATACAATACAGGCTTTATGATTGGCTAATGTCTGCCCCAAAGGCAAAAATAGAGAAGGCAAGCTACCCTTTCGTGATTTTTGATTTTCAGTTTTAAGATCATCTTTCCTCTAGTCTTTTTTTTTCCTTTTTTTTCTTTTCTTTTCTTCTTTTTTTTATTTTTTGTTTTTTGGTGGCAGAGAGACTTGAGTACAGTAGGGATGGCAGAGAGAATATGATTTCCTAGGGAGCTATGAAATGAAAAAAATGTATGTTTTCTACACATCAGATTCCAACTTTAATTAAATGCCTGTTGTCTAACAAGCACAGACAGTCACACTTGGGGCTGGCCCAATGGTGGCCGGGGGAGGTAACCTTTCTTGTTTAAAAAGAGAGGCGTGGGAGTGGAGGTCAGAGCTCAGCAGAGCGTGGCCACATTGTAATAATCATTCCACCCAGTGCTTCTCTGCTCCTGCTCTTCCCCCAGAGCGGAAAAGACCTTCCCAAACACCACTCAGGTTCACAGCGCATCTATCATGTAGATTTGGTGTTGGGATTGTGCAGGTAGAGAAAGTCTGGAAAGGGGAAAAATAACATTAAAGCGAAAAGTAGTCCAGTTATTACAAAAATTCTCGCAGAGCTATCCTGCAATAGGATGACAGAGGATCTGGTTCTTTGCCAGGAACGAATTCCCAAACTAACCTTTTCAGCCAAGAAGCCCCTTTTAGGCACTGGATGGCATCTGCCACCTTTGCACCTTTCCACCCCAGCTGGCACCAACTGCGAAGGCCCAGAGCACAGGTCTTTGCTTCCTACCCCTTTTAAGCGCCCTCCGTTCACGGTCCAGGCTCCTTCCTCCTGTCCTTTCCAGCCCGGTTTCCGGCCCCCTTCCCACCCCTCCAGCCAGTCTCTTTCTCTCCCTCTCCACCTGGGTTTGAGCCCCCCACAGGAATGAGGGCAGACCCCTCCTCTCCCAAAGTCCACACAAACCAACAGTCCTTCCTACTCCATTCACTGGATTAAGAAAGGCCTCGAAGAAGAGCTCAGTCAGCTGCAACCACGACCACCCCGCCTGGCAGCTGGAGTGGAGGGCTTCTGGAGTGAGCCAAAGAAACGAGGCTCAGAAGCAGATTTGGGACAGAAGGTGGAGGAGGCTGGGGCATCTTAGTTCTCTCATTCACGAGGAAAGAGAGGCTGGGGAGATACACCTCCTCACTCACGGGACTGTGAATTGGGAACCCCCCCACTCCAGTCGCTGGTTGCCCTGGGACTTAGGCACACAAGGAGGACGCTCTGATCGTACTCACAAAAATCCCATTCCTAAACTTTCTTTACCTTTCAGGAACTCCTGTGTTTCGATTTCACTAGTTCCAGGACTTATCTTTTCCTCATTCACAGTGTGGATGGGATGCTAGGGTAAAACTGCTCATGTCCCTCATTGAGGCTGGAGTGAGCTTGGCCATGGAAAATGCCAGAGACTTAACTTCTAGCCTCTGTGACTTAGGGGGTCCAACTTAACTTATCTGCAAAACGGGCCTGGGTATACCAGTTATCTCAGCATTTGGGGCAGGAAATAACAAACATAAAAAGACAAAACTTTGAAATACTGGCCTAAATGACTTTGAAATGCCGGCCCCAAGCGCAAGCAGCATCATCACAGGAGGCGTTGCTGGGATCTGGATGGCATGGGGTGGGGTCAAGGCTTCCTCTGGGCCAACTACCCTCCATAGAAATGGAATGGTTTCCCCGAGCCCAGTCAAAGCTCCATGTGGTATCCCCGAAAGCACACACCAGGGATCAGTGAACAATGCTTTCCTCCTCCTTCTGAAAATGTGGTGGGATTTAGGGTTTTATGGCAACACAACTTGTCTTTGTTAAGACGTGACTTGCAAAACAAACCCACATGGGGGAGTTGGCAGTTTCAAATGACAGTACTTTTTTTTTTTTTTAATGCTGAAACAGCAAATGCTTTTTATGTTCAGATTTATTTCCTTCTAAATTTGTAGATTAAATTTACAACTGAGCAATATTCATTACTACAAACAATTCGATTCTTCCTGAATATTTCTCAGGGAGGTGAGTGGGAAGCCTCTTGGTGGGGCTGGGGTGGGGGGGGGGGTTGTTGAACAAAGTCCCACAACGTTAACACTCTGTGTGAAGGGTCTTTTCAATGGCTTGGACATAGACATGATATATATGACTGGCAGTGCTACCTGGCTTCCCTGTCAGGAGTCTATGCTTCTTAGAGAGAGGTAATATTACACTAACATAGAAAAATTGGATTCATTTTTATCTTTTTAGTCATGACTTTAGAGAGGGTGGAGATCTCCCAAGCAAAGATTACTGAAGACAGATTTAAGCATGTGTTTATACAATCAATCCATGGAAACAAAATCACCTACTTTGTGTTCAGATAACTTCTACCTGGTAGGGCTCGTCCAGTAACTGACACTCAGGAACAAACCCACAACTTATGCACACAGTGCTAATCAAGAACAGCTATACATTCCACTATCATTTTATTAAATTTTAATGAAACCAATTACACATTGGACTGTTCTATGTTCATTGGCTTTTTTTTAACTTTTTTTTTTTTAACATTTATTTATTATTGAGAGACAGAGAGACACAGAGCGTGAGCAGAGGAGGGGCAGAGAGAGGGGGAAACACAGAATCCGAAGCAGACTCCAGGCTCTGAGCTGTCAGCACAGAGCCCAACGCGGGGCTTGGACTCACAAACTGCGAGCCGAAGTCGGTCACCCAACCAACTGAGCCATCTAGGCGCTCCTGTGTTCATTGGCTCTCTAAATATCCTTTTTTTTTTCTTGCTAAATCACTATACAGATAGGAGATCCTATCGTTCATTTTGCATGAATGGTGGTAGTTTCAAGGGATACCTACTAACTTTTGCTGGATTCTGCAATCACAAAAATCTTGCAGCTAATACCACGTTAGCTACCTTAAAGGCACTGAGTTAAAAAAAATAGGAGATTTTTCTTTCTTTTAGAGAAGTGAATTGTCTGAGCTAAAATATGGCTTCCCGTTGTACTCCATCAGCCTCTCGGTGTTGTTCTTCAGGAACATGTTTATGAATTCAAGTTCAGGTTTGAACTAAATAAAACACTCCTCAGGAGTTTATAAGTGAGCCTCATTTACATGTGCTCCCTCTGAGCTCTGCCAGCCTCAGTGCACCAGTTTCCAAGGCTTGGTGAAGGAATATTTTACAGTTGGAATCTGTACTGCTTTCTCAGGCATTTCAGACTCTGAGACTGGGCAGCACAGAGTTAGTGAGTATTAAAAGTTTCCTCGGATGTGTTATAAAGTCAAAGAAAGAGAGAAAGAAAGACAACAAGACAGGGGCCGGGAGAACTAACTGTATCCTCTTAATTTCCTCTATAAGGCTTTCAAGTTAACGTTCCAGTTAAAAACTAAGTAACAGATTCTAGATGTATGTTCTAGAATTCCATAGCCATGGCTTCGAATTTCTTGGCGATCATTTTCAGCATTCTCAATGCATGTGTATTCCCTTCAAATATAAAAACTAGGATTTGCTTAAACTGTTTTTCCGCCTTGAAAATGAAGATAAAGAGTGTTATGAAGATAAATGTGCCAGCCCAGAAGGGGCTTTTCAGGTCAAAAAGATCTCGGGGATTTTTCAGGCAATAAAGGTACACTAGAGAGGAAGAAATAGCTCTTTTGGGTTTGGAACCAGGAGGAGTTGAAGTGGGGATTCTAAATGCTATCATATGGAACCGACCAGGAGAGAGCTGATTTCGTGACTCAGTGGAGTCAAGGTTAAGTCCAGGAGTTCAGAGAAAGCAGCCATGCTCTTCATGGGCAGAAATGAAAAGAGAACCGGAGAAACAGCACCATGGACTCTGCCACTCAACTTCTCTCTGAATTTATCTAGCAAGAAAGTAGGTATAGGACTAATACACCAATGATGCAGGGCCTCAGGGTTACTTTACAGCATCTCTTTACACTGGAATGCTCCTTTCTTGACAGGTGAGCACATCCAGTGTCACTGCAGGTCCTGGTGTCCCCAGCTTCAGCAGCTGCCTCCCTGCAGAGTGGTACGTGAGGAGTCAAATAGTTCAAGGGTAAGCGGTGCTGGGGGGAGGTGGTGGTTAGAGAAGAATCTACCTGGCTGAGGGGGCATGGCCTAAGAGTCCACGATGAGTCTGTGTCTCAGTTTGTGCCTTGTGAAAAAAAGAATTAAGACCACCTTCCTGGCATGTGGTTGTGAGAATAAAATGAAATAATATATGAAAGTGCTGTGTGTCTTAACTAGACTATGCAGAACCGATGCTTTTTTTTTATGGCATTCTTTTCTGACATGGGGAAGACAGAAACCTCATCTTTATATGCCAGGCCACTGCTCCGCTTGGCTTAGTACAATGATGGGTAGTCGTTTTTCTTAAATAAATACGGTAATAGCATGAGTGTGCTAGCCATATACTCTCTTCCCTCAATCTCCTGAACTTAGACTAGGTCGAATGCTGAGAAACATTAAGGATTTTCTAAAACCACATTAAATGTGAGTAAGCTTCTAAATAAAACTCTTTGCTATGAAAATAAGAAGTTTCTTCTTTTGGATAAGCACATGAATGAAAGTGGAATCATGTAGATGATAGTCTGAAGAAATGGATGATAAAAGTAGTGTCCTTTTGGTCGGTGGTTTACTTATGGTGACTGAGTGGAACCTGGGCTTACAACCTTGAGAGTTTTTTCAGACGTTGGCCAGGAAAGGACTGGCCAATTTGCAGAAAGATGATAATTTGCATCTGAGACAGTCTCCACTAATCTCATCGGTCAGTCAACCACAGATTACTGAGAATCATGCTCTTTCTTTTGCCTAGTTTTTTGTTTCTTTTTCCTTTTTTATAAGTATCTAATTTTGACTCACTCTACATTGCCCTTTGCATTCTGCTGTTCAAGGTCTCTATAGGAAACAAATTAAGCACAATTGCTAATGTCACTGGTGTGTGTGTGTGTGTGTGTGTGTGTGTGTGTGTGTTTAAGTTACTCTGGCAACATGGTGGATGGGAGGAATTTTAAACTCGAGATGGTGTGCAGATTTTCCTGAGGATTTAATTTACCAATGTGGACCTTAATTGTTTTGAAGATAAAATAATTTGATAGTTGACTTGATAGTTCAAAAAGCTGTACATTCATTAGTGTGTCTGTAGGTGGATGCAAAGGTAATGTTTTTGAATGGATGCTGAATCCATGTTTTGATGCATATCCAATGCTTTGAATGGACGCTGGTAAAGGAGTAGCCTTATTCTTCTACAGTTTTCTTTAAGAAACAGAGAGCAAGCCACAGTTCTTGGTCTACAAAGGTCATTGTGATGCAAGGCCCAGGGGAAGAGCCAGGCGGAACAGCCTTCCTGGAAGATGGTGGGGGTTGGGAAAGGGGAAGAGTGATGTGTTTAGGAGGGTGGGGTGAAGAGAACCTGGTACATCTTTAGACTTCAACAGGAAAAAATATTTGGGAAGAGGCCAACTGTGAGATACAGCATGGCCCTCGCTGGATGGTAATGATGTAACAAATAGCAACATTCAGAGCTATCCAGATACCAGAGAGAACAACTGGCAGATATTAAAATCATTATAAGATGTGAAATTATACCTCTCACTGCTTCATTATCTCTATATTTCATAATATTTGTCTAGAAAGGCACACAAAGCCTATCAGGTTAAATTAATCCTAATGATCAATTTTACTTTTATTCTAATTAAACAATTTCAATTTAATTAATGCGAGCACAGAAATTAGTCAAAATTACAAATGTAAATGTTGAACTTTAAATCAAAGGTCCTCCCTACTCTGCCTCCCGCGGAAGCACTTTAAAGTGTTTGCCTGTGAAGGTAGATGGGAATTTTAACCTTTGTCTATACTGTGAAGGACAAAAGTTAGAAAAATGTGCAAGCAAAAGCAATCCAGGAGCACAGACAGAAATGCAGGTTTAATGCCCACCCACCCTCACCCACGTACGCACAATACACACACACGGCGGTCTATGAAGACACATTCCGTGAGGTAGACTTTTGAACCGCGTGTTTTTCTTCCTGAGGATTCCAAAGCACTTGGGTCAGTTTAACGGATATTGGGCTTTTATAAAACACCTTTGTAGGGGCGCCTGGGTGGCGCAGTCGGTTAAGCGTCCGACTTCAGCCAGGTCACGATCTCGCGGTCCGTGAGTTCGAGCCCCGCGTCAGGCTCTGGGCGGATGGCTCGGAGCCTGGAACCTGTTTCCGATTCTGTGTCTCCCTCTCTCTCTGCCCCTCCCCCGTTCATGCTCTGTCTCTCTCTGTCCCAAAAATAAATAAAAAACGTTGAAAAAAAATTAAAAAAAACAAAAAACAAAAAACACCTTTGTAAAAGAGGAGCCATGTACCCATTTCCTAAGGCACATGTTAAACTACCAGTCCCTTTCCTCCCTGGTGTCAGATACCCTGCATCTCAGTTCCACTTTGCCTCTGATTGGCCATGTGCCCTTGGAAGTATTTCCACCTCCCTGGGCTTTGGGTCTCTTATTTGGAGACGCTGTTTGATCACAATGATACACACTTTATTCCAAAATGCACTTACATTTGTATCTGGAAAATGAGGGCATCTAGAGTAGATCATCTTTAAGAAAATTACCAGCTTCCATTTGCTATATTTCTATGACTTCGAAAGATACTGGCATCTTAAAACGGATTTGAAAATGGTATGGGGTATAGGTGTCTGAGTCATTCTCTCAAGATATTCAAATAACTTTTCTTCTTGCTTAATAAAAACCCAAAGTGGATGGAGCCCAGACTTCTAAAAATGTGAGGTTTCAAGGAAATGATGTGACAAATGAATTGTTTTTTCCTAAAAAGAAAAAAAAAAAGGCAGACAGGGTAGCAGCACATGCAAAAATGTGAAATAGAAAAGTTACACATGGGGGCGCCTGGGTGGCGCAGTCGGTTAAGCGTCCGACTTCAGCCAGGTCACGATCTCGCGGTCCGTGAGTTCGAGCCCCGTGTCGGGCTCTGGGCTGATGGCTCAGAGCCTGGAGCCTGTTTCCGATTCTGTGTCTCCCTCTCTCTCTGCCCCTCCCCCGTTCATGCTCTGTCTCTCTCTGTCCCAAAAATAAATAAACGTTAAAAAAAAAAAATTAAAAAAAAAAAAAAAAGAAAAGTTACACATGATAAAAAGAAATGCATTTCATGTTTTGTATTTAAAACTTTCTGTTCTGGTGAAGCATACTTAATAACGGGTCTGCAATGTCACAGATTCTCGGTCTTAGAAGAGTGTTATATGCAGCATAAGATTCTATGTTGTCACTCTTATATCCATAAAATAGCCACAACTTCTTTTCCCACAGGGAAGCCTTCATACATGATCTTCCATCCTGACTTGTTCACAACTGCATATGCGAATTATTTGATAGCAATCAATCCACTATCACTGTTCAGGGACATTATAGGAGAACAGCAGAGTAATTTAACAATATAGTTGATTAGTGTAATAATTATCATTAAATGTAGTAATGATAGTGGGATTCCCCTTACCTTGGTTAATGACCATGGACAATTCATTTCTTGACTGCCAGTGGTAGAAATGGTTTTTGAAATATTAACTTCTGCCCCATGGGAATGACACTTAGCCCACCACATTTAATTTTTGACCTTCACTGAACAGCATGATCCTAATCCCTTGATTTTATAATCTTAACTAGGAAACATTAAAATATGGATTGACTCCAGTTGGCAGGAATCTTTATGTTCTTTTCACTAAAAAAGCTATAAATCCAATGGTTGACCTTTTATTTCCAGGTCACAAATGACACCCACTCACTTTTGTCCATTCACCTAGGATTTATGTTAGGGTCTACAGGTATAAGCCATGAAAGTTGAACTTTAATGAAATGTCTTTCAAAGATGTGCACTTAGCCAAAAATTTTCCCACAAAAAATCAGCAGATAGCCTTTAAAAAATAGCTATTATATCTTCAGGTTTATGGTTGGCCTCAACTACCTCTATTTTTCACTTGTAGTAAGTTTCCTCTCGTACTATTATTTTTGTGAGGGTAAAAATTAGGCGTGTGTTTGGGATGATAATAGTACTTTAGTTCCCAATTTGGATTTCTAAACTGAAAGATTTCTGAAATGTTCTCTTTTGCCATCACAGTAATTCATCTATCTCCAGCTGAAAAATGTTCCCTGTCCTTTTTCAACAAAATCAATTGTATTGATGGGAGGCGTTCTGTGTTGTCAATCAGGGAAATGTGAGTTGATGGGACCCCAAAGCAGCGAGATAAGGGAAGGAATACCAAACCTGCTCAGGTCCACACCATCTGAATGAGATCAATGCTTTCCCATAATACTCTTCCTGTCATGTAGCACCCTAACTGTCACAATTAATAATGTAGAAGGGGCTGATTAATTTAAGTAAAGTGCTCTCTGCTGTGTAAACACATAAAGATCTATGAGGCAAAAAAGAAAAAAAGAAAGAAAGAAAAGGAAAAAAAGAAAAAAAAAGAAAAAAAGCAAAGGGGGGCAGGAAAGAACAAAACGTCATTTTTATTTTTCATGTGGATGTGTTCTCACTTTCCATTCTTCTCTTGTAACAATTACTGTACCAGCCACTCTGACAGAGTCAATAAATTGATCTGGGTCTTATGCAGCAGCAAAGCAGACTGATCTGATACACCATTATCTGCAGGGGAGAGTGGAGGTAGGGGGTTGGGGTGTGCTTGGGTGGCAGAGGGCAAGGGGGAGAAGTCAGCAAAGGCAAGTCAGCGTTGTTCTGGATAGGTAATTAGTGCTCTATGTGGAGTTTCTGGAAGACATAAATGCATACACGGTGTGCCGGCGTGCATGTGCGTATGCATGTGTGTGTGCGTGCATGTGCGTGTTGAGAAGGGACAGAAAAAGAAGCCTTCAACTTGGCTAAAGGATGCAGCCTAAGTAATACCGTATGCACGACTTATTTAGGTCCCTGCGGTATTTCAGTCACTCACACGGATCTGCAATTCAATGAGGATCACCACCCCATTAGAACTAATCATGTCAGCTGTGTATCTGACAAAATAAACATTCAGAAACTGTGCTCCTAGGTTCATAACTTGTTTTTGCACTGGGATTTTTTTTTCTTCTCTCCCTCATCCAGCATAAAGTTTAATAGTTTTTTAATATGAAATTATAACATACAAAGAAACTCTCCGTATGCATTCCTCCGCGTAGTTTGCCTCCCAACCAGAAACTGCAGCTGTTAGCTGAGCTTTAACTTGCTCCTTGGGAGTATGCTAAGTATGTTCTTAATAAATAAATATCATTCCACTAGCTAATGAGAGAATTAATGGCACAACTTATGGAAAACGGACGTAGAAGGATGGAGCAGGGGGAGAAGAAACTCAGCTTAGGGGGAAAATGACCAGATTACCTCTGGGAGTTTTGCCATATTAACATTTCTGGGTTTCTACTGGCAATCACAGGTCCCGGGTCCTAAAGATGAATGAGATGCATCCTGCCTGACCTCTGGTGCTGAGAGAGGTTCAGTTCTAAGGGGTGAATATGCAGCAACAGCACATATCAGCTTTCTGTGTGCCAGGGGGGTACTGGGGGGGTCTTACAATCTAACCATATTGAATCTTCATAAAACTCTAAGTGGAATGCAGGAAGCAATTTATAATTTTATAAATGTGACATGTAAGGTTCAGAAAGGCTAAAAACTACCCCAAAATCACTATACTAGTCTCAGACTGCTATAACAAAATATCATAAACTGGGTGGCTTTATTTTCTCATGCTTCTGGAGGCTGAGAAGTCCAGCATCAAGGTTCCAGCTGATCTGTACCTGATTTGTACCTGAGGGTCCTCTTTCTGGCTTGCAGATGGCTGCCTTCTCACTGAGCTCTTGGGTGGCAGAAAGAGAGCAAACTCTCTTCTTACACCGGCATTAATCGCATCGTGACACCCAACTCTCATCTAAACCTACCTCCCAAAGTCCCCACCTTCAAAAACCATTGCAGTGGGGCCCAGGGTTTCAACCTATGAACTTTGGCAGGGAAGGGGTAGGGGTGGGAGGAAAGGGGGGAACGACACAATTCAGCTCAACAGCAGTCACGTACTGAGATAAATCAATATCAAGTCTGTCTGGCTCCAAAGCTGATGTCTTCTCCACTGTATGATACTGCCCAGGAGAGGAGGCTACCTCCTGATCATGGGTCTTCAAACTACTATGATCTGTAAAATCCTGTACCTAATGAGTGTTAAAGCGATCTAGGTTAATGTTTCTTCACATGCAGAGATCCCACTGTGTCCTTCACCTGCTTCCTACCCTCCACAGAATGAAGTCCAGTTGCCTTACCATTGTTTGAAGTTATGTATTTATTCATGACCAGATCCTAACTTCCCAGCCTCATGATTCAACATTCTCTGCCACTTACATGGACAGGTATGCCAAACAGAGTAAGTTCTCCAAACACACACTACTACTCTTTTGCATGTGCCTGCAATGGAATGTTGTACCTACCAGGTACGTCTGTCTCCTTCAAAACCATGTGTCACCTCCTTTAGAATAGCTTCCACGACTCCCCTGCTTCTCTCCAGAGTTAATTACCTACTCTGTGTACTCCTTACGGATCATACATACTTCAACGTTTTCATTTATCATACTTTACTATAGTTTGTTTACTTTTCTCCCTAGACGTCTGTGAGCAAGGTGTGGAAGGGACTGGATACGCGCGCGCACACACACACACACACACACACACACACACACACGCATCTCAATGGCCCTCTTCAAGCCTAGTGTGGTACCAAGAATATAGTAGGTGCTCAGTAAATTCTGAGTTTTTTTTCCCCCTGTCCCCAAGATTAATCACATGCTCAGGAGTGGGGGGAGATAAGCTAGGCATCCAAGTATTTTGACTCCTAGTCTACCAAGATGCACAGGTCCCTACTACAGTCAGTTCCCTTACTAGAATTTTCTATCATACGGTCCTTCCATCTCCCCAGTACCACTCCTTCCCCACCCCCCACCCCCGCCCCATAATGGCCAGGGATCCATGGAAGGGGGATTGTACATGAGAGAGGCAGAAGCTGTGTGCCATGAGAGCTGGCCTTAAATTTCCCCCAACTACTCAAGGCAACAGGACACATTCACTTGGCCTATCCTGCCTTGGAAGGGAGCACTGAGCACGTTCTACTTCATTAAGGCAGCACTGTGGGGGGCTGAGGTTGCTCTTCAAGTTCATGCCTGGGCTGCAGCTCCGTTATCCCAACACATTCAGACTCTGGGAAGGGAGGGCGTGAGGGCAAGGAACACAGGGCTAGGACAGCCTGTCCTAACCCAGTGTCCCAGTCTCAACACAGGGCTCCAGCTTATCACAGGCTCCTGTGATTCATTAGTTAATGTGTAAAGCATTTGGAAAGTGGAAAGCTAATTAGAAGTGCTAAGTTATTTCATCTCTGCTGTAAAGGAAGCAATGTGAAGCCTAAGGAAAAATTCTCATGCAAATATTTTGGGGAGGCGTGTGCAGTGGAATGTAGCTCAGTGAATAGGCTCCATTGAAAGGCTCGATCTCAAAAAGAGAGGCCACTGATAAAAGAATGTGCCTCCATCCTCAATAAACAAACAGGAAGGTAAACAAGTGGGTGTGAGAAAAGTGGACAGGAAGAATCACTGAGGACTCACTTGAGATCTTTGAAAATCTCACTTTAGACAATAGGTTACCGGCCTTAAGACTGTGTATGTCAGCGGGACCTTCAAGGTCTCAGGCTCATTAGAAAGCCTGGGAAAGCCTGTGTCCAAAAGGAACCCCTCCTAAATGTGAAAGCCTATTTTTTAGAGCTCAGAAACATTTGGTAAAGCAAATTCCTGGGGCATGGGAGTTTTCGCATGTGGCGGCTTTGGGGAAAGGGGGCAAAACCACCTGTATTGCCTTCTCGCTTCACAGTTCACGTAGCGGGGCCAATCAACTCATTTTCCTGTTCTCTGAACTCTGTTGACTCAAGCTCAGCAAAACCAGGCTCTTTTCTTTTGCAAAGGAAGCATCTGGTTCCAAGTCATAAAAGAGAAACCCAGAACCCATTGCTGACTGTTTGATAAGCACCTGGGAGGGCACATGGAGGGCACTGTTTCACAGAGTTCCCTTGCAATTACAAAGGCACATGTCCTCCAACTCAGTCTTTGCAGAATTCTAGTTTACCGGGAGAAAGTTGACCCAGCCCGTGGGAGCTGGTCTGCACAAAACTCCAGTATGTCTGCATGAATCCTGGACTCAGACAGAGGGCTAAAATGACATGATCACTACTCTCTCTCTCTCTCTCTCTCTCTCTGTCTCACACACACACACACACACACACACACACACACAGACACTTACACAGTATATATGTTTCTTACACACATGGGGAGTGAGTATAGAGGAAAGGCCCTGTAAAAAGACAAGCATCAAGATATGAAGGGAGTCAAGTGCAACAACAGGAGTTAAAAGCACATGAAACCCAGCAGAGAGTAGGAAAAAGGAATATGTCAAATACTGTTAACGGTTTACCTATTATTGATGGCCCCTTCCTTGTTGGGGCAGTTTTGTTTAGGGAGGACAATGTAACCAGCCCACGGCAACAGATCATGATTTGAGCCGATCAAGATAATTCTGTGCTAGCTTTCCCAGCATTCTGTGCTGCTAAAGATTAAAATGGAATCCAATTTTAGTCAGACCTGAACAGAAATTTGCTAACAGGAAACAGGGGAGGAGTATGGCAGGACCATTGTTTCCCTGATGTAAGAGAAATAGTGGAGAAGGATATGGGCATGATATCTGGAGCCGCAGCAGCCATTCTGCAACCAGAGGCACCAGGCATGAGGATGAATGGACGACGTGCTGAGGAGGGTAGAGTAGAATCTCTGAAAGAGCATGGGCTCCCGCTGGCATCATATAGCAGATGAAATAAGGCCAACAACCACTCAGAATTTCACGTCAGGAAAATAACTCTAGCTGGCTTCAGCCGCGCTCAAGTGGGTTTTTTTCTAGGAGGTAGAGGGTACTGCCTTCATTTCATAGATGAAGGCATTGAATTTTAAGGGATAATGTCCAAGATCACGCTGATGAATGGCATAGCCAGGATGTGAAAATAGGTCTATCCTCCTCTTTAATTCATATTCTTTTCCCCTTGTCCCCCCACAAAGAAATCAGGCCATGAGTACCAAATATGTTTCCCTTGGTGTCTTGGAACTTCTGCCGATCAGAAGCATCATCATCAAGAGCCATCTAAAGACTGGGAATTTTGACAGCAATTCTGCAACCAAAACTAGGGTTTCCTGGCTTCATTGCAAGGCTATCATCAAATTCAGACCTCACTCCTCTCAATTCTCTGTACAAATTCTCACCTTCTGTTTTCTAGCTTTCCTCCCACCTCATTTTTTGGCCCCCCTTTTCCCACGATCCCAAGGCTAATTTAACGGATACCAGATTTTTTACCCCTCTTCTTCCGTAAAATCGAATTATTTCCTATGCAGGCTCCCTCTTATCTTACCCTTCTCCGTGGCCACTGGTCTCATTTTAATACTGAGAAGAGGCAAGTGAGGAAGGAGCCAGTATTTATTGAGCACCTATTGTGTGCCAAATCCCAAGTAGGCACCCAATTCTTTCAATAATCATCCATTTGCTGTAACTAAGAAGCTTCCCCAAATCTTTCTGGAGCAAGGCAAAAACCAACCAAACCAAAAAGACTAACACCGCACTAACACACAGAGTTAAAGGTAATAGGATTACAGAAGCATAAGAATGGAGGGAGAAAAGGAGACCACTATCTAGAACTGATGCCCTTACTTTGTCCAGAAGTGAAGTGTGTGGCTGAGGACATCTCAAAGGTGCTGCTAAATTAAAAACTGAAAGACTGTATAATGGGGATAATAACAATAATGGGTCTGCCTACTTAATGGGTTGCTCTTAAGATCAAATGAGAAAATAGTTTGTAATCCAGAAAATACCATTTAAATATGAGTTTAGTTAGGGGCGCCTGGGTGGCTCAGTCGATTGGGCAACTGACTTCAGCTCAGGTCATGATCTCACGGTTTGTGGGTTCGAGCCCCGCGTTGGGCTCTGTGCTGACAGCTCAGAGCCTGGAGCCTGTTTCAGATTCTGTGTCTCCCTCTCTCTCTCTGCCTCTCCCCCACTCATGCTCTGTCTCCGTCTCTCTCTCAAAAATGAACGTTAAAAAAAATATATAAATATGAATTTAGTTATCAACCAAACAATAAAAGCTATCATTTGTTGAATGCTTAGTTGGAATCAAGCATTTACTTTCTCTACACCAACAGAACTAAGACTTAAAACAACCATTAGAGATCATATAATCATCATTCTACAGTTAATAAACCAGACTAGAAAAAATTGAATTACCAAGAAAAAAGAAAAAAAAATAACCAAAAAATGGAAACATATACTGCTTCTAACTGAAGGAATAAAGTTCTACCCAAGTTCTGAAAAGGAAGCCCACAATCTCAGCTGCTCTGCTATCTGGTCTCTGGGCAGAGTCTAGCTGTTCTCACAGATGTGGACCAACATCATTAGTAAAGGTCTTTTTCCCAGACAGGATGACAGAATGAGCCTAGTCTTATTTTACAGATGCATGAACTAATAGGAAACTGGTCTTCAGAAAGACCAAGTGAGGCATCGGTCCTATCCCACAGGACACGATTCCTAGGCTTCTGATTCCTTGACGTAAGAGGATGAGTCAATCTTAGGCCATCTTAAAGAGAAAATGGTCAATAACTTTTCACTAACAGTAATTAAGCATGCAGATGGCATTTGGGAAAGAGAAGTTTGAGAGACAAACCGGTTCAAATCCTGGCTACCTCAATGGCCTGGGACGAAGGTACTCTTCCGAAACGCCAGTTTCCTCATCTGTAAAATGGGGATAACAGCACCAATCTCAGACGACTCTGAGTCCGGTAGCAAGTTCAGGCACAGAACCTGGCACATGTGGGTACTTAAGACACAGTACTGATTTGACCAGTAAGTCTTCTTAACTTCGTCCAAAGTCAGAAGGAAATGAAATTTTGTCTGTCATTGTATGGGCTTGTAACTGAAATGCTCAAATTCAATTCTAACTAGAAAGGGGAAGCTACTTTTTTTTTTTTTTTTTTTTTTTTTGCCTCTAAGAAATCTTAGTTTCCTGCCTTTGCAGCTCTCTGACTGCTCCCTGAACTTCTGTGGGTACCCAACCTCCTACAGGCAGAAAGCACGGGGCAGGTTGGGGAGGAGGCAGAGAAGGCTTCAGCTAACTTGAGTGTAATCTCAGGTGACCTTGGTGCCCTGGGCAAGGGCATTACACAAGGAGGGGGAGTTTCTTGGAAATGAAGGGTGAAGGAGCTACAGGACATGACTGCGTATCTGGTTGGTCCAGAGAAGACAGAACTCAATAAACATGTTGCTCTTCCTAGGAGGGGCGAAATAAAGCCTTATCTACCAGCTCATGCATAGCATAAATGGGCAAAAATTAAAGGTAGGGGGGTAAAAAAAAGGGTGAATTACATGAAAACCAGAATCATATCATCACATCAAAATTAGATATGGGTAGAAAAATGGTTTAGCCTTTCTGCCCCCTTCCACTCTTTGAAAAGTTCTTGTACTATGGTCTCAAAGCCTCTTAGGCAAATTAGGCAAATCTTATTGTAACTGGCATCACGCTGCATTATTAATGTTGTTGTTGTCACTACTATTATTATTATTTTAAATGCCTATTCATTTTTGAGGGGGGGGGCAGAGAGAGAGGGAGACAGAGGATCTGAAGCAGGCTGTGCACTGACAGCAATGAGCCCTATGTGGGGTTCGACCTCACAAACCGTGATATTATGACCTGAGCTGAAGTCGGACGCTCAACTGACTGAGCCACCCAGGCACCCCACTATTATTGTTTTTTTAAACATCTGTGCCTTCTACTAGTCTCTGAACAACTTGAGGAGAATTGTTACATCCTACATTCTGTAGGTGTTGGGAATACTATAAGAAATGGTGAGTAAGCAAAGAAAGGAACTTATGAAGAGTTTTGTGGATTGCCTATGCTTTTGTCTCTCAAGAAGAACTTCAGGAATATGACACAGAATGTCAACAGATGGAAATGCTCTCCATATTCGCTGCCTCCCCACGTTCCTTATGCATCCCCACCAGAGGCAGACAATGGGTGACATGCCCATAATTTAGCCATGCAGGGACCTCTCTAGATCAGGTGGTTTCCAGCACAGTGAAGTGTGTGGCTTGTGCCTACGTTTATAAATTTCATGAAGCAAAGGCAGTGAAGTCACACTGCTCGCAGGCCGAGCAGCTAAATGATTTATTAAGCAAAGGTTACAGCACCTGTGCCTTTTTGTCAACAAATCAGGCCCATGCCATGCCAAGCGATTCTTCTAATAACCCAAATGGTAATTTGGTTTTAAATAGCATTTCAGATACCACAATTCTGTTGATGCAGAACAGTGATAGATTTGGGTGGCAGGGAAGAAATACCTGTTTTTAATATTGTTTGCACTCATTTTTCATCTTAAAGAATTAGTTCTCATTGGAGTTCTGCAGGTTAAGCATTTTATTTGAACATTCTGATTAAACTAGAACCTGAATCAAAATGAGTTCTTTGCTCAGTCCTTCTGTGTGGGAATTGGTATTTCTATTTATTACCTGATGATGAAATATTAACTTTTTCCTCTAAATAAATGCATCCTCTTAATGGCTCTCGTTTTCAGGGATCAGATTAAATTATGGGATGCAATTGAAATGGCCATTGGCTTTCTGCTATTTGAGATGAGAGCATGTTCTCTATTATATTATATCATTCAGTGGGCGTGCAGGGGACATTAATAGTGTCCAAAGTGAAGTAAAAACTCTATGCCCCAGAGACTTCTCTATACATTAATATCAACTGTTCCTAGGACAAATTTGAAAAATAAGAGATTTGGGGTAGGGCCAAGCGGTCATGGTGTCTCAAAACAAGACGGATGTTCTGAAAGCTGTAGGGAGGTGGCCACCCCCTATTTTAATGAGTTACGAAGTGGAGGATGCAGAGGGATACGAGTCAAATAATGATAGTAGCAGAGGTAGCAGGCAAGTGAGGCAGAAGAATGGGACAGATAACTTGGCAGGAATGTTCGAACACAGCCACGAGCTGCGGTGAAATGTACAACGCAATTGCAAGATGGTTTGAAAGAAAACTAGCTCAAGGCAAGGCTAAAAAGAAGGCGATTCCATCTCAGTGAAGGGAGGAATTCACTGGAGGAAAAAAAAAAAAAAACAGACTGGAAGGGAAGGAGGAGAAAAAATGGCTTTCAATTATCCACGTTATCTTTCCCTACCAATCATTACAGATGATGAATTGGTGCAATAAAAGCCAATATTCAATTTTTCCAATTTACATGGAAAGAAGGCCATAATATATTGTTAAAGGGAAGAAACAGCAAGTTATCAAACGGGGTATGTAATATGATCTCATTTTTGCAATATACTTGTATGCATAGAAACAGTCTGGATGGATTTATATGGAAATGTTAACAGTAGGACTACAAGTGATTTTTATTATTTTTCCCATCTGTATTTTCCACAATTAACATGCATCATGACTGTAATGAGAGAAAGTCATTATTTTTAAACTTTCTTATGAATCATTTAGATTCAAGCAATGTATGCTGACTACCCACTATGTGCTGGGCATGAGAATCGGTACTTTGAGAGAGGTCAGCACACAATTACTGTGGATTTTGTTGATAAACTGCCTACTTTTCCTATTTGCTTTACAGAATTTCACGCTCTTCAGAGGTGAAAGGGCCATTGGAGTTTATCGAACGATTACATTTTAAAAGTTGTGGTGAAACACACATAACATAAACTGGACTGTCTTAAACTAATTTTAAGTGGACAGTTTAGTGTTATTCAGTACGGTCACGCTGCTGTGCAGTCATCACCACCAACCGTCTCCAGAACTCTTTTCATCTTGCAAAATGGAAACTCCATACCCTTTAAACAACGACTCTCCATCCCGCCATCCTCCCATCCCGCAGCCACCCTTCTGTTTTCTCTATGAGTCTGACTCCTTCAGGAACCTCACATACATGGGATCATATAGTATTTGTCCTTTCGGGACTGGCATCTTTCACTTAGCATGACATCGTCAAGGTTCATCCGTGTAGCATACTGCAGAATTTCCTTCATTTTTAAGGCCAGATCATATGCACTATACCACATTAAAATGGTGTATGCACAACAAAATGTATATGCCATATTTTGTTTATCCTATGTGTCTGTGGATGGAGACCTGGGTTGCTTCCACCTTTTGTCTATTGTGAATAATGCCAAGTACATGGGCGTACCAATACCTCTTCAAGACCTTGCTTTCCATCTCTTGGATATATACTGGTGATTAGATTTTAATACGGTCTCAGATTTAAAAGCAGGGAGCATGCTCATAGTATTCCAGAGCTGAGCATCAGTCAGTGTGGCTCACCAGCATGTGAGGCCTTCGTGAAGCACAATGGTTAGAGAACACAGGCCTTGCAGTCAGCAAGCTGGGTACAAATTCTTCCTTCACTTCTCACTGCTTATGGCCATGGGAAAATGAATAATCTCTTTAGGTCTCAGTTTCCACATATAGAGTGGAGATAATTATAGCTACCCTATTGGGGTGGCTGCAAAGATTAGTTGGGAAATGTACCTAAGGTACTTAGTACACAGGAAATGCTCAATGAATAGAAGCTCTATATAGTTAAAGAATACTTTTTTAAAAGTTGTTGTTGGTTTTTTAAGATTTATTTTGAGAGAGAAAGAGAGAGAGAGCTGGGGAGGGGCAGAGAAAGAGAGGGAGAGAGAATCGCAAGCAGGCTCTGCATGGTCAGCACAGAGTCTGATGTGGGGCTTAGACTCACGAACGGCAAGATCATGACCTGAGCCAAAACCAAGAGTTGGATGCTTAACCGACTGAGCCACCCAAGTGCCCCAAGAGTACTTTTTATAAATAAAGTTCTTACTTTCTTTATAAACTGAAAGCTGCCTATTTAAAAGGTCTACACAGTCGTTCAAGTTCTATCTGCTACAAAACAACAGAGACCATATCTAATCTGTCTCCTATAAGTCAATGCTTCAGTTATGTTGAAGAGATTTCCACTGGGAACTGGTCTTTTGGAGAAAGGGACACCATTTGACCTTGCGTTTGTTCATGCATTTGTGTACCTCTTCTGCATTTGTAAAGCTCAAGTACCTGCTTGGCTGACCCTTCAATTTTACTTCTCTAAAGGTAGAAAGCAAAATGTCATCTCTCCAGAAAACTTTTCTATAATTCAGTTAATACACATTTCATGCCTCATCAACAAAAGCATCAAAGGTAGAAAAAAATGCAAGCTTGTGTAGAAAATTACTAATCTGCAGGTCATGTTCAAATTAGGTCTTAAAAAATTCCTGTAAAAAAAGAAAAACCAGACTCACTTCTGAACTAATGTCTTCTCAAAAAGGAGATTATTTTTTAAGAACATGACCATTTTTATCTACATCTATACATGTCTAACACTTTAAATGGTTCCGGAAAGTAGTTCCTTTTTTTTTTTTTAAAGAGTTAACATATACTCCTTAAAATTAAAAGATTTTGAGCATAGGGGCACCTGGGTGGCTCAGTCAGTTAAACCAAGCGACCCTTGGTTTTGGCTCAGATCACGATCTCACAGTTTGTGAGTTTGAGCTCTGCATCGGGCTGGGTTCTGCACTGACAGCTAGGAACCTGTTTGGGATTCTTTCTCCCTCTCTCTCTGCCCCTCCTCTGCTTGCACTCTCTCTCTCTCTCTCTCTCTCTCTCAAAATAAATAAATAAATAAATAAATAAATAAATAAATAAATAAAAATTTAAAAAAGATTTTGAGCATATCATTTTTACCTTAGGATATATACACACATTTTTTTTTTAAATGACAACTCCATTAGTACAGTTTCTCATAAGACAATTGGGATGGTTTTCTTCAAGATGAATGTGGCAGGTGTAACTGTGGTAAGAAACATTTAAGCTGTTGTCCCTATGATGCCAAATATTTAACAGACACCAAAAAAAATTCAGTTCCAGATGCCAAAATTGGGTCTAAATGACATCATTCATCCAGATGCGTGGAGAATCTGGATTTTTAAGAATTGAATTTTTGTGGTCAACATCATGAAGACTCAGTTTCTGGGTTAAATAAGGCATTTGTGAAACAAAGCCTTTTGGAATATAACACGTTTTGATTATAGAGAAACAAATTGAAAGGAACACAGGGTACCATTTCAGTGCTATGAATCACAGACTGTATAAAAAAATACTATGTAAAGTACAAACAGGACATCTCCAAACTGCATATTTGAGGTTCTTAATGAAGTAACCCAAGCACTCTGGGGCTTCAAGAAAAGCAATCATTCAATATAGAGCCACTGTCCCCGGTTACCCCCTCCCACTGAACTTGAACACATGAGCCAAAAGTACAAAATCAAATTTTAATGCATCTGAGGTAATTGTTCAACTTCCAATTCACCAGTTAAGCATTTGAAGGTGTAGGAAAATAAGCAATAAACCGGAACAATTTTATGGCAGGTCCAGAGTAGATGTTAATCCCAGAAGCCAAGGATATGCCCGCTTCAGGAGGTACAGCAGAAGTGGGAAATTCAAGAGTTAACCTGCTGCCTCCCCTTTTTGCTCCCCTTCCCCTCCCAGCTGCCTCCTCTGAGGCTGTACTTTCTGTGACCCCGCTTTGGCGTAAGGAAGGCTTCAGATGCAATGTAGTTTCACCTGCACTGTCGACACAGCAATAAACTAAAATCCTTTACAGAGTGAGCAAATGGACCTAGGAAGGCAAATCTATCCCGTTGATAAGCATCTGGTCATATTCTTATAAACAAAGATGAGTAGTTACAAATTTGGCATCTGGAGATTACACACCCAGGCATATGCACAAAATATCCCAGGGAATTTTTTCAAACAACATGCTGAGAACCTCACAAAGAACATACTTTATGTCAATTATGATAGTATATAGTTCCATTCTAATTAGGAAATCAGAGAGTAGTTCCTTTCCAAACTTTAATCTAATTCTATTTCACAAACTTCAAATATTTCTACATCTACTACCTTTGAACTCCAAAAGTCTCTCACTGTTTCTTAATGAACAGCAGCCATTTCAAAACTTTTAAAAGGGATTTCTTCTCCTTGACCTGTACTAGGACAAAACACAACTGTCTACTGAAAAACAAGCTCTAGATGTCGTCGTACACTCTTTTCTCAATCACCTACCTCAACATATGACATTATAGTCGCATATGTCCCCTCCCACCCCGCTGCACCTTGCTCTCTAGTGGCCAGCGTAACCAGTAACAAATATCACCTATTTCTGCACCAACACCAGCAACTTAATAGGACTACTCAGAAACCCTCTCTTTTCTTTTCTTTTTTCAGAAAGTTTGCCAGGTTCCTGGGGACCCTATAGTGAATACAGAAGAGTGGCTGGTTCCCCCATTCCCTGGATGCACTCTGATTTTAACAGCAACCAGAGTGGACTTTTCCGGGTAGAGGTATACTTCCATCTGCTTGCATGCAGAGAGACCAGAATTCCTAGACAAGGAAACACACGCTAGCTAGCACTGGGAAACCTTTCTCGCCACCGCAAAAGGAGTTCTGGCACAGAAGCCTTCCTCTTCTACCCTCTCGATACGAGAAACGAAAAATCGCAGACAGCGTTTTCCACGATTTCTGAGAACACAGGGAAATGTGGCTGTAGGGCCAGGAAGGTTGGGGTCAGGAGGAAAGGGGACCAAACAGGGGCTGGGAAATGCAGCCTGTTGTGCCAAAAGACGAATTACAATGCACCTGATGAATAAAACAAGCTGCACCACATACAGAAAAGATGAGAGCGGCCCACCTGTGTCTGTTGAGGGATATTTACAAAGCTTGGATCCCGTGGTCCAACACTGACGAATCGGTTTGCGGGGGAGGTGCTGGGTGTCGAGTAGGCTGTGAAGGGAAGGGACACATGCGTTCAGGAAGCAGCACGAGATTGCACACACAAACAACACCAAAACACACAGTCTCTGAGCCTACGCAGCTGATTAACAAGGAAATGTGCAAACACTGTAGCTAGCAAAAGGGATCTGGCTAGCAAGGGCATTTGAGACAGTCATAAAAGGGAAGGGGTGTTGGCTTCTAAAGACTGTTGGAGTAAAACGATGTCAAATTGGTGCTCAGATGAGTTCTTTTCTCCTTCCGTCATACAAATTAGAACATGCAGGACATTTTTGCAAACTATACTTTCTGAGTTAAACATGAGCTCAGGAATCAGAAAGAGATATCCTAGCCCTTACAGCACAGGGAGAGAGAAATTAGGTAGAAAGGGGGAGGAAAGCAGTTCATTTTACAACCTTGCTTTTCACACTACTGCATTCCCCAAAATCATGAGACATTCCTGTGCCTCTATAGCTAAATACTGAAGAGGAGTCTTTATAGAAGAAATTAATGGGTTCTCCAGAAAGGAGGTGGAAAACCATTTAGAACCAGCTGTCTTTATAGGTCCCAGGAGAGTGTCTAGAATCTCTATGATGCACGAAATGTGCTTAAAATATTAATATTTGGGGGTGCCTGAGTAGCTCAGTCGGTTAAGTGTCCGACTTCAGCTCAGGTCATGATCTCACAGCTCGTGGGTTTGAGCCCTGTGTTGGGCTCTATGTTGACAGCTCAGAGCCTAGAACATGCTTTGGATTCTGTGTCTCCCTCTCTCTCTGCCCTCCCCCCTCTCAAATATAAATAAATATTTAAAAAACATTAACATCTAGTCTTCTGAGCCTAGAACCTTTCTGTTAAAGGTACAAATTATCAAGATCCTGTGTAAACCAAGCTATCACCCTGCAACCACACTTCAGTTTCCTATCCTTTCACAGTAAAGTTTTGTTGTTGGTTTTTATATATACAGAACTGTATATATATTTTGGGTTTTACATTTATATTTGAGAGCTTCACTCTAGTTTAGTGAGAAAAAAACTCAGTGGCTTTGGTGTTTTGTTGGCTTATAAATCCAAATGTGCATTTGGTCCTTTGGTGTCCTGCAATACCCTTCTCTATCACAAACTCCCGATATTTATTCGCATTCTTTCTTTGTACTAGAACTTTTAGATAGACTCTTGCTTCATTTCAAATCTGTTAACAACGCTTGTAGAAGGGGCCAAATTTTTCGAACGAACTCTAGACACACACCATCTACAAGATGAAAAGGGTCTTCAATTTTGAAAAAGCACAGATAACTGAGGGAATCATACCAAATCCCTTTGCCAGATTTCTTTTTTCCTTTTTGGCATCATCCGCTTTGTTTTTGATTTTCTGTTTTACAGAAAACCGCTTGGACTTCTTGTTTCTTTTGTGAAGCACAAAAGATATCTAAAGATAAAATTTCCACCAGTTTGGCCCAAGTCCTGTTGGTCATCTTTGGTAAGAGCTAAGTCACCCCCACCGATCTGTGATGGTCACATGGTGTGGCTGTGTTAAACCAGCATGGAACAGTGGATGGACATGAGAATCCTCTGATGTCTAGTAATAAGAAAGTTTTGTTGTAGTATTTGTTTTAGAAGGATTTGTCCGGTAATAGCTTTATATAAAACAATCTAGATGCATGATGTGTTATACTGTCTACTCATGTGAATCTACTGATTTCCTTCCCAGCCCAGACTAAATTGAACACAATGGAAAAATACCTGTCGATGTAGCCTTTCTGTATGTACCTCTCACTCACTGGTATGGCAGAAATTTAAGTTTTTAAAAGTTCAGTAAAAGAATTTTTGTTAATTGCTTTATTCAGCCTATTGCTTTGCTTCGAGATGGTTTAAGAAGTTTCCACAGAAAATTATTATTGAAAATGATGGACTATAATTACCTGGTAGTGAATTTACCTGCTCCTAGGGCATAAAGAGGATGTGGGAGAGATAAGGAGGAAGCTAGTAGATGAAATAACCTGTCAAACCTCTCAGTGGTTGGTGGGGGGGGGCGGGGGGGAGTGTTCCTTCACACGTGAATAGAATGGGAGGGTGAGAAGGAACAATAAAGGTATGAGGAGTATGCAAACGGTACGAGACTAAGTGATTGATGACAGATGCAGAGATCTGAATCCTAGAGAACTGTGTGTGCGGGTCTGCACTGGTCACAACAGACACACCACAGGATTTCCTACGATGCTTTTGCCGCACTGGTGACCTCAGAAACAAGCACGCTGACTGATCCCAGGATTCATGTTTTGTTTGTTTGTTTGTTTGCTTTTACTAAACCCGGAAAGGCTTGCACTCCATTCCATTCTCTATTGTTTGCCAGACCTAAATGGTGCCATTTGGAAGGTTTAGCATACAAATAATTTAGCCACTCAAAACTGCTAACAACTGGCTATTTTTTCTTCTTCAGGCATAGAGACCAACTTTGAATTCTCAATTTCAAAATATCCCAGAAGGCCTTTAATGCTTTCATAGGCATCCTAAAACTGTTTCAAAGTTTAGTCTGGTCTTTAAAACAAGAGCAACAGTGAGAGAGGTGGTAGTGTGTTAGCATTAAAAAAAAAAAAAAAAAAAAAAAAAAAGAAAAGGAAAAGAAAAGAGAAGAAAAGAAAAGGAAAAAAAAAAAAAAAAGGATATTACAACAACAAAAACCTGGGAATCTCTGAGTACCCAAGTCATCAAATGGAAGAAATGGTGCCCAGGGAAATTTATTCTATAGAAATGTAGCTTCTGGGAAAACTCAAGGACACAGGGAAAACAAGGGAAGGAAGATAGAAAGTCTGACTCATCTTCCATTATGGTAGTTACAATAGCCAGCGTGTTCACCTACAACAGGATGTAGTTCCAGAAATGAGGTGACATTAGTTAAATTTGATTTTTCCAAAGAAAAAGTGGAATAAGGGAGTTATACTATTGAATAAAAACCTCAATTGCAACTTTTTATTAAAACAACCACATATACCATAGCAAATCAATTATACATGCATAGTTAAGAGCTTTCAACACGAATATAAAATCAAGTAAAGGGGGCAATGTGGTAATTAATTATATACAACTGTATTTATTATGCTATTATATCACATTCATATCTTTCTTAATTATAATTCTGGCATTATTTACAGCAGCAATAATCAAATGCTGCAGAAAGAGCTTCAGGAAATCATGAAATCCAGAAAATAATTTTCTGGGAAGATTATTATAGGCATTTTTTTGAGGATTCTGGAGGGATGATTCAGGGGCATTTGACAATTTTCTGATAAAGTCAATCAGGAAAGGGAAATCAATTTGCTTATATAATCTCATTGTAAAAGTCCTCATGGCAAAGATGACTATTAGAAATCAAATTATTGATTACTTGCTTCTGAAGCAGAAGCTTTGTTTGTTTGTTGTTGTTGTTGTTGTTGTTGTTTTTGCTTTTTTTTTTTTTTAAGCAAGTCTTCTTACCCACATGAGCAGTATCATCATGGACTATTTTCCTAATGTTATGGATGAACATTCCTATTAGAAGCTTTCACCATTTTATTGGCACTAATAAGATCATATTTTTCTTCTTTCTACTGTATTTCTTCCCATTATCCAATAGTCTTACTTTGGCCTTAGCCATAGTGATAAGTATCAAAATCCTAGACCAGAATTTGATCCCATATCCAGAAAATCCCATTCTTCTGTGTTACCCACTTACATACACGTTGCTAATTATATAATCCTTCACTTAGTGCAAATCCTGTCTTAGTATGGTCAGTTGGAAGGATGGCTCAAGAACTGTTCATTCTTTATAAGTAATACTTTTACAAGGCCTCTTGAGGATGCCAGAATCTATCTCTAGCGGGGACCATGAGGCGGGCATGAGGCAGTGGGCAGGACAGTGGCAGAGATTGCCCTTTAAATCTGCTCTTTACCACTGTGCAGGTAGGTGTTCCCTGGGAGAACTTAGCCTTTCTGTCTTCAGAAATGATGTAACGGACTGCCTGCAAGCCTAAAAGAATTCCTACGTTTATTGTTCCCAAGGTGTAAGGCTTTGTTTTGTTTTGTTTCTTTTTCTCAACATGAAGATGTAAGGGATGTGTCCGGATAAAGAAATCATGATATTTCCACATAAATCCATTTTGAGTCTGCAATGGCCTTCACCTATAAAATCAAATCTGACCACGGTGTTAACAAGGTGGTCAAACTGTCTTGAACAAAGATGCTCGGAGCCTTCCTTGTTTTGGGGGGAAAAATATGACCGAAGAAAAAGATATTAAAATATTTGTACCATTGTCAGTTGACATTTCCTTAAGTTAAAAACTGTATCATTAAAATCACCCAAATCTGACAAACGAGAAAATTAAAAGGAGGCAGACAGAATCAAGGTCTAGTTCAAATTTAGCAACCACTAAAATATGTGTAATCACTGAAAAGGGCGAAAAGGGAGAACATTTAGACAGATGTCTTTGCGGGGAGTGAGTGTAAAGGGAGAGCTGCCTTTTGGTTGAAGCCCCATCAGGACTCCCACAGGGAGGGAGTGCCCACAGGGAGTGCCCACAGGGAGGCTGAGGGGCTGATTCCCCTCTAGCTGAACTGCCTGAGGGGAGCGATGGCCAGCCCCCCTGCCCTGACTAGGGGGAAGTGATACAGTGAGGCACGTTGGCAGAAAAGAGAATGTAAGAGACCTGGTGAGCTTTGAGGCTCTGTATTTGCCTCCACACACAGGAAGCAATGAAGTCCCCTAAACCTTGGTAGCCTGGCCTACAAACTGACACGGAGTTTGCAGAGAGATCTGGGTTCTGTTTCATCAGACTCCAACTCTACAGAAGGAGTGAACATCCCCTTTTTCATTCCCTTAAACTCTACCAAGTCTAACCTCTAGAGTGCCTCAAAGAGAGATATTTTAATATATTTAAATATTCATATTCATTCTCTCTCTCCATCTGTCTCTCTGTCTCTCTGTCTGTCTCTCATGAACACCTGCTCTGTGCCAGGCTCTGTACTGAGCACTATGGGAGAGCCAAAGGTGAGCAAGACACAGTGCTATCTGAGAATGCTAGCGTCTAGTGGTGAGAGAGGAGTGTAGAAAATGAAAATATGGTATTAAAGGTGATACAAATAAAACTCGGTGAGATGTTAAAGGACAGAAAAGGGACACACAGGAAAAGCCGTGCAGAGGAAATAGGGATGGCTTTTGCGACATGCTGTAAAAGATGGCATTGGCTGACAGGTTCAGATGGATGGGGGAGAGGGTCCCACAGGAAGCAGCACGGGCAGAGGCGTGGAAGCAGGAACTGGAGGCAGGAATCCGAGGATCAATCACAGAGGGAAAGGAGAAAAGACAGGACGGTGCAAACCACGTTTTGCCATTCAGCTCAGGAAGGTAACATGTTAAGAATCAGAAACCTGAACTATTTGAAAACGGAGGGGAAAAAGTCCATTGAAATTGTTTTTCTTTTAAGAAGAATAAATAATTCATAAAATGAACGAAGTTATCAACTTCCCATTCTGAACACCACTAAGATTGCTTGACCTCCCCACACTCTAAACTTTTCCCTTCATATCTCAAATATTAATAGGCACGTCACATGTGCCCTCGTTTTCAGAAACTCAGACATACTCACATGTGGGGATTTCCCTCCAAAAAAATACCTAGTCAAAAATTCAATTTCATAGACTTTAATGTGACTCTACCACCTGCCCAGGAATGTGCTCGTTATTGGACAGAGGTAATCAAAGCAAGTTCAGGAATGCAGACTTGAACAGATCCCTGTGTATTCAAGTTGCAATTTTATTAAATGTTTATCAGTGACACCTGACAGTGAAGAAAAAGTGCATGAGACAGCGTTCAGTGGCAAACTTGAAACAGTGAGATGATTAAGCACCTAATTGAAATAGTTTCTAGAATCTTAACTGCACTATTACATTATTTAAAAAAAAAATGAGAAGCCCCGTGAGAAAACTTTCATTTCTTAAAAAAAAAAAAATGCAGTAACTATCAGGAAATAGATTGGCTAATTTCTAAATGAAACCCATTACAGTTTAACTCATTTAGGAACTTGAACAGCACTATTTCTTGCAAGGTCACAAAGAAATGCTGGAGGATATTGGAGTGTTTTTCCTTTAAAGAAATCTATTGGTATCGACAACTTTACAGGGCCTGGGTTAGCATTATTCATATCATTATATAGCCCAGGAAACACATACAGCTTTTCCTACACATGATCCAGTATTCAGAGATTTAGAAATTCCCACATGATTGGCTGGATATTGTAGTTGTCATCCAGATGTTTGGAATCTAGAAGATAACCACACTGAATTTCCAGTATTTTGATCACATCTGTGCAGTTACCTCCTTCTATTATCTCTGTAAATCTTTTGTCTGCACAAACAAGTTACCAACAACAACAACAAAAAGACACAGCCCTCAGGGCATGAAATTAAAACCTACTTATTGCTAGTAAATTATTACAGAACAACACACCCATAATCTTTGTTCCTGAAAAGCTAATGAATTCGAACTTTAATATATTAGCATTACTTAACATGTATGGGAACAATTTGCATGACATGTCTAATGTGCCAGTAGTTCACAAAAATCTTGAGAAGAAGCAATTTAGCCAGATGGTTTTGCTCTGCTGGCATTTCTATTTGTATTAAGGATCCTCACAGGGAGGCAGGGGCTCTAGCTACATCATGATTTGGGGTAAAATATGCAGAAAGGAAGGTATAAGACCATTCATGTGTTCACACAGACAGAAGGGGATCAGAACACGTAAACCGGAGACGCTTTGACCTTCTGCTACCCAAATCTGTGTCATAAGCAGGCGCTTTATACTATTTCTTATATGCAGTCTATTTAAGCTGCCTAGAACACTGTTTTTCATAATAGCTGTAAAAGATAAGAATACAGACTTGTTTCAGTTAATTTAAATTTACTTCTGGTGGCTAATCTAAATTCGAAAACTGTCATTTATTTTTATGTATACGCTGTGTGCTGTCCAATTGATAGAACATATATATTGATCTGAAGCAACAATGTACATGAGGAGGCACAGGTGAAAGTTATATTAAATAGCCATAGGGAATAAACTGGATTCAACTGGGGTTTAACTAAAAAAAGAAACTTAGATCAATATATTGGATTGCTCCCTTTTGAAAGGCTTCTGCAGCCTCTCCAAAGGCAGTGTAACTCTGGAAACCTACTTCTGGGAATTTATCCTCAAAAAATACTTAAAGGTACAGATAAAGATGTTCATTACAGTATTACTTATAAAGAGGAACAAATTGGAACCACCTTATATGTTAGTGCTTCACTCATATGTTGAAGTATTTTGCAGTCATTAAACACATTTTAAAATAATAATGGCATCATGACATGTTTATAATAGGAGATAAAATGAATAAAACTGGTTTACCAAATGGTATATGTATACATATAGACACACATATGCACACACACATATATCATGATCAATTATGTTTAAAATATGCACAGAAAATGACTGGGAGATAAGCACAGAAAGCGGTTATCTCTGAAGAACGGCATTGTAAATGATTTTTAAATAATGTCCAGTAATTTTTAATCTTAAATAAACATAAACAGAACCTGAAAACCCAAGTAACACTTTTGTTTTTCCAGCAGTGCAAGGTAGGTAGAAAATGAATTTTAGATCCAGAAAATCCTGGATTGAATCCATTCAATCTCTTACTTGAAATGTGATCTTGGCAAGCCAATTAACCTCTCTCAGCTCCTACATATAAAGACTCCAGCATAATAAATAACATTTACTCACATAGGCATGGCCCTTTAAGGCGTCATCCCTCTGCGTATATCTAATGGGTTACATTTTCTACAGAAGCCATTCAGAAAGTAATCCCTAAGACAGGCTTAGCCAGCAAGATGGGAAATCTCCCAAATTCCATTATACTTAATATTAAAAGGATTGAAGAAAAATGCCAAAGGCATCCAATAGGGGACTATTGATTCCAATATCTGATTAAGGGTATTACACTCTGAGACATCTGCCTTCTAACACTTAAAATAAAAAATCCAATCAAGGGTTAATGTTATGATCAGACTCATAAGTAACTTATAAATCGGCACAACCCAGCTGATTGGTGATGTATACCAAAATGAATAGTCACACTGTTGGTACTAGTAATTCCAATTCTAGCAATCTATCCTAATGAAATTATTAAAGTTGGGGACAAAACGTATTTTCAAAAATATGCAGGAACCTATTTCATAGATTGGGACAAAAGTTAATGTTCTAGAGCAGAGGAATAAGTACAAATTGTTTAAAATCACATTTTCTAATTTTTTTATGAAATAAGAAAAGGTGTAAAATACTAATTAAGAAAATAGCATACAGAATATTATATTCAGCATGGTAGCAATCATCTTATGTATGTGTGTGTACATCTACATACAAATACACACATCAACATGCATTAAGGAGAAAATGCACCAAAATGTTAATAGTAGTTGATTATAGGAGAATATAATTTTATTTTTATTTATATGCTACCATATATATTAATTTTCTGAAGAGTTTCTTAAAACGCATTTGTCATTTCTGTCATCTGAAAAAGTAAAAAGCTGAGGCAAAAGCAAGACTTGAACGGGTTATGAAAACCTAAATGAAGGGAACGACCTATTGCCTGTTCTCTCTGGTCACTCTTTGTTGACAACGTCCATCTCTTACTCCACTCTTGTTCCTTGACTTTTCACCAATTCAGTGTATGCAAGAGTCTGTTATTCTTGTAATAATATAAAAGTTCCTTATGGAGTGTCTTAGGGTTTTCAGAGGACAGATGTAGGTACAGTATTTTATCTCTAAACAAGGTATATATCCGCGTAGGGTAAGTACAAAGCATCAGAGTCCAACAGACCTGAGTTTGAAGCCCAGCTTCATCTCAGTTTCCTCTTTTTAAAAAGAGGACTAACAATCCCGATTTTGCAGATTTATAATCATAATCAAATGAAACTAAGGTAATGCTTATGAAAATACCTATCAAAGCACCTGCTGCTTTCCAACAGTTATTTTTCCTTTGCATATTTAAAAATGGTAAAATTACACTGTACACAGAATAGGGATATTTTGCAAAAAGCATTTATGAAAAATTATGATTTAAGATAGTATGTGCCCATTTGTATTCAATGGGTTCCTAAACTAGAAATAGTGGCCAAATAATGGCAATGGAGAATGCAAATGCTAACCTTACACTTAACTCCTTGCTATAGGTGAGGGAAAAAGAATCCCTTCACCAGAAAGATCACACATTTTTTGCTATCATACCCAAAGTGCCGGTTAATATAGCTAAAATCTAGATGTATAAAAATTGCCAAGATTTTTATGGGATACCCCTCCCCACCCTGAGTTTTGGTCACTGTAGTGATTAAGGTAGAAAGAAGAATTTCTGGATCATTAGACAAATATTTTTGAAAATAAAAAAACAATCATATTTGCTATAAAAGGGGGATTAAAAACTCAGTAATATCATTCTCTTTGGATAAGGTACCAAAGAGCTATCCTATGACAAACCAGTTTCTGTCTTTCAACACACAAGCAAATGTGTATATACATCTCCTCCCTCTATGGTAGTATTCTGTACACACTTCTTAGCATTCTCCTTTGCTGACTTAACACAACCCCAAGATTATTCCATGAATTCATATAGATTTGTCTCTTTGTTTTTAAAGGGTTCCTAATGTATATAATGTTTGTAGATATTTAGGTTATTACTAATCTTCTATTATAATCAATGTTGCAATGAATACTTATACATCTGTGTTCATGTCCAACTATGTCACTTACATTTAACATTTATGTATGTAAAGACATGTATGACTCATATATAGTTTCATATGCATGAAAAATTTAATTGTCTTCTGAAGTGGTTGAACCAATTTACAGTCCTCTAACAGTGCAAAAGACTGCCTATCTTCCACACACTTGCCAAGACTGTGGAAGATACTTTTTGATCTTTGCTTATCTGACAGGTAGAAATACCACCCAAGTCTTAATTTGTATTGTTCTTATGCTACATGAATGAGCCATCTTTCAAACGTTTTCCATTTCTCTATGTTTATACCGTTTCTTGGTCTTTCTATTGGACTATTGGTGTTTATATAATTTAACCCTCTGTCACATGTGTGGCAAATATTTTTCCCACTTTCATTTTTGTCTTTTTGTTATTTTTTTCCATGCATAAATTTTTGATACTCTTAAAGTAGAATTTATCAGTCTTTCCTTTCATGGATTCTGGGTTTTATTTGTGTGTGTTATTTAGAAAGGCCTTCCCACCTCCAATATTATTTTAAAAATTGTTCTATATTTTCATGTGGCACTTAAGGCTTAACCTTTGTATGTTTGGTTTTTTCCTCCAGCTAGAATTTATTTTGGTGTAAGGAATTTATTTTTTTTCCTGGACAAGTTACCCAGTTGTCTGGGTAACTTTATTGAATAATACTCTCCTTCCTCTCATATGAAATGCCACTATCGTCAAATATTAAAATATTGCATATTATATAGGTCTCTTCCTAATTCAGAAGAATATAAAAAATTCAAATGTAATGGAGATAGCAGCAGAACTGGTAGAGAAATTAAAACCAATGTGGAAAAACAAAACAAAACGAAACAAAAAATGATACCAATGTGGAAATGGATTGCAATCAAGTTCCCTGGCACTAAATAACCTCAGACATTAAATTAAAAGTAGGTAAGAAAAATAAGGAAGTTTTGGGATTGTTCTCTATCCTATCTGTAGAATTGGTTGCAAGAATCTATGATATTATAAAAACTTGTGGAAGTTTCCAGCAAAGAATGGATTTTATTGAATGTAATTTAAAAAATTTAAAGGAAAAGAATAATGGAATAGTTCAGGCGTCACTAATGAAAAAGTGTTTTGTGAAAGGAAGCCACTAACTTATTTTTCCCCCATTTTCTCTTGCAATTATCCATTGGTTTTCTCTGAAAGAGGAAACAGTCCTATGTCACCTAAAAATTGTGAAAATATGACATATCATTCACTAGCTTGTTCTGAATCCAATTATTGATTACAACAGTATGTTATACATTTTAAGGAAAAGTGTTGGTGAAAAGGAGAGGGGTCATTATTTGGGTGGTAACTCGGAAAATAATTCTTCAAAGCACTCATCAACAGTCCAAGTTCTCGGGAGTCGTGGAGAATAAAGGAAATCTGCCTTGATCAACATCTCCTATTTTTCGTCTTTTTGCTGTTTTTGTTTGATCTCCTTCCAAATCTTCTGCTCTCTTCCTTTCCCTGATAACAAGAGTTACTCTCAGAAACAAGAGACCAATTCATACTGCAGTATAAATGGCCAACTAACATCTTCTATATTTTTCCCATAGGGTTTTCACTGCAAAAAAACACAGAAGCTTTGGGCTAATGCAAAGATACCCCATAGGATGCTATGGCCAAGCGTATGAACCACAGGGTCAAGGTGGCTGGGTGTGAATCATAACGCCGCTATACCTGGCTAAGAAACCCTTAATTAGGGTAACAGAAGTATTTACTTCATAGGATTATTGTGAAAATTAAGAGAAGACAACACATACAAAAATACTTTTAAGGTGCGTGGCACATGAGTAAAAAGCTCAATACTTTGTTGTGCTGTGATTAATTTCAGATAAGCAGGCAGTTGTGGCTTAATAGCAACCAGAAATCATGTCATATTGCTCTGTAATTTGTACGAGGTATGTATGAGATAGTAGAAAGAGCATAGGAAGGCCTGAATTTGAGTCCAGTCTGGGTGACTATGGGAGTATGAGCTTGGGAAAGTAATATGCACTTTTTCTTGTTTTTTTAAGTTTATTTATTTATTTTGAGAGAGACCAAGGCAGCACAAGTGGGGGAGGGGCAGAGAGAGAGAGAGAGAGAGAGAGAGAGAGAGAGAGATTGAGAATCCCAAACATGCTCTACGGTGCTAGCAGAGTCCAAGGCTGGGTGGAGGGGTGGGGCTCAAAATCATGAAACTGAGAGATTGTGACCTGAGCCGAAACCAAGAGGCAGATGCTTAGCTGACTGAGCCACCCGGGAGCCCCAGTAATCTGCACTTTTTAATCTCAGCTTCCTTGTCTATAAAATCCTGACCAACCAGGACTCTTAGGAAGACAGAACAAGATAACGTATTTGTGTACAGAGTGTTGCTAACCAAAAAGTATTGAACATACATTAATTATTATACTGCAAAATTTCCATCCCCATCATAGATTATTGTTATATTCTTGGTTAACAGGTTCATACTCATTCGCATAATGAATGTATGTAAGATTCATTGTAGATATAAAAATAAATAATAAAGGAAACTTGTTATTGCATGCTTCTTCTTTAATAGAATTCTAGTTTTAAAAAAACCAAAAGTTCATGGCTAAGAAGGCATGGAGAAAAATGTTATGAGTCTTTTATGCATTCTTAAATTGAGTTTTTGGGTTCCTAATTAATTAAAAAAAAGAAAATATGCATGTTTTATCTTCCATCATAATCCAAAAGCATTTTTTTTCCCTGTTATAATTCTAGGCTGTGATGCCAATCTGCAATTTCTTTTCTGGATAAGTCCATTTTTATAGTATGATCTTGGTACTAACCTATTATATAAAAATTGGATGTTACAATACAATTAAGAAAAAGAATACTGCATTTGGAATCATCATATCACAAATAGACCCAAATGTAATGAGATATTTCTCCTATTCTTCAACTGTTGTCCTCAAGACTCTGAGGACTATCCATTCAATGTATGGCATGTTTGAACAGGAATCCCTTCCCAATTAATGGATGATGCACACGGAAAAACTCAGTTAACTGCAAAGAGAGTTCATAGGTATCATGCTACTATAATTTGTACCAACTGGTAAGATACCTAATAGACATGTCAAACATAATTTGGTCAAACCAAACTCTGGTCCCTACTCCTCATCCAGAATGACTCTTCCTGGAATGTTCCCCTCTCAGTTCATGGCAACTCCACCTTTCCAGTGGCCCAGGTAAAAAACCTAAGTCATTGTTGATTTCTCTCATTTCCCCCCCCTCAACCCAATATCTAAGGTGTCAGCAAATCCTATCAGCTCTCCCTTCAAATAATTCTCACCACACCTCCTGCCCCGTGTTAGTTCCTGGATTCTGCAACAGGGTGCCACCTCCCCTCCCTGTTTTAGTTTTCTCCATTAGACCTTATGGTCCCTAAGTTGCTAATTTACTTATACTTTGATTATTGTTTGTCCACAGGGAAGGAGACTGTTTTGTTCACTTTTCATCCCTTGTGCCTAAAATAGCAGCTGCAGGTTGAAGACACTCATTATATTGATTAAAAAAACAAACAAACAAACAAACAGCCTCTTAACTGGTCTCCCTGCTTTAATTCTTGCCCCCTACAATCTATTTTCAACAAAGCCTTCAAAGTGTTTCTGTTGAAAACTAGGTAGTTATCACTTCTCTACTTCCTGTCTTGGTCAGAGTAAATGCCCAAGTCTTTACAAGGGCCTACAAGAGCCTACATTATTTACCTCACTCCCAGCTCCCAGACTCATCCACCTTACCTTTGACCTTGCCTTCTCCTACTTTTGCTTCCTCATTCTGTTCTCACCACCCTGGCCAGGTGTACTGGCTGTTCTTTCTGCTTGAAAAGCTCTTCCCCCTACGGCCTCATGGCTCATCTTCTCACTTCCGTCAGCTCTTTGCTCAAATGTCCCCTTCTCAGACAGGCCTTCTTTGCCCACCCTGACAGTCGTCCCCTACCTCCACCACTCCTGACCCCTACGTATGCCGACAGTCAACCGACTTACATCACCCTACCTTTTATACTCACTATTTTTATTGACTTTCTTCCCTTCTGTAATCTGAGCTCCACAAGATCAGGGAATTTTTAAAATCTCTTTCATTTCCTGCTCAATCCTAGCACCTAGAACACTACTTGGCAAATAGGTGATGGTCAATTACTATTTATTGAATGAACGAAAAAAGCAATATTCTCTCAGCAGGTATCTAAACCCACCAAAGGTAGTTAGCGGGAACAGAACACATCCATTGTGAATGACTCTTACGGGTTATCCGTATTTGTTATGGTATCAGAAAAAGATCTGACATAGTAGTACATCAATCTTTCTCCAAATAACTGTTAACTCTACCCCCACGCCCCTGGTTTTGTTTGTTCTGTTTTGTTTTAGGGCACTAGTAAGGATTTCTTCCATTAAAATGTATTTATTTCATTGGCAAATTTTTTCCCAAATCTGCCTTACCCATGTTTTTCTGGCCACAGCTGCAAAGTTGAATATTTGATGCCAGAGGCAACTGATTAGGTTAAAATACATACTCTGCTTTAGGCTGGCATCCATTTGTATTTCATTATAAGATGATATTAAAAATTATGCCTTGGACTCTTAACTGTCTACAGCACAGCACATCTGTCACCCCAGTTTGTCCTGTCAATCTGCCTAAGAGAGTGGGTATAGCAGCCAGTGATACTCCCATTAGCAGATAAGGGAGTTTGAAGCCCAGAAAAGTTGGTAATATAGGAGACCCTTGGCATGATTTCCTACTTGTATTTTGAAAATTTTATCTTACTGGAAGTCATCTCAAACGCCAGGTAGAAAAGGCTATCCTGGGTCATACAATTAGTGTTTTTGAAAAAAGCCTCAATTTCCAACATGCTATTGGGATCTCGGACATCTGTACTTAATACCTTGTCATGATATTTCTTCTTGCTAAAGTTGAGCTCTAATAAACTGGCAAAGATAAACAGGATCCAACCACCCTGTGATTTTAATTTCTAAGAAGGTACATAATTTATGAAACTATATTTTTTGCCCTAAATTTTTATTCAGTGGTAATCTAATTTTAGACATCCCCTCCCCCAACCAGGCTGGTTTCTGAAGAAAAGTGCTACCTTCCTCCTCAGATTTAAAATACGAGACCATTATCCCTACTAAATAGAAGTCACCCTCTCCAAAATCATCTTTAGCTAAGACTCTGTGCCTAGACCAAACTCCCTCCCAAGTGCTCCTGTAGAACCCAAGCCTTTGTCCCAGCGTTGTCTCCTGGGAACTACCCATTTGCCAGCTGTCTCCTTCCACAGGATCCTACATTTCGGTAGAGCAAGGATTAACCATCTCTGTATCCCAAGCAGCTAACACAGTCCTTGGCACATGATAAGTGCTCGCTATATGAAGGCTGAATGAGTGAATGAAAGAAGGTAGTCATCAAGATGCATGCTGAGAGAGGGGGAAGCGGTTTTACTCAGATATTTGTTCCCTTCTATATCTTTGTGGCCTCTTTCCCTCTGATCACTTTCTACTTTCTAGACTGTAGAGTTTAGAAGTAAAAACCAGACATGACTTGTCCTGCTCCTTTCTCTTAGGAAGACAGGGGCTGGTACGCAACATGCAGCCATCTGGACCTCCGAGCTATCAGCTCTAAACGGGAGGGCAGACCCCGCTTGGGAAGGCCTGTGGTGGTCAGACATTGCCAGTCACTAGAGATCGGTCTGTGTAACTCAGGGGTTCAGCATTAGGAAGCACATTTGCTTACAGTTATCAACTAAATTCTCTGATAGTAGAAGTGATAGTCTGGTCTTCCTTATGATTTTTTCTTGTATTTTATTTACCAATTGGTTCAGAAATCAGGGCATGGAAGAGGAGTTTGTGCGTGTGCCTGTGGTGGCGGGGGGGGGGGGGGGGGGGTTCCTTAAATGTCTTCCCAGTGTGGACCAGCGGGCTTTGAGATTTTTAATTGGAAAGGCTCCCCTATGCTATAAATTACATGTCCTCCAGCCTATCAACTGTCTTATCAATAAAGGAGAAGATGGTAAGGCGAGCTATTGCTGTGAAACAACACATTCTTGTGAATTCAGCAAACCCCAGAAAAGCCCAGAAGCAAGTCATGATGATAAAAGCCTTTCTATGCCACCAGTAGAACATTTTATTTTGCCTACATTCCTAGAATCATATGGTTCAAAAGTATTAAATTACCTATATCAAACTTTCGGGCTCTCTCTCCTGATATCCTCCTTCCCCCCCAAATCTTTAAACCCTGTTCTGATGGGCATGCAACCATATGAATTAGATCCGCCAGGACCCCATCCACGCTTCTTCACATAATATTGAAGGAATGCTTGAGGCTGGGCATGAGAAGATGACAGATACCTTCCTATACAAGCCATTTGATTTAATCCATGGCGTGGAATCCAGAAGTATGGACCCAAAGGCATCAGCCTGATTTCGGGTTGAGTAGCTGTATGTGTCCTACAGACATACTTCATCCTTACCCAAGCCTGGAAACTGTACTAAGAGTTTTGGCAGATAATAAAAGACTTCAACAATTTATTTCGCGGTGGTGCTTATCATGGCAGGTTTCACACAACCCTGCCAGGCAGGTATCATCACCCACATTCTACAGATGAGGAAACAGATTTGAAGAGACACACAGCCAGTAATTTAAAAGGGGGGGGGGGATTTGAGACCTTATCTTCCAGACTTCAGTAACTGCACATGGTATTCTGATTCTTCCACAGGGCCACAGGGGTCCCCTCCCATTACTGGAAAATGTACTGTGAATGCATGGGACACTGATAGTGGAGAGGAATATGTGTTTAAATGAAGAGGAAGAGAATTACTGGTAGGCTTTTAAAGGACTGTGTCACTGTCCTGTGCAGAGAGGGAGAGGGTGAACAGAAAAGTGGTACACGGAGGGATGTACGGGGCACAGTAATTATGTGACTACCAGTCTGTAGGCCGTTATCCCCCCGTGACTAGATTTAAACAGAGTTCGGGGATGGTCATTTCTCTAATTTGTCTGAAGACATTACGTTAAGACACAATAAACAGGACACACCTATGAGCCTCTGCTTCTCAGAAGCTTATTTTTGAAGCTGAGCTTCCAAGATCTGTGGAACAGGCCTCGTTTGTTTCCTCTGTCACTAGACACTCTGGGTTTTTTCCTTTGTTGACAAGGGTTGAACCACCTCTTATCAAGGGAAGTCGGTCCCCACAAAATTGCCCCTGGGCCCCCAATCTTTTTGCTGTAATATCAGAATCCATATAAAATGCCACTCACTTTTACATGTGTTATCAGAATGAATAAATACTCAATAACCCAAAGTTCACCCTCAGACACATGTCCATGAGGAATTCCAGACATTTTGGAATCAGGGTCCCCAGAATTAAATCCAGTGACATAGTGTCAACATAGGCTTATTTTTCCTCTCTGGCCCTTTCCCTCCTGCACCCAATATCATTATGTCCCCCAAACTGAAAGTAAGGAACCTAGGAGGTCTAGAGTCATCCTTTGTTACACTCATTGCTGAGGTCTACAAAATATCCCTCCTCATGCTCCTGTCCATTCAACTTCTGTAACTGCTGCTCAAGTTCTCGATCTTAACATTTCTTTCCTGGTCTCCTCTCATGTTTTCGTCAATGGATTCCTTGCCTCCAGTCTCACCTTTGAAGACCTCCTTGGAGACCTGCTCTCCTTAGCATTAGTGTCACAATTCCTATCCTTTCTTACACTTTGATCCCTCAGTAAAGGTTTAAGGAGGTGCTCATCGCATCATCTGTCAAGGTTAGGTTGTCCATCCAACACCTCAGAACTCTGTCTCTGGCCATCACTCTTTTTTGACATCGTTCCAGGTACTAACAAAAGACAAATTCATGTGATCGAGCTATTCCTATCCCCTTGCCATCTTTAAAATATCAGGAACTATCCCTCTAATTCAGCAACTAATCATTCCTATCATCTAAAAAGGTTTTTATCATCTGATCACATGTTCCCATACTATTCAGAGAAGAGCCAAGAGTTTCTTTTCTTTTTCCATCCCATTATACTTTCTATCACCTCCCCCTGCCACACCTGACCATGCACCACAGTTATCAGCTCTGATCTTCGGCCAGGCTCTTGCTCTTGGTGAGTGGTCAAGGTACACACCTTTGAACAATTACTTTGATTTAAACCTTTTTTTCCTGTGTGATGTATGAGATGCACAGCTCATCAAATGCATTTCTCTTGGACTGTAAGTTGCTGGAAGGCAGGCCTACACAAAAGCAAAAGGAGCTTTTTGCTAATAAGAATGTATGCAAGTAGATGCTGTTTGATGATCTCTGTGTTTGAGAGCACTCACAGCTACTGAAATAATACGCAAAATTTAAGAGTCATATCTTGCTCTCAGTCTTGGGCATATAGTTGCACCGTGTTATCCGCCCAAACACCCAGTCACTTCCACATCTGGTGTAGTTGACGGTACCCGAGAGCAGTGTTCGCTGTGATCTTGTCTCGGCCCTGCAAACCCACGCTACAACCGTCGCTGGGGATGAGTGCCTATCACTAGAGCCTGTGCAGTTGGGACGAAACTTTAAATGAGGATTCAAGTACACAGAGCTTTATCAGTGACCGGCGCCTCGTCTCAGCCGTACTTACTGGGTGAGGTCGGGGAGGCTGCACCTCCTTCTGTTGATGTGGTTGGAGGCTTTGTGTCTGGCACCGGCAGAGGCACAGGCCTGGCCATCGGTGGTGGCGGCGGCGGTGGCAACATTGGGGTGGGAAGGAATGGGTTGTGCACTTTGCCTTGGCTACTCCCGTTGGGCTGTGAGGGCGGGAACAAAACAAACACGCAGAAGGAAAAGAAGAAACACATACCGACCATTAGCGGCTTCTGCAAATGAAACATGCATTAGTCCATCTTTTTATGTAAAATTACGAAGTATTCTAGCTGCTTGAGTTCTTGCATAAGAGCATATGGATTAAAAAACTGTTGGGCTGTCCTTAAGGCATTCCGCAAAAGTGTAGTCTTAGGCACACATGCTCAACGTAGCCTCAACTTATCTCTCGAATTACTTTGGCCTTCTTTACATCCTGCTTCCGTAAAACGACCTGCCAACTTGTGCTTGGAATGTTTCACTTCTGTATGAACTGCTACCTTCATCATCATTCCCACGAGTATTATTTATTTCATATGTAAGTGTTTTATAGGTTGTGGAATTATTCCGTCATGTCTATTTACACAGATACAATAAGGTTTCCCAAATATGCGTCGGAAATTAAAAATAATATTTTATTTTCACTCTTCAAAGTTGATATTATATAACATTTAATAAATATGTTAAGTGAACATGAAAAATTTCTTTCACATATTGTATAACATCAGGCACAGAAACTTTAGAATTGAGCTGTCAAAATTCTGCTAGGGAAAAATATCACTTCTAATTTTGATTTAAATTATATAAGCATATGCCATAAAAGTCATATTTATTTGGCTGCCTGATGTTAGAACAACCAAATAACAGCTCTTTAACAAAAGAAAGTTCCCCTCTGAAGAAAGCAATAAGATCCATTTTATTTTCAAGTTTTTCAAGATAGTCCCACAAACAGACCTGCCTTAAACCCTATAAAATATTGATCAAAACACAAAACCAGGAGTTTGATACTTATATACGATAATGTCATGACTATTTTTAAAAAGTTAGAAATTTAAAAGTGAGATTCTTGATGCTGGTGGTTACTTCAGACTTTTCATGGTCTCTCAGGTGGCCTTTCTGACTCCAGACTTCAGTGATACTGTGCAACCAATAATAACACCTGGTATTTAGGCTATAGTCCCGAATCAAAATTCAGCTGAGGGAGATCCAGTTGTCCCGGGCTTTTGAGCGTAAGCTTAATAATTCTGCAGACACAGCCTCAGTTAGCCCCTCATCTACGTTCTCTTATATATTTGGTATTGTTCCTCAAAGATATCTTGTCTGACAATCAGAATGCTGTGCTTTCTTGCTAGCAAACTTGTCCGTGTGTTATTTCTGAGCGGGCTGAAAGTCCGTAAGTGAATGCTTTGGAATAAGCCAAGCAAATGAATACACAAGCAAAAAGAAAAAGGCCCCATATTGATTTGTTGTCTAGACAGAAATGTATCTGCTAACACATCACCAGACATTAGTCAAAGCTGCCTGTTCTGTCTCAGATATGCAGAATCAGGTATTTCTGCACGGGAGGAAAATCAGTGACAGGGCCGTGTGATATAATATTCTAAATTAGGCAATAATAATTACGGCTCATCTGCAGCTTCGTGTGCAGCTATTAGGAGAAAAGGAAAATCACATGTAGCTTTCTGTTGGTCATTATTTACTATTCATTATTATTATTATTATTATTATTATTATTGGCTTTGGGATGCAGCTATCCAATTGTAAACATTTAGTTCCATTTTGAAACAAAATTTGTGATTTTTTTTAAAATCACTTTTACATTTGGAATATTATTTCAAATCATGATTATTTGGTTGCTTAGAGAAAAAACGAAAATATTCATTTGAAGCTGCCGAATACTGTTTAGCTTTATACAAAGATAAGTGGGAAAGATAACCTACTTGCAGAAATAACAAACCATAATAAACTGTACTTCGAGCATCTTGAGTTCAAGTACTGGTCAACTTGATCTAAAGTGTTAGAAGACTGTATTTTTAAAAAATATCAACTTAGCTGATCTGAAACATCTGTGCCCCCTTCATCCCCCACCCCTCCCTTCCCCTCCAAATCATTATTTAAAATTATTTGGTCTTTCTATTTTGTTAACTGTGTGAGCTCGAGGGTTAGTGTGCGTGAGGTGGAATTATCAGCCCACAGACCTTAGAAGGTTATACAGTTCACCCTTGAGATGATTTATATCCATAAACTTGACAGTTGCGAACTTAACACAAACACTTTTTAAACCCTGGCCAATCACTCTTAGAGCAAGTTAACTTTCCCACAATCTAGAATAAATATGACATTTGCCTGCAGTCCATCAGCACAACATTAGAGCACAATGTCACATGGTCATAAGGTCTCCCCTTGTTATTTTTACATTCGGTTAATATTTCTAAAGAAATTGGAAAAAAAAAGGAGGTCTCCTTACATTGAGGAACCCCACCTGTCCAGCCTGCTGACCAGCATCAGGGCAGACAAGTTGGACAAACTCTTTCAGCGTCTCCTGAGGGTGATAGCGGATGGCTGGGTGAGAGAAGTAAGGTCCAGGCTGCTGGATAATGGGCGACGTCGGAAAATGAAGAGTCGACGGTGTTGCATGCGGGCTTGCTGTAGGAAAAGAAAGCGTCAGAGTCACGAAGAGACAGACCCGCTCTGCCACAGCTCCTAAGCCCGGTCCAGCTTCCTTTTTCTTTCTTTCCTGACCCAACTCATACCACTGCTCATGTGGCTGAATTTAACACTGGGTACATCTGATAGATTTTCTTCCTTAAGGCTCTAAGACAAACATGGAGGTTAGATTAGGGTAGAGTTTCAGGCTGTCTTTCCATTTTCAGTGGACATGAGTTATAAAGGCATTAATAATCCTTGGTGAAGCTGAAGATTATTCATTACCTTAAGAGCCTTTTTAATGAAGCAAGCAATAAAAAATGTATTTGGTAGATTAGACCTGATTTAACTGACATTACATATGACAAATTCTAGTTTGCACATATGGATCCTCTTTCATGCTGAGCTAACCCATAGACAATAATTCATTGTTAAAGCTCTTATACCCCTTTCAAGGAAATTTCTAGGGACTAATACAGGATGAAATTTTTTTGAAGTATGTAGTAAATGATCACTTAATGAACCTGTGTAATTTGGATGCCTCACTTTACATGGAAGGTTCACGTAGCCTTTTTTTCTTTCTTTTTTCTTTTTCTTTTCTTTCTCTCTCTCCCTCTTTTTTTTTTTTTTTTTTTTTGGCCAATTCAAAGCCAAAGTCAGAAATGCATAAATGTTAGACAGGGGAACCCACAGGCTGAGTGGGCAGTGACCCCTGCTGAACTGTGGGCCCTCTGCCCATAAAAATTGATACAAGATGTCAGACAACTATTACTCCTTTTTATTTGAGCCCTGCTAAATTTTATTTGTACAAGAAGATTACATTAGATTAAAAAACTTATGTGAACCGCTTGATAATGTTCCTGAGAGAACTTCTGCCCTTGAATTCGAAGGGTGATTGATAAAATCTGCTGGAGAATAAGAGCAGCACACAGGGAGGGTCGGAGATACTCAAACCAAGTGACGCCAAAGCAGCAGCTTTCCTCAGGGAGGGCCAGAGAAACAGCCCCCAAATAAAAGCAGGGGAGAGTGTTTATCCTGCCTTACTCTTTGCAATTTAAGTCTTCAAACTCTGGGAGTCCCTGCAAAGGCCAAACAAAGGGATACCCCAATGTCTGGGGAATAAGATTTTCCTAATACCGAGAGGGACCCATAAAAGTGTGGAACAAACGAAGCAAGACAGGGCACACTTTCTTCCACCACCCCATAAGCATGGCTGAAGACTGTAAAAATCATACATCGCCATTGACCACTGGCCATGGGTTCTTTGTTCTTTACTGGGATATCTTTAGTATTGGGGTGCTTTGTAATAATTGAAATGGCTAAGGACTTGGGGGTTCAGAATAGCATCTGTAGCTTGCAAAGAGTGCAAATGGGGGTTTGGAGTAGAAGCGATAGTCTTAATCCACGTCTTGCAGATGATCTGAGGGGACCCTTCATTCATGCAACCTTTAATCTATCCCATAAACACTGATGGGGCTGCTACTATGGGCATGGGATACAGCAGGGTGCCAGCACACGAAGTTTCATCTTCAGTCATGCAATTGAGGGCATCTTGAACATAGCCTATTGAAACTAGAATTCTTGTGATCTTCTACCCTTTATACGTGCTCTTCTTCCAGTCTTTCCCATCTGAGTAAATAGCTATTTCTAGTTACTTGTTCACTGTCAGATCCCCAGAACAGTGTCTGGCCCTCCACAAATACTAGTTGAATGTACAACCAGCGATTGCATACAAGAGTGGTACAGAAACCAAGAACCATACAGATAGACTTAAAACTTTGGTTTTTTTCCCCACCTGGAAAAAAAGCCAGGGGGGTTATAGAAAAACTAGTAAAACTTAGGACTCCCCAAAATAAATGATAAATCTGGTGATGCATTATTGCCTCTGAGCTTAAACCCACAGGCTAAAACGTTAAATGGCTCTGGTCATCTCTTACTTTGCCAATTGTGCTTTAAAGAGCCAAAGGAGTTTTGTCTAACCTAACCATACCATCTGATATGGTATGGTTGTCTCTACTGGTAGCGAGAAGATGTGACCCAGCATCACATCCGACCAAATAGTTTCTAGTCAGGGGCAGAATGTAGTATTTCCCAAACAAGGCTGGGAACGTAGTAAGCACAAAAAAATGATAGGCTCGGTTTCTGCAGCACGTCAAACACAAACGTGGGAACTTCATTGTCAAGAGTCCCGGGGAAGCAGACCTTAATGATAAAGCGGCAATGCTTCAGGTGCTCGAAGGAAAGTGATAAATGATTGTTCAATTATGAAATTGTAGTGGCCAACAGAGAATGCTGCCCAAGGCAAAAAATCACTTGAGTAAATACCAGGTGGATAAAAGTTAAAGAAACTTGACAGAGGGAATCATTCAACTCATCTTGGGATCCCTCCGTTAATGTTAATAAACATCCCTGCCCTTTTTGTTATTGTTGTTAAATACGTAAAAGAACATCGTTAGCAACTTAAATTTAGATCTTAGTTTACTGTATTTTCCTAAAACAATTTCCCTTGTGCCCCAAGTTTAACAGAAACCTAAGAACACATGGTACTACATGAAATTAATTCTACAATGACTGACTTATAAGGACCAATTAATTTTTAATTAGCACCAGGAAATCATTTAACCTGTAGTTTCAAATTAGGCAATTGCTGAGTCTGTATTTCAGAGGGTTATCCTTCACAACCCTTACTTTCTCATGCCTTGGACCTTCTGGTTCAGCCATTAGTTCACTGTGAAACTGGGTATAAATCATTCAAGATCCTGAGCTTTAATTTCTTCAAACAGAAAATAGTTGTTATAGACATCGCACAGTTCTGTTAAATATTATTAAATACATGCTATTTCTTTAGATAAACTGCTAGTATTACTCTTACTGGATGAGACCCTTGATCTTCCATTCTCTAAAGCTCAGCCTTCAGCAACATCTAAATTTGTATTTTCTTCTCTCCTATTTCTTGTCTTCTCTCCTTTCTCTTGGATTAGATGTTTTCAGTGTGCCTATATGTTTATGTCTAAGTAGTCTCAAATCATTTTAGCAAGTGTCATTGGGGTTAAACCAATCAATCGCCCAATCAGTGAAATTCATTAAAGGTACATTGAGATCTTCCGGTCAGGGATCCTACAGAGAGAAAGAAACTACCATTATGAATCTGATGTGGTGTTAACGTAATGCACAAAGAATGATAAAAGTCCAGATTTTTGACAGAGGAAAACATCTCTTATGGACGTATGTGTGTGTGTGTGTGTGTGTGTGTGTGTGTGTAGTTGACACAATAAAAAATTATAGCACATTATGTAAATGCATATTTAGGTCCTCTAAAATGTGCATTATTTACTTGAGAGTCAATAAAGGCTTTTCTCAAGTGGTTACAGTTTATTGCAGTGCATCCGTCTGTATCCATGTTGATGTTAATACAATTTTGTGTATTAAAAGGCACTACAAAATTGGCTGCTTCTGGGGTCTAATACTCTTAGTACCCTAGGCCAGGAGCAGCAGAGAGTGTCAGAAACACCCTGCTCTGGGTGGATCTCACTACCGGTTTAAACTTTAACCAGAGGCCAGACTTATTTAAAACAACTGCTAGGCTTTTCACAAACAATACGAGTAAGAAGGAAGGAAATTTGATCAGGTTTTCTTTGGCCAGAACAGCACTGCCTACACATTCTGAACAAAGTAGCCACAATTCAAAAAAACAGGGAGCCAGAATTTTCCAAAGGGTGTAGAGCTCAGTTATTTATTACAAAATGATCATATTACTAGATACTTATAAAAGAGAAAGCAGGTCAGACAGGTTGGTTTACTTGTTTGTACTCCATTCCCCTCCCTTCACCCTGCTTCTTTAAAAGATTTTCTTGGTTTTAGTTTGAAAGAGAAAAAGCTAAAAATTTGACACTATATATATAAGTTAAAGATGCTTTCTCCTTTATTTTTTTTTAATGTTTATTTATTTTTGAGAGAGAGAGACAGAACGTGAGCAGGGGAGGGGCAGAGAGAGAGGGAGACACAGAATCCGAAGCAGGCTCCAGGCTCTGAGCTGTCAGCGTAGAGCCCGACGTGGGGCTTGAATCCACGAACTGCGAGATCATGACCTGAGCTGAAGTCGGATGCCTAACAGACTGAGCCACCCAGGTGCCCCAAGATATTTTCTTCTTTAAAGCAGATTTAAAACTGGAGACGGAGAAGGTCAAGGTCATTACTAGGTTATTATGTATGTTGAGAGACTTTTTTGATCCAAGTGACTCTTGGTCTATGAGTCCTCCATAGCGGGAAGGCCTTATAGACACATATTCTAGCTCAAAATAAGATGACGTCAGGGAGGCATAGCCAGGTAAGTTTGGAAACTTGTATTTCATTCTTTTATAAATCTTGAGGAAACAAAAAAAAGAGAAGAAAGTAATCCCTCCTCACCATTTTTAGTTTTGCCCAAACTCATAGAACCTTCCCACATTTTTCTTCCAACCAAAATTTTATGGGTGAAATATGTTCTTGTATTTAACCTGACACAGGATTATTTGCTTTACTCCTCATCCACAAACTGTCACAGATTCTCACAGATTGGACAGAGACTTGGATTCTTTTCACGTTAGCATTGGCTTTCGAGACTCCAAAGAAAAGCTATCAAGAGAGCAGCGCAAACAATAAAACCTAATCCCCCTTCAGGTGTGTGCTTTTAAGACCGTGTTACACGCGGCCTTCTTCCCTCACAGAAGGAATGATCACTCCCAAGCCTTGGCATTTGTAAAACTTCACAGTCTTACCATTAATCAACACTGAGTCAGTGGCAACAGGTGAGAGTCCAAACTGTTTCTGTGTTAGCACCATTACCAGAAAAAGCCACTCATCTCTCTTCAGTAGTAAGATGTTCTTTACACAAAAATAACCATTTCCATCAAGCAATGGGTGGCATTAAGAACTCCTGACTACTCATGTTTAAGAAGTAAAGGTTTTAATAAGGCAGAACTTTAAAAGAGGAAAGTGGAAGAAAAAAAAACTGCATTAAAGAAAAAAAAAAAAGCCTTCCACAAAGGCAAATGGAATTTGAATTATTTGGGTTGTCAACTACTATGTACTTGGCTTCCTCAGAAATTCAAAACCACAGTGTATAACACCACTGTAGCCTGCCCTAAAGCTGAGAAATCTATCTTAATGGTCCATAGCTGTAATTTATAAATCATGCATGATCAGACGTGCCACTTATGAAAGCCCAGGAGTTTGGAGTTATGGGATTTATTTTAACGGAGACGCAAGGCAAGGGGACTTAGCAATGGTTTTTAAACCATTAGGAGGTGGAGCCTTTTCTAAATCATAAACCTTTAAGTTGAGGCAAGCCAAGGTTTTCAAAACACACAGTACGTACCTTTAACGTCGCCGAGATGCATGTGAAAGACCTGGGGGTCATATGAGAGAAACATGACCTTGCGTGATGATGGGGAAAGCACCAGTATTTTTATATTGCTGCTACCAGAGTAAACTTGATTCTATGCTACATTTCTAAGATGATTGGTGTATTCTGTTCCATTTTAATTAAGGGGATCTTCAGGTTGGAGACCAAATTCTAACGTCTTCTGCAAAAGCAGACAGAAAGGGGGGCGGGGGGAACAGGCGAAGTTCTTTTAAAATTTTTATTTAGATCAATTTTACCTACTTAAAGACTCTTCTTGCTCTGAGGCCCTGGCTGATAACCTCGGCCAGGGGTGGGCAAACGTTTTTTGTAAAGGCCAGAGAGTGAAGGGGTTAGGCTTCGTAGGCTGCACGGTCTCTGTTGCAATTACTCAATTCGGCAGCTATGCTTCCAAAGCGGCCACAGATATTACATAAACAGATGAGTGTGGCCGTGTGCCAATTACATTTTTATTTTCAAAAACAGGCCGAAGACTCGATTTAACTTGTGGGCCCCAGTTTGCTGGCCCCTGGTGTAGACCCACATAATTCCTGTTCACTCTCCAAATACTTGCCATGTTCTGCTCATGGGTTGAGCACCTGACAATCACTTTCATCTCTTCCCCATCAAACCCTGTTCTTGTCCTGATCAGCCTTTCGGCTGAAGCCTCACCTTTCGGAAGCTTTCAAAGTAATCAGCTTGCCTTCTGTATTTCAACTAACTACCCATCGCCACTCTTCTTTTCTATGCTGGGAGCTTGTACCTTTTGACCACCTATACCCACTCCTCCCATCCCCCACTGTAGCTCTTTGCTATCTCTCTTCACCATTATTTAACCTGCTTTGGTCTGTGCTAGTTTCCCACACCTGTGTGCGTATAATTTCAAGTTAAACATATGAGTAAAAAAAAAAAAAAAGGGAAAGGTATAATATGAGGACCATGGGCTTTAGAGCCAGATAGGTATAGATTCAAATTCTAGATCTTCCACTTAAACCAGTTATGCCTTAAGTTTCTGAGCTTCTCTCTGACTCAGTATTGCCATCTGTATAATGGGGCTAATAATATCTCATAGATTTGTTGTTAGGATCAAATGAGACAAAGTATATAAGGCACATGGTGTAGTTCTTGACCATGTGGGTAAGTGATCAATCAATAGCTTCTTTTATTGGTTATACTATCATAGGGATGGAGATGAGGATGGGAGATGAATAAATTGAAATTTGTTCCCATTTTCTAAGACCTGTTTGGATCACAGAATACACAAGGGGGAAAGAAAAGTAAGAATAAGAGGTACCTTCTGTTTACCTGTCTCTTGGACAAATAAATACATAAATATTGATGAAAGAGTATGTACTATCAGGGTGGACATGACATAAGCATCTTGAAAAGAAATCTCTAGACAACAAAATGCAAAACAAAACAACAGTAGCAACAACTTTGGTCTAATAGTCATAGATACCATAGATACAATGACCTATGAAGACTCTTTTTGACCAAATATGCTTTGAACCTGTACCTTTGCTTAGATCTCAAACTTTCGACACTTACCCTAGAAACTTACAACTATGGGGCTATCTCCCTCTAGACTCTATTTTTCATTTACATCTACAATCTGTGAGTGTCCATACTGAACTCGCCTTTACCACGTAGACCCCTGCTATCCAAGCACACTTCAGAGCTAACCAGAGTCTACCCATGTCTTCCTCCTGGCCTTCCCAAACCCGAATACAATAGAAATTTCTATCATTCCCTTGAAAGGGCCACCATGTCGGTTTTGGGGAATTGTTTATTGGAGATCTAATACATGTTAAATCTAAAAAAAAAAAGTTTTTAAAGAAGATCTAGAGTACTTTTAAGAAAAATTTGTTATTATTTTTTTTGAAAAATTTCTAACTAGATTAAGGGACTTTTAGTTTTGTTTCTGCCACTACTTGGCTTATGAATATAGGCAACTTCTGGGCGCTTGGGTGGCTCAGTCAGTTAAGCATCTGACGTCAGCTTAGGTCATGATCTCGCAGTTTGTGGGTTCAAGCCCCACATCGGGTTCTGTGCTAACAGCTCAGAGTCTGGAGCCTGCTTTGTATTCTGTGTCTCCTCTCTCTGCCCCTTCCCTGCTCATGCTCTCTCTCTCTCTCTCTCTCTCTCTCTCTCAAAAATAAATAAACGTTAAAATTAAAATTTTTTTTTAAATATAGGCAACTTGTTTCTCTTCCAGTTCTCTCCTCTGCAAAATGAAGAGTCTGAACCCAATTGCTGAGGCTCACCTAGCTTTACATTCCAGTGGAATCTCGTCTCTGGAATTACACACAAATACTGAGTACAACTGGTCCCTAGTGAGAACACTGAAATCTAAAACATCTGAAACAAGGGAGCACATGCCCTTTGAAAGAAATTATTTTTCAAATGTTTCTGAGATATCAAGGTATAGAGTATTTCTGGACTCAGTCTCTAAGACACCCTGACTTTGGGAAGGCTGTAATATTTAGAGCTTTAAGACCTCTGAGTGTGTTTGTTCAAGCTCTGTATGATAGTGCCCCAGCCTTTGGATCCTGACCACCTTCTCTCTAACACGTGATATTTGTGCACTATTTGCCTAGGCTGCCATGATGGCTAAGGTGAGATGTGTTCAAACACCACACAACAGTGATGATTACTGGAAATATGAAGAGGGACTGTTGAGTGAGCAGAGTTGAAAAGAATCCTATTCCATGAAGGGAACGTGAGCTTTTTAAAAAAAAAATTTTTTTTTTTAACGTTTATTCATCTTTGAGAGACAGAGAGAGACAGAGCATGAGTGGGGAAGGGTCAGAGAAAGAGGGAGACACAGAATTCAAAGCAGGCTCCAGGCTCTGAGCCATCAGCACAGAGCCTGACGCGGGGCTCGAACTCACAAACTGCGAGATCATGACCTGAGCCGAAGTCGGAGGCTCAACTGACTGAGCCACCCAGGTGCCTCAGGAATGTGAGCTTCTACATAATATGTAAGCAATCCTACAAAATGAGAGATGAGGAATAAGAAACATGGCAAAACACTGGAGAGAAAAGCAACCCCACAGAATGGACAAGCATGGAGGTTAATGGAAATAGGCAGGGAGTCCTCTAACAACCGGCTGGACGTGCACTGGAATTACAAACTGCAGTCCTGCAAAGGAGAATTTCCCAAGTAAAATCTGCAGGGGTGCTCCAGCCTCTTGGAGGATTACCAAGGGATGGGGCCTGGGTGGTCTGCAAGTGGTCTGCCGACATGGGGGGAAAAAAAGGCAAAAAAACAAGCAAATAAACAACAACAAAAGCCATGATAAACACAAAAGTGTGGGCTGATTTGCGGCATCTCGCTCACCAAACTGTCAGGTTTACATCGGAGTTTAAGCCCCTATTTCTGGGAGATATGTTACTTTCAAAGTGTCCTCCTGAATGCCAAGTATCTTCCTGAATACACCCCGGAGGACTGAAGGGTTTATTCCTACTGTGGTAGACTGCACACACACAGGGAGGAAGTGTGAGAAGAGTCAGTCTGGTGTGTGAAGTCAGGGGTTCACGTTTTGATCCCTGGTTGGGTACCAACCAGCTCTGTGTCAGCCTCCTGGCTTCTTTTACTGCAAGATGGAAACTGTATGGCATGTGTGGGTTTTACAGCTCAACCACCCTGGGCTTGAAATCACCACTCCCTTTCCTAATCTGGGGAAAATTACTGAACATTTCTGAGCCCACCTTTATCTATAAATTGGATAAAACAGCACAGAAGAAAAGATCTGAGACTAGAATTAATTCTAGTACATAGTGGGGCTCACTCACTTAAAAAGTATGTGTTGAGGGGCGCCTGGGTGGCTTGGTTGGTTAAGCATCCAACTTCGGCTCAGGTCATGATCTCACGGCCCGTGAGTTCGAGCCCCGCGTCGGGCTCTGTGCTGATAGCTCAGAGCCTGGAGCCTGTTTCAGATTCTGTGTCTCCCTCTCTCTCTGCCCCTCCCCTGTTCATGCTCTGTCTCTCTCTGTCCCAAAAATAAATAAATGTTAAAAAAAAAATTAAAAAAAAAAAGTATGTGTTGAGAATCAGCTCTGTGCTAGATAGTGTATTAGACTGTGGGTTATTCATTCTTCTTAGCATTTTTTTTTTTTTAGAATAAATTAGGATACGTGAGAAATAATCAGGATCATACAATGCAATGTGGCAACATGAGATAACTGGGAATCAAGAGTTGAACTGTTTTCAACTGTTTTCACGGACCCGGAGTTTCATGGCATGGGCTAATAGTCACTTTCTAGGACCTGACCTTACCTGCGCTCTTCAAGTCCTAACTGCAGGAGTAAGTCACTTTGGCTGGTGAGAAAGTCTGGAAACAGAGCTCTTATGGTTTTTATTTGGGGGGAGGGGATACCTATCCTTCCCTCAGCCTCAGTCTATGTATTTAGAGTGGCCTTAACCCTACCCCCTGGCTCCACAGGTAAGCATGCAACTCAGGCTACGCCAATAAGAAACCCCTTTATCTTTTAAACATAAGGATTGTTCCAAAAGTGACCCAAGCGAATGACCCAAACCGGGACAATCAGAGCCATAAGCATCCAGGAGTAGAACCTTTCCTAGATCTATTGTGAAAAGGCTGTTCTCTTTTCCTTGGGATTGTTAAATTGGTGAGAATTAAGCCTGGAGCTGCTCACATCATTAATGCCACAGTCCGAAGAGATTCAGCCTAAGAATGAAGTTCACACAGAAGACAGCAGAGCTGAGGGGAGAGAACAACATACAGCTTTCTGAAGGTATCACCTGAGCTTCTGGATCCAGCTCTACCTGAAGCCAAAAACCCCTAGACTTTTTGGTTACAGGCACCACCAGTCCGTGATTTTCTTTCAGAGCAGTAGAGGGATGGTTAAGGAAGTTGGATATGTTTCTCTCACTGACAAGAATATTTCACGTGAAAGAGTCTATATTAACATATCTTCAAAGCCATTCATTACAGGGTATGCAGTAATTCTGCAACTTTTCATGGTGTTCAGGAACTTGGATTTGGGAAGATCTGGAGATATCCCTCAGGGATGCCAAGGTTTTCTAAATTCATATTGCATGCCAATAGAAGGGACCCCCACAAATACTTTACATACCTGTGCTATATTATCGCTTTCTTGAATTCCCCTCTCATTAATCTCATCACACTAATAGTAATCTGTTTCATATCTGTCTGTTTTATTAGACTGCAGGCACAGGACTTGTCTGGTTTGCTCATCAGGGCCTAGCACACTGCTTGGTGGATGGGAAGTGCTCAATAATTATATGCTGAGTTGATTCCTATCAACAACAGACTCTTGCGAACAAAAACGGTGCTTAACTTTAGCAAGAGCCATGCCTGAATGAAGACATGTCAAAGTGAAGTCTCTACCATGGCTGAAGGGCTACCCATCCCGGGAGGGAGCTATTTATTGCCCCACTGGGGAGATTCCCCTATTCTCCCAGTGTGATGGGGTAACCAGGCTGGTGCACTTCCCTGGGACCACATCTCCTGGTCTGGGCACATGAGGCTCCTCCCGGGGAGGACCCATGAGAGCAGGTAGAAGACAACTGGGGAGGAGGAGTGGGGAATGAAGGAAGTAAGGACCCTCTCAAGAGAACCACATTCAAAGTGAGGATAAAAGACATCCCAGAGGTGGTGAACATTTCGTGACATCCTTGTGACAGTACCCAGCACTTTCCATATGTCATTTCACTTCTTCCTCCTCCTCCTCCTCCTCATGCTTTAAAGTTCTGTACGGGTGGGAAAACAAAAGGCAGGCAGAAGACAGGTGACTAGTTCAAGCACACGCGGATCCCAAGTGGCCAGCCAGGATCCGAATTCTATTCTGGCCGACTCTACGGCCCATGCACTTTTCACTGCACTCCGCTGCTCCCACTTGAATTATTTTTTGGAGGTCAACCGGTTTATTTCCTTTCAGCAGTGTTTGTTCTCGGGTCCCTTATTATTGTATTGCAACCTGGCAACTCTGATGTTGCTCATGGGTGTTTTGCACATAAGAAAAAGGAAGCGTTTGATGGGGGGGGAAAGGCAACCGCAATTTAATATGAAGAAATGGCACATGTCAAATGTAAATTTACTGTGGAAATATACATTTTAAAAACCATTCTATACGCGTGATTAAGTACACTAATTTCAACACTACAAAGGGTGCAGCATGAAATAGGTGATCTCTGTGATACTGCAACCACATTAATAGGGCCGTACATTCCCATTTCAAATATCAGTGCTCACCCCCCTCTGCCTACATGGATGATAAGCTGATACTACATAAACATTGTTAAAGCCACAGTTCCATGCTACAGTAATTCACTTAACTTTAACATGATTTATGGTTCTGTCAATAGGGGAGGTTGAAAACCGTGCACGGAAGCTTCAATGTGAGCTTCATATTTAAAACAGCAATTGTGTGCATGTGTGCGTGGGTGTGTGTGTGACAGAAGAAAACATTCCACATAAAGAGGAGGTACGAGTCCAATATTGACTTTGTTACTCTACTCCGAAAAAAAAAGGAAAATAAAGGAGTCCAAAACATGGAATCAACGTTACATTAAGCTACACCAAGAAGAAAGAACTGATAGGGATTCAGCTGATTACGTGATTTATAGTTCAAGCGATACCAGGAAGTCTTATCAATGAGAGGATTTCAAAGCAACCTTGCTCAGAACCACTGCCTTCACCATGTGTGCACATGTGGGTCTATGGTGGGGGTGCGGGTGGGGGGGAGGTAGAGAGGGAGGGAAAGACGGAGAGAGCGATGGAGACAGGTGGAGAGAAAGGGGCAAACAATCCCAAGGGAGGGCAGCTTCACGATGAGTTTAAATCTAGGCCCACGTGGTTAATCACCCTACTTTTCTCTCTGGCACTCCACCTGGGGGCCTTTTGCCTCTTTAAGAGATTAAGGAGTCAACTGGTCTTTCTCCTGTAACCTGTCCTCCTTGGGACCACATATTAGCAGGATTCCCCTACAGAAGAGCTCTCTTTAGAAGTTTGCTGCCGGGATGACAAATTAACCCAGCAGGGTGTCCCACACATCTATCTCGGTACAAATTATTAGTGTAATAGAGCTTTTAGTTATGCATTTATCTAGTAATTATTGAATGGCGACACAGAACCAAGCTGAGCAGCCATGGCCTTTTATGAGGTTCGCTCGGTGGGTGGCCTTACAGTTAATTTAGGATAGTTTTCCACTAAGCAGTTCACTTGCAGACAAATTAGCTAAACAGCCTTCTCCTTTAAATATTTTCCATGTCATAGTGAAACTCTTTACAATACAGTAAAGGTACAGTTTTAATTACACGCTTCCTGACTTTTGTTTAGTTGTAGTTTTAAAACATTTGCTGGCACTGTTTTTTCCTTCGGCTGGGCAGTAATAGCTGGTTGTAAGTATCTGGCTAATGAATTTAATAATTTCCTGAACTGGGACTTAAAGGGCCTTCACTAAAAAGCTGCTTTTCCTCCTTACCTTCCAGATCCTTCAAATCCCACCGGCCGTGTTTCCCACTAGGCTGGACACCAGCACTTGAGCTTAACTTTGACCAGTGTTCACAAGCCCTCTTACTTGTCTTTCAGTGCACTTCAGAGGTAGTGTTCTTAGGCCCATGATGCCTCCATTTGAAAATCAATTCTGGCAATTCCTATTGTACAGTGACAATGTAATGTCTTCTCAAATGGCATACTCCACTAATAAATAAACACCTTGCATCTGTTGGCAGATTATTTCAGCACCTTGTTAGCAACAGGTACTTAATTGCTTCTCGTTTCCCTGAGATGATTCAATTGCACTAAACCAGGAGAGGCAAATTAGATTCAGGTCCTTTGAAAGGAGCACCGTTCTACAACTAAGTTAAAAGCTTTCCTAAGAGGCAAAGAAGTTTGCAGACCACTTAGGTACTGGGGGGGGGGGCGGGGAGGGGGCTATGCCAAGGGACAGGTCCCACGGTTATGGTGGTGATAAAGGGGGTATGTCTTCTTGTGGGTCCTTTACTTGAACAAAGAGAAACTGTAACCTTACAGCAGATAATCATTTTGAGCTCAGTATTCCTCTTAATGCTCATCAAGTAGAAGCTCTGCATGAAGACAAAGCAAATATATATTGAGCATTTTATTCACTACGCAAAGCATCTCCCTAAATGCTACCAAATACATGCTCTTGAATATTCTATTATTATTACACATGGGGGATGGAAAGGACTCCCTGTTATTCCCAAACTTTCTGTGTGCCTTCAATCAAATCCATGCAATCACTCATTTATTCAACAAATATTTGTTGAGTGTCTTCCTTACGCCAGGCACGAGGCTGAGGGACACAGATAGGAAGAATAAAGCCATAGTTCCTGCTCTAATGGGCCCTGCCATCTAGTGATAAGTGTTGCCTTCATATTTTACCTCTCCTTCCTTCCTCCTCTATTATTGTCTATGGATCTACACTCCTCCAACCTTTCCTGGTGACCTCAGCTTCCTGGAAGGTGATCTGAATTCTCATAATTCTCTGCAGTATGTTTTTCTTGGCCACACTGTGAGATATTGTTAACTGCAGACCCTCAGACATTTCATCACTGAGAGCAGGATTCCTGCTTGAATCATGAGGATCATAGACTTAGGTTTATAGAGCATATATGCTTCTGCCTACCTCTCCAAACCGAAACTGGCATGACTCTTTGAAAGCCGCACGATAAATCTTTGGTTTATATGGCTATTGTTTTAGCACATCTTATGTATATTTTCGGTACTAGGGCAATTTTTTAAATGTTTATTTATTTTGAGAGGGAGAGAGCAAGAGAGTGCACAAGTAGGGGAGAAGCAGAGGGAGAGGGGGACAGAGTATACCAAGAGGCTCTGTGCCGACAGCAGAGAGCCCGATGTGGGGCTCAAACCCACAAACCGTGAGGTCATGATCTGAGCCGAAGTCAGGCATTTAACCAACTGAGACACTCAGGCACCCCAGGACAATTTTACTTCTAAACTGCGTTCGTTGTATATGTTTTTTGACTCCTAAAGAAGTGGGCAGTTTAGTCTCATGCTCACATCGTGTATGTCTTTTAATTCCTCAGTACTTAGTTGTAGAAAAGCATGACTTGTTTGCTGTTGCTTTGTTTGGTGTGTTTGCAATTAGAAGGTACCCTGCTGGAGAACGGGGGCTAAGTCTTATGCCTCTTTGGACTCTCACAGTGCCAAATGCCACAGAGGTCTCTGTCAGGATGCCCTTGTCCCCGACAACACCTGTGCTTCCCTTGTCACAGTAATACAACTGCTAGCTTTCTTGTTCCGTCATCCACCGAGAGGTCAGCACTCTCCAGCCAGAGTCCAAGCTGCTCGTGTTCACTCTATTCAGCAACTGGTAGAGCCCCTTGTACACACTGTTAAGTGCTTGATAAATATTTGTGGAAAAAAATTAATGGGTCCCCAGACAGTAATGGGAGTCTGCAAGTCGATTTTAATACTGAAAAAGTCACACTGTAGAGCTAGTCAGGGAATACGGTGGAGTGAAACAGGGCCAGACGCTTGAGAGGGCTACTTGTAAATGTTTCTCCAGATGAGGACAATGTCTGAAGTATCTCTTTTGCGTCTATGCTGCAACATGGCACAGTTGAAGAGGATTTCGTGCAGTCCTCACGTTTTCATAGGAATTAGCACATCTTCAGGCATGAGCTGAAGAGGTATGCCTGAGTGACTCAGCTTACCTCAAGTGCTCAAGTTGAGATACCCTAAGACACCTCTAATGAAATCAGATATGGTCTCTAGATTTTGAACTTCTTCAACTTGACCACTCCTTTTTTTTTTTTAAACAGTAAATGTATGCTTGGCAAAAAAAAAAAAAAAAAAAAAAAAAAAATCTAATAAAGTTGCTTGTTACTGTTAAAACAACAACAAAAAAAGTCACACTGACCTCAAAAATTGTTTTTTGAAGTGATTTGCATCTAACAGAAATCCTACATTACCAGTAGCAAGGATTTGTGGGCTAATAAAAAAAGGTCACATGATATGTTTATGGCTGTTATTAAAAAACTCAGTGTGATAACATGGGTTATGTCATGCTTATCAAAAGATCTAAATGGCTATGTTATGTCTTACTAATAAAAAAATGTGAAAACAAATTAATTGTTTAAATAAATGCAGTTTATTTCTCCCAGTGGGTAGAAAAAGGCAGCACCTACAGATATAGTGGTAAAGGCACTGAGTTGGAGACTCGATTTCTATTCTTGGCTGAGATCTCTCTCATCTGCAAGAATAATGTGGAATAGTTACTAACTGCTAACCAGCAGACTTCTCCGCTACTTAGCTACTTATAAAGCCCCCTTTTATACAGAGTGGCAATATGTTCAGCTTAAAAATATATATATATATAGGGGCGCCTGGGTGGCGCAGTCGGTTAAGCGTCCGACTTCAGCCAGGTCACGATCTCGCGGTCCGTGAGTTCGAGCCCCGCGTCGGGCTCTGGGCTCATGGCTCGGAGCCTGGAGCCTGCTTCCGATTCTGTGTCTCCCTCTCTCTCTGCCCCTCGCCCGTTCATGCTCTGTCTCTCTCTGTCCCAAAAATAAATAAACGTTGAAAAAAAAAATTAAAAAAAAAATATATATATATTTTTCCCAGCCTCCCTTGCAGCTAGAGGTGATCTTGTGGAATACACAGTTCTGGCCATGCAGCCTAACATTCTGCAAAAGGTAGCAGAATGAGCTGGCTTTTCTTTCTGCTTGGAATGCTAGTGTAAAGCAGGAGTGCAGTGGCCACATTGTGACCATGAGGTCACAGCATGAGGATGGACACAACTGACTACAGCAAGGCTAAAAGAAGAAATCTCAATCCTTGGACTCGAACGGTCCTGAGTCACATACTTGTTTTTATATGAGAAAAAATATGACCTGTTTGGTGAGATTTTCTATTACTTGCAGTCAAACGCATTCTTAGCTGATACAGGAAATGAATTAGACCAGATTTCCAGGGCACTCTTCTGAAAGTCTGCGGTTCTAGGGGAAGCTCCGTAAGTGCTTACTCGCTAATTACTTTCAACCTCTGCCTTGAGATGTGGACAGTGCCTGTCCCTCTCCATTTCTAAATTCCCTAGAGCACAGAGCTGTTTTACTTAGTGTAAAGCATTCAATTAAATGAAATACTTAAATTAAGTATCGTTCATTAGCTTGTTTTTGAAAATAGCAAAGATTTTAGGCAGACACCTAAAGACAAACTTTCAAGGAACTCTAAAATATTACTGCTCCAAATTTAAAGGACAAATTTACAACTGTTTAAAAAGCAAAGGGAAGACTTGTTTAAAAAGCAAAGGTTTTTTTTCGATTATCATAAATCAAACTGTCGTGATTAAATACTTTGTTATGGCTGAAATTTTGAGTGCTGGCAAAAGAAAGTTTTTGAAAGCCCAATCATTCAGCTTAAAGTACACAATAATTGTAATAATATACAATGACATGTAGATGCTTTTATGGAAACTTAATGTCTTCTCCACTCCCCAGGGTATTCCAAAATGCTTTAACCCCTTTACTTAATTTTAACTACATAGGTGGCCAAGTATTCTTCCCATGATACAGATGGCCAAACTGAGACCACAAGGTTAAATGATTTATCAAAGCCACAAAGAAAGCCAATATTAGAGAGGGGATTTGTTTAAAAAAACAAACACACACATATTTCTACCTTCATGATGTACATAGGGAAGTGATTAGACTAGCATAAAATACGAAAAACCATAGTTTCCATGTCAAAGTTTTACTCATATAATCTTATAAAGGTTTTCTTCCCCATCGTGGACATTCCTTATATACATATTTTTAATTTTTTTTAAACATTTATTTATTATTGATAGAGAGACACAGAGCATGAGCAGGGGAGGGACTGAGAGATGGGGAGACACAGAATCTGAAGCAGGCTCCAGGCTCTGAGCTGTTAGCACAGAGCCTGACGCGGGGCTCGAACTAACAAACCTCGAGATCATGACCTGAGATGAAGTCGGATGCTTAACCGACGGAGCCACCCAGGCGCCCCCGTGGACATTCCTTATAAAGAAGCCCTGCATAAACTATTAGCCATTTATCACCCTTAGTTCTTGTGAAGCAATGGGATCTTGTCAGTGTGGGGGAGGGGATGATGTCTTTTGTGTACATTTATGTGCAATCTGATACTTTTTATTTATTCAACCAATATTTGAGCATAATATCCATTGCATGAGACACAATGAAGGCAATAAAAAGTGCAAGTTATAGATCCTCCCTTTCAAAGGTTTCATGCTACGAGAACGACAAGGCATGTACATTAATAACAAAGCAAGGCACCAGTGGAGGAAATCTGTAGACATGAAAGGCTATGGGACTTCACAGAGCGTGAGGGGATGGCAGCCTGTGTGGAGCTAAGGGTTTTCATGTAAAAATTGTACTTGCACCGGTCTTGGGATGGGCAAAATGTTGATAGGTGAAAGCAAGAGGGACGACATGAAAATTTTCAAAGCCTGGGTGAAAATGGGTGATTGAACTGTTTGTATGACTTGAGTACATGTTCTATTTCCAGGTACTGGGCAAACAACTGCAAACACATGATTTCATTTGCTCCCGAGACAACATGATTCTCTTGAGGCAGAGATTACAATCTCCAATTTATAGAGGAGGAAGCTATGACTCAGAGAAGTAAAGCACTGTACCAGGTTGACACGGTTGGTAGAAGTGGTGGAGACAGGATTCAGACACTGGTCCGTTTGACCCCCATGCCTTTATGCTTACCCACTATACAATGCTGCCTCCCTCACGGCCCTATTTTTCTGCACTTGCTTTGAACTTTCAAAGAGAGGTTTCCTTTGTAACAACTGGCCATCAAATTTCCAAATGTGGCTTATATCTGTAGTCAAAAATAGGGCCACTGTTTTTTAAGCACGGTGACCTTGCTTTGCTGTTGCTCTGTTAAAATATCACCTCTGGCCTGAGCACTGAGATATGTCACACAGTTATTGTTTATGAACTGGGGTTTGTCTAGTCAAGGTATTTTAAGACATTTTTAAAGAAGGCAGCAGAATCCTTGCAATCTGAGTCCTACCCAGAGGTGAATACACCATGTGATTCTGAGCAAGGGTGCAGTAAACAACCCCACCCCCTTCCCCCATCCCTGTGCTCTAGGACCCTTTCTCTTCCTCCAGGCCCTTTGAAGTTCTACTGTCTGTCTGGATTCTCTATAATGATTTACTGATTTGGGTTATGGCAACTCTTTACAATAAAAGGAACATGTGAGGTTGAAGTCTCCTTTATGTACACGTCACATTTATTCCACGCTGGCTTGTTCGGTCAGACTCTCTCTTTCAGTTTGGCCTCATCTTCCTAAAATATCAACTTTTAATCCTGTGATCCCATTCCAAGCATTAGCTTTCCAACTGGTTCAGAGAAGAATAAAGGACAATATGGCACCTGCAGCAAATATTTCTCAGACAGCCAGACGCTCAATGCCAACCCTAAAAAATATCTTAGCCCCAAAATGTCTCGTGTTAGCCCATCTCCGCTCAGATTCTTGCCACAACAACACCACTAAAGAGTTCCATCTACGTTATTCCAATTCCCTTTACCAGACCACTAAGGGGGGGCAGGGTGCAATAAGAATGGGTACCTGAGTAGATTTTCCAGAAAGGAGAACCGAGGATACTGGGAACCATCTTGAATTCTGGTGAAAACAAAGAATCTTTGGTATTTCATAATTCTTAAACTAGGTGTCTCTTTTCCTCATAAACACTGTTCACGCTATGAATATAAGATCAAAGCTCATTGTTCTGAAGGCTAGGGAGGTCCACTCTGGTTCAACCCAGCATGGGCTGTTTCAGCAAATATGTTTAAGTATGTAGCATGAAGAAGGTCCCAATCTTGGCACTCACAGGTAAACAGTGGAATTGTTTTAATAATTGTAAAACTACAGCTTTAAGGCAAGACACATAGAAGGCACTCAATATTTACTGGATAAATGGTAATATATGCACATCGCTTTATGCTCCTCAGAGTCTCTACAAATACTGTCTTACCGTGTTTCTACATAAGCATAGGCAGCTGGGAGGAAAAGTTCTTTCAACAATAGTATTGGCCCATTTTACTGGTGAGGACATTAAAAAATCCACAAGATAAGTGGAAAGGCAAAGAGGCACCTTACCCAGATATCCTGATTGCTGCCATATTATTCTTCCCAAATCCTTATTACTTTGCTACACCATGAATCTTTCCTCTGCTTGGAATGCCTTCCATTCACATAAGCAACTTTTTAAGATTTGACTTCAATGCTATCTATATTTTGAAATCTCTTTATTAGGTAAAAAGCGGTAATAGCACGTTCCACATTATCTTCTGAATGCTTATTTCCTTGTATCTCTCTCTGCCCTAGACTGTATGCTTTATGAGGACAGGAACCACTGAACTCCCATGACAGGCACTCAGGGAACTGTTGTTGAATGAATGAATGAAACTCCATAGTCCCCTCCTCTGAGTTCCTGCAGAAATTTCTACTTTTAACATTCATTTAGCATTTAGAATGACCATAAAAAAGATAAGAAACATCACATGCCTTATCTCCATGAGACCAAAAATCTTCTGACTAAAAGGACTTCACATCTTTTATTTTCCACCACAGTTGAGATGCTTAATGACTATGAGGATAATATCATAATACTACCCCCATTTAAACAGACTCATTTTGGGACTGTATAATCCAACTCAGATGCAAGGTTTTCAAGTCAGAAAAAAATACGTATGTTGCCTTTCTAATTATAACACACACACACACACACACACACACACACACGCATGCACACCACACAATTGAAAATAGTAAGAAATCTTGAGAAAATTCTATCAAGATCACATGTTTAAAGATGGAGCATGTACGTTTTCATAATTGTAAATATAGTAATTGCTTCACAAAATAGTCCAAATACTTGTTTTCTTCAATGTGATTTCTGCACGTGTGTGCTGGCCGGCCCTCTCAACTTCCATACTTCCCTGAGATGCACCCAGAGTATTCATAAAGGGATTCAGATTTGTGGGTCTCACTTTGAGATTAATGCAAGAAATATCAGTTTCCCCAGGTGTATGTTAAGGTAGACAAGAGACCGTAACTTTCTAGGCTGTTTTATAACACCAGCTGGTAGATCACAGACCTACCTAAATGATGATCTGATGGAAGAAAGTAAACGTGGTTACAGTTATTCATACTCCTACTGTGGGGAGTTTCATAAACAAACTAATAAATATTTTCATCTTGCAATAAGATCGAGTTAAGTGATTTGCTGACATTCTCTTGAGGTTTAAAGCCTGTCTTTAATGCGAAATACAAATCATATTTCTTGTGGACACATTTTAATAATAAACTTAAAAGCACACGGGACAAAAATAATGAAAACATTGCAATGAAAACCAGACAAACTATCTACCACTTCAAAAGGAGTGAGTGAAGACTGCTCGTCAACACCGTGATGCAAACAATCTCAATGCAAAATGCCACATATTGAAATCAGGTTTCAAGGAAAGGGAATCAGCAGGGATGAGAGAATGAAAAACAGCTTATTACATGCAAACAGGTAACTAACTACAGGAAAATACACTCACCTAACCCACCCCCCCACACATCCCCCACACACCCACACACACACCCACACTCACACCCACACACACACTTCTTTTGTACAACCTGTAGGACAGATTTGATTTTGGTTCGGTTCCAATTACCTCCCACCTCTCTGCAATATCCCTCCGGTAATGAGAGGTTTTGGTCCCTTTTTGGCCTTAGGTACAGATCAAGGCTTTGGTGCCAAAGCTGTTCCCAAGGATGAGAAATTGGAACACTCACTGCCCTCAGGAGCATTCTGGGAGAGGCCTTCTTGTCTCTCACTTTGCTACCCTTGCTCCCGAGGCCATGATCTAAGCGCGACCAAGGGAGCCCGTGGAGCAGCTCACCTCTGGGTCCTGTAATGACAGGTCGGTGATGCTGTGTGAATGCCGTTCCCAGGGAGGAGGTCTGCGAAGGGGAGGGGCTGCTGAAACCAGACTTCTCCGACTTCTTCAGTGTGGTTGGAGATGGCATTCCTGGCAAGAAGGATGGAGTGATAAGCACACTTTAATTCATGGCACGACAGCTTGTACAACCTAAAAGATAAAACTGAAAGAATTAAAAAAAGAAATCCACCTGTGAGCGCAAAATTTGTTCTGAATTGCTTTGAATTTGTCATGGGAACAAAACAGGTGACAAAATGGTTCCCTGATAAATCCGACTATAACTGATTTCAACTTATTTTACTAAATCGCAGTCCATTTTGGCATTATTGATCTTTCTAATTACAGAGGGCCACTTTCCAGTGTTGCTTGAGAGTTTTTATATGCCTGTGGCTCCTGGGACCCTTGAGGAAGGGCCTACTCGAAGGCACATGAAGACCTCATCTGCAGTCACTTCATCTTGCCAGGTACCTTCCTTAAGCACCAAGGCCCTTTCTCCACATTTTAAATAATTTAGCTATTTTAACACTAAAAAAAAAAACCCTCAACAATGGCAACTCAGTTAGTTGTTCATCTGATGAATCATTTATAGTAGAAAAAAGAAAGAAAAGATATAAGTAAAAACTCCTTAAATGCCTCCTAACGATTGAAACTGGTTGAATAAATATGATAGAACCCAAGGAAATAATACTGTAAAAGATTGACATGGAAAGATAATTAATGACATGGAATAAAGACATGGAAAGCAATAAAATAGGATGTTGTGCTATGATGCCATTTAAAAATATATTTCTATGTACAGAGAAAGAGCTGGAAGGAAATACACATAAACTCTAACAGTAGTTCTCTCTGTGTGTTGTATCTGGGTGATTTTCATTGCCTCTTTTTGCTTACTTGTTTTTTCTATGATGAACGTATATTACACTTTTATGTTAAGAAAATACAATAAAAACTTGTTTTTAAAAATAGTAGTTTTACTATAGTTTCTGAGGTTTTCATAACATTTCCAGCATAGAAAATGCTTCGGGAAGAAAATAATGGGAAAATAGTCTCTTGTAATTACTGAGTTTGTAATGTTCTCGGCAACCATGCTGACATACACAACTGGAGGCATCTATCAGTTTGGTAGGGTGCCAATTAAAACAATGAAAACTTGGATATAAAAATAAAGGAAATGACTTCTCGTCTCCACATCACAGGACAAATTTGGGCTCTCTTAAATTTGCAGCTCAAAACTGGTCTGTACTTGTGTCAAAAGAATCAGATCTCCTTTACTTACGTATGTCTGTATGTGTTGTATTCTATGACCAGAGAATTATTGGGTGAGCTGGAAAAATAGGATATAAAAGTAATAATGATATTAGCATGTACCTGTTATTGAGTAGTTACTGACTACAATGCACTGTCCCAAGCACTTTGTAGGTATAGATCTGTTCCAAAACTTAGTTCGGCCTGTATATAAATGTGTCCTTGTTATTTCCGATCACAGATTTCCTTAATAAGGTTCTACCACACAAGCTCCGAGCGTGACTACAGATTCTATAAGGATGGAGACCATGTCTGTTTTGCCCCTTCCGTTTTCAGGATATTCAACAGAGAGTCTAGGACACAGCAAGTGGCCTGAAAAGATATTTACACTACTTGTAACGGTTGCAGCTTTATCTGTGGCTTTACTCATTGATGTGTGGGGGCCTAGTAAAACTAGGGAGTGTGACCCCAAGAAAGAAAGAAATTGCAAGTTGGTGAGCGTATTTGTGTGGTGCAATGGAAAGACAATATGAAGTGGTGTGTGATTTCACACCAACTTGTGTGTGAAACAAGTTCACCAATCTAGAACTTCACACCACCAATCTAGATCCCATCCATTCCAGATCAGTATCTATGTGATTTGAATGGAAAAGTGAGTCACGAAGCAACTTTAGCTATGTTTCTTTGCTCTTTGAATCAGTAACCAAAATCACACCATACCAATATCTTAACATCATTATGATGGGTTGAGGTTTTGGATCAACATTCATGCCAAGTAACCTAGCCTAAGGTATAATCACATAATTACATTAGAAAGGAGATTTCAAATTAAAAAATTAAAGGGAAGAAATACAAAGTTACCCAAATGTCAACAAACTTCTCAATTCATTTAAGCCTCTCCTGTGCAAAACACATTTTTAGGCTGTCAACCAGTCCACTGATTTAAAATCAGTCAAATGCCTGAATTATGTGTCACGAAACAGAAAGAGAAGAGAAAATGAAAATGTCAAAACTTTTAAGATGGCAGGATTTTTTTCAGACAATGGAATCACTGATGAAATGCAGTATCTGAACTAACCTTACATAAGAAAGAAAATGGTTGGACTCAAGGAAAAGTTATCATTTCTTTGAAAAGTTCACGTGTCCCATCCCATGCCATTCTAAATACTGCAGAAATATTGACTTAAATCCACCATGTACATTTAGTCTTTTAAAAAGGGGAATGAATATAGGTAAAATTTAGAGAATAACAAGCATAAAGAATGATTAAGTTGGTAAATGGACTCAAAAACAGCAAAATTGGAATCTTTTTTGAAAGAGTTAAAGAGAAAAGAAATACTGTCTGCACGCAAGAAGAAGCCAAACTATGTATAATCTTCTAAATTTATCGCAGTCAAGTAATATGATCCCTAAGGCTGTCATGAATCTCAAAATTACTTTGTGTTTTCAATTTTTAAAGACTTGTATCAAGCACATTTCCTTATTATATACTTTAATATTTTCTCCATATGCATAATGTATGTTTTGGTTAATTTGCTTCGTATACTTAACTGACAGGATAAAATTTCAAAATGGTAGTAAAATACTTTATGTTAAAAGTGAGAGAACATTAATCCTGACTTATATCTTCGAAATCAAGTTTAGTTTCTGCCCCATAGATTAAAAATAAGCTTCTTGTTAGAATTTCTTTTACCAATTAGCTATGCACAATTGTTATGCAATTACTGTAAGGATTAATGACTGACTGGCTTTTTCTTAATAAATCAAAACTTTAATTTCAATGTATTTTTTAGAAGTATCAGATTTTTTTCAGAATGCAAGCTGGTGCAGCCACTCTGGAAAAAAGTATGGAGGTTCCTCAAAAAACTAAAATTAGAACTACCCTATGACTTAGCAATTGCACTACTAGGCATTTATCCAAGGGATACAGGTGTGCTGTTTTGAAGGGACACATGCACCCCCATTTTTATAGCAGCACTATCAACAATAGCCAAAGTATGGAAAGAACCCAAATGTCCATCGATGGATGAATGGATAAAGAAGATATGTTGTGTGGAGTATTACACAGCAATATATATATATATATATATAATGGAGTATTACACAGCAATCGAAAAGAATGAAATCTTGCCATTTGCAACTACGTGGATGGAACTGGAGGGTATGATGCTAAGTGAAATTAGTCAGAGAAAGACAAATATCGTATGACTTTACTCATATGAGGACTTTAAGAGACAAAACAGATGAACATAAGGGAAGGAAAACAAACATAATACAAAAACAGGGAGGGGAATAAAACAGAAGAGACTCATAAATATGGAGAACAAACTGAGGGTTACTGGAGGGGGGGGTGGGAGGGCGTTTGGGCTAAATGGGTAAGGGGCACTAAGGAATCTACTCCTGAAATCATTGTTGCACTATATGCTAATTTGGATGTAAATTTAAAAAAAATAATAAAATTTAAAAAAATAAAAAAGTCTAAAAAAAAGTATCAGATTTTTTTTGTTTCATATTAAATATAATTTGTCAAATTGGTTTCCATACAACACCCAGTGCTCATCCCAACAAGTGCCCTCCTCAGTGTCCATCATTCACTTTCCCCTGTCCCTCACCCCCCATCAACCCTCAGTTTGTTCTCCAGTATTTAAGAGTCTCTTATGGTTTGCCTCCCTCACTCTCAGATTTTTTAAAAAGGATTATAAAATAATACTGCCCTTTTCCTGGAACAAACAAAATATTATTTCAAAGTTCTTTTCAATATGTAAAATAAAGAAGTTTATAGAACAAGAAGCAGAAATTGAGCAGAATGGTGTGTTTAAATGGAACATTTTCTCCTATTGATTGCCATAAAAACCCCAATGGTGGTAAAGAAAATAGAAGATGGATTTCAAGAAGCATTTTGGCTTGTCATTGGTTCACTATTCATCAGACTTTCCAGATTTCTCTCACTTTGCCATTTTCCTAAGCTACCTGAGTCATTTCAGTGTCCAGAAGACCCAGGTAAACATGAAATTCTAGTCATTCAGTGACTCTGATCCTTGAAGGCAGTGAGAAGCCCAACAAGAAAACTTTGAAAGTACAGGCCAAAAACAGTACCTGCAAAGATTCCATTACACTCATCATTAATATTTGTGGCGGTCAGAATTCTAAGATGGCCCCATGGCTCTTGGCCCCTGGGGTACATACTAATGTAATCTCCAGTTGAATGTGGGCAGTACCTGTGAATATGATGGATGCTATTCTTGTGATCAGGTTGTTGTATTGCAAAGGTGAAGGGACTTTTGCAGATGTAATTACGGTCCCTAATCAGGTGACTTTGAGTTAAGTAAAGGATTATTATTCTGGGTGGGCCTGACCTAATCAGGTAAACCCTGTAACAGAGGGACTAGAATAGAGGTCAGAGAGGTTCTCCTGCTGGCTTTGAAGAAGTAAGCTGCCACCAGGGGAAAGAGCCTGTGAGGGGGCCACATGGCAAGGAACTGCAGGGACCTCTAGATGCTAAGCAAGGCCCCTGGCTGATAGCCAGCTCTAAGCAAGGTGGAACCTTAGTCGTAAAGCTATAAGGAACTAAATTCTCCCAATAATCATGAAAGTTTGCAAGAGAACTCAGAGCTCCAGAAAGGAATGTAGTCTGCATGAAATGTTGATTGCAGCCATGTGAGACCCTGAGATGAGGGACAACCTAAGCTGTGTCCAGACTCTTGACCCATGGAAGCTGTCAGGTAATAAATGTGTGTTTTTTTTTAAACTGTATTTGTGGTAATTTGTTATACAGCAATAACAAACTAAGATGATATTCAAATATGAGACTACAGTCCATGCTAGAAATGTGTGCATTAAAGATGCTGACTATGCACTAATTACTCTCTAGAATTCCAGAAGCTTCCATGATTTTTAGCAAATGCATCCTAGGTAGTGTGGTTTTCCACTAGTCTACACTCACCCAGAGAAAACAGTTAAGACATCTCTGCATGTAGCAAAGAGGCAAATAAGTGGTTATTTCCAAAGGCATAAACACTTTGGAAAATTTCTATTTCCCTCTGATTCTTAAAAAAACATACTAATAACAAAAGCAGATCAAATGACATGAAAATCAACTCAAAAATAATTCTTGGGGTCTCTTATAAAAAATCAAGGTTTTTTTTTGGGGGGGGGGTAAGTTTTTCTATAACTTGATGTTACAAAAAGTAAAAATAAGACACAGGGAAAAAACACATAATTAATTTCAACTCCCTCTCTCTCCCAAATTATGAGATTTACTAAACACTTTGACCAAGAACTTTATAGGGAAAATTATGAAGCAAGTCCTACAGGAATGAGAAGGAAGCATAATGCTGTTCTTTGCTTAAGGAAGCTTCTTAAAGGGGATTTTTAGTCATCAATGTAGATACAATACTAATGGGAAGCAGGGGGAGAAGGGAGAGATCACACAATAGACTAGAACTATTCCAGAAACAATGGAACAACATTCTGGATTTGTTGGAGGACTTATCAAAAATTCATTGTCCTGTGAAAATTATCCCTGGTAATGCTGCTCAGGACAGCAGGACCTTATCTCATCTGTTGTAGGAGTTGAGGGTGCTGTAATTCAAGTTGTCAGAGAAGATTTAACTGGCATGTATTTCTTTCTTCAAACTATCAAAGTCAAGAACAGAGAATTTTCAGTAATGTTCATTTATAGTTGCAATCTGTTTGGGAAGAATGCTGGAAACAAGTAGACTGCACTTTTGTTTTAAAATCCAATATTTAAGCAGGTTAGAGAGGACTACAAAATGCTGCAAGTTTGGCTGTTCACGTTTGACTTTCTATATTCTCCAGATCATTGCCTTCATCTAATTCCCAATGACCTATCTTTACTACTGCTTTAGCAGAGCAATTACTATACCAGACCTAAAGACTACTGGAAGCCTCATCCATCTAGTGGCCTCAAGAGGGCTGGGAGGCAGCTAAGGAGATGGTCATCAAACCTCTTATATTTATCATTTCCCCAAAACAGATAAATAGCAAAATCTACAAATTATGGAGTACCTACTATGTACCATGTATTTACAAACATCTCAAATGCTTGTATTTTCATGTATTAATGTATCATGTAATCATGTATTTCATGCTTCCATTTTAGGTATTAATATCCTGCCTACTTATAACTTAATAATGCAGAAACTAGATACCAAGAGATGTCAAGCAACTTGTTCAAGATCATACAGCTATTAAGTGGTATTTCAGACTCAGGTCTCTCTTGTTCTGAAACTTGTATGTTTTGTAATACATCACACTACCCTCATATAGTTTCCCTTGTATATTATAAAAACAGTGTCCTATTTAAGTCAATAAAGTATATTTATAGTTGAAGTTTCTAATTTGGTTATGCAGAGAAAAAACTCAAAGGAAGGTTGTATCAACTGCAAAAGAACAGGCAAAAAATAAAAAAGAATCTGAAATATACTAAGAATCATTGTATCTTCTATACCAAAGGTTTTTCTTGGCATTAGTAGGGATTAGTTAGGATTTTATTAAACATACTGCATTTATTACCAGTAATTCTTTAAAAAATTTTTTTAATTAAAAAAATTTTAATGTTTATATATTTTTGAAAAAGAGAGAGAGTATTATATATTTTTGAAAGAGTGTGAGTAGGGAGGGACAGAGAGAGAGAGGGAAGCACAGAATCCGAAACATGCTCTAGGCTCTGAGCTATCAGCACAGAGCCTGACACAGGGCTCAAACTCATGAACTGGGAGACCATGACCTGAGCCAAAGTCAGAAGCTTAACCGAATGAGCCACACACATGCCCTTATTATAATTCTAAAATAGAATCTCCAAGAAATAAATATCACAGTCTTAGAAGAACATAATGATCCAAAGATGTTAAATTGTAAAAGAGTAAATATATACATTTAATATTTACAATAGGTCTCTTGCCTATCCAACAAGTTGCTTCCTTTATAAAGCCTCCTACAAACATAAGAAAGACCAAAATTCTTTTTTTGAGACTGATACCTTCCAAACCTTCTCTATGTTATAATGTAGTAAATACTACCTAAACCAGAGGTAGAGTCTAACACACACAATTGTCTAGAATTCAGTAAGTCTTGACAACAAGGGAGGCCCCTAAACTACTAAAGTCAGGATCAAAATAGGCAACTTAGCAGAGTCATTTAACTCCTAGGAAAGCAAAGTTTTATAGAAACCATTTCAAGGAGAAGGTTACGATGGAGTCAATCAAATGCTATTGAGAGATCACGTGTAATGAGAATAAATGAGCTCCAGGGGAGTAAGGCCCATGGAACACAGGTTAGAATGGTTTACAAAATCAGGAATGATGAAGCAGGGGAAATGGGCATACTCAACTCTTTGTGAAATCAGTCTTTGGAGGGAAGCAGAAACTAGAGTATTAGCTCTAAGGAGATGCAGGGAAGCAAGGCAGAGCTTCTTGAAGATGGGAGGCAGTGAAGCATGCTTGCCTACCAGTAGGAACAGTCCAGGAGACAGACAGAAAGCAAAGACTCAGAAAGAGGACAGCTGAGGGAAGGAAGTCCCGAAGAAGGCAAGAAGCCACAGTCACTACTCCAAGCCGGGATCTGAACCCAGCAGGAGAGAGCTCTTTCCGCTTCCGGTGCCCTGCTCCACCAAGGCGCCTCCTCCTGAAATAAGTTCTGATCATTTATCTATCTTCCTAATTCAGACTAATCACGAGCTCGTTTAAAACAGAGCTCATTAAGGATACTTATATATTGATCTACAGCCTAAATGGCATGCTAACTGCTACTGTGGCTGTTTTCTTCACCGCCGGCCATTCAGATTCCCTTGCACCTCCTGGTGGAAGTGTGGGCAATGGGTACCCCAGTCATGTCTGTCGGACTGAAGGCATCAGTGTCATTCCTCAGGCTCAGGATGAAAGTTGAATAGTACCCGTATCATATTTTACAAGTCATCTACCACCAGCAAATTTATGCTTGGCTTCACCTCTTCCAGCTGGAGAGAGCACAGCACTCCGTAAGCAGCTGCTACACAGGCAAGAACAGGACCTTTCTAGGACCATCTCATCTGTACCTTGTGAGGAGATGATCGTCAACCGTGATGCTAAATAAAGGCTGTAATTGCACAGATTAATCCCACAGTTAAAGGGCCATTCTGTTCCTCTGGGTAGAAACACATGCTGTGTGCTACGGGGAGTAGTTCAAGATCCTGCACTCGTCTTAGATTTGTGTCTTAATGATAAAATCCATTATGGTTCATTCCAATGTAATTTATTATGATTAACACACTCAACAATAAAAAAGGTAAAACATTCAGACTATTTTGACTTTTACCCTTTTTCAGTGAATAGAAACGTTTTAAAATCATTTTTATGATGGGGAGAATAAAATGGGAGTTAATACAGCTTCTGAGGTTCATCCTTCTTACTCTATACGCAACCATTTCAGATGAGCAGAAAGGACCCCCCAAAGAATTACCACATCATAAAGAAGTTCAGGTAATTTAAAAGGCTTGCATACAAGTGATTTCTTCAATTTTTTAAAATGGGAGAATGGAGTAAAAATTATATGGATTATTCAGGAGAAAAGAAATGATGAGTTCTCTAATGTATTCCAAATGTTCATTTGTGAGTGAAAATTTACAACCCGAGAGAGTAAAGAATAGACACAAGGAAAATGTCATGTAAAGATCTGGTTCCTGGGCCAACAATAAAGTTCCCTGATTTTTTAGGGGATTTCCTCTCCTTTCAGGATAAGTACAGACACCCCAGTGTCAGGACTGAAGTTTAAAAAATTGTACTTCATGCTCCTAATATTTACAAGTTGGAGATTCCCTATCCATTCTCTCTTGCCTCTATCCCATCCTCCATGTGTTTAGGGAAGGATTGATTTTGGCTCAACACAGCAATCACACATATTCACAGAGGACTGAGAATAAACAAGAAATTACTGAGAAAACCAAGTAATTTCCTTTGCATGAAAAATAAATATAGTATAGCATAGCATAATGTTTTATTCATCCTGCCTAGATACCCAGCTGAAAAGTAAAAAACTCAATCATACATATGTTTGGTTCATATCTGCCCTATCCAATATGGTAGCTACTAGCCACATGTGGCTACTTAAATTTAAATTAATTAAAGTGAAATGAATTTAAAAATTCAGTTGCTCAGCACAGCCACATTTCAAGTGCTCAAAAGCCATATTTGACTAGTTGTTACAGTACTGGACAGTGCAGATGTAGAACATTTGCATCACTGCAGAAAGTTCTATTAGACAGCCCTGGTTTACATGCCACCAAATAATTTTTCACTTTTTTGGTCCTATTGTTGTATAACAGGTAAATCTTACTTTTATATTTTTTCAGCATGTTTAGCCCTTTTGTAAGTTACAAAAGTAAAACATAGGTACTATACAAATACAGAATTACATATTGTGGTGGTGCGGGGAGGACGAAGGATCAGTAGCCCTCTCCTCCCCATTGCCAACAGGCTGGGGATAAACCAGTGCTCAAGCTTGGTGAACATCTTTATAGGTAGTTTTCTCTATCTAGAATACCAGTTTCGGTGATGTGAAGTTAAGTGTTTATTAAAATATGCTCACTGATTTTGTCAGTCAGAACATGATCAAAAGCTTGGAGTTTAAGGGTCGTACTGGTAAAATTTAATTTTAGAGATGTCGTCTGTGATGTTCCATGTTTGGGATAAGCCTGCACCGGGGATCTATTCATCCCTGCGTTCCTTGGATGCGAGCAGAACACCCATCACTTTACTTAAGGTAAAATTTGAAACTGACTGGAACATTTCATAGAGGAAAAAAGAAATATAATTTTAGGCCTCTTCAAATTGCTTGAAGTGTGAAATCAAGTAATGAACACTAGAAAAGGTTCTGTCAGCTAGAATCTAAGCTTAGTGTAGTCAGCATTTTCCTGCTAAACCTTATTATGGCAAAGCATTTGATTTTTCATCTCTGTACTGTGTTCATCCCCGCAAATAAACTACTTTGACCTCCACCTGTTACTTAGTGAAATCTGCCCACCATCCTTCAATAACCCTATTCTTTGCCATCAAAGGCGTTTGAGTTGTTGAGAAACTGGGAAGACAGAGCTGTGTAAGGAGCTGAACTGATAGGACTTTATAACTATGCAGTAGTTCATAGTTCAAGCAGGACGCTACACAGCAAAAGGAAACTTTTTTTTCCTTTTTTTTAAAGGCAATGCCTGTGGATGCTGGAAGGGGGCAACACATTTCATCATTTTAACATGGAATTTTTCACAGAAAGAGATTCTCTTTTGAGCTCTTATTTAATGCAGAAAACTCCTGGCCCTTTCTTTATAAGGAAAACCTCTCTTTCCAAGAGTTATGCCTTCATTTTAGACAGATGAGCCACAAGGTCATTTCAAAGCTTAAAAACACTGCAAGTTATGCTCATTATGCAAAACAAAATGAACCACGAATCTCAAATGCAGCTTTGTGGATGCAAAAGGACCACGCTCTGATTAAACACCATTAAAACAAAAAAATTAAAATTAAAAAGGGAAATAACTATACACAACTCCATAAATCATTTTCCAAAATATCTGACAAAATAGTCTCTTTTTTATTTTAACAATGACATCTCAGGAAAAAAAAAATTTTCTGTGTAAAGTTGCACTTCTCCTGATTAATGCTACACTCAACACAAGAGACAGCGTCTGTCTAATTACACTGAATACTTATCTGAGAGGGATTAGCAGGATGTTTCTGCTCACTGTCATTCTTTGTGACAACGTAATGATAGATCCGTTTACTTAGGAGTGCAATTATTAAAAACCGTGCTGTTTTCTTAACTGTCTTCATATCTTGGAAATATTTTATTAAAAATTACTTAGCTGACACTAAGGGTAAATACTTGGCACAGTTTTTCATATCAATTAAGTCAAGGAGTTCGTTCCATTCAGTCACAGCCTTAGTAGAGAACCTTATTTAAGTTTGGTGATCACCATAATGCTTTTATATGGAAGTTAATGATTCACGCTTTTTTCTCCTTGTCTTATTTGTCCAAATCCTAAAGTTTGGTTTTCACTTAAACTAAAAACTGCTCGTGGCCGACATTCTCTCTGGAGTCATGATTTAGCGCTTCTCCTTCATATTCACGCCTTTTTTTTTTTTTTTGGATCCCAACACAAGGATCCAATTTTATACAGACAACTCCCCACAGGCCAATCAGAAAGGGCTTCTAGCAATATACCATCTTTTGCAGCTTTTTCTACTCGTGTAATTAACTTTACCCAGCATCTATTAGGAAAAGGTCTTTACACAAGATAAAAACTGAAAAGCAAACCATGTTGGGCTCTACAAGTGGGCTGGCTATCGTCAAACCAAAGGACTATTTCCATATGTGTCTAAAGAGACAAAATGAGGGTCCTTTCTTTTTTTCCCTTCCACTTTCCAATCTCAAATGACAGTTGTCAGCAACTGTGTCCCTGCACGTAAAAAACAACAACCAAATTTGTGTACTGAATGTAAGTTGCTGAACTGCTCCCACAAGACAGAGTTTGTTTCTATGGCTTTGTCAATTTAAGACAACTGTCAACTAGTCCAAGTGGCAGATAATGACATTTAAAACAAACTATATCTCTGGAAAAGTCTCCAGATGTGTGGCCAGGACATAAATTTATGTAACCCAATATAATGATTATGTATTATAAAGATTTTTTTTTTTTTTTTTACCTAAAGGCATGTTAAGGCTTCAATGCTGATGGACAAACTCATAAAAATATCAAGCACATCAAAAGGAGAAAAATTACCAGTTAAGTCTTTTGAGGATAAGATTTCTTTTCTGAAAAGAAAAAAAAATCACCCACTGAAAAAGAGAACTCTTAAAATTAGAAGCAGGTGTCACCACTATGAAGTGATAAATATCAAAGAATAACTGGCCCTGAAAAGCACTCTTATGCAACCCATACTACTTTTAATCCTTACATATGTATTTTGACATAAGAACACGAAGAGCTGCGTATATCAGTCCCTAAAGAGTGTTAAAACACAGGAGACGTTGCACAGCCATTTTGATAAACCCTCTCTTCAGTTGGGTTCATGAAATGGCTGAAAGGCAGATGGCAAATCCCGACTGGCATTGAGTCGTAAGTAATCTTGGTATACTAGAATTCATTAATCTTGGAAGCTGATCACAGCGAAGTGATTTCTGGGTTGGGATACCCAACAAGGCGGAGTAATCTGGTATTACAGAGGACACTTCAGATTAGAAATGGATATTGGGTTGTCATTCCTTGACTTCCTAATGGTCTGAGTGCATTTCCAGCGATGCAAATGAAAATTTTAACTACATCTCATTACATACAATCGCTAAAGACAGCAATGTTTCTTTAAAATGAAGGGCAATGAGATGTTCGGACCACATTAAAACCCGGAAGAGCTGCAGTAGTATCTGAATGACTACCACACATTCACAGCTGTCTGTAAAGCCCGCTCTCCACAGTGGGCTGAAGGAACCGGATCACAACACAGAGTTCTCACTCTAAACAGACCAGAGAACCAAGAACCAGAGTAACCCAGTATTTTAAATCCAGAAGTTTCAGAGGGGCTTTCAATTGTTAATAAAGGGAGGTCAGTAATACTTTTCTCTGAAGACATAAGCCAATTAACTGTATTTCAAAAGATTCAGTGTTTCTATGGCAGTTTAATTGTTCATCAAGGTTAAATGATGCTATGAAATAAAGTGACTTTTTGATTCCTGAAGTCTCCTATTTGAGAGACACACTTTGTGATTCAGCGCTGGAGAGAACCCTCTCCATTTTGGGACTTGTTGTGTTGTTCAGGAATCCATCAGGGGACAGCCCCTGATTTACTATGTCAATGTGAGCATTTCTCGTAATCTTGAAATGGGTGTCATATCTTTGATTAATTGATGAGTTTATGATGTATTTGAAATCCTTGTTTGGATCGAGTTGGATAAATAGGCATTATTGTAGTCCTCTGCTGAGTAGGAAAGCAATTGGGATGTGGACAACCTCATCAGAAACTGCCATGTAGCACAGGCAGAAAAGCTATGGACTCTTGAGATCTGTGTGGGCAGGAGGGTTTCTTTCTTTCCTCTCTCCCCTAATCCCCACATAAAGCCCCTATTCTGGAGTATGGTGATACTATTCTGGAGTATCAGTGTCTTTAATAAAGTAAAGACACTGATGCCAAAAAAAAGATAACTTTATTCCTAGATAGACCGATGGTGCTGTATTTGATTATTTAACATTTAAATAGAATACTCAGTATGTGGGAAAAGTATAAAAAACATATGAGAAATGGAAGTAAGTCTGAAAACAGACTTATTACTGACCTGTATCATTTTTTACAAATTAAAAATATATATGTCTTAGAACAATATCTGGCCCATAGTAAGCACTCAATAAACAGTGGCTATTACTTATAAAACACATATTTAAAATTCCAGCAGCATTCCAATGACAAAATACAGGTTAATTTACCTTTCATTGTTAATCAAATTGTGGTACTATTTGAGTCTATGAAATATCTACATTATGTTCAAAGAACGGACGAAGTAAGAACACTAAAGAATTTTTTCTCTTTATATCAGAGGTTAAAACCACCTTCTGTTTGAGTTCTACAAATATCTAATAATGTTTATTAGATAAATAAAATGTATTAGATACAGGAAAACCAGCACAGTGAACTCTAAGGTAAGTCTGATCTGCTATCTATCTAGTTACCTATAAATACCTATCTCTTTTGTTTCTTCTCTTCCAACTATACTTTCTGATTATTCTTCCCTTTGGTGAATTGAATGTTAATTCAGAATAATTGTGTTTCCTCTAAGTAAACATTTGCTTAGATTCTGCCCAATTTCATTACCCATAAATCAGAACACTCTTTTTTCAGGAAGGGGAGATTTGAGTCCATGGGTGCAGAAAGATCTGTGTATTTCCTGAGAGATTTCTAGCACACTGGTTTTCTGCATGATTTTTAGAGATAAAGAAAGATAAGACTTCTATTATGAAGGGACTAGCATTTACTGATGCTCCTTTAATAATGGAATGGTTGACAGAGTGGAGGACTGTGGCCCAAGCCAATGAATAAACTCCTACCCTGCATAAATCAGCCTACTCTTGCCTTGTATTGTAGCCACTGGATACTTGTTTAAGCAGTTACCCCTCCTTCCTTCGCTGGCTGTAAGCAGTTTGAGGGCAAGGTCTATCTTGGGTTGTTTGTTTATTTTTCCCTGTATCACCTTGCATAGTGCTTTGCATAAAAAAGACACAGATATGTGCAATATGTTTTCAACTTAATTTCACGTACAGGCATGCCTCAGAGAGGGGGTACAGCTCAGTGGTAGAGCATGTGACTACAGTCATACCTTGGAGATAATGCAGGTTCGGTTCCAGACTACCACAATAAAGCAAAGATTGCAATAAAGCAAATTAAATGAATTTTTTGGTTTCCCAGTGCATACAAGAGTTATATTTACACTATACGATAGTCTACTAAGTGGGTAGTGGCATTATGTCTAAAAAAACAATGTACATAACTTAATTTAAAAATATTTTATTACTGGGGCACCAGAGTGGCTAAGTCAGCGATTGACTCTCAGTTTCGGCTCAGGTCATGATCTCATGGTTCGTGGGTTTCAGTCCTGTGTCATGCTCCATGCTGACAGCCCAGAGCCTACTTGGGATTCTATCTCTCCCTCTCTCTCTGCCTGTTCCCTGTTCATGCTCTCCCTCTCTCAAAATAAGTAATAAACTTTAAAATAAAAATACCTTATTTCTATGCTAACCATCATCGGAGCTTCCTACAACATAACCACTGATCACAGATCACCATATCAAATATAATAGTGATGAAAAAGCTTGCAATATTGCAAGAATTACCAAAATATGACACAGAGACATGAAGTGAGCAAATGCTACTGGAAAAATGATGCCAAGAGACTTGCTTGACACAGAATTGCAACAAACCTTCAATTTGTTAAAAACACAATATCTGAGAAGTACAATAAAGGGGAGCACAAACAACTGAGGAATGCTTGTATCTTAAACTCATACAGCACTTCAGAGTTTTCAAAGTATTTACCGGAACAAAAAGATATATAGGATTTGTATAAAGCTTTATGGTTTATTATGTCTACTTTACATATGTTAAAAATACGTCTGGTGCCATGCACAGAACCTTGCACACAGCTGGTGCTTCATAAATGGCAGTCCCTACTTCTATTATCATCTCAGCTGATCATTTCAAACTTACAAATCATGCAGGCTAAGCTGTTCCCCTGCCCCCAGTTGTTTACATAGGAGGAAATGAAAATTCAGAGAAGTACTCGGCTAAAATTCCCAGGCGGGTTGGGTTCATGGCAGAATACAAGAATTGTAGAGTTTTGATTCTTAATTTGTACTCTTTCCTCTTTGCAACGCATTCTATTTCACTCTTATTTTCTCCCTCCTCAGCGAGCCTGTGAAGATTGTTGTGGCTGGAATAAAATTTGCTTTACGGTTCCTCCTTACTACATGCTAAATAAGGCCACATGATGAGCCAGCACTTTGCTAACAGAGGCCACTGGGGCTGTGCTGAAGATGGAGACAGGAACAGGGCAGGGCAGAAGATTTCACACACACACACACACACACACACACACACACACCCAAGGTATAAGCTACATCTCTTTCTTCCTTCTTTCTGGAATGTTTACACAGCCTCAATTTCAAACATGAAATTAAAAATTTGGAGATCTGGATAATTTATTTACTCAGACAAGCCCAGCTGAAATGCAGCATCTGTTTTCCTGGGAGCCTCTGTATTCACAAAATTGTGCATCTGGGTTCTCAGATACAAGTGAAGCTTCACTCCTTCATACAACAAACCTACGCGGCACTCTGCCTCCAGAGCACTTCACCCTGCGCAAAGGGTGAGATCAGACATGCGTGGCCTCCATCTTATCGTTTATTTATTCAACGGATATTGATTGAATGGGTACCCTGTGCCACGTACTATACTGGGCTTCAGGAAAACAACAGTAATTTTTTTTTTTTTTTTTTTTTTACTGTGCTTCCTCGTATATGATACATTTATGTATATGTGGGGAGAGTATTTCTTTTCTTTTTATAGGTAACCTTTTGGACTCCCGATTACAATAGGTTATTTTGGGCCCTTTATTTGGCCTTAAAAAATAAAAACAGCCTTGATAAAAAAAAAAAAAAAGTAAGGACATTTTGGAAGGGTGGTTAGAGTGCTACTGTGTAATATAGCTTTCCTGTCATAACCCCTTGTTTGGATGAAATTTCTCTGATAAAGGAGGGTCACTAAAGAACAGCCCCCTTGCTACTCTACCAGTGTTCCCTGGTGTACCCATCTCTAATGAGCAGGTGCCAATACTCAAGGGATAATGGAAGAGAATGTTGCTGCAGAATGATGCTTCCCCACTGCTCCATAAATGCAGAAGAAAAGCCAAGACATTGATCCTATGGCAGTGTTCTGTAACAGTGACTATTCTTATTACGGCAGGAGACTGTGGGAGATTTAATCACTGTCCCTAATATATGCTAGTGCAGCGGAGTGTCTGTGATCAATGTACTACTGTTACCAGCCTGCTGCCTTTTTATTGGCACTGATAATAGGCCTCCTCCTTATGTGTCTCAGCTACAAGTTTAAGTTGGTAAACTTCCCCCACTCTTACAATTGATGGATGACGGCTGGCAGTCAAATTAGGACCAGCAGAGTTGGGAATCCAAGTGAACCTAACGTGTGGTATTTAAAATTACAACGAACGAACAGAAGTCTGAAAAATGCAACTGTGCTTGCAGTAGCGGTGACACTGAACTCTGGTTCTAAAGGTCCCAGGCTAGAGGTTGACCAGATGTTTACGAAGCCATTCTTCTACAAATGCCTTTAAAAAATGTATTTCTTTACTTAATAATTATGGTAAGAACAGACCACATATTACTGGAGTGCTTGATTTTGACCTTCAAAAATGAAGACTACTTAGTCTTTGGGAAGAAGTTTATCTCTGAAAGAAGTTTATCACTGAAAGATTTTATGAAAATAACTACAATTAAACTTACTATTTATCAAATTTGACTTACAAATGTTTCACTGAACTGTGTAGAACGTCCAACAACGTGGCTAATGCAATTGTGTCTGTTAGCAAGGTTTTGCAATCCCAATATAATTGAAGGCCATGCTATTTCTGAACATTTTCTACAGGAGAAAATTGAAGGAGCCTCTTACTCCTGTTTTCAGGCACAGTACTAGATTTCACTGAAAAGTCCCATAATTTCATGTTTTTTCGCAACAGAAATTGATCTTAACTTCTGCTGCAACTACACTGAAATGTATATGCTTGATGCAGGTGTGGTCCTAAGCACAGTAAGTGGTGGCCCTCAGGAATCTGTGAAATGCACTGGACCCTTCAATGAGTCACTTTGGGTGACACAGAACCTGAAAAGGTTCATAGGACAACCGCAAAGCTGCCTTGCAACTTAGGAAGAAAGAGGCAGAAAGAGCACTTACATTTATATATACTAATAGATGAAAGGCTGTGAAATACCAAGTCCCACGTTCAAGTATCTGAATGTTTCTCATCTGGGTTCCAAGTGAAACCTCGTTCCATGGCCACCGTTTGAGGAAAGTGTCCTTAATTCTCCAGTCAGATTGAACAACTGCCTTCTTTTACTTCTACAGGATTTAACCCTGCCTGTTTTCAACTACCATCAGCTGAGTACAATCTCAATGATACTTCGCATGATTAGAGAACATTAACTTTAAAAAAGGACTTTGGCACTTGGAATGTTCAAGTTCAAATTCATTACCTCATTGACCGTGGTAACTCTGTGACAGAGACGGGGCAGAAACAACAGCTCTCATCTCACAGACAGTGACTGACAAGTGAGGACATTTGATGCGCCCATAAAAATAGGGACTTGATGGAGTTGTCTTTGTATGTACTCCATTACTGCACCCGGTCGGCACTTAGTATTCAATGACTTGGTTTGACTTGAATTATACCAATCAGCCATTCTTCGTGCACTTAAAGTGGAGGAAGATGAGAGAGATGGAGAACGTTCTTTCATGCAGTGAGGTATCTAAACACTGCATGAATCATTGCGTGAGTGTACTACCTTCTCCGATATGTTTTAAAAGAGGTTAGATTTTTATCTATCTAGAAAAATGTTAAAGGCATTCCTATTTAAAATAGGGAGGAAGGTTGGGGAGTACAACATGGAAAGTTCAGGGTGCCTCTAGACAAAGACTGAGTGGTGAAAATAATCACCACTGTTCACAGGGAACAGTTGAGGGAAGGGTCTGTGTGAGTGCTTTTCAATCCCTAACACATATAAACATCACCCAGATAAACATCATCAGCTGTTAAAATTCAGTTGCTCTGGGTAGGGCCTAAAATTCCTTATTTAAAGAAATTTTTTTTAATGTTTATTTATTTTTGAGAGAGATAGAGACAGAATGTAGGTGGGTTAGGGGCAGAGAGAGATGGAGACACAGAAGCAGAAGCAGGCTCCAGGCTCTGAGCTGTCAGCACAGAGCCCGACGCGGGGATCGAACTCACGAGCTGTGAGATCGTGACCTGAGCCGAAGTCAGACGCTCAGCCGACTGAGCCACCCAGGTGCCCCATAAAATTCTTTATTTTTAATAAGTTCTCAGGTGATGTTGCCATGTTGCCAGTCCTCTGACCACACTTTGAGTAGCTAGGTTATACCTCATACGATATAGTGTCTCATATGGGTGTTCCTCATACTTGTGTAAGAGAAACTTTGATATGGAAATCTGAAAAATATCAGACATAAATCAGGGTGGTTACATAAAATATTCTATAAAAATTCACTATTGTGGTTCTTGTTATAAAGCTTGTAACACTGAATTATCTTAAAAAGAATTATCTTAAAAAAAATAAAGTACTATCTTAAAAAAATAAAGGTTTGATTCACTTAAAGGAATACCCTTGAAGGCAAGGGTATCTGTAATAAAGTCTGGTACACTATTACCTGTCCATGGGGCCCATGCTTGAGGCTCAGCGACTGTTCTGCTTACTTGTTAGTATCTGGATGTGACTAAATAACGGTCTACAGATTGAGAATATAGTAAATATCAATTCTAGGAGGATTACTGGTGGCAAATTCTGTTTTCAGGTTTATTGACAACACCCCAATGGAGCTTTATAGGCTCTGTTCATTCAATCAATCAATATTTACTGAGTACCTATTATGTGTCAGATGCTATACGGATGCTGGGAATATAGCAGTGGGAAATACTCACTGAGTCCCACTGCTCATGGAGTGTACATTCTAGAGACAGAACACAGCAGCAATGAACAGTGGTATGGAGGGGAAAAAAAGTAGGGTTACAAATTATAAAATGATGGAAGAGAAACAGCAATTATTTAGATCACTGGGGGCCCCTCCAGTGAGATATTATTTGAAGAAAGATCAGGATGCTGAATATGATTGGATTTTATGGGAAAAAATGATATTTTACTCTGTTAACAGTTAATACTATTTGCTCATCTATTGTGTCCTTTGAGTATTTCATAACCCACATCCCTTCTCTGGTTACAGTTGTATGACAAGGGTTTGGGGTAAGGAAAGTGGGGGACTTTTTAGGTCTTTCTGATGAGTTTTTTGTTTTTTATTATTATGGTTTTAATTTCAATACAAGCCCAGGACATGAGACCTTAAATTATAAGCATAAACATTATGGTAAAAGGGGTTACTGAGCACAGAAGACAAAACTTAAACTCTGAACTTAGATTTAGGTTGAAATTTGGATCCTGTATCCACAGGTTTGCTATCTGTATGGCCCTAGGCAAGTCACTTATTCATTCATTCATTCATTCATTATTTATTTATTTATTTATTTATTTATTTATTTATTTATTTAGAGACAGAGAGAGAGAGTGCAAGTGCATGTGCATGAGCTGGGGAGGGGCAGAAAGAGAAGAAGAGAGAGAATCCCAAGCAGGCTCTATGCTGTCAGTGAGGAGCTCAATGCGGGACTCGATTTCAGGAACTGTGAGAGCATGACCTTAGCCGAAATCAAGAGACAGATGCTGAACCGACTGAGCCACCCAGGTGCCCCACTTATCCTTTTATAATTCCGTTTTCATCTATACAGAGGCAAGATCATTCTATCTTGCATAATTTAGAGTAATTAAATAAAAAACCTGATAAACAGTAGGTACTCATACAATCGCTAACTATAATTTTTACCATATATCCAAAAGCACTGTGCACAGTGTCTGATTCAATGTAGGCGCCTGCCTGTTGGTTTCCTTCCTATTTATGTGCATTATCAGTTTCTCTGCAATTTTTCATTTGTACAGACAAACAAGAGTTGATGGTATGTGAGTTTTTGCTTGATAGAATTTCATAGGACTCATTTCATCAGTGCATGATTAGCTTCAAAGCTTCGAATCTAACCCAGTTTTTGAGATAACTGGGAAATGAAACTAAGTGGAGGGAACAAATGTAGCATTGTAAGAGAAGCAAAAGTCAGCTTGAGGTTGTCTGATGTTCTTAAACTAACATCATCTTTCATCTCCTATGCCCTTCTTCCCAGATAATAAGAGCTGTGCGCTAAAAGTGCTGAGATAAACTAATGGGGAACAGGATACTACAAAAGACATTTGAAAGAGCCCATGTAATTTACTGCATGTCTGGTTTGTTTTACTTTCCAAAGCCTTCCTGTTGCTCAAGGAAATTTGTCTCCTCTGGCAACCTTCGGCCCTCTTTTGGCCGGGAGTTCTAAAAAAGCATTTGAGGGCAGGTAAACAGATGCAGAGCTCTCTGAGTGAGGAGTAAGGACAGGCCTTGCTTCCTGTGTCACCTCTGAGGCAAAAAGAAAGTATCTTTTAGTATTTGTTTTAGAGAATTATCTCCAATGTAGGTAACCAAGATTCTGCCGGTGCATTCAGATATACATAACTCCCAACATGTTCTGAAGGTAATTTACATGAGTGAACCACTAAAAGCCTCCTACTCAATGAACTGTACCCCTGGGGAAAAGCTATGCAGGCCCGGATCAGTGTGGGAACAACATAAGGGTGTTCTCTGTGCCAAAAAGGGGATTGGGCTAGATGGAAAATCCCCAAAAAGGACCATCTGGCAGCATAAATTATCCATTTAAAATGGCTGGTGTGAGTTAATGACACCAAAGTCACCACGAACATGTACAACATCCTTTGGTTGAGTTTTAATGTCCCCTCAGGCCCTGTTTCAATTATGACTTTCTATGCTGAATATGGCCACATATAAACGTATCCACTGTCCTCCCCCCCGCCCCACTCCCAACACATATACCATGAAACTGCATTTTTCTGTAATGAAACAGGGATAGAGAATGGAGCACCAATCCAAGAATATAGTATAATTGTGGGGGATGTTCTATTATGCTACATATATAGTATCATTACCCCAAAATAATCCGGCCGTTAAACTTCCATTATTTAATAACTGTGAAGGATACAGGCATTCAGATGTTAAAATTTATGATCATTTAAATCATAAGGTGCAAACAGGAATAGAATTACTCTGAAAACAAGAGTCACTAGGTCAAAGTACCCTATATTTAACCTACCCTCTCTGCCCCCAATAGGCTCCCCAAAAATCTACTTAAGGACCCAGAGAACAGTCTCATGGTGGGGGAGCTTCATGTACATCAACACAGCAAAGCAGCTTCAATATGTATAAAACTGCATTAGTACAACACTCGAACACAATGTACCAAACCTATCTATTTTGATTCTGATTTTCACTGAAGCAGGTGAACTGGATAGGACTCTAATTAGCCTTTTAAAAAGGGTTCAAAGAAGTTGTACATCTTTTAATTTTTTAATAGCACATAAACTTTTCATTGGCACTATCCTGAGGTCTTGCTGATGATGCCATTAGTGGCAATGAGCAGTCAGCAGTCAGCATTTTCATTTAGGCCTGGGTTTTTTTTTTTTTTTTTTTTTTTTTTTTTTTTTTTGAGAGAGAGAGAGCATGTGTGAGCCAGGGAGAGGGGCAGAGGGAAGAAGAATCTTAAGCAGGCTCCGTGCTTGGGGCAGAGCCCAACGTGGGGCTCAATCCCACATCCCCAGGATCATGACCTAAGCCAAAATCAAGAGTCAGATGCTCAACAGACTGAGATACCCAGGTGCCCAGCCTGGGCTTATTTCTTAGCCACTTTCAGTGAACTGGCATGGCTAAGTGTGGCACGAAGCTGCACCTTGACAGACGGTCCACCACACCCTGAGTGCTGTGTTAGTAATAATTAGAAACAATGAGAAAAAGGAGACTAATGTCCCCATCTCCCTACTTGCCATATCACCATGTAAGGATCTCCTTAAGCAGGTTGCCGACCCCCAACCATGAATTCCTTGAAAGCAAAAGCCACAACCTTCCCATTCATCCTGGAGTTCCCAGAACCAGGCGGTGTCTCACCCAGAGAAAGCTCCCTATGAGGATGGCTGAATAAGTGAGTGAGCCTGCTAGGTAGAAGCAAGGCCAAGTGAAATTTCTGCCTTTTAGTAAGGGGAGTGAGATAAAGGACTCATCCAATGGGGCCCGAGGTCTTGTTCGGTCTTGTTCTGTTTTTGATTATCATACAATAAAACTGCAGGGGTGGGGGATGGAAGGTGTAGGTTTCTGTGAACATAAACACACGTATAGATGGATTCCTGAACCCACCACCACAGTCAGGATACAGGGCAGTTCCATCAACCCCCAAATCTCCCTCATGCTATTGCCTCTGAGGACTGCTTTTTAACATGTCAGGGAGGAGAGACAGAAGTTAAGATCTGAAGACCAAAGGGTGGGCTCAGAAATCTCCTTGGTGCCTGTCTGCTCTTGCAAGGAATCACTCTGAGGCATAGGTGGGGGAGAACGATCAGAAAGCATTTTGTTTTAAACTTACTCTGTGATATGTATAATTCTTAGATGGGTCATATATGTTACCTTATTTAATTCTCAAGAGCACTGAAACCGCTATTATTACTGACAAAATAAAGAAATGGGAACATTTATGCTCAGAGAGGTTAGGTCATTTGCCCATAATCCCATAGCCAGCAGAAGCTAGAGCCAGGATTACATTCTGTCTATCTATTCCAAAGCCCACACTCTAACCTCTTGATCCATTTGACTTTGCAGATTGAGGAAGGCACTGGAGAAGATTCTCCCTTGTTCATGTGGAGGTTAGACATTGATTAAGGTTTCAAAAGGTTCCTGCTATCCAAACTATTCCTCTCAAGACTCCAGAGCCAAGACTAGACTATCCCAGGAGGTCAGAATAGCAGTCATCATTTGCTTATTTCACTAGAGATGGACATAAAGATAGTTGTTCCATTTAAATAGAAAAACAATCATGATGATAGCCAAAATTAGGAAAAAAATATTTAAACATCTCCTCCTTTTACACAAATCTAAGTATAAACTGTGGCACAGGGAGCCCAGTCTCCTAGTCCAGTTGAAAAAGTTGACAGGTTTCTATTTAAGATTGTTCCAAGACAATCCAAAAAGCCAATCCCCAAAGGCTCTTGGCATAAAGACAAAAGCAAAGGCAAATGCATATGGGATTGTAGTGCAGGTAAAAATATGGAAGCGTCAAAAACCACATACTGTTCTTCCAGCCTTTCCTTTCAGTTGAATTGCTGCTTTGCACGGCCGCCCTTTCAAGAAAGTAGCAGCCAGAGACAAACAAGTGTTCGCATTCAGCACGTCGACTGCTTCGAGCCTGCTTCCTTCACGGTACGCGGCATGGCCGCCGCCATGTGCATTGTAGGCCTGAGCGCGCCCGCCCCGCTTACCTGGCTCCACTTCATGCCATCCGCTCGACTGACTGCCGCTTCCCGGGGAGCGTCCTTGGCCTGTGTAAAATGGCTCTTCACCAGGACTGTCCATTTCATCCTCCACGGACTTGAGGCGCTTTGTGGAGCTGAAATAATAAACGGGTACATGTTTAAAAGCCTTCCAAACCACCTCTCTTGGACACTGCATCTCTGGCTGAAAGAAAGCCAAAGGAGGAAGCAATTGGGCAACTCGGTGGAGTTCTAGGACTCTCTCTAGGCTCAGGTTCAGGTTAGTGAGTCACTGGAGGTGGAACAAAGTCGTGGGTCTGTGTTGTTCCAAGTGTCTGGGTTTGATTTTTATTGTCCCTCAAGATGCTGCCACTGCCACATCCTGTTCCTTTCTCCTTTGAGGAACTGGTGGCTGGCTCCTGCTCTTGTCTCCATCGGGAAGTGTCCGTAGGAAGACCACATTTCGTGTCTCCTCAGGCAGCAGCTGGCCCCTAGCCATCAGCAATGTCCCTAGACCTCTGGCACCCCAGAAAGGGTAAAAATCAGGGTTGACAGCTCTTTGAAAAAAGCTTGGATTGCTTTTGGGTTTTTTTTCCCTGTGTTTTCTCATCTTCCACTTGGATCTGTTCATTCAAAAAATATTTGCTGTGCAGCTACAATAGTCCAGATTCTGATGTAGATGCTAGAGATAATACAGTGAACAAGACAGATAAAAAAAAAATAGGGGCAAGGAGTGCATTTCCCTCTGAGAATCGGGGACATGGAAAAAAGAGCAGCCCTATCCTTTTTATGCCCTTCCTCTTTTTGTGCCTCTACAGAGGTTCCCAAAATGAAGTTCTGGATTTGTTATTTTTGTAAAGGCATGGTTGAGAAATTTCCAGAATGTATCTCATTTCTTTCAGTTGAAGGACTGAATTTTTCTCCCAAGTTGAGGCTTCAGGAGTAAAAAGACAGTGAAATGCCATGTTGCTAATATGTTCTAATTGTCTTAATTGATTATGTCACTAACATACTAGCAGAATGAATAGATTTCATACCTAGTGGGAGTGCCCACTGGGAAACCTCTTCCTCATGTGTCAGGGTACAGAATTTTTAATATGTTTTCATTTATCAAACACACGCTGTGTCCCTTCTATGTACTAGGGGCTGTGCTAAATGCTGGGATATAGAGATGCATCAGACATGGCCCCTGTCTCATAGACGTAAATAAAATTGTGCAAAAGAGAAATACAGGTACTATCGTGCAAGTGCATGTATGACACAGTGGGTTCCTCGATGAAAGAAGCAAACAATGATATGCCTGGAAGGTTGGGAAAAGCTTCCTGAAGGAGATAGTTCCTGAGCTGTAAGACTGAGTGTCAAGGAGACAGGGTTTAAGGAAGGAAAGGGCACAGAGAGGCTGCTTTTCAGCTCATGCACCACTCAGGCAGCCATTATTATTTCAAAATATTGAAATACTTCTATATCAATTGGCAAAGTGCCACTGTCTCAAGCCCTGTAAGTCTCCCCACCCTTGCCACCCCGGTATTTGCCCCAGGACACCCTCATGATCCAAAAACTAAAGGGCTAACGTCTCTGGTGCATCTGGGGCATTCCAGGACTTAGCGTGAGCACTGTGGCAGAGCGACCACTGTTCTAATCGGTATGCTCACGTCACACAGGTTAACGGACATTCTGAACGTCACTCCCAGGAGGGAGGTGTGTATCAGGCAGAAGCCACATCATGAGGAAGGCGTGACACACACAGAGAACTGCCAGGTGTTTGGCCTGGCTGAAGTCGGGGGAGGGCCATCGTGAAAGAAGTGGGGTGGGGGTTACAGAAGAAATTACGTATCTGGATTTTGTCCTACAAGCAATGGAGACTCCCTGAAAGAGTCTCAACAGGGAGTGACATTAGAGTCGATTTCAGAAAGGTCACTCTGGTCATTTTGCAGATGATGGCTTTGGAAAAGCAAAGGAAAAAGGAGACGGAACCTACAGGCAGAGAGGTGTTTAAGAGGCTATTGCAGCAATCTGAATAAAAAAATGTGGAGGACCCAATTTAAGGCAAGAAATTCTAACGATTAAAGTTGGTATTCCAGTATTCTTTGCCTTTAAGTTCTGTTCTCATTAAAGCCAAATCACAGGAAGGCAACACATCTGTAGCATGCTAGCTTAGTACCCAAAGGAAAAACCTTTCGTAACTCATTTTATGTCCTTTGCTGGGCTTTCCTTGAAGTTCAATGAAAAATAGCCACTGGAACAACTTTTCTATATTTTATGTGAAACTACATCTAAGAGAAAAAATTTTTAAAAATATTTTTAATGTTTATTTTTTGAGAGGGAGAGAGAGACAGAGAGAGAGAGAGACAGAGAGAGAAAATATGAGTGGGGGAGGGGCAGAAAGAGAGGGAGGCACAGAATCTGAAGCAGGCTCTAGGCTCTGAGCTGTCAGCACAGAGCCCGATGCGGGGCTTGAACTCATAAACCAGGAGATCATGACCTGAGCTGAAGTCAGATGCTTAACCAACTGAGCCACTCAGGTGCCCCTAGACATTTTTGATAGAAGGAAGTGCACATAAAAAAAAAATTATTCCAAATACATAAGCCAGAAAAAAAATATGGACACTTTGAATTAATTTCTATTGTTTCCTTTTATCAGAAATGCACATTATATAACATAGTGCTTTCCCTTCTTGCCTTGGCAACCAGGAATCTCAGGATTAAACTCTTGGTTGAGGTTTCTGATCTAACAATCTCTCCAATCTTTTCATATGGTCTCTGGCCTCTCTTTCTATATTTAACAGTACTTGTGCTGTATTTAAAACTTGAAAGCCACTTGAAACCATTCTGGAAGCTGGTAGAATAGAAGTTAAAAAACAAAATACATATTTCCCTGATGTTTCCTGGTTAATAAAAGGCAAGACCTTTATGTTCTGATGTGACTGTGAGATCTGCAGGGAAAGGGCCTCCTTTCTTTTCTTCTTTTTTTAAATGTCTACTGCCTGTGTTTGGCTAATAGCAGATGTTCAAAAAACTGCTGAATTGGGCCGTTGACTTAGAAACAGCCACATGAGTACTTGTGACAAGCATTTGCCAAGTGTCATGATTCAATGAGATCTAACGCAAAAGGCAACTCCACTCACTGCCCATCATTCTTCCGTTATTAATATTTTTCTGAGTTTCTAAAGCTTTTGATTTCCTTGATGTCCTTTAATAAAAAGCAAATTCCCTGTGCAGGTATTAAATCCTAAAGGTGGAAGTCTGGACTTATTAGCTCTCACCTTAGCGTGAAAGCAAGGACTTTTCAGAGGTTTGATACAGGACAAATGTCTGCAGGGCAGAGGAACAGAGTGGAGGAGAGAAAAAGATCCAGGAGTGAAGAAAGTCAGCAGTGCCAAGATCGACAAGTGGAAGGCTTCGAAGACAAAGTTTACTGACTTCACAACCTTGACAGTTAGTTTATCTTGATGAAGTTCTTTGGGAGAAAAAAGTATATTTTATCCCAATTTTTACACAACCCCTTCTATGATTTTGGAGATGTTTACCATGAAGAGGTACAGAGCTACAGTTAATGCCTATCAATCTCCTTTATTATTTGTTTTAATGTAGAAATGCATCAGTCATTGATTCTGGTTTCTTGCTCTTGACTTTTGAATACACTTATTCTCCCAGAAACATTTGAGGAAAATAAGAAAGTACCAGTAAGATCTCTACATAAGAGGGAAGAGAAATACTCTTTTGAGGAGTGACGCACCATCTCTTTCTGTGTGTGTAATTTGTTGTGTTCCTAGAAAATCCACCTAGAAATTAAGGTAAAACTATTACCTTCATTCCAAATGTTTGTTTAATTCCTACTATATGCAAAGCATAGAAGCCTTACCTTGTACCCACAAAACTGCAAAATGCCTCCTTCCTGCACGTTCATAGTACCCTGAACCGAAATTTTTCATTTATTTGTCAGTCTCTACCATTAGATATGGAAGCTCCTATTACTTGACTTTATATCCACAGTGCCTAGGACAATACCCTTGTTACTTAATAAATGTTGCCGAATTGGGGTGCCTGGGTGGCTCAGTCGGTTGAGTGTCCGACTTCGGCTCAGGTCATGATCTCGCGGTTTGTGAGTTCCAGCCCCGCGTCGGGCTCTGTGCTGACAGCTCAGGGCCTGGAGCCTGTTTCAGATTCTGTGTCTCCCTCTCTTTCTGCCCCTCCCCACTCATGCTCTGTCTCTCTCTCTCTGTCAAAAACAAATAAACACAATATTTTTTTAAATAAAAAAATAAATAAATGTTGCCGAATTACACACCGTCCTCTATGGGATTTAACAGTCTGGATGGGGAGGCAGGACCTGTACAGATCTCAAAAGATGGTAATAATTCAAGGTAGCAAACACTAAGTATCCAGGAAAAATAGGGATAGTAGATATTCCTTTTTGGGGGGATTTATGTTCTATTGTTCCTTACTGAAAGAGTGAGCCCCATTCCTAAGGGGATCCAATGGGAAAATATCATGTTTTTAATTAATTAATTATTTTGAGAGAGAGAGAGAGGGACAGAGAGAGAGCGCGCACAAATGAGGGAGACGGGCAGACGGGAGAGAAAGAGAGAAACTTTAAGGTTCCAAGCTCATTGCAGAGGCCAATATGGGGCTTGATCCCATGACCCTGGGATCATGACCTGAGCCAAAATCAACAGTTAGATGCTCAACTGACGGAGCCACACAGGCGGCCCTAGAATACCGTGTTTTTAAAGTTCCAGCACACCTGAATTTGAATATAGACTCTGCCATTTACTAGATCTGTGACCTTGGGCAAGTTACTTAACTTCTCTGGGTTGTGGGTTAAATGGCAACACTGTCTATATTGTAAAAGTATTGTGAATATTAAATCATATCAGGTATGTAAAGCATCTAATACAGTGTCTGCTACAGAGCAAGTGACCAATTAATATTGGCACAGCATGAACAAATATTGATTGGTGGATGAACTTTTCTATATGTAAATCTGGGGTATTCTTCTGGGCACATTTTCTAACCTGTACACAGATAATTCTGCTGAGTCTATATATTTAGAGAATAGTTTTTTTAAAAAAAAATTATCCTAGGAGAGCCTAATGAGAGTAAAACAAACATATTACCAAGTTATTAACTACTGCTGCTGTTTATAATTAGCTCCTTATCAGGGTTAGTTATTTGCAGAATATGAGAATGACAGTAGCCTTTTAAATGACATTAAAAACCAGGTTTCCACTCAGAGAATCACAACAAAAGGCAATCAAACAGCTGGAGAAGTCCAAAGGATGGGGGTGAGAAGCACTGTTTGGGACGTCCATGGTACATGCGTAGCACACATATGAAAAACAAACAGCCCATCAACTTTTAAATTAATCACTGCCACAAGTATTTGCAAAGCTTTTTCATGTTGACTGAGTGCCGTTACACACAATGTCCCTTCCATCAGCAAACATTCAAAATCCTCAAAATGTATTAACACCCGAATGTGTTCACAATCTCATTCTTTCATTATAAATGTACTTTGGATTTCAAACTTTTTCCCCCCCTGAGGATCTGATACTACAGTGAACTAAGGGGAACATTTAAACGACATGAAAGATGAGGGGAGGATTTGGTGGTTGTATTTAGGGAATAACTGCTTCTTTAGCTGTCTTCGAGGTATTAGTAACGACTAAGCTGATTCTTTTTCTTTTCTCCCTTTCTTTCCTTCTTTCTTTCTTTCTTTCTTTCTTTCTTTCTTTCTTTCTTTCTTTCTTTCAGTAATGCTGGTTAAAATATATAAAGTCAAGGTAAGAAGGAATCTCTACCAAGGAAAATTTCTATAATTTGGCCATTGTTTTAAATTATAAAATTCTGGGGCTTGCTTTAAAGAAGAATATACCTTTGTGAAACATTTTTTTTTTCTGCAAAGTACACAAACATTAAAGATCATTCTACACCATTCTTTTCTTTGTTGTCACAGTCCAGTGCTAAAGCCAATTTGTAAAAGAATACTGTGGGTTTAATGCCTAATCCCTTTCCTTCTGGTACCGGTTATCCAGAGACAACAGGGTCTTGCAAAATGCTTCGTTTTGATTTGGGCTTTGTGACCTCGAGGGGATCAAGAACCCTGGAATCATTATCTGGTTGTGCTCTTCCAGTTTTACTTTTTTAAAGGTCCCCTGATGCAACAGAATTTATAATCCAGCACCCCCACCCCTCCCTGTGCCATAGGACTGCATTCATTTTTACAACCTCACACCTAGATAGCAATGTCACAGGCAACTCCAGTAGCCTGGATTTTGAGGCCTTTGGGGGAAAAGGGAAGGGACTGAGATGTAATATCTGCTGTGGGCATGGGGACTGGAACTGGTGTCACCAGTGTCAACATTTTGTCAAACAAGCCAAAACAGGTGCCCTTTACCCTGGCCAAGAGCTGTCCTTAATCTCCTGAGAACATGCTGTGTTCATCATGCATCTTTCTCTATGCTTTGCTCATGTCTTTACCCCACCCAGACCCCATTCCTTTTCCTTCCCATCTTGCCAACCCTAACCAACATTTCTCACTGAACTCAAGTCTGTCTTTTTGAATAAAGCCTTAACTATTTTTAGCCTATGCCACACTGTGTGTGTGTGTGTGTGTGTGTGTGTGTGTGTGTGTGTATAGATGTTTCTTTCTCTTCCCAACGAGACTGAAAGTCTGATGGGGCTGAACACACTTCTCTAGTATCTTCTACCAGCAAACACACATTGCAAGTGCCTCTAGGCTCAAAATCAAGGTGTGTAACTAGGGAGAGCCACCAATCAAATTACCTGGTAGAGGACGTGCTGGGTAAAGACCTCCTCATCGCTCCTGGACTCATGCTGTAGTATGAAGAACTTTCCAAATCTGAGAGAGAAAAATTTGGGCCAGTTCCTGCAGCTATTGGTGCTAGGAAAAAAAAAAAGTTATGTTCTGTGAATAAATGATCAATGAGGACACATATCATTGTTGCATTTAACACATTTTATTTCTGAATTTCTTTGATAAGCTTATCCAAAATCATTAGTAATGAACTCTGACCTCCAAATATTGTTGACAACAAAAATCACCTATAACAGAAGGACTCTGTTTTATATTTTACCTTTTATCTTTTCTCTTTTTGTAATGGCAAACTGTCACCAAGACTGCAACATTCCTGGATGCTTTTAACAAAAACACCTCCATGTTTTGCTTTGAAACTTTTCTTGGATGACCAGCAAGAACATTCTCTGGACTTTCCTAATTTTGGCTGATCTTGATAAGCTTTCACTCATCAGCATTTTGGAATTAGTCCAGAACCACAAACTCAACTTTCTGGGTTTCCCATTGTCAATTTCCTGTGATGAAAAATGTGTGATTTCTCCTTACTCTGAATTGCCATGGCACCTACATATGCCATTACTTTAGTTGTCCCACCTTCTCCCTGGAGGCAGTGTCCTCTAACCATGGTTCCTGGGCTGCAGTTCTTAATAAAGTTTTACTGGAAGATGGTCACACCCATTTATTTACATATTGTCTCTGCTTCTGCACTATGATAGCAGAGACAAGCAGCCACAACAGACACCATATGGCTCACAAACCAGAAAATATTTATGTAGAAGTTGCTGAGGTCTGATTTAAGGGATTGGTAAGGATAATTTTGACTATATGTGATTTTCAGAGCTGATCCTTAGGTGAGATGTGATTCTCTGTATTTTTTATGGTCTGGAGCCTCCAGACCACCTTGTTTACAGTAGCAGCTTAAATAAATATTTTTGAATGAATAAATAACATCTATCAATCTTCTAAAACAACTCTGTGCACAGCTAGTGGTACAACTATATTAGTACAAATATTCTCTTCTTTTGAAAGATTATGCAAAAGTGGGAGACACAGATTCATGTATTACTGTACTAAGACATTGGTTTGAGAGTTAAGCCCAGGTAAGTGGATATATAAATAAATTAAACAGAGGCTAATATCCATAAGAAGAAGGGATAATTAGAAATATCATGAACCAAGGACTTTCATTGCCAAGAATGGTGCAGGGTAAGGAAGGCGCTTAGATGAAAGACATATCCCCAACCTGAAACAACTCTAGAGGGAAGGCTGGCGTGTTAATTTCAATACAGTGTGATAAGTCCTTTGCTCGAGTTATTCCTAAATTTATATGGCCACACAGAAGTGGGTATCCAACCCAGCTGGGGAATAAGAAGTTCCAGGGGCAAAAAAGGCCTCAGAAAACATGATGCCTGAGAAGATGTTAAAAGGATAAGTGGGGCTCACCCAACTGAGAGGGATAGAGGCATGCTAGGTAGGGGGAACAGCATTTATAAAGGTAAGAGAACATAAAATGAATACTGGTTTTCTGATAACTTGGTGTGATAAAATTTATAATACATGGGAAAAAGAGGGGAAGGTTAAGGTCAGTTTACAAAGGCCCTGGTAGGGTTCTTTAAGGACAGTGGATGTGAGTCCAGCACATTCCCTAGTTTATAAGCTACCAAAGCACTTTATCACACTCTACTAATTGGGGGCCATTGGGGTTATATTGCCAGCATCTAATATAATCCCTGACACCACGAGGCAGTCAGTAAGCATTGGTCAACTGGAACTGGTTGCTAGTTAAAGGAGAACCAGCAGAATGTGAGAATGCATCATCAGACTTGCCTTTATAACCTAGAAACATCATCCTGTGGTGAGGGTAGGCATGGGGGACAGGGCGGCAGTTGAAGAATATAATCAGTAAAACCATAGAGGCCAGCGGGGTCATTTAAAAACAACAAGGTGGGGGGCGCCTGGGTGGCGCAGTCGGTTAAGTGTCCGACTTCAGCCACGTCATGATCTCGCGGTCTGGGAGTTCGAGCCCCGCGTCAGGCTCTGGGCTGATGGCTCAGAGCCTGGAGCCTGTTTCCGATTCTGTGTCTCCCTCTCTCTCTCTGCCCCTCCCCCGTTCATGCTCTGTCTCTCTCTGTCCCAAAAATAAATGAACGTTGAAAAAAAAAATTTTTAAAAATAAAAACGACAAGGTGGGGATGGGTCTAAACTCAAGGGATGAGAAGAAGGAGCCTAGTATAAGTTATTTAGGAATTAGAATCAGGAAAATGTGTTAACTTCTTCAGTGTAGTAATAACGGAAAAGGGGGAATATGGGATGGTTCCCAGGATTACTACTTGGGCAACTGGGTGAAATGTAGTACCATAAGAGAACTATGTAATCAAGGAAAGGGGGGAAGGGATACAATAATATCTAAGAATAAACACTGAGTTGTTGGGTTAATAGCAATGGCTAGACCTTAATCACAACTATATTAAAACAGTCACTGCTAAGAAATAGAAAGCTCTAAAATTCACATATACTTTTCTGAAATTCAAACACATCTCTTAATGACAGGCTGTAATGGAGGAAAGGCCTTTAGTTCAAAGACGAATGGTTAGACTTGACAATAAGTGTAAACAGAGTTCCAATGAATAATTTTGCTAGCCATTCCCCAATTTGCCTTTATACTAAATTTATCTGCATAGTTTCCCCTTTTATTCCATAATATTTTATGTATGAAATAAGCTCTGGGGGTGGGGAGGAGACTACTCAAATACATCACCGCTCACCTCTCTTAGCAGCCTGACATATAACAGGTACTTATTAATGTTTGTGCCTCCGTGGAGCTTAAAGATCCACACGTCTCATTAACTAAAGAAGAGAGATGCAGCTGATCAGTGTCGAGGGTATGGATTTAGATTTTTCTTTCAAAGCCTTGGGATGGGGCTCAGGCATCCGCCGAATGCAGCAGGTGCATCATGCCTGAGCACCGGCCACAGTGCGCAAGCCTCACTCCCAGTCTCGGAAGGAAAGATAAAGCAAGATGTGAGTGAGAGGCCTGGCTGGACTGAGAGAAGTCTGGGGCCCTCTGCCCAGCGGCGCTTACACTTAACATTCTATTTACCACATTCTACTCTGGAAAAAGGTCCTCTGCCTAGATTATCTTTTCAAAATGTCAAGGGAGCCAGACTAGGCGAAGAATGGAAGATACAGTGTAAATATAGTGTGCACACCTCTCAGAGAGACTTAAAAAAAAAATAACGAACCCACAGAAATGTTCCTTCGCTTGCCCATATATTGACTTCCTGTTAAAGCACTTAGCACAGTGTGTGTGATCTAGCAAACGGCATCAGGTGGACTGGCAGCGTTATGATGCTTCTCGAAGTGTCTATTGCAGTTATGGTGTGTAACTTCAGGGCCTGGAAAACTGGCTATGAGCGCCTGAAAAGTTTTATGACATCATTAGATTTCTGAAATGAGAATGGGTTTCACAACCTGGGTTACATCATCCTAATAAAGCACCAACCCAAACTCTGCGTTCTTCAGAACAGTCAGGTGAGGAAACATCCCCCGGGAGTGTCTGGGTGCATATGTCTCACATGAAGGTCAGCCGATTGGAATGCGATCAGATTCAGTGGTACGGTGACAGTTAAAGAGAAAGCCTCAGACCTGTGGGTAGGGGTTACCATTAAGTGTCCCTGCAGTGAGTTGGGTATTCTCAGTGCCTCTCAACTGCAGAATAGGAAGAGCCTTAGAGAGGTAACTAGGAGAGGTGGGCTTTCAGCCGGCTTTCCTGAGTACCTAGGGGCCATTTTTCTTATACCTCACTCAATCCACAAATCAACCTTTTTTAGAGGACAGTACCTTTTCTACGAGAGAAAAACTAAGCCCTGAAATGAGGTTAACTTGCTTGCCATGGATCACAGAGAGGCAAGAAAGAGGGAGGTCCAGGATTAAAATTCTAGAATGTCTCACTGCGACACCCATTGCGTTTCCTATCATACTACACCCTGCCACTCATTTACAATATTTGCCTTAAACTTGAGATGATAAAAAGGTATACAGTGTCTCTGTCTCACAAGGTTTACAACAGAGCGGAATGATGAAATAATACTTGAACATCAAATTCAAGGCTGAATGTGATAAATCTCATAGGAGAAATGCAAAGGATGTGTTAGGAAAATTCAAAGGCATGATGGATCATATTGGCTCGCGGGATCAAAAAAAGATTCGATTTCAAGAAGCGTTGGACACTTACACTTAGGCTTCAAGGATGGCAGGATTTGAAGAGGCAGAGAAGAGAGTTTCTAGGCAAATGACAGAGAATGTGCGTACGTTTGGAGGCAGGAAGTACAGTTAGTGACCTGGGGGATCCATGACTGTTTGTGAGTAGGGAAATGATCATTGTTGAATTGAGAAACATTATACAGAATGCACAAAAGGGGACTAAGGTGGGGAAATCCGTTGGAAAGTTGATGCAGGAGTTGTGGCAAGAGGGAATGGAGGCCTAAACCATGTTGCCAAGAAAGAAAATAGAATTTTCACAATGGATGTTTGTCACCTTGGTAAACAGGTACAAAAGATCAGTGTCCAGTTGTGCACAGTGAAAGGGCACACACAAGCATATGGATCATACCATTCTAACAAATATAAAATATCAATAAGATGTATGTAACACAATGCACTTCTTAGCTAATAATAGGAATAAGTCCTTTTTGCAAATTGGGGAACTAAAAGTTGTCAAGGGTTAAATGACTTGAACAATGTCTGCCTAGGATGTCATGCTGGGCTTCTGAAGCCAAAGACTAACAGCCTGCTGATATGTCACAGAGATTATGTAGCCACTGCCAATCAAGGGTGGGGATGATAAGGAAGGACTGGACCAACCACAACACTTTCTGTCTGTTCCTTATAGTGTGAAACCTGATTTTGTTCCACTTGTACTCGACCCTAGGCTCTATCATTCTTAAATGATCTCATACATGACATTTTTTTTCCCTAGCCAGATTGAGTGCATTTTGAGGACCAGACATCCTAGGCCATAGAAAAAGTGCTGGTCTCGGCCTGGGTGAGACTGTCTAGAGTTTCAGCCTTGCCAACAACCACCCGTGTAGCTGAAGTCATTTAAACTTTTGGACCTCACAACTCTCATAATAATTATGTTAGAAATGCAAACTCACCAGCACTGCCATGGCCATAACCAGCACAATAACAAAGCCTAATGTTTATTAAGCATCGTTTACGGGCCAGATGCCGGTCTGAGCCCTTTAAGCACATCATCTCATTTAAACTCACAGCGCTCCTGGGAAAGAACTGAAGCACAAAGAGGTGAAGTAACGTTCCCTGGTCGTGAAGTCAGAGGGTCCTACCAGAGGACCTTTAATCCTACAGATCCAATAGCCTTTTCCGTGTTCGTAAACAGCTCTGCAGAGTCTTGTACGACAATCAATACAACACAACAGATGATGATCAATAAATATGTCCTGAATTAAGGGGAATCAGCAGTCACCCTCTCCATTTGCCCTCTGCGCCCCCCAACTTTACACAATGCAAAACGAAACTCAGAAATCCATAAATCTACACAGGAGCGTGAGGACTGGTTCCTTGACTTTCTTAAGTAGCACTGCAATGACTCACACCTGAAGTTTTTGTGGATTTTGTTTCATAGAGGAGTTTTTCTCAAAAGATTAACTTTTGGGAATCGTCTCATCGGATGTCATTTCTAAGCCCTTTGTCCCTCCTCCCCCCACCCCCTTCTTTCCTGTCACGAGTAGAATGCAGTCTTTGTGTCATTTTTTAATAAATGGTTTGCTATTAAGGAATCATTATAGTAATGTGGGCTATTGGAAGAAAGGGGTTACTTTAGTAGCCAACCCTCTTAATGACCTGCTCTTCTGTACACATTAGTAGTTGGATAAGGTTGTGGTTATTGAACTTCTGCCATCCACCAGAGACAATCTGCTCGGGCTTGCGTTGTTGGAAAAGAGAGGGTGATGGAAAAAAAAATTCTATCCAAAATTTCAAGCTACTCTGCCTGGGGTATGACCGTACACTGAGTTTACAACTTGTTCAGCAGGAATCCGTGGGGAGCATTAACTGAGTGACTAGTGTGGCCAGCCTATTGCTAACGGCCCATAGTCTCTGAGATGCTGCCTCTTAGGGGATTCGACAAATTTCATGGAGCAGTTTTCATGTGTCAGGCGCTGTTCCAGATGCTTGAGATCCATCATTGGACAAGATATATAAGGCCCCCTGCCCTTGTGGGGTTTACATTTTAGAGATGAACGATCATAGCTGCCCCTTCCTCGAAACTCCATGGCAACTAAGGAATATGGACACATGGCTGATAGGTAACCCTCAAAAAAGACTACCAGGATATAGTACTCCATTTTCAACGTATTAAATAAGTAAGAAAAAATAAGAGAGGTGTATTTCTCTCCAGATTGTGTAATCTTATGTACTCACTGGGACTTTGGGAACTCGTCTATTAAGGCTTGGGGGTAAAAAAAATTCCAACAACAAGCACACAGTTCTAGAGGCCCAGCACAATTTAGTGTTGTTTTGCATTCTAGTGGCAAAGATCTCATAAGACAGTCCATGTCACTGGCACAAAAGGAGTGAACATGGGAAAATGCTTGGTCTTCTTTCTATCAAAGGCACAGTTGTAAAATACACAATGCTATGCACACTCAAGCAAATCTGGAATCATCGTTAAAGGGAATTAACTTGGAAAGTAATTTATGGCAAGAAAATTCAACTCCTTTGTTATCTTCCTTTTACTGTAATATGCTTCCTGAACACTGCCTATGAGAGAGGGCTTTTAGAAAGAAAAAAAAAAAACACATAAGTATAGTAAAATTAACTCATTTTATCAATTTGTGCTGTTGGCCAGAGTTTCCTGACTGTGGCTATGAGGGGCTGTAAAACTGATGAATTTGCATGGAAAAAGAAACCAGTGTAAGTAATTTGTGTAAGAGGTAACACGGACATACACGGCTATAATTCAGACACCCTGCAGATAGCAGACCGCCGCAGTGTGAGCAGTTATGGGTTAGAAAAATGACCACACTGCAGTCAGTCTGACTTGAATGGAAATCAATCATAAAGGTACGTTCTCTGCAGCTTCTACGCCACAGTCTTCAGCAACTCCTCTGCCAAGCAGATTTCTGGTCTGTAAACCGCGTGCTGATCTCCTTTTCCTACCCTGCCTTTCTAAAAGGTCTGACCAAGGCAGGCTAGGAGTATGGTTTTCCAAAATGGAACATAAAAGAAAGGCACTGGACCAAAACAAGGATTTCCCTCTATGTGGAAATGAGCTTCCCTGCTATTATGAGATTTAAGCAAGGCTTTTTATGAAACGTAGTATTAGGTGCCAAAAGCGAGCAGAATGTTTTAACCCCGTCAACGGCATCTGCGGATGCAGACAGAGCACCGTTTTCACACATCCACATTTGTGGACACAAGTTAAGAAATATGTGGGTTTGTGGTGCCAGAAGGGGGAGGAGGAGGTGAACAGAGAAATTTTTATTTTGGAAAAAATGTTTCCTTCCCATTAAAACAAGAACAATTCTCTGATACCCTCTTCCTCCCTGCTCTGAATCTTGAAGATGGTTTATCTTTGATGATTGTGAATTCAGTTTGTGAAGTTAGTGTATTCAGTCACTTTATTGCCACGAAGGAAGCTTAGTCTTGGATTTCAAGAAACTTAGGTTATCTACTTTATAGATGAGGGAACTATTTCTACTCATTTCTGTATTCTCCTCAGCACAGAGCATGAGATGCTTCATATATCACACATGCAACAAATGTTTGCTGAATTGAATGAAAATGATATGAGCTTATTAATAAAAAACAGCTAAGAACTAATATTTATTGATCGTTTATCATGTGCCAGGCTGATGTGCTATGTGTTTTTACCTGAATTCAGCCTTGCAGTATCCCCACAGAACATGTATTTGTTTATTCTCATTTACAAATGAGAAAATTAGCTGTAAGGTTAAGTAACGTGTTCAAGATCACACAGCTAGGTCAGTGAGCCTTAAATATCTCCAGATATCAGCCCAAAGAAACAGAAGTGAAACTTAACATTTCTACTCTGTCTTTCCTTCATCATCAGTAACTAGAGAGATAGATTCAACAAGATTTATATAGAAAAAAAGATCACCTATCAATTAAGTGGGAAACTTCTATCTCATCATCTTCCTTCTTTGCGTTTCCAGGGCTTTCCAGCTGGGAGTATCGGCCAGGGCTTCCCGGGATGGAGGGCCTGACACTGGTCGGGCAGAGCAATCCACAGTGGGGTTGGCAATGCTGACTGAGCTCCTGCATTAGTGGCTTCTGCCTTTGGGACTGAAATCGATTTTCTGCATTTTAGAGTATCATCTCATCTTAGCTTTTGGTTGAGGTCAAATGTGGTACCCGTTTAGTATCTGATACAGCCTCGGCCATGGGATTGAGTCTTCCCTGACAGGGGACGGATGTGATGGCCTAAGACGCCTTTCCACCACCGTGATCTATAACCAGGGAAGGGCTTCTAAACATAAGCCCCTTTACCAAGAGTGCACGGGGACTGTCTGACCATTAGCTGTTAGGAAACCAAACTATATCAACGGTCTCATCCCAACAACCTACAAATCCAGCTGTCTATACTAATAATTCTCAATATTTTCACTAAGAACTATTTTGTCCCCCTCCTCCATCCACTGGAAGATCCTGGGTGTTAATAGGTACTCCTATCAATCACAGACTGCATTAACTCAGTTCCCGTGTCAGACTTAACATGTGGCTCTGCTGAGCGTGGGCTGTAGTGATCTCATCCTGGACGTGCCGATGGTGTCACCAACAAGAGTCTTTCTAATCAGCAGGTGTTAGCTAGGGAAATATATGCCAGCCAAAATCTCAATAATATTTGTGGTCTTATTGTGCTGGTAATGTAGAATTTCTGTCAGGCTTTTGAAAATCTCAAAAATACCTTTTAGTTTTCCAATGTTACCTATTGGATAGGAATATCTGCTCTTAAAAAAAAATTGAGGCTTATGAGTTCATACGGAAAAGTTCATGAAAAAAATCACATTGCTGGTAATGACCTCAGGGTGCCCCTGTTCCTCACAGGGAATTTTTATGTCCATAATATATAAGAAAGCAAAATTCAAATACTATAGAATTGAATACTACTTAAAAAAAAACTGATTACAAATAACCACGGTGTGGCTAGTGACTTAAAAAGTTGTTAACGTGTCAGTGTTAGATTGAGAATTTTAAAACATCTTGCTACCCATTAGGATACCCTGGAAGACAAATTTCCAGAATAACACAGAAGTATAGGTTGGGCTGAAAAGTTGAGGAATAAGAATTTTCTGGCTTCCTAAAGCAGATGAATTAGATCTCATATCGGCATGCTCTTATTCCATCAGAATTAGTAACTTGGAAGGGGTCATGGGAATGGTCCTTCTAATAAATGGACTTTTAGAACTTGAATCTAAAATAAGTCCTTTTTAATTTATACATGCACACAGAGCACATACAGACACACACACACACACACACACACACACACACACACACACACGTTTTTGATAAATTTGCTGATAGTGTGATCCCCTAAAGGATCAGCTCTGAACACACACAGTAAAAGACCAGGGACAGAGGCTTCTTTCAATAATAGCCATTGTAGTCACCACTGTTGAGCATCCAGGATATGCTAGACACCTGACATTCTCTCACTTAATCCTGAAAACACTCCTGAGAGGTGTTACTGCATTCAGATGCAGTCCTAGAACACAGCTGGTATAGAATGGATTTGCTGACTGAATAAATGATCGCTGACTAGGAGGAGAACATAGCTGAGAGAGGGGGATCAGTAATGCCCAAAGTCATATAGTGGTAAATGGCAGGGTCAGATCCTCACTTCTATATCCTGGGCCATGATACCACGCTGCCATCTTAAATATGGATTTTATATAACGTATTACATCTAGAGAGCATAACCCACGAATTAGCTAGAAAAGATCAGAAATAGACGAACATATGATCAGAGATCACTGTAACAAATTCATACATATGTCAAGGTGTTACGTGTTTTGGGGCGCCTGGGTGGCTCAGGTGGTTAAGCTCCTGACTTCAGCTCAGGACATGATTTCCCAGTTTGTAAGTTCAGGACCCGCACTGGGCTCACTGCTGACAGCTCAGAGCCTGGAGCCTGCTTCAGATTCTGTGCCTCCTTCTCTCTCTGCCCCTCCCCAACTCACAGTCTGTCTGTCTCTGTCTCTCTCTCTCTCTCAAAAATAAATAAACAATTAAAAAAATATTTTTAAACGTTAAAAAAAAGTGTTAATGTATTTTGCTTCTCTCTGAGTCAAATGTTTAAAATGAGAATGCTCACAGTCTGGTCACTTTAGCAAGAGCTTCAGCTAAGAACCAAAAACATAGGGTCCCCAAGATCCTGCCATGAGAACTCTCTAACAGCTTTAACCAGGAAGGTTGTAGGGATAGGAGTGTCACAGAAAAAACTGGACTTTCAAGCATAGCATTATCTAATGGATGTGCTGATGTCATAAGCCTCTTGTAACCATAGTTTTTTTTTATGTTTATTTATCTATTTTGAGAGAGAAAGAGAGAGCAGGGGAGGGGGAGAGAGAGGGAGAGAGAGAATCCCAAGCAGGCTCTGCACTGCCAACGCAGAGCCCGATGCAGGGCTCCAACTCACAAACCGTGAGATCATGACCTGAGCCGAAATCGAGTCAGACACTTAACCGACTGAGCCACCCATGCGCCCCTCTAACCAGTTTCAAAATCAGTGGAATGGTGGGCATAATGCCACTGACAGGGCCACATCGAACACAAGGTATCTTGTACATTTCAATTTGTGGTAAGGATGGGGACACCTGTCACTTTGTGTGGCTCTTGCTCTGCTCGATGAGAACAGAATGGGAAAAATCACGTGTGGCCCCCCCTACTGTGAGCTAGGATTCGAAAGAAAGAGTTTGATGTAAATTTCTATTACTGCCAGTCTAGTCCATTGGCCGCTGGCTTTGCTGTCCAAATAGTCACCCCAAATATGTCAAGAAAATTAAGAGAAAAAAATTATACAACAAAACTGAACTAATTCAATTTCGGTATTTATTTTGAAAATGTATTGAATTAGAGTAGAGGAAACCTGCTAAATGAAGCCAGCCAGACTGATATTTTCCTTCCTAACAGTATGGTAATATTTATTATTTTGTATCTCCATGAGGGGCTGATTAAAACTAGAAAACAAAAAAAAAAAAAAAGAAAAAAAAAAAAAAAAAAAAAAAAAAAAAAAAAAAAAAAAAGAGGTTAGAGTGGGAGAGAGCCAAAGCATAAGAGACTGTTAAAAACTGAGAACAAACTGAGGGTTGATGGGGGGTGGGAGGGAGGGGAGGGTGGGTGATGGGTATTGAGGAGGGCACCTTTTGGGATGAGCACTGGGTGTTGTATGGAAACCAATTTGTCAATAAATTTCATAAAAAAAAAAAAATAAAAAAATAAAACTAGAAAACATTTGCAATGTCATAATATATTCAGAATAAGGTGGCTTAGGGAAGCAAAATGAAAACATATACAGGGCCAGTCAGTATTTTCTATTCCAGAACTTAACAGACTTTCCTTAAAAACTGCATTTTAGCGACAGGCATTATGATTTTTTAAAGGGTCGCCCACCCTTTCGTCTGCGGCACACCGTACCTTCAGTGTGGAAGAGGTGCCATTGACTTCTACGGATAGAAAATGTGTGATGTTCATTTTAAAATTACTAGTAGAGCCTGCTATTGACCATCTAATTATGCCGAGTTCCATTTATAAACATAGCTAACCACTAAGTTTATGGAGACTTTTTGTGCCGCTTTAATAGGATATTGATCGAGAGCATAGTTTGAGTGGACTGCCATTGAATTGTGTAATGGCAAACAAAAGGCAAGGTCACAGCCACTGTTCATGCTAGGGCTGAAGTCTATTTTTTATTATAATCTTTTTGTTTCTTCCTTTAATGCTTACACCCAAATGGCTTCTTTGGAAAGAAGGGCTTGCTTAAGAACATGAATTTTAAAATTAATGCCCATGCAATGATCATAGCCAACAGGCCACTTGTTCAGAAAAGAAAGTTTCAACTCTCTTCTCCTCTAACAAGGATCTAAAATCTTGCAACTACTTAAATGGCACCCCCCAAGGCCTGGACGTCTGGAATCCCTCATCCTATACCGATTTCCTCACGCGTCCTTCTTCGCAAGAACATTTTGTAATTTCCAAGTTTGGGCTTGTTCGTATCAAAGAGCTGCATTTTCATACGGCACCTTGGAGCTGAGTTAATTCTGCTGTACGAGTTCCATCGTGTCAGGTTAGAATACTGCCAGTTGTTCTTACTGCATTGCTGGCCAGAAAATCCGCGCCTGTGGATATGGGTTCTCAGAGACACACAAAGGACCTAGAGACTTCAAAAAGAAGTTGAAAAGGGAACTGCACCTCGGATTCCAGTGATGATTCTCGTGTGAGAATACAGAAAGAGTGCACATGCAGAAGGCAGCAAACAGCCACTAGGGTGCTACCTCATGCCAGGCTGAGGCATATGCCTGGCTCCGTTCACTCCCCCTCTCCATTGACAAACAAGTCGGGAGTCCTGTAGCCACCCAGCAGCCGGGCTTTGTGGTAGAGCCAGGACAATTCAGCTGCCGGATTTCATAGATTATGCAGCAGCGTGATAGGAACCAAAAATTCGGTCTGGGTAACTGAGAGTGGTTTTTACACCCAAAGGCGATGCTAAGGCTGGCCACAGTGTACTGGGAACCCTGGCTCTTCCAAATTCCAGGGCCGTGAAGTCATTCCTAGCCACGAAGTTTACTTAACCCTTGCAGCCTGCTCGGGTGCACAAACCACGGCTGGAAAATGAGACCCCGCCAGGCCAGAGTCACAATGGCCTGTGTGTATTTGTGGTTTTCCTCTTTCCCCACGAAGTAGTTACGGATTCAGAGCCACCCCCACCAACTTCAAAGTAGAAGAGTCAGCACTTTAGAAGGAAATGGGCAGAAGCAGTGGATTTTTCGGGAGGATTTTCTGGGTTCACACCAGGAAGGGTATTTGACGGCCTCAAAGCACACCCTTGGAGGAGAACACCCGTGCAAAATAAACAAGAGCGGGTGCTGACCGAGTCGGCCATCAAAGTGGGGTCATTTAGCAGCTAGCTGAGTGCGCGCTCTTGGTGGCAGCTTCATGGGAAAGAGACCCATCTGAAAAACGCTTCTCGAGGGCTTTGTTTGAAAATGCAGCATCACGCAAGAACCATTTCAACAGATGGTTCCTGTCCTTTTCCTCACAGTGTTCTGCTGAAACAACTTTAGTGATTCTGAACTGCGTTGTTAGCACTTGGAAACCCCCCTCCCTCAGAGCAGAGAAGACCTCTCTCTGCCTCTGGCACAGTGTCTCGCGATCTGTATTCCCCCTTCCCGACCCTCTCCTGGAACAAAGTAATAAATTACTCGAACGACTTTCAGATGGCCCTGTCACAAGGAGGACCACATATATACATCTACTTTTACGCTGTGGTACTTCCTTTGCTGCTAAGAGAAACAGAATCTCCTTTCTTGCCTTTCGTGGACTCGACATAATACAAAAACTGAAAGGGTAGGTGGGTAGGCGGGAGGCGAGGGTGAGAGGGGAATTAGTGAGAGACCACAGCGGGAGCCCCTGATTCTAACAGCTCCACGCATCTGATCACTATAATCTAATGTCAAGCAACCTCGCTGCCTGACCCTCACCTCTGAATGTGTGAAGCTAAACCAGCAGCTTTTCTCTTGAGTTTCTCTGCCATTGCCACCCTGTAGTAACACGATTATAAACAACAAACTTAGCACGCGGTTATTTCAGTGAATCCTCAGGAGGAAATGCTGAAATAGCACCTCCCTCCTCTGTTAAATTTAAAAGGAGGAAAACGAGAAACAGAAACTAACTGGAAACCTGAGGAAAGTAAATATTTACATCAGCAGATTTTAACATTGAATACTAAAGATTCAGGAGGAGGAAAATTTTTCAAACTGAGGCCACCACCAGTTTGACATTTCCAGGCCACATATGTGGTCATAAGTGTGATGGGGGGAACTGGGTGGGGCTGAGATCAGTAAGAGGGGGTTAAGAAGAAACGTGCAGCAGAGTGGAAGAAATTCTAAGACTCTGAGGCCATTAAAAACATCCAGTTAAAGGCTGAACTATTCACAGAATGAGTAGTAATTTTGGAGACTTGGGGAGATGACCGGCTGGAGGGCAGGTGATTTTTCGGGAAGTGAGACTGTTCTGTATGACACTGCAATAAAAGATACATTTGTCAACACGCGGAATCTAGAACACAAAGAACTGAACCCTTATGTCAACTATGGACTTCTGTTAACAATAACGGGTCAATATCAGTTCCTCCCTTGTAACAAATGTACCACATGAACAACAGATGTTAATATATACAGGAAACTATTTGGGGAGGTGTAAATATTAAAATTCTGTACTTTTCACTAACCTAAAGCTGTGAACCTAAAATTGCTGTAAAAATAAAGCCTATTCATTAAAAAAAAATATCAGAACTGAAAACCAATCCAGGGAAAAAAGTTTAATTAAGTGTTTGAGTTTACATGAAAGTAGCTTCAACCTTTTTTTTAATGCACAGATTAACAAGCTAAAAGTTTATCAAGAAACTCTAACAAGAAATGGTTTTTTAATAAAAACACAGAATCCAAAGATTCCGTAGCTCTCTAATGCAGTTACAGGAGAGGTCACGACAAAAATGTCTGCAGTCAGTTAGCTGAGCACAGCAAAGTCAAAAGAGCAAGTTTCTTAACCTCTTTGAGCATCATCATCTTCTTCAACTATAAAAAGGACAATAATAGCAACCATGGGAGGACTGAACGAGATGATGTTTACAACGTGCCTAGCACAATGCCTGGTACATAGCGTATGCTTGGTAAATACTAGCTACCGTAATTTTTCATGTTAGTGTTGCATCATGTTCCTAACAGGGCTAACATGATGCATTTAATCAACTTCTGTGCCAGTTAGCTTATTTCTATTTCAAGGCTGTAGAACGCACCCCAGCCCTGCTCATTTGTAAAAAGTGCCCACTGCACCTCTAACATGGACCCTTAGCTCTTCCAGCTCAGGGAAGGGGGCAGTGCTGTAAGGAATGGTGAAGGGTTTTGACTCATCATGTGGCTCGAGTGTTAAGTCTTTCAGAAAGGTGTGTGGGTGAGGCAACCTGAGCTGGGGGTGGGTCCGTAACCCCAGCAGCCAAGGCAATCTTGTGACATATACCCTGACAAACCTGGATTACAGATCTGCAAGAGGGAGGGGGGCTCTGGACAGCAGTTTGGCTTGAAGCCATGAGTTAGCTGACACAGCCCAGTCCCACTCTTGCCAAACAGTTTTAGTCAGCACGAGGCCATGTGTGAGTGAGTCCTACAGCGATTACACAGCAGTGTGCAGAATCGAAAAGCATTCAAGAGCCGAAGGACGCTCATGATGCCGGGCATCAGCAACATAACCCCCTAAATGGGGACAGGAAACAAAACCAGGTCCCTCTGCAAATTCAATCTGTGGTCTGCCCATACCCTCTGGCAGTCTTGAAGGCAGGTTTAGAATTCACTTGGCAACCATGCTATGTAGACTGAATAGAGGGCTAATCTAGCTTGGAACTGATAGGCCTTGGGATAGAAGACCTTAAAGGGGCATACAGAAAACGGAAGGGGGACAAGATGCGGGGACGGTCTTGAGCAGCGCGGGCCTTCTCATACAACATCCAGGCCTTGGGACACTGATGGTAATGAAGACCAAATGTAAGCATTACAGCAGCCAGGGTAGAATAAAAAGGTCAAGTGCTCCAATCCTAGAGTTAAGTAAGGGCTCAAGGAATGTATTTACCTGGAATGCCATTACGATAATTACCCTCTGAAAGGCATATATTCTACATCACTATTATTATTAAAGTTATAAGAAAATGTGGGATAGCGGTCCTTTTTAAGTCTTACAAAGTGAAAAACAATTCTATTCAAAAAAACTTTTTTTTAATGTTTACTTATTTTTGAGAGACAGAGAGTGAGCAGGGGAGGGGCAGAGAGAGAGAGGGAGACACAGAACCCGAAGCAGGCTCCAGGCTCTGGGCTGCCAGCACAGAGCCTGACACGGGGTCTGAACCCACGAACTGTGAGATCATGATGTGAGCCGAAGTCAGACGTCTAACTGACTGAGCCACCCAGTGCCCCAGTGAAAAACAGTTTTAAAAAATTGCATTATTTATCCATGGCAAATGACTGGCTAGTCAGCTGTACTAGGCACATATCCTCCAACCTAATCTAGTCTCTTCCTCACCAGTTGATACTTGAAGCATACTTGATAACATGGAAGCAACGTCTCCATTCCAACTCATACCCTCACTGCTCCTAACACCTCGTTCCCTATGGTTCTACCTCCCTAACACCAGAACACCCCCAGGATCAACTGAGGGTCCCAACTGCCAGAATTCTCATCCACAAAGTTACCTTTCCCCTAGTCTCCCTGTCTAGTCTCACATTGTACACTTTCTCAAGTTCCTTTGGGCCCATGCAAGAGTACACATCTGTAAGACACAGACTTAGCTTTAACTATTTGCCCACTATTTGACTTTGGTGAATGACTTAAATAGACCCCCAATTTAACTCATTTGTGAAAATGAGCGTAAGTACTTACCTAACAAGTTTATGGCAAAGATCAATTTATATAACACACATGAAAACACAGCATCTGGCAGATAGTGACTGCTCAACAGTCATTGGATTTTTTTTTTTTTATCTATCCCTCAAACTCCACATCCTCTGCCCCCACGTCTTATATCCCACTTTCTGGATTCTTCACAGCCTTCCAGCATTAAGAAATAAGAGGAGAGAGAATCTGAGCTTGTGCGATTGGGATGGCGTGGCTTGCGTGACCCAACATCTTGTCAGAGATTGACTGGTTTACTCGGTCAAATTTGCAAGACTGTAATGAAGTGAATGGGGGGTATGGACTTGAAATGAAAATATTTATTTTTACTCCACCTCATTCCACAAAGGATTTGATGCAGTTCGAAACCAATGTTGACATTGTAAATTTTATCTATAAGCAGTATTTTGAAGTAGGAGGGGAATAAAAAGTAAAATTGTAACATTTGATATTTAAATTTTCCTCTTGTTATTGCCACCTATGACACTATAGTCATTGTAGGTATGCATTTAAATAAAAACAAAGAGATGTTTTTTTGAGGGAAGGCAACAGTGTGTGTGTGTGTGTGTGTGTTTGTGTGTGTGTGTGTGTGTATGACTGACAGAGACAGAGAGACTGAGGAAGAGAAACACAGAGACAGAATATCCTATATCTTCTCCTTGGACTGTCTGGATTATGTCATAGCAAAAATATAATCAATGACCCCTTTGATCAATGGAACAGGGTGGTGACAGGTACTCTTAATTCATTGTTGTTGGTGATTATTGACAACCGGGTAATGATCATGCTGTACTGTGTCACTCATGCTGAGGGCATTAGCATTCTTTAAAGGTCAAAAACAAATTCTTTTAAAATGCAAAATTTCTTAGAAATGAGGGAAGACTCAGAAAATTTTTTTAACCAGGTTCACACTATAAAGTAGGGAATATGTGAGACAGTCAGGATTTCAGTTCTTTCCCTATGTCTCACATTAAAATGATATTTAATTTTTCCTGATTTAAATTCTTGGCTGTCAAATAAACTGCGTGGCGAAATTCTTCCAATGGGTGAATGAAAAAGGGATTCTGAAAGCTATTTATGTCTCTAGGAGGCCCAGGCAGAAAGTAAGCACAAACCCAAGGCAAATGTGTACCAAATCAAAGCAAAATTATACTTACTCTGTGACACTCTTACTAGCTCAGTCACACTAAAAACACCTGATGTGACAAAACTGTCCTGGAAGCCCAAATGTCCTGGGGAAACAAAAACAAAAGAAACAGTGTCATAAATAGAAGACATTTGACAAGAGAATTCTAAATATTAGTTTCATTGTGATTAAAAAAGGCAAGGTCTAATTTCATATTCTGCTCTACTTAGAGTTTACGTGGGAGGGTACAGTCACTTCGTTATATAGATGGTTTTTTGGTTTGAATCTGGGGGTCATGGAAAGCTATGACACAACTGGGTGATTTTTGAAATGGTAAAAAAAAAAAAAAAAAAAACAACAGGAAATCTGAAACAAAAGAAGATTTAAAATAAATGGTTACCTTGGCTGATCTCTGAGACCTTCACAGCTGGGATGAAAACAGCCTACCTATGAATCAGCCAGGATACCTAAGTTCTATACCAGTTTTTAAACATTATTCTCTAAAGAAACATCTGATCAGCATTAGCTATCCATTCATTCAAATCAAATAAGATTTAAGGATGTTCTCTTCATTTTTAGAGGCACCACAGGGTGAATCTTTAAAAAGCCATTGTAGAAAAAGCAAACCCCAACCCTTGAAACGTGAAAACAAAGACTTCTGAGCACAAACAAAAGAGTTTTTTCATGAGTGGGTGGGTTGAGTCTTTCTTCTTTTTTTTAGAAAAGATAATAAATCAATGGTTCGAAATGGCAATCTTTGAATTTGCATCTGTTTTATTTTTGCTGGATATAATTAATTCCTTTAACATATCTATTACATCTCTTATCAGCTGCTTATTTATTTTTATGGTGCATTTAGGAATATAAAACTTATAAATAGCAAGGAATCCATAATTTATGATATGTTGTTTCTTTCTCTGCCTCTCAAGTTTTCTGATTTGGAGTCTCACATAGGTAAAATCTAGCTGAGATCTGTCTATAGGGTTAGCATAATCACCTGCTTTAAAATTAGGGCCAAACGAGAAGTTGGCCAAAGGGATTTTGAAAAACTTTCCTTTCTTATTAGAAACATACCTTAAGAAATGCAACATAAGAAACACTGAATACATAACAGTCCATATATAAGATTTACTGATAAAAAATAGATTTTACCCACTACTAAGCAGAAGCAAATTTACCTGTGGTATGGTTTATACACCAATAAATTCATTAAATGTCACACATATAAACACATGCAACAAATCACTATGTTTGGAGAATTATAAAGGTATGTACAAATTATTCTTTTTCTTTTGGTTGCATTAGAATTAGAAAGATATTTTTGTTTTTGCTGAGTTTAAAATTTTTTTCAGTTAATTTTTGTATCAAACATAATCTATGATATTTCAGATAAGACAGCTCTAATTTTTAGAATGTGCAGTAGCTACATACAAATTGTGTTTTAAAGTAAATGGGCAAACTTTCACTTGAAGATGTGCTTAAGAAATTTCAACTCTCAAAACAACTCCCACCCAGGTCTTTGATTGACTTTTATTTGGTAAGCACCTGAGGTGTTGTCTCTTGGATTAAGATAATTGAGAAGTAAAAATAAGCAAATAAGTCAAAATTCTCTAAACTGGTCTTGGCAAAACAGACTATAACATCTCTTTCTATTGTGACGACACTGACATTGCATTAACCCCACGGACTCTAACAAAGGGAATCCAACCATAATGTACATTAAGTTTGACTTAAAACACATCTAACAAGGACAAGGAAATGCATAGTTGAATGGGAAACTCTGGGTTGATTTCCAACTCTTGTTTATCTCTGCCTGTGTCTCTTGCTTGCGGGCTGATTCTTGTCTCAGTTCCAACCTTTGGAATTCCTTAAGGACAACTCAACAAGAATTTCTGTACAGAGTGAATGCGAACACGTGTACTTCAATCCTGCCACCAAAAAAGCAAGCACTATATTTTGAAAACTAAGTTTAGTTGGGTGTAAGGACTTGGGAGGGAGAAACACCTGCGCTCATTCAAACTATCATCTCTTTTTTTTTTTTTTTTTTTTTTTTTTTTTAAATTTTTTTCAACGTTTATTTATTTTTGGGACAGAGAGAGACAGAGCATGAACGGGGGAGGGGCAGAGAGAGAGGGAGACACAGAATCTGAGACAGGCTCCAGGCTCTGAGCCATCAGCCCAGAGCCTGACGCGGGGCTCGAACTCACGGACCGCGAGATCGTGACCTGGCTGAAGTCGGACGCTTAACCGACTGCGCCACCCAGGCACCCCTCAAACTATCATCTCTTGATGGCCCCTTTTCTTTTGTAAGGTCACCTCTTAGATGTGGTGCTCCCCGGGGTTTGTGCTCAAAAGGTGTATTCCTAAGCTAGTTCCTCTATTTCCAGGATACCAGTCACCAGTCTTGACTGGGATGTTTCTAAAAACTAGAATAATGTTTGTTTCATTCACCACTGTATTTAATGCCTGGGACAAAGCAGTTAGTGAGTATTTGTTCAATGAGTGGATGAACGACTCTGTCGGCCAATGACTCTCAAATCTTGGCCGTTTACCAAGATCTCTCTCAAAATGTTTATTGGATATTTAAACCCAGATAGCCTACAGGTATCCTCAAACCCAACATGTCCAAAGTCGAGCTCATTTTCTTCTCCCCCCAAAATCTGTTCTGACTCTATGGAATTTCCTCCTTTAGTGGACCATCTACCACCATCATGCTTTCTATGTTTTGGGGCCATCCCTAACTCTTGCTTCTTATAAAACCCACATCCAACTACTCCTCACTGATTCCACGCTTTACCATTTCTTGACTCCAAGTACATCTCCCATTTCCACTCCCTCCATGACTGGCCCAGACATTTCCCGATTCTCACCAGACAGATGGGGCAGCCTCCTAACTATGTTTTCTATTATCAGTCTTGGTTTCTCCTTAGTCCATTGTCCACTCTGCAGCTACAGCTGTCCCTCACAGGCAAATCTGAAGGCTCATTTATTTATTCCACAAATATTTTGGGGGCACCTACTGTGATCCAGGCATTGTGCTAGGGGTTCTACATACAGTCCCTACATTCAGGGAGTTTATAGTCTAAGATTAGAGACAGCTGAACACATAAAACAAATGAATAAATTTAAAAATTATAAATGGTACAAATGAAATGAAGAAAACAATTAGGAAACACTTTAGAAAGGGTGGTCAGACAAGGTGTCTCTTAAGAGCTGACATCTGAAAAATACTAAAGAGAAAGTCATGAAAAGATGGGGAAAGAGCTCTTCAGGCAGAAGGATTAGTAATTTGCAAAGGCCCTGGGGTAAGAAAGAATGAGATGCTGGGTAATCTGAGATAAATCCAATGCATTCAGAGCTCACTGCCCTGTCAGAAATCTTGCCAGAGCCCCACAGAGAACTCAGTGCACAGTATAAATTCCATCATATGGCATACCACTCTTGACATAGCATCTCTTTTCCTCTCTAGGTTCATTTTTTAAAAAATCTCTTCTCTCTCTCTCTTCTAGCCCTACCCCCTTGGGCCTAAGGGAATGCCTTTTCTACCATGGCCCTGGTTCACTCCTCTCCCCACACTGTTCCCTCTTCCCAGACTGTCTGTCCTTCCTACTCTTTGCCTGGCCAACCTCCCACTTGTCCTTTAGGACTCAGCTTTATTGTCGTTCTATGAAAAGCCTTCTCTGCTCACCTGCACTTCTGGCAAAGACTCCTTTTCTCTTTTCTCAATATTGACCAGGTCTGCAGAGTATGGCTCTCATCTAGGAGCTAGCCCACTGAACTGTCATTTTGTCTTTTTCTCATATTAGGCTGTGAGCCCTGTGAGAAAGAGCATCTTCTGTGTCTCCAGGCCCCCCAGGTCCCTAACACAGTGCCTGCTCGGCAGTAAGCACTCCAGAGGTGCCTCTGAGGGAAAACAACTCAATTTGGGCTTGAGGATGTTTATTTTCCTTTTTATAGAAATGTTGACAGAACTTATTTCTGTCTCTTTCTCTCTCTCATCTCTAGCAATACAGTTTGAACTAAGTTGGAGCTACTGTACATCTGAAAACTGTTAAAATGAAAAATCCAAACCATCCCTCCAGACTAAGGAGGACAAGGACGGAGGAGACCATCCATGCAGGGTGGAGCTTCCAGTCAAGAAGGTGCCATCAGGTCCTCTGCTGAGAAATGCCTGGGGGTTGTCCTACTGTGATTGTGGTCCCTATTTTGGGGGGACTGAGTTAAACTAGAGTGTTAAAGGGCAGCATGATTTAATGGACATAAGCCCCGCCCCCAAAAGAGGCTAATCCCAAGCTTCAACTAGAATCTCGTGTGATCCTGATAAAGTCGCCACAAAAATCACAGCGGGATCCTCCTTGTCCTCTCAGCAACCTGCTCCCTCAGGCTTATTTTAGTAGAATGTGTATAATTTAGAAGGCGAACTATATGTGGATGTATAATAATCAGAAAAAATAAGATAAAAAGTAGAATGATTGTACAAGCCCTGATGTGACCATCTTGTCTATAAAGGGTCCCTGGGGAAAGGTCTCTGTAAACATTCCATGGAACTTGGAGGGACTATGAAACTGGTTTTGTTCCTTCACCAATTATTTGGAAACCCGCTGGTGAACTCTAGAGGAAGACAGCAACGAGAAATGAAACCTAAGAAATGATGGAAAAAGTGACACGTCTAATGTAATTACTAAGCAAACCTGAGCAGATTAATATTTCGTTCTCACTAACACAAACCAAGTCGTAAAAATGACTTGCAGGGAAATAACACTAATCTGGGTGTTCTACTTTATTGCCAGATGAGAGAAAAATGGAAAAGAAAATAAAAAGGTCAATTCCAGTAATTCCAACCTTCAACATTCACATGAAAAGATCCTCAGTTGGAAAGCTGATTAAACATCCCTGAAAGGTCCCAAGATTTACATTTTGAATACAGCCTCTCAGAAATGAGCGCAAAACATACTTTTGTTAAATATGTCTTAGCTGAAAACCCGAATTTCGCAGTGATCTCCTCCAATCCTGAACTACTGCTCAGAAGCAACCGTATTGTAGTTTCAGAGGAGGAGCAGAATCTTTTTCATTTTATAGGAAATGGCCAAAAAAGTTCATTCACTGAAGTCTTGTTCAGTGAATTCCCAATTAGAGTACAGATTTCAATACCTTGGAGTCAGCCATACTCACAGTGGGGAGATGAGGCTTTCTAAGAGAGGCAGAGATATAAAAAGCTAAATTCTTTTATGGGTGGTTAGGAAAAGCAGTTCTCTTTGCCTCGATGATATCAGCAGTTATTAGGGAAAATGCCATAGTATGGGGACCAAATCTCATCTCATGAAGGGACTGAACATCTATCTACCTTTTAACAGGCAGGGAAGGAAACAAGTTCGATTTGCAGAGACAGGTGACCTTGCAGAACTGTTCAGAGGTCGAGGGGAAGAAACAGCTGGGGACAAACCATCCAGAGGGTTGGCCTTGAAAGGAAATTTGAATGTCCATGAAGCAGAGGATATATCTGAGGAAGAAAGTTTACACACTAGATGGTATTTCTGTTTGTCTTGTTAAGCAAAGGGCTCTCAGCTCTGAATCATCAAATCTCATCTGGCTAATTAGGATGCAAACTGCAATACACAGGTCATTTCATCAAAAAGAATGCCTCTCTATTCTATTCTCCCCTTGGTAAATAAGGTTCCATCACTAGGAAAAGATAAGCCAAGGACCGGGCTTTTCCACATTTGTGCGTCTGGGCTCCTCAAAAGGAAAAGGGTTCCCCTTGTTCTCATGCATTTATATCGCAAAAGTATTAGAGATGACAGACCCTGACTACGTCCTGAGGACACTGCTCTCACAGAAGTTACATGCTCGTCCTCTAAAGAAAAGTCTACCTTCACGACTTAATTTCTCCTTGCATAACCTCCCCACTGGCCTATGAGCCACCTATGGAAAGGGAATGTGGCTCTTACACTTTCCCCTTTCCCTACAGTCGGGGCACTTCACATGTGCTCAGCCAACACTATTGAGGAGAACTTCTACCTTACCTGTCTCACGTCATAGCCTCTTTCTACCTTACATGAGAGTTACTTGTTTATCTGCCTTAGCTCCACACTGGTACAAAAAACCCAGCAAGGCAGGGTTGTAGGTTGTGATTGTACATTGTCCACAGAGCCCAGCACAGTCACTTGGTCTAGGTGTGCAAGAAATATTCATTTACTGATCCAGATGAGCGACTCGAGGTACCCTGACTTAGTAGCCCTCTAAAGCACAGTGCAAATTATTCTTGGCTCACCTCCAGGGACACCTTACTTCTGTCCTCTTGATTTGGAGTATCTGAATGTTTATTTATTTTTGAGAGAGAGAGAGACAGTGTGTGAGCAGGGGAGGGGCAGAGAGAGGGAGACACAGAATCCGAAGCAGGCTCCAGCCTCTGAGCTGTCGGCACAGAGCCCGACGCAGGGCTTGAACTGAACAATGGTGAGATCATGACCTGAACCGAAGTCGGACGCTCAACCGACTGAGCCACCCAGGCTCCCCAAGATTTGGAATATCTTAGAAAACAGGGTTTAAAAAATTTTTTTAATGTTTTTACTTATTTTTGAGAGAGACAGAGCTAGAGAGAGAGAGAGAGAGAGACAGAGACAGAGGCACAGAGAGAGGGAGGCAGAGGATCCGAAGCGAGCTCTGTCCTTAGAGCAGAGAGCCTGATGTGGGGCTTGAACTCACCAACCGTAAGATCATGACCTGAGCCAAAGTCAGATGCTCAACCGACAGAGCCACCCAGGTGCCCCAGAAAACAGGTGTTTAAAAGATGGGGTGTCCATGGGGCGCCTGGGTGGCGCAGTCGGTTAAGCGTCCGACTTCAGCCAGGTCACGATCTCGCGGTCCGTGAGTTCGAGCCCCGCGTCGGGCTCTGGGCTGATGGCTCGGAGCCTGGAGCCTGTTTCCGATTCTGTGTCTCCCTCTCTCTCTGCCCCTCCCCCGTTCATGCTCTGTCTCTCTCTGTCCCAAAAATAAATAAACGTTGAAAAAAAAATTAAAAAAAAAAAAAAAAAAAGATGGGGTGTCCAGTAAGCCCAAATTCTAAACTTTGGGTCTCATTTTTGACTATACATTGATGACTTAAATTATTCTGCCATTCGTGGATAACACTTGAGATATTATTTATTTTTAGAATAATTCCTAATATTACAACAAATGCCAAAAATTCAGACATCTACTAAAAAGAATGCAGTAGTAATAAAAATATATAGATGTTCTGTTTGTGTGATTAATCTTTACAACGGTGGAGATTTCACTCAGTAGTCTGCTTACAGTAAACATGAAAAGAATGACATAGGTTGTTGGACCGGCAATGAGACCATAATACTTCTATGTCTAGAAAGTTGTGTCTGAGAATGTGTAAAACAAAGAAATAACATTTCTTTGTGTTTTGAGAATCTCAGATGAAAAGGGTTGTTATAAATGCATTTGGATATGTCATGATTGTCATTTTGGTTTATCACAACACAGCAAGGAACTGTCTCTAGTATGGGAATAACGTAGTCTTAGCTGAAAAGGAGAGTGAGACAAGATAAGGTTTTAGAAGTATGGGTCGTGGGACTTATGTACTGTTGATTCCTTTTTTTGTTGCCCCAAATTTCCCTGCCCTGCTCAGGTACTATTATCTAATTATTATTCGATAAAAACACAACACTAATCTGTGTTTTTAATTTGTTTGTTCTGCCATATCCATAAAGTGAATATTTGGTTTACCGCTTTCATTCATCAAATATGTACCGGATGTCTATTATGTGTCAAGCACAGTCCTAGGCCCTGGGGATTCAAGAAGAAACACCACAAGGTCTTTACTATTGGGGGTTGATGGGCGGGGGGGATATGCTCCTAGCTAAGAAACATGTTTACACCAAGATTTCACTAATGTATTGACCCAAAATTGGGGCTTTTTAGGGGTGCCCGGGTAACTCAGATGGTTGAATGTTGAACTCTTGATTTTCGGCTCAGGTCATGATCTCAGGGATAGAGCCCCACATTGGGCTCTGTGCTGAGCATGGAGCCTGCTTGAGATTCTCTCTCTGTCTATCTTCCTTTCCCTCTGCCCCTCTCCCCAGCTTGTGCTCTCTCTCTCTCTCTCTCTCTAAAAATAAAAAAAAAAAATACCATATGATTTCACTCATATGCAGAATTTAAGAAACAAAAACAGATGAACATGGGGAAAGGAATGAAAAATAAAAACAGGGAGGGAGGCAGACCATAAGAGACTCTTAAATACAGAGAACAAACTGAGGGGTGCTGGAGGGGAGGCAGGTGGGGGGATAGGCTACATGGGTGCTGGGCATTAAGGAGGGCACTTTTTGGGATGAGCACTGGGTGCTATATGGAAGTGGTGAACCACTGGGTTCTACTCCTGAAACCGATACTACACTGTATGTTAAATAACTTGAATTTAAATAAATAAATGTAAGTAAATATATAAATAACCAAATAAATAAGCGTATAACCATATAAACAAACAAACAAACAAACAAACAAAATGGGGTCTTTTTATAAGACCTTTCCAGGAAAGGCTATAGCAAAGACTCTTGCAATGTCCTGTGTCAAGCCTGCTGGTTGTCCATACATATCCTTGGCTGACAGTTACAGACCGTAGTTCTCAGCCTCTTTTACAGTCAGAAGTGGCCACTACTTGGAAAGTCAATGAAAGTGATACAATCAACTCCTACCCAACCTGTCTGAAAAGAAAATTCCTGTCCTAGACACTCTTTCTTCTTCTTTTCATGAGCTAGAGCAGTGTCAACCATGAAGACAAAGACAGTGCCCATGGGAGGGCAGAGCAGTAAGGCAGAGGGAGCAAAGGAGCATGGGACCCTGAATGACAGTGTGAAGTAGAACCACTCTGCCCACTCAGCCTGCTCACCTGAAAGAGTTGACAACAAGAAAAAGAGGGGCACCTGGGGGTGCTCAGTCGGTTGAGCGTCCGACTCTTGATTTTGGCCCAGGTCATGATCCCAGGGTTGTGGGATCAAGCCCCACATGGGGCTCTGTGCTGAGTATGGAACCAACCTGCTTAAGATTCTCTCTCTCTCCCTTTCATTCAGGGCACCTGGGTGGCTCAGTCAGTTTAAGCTCTTGATTTCAGCTCAGGTCATGATCTCGTGCTTCATGAGTTCGAGCCCCACATCGGGCTCTGCACTGACAGTGCGGTGCCTGCTTGGGGTCCTCTCCCTCCTTTTCTCTCTGCCCCTCCCCTGCTTGCTCTCTCTCTGTCTCAAAATAAATAAATAAACTTTAAACAAGTAGATTCTCTCTCTCTCTCCCGCTGCCCCTCTCCCTGGCTCACGTGCTTTCTGTCTCGCAAAAAATAAAAAAAAAATTTAAAGTAAATTTAAAAAAAAGAAAAAGAGATTTTAGTGTACTTAAACCACTGTATTTTTTTTCTCTTTGTTATAGCAGCCTACTACTTACCTTAACCAACAAATGCCAACCTTTCCCTTTAGAATCTAAAGTGTTGCAAAATTAGCAGCCCACAGGCCAATTCTGGTCTGCCGACAGATTTTGCTTGGCTAGCACAGTACTAATTTTTTTTCTTTTTTCTTTCTTTCTTTTTTTTTTTTTTTTTACATACGGATGTTTTTAAACTGGGCATGAGCTTACAAATGTACCACACTCCCCAATACTCTTTATTGTATTTCATTTATTTAATGATCTGTAAGGCCCCTGTAGGCACATAAATTTGTGATGCCTGTTAGGCATTTTCTCTCCACGTTAATCTGCTAGCACAGTAAGGAGAGAATGGATGGATGGTTGGTGTCTTTTGTCTGATGATTAAAAAAAAAAAAAAAAAAAGCCCATCAGTTTTTCATGATTTCTTTGAGAATTAAGTTTAGACTCCTTTGCTAGGTATTTAAAGCCCTTCAAAATCTGTCCTGTGGTACACCTTTCCAGTGTTTAAGATATATTTCCAATACTACCCAAATATATGCTCTCTATGTGGCAAGCCAAGATATCCCACCTGCTGTTCTCCAAATTTTGATATGTTCTATCCTTCACGTTGGAATTCATCTCAGTGCTTCCCAAAATGTGTGATGTGCAACAGTCTCCCCAAATCCTCCACCACAAGCAAATAAGCACAAAGATACACATATACGTAAAATGAAGATTTCCATAGTAAAATAAACTCAGGAAACACAATCATACCCACCCTTGGAGAATGACAACAAATATTCACATGTTAAAGCCTCTGAGAGTTCCTGCAATAAATAGTGTTTCTTAGTATTACTTAACTCCCTATTTCTTGACTAACTTGACAAGGATACCATTTATTTTTGGCAAATGTTGTTCTTCAGCTAGATTGTTCTCCTTTTCCCATTTTCCCCACTTGGTTTAGGTACTGATGCGCTGAGGGAAAAGTAGAATCTGAGCTCTTCAAGCAAATTCACACTTTAATTCAAGGCCAAAGGACATGCCACATCTTTACTCCCAATCATTTTAACATACCTACATTAGGAAAGTGGATCCACCCAGTGACAGGTGTTGTAAGGTAGGCTGCTTATCTGAAAATTCATTCCCAGAATGTCTCAAGATCATATTAATTTTCATCAAAAGTATAGCTTTCCTTTATCTGGTATTTATGTGTTTGGCCCCCTGCTAAGCAACTTAGACATATTAGCTCCAATTCCTGCTGCAACTCTGTGTAGTTGGCAGTAGTCTGATTTTATAAAAAAAGGAAGCTTATGCTCAGAGAGGTTAAGTGACTTGCTGAAAGTCACACAGCTAGTGGCAGAATTTAGGATTAGAACACAGGTTCCTTTAGTTCTCTTTATATAATAAATGTTATTGCTTTTTAATCCATCATAAATAATACCGGAGACTTGATTATCCAGTCTAACCCAAAGGCCTTATCATATCTTTTCACCAATTCCTGCACTTAATAAGGGAAGTGTAGTATTTCATTAAATTAAATTTGACTGCTCAATGACTTCACATAAAGAGGTTTTATGAGTTTGAGTTACAGGATTAAGCACTTAATTAAAGGACGATGTCTAACAGCAAAACATCTAAATAAAAAGTGAAAAATGATTTTTACTTATTTGCATGCTTGGAAATACTGAATGCATGACAATGTGGAATGAACCAGAAGCAAAGATATTCGAAAGATCGTCTAGTAACAGAGCAATCATCATTGCATTGTAACAAAGATAAGTTTGCCTTCCCATAACTTCTCCTCTTTACCTCAATTTTATCCTCTGGAACAGGCCAGAATAAATCTAATTTCTCTTCTACTTTGCTACCCTTCAAGTATTTGAAGATATCCCTCAGCCTCTAATTTTCTCTCCTCAAGGCTAAATATCCTTTCTTTCATTTTCTTGTCAGGTCAACAGACTAATTTCCTCATTGTCCCTAAACATTTGGAATCATACATTTACAGGGCCTGTTATAAGCAGAAATAAATACTTTGCAAGTGGACCCAACAAATTAGTTGCATATAAGAACACAGAAAACACTTGCTTTACAGAATATTTTTTTAAGCACCATAAAAAAATTTAAAGAAAAGAAAAAAAATTTTTGCTTCATGTAAGTAAAAGTAAATTCCTAATTATAATAAGCACTATAAAATTAGTATTTTATAAATATTTTTAAATTATGTTGTTGTTTTTAATGTACTTAGAGGTACTTTTTAAAAGTATTTTTTAATTAACCTGGTGTTGAACTAACAGGGGTTTTTAAACAACTTTATTGTTTTGATGTTCTGAATCAACGTTTTCTCTAAACTTGGACAATAATACCTGGTAATCTACAAATGGATCAAACTATTCGTAATAGCTTCAGTTTCTGTTTATGAACTCATACATATACTGGAGGAAAAATAAGGAAATTTATTCCCTGAATACATGAGAAACTGATTACCTTAACTGAAACAGACATGAAACTCGATCACCCGAAGGCTACCCCGGTTTATGGATGTAAAACAGCGAAAAAACCTTAATGTGCATTGTCCTGTTCTTCGTTTTTAGGTTTAATTCACACGGCTGTGAAACATTACAGAGAGCCCTGCTTGCTAAACCACCTGAGGACACACGCAATGACAAGGAAAGAAGCTGACCAGGGGCCATGTGCTAATTTTAAGACACTCAACACTGATTTTGGTTCACCAAGCGTGGAAAGAAAATCATTGATGAGTTGAAGCGATATATTTTAAAAGAATCCTTGCAATTACTTGTCCAAGAGTACAAGAAGAAAAAGAAAATTACAAACAGGTAGATGTAGTTTTCCAAATATATAATAAAATTAGTTAATGTTTACGACCACAAAATACAAAGAGCTTTCATGTTTTTAAAAGTCACTCGTTTCATGCAATTCTTGCCCGCTTACCCGGCAATTACTTAATTACTGATGCCATAATTCACAGCGTTTATTAAATTATAGACTCTATATTATACATTTCTGCAGGTACTACAGCATGCCACAAATCGTGTGGGCCACTATACTTTGAAGTTTGCTGGCTTAGCACAAACACAAAGTATTTTAGAAGTACCAGAAAATTCTTTGTGAATATAACAGAATGAATTACACTGTTCAGGCCATGTCGTGTTAGCACAATGGAGAAACACTTTTAAGACTTTAAAGTCATGTAATACAATTCTAGGCTGGATTTTTCTTGTTAAAAAAAGTAGAATGGGAGTGATTGGAAGAGAAAAGGGCCAATATTTGACAACAGAAATCAGCATAACCTTTTAACTGCAGCAGCCATGGGTGACTGCCCTTTGACCTTGAAAGATTATGTGGGATTTCAGTGACAACAGCTGGAAGTGAGCATGTGTGAATAGAGAACACGGATCTGAGGCCTCGTACAAAAGACTGCACAATCTCTGCCCAGATCGGAGTGCTGATTAGAAATTGTTTCCTGGTCCTGGCTTAATAGAGTGTGATAATGAAAGGTTTTTTTTTTTTTTTTTTTAATTCTTCCAACAAGAAATCATCGGTAGATTTCTTCCATACCCACGTTCTCCTTCAGCCCCTCCAATCTTCTGAGCTTCCATATGTAACCGGCCCATCCTTCTTATGGATAGGGTTAAAACAACTTTGTTTTACAACCTACTTTTTCAATTTTTTTTTTTTCAACGTTTATTTATTTTTGGGACAGAGAGAGACAGAGCATGAACGGGGGAGGGGAAGAGAGAGAGGGAGACACAGAATCGGAAACAGGCTCCGGGCTCCGAGCCATCAGCCCAGAGCCTGACGCGGGGCTCGAACTCACGGACCGCGAGATCGTGACCTGGCTGAAGTCGGACGCTCAACCGACTGCGCCACCCAGGCGCCCCACAACCTACTTTTTCAAAGACAAAACTTCTTAAAGTGCTTGAGTTTCTCTCCTGAGTTTCAAAATAACCCTATCATGGCATTTCACATAGGGTATCATTTTTTTGTTTTTTTGTTTAAGGATGTGTCACACACACATGTACACACACACACACGACTTAAATGAGAGCTCAGTGAAAGTGGGAACTGTAGTTCTCTCATCTTTTTATTTTTTTTATTATTTTTTTAACGTTTATTTATTTTTGAGACAGAGAGAGACAGAGCATGAACGGGGAGGATCAGAGAGAGGGAGACACAGAATCTGAAACAGGCTCCAGGCTCTGAGCTGTCAGCACAGAGCCCGACGCGGGGCTCAAACTCACGGACCGTGAGATCATGACCTGAGCCAAAGTCGGCCGCTTAACCGACTGAGCCACCCAGGCGCCCCATTCTCTCACCTTTTTAATGCTACCATTTGTACAGTGTGCACCAAATGGTGGGTCTTTGCAATACTAGGACAAATGGGCAGAGAGATGAAACATTTATTCTTACCCATGTAGTCTTTTTATCCTTCTTGAGACGCATAGATAGACTCTTAAACACAGTCAATAATTTCATCTTTTCCTTCAAGCAATTTCACATATTCATTAGCAAATTTGTAGTGACGTCTATACATGTGTTTACCCAACAAGAGCATATGAAGAGGTAAGTAATTATTTCCTCTCAAAGATAAGGTAACTTAACCTAGTAGATACAGAGATTTGACTGCTTGTGAACATGGTCATTTCAATCCACAAGACTCTCAATGAGTGGCATTCATTGAGCAGAAATGCACCTAAACCGACCCAGATACAATCTCAAATTCCTCTGTAGGATCCTCATACTTGCTGACATGGTTCTGAAACCACCAGAATGATGCCACATGATTACTGAAAGGACATTGGGTTATGACTCATTTGTGTTGTTTTGGTTTTACCATACACTCTATCTTAACTTCTACTGCTCCAGATTTTGCTAACTCCTCTAGTTCTGGATTTTGCTAACTCCTCTAGTTTCTATACCAAATTAGCAACTCCTTAGCTTCAGTAGAAGGTGGCCTTTCTTTTATGCAAATAATACCTCGAGTCGGGCAAAAACCAACCTGGCTATGAGGTATGGGACAGACAGAGGCTGGTGAAACTGACTTCCAAATCAGACATGGGTTGTCTGCTTACATCCTTCTATAGCAACTCTACATGTTATTCCAAACAAGCCATGGGACAGATTGTTTTTCAGAACAGACCGAATCCATTTGCTGTTTCAAAATTCTATAAACAGAGTATTAAGGAATTCAATTCCCACAGCAACTATATGAGCGCTGGCTTTGGCTTTATGGGAGTTTCTGCCAAGCTCAGATATTTGTAGAACTATTGGTTTAGAGTGTCCTTTGCAACTGAGAGCAGAAGGGACCAATGCTTGTGATCTCAGTTCACTTTAAGGACTGGGTCTTGCTGGTGACAGGTATACATGATAAATGTTCCAGAAGGCTGACCTAATTTCCGTTGAAGTGAGTGTTTTGCTAAGAACATTCCCTTAAAGTGTCAGCTTGCAACCAAGGATTCAGCCTGCCAGTGTCCATTCTTCTCAGCAAGTTATGACCATTGCTTATGAAAGTTTGCTCAAAATGCAGCTGATGCTGCCTCACTGAGCAAGCTTCTCCAGACTTACTTTTGAAGTTAAATAAATTATATATCTAATTTAAATAAATTATCAAACACACTCAGTTTCATTTAGTCATTTGTGATCAGAAAAACCAAACACTCTAGGCTAAGCACAAATCAAGACAAACCTGCAATGTATTTCTTTTCGCCTGTAACAGGAGTGATACGGCAACATGTTCATTTATCTTGTGCTTCAAAAAATTATATTTGCAAGGCATTATTTACATATAATAGAGCAGGAGGGATACTATTATGGAAATTAGAATCCTAAATATCCTAAACCTCAGTTTCGTCATCTGTAAAATGACACTAATAGTCATTCCTACCTCGTAAGTTTGTTAGGAATAATGAGATAAAGTACTTAGAATGCTTAGCAAAGAGCCTAAAACACAGAATGTATTAAAAAAAAAGAGTAGCTATTCTTATAAATAATAGCTATGTTCTTTAGATCTTAGATCTTGAATCATATAAGAAACTTTAAAAAGAAACAACAGGTAGAAATAACTATGTTCTTCTGACATGGAGTAGTAAATAACATAGCTATTCACAGAGAAGTGTGCATCTAAATAACAATGTTGATAACATAATTTGGGGTGAATTTTTGAGCAAAATAAAAGTATTTTCTAAAGCAAGTAACACAAAACTTATCATTAAAAGCAAGTCCTCTGGCATTTCTTAGGTTTTTCTAAAGTGGGATATAAGAGTACATAGTATCCATTATTTTATTTTTTTTTAAATTTTTTTTTTCAACGTTTATTTATTTTTGGGACAGAGAGAGACAGAGCATGAACGGGGGAGGGGCAGAGAGAGAGGGAGACACAGAATCGGAAACAGGCTCCAGGCTCTGAGCCATCAGCCCAGAGCCCGACGCGGGGCTCGAACTCACGGACCGCGAGATCGTGACCTGGCTGAAGTCGGACGCTTAACCGACTGCGCCACCCAGGCGCCCCTCCATTATTTTAATAACTAGAGTTAAACTTTAGAAATCAAGTTCTATATTTATTTACAAATATGTTTACAAAAATATAGTTATTTGTAATTCTTAAAATAATTTTAAATATAAATCTATTCTTTAAATGCACAGTGACCATCTACATGGGCTAAGGATTAGCCCACATATGGAGACACTAATTTTGGCTTTACATTTTTACGGTGATAACTATAGATACTCAACGTAGAAATGAACCCTAGGTCAATTTTTTCTCAGTCGATCAAGTTTTACCTAATTTTTCAAATCACAATATATAGGAGTATTTAGAGAAAGACAAATTTTTTAAATGGCTACTTTTTTTGTTGTTTTTGGTTTTTGCTTTGTGTGTGTGTGTGTGTGTGTGCCCAGTTATGCTTTATTTTTAAAGAATTTGGTGTGTCAAAAATTCTTATTGGTAACTAAATGCATGCTGCCTGTCTGAGAAAACAGGTATTTAGAAATCTAATTTTGTTTTTCAGTATTTTTCATACGAAAAGTATTTAAATTTTTTTAAAATGTGAAAATATTTTGGGTGGTATGAAAGTGCATATACAAAATAAACAATGCAAACATTATATGTAGAAATACCATCTTGAAATGCACTGCTCTCTAGTCCAGGGCCTCCACGTTTTAGCTCCTCACTTCCATATAAATGGAGAGCCATCAGAAAGCATCATTAAAGAAAGGGTCTTGATTCCTTATTGCTTTAAATCAATGCTAAAAGAATTTGCCTTTTAGGCAGAAGAATGATCGACATGTTTCACTTCACTGACTTTGATCACTGAAGCTCTTTATGACGCAGGCCATTTCCTTCATTTTAGGGAACAGGATCTTTGTTTGACCCACAGAATGGACCAAGCACATCTTCGACTCAGCTTTAGCTAAGTCAGAGCCCTGGAGTTCTCGGAATTTTTTCAGCGTTTCTCATCAGGGTTGTCAGCCTTTTGAGGGGGGACTCCTACCAATGCTCAGAACGACCTGTATAGTGTAGGACACTCAGCATCCTTGGGCCTTCACCACTGACTGCCAGCAACATCCCCTCCTTGTGACAACCAAACGTGTCCTCACACATTCTGATCACCTCTCAAGAAGGGCCATATTGTCCTTTGATGAAAAACACTGTAGTGTATAAACAGTGTCTTATGGATGTCATTAGGTATTTAATATTGCGCAATTTCGACCTCAACTGAACTGACTTATTGTCTCTATAATTAGAATGCAAACTCTTACCGGCCAGATTATTACAATTCTTTCTAAATTCCCCTGCAACGCTGGCCATGCCCTCTATCCTTCACCCTTAACGGAGTATCTAGTTCAGATATTAGAGTTAGAAGTCGATTTTTAAAAATTAATTATATTTGAACTACTCTGTTCTTTTCTGTTGGCAGGGAGGGCTCATACATATGGTCCAGAAGTACAAAATACACACTTTGGACTTTCTGGAAGAGTCTTGATTTCAAACATTGGCTCATCAGTCTGTACATGTATGTGAACACGTTGGCCAAGGCTCCCTGATCTCCTTTTGTTGCTGAGGAGATGTGTTCACTGTGAACAAACTCTCGTGAATCACATAAATAGTATTTTGTCTGTTCACGACAACATCATAGCATCTAACATCCACAGGCCCTGCAGAAATAAAATAACATGTAAAGCTTGAAAATAAATATTCATTCTGCTCTCTGCTCTCAATGAAAGGACGTAGGTGAAATAAAAGACACAGAGTCAAAACGACCTAAGCCCTTGTTGCCAAAGCCAAACCAACAACACTCTGAAAATAAACAGGAAACAAAACTAAGCAACAACAGGCTCCACATTGTCAAGCAACCAGGAATTCGAATGAATGCCTTTGTCTCAACTGCATAAGCGCCCTCAGGAGGAGGGCATCTCCTCCAGCTCTAATTTTTTTTCCACTAATCATTCTGATACTTTATTGAATACCTGTCATTCTTCCAAAAGTAAGAGCCAACGGCAGCTCCCCAATGCGAGGTTGCACGGAAGTCCTTCTGCTTTGTGATCACCAAGGGGCACCCCTTTTGCTCAGTTCTTATCCTTAACACTAGGGAATCCATAAAATCTTCCTAGGTTGTAGAACAGTCACAGACCAGGTGAGAACCCTATGTGCATGGATGTGTATGTGTACTCATATACGTATGTGTGTTTAATTTAGTTTACTCTCTCAAAAATTGAGACAGAGAAAAGCACTTTCTTGTCAGATGTAAACTGTCAGGAGCACTTGAAATAAAATATTTTTTTCCACTAACATAGGCATTTCTGGCCTTCAGTGTTGCCATTAGCAACAATACCGTGAGGGACATGATTTGTGGCTAATTTGAACATGGAGCCCTTCTGGACACAGCTGGTGAAGCCAACAGCATTCTGCTCTATTATACAGTAAATCGTCTGAAAATGTCAGTAAGCTCAATGGCCAATTGTGAGGTTCCAACGACCACCAAGAGAGGTAGGGAGAAGCTAAATGTGTTTTTTAAGGTGCTTTCACTATAAACTTAAAGTTTTCTCTACAGCCTGATTCTTTCATTTAACAAATATCTGTTGATGTCAACCTATGAGCTAAGTATACAGATGATGAACTGGGAACAAATGTCAACATATTCCCTGTCCTCAAGGGCTCACAGGCTAGCAAAAACACCCTTCAAAGAAGAACTAGGGAGAAGACCTGATTCGCTTCTACAAGACTCAATTCAAATGTCACCACCTTTTGATTTCATTTCTGTACCCTGAGAGCATCACAGACCTCTACATTGTAGCCTCAATAAATATTGATGACTGCCTGAGAGGAGAAGATGAAAGTGTAAGTCACTATGGGGCTCAACAAAGATAACCCTATAGCTAGGGAGCCACATGTGTATGTTGGGGGCAGGGGAGACAGCAAGTACTATTGCTAGATGATAGCAATCGTGGACGACAAAACTGATTCAATCAATTTGATTCAATCAATTTGGATGATATCCTGTAAGTAATGGTTAGCCCTGAATCATAAGTTAATCTATTATTATTAGGGGAATATTTTCCATAGCTTATTATTTTATAAGCCAGACGTGGCTCCCATTCAGTTTTGTGATCTTCAGTAAGTTAACCAAACTCTCACTAATTAATCCAAAAATAAAAATAAAAACATCTATTGAATATCTATTCTGTTCCAGGCACTATGGTAGGCAGCAGGGTGTACCTCTTTGACCTTCAGGGACTTGCAGGCTAGTTGGGGAAGAAGGTCAAGTATCGGGACACTTATCATTCAACATGATACAGCCGTGTTAGTGGAAGCAGTCTCTGGCACAGAGAGGGCACTAGACTAGTCTGGGAGGGTTAGGGAAGGCTTCCTAGAAGAGTAAGGATGGCCTATACAGTCCCCAGTGACCAGCAGGATTAGCGCCATGAAGTGGGAAGTGGAAGAAAGTGACACATTTTCTTTGTGGGTGTAAGAATAACAATAAAATGACGACAGCGAATATTTACGGAGTACTTACTGTCTGCCCGTTATTCTTCTCAGCCTTTTCATGTGCTATTTTCCTATAATCTTCTAGTGCTAGGAGGTAGGTACTATTATGTACTCATTTTACAGATGAGACCATTGAGGCACAGACAGCCTAACGAGGTGAGTCAAGATCAAAGAGTAATTGGTAGAGTTGGGATTTCAAACCAAGCAATCTAACTGAAGAGCCCATGTTCTTAACCCCGGCGCTATCTCTAATTGCATGGACAAGAATACCTACTCCAGAGGCCCAGGCACTGAGAAAGGGCTCAGGAGATTATGACATGATTGTGAGGACCAGTACTGTCATCAATGTATATATACAAATCCCTGATCTGCAGCTCTAATCTACAGATTTTTTTTCACCACCAGATGAAGGACCCACTAGATGCTACTCAAACTGAAATTCAATTTTATACTCAAAGGGAAGAGTAAAGTAAAATTGTTGTTCTCACCCAACAACTCTGTGGGTAGGTTATTTCTTCCATATCAGCAGCACTAAAACTACGATCTCTCGAAACAATGTGTATCCTTTTCGACACCACTTCTCTCCGACCTCTCTACCATACATATGGTTTTGATCCATCCTTGCCTACTACTTAATTAACTGGATTTTTGTTCCTTTGTGCAAATATAAAGCTGTACCAACTTAATAGTGGAAGCTGTGACTGAACACTTGGGGAACAGAATTATTAAACAAAATTATTGTATTTTTTATTCATCAAATGAAACTCTGTATATAATTAATCTTACTATAAAGAAATCCCAATTTGATTTTTGTTTTTGAGTCAAAATGTTGGGGAGTGGGTCAGCAGCGAATTATACAATGCCACTAAGAACCACAATTTGAAAACTCATCTGGCTTTGCCAATCAAGTCAGGTAATAAAGAACTGTAATAAAGAACAACTGTGGCAATGCTGATACCTCTGTTTTCATCTGAGGCCCCGTTCAGAGATATGGACACTGCACTTACTTAAAAAAATTCTGGTGTAGGGAAAAGATGACACCAGAATTGGAAAGGTATAAACCCACGCTGTACCCACAAGTCCATATAGCTGGCTAATCATGATCAGGTATTTATTAGCTTGCCAGAGATACAAAAAAGTAGAGGTACAGAACAGGTAACAAATGTCTCTCCACGTCTTGATGGTGGCCAACCTCTAGACAGATGTGGGCAACCTCTGTTCTGCACTGAGTTGAAACATTCATCTGAGAGGTAGGCAGCATGAAAGAGCCTAGGTCTTGCTGCCAATCCCAATTCTTTTCTACTCAATGGCTGAGGACCTTGTGCAAGCTGTTGGACCACTGCGGTCCTCAAATTCTTATTCTACTGCTGGAGAGTTAAATGAGATAATGCACAAACCCCAGCACAGTACCTGGCAAAGGCTGTGGACATGCTTCCACGACCAGTGTAGCAGGTACCATTTCCTAATATTTCTGGTGCTATGTTTAGGCACCGGAGACATCCACGGTGATTCTAAAGGGCTCTTCACCGTGTCCAGAGGGGCTTCAAGTATCAGAGACATTGCTAGGTGATTTTACAATTCTGCCAGGAGGGGATGATTACACACTACTCAAGCATTAACAGTTAAGACCACAAGCCCAATAATTTGGAGAGAGCTCTATATGCATTTACTAAATGAATTAATGAACTACTGATGCCACAAGATATGTACACTTTGCTTCTTAAATGGAATTTAATGCACGTTAGTTCTTCCTTTACCTTAATCCTATGGTTTCTCAATTGGGAGTGATTTTACCTTCAGGCGATACTTGGCAATGCCTGGATATGTTTTTGGTTGTCACAACTGGGGAGGGGTGCTCCCGGCATCTAGTGGGCAGAGGCCTCGGTGCTTCTAAACATCCCACAAGGCACCAGGACAGGGGCCCAGATGAAGGAGGCGTCTTGTGCAAAGAGTCAATAACGCTGTGGCTGAGAGGCGGTGACCACATTTTTACTCAACTCCAGCATAGTATACATATTTTCAGTTACTTTCAGAAAATGCAATGCGATACGGACTGAACTGCATCCATTCACTCCACTGAGCTTTACTGAGGGCCTACAATTTGCCAGGATCGTGTTAGTCCTAGGGACACAGGGATGAAGACTAGGCACTTGCCCACCAGGAGCTTACACGGTCACAGAGCAGTAGAGACCTCATGCAGCGGATGAGGATGAAGTCGTGTATTACAAAGGGCAATGCAAGCACAGAGGAAGTGGCCCCTAAGAATATGTGTGGGGGTGTCTGAAAGGCCTCCCAGAGGTGGGGGACACCTGTGTTTGTTCCTAAACGAGGTATAGGAGATTCAGGGGAAGGAAGAAAGAATAGGAGGGAGGCAGGGAGGTGGGCAGGCAGAAGAGGGGAGGAGAAAGAGGAAAGAAGAAGAAAAAAGAGGAAGGAAAGAAAGCAGATGGTCCGCATGCTGGTGGGGGCTGGAGCTAGGAGCTGGGAATGCTGATCTAACTGAAGAGTCTGGGGGGGGGACTTACTTAATGGGGACACTCCTGGCATTTGGGGCAAGTTAATTCTTCACTAGGCGGGACTATCCAGAGCGGTTCAAGATATTTAGCATCCCTACCTGCCCCCTACCTGACCCCCGCCCCAGGCACTAAAGAGCAGGAAGAGGCTTCCTCCCCAGGCATTTCGACAAGGAGGGAAGCCTCTTTAACTTCCAATACCCCAAAGCTTCAGAATCACTGCTCGGTCTGAGCTGGGCTGAAGCACTGCAGGGCACCCAAAGAGTGTCAGGCTTGCAGCCACGTGATCAGACAGAAGGTGAAAAGGACACTTCAAACTGGAAGGAGGAGCCCCTCCACTTCCAGTGGTCTTTTCCTACCATTGTACCACGGCACAGACTTGTCGAAGTCTAATACCGCATCTATGCTGCCAGAAAATGTGGCCACCGGCCCAGCGCACTAAAGAGACCTTCCACAACACAAAGACGCACTGAATGGATAAACATTTCACCCGAGACACATCTTGAATGAACAACTCCAACCTGGTGTTACTTTGTCAATGATCTCGGCCACAGTAAAACTTTCCAGGTATCCTTATGCATTTCCCAGTACACAGATTTTAAAACAGGCTTCCGCTTTACTAACAGGGAAAAGGGAAGCCATTGCTTCTACTTCGTGCAATCATTCTACAAAATAGCAAAGAAGAAGGAAACGTTCACCTAAATTTCTATACTCTTGAAGGTTTCTTTCCCTCCTTGAACGAGGGGAAACGTCTTAACCAAGTCTTTATATACGTAAACCCTCATGTGAATTTTCCGGCTTTTCTCTCTCACAGTTGAAAGAAAGAGAAAAAAAATTGAAGAAGGGAAAGAGAATATGCCCAGAAACATGAGAAGACTGACATAAGGAAGAATCATATACAGATTTGTGGGTCAGGGAGAGTTTTTGGCGTGAGGTGGTTGGGAGGGGGTACTCACATTTTGCCAAAAATGAAAGATAATGGATATTGATATTGAAGGAGGAGATCGAGATTCTGGGATTCACAGGGGCAAACAAAGGGATCACGGATCAGTGTCTCTTTGCATTCAACCCTGGCAAATCCCCTCTATACTGTTTAGCACTGCCTCCACATAATTAACATGACGTACAGAGCATCTGAGCTCAGATGAAAAACACAAGAAAGGAGAGGAAGATGAGAAAAACTCTACAGAGTGCTTATAAACAGATAACACACACTTGGTCTCTGTCTCTTCTGATGATTGTGCAAATGGAAAATGGTTTGAGAGTTTGGCCCCACAATATGGATTACTAAGCAACGGGATGGATTTCTTATGGCTCCTGTCCAGTGCTGGGTTTGAGGAGTTTTATATGAATATTGACTTCCAATCATTCAAAATAATTAGGTATGGGTCCTACTTGGAATCTAGCATAGAGTGTCACCGCCAGAGCTCCTGAATCAAGACAGTAAGACCAGCAATAACAATGGCAGGAATACCAACAATGATCATTTATTGAAGACTTACTAGGTACCTGACACAAAAGTATATAAAAAAAAAATTGAGTCATGTTTTGACTTCTTTGTTTCCTAACCGAGAAAGCTAAGATAGAAAGTTTAAGTGATTTGCTTGAGGTCACCCATAACTAAAGGACAAAGCCAGGATGTAAACCTAAATTATTTTAAGCCTATCTTTCAATTTTTTTTAATGTTTATTTATTTTTGAGAGAGAGAGAGCATGTGAGCATGAGCAGGGGAGGGGAAGAGAGGGAGACACTGAATCTGAAGCAGGTTCCAGGCTCTGAGCTGTCAGCACAGAGTCTGATGTGGGGCTTGAACTCATGAACCATGAGATCGTGACCTGAGCCAAAGTCGGACGCTTAACCGACTGAGCCACCCAGGTGCCCCTAAGCTTATCATTGTCCCATTGGGATACCTATCTCATTATATACCATGGTGTGGCTCTATGTGAAACTACAACTTACTAACCCCAATAGCTCACTAATATACGACAGGCTCTATTTTAGCGTGAACTTGAAAGTGTGAACTTGGATTATACACGCCTGGGAGGGAAATCTCATTTCATTCATTTAAAAAATAAATCTTTGCTCCTTCTTATGGTATGACACCCAATGCGACCTCCAGTAATTTTTATTATCAATGATGATGATGATGTCCTATGTTTTCCCCCATTCATTGAATCCTTTGACTCAAACACAAAAATGGCAAAGCACAGGAGAAACTGCATTCATTGTTTTGCTAAAGATTGTCACTACCACCTGCTTTCTATCATTACCAGTAAGAAAATGTGACTTCCTTCATCTCTGTCCCCCTCTGCAACATTCATACAGAGATAACCTGGCTGCTATTGCATTTTTCCAGCTTAAAAATTTAAAGCCAATAAATTCCAAGTACCACCAGGTTATTCTGCTAGACTTGTCCTTCATCCGGTTCAGCTACAGAAGGGGATAATGATCTGTCATAAAGGTAAATTCATTACCACAAGATAATATCATCCTACTTGTACTGCCCATTTCCCCAGCAAGGCGCGCTCTGTCTGTGATGCTGTATCTCAGTTCTCAAGGGAGCACTTCACTGCTGACATAATAATAATAATAACAACAACAACTTACATTTATAGGGAAGACAAGGCTGCCTATATTTTCTAGCTCTTGACAAAGAATAGCTCCCAGTTCTACTTCAGATGCATCAGCTATTACCACAAAAGGCTCGGGAAAATCTGGAGTCTTTAAAAGATGCCCGCAAATGGATCTGCTAAGGGTTCATAAAAGTTTAGCTATCACAAACAGGTGACTCAATTGCCAACTTCATTGTGCTGGGGAAACACTCCCAGTAGTATTACTCCAGAGCAAATTAATAAAAACACAAAAAGGAAACACAGTCATACCTAGATACTGGAAATGATTCTTTATGGATTAATGGCCGATTCACTTGATCACTCAACACACTTATCCAGGTGACTGATTTTCATTATGGTTAAAAAAAAAAATCACATTTTCTGGTGTTAGAATGCCATGTGGTTATTGTAGAATGCATGAATCCTTCCATGCTGATGCCATACCACCAGTGTTTTAAAAGAAAAATTTTAATGTTTATTATTTTTGAGACAGAGAGAGAGAGAGAGAGAGAGAGAGAGAGAGAGAGAGAGAAAGCAGGGGAGGGGCAGAGAGAGAGGGAAACACAAAACTCGAAGCAGGCTCTAGGCTCTGACCTGTCAGCACAGAGCCTGATGTGGGGCTCAAACTCACGAACCGCGAGATCATGACCGGAGCCAAAGTCAGACCCTTAACCGACTGAGCCACCCAGGCGCCCCAACACCAATTTTTTGTAAAGACACTGCTTTAGTCTAAAATCTAATCTAGTCTCCATGAATCAACCTAATACTTCCTGAACCGTGAGTAAAGTAGTGTGCGAGATGTGGTAAATGAAGGTAAGATGAGTTAGAAAAGGATGATGCCCAGAAAGACATGCTAAGGGCAGAATGCTTCCTGAACTTTGGCATGGGATGAATTTTCTTATAGCCTAGGAGTTTAAAATATATTTTTTGAGCTCTATTTATTTATTTATTTAGAGAGAGAGAGAGAGACAGCATGTGCACAAGTGAGGGAGGGGCAGAGAGAGAGAGGAAGAGAGAGAGAATCCCAAGCAGGCTCCACTCTGTCAGCACAGAGCTCGACACAGGGCTCGATCCCACGAACTGTGAGATCACAACCTGAGCTGAAACCAAGAGTCGATCGCTTAAATGACTGAGCCACCCAGGTGTCCCTAGCCTAGGAGCTCTGAATAGCCTGATGTGACACAATGGACTGTGCACGGACTTGCTGATCCCCTGGTACAAGTCTTCTAGGACTCCCAGGCCAAAATGTGGGCACTACGTGTTTGTGAGGTTGGGTGGGGCCAGTGAAGAATCTCCGCAAACCAGCTGATTCACGCGCCAAGGTCACTGTATGGGTAACCTCAGTAATCAATAATGGTAAGCGGTGAAGAAGAGGTGGATGATGGGGAGAAAGCACTCTCGAGACAACAGATGAGGAAAAAAAGAAATTCTGCACCAGATCCTATAGTTCCCATTCAAGAACAATTCCAGGGTGTAAGGGTGAAAGAGCCAAAAGGCAGGCAGAGAAGTGAGAGAAGCAAAAAAGCTGAGTAATGAGTTCCTGAAAACAATCAAAAGAGAGTTTCTCGCTAACAGAAAGGCAGTCTTTAAAGCCAGAGTCCAGTTTTGAATTTCCATACCCCTTTACAAACCAAGCCTCACAGTCTCCATCTGCTAAATGCAACCAACAGTGCCCTTCTGAGCATTAAATCAGAGGGTGGGCCCTGAAGGGATGGTGGTTGTTGTCCTTGTCATTTCCATCCACTGGAGGAGCAGGTCACACAGGGCTTGGCCCCAGGATGTGCAGAAGAAGGGATCCTGGTCCTCGTGTGTCTACGGGGGACTTTAAAAGCTGTCTGCGTTCTCAGATGATCTGCCCAAGAGGTCTGCATGGATCTCAGATTTCATGAGTCTACACGTCACAGACACCGCAGCTAACTAAGTATTCTCCAAAGTCTAAGCTGCAACCTGTCTCATACCTGTCATGCTGTTTTCTGCTGCCCCTCAAAACTGTAGAGACTTGCGCAACGCCAGCCAATGGCCCTCCTGTGTGTAATGGTGGCTCCTGAAGGGACACCTTCCCTGATGCCATTTGGGGCTTGGTAATGAGTTGCCTCAGGGTCATCCCCTGCTCTGCTAAGCAGTTTCAAGACCTTGTGGTTCTTCTCACCTTACCATTCTTTCTTATCCCCCCTTTTTTTTTGTTGTTGTTGCCTCTGGTTACCTTAACATCTCTTCTGCCCATTCTCCACCGTATCTCCACTTTCTGTCTTCTTTTCCTCCTCTCTCCCCCATAGGGTTACAGCTGCTCACTCCCCCATGCCCACTATGCATTTTAACATCTACAGCTTTTCCACTCCTTTTCCCCTTGTCCCTCATTTTACGTTACACTATGCCATTTTTGTGTATAGTGTGAATTTTGGTAAGGGACCAGGAAATGTCAGATTTGAAAAGCCGATGGATGGAAATCTACTTAAATTTCATAGTGATAAGAATGATAGCTACAACTAACATGTGATGAGTATCCTCACGCGACCCCTACAGCGAGACAAGCACTACCATTAAGCCCATTTGCAGATGAGATTGAGAGACCAGGCCCAAGTTGCACAGTTATTAATTGGAGACTGGGGACTCCAAGTTCAACTTTCTTTTCCCTCACTGCTTCCCTCATTTTGCACATCAGGAAGGAAGCAAAAGGCGGTGTCACATTTCAGTTCTCTCTTTCCTTATTTAACCCTTACAGATTTGGTGTCTCAGGGAGCCTGTGTAGGCACTACAAACAGCATTTCTTGAGATGCTGGGAATTTTCACCTCTCCAGCCCTACCAAGGATCAGCTCGTAGACAGAGTGGCAAGAAGCTGAAGGCCAACTCTGGGTTCCCTCCAATCCCCCATTCTCACTGCATCCTCACTGGTGTCCCCACTGTCTCCACAAGGATCTCTTTACAAAGTTCCGTGTTCCTAGGCAGAGCCTTGTCAGCTCTATTGAAAAAATGTCTCAACTCTCAGCTCCCCATCTTTTTGGTCCTTTTCACAAACTTGTAGATCAGCAGCTTTTTGAAGAGGAATTCACATAATATTCAAGCTAAAGATTTAACCAAAGGAATTTTAGGTTGAAGGTAACTGATGCTTAGCATGTTTTGCTTTAGAGGACAACCTCAAATAGACTTAGAATGGAGATAACAAAAGCTTAATGATGTCACCATGACCTCTTACTTGGATTACTGTGGGAGAGCCCTAATTGGTTTCCCTTCTTCTGGCCTTGACACCTACAGTCTACTCTCAGCAGCGCAGAGACCTGTCTCTCCTATACTCCCAAGCTCCCAACAACATGCATGCTATTGACAATAAAAGCCAGACTCTTACGACAGCCCCAGTGGATCTCCGCATGTGATCCCCGGACTCGCAGCATTAGCATCACCTGAAACCTTGGGGAAAAGGCAAACTTCTGAATCAGAAACTCTAGGGGAAGGGACCAGCAACGCACGTTTTAAAAAGACTTCCAAGCGAGTCTGGTGCTGTTAAGAGCTTTCGAGAACCACTGTCCTGCATGAACTGCACCTCCTCCCCAGCCCTTCTGTTCTCATCCTCACTCACTGCACCCCATCTACCCTGCTCCCCACCCCCTCTACCCCCCCCCCCAATCTGCAAATCCCACTCACACACCTCCTTCAGGGCTTTGCTCAAATGTCAACTTCTCAGTGATGTGTCTGTGGCCATCTTTTAAGAAACACAAACTACCCCTGACTCCCTCTTTCTCTTCCTTTTGTTAATTTTTCTCCACGGGACTTCTCACCATCTGACACACTATATTGTGTTTTGATTCTCTGTCTCCATCAACTAGAATGCAAGCTCCTTGGGGAGCAGGTAGTTTAGGTGCTCTATTTACTGATGAACTCCGTGTAACTAGAAAGGTCTCTGGCACAAAGCAGGTGCTCAATAAATATCTGCTGAGTGTTGGAGGCAGGAATGATTATGTTCTGCTGCTTGGTAGTCATTGACTTGTATTTAACATCTCGGAGCCTCAGTTTCTTCATCAATAAAAAGAGGATTAAAAAAGATGAAAGCATGCATAGTGCTCCGTTCATTCTACTCACTCAATTAACGGTAGCAATTGTGATCACAGGAATAGAAAAACTTATTTCATTATCCTTAGAACCAAAGAAAGGGTAATGGTTTGAACTTTTAAAAGTATTTAAAGTTTGCAGAACATTTGGGGGTGGGTAGAGGAGCTGCTAAAGATACATCCCCCTTTCTAGGAGCAAGTTGGTGGGGACGCAGTTTTCCAAAAGGCAGCATTGTGATGAATTAAGAAAAAAAAATTACAAACATACAGCTTAATTAATCTTCAGAAACAAAGTATGTATTGAATAGGAAACACATTGAAAACTTAGGTTTGTTTTTAGACATTTGTGTTTGTTGTTTTTTTTTCCCCCAAAATAGTGCAATAAAATGTTTGGGAACATCTAATAAAACTAATATGCAGCTAGATTTTCCTGCTCCAAAACTAATTTGTGCTGATTACAAGATAGGTCACAAGGTCTGCATACTTTATTTTTGATGCATCCATTTTAATTGTTACTATGGATGAAGACTAAACACAAAAAATAAAACATCCTGTTGGGGAATGATCTACCCAACGCACACCACATGTTTTCTTTTCTATCGTTAGTCTGAGGGGGATTTCCACCAAAACGAAATTCTTAGAAACTAAGCTTTCACTCGTCATTGCTGCACATTCCCACTTAGTCACTGTCCTGGGACCTCCCGGGTGATCTCTGGTGAAATAAATCTGACGTTGTACACGAAAAAATAACCACAGCTAGGAATTAGATATTTGGAGAGCAAAACCCTCTTTTGGTACTATTACGCTTAACAGCACAATATCACGGTACACAGCTCAATAATTTATCATTACTGTGTTCCATACGGTTTTTACTATGAACACAGACTTCTCTAGACTTTGCATCCCAAGTGCCCAGGACCAGATGAGGATGCAGGTACCAGCCTCTCTCTGCAGTGAATGGACAAGGTCAAAAGAAATGGGGAAATGGCAGTTGTCAAAACTCATACCTTCGCACCTAACATGCTGTCCCGTGTGTAAATAACCCTTTTGGTCCTTAGCAACAGTAGCACATTCACGTAATACTGCAAATGGGAAAGTATTCTCTCAGAGGAATGTTATGGATGGAACTCAAAGAAAAGGTCACCAGGCCAGCAGAGACTGAGAGCTGCCAACAAGCCCCTTAGGAAGCAGCATCGGTATTTGCTTTTAGAGGTAACCTGGCTCAGACAGAACCGACCCTTTCACTCCCCCTTGAAGAACCCGAAGTTCTTTCCACTTGGAGAAAGCGCTTTCAGACAACAATCTGATATCCATCATTTCTATTTGGAGAAGAATTAAATCAGCTTGTTCTCACTCTCTCTCAAAAAGCTCTGTATTCTAAATCTTGTTTCTCTTTAGCCAACAATAGACTTTATTCACTGCTAAAGGAATCTTCAAGCAACTGGGGAGACACTTCAGAGGGGACTTTTAAAAATAACCACAAGGGGGGCGCCTGGGTGGCGCAGTCGGTTAAGCGTCCGACTTCAGCCAGGTCACGATCTCGCGGTCCGTGAGTTCGAGCCCCGCGTCAGGCTCTGGGCTGATGGCTCGGAGCCTGGAGCCTGTTTCCGATTCTGTGTCTCCCTCTCTCTCTGCCCCTCCCCCGTTCATGCTCTGTCTCTCTCTGTCCCAAAAATAAATAAACGTTGAAAAAAAAAAAATAACCACAAGGGCAAATACCTGTTCTCCTCAGCAAGACTCTTCCTAAAAAGCCACAGTTTCTACCTTGTGAAGCCAACTCTGCTTGCCTACTGTGTAAAGTATATGGATCCAGTCTATAAGCAAGTATCAGTTGTTTAAAAAAAAAAAATCAATGGGAATTGTTTATGGCTCAGCTTTAATCGAAAGTCTAGCTGTGAGGAATATTTAAAATCACTTGAAGACCATGAGATCTACCACTTATATACAGTTTGTAAAGATCATGATGTAAATTCCTCTAGCTTTTATAAATTTCGTGACGGATTAGGAGTACGTTACCTTCACGGATCACTCAAAATTATTTTCACTGAGTTATACTTTTGCATTAGGTTATCAGCTCCTAGTTAGTGGCCCTACAAGAAGCTATCTTACCAAATCCTCTGCTGCATCAACTTCAGTAGCTTTGAATGCCCCTTAATCCCTCAGAGTCCCCCCGCTGAAGTTCTATAGGAAAATATCAGACCTATGTGCCAGAAAACTCTCTCCCTGAGGAACTGCTATGTATCGCCTTATAAGTAATAAGAATCACATAATTAATTATGTATATTTCTCTTTTGCCTTTGGCTGCCAGGAAATTCAGAACCAAACATAATTCGATGTTATTAACTATGTAGATCCATATGGTAGAGTCTTTGTTCAAGTTCTTCTTTGACTTTACCTTTTTATTTTAATTTATATATTTCCCATCTCTCATTTTTTAAAACCTATTTATGCTTTCCATTTTACTGTATACTTATTCTTTGTAAGCCATCTGAATCTGATCTTTACAAAATGGAGCTTTATGTATATATATTTTATTATATATGCCAAACAGATTACATACATACAACCTATACACATACACACATACTCCCCTTTTATGTAAGCCCCGTAATTAGAAAGATTACAATTTGATAATATATTTATTTTCATGGGAAAGAACTGTTACATGAAATAGAAAGAAAATTGGTTGTACTGGATTATTCACTGTAGAGGATTATTTCAACAAGTTCAATAAATCTGTGGGCTACCTACCAATATGCAGAAACAGCTGTGTCACACTTTAACAGCATTTTCTGTAATATTATTTTACCTAATACAAATGAGCATTTAGACTTCATGGAATCTAATTTCTTTTTGATTTTTTAGCTTTTTTTTACTGTTTGTTTATTTTTGAGAGAGAGAGACAGAGCATGAGCAGGGAGGGTCAGAGAGAGAGGGAGACACAGAATCTGAAGCAGGCTCCAGGCCCTGAACTATCAGCACAGAGCCTAATGCAGGGCTTGAACTCACGAACCATGAGATCATGACCTGAGCTGAAGTTGGATGCTTAATCAACTGAGCCACCCAGGCGCCCCTTAATTTTTTTTTTTTTAATGTTTGTTTATCTTTGAGAGAGAGACAGCATGAGCAGGGGAGGGGCAGAAAGAGAGGGAGACAGAGGATCTGAAGGAGGCTCCACGCTGATAGCACAGAGCTCAAGGTGGGGCTCGAACCCGTGAACCGTGGGATCATGACCTGAACTGAAGTTGGATGTTTAACCAACTGAGCCACCCAGGCACCCCTGGAATCTAATTTCTAATGGCCTTGTTCTCAAAATTTTCAGACAGGTGTCAATTTTGAGAAATTCACTATGTTTATTATTCATACTCCAGTGAAGTGGGTAGAGATCTATTTGAATCCCATGTAATCACACGTAGAAGAAGATAGGCAAGAAGATGATGCATAGGAAGGTGTTTTGTAAAATTCCAAGATATAATACAAATGTTAGCTATTGTTGCCATTGCCCATAATCATGTAAAACATGATTATCAGAGATGCACTGGGTCTGCTCATGGATACAAGTTTTCCTGTAAGTTCCTTTATTGGGTCTCTACAAAATAAGGATATATTCAAGAACCCTCAGATATTTGAACATTCTTTGGTCTCCTGGGAGTGGGACTCAATGTCTAATTTTAAAATATTTTTCCTATAAGACAGAAGTAAAAACAGAGATATTTTTAGTGAAGTTATTTGCCTGTTTGTTCCTTTCTTTCTAGTTATTAAATACAATTGAGCTATTCCCTAATAATCCAGGAAGCACAGAACTAAGACATTAACCAGCTTGTGTTCCAAACTAAAAGGAGGTTAAAAACACAGCATTGTAATACAAACACAGCTTATAAGTACAGCGTGTGTACCTACTGTTCTGCCATTTAAACTTTGAGTAGCTGTACAAACAAGTCTATCTTGAGGAAACAGACTGGGTAATTTTCCATTTGGACTGTTTGAAATTTCACCGAGAGCTTCAAACTTGCAGAAGTCTGTGCTGCCAGACATTCTCCTCAAATTTGTTATCTCTCCTTCTCCCCATTAAGATTTCCCTTTAACAAAAACGCTTTTTCTTAAAGGTTGCACTTTAAGTAAAAGAAGAAAAAAAAAAGACTTTAATTCGACAGACACAGAGATTAAATTGAAAAGTAGAAGAGGTAGCGTCCCAGTTTTGGAACATGCGTTAATACTCTTCCTTGTAGCCTCAGACAGATCCAGGTCAAGCTTTCATACTCTGGTGTCTTTTCAAAGTTCAGAAAAGAATTCAAAAGATCGAAAGGGAAGGTAAAACACAAATCAATGAAAAGATCAGGGTGCAAAATTGCTGCATAGTGGCAGTAAACACTAGCAGCAATGTGAGGGATCTTTAGAACCTCTTGATACGAGATGGGAACATGCGAGAAGGAAAACTTCAGCACTTAGTACTTAACTAGAGAAGGCCATCTTCTCCGGCTTCTGTAAACTCACTGGAACGCTCAGGAACAAGTGTCAGGCAATGAAAAAGAGCTGTATTATATGATTATCTTAGACATGCACGAAAGTCCAATTTCCTAAGCTTCAGATCTCAAAATCTGCAAAATGCCTGTTCTACAAATACAAGCGAGCCTACTTCTAGGGTGCTTTTTATAGGGAAGGAAAGAAATAGGATCTTATTTCTAAATTAATGCAACCACCCTGAACAGAGAGATTTTTTCCCCAGTGTGATGTAAGTTATCAATAACTAAAATAAAGTCCAGTTCGTTTAAGATGGGAGACGATTATTTAAATATTATCAAATTATTTAATGTGATTGAAATTATTTAATACTATTGAAATGTTACTTAAAATTAGTAATTTCCATTTTTTGAGCACCAGCTATATGCTGGGGGCACTATGCAAAATACCTTTTATGCATTATCTCATGTAAGCTCCTAAAAACCATGAGGTAGGCACTATCATGACTCTGATTTACAGAAAAGTAAATCAAGGGTCAGAGAAGAATAGTTACACATCCGAGAACACAGCCACTTAAGAGCTGAGCCAGCAATGAAACCCAGTTTTCTGGGTTCCTAATCCAAGGCCGTTTCCAACACTCTGGTTGAATGACGGGGTGGGATTAAGACTTATATTCTGATGACAGTAAATCCACCAATGTGTGTGAACTGATAGCATCTCTGATTTATGTTGCAAGGAGAACCTAAAAGGAAGGCTGAAACATGAAGGCCACACTTGTGGACACCACGCCTTCTCATCACCCCTCATCATCACCTTGCACAAGTCATACCAGACTACCCGGCTATTTTCCACCTCACCATAAACCTTTGGGCCACACAGAGCCATTGGGGGCTATTTCTACTGATGTGGAATGTGCTTCCTCCTCTACCTTCCTCACTCTTCTCTGCTGGGGTGAAATCTAACTTTCCATTCCCTGTCCCTGAAGTCAAAATTCAAGCATTCTCTTTTCTACCTTCTCAGGGAACTTTGTTTCCTTCTGGGAGCACTTAGCATCTTTACCCTATGTTATTATTAGGAACATATATGCCCCTCCCCATAGAAAAGAGTGTATTTCTTAAAGGGCTGAACCCAAAACCATCTTTGTAGCATCCGTGTACCCTAAACAGCACCCTGAACACAGCAGGCACTCAATAAATGTTTCATGCATAGTTAAAATAGGAAACTCAGGGCCTACTACTGCAACATTTATATCAAAAAGAGGGCTACTCCCAAAGGAGGTAGCAAGTATTTTTGCCCACTCTTCTTTTTGAAAGGATTTTTCAGACAGGCTATCGCCATTCCAAGGAAGGTAATGGGGCTATTTTTCTGTTTAGGAACCAGTGGTTTAAGTAATGTAAGCTATGGATCAGTGGTTTGCAATGATGGGGCTGATCGAAAGACAATCACACTCAGCATTGCTAAGGTTAATGGCATTGCCTCCGATAGGGGAAATATAAAAGTGGAAGATAGGGAAGAAACCAATAAAAACATTTACACACACCTTTAATGGTATGCAGCGTAGAACCCACTTAAATGAATCCCAACTAATGAAAACATCTTGAAAAGAGAGTGATTTTTGTAGAGAAACCTTTTATCTACAGGTCTTATATTTATAGAGCAAACCTGTTAAATGAATACAGGGCAAAAAACGAATTAAACTGGTAATTGTTGTGATTCATTGTGGTTCACGTAACTTTCATCAGGCCAGTGAAATGAATGAACCATTTAACGAAGACGGCTCTTCTCCACCAATTTATGTCGTATGTGTCAGATTATAAATAGCCTATTCGGTAGGTACCAGGAAGCACAAACAAGGTCTCGGGAATGCCTGAATCTTGCCTGTCTTGTTGCACCTCTACGTGGACATAGTCAAAGACTTTTCTGAGACGGGGAGGTGAAAGAACTTGGTTCAACCAGAAAAGTGCAGGAAAAGGCAAATGTACCATAGCCCTCCCAATATATAGTGGACATTTTCTGCCTATGAAACTTACTATCTTTTTCTTTTTTAAAATGAGCTTTGATGTACTGACAACACAAGTGTTTGGTGAGTAGAAATGGAGGCTCAAAAGCAGAGATAAAAGTTGGAATCAAAAGGCACTCAAAACTTCTTTCTAAGACCTTAGACATAATTTGCTAAAGATTTAAACTCTATGCTTGACAGATCTTTCAGACCAGTGGCTTAAGAAAGAAGACACTAATATTTCCTTTTAAGACGGCTAAAAACACGTAAGAATTACCAAAAACTGCTGTATTCCTATAGCCCTCACCATCTGGTGAAATGTATCTATTCGCCAAAACCACATACACGCTGGGTTCAAGCCTATTTGGTCTCTGAGGTGACTGTCCCAGAAAAAGAAAAGCTTAAATAAAAGTCAACTAAAAGTGGATCTAAATGCCACTGGAGTGAATATATTTACTGCAAACGAGAAAAAAAGGTTGGGGACTCAAAGGAGTTTAAGAATAAAGTCAAACACTAATATACTAACATAGTCTAATGATTGTTTTAATGTATTCTGGATTAAGTGAACTATTATTATTAGACACTATGGGTTTCATTTATTTATTTGGGCTACTTGAGATAATTCTGGATGCTTACATTTTTAAAAATTACCTTCGAAAATTTTAGAATTCCAGGTTAATTCAGAATAAGGGTAAAAGCAGTGAATATGGAAAAGAATACCTTTAGGTACCCTTACCACTCTGTGGGCATGGGGGTGAAATTGTGGGCCAAATGGTAAAATGCTGCCTAGAAGAGGGGAGCATCCATTTCCCATGCAATAGCTTTGTCACCATACTCACTTGAAAATGAGTCCCGTGAGGTTATCTGAGAAAAAGATGTGGAATGTATTCATTTTGTCTCCTAGCATGTGTCAGGAGACCAGGGCTGGAAATGAAGGAATTCCTGATGATTTGATATTATTGTAATAGCGCAATCTATATATGGCTTGATTTCTTAAAAAGTGCTTTCAGATATCTCATTATGTCCTTACTGAATGCTTGGGAGTAAGAAGGGCAAGAATCAGTAGTCCCATTTCATAGATGAAGAAGTTAAGGCACAGAGGAGTTAAGTACCTTTCCCAAGGTCAGGTATATTTAGTAAGTGGGGAAGTTCGGGTCTGAATGTTTTAAAAGCATTTCACAGCCCAGCAAGGGACAAAGTCAAGGCTCTGGCCTAGGTTTCTCAACCCTCTTCTACCCATGCACCTGTCAACGTTCAAATTAGAGGACCGTACTCTTCCTTTCAAAAAAACAGTTCCTCCAGTAAGCAAAGTTATCAAACTCATCACTACTTCAAATTTTACCCACTATCTGGACCCTACAAGATCATGAAAAAGGAGAATGCACAAAAGAGATACCATGTCTTGCATTTATGCTTCTCCATAAGGTATGGGCTAAGTCACTCGATAAAATAATTTGAGCTGGCCTTTCTTTTCACACCTGTACTTGCTGAGATGCTAACACAGAGCCCACTTCTGTTTATTCTTGCATCCCTTTCTTCTGCTCAACCACTTACAGCACGAAGTTCTTTTCATGTCAAAGTCAGCTTTGCCACATAACGTGTATTTATCTCACACTTTGACCATTGACACCCAGTTGCGTCTCACACACCATTTTTTTGTTGGAGGGCTGTGCTCAGGGACGCAGATGGCCATGGGCAGAGGATGGCAGTGGTGGTGGCGAAAGGGAAAGACTGTCAAACGTGCAGCCTGGATTCCTGCCAGTCCCAGCCAAGACCCAGGGAAAACCTTTCCTTTCTGACTGGCAGCAAACGTTTCATGCCTTGCTGCAAAAACCACCTTGCTGTGTCTGCTCCAGACAGCATCACAGGCACCCACCACCATCCAGCAAGCAAAACGGCAAGGTGCTTGACTGGCCATCTAAGCACTGAACCTAGGCAAAGATTGGTCGGGAAGTTCATGCTCGAAGCAGAGGCCCACTGAATATGGATGACATCATTTATGATCTTACCTGCTTCAGGCTTTTATGGAGCGTTCACACTGCATACACACTACACCAGGCAACAGAGATACTGTAAGGCATGAGAGATTCATCTCATTCTGCATTTACAACAGATAACTGTCGACACATACTACATGGGAGGCACTGTGCTAAGGAAAAAAAAGACAGTAAGTAAAAAAGGATACACAGCCCTTCCCTTCATGGCGTTTATAATCTATAATAATATTGGCCTTTGCAGACACTACTTGGAGAATCACAAAAATGGTGATATTAAAGGGGCTCCTGGGTGGCTCCGTCAGGTAAGCATCTGACTTTGGCTCAGGTCATGATCTCACGGTTCGTCAGTTCGAGTCCCACTTCAGGTGAGCCCTGCTTCTCTCTCTCTCCATCTCTCTCTGTCTCCCTTTCTCTGCGCCTTGCTCACTTGTGCCCTCTCTCTCTCTCAAAACAAAATTGTGATATTAAAACAGCAATAATTCAATTCAAAATTCTAAATAAATGACTTCCAAATGAACTTCACAACTCGTTGGCAAATTAAGGGAATGATTTCAGTAGCCTTTCAAATAACTTTCCAATTTCAGGTTATTTTGCGGGGAGAGGCAGGAAGACGAAGAAAAGCAGCGTAATATAAGTAGAGTAGAAAGAAATCAGGACAGGGGGATGGGCACCAAGCGTCTCAGTTCTACCACGAATCCATGTGTTATTTCAGGCACATCACTTTATTTTATTTTCCTTAATTTTTTTTAACGTTTATTTATTTTTGAGACAGAGAGAGGCAGAGCATGAACGGGGGAGGTTCAGAGAGAGGGAGACACGGAATCCGAAGCAGGCTCCAGGCTCCGAGCTGTTAGCACAGAGCCCGACGCGGGGCTCGAACTCACGGACTGTGAGATCACGACCTGAGCCGGAGTCGGGCGCCTAAACGACTGAGCCACCCAGGCGTCAGGCACATCACTTTAATTCTTCATCCAGAGAAGTCCTGTAACTGATGCCTGGCACAGTGTCTGGCAGACAGCAGATATTTACTAAATAAATGTTGGTTGAGTGAGTGAATATAATATGTGAAGATCTGGTGTGAATATTTCTGCAGTTCACAGTACACATGAAGAAATTAGAGATAAGAACAGTCAAGTAATAGAAATTCATGTAATGTGCTTATGCCCCAAATGAGACTGCACTAGTAAATAGTGTCAAAGCGGCCAAGGGCCAACAGGAGAATGTGGGACTGTGTCTGCCCTTTATACCTTCGTACTGCATCCCTCAGGCTTGAATCTTATAACAATTTAAACTCAACAAATAGATTTTTTTCTCTGATTCCAACCCGGTAGGCTAGTACCTTGGCTAGCAAATTCACCGGTGCCACACTAAGCCTTCTTTTTCAATATTTACAGAATAAAAGGCAATTTCGGTTTTAGCCTTGAGCACATCAGATTTTGACAGCTTGGAAATGTCATCCTTAGAGCAAGGACTTTTCACATTCACAGGATTCTGGCTCTAACTATTCTCTAAATGCAAATGCAAATATCCTTGACCAGAAAACCTTGAGCATCATGTTCTAAGAATGTTAGTGAGATTACATGAAGTTCTTTTTAACTGTATTAGTTTCCATCCAACATCTACTAAATTGAATTAGAGTAAAGTGGGGAAGGCCTGGGTTCGAAAGGTGGATGCCAAAGAAGTCACATTTTAATTTCATCTCCATCTCTCCCTTACGGATGCTTTCTATCTGTCAGCCAGTCAGTCAGCAAGCTTTGTTCCAAGGGAGACCATTCAAGAATTAAACAGGATACAACTGGTGTATCAGAGACTGTTCGGAAACACGATGCCTTAGCCAAACTGAGCCTTACGTGGTGGGCTGAATGTTCTTTTTGCTTAACAAGGACCTTGTATTTTCCTTCTCACGCAGGCAGAAACTGTGAATCCCATTTATTAATCAAGAGTGCTAGAAGTCATTGAGTAGGAAAATATAGCGGTGGTACTTTTTTCACTGATAAAGCCGACTCCCAAGAACATATATCTGCAAAATTCAAGGAAATAAGAGACAGTGCAAGTCCTCTGCATTTAGAACTTAGCAAGAAGAGGCTCAGACACAGCACAGTGGCCTAAGTGGTTTTTAAGAACAGAACTGTTTAAAATCAATGTCAAGTGGTCTGTGTGTTCTAAGACATGACCCAAGTACTCTCTCCCCAACCCTGCTCCCCTACAATTTCACCAAAGTTAACTACCTACATAATTTCTATGTGTACACAGCACAGAATTAAGTATGAGGAAGGGGCTGATACGTGGGGTGCAGGACAGGGAAGAAAGCGGGGTGTGGCTGTGGAGAAGATCTGTCACTTAACCTAACCCAACAAATGCAGGAACCTAGAGCTGGAAGGGAACTTGGGCCTGAAAGCCCTCTTAGAAATATGCAAAAAATCCTGCCGTAGGCATTACATTTATCTCTTTAGAGTGTGGAATGGGGCTTTTAAGCTTATTCAAAGGGGCAAGGAGACCCTAGGTAACATCTGGGAATATACACACATTTGTGTTCTTTTATTATTTTTTAAATTATTTTTAAAGTTTATTATTTATATTTGAGAGAGAGAGAGAGAGAGAGAGAGAGAGAGAGAGAGAGAGAGAACGAGCACGAATGGGGGAGGAGCAGGGAGAGAGGGAGACACAGAATCTGAAGCAGGCTCCAGGCTCTGAGCTGTCAGCACAGAGCCCGATGCAGGGCTCGAACTCACGGACGGTGAGATCATGACCTGAGCCGAAGTCGGATGCTTAACCGACTGAGCCACCCAGATGCCCCTACATACATTTCAATGTTTAGATTAAATACATAATAAATCTCTTCTATGAAAACCTAAAACCTAACTATTGCTGCGTCTTACACGGATTTTATCACTTGTACTTACTTTCATCACATGCCCCAAACACTATCCAAATACCTTCAGGAGAGCACAGTCACATTTGATGGCAAACGTATGTTTAAATATCTGCCTTCCTTGCTAGAATATGTACCCAATGAGAACTACCTCTGCATTTCATTTATCTTTATAGCCCCATTGCCTAACACAAGGACTAGCACATATATTAATAAATACATGTATGATAAGGCAAGGATGAATTGAAAGGAGGGGGAATTACCTATAATTATGTATTATTTTTCCCTTAAAAGGCTTTAAAATCCTAAATTGGTGGTTGCCGGGGCGGGGGAACAGAAGAGATGCTGTTTAAGGGTGCACAGTTGTAATTAGCAGATAAATAAGTCCTAGAGACCTAACACACAGTACAGTTATTATAGAAAACAACTGCATTATAAACATTATTAGACACTAGATTTTAATCGCTCCCAGCACTGGAAGAAATGGTAATTATGTAATGAAATAGATGTGTTAGCTAATGGTATGATGGCAATCGTACTGCAATGTGAATGTATCAAATCAATATGTTGTATACAATTAAACCTACACAAGTTAATGTCAAATATACCTCAATTTTTTTGAAAAAGACTTTAGGGGCACCTGGGTGGCTCAGTCAGTTGAGCGTCCAACTTCAGCTCAGGTCATGATCTCACGGTCTGAGAGTTCGAGCCCCGTAACGGGCTATGTGCTGACAGCTCAGAGCCTGGAGCCCTTCGGATTCTGTGTCTCCCTCTCTCTCTGCCCCTCCCCCGCTCATGCTCTCTTTCTCTCTCTCTCTCTCTCTCTCTCTCTCTCTCTCTGCCAAAAAATAAATAAACCTTAAAAAAAATAAAAAAATAAAAAGACTTTAAACTCCTGAGGACAAGATCTATTCGTTCACTCATTTACTCACTAATTCACTCACTCCAAATATATTTATTGAGTGCCAGACCCTGCACTTAGAAAACAACACAAACGTCAGTTTCTGCCCTCAAGGAGTATATACAGTTATAACAGTGGTTTCCTCAAAACACATGTTGGGGTACCTAAAGAAAACAATGGGAATTCTATTAATATCTATTTTGCATAATAATTAGTTACTAGTAATGCCATCTCCCTCGCTTGGTACCTAGGTCAGATGGTCACGTGTTGCCCATAATACACAAGGTATCCCTGGAAAAATGCAGAATAATTCTGCACACCTTTTTTTTGTGAATATAATTTATTGTCAAATTGGCTTACATACAACACCCAGTGCTCATCCCAACAAGTGCCCTCCTCAATGTCCATCACCCATTTTCCCCTCTCCCCCACACCCCCCATCCACCCTCAGTTCGTTCTCTGTATTTAAGAGTCTCTTATGGTTTTCCTCCCTCCCTGTTTGTAACTATTTTTCCCCCTTCCCCTCCCCCATGGCCTTCTGTTAGGTTTCTCAAGATCCACATATGAGTGAAAAATATGGTATCTATCCTTGTCTTCCTGACTTATTTCACTCAGCATAATACCTTCCAGTTCCATCCACGCTGCCGCAAATGGTATGATTTCAATCTTCCTCATTGCCAAGTAATATTCCATTGTATATATAAACCACATCTTCTTTATCCATTCATCAGTTGATGGACATGTAGGCTCTTTCCATAATTTGGCTAGTGTTGCAAGTGCTGCTATAAACATTGGGCTCCAAGTGCCCCTCTGCCTCAGCACTCCTGTATCCCTTGGGTCAATTCCCAGCGGTGCTATTGCTGAGACATAGGGTAGTTCTACTTTTAATTTTTTGAGGAGCCTCCACACTGTTTTCCAGAGCGGCTGCACCAGTTTGCATTCCCACCAACAGTGCAAGACGGTTCCCGTTTCTCCACATCCTCGCCAGCATCTGTTGTTTCCTGAGTTGTTCATTTTAGCCACTCTGACCAGTGCACACCTACTCTTAATGTTTGCACTTTCAACACACTGTGACATATTCCTGTTTCCAGGTGCCAGGATTCAGCTAAAAGAACTGGCAGATAGTCTAGTTTGAACTAGTTAACCACCATTGCTACTGCCATCATAAGTGTGTCATTACCATTGTCATTACCTAACCCCAGGTTTGTAATTTCCCTGGGGGCAGAGGGGACAGGACATACAGAAAATGCATCAGAAACCTTACAATACAAATTATTTGAGATTATTATAGTTGCTGGGTGGGTGTCAAGCCTTCCAAAACATTTCAGAGCTCCCCACTCTCCATTATCTCTGTTCGGTCTCAGACTCAGACCTGAGACTCAGACCTCAGACTCAGACCCGAGAATATGAAGCATCACTTCCCCTGACACTCACTTGCTGTTGACCGTGTACTTGTGCCTCAACATCCCTGAACCTTATTTTTCTTGTCCTGTCTTAGATTTATTATGCCAAGATAAGAGAACATACTCAAACGGTTTAAAGTTTCTAGTACACAATATTATTCAACCACGGTTGATCTTCTTGTCTCTCCTATCGATCACAGAAAGAATCCATACAGAGAGAGATCTAAGCCCAGAACGCAAATATTCTACACAGTCATGTATGATTAGGCTACCCAAACTTTGTTTGGATCTTGTACTCCAAAAGTATGTTTTCCTGATCAATGCATGTAGAAAAGTGCTGTCTCAGGCTCCTCCTGTGAGCTGCCTTTAGCCCTGACCCTCACTATCCATTCTGCTCAGGGAGAACTGAATTTGACAATATCCACTGTAAAAATGAATGGAGGAATATAGTACAGAGACGACGGGCAGCCTGTGGGCACAACTACTGTTTACTGACTCTTACTGGCACCTGCTTTTCTCTTCTTCCCTCTCCTTCTGTAAGAGAAACTTAAAGGCTACTATTCAACCACTGGTCTCTCACTGAGACTTCTGTATCTTTTCTTCACTAAGGACACCTTATAATATTTTCCTGTCATGGAGCCTGTTTCTCAAAGTGTTTAATTTGCCATCTTTATTAAATAATGGGTAATTCATCTGTCCCCCACCTTTTATCAAGTGAATCCAAATTACAAATCTCTGTAAGATAACCAGTGTGTTCACAGAGTCAAAAGCAAAAATCTTTAGCCCACGTAGCTTTTTCGGGGAGGGGGAGATGCATAATTTCTTTTAATATTTTTCTTTTGCCCCCTTCAGCAACCAGTTGGCAACCACTGGTCAAAAGAATGTGTTAGTGTGTGCTGAGTTTTACTTATATGTATTTCATGACATCGATTTGCAAATCCACTAGAACTCAAAGGACACGCATATTCTGAACACTGCCACTTTTAGAACTGGCTGATGCTCTGACAACAAGGTACCTCATTGTCTCCCTCTCTGTCGTTAAGGATCTTTCTTATAGTCCAAAGCTGCAAGAATGCATTTAATGGAAAAGCTTTCAGTTTGGGCAGCATTTGCAATTTTAAAAGAAGATAAACCTCTCTATGGAGTTAACATGATCTGTGAATGTGGGACATGCTAGGAATCAGATATCCTAATGAACTTGGTCTTCTTCACTTGAAATGGAGAATTAACCAATTCTTTTAAATAATTCAGAAATCTAAAATCAAAGGGATGAGGGTGCAAGTTTCGACTGTACTGCACAAAAAATGGGGATTGGCAATAAACATTTTATATTTTCAATAAATACATTCCAACACCTTGTATCATTGAAATACTTTCAAATTTATTGCAAATTATAATTGTTTTATGCTATTCAACAAACATAATGGCATCTGTTATAAATACCTTATAACTCATCCCATTCTATACTTTCCATCTCCAGCAGAAAAATCAAGTGAAAATTTAGTCCATTGTTTAAAACCATCCATTAAAGGGGTGCCTGGGTGGCTCAGTCAGTTAAGCTCAGCTCATGATCTCGCAGCCCGCGGGTTTGAGCCCTGCGTAGAGATCTGTGCTGACAGCTCAGAGCCTAGAGCCTGCTTCGGAGTCTGTGTCTCTGTCTCTTTCTGACCCTCCCCCACTCGTGCTCTGTCTCTCTGTCTCTCAAAAATAAATAAACATTTAAAAATTAAACCATCTATTAAAGAATCAAATACTCATAACACTTGAGATTGTAGGGGAAAAGAGTAAAGAATGTTAGTAAGAAAAATAAGAATGTAATTTTGCTATCCAAATATCTAAAGCAAGAAAAAAAAATGTGTTCTGGATTGCCAGCTGGCATATAGCTCACGTCCATGAGACAATGAGGTGGATGAAAGAGAAGGCGGGCTACACTTTATTGAGTATCTACTATAGACCGTTACAAGTTCTGGGTACTTTACATGTGCATACATACATTCATACATATAATCTGCACAGAAACAGTCCTGTTAGTTCTGAGGACATAATTAAACCTGTGGGAAGCCTCAGCAAGGCTGAGGCAGATACCTGGGAGGATGAGATAAGGAATAAAGGAAGAGATGACAATCCCAGATGAGAGAAAAACATGAGGAAGGAAAAGGAACTAACATTGTTTAAGCTCAAAACAAAACAGCGACCAAAACACACTTCCTGGGAAGGTGATGACATCCCACCTTACAAATGAGGAAACACAAGTCCAAGAGTTCAAAGTGCTCGCCCAAATTTACATAATCAATAAGTTATGGGACTGGAGGTTGTTACCATTCTTTCTATAATACAGCGTAATGGATACGCAAGTAGACTCTGGAGTTAGAATAAACCTAAATACACTTTCCACCTTCTTGACTGTGGGCAAACTATTTAAATTCTTTGTGTCTTAGTTTCCTCATATGTAAAATGGGCACACCAATGCTACCTCTCTCTGTAGGGTGGCTAATTACGATTAAATACGAATAACAGAACTCCTAGCATAACATTTTGCCATGGTGGCCATAAAAATGAGCCATCAGATCACTTGCTGCAAGGAGCCTAATGGTCTGATAACTCCAGCTACCACCCCTGTGTTCAAAAGTCACCCTTCCTCCAGGCTCCCAGACAATGACTAAGGGGGAGAATACCCCATTTCTATGGGACACAGAACTCTTATAACAAGTAACTTTGGTTCAAAGACTCTCCATTGGCCTATATAAAACTTTCTTAGAAGCTTACTGCTATGTGAGATTCTTCCCATTCAATCCTCCTCCCTTCCCCATCTCCTTCCACAGTTATCAGGTCAGTAGAGTGGTCTAAAAGCTGTCCCAGCTGACTTTTGCTCTCTCTCCTTATATTTCATAGGCTTTACCCCCAATAAATCCCTGCACATATAATTCCATCAGGGCATAGTCTTCTTGGAAGACCACCAGGCAGAAAGTAACAAAACACCACACAGAAAGCCCACAATGAATGTAAGCTATTATCATGATTATCACCCAAACCATTCTTTTTATCATTTCTGGCTCTAAAGCCCAGCAGAGTTTAACCGTAACTTTCCAAACTGTTTTCCCTGAATCTGTGAACGTTATTCTTTTTTTTTTTTTAATGGGAGGGTTCAAAGATCACACTGCGTTTTTGTAACATATTCTGATAAGTTTTGTCACACCTCCTCAATTACAAATGAAAACATATATATTTTGTTTCCCACACAGCACCCAAAAAATATGGCACCTTCTATTTTCAAGTCTATTTGAAATGCCTTTTCTCTACTTCATCTTTGAATGTGGAATTTCCCAGTGCTTTACTATTTGACTGATTTTCTACTTTCATCATCTTTCAGGAAGCAAATCATCTGCTGGTAACTAAATCTTGTAACACAGTATACTTCCTTCGTACTTGCTCTGAAGAAGTGACTCACATACTGTCCAATGGCTTACTCAATTGATATCCCACTAATTAAACTTACAAATTTACTTGCATAGATTCAATGGCTCTCAATTCTTATACTGTACCTATTGACTGTGCCTTACAAGAGGCTTATTGTTCCAAGATAACTACTGGACTAGGTACCAGCAGATGCAGGAGGAATGGAATTTAAGCAGTCAACTCATTAGAACTTTGTGGTACTCTTCCCAGGGTTCATTTTTCAGTGAGTTAAATTCCCGTGGTTTGACCCTTTGTGATCAGTGAAGTCATCACAGACTAATCAAACCTTTTCATATGTTGCTGTCACTACTGCCCATGGGACCGTGGGGAGAATTAGGACTGGTTGCCAGATAAAATATAGGAGTTAATTTAGATGGGGCGCCTGGGTGGCGCAGTCGGTTAAGCGTCCGACTTCAGCCAGGTCACGATCTCGCGGTCCGTGAGTTCGAGCCCCGCGTCAGGCTCTGGGCTGATGGCTCGGAGCCTGGAGCCTGTTTCCGATTCTGTGTCTCCATCTCTCTCTGCCCCTCCCCCGTTCATGCTCTGTCTCTCTCTGTCCCAAAAATAAATAAACGTTGAAAAAAAAAAAAATTTAGATAAACAGAGATTTTTTTTTTGTATAAGTATATCCCATGTAATACTACAAAATTATTCACTGTTTATATGAAGTTCAAATTTAACTTGGTGTCTTCTATTTTTATTGCTAAATCTGGTAACTATTAGGGAGAAAAATGAAGCTTCAGGATAAATGTACTTGAGACCTGGGGGCTTATGATCTAAATGGTGTCAGGAGATAAGGGATAAGTTGGAAGCCACAGATTTAGATTTCCATTAAATGAAAAAGAAATCGTTTGCATGAGTGGGTAGTATGTGAAGTCAAGTATCCCATGTAAGTAACTCAGCTTTTAGTATTACATGCATAAAGAAAAAACCTTTGGGGATACTAAAGGATGTTGCCATGGTAGATGAGAGAGTGTCTCTCTTTGGCAATGTTACAAATCAGGCCTTTGTCTACAGCTCCATACTAGACTCTATGCTTGCTCTGCCCACCACTAAACATTAAGTATCTAACCTATCGTAGGGGCTCAAGATACAGTTCCTATATCAAGAAATAAATGGATTTGGTATGTGCATTCCTCTGTAGGGCATATCATAGCTTATCGAGGATTTGCCAAGTCCTCTCCTTGGCCTAGAAGATCCGATACAATTTGGTTTCCTGCTACCCCCATCTCCAAATGCTCTCTCCTTCATTCATGTCCCTCAAGCCACACTGACCCCTTATTGTACCCCCAGCATCCCTCAAAGCCTCCACATTTACTGTTTTCTCTTCCTAGAATCAAAGTCCCTAATGTCTGCATAGCTCTCTTCTTTGCCTTCTTTAGGTCTGAGCTCAAATGTCAACAGATTAGAAAAGCCTTCCCTGACCACACTATGTAAAATAGCACCCATATTCTCCACTGTTTATCCCCTTATTGGGCCTTATTTCCCTTCAGAATATTTAATACCACTGGGCACATTACATATATACTGGTTTATCATCTGTCTCCTCCCATCAAAAGGTAAAACTTTGTCCGTTTTGCTCATGGCAGTGCCTGGTTCTTAAGATGCACTAGATAAAAGTTTGTTGAACGAATGGATGAATTAAGTCCTTCTCCCCTTACTAGACTATCAAGTCCTCAAGAACAGGATGTCTGATCCATTGTTGTATTCCCTCAATGCATCCAGTCCATAGTCCAAACAGACCCAGCAGAGTCTTAATAACTCTCTGTTGAATCATTTATGAGAAGACTGAGGCACAAAGTCTTTAAGTGACCTGGACAACTGATTTTCCTTTAGCAGATGCTCAGTGTCAGGCTTGTAATGGCCAACTCTCCTTTGCTAATCTGACCTATTCAGCAGCTGTGATTTGGCTTCTCCTTCCTTCTCTCTTGAGTTTACAAATGCTGCTTGCTGAGAAGCTCTCTGGTTGCAAAATACCTACAGAGATCTAAGAAAACACGGACTCTCCTTCATGGAGAGACTGTTGGAAGCCTATTCCTACTTTGCCACAACATCCTTTACACTTCTATCTTGGGATATTCACCATACGATGCCTGCAGATAAGGCATATGAGACTTCCTTGTTCCCTCTAGGTTCAAATCAACCAAGTACAGAAGTTAACAACAGAGATGGGGTAGAGTAATCTGCAGTAAATATTACCCCTTCCCCCACCTCTGTCTGAGATATCCCAGTAGATTTCCTTAACGACAAGCTAATGCCAAGGGAACAGAGTTGCCTGGAGCTGAGTAAATCCTAAAGAAGAGAAAAAGAACGAGGAAGCTGTAGGGAGACAAGGTGCCAAAAATCCTTGTGGCCACATGAATTTTTGTAGCAGACAACTAATCAATCTGGATTAGTGACTCCAAATCCCCAAATAAATTATTTATATTACAGTCAGTTTTCTAATATTATCCACAAATGGATAATTCCTTCCAAAAAATAATATACAGGCTTTAAGTCAACAAATTCACACTCAAGTGTCAAATCAGACCCTATTATTTGTGGCAAGGAAAAGCTCATACGCTATTCCTGACCCACACCAGTCTCCCTGATATTTCCCTGTGCTGATTTTTAACTCACGGGGAGGTATGCAAAAGTGACCATTAAAAGTACACTGTAGGTCCTTGTAAGGTCCTTCTTTGTCAAAGGGTCCTACCAGAGTTGTTCAGGCTTACATCACAGGGAAAACAGAACAATAGCAGATGGGAGCTGCAGACACACTCCAGGTGTACCTTCTACCACACTGTGATTTGATGACGGCTCCTCATTTGGTCGCTTCTCTGAGCCCAATTCAAATACTACATGAATTGTATTGCTTCCTATTTCTGGAGTCAAGATCTATGGACAGATGGACACCATCCCATATAAATTATAAATCAACACTTAAAAATGCTTTTCTACTTAAAATGTTACATCCACTAGGCACTCAAATGACTGTCTCTCCCGGGACAAGAGTTACAGGCACAAATAAATTTGAGGACCAGAAAGAAACCCCTTTACTTCTTCTTTCCTCTGTTAACTATTTGTGCGTGAGGGACTGGGGGGGGGGGAGGGCGCGTGGAGGAGGGAAGATGTCAGAACTAGACCACCCATCCAGTCCATTTTAGAATTTAGACGTCAGGGAACGTGGCTCTAAAACACTCCCTATTTTGGCTCCTAGCCAACCACTTAAAGTCTATTCAGCTAGCTATCCTCTGTATGTAGACAATAAAATACCCATAACGTGTGAGGTAAAACTACTTCTTTAGAACGACTACAAATCTCCTCTCTGTTTTTCCGTTGAAAGAGCTCCTTTACTGCACTGAGTCCTGTGGTCAACTCAGCATTCTCTCTACACTGCGGGATGCATGCGGGGGAAACCCTGCGGCCTCACCTGGTGCCTCATCTTTCAAGAGGCAAGATCCAAGAATTTCCTTTGTCTGGAGGCATTTCTAAAGAGCCTCTGCAAACAATGATGAGTCACATCTGCTAACAATATTTAAGAGAGCACAATTCACCTGGTCTCGGACTGATTTTTCAGATCAAACCAAGTTCTGGTTCTCTGGGCTCTTAAAGAAGAGAGACCAGCTCCAGCATATTGCCGAAAACCCATCAGTCAGAATTTAATTACACAGATCTGGAAACCAGGAGGCATTTAGGTTTTAATGTCTCCCTAAGTTGGGGCCTTTACATATTTTCAAATATTGATCATTACTGTTATCGCTGCTATTCTGGTGGTCACTCTACTGTGTCTGTCCCTGCAGTGTTTTCTTTTCTTTTCTTTTTTTTTTTTTTTTTTGAAAGAACACTGCAGAGAATAACTGCTGCTAGGTAACTGTAAAGGAAACTCATGCAAATTATGAAATATTGATAAATTGTATTTACAAGTCAATGGTGCTAGAATGCTCCTGCTTTCCCAGTAAAGTGCAAATTATAAGGCTGCATTGCCTCCAAAACTCCTAAAATGACCCAACTAAAATGACACATGAATCAAAACAGTTCCTAAAACGAGCAGTCCATCCAGCAGTAAGCAAGAGACAATTCTTAGAGTTTGGAATTATGAATTTTATTGTGACTTTCCGCGATGCATTAATATTGTAATATGACATTGCAATATATCTACTACATATTTGAAGAGGTGTGAAAAAAGTTAAGTATTGGGCCTACAATTTTTTAAGAGAATGCCCTCATATAAAAGGATGTTTGTCCACAAGAGAAACAGAAATTCACAGTTCTCTTATCTCACCCCCCAAATTACAAAGTGGATCCTATACATAAATCTTCAGTCAGGGAGTTGGTGGCTCTGGAAGCTCTTTCCAAACTATTGAAACCTTCAAAATTCTCACAGAAATGAGTTAATGGATAACTAGTGAGATATGGCTGGAGGATAGTCCTTGCTCATCGAGAAACATTCAGCAATAATATCTAGTGTAGCGATACAAGGCAGAAATGACACAAATGAAGGTGGTGACCATGAAAGCCACACTCGACCAATTCTCCCAGGGTTATTTTCAAATTGGCAGGTAGAGCTGGAAATTTTCAAAATCTGGGGCAAGCATCGTGATTAATGGCTTTCCACTGATTGCAAAGGCCCATCTGAGGGTTTATGCCACCAACGTATGTGCGACTACCAGATAAATGAGGAAGAACAAACATGATTAAGCCTAAAGGAAATAATCCAAATACCAACTCCACTTGCCTGTTATAAATATCACATTTTAAAAACCACTAAAATGAGGTTATTAAAAGTAGTCTGTGCAGGTGATGAGAGAGAGTAAAGAGGGGAAAAAACATGAGAACACAGCTTTTCTTTTTCTGGCAAGGGAACCCCACATTTTCTTTTTTTAGTTAAGGGTGTTTTCACAGAGAGTCTCAGCGGGGAGGGTGCTCTCAGAGTGCCAATGCTGAACTATGCTATTCCCTCAGACATGGACTCAGTGTGGCCCCACAGAAGCGTGACTTGAATTAAGTAGGAGGGTTATTACGTGAGCTTTTTCCTCATTAAGGACCGACCTGATGCACCACAGAATGCAAGAGGACTGTTCACAGGTCCTGTAAATATCGAGCAGTCATCTCAAATATTCTGTCCCATAAATATTTTAAACAGTAGCCAAAGTACCTCATGGGAGTTCATGAACAAAGGTGGTTTGAGTAGATGCTCTAAGTCAAAGTCCAACAATTAAGGCTTATAACCTTCAGGTTCTCTTGAAAAGCCAGGAAGGGGGTTTCAGTAATATGTGAAAGAATTAAATGTGTAATTCCAGTCTGAGCTGAGAACTTCGTCAGAATTTCATTCCCTGTGGTAAGCAAGCATAAGTTAACATGATAGTGTTGCATATCTTTGCTCACACCTGTTCCTGTGAGTGGGGCAGAGGTGATCTGCTATGGACATTAGTATAGCTTCTGGCTTTGGCCTTCCTAGCACTATCAGCCATGTCTGTGCATGTATGTCCATGTGTCTGTGTACAACCTTCCTCCACACCCAAATTAGATTTTTGGTATCTCCAGTTGTTGGGTTTGTTTGTTTTTGATATTTGTTTCCTTAAAAACCTCTTGGTAAAATCAACAGTGAGCAGACACTCACAAAATATTTGGGGATAATGAGACCATACTCACCTAATTTATTAATTCTATTCATGAAGCAAATAAATACCAGGTACCTGCTAAGTTCAATGTTGTGCAAGATTGTTTTAAAAGGAATTTGCCATGAACCCGACCCTTAATCAGCTTAGAGTTTTTAATAAGACAGAGTCTATTTGGTTTGTGCCAAGGAAAAAAACTCGGCTAAAATTAAACCCATCTAGGTGGGGTCCCTTCTTTCCAGAATCACCTTTTCTTGCAGTGCTCATTCAGAACGTTCTAGCAACTCTGAATCACTTTTGTGGTAGTCGACTCCTCGGAGGTGAAGAAATGTGAGGATTAGTCCACATAATAAAACAGATGTGGCACTGTGGGAATTATGGACAGATTTAAGGAGATGTATGTCTGACGTTCCAGAACAGAGTAGGTACCTACAAAGGATGTCTCTAAAAGTCTTGGTTTATTTCTGACACTACCCCTCTTCCATTCCAAATCTCTGAGCTTCTGGTCTCTCTGATATGTATGCTCTATACAGATATGAGCTTTAACCAAAAGTAGTAATAGCTACTTTTCTTTGAGTCTTTACCGTGAACCCGGCATGATGCTGTTTCATGTACATATTCTTATTTTAATACAAAGTATGTTGTTTTAGTACTCTTACTTTACTGATAAGAAGACGGATATTGGGGCAATAGTTTATTCAAAGTCACCTAGCCATGATTTCATTTGAATTCGGGTGTGTCGGACTCTAGAGGGAGAGTTTTTAATCATTATATATTATACCAACTTTGAGTTTCGGAGATTCTGATATTTTATCTCTGGGCTTCAAATAATTCCTTCAAAATTCCCATCTAATACTCTAATTGGACAAAGATTTGTTTTCTTTTACAGTTGAGTCTTAAGGGAGTACAAGAAAAGAAAGCAAAAATTCCACAGGAAAAACCAGACTAGTTGGACAGGGAAGAAACAGCTGCATCCACTTTAGGTAAAGTTACATGGCCTAGTTTATGGTTTTGGATGAAACGGCATGTTACCATTTGTCTATTCATTCTCCATGGTTTACTAGGAAAATACCATTCGTTTCCCATTACCTTTCTCCTCAAGAGCTAGGATAAAAAGAATATTATTTCCCCTCGCATATATACATAAAGAAGGAGTAATGCGTTCCCGCTTTATTTGAAGACGAGAGTCTGTCCCTTGTTCACCCACCAAGATTCTCAAAGTGCTTAGAGTTTGGTTGATACATTTATGAGAGCTGCCTTTTTAAAAACAAAAATGAAACAAATGAAAACCTTTCAGGAACTTGTCATCCATAGCCTAGGTAATGAAAAAGAAATACCGCTCTTGGTCAAAGCAACACTAGAAAGTTCTCTAATGCATGTAAATACCTGGTCCTCAACTCTTCATTTATTTCCCTCTAGGGATTATGTGTCTTTAGAAAAGAGGTAAAATCACATTTCCTCCAATAACTTCATCTGAGATTGACAAAAGGCAGGTAGAGGATACTGAGTAGGCTGATTTTCCTCTAGGCTAAGCTTCAGTCGAGTTCTCTAAGACAAAGCAGCTTCGACTTTTTTCTTTGCCATGAATAGAAATTTGAAACATAGGAACTTATTACTTTCTCTTCTAGATACCAATGCTTTCTTTGAACTTAGATACGATCCTCCCGAAATAGTATTGTGGATCCTTGAAGTAGCACCAAGCAATTTGGGGTTAAAAGTGAACTTGGCTAATAGCTCTGTGCCTTTGGCCGAAAAATCCAGGCTCAATCCTGGTTGCTTTTTGGAATGGGAAGCACACAATATCAGTATTGCAGGCAGCTCCAGAAAGGCATTGCCAGCCTCTCGTGCTCTCAATTTATATTTGCATGTGAACAGCTTGTCGGCCATTTTATGAAGACAGATGAATCGCAGGCCTGCTAGTGGGGCGGCCAGACCTACATACACCAACCACAGACCCGTACGGCCCACAAATTTTTAAAAAGTGAAATGAGAATAAAGTGAATATCTCAGGCAGATTCTATAGAAATATAATCTATGAGAAATGAAACGTTCAAGGTATCACCTACAAGTCCAGTGGAAATAAATGATGACGCTAATGTCACCTTAAAATGTCAACAAAAAATAAGATAGAGATATTTATGATACTAAAAACAAGACTTCAGGGGTCCCTCTTTTTTTTTTTTTATGCTTGCTATGAAAAGACAACTTTGATAAGAAAAATACCATTAAAACACCAGAATGAGAAGGGAATATAAATAGTCAGATAGTCCATATTTAAGGCTAGAATCCATCAATGATATAAGGAATTTACTACATGTGTGAAATGAAACAAATCCTATAAAATTAGTGAGAGGATATCTAATGTGGTAAAAATCCTCCACTGCACAACACTGGCAGAATTCAGTCTACCTGTCTGTTCCAAAAGATCAGATGGAGATCAACAGGGAAAAATGTACAGAACAACAAAAGAGAGACCAGAGGAATGAGCTCATTCTAAGTAGATGAAAAATAAGTACGGTAAGGATGATAATGACAAGAAAAATAATGAGTAATATTGAAGAGCCAACAATTTTTAGTAAACTATATGAATATGTATGTCTCGTTTAGTTCTTCAACAGGTAGGCTATTATTATCTATTTTTACCATACTATTTTCAAGATGAGGGAAAAGTATACACCCTGAGAGGTTACATAACCTGTTCAATATTACACAAGTAAGAAACAGAAGAGGCAGAATTTGAACACAGGTCTGATGCCACAGCCCGAGCTTTTAAGCCCAATGCCATAAGCCCTTCACAGACCCCTCAAGGTCAAGCCTCCCCATTACAGCCTTTAGTATTATCACTGAGGAAGAGCACTTTGGAGTTGTAGGAGATGGTATCTGTAAAAGTACGTAGTACAGCGTTTCCTATATGATAGGCACTGCCGGTTCACTTCTCAGCTTTTATTGAAACCGATGGTTTTACTCAATCTTAAATTCCAACCTATGGCCATCTGTTTTGTACTTGGAGCACATACCACAAATTTAGTATTTTACCGGACACGATCACAATTGTATAGAATGTGTGTGCATTCTATGTTAATCAGGTTTCTGCAACAGAAAATTTATAGAATTCTGCAATTTAGGAATTTAATGCTGCCATGTACTGTTTTATTTCAGACAAGTTAAAGTGGAAAATCCTTCAAAGGCAGAGATCGTTTTCTGAAAGCACTTAGGAAAGGGCTGAGCTCTGAAAAGGCTACAAAAATATTTGTCGGTCAATGACTTATATCACCAGGGAAGAAGATCGCGGGGCACCTGCCACCTCAGAAGGAACTAAAATGAAACCAACAGACTGTGGCTCCTCACTTGTGCTGTAGAAGATTCTGATTTGGTAAAGCAACCCCACCTCTCACAGTCCGGTTCTCACGAGAACCCTGACGGTGCTTGGGAGCGGGGTGGAGGAAGGCTTGGGGCTGCTAGAATGATCCAGAGAACTCCCTGACTCCTCAGAGTTGTTCCTACTGTGAGCTGCCCATCAGGCAGACCCCAAATCCTTGTACTCGGTTGGCTCTTGGCTACTGTTGGACTCTGAAAACAGCAGCAGCTAGAGTCCCCAACTACACTTACCATTTTCTGGCTGGTCCTTAATGTCAGCGTCACTTGGCTGGCTGGGACTTTCAGATTGACTTGAATCTGAAAAACATAAAAAATACAGCCAAAAATTACAGGGTCTGTGAGGGAAAAGTGGATCAGAAGTGCCAGACTTTCTCAAAAAGTTCAGCATGTAAAGTAGGAATGAGAACGTTATAGAAATGATAAGATGAATGAAAACAAAAGGTGGGGGGGTGGGGAGAGAAAGGGAAAAGAAGGCAGCAACAGCAGCAGCAGCCCGTGCCTTTAGAGAGGACGCTCCATTCTGGGTACGCCTCCAGCGGCGTTTGGCTTGCGCCAGATCATAACTTGAAACTCCTCAGAAACCATCCTCTTACAGAGAAGCCATTTCCAAACTGCTCTTCTCCATTATTTATACACTAGAGTCTGATAAAGACTTCATCCTTCATTACACACATCTGAAGCTTGATTCAGAACATAATAAAGTGTCAAAACATATTTTGAAGCTGGTATATAAAAGCAACCCAAACAACAGTAACAAGTTCTGTTGATATTTAGCTCTGTATTCTAGCAACAGACTATGCAGACTAACACCATTAAATACAAGAGTCCTAATATTCTAGCGCATTTACTTGAAATCGCAGGATAACTCAAAGGCATCTTTCCTGAATGCTACACGTTTCCTCCTCCGCTTTATAAGTATCATTTTCCTCTCGTACCAATACCTCCAGGAGCTCCTAAGAGGGCTTGTTAGCAAAAAAAAGGTTCTTGCACACCTTCACTGAATTCCATTTATTTTTTACTTAAAAAATACAATTATTTTCCAAACTAAAAAATTAATTCAGTTAATTTCTAAATGGGATAATTTTTTAAAATAACATTTAATTTTTAAAAAAGATAAAATTCAGTTAGAGCAAAGGAATTTCATAGAATCAGAAGTAAACATACTTAGACATTTCTTGGAGAGAGGAGACAAAAATCAGGCAGAATATTTCCAGGGTAAACTTTTGTAATGTGAAACATATTCTGAGACTTGAAACGGTATATAACATGATCTAAAAACAAACAACCCCCCCCCCCCTTTTTTAAAGAAAAACCTCTCTATCTATGGAAAATTTGGCTAATAACTTTACCTGGGCCTCACAGGGTTAGAATTGGCTGTCTAAAGTTTGACCACATTTCAGCAAGAAGTTCAGTGCAAGATCAAAAGGTCATGACACTTAACTATGATTAAACTGAAAATACCACTTCTATTTCAACAGCGTTGTAAGCATTACTGTTCTCTTTCTTGGAGATACTGCAAAAAAGAAGCACCGTTCCTAGTTATCCTAGGCCAAGAAATGCTAATTTATTACTTTAGAAAGGCTCTCTGCTTTTAAGCAAATGAGGATTTTAATTACAGGGAAGTACTATAAGGAAAATGTCTACCTTTAAGTTTCCAAATGATCTTAACCTGGTGACTAGAGCAAAAATCATATGTTGATCCAAAGGTGCAAATAAAAAAAGATGCGAAGATGTGAGTTTTTATTTCAGTCTGGCCAAGTGATTGCTTTCATCACTTTGTAACAATTGTCATGGTGAACACACACACAAAAAAGCATGACAGGTCAAAAAGGCTTCAGATATCCCACAGAATGATCACCCAAGTTAAGTATGGAGCCTGCACTGAAAATTGGGAATGCAAATTTATGTTGGACCGTATTTGAAATTTTAACTCCATAAATTACCATTACTTTTACAGCAAACAATTAAAAAATATGGCATGACTACCTTCTCTTTTTCTAAAGAAAGATCCTACAATTTTGCCATTAAAAATTACAATTAAATATTCTGAGAAGTATTTCAACATGTTTTAGGAGAAAGGCATACTTTGATTATTTTTGTCCTAGAAAATTTCAAATCATTAATATCCATAATTAAATTTTAAAAAACCTTAAATTTTGTTTTAGGGAAAGCTGAAATTCTTCTTGGTCACATCCCAGGAAGGATCCATAAAATTCTGCCAAACAGACATTTATGTTGCAGTAATACTAGCAAATCTAACTTTCCATATGACAGCTTAGCCCAACGACATTCTTCTAGGTGTATCTTTACAATGAATCACCTCATGAACAAACAGAGAAACATGTTTCATCTCAATTAATTTAAATATGCAAGAACCAATTACTTCTCTGATACTTACCCACTATTATTAAGACAAGGAGGATAAAGAGGTCAAAAAAATGTTTTTTAATAATAGAGAAGTGGACTTCTTTGTTCTCTTTTCTTTTACATTTGGTTCACCATCCTATCTTTATAGAAACATAACATGATTAGAGAAAACATGGACGGCAACAGAAGGTGGCTGTAGGTCTGTTCAAAGAAAGTTTAAAATTCCAGGCCCCAGAAAAAGGAGCAAATAAACAGCAAATGACTGAGAGGCAAGAAAAGACTGAGAGTTGGTCGGAAAGGGGCCGAAGCGCTCTTGTGAAAGCTCAGATACATACACTGGAGGAGGCATCTAGCCAAACTGAAAACGGAATTTAATTTCTCCAGTTTTATTCGAAAGCTGGAGACACTGTTATCCACCGAGGACAGCACACTAAAGCACAGCATCCTGGTAAGGGATAGGCAGAGCCAAAGATCTACAAGGAAATGTAAATGATCTAAAAATTTCTGTAATTATTTCCTACTACAGGCTGTTTCATGCCGTTTCTTTTTTGAACCAACAAGGAACAAAACTACCCAGTCCCGGGGCTATTCTATGCGGAGGATGCATGGACACTTTCCCTGGTATTGCAAAAGGTCACCGATGCTGCTAGGTATGGAGCCAACCAGATGACCAAAATTACAGATTAATTTCTACCCGTGCATAATTGATATAAATGAAAGATTTCTTTTGTAAGCATTTACATTAAAACACTCTCATGAAGGTTAACAATTAATTTCTCTTTTATACTTGGTAGGGATCTGTCGGAAGCCTAGGTTAGCTTTATAGCTTATTTTTTTGGACAATTCTCACTTGGTCAGTTGATTCCCACCTCCAGAAATAATTGGAGGCCCCAGAAAACAGATACAACAGCATGGAATTGGATGCCATATCTCATAGCTTCTATCATATATCTGGCAGTGACTTCCTCTGGTTCTCTGGTTGAAAGCCAGAAGATCTGTATATTACAATGAAGAGAATATTATTTAAAGTATGTTTAAATGATGGAGTTGGAAATGCTATTGTAAGGAAGTACATTAGGGTCATCAATTTTTTTCCCATCTAGAGACTTGCTTTTTGTTTAAGGAATCTCAGACTTCAACCTAACCTTGAAAAGCAATGTTTCTTTTGGTTTTTAAAAAATTTATGAGCAGAAACTTAAACCTAAAATAGACAGGGTTTGCATATAGGAGGCTGGGTTGAGACCTCTTAATTGAACTGGTAGCCATCTATCTATGCATTTTTATGGCGCCTACAGCTATATTGCTGGAGTGCTCAGACAAAGATATTTCACTATCAATATAATCACTGGGGAAAGGAATAAAATAAATCCTAATGCCTACATATGAGTCTCTGCTTCCATAAGCTTGTGCAATGCAAGAACAGAAGCCATGTACTGGATTTGCTACTTATCCACTTATTCAGCTGCCCCAACCTCAGTTCTGCTCCCCCTCAGCATGGACTTCCAGAGAACATTCCTTTTGGAAAGGGGAAGAATGACAAAAACATGTCAGTATGGTAAAACTGGGCAGGAAAAAAGAAATACAGATCTCACTTCTGTGTCGTTTATGTTCTTTAGGCACGGAGCAGAGGTGGGATGTTGCTAAATCTTCCCTGTGCTCGACTTAGCATCCAACTTTCTCCTCTCCGCTCCTTTCACTGTACATACATCTCTTATGGTAAGCTTTATACTATGTTATACTAAGGTGATCTTAAATGATCTCCTATGAGAATTTGGGTTCCCTAAGAAAAGAGTTCCTTTCTGGGGCACCTGGGTGGCTCAGTTGGTTGAATGTCTGACTTCAGCTCAGGTCATGACCTTGTGGTTCGTGAGTTCAAGCCCCACGTCGGGCTCACTGCTGTCAGCCTGTCAGTGCAGAGCCTGCTTGGGATCCCCTGTCCCCCTCTCTCTGCCCCTCCCCTGTTTGCGCTTTCCCAAAAATAAATATTAAAAAAAAAGAAAGAAAGAAAAGAGTTCCTTTCTTATTCTTGTCTTATCCCCAGTACCTTCCAAGGGTGCCTGGCCTGCCCAAGGATTCACTAACTGCTGAAATAAAGAGATGAATTTTGAATAAGATAAACTTGTCGTTCAGCTTTCTAACACTGGGATGCTGCCAACAACTGAAAAACATACTAAATTCACACCTAAAAGGAGACTGGGACTCTCATAAAATGAGGAAGGAGGGCAGAAAAGGACTTTACTTCTGCTTGATGTTCCCCTTCGTTGGACCTGGCAAGAGAGAGACAGGCACTTGCCTCTGGTTCGGGGGTGGGAAATCTTGCCCAGTGTTTAGAAGTTGCAGACAATCACCTCCTATGATCCCCTGGCCAACACTGCACGAGAGGCTTCTCGGAATAACAAGAGGGGAGGACAGTGTCTGACACCTAGGAGGCCTCCCAGAAATGTGTACAATCTGAAACGATGGACGACACAGGACCTTTTCACACATGCAAAGAATATAAAGCTAAGAGAAATCTGCCGATTTCTAACACCCGAAGAGTATACCAACATCCCAGGGACTTCTGTGAACAGTTGATAAAGGAAGGGCAGACCCGCGGTGGTGAAGAACCCTTCCCACCCTGAAACAAACCAATGTAATTCCTATTCAGTTAACATGATATCAACAAAAGTCGATGGACCATGAGAGTAAAATTCTGTTTCCACTAGAAAAATAATTTAGCCTAAGTTTCAACCTCCTGACCTGCTTTGGCTAAAAATGAAGTTTGAAAAGCCTCTGTTAAACTTCTGTGTCCAGTTCTAAATCTCCTAAATTTAAAGGTGAAATGAAGAAGCCAGAAAGCATCGAAGAACATAAATGAGTTAGCCAAATGAAAGAAATAAAGTGAAAATTCCACCTAACAGAGTTTGGAGTTGTGATGTGTAAAGAAAAGGCAAAGACAGGAATGAGTGCTTTGCGGCAAATAAATGAAGAGTTAGGAGCATTTCAAGAAGACAAGAAAATAAGGAAAGGGGGTGATTATACTCTGAATGTAATTAACAGTTACATTCCACAACTGCAGCCCTTAAAGATATTAAAAAAATTAGGTTAAGTTTTATTTCTTATGGTTCAGGAAGACAGAGTTCTTTGCAAAAGAGTCAGGCCAAAGGACACCAAGATTCATTTTTCTACATCCATGATGTTATAATAGAAAAATAATTCTCCTTCTGATTGCTACTTTGTTTAGAATCGCTCTACTGTGACCATCCGGTATCATAACATGTTATGATAGTAAAGAAATCTGGAAAGTCAAATGGCTATGATAGTCACATTTGTTTATTAGTCATATTATAGTTACAGTTATAAAAGAAATACGACTTTATAATATTTAAGACGATTGTCTTTTCTTTTTTTCCAGTCTCACCTTAAAAGACTCAGGTGTAAGGAAATATTTGACCTTAAAGACTCAGGTATAAGGAAATATTTGAAAAACATTTATTTGAGAATGTAGAATGTCAGTGTATAGGTGCACATATGTAGACACAATTTGTAGCTTACATGTGAACACTGATGAATACAGTACCATCAGCTAAATCTAACATTATCCATCATGGTCTAGAGAAGAGCAAACAGAAATTTATAATACCATCATTCAGTCTGGGGCCTCTAAATATATTCAATTATTATTAGCTTTCCAGAGAATGGCAAAAATCCTTTAAGCTCTGTGAATAACCAAACCAAAATTTAATGTCAATTGTTGTCCACAATTGTGACCCACTTAATGAAACATTAACATACAATAACTTAGTTTTTAACACAGATAAATCATGAAGTGAGTCACACCGTGAAAGTTTTCTTAGCTTTAAAAATGGAAACATTCCCCGGTCCTTTAAGTGGGAAGTCTTATCTTTATTGTATTTAAAATACAAACTTGGATCTCCATAACTTTCCCAGGAAGCTAGAAAGGAGTGTTCGTATGGATATGTGCATGTGCCTGATAACCACAGCAATCGAAGTACGCAAAGTTCTTCAGCAGAAGGGAGATGGGTAGACGTAGCAGAGGAAAAACAACTCGTTCCAAAAGAACTAGGCTAGGGTGCTCACGTGGGTCTTCTCCTCTAATCCAGACTCAGGCAGAGGGGGCAGGCTGTGTTCAGGCGGCGGCAGTGACTTGGAAGGGCTCCCCCAGACCACCCGGGGAGCTGCCAGCTGCTCAGGACATCCACCTCTTAGACATTCCCCTGGATAGCAGTTTTAGGGCACACTTATGAGTGTTACACAATCTAGGTTACTACCATTTCTTTTCCTTGAAACTTTTCTTTTTTAATGCCTTTCTGAAGGAGAATTTGTGAAATATTAAGTTTGCAGGAATTCGAGTTTTTGGCATTAGTACTGGTATTCAGAGCCCATCTGTTTGGTCGGGACTGTGTATGATGATGAGGCCGTTAGGATGAAGGGTTAGTCAACTGTCTTATCACCTACTCATAAATGTGTTATTTTTCTATGTGCACAAGGAGGTTGCGGAATGATACAGTTTTAACACGTTGAGAAAAAAATAAAATGGCGTAACTATTGTGTTATGACAGTGAGGGGGAATCATTTCTAAGCTTTAAAAATTACAAATTCAGTCACTCTGAAAGTAACGACAAAATGACTCAATCCTAAACCTTCAATCTTTGCATGAGGCTGATTTCAAGTAATGATCAGCGTTTTCAATGAAGTTATAAATGAAGTCGATGGCAAGAATAAGATTCTGAAAGATATGCAAGCACGATGCTAAATTTGTAATTTCTTACATTTTCTTCGATGAGGGTCTGTGACTAAAATAAGCTATAGTATTTAGATCATCATTTTGAGTTTTGTTTTTCCCATAACAGGAAATGTGATGGTAACCTGTTGATCAATTCAGAACTCCAAAGTTACTGTGTCAACCTGTTCACCAACCCACTCATGTGTAAACAAAGGCCTGCTTAAAAAGCCCTCGCATCCCTTTTTAGCCACTTTTGTCACAAACAAAATTGATTATAACAGTAAGTTGTTGGAGTTCTTAAACAGAAGAATATATACTTGAAGGTTACTCATATAGTCACCTACACCACTTAAAACAGAAAAGTTCCCTGTGTACTTTCATGTTATAAAAACAAATATGTCAAATGAAAATGAGGCATAATTGAGTTATAGTCTATATGCATTATTTTCCTGTATCTGACTATCTATAAAGAAATTATTACAATGACAAAATGCCCTCTGTCAAGGAAAACCAGGCTATTTAAGTTTAGGATATACACTAAATATTAGCTTTTCTTGCATTCATATTTCACTACCAAAAGGAGTACGGAATGATTGACAAAAAAAAATGGCGTCTTACAAAATCTCAGCTACACAATTTAACTGCTCTGGATCTCAGTTTCTTCATCTGTAAAATGGGGACACTAACTACCATTTTGCCTAACTTAACAGGATTGCTGCAGAGATCAAATAAAAAAATACAAGAAAACCTGGTTTTAAAACTATAAGGTCCTCTCCTCCCCCAAATGTACATTTACCACGACAGTATAAATCTTCCCATCGATATGAGTTTTTGTTTCTTTTTAAAAACCAGTCCCAACCCATGCATGATGTGATTCTGGTATAAAACATCAGCACTACAGACCTGGTTTTAAAGAAAAGGTTCTTAATTCCCATATACTGGGAAAGAGATTATCTCTGCTAATGGAAATGTAAATCTCAGCTTGCCGTTGTTTATTCCAGACAGACATTTGTGTGTTAAGTCTGTTTATCAGGCAACACTTTGTCTAAGCCAGGAAGTAGTCAGTCTTTGTAACAAGATGTATGCAAATGAATTTCCCATGAGTCTCTGCAGCAAACTGTAGCAAGAAAAAAAAAAAATTCCTTGTTACTTTACCAGCAAGAAGCTACCTCAAAAGTAGACTAGAGACAGAACTATGAGCTAGACTATGCTGATTAGTTTAAATGAGTCCTAAACATGTGCTCACAGTCTGTTGCTCTTTATTCTAAGCAGACTTGGTGTATTACATCTGTTTATCAGACAACACTCTGTCTGGGTATTCGGGCTTTGTAACCTGTGTGAAAATGAACGGTGACTGTAATCCCATGAAATAACCTGTCTGAGGCAAAACTCCAAACCTCCCATCACTTTAAGAATCCCCACCAACAGAAGCTCCCATGAGACCTTTGAAACCTTACAAAAATTCCCTGAGCTCTAACTTTTTATCCACCTTCTATCTTAAAATAACTTTTCTACATTCATTCGCTCTCCTGAGGGCATGACAGACTCAGGACAGAATGGTCAATTTTTATCATGCAACATGGACTGATTAAAAAAAAAACACAAACTGCTAATATGCCCTACCTAGTGATCAAAAAAACAGATTTTTAAAAAAGAAAATACTTTTCTAGCATAATAAAAACGAATTTATTCTTTAATCCTATTATTATTTACCCTGGGATCTTTTCTTTTCTTTTTTTTTTTTAATCCTACTATAACCAACTTAAAAAAAAAATCTATACATGAAGCATTGAACAGTGTATTTCTTTTCTTTTTGTTTTTCTTGTTGGTTTTCTTCAGGGTTTGAAAACCTTACCAAAGGAATCGAATTGGTCTAGCTTGTCTTCCTAGACAAAATAAACACTTTAGGACTCGACTTGTTTGTATTCTCCTCAGTGGTGCTGTATGCATCAGCAGCTAAAAACAAAGAAACTTTTTAGCTGTTCAGACAAAATGCAGAAGCTTCCCAAACAAGGAGGCAAGGGAGGGGGCATGGTTGGAGGGGAGGGTGGGGGTGAAGTGTGCAGAAAGTCTGACAGTCCATTCAGTACAGGGATGATGGCTATAATGCATCCAGGGGCCCCTTACTAATTAAATATGCATTGGCACAGTTCTGATCAATGCAAGCCATGGATCAGGTGACACACCTGCAAAATCTGGAGTCCAGAGCTCCCAGGAAAAGGGAAAATAGTCTTGTCTCCTTATCTTTGTTTTCAAAGGCTCTCAATTTCTGTGCTTAGATATCTAATTTAATTCTCTCACCCCTCAGCAAACTGGATTAGGGAAGTCAATACTGCCTTTGTGCATCGACAGGAAAACACAGCTTTCCTTTTATTCAATTTAGCTATGACCTTTAGACAAAGATAATGACAACTGTCTAAAAGTAAGGTTAAGGCCTCACGAAGAAGACCCCCAGAGCTCAGGCCCCCACGGAATTTGGGATGACAAGGTGGTGGGGTGTGTTGTGATCTTTTCCTGCTTGGAAAGGCAAAAGGGAGGAAAGGGGATTAAGAGTGGGTGTGAGGGGAGGCGAGGGATGAGGTGCACATAGAAAAACTCAAGGGGAAGAGATTTAAATCCACTGACTGTACAACTGAACTCTCAATCAGATGACTGGACCCTGTCACATCCGTACCAGAAAGTACTTCTGTGAACAACAGGAGTCAGAAAGGCATAGTAACAATTTGCCTAAAAAAAAAAATGCGGACACCTTTATGAGAGGGTTAAAGTTTCTGTGGTTGGGTAAATCAGGAAGTTTGGGGGGGGGGTGGTCTTTTGTTTCTTTTTGGTCTTTCCCCTGAAGCATTTGAGAAAACAGGACTGTCTATCAGTGTGTGTGGAGTTCCACTACTGGTGAGAGATAGAACTAGAGATTTTGGACAAGCCTGGGATTCTGCAGTGTTAGCAATGTTCACACCACTACTCCTAATCAAAGGGGAAAATGATACTGGGACATTCTCCTGAAGAGTACTGCTTCCTTTTAGTTCCTTGTCATTGGGCCTACTATTCCATTCATTACTTCATTGCATTCATTAATCCATCTACTGCCTGCCTTTCACCTTGTCTACCAAGAGACACAAAATGAAAAATAAAATTATTGTTTATTTTTGAGAGAGAGAGAGAGAGAGAGAGAGAGAGAGAGAGAGAGAGAGAGAGAGCAGGGGCAAGTGGGGGAGGAGCAGAGAGAGAGGGAGACACAGAATCCAAAGCAGGCTCCAGGCTCTGAGCGCTCAGCACAGAGCCCGATGCGGGGCTCGAACTCACGAATGGTGAGATCATGATCTCAGCTGAAGTCTGATGCTTAACCGACTGAGCCACCCAGGTGTCCCAAGAGACACAAAATTTTCTCTGTTCTCAAGGAGCGCTCAGTCTATCTGGGTAATAATAATACAATCAAGATTCTCTGGCATCTCCTCTTGATTAAGTCCTGTCTCCTGATGAAATCAACGTACAGCAACATGTTATTGTGCACATTGTAATTGCTTTTATTCTCTTACTGTTAGCAGGAATCAGTACCACTAAAGGTAGCCTTGCAACAAAATTTACAGGATCCTGGTTACTCACTAACTATTGGTGGTAATGATTGGGATTTGTTTTTCTAGTGAGATACAGGAAGTTTCGGCAGAGTCCTTTTAAAAGAAATAGGGAGCTATTATTATATAATTATCATTGTTGGGCATGGTATAAAATACCAAAATACTTTTTTAAAGTAAGATTTTCCCTGTAGAAACAATTTCATAGATAGTACCGAATGCTATTCCTAATCAGGCCTGGTGTCCTCCCTTTTAATAGAAACAACAGCTCTAACAGAGGCAACTGTGGTACAAGTGAAAGACGGAAAGGTTTTAGCAAGCCTGGGTCTGAGCCCTTTCTCGGCAATCGGGCAAGTCTCGTTGCTTCTCTTCATCTTTTGAGTGCCTGAGTTTCAAGACGAGAAGAACTAAATGGCATTATTTACAATGCCTTGTGAATTATAAGAGTGATAATTCTCTAACTGCACACTGCACAGAAGCAGGTTTTCTAAAGTGTATAAACTGGTGAAAAAATCACATTGACTACCCACTTTTATTTCCTGCCTCATTATTTTATTGCCAGATAGCACAGTATCTAGAGCATACAGGTACTAATAAATGTTTATTGAAATGGAACTGAAATCAGAAGGTGAAAAAAATAGCTCTTTTAGGGCCATGAAATAAACCAGGGCTTATCTTAGGCGATGTCAACAGATGTTTTTAGATGGATTTTCTGGCTCTGGGGACCCTACAGGAGTCAGAAGGCCTGCTTTCTGGACCAGAATGAGGGGGTGTAAGGGATCCTGTAAAGATTCTTTGCAGCCCTAGAATTCTAATTTGAAATAGATCATAAGCAATTCAGTTATTGGTCTTCTGGCTGCATATAAGCCTGGGACCCCTATTTTATCTAAAGGGTCTGGGTAATCTTTTTTTTTTATTTACTGCTGATCATATTAAGTGCAATTAGAAATAACATGAGTGTACTAATCATTGTAAGTCAAAGACTGTCTCTTCTTTGTAAATGACCACAAATAGCTCGCTAAGAGTCACAAATGTTTATCTTCAATGACTTGGCCAATTCTGATCACAGAATAAGCAATGTTTTCTCTTTATATCTTTTTTTTTCTTTATATCTTAACCCACTATGTCATCCAGACCACCAGAAAATGTTGTGTGTTAGGAGGTACTGAATAAGGTATCCTTAAAGCATTTCATCTAGGTCCTAGGTCCTAGGATTTAAAACCATACCTGTTAAAAAATATATACTTCCATACACACACACACACACACACACACATACATACACACACACACTATACACAGTAATCTTTAAAATAATGTGCTTTCAATTCTCACATTGATAATAACTTTTCCCTAATAACTTGGTTTCTGGGCCTATAACAAACATGCATGAATATAGGGAGTTATCATTTGTCCAACCAAAAAATAGTTCTCCAACCTCCCATAGTACCATAATAAAGCTCAAGTGATACCTGATTCTGTACAAATTCACCCAAGCCTTTTGCAAGCAGAAATAATTATACATGTTTTCTGTCTATGTCTTTATGATAGATAAAATGACTTAAATGTACTGAATCATTTCACTTTCAGGAGTTTCCATTTGGATCCTATCATGGCTTTCTCCTTGACATATGCAGTGCTAAGTTATTTAAAATTAATTGCAGTACAATATTTTAAAATTTCTTCACATGGTGCTAATCTCAAGTGCTTTGGATGTTTGAACCACACTTGGAAGCCATCAAGTTCTGTGTATCTTTCAGGGAGCAGTTGAACATGCTAAAAAGATTAGTCAGTGAACTTTAATCTATAACCAAAACTATACTGAATTATAAAATTTCAAAAATGTGTGACTTGATACAAATGATAAACTGCAAATATTCTACGTAACAAGAAAAAAAAACTAGGTAATTAAAACATATGAATCCACTTGTGTGGCTCTGACATCCGGAAAAGCTTTCAGGAATCCAACACTGATGGTGGGGTCCTACCTACTTAAACACAGTTAGGTACCAGTTGAGCTCATGTGTTCTCACTTTCATGTAAAGTTCATTTATCTGCAGTTTTATTTTCATTTTAGGACACAATCTACATTCTTTCCTGTAGTGACGCATAGTGATGCTGACATGAGGGATAAGAACTATCCATTTCAGTAACTCAGTATGGATGAATAATTTGCTTAGTAATAATCCTAAAATTAAATTGTCTTCCATACAATGCCTACTAATAGTTTGGGTCAGATTTTCCAAATGAACTCTCTTCAGGATGTGCCATTAAAATAAGAGTTTCTTGTCACCTGGATTTATTTTGATTTAAAAAATCCTGTGTTCTGGGAAGTCTTATATAGGTGCTATTTCAAGAGCTACTCCTCATCAAAAATTCTAAGTGGGTGATTGGAACTTGGCTCTGATTTCTTGTTCAAATATCATCACCACTCTAAGCAATAGCTAATAATCATTCTTAGAGGGAAGATACTTATTTCAGTCCATCAAACATTTTTTGATCACCTACTGAGTGCAAAAGCACTGTGGGCTTTTATTCAGTCCCGAGGTAGCTCATAATGTTGACTAAGAATTCCACTCATTCAACCCTATGCCACTTAGAAAAGTGTTCAGGGGCGCCTTGGTGGCTCAGTCCCTTAAGAGTTCGACTTCGGCTCAGGTCATGATCTCATGGTTCATGAGTTCGAGCCCCGCATCGGGCTCTGTGCTGACAGCTCAGAGCCTGGAACCTGCTTCAGATTCTGTGTCTCGCTCTCTCTCTGCCCCTCCCTTGCTCTTGCTCTGCCTCTGTCTCTCAAAAATAAATAAACGTTAAAAAAAAAAGTGTATGCTACTTGTTTTTTTAAAAGTGGCCACTTCCCCCATCTCTACTGGTGATAGTAACAGTATTTCCAAGTTAGAGCCCTTTCCAAAGTTTATCAGGGGAAAATGCGGGAGGTAAGTATTTCTCTATGTAAGAAATGGCTTATCTGTTTGTTTTATAGTCAATGAAAATGAAAAATCTCTGGGATGTACGGTTCTTCCCATTTTTTAGCCATGATGGAAGCCCATGTATAAGCAAAAGCTTATATGGAAGTGCAACAGCCAGTGTATACAACAAAAGTTAGCTACCTTCCCATCATGCCTCCATTTGCACATATTCTCACCTCTACACCCTTGCCCTGCTGGGCTTCGTGAGGCAACATTTAAACCCCTACAGCATTGACTTCAGTATCACCTCCACCTTTTCAGATTTACAATCTTTAAGATTAAAGATTGCAAAGAATAGAGTGGCTGGATCATCGTTTGGTTGGAGCCTATGAATGTCCTCTCTAAACTCTGTCTTGTTTTATTTTGGGGTCACTACAAAAGAAGAGAAAAACAAACAGTGAGTGGGGAAAACAAAGAAAAAGAAGAAACAGTAAAAAGAAAAAAAGGAAAGAAAAAAAGAAGCAGTAACAAAAGAAGTGGTAGCGTTCGAACAGGGGTCGGAAATAGCAATTCTTCCAACGGGATGGGAAGTTTTATTTGCAATAGATATGGGCGAAGCTATGAGTAAAAATCAGTTTAGGCAGTGATGAAGGGTTAACTAACACCCCGCACAGGGTCTCTGAACTGCCAGCTTAGTACTGGGCAACGGATGCAGTAGAATCAGCAGCCCCTTCACATGGGAAGGATAGAAGAGACGGGATGAGCACTTTTCTTTGCTTTTCTTTGATTCTGGCCATCATCTCCAAAAACAGCACATAATTTCCTAAGACTTTTCCATTTAGTAACTTGAAGACAATTCTCTCTTGTTAACATTTCACCCAAAATGATTTCAAAAATATCACCGAGCTGATTTCCATTTCCCACTTTTAGTTTCTACTGTAACAACTAACCTAACGATTTAATGATTTCCTTTTTCCCTCTAAGTGGAAATCCTGTAGAAAGAGGAAAACGTCTGGAGTCTCAGTCACCGAAGCCATACGCGTCTTTACCATACAAAACTGCCTCACATCTACACCACTGCAGTCACATATTCTGCCAACTGGTCTTAAAATCAGAGAGCACTCTGTTTTAATACTGCCACTGTGGTATTGTAAGGCCATGCATAGACTTCACGGGGGAAGCCTTGAAACGAACGTATCCGGGAGGAATTTCATTTTAAAAAACAGACAAAAAGAAAATTCGAAATTAACAGAGAGTAACATCTCACCAGTAGTAGATAGGGAAATGAATTATTCAAAACGATACAAACACTGATGTCATAATGAACAGAGGCAGGCCCTCAGGAACCTTAGTGAGAAAAGCTGGTATTTACCCAGTAATTGGGAGCAAAACCAAACAAGATAAAAAAGATTTCCCCATAAAGAAAATCTTACACACTGCTTTTGAGGACCCCATCAAAACTCATTTTGTGGCACCCTCAAGGCACAAACTTTTGATTTCCATAAGGAGAGAAAGTATGGACAACAAGACTCCCAGAGAAGAGACTCATGCAGAACATCAAATGTTACTCAACATTTTCAAGTAACCATGATATGTCAAACAGGCCACATGATGCAAGTACATTTAAATATAAGTTTCTATTTCTGCTTAAAAATAAAAAAGATCAGAAGTCTGAATCTGGAAAAGCAAAATCTCTTGCAGGTTTAGAAAAAGCATATACAAAACCTGGCAAAAGAAAACAGTGTTCACTGCCACCATCTGCTTTCTGGCACACGGAAGGAACTTTTACTCACAGCAACATTTTCTTACATTAGAAAATCCACTAATTAGTTTTGTTGTAATAAGAAAAATAACCTTTCCGTGGAAGGCGGATCTCCAGCTTGGGTTTTCTATTTTGGGGGTTTTTTTTGTTTTTTTTTTTGTTGTTGTTTTTTGTGAGTTTTTTGTTTTGTTTTGTTTTGTTGTTTTTGGTTATTTTGTTGTTGTTGTTGGCTTGGCCTGTACCATTTCCACGTGACATTCACCTCTGAGCTCTTTTGTACTGGAGTACTTTATTATTCCCTGTTTGGTCTAAAGAAAGTATTCACAAGTGAGAGATCAAATGTGAAAGCAACAGAGAGGAAAGGCTTTAAGGTATTTGGCTTACTATCCAAAAAAAATCAAAAACCAAAAAAAAAAAAAAAAAACAAAACAAATTAAAACAAATAAACAAACAAAAAACCCCACCAGGTTCAGAATCTGGAAATCTGGGATCCAGAACCGATCGTTAAAAGCTTGTTAAACCTGGGTTCCCTTTACCTCATCTTTAAGGCCATGATAGTAAATGAGACATGGTTTTTTCCTAAAATTTCTAAATCCTTTAAGTCTAAATCATGTTTTCCCAAGAACCGTATGTCCCAAGAAACTACTGATTGCAGAAGAGTAAATGGGGCTTCAGATGACACTGATGAATCTGAAATAATTTATGGAACTTTGTCCTATACTGATTAAAATATTACAAATCTAGCAACCAACGAAACGCAAGCTCACCCAAAATTCCTTAATAATATACTCTAATCATTCAGTCAGCCTATCATTCCATAAGTAAAACCAAGTATGTGCTGAGTACCTACTGTGTGCCAAACACTCTTGGGAACACTGGACACAGGGCAGTGAGTGAAAGGCTCACAAAGGTCTGTACTCATCACACATACTTTATACTAACCCTACCGTCTATCTCGGAGTTAGGACATTTATCCTCTGCAGAATTCAACAGCAAATCACCATGCTGCTCAGAACAGGAGAGTACAGACCACAAGAGAAACACAGTCCTTGGTGCTCACTTCACTGAAAGATCTGCTCAAAAGTTCCTTGAGAAAATACAATAAATGGGCACAAGCATTTGCTGAAAAAATATATGGAGAATAGGCATGATGTCTTTAAAACTAGCAACACGAAGCATAACCATGAAAGCATAGACACAGCCTTCCTGGGAAAGGTGTCTATGTTGTAAATTGTTCAAACCCGACCTCTGCCCTGATTGGACAAATTCATTGATTCAAAACTCAACTTTTTCCATTAAAAAAAATTTTTTTTTTCAGCAGACTCAAATTTAGCTGAATTTAAAAACAAAACTGGGGGCGCCTGGGCGGCTCAGTCAGTTAAGTGTCCGACTTCGGCTCGGGTTATGATCTCATGGTTCAGGAGTTCGAGCCCCATGTGGGGCTCTGTGCTGACGGCTTGAGCCTGGATCGCACTTCGGATTCTGTGTCTCCCTCTCTCTCAGCCCCTCCCCCACTCGCACTCTGTCTCACAGTCCCTCTTTCAAAAATAAAGAATAAAAAAAATTAAAAACAAAGAAACAAACAAACAAAACTGCAACACAGGATGATCTATTGCAAACTTGAAAGTCCCTGTGCCTGAGGGATGTGTGACAGACTACTGCAAAGTTTAAACAACCCATTGGTATTACACAAACAAGCCCACACTGCTATTCCCAACTGTACAGCCATGACATGTTGATAACTAGGACAATGCCCACTGGGTTTATTAACCCTCACTTGCCATTAAAAGACATTAAAACTGTAACACTTAACCCAAGGCCTTCTATCAAATATTTGAAAAGATTTCAGTCAATTTGTACAGTTCTGACTTTGCTTTTACTCTGTTTTCACCAACACCCTATTCAGGCACAATAACTGCATCCTTCCCCGATCCCTGTTGGTCATTTATACAGCGCTGATCCCTGTCCTGAATTTAGAAGGTAATTCGGTATAGAAGAGGATGAAGACAGAATCCTCTCCCTTCCTCTTGGCAGAATTAATCACTCCTTCCTCTGGCTCCCTACAGCCTGGTTACTAAGAACAGGGCTCAGCTCCGATATCATTTCTCCGTGCGTGTAATCCCCATCTGGCCCTCCCAACAAGCTGTAAACCCTTGAGGGCACAAGGCTCCTACTTGCCTGAAGAAAGTCTGCACATAATAAATGCTCAATAAGTGACCGTGAACAGAGGGACAGAAGAGAGGGGCCAGGCTGGGTAAGGCTTTTAAACAAGGGCTATCCCAAAGATGGCTTACAGACTTTTCTGTCTCCTAGCAGAACAAAATCCAGTTAGAAAACATGCTGGATGGGCGCCTGGGTGGCTCAGTCCATTAAGTGTCTGACTTGGGCTCAGTTACATGAAAGGTCGTGAGTTCGAGCCCCACGTCGGGCTCTGTGCTGACAGCTCAGAGTCTGAAGCCTGCTTCAGATTCTGTGTCTCCCTTTCTCTCTGCCCCTAACCCACTCACACTCTGTCTCTGTCCCTCTCAAAAATAAGTAAACATTAAAAAAAATTTTTTTTAATAAAAAGAGGGGTGCCTGGATGGCTCAGTCGGTTGGGCGTCTGACTTCAGCTCAGGTCATGATCTCGCTGTATGTGGGTTCAAGCCCTGCATCGGGTTCTGTGTTGATGCTCAGAGCCTGGAGCCTGCCTCGGATTCTGTGTCTCCCTCTCTGCCTCTCCCCTGCTTGCTCTCTCTCTCTCTCTCTCTCTCTCTCAAAAATAAATAAACATTAAAAAAAATTTTTGTAATTTAAAAAAAAAATTTAAAAAAATAAAAAGAAAACATGCTGGATTTTTTTTCAATTAAGGCTACAATTCATGAAATGGTTACATATGAGAGGGCGATTTCCCTCTCTCTATCAGCAATGGGCAAATGTCTCACCTCGTGCTCACAATAATCTTATTAATGTAGTATCTGAAACATAAGCCAACAAAAATAAGACTCTAAAAGGGAAGCAGATTACTGAAATCATGAGACAATTCTGACAATTCTTGGGCAGATATTTTGGGACCAGTCTTTAAAAACATTTCCTGTTATCTGTAGCAGAAGAAATAAAGTTAAGTTTAACTTTTTATTTAATGTAAATCCTTTTATTTCAATACTATAGACAATTTCTGTAGGATGTGATGACAGGCTTCTGCATCTCTGGCTTCATAATGACGCAAGACTCCTTGCTATATATACCCGAAAGGAAGAACACTTTACTAACTACATGAAGGAGTGACGTAGTGTGTTTGGACTGGTGTATCAGTAAAGCTGCTGGCAGTGAGAATAACAACAACAACATCAAAGGACAACAGAGGTTACATTTAGATCATTAAAGATAAGATACAGTTTTCATTGTAGCGTGCATTTCAGGAGACGGCTATCAAAATGGCGTTGAAAAAGTTGTTAGGCTAGAGACCAATTCCGATATGTAGCATGTTTCACACTCTGTTTGACTCAACAGAATTGCTTTTACCTTTCGCTTGATATAGGCTCAACCTCAGATACTCTTAAATCCTCTTCTCAAAAACCTGGCCTAAAGTTGAGAATGCTATCTCTAAAATTAGCCAAAAGTTCTGAAAATGGCCTATGTTTAAGAATATTCACCTTTTATTAGGTGCTACTTACTAACAGACTACATTTAGAATATCCATGAAGTGACGAGCTTTTGTACAAATGATAAAACAGTATATGGCACATTTTCAAGGCAGGTAAGGACAGATGATAAAGGGTGCTGTATTAAGAGTGTAGATTAAGCATTTAGATAGCATAATGAGAGGGAAAGAAAACGTCACATAAGAAGCTAAATAAAAAATGGAAAATTCATGACCTAGGACAATTTCCCAGCTCTGCATGTGTATCCTACTACAGAAATTGATGATTAGTTATCTAGCCTTAGGCAACACAGACAGACACATTTCTGTCACATCCCACCCCCCACCCCCACCTCTGCCCCCCAGACCTATTCTTCCCTTATCTTTCTGAGTAACGGAAGTAAAATTCTGCTAAGGATATTGGGTTTCCCTATGGCTGAATAAAGGACCTGACCTTGAAAAATATAAATAAAAAGAAGCTAATTATTAGCAAATTTGCTAAAATGGGTGCACTGTATAAACAACTGGTAGTCCCTTAATAACAACCCTTGAATGCAGCTCTAAAGTTGGAAAATTTTCATTTATTTACCAGATTTATAAAAATGGCACATCTTCTGTGCTCAAGCCTTACAAATTCTCTTCCCTGGCCAGCATGAGCACATACACGCAGTCACACACAAGCACACAAATGGTGACTGCCAACACTCTTTTCTTGACCAAAACAATAAAGCACGCAGAAAATGAAGTCCATGTCCAGAGAATTCTTATTTTCTGATCTAAATTTAACAACACTTAGGGACTAAAAGGTATGCTACATATAGGGAGGGCTAGGAATACTTCCTACTGGGCTTAAATTTGGGTCTTCCTGAGGGCAGACCAGCAGTGGCCACATCAAGGTCACGTGGGAAGCTTAAGTCTCGAATTCAACATCAACTACTGAAGAGTCTGTATTACCAAAATAAAACAACAAAGTACCATGGCTTCCACGTCTGTGATATGGAAAATCTGTGGCAGCAAACCTATGACCCAACATGAGGGGCCACGAAAAAAGATGCACCTTTTCTACTCACCCCAGCAACTGCCAGTCAGGTTCCAAGGTGACTAAAGACCAGAACCTTCCACCAAAGCTAAAACCTCAGTGGGGGGAGGGGGGGGTCTGTCCTCACTGTGCAATACAACAAAACGCTTGTCTGAAAAGGTTCTGACCCTCCTAAAGTAAAATACTTTTAATGGGACCACATTTCAAACAGTGTACCCATCACAATAAGAACTGAAATAAATATGGCATGTCTCCTTGGTCCATTTCCTTCGTTATTCATGCGGTTTCATCTTTCTAAATTTGGACCTCTACCCCATTCTAGAAGGGGACAAGAATGTAATACATAATGCAAAAGTATTTAAAGCAAATCATAGGATATCTGTACTTGATACTTTTTCATGGTTTGATACCAAAAGAATCACTGCCTATGGAGGACTAGACATTTTTTAAATGCTAGAACACTGAGCCTTCCTTTCATACAATTCAAAGGAACGGGCATTTTGCTGACACAGCAACACTGTGGTCTCAGAGAGACTGTGGGAAATGTCAAATTTATGGTCCTGGGGGTGATTGGTGGATGGTTTTGTGGTGTGTATGGTGTTTTGTTTTGTTTTGTGTGTGCTTTTTCTTTTCTCTTTTGAGCCTCTGACAGAAACAGAGCTCTACAAACTTTCTGGCGACCTCCCAGGAAAACAGAAGGAAGCTGTATCCTGTACTTCCCCTGGGATCTAATGAAATATACAGCCTCTGGGCTTCTTTCAATTTGGACTTTCAGATTGCTAAGCCAGTGAAAAGGGGATCCTAGCTGTCACAAACGTCACATGCTCGGGGTCACCTGCTGCTTGGGAGTTCTCATGCCAGTTGTTGACATAATAAGAACCCCTTACACTTTAATTACAATTCACAGTGTGTAAACTATGCAATCTGCTTTAAGGCAGACTGTCTTTTAAATCAACACTAAAATTCTATTACTAATATGGCAATGAAATGTAGCAGGGGAAGGGTGTGTCCAGATGAGTAACCAAATGCAGATATCTGCCATTTGAAGAAGATACGGGGCAACATTCGCCAACAGATAGGATGGTGTTGCCGCTCTTAATCCTGGAAGATGGGACTCTACCCTAACTCTGCCCCAAGACTTCCTGAGAGTGAACCACAAAAATGAAATGCAATATGCTTCATATGTAGCATTCTGACATTTGCATAACTAGCATGTGGGGGCTTAGCTATTCCATTTAGTATCTTGCCTACCCAACAGAACTGATCAACCGTTAAAGAACAAGGAATTTCTACTTCCCCCCTACCGTCCCCTCTAAACCTAGAGCAGTGCTAGAGATGTTCAACACATGCTTTCAGAGTTGTGTCGACGCTCTATCATTTACTAGATCCTTGTATTTTGTTAACTACAGACCCGGGTAAGCTATATTCTTGCAATCAAAACATGAAAGGTTATTTTAAAACAGAGCCTGTTTAAAATAATATGACAATGCAGGGAGCTGTTTAAAAAGTGCTAGCACATAATTATAGTCTACTGTTTTCTCCAAAAACAACAGTGGAAATTAGTTACAATTATATTATAGAGAACTACTATAAACATAGGTGGGCTAGCCTTTGTATGAACTGTCCCAACCCTCTGGGAATTACAGTCTCACTTTTAGTGCCACAAATGATGTAAAATGAAAGACATGAAATAAACTCATGCAAGGTTCATTTATGTTTATAAAGTCTGACTCAAACACCTCAGTTGAGCTGCCGGTGTGCCCCACTGTAAAATACCAGCGGCAGCAGCAACAACAGAATAGTCAAAGAAAATAGAAACCCAAATTTACAAAAATAGTAAACATTTAAAAAAAATAATGCTTGCACTTGTTTTAAGGAAGGATTGTATATGAATTACAAACACCATCAAGAAAGGTCAAATTAGCCAATAATTACTGATTGCTATTTTTTGCTGCCAAGCAATAGTAGATGCCAAGACAAAAATCAACAACAGCAACAACAGAAGACAAAGAGTTTACCCTATTTAGATGTGGTTATTCTAACACAGTGCATCTTCCACTGTCCTTTCAAAAAGACTAGTTTCTTTGGGAAAGCTTTCACTCTTTGGCTGTTGGGTTTTGTCTTCATGAAGACATACATGGAGCAATGTTATTTTCTTTCCTATTGGAACACTGCTAGTCCTCCTCTGGCGCTCCCCAGTTAAACCATTTGACATCCAGTGGCACAACAGTCCCCGTCTGTACACACATCCATCCTCAGGAGATAGGAGAGGCTGTGAGAAACTTAATTTCACCAGCATGAAGCCACCCCTAGCCTCTGACCTCAGGCACCAATTCTGGTACTGGTAATTTGTGCCACGGTCTCCAACCAGTTGGCTCCGCTTTAAGTGCAAACTCTTTCCTGTACCTGTGCTTGGTCGAGCACTGGAGACATTAATTTGGTTTTCATCCCTCCTTCTCAAGAACAAGATTCTGACACTAAAACCGAGACTGGCACCTGGACCCCCATCAATGGCTGACAGATTTCTCTGATGCTAACTATCTGCCTGGATTAGTGTCACCTGCCCATGTAGTCTATTTATGGGATCTACCCAACTTCTGGGATACTCACTTTCTGCCAGTTAGACCTCCATGGTGTCCACTGTTCCACTAAGCTACCAGTCGATTTCTGTTAACAGACCATCTGGAATCTCTTTTGGCTGGGCTGAAGTTCTTTAGGGAACCCCCAAACTAGACCAACTTTAGACTATCAACTCCCACATAATAATTTCAAGTCGTGGCCATTTATGAATCTAATATCCCAAGGTATAAACTCCCTCTGTCAATTCCCTCTAGTTTTCCTTGGTAGGAAAGAAATAGAACATCTCTAGGACTCTGAAAAGAATACAGAGAAGTAGAAGCACTCTTACCCAGTACTGTTGGGACTAGTAGCTGATTGGTTCTTTTAAAAAACTGGGTAAAGGGATGCTTGGGTGGCTCAGTCGCTTGAGCATCTGACTCTTGATTTTAGCTCAAGTCATATTCCCAGGGTCGTGGGATCGAGGTAAAAACAAAAGTTCTCGGATGTGTTAGTAGGTAACTACTGGCCATTAGCAATCAACATGCTACAGGCATCAGTAGGTTACAAAGAAAATAAAAAGACTTAGTGAATCTTGCAAGCTGATTAATATAAAGCTTCTACGGAGAGGGTCCACCCAAAGAAAATAAAATTCAAATGGTCATTGAGTGGATATTATGAGCAGGCAATGATGCTACATGCATGGTGCTTGATGATGGGACGCAATATTGAAAAAGACATCTTTCCCTGCATTCTCATATAGCCCTAATTTCCAATAACATAAGAAATAACCAGAAGACCGTTTCAAAGTTACTGTATTTAGAATGGTAACTGAATTGGTATTTCTATCCACTTGTTACAGAAGACAATATTTAAATTGATCCAAATGTATTTAAAAAGACAACATCAACAAACTTAATTGGACAGCTCAGCTCCTAATACAGTATTTTCAAATTATAAACTATATTTATATTTTGTTATTTTGTACAACTACCAGAATATCATTACTGCTGTTTTGATTTAAAATTGTGGTTGGTGAAACATTTTTTAAAATCAGAGACACTGTGATAATGGAAAATGTTAATTCCCATTTTAACATCAGTTGGCTTGACAACTGAAAATAGTCACAAAGATAATATTGTAATGATTTTTAAAATATTTTATTATTTTTAGATTAATGTAACTATTACTTTTCATGTGATTACACTTTAGATCAATTTTTTATGAACAAAAAGCTTAATCTCAACTTTCTGCTTATTATTCATTAGCTTATTATTATCAGTTTATTATCAGCTTTAAGATAAATGTATTACTTGCGTCCACATATGATGACGATAGTAACAGCAAGCATTTACTAACTGCTTAAAAATGATAAAAGTGGCCAGCACTGTAAGCTAAGTGATTGACATACATGTAACTTTCCCAGCAACTTTGCAAGTATTACTTGTCATAGTTCAGGTTGAGGAAACTGGGGCCACGTGAAGAGAAAAATTGGGATCTCAAAAACAGATCAACTCCAAGCTTGGGCTTCTCACTTCAACGAGGTGTGTGTGTGTGTGTGTGTGTGTGTGTGTGTGTGTGTGTGTGTGTGTTTAAAGTAAACCAGAGATCACAGACTTTCCTTTCCAGTGAAATTTTATTTGCACAGATGTGTGTGTGCATGATGGCATGTACATACACACACACACACACACACACACACACACACACTTTGGTAAATTAATTTCATATGCAAAAGAAAAGTGAGCCAGGGCTAAGTTATTAAAAGAAGGCTTTGAAGCAAGGAGCGATGATGTGTGAAAGACATACCACAAAAGTTTATTTAAACAAAGAACAAGCATAGAGGGATGGAACAAAAGTGAAAATAAGGGAAATGAAAGCTCTCCATCTTTTCCATCTTTTTTCTGTTGTGTATGGATTTCTCATCCACGGAAAAGACAGGAAAAGACATCTGGAATTTATGGACTATCCAAAAGTAAAATAAGTTTTACCAACTTATAATTCAGATGAACCAAATCCACATATTTTCACTGATTTTTTTTCTAGGTGAAACATAATGATATTATCCTCCAGTAAAATCCATAATTTTAAACATAATTCCTCACTTGTAAGAAAAAAATTTCAAGGTAAGATTTTATAAAATATTTTTATAGTATCTTTTTCAGTGGTAAGTTATGAAAACAAAATTTTTGACTTGGCTTCAGAAAAGAGATAGAGAGCCTTTTCATTTTATACTCATAATGCTCTACATTTTAATATCCCAATGTACATTTCAATAGTACATTGAATCGTCTTCTTAAAATTGCAAATTTTGTCTGGTATGTATATATAACATCATAAAAGTTCAAGTTCAAATCCTGAAAAAAAAATCTATGGTGGGATGCCTGGGTGGCTCAGTCAGTAAAGCTTCTGACTTTGGCTCAGGTCATGATCTTGCGGTTCGTGAGTTCGAGCCTCGCACTGGACTCTGTGCTGACAGTTCAGAGCCTGGAGCCTGCTTCGGATTCTGTGTCTCCCTCTCTGTCTCTCTGCCCCTCCCCTGCTCGTGCTCTGTCCGTCTGTCTTCTGTCTGTCTCTCTCTCAAAAATAAATAAACATTAAATAATTTTTAAAAATACATCATCTGGCATAGGCCTTTTAATTTCTAAACCTGTTTCATGTGTATGCCTATATATAGATGATAGAACTTTATAACTGAACAGTTAAATCTATATTATCAGAGGTACTTTTAAAAATAAGGTAATAAATTCTAAGTTATTCCTCAATGCAAACATTTCCAAGTATTACGCTACAGCAGACACCTTAACTTGAAGGTGAAAAATTCTCCCAATCATATAGAAATTATATTTATGACACACACTTCCCAATGCACATGAAACTGACAAGGTACTTGTAGAAATAACCATTCCCTTTTTGGCAAAACAAAAAGTGACTTTTAAATTGTTCTTAGGAGCAGAAATCACAAAAGTGGAAAAAAAGTTGCAGAAGAGAAAAATGAGGTTAGTCCGCTAAAGTTGAAAATAAATTTTGTCTGCTTGCATTTAAATAAACAATATTATAAAAGTCTTGTAGAGACTATGCTTACGAAAGGTTCTACTGCCTTTACATATAAATGGAAGCACATTTCTAGCACTTATATTATTGCAAATATTGAAAATGGCCTCCAGAAGCTTTTAGCAATGTACTCTTTGTCTTGTTTCCAAAGAAGCAATCCAATTAAAATGCTCATTTTCAGCACAAAGGGCTAGGACAAGGACCCATACACTACACCCAGCATCTTACAAACGCTATGGAAAATAGACTGAAACTTCCATATGATTTCTGTGTGCTTGTACAAACCAAGCATAATTTACAAATATTTTCCTAGAAAAGGAATTATATGGTTTTTTTTCTGCCTCTTCTAGGAAGTATCCATCCATGATGATTCCAACCTACATTATGCTTGCTTCCTTGAATTTTCTATCACTAGCATATCTTGTGTATTCAAACATGCCAACAGGAACATGGTAATGAATATTTTTCAGTTTTGATACATTTCCTCCACATCCTCCAGTCATACTTGCCAAATTAAGCATACAGAAGACACTTAATAAATGTGTTGATTGAATTTGTTCCCTTACAGTGGGGGTTACTTTATTGTTCATTCTAACTGTAACATTCTGCTTCCTTCTGAAAAGAAATTATTCATTTATTTATCATGTTCTTATGTTCTTTTTTCCTCACTTAATTTCATAAATTTAATTCTTATGGCCATTTTTTTTCAATCAAAAAACGGTTTTTGAGCATCTTATATAAGCTGTGGTTTTAAATGGGTTGCACTATAAACAACATTAATGAAATTATTAAATAAAAATGCGTTTTCTTTCCTCCAGTATGTCTGTCATACAAAAAAGATGGATGCCTTCCTTTCAAGATATTTGAGTGGATCACCAAATGACTGCCTACTTCTCTCTCACAGCTCAGATAAATAATTAAAAGGAGATATACACAGATTGGTTGCATACTTAAGAGTTAGAATCAATTAAAACAAAATTGTATGAATGCTCTTACAATAATATATCACTTCAGGGACTATGAAATGCTACCTTTACATTTGTAAAATCACTATGGTTAGATTAGAGCCTTAATGTTATGTCTCCACGAGCATTTAGAGTGGGTAATCAACAGAGAAACATGAAAATGAGGGGAGGGGGCTTTAATTGGCAATTTTTTAGTTACTAATATCTTTATAATTAAATGTTTTAAAAGTGTCGTCTGATACCCCAGAAAGGGTCATTGAATATTTATTGAGCACACCCAAAGTCAAGTTTCTTGTTTAAGTTGGTATTGAAGTTATGATGGCAGGATGGGTATCTTCTGCAAAGATGAACTGGGTGACTGGTTTTAAATAAACGTGCAAATCCTCTTCGTTAATGGTCTCAGAGCTTTTCCAGTGCGATTTAGCAACAGGCTACAGTTCTGCTCTAACCAAAAGAACACAGAGCTCGAGGAAGATGGCATTTGTGGAGGAACAGAGGATCACAAGGGAAGGTACTCACTTTTAATTTAGCTCTGTGGGCAAACTCAAGTTTGGGGTTTCAGACAACCCGAAACCTTTGCTCTCAAGAGTGTTTTAATAGTAGGGAGCTGTCTCGTTTGTGCATCGAGAAGTTTGCATGAAGCTTTCGAGAAATCTGTCTCACCCAAACTTTTAGTTAGAAGCACTATCTTGCACTGTTGTGTACACAGATAATTGTACTCACACTGTTACACTTTTTATTTCATTTTTCATGGAATCACAGTCCGCCTGATGTTATGGTTTATCATGCATGGGTCTGCCTCTCCAGAAAGAGTGTGAGTTGGTTGAGGTCAGGCCTTTAATTTTCCTGCACCTAGTTCAGTGGCTGATACCGAAGGGCTTAGTGAACGCTGGCTGAGTAAGATTTTTCAGAACTTCCTCAGATCAGTGTTTGCTTATCACCCTACTACATCCATACAAGAAACACTTGGAACTCTTGAAAAGGAAATCTCATCCTTTATGGGTTCAGAAGTCACGACGAAAGATAACAATCTCACCAAAAACCCAAAAGTTCACAACCAGGAAACACGTAATAGAGGAGGTCCCGAGGATACTGATTCTCTCAATAAACATAAAAAAGTTCTCAGGATCATGTTGGCAGTACATTGTCTCTGGCCCTAAGAGAAACACCCCTTTTCCAAGCTAAAATCATTGCCCAGCTGTGAAATCATGATGGCTGCCAGCAATCCAATGGTGGCAGCAAACTCAACCCAAAGGTCCAATATTTGTAAGCACCAAACAGACACTGCAGTGAGACAGCAGTGCTGACCAGATGTCAGTAGTGGCCTAAGGGCATCCTTTCACCTCCCCCCCCCATGATGCTGCCTTCCTCCCCCACCCATTAAGGGTGGCATCAAGAGCAATTACAGCTTACCCCCAATGGGCTGTGCCAGGCTGGCAGCTGTAACACCTGTCACAAGGTCTGCATGACATTAACAAAGACCCAGAAAGTAGCTTTAATGAGCTGCCCCTACAACAGACAGAGCCTAGTGCGGTACGGTGGATGTAGCGAGTGGACAGAGGACTATTTCAGCAACTATTGACTTTCTTTAGCACCTAGTACTGGGCTAAATACATACAGTTCTTCACAGCGCCATCTTTCATCTGGAAATGAAACATGAAAATCTACAAAGCGCACACTTCACTGTCAGTTTCAACATCTTGCTCCTCTGAAAATATTTCTCTATGCCATTTAAGTGATGAATTTATGCATTTAGGTGATGAGCTTAAGGTGTGACACCTGTGACCTGTAACGCTGGGAGTTGTAAGCTCTTAAAGTAGACAGCATTTCTCTCTCATTGAGCTCTCTCCAGTGAGCAAAAGGCTGTATCTTTCAAGTAGATGAATGGGCAGATGAATATATGAAAACTACTTAATCCTTACAAAACTTATCAGGCGACGAAACAGTCAAAAAAGAAAAAACGGTTATGCGATTGAAAGAGGGTCCTCATTTTGGTTAACTATCAACATTGACAGAAAGGGATGATTTCAGGATTCTTCAACACATAAGGACGCTGGACTATAAAAATAGTCATATAAAATGCCTAGTCAACTCAGTAAAATCATTGCTATACCAAGATCCTAAGGCTAATGAATAACTACAGAAAGACCAGTGAGCAAATTTTCATGAAAAGAGCACACAATGTCTAAGGCAGAGTAACCACTAGGTATGTGATAACTATGGTTATACTTTTGATTATGGTGATTAATAAGTAAAGTTAGGCTAGTGATTTATAAGGTGTCCTCATGGATCAGTCACCTCCTCTTCAAAAGGGATATAATGAACAACGATACAAAGATGATTGCTTCTGGGGATAGGCTTTTGTAACCAATAGTGATAGTATTTCCAGATCTTTTTTTATGAGTTGAAAGGAATCTAAGAAGTTCAATCTCCTCATTTTTCAGAAGAGGAAACCAAATTTCTATACCTGTATCTGAAGTCACACACCTAGGTGGAAGCCAAGTGACATAACGGATCAGTGATTCTCTTTTTGCATAAAGGGACCAATAATACCTACGCCTATCTACTCACACTTTCCCAACAAATGATGTAGCACAAGTCTTATTTGAAGTATCTGGCACAAAGGCTCAGTGTGAATTCAAAATAACATTACTTTTTCAAAATACTGTTGATGAAGATCTTACTATCAATACCATACGAAAATAACCATTACTACTACAATATTTATGTCTCGCCGACTTTGTAAGAGATCCCGGGAGTATTAATACACGTAAGGACGTTCTATTCCTTTTCTGAAACGGCAGTATTCTCAGACCTTCACAGCAATATAACTGCATCTAAATACTTCGTAGCTTATGATTCATACCTTCCAAAATAAAATAGCTCACTTCCAAATTTAAATTTTGTCTTCAAATTTCAGACACACAGAGCAGCAACTAGAAAACAGTACATTTTAATTAGATGCACCAGAGTTAGTGATTTTCATTCTCTGGGGTTCACACAGCATTTACAGGACTTCATTCCATTTATGGGGTTCAGACAAGGCTCAAAGTGAACTTTGCCTGGAACTTTTCACATGGTTTGAGCATTAACCAGGGATTGAGTGGTTTATAGATCATCCAAAAGAATTTCTATCTTGGAGTCTTGCTATGAACTCTAAGTATTTAAATTCCAAGTGAGTTTACATCAAAAAGTGACTGCATGTTTTTAGTATCTGTTTCTGTTTTCTTATTTTTGCTCTTTTAAAATGAAAACTATAAGGTAGATACATGGAGAGAAGAGTCTGAATATTTGAAGTTTAAGAAAACAAAAAAGAAATTTTAAAAATGTAATGTTTTAATATTCAGCACTATTTTACTGTTTTACAGTTTACAAAGGGCTTTCACATGTATTAACTTGCCTGAATGCTAACCACTGACCTTTGTAGGATGTGATTAGATCAGTTTCATCCTAATATTATCTCAGACTCTTCACCTATGTAATTATACATTCTCTAACTGAAATATTTATAAGGAATAATAATCAATTATTAATAGGATTTATTTTGTAAACAAAGTATTAAATAAAGTCAGTTTATAGCATATTTTGTTTTCCTGAGGAACAAAAGCTTGGACCATAATATATGGAAAATATTTTGGTGCCCCACAGTGAGGACTTTGAACTTTGAAAAATATACTTTATATTTATGGAAATGTTTTGAGGGGACGTTATAATGAAGTTGTGTGTCTACCACATTTAAAGATCCAACACAATGAACGGGTACTTAAGGAAACAAAAGCCACACCTCTCAATTTAATTCTGCACACAGAGTTTATTAGATTTTAGCGGGGTGTCCTTACTCTAGTCAAGAAAAAGCCATCTGAATTTATGAAGCTGAAATCATCAAAGGTCCTATGAGGAGGTCCATTTCAATGTATGAAATGCCATTTTTGCTCACATTTTGGAGATTCCAACTGATCACAGGCATTTTTGCTCTATCGATAATATATATCTGAGGTGGAAGAACCTGGCAAGAGGACGTTGAATCCAACTTATTTCAATCTATTCAAAGTATTTCATGACCAAAAAGTATTCAAACTTCTAATATATCTTAAATAATAGGCTAGCAATTCACATCTCTGAGTCCACTCACCAGTGACAATTTAAATCTAGACAGGTAGAACGAAAATCTTTTAGGACTATTCCTTGAAAACCATTAGGTGTATGTAGAAAATAGTTTCTGTGAGGCAAAATATTATGGCATTTAAACGAGGGGACTGGTACTCTTTTGTTTGAGGAAAAATGCAAGATTTGGGCCTACAGCCAGAACTCATGAATAATCTACGGTTTTTAAACAATCAATTATGAACAGCACTACAACATTGTCACATTTTCTGAATGCTACTTAGAAGTAAGTAATAACTACTCTTCTGAGAATTTCTGATCCAAACCCAGGTGACTACAGTATACTAGATTCATCATTTTATCCAGGCCCATCATTTTATATATAATTCATGACTGTATAATTAAACTCACATTGATTCAAGGTGCACCACAGCTAACCCCCTAGCCCTTTAGTCTCACTGCATACTGGCGTTTAGTGAAGGGTAGCCAGCTTCTCTCACCTATCCTGGCAGACCCAGGCCTCTGGCTGTGAAGAAAACCACAATGTGGGGAGGAAAGCCTACAAAAGAATGAAAACAGAAAGTGTCTAAGGCCTTGGCAGAAGGACACTAAATAAAATAGAGAGTGGTGACTCATTTTGGCAGTGAATCCACCTCAACCCCTTCAAAGCCTTTGGCAAGAGTCCTCAGAGGAGACCCCAGCCTTTTGCCAAGCCACAAAACACCACAATTATTATCACAGCAGTCATCAACAAAACAGATTTTGTAAACTGACTTGTTGGCACATAGATTAAAGAAGCTATAAAAAGGAATAACAGCTGTTTGGGTTGCCCTATGCAGAAAGCTACTATATAGAAAGTAAAATTTATATCTCTATACATACTCGGGTAGACACAAGCACACAAGGACACCCCATGTACTAATTATACACATATACTATGTACAAAAGGGTAAGATCCAAACACACCATTACATAAATTTAAAACACAAACAGCTCTTTTGAATTAAAATACTCACTTTGGAAGGACTAATAGATAAATTTCCCAAAAAAAAAAAAAAAGATTTTATAATTCACCAGTTTAAAATATGGACTATGCCTAACAATGAAAAAATAAACAAATTTTTTCTTAAAATACTGAAAAAGTACGGTACTTTTTATATAAGCAAGAATGCTGATGAATTCTTTGAGAATTTTCAAAAATATCCCTTATTCCACCTCCCTAGACATTGCCTGATTGGCGTTTTATACTATAAAATTTAGAATTATCTCATGTTTCAGGTGATTTGAAACAATTCTACTTGCTTACATATTCACAGATATAATCCATCATGGACGAGGTAAAAAAATGTTTAATGATTTAATTTTTACCATTGCTACAATAATATGATTCACCTAAATACGTTGCCCATGAATAACATGGAATAGAAAAGAACAGGAAAAAATGACAGGTAATAATCAGTACTACTTATATGTTCCTAACTTGAAGATGAAAAATGTACTTTGATTTACTATAAAGAGGCACAGTCTCCTGATTTTTAATTTAAAAAGAAAGGTTTTACTCAGCTTCCTTGTCACCAATTCACAGCAAGATATATAAGAATTAGCAAGAAAAATTCTTAATGAAACTACCTTACATTTGTAATATCATACATTACGAATATAATCTGTAAATATGTATTGAAGGATCCGCCGTGCAACTTTCATGTCACACATTTGGCCCAGCTAACCTCTAAATGCCTATGTAGCTCAATGCTGAAATTTCCAGAGCTAAAGCATCTTAATGGCATTGATCTTTTCCATTGAAGGATGCGGAGTTCAGATTTCAGCACTGTCAATAACATTTGTTTTCACCTATTGAATGATCAGGTCTTGGTTGGTAATTGTCTACCACATTAGAAAGGACTAGAAAGGAACTTACAAGAGTCCTAGCTACAAACACTGTTGACTAAACAGCAAGAGGAAATAAGTAAAAAAAAAAAAAAAAAAAAAAAAAAAAGGACTGAAAAATGACATTTCTTGGCTACCTCTTTCAAAAAGTGTATACCAAGTATCCCTCTCATCACCCAAGGGCTCCATGGTTGAACACATCCTAAACTGTAGATTTCCAAAAATCCAAACTGTATACAGTATTTACTATTTATAATAGTATAACTGGAGGATTCCACTACTACGGATATAAAACCACCACCTTCATGACAAACAGCTTTCCTGAAAGGCTACTTAAGAATTAAATAAAATACTCTTATCAATTATAAAATACCTTTAGAAATTCAAATATCGATCAGAAGACCAAGTCCACAGCTGATGTGAAACAGAAGACCTACTTCAGGAATTCACCGAGTAAACTGCCTGCCTGGAGAAGTTAATTCACCAGTATGTTTTTTAAAGTGTCACACGGAGAAAATTTTTCACAAGGTGCAGAAATACATTCGCTATTAGATCATTCTTCGAAATACCACAAACTCTACCGTTCTTCAACTGAGTTTGGTATTAGTTATTTACACCTAATAACCAAAACACACAGTAAAAATTGCATGGGGCTTAATTAAAATCCTTTTCTCCAGGCTTTGTTTTTTGAGTTCAAACTATTTTCCCTTATTATCATTTCCCCAGCGTCTCTATCTACCTTGGAACTGAAGCACATTATGCAGCCAGCACAATGAACTAACATGCCAGCAGAAGTAGTATGCTCCACCTATCCAAGAATTTTAAAAGCATCCAAGTACACACACACTGTCTCCTGTGTGTAGCCTGGAGATCCCTATTGAGCTCATGCCAAGTGTCTGAAAAGTTGGACCCTGCATCCGGTATTTACACTAAGCTAAAATTCTAATCAGCACTAACAGCAGTATGTTTTAATTCACCCTTATGATTTTATTTCAATCTGCTAAGTAGCACAACTGCCAGAAAGCAATTGCTATAAACTTAAGTAAACAAATGCAAAACTAAAATAAATCTTAAACCTGTTGTATATAAAGTTTGTGCCACTTTAGGCAAGCAGTACAAAAAGGCACAGCCTGAAGTCTTGGTGAACGCTTTTCGATCTCATTTAGAAAGCTCTTTGAAAGTATTGCTTTTTCTAGTCTTCCCCCAGATCTCTTTCTAAAAAAGTATTTGGTGCCTATGAGATCAGGTAGAGAAAATGGCCATGTTATTGGACGGTGGTGTTTTCACCTCACGTATTCCCCTGAATAGTCTTCTGCCAAGCATGTGAAACAAGTAGTACACGGTGACTACTTGAATATCTGGATGACACTATAACCACTCGTGCCAAGGAGTTGGTGCCAAGTCTTGCATCTTCGGGGTTTCCCCCCCCCTTCCTTTTTGGGTGGTATTTGGGTGGGGGAGAGAGTGGCGGTGGGGGAATGTGACCAACAAACCCTAAGAAGTTGGTCACCATTTTGAACCTGTTCAGTGTGCTCAGACCTTGGCAGCCATCTTACAGCTTGGCAACCATTTTGAGAATTTGCTTGGCAAGCTCTCAAAATTCGCTGACACTGTTTAAATAGAATGCTAGTTAAAAATAGTCCACGTTAAGCAATACAATGTGATATCAGGTAGAATAACCCTCAATAAATCTTGCCAACAAAACAATTTATAACATCTTCACTGAGGTAAATGACATCCAAATTTTCTTAACTACTTAGCGCTAAAGCAGCTTAAAAGCTGACTCTTTAACCCTTTAGCAGACAAGTTCTTAAAAATCAATATTGGAGGGGCACCAGTGAGTAGGAAAGTGGCAAGTATAAAGAATGAAAGAGATGGCCGAAAACATAGCCACAATTTACATCAAAACATTCACAAATCCATTCTAGTTCAAGATATAAAATAGATGTCATCTTACTTCGTGCCGTATAATTCTAGAAAATGATCCCACAACTTCAGAATATGTCCTACTTAATGTTTTATGAGTTCATGGAAACTATCTTAGGGAGCCATGTAGTACAGAACTCTTCCTTTGGTAAGGAAATTACCTTAAAAAAAAAACAGTAATCTTAATATCTTGTGTAAAAGAAAACAAAAGGAAAAACTTGTAGATAATGACATTTTTCCAAAATCAAGAGTTATAAATGTTTTCTGATAATGCTGTTATATTTAACCTCACCTCAGTTTCATTGGTTATAATTGATGAAAAACAAGTTCTGTACCTGAAAACCTTTTTTGACGGCTACAAATCTGAAATACAAATGATAATTATGTATTGGTATAACTTTGGCATCATTACCAGATTTATGTAGTTTTGTAGAAGGACAAATTACCTGAAATGATATCAGATGATAACTTTACCACCATATGGAAAATGAAAATAACAGTCTAATAATCTGAAATATCCTTTCCATACTGAAATAAATAACATTTTAATATAGAATTTAGTATCTTCCCTTCAATGTCATGAATATTTAATATCATATTAGTATGCAGTGTGTTTATGGTAAAAAGACCATATTGTTTATAGTTTGAAAAAATCTAAATGCACTAATCTTCCTATGAATCCACTATTATAGTTAAATCAGAAATATGAAGATAAAGCCTAAATAATTTTGAATCTTGTGATGATAAAAAAAATTTTTTTTAATAATTTTTTTAATGTTTATTTATTTTTGAGACAGAGAGAGACAAAGCATGAATGGGGGGAGGGTCAGAGAGAGGGAGACACAGAATCTGAAGCAGGCTCCAGGCTCCGAGCTGTCAGCACAGAGCCCGAGGCGGGGCTTGAACTCACGGACTGTGAGATCATGACCTGAGCAGAAGTCAGATGCTCAACCGACTGAGCCACCCAGGCACCCCAAAAGAAAATAATTTGAAGTCATTAAATAATATCCTCAGCCAAATATTTGTCATTTAAACTTTAATGCATTATGGGGCAAGAGGGATAGCCGGCTTGTATTCTCTTCGCAAGTAAGATATCATTCATAATAGCACCTAAAAAGGCTAAATCCATGCACTACTCCCAATGTTTATAATGTTGCAGTGCTTTTTGAACTTGAAGACTGAAGTTTTAAATTTCTACTGAAATTAAATCAGGAAATAACTTTACTTCACATTATATCGTACAAGTGAAACAATTCATTAATCCATGATCAAAACTAGAACATTACATGGGAAAACATTATGCTGAAATGGGTCAGCCTTAAGTCTTGATACTATTAGATGTCTCTTTATTGAATGACAGTATCTGCAGCAGATGACGTAAACGGTGCTAGCATACTTTAGAATGCATTGATAAATTGCTCTATTGATTCCGTTCTGCTTCACTTACCATAATTATAGCACAGTAATGGAAGACATGAATGATATATTTTTACTAGAGAGGAAAGCCCAGAGTTTGCCTGTTTCTTTATGAGATTATACTAAATCCTTTCAATTAATACAGCATGATGGATATCTCACACTGTCTGAGAATGAGAAGCCTGATTCTAGTGCTTGTCCTTAAATATTATTGTCCAAATATTTGACAATTATTTCAAATAAATGAATTTAGTATTTTAAAGACCTAGCATTTGTACTTCTGTAATGCGGCTTCCACACAATTTCACAGAAACATTTCCATTCCATTTAGAAATTGATCTCTCAAAACTTGAAGACACCTTACAAACACAACTTTATTATCTTGTACTCACTGAATATACTAGAGGTTTACCTTAAAGCTTTTCAAGAAAAATTTTGACAAGAGTTATTATGCTGAAGAAGAATAAATATCAGACTGAAAGGGAAAATAGGTGGGCAACTTAAAATATTATTTTTAGAAGAGAAAATTTAATGATTTGCTAATGCAGACAGCAAGAGATTTAACAGAAAGGACTGAAATGAAAATGAAAACTTTGTAGTAGACATCATTTATAATGAGTATTTGTCGTCTATAATTATTCGACATCTGTAAAAGCTACCATATTGTTTCCAAGAAACCAGAATCTGCATTAAGACCACATATAGTTGGTGACAGTGACACTGTGCCACCTTCTTCCTGATATCACCAGTCCAGAGTATCGCTAAGAAAGGACACCAGGTTTTCCCAAATGGATACATTTAAAATTAAAAGCATCTGTCATTCCAAGTCATGCAAAGAGAATTTGAGAAATTCTGAACAGGATACAACTGGGTCTTAACAATTCAAGAAAGACCTGAATTATTTTTATTTAAAAATATTCTTTAATGAAAAGGCCTTGTTTTAGTAGCTTCGACTGTTTCAAAGAAAAATACATAAACATGGTGAATTTGTAAAAGAACAGTCAAATTGTGGGAAGAAAATCTCCCCCAACAACTAAATGGTGTAAAAATTGATCTGCACTTCCCCTTTCACATTACAAAAGCTGTCACAGGGAATAAAATGTAACCCAGGAGGGCCGTGGCAGCTAGCAAACCTTCCCTGATACATTATAATGTCTGAAGCCCAGACACCAAAGGTTTACATCAGAAAAACTCCATCACGTAGCGAACAACTCAAAACCAACTATCGACCACGCTATTGATTTTTAGTGGGGAAACCAGGAGGGGAAAAGCACCAGGAAAGATAGAATTTCCCTTTTCTTCTCTCTTCTCCAACTTAGTGGGCTGCCGACCTTAGGTCTTCCCAGTCTTGAGCCCTCTGAGTTTTGCATTGCAGGATCCAGGATGTCTGCCTGAGATAATTCAAGCTAAAGGCCTCGGATCTGCAGTAGAAGCCGATTCTTCATTGGCTTGCAGTGGAAACTAACTCAGACCCAAAAGTGTTTCTTGACAGAAGGGTACAGGAGGAGACAGGGAACAACCAGAGAAATAAGACACAGGATTATCTTTTCAGCTGGTATTTGAAGGTATCTGACTTCAAAAGTTCACAAATTAAACTGGACTCAACAACCGATAGAAAGCTAAACCAATCATATTTGAAACAACGTATATGTGTATTACAGAGAGCCGCCCACTCTCAAATTCCCAACTAATTACACAGAGAAGTCCAAGTTAATAATTTTAAAAAGCTAACTTTTCCCCTTCACATAAATTAACACAAAATGGGTTATTCGAGAAGCTGAAAGGTAACAAAGCAAAGTGCTTGCTTTAGCTCCTTGGGGTCTTAATCACATAATTTTGAATTGGTTGAGGATCATTTACTTGGATCATTATAATCATATCCTACAAGTATTCTGCCATTTAATTTGTGAAATGCACGACCACAGATCATGTACATGGAAAGAATTATTAGATGCATTCATTTTACTATTAAATTTAGAGATGGCTCTGAGCCATTTAAAAATAATAACAATAATAATAATGATTAATAACAATGCACTTCCATTCTGACTCACAGAGCTCTCAAGGGGTTTTCCAGCTGTTTGCTAATTAAGTCTCATACCCCCCTTGCTAGTAGATGAACATTGTTAGGCCAGTTTTACACCTGGGAAAGCTGGGGCACAGCAAAGTGATAATGGTAAACCAAGATCCCAGGGCATACACAAGAATGAAAATAAGAATGTGGGAAACTTACAGAATATTCCACTTTTTGAATTTATATTTGAAGACAGTGATAGGAAACATAAAACAACTTGTGTAACTCACAAAAAAGCAATCTGGTTTATCTCCTGTTGATTTTGTTGCTTAAAAAAAAAAAATCAAACAATGGGTCTTGTTTATTTGTTTGCTTTTACCTATTCTGCCCCTAAAAAGGTTGTAAATTTTTCTGAATTCCATTTCTAATTTGCTTAAGCACAATATTTTGCCCACGATAGAGACGTAAGAATTTATTTATTCGTTGATCGTTAAAATAATTAAGGCTATCACTAATAGAACCCAACAAAGATAAGGTTCTCTTATTCTGTTTGGTTTAATAAAATGACTTAGAAATTATAAAAATAAGTATATATATTTTGTAGAATTATGTGAAGGCTCTTACTTGAAACAAGGCTATGTGAGTCTGAGGTTCTTGATACCAGGAATTAGAAATGACCACACGTGATTGACTGTTTTGAGGGCGAAGGAATGCTTTGAACCCATTCATTCATTCATTCATTCATCATTGGGGGCAGTGAGGAGAGGTGCGGCACATGTATCACACCATGTACCATACGGCATTCTAGGTGTTAGGAATGTAGTGGTGAACCAGAGACAAAACTCCTTGTCCTCCACAACCTTACATGACACTGCAGTGAAAAACAAAGATTCTAGGGGCGCCGGGGTGACTCAGTCGGTTAGGCATCCGACTCTTGATTTCGACTCAGGTCATGATCTTGCGGTTTCGTTGAGTTCGAGCCCTGCGTCACACTCTGCACTGGCAGCAAGGAGGCTGCTTGGGATTCTCTCTCTCCCTCTCTCTCTGCCCCTCCCCTCCTCGCACCATCTCTCTCAAAAATAAAAAATGAAAAAACAAAAACAAAGATTCATCCATGCAATAATCGGCAAACATCTTGGGCCTTGGAATGAAAACATGAAAAGGTCATTGGCAATAGCTTCATAAAGTTATAAAACTTCATAAAGTTTTTCTAAGGGTTAATTTTCTAAGGTTTCCTCACTGATGCAAAGCAAGAAAAAGAAGAGCTATTGACATAGCTCACTGAGCTGGACATAATTAGAGAAGTGGACAATATCTGCCTGTAGACTAAAAAGCACAGAGTCCTGAGATGTACCCTTCGCGCATTAATAGAGCAAATGAATCCACAGTCATTGGAAACTAATCAACAACAGGGAAAAGAAAGGAGTCACGAAAATAAAGGCATTGAATGATGAGAAACCAGAAATAGGTCATTTTTAGGAAAACTCCTCTTTCGTAACAGTTAAAAGGTATTCAAGTTAGAGCAGGGGGGCAAAGTATGGAGGGAAGGTATCTGTCAACCCGACAACTTCAGGCTTTTCTATTTCTTTGTCTAGCTAGCGTTTTTGTAGGTGATCATCATGATTTGCGGTTTGGATATGATAAAGTACCTCGTGACAACGTGCATCAAAGAAAAGATATAAATATTATATATAACACCTGCCCTAAAAGAGGCCAGCACACACTGTTATTGTTTTGCAGGATACCTTGTGCTACGTGTTCGGGGACCCTCCCTGGCAGGACACTCAAGATACACCCTCCACTTCACACCTATTCAACTGAAGAACTCTCTCACATGACGACTGTGCTTGTCAGCTGTTCCCATGTTGACACCGATCTAGAAAAAAAATGACTTCTCTCTTCCCCCTTTGCCCACCTTCCTCTTAAAGATGGATCTTTTCTGAAATGATAAGTAGATCTTGCATTGGACACACAGATGATTCAGGATGCTTTTAATGTGTTCCGAATCAGCATTAGAACACGAGAGCAGCCCCCATGTTCCGTCACGGAGCAGGGGCTACAGAGAGGGAAGGGAAGATGAGAAAACCATATGAATAAGAAAACAACCTTCCCCACTGATCTATAGCCTACACTGTCAGATACTAACTCTAAAAAAACAATGAGTCCACATGACAGCAAAACAATCCTTAATTCAGTAGGGGAACCCACCCAGTCCCTTTCCGTTCTTACAAATGAAATGACAAGGGGTCCCTGGGTGGCTCCGCTGGTTAAGTGTCCGACTTCAGCTCAGGTCATGATCTCACGGTTCGTGTGTTCGAGCCCTGCATTGGGCTCTGCTGACAGCTCAGATCCTGGAGCCTGCTTCGGATTCTGTGTCTCCCCCTCTCTCAGCCCCTCCCCTGCTCATATTCTGCCTCTCTCTCTCTCAAAAATAAATAAAAAAACATTTAAAAAAATGAAATTATAAGCTGATAAATCTACTTTTTTTCACCCTTTTTAAATTGCTTGTGATGGAGTTGGTCCATTCCCTTATTCACTCGACAGACACTGGTCCTCCTGGCTACCATATCCTTCCCACAAGTTGTAACTTCCTTTAGTGGGAATAGCTGCTTCCTTGTGAGCGGAGTCTTATAAGCGGTGTAAAGGCTTGACTCTGTTTAAGAGAGGACCCACCAGGGAGAGGGAGGGACTAAAACACGAAGCCAGGGAAACCAAAGACAGATGTCACAGCCTTCACACGCCTGGTATGGCTGTCACTATTACGGCTCTATTTCCAGGAAATAACCCAGTTGTGGTCATTTTTGAAGACAAAAAAAAAAAAGTAAAAATACTGTAACACAAATGTGTTTCTTCTTGTCTTTTAATAAAAATCTCATTCTGGAAGTACGGGCAGTCAAAATACATATTCAGTCTTCTTGAATAACGTGTAAGTCATCAGACCTTTAACTATTTGAGCAGCACAGCTACAGAGGCAGGAATAGTGACAGTTGTATGGTAAGAGGAAACGCACAAACTTTTTATTTTTTATTATTATTTTTTTAACCTAAAGCCGTTAGCTACTGTCTCTATTGCTGGGGCTGCAGCTAGCGACCAGGGGCCTCTCTGAGGGATGCATTTTGCTTCTATGCCAGTATTTTGAAGGGATTCCCGAGGGCCAAGTAGCAGGATAGGTGTGTAGAGACGAGAGACGAGAGCAGACGCTGTAGCTCAAAGCAGAGCTGGCACTCAGAGAACAGACACGGCACACAGGCACCCACATAAGCAAGGATGAACCAGCATCAAGCACTCCAAACTGCAACTCTAGGGTCAGAATCTGAGGATCCACTCTTTATTTTAGGTCCCTGAGAACCAGGCCTTTCAAAGCACCAGGAGCCACAGCAGACTCTTCCTCCCCTTCTGTCCACATTGTTTAGATTGAGAAAAAGTTAAGAGTTCAAAGACTGCTTCACAGCTCTCTGTGCATCCACCTACGGATTCCAGAAGAAAATAATAAATTATGCCAAGCAACTATTGAGACCAATTTAACGGAAATAGCGTTGGGGACGTGCCAACCTATGGTCACTCTACTCAGGCTCAGAAAAGTCAAGTCCCAAGATTTCAACCACCTCGGTCTAACTCTAAATTCAAAGGCGCATTCATTTATTTATAGAGCAAGTATTAAGCACCAACTATGGCATTACTCCTCTGACCTCTCCAGTTCCAGTAGATTCCCCTCCCCTGGACTCCTTAAACACCTGGAACATGTTGCTATCATAGGGCTTTTTATTTTTTTTTTCAACGTTTTTATTTATTTTTGGAACAGAGAGAGACAGAGCATGAACGGGGGAGGGGCAGAGAGAGAGGGAGACACAGAATCGGAAACAGGATCCAGGCTCCGGGCCATCAGCCCAGAGCCTGACGCGGGGCTCGAACTCACGGACCGCGAGATCGTGACCTGGCTGAAGTCGGACGCTTAACCGACTGCGCCACCCAGGCGCCCCAGGGCTTTTTAAATAGTATAGAACAACGAATCACTTTATGGAACTTTCTCCCCTCACCTATAAACTGGGGTTTCTCCAAGTCTGTATGTGAATTACCTATTGTTTAGAAGTATCGATCTTTGGGTCCCTGGCCAAAACCTCTGGGTATAAGGCTTGGGGATATAACTGCTTAGCAATTCCTTCCAAGGGATTGTGACGCATACAAAAGTTTGAGAATCATTTCTATATGCTCTTTACTAGACAGCTTCCCATCTCCAGTAGCCAATGTATAGCTTAGACATGAAAATGGCAGGCACTCAAATGATGCCTGTGGAAGGAAGGGAGGGAACGAAAAAGGACAGTAAAAACAAGCAAAATACATCCTTAGAGCTCAGGGACAACATAAGACCACTGAATATCCTCTCTTAGAACTGATTTGGCATGACAGAGTGTATCCAACAGTGTAATAATGATAAATTGTAAATTAACAATTTAACAATAAACTACAACTAATAGTGGCTTAAAAGGAATAAAAAAAAAATTGCCAAAGGAATTTATGAGCAATAAGTGAAAGGAAGCATGCAGAAAAATGAGATCAAACTTAGGGGTAACATTAGCCATGAAGAGCTCTTCGGAGATGGGGCTTCAGGTGCTTTCTGAAAAGAGAAAGGGAGGGGCCTGGGTGGCTGAGTCGGTTGGGCATCCGACTTCAGCTCAGGTCATGATCTCACAGCTGGTGAGTTCGAGCCCCACATGGGGTTCTGTGCTGACAGCTCAGAGGCTCTCTCTCTCAAAAATAAATAAATGTAAAAAAAAAAAAAAAAAAAAAAAGACTGAAAAGAGGAAGGGATTTACAAAAAAAGGGAAAAGAGGAGAAAGCATTTATACTTAAAACCAGACAAACTGGACTAAAATTCATTTAAAAGAAAGACCCCTATCATGAGTATTTTTTCTAAATCTGTGTGTTAATTTTTACCACAATTAATGGAACTAATATTTACACGCCAGCAAGTTTGAAATATAGAGCCAATAAAAACTTTTACAACTCTGGAAATTTCTAAAATTGGTTCCCTTTAAATTTGTAGCATAGGCAGAATCCCGGATGATGTGGTACAGTAAAAACATTTTATTGGCATTTAGTTGAGATGGCCTGCATAACTCACTTGTGGCTTTACCACTTATCGTGTCACCCAACTCACAGCAATAAAATGCCGATGTAGTATTGCTCAACTATGCTTTACATAAATATGTACATATATAATGCATATGGCTTAATTTCCCTTTTAGTGAGAATGGGTCTAGCCCAATCATTCATAGGAATATTTGTGAAGTTAGATTACAAAATACAAGAGACACCCAAGTGCCATCCTGTAATCATTCAGATATAAATGACTCAAAATTTACTTCTATAAATGCCTAAATAAAATAGGGGAAAACAATTAGAAAAATCATGAATCAACTGTTCTGTTTCTTGATCTTTGTGGGCTTGTTTTACATTTTTCCAATTCGTTAAATTAATTTTTAGCATATTAAACTCTCTTTTGAGCCCTTCAACAGGATACTGAAAACCTAGGTCCCAGCCTCAAACCCGTCATCAACAGCTGGTTGTAATGCTAGTGAAATCACTACACTTCTTTGAAACTCAGTTTCCTTATCTATAAAATGGGGATGATGATACTTGGTTTCTCAGGATGCAATCCCCTTTTGTTTTTGTCTTGGTTTAGCTGTTATATAAGCAAGTCTTAACCTTCTTAAAGATGGATTTGTTTTATGCCTTTCTGAAGCGCAACAGCACCAAATTCCTTCCTAAGCATACAAAAGAATCTGAATAAATATTTTAAATGGATCCAAATTTTACATATCTACGATTCAGTGTCATTTATTACTTTAAATAAAACACTGTTATGTGATTGCAAATGTCAGCAAATAAGCTAATGACCTTAACCCAGACATCTAATAAAGAAATGATTAGCACTGACAATATAAACACAAATTATAGCCTAATTCATAAAACGTTATTATTTATTCCCGAAAAAACATTAAGCATGTCATACGTTAGCTGTGACATAAAATATGTGTGTGCTTATATTTTATGTCCAGTCATTGTTTAGTTCCGAAATGTCAAAAAACTAAGAAATTTTAAGGCAGTTGTCCCAGAAAATAATTATATTGCTACAAAATTATCTCAGAAACACAGACCTTCATGAATTTCAAAGTTAAGGGATTTTTTTTAATATTTGTTTCAGCAAATAATAGAGTGTCCGGTTATGTTCCAGTCACCGTGCTAAATGTTAGAGATGCAATGAGTTTCATACTCTAATGGGGGCTACTGGCTACTTATGGCTATTGAATAGTGTGGTAATTGCAATGACAAAAGTATATCAAGACGCTCACGGAACAGAGACAGTAGTCTCTAACTTTGCAAGAAGGTGTCTCCAGTGGTTTTCCAAATGAAACGGTGCTTTCACTGAGTGTTGCAGGAGGACCTGGAGTTTTGCAGGCTGTGGAACCATCTGGATGGAGAGCATTCACAGCAGAGGAACTACAATATGCAATGGCACCACACTGATATGCAGCATTGAGGCAGTGAAAAGCACAGAGCCTTGGTAAACCACAAGCATTTCAGCAGAGAGCTGGAGAATGATGTATCCAAATGTGAAAGGTGGGGTGTGGCAGTAATGACACCAAAGAGGGAAAGAGGGACCAGACTATAAAGAACTTTGTATGGAATGCTGAGAAACACGAAATTTATACAGCAGGTGATGGGAGCCATTGAAGGGTTGTCAGTAAAGGAGTGATAATTCTTTTTTTGGAAAGATCATTCTGGTAGTAGCATAATGAATGGAAGGGATGGATAACAGAGAAACAATGAGAGCAAAGAGAGGAGGCTACAGAGAGTGTGAGGTAGACATAATAAGGGTCTAAAACTAAAGGAATCATAGGGCAAGATGGGAATTGATTTGCATGCTAGTAAGTAGGCCGAGTTGGCAGAACTTGGTGGTTGATTAGACATGAAGCACTATGAAAGGAGAATAAGAGGTAACTTCCAGCTTGCAATATGAGAGAAATGCGTAAGGGGGAAACTCATCAGATGCCATTCCCTTCCAATCCTATAACCTTTATAATTCAGAACACTAACTTCAAGGCAGGCTTTTTCATCAAATCACTGCCAAATTATTTTAAGATTATTCCTAGATATTTTGTGCTTTTTCTTCCTGAACAAGATCTTTTTTCCACCATAGCTTCCTAAATGGAGATGGCTGAATGAGGAAAACATATTGCTTTAGGGCTTTTATGTTTTAGCCGGATATTCTATTAAATTTTCTGATTGATTCCACATGTTTTTGGTTGAACCCTTTGCTTGTCCAAGTTGATAATTCTATCATTTGCAAATGGTGATAATTTTGTCTTCTCAACAGCCCTAACTCTTATTTCTGATTCATATATTATTACACTTGCCAAAGCTTCTAGGAGAACATTAAATTATAATCTTGATAATGGTCATCTTTGTTTTGTTCCTGATTTTAGTGAGGATGACTCCAATGTTTCATAATTCAGTGTGATTCCTTCTGTTGATACGACATAATTTTATCTTGTTAAGGACACTCTTCTTTGTTACTGGTTGACAAGGAATTTTGAAAGTCTTGGAATCAGTGTTGCATTTTATCAAGTCCTTTTTGTCCACAATGATTTTTAGTAAAGTTTTTGCACTTGTATCCTAGATTTTAATAGAAAACTCAACCTTTAAGGATTTTTTGAGGAAATGAGATTAACGGCTAATAAATGAATGTTGGGGAGGAAGGAAAGACACATGGCTCCTGACTCAACCATACATTCATCTTCCACAGGGCAGGGATGGGATTTATTGCACCTACCATAGTAGGCACTCAATAAATAAATCCATAAAAGTTATCTCACTGAAACGAGGTCTGGCTTAAAATTCCATGTCTGCTGGAGAAGCTCATCTACTTTAGTGAAATCAAATAAAGGGATTTAAAAACAAAAAACAAAAACACCACCCATGGATCTTGCCTAAGACATCAATGATGTGTTGGGGGCCTCTGAGTATGGGAGAATATTCAAGAAATGGGATATAAATCTCACTGCACTGTAAATACGTAACAAATTTTTAGGCATAAATACAAAAGATGTTTCTTTTTCTTAAGAATATATGGTTGAGTAATTGGCTTGGGAAGTTGTATCAGGGAAACAGTACAGTTGACCCTTGAACAACATCAGAGTTAGAGGTGCTGACCCCCAACACAGTCAAAACTCCATGTATAACCTTTGATTCCCCCAAAACTTAACTCCTAGTAGCCTCCTGTTGGGAAGTCCTACTGATAACAGAGCCGATTTACACACATTTTGTATGTTATATGTTTCATATGCTGTATTCCTATAAGAAAGTAAGGTACAAGAAAAAAGTATTAGGAAAATCATAAGGAAAAGAAAAATTCATTTATAGTACTTTATTTATCAGAGAAAAAAATTCCGCATGCGAGTGGACATGCACAATTCACATCTGTGCTGTTCAAGGGTCAACTGTAATTTGTTTTTCCAAGAATACCTGTTAAGTGATAGGCTCTTTAATTCACTCTGATTTGTATGGAGGAATTATGAAATTTTTTACCCAATAAGGGAATGAATCTTGCCAGGTCTGCCTTTTATTTTGCTCTGACCTCATTAATGACTTATTTTAGACAATTCAGATGAAACCTATTCATTTGCCCACATTAAACATAGAGATAAATACAGTATGCTATATATCATTTGCCTATATCAAAAAGAGGGAGAGAAATTTTATATTATTTGAGAGGAATATTTACATTCTTGGTTATTAGTGGGTTCCTATAAGGTTCTTTTAAAGTTTTGATAAAGAACCTTAAAAAATACAAATAATCAACGGCCTTTTCTTTGTCCAGAATCATTGAGTTCATTGTGTTGTACACAAATGCTTTCAAAAGAAAAACTGGTGTTCCAAAATGAATGTGGAGACAATAAATGCTCAGGAGCAGACATATGTAAGTAAGATGACTACCTATTATAGAAAGCTTAACTCATAAGCTAAAAACGTGAATCAGGGAAGACACTACGAATATGGTCATTGGGATTCTTTTGCACTTAAACATTATGCTGAAAATCTTCATGTACATGTGAGAAAATAAACTGAAAGCCCACTATTTCTTTTTAGTATGATCCAGAAAAATAAGCAAAGGGATGATTATTGCAGAAATCTTAGAATTTCAGAAATGCCAAAGAGCCAAATCTTAGTTTGTGGAATATAACTGCTTTCGTCTTTAAACATCACCCCCGTCACATTTGGGTCATTATTATCTGAACCATACCATCCATTCCTTTTGAACATCTTTCTACAGGGTAAGTGTTCAATACTGAAGCCCAGCCTAAGCCAAGGATGCACAGATGGGTGGTTACAGCTGCAGTTCCTCTCACAGACTGCAAAAATCCGCTGGGACACTTCCCCCAGCTCCGTCTATCCATCTTGTGAGCTGGTGTAACTCCACCTTGCTCAGGGCTTTGTTGAGTGTGTCACAGGACTTTGGCCAAAATGTAACCATCCAAAAGGGTCTTATTAATGGAATGAAAAATGGGCTCCCAAAATACACACACACATACACACACACACACACACGCACACAACACGCGCGCGCACACACACACACACACACAGATCACATGTTTCTCCTGAAATGACAGACAATTCTAATCAAAAAGAACATTATAATAGTTTTTTTTAAACCCTCAGAAATAGTGTATTCAGACTCTCTTCAGCAGGGTGAATGAGTCAAGTTACTCAATAGGATCCATTCAGACTGATTAAATTGGAGCCAAGCCAAAACAGATCTTCAAGATCTGAGAGATAGTGGTCATTGAGCCAGGAAGAGGAAAATGGCATCAACTGAGAATGTACAGACCACAATACTGTTGGGAAATAATAAATTGGCCAGTCCAAAGGCTACCACGGAAATTTATAATAATGGAGGTTGTAGGCCGAAATCATCACAACCTCCTTTATTTAAATCATGTGATAATTAATCTGAGTCTGCTGCTTATTACACCAGAAAAGTCCACTTAAAGATTTTAATTAGAAATAGACTAAAGTTTCTACGCTGAGTTTATATTTCCCTCTTAGTTATCACACCTACCTTCCCAAAATGATTTGAGATGTTTCACCAACATATACTAAATGCACATATACATATACAAACACATGCAAATCTGAGGCTGTAAAAGAAAAAAAAATCTGAACAAAAACAACAGGGGTTAAAGAAGAGAAGTCATGAAGGCAAAAACCTAGGCTGATGTATTTACTGAGATTAAGAATTAAATCTATTTCTGAGTTTCTTGCAAGCCAAGGCAAAAAGGGACAACATATTTATATACTTCCTATGATCTGCCAGAAGAAAGAATACCACCTTTTAGGAATAAAACTTTCTCTACTGTGACTTTCGAAAAGAACAGATCAGTCTTCAAGATTCCATCGACGATTTTAAGGCTGCCTGTTCCGCAGAATTCCTGACCTAGATTGCCAAAGATTATGAAATCAGACTTGATAAATAAATTATGAAAGAGCACAACCAATTTCTAAACTAAACAGAAAGGGAAAACCAAATGAACAAATGTTTCCAAACATTTAAAACTTAGAAGCGCCCAAAATAAAAATTGAAACCAGCGGCAAATGAAGTCAACCTGTATCTCCGCAAACCAGAATCACAAAACCCTGTCACTGCAAGCTTGGGAATAAATACTGCTTGTCAGTCAAAGTGTCTGTCTATGGCATATGGGTAAAGGTTTCAGTCTGCTATCTCCAGACTCATCTTATGGCACTGGTTCAACACCAGTGAATGGTGCTCTAAACAAAAGGGGAGCTCATTCAAAGTGGGCGTTTGTGAGTTGCTGGTCAGTGTAGCTGTGCAGTGTGTCTGAGCGGAGACTATTGGCACGAGAGAAATGAAGTGCAGCTCCAGGCCTTTGGAGTTTCCTAAGCGCTGAAAAGCAGCCGGGAGGTTAAAGCTGGCTGGTCGGAATGGCATACTTGGCTGAATGCACAGCCAGGTGGCTTGGGCATATTGGCAAACAACTGGCAATGTGCCCAATACATATGGCTTAGATTGCTTTGCTCTTCCCATGAAGCCTTCTTAGACTCTTGAGCAAGCATTCGTTTTAGAACAAAATGCATGTGAGTGTTAAATAAAATCTTTTAATAATATCTGTCTGATGTAAAATCCTTTTCCCAAAAATAAAAATAAAAAGATGGGAGGGGAGTGGTTGCCAAAGGCATAAATTAAGCCTTTCTTTTTTTGGGGGAAGATTCTGCAGATCCCTTCTCAACTGTCTTTGGACTCGATTATTTGGAACGTCCTGTTTCACAAGGGTTAAAATGACCCCTGCAATCGCCGGGGAGCAGGGTTAACACACAGTGTACAGAAAGCTGCCAAGAGGTCAGGTGACCATGGATTCTTAACGAATACATAAAAATACAAAATAAGTAGGGTGACTCAATGGAAATGAACACCAGATACGTTTTATCAAGGAACATTATTAAATCTTGATTGACAGATAACACTACAAGGTGTGAGTATGGTCTATCATGTAAATCCATATCTGGAGACTTGTTAAAACAGTCTCCACGCGCTAACTGTTGAGGCACATGGTACTCTCCAGGCTTTACCAAGTGGCTGCCTTAATGTCAATAGCATGAGGCAAACTTGAGGTTTAATAACCCCAGCTGGTCACTAATCTTCTGTGTTACTGCTGTAGCACCACATTAGATATTCCACAAATACTAGTTTCCTGCTGGGGTTGGATTTCCTTCTGTCAGACATGTTTGCTGGTGTCCAACATTTCATTCTAGTTTACTAGATATCCTGAAAGTATTAACAACTGATACATTAGCTAATTAGATTACATGAATTATTGTCAAGATCCTGTTTCACATATAAAGTTTAAAATGTATGCTTATGGTCTTTTAAAATGGCAAGTCATTTATCTAATAAACTGTATTAAATCCTCTGGAATTATTATAGTCTACTTGGTGGGAAGATTATAGAGTTGGTGTGGTATATGTGGTCGGTTGTGTGTGTGTGTGTGTGTGTGTGTGTGTAAGATTTTTTAGCTTGGTAACAGCTCAAACACTGACATAAACTCTTCTCTCATACTAGTGAGGGCTTCAGACATTAATAATCTAAAATCTTTTATAGATGCAAACATATATATTATGATATAAAAAAATCATCTGTGCTTATTCAGCAAATCCTGAAGATGAAAACAATCTAGATGAGGACAGCAAACTTCTTTTTGGTGATTAAAAAAAACAACAACCAGAATTCCCAGCTACAGTTGCTCCTTTTCTTTCCCATGTAAAAAGATACTAAGTACATAAAAATTCACATAATGGCTTTACATTGAATATTTACTGAGTTTTTGCTTAAAATCTTCAAATCAATTTCCTTTTCACAGACTTTCTTTTTTCAAAGAAATAGGAGGGATAAAAACATTTTTTAAGCAATGGGGCAAATTAAAGCACAAGTGTTCAATGGATTCCTAAGTCATGAATCTCAAAAATAATGTTTTTTAAAAGTCTGTTTCTTGGTAGGCATAACAAAAAGAGAGCTTCATTAACAAACCTTTCCAATACTCAAAATTACGGGGTGAAAGGAAAGGAGGCCTTTAAAAATGGACTTTAGGATCACACGAAATGACCTTTGTAGCATCACACTGTCACCACCCTTACCCTCTCCTCTTGATCAGCAAGTAGTACCACTTAGAGCTTTATTGGAACATCCCTTTGCCAACTTGGAACGGCTCCAGGCAAATCTGTCTTCCAAGGACGCAGTTTGAAGTACTTAAAGTAAATTGCAATGGACTGGATGGATGGGTAGCAGAGGTGGGACAACTGAATCAAGTGGCCTTGCTTCTGAGATAAAGTCCCCCTCCAGGGGGCACTTGGTACACAAATGGAGACTGGAACGTATTCATTTCTAAGGGCTCCTGCTGGGCAGCAGGGTCAGCCGGAACATAATTTTTACAGCGAAAGGGACTGAAATCCTAAGTTTCTTCACTTAAATGCAGAGAAAAGGTTAAAAGCATAATTTCGCAAAGTGTGTTTTGGGGGGTTAACAAGGGTTACAAGCAAAAAGTTCTGCTGACAGATAAATTTGGGAACTGCTAGGTTAAACTAAGTTCTCCGACCTTTTAATGTATTAATGTGCACTGTGGCTTTTCAAGAGGGACAACAGTATGCATTTATATTTTAGAGGTATTTCACGCACACGCGCGCACACACACACACGCACACGCACACACAGCTCCCTTTTTCCATAGAGCATACCACAAGATGCAAATATCGAAAAATGGATTTTGGTTGGTATAAATATGAGGGTTTTAATTAGGATAAATAAATTTTATTTTACTTCAATAATCTATTTAATTTTACTGAAATGTATTAAGTAAAACTGTTTAAAATTGAAAAGCCCAATTCAAGATAATAAACTAATTTAAAAATTTTTACAACTAATTGAAATTCTTTCATAATTTTTCCTAATTTGAGTACCTCATCTAACTAATCTTACTGTTTTATAATATACCTCAATAAATAAAATGCCATTCTATCAGCAGTAAAAATCACTCCACCTCCCCACTAAAGCTCTAACTCAAGCCTTTCTTCTCATATTAGGCAAGAACCATCTGGTAATTTGCAAGTGGGAAGGCCAGTTTTCAAACAGGCTGGTTTCTGAATATGGGCTTTAAATTATTTATAGCAAAATTTAAGGTTAATGTTCTTGGAAGGTTCCTCCAATAAACGTTTAGTTGATATCCTCAGAAAACCTCAGAGTAAATAAATGTTAATACAGTTTAGCATCCCCGATTCCCTTGACTTTGACCATAGAGTTGTCTCATAAAAAACATAAATTTGAATAAACAGAAATACAGTGCAAGGGGTAGGGGATAATAACCAACATTCCAAATAAAACCACTGCTTGCCATCAAATAAGAAATCCACACTCTTGGACACATAATCAGACAACAAAAAATTAAAACAAACAATACTGCAGTTATGTGGAATCTTTAAAAAAGTCACAAAGTGATTTTAGAGACTTTTTAAAAATGCTATTTGAAATGTTGATCATACATTCCAAAACCAAGTTAAATTTTATGGAGCTTCCAAGCAAACAATCTCATTTTATAGTCTCAATTCCCAAAAGCTTAAGAAAGTATAAGTTTGTGCAGGTCAAAATTTAAATTGGGGTTTCTTGCAGAAGTACAGAGAAGACTGATTATAGCTGCATTGAGTGCCTTGAGAAAAGCTACTTTCAAAAAATGATACAAGAATCTGCCTGGATCACATCACACTTTCTTGGTAAACATTTGTTTCTGTTTTATTTTTGCTTCTGGACTCTGCCTATTTCCTGCCCAAAGTCTCACCTAATGGTAACAGAGGATTTATTTCTTGGTTCCAACTCCTGATGAAAATGTCCTTTAAATAGTATAATTTTATTTAATTTAATTTAAAAAGAACTGCTGTTAAAAATTCCAGCTAAAAAGAAAAATCAAACAGTTCTAAAAATAAACAATATTTGGTTAAACAAATACACAGATTTAAAGCATATGGGCAAAAATGAATGTTAGTGTAAACATACGGCAACATTTTTTTTTCCTTGAAAAAATCCCAGAGAAGAAACCCCTCTCCCCCAAAAAAGTTATTTTGGTTTAAATTATGAAGCCATTTTTAATAAGTAATCTTTTTTATTCAAGGAAAAACATTTCTATGTCCTCAGAAATCTGTTTCATTTCAGTCTTTGTGTAAAACTGCACATGAGAAGTATATTTATAAAAGAAATACCAGACTTCAAATTATTTATGTGATTGTAGCACGTATACAAAATACACGAGAGCCCACTGGAGATATATACATATTTCACATACGTAAAGGTTGAATTCTGTCCTAAAACTTATTCTAAAAGTTTTCTTTTGTACTTGAATCAGATTTTAACGTCTCAGAAAGCTTTATTTCAATATCACACTGTCTTACCTATACTTTGGCAATGAGGATTCTAGCTTTTTTACCAGATGTGCTACTGACTCTAAAAATCTACCATTAAAGTTGGTAAGCTTTAAAATATACTGCTCTTGGACCGGGGTTGAGTTCTCTCTTCTTCCTAAGTTAATGGAAGGCTACCAGGACTCCAGTCTTAGGCTTCTGGTAACATTCACCCCAAAATAGGAAACTATAGCTGTATAAACCTGCTATTCACAGATGTTTCAAGAACAAAAACAAACAGGTTGAAAATATACTGAGGAGAAAAGCCAAGGTACATAGAAACCCAGCTCCAAGACTCTTAAGGGTGTATTGGAAACCTTAGGAACAAAGTGCAAATGACTTCACTTTCTCTGCAATCTGACACTCTTGGTTTTATATTTAATATTTTACATCACTGCTGTGTATGAGAGTGTTCTTTGAAGGTGTTGCTTCTGCCAACTACATCGGAAAGATGTGTCAAGAAGGAACACGTGAAACTTCTAAACTTCTCTGTAACGAAAAAGAGGCCATGCTACCAATTTCTAGTGAAAACTAAACAAGCAGATCATTTTAAAACTCCTCACAGTGACGGTGTGTGATATAACTTTCAAAAAAAGTATCTTGTTTTAGGAAAATTTTTGAATAAAAATGTTGTACTGAGTTCAGAGTGCTTTTGAAGCCCAAAGACCAACTGTTCAGTTTTCACAAACCAACAATGTCTGTTCATTTTGCCCAAATCTTTTCAGCTTAAATATTCACAATGTGCCATTATTACTGAATCATTATCTGCCTTTAGCTCTGACAACAGCATCATACGGGCTATGAAAGGCTCCTTTCTTCTCATGATTAGGCCCTAAAACATTTCCTCATCTTACAGTGCTTTTTGACTTCCCAGAATGCATTGCTCAATTACAGTGCTGAAATTAACTGTATGCCACTCTTATTTATTGAGAAAAGAATAATCAAGTACTCCAAACCATGTCATGGGTTGCCCACAATTTTATATCAAATTTCAAGTAATAAAAATATTAACCCTTTCTGGACACCAAGTTTTAAAATCTACTATTTGTTTCTTTTTCAGCTGTGTCTCACACACACACAAGAAATTCAAGATTTTGGATTTCTGATGTTTTCTATAACATATAGCTTATACAATGAATTCTAAGTGTCCATGGAAGGGCTACTCTTAAAACAAAGACCTGTCTGAATTTTTCAAAGTAAGTTTTTATCAGAGCTCTCTTCAAACTTAAATTCCTCTCTTCTTTGCTTAGAAAAGTAGGATTTCCTTCCAACTTCTAGAAAGGCACAGTGTGAAACTACAGCAAATTATCTTTCTGAAAGCAGGAAAGAGAAAGATGTAAAAGCCCCGAGATTAAAACATAGAAATATTCCAATTCCAGAGTAATTTTGTTTATACCACTAGATAGCACTTTGTCCTCAATAATAATTGTAATCTTATTAAACAGAGAATGTGAGTAATCTTTTTACACATGCTCTTCAAATAAGTGTGATTCCAATAGGTATTATTTTAGAACACAACATTATAAGTTAAATTGGCCAATCTTCAAATATTATTGCATTGATTATTTTTATATTTTGGGGAAGCTATATTCAAAGTACTTAGTGAATTTAAAAACGCATTACATATCAAATACTACAGTTGCAATATAATTAAAGGATATGCACTGGGTAAATAAAAACAGCATAGAAAGCAAGGAAAAAGCTATGATTGTATTCACATTGCAAATACTTGTGTGAAAAGGGATGGGAATATTTAACACATGTGGATTTGTATTTATTTGTTTTATACCTTCAGCCAACAGAAGAATGTAAATAAAAACACTTTTTAAACCTCAAAGATACTTACTAACCCATGCATACATTAATCATTCATACTGCATGATTATTGTTCAGTATTTTCTGCAATAACAAATTGGAGGGTGTGGGGGTTATTGTGGGTTTCAGCAAACCACATTCTATTTAGGCAAAGCCAAGTATTAAAGAAAGGCCTAACTTGCCAAACCAAGATAAATACATGCCATTATTATGATTACATAAAAGCCACTGTTCTCCGCGTTACAATTTCTCTTATAATTGGCACTATTATAATTAAATGGATTCATATGTTTACAATTCTTCTTTGAATTGTTAAGTGATTTAGCAATGATAGTGTCTCTAATTTCTTTTAACTATACTGACAGACTTCACTTAATCAGTGGTCTAAATACCGCATTGCCACAATAAATTAGGTAAATACCCAGTAAGGCCTGAATTGCTATTGAGTTTAAGTATGTTATAATAAGGTAGCAAGTAACTTCTCCAAAGCCTGCTGCTGGACTAGGCCACAAACCCACAAATTGGAGGGGACAGGGTAAAGTATTCCAATGGCATTTAAGATATTCTATGAGGGATAGAAAGGCACATGGGCAAGGAAAAACACACACATGCAGTTAAAGCCCCATAGGTTTTGGAAACAGGCAGTGAGAGATTATTTTAAAAATATAAACACAATTACTGTGGATTGTGTGGTCCCTCTTCTTCCTTAAAACCCAAGAAATTCTTCACTTCTCACCAGACAGACAATGGCATAAACATGCTCCCATGTTACTGATGGAAAATGCCCTAGTCTACCTGCCAGACACTATCATAAACTTTGTTCTATTAGTGAAAATAATGTAAGATAATTGGTATTTTCCTTAAACATAAGATAGCCATAAGCTTAACAACTCTATTAGTCATACAACATATCATAACTACATGGCTAATAAATTTTTTTAAATAGCTTTAAAATAACTGAGGTTAATAGTTTGAAAAATAATTTTTACAAAGTGTATGAACAGAAAAAGTATACAAGGGATGAATTGACCAATGCCATCTCACTCAATTTTTTCTAAAAAAAACATCAATGGCAAGTTAATGCCGCTTTTTTATAAAGCTGATCTATAAATATAAAACTGTGATGGGGCACCTGGGTGACTCAGTTAGTTGGGCATCTGACTTCAGCTCAGGTCATGATCTCACAGTCCCTAAGTTCGAGCCCTGTGTCAGTGGGCTCTGTGCTCACAGCTCAGAGCCTGGACCCTGCTTCAGATTCTGTGTCTCCCTCTCTCTCTGCCCCTCCCCTGTTCGTGCTCTGTCTCTCTCTCTCTCTCAAAAATAAATAAGACATTAAGAAAAAATAAATAAATAAATAAAACTGTGACTGTACCATGTTGATATTGCCACATTAATACAATAGCAAAAATTTGCAAACAAACTCAATATCCAATTTAGCATGGATTTCACAAATAACAGCCAATCTATATTCTGAAATATAATGCAGCCGTTAAACACGATGGTGTAGGAAAATAGACAATGAGAGGAAAAGGTCTTTGTGGCATAGCGTCACATTTTTAAGAAGGATTTTAAAACTACACACATATGTTTGAAAGGCTAAACCCTGAAATGGCAAAATTTTAACAATGGTTTTCCCTAGGTGATCTTTATTTTCTTTTCCCCTAGGTGGTTTTATTTTCTTCTTTTTACTGGGATGTACGATGCAGATTATGATGAAGGCAGATAAGTCTGGTAGTAATAAACAGAGGTAAGTTTTCGTTGTTGTTTAAAAAGATACCATGACACAAGGCATTTGTGCTCCACACATTGAAATCCCTCCTCTCAAATTCAACCCTAATAGTAGACGCATTTTAGACACTGTTAGTAGGTTTTCTGGTGTGTGTCAGTGCTAATCACAACTTACTAAACTGTGCTAAATTTCCAAATGCAACAAGGAAGACAGGTTCACAAACACAGGACATGCAGACTGTTATTAGATTACTACCATGAAATTCTCTTCTAGAAAAATTAAAGAATAACTCTTAAAAATTAAAAACTGTCAAGAAGTAGACTGAGAGCCATAAAGCTTATGTGACTTTGTTCAAGGATACATAATTCAGTTAACATTCTTAGTTGAAAAGTGTGTGATTATTAGGCTCAGTTCATAAGAAGCAAGTGAAGTCAGTCTTATTTGGTAAAAATTAAAAATAAACAAAATATAATGAATATGCAGAATTAAGACAAAATTGGCCTCTTCACTTTTACATTCTTTGACATTCTAAATGATGAATGAGAACCTAAAGCTGTCTGGTTTGGTTTCCAAGTTTCAATAGAGACACCAAATTTCCAGCCAAAACGAAGCAAAAGTCTTCTGTATTTCCCTAAAAATTCAAAATCCTTTGAGAAATCTTCTAAAGATGGCTCTAGAAAAACACCAATTCCACTACAAACACTTTATAATGCACATTAGATGTGAAACTGTAGGGGCTCGGGGGTGGTCAGGAAACAGAATATTCTATTTGATAGTTACCACTTTCGATGCTTGGACACTGACAAAATTACTGAATTACCTTGTTCTCTCTCATCTATTCCTCTGGACAAAACACAGTTAATAATTCTAAAATGATGTCCAGATGTGTACTCTTAAAAACAATGAACTAATTCTTGGAATATAGAACAATGTCTTGCACATAATAGCTGTTCAATGCTTTTACAATGGATAAGTGAATGCATGAAGTTTGAGGGCAAGTGTACAGAAACCATAAGAAATGCATAATAGATGAAAAGAATTCTACCTGGCATCTGAACTGTGCTCCCAACAAAAGTAACCAGGTAGGCAAGATGGCAAACACCACTAAAACTGACTCTGCAGAGGTGCTGTGACTATATTATTAACAATGTTTAAAATACAATAGACATAAAAAAAAAATACGCACATACAAAAGAGCTATTTCAGGAGATGTCCAGTAAGGCTGACAATTCTAATCACAGCAAATACAACCTTATCTCCGACTCACAAGTCTTGATAATTTCAAGCTATGTACATATCATGATGGATCAGTTCCACAACAAACCAAGAATTTGCTAAATCCCTATATTAAAGATTTCCTCAAACTGGCCAGTGTCCAAATATTTGGCCCTACGTATCATTCCTAATTTTCCCAGCTATAAATGGGACACTTCACGACTGCGGGTTTTCTAACCCATCTGAATCTTCCATAGATTATCCCCCACCCCACTCTCCGCTCCCATAGAGGGGATGAAGGACAAATGATAATCTTTCTGGCAATGGTGGTCTTCGTGCCTGTTAAATTAAAGTAAAACCCTAAAAACTGAGGTTCAGGGCACACCATGATTCATGAAATGAATCACATCCTTTAAATGCTTTAAAAAAAAAACTTGAGTGGGGCGCCTGGGTGGCTCAGTAGGTTAAGCGGCCGACTTTGGCTCAGATCATGATCTCATGGTTCATGAGTTCGAGCCCCACTCTGTGCTGACAGTTCAGAGCCTGGAGCCTGCTTTGGATGTCGTGTCTCCCTCTCTCTCTGCCCCTTCCCCCCCCCCCCCGCCTCTCTCTCTCTCAAATCGATAAACATTAAAAAAAATTTTTTTTAACTCAAGTATCTTTTCTACATGGTATAAAAACACTATTATTAAATCATTATAGTCACATAGTTTAGAAATTATGTGTAAAGTGAACAGCAGAATTAGCTGCCCTGACTTGGGCCTTCTACAGTGCCACGGCAAACCGTGCCGGGGCTTCCCATTCCTGAGCGTGCTAAAGAGTCTCTGTGAACTTGAGGTTCATAAAAGGCCCAGTTTCCATTAGCATAAGACATATAACAAGCTTAGCCCAGTATACAATAAATCTTCAACAGATATCAACAGCAATATTTATATTCTTGGACTGAAAAATGCAAGTAGGAGATTGTCATTAAAATCAGTATTAAACTTTTGGAGTCCCCTCTCTCTTCTGGAAAGGATGAAAGCCATGGCCTCTTTCCCTGAGAAAATCCATATACTCACAAACACAAACTACTCTGTGTGACAATTCAGGGAGTTCTCAGATACTGCGAAGTCAGTACACAAATGAAGGTGAAGAACCTCCTTTTCAATCAGAAGACTCCCAGATGAGGCTATCAACATATCTTAAAACTGTGAAACATTCAGCTGTGCAGAGGCAACGACTCCAAATGCATCACAAACAATGAGTGATGCCTTAATTATAAAATATGTATCTGCATATTTAGATATGTGTATTTCTGTTTTAATTACTTAGAAACAATAAGGTAAATACGTTTGGCAAATGCTACTGAAGTAATGAAATTTATAAACATCCCCACCAGCTTTCTCCTTAAGCTTTTGCTGAACAAGAAGGAAACCAACATTTATTAATATCTTCTGTGTGCCAGTGACTGTGTTAAACACTTTCAGACATTACCTCATTTCTTCTTGGTAACAATGCCACAATATAGATATTATCATTACCCTTTGTAGAGTTGAAGAAATTGAGGTTAACAGATAATAAGAAGCATGCCTAAAGTCCCGAAGTTCCTAAGTGGCAGAGGTCCGACTGCATGCAATGTCTGATCTTAAGCCTTTATTCTGTTATAGTTATGAGTCTATAAACCACTGAAGTCAGGTTTGCTCTAATCTAATGCTATTTCAGTAAGTCTGAGAAACCTTTCCTCTCCAAAATAAAGGTTAGTCATGTACAGGGTTATGGGGCAAATATTTCATATCCTCCTTTGACCTGTGTGTCCAAAGTTCTATTTCCCAATCTTGAGCTTTTCCCAGCAAAATCCAGCTCGGGTCCTGTGGGACCCATCCCATCCTGACTTTAGCTCTGTCATGGATTCTTAACCAAAACTTGTACTCTAGAACAGCTCTTAAAACACAGCTGAAAGAAGGCTAAAAAGGGAAAATGGATAGATCACCTGTTCTAACCATAATTTTTAGAATTACTTATAGTTCTCTTCCCAGGCATAATTGTGCACATTAATAGAGTTCATACAATAGATACAAGCTATTTTAAAGTTTAATCAACCTCCTTTCTAGAGAATATATACACAGACAATTAAACAAAATAGGACAGTAAAGATTATTGCTACACACTGATACCAGAGATAGTACATGAATAATTATACCAAACATTTGTCTCAGAAGCAACTTGCTTGAGCAATCAATCACGTCTTGTTGAATTGATCAGTTTTTTTAAAAACTAAACTGACAATTCAATGCCGCTGAAACAGTGAAACTTTTTCAAGTTTCAAGAACAACTTACATGTCCCACAGTGACATTTCATCTACTACTCGTCGCCAGAATAAGAAATAGATGCCTTTCTTTGAAACTCCTATACTCACCTTAATTTTATTTTATTTTTTACTTGGAGGCTGTGGGGGTGGTAGAAAAAAAGCAGGAACCCACAGAACTGAGTTTGGTATCCCAACGTTAAAAGCCATTGAGGTTTTATAGACGCACGTTCCCAGAAAAGATTATATGATGATAGCACTGGATTACGACCCAACCCTCCCAGCCCGTCTAGAAATGTGGGCTATGTACCACCAAGAATGGTATACAGTGATGCTCACTAAAGGCCTAAATGCTGATGGAGTGAATGGAAAATGAACCAAGAAGGCTGAATTGTGCCAAACAGCACTACTGGAGTGCAGCAGCACTGTGCCAAGTTCATAACCATCACTATTTTTTCCTTGCACTTGGTAACATCAGCAGTCTGGATTATCAGGTTCTTGGTAAATAAGCAATCAAATATATCAAGGGTCAGGGCATGTGGGTGGCTCAGTCGGGTAAGCATCCAACTCTTGATTTCGGCTCGGGTCATGATCTCACACTTGTGAGATGGAGCCTCACGTCGGGTTCCATGCTGGGCATGGAGCTTGCTTACGATTCTTTCTCTTCCTCTGTCTCTGCCCCTCCCCGCTTGCGCATGTGCACGCGCGCTCTCTCTCTCTCTCTCAAAAACAAAACAAAACAAACAAAAAACAAAACACGTATATCAAGGGTCTATTCAACCAAAGCAAGGTACATCACATGTGCCTAAGTCCTCACATCCTCCTGTTTAGTTTACCTGTTTGGGGTGGGAGTGACCCTGGCAGGGCAGAAGGCAGAATCTGATTCTGAGTCACGTGGAAAAGGGATGAACAAGTCATGAAACACTTCAGACCATCATGTTACTGAAATAAGATAATAAACAGCTATTTTGTAGTGACCTGATGTGTACAGGCAATACAAAAAAATAAGTCATTTATAGGTCAGATATTATCATCCTTGTTCAATCACAGCTTGATAGATGGAGAGCTGGTGTATCTCACCTGCTTGAAGAAGTTACACTTCTACAATGTAAATGGTGAGGTGGACTTTACAAGCCTTTTTGTTCAGTGGTCATGACTGGAAAGGATTTTTCTATTCATCAGCTACAGAGGAACTGAATTTTTATCAGTGGGGCTGTCTTCTGATTTTTTTTTTATCTAGTTTTGATGTTTTCCCTAGTTCTAAATGTATCTAATGATGTCTCCTAAAGAAATTATGGTCTTTTGTCTTCAATAGGGGGTGATTTTAATGCTTTTCAGAACAAGAAAATTTGGAACAAGCTTATCAAAAATTTATAACATTACATAATCAGTAGTTGAACAGACATGGCTCCGTCAGAATTTTCCAGCTGTGTTACAAATAAAGAAAATATCTGTATATGATATACAATATTTTATACCTCAAATAATGGTATAATCATTTTTTAGAAGTTTGGCAATATTGAAGAATCTATCAAATGTACTTTTTAATTCTCTTCATTAAAAGCACATTGTAAAGCAACGCTACAAATTGTTTTCTCAGCTTTCAAAGAAATTTACTCACTAGGAAACACTAACTTTTGATACATATTATCACTGCAAGTCATGTCTTCTGCTAAAGACTTCAGACATGTCACAGCACTACCTGGTGTTAGCAAAGGGGAAGAGTATGTCTCTTAATATTTGCAGTGCTTAGCAAACTTTATAATAATATAGCAGGGAAGCCTTAGGGAGCTAAGAAAGTTTACACGAGTTTAGGCCTATCTCACAAAGGTGCTGATTTTAGCAAGCAAAGAATGCAACTTTGGTGCCATTCCCTATATTGGCTATGGAAGTATTAAGTAAAATATACATTTATAAAACATCTTTAGTTCTGCTAGAATGCCAAATATGAGATAATAAAAGACAGGGAAGTCCTCAAGAAGCTAGATGACAACTTCGGGTCAGAGAGCATGTCATGTACCCAAATTCAGAAGTGACAGTTTAGGAATTTGAGAAAAATCTCAAATTCTCAGAGCCTTAATTTTATCATCTGTAAAATGGAATGTGATACTGGGGATAATAGTAAAAATAATGACAACAGCTTCTTTTCCTCAGTGAGCAGTTATAATGCTCAGATAAGGTAACGTGAGCCAGTTTGCAAGCTGCGAACTGATATGCAAATGTAACTTATTATTAGCCCAACTTCTAACTTCCATCAGTCACACACCACTCCCTGGCTCCTAATCCCTATTTCCATCATTGAGATCCTATACAAGATATTAGCATAACCCTTCTTTTCCAGGATTTTCTTTTTTTTACTTGCAAGGTTGAGGGTGGGGCTCCATTTAACTCAAGTGGGTTCAATCCAAACCAGAAAAGCAACATCCAGCAGGAAACATCCAGATCAACCCTAGTAGAACACGGGGGGTGAGCCCCACTTCTGACCACGGGGTAGAATTCTCTCTCTCAGATGCCATCCATGAATTTATATCTTTTTTTTTTTTTTAGTGTTTATTTATTTTTGAGAGAGAGAAACAGAGCACAAGCAGGGGAGGGGCCGAGAGAGAGGGAGACACAGAATCTGAAGCAGGCTCCAGGCTCTGAGCCATCAGCGCAGAACCTGACATGGGGCTTAAACCCATGAACCGTGAGATCATGACCTGAGCCAAAATCAGATGCTTAACCGACTGAGCCATCCAGTGACCCCCCTCAAATTTATATGTTTTAATCATCTGTCCACTCAAGCTTAGGCAGAGTCATGAAACAATGTCCTCCATGCACTTATAAGAAGAAAGCCCAACCTGGCTGACGACCTGCATGTTTAGGGGATCACCTCCAAACTTCCATGCTTCCAATGAAATGCGGTGGTGCTATCTATCTTCTAAGTCAGGCAGGTCGGTAGTTTGATTCTCACTTTCCTGGCATACATCCTTCACTGCCAGAGTCATGAAACGTATAACCAAAACCCTACACACCCCTGATGCGTCAGCAGGCATTACACTGTTTGACCGGCCGGGGGTGGGGGGCACCATCCGCGTGCAGTGTGAAACAGCAAGAGCAGCCAGAGGTTGAGTAACGTGCACTCTGACCATATTTCAAGCCACCAGAATTGCAAAGTTGTTGGTAAATGCTAAAGGGAAAAGTGGATTTTACTGCCCCTTTACGAAAACCCTGACATCCTTTCCAAGAAACTATACTCGAGCAATAATAGTAAGTATTCAGCATACAGTTATTTGGTATCAAGGGCATTTTATCCAAGGAAACCAGTAAAATAAGATCACCACAGAGCTGAGGTTCTTCTAACCCGGCTTCCACTCGGGTGGAAAACAACGCCCATGTGACAGCGAAGATTTAAATGACATATCATCAACTTGCGATGAAAGTGGAAAAAGGAAAACAAAACAAAACCCAGGCCCGTCATGAACAAGGTTATGTACACTAGCTCGTCCTTGGAGATCTGGATTTGCAGCCTGTCCCACGTGAACACCTATCTTCACAACCTTCCTCTCGTGCTGACATTGAAACATTCACACATAGTCTGTCGCAGGCATGCTGTGCCTCTAACTAGAATGGTATCTGAGTCTGGAGCATCAGGACTGATACATCAGCCGGCTCAAATATCAACTGCCCACCAGAAATTTCTAAGGGTCTGAGTCAAAGTATGTGAAATGGCCGGAGGGGCCAGAAGCATTTTCACATGCTCTAAATATCTGCATAGAGTCCGACTCAGGCCACGTTAAATTTAAAATTTCATTATCGTTATCCCTGATAAAAATAATTATGCTTATTATGTTATGCTTCCCCGATTTTTGTCTTTCTTTAACTTCTTTTGCAAACACAGAAACTGATCTAACTCCCTGATACCAGAGAGCATGGCGAAGTCAGGGAAAATGCTGGACTGGGGGAAACCATCAGGGAAGTGCCATGGTGAGCCTCCTCAGAGGCCTCTGCCAGGTCACCGATGGTGAGAGGGCCACAGTGTGAAGACAGCCAGGGAAAACTACACACTTGAGGAAAAAGCTAATGCAGCTGCCAAATTGAAAATAAGTATGGTCGACTTTCAATTATCCCAAGTGGTTTAACCACACGGCTTCCTTCTTCCCACTGCCCAACCTCAGTCTGGGCTGCAACCCAGACACCAAGCAGGGTGGGGGTCTGCAAGTCTGAATGGAGTGTCTGTGTTTGAAGGTGTGGTCCCAACTCTATTGAATTGTGAATTTTCTTTCATGAACCAAGATACAAAGTTCTCTTTTAACAATAGGGACAACTGCAATATATATGAATGAATACCTTCTTTTGAATGTTATATGAGATTAAAGTTCTATAAAGTTCTAGGCAGATGCTTAGTAGATGACAGGAGAAAACTATAAATTTTGCTCATTCATTCCTTCACTCATTTATTAACTCAAAAAGTTTTATTAGACCCATACCATGCTATCTGTTGGACACTGTCTCAGGCACTCTGGACATAAAGATAAAGATAATTCAGTTCCTACTCATGGGGCTCAGTCTACACTGGATATGAAACACACAGAATTCAAAAATAATGCTTTCTAAATCTAAAATATCCTGGGGCGCCTGGGTGGCGCAGTCGGTTAAGCGTCCGACTTCAGCCAGGTCACGATCTCGCGGTCCGTGAGTTCGAGCCCCGCGTCGGACTCTGGGCTGATGGCTCAGAGCCTGGAGCCTGTTTCCGATTCTGTGTCTCCCTCTCTCTCTGCCCCTCCCCCATTCATGCTCTGTCTCTCTCTGTCCCAAAAATAAATAAAAACGTTGAGAAAAAAAAGAAAAAAAAGAAAAAAAAAATTTTAAAATATCCTTTTAGATTAATACTGCACTGTCCTTGAAATAAATGTAATTTATCTGGCAGCTCTATAGGACACGAAGGTTTAGTGTGTGTCTCAAAGGCAACATATAAAAAAATTTTCATTGGGGTCAAAGGTGAAGTTTTAGCAGTAGGTGGAATCTGTGTTTGATGTTCTGCCTCACCCTGTGCCCTTGAGCACAGAAACCCAGCTTGAGTGCTTGTCCCTCTTTTAAATGTATGTTTATTTATTTTGAGAGAGAGAGAATGAGAGCAGGGAAGGGGCAGAGAGAGAATTTTAAGCAGGCTCCCTGCTGTCAGCACAGAGCCTGATGCGGGGCTCAATCCCACACCCATGAGATCATGACCTGAGCCAAAACGAAGAGACGTTTAACCGACTGAGCCACACAGGTGCCCCTGCTTATCCTCTTTTAAAAACAAACTATGTTAACCATCACCCCTCTCCTTTAAATCTCTCACAACCAACCCCATTCTCCTACAACACATCCAACAACCCAATTTGCTCATTCAAATTCACACCATGAGTGTATCTGATTAATGAAGACTAAAACCTCTACCGGGTTTTCTCTTTTTAAAAAAACAGGCCTCTTTTCCAGAAATCTCTAACTGATGGACTATGTGGGAGAAAACATGTTTAGTTGAGGGGAATATTTCCTGGTATCACTTACTCTACATATTTATGACCTACATTCTAAAAGAAGTTACCGAAGCTATCAAAAACTGGAGTTTCTTCAGGGCGCCTGGGTAGCTCCATTGGTTAAGCGGCCTACTGCAGTTCATGATCTCACAGTCTGTGGGTTCGAACCCTACATCAGGCTCTGTGCTGACAGCTCAGAGCCTGGAGCCTGCTTCTGATTCGGTGTCTCCTTCTCTCTCGGCCCCCTCCCCACTCGCACCTGTCTCTCTGTTGCTTAAAAATAAGAAAAAAAATTTTTTTTGAGTTTTTTCATTTGTAAAATGGGAATAATGATGATAACACTTAAAAGGTTGTTGAGCGAATTACATGAGGTAATTCATGAAAGCATTTAGCTTGGTATCTTTTAAAAAATAAGCTGTTACTGTTTATCATCATTTAAATATTACTGCTATTAAGTAAATAGTAACTTGACAATTTCTTCTTTTTTTTAAAGCTTCATTTTTTTTAAGTAATCTCTACATCCAACATGGGGCTCAAACTCACAAACACAAGGATCAAGAGTCACACGCTCTCTACGGACTGAGCCAGCCAGGTGCCCTTTGGCAATTTATTCTAAACTGTAACCAACCACTGATTCAAAGAGCAAGACAATCATGGAACCAAAATTTTCTCAATATCATTAAAGCTTCTCAATGACTGGGAAGCACAATTTGATTGCACCATTGTAATCGTCTCCTTAAAAAATGGGTACTGCTTGTTTTTTAAGTTAACATGAGATGCACTGCAAAGCCCTAGAAAATTATAACTATGGAGGCAGCATTTATTAGAGTGTATCTTCAGGCGAGATGGGGTGAGGGGGAAGGGGTAGGTTGTGAGTGTGTTTGTGTGTGTGTGTGTGTGTGTGTGTGTGTGTGTGATGGGGGTAAGTTCCTTAGAAGAAAGTCACAAATAACCACGCACCATAATTCTGTTCAGTGTAACTTTTACATAGTTTAGTGTAAAAAAGAAAAAAGAAAAAAAAAAGCTTATCCCTTAACTGGCCAGACACATGAACAACCCAAAAAGTCTCTGAACTTATCCGTTTCAGTTCACTCAACCAGGGAAGTGGGAAGAAGGTTATACTAAGATACCAATAAGCCACAAGAGTGTACAAACTTCCTTCCTAATACAGCATACTCCTTGCAATCTATTTCCTTGCTTGAAATTTATTGCTATAAATACAGAGCATGAAAAATGTGAAATGATGCCAGTTCAGCCATCACTTTGGCCCCGATCCTTTGCTAAATTTATGCATCTCTCTAGCTTGTTTAAATGCCAAAGAGCTAGGCAAACTAGAAGAATATTATGCTCTTCCCTTCAGTAAAGAAGTCCACCTGAGCAACGCATTGCAGATGGAGATGAGAGCCAAGGGAAAATGAATAAAAACGTTCACTTTGCAGATGAGAATAACAGGTTTGAGGTGTCCAATCAGGAAGGACTGCACGAAAACTACGTCTCAATACGATCTTTGGAAACCTTGCACATTCCCCAAATGTCATATCCATTTTTCCAGTCTTTGTACGATAATGGATGGGTGTGTGTAAGTGTGTGCGCGCACGTGTGTGTGTGTGTGTGTGTGTGTGTGTGTGTGTGTATAACAGAATTCAGTATGATTCAGCATGAGAAAAATCAGAGATGCATGGGCCATACAAGAAAGCATCTATAAATAAAGATATAACTCAATAAAAAGAGTTTTTCATGATTCAGGACTGTGATAGATGCTGCAAAAATATGTATATGCTAACAATTCTCTCACGTTTGTGTCCACCTCCCATTTGAAGTTAACGATAATAATTTAAGCTCTACTGAGAAATGTTCGGAGAGAAAAAGTTACGTTCAAAACTTGGACTTGTGGAAACTAATGATTTTTTCCTGAATAACAGGAACACCACAATACAGCAGAACTGGGTTGTTGTACTGCCCTGGTGACCTACCACAGGGGCAACTGGAAGATTTTTCTTGAGTTTCCCTACCTTCCCTTTACAATCTCATTCCACACGAGGAACCGCATTTCCCGCTGCAGAAAGGAGGGAGCCTGGGCTGAGGAAGCCAAGGGTATTCTATCTTTCCCTGTGATTCTGTCATCCTTATTATTGTGTCTGGCTACCACCAGTGTCTGTCTAACACCACCTGGCCTCAGTATGAGAAGATCTTCGAGGATCTTACGTATGTATTTATAATCACGAATATGTACGACAGTGCTGTGTACAAACAGAAAAAGATCTGGAAGGAAACACACCAAGGTGTTAATGATCATTGTTTCTAGCTTGTAGAACTGTTATGATTTCTCTTCCATTTTTCTCTATTTTCCAAATGGCCTATAATAAGCTATTATTTTTTATAATAGAAGTACTTAAAAATTAAGATATTAATTTTCAGCCTAAGTACATACTGTGCTGTGTACTTTGAAGGCTACCTGATTCTTCAAAGAGATTATATAGAAAAATGAATTTAAAAAAAATGAATAATGTACTAACACCTTTTAGGGGAGAGAAAAGTATTTAACGCTAAATGATTAATGACAGACTCTGGAAGAGCAAATCTGGACACAAATAACTGCTTTTACAGAATAAACAAGTTTCAGTTTCTCCAAAATCAAACAGGTAAATGTGACAGACAATGCAGCCCTCTTGAGGGACAGCTATTTTCCTCTGAAAAAAAATCAACTTCTTAATATCAGTAGAATGCAATATATCAGTTTCTGAAAATAAAAGAAATATTTGATTTTTTAGTTTCCAAGCTCCCTTAATTCACAGGTTCTTTGGGTCCTTCCTACTCCATCCAATGCAGCAGGAGATCCGTCGTCTTCCCAGGCAGCACTGGGAATGACCTCTCTATCTGGTCATCTAATCAAAGGATCTGTTACTATTATGAACCTCATTCACTACTTTCTCCTAAACATCTCATGAAATAAGTATCTTTCAACTGCCCACTACTAATCAGCAAGAAACCAAGGGCTCATATGTAAGCCCTTTATAAAGTTTTAAATCTTAGACGCTAGATATGTTTATTAAAAATGTTAAATCATATTCAATCATAAAACTTAATATGTATTTTATGAACATTAACCATGGGAAGAAAAACCAGGACAACTTTGTTAATACAAGAATAATAGCAAGCCTCCTATTACATGCTATAGACGTTATAGGCAATATTCTTCTCCTACCAACCCTGTTACATACTACTATTGTTCCTATTTTACAGACATCCAATTAGACCTTGCAAAGACTAAGTAGCTCGTCTAAGGTCACAAGGCACAGCTCCAAACTCAGATCTTCCAGACTCCAAAGACCATGCTTCTCATATGTCAAACTGCTTCCCTTTGAATAAAAAAGAGGGGGAGTTTGGATCTTTTCAAAACTAAAAAACAAAGCAACCAAGAAGACAGAAAAACCACCAGAATAGTCTTTTCCTCTTCATGCTTTTAAACCACTACCTATTTCTACTTCCTCTGCTGAGCTCATTCTTAGTCTGACATGAACCCAGCTGTATTCAGGCAGAGAACATGGCAGAAAGAATGTCAAATTGGTCAGAACCTTCTTGCAGCAGGATCTTCATATGCAAGGATTTATTGGTGTATAAGAACAAGAGTTTGACCATAATGTTGTGAACAAAAAGAAAAAAGAAGAAAAGAAAAAGAAAAAGAAAAAGAAAAGAAAGGAAAGGAAAGGAAAGGAAAGGAAAGGAAAGGAAAGGAAAGGAAAGAAAAGAAAAAAGAAAAGAAAAGAAAAGAAAGGGATGATCAGTTGTAAGGAAAGCTTCAGAGCAGCTAAGTGGTCTCTCTTGGCTAAATATTGAAGAAAGGAAGCACTTGACCCAATCCTGCTATACCATGGCTCTACTGAGAACTCTCACTTTTAAAGAAGTACTTCACATGTTGTAGATAGTGCCTTTCCTTATCCTTTTATGAAAAGCTGAGTAAAAAAAAGAAAGGGTTAGTACATTTACAAGGCATGCCTCCTATCCCATATGCTGAATGAAACTTTGTTCGATTCTGTTTTCCCCAGCAAAACCCCACACTAACACCAAGGTGGGATGTGCACATTTGCCCCCAAAATGATAATTCATGGAATACTATTAACATGGAAGTACACCCTAATCTCTGAAAAACTCGTGTGGGAATAAATAAAAGGCCTATGCTTAACCAAAGCAAAGGGAGGCAGAAACAGTGAATGCAATGGTTAACACCAGAGAAGGCTTCTCATTCATGAATCACTTTGCTGTTGGTGCCACAAAAGTCCCACTTCATAGGAGAGAGAGTCACAAGAATTCCATCTGGACACATCTTAACAGTGTCTCTGTGGCCAAAGATGAGTGCTCACAGTTCCCTCTTTTCCTGGGCTCCTTCTGCATGTCCAGGCTGTCAACTGAACCCTAAATGTCCTAGGAGTACCCAGGTTGCTTTTTAATGACAGTTACCAGGTTGGGAAGGGAGTCACATGCGAGTGGAATTAGTCAAATTTTCTAGGATAATATCATAAAGTCGAAAAGGGAAAGGACACGACAGGAAAACATGTACATCACAGCTATACAGTTTTAAATTGCCTCGTGCTCTTGTTTTTAAATTTAAAAATCATGGGGAAAGAACAAATAGGGATATATGTGAAATGAGTCTATTGCTCACTACTCAGGAATAATTAATTCCCCAGTGAGTGTCTACTTATATTTGAGAAAAAATAAAATGGCCAAAGAAAAACACCCGTTGTTCCTCAAACCAATTTACTAAGTTTCACTTTGAAATCTTACAAATTGTACAAAATTTGGAAGGTCTTCTTATCCAGCTTCTCAAGCCATCTCAGCCTCAAAATCTCTGAACCACTTCATCAGAACCACTGCCTCCCAGACACGGAGTCCCCAGCTTCTCAACAAGCCACGTTAGACTCCTTCGTTTATTACAATGACCTTCTTCATACTGATCTGATTTCGGTCTGCCTCTAACTCCCCGGCATTAATCCTAGATACGTACCTGCAACTATCAGAAGTCACTTATTCTTTGATATGACAGCTCTTCAAAACAACAGGGATGTTGGTCTCAATGCAAAGGTTTGCAAACTACAATGCAATGGTGTGTGTGTGTGTGTGTGTGTGTGTGTGTGTGTGTGTGTGTTTCCATGGGGTGTGTTTGGGAGTATAAAGACAAGCAGAAAATAATAGTTCTGAAAGACAAATCAGAGAAGAAGAGCTCTGTGACTACCTTCACTCTTTTCAAAAGTTAGTACCTAATGAATTCATATTTATCTAGAACACACCTTGCATCTTTAAAATGCTTTCTGTTAACATCCAAAGTAGGAGAGATTCCATCTGGTCAAAGGATGCACAGCAAAGGAGGAAATATGTATCTCTGAGGTCACACTAACAAATATGATCAAAACTGGGGAAAGACAATTTTCAGATTGACTTCTAATCATGATTATGACTGGAAGAGATAACATGCCAGTCACTGGGTTCATAAAGCTCGCAGAAGCCCAACCAGTCTTCTGTCCTGTCAACACAGTGAAATTGGGCTGATCAGAAGTCTTGCTAGCTGCCAAGGTAGTATCTATGCCTTTTCTTCCTAGTAATGGCTGATATGAAACCTTGAAAACTTCTCAGCAAGAAACTATGTGTCCAGTCAGACAAGATTTCCTATGTTGATAAAAAGACTGGTTTCAAATGAATATAAAATATTGAAAAATAAAACACTTTCACCCATGAAAACTTACATATAAATGGGGGCTCCTGGGTGGCTCAGTCGGTTAAGTATCTGACTTCGGCACAGGTCATGATCTTGTGGTTTGTGAGTTGGAGCCCTGCGTCAGGCTCTGTGCTGACAGACTGGAGCCTGGAGCCGGCTTTGGATTCTGTTATTCCCTCTCTCTCTGCCCCTTCCTCCTGACTCATTCTCTCTCTCTCTCTCTCTCTCTCTCTCTCTCTGTCTCTCTCTCCCCCAATAATAAACATTAAAAACAAATTTTAAGTTACAAATAAATGAATTTTGTGTCTACAAAATCCTGCAAAATAGAGTAAAACCTTACTGTAGGACATTTGTTGAATATTGTAAAACTAAGAATTGATGTAAAATATTGAGACCTATGTCCACAGTGACATAAACACCACAGTGAACTGCGGTTCTCAGTTCTTTTGCAAACCTCTTGGTCCCAACTCTTCTGATAACCGAGGGTGTGAACTGTGCCAGTCTCATAACCTCCCAACCTTCAACTTTCACATTTTAATATTTTTTAATGTTTTATTTATTTATTTTGAGGGGGGTTGGTAAGGGGGAGCAGAGAGAGAGGGCGAGAGAGAATTCCAAGCAGGCTCATGAACCGTGAGAGTATGACCTGAACTGAAATCAAGAGTCACACGCTTAGCTGGCTAAGCCACCAGATGCCTCCAACTTTCACATTTTTAAAATGAAGAATCCAGGGGCTAGATCACTCCAGGGACTGTAAGTTTGCATGATTCTAAACTTTCTGTATTTTGATATCATCATTAGAATACCTATGAGAAAGCCTCATTTCTGAGAGCTAGCATTTCAGAAAATCTGTTAAATGAACTTTTAGAAAAATTGCAATGCTATGTATCATTTAGGCTAAGGCTTTCTAAAAGTCTTAGGCAACTTAGCATAGTATCAAGGGTACCAAAAAATAAATAAATAAAAATAGAAGGGTACAGACTCAGAGTTGAAGACTAGCCAGGTTCAAATCCAGCTCTACAACTTACATACTAGCAGCATGACCTGGAGTAAATTGATTCACCTCTTGTGTTTCAGTTTCCTCATCTGTCGAAGGGGGAAAATAATGGCATGGCTTCATAAGGTAGCCACTGAGGGCACACCTGAGTCGACAGCAAAATAAACTTATAATTGGCAATGGGCTTTAAAGCAACCATGTGTCGTAGCACTAAGAAAATTATGTTTGAGCTAGGAGAATGCAACCTCAGTGCCTACAAGAGTGGGGATGGGGAGACTAGTTGCTGAGTGAATGAATGAGCACGCTCTGAGAGAAAACAGCTCTACCTAAGTGTTTGCAGGATCCTCCTGCACAGGCCAGAGGAATGCTCGCACAGCAACAGAACCGCAGGCTGCTGCTGTCCACAACTCACTGGCCCTGGGAGGTAAGAACAGCAGCTAAGTTTGTTCTACTAAGTGAAGCCCAGTATCCAATGTCCACACAGCTTCATTATCTTCAGTAACTGCATCAACCCGAGGGGTCCGTACGGCGGGCCAAGGCAGATACGGTACCGACAAACATCCACAACTAGAAATTCAACCAAACATCAGCGCATGTCTGCTTCTTTGTCTTTATAAGAAATGAAGATAGAGACAAATAAAAGGAAACTCCCTTCACAAGCCATCTAGGATTACACGGTAAAGGCACTTTAAAAAAAAAAAAAAAAAAAGGGTGGTCCTCCTGCTGTGCCTGATCTCAGGGTCTACCCTTTAGGGGGCCTTACATGCATGTTCTAAATCCAAATGGATGTACGGGTCAGACTGACCATAGAAGTTCTGTGGCCCAGGACAACCTCCGAAGATTGAGGTGTGAATCAGCTCAAGCCTGAATAACTTGGAGTCCATCAGCTAACCAGCTTCAGCTCACTCATCGCAACCTAAGTTTAACTCTGATCCTTTGAGCCTGTGCTCACATAGATAAAAATCTGAAGACAGTAAACAAATCAGAGGTTTCTTCTAGACTAGATCCACTTTGAGGGGGGCCGGAGGGAAAGTGGAGGTCACTTTGATGAGACCTGTCTGAAGAAAGGCCCTTGTTCATAAATTGCTAGGTAGCTGGTGGGGAAAACAAAATCCTTTAGAATTTATGGAAGGGGGGATTCATAGGAACATCTGCAAAGAAACAACTTCTTTGGTCAAAAATGAGTATTCACAGGCACCAGCAAATGCACGCACCTTAAAATCTACCCTGAGACATGAGGTCAAACAGTCCCATTGGAGCCTGGCAACTGGCCATGATCCTGGAGATGTACAGATTTCCCTAAACGTATCCTCACCACTTTATGGTCTGGCTCCTACTGAAATAGATTACTCTCATTTTTCCCCTTTCAGTCCAAACAATAGTTACTGAGTATCCACATGCGCTAAGAAAACAGATCCAGTGTGGAAGACCAACTCTCATTCATTTAAATACAAATGCAAACCAGACTAAACTACCATATGGCAACCTAAGGCATGTGCAGTAGGTAAAAGGATAAGGAAGAAGGATAATCATGGGGCATCTGGGTGGCTCAGTCGGTTAAGTGCCTGACTTCGGCTCAGGTCACGATCTCACTGTGAGTTCGAGCCCCGCATCAGGTTCTGTACTGACAGCTCAGAGCCTGGACCCTGCTTTGGATTCTGTGTCTCCCTTTCTCTCTGTCCTTTCCCTGCTCATACTGTCTCTCTCTGCCTCTCAAAAAATAAATAAATGCTAAAAGTTTTTTTTTTTTTTTTTTAAAGAAGGCTAATCATGGGAGGCTGGGCAGAAGAAGAAACATGTATTCCCTGCCTTATTCCACAAAAGGTTGGAGGCAGCTTGAAGGCTGAGCAGGATTTCTACAGGCAGAGGAAGAACTGAGCACTCCAGACACTGAACAGGCAGAGAAAAAAGGGGAGAGGGACAAGTCAGGTATAAATGATAGATCTGTTTTGTAAACAAAGGAGGGTGGTGAGCAGTCTCATGTAACTTCATGCTTTAATTTTGACATGTACACTTGAGCATTTGAAGTGTTAGCATTTACACTGTCTCCCTATTAATAATATTACTGATAAGTTCAAAGTATTTCTGAACTCATTCCAGTAGAAAATTCCCCTGCCTGCAATGTCTTTTCTACCACTTGACTCCTTCATTTAGACAAGGCAGGCTTTAACATGTGGTTCATGGAGAAAAGTGAAACCATAGGCACCAATGGATCTCAGAATAAAAAACACATTTTGAAATAAAATAAAGGTTAAGCTCTCATACCAACAGACCTTGCTAGATCAGCAAAAATGTAGGTGTTACAGGAAATCGCTATATTGTGTAATCCCCATTTCACTCTCCACAAAATTGCACTATAATTCAAAATAAGTGAAGCAACAATTGGATGGATGACCAGTTTTTGTTGTTTACATAGTTTAATGCACAAATGTGCAGTTTCCATGACTTTCAGAATGACGTGATTTACATGAGGCTTTAACAATAAATAAACTTGAAGTGCTGTATATAGTTAGCATATGGTGGAATTTTTAAGCAAAACTTTTTCTTCCATTCCCTGCAAGACATTTAAAATATTCTCCCCTATTGAGGGTTTCTTTTTCCCTTTGGCCTTTAATTTACACCCTGCTAATTTTCCTGTGCAAATATAAAAATTTTGTTTTATAAATAAAATTTAAGTGTGGAAAACAAACAAAGCAAAACATATTCTTTACACATTAATGCCACAATAATCGGTAACAACTGCACATAGACTGTATAGATATTTATAACTTTGCCATTCTAAAAGTTAGTCATGGATACCACAAATACTTATATTACTATGTAATAATTTATGGCATTTCCATAGACCTGGTATATGTCATCCTTCTTTAACCACCTGGCATGCCAAAATACCTAGAAAAGATTAACAGAATTACTTGCAATAAATCCCAAAAACATACCTTCTGAGGAACAGACACAAATCCTTAAACAATGAAGCATTCTATTGTCGGTTTTTTAAAAAAACCCTTCCATAGAAATCTTATATGAACGTGATTTCCTGGAGTCTTACTGAACATATTTTGACCAAGGTTAAGGTTGTGTCCTTTTTTTTTTTAATATTTATTTATTTTTGAGGGAGAGAGATAGAGCATGAGCAGGGGAGGGGCAGAGAGAGAGAATGGGAGACACAGAATCTGAATCAGACTCTAGGCTCTGAGCTGTCAGCACAGAGCCTGACGCGGGGCTCGAATTCACAAACTGCGAGATCATGACCTGAGCCGAAGTTGGACACTTAACCAACTGAGCCACCCATGTGCTCCAAGGTTATATCTTTTATCGCATCCTCCTTTCCCCAATTTCACATAGTGCTTTCCTTCCTTCTCACCTACTTGAATTTTTATTTAAAAGAACCTTGATAAAGTTAATGACCACAGTTACTATAGGGAGGTAACACTTTAATTCCCTCTTATCAGAACCAGAAAACATGCCTTGACGGCATGTTTTGAATCTCAATTTTGAGATTTCAAATCTCAATCTGAAGTCATCATTGGCATCTACCATTCTGGAGTATCAGGACAGATGATGAGTTTGCAACACTAAAGTCGGGTGTGACGTATCACACGTCCAAGATGGGAGTCACATGCACAGCTTGATGTGCACTGACAGACTAAAGTATGCACTGGCATCTGATTTTTAAAGAAGAAAGGAAAGGATTACCTTGCTGTGATAGCTGTGCACCAAAATCATCATTAAGGAATACCAATGTTCAAGTATTTTATGAAATACTCTTAACTCAGAAATTGCCACTGGAGCCTCTTGACAGTTTTTGCTTTGCACTACATTTCTATTCCCACTTGCTACAAATATTTTACCTGAAATACTTTGTGTGGAAACTCATTAAAATTCTCTTGTGAAAGGAGAGTGCGACGCACAACACTACCGCCTTCTCTTTGTCTAATGGCACAGGATCTCTCTCATAAATTCATTCTAATTAAATTACGCTTCTCAAGGTGCTCCCTCTCATGCAATCCTTATGTAATTGTACCTAATATTTTCTCCACAATTGATGTTACATTAAACAGGCTTTTACTACCTGCTATCCTCCTAATGGCTCTCACTCTTTTTCTTTTTTTTTTTTCTTTTTAAAATTTTTTTAGCTCAAAGGAGGCAGGAATTTGACATGACAAATTCTATTTTAAGAGTTTGCCTTGAGCTTTCATCAAGTTCTTTGTAATTTTCTTAATGATACATAATATACACAAAGGCTCAAACAAATATATCTCTTTGAACACTGGAGAGAGCGCTGCGTTTTAAAGCTCAATGAAAGAAAGAAAACAGGTCAGTTAATGGGTCATTAGCCAGTTTTATCTCAAGGCAGTGATGTTCTAGGTGGGAGGATGTGTGGATTAAAATAAGTATTATGAACCCTACAAAAACTATCCACAATCACTGCATTTTCCACAGATGTAGTAAAGGGTATTGATTCAGCTATCAGGACGTATTTCCTTCCATATGATACTTGGGGTTAAAAAAAAGAAAGCCAAATCTGAGAACGTGTGTGAAATCATAATACATATCTTGGCCTGTGTTGCAGATTCTCATCAGAATTTTCTATTTTTAAAGAAAACGTAGAGGGAGTAGTTGTTTTCTCCTTCACACTCTGCTGTGTTTCAGCAACCCTGTGGAATACATGGGAGTTTTACAAGAAATGAATGGTTTGTGGTTGAAAAGATTATAGATGATAGAATTTCATAACTTTGCTAAGTATGTAAATAACTTGTCTGGAGCCATAAGAGAAGCTACTTAAATGTGTCCCGCCAGTTTCTACTACTGTTACTACCGTTGTTAGAAATATTACTACTAGCATTATATACGTTAGCAACATTTCTGGGCATTTTTTGTTTGTTTGATTTACGTGTTCAGCTTTTCTTCATCACTGTGCCGTTACTGGGCGATGCATATAAATTTAATTATGTGGTTGTGACAATTCACTGTACTGAACATGTAAATATTCTAGAGCACTTGTTGAAACCTAAGTGAGTAGATAAGTCTTGTCTACCCAACATGACTGATAGCTGTTTAAGGTTTGTGATGATATTTTTTATTTTTGGTATTCCATACACCATTTCACAACAGAAGCTCCATGTACCCTTGTTGACTGGCAGATCAAATTAAGAGGGTAACTTGTTTTATTTAGTCAGACACTTTTAAAAAAGGTTTATGTTTTCATATGAGAATTTTCAATAGAATGGATTGACTAATCTTCCTGAAAAATAACTTATTTTTCTGTGTCAAGTGTTAAATGTGAAGATTAATTGGAGCTAACATTTGTGGAGTACTGTAATGTTCCAGGAGCAACATTCTGAAGCGTCATACACGAATAACTCCTACTATTATCCCTCTCATACAGATGAAGAATTTGAGACACAGAGAAGTCACCTGGCTTGCACAAGATTATAATGCTAGTAAAACGGGAGGCTGGGCAGCGCGTGGGTGGCTCAGTCGGTTAAGCATCTAACTTCGGCTCAGGTCATGATCTCACGGTTCATGAGTTCGAACCCCATGTTGGGCTCTGTGCTGACAGCTCAGGGTGTGGAGCCTGCTTCGGATTCGGTGTCTCCCTCTCTCTCTACCCCTCCCCCACTTGTGCTCGTGCGCTCTCTCTCTCTCTCTCTCTCTCTCAAAAATAAATTAAAAACGTTAAAAATAAAAAGAAAATTTCTTAACTGGGAGGCTGGGATCTGGACCAGCAATCAGGCTCCAGAGTCCATACTAATGACCATGCTGCCTCCTTAGGTAGTCAACACCCTCCTAGATAATAGAAAGAAAACCACTTGTACACCTGTTTCTGTAAATGAGTGGCTTCACCATTAATCACAAGGCAATAAGTAAATAAATAAATAAATTTTATGGGATGGATTGGATCAGCCATATAAGCCTGAGCAGTGACATCTTTGGCATGAATGTCCTCCTAGAGATTAATGCTGGAGTTCATCAGAGATTTAAAATAAACCACAGGCACATTTTACCATGAGACAGCATGATCCCAACCTGGTTGTGGTTGAAAATACCCCTGGCTCATCATCATTGCAAATGGTGGCTAGGAGTTGATAGGAAATAAATCATGTAATTCTAGCTCAACTTCTCAAGCATATCAGTAAAACTTACTAAGATGACACACAAATGCTTATACTTGGAGGTATATGCCTCCTACCTAGGAAACCTGGATTGGAATAAACCAGAAAAAAAACTTGCATTTTCTTTCCAGACAGGAAGCAGTATAATCTGTCTCCAAACAGATCTGGGTTCAAATCTCATTTCTGTTACATACTAAGTATGTTAACTTGGAAAAGCTTCATAAGCAAGCCATAGTACGTTCATTACGGACATGAGGACCCTAGCAGTCGCGATATAGCAGGGATGGTGTGATAATTAAACGAAGTGAGACATACGTTAAGTTGATTTGCACTTCCCTTAGCATGTTGTAAATGACCAATAAATGGTAGCTATTAACAGCCGAGATCTCCAACCAGTAGTATGTTTTTCTGCTTTAAACACAGGGACCTATTTCCATAGAATTTTGCTGTTATTGTTTTCCAGTCGAATTGAATCTAATCCTTTCTTAAAATTTCAAATGTAAACACGCAAAGATAAATATACAATGTACATATAATATATAGACACAGAGAATGGAGAGCGCAAAAGAAATACATGTACTTATTAACACCACACTGTCTAATCCAAAAAGATAAATATTTATCATAATAAACAAGCTTCATTTAAAAAATTTTACACTATGTTTAAGGGATAGTAATATTCACTTTTTTTTTTCTTTTGAGAAAAGCGAGGTATAGACTGAAGGGTAACCTGTACAACCTACTGGTGACACAGGGACCACATTTCTGGTCTTTAGAATTGTTGTAGAGACCACCAGCCACATTTGCTCACACTCCTCCTTGTCCCTTAAAATAGAGACTATTCTTACTTCAAAATGGGAGCTGAACGAATGAGAGAATGCTGGTTTTTTAGTGAGGAAAGGCCGTTCCCCAACCCATGCCTCAGGATGGCAAACATAATACCTCAGAGTGATGCAGGAGGGGGGACAGGCTGGGGTGGGGAGGTCTCTGCCTTTTAAGCAAGCCAGCCAGCAAACACAAATGCATGCAATTTGAAATTTTAATTAGGGTGCCATGTGCTGGTGACATATGGCGACACACTGACAGCTGGGCGTCCAGGTTCAGGAACAGACCTGGGTTCTGAAGTCACAGTTGGCAGCAGCAAAGTTCTCCGCTTGTGCGCTAGGTGCTAGCATGCCTGGAAAGTGCTCTGCCAACATCACCCCCCTAGTCAGCACTGCCTTCCACCGCTTGTAGACGCTGCCTGCCAGGGACCTCTGCTGCAATTCAGAGTGAAGAGCAAATAGAAAGAAATAAAAAGATTAACTCCCCCCCGCCCCCACCCCCAATGCCTCGTTCAGTTTTAAGCCAGAAAATGTCCCCAACAGCAGAGCCATTGATTTTTGGTGTGTGTGACTTCTCAGTCTCAGAGACCCTGGGACGTTCACACTAAATCATCCTTGCAGGAAGCACTCTGTGTCTGGGATAGGACACATCAGGGCATGGCGATTAAGAAGTGCGTTACCTGCTCCAAAGTCCAAAGCATTAAGCCCTTACATAAAACTAAATATGATTTAAAAGTCACATTTACATAGATTAGAAGATGAATCATGTTAGCAAAGTATCAAGATGGAATAAAAACATTTTAAGACAACTTGTTAAGCATTAAAGGTCAAGTTGGCTAACTTTTTTCTTCTACCAGAATTTTTTTTTTCCATGATGAATTAAATGTTGGTCAGTTTGACCTTTGAAGCTGAACAAGTCGTCTGAAATTGTCTTAAAATGGGTTAATGAATTGCCTTGTGGCTGCTTCTTCCGCTTTTCCTTGCCCACTGTGCTTATGTAGTCCGTTTGAAGTGGGAACAGTCGAAGTCTGCTGTTTCTAGGCAAGTCGAGGACTCGCTGGAAGCAGAGTAACAAGACGGTTTCCTAGCTGAACCATGCAATGTTAAGGGGATCATTCTTTAGGTCCTTCTCTACCTACAGACTCCTTCTGGGCTATAAATCTTTGTAAAGACCCAGAGTAAGTAAATGTACATGCCAAATTGTACCATCTACAACTCTGTGGGATCTGAGTTTCTAGCCAATAAGCAATGAAATTCTTCTGGGATATTATAAACATGAGGGCCAAATCCTTATCTCTTCCTTGCATTCCAAATACTGCTATCGGATCAGCCAAATGAATTTAAGGTAGAACTATCATTGAAGTGGAAATTCAAAATTCATCAATTTGATTAAAAGCCAGTAATTTACTGCTTCCTCCTATTCAATTAAACACATACACACACACACACAGACTCCTTTCAAGTTTTTAAACAGTGTGACATAGAGGAAATTTCACTTTATATTTTACTATTGGTATTGCGATTATTATGCAGAGCAATTGATTTACATCACATTTTATTCTTCTTCAACTTAATTTTTGGAAAGCAACAAAACAAGCTGAAGATTAACATCAGCCGTTTCAGGCTTCAGACAACACTGCTGCAAGCTGGAAAATACAGATACTAGAATTTACACCCTCTAGTTGTAAGCCCATTAACTAGTTTGGACAGCAAATATGCATTCTGCATACAGCTACCCTTAAAAAAATAAAGCCTGCTGATAAAACAAACAAAAAAATACTATAGCCTTCTACATATTAGCATGAGCTCTCTGAAATAAAACACCACTGTTCAGTCATATTGCCCGTAAGATTTGCTCTGAGGCAAATATATATTCTCAATTCTAGATCTTTACCGAATCTATCTCAAACTAGATTTAACTGGTTCGAATGAAGATTCCTATAACTTGAGGAAGGGCTCCACAGCCATGACCAAGGAGTTTACTAAGTAGTTAGTGCTGGATACTGCCTTGGAGACACAATTTTTTGTCCTACTAAAATCTTCTATAAAATTGATCCAAATTTCTTGTCTAAATCAACGGTTAGGACCTGATTCCCAACCCTAGGTTTTCAATAGCACACTGTAGCTGTAATTTTCTCAAAAGATACCACTAAATTTCATTTAAAACCCACCTCAGCACCTACCTACACACAAAAAGAATAAACACACCCCCAAAGCAAACTCAGTTCTAGTTTTCTTTATAAAATTAAAAACTTAGAAAAGTGTGAACTGTAGAGTTTAAAATACACATTCCAATCAAAATTAGTAGACACAGAATCCACATGTAGATAGATAAAGCAAAATCAATCCAAAAAGATCAAGTTTGTGTTACAGAAAAAAATTCATTTACTCTGTAAGAAAAACCAGGCTCGTTAAAGTACTGTTAAATATAGTATTTTACTCTGCTTTATTTATACATTAATTTTTTTCTGTGAATATAACTAGGTTAATAAAACCTAAAACTGAATTTCTAGTCTCTGAAATATGATAAAGTAACATTTGAAACAGGTATTTTCTGGGGTGCCTGGGTGACTCAGTAAGTTAAGCATCCAACTCTTGATTTCAGCCCAGGTCATGGTCTCACAGTTCCTGTGTTGGGGTCTGTGCTGTGGGCACAGAGCCTGCTTGGGATTCTCTCTCTCTCTCTCTCTCTGCCCTTTCCCAGTGCTCTCTCTCTCAAAATTAATAAAAATCAACTTAGAAAACATATTTCTTATGGTTTAAAAAAATCTACTGCTAATTAAGTGTAAATTTTCACTGCATCTCACAGAATGCCAAATTACAAAACATTTACAAAAGTATCACCTTTAAATAGGTTAAAACTGTCAGAGGATAAAATAATTCACAAATGTGATACAAAAGTAAAATGTTTAATGTTTAAAACAGTTCAAATACAGATAATGTGGAGAAGGCCATAAATTGTATTTTTAAATTTCTTAACTTTTGGCGAGAAAATACAACCCAAAATAAGAAAAAGACAAATGTACAGAGGCAAGTATGCAAGAAAGGGGGTAAATGATGGATTAGACCTTGAAATGCAAAGGATCCAAGGAAATGAAAGTTTAGGTGAAAGCCCTTTGGGCTCCCTTTCACATATGAATCGCATATATTGGTAATTTTCTTATGTGGCTAAGATAATAGTAAGTAACAAGTGGAAGATATTCATGATTGCATAAGACTCTGGGATCAGAGTGGTTTTGACAAAGGAATCTGAGTTGACCAAAATTAACATTTGATAAAAAAGAAAAGGGAAAGCTATAAATGCATACCTAGAAGCCCAGGGATGTCCCTACTGCAGACTAAATATGAACGAATGGCAAATCTTTCACTATAGGTTCCTAGCTACCATTATCTTCAATGTGACAGAGCAGCATATGTGACAAGCAGTGGTGATAGAAGGAAGCAGAGGTCTACAGAATTGATTTGTCAGAGAGCTACAGAGAAAGAGCCAAGATTTTGAAAAGAGGAAATCGGTAGGAACTTGTTATGGATTCTATGCTGCACCTGCTTTGGTATCTTTGAAAATGAAAGGAGCTCTATATGGTCAGAGTGTCTGGATTTCATCCAGATACACTCATTAGACAGTTTGGGGAACCCCTAGAAAGTAAGAGCTATAAGCAACTTGTCAATAAGAGGCCAGGGATAGGGCATTTTTAATTACACAGAGAAGTGATCAGCATGGGGTAGGAGAGAGGCCACTGAACTCAGACCTGCTTCACCAGCTCTGCTACTAACTACACAGAACCTGAGCACAGTTCTGCTTCACTTTACTAAATAATGGTGGAGCCGAGGCCACCATCACTATGACCTAAGCTCTGCCTTGACTACCTTATTGGGGTTTTGGGAAATTAAAATAAGCTTGCGTAGAAATTATCAAGTGTTCTTCTTTTAAAATATAGAAACTATTGTTAGGACCGAAAGTTGATGTGAATGAGGGAGGGAGGAGTGTTTCAGCTGCAAAATGGTGGAGACAGTTGAGAGACGATGTGATGCTTGCACTACTAACGTCTTCAGAGACAGAAGGCACTCTCTGTTCACCCAGAAACAAATCTGACAGCCGTCTGAGACATGGTGTCTTTTGGAGGACACATATTTTAAAATCCTAGAACATAACAAAAGGTACTGTCGTACACCGCTGACTTTGGGCCAAGTGTGCTAAGCACTTAACTGATTTCACTAAGCCTCCCAGCACTCTTATGGGGTACGTGCTGTTAACGCCATTTTAACAGATGGGGGGAAACGACACTGAAAATGTTTAAGGCAAAGTCATCTAGCTAATATGGATTTGAACCCAGGTCTCTGACTGACACTAAATTATCTTGTTAATCAAATTATCAAATGAATTAATTATCAAATCAAATCAATCTTGTTAATCTTAACTACCGCATTATACTAATGCTGTTCCTCTCTGCACAAGCACTTCCCCTGTTTTAATTAAATTCATCAGGCCAATCAGTTAATTGGGTCAAAAGTTAAGTTGATTTTGGATGTATACAGACAAAGTCCTGAATAAAAATGGAAGTATAAAGAGACCTACTCTTAAGAATCTGTACTAGAATCATCAGTCCTAGTGCAGTAGGATGCTTGCCTTTTGGTATTTCCATGAAAGACATTAAAGGGGAAATTTTTAAAGGGAAAGGTGGGCAGATGATGAAATAAGTACTTTAACCATCAGAACTTATTTCTGAGATATATGGTTTATAGCCTGTCCAGTAAAATGTATCACGTTTGTATATCCTCTTTGGTAGAAGCAAAATACAAATGACTTTGGAGGATAATCCTTCATCATCTCTTTTCTACCACATAAACAGAGAAACATTCACAGAATAACAATGAAAAGCTCCTACTGCACTTTTTTTTTCCAATAGAGAAAGAATGACTAATTTTGATTTAAATTTTTTTTTTTAATGTTTATTTATTTTTGAGAGAGACACGGAGTGTGAGCAGGGGAGGGGCAGAGACAGAGGGAGACACAGAATCCGAAGCAGGCTCCAGGCTCTGAGCTGTCAGCACAGAGCCTGACGCGGGGCCCGAACTCCTGAGCTGTGAGATCGTGACCTGAATTGAAGTCGGGCACTTAACCGACTGAGCCACCCAGGCGCCCCGACTAATTCTGACTTGATATTAGAAGCCGTTTATTTGCTATACCTAATTCAGAAACCACTCTATCCTTCTTTGGATGGGGAAAAGAGGGGGTCATGGAGAAGACAGAAGAACACCAGACATAGTAAGTTCAGTTACCACACTATGCAACTCTAAGAGACTTAGCAAAAGTTGGAAATGAGAAAGACTCTTCTCATAGCACTCAGGGATCAAAGGAGAAATACTGGAAGTCACAGAAAAGCTTCTTTTCTTAAGCTTTTCTGCTCCATTTTATACTCAACTATTCTGAGTAGCAGAGATTAAAATTTTCATAAACACATGAACATTTTACAAATTGGTCCAAACCAAACACATGGTCACCTGCCAACTTTGCTACGTTTTGCAACCACACTCAATGATAATAGCCATGTTTTTTTCCCTCATATCAGAGGATTCTGACAGTGCCTGCCAGTTGTGAACTCTATATTAGGCTAATCTGGAGAATACTTAATAGAAGATTTCAAGAATCTCAGTATAAAAGTTTTCAAGAGTGCGAAACAAATGTTCAAATTCTGAAATCCAGGTTAGGGCCAGGTATGTGGTCAAAAGCCAGGATCCCTGATGAAAGTGGTCAACACCTCCTTGGAATACCAAATGAGACACATTACCATGGATGATTTATGGAATTTCCTCTTTAGATCAGAAATACTTCCAAAACCACCTCCCACTTGGTGCTTTAGCACTTCCAGTAAATGAAGTCAAAAGTGAAAATATACACAAATCCCTCCTTATTTTGACATTTCAAACCTCAATAAAGGCTCGGTTCCACATGGTGGCTTAAAATTAGACAAACTTTAGTAGAATAAAGAAAGAAAAGGAAGTTTTTTGTTGGGTTATTTTTAATACACTTCACGGCTTGTTCAGTCCTTTTTTGTAAATTTTAAGGCACAGTTTAGAAATAGGAGACAGGTCCCTGCAGGGGCAAACGAAATTCCAAACTCACAAGCTCAAAGTATTATTATTTAGCATCTAAAAGAAAATTAATGGCTTCCTAATGATTTACTGGTATTTGTAACCCAAGGCAGGTCTTGGGTTTGATCAGTGCAATCACCTCCACTTTTTGTCATGAAGGAAGGAGGGAGAGAGAGAGAAGAAGAGAGAGGTGGGAGGAGGGAGGGAGGAGAGATGGGGATAAGAGGGGAAAGGGAGAAAAACTGATTGACTCATTGACTGATTGATTGATTTGAAAGTCATCAAGAAGGGATTAGAATCCAGAAAGAAGCACATCACAACACCCTCACAAAGTTTTCTCAAACAGAGCTACTGTCTACATACCAGAAGCTGATGGAATCAAAAACCTTCAGCACTCTCTCTTGCTAATTGAATTGGTACATGTAATGGGAGGAAGCTGTTTCTCAGAACCGAAATGAGTGGTGCTGGGAAAAGGAGGCCAACAAGGCAGGCTGGGGACAAACAGAATTGGTAGAACAGGCACCCAGATTCTCCAGAAAGCAAATCCTGTTTAGCCCTTATCCATCCAGGTCACGGTGAAGCCTGTATCATAGCAACTTGTGCCTTTAAATACTACTATTCATTTGGTCATTAGTTTCTCTTGGTTCCTTTCATTTGGCCGTATTTTTGATAGCCAAATCCTTAAATGAAAGCAGAGGCTATGAGAATGTTGTCAAATTTCAATAATGCTCAAGGGGGGGAAAAATCGCCAATCTCCTAATGGTTTGGTCTAACATTCTTTCTGGAGTTACCCAGTAACAGATTAATGTAGCTAAGCATTGTAACATTGAGTACTGAGAAAACATGCCTGAAATTTACAAGTAGGCCCCACTCGCTAGTTTAAAAAAAAAAAAAAAAAACCCACTTCCCGCATTTTCACTGCCATGTTTCTTTATTTATTTATCTTTAATTTATTGTGGTGTCAAAACCCATGTCTGGTCTTAGAAGAATTTTGGCACAAAGTTGGCTTTTTATAGTACCAGACCATTAAAACTACAAAACCTCAATTAAAAAAGTGCCAGAAGAGTTTGGTGCTCAGTACCAAAAATGATATAAAGCCTGCAGATGGGGAAGGAAAGAAAAGGAGCTACTCTTGCAAGAAATCCAAGTCTAAGTCATGTAACTAAAATCCCTGGTGCTACAGCAACCAAATATAGTCTATGTTTTAAGTATATTATCCAATTCATATTCCTAGGTCCTGATTTTTTCACATATTCTAATCCCAAACTTTGTAACTCTCTAAAGGGCAGAAAATTTGGAGTTTGTTTGTTTGTTTGTTTTGTTTTATTTGTTTGTTTTGGTGAATGCCCCAAATCCAACCCAATCAGTTACCTCATAGGATGCATAAATGATCAAATTTGCAACAAATCCTGATAGAAGATTAGCTACCATTCTGCCCCTCTTGTTCCTAGCAACTTCGTGTTTGTAGCTGCTCTGCAAGCCTATTAGATCTGGTCCATAAAGCCAACAGAAATTTGAACAGGAATCACTGCGATGATCCCATGCCCTGATAAAGCCCAACCCTTATTAAAAAAAAAAAAATCAATGATTAAATGCAAATCATTCTTGTGATGTAAGCATAAAAATGAGGTAAGGTATATGTGTCTGTTTTACAAGCACAAGAACTTGGATCTTTAAATTGCAGTGCTGACTGGAGTCCTACTCAGGAAAACAATCTAGCCTCCAGGAATGATTCCACATTCCAGTCCATGCCTAGCTCAATACCAGTAGCACAAGAATAATAAATAGCACGGGAGGAATAATAGTACCTCGCTCAGGGGGTATTGTGAGGATTAAATAAGATAACTGACACGGAGATTTAGAAGACTGCCTGCTTGCCACACAGCAGCATTGGATAAATGTTAGTAGTATTATTAAAATTCAATAGCATTATAATCAGAAACTGCGATATGGGACATTTTCCCTTACCCTACAACTAAATATGAATGAGACGTCCCCCAATCCCAGATACGATCCAAACCCAATCAGTCCATCAGCAAGTGGTTAATGAGTCCTATGAGCCAACATCCCAGCACTCCTGTTAGCCAGCACTCCTCACAGGTAAGAAGACAAGAAGTTGTTTTTAATATAAGCAAATCACTCTGTATAACAAAACACTGCTGGTGAACTTCCTGATTTAGATACACAGTCCTTATTTGAAAACTGGGGAAGCGACGTGTGGCATATCTTTGAACCACATTTCAGAACCTTCTCTCTGTACCTATACTCTAGTTCTGAAGTCATGTGCCACCTAAACAGAGGGCAGAAAGAAAAGCAGAAGCCCAGGAGCTGTTGCCCAAAGATCAGGCCCCACGCCCCTCTAATGTTCAGGACTCCTGGCCTCATCTGCCTTAGTTTCCAAATCTGCCTCCTCCCCATCTTGTGCACACTTTGCCTTGCTTTCTCCTGGCCACAGAAGACTACTCACCTTTTCTACCATCTCATCCCTCCTACACCAGCGGACTCTAGGACCTCAAACTGATCACAGATGATCCGTCTGGCTCCTTACCAGCTCGATTGCCTGACCAGCCATGATGCCCCCAAGTCTGTGAAAGGCACCAAATTGGCTATTTTTGCCTGGGTTATGTGTCATCTTCATGATGAGCCTATTATGAGACTGTTAGGGAGGTATTACTATCCTTATCTTATAGACGAGGAAACATTTACTGTACCTACGTTAAACAACTTGCTCCTGGACAGAATCAGACACACAGGACTTTGAATAGAAGGCTGTGACCTCACGTGATTTATTTAACTTGGAAAAAATACACACTAGGTATGTCCTGGCAGCAAAAATTATAGTAAAATGGTGACTAAAACTGGCCCAAGTGTTTAGGTACAGTGAGTGACTTATTACTAACTTAGAAGAACAGATTTCTACCCATTGTAAATGCCCCCGAAGATTACAAAATGCACCTAAATAGCAATAACAACAATAACAACAGCACAGAGCTAAATAATTTGCCTAAAATCAAACAGTTGCCAAGTGATCAGCCCAGGATTGGAACCTGCATTATTAAATCATCCTGTTTAAGACTCCAAAGTAAGTGCACTATACATGTGGGGAAAACAAATTTTTCAAGCTAAAATTAAAAAAGAAAGGGAAGAAAAGAAATCTCTAGTATCTTGTTCTTGGTTCCCCGTTTATATCTTGCTTTGCAGTACACCACACAATGGGCACTTTTGTTCAGCTCAGCAGGGCTATTTATATGTTGTAACTCTCAGTGCCTTTGGGGACTGTGTTCTTCCTTCTCTGAAATCTAAAGATGGGCGTTTAAGAAAACTTCCAGGATGAGCTAACTCTGTTTCAACTAGCCACGCCAGTGTTTAACTCTGTTAAACAACTAGCCACACCAGGCCCACCACGTCCGGAAACACAGACCCCACCTCCACCTCCACCGGGAAACCAAAGTAAGAGAGGTCACTTAGCCTCCTCCTTGCAAGACTGCCCTGTCCCAGTCACAGAGAGAGAGGGCATGGTCCCCTCTCGCGGAAACCCACTTCGACAAAAGGGAAATAGAAATTGGGCTGTGATGAGCCTTGCCCTGGTTTTTAGCAGGCACAGAACACTAGCTTTCTGAAACAGGGGCATCTATCCAGTTCGAAAGGTCTTGAAGGAAAAGAAACGTGAGATGCGTCTGTAAAAACGTGCACCAGAGAAACGAGAAACAGAGTCAAGTTGTGGGCAATCAATACTTCCCTACTCCTGCAGATAAGCAAAGTCATGGAGGATAGGCCAGTCTGCAGTACCAAGTGTGTGAGGGGAAGGAACAGATCTTTCTGAGACTGTTCTCTGACACTGCTGAGGGAGTGGGTGGCAATATTGAGTCTAAACCGAGCGCGTCTCCATACCACCACCACAGCTCCTTACACTTCCCCAGGAAAACAAACTGCCTCACAGATGCATCGATTTCTGAGTTGAAATATAAAACGGGAAGAGTAATTTTTAAATACTAAGGCAGCTATGGCAGTTGGAGAGGCAGCTGAGGGACGATGCTAGCAACCTGGGTAGCATGCCATTTCAACTGCCGGGATCTTGCTCTCTTTGGAGGCGGATATCCCAGTGTGGAGGTGAACATGAGGAGAGAGGCTCTGGACGGTCACAGGGGATCACGGATCTCATTTCAATGTGGCTAAATAATAATAATAACAATAATAATAATAATAATAATAATAATAATAATACAGCAAACATTTGTTAAATGTGTACCATATGCCAAGCAATATGCTAAGCACTTCACCTGAATTATCTCATTGAAGCTCATAATCACTATACAAGGTAGGTGGACATTTTACCAAATAAGGCAACAGGGCTAACAGAGTGAGACCTGCTCTTGAAGGAATCCTTTGGGGGCTTCCATACATTGAGAAACCAAAAGTGGAGCGCCCCTAGAATGCCCCAGTGCCTACGTAGGGGTGGTACTTAAGTTCTAACAACAAAAATGCATGCGATCCCAGGACTGACATTTAATAGCTGTGTGACCTTGAGCAGGCCACTTGACCTCTCTTGGGCTCAGTTTCCTTCTTTGTAAAATGGGGAAGATGATCTGATAATAGCACTACTTCACAGGGGTGCTGAGAGAACTAAATGAGATAATATATGTACAATGCTAAGAGTTTTGTGTATCAGTAAAAGAATTACGTAGGTATAAGCTGCTATTACTTTATTATTGTCTCTAAGAAACATACTCTACCTAAAGGGCTACTTAATCTGGCTCAAATGCTACTTCCCCTAAAGCACCTTTCTTGTCTACCGAAAGGTAGTTGCCTCCCCTTCTGTGTTTAATACTCTGTTGAGATATTGTTAGAGCTATTGGCACAATGGACTATAAGGGTTTCACCTACAGTAGGTAATTTACATATACCTCTTCCCTGCAGACTGAACTATTTAATGGAGAGGACTGTTTCTTAGTACAGTTGCACTCGAGCTGCCAATACTGAGCCCACTGCACTGTTACTAATTAGCAGCAGCAACAATCGCAATAAACACTTTTGTCATAAGAGTTTTGCATATGACATCACATTTAATCTTTACAATAATCCTATAATGTAGGAATTATTTGGAATCCTACTTGATACCCAAGGAAACTGAAATGTAGGGGCTGACTCACCTTACTTCAGCTCACATAGCTCATCAATGGCGGGGCCAAGATTCAAGTACAGGCCACCTGAAGATCCACAAGTTTTGAACTCTCTGAACAAATATGATCTACTGACTCTCAGTGGATAAGTGAAAGCATTAGTCTAACAAGGCATTTTATAATAAAAGTTCTGTGAATATAGGTAATAAAATATGGGATGCTTCAGTGAAATTAAGGCATATGAAGTACAGATTTTGGAGTGCTCTAACTTGCCCAACATTTCATTCCCAATGTGCTTAGGTACAAAACAAAAAGTAGAAAACAGAGTGGTAAATATGATTCCTGTCATTGTAGGACTAAAAACAGGTATCAAATGAGTAATCAAATAAGTCAACAAGAATGTTTCAGATTACTAAAAGTTCTATAAAAAAATATAAATACGAAGGACAATTTTAGATAGAATGCTCCTCCACAAATTTATCATTTGAACTGAGGGCTGAAGGGTGACAATAAGCTAGCCACAGAAAGAGCAAGAGGAAGTGCATTCTAAGCAGTCAACAAGTAGCAAAGAGTTTGGCAGGTTCCAAAAATTAAACAGATATCAGTAAGGCATCCAAGGAGTCAGTAGGATACAGTGAAGTTGGAGAGGGAGACCATATAGCATCTTTAGGCCATGGAAACAAGTTGGATTTTATTCTAAATCCATAGGAAACCGTGAAAGGTTTTTAGGCAGAGGAATGATAAAAACTAATTCTTTAAAGACCAGTCTGGCTACTGTGTGAAGAAGCAAGAATAGAGTAAGGGGGAATACTCAGGATCACTGACATAGTCTCAGCAAGGATGATGGCGACTTGGACTAGAGATACTGTCTTTTTTTTCTTTCGATTGACAAGTTTCCATACAAAAACAGGAGATGTGTTCTATACTTACTCTAGTTATTTACCCAAATTCAACTTCTAGTGTCTTCAGAGTGCAGAGAGATCTCACCTTTCTTCTCTATTGCCTTCATTGTACATACGTAGAAACTGAGGTACAGAGAGCTTACTGGACTCGCTAACTTCATGCAAGTAATTTATAGCAGACTTCACTCACTTAAAGTCAGACATCAGGGGGCAAAGGCATAATAAAACATGTAAGTTTACAAAATGTTCTGTTGTTCCTTAGAAGCCTGCCAAGATTCCATATTTGAAATCTGCAGCTCTCCTTCCTTTCCAGTCTTTTTACACTGTTTAAACCTCACATTAACTCTCATTATGAATATTATGTAGTCCAGCATTCAGCTCATTCAGCTCAGACATGTAGATGGAGCCCACAGGGTTAAAAGAATGTAAGTAGAGTCAAGTCAGAGAATTGTGGGTTATGCCTGGGAGAAGTTCATAAAAGTAATTTTAAACTCTTCTGTTTTCTTTCAGTTCCGTCCTTCGTGTTTATGTGTAAATTATACCTTACTCTCTAGGTTGCATTTTGCCATTTTTCTCTCGTTTCCCCAAGAAAGCTCCCCAAAGTGACAATGCTTGAAAAAAAAGGGGAGGGGGGCCGGTATGAAGTTCCTCTGAGTTCCTGCTCTCTTCAAGCACGGCTCCTATCACACAATAATGTGTTATTTTGTTGAATTTTGGCATCCATCTAGCTTGTTTGGTCTGAAGCCAAAAAATTAGAGTGTGTCGGTCCACCAGTTTCTCAGCAGAGAAGCTCTCTTCTCACCCAGCGAGTGTGCTGTACCCTTGGCCTCTGGCCAAGAAGGGAAATCCATTTTACATAAAGAATGCACAAAGCTCAAGTGCTCAGAGACTTTTTACCTACTAAAATAACTTTATGGACAAATGCCAGTCTGCTAGACACATTCTGCAGGAACATTTGGCATGCAAAACAAGGTAAAGTGCTCTGTGGAGGTAGCAAGTTTTTTAGAAACAAGGAAATGGCTGTGCGTGCCCTCGTGGCACGTCACGTGGCTTGGCACGGCCGGCGTGATTGGCTGCGGCCGAGTAAATACAGCCGCCATGTAAGGAGCGGAACGTCGCCCTTCGCTGGCTTCTTAAAATGGCGGCCTGAGCCCGCACCAGGAGAAGCAAGCTGAGACCCACTCTCAATTTCCCCCCTGAAGTTTTTTGTTTTTGTTTTTGTTTTTAAATAAACCTTACGGATTTGAGTAGAAACAGATTTCTCACAACTTGCTTCCCCGGCTCAATTTCACAGTTCGGCATACACTCAGGCTCTGTCAAAAGCTTGACAATGTTCCAGGGAAAATATTAACTGTAAACTTTCCAAGAGGAATTAAAGGAACAGGCAGAAATGTCAGGAAGCCCTCCTTTTTGAAAGCATGTCCCAAGTTTGCCGCCTGTATGCGTGTTGCAAAGAAGCACATGCAGCCCGAGCTCAAATGACCTCCAGGATGGTCCCACTTCACCATGTCACACAGTGGAAAGGGGAAGGGAAAAAAAAAAAGAAAAAAAAAAAAAAAAGGACACATCCTCTTTGGCGAAAAGGCACGGAGGTCTCTCCCTCTCCCTCTCAGGCCTGACCAGTTGAACACTGCACACTCTGATGTATAAATATTTGCCTCTGGCTAAAGTTCAAGCAGCCCAGTGTGGCTGCCAGACACAACAGAAAACCAACATCCAAGGGAAAGTGTTTACTGCAGTGGTGGCCAAAGGAGCAACTGCCAGCAAAAGATCGCATCTGATTGGCTGGGCCTGCCTGTGGTGTTATCATAAAGCACCTGGCCTCTGGCCACTGGCCACTGGAGTGTTCCCACCCTTTCAGTAATGGTTATGTCCTTTAATGCACAGCCTTGCCACAGTTAATACAAGACCAAGAGACATGCTGATGGTTTCACATGTGTTCCTCCACAGCAAGGGGCCTGAATGAGCCAAACCACCCATATATCTGCTACCACTACTGCAAAACAAGGGTTTGCTCCTTGCAACTACCCTGGTGGGGCCGGTGACCTTTTTACACACTCCCGCCTCACAAAACCACGGGCATTTCTCAGGTCCAGGACCACCTGCACACCTCCAGTTCTCATCCCTATGTATTCTACAATTAGATTCCTCCGTCAGCATCACTGGATGAATTTAAGCATCTTCGAAATTCCTGCAAGAAAATAAATTAGGAGCGACCCCTGATAGATAGCTACAATAGGTATTTTAAATAAAGCCACGTATCCTTCAAATGCTCTCTCCAAAAAACAAAATATACACCGCGCTATTTTACTGGCTCTATAGTTCTGAAATAGGTAGAAATAAGAGAAGCTGCCCATCAAAAGATTAAGATCTTCAATAAGGATAAAGGAACTGAATGAGAAACAGATCTCGAAGAGGATCTTTTCAGAGAAGTTATGAATTCATAGTTTATGCTAAGCATGTAGCCAGCAGGGCAAAGTCTTTTCATGGTGTTCAGTATTCAGGGCAGTTCGTCAACATAAGTCACAAAATTTTTAAATCATTGTCATCCATATAACATTTCTATCTTCATAAACAATAATGAATGAACCAAACTTTTCCTTAATGTTGCAAATGAAATGTTTCTGTTTAGTTGAGCTGAAAAGTTATATGGAAAATGGGACAGAAAAATCAAGGAGTATGAAGGTAAGAACTTCTTTTAAGTAAAATTTTTGATGTAATGGAACAATAATTTAGGTAAAGCAAGCCAAGCTGTTATGATTTCATCTGTTTTGAATAAAATACACATTTGCTTAATTGAAACATTTGCTGTTTGTTGAAAATAAAGAAGATTTTACATCCACACACAATTTAGAGTTCTAACTTTGAAAATTCAAGGTCCTGAATCTTGGTTGATCTTAGGCTTAAAGAAATTTCTGCATCTGAATTTGTTGCAAAACAAAAATAATTTGTTGCAAAACCAAATAATTCCATATTCGATTGTCTGTAAAACTTTAACGATTATATTGGTCCTGTGTAATCTAACTCTTAACCAAATGTGTCACTAAGGTTGATCTGTGTTTGACCTCAGAAGCCCAGGACTTATAGTATCAAGTTTGGCTTCCAAGAGATCCCAACGAATCATGGGCAAGCGAATCACAGAGGAATGTTCTGTTCCCAGCTGTGAACAAGACAGAATTAACTCTGAGACGCTTCTTCCTGCTGCCCCGGGTGGACAGAAAGGTCAAGATGGTTAGCTCCTACAGTCTCAGTACCAACCGTCAAAACAACACGCATGTTAAAAATAGATTGTCTGTAGGCAACTAAAATATAAATGTAGAAAAAATTTTATATAAAGGTAGTTTTAATATATTTAAATTTCGGCTTCAAGTACCTTAAAGACTGTAACATGAAACTAAGGAGAAAAAGGATAGAACAGTAATTTTCCCAAGTGTATTAACTTCACAAACTTTGAGTCTTAAAATTAAAAAAAAACAATCATTCTGACCCATGGATGACACTTTTCTTAGGAAATTCCTTGGATTCACAAGTAATTCATTGGGAATTAAAGCACAAGAGGCAAATTTACCACTTTTATCTGTTTGTATTTTGATAACTACATTTTTCTCAGCTCAATTTCTATGGAAATAAAAATTCTGTTTACTGTCAGAGGAATTTCTTTATCTATCAGTGGGGAATAGAGTTGAAATACTGAGTTGTTGTTGTTGTTTTTTTAATACGATGAAATGATCAAGGCATTCTAAGGTGCTATGATACATTGGTTCTATCATAACCACATAGAAAACCAGGGGCAACTGCTGTTTTATATATAAGTAGATACTTAAGACTTATCAACAAACGGCATGTTTAATAGTCTCTGGCATTTGCATGATAAAATGTTAAAACATTAATAAAACTAAACTGGTGATAAAAGTAATTCTATCTTACAGACTTTCACACTGAACAAAAATGTACTTTCTAAATAAAAACGTTACAAATGTAAATATTCCTTTTAAAGCTGCTGAATGCATCACTTTACTAGGAAAGGCTTAGTTATGTTATTTGCAATTCCCTCATTGCACAACAATGTACATTACTGTCTGTAAGCTCTAATTTGGCATGGCGCATCATTAATGACCTGAATGGTGGCTGTTTCACACATACATATTTAATTACAACAGCTGAACAAATTACATATTTATGCTTTATAAAGGGGATTGCCAGTCTAATTCATTTGCTATGCATGCAGGTACAGGACTCCATCTGCAACAGCATCTGCACAACAAGAGCTAACAATTATCCATTGTACAGCGAGTAAGCATATCTGGGGAAACCTGTAAGGGAGGCAGTCATATTAACCATTTCATTGCCTCAGGCCCTGTAATTTTTCTAGGGGTCAAAATCTTTTAAGACAAAAATTGTACCCCTTATATTGGCCACAGTCATTTAAGAGAATCGGCCAACCCTCTCATCCATTCTGATTTCCAATGGGCTTAAGATGAGAGGGGTAAATAATCTAAATCCTACAGGGAAGCTGTGCTTCGAGTGGCTTCTTCTAGCGAGCAGACATTTTCTTAGGACACTTTCACCTCCAGAACTCAAGCACAGGTCCCTTAACGGCCCAACAACAGCCTTTGCCACCGCGTCAGTGGGGCTTATCTTCAACCAGGACAGAGGTTTTGTCTTTGCCACCACACCCTCCATCACACCATAGACCCGGGTGTTTATACAGGATGGGCCTGAAGAACTTTCTTAAGAGAAACCACACTCTGAGCCCCTTCTGAGAGCCCTAAGACCTCTGCTGGGCCATTCTTATCATCAATATACTTTCCAGCTAAGCCACAACTAAAAGCTACTATTCCCTCTTTTGGTAATAAAGTCCTATTCACCAGTGTTGCAACCTCATCTTAAATGGCTTCAGGACTTTCGTATGTTTAATTTAATATATCCAATGAGTAATATAAATATTCTGGACCATCACTTCTACTTCAAAACCCAAAGAGGAAGAATTAAGAGTCAGCCAATCAATAGTGAGGTTTCCCATTATCATTTAAGGCTCTTGCTAGGCAATAAAGAGGCTCCATGGTGATGGCCCCTAAAAGCTCCTTACGGCGTCTTTGCCTCTTTAGGCCGCAAAATCAAAGCATGAGTCAGAGGTGTGGGTTTTTTAATGTTCCCTCTTGAGTGATGGAGTTCAAGCCAGGGTCTGACTGGGTGAGTGGGGTGAAGGAACGGCGGTGCTGGGCACGGCGCTGGATGTGAGGATGCACAGTCAGGGCCTTCTGCCCTCCTCCTTGGAGTCTGACTCCTGAGGAGCCAGGGGGTACTGAAGGGTGGACCCCAACATGTGCTCCCAGCTATCCATGCAGTTCTTGGCTATGTTAGGGCCAAATGCACACATGGAGAGAGTCCTGATTCACTTGACATCAGCCACCTGTGGATGAGTCAGCCTTTGGTCAGAAACCAAAGTGAGAATGAGAGATGAAAGTCTCACTGACATCTTAAAGGCTGATGGACCTTTAGAAGAACCAGTGCTTTGGTTTGTGAATTCGAACCCCATAGCGGGCTCTGTGCTGACAGTGCAGTGTGCTTGGGGTTCTCTCTCCCGCTCTCTCCCTCCCCTGTGCTCACCCTCTCTCTCGCATGCGTGCTCTCTCTCTCAGAATAAACACTGAAAAACAAAACAAAACACCTCAGTACTTTCTCAAATCCAAATCTTTCACCAGAAAAAAAAAAAAAAGAAAAGTGCCCTCCATAGGAAACTACCGGAAATACAATCTCACTATGGTGCAGAAGTGGGGTTACCAATTCTCAGTTGGCCAGAAACCATACTGAGAAGGGGGGGCCTAGATAGGCTCTGAACTCACCCATGACTTGTAAAGTATCAGAATATTAGAAGACAGGCTTCCTGAGGTGTTGAGAGGGCACTCTTCAAGGAGCTTCACATAAAGCAAACAGTTGCCCTCAAAATCTACTAGCACCCAGTACTCCATCAGACACCTCAATCAGGAGCTCCAGTGGGAACAGTGCAAAGGCTGCATAATTTACAAAGGCTTTTATGAACCCTGTAAGGCAGCTGTGTCCACTTTATAGATGAGAAAAGTGAGGCTCAGAGAAATGAAGTAACTCACCCAACACACAGCTAACGAATGGCAGAACTGGGACCAAGCCCAAGACTACCCGACTACTCCAATTCCTCTTTTCTGCCCCTAAGTCTGATTTTAGCTTCACTGCGCCCCCCTCCACCCCCACCCCACCCTTGCTGCCTAGCTTTACTTATATAAGGTTGTCAACCCCCTAGTCAGGGTCACCAGTCTGGATGCATCTTTATCAGCACTAGTATTGGCTTCAAAAACAAAGGTAACAGGAACTACTGGTGCCCTTCCCACACGCTGCCCCCCACCCTGGAGGTCACTCGCGGCTGGATGGACATGCTTTCCAGCCTCAAACACAAACACCTGAGTCTCTCTCTCTCTGCCTTGGGGCTTTCTCTGTCCACAGGGCAGGCTGGAAGTGCAGGATAATTAATGTACCCAAGAGCAACCCTGAACCAGTGAAAGATACAAGTTGGCCCTTAGTGAAACAAGTGTGAGTTATGTTCTGTAGTCTCTAAGGGAGTGTGGGGGTGGGCAGAAGGATCGAACCCCAATTGCTAATGGCAATAATCTGCTCATTGAGACCTCTTTTATTGGACTTACCTCCTCCCCATACTTCCTGGGATCATCTCCCAAATAAACTATTTGCACCCAAACCTTCATCTCAGGGTCTGCTAGCAAGAAAACTCGAACTATAAAAACAAACATCAGCACTATTAGCGATGTAAGCTTGGCTCCCACGTCCACTATTAACTGTAACCGAATACTAGTATTCTGCCTTGATTAATTTGTTACCAGAATGTTATGTACAAACATCCTTCAAACAGTGAGTGATTCTAATAACGCTGTAGCCTTGCCAAAAGATGGTCACAGAGGCAAATGTTGCAGGCACTTGGTTTTGACTCCTGATGCTGCCCTTTGTTTATATATTCTTCAGCACATTATTTAACCTTAGTGGTGATCAGCTCCTGTGTGAGCAATGAAGATAATGGTTTCTACACCATGGTCGGATTGTTAAGAAAAAAATAGGGCAGTTGTAAAAACACCCAGCATATAGCCTAGGTTCATAACAGTTCATCATTACCATTGTTACAGAACTAACGATGAAGCCAATATGATGTGGACAAATGTTAAAGAGGAAAAAATTCTCTAACAGTAGGATACAAGGTAAGAAACTTTTTCCCCTACTGTTTTGTCTATCCTCTAAGCCACCTTTAATTAACCAAGAGTAATTCAAATGTTTTAGCAAGCTAACTCCTTTGCTGGTGTTGCGTGATATCACCCTAAAAGTTATGGGTGATACTCAGCACCGCTCTCTGTAAGTCAATGCCACAGGCACCTCGGCTGACCTTGGCAACTTTCAAAGCACAAAGCCATACTCTAATGCACTCCAGCCTTGATCTCGGGCGATCTAGGGGAAGTGGGCAGAGGGAATAACTAGGGACCCACGTAAGATAAATGAGCTCTTGTAAGGTGCTACATACCAATTCATGCGCTCGAAGGAAGAGATGAATGGTGCCTTGAAAGAGCTGATTTACTGTCTAAAGAGAAAGTCTCCTATAGATCTTCATTAAGAATGCTAACTTCCCAAGGTTGATTTGCAAGAGTGGCTACTGTGTGGGACAAAAGACAAAAAAAAAATAAAGTTTGCAAATGTCAAGGTCTTACAGAACCAATAATAGAGATGGTTTATTAAAGCTCGTCTTTATTCAGGATACCTTAAATTTGAGGAGGAGGCTTATGGACAGGGGAGTCTGACTAGCTTAAAATCAAGGAGGATTTGTATAGAAAGCACAGTCTTCCAAAACATACCCTCGGGGGATAGAAAACATTTTTAATATAAACACTATACTAAAATATAATAGAACTTTCTTTAATGATTCAGAACGTACCTGAGTATCGTGATATAGGGCTAATTTCTCAATACTGCAGAGTTTTCCTGTCTTTAGAATCGTGATAACAATAATGAATTGTTAAGAATTAAATGAAATAATGTACATGACATCACTAGGTAAATGGTACTGTATAAATGTGTTTTAAGTCAGGGTTATTACTATGACTGTCATCATGAATTTACTAAATACTGTTTAAATTCTACATAGAAGGTATGGGAAACTGGAATAACTTAACCCCATGACATACATTTGAACTTATTTTTCAGCTAACTCCTGATAAGCATCTTCTGAATTTTCTCATAAATACAGAAAACTAAATGCAGGAAGGAGAGAGATACAGATAATGCTGCTTTTCTCATTTTGGTATTCCCAATAATTGTCAGAGTTTCCTATAAAGGATTTAGAAGGCTTATTTTGCCATGGAAACATAATAATACAAATATCTCTTGAATAGGTGGATTTTTAAAATCAATTTATTATACTATGATCCCACTTTTATTTAAAAGTGCATAGAAAGAAAGAATGGAAGAAAAAACGAAAAAAGGGGACAGAATTAGAGTTACTTTTAATATTCCTCTATGTTTTTTCTAGATTTTCTATACTAGAGATAATATTACCTGCTTACAATAAGAAATACATTATTTTTAATATCAACACATTTGTATGAAAAAACTTTATTATTTTTATTTTTTTAATTTTTTTAAGTTTATTTATTTTGAGAGAGAAAGAGAGAGAGAGAGCATGAGGGAGGTAGGGACAGAGAGGGAGGGAGAGAGAATTCTAAGCAGGCTCCTGGCTGACACAGTGCAGAGCCCGATGTGGGGCTCTAACTCAAGAACCGTGAGATCGTGACCTGAGCTGAAATCAAGAGTCGGATGCCTGACTGAGCCACCCAGGTGCCCCTGGAAGAAAAACTTTAAATAGAAGTAAGCAATTAGGAAGGATTTCATTTCTATCCTATAAAATATCTACTGAGATGAAAGAAGGAACTTGGTAGAACTGCATTAATAAGGAGATTTAAAGGCATTTACCATTCACTAACTCATGCCTGCCCCCCTCATCCTGCAAAGTTTATGACCCAACTTAAAACAATAACGTTTACAATAAAGACAATGGCAACATTTAAAAAGGGGGGAGGGGCGCTTCAGATTCTGTGTCTCCGTCTCTCTCTCTGCCCCTCCCCTGCTCATGCTCTTTCTCTCTCTGTCTCAAAAATAAATTTAAAAACATTAAATATATACATACATACATACATACATACATACATAGGGGGGAAAATTAGTATCTGGGAAAGAAGAAGTATGGCCCATCCGGTGGCCCTTTACCAGCCTCCATGTAGCTTTGGCTCTTGGTTGACAGAGCCATTCACCAAAGGTGCAAGAAGGACATAAGGGCTTTCACAAATGGACTCTTGCCTCCCTCTCTGCTTTTCTTTACACACGTTATCCTTGCTACCTCCACCCCGTAACAGCCCTTTGTGCCTCTGGATTCCCACTCATCCTCTACAACTGACTAGAGGAAACCCCTTTCAGAGACAGCCCTGAGAACCGCATGTAAGTCTCTCACAAAGAAAGCTGTATTATTCACTTTTCTGTCTCTTCGTTGGACAGTGAGCTCCTTGATGACAGGAGCACATGAGCACTGCGTGTGGCACACAGAAGGTGTGACAACGACCCAGTAAGAGGCTGTGATTATGTGACGTTACACAACAACACAGAGAGGCTTAGTTTAAAAGTCAAGAGTGAATAATGTTTTGGCGACTGGTCTGTTAACACCCAACACCAAGTCTTTGAGATGTATTTTTTGAAACCCTTGACACTGTCATCAGGGAGAGAGCCACATTTTCAAGAACACCAATATTTAAAACACATTCTAGCTACAGAGGGTGCTCTTCACTGCATGCCAGCGTGCCCCTCAAAAGAACAAATCATCAGTGCCCTAGCAAAGAAGTTCATCCCCAAATCCGAACTTTTACAGTTCAAGGTATAACTTCGGCCCCATCAGGTGTGGCTCGAACGAACCTTCTCAAAGACAAGATCTGTATCTTCCCTTCTTATTCCCTGGGCACCTATCACAGTGCCTGGGACATCAGAGGTTACCAGACAGAACCAACCCAATCTGCCCTCCCACTTCACCATGCAGGGGTCAAAGGCAGAAACATACCCTCTCCTTCTCAGTTTTCAATGCAAATGACAGGTGCCTGGCTACTAACTAGTCCTGGACCACATGGTAGTGCCCATCCACTCACTTCCTCTTCCTCATCTCCCCACCCCACAGCCAGACAAAACCGGAGATGACAAATTCTTCTAAAAGCTGTGGGGTACTACATCTCTATCCTGGTACTGGAATTCCCCAACCCATTCCATTAAAAGTCCATTTCATTTTTAGACCACATGGAAAATAAAAGAAACCATCTGCCTCATGAAGTATGTGTGGGCACACACGTCACTTTTGGAGAAGGTAACACTGCCTGGGGAAAGCCTCCCCAACAGCTTTGCAAACTCCCCTGGCCTGCTGAGAGTGCACATGTTCCAAGACTGAGGAGGGTGGAGAACAGGCCCAGGGCACAGCTTCGATTAGTGCATTTAGCCCTGGACCCCTCCATTTGCGTGACACCTTCACCTCCTAGGTTGCCTTTTCCTTTAAGACACCTCACATCTGGGAGGAAAAAAAGATGGGAGACAAAATGAAAGCTGAAAGATAATAAAACAAACAGTGCTTAAAGTGGAAAAAAACAGCCAGATCCCAAAGCCATCCCTCTCTCCATCTACTTCTCTCATCAGCTCTGCCCCTATCATCAATCTCTATTCACTTTTCCCTAATACGGAGTAATATTTATTGAGAGCACATTGAGTGCCAGTCACCACGCATCCATTACCTCACTCAGTCCCCTCAGGTATCACCCTCATCCCTACTTGCCGGGGCAGTAACAGGATGAGGGAAGTAAAGTCACTTGTCCAAGGTCACACAGCTGCAACGTGGCTGAGCCGGGCTACCTGGCTCTAACTCTGATGTTCCTTCCATGGTGCACCCTCACCTCTCACAGGAAACACTTAGGAACATCTTCACCAGTCCTGTCTGGAAAGGTGAGAGAAAGAAAACACAGGAGAATCACAAAGAGTAAAGGATTGATTGAAGGCAAATAAAGCAATCCCTTACTCTTCCCTTGAGAGTAGACCTGAGGGCTCTATAAATGGAAAATGATTGCTTCTCCACCTCACACGTCAAGTGTACACAGTGATACCACCTTTCACATAGGAATGTGCATCTTCCCAAGGAACACTCATAGAAATTACTTCTCTGTCACCTTCACCACAGAAATGCAGGATGGCGCGGCTGTGGCAGATGAGAGACTGTCGCCTTTGGAGAAATCAAAAGAGAATTCTCCGGCATGGAGAAGGGAAGTGACTTGCCCGCAATCACACAGGGAGTGGCCCAGGGAGAGAAGCCAAGTCCCTTGACCCCCTTGGTCTTTTCTCATTTTACTTATTAGCCAGTACAACTCTCTCAGATCTGTCTCTCCCAGCAGACTTCCATGTTCCTCAGCAAGAGCTGCCAATTTTTCTTTCCTAGATGAGCAATGAACCTTCCAAGGGTATCAAAACAAACAGTGGAAAGAGCACTAGCCTCTGAGCCAGAAGAAAATCTAGGGGGCTCAAGTCCCAGGCATTTTACTGGTTGTGAAACCCTGGGCAGGATTCACAAGCACTTAGGTTTCAGACTCCTCATCTGTAATTTGGAGGTAACAATACCTGCCCTCTCTACCCCATAGAGTTGTCAGAAAAATCAAATGAGGGAATGGATGTGAAGAGTCCCTTATAAAACTGCAAATACTGTACAAATATAAAGGATTATTATTTTTGGATTCAATAGACTTTCTCAATTGAAAGAAGCCCTGTGTAGCTGGATGGTCAAGTTATGTTATAAATAACCAAGAAAAATGTTCTGGTTCCTGAAACAATTTTACCAGCCTGCTCGCTCCCACGAAAGGACACTGGTTGTAAAATGAATTAAATCAGCACTCTTTGCTATCTTCGGGACATAAATTGTTACTAGCTGAGGATAGGTAGGGGAATGGCTATTTTCAAAGGCATACAGACCTCTGCCTATAAAAAGCTGACCTTCCCTAGTCTAGAACACAGAGCATGAGGGCAAGATGGAAAAACAAAGGGGCTGCCTGCTGGTTTTACAACAAGAATTATCCAACATGGACTGCCTTATCTCCAACAATGGTTAAAAGAGCTCCTATGCTAAACTCAGCTTCTTGTTAAATATTTCAAGGATGCTAATGGAACCAAAAGATCAACTCCGTTATGCATCAACAGGCTGGCTTTATCCTAAAACCAATTATAAATAAACTTCTAAATACAGCCTGCTTTAAATATGCATTTTAAAAAAAAACATACCCAATCTTCATGCCATCCGTCACCAGCACATATCTGACTCATCTAAAACCCACTGTCTTCAGGGACCCAGTCCTGTACCTCTGTGACCATTTGCCTTCAGAATCATAGCTAGTGCAGCATTATTTCTAATAACTTCTAAAGGTTCCTTTCTCTTTAGGAAGCAGAAATTCACTGCCAAACACACTGCTTCCATTCACAAGATTATTTATGGCACTGATAATTGAATTCCGGTCACATGACTAAGGAAGACTGGGTTCAGAGGGAAAAGAACCTAACCATAATTTCTAGAGAGATCCATAAATTACTGCTTTTCTCCCCTGGAGGCTGAAGTCCTTGGAACTCTATGGATTCTTCCCCAGCATTTACGCTAAGTATGGAATCCTCATAGAAATTCTTCTCTCTGCACTCAGTGGCAAAGCTCCTAAGGTAAATCCTTTCAAATTACCCTTTGCATCAAACCCTGAGAAACCCTAAGGGGGTGGGGGGCGGGCAAAGGACATCCCCCCTTTTTTCAAGGATCACATGTTGCTGTCTCCAGTAGGGCACAGCCTTCCTAAGGCGGATGGCAGCTTAGAATTAAGGATATATTAACCTACTCCAGTATTCTCTTTCCCCAACAAAAGCACACATCACATCCACACCCTAATAAGCACAAGACTGTGGGCATGGTGGCCAGAGAGAGGTGGATTCTCTTATGCTTTCTCAGATTAGATCAGCAGGGCACTTCCTTCATTTCTTTAAGGAAGACCTACAAAAAATCTTTCCTAAATAAGCAACTCCTCCTCCCTCCCAAATCCGATATTTAATGTTCTAACAAAGATGGGGCTTTAATGATTCAATGCAGCCTGAATTACAGATAACATTTACCTCTTATTATCCTTTAGCTCAACCAGAGAAGACATGTCACTATAGTTACTTTCAAAATATTTGCAAATTATGCTTAAAATAAAAATACAATGAATAATGCCAGTCTAGAAAGAACATCAAACATTTTTTTTTCCTCTAAGAAATGCCCTCTTAAATATATCACATTTCCATTTGCTTGGCTTCTTATTTCAAGTAGATGGGTTAAACAGCATCATCCTATTGTAATACTTTCAGCCTGGAATAAATTTAGCATTTTAGAATTTTTTCCACAGTCCCTTTTATTTAACATCTCAGAGAACATAATAAACAGTATTTGATAAAAGATTGGGAATAAAAGAAATTGAGAGAGTAAATAAATCTTCCAAGGTTACAGAGCCAATCTGGTATCCATTCAAAGGCTCAGACTAAGTATGAACTCAGGCAGCCATGTGTGCGTGCACACACGCACGTGTATACCACACACACACACACACACACACACACACACACACCATGGAGCAAAAGCAAATACTGTGTTAGTTGCTTAGGCATTATTTTCTATAAACTTTCTGTCCTTTTCTATTTAGGAAATAATTCTCTCTCTCTTTTTTTTAAGTGAAACTGAAAGAGTCCAGTAGCTAATTTAAAATAAACAAACAAACAAACAAAGTCTGCTTCTTCAGAAGCTTATCAAGACCAAACACCTTTGCTGGTGCACCATCACTGATGTTGGCACAGTGTGGTGATAAGTGTCCAGCCGTTGAAAAGGCAGTGACACTAATTTCTGCTCAGCTCAGAACATCTTACGAAGTTCCAAAGTAAAGAAACAATACTTCCCACTACACTCAGTGAAGAACACCACTTTGCAGGGAAGTTCCAATGTTACTGATAGTTATCTTATTGTCATTTAGATGGCAGAAGCAGGTTGGGGGATGGAGGGAGCATATTCCCAGGCAAGAGTTCCGGTTAGGTTACAGTCCTAAACATGCAGAAATCCTACACTGGCTGGAGTACAGGGAAAATGCCAAATGCTACAGTCAGGCTGTAAGCTACCGTCACAGACCATTTACTAGCAAGCTGGATTTCTGGGGCTAGCCTAATAATGTAGGTCTTAGTCATAATTTGCCCAAGATCCCTACAGCTCCAGGGAAGTCATCTTTAGTTTGACTATCTACCTACATTTACAGGTGTTACTCCTCCCCCCCCCCCCCCCCCCCCCCCCCCCCCCCATGCAGGAAAGAGTAAATTCTGCCACATTGCTATGGATAGGAGCAACTGTGAACCTGTCCAAATGCTACCTACATGTTTGGTCCTTCAGGGAGACAAGTGTTAACTTACTCATTCACTTACCCTCTTCTGCATCATGGATGCCTTTGGGAACTTGACGAAAGCTACGGCTGATGATATCCAGAAGCTGTAGTTGGACAGTTGTCTCTGCATAAGGATTCCGGGGTAGCCCTGTGGGGCCAGATGAAGAGGCCAACACAGTGCCTACTGGTACTCAATAAAATTCTGACTGTCTGGCCTATGCTAGCTGTTGCCATGCCTTCCAAGATAAATAGCAAACATCTAAGAGTACATGGCAGGAGCAGTGGGAAAGTCTTCCTTTATATACCACAAAAAGATCACAGTATAATTGGAGATGGCATAAATAACATTACTTTAATTCAAATCCCAAAGAGGAAAGCTAATCTCTCCTGTTAAAATTCAATCTGGAAAAAAAAACAAAAACAAAAACAAAAAACTGGTTTACCCAATGATTTGACTAGATGAACATTTACTGAGTAGCTACTATGTGCAAGAAGCCAAGATTTGCAGGGGTTATGAAAGAATCACAAAGCTTTTTCTACCCATTGGAAATTCAGAGCCAAGTTGGGAAGAGAAAAGACCAAGAGGTTATGACCTCACAGGACACGTTTTTTAAACCTTCTGTTTTCTCCCATAAGTAATATCTAATAACTACCTGTTGACCCCTGAACACTACTACATACACAAACACCTAAAACACAAGGCAGAAAAGGAGCCACAAAGTCGGTAAGGTGACCGCATTGCAAAGCACAGACCCCTTTCCAAAAGGGAGAGTTGGGGGAGGAGTAGAGACTTCGGGAAGAGATGGCATTTGCTATGCAGACTAAGGTAGAAGAAGTGAGGGTGGAAAAAAGGGCATGGCTGGAGGGACTGAGAGACCACAGTGTGAAAAGTGTCCCAGAAACAAACAGCGAGTGATCAAGTTGACTAGAACACAGAATAGATTAAGGGACAGGGCCGGGGGAAATACATATTTAGAATCTCTATTCTGTGCTTGTTACACAGTTGGAAAAACCAGGCTTCAGACTGTCTATGTTGCTTTTTAAGCTTGCAGCAGCAGGGGGAAAAACTTGTAATATTTATCTGGAAGCTTTCAAGATCCACGAAAATTACTTCCCCCCCCCCCCTTTCAGGAGGAATCAACTGAATTTTGTAAATAAAAGATCCCCTTAAACAGAGTCAGGGCTAAGTTTAACAAGTTGCTATTTTAACCATTTAGGCTTGCCACGAACAGAGGGCCCGATATGAGGAGCAAAGGATTCACAGGTTTGTTCTTTGTTTTATGTAGCCACATCTTGTCTCCAACAAAATTACGATAAGACAGACTTTGTTTTCTAAACAAGCTTGGGGCCTTCCATAAGCAAAGGAAGCAAGTCTTGCCGCAAAAAAAGCAAAATGCTGATAATTGAAGAAAAGGAGAATATTTAACAGCCATTCATAATTAAGCTTTAAAAACCTTGGGATCAAAGCTATGAGTTTATAGGAAACACCAAGACTATGACAGCCAGGGCTTAATTTTTCAACCCCTAGGAAAGAGACACATACCCTCCACCCCAGAAGCTTGAAACCATCCTAGGATAACACAAATATAATGTCGTTTTAAATATATCTAACAGGAGAAGTTTTCGCTGAATATCTTCAAGAATCATAGCCACAGAAAAATGCTAGTGTCCATTTATCTGCACATGTCTCCAGTTTGGGAAGCTAAAACTATTCCTTAAAGGGATCTCAAAAAAGATTTTTTTTTTAAGCCTCACCCAGCTGTATATTTAGCTTGAGTTTATGTTATAAATAATGCTCTTTTATTTTTATATAATCTCTCCTCAACATAAAAATAAAAGTGCAATTTACTTCGGTATTTTTTGTGTCAAAAACTTTTTATCTCTATTTCTCGATATATACCTATAATACACATGCACACACAGAGATAGAGCACTTGTACAGAAGTAGATGTACCTGAAATCACTTGCTACAGAAAAATAATGTACATATAGCTCAATTCTTCAACTTCAACAAAAGCACTAATTGTTACAGGTCTTGTAGGTGGTATTTGCACAATTGGTTAAGACCTTACATGTGTCAGTAGGAGTTCATTCCACAAGCTTGTATGACTGCTGATGCCTCAATATTTAACATAAACGTATTTGTCAAACTTGGCTTATGTGTGTATGCGTAAGGTAACACAGGAATCTTTTCGTAAAAAGCCCTGATAATGTTCCTCTCTCTAATCAAAACCCAGACCCATTAACACTTCCACAGTCCTTTGTCTGATCCATCATGTAAATGAAAGGTATCAATTGGCATGAAATCTTCATACCTTATTAACTTTACATCAAAATCTGTGTATGTGGAGAGCATCCAATTTTGGAATTTAAATAACCTTCAAGATTTGAGCTAGGGGGGTTTCCAGACACACCCAGAAATCTACTGGAAATAAGGATAAGCTGTGACATGCTTTTGAAAGATCGGAGGTAGAGGAAAGAAAATTAAAAGAGAACTAAAAGGACCATAACACCTAAAACCTGAAAATGTTTTAATGAGAAATAACACCATTCCTGGCTTATGGAAATGACAGGATTAATCACTGCAGATTTGTCCCTTCTACTGAGATCCTTCTTCAAATTATTTCAAATGAACACATGAAGGATTGATTTTTAAACCCATGTAAAATTCTTAGAGACAATGCAGACTGACTTAATTATAATCAATAGAATCTACAGACATTGATGCAACCCAGCAGAAATGCTGCCTACCAAAAAGCATGGTATAAAAATCACTCCATGGATCCCTTTGTACGCAACAGTGATATGACCTTAATAAATATTTCATTACTTACAGCGAATAACCAAGCATCAAGATGGCAAATTTTAATAGCTAGGAAACAATACCATAATGATTCTACTAAGAAAATGCCTCATTTAGATCAAAGTAAACTTATTCTAACTTCCAGCCGTCATTCCCAAAATACACTGCAAATCAGTTTGTAATCCTAAATAAGAGTACACTTACCCATCTCTTCCACATACAGATGGATGAATTGCTTAAAGAGGTTTTACAGGGGACTTTTCTCACTATAGCAACATTTGAAAAGTCATATGGGAAAAGATGTAAGTTCAAGTACATTTTCTTTCCATCTTCACACAAGGAAGTACTGAACAAATACTCTTCGATTAATTGACTTTAGGGGATAGCCAATGGTCAGGTCCCAGGACAGCCTATACATTGGCTTTCAGGTTTCTTTTGTTGAGTTGTAATTAGTAGCTAAGAGCTCATATCCTACAAATAGTTTGGATAGTTTCTTTGTTAAGTACATTATCGAACATTTACCCACACTTAAGTCCATCTGCTATTTTGCGTCTCACTCGCCCAATGTGGGTGGATCTTCCGATGTAGGGGAAAGAGACTGCATATGGAACACAGACAGAGCTGGGTTCAAAGGTCAACTCCAAAATGGACAGTCATACTTCAGGTAAGTGACTCAAGTACTCAGAGCTTTGATATCCTCCTCAGGGCAATGGGGGTCACAATACCCAATTTATAAAATTGCTTTGAGGATTAAGGGACAAGTTTAATGCATCTGGTATAATCTCTCACATTACGGGTACATACTAAATGGACACACGCTATATTTTCCCATACAAATAACTCCCCTGTTCTTTTCCTTGTCTCTGGAATAGTCCCTCTTTACAAGTCCACTCTAAAGTAGACTGTGATTTAGCATCTGGACAATATTTTATGTTTAACACTAAATAGATTATTTAGGGCAGTGGGATGGTTTACCTATCTATTTACCTCCTTAAATAATTCATAGATTGTCTTGGCATAGTTTCCCCAATAAAAAACACTTTTGCCTCTTACCTTCTAGCTTATGGTTACTGAAATATTTAATTATCCTAGCATTATGAGAGATTTCACTAACTTACTGGGCCTGACAAAGTGATTATATGTTGGAATTATATGAATGTTGTAAAGGTCTCCATGCTTCTGGGTACTCAGTAGGTGGCCCATTCACTCTACAATACCTTCCTAGATCAAGGAGGAACCCCTTCAGACAATCTAGAGTTGTTGTTTTGGTTTGGTTTGGGGTATTTTTTTTTTCACTTAAAAAAAATTAACATCTAGATCATGAAAACCCAGATTTATAACCTTGAGAAGAAATGATCAGGATCAAATTGGCAGAAATATTTTCTCTCAATTTATGTACTTATGGTGGTTTCCCGAATTTGTCAAGGGCATTAGACAGTAGCTAGCTCAGCGATAAGCTGCAAAAAGGCGTAAGCAAAAATATTACTGATGAGTCGATTGGCTGGAATCAAACAGATACGGTTTTCCTTTAGTGCATGCTTCCCTATGATTAAGAGTTCTTCGAAGTTCCATAATTCTTGAGTTTAATCAACTAAAAAAGACACCTGGTTTGGAGCAGTTCAACTATATGCGTACATATAAAACATGCTTTGAATCAGCCTGAAATGGCTGCTTTTTTGTAAAGCATTTTGGAAGAGTGTCCCAGTGTTTGAGTTAAATATACAGATAAATAAAAAGAAAATATTTCCTTCCAACAAAAGTTATTAAGATCTGGGGCGCCTGGGTGGCTCAGCCAGTTAAGCGGCTGACTTTGGCTCAGGTCATTATCTCATGGTTGGTGAGTTCAAGCCCCGAGTCAGGCTCTGTGCAGACAGGTCAGAGCCTGGAGCCTGCTTCAGATTCTGTGTCTCCCTCTCTCTCTCTGCCCCTCCCCGCTCATGCTCTGTCTCTCTCAAAAATGGATAAAACATTTTAAAAAGTTATTACAATCAGAGGTGAATGACTTATAAAGCAGATTTATTGTAGAATAAAAATAATTTTTTCAAAAATGTAGTTTATCCATAAATTTTTAAAAAAGGAAAATATGAGTTAACTTAGATATTTTATTATAATGCAGTAATACAGAAATAACATTGAATGGTATGTTCTTAACTTTTCCACCAAAATTCTACATATAAACTTCTCCGAGAATTATATAAGTTCATTTACTATTCCCAACAGTTTACTCATCATTAGCAATGACCTATCCCATATAATGCAGTAGCATTTTGTTAAAAAATAGGGGCACCTGGGTGGCTCAGTTGGTTAAGCGACCGACTTCGGCTCGGGTCATAATCTCGCACTTTTGTGAGCTTCAGCCCCGCGTCGGGCTCTGTGCTGACAGCTCAGAGTCTGGAGCCTACTTCAGATTCTGTGTTTCCCCCTCTCTCTACCCCTCCCCTGCTCACGCTCTGTGTCTCTCTGTCTCTCAATAATAAATAAACGTTAAAAAGATTTTAAAAATAAGAAAAATAAAAATAAACACCGGCCTTCCCCTAAACGATACTTTTCCTTTATAATGGTAAAATCTGGAGATTTTGATACATGTTGGAGGTCGCGGGGTCTCCAGGCCCTGCATCTGGGTTTCCTGTTGAGTTAGTTTCTGTGTCAGGCCCTGTTCCCTGGCAAATACCGCAGCTATTTACAACCCCCCCCCCCCACCCCTCACCACAATAGGGACTAGAAAGCTGCATAGTCATTTCCCTGAATTTCCTTACAGCAAGTGATCCAGTTTTAACCAGTGAATCATACAGAGATGCCACCTGTTAAGTTCCTAGAAAAGTTTTCCCTTCTCTGATAAATGGAACAAATTAGGCTAGCATGACCCAACACTCCCATCCTCCTGCCTTAAACATACATATGGCAACTGTAATATGACAAGAATTACAAAATATAAGTCAACAAATAAGCATGTCAGGACAAAAAAAATGGAAAGTGCCTGAATTCTTACTGGTCTGAGTGAGCAAATAAACCACTACCAGCTACTACCTCTGGACTTACCTTACCACAATGTAAGAAAAATCTATCTTCATTTCAACCACTGGTTTTTGTTTCTTGCAACCAACAGCATTCTCTCAAGACTCAGCTGCCATTATTTAAAATATTCTTTAATTCATATCAAAATCTGGATTTCCAGATTCTTGAAGGCGGGGGGTGGGGGGGAGAAGGAGGAGGAGGAGGAGGAGGAGGAGGAGGAGGAGGAGGAGGAGAAGGAGGAGGAGAAGGAGGAGGAGGAGAAGGAGGAGGAGGAGGAGGAGGAGGAGGAGGAGGAGGAGGAGGACGAGGAGGAGGAGGAGGAGGAGAAGGGGAAAAGGAACTGAGACGTTGGGCCAAGGTTTTCACAAAACACCCAACACCAACTGGCTAGAGCTAAGGGGCTTTTCAAGAGGACTTGCTGGCTTTCAATGGGACTTGGGCTCCTCTGTCCATAGACTACTTCTTTAGTCACCTCTGTAGCTGCTTCAAGCATGTGAATGTGAGACCCTACACACAGTGTACAAAAATATATACTATGTACTATGAAAACAAAGTACTATTATAACCAACAAAAGATTTGCATCTTTGCTACCTACAATCCAGATATCTGGCATAGACAGTCATAGTCAAACTCATGAAAATATATTTTCTTTTTCTGACTCCTAACTTTTTCAGTAGACGTACCGTTTGGGGTTCTCATAGCACACTTACACAGAGAGGAGAAAGATACCGTGTCACCAGAGGGCTATATATTACCAGTTATGGCTAAAGACCATACAATAGTGATAACGATGGTAATAATATCTACTATTTACTGAGATTTTTATGAGAGTGTAGGCAGTGTGCTAAGTACTTTACAAATACTATGCCACTTAATCCTGAAAGGAAATATATTAGGTAAGTATCATTACCTTTATTTTAAAAATAAAGAAAGTGAGTTGTCAGAGAAAGTAACTGTTCCGAAATCACAGCTAACAAGCAGTAGAAGGAAAATTTGAATCTCAGTCTTTCTGAGTCTAAGACACATACTATTTAACCACAGTTTATACTGCTTTACAACGAAGTCCAAGAATATCGGGCTTTTTTGAGAAATATTCAGTAATATTTCTAAGACCTACATCTCACTCTTATGAAACTACATTCTAACATGAACATTATGTCAATATTTGATTTTTAATACCCACTAGTAGAAGTCTTGATTCCGGTATAGGATTTTTTTTCAAGAGGCACTTCCTTCTTAAGTATAACTGACCTGGTACAGTAAATTCTCAAGATTCAAAAGTGACTCATTTCCAAAGCTCCACACATTAGCAGCTGGTATTATTCAATCTGAGATTTAAATTTATAATGTACTCTTGATAATGTACTCCCAATACATTTTTCACTTCTCTATCTCTTGAATGACACAAGATAAAAGATCTTTAAGGTATAAATATTTTATACAAACTTTCACTCTGTTTTTCCTCAGCCATTTTCCATTTGCAAACACTAGACATCATGCAAAAAAAAAAAAAAAAAAAGGTTGAAAGAGTTTTATGGATTATGCTGGGGGGGCTGAGAACTGCTTATCCATTCTGCTGTGGCAGCAGACATCACAGCTACCGGCCTAACGGCCCTTGCTGGCTAATCAGAACGTTCCACCCTAAATGGGGTCTGATTCAAAGTACTATTTTTTCATGGGGCAGAGAGTGGGCTGGAAGGGAACAAATTCCCAGCATCATCTATAGAGATAAACTAAGTTTGTGCAGGGCACTGGTGGTGCCAATGGAACCCTGGTACCGAGGCACCTCATTCCGCTGGAAAGGTCAGGACACAGCCATTCCTCCCAGGCATGATCAGAGGAACAGAATCTTACCAGAAATCAAAAGACCTGCACAAGGCATGTGGCTTCTGGCAATCAGTTATTAAGTCCAAGGCTCTCTTTTCACATTTGTAAAATGAAGAGGTTGACCCACTGAAGGTTTTCAAACTATCTACACAGATCCCCTAGGGCCTTGCTACTCACGCTGCGGTCACTGTCTGTGTAACAGCTCAGGGGTTTATTAAAAATGCAGAGTCTCAGGCCCCATCCCAGACTTACAGAATCATAATTTCCTTATAAGGGATTTCCTAGGTGATTTCTTGCCCTAGGGATCAGTTCCAACTAGGGTTACTTTAGGAAGGCAGGCTAGATGCGCCAAGCTGACAGGGATCCAGGACTCCCACAGTTTTTCACGGTATGTATGTATGTATGTACACATACGTGTGTGTGTATGGGTGTGTGTGTACATATACATACATATATATGTATATGTATATACATATGTGTATATATATATGTATATACATATACATATATATATACAGTTTTCCCATGAATTTAGTTTTGAAGACCTCTAAAGAAAATCTAAAACTACTGGATAAAAGGATCTATAAGGTCCTTCATAACTAGAACTGTCTATGATTTTACAAATTTGCAAAAGTACTCACATTTATCAGTATAAGGGCTATTTGTTTTCTACATTAACTCACTGTGGAGAGAAATATTCTATAATTTGCAACTAATATCCTTATATTCAGAAAATAATTTGATCTTTTCCTAAAGACATCAAGAACATGAGTTACATGAGGGCCTTTGGGTGGCTCAGTTGGTTAAGCGTCTGACTTGGGCTCAGATCATGGTCTCACAGTTCATGAGTTTGAGCCCCACGGTTCATGAGTTTGAGCCCCATGTCGGGCTCTGTGCTGACAGCTCAGAGCCTGGAGCCTGCCTCAGATTCTGTCTCTTCCTCTCTCTCTGCCCCTTCCCCACTTGTGCTCTGTCTCTGTCTCAAAAATAAATAATTGTTAAAAAAAAATTAAAAAAAAAGAACATGAGTTATACGGAAGTGTTCTATTACTGTTAATACCCAAAAAAGTTACTTAGGAATATTAGTATATAGGATATTTGTAGTGCACATATATAAAAATACATATGTGTAAATAAATACATGTATATTCATATATATACATGTATACCTGTATATATTTATACATGCATACACATATACACATATGTATACTATGCATTTAATTCTTTATATGCATACATATACACATATATGTACTATCTATATTTATTTTTATATTGTACACACATATACATGTACACATATGTGTATATCTAGAGAGAGAGGATCTCAAGCTATTAACCCTCTCGACCTCGTATCTGTTCTACTTTTGACAGTCTCTCCCTCACTGTTCAAGCTGCCAGCTAACACCTCTTGTTTGTTTCCACTTTCGAGGCTCAAGCACCTGTCTGTTATGACTTTACTTGCTAGTCTGGAATAAAATGTCAGACTCGGACAGGAGTTAGGTTCACTGATGAACATAAGATCAAGAGCTTTAGTGCTTGAACCTGATAAAATCTACTTTGGACAACTGGAGGCTGGCTGTGCTTTTTTCCTGGTTATCAGATGTATTCCCAAATATCAAAACAGAAAAGCAAAACCACAGGAATGTGAGGTCTGTCTGTAAATGACTGTAAGAAAAAGATGTATTTTATTTCCTTGGTTCTCCTCATCTCCTGCCTATGCAAATGGACTGTGATAATCTTTGTGAAAGTGCCTGAAAAAAATGTCAGTTGGTGCTGCACTGTGCTGACCACCATCAGGAGAATCGGAGGATAAGGAGGAGAATGAGAGAGAACTCCTCAGCCTGCATGTTCTTCTCTGGCTTAACCCGCTGTCATGGGCCACTAAAGCAGTCAGTCCCAAGGCTGGGCTAAGCTAGGAAGGTGTGGGCCAGTGCAGTTATGATCTGTTCTGACTTCCAGGCAGGCCAGGCTTAAAACCCAGATGTTCATTCCTCCTTTCCACATGTGCAGCGGGCACCCTTGGAGAATACTCAAGTCCCAATTCGTCTCTGCCTATGAGACAGGACACTCTAGATCACACAGAAAGGCATTCCCACGACTGAACCTATCCAGAGAAATGCTTCAATATCACATTTCAAAGTTGTCGGACACTTCAGAGTGGTTCTCAAAATTTAGCATGTATCAGAATCACCAAAAGTACTTGTTAAACAACAGGTTGCTGGGCCCCATCCCCAGAATTTACAATTCGCTAGGTCTAGGAAGGGACTAGACATCCGCTCGTCCACCAAGTTTCCAAGTGATGCCAAGGCCACTAGACTTGGAGCCACACTTCAAGACCCATTAATCCAGGTCAAGCCCTTATTTTAAAGAGGACCAGGAGGGTGGAGTGATCTGGCCAAAGGCATAGAGCGGATGACGGAAGTGAGGACTCCAGTCTCTCTCCCCTATTGCACAGTTCAGGACGCTTCCTAGCACAGGAGGAGGCTCACACTGATTCCATGAAAGGTATGCCAAGAATGTCTTTATCTATAAGCAAAGATCCTTGGTGTCTTATACTTAGGTAGCCTTTTAAAATTTCATCTACATTATCTCATCTGAGTCTCATAACAGCCTAATGAGACAGGCAAAGATTAACGTCCCTATTTGAGAGATTAGGAAACTGAGATGCAGAGCTGTTAAATAGTCTCTCCAAAGCCACCAAGTTCAGTCAGTGTGCGCTGTAACAGATTGCTGCTATGCAGGGTACGGTCTGGAGCCCTACAACTTGGACATCCACATGGCGGGAAGCCTGTTAGCGATGCAGAATCTCAGGCTGCACCACGCACCTACTGAGTCAGACTCTGCCGTTCAAAGGTATCCTCAGTTGATTCATATGCATAGTGAAGTCTGAAAAGCATTGGTACAGAGAGGCCTGGAAACCAGGTCAACTAATTCGAAAATCGATGCTTTCTCTCCCCTCTTTCTGTTCTGAATGTACTGCTCAGTGTCATAGTTTGACTTGTTTTGGAACATAACCTAATTAAGACGTTAACTCCTATCAGGAGACTCTTACCAGATAAGAAGTTAACTCTCACCAGGTAAAGGACACTTAGTGTGTTGTACTTTAAGAAAAAAAAAAAAAAAAAAACTAAACCAGGTTAAATTACCTTGATTACCAGTCTTGGTAATTCCTCTGTAGTCATTTTCTTGACTGATGTATAGACCCCTATGAAATGAATCCTCTGAGAAGAAGATGGGGGCAGGGGAGATACGAGACAGTGATCAATGGATTCAATTAGTTACAGTAGAATTCTACTAAGATGAAAAAAGATCAAGACGCAACGCATCTACTCCGGGGTGGCTAAACTACTTTACCCAGAAAGTACACCATTTCTTTCTGACCTTCTTCAACTATTAAGTTCAGAAAAGCCCAAAACGGCTGCTCCTGGGGAAATAACCACAATGAATGCAAGGTTCCTTACAACTGGAAGTATTTAAATACTGTTTTAGTAACCTAGGCAAGATGACAACTGCATTTCTTCACATACAGGAAGTGTTCTACAGACCAATTTCTCTAATGACAGCAAATAAACCCCTCTCGCGACATACAGTCAACCAAGAAGTAACTCAGTGGTTACCGTAAGACCACAGTTTTGAAACATGTATGCAGGTTTTTCCTTCAACTTTTCAAATCAATTCTTTCGATTGACATTCTTTGTTGAACAGAAACCAGAATGCTGATACAGTGCACCTGTGAAAAGCTGCTGACTTCAGCATGGCAAAATGTAAATTCAAATGACTTTTTAAAAATATATCAATCCTAGGCATTCAAAGAGTACATACAAATACAAACACACAAGGGTTTTGGGTTTTTTTTTGGGGGGGGGGTTGTTTGTTGGTTGGTAATTTCAAAGTTGCTCTGTGCAAACACATAATTAGTTAATCAGGGTAGTAAGAATCCAATCATTAAAATTAATGGTCAGGGCACACCAATAACTATTTATAACAGCTGAGGAGGTCAGCATATGAAACAACACCTCTGCGATGCAAAACTATTATTTTAGAAAGATGCGAATCTATTAAAAGGAAGGTTTCTTCTCTAGTTTAAAAATAATGTGATGAATTAATAAAGTTGATCAAGTGATTAATAGAATCCACAATCTTAATCTTATTATTTGCAAAGATGAAAAGGCTTTTCTGCCAAGAGCCAACTGTCTCCATTTGCTTCAGAACAATAAAATCTGATTGACTGTGATCTGCCTACTCTCTCTGAGATAATTTGGCATGGGCATACCTTTAATTCTCCTTGTATTTCTTTATCAAGATACACAAAGCTGTTAGTGGTTTATCCCTCTGAAACCTGGGGATTCGTGTAAATAACTTCTAACGGTGGGATCGCACATAACAATTTACAGAGCACTGTGGCATAATGCAATTCAAAGTTGCTCTTGATTTAAAATGTTTAAAGTCCAACCACAGTGTCAGTCTGCCCAGAGAAATCTCTTATAAAAGTTTTCACACTCTGTTGGGTTAAGAGACAGTGGGTATTAATCCTATGGCTTCTACGCCAAACTTCCTTTTTGTGGTCAGCAGAGAAGCTATGTGGTTGGTCTGAAGGAGTCCAAAGTCTTTTTTCTGTGTTAAAACAAGGGAAAGTGGGCCGGTTACAGAGTAAAAGAAAAACCACAGCCAGCTCACTCTGCTGTAGCGTTTCCCTTAAATGTGGCCTAGAGCTATTCTGCTTTCCAAAAAAAGGTTTAATTTAAACCATACACAGTGCTGCAGGCTGCCACGTTTCCAAACTCAACATTCCTTTCTAATCTGTGCACTTCAGAACCAACATTCTGTTTCCATTGGTACTCAGATGAGCTTTAATAAATAAAATATCACTGCCCATCCATTACTTAATTTGAAAATAATATGCCCTTCTCTCCCCCCACCCCCACTGACATTATTCTAAGTGCTTGTATTCAAGTGTGTTGAACTGTTGTAAACATCACCCCTGAAAAATCGGTGCCGCTCTCTTTCGGGGAGCGAGGGGAAGGAAAACGGGGACTGCAGCGTGAGGGGACTGAGTGTTAGCAAGTGGTCCGGAGCTCAAGAAAACTGCTGCTCTGTGAGAAGGTTGAGTCTGCCAAAAATAACTTATTATCTTTACGTTAAGAAAGAAAAACCTTGTTTATTCCTCAGATGGGACACCAGACTCTGTGCCATTATTCAACATGTCACTAGGAAAGACCACAGTCACAGCAGCTCACAGCTACAAAACAGCCACATGACCGATACGGGTCTCTCTCTGGTCATCGGCGTGGCTGGTGCCGATCACCACCCTGGCCAGAGCGAGCAGAGTGAATACTCCACAGCTGGGGCCCTTTCAGTTTTCGCCTCCGTGTATTCACTCGGATGTTCATTAAGAACTCCAACCCCAGCGGGAAGGCCGGCACACGGTTTTCTATGTGAGTCACCATGCTCTATTATACATGACACTTGTCAATTAAAGAGGAAACCCTTTTAAAGCAAACTGATGTTAAGCTGGTACTTTCTTCAACATCTGATTTACCGCTGCTGTTATCGTCCAAAGGGAAGTTTGTTTTAGAACAATGATAGCAGTAGTAATCCTCCTATTTCAGTAGTGAGGGATTTAAACACATTCAGGGCGCTGGGGACCAGTCAAAAGGTTTCTTTCAACAGAACTATGTATTTTCAGTAGGAAAAGGAAGGTCTTACTGATGGGATAACTGCCAAGATTGGACAATTTTTCAGCCTAACAGTTTAGAGAATATCATTTTAAACTACCTGGTATAATACAAATGTGGCACCATAGATCAATGCAATGAATTCTCTATAGTCAGTAAAATGCTCTCCCAAATAATGGCATCCATTAATAATGATTACTGCCCCCGTGCCTTTGCCACAAAAGTAATGCCCAATGCTACATCTCCATAGTCTCTAATAAATACCCACAAGTCCCACGATAAGAACATATCACAACATGGCAAATAAGCGCAGATTCCGGTGAGGGGGCAAATTAAAAAGCCATTACGTTTAAAACTTATTTTACCTTGTAAAATACACTTTCCTTATCTGTAAAATGGGGCTTAGAGGACATGATCTCGTAAGTCCCTTCCAGCTCTATGAGTCCATGAGGGTTTCAAGTTTTCTCCCGGGTTTTAATTCTTAATGCACCCACTTTAGGATTCCTACAGCACGCCAATAATAATTAATGCTAATAAGGAGCCGTGAAACTTTGGCAATGAAACTTTAATTTGGATTGATCTGGAGGGAAAAGAAAATGTAGGAAAGAAGATTTCAACCTTAGATTTTTAGACTCAAACATTACTTGTTACCTGAAAAAACTGAAAGCAGCACATCTGGACTGTTGAAACATACAATTTCCTGGAAAGGTAGGTAAGTGACCCAGCATGGATGGACACTCTTAAGAAAGCCTATCTTAAGTATACCTTTAAACTCTTAAAAAGAAAACCCCAAAGCTCAGGAATCTATTTCAACTATGTCCCGGCTAATAATGATAATTAATATGCATTGTTTATTCTATGACCAACATGATGCAAATACTTTGTGTGAATTATTCCCCTTTACTCCTTACAACATGCTATAATTATCCTCAGATTATAAATGAGCAAACTGAAGTTTATGGAGAGCTAAGTAATCTCTTCAAGGTGAGAACTGGTAAGGAACCAAGACAGAACTAAACCCAAATTAGTAGAACCCCAGAGCCTAAACTCTTAGCCACAAAGAAGGCGCTGCCTCTTGTTAAATTGTATCTGTGTGATACTCTGGGTCAATCAGTTTGCTATCTTCAAAAACCCTTTACTTCTGTGTGGTATTGACCACCTTAACTACCTAAGGTCAGGCCTCAGATTGGTTTACATGCAAGATTACGTCTATGCTACAGATCTTTAATTTGCTCTATTTAATTAAAATGTGTGCTGTTAATTTCTCAATCCACAATAGTCACCAACAGCCTGAGTTGAGATGGAAAGGTTCTCTTTAGCTTGGGAGTCAAAGTATCAAATTGTCTTCCACTCTTTTTTTTAACAACCTTCCAAAATGCCCTTGACTGAAGGGAACAAATGTAACAAGGGCCTGCAGGTAACTCATATTAGGAAGCTCTTTTCCTTTCATCAGATGCAAAAGCCAACTTGTATAGAGACTGCCCTCTCTAAGCTGACCAGGAAGGCCACATTTTGAAACACTGGCACTGCGTATTTGGACAAACAACTTACTTGAGGCTTTGAGGACAAGAGTAGCCCAGCAACTCATAAAAGAATAAACTAAGCGCTCACCTAGAGTCTTTGGAACTTCACATGTCTAAAAAGGCAGGAAGATCTAAGAGCTATTTTTAGTAGATCAAAAGCTCACACAGAAACTATAGGCTTACTCAAGAAACAACTGCACAACCTTGCTAAAGCATCAACCAACTAACTCATTACACAAAAACTATTTCATGCCCTTACTGCTGATGGCTTGTTTGTATCTGTGAGCGCAGTTACAGATGTCTGTTTGCTTTAAAAATAGGAAAAGAAATTAATTATTAACCAATGCAGTTTGTCTACAAGACAAAACTTTTCAAAGCATGGAGTCAAAAATATTGGTTGAGGTTCTTGGTGAGAGAAAGAATTGGAAGTGAGAGAAGTCAGATTGCATTGAAAGGCATCCCAGGCCAACCTGAATCTCAGATTTAGATCCTTACAGTAGCGACAAAACACAAGGTCCCATTATAAAGGTATCACTACGAGGAATCATAAACACTTATAGACCATGCAGACAGATGACTGAAGCGGCTGCTAATACCCTATACCGGGGAATGGCAGGAATTATGGCCAACTAGAAGGCCCAGATTCCATCCCATAAGGTGTTCAGATTAAAATGTTTGAAAGCACTGTGCTGGCAGCATTCAACTCACAGAACACCAATTTACCAGGCCTGAACTTATTTCAACCATCAGGAAACTTGTTTTCCAAGAAGTAAAGTGACTTGAATAAATGCACCGCCTGGTTTACTCCCAGCTATGAACAACTCTAGGACTGGAAAGGATGTTTCCTGCTTCCCATTCTTGGGTGCATTTACTGAACAAACCCAGCGCTGACATGGGGCTATCCTCTCTGAAAAACACAGGGCTCGAGAGACAAATGATTTAAGTTGCCTACTCTCACTCTCCTTAGAGGAGGAGACACAGACCAGGAAACAAACATCACAATACAGCATGAACACTACAATGATTCTCTGTTCTCACAACTGCAATGAAAGGGCAGAGGAGGGTGACCAGAAGACACTCTAGGCGATGCAGTCCTCAGATTTTAGCGTCCAACCCTTGCAGGTATGTACTACTGTGTGACAGGCTTTCTGGACTTAATAATTATATATATTTTTTAAGAAATATATTCTACAAAAAGGAAAAAAAAAAAGGTCTAACATGACACTCTTGGAAAGTCTTAGCCCAAGAAAACTTTAATGGCCCAGTTATAAATCTTCCAAAATGAGAATCTGTAATAGAAATACTGACAGACCTTAATTATGGCAGCACTATGGGGCTTTGTATAATAAAGCCCACATATTTTCAGCTTAGATCATTATTTATAGGATGCCTTGCAAAGGATTTTATTTGCAAGTGCCTGCCTGAATCAATGAGGTGAAGTTTTACACAAGGAAAGGAAGTGCAAAGTACACTGTGTGAAAAAGCAGGGATTTACCTCCTGGGGTTCAGGAGGCCCAGGGACCAGGGGCTTCAGGCAGTGAATGATGATTTTGACTCCTCCAGTTTGTATAAAAGGTTGAAGTTCAGTCTGGCGCAGTGCAGCATTCCACGAGACCTGCTGCCTCTTTGAGCAGGCGATTAATCTCATGATCGATAGACCATATGATTAGGCACTAATAGCTGATAGGAGGAGAGAATAAACAACCATAAATTTGCTTTGTACCGAGTAATCCAAGTGTAAGCGGGGTCATTTAATGGCCACATTGGGTCATGTTACCTAAGGGGCCATATGGAATAAAAATGGACCATACATACATTTTTTAAGATCTTCAGTTATTAGCTCAGGGTTATGGGACCAGGGTGGGGCTATGGGAGCAACACCTACTAGTTTAGTATTCTTCGGTGACAAGATGCAAGGATTTCCATGTACTGATCGTGGAGGGCTGACTGCAGAGAGAATAATGGAAAAGTCCCATTGTTGAAATAATTCCTCTATAAGCACCATCGTCAATCACCCTCAGTATAACATGAGTGGCCCTGGGTGGTCTGTCTCATCAGTGCGTGAAACACTGTATTCTGTGCCTACAGGATGAACTAAAGGGAAGCAGGGCTCAGAATCCAGGACAGGATCTTGTGTGTCTCTCAATCAAAGCAGTTGCTGGACTGTTTAATTCCTCCTTTGCATGCAGATCACTGCTCCGGGTTCCCGGGCTGGTTCTCAGGGTGTCATGAACTTCCAGTATTGGGAATGGTTACGCGACATAAAAGCTGGGATCCAGAAGGTCATAAATCTCATTCTTTCTTTTCTCCTTTTCCCTGGCTTCTTCCCTAAGACGCTGACCTCCTCCATCAGCCCCTTGAAAGAAAGAAATCAATCACCCCCAGACTAAAATGAAAACCTGAGCCTTCCGTAGGCATTGGATGGCTCTCCCTTGTTTGTGACAAAATTCAAGAAAATCTGAAAAATGTCAATTCCCTCTTCCTTGCGTCCTTCTCTCCACCACACCCTTAGCCCTGGGAAGCAAAGATCCCTTAAGCTCTTGCTATCAATGACCATGAAAAAGAAAAGGAAGACACTTTGTTAGCCTAAAAGGAATGTGCCAGAGAAAAGTAATTGTTGGATAAAAAAGAACATCAACTGGTCCTGTGCTTCATTCTCAGCCCCTGGCAAACTACACAAATCTCTTTTCTTTGAAAACTATCTGGGAAACAAACCCCTCCAAATCACCCTCCCCACTTATGAATTGTCCCTCCCAGCCCCCATTCTCTTCATATCCCCCCTCCCTCCCTGCTCCTACTAATATGGCCTTTGTTAATTTCCAAGCCTTTAGGGACAACTGTTCACCACCGTTCCTTCTAGTCTAATTGTTCAATACTGCTGATAGCTCTTGAGCTGACAGAAGAGTTTTCGATCGATGGGCTCTTTGAGAAGAAAGCGGGAGCGTCAGACACCCTGGGGTTTGTTGGGGGAATGTTTGTTGTTGTTGTTCCCAGGAAGCTGGGAAATTCATTCCCCATTCAAATACAAGTATTATCAATGCCCCCAAAGAAGTTTCATGTGAGAAGGAGTTGTTACAGCTGAACCACAGGAGAATTTTTAAATTTACCCTGAAAATCCCTTCTAGGTTTACATTTATTCAAAGAGTTTCCACTCACAGAATATCTGAGCTGGAAGACTTTTGGGCCAGGTACATTGAACATAAAAGGATGCCCCCAAATGTCAAATCACAAGGGATACTCCAAGATCTGGCCATTTCTCTGCTGACACTTTTTGGAACAATAAAACCAGCCCAGCTAGGGCCACCCATCCTAACTCCCAGTCAGGAAGAAGGACTTGCCTTGGGAAGAAAACCAACCAGAGGGCCAGATAATCTTCTGCTCCAATGTGCTCCCAGTGGGGGGATGTACAGCACAGTGATGGAAGGGGACTTGGCAGAGAATGTGGAGCTGAGCAGAGCCTTGACCCCTGGGAACATGGGTCAGTGCTCTTACCTCTACACCACCCTGACTCCTAACGTGTATTTTTTTAAGTTCTTCCTTAGTAACTAGGATCAATTTCTAGCCAACTCTGAAACAGCCAGAACAGGGAAGACACTCAGTTCCCTTCTTAAAACGATGTGAATTCTTCCCAGAGGGGGTAAAAGAAAAAAGAAAAAAACCAAGGGTCCTTCAAAGGAGTCTGTTTAGATCTAATTCAGCTGTCCTTCCCTGATCTTGGTAGCTACCTGTAACCATGTCCTTGTTGAAACCCTCCAGGGCCTATATCTAATATGGTTTACAGTAGTAATATTCATCATCATAATACTTACCATTTACTGAGCATCAGATATAAACTAGGACACTTACAAAAGCGTTTCTAATTACCGAACAGTCCTGAGTTAATATTGCTCCCTCATTTTACAAATGGAAAAAAAAAAACAGAGATGAAGGAACGCAGAGAGGGTGAATAACCTGCCCACAGTCACACAGCCTGGCAGCAGAGACAAGATTTAAGTCACACCTATCTTGTCACAAAGACTGATTTGTTTTCCAACAGATTATGCTGTTTTACACACTGTCTTAAGAATTTAAGGGTGAGATTACCCTATAGTTCTCAGGAGTTACTTGGTACTGGTACCAATAGCTGGCCTTTCTGGTTAATGTTTTTCCAAGCATGAAAGCAATACAGTCTTATACCATTCCCATGGATACCAGAGTCTCATATCACTAAAGCAATCAGAAACAAGATGAGTCAGTCTTAGCAAAAGCACTAAGTATAGACTGAAGCTAGGGCTATGTGGGCAAAAAGGAGTGTGGAGTGAAAGAGACTATCTAAAAAATTTTTAATCCTATTATAAAGCAAAAAAATAAAAACCTTTCATCCTCAGGAAATGTTGGCCGAGCACCTACTATGCACCAACCTTTCCTAAATTGAATTAGAAAGGAAATGGCTCAATTTCCCAACTTCTATTTGCCTTTGGACCCTTTGGTAACAGGCACACCAAAAGTAATACATCAGTGGTTCTCCTTCATCATCCCATTTTACCCTGAGGCTGATGCTCTGTAAACGCGAGAGAATTGGCTGCCTCACTGGGCTACTTCTGCTCCTGGTACTATAGAGCCATGTTTTGCCCACTGCTAGACACAAAGTACTGGGTCGCCTGGGTGGCTCAGTAGGTTGAGCATCCGACTCTTGATTTCAGTTCAGGTCATGATCTCACAGACATGGGATCGAGCACCGCACCAGGTTCCACGCTGAGCGTGGAGCCTGCTTGGGATTCCCTCTGTCTGCCCCTCCCCCACTCATGCTCACACTCTCTCTCAAAACATGTAAACATTTAATGAATGGATAACCAGATGACTCAAGCATCTGACAATTATCCACATTCTCCTGAAAAGAAGGTTCAGATAGATACACAGATTTCAACATGTCCACTAGTCAGAAGCGTGCTGCTGTTATTCAAAGGTTCAGAGAGAGATGAAAAACCAACCAGGCCTTCAATCAGATACTAGCAATGATGCCTCCTGAAAGTCTTCTGGAAGGCACCAAATCATAAAGAACCAACAGGAATCAGCCAGACAAAGGGATGGAGGTGTGGGGGGAGAAGGGGCTTGAAGGAGAGAAGACGGAAAGTAAACAGGTCCAAAGGGAAGAAGAATGTAGAACACTGAACAAGCTACAAATAGTATATTATGGCTAGAAGGTGGAAGGCAAGATGGCTTGAGGGGTAGGCAGGGGCCAGTATTCTTAAGAGACCTTGTAATAGCAATCTTTCATTCATTCTTCTATTCATTTCACAAATGCTAATGAGCACCTACCATGTACCAGGCATGATGCTAGACCTCAGAGGTACTGAGATGGGTTAACCATGTCTCGGATACTTGTTGCCACCACTCAACGATGAGCTGTACGTTACATGGCTGGTTCATGTTCAACATACGAAACGTGAACTGGAACATAAGAAAATGCCCCTTGCTTTTCCTAATCCACCTACTAAATTAAACTATTCACACCTGCAGGGGAAGGACTCACTTGCATTGGTTTACAATGAACATTAGCGAACCCCCTAGGATAACATTGGACTTTTGCCCACTCATCAATATTAATTGCAACATATATAGATGCACCCTGTGTTCTCCCATTTCTCCAATTTCAGCCCTCACACCAAGGTAGGCTCTTAATCCAACTGAAGTTTCAGGGCACACACTTCGGTGCAGCTGGGACCATAAAAATTCACATGGTATCATTAAGCACCACTAGGTGAAAAAAAACAAATGAAAATTACATGCTTTCCAACAACATAAAGCCCAAAGTCTACTTACAAAGAAGAAAAAAATCAGCCTGAACATTATAAAAGAGGCAAAATGAATTTCTAACAGTAACCACGCAGGACTCACAGATTTCTCCATGTAATAAGATTCTACTTTTAAAAACTGAAATAAAGTAAAATATCTCAATGACCAGAGGTCTGATTCCATTAGAGTAACCCTAAAAGTTATCAGGCCACAGAATGTTCTTTGGTAATAAAAATTTATTTTAGTATTCAGTCATTCACCCTGATTTATATCATTATTTCCAAATATTAGGAATCTACCTAATTGTAGTAGATTTATGATGATACTGAGGGAAGAAGCGTGCACAGCTTCAGGATTATATTCACTTGAAAAGAATTGTCCATAAGAGTCACTAACTCACCACCCAGTCAGGTGTCCAAATGACGTGAAAAGCCACATGGTGCCAGTCCTTTCTGAACCCACCTGGCCACACTCCACTCCCAACTTCTAAAATACCTTATCAAGTGAAATTAAGTGAGACTCATCTCACACAGTTTCTCAAAAATGTGTGAGAGAAAAGAATCCTTCCATTGCTACAGAAACTTATACCAACTATCTTCTAGTGCCTAGCAGAAGCAGTCCCTTCCTGTAAAGAGCACACTATTGAGGGGAAGAGGAGGGGATGTGGGGGCCAGGGGGGTGACGAGTAAATCCACAAAATCACAACAGCAAAGGTGCTGTCTTGTAGTCACTTGCGCAGAGAGGGCCAGAGAGTCTCACATGAAGAACACCTCACAAGCCCAAGATAACCCAGGAAGGCTTCCTGGGGGCAGGGCTTTTGAGCTCAGTCTTGTAGAAGAAACAGGAATCATTAAGGAGATTTTCTGGTAGTTATGCATGTGTAAGTGACTCTGCTAAGTTAGCAATACTTGCATTTTAGACTGTGCTCTGTTGGGGTGGGTCTTCTAGAATGGAAGAAACTACTTTAAAAAAAATCCTGCCTATCAGCCAATGAGCCTAAGGACACTAGAATCTCTGGCAGGGTAGACTTAGCTGAATAATGAGGCCCACCTACCCAAGATGTCTATGTCCTAATCCCAGATCTGTGAATATGGCAAAAGGGACTCTGCAGATGTTATCAAGTTAAGGACCGGAAAGTGGAGAGATTATCCTGCATTATCCAGGTAGGCCCAATGATGTGATCTCAAGGTTACTTATAAGAGAGAGGCAGGAGGATCAAAGACCTGGGAGAAGGACGCAGAGACTGGAGTGATACGGCTATGCACCAAGGAGTGCCAAACCAGCCTCTGGAAGCTGAATGAGCCATCAGGGTTCTTCCCTGGAGTTTCCAGAAGCAACCAGCCCTACTGACACCAGCCTGGTTTTTAGACTTCCTACCTTCAGAGCTGAAGAAAATAAATTTGAGTCACTTTGAGGCAAGTGAGTGAGGGGCAAAGAGAGAGAGGGAGAGAGAGAAGCAAGGCTCACCCTAAGTGGGGCTCGAGCTCACCCGAAATGGGGCTTGTGATCACCTGAAACGGGGCTTGTGATCACCCCATGCAGGACTTGAGCTCAAGAACTGTGAGATCATGACCTGAGCCGGAGTCCGATGCTTAACCGACTGAGCCATCCAGGTGCCCCTAAACTTGTGTCCTTTTAAACCACTAAGCTTGTGGTAACATGTTATAGCAGCAATAGGAAACTAAAACAGAGTTTGCAGTAACATGAAGAAGAGCTAAGTTAAATCAGCACTAACATCACCTCACAAATCCAGGGCACGAGGACGTGCCAGAGCAGAGAAACAGTGATAGTTGTCACTGCTGAAGGAGTTAAACTTTACACATAAAACCTAAAACAGGTGCTTGCTTCTATGACCGGAAGGGAGTGATCATGTAGTAGTGAGGGAGTTCATATCTGAGCACCTCTATCACGTGCCCTCCACCCCAGACCCAGCTTCTGGGTAGGGTGCCCCATGCCACAGACATCCAAACACACTCCCACCGGTGAAAAGAAAGTAACCAAGCACCTGGAGAGCAGGTATTTTTGTCCCATTCGTTCGCCAGCACCTGGAACGATGCTTGGCACACGATAGTTGCTAATAATATTTAGTGAACTAATGAAAGTCTAAAAATAAAAAAAAAAATAATCTGTTTGTGAATAACAACCAAATCTCTGGTGGATACTCTTTCTTCTGAAGGGTTATCTGACTGGCAGACCCCGCAGATTTTGAGAGAACAGCCTCCTCATAATTGTACTTCTGGTGTTAGCCATACAACGTGACATGTAATAAAAATGGCAAAACAAAACTTCGGAAAGTCAGTGAAACCAGGTTATATGGCAATATGTTAGATTCGTGTTCTTACTGTACTTGAGGGAAGCATTAATTTCCTTGAGAGTTTTTCTCCTTGGCTTAGTGCTGAAATGGCATAAAAGAGGCAGAGGTTTGATTCTCTTAGATTTACTATTAATGCCACCAGCATTTCAAGAATAAAATATGTACAAGCAGATATGGAAGAGCCTTAATTAAATAAGATTTTACAGGCATTTGAAATATCCCAAAGTTAACAGCCAGAGGGAAGGCAACCTCACTTAGACAGATGAGGATTTAAGTACCAGCAGTGGCCACACTGAGGCAGGTCAACACACATTTCCAAAGGGAACGTGTGCGTCAGGTATGTTCTAATGCTGGGTCTCATTATTCTGGTAACTTCTGCTAAAGATGGACAAAGGGTAGGAATTAAACAGCTGCAGGTCTTAGGCTAATGGCTAACACAAAGGAAAATAAATATCCATCCATTTTCTAAAGAACATTCCCTGAGCACCTACCCTGTGCCAAGCCCAGGGCTACATCCGAGAGAGAGAAAAACAATTATCCTGAGTTACTGAGCATTTTTTTTTTTGGTACCGAGCAGCTGCACCAAGCATGAGGTATGGTCCCTTTACTACTACCTGCATTTGCACAAGAAAACCAAAGTTCACAGAGTTATCATAATTCTCCTGAGTTCGTGTGGCTAGTGCTCGGCAGAGTGAGAATCTGAATCCATGTATGTAGGAGTATAGGGTCCATATTCTCACATGTAAGTGCCCTAGTGCCTCTGCCCAGCAAGCGCCCATCATTGAATGCCATCATGAAGTCAGACCTTGACAGACAGACAGACACACACACACACACACACACACACACACACACACACAGGATAAATTTGGCAACAAAATTTTCTACAGAGCTACCTGCTTCAAGAACACAAAAATGTGGGGGGTGGGAGGGAGGGGAGGATGGGTGATGGGTATTGAGGAGGGCACCTTTTGGGATGAGCACTGGGTGTTGTATGGAAATCAATTTGTCAATAAATTTCATATATAAAAAAAATAATAATAAAAAAATAAAAAGGAGATTTGGGGCTTAAAAAAAAAAAACACAAAAATGTTGTTCTAAGCCCTCTAGAACAGTGATTTTCAAACTGTAGCATACATCAGCATCACCTAGAGGGCTTGTTTAAAAACAGATTGCTGAACTTCAGTCCCCAAATTTCTGGACTGGGGACCAAGGATTTGCATTTCTGACAAGTCTCCATGTGAGGCTGATACTGCTGATCTGAGGACCACAGTTTGAGAGCCACTAATGTATAAATCTGTAATGCAATCTCTCTAAAGGGCAAGATTCTTTTTTGTTTGCCATCTCTAGAAGAATACTTGGCACATAATAGGTTTTCAGAAAATATTTACTGAATGAATGGATTTGCGGTGTATTTGAAAAACAGATAACCAACTGTATTAAAGTTGTGTGCAAATTAAGTGTAAGGAGGTTCTGGCTAGGACCTGGGAGATTACCTACCTCATGATTAAGGGCCTGAGACTTTCGTGAATGTTGTGACATATCCTTTGCCCGTTCAGAGGCATAGTAGTCAATGTATGGGTACTGCTATCACAGCCTTTCTCCATCATGGTAATGTGGCATATTGGAAAGAATATGGAATCAGTGTTAATTCTATACTCACTAAGCACAGAATCTCCAAGGCTAATGCTATACAGCTGAATATCCCAGGGCAAGCTCCTAACCCTGGAAAGCCTAGTTTTTGCTTTTATAAAATGGGCTCTTGGGAAGATTAAAAACAACAAATATCAAGTGTTCAGATACGGGTGGAGCACACAGTAAGAATTCTTCAACAGGAGTTACGATTACCTTAATGGCAAATAAACCTCCGTCAGGGTCATCATAGGAATCTTGATCTTCAGTAAATGGTTGTTCACTCAACAATATTTTGCAAATATTTACCGAGCATGCCAGTCACTCTGTGGGGCATGTTTGATTCTCAGATGCCACATGGAGTAATGGGTTAAGGAAAAAAAAAACAAAAAGAAAGATCCCTTCCCTAGATTTCTTGCCACCCAAAGGGCTTGCTCTAAAAACCCTGGGAGGAAAGGCCCACAAGAGCTCTCTGCAAGAGCGCGGAGGCAAGAATCAACAAGAGTTCTGTAAAGAGGTGAAGCCAGGTGTTTCTCCTCTCTGAGGAGGCATGAAGAGGGTTGAGTCAACAATCCTACTTGCTCTTGGGGCAAACAGTCACCACACAGGCGGTTCTGCTGGCAGGCGGGAACGGGTCAGAAGACAAGCTACACTGTCCGGTGGCTACAGCTGGAAGGTTCTATCCCAGGCTTTCTCTTAAGCTCTTGGCCCAGGGGCAGACACTTTGTTTCGGCCAGGAGAGTCTCCGTCCGCGCCTTCCCATCTCCTTAACCTGAAACACGAAGGGCGACACAAAATGCCCCTCCCTAGAGTGCAAGCCAGTGTGTATTGCCATATGTTTGCATCAAGTTCTACTGTTAAGAAAACCAAAATGACAAGTATGGGAACCGGATAGCAGAAAGCAACCTTTACGATTTTGTATTCCTGTGTTCATTCATAATGTAAAAGACTTAGAAAGGTACCCATTTGGACTCTTGAGAACAGGAAAATCCCAAAACCATAGTTTACTATTTTCAAAGGAGTTTCAATATGGGCAGAAATCAAGAATACTGTTCTTCAGGCTAAGTTTATATCCTGAAATATGCTTCTTGTAAGAAATAATTTAAAAATGTGGAATCTAAAATTAAGCAAAAATAACATACAGTATGTTCAGCTTTGAAATTTGCCGGGACTCAGCCAAGTTTACCATAAACAGAAGGCAGAACTGTCTATTTTTAACTTTACAGCCCTTGGGTGATTAAAATTTTGAGCCATAATAAACAACTTTTTTCATCTTTGCAACATAATTTCTCATTTGAAATTGCAGTCTTTTTAGTTGTTTAGGAGATATGGATTGAGCACTTCGTGTTTTTAAATTCTTTCTTAAACGGAAATTTCTTGCAGAGACTAAATGCATTCATTAGCATGCCAAAAGCACAGATTTAAAAAAAAAAAAAAAAAAAAAAAAGGGAAAGGAAAAGAACCTCACCAAGGCCCAGAACTAAATTGCCTTGTCTTCTTCTGTTTCAACTGTTGAGCAATTAGCACCTTTGGCCAGTTGCATTTTAGGAGAACACAGTAAAAGATCCCACCATTCTGCCTATGTAAGTGGAATCACCACAAACACCTCACCATCACCCAGCAGATTATTTGGCAATTTGGCATGTTTGCAGACCTATTATGTCAGCAGAAAGTGTATCTTCCCACCAGGAAAGACAGTTGCATATGCAATAAACCAATAGCCTTTGACACACCAGTTAATTACATCAGTTAACTACTATCTCCTGTGCATGATCATAGTGTTAATGAAACTATTTTGGTGTGGAAATGAAACAGGTCAAGACAAGCAGATCAGGAAACAGAAGGGATTTAGGGTCATAGAGGATGATAATGTGCTGAGTCACACAGAACTTAACCTCGGCCCCCAAGAAGGATATTAAATTATTCCCTCTGCTGTGAGTAACGCTAGTATTCTTTTTCTTTGGCATCACTTAGTGCTAAATAGCTCAAAACTCTTTAGAAATTATCAAGTTTAACAGTTTGCCTCCCTATCAAAAGCTATTAGCAACTGAGTTGTTAGAGAGCAACAGAAGCCCAGTCCAGAGGTGCTGACTTTAAATGCAACATCTTTTTTTTCCCTGCGTGAAAGGGATGAGTGAAAGATAATGCCTGATTTCTGGTTTGGATGACAGGGTGAAGAATGGAGACAGCCACTCATTTTGAAACACAGGAAGATGAGCAGATTGTTGGGAAAAATGGGTCAGGCAGTGCAAGATGTTAACTCAGGTTTTTGTCTCAGGTGTTTCATGTCAGGTGTGGGTTTGAGGCTCCAGAGGAAAACCTAACTCCTACAAGAGAACAAGAGAATGTCCCAGCAGACACTTAAATATTTAAGCTCATTCTTAAGGTCATTCTAAGGAATCTCTGCTCCAGACTTTAGAGCCATGTTTTTCTCAACTGCCCCTCCTATGATATGATTTCCTGATCCATTAGCACCCAGGTCTCCATTTTGCTGGCATTCCTTTTAGCATGTGTACCAAAACTGGGCAAAAACATTCCAGCTGTGGTCAGACCACAGCCCAACATGGCCTTCGCCTTTTAAAAGGCAATGTCACACTGCTGGCCTCGATTAATCTTGAGGTCAACTTACACTCTTTGGTTGTTTTCACATGAACTTCTGTCAAATTAGGTTTCCTCCACCCTGCCTTTGTATAATGAAATTTCTATTCTAAAAGTAGGATGCCCCATTCCTAGCCTGTCTGTGTTTAAGAGTAAACGCATTTTCATCCCGTTTTCATTTCATTCTTACCGATTCATCCCCCAACTCTACCAGAACACCCAGAGGTACAGTCTTTGGGAATGAACTTTCCCATGCTACACTCCAAGAGTAAAGATGCCTGAAAATGTTCTATACCGAGTAAAGACGCCTGAAAATGTTCTACACCTCTTACCACTGGATCCTCCATACCCCAGGCTACTTTATAAATAACGTTTTCCCCTCCAGAACACATGTAAAGCCATTGAGGGGTGGGAGCCCTACACGGAGAACAAGATCATCTTCCCCTGGCCTTGGAACAATGCAGATGTACTGTAAATTATTTCTTTCTTATTCTAGGGTACAACATGTGTATGTTCACAATATAAATGTAGATACCATGCACTGCCTCATGCTTCCCACCCCCCCCCCCCTTTCCAAAAAGAACAGCCAGATATTTACCAACATCCTGGAGGCCAGTAAACAATTTAGGTCTTTTCTGTAGGCAGTAGTAAGGAATGTTGATTGCATTTCCTTAGCTATCAGTATGTAACAGGCTGTGTAGGCTTCAGGGCAGAGGTACAGAAAAAAGTGTAAAGGAGAGAGCTATGTCTTAAAAAAAAAAAAAAAAAAAGTACACTGGCCAATTTCCAGCACTTATCTCTGCTTTGCAGCCCCTCCGCCTGGCGGTCTCAGGGTCATGTAAGGATTCGGATAAGTGAGCAGTCTCAACGCTTCCAGCTCCCTGGATATTCCCATCATCGTTTACTGGGCATCCCTCAAGTTTGGTGGAACCTAATGTCTGGATTTCCACCAGGTCATGGAGCTGTAGGGAAAGCTACTCTTTTACTGAGTTCTTTTAACATCCTGAAAATTTCAACCCATTCACCCATACCAAAATTTCTTTGTAAAAATCCCTAAGAGGTATAAAAAGCAATTTCATACCTCTGTGGAAGATGGTAACAGTAGGAAATATGCTTGACCTGATGCTTATCAACGTCAGAAATTAGCATGAACTTCTTAATAGTTAAACCGGTTACATACTCTTTTTAAAGAAGAATGGGAATACAACCGTTTGCGGTGATGTAGATGTAGCTGTGCCTGAAGGCAGGACCAAAGACAAGATCCCTTCCCAGTAACTGTCTGCGTTCATTTACGGTGCCACCAGGGCAGGCATCAGCGACTCAGAATTAAGCCCGAGAAACAGTGTTAGGAAATCTCAAGTTAGGGAATGCTGACTCGTATCAGCAACTAACTTCCCAGACCAGCTTTCAGGAAAGGCATCCTAACTTCTTTCCTTACTCTCTGGTCCGTAAAAACAAGATACCCAGGAATCTCTTAGGGAAAAGAAAAAGGTCTCTGTGAATGGCAGCATCCAGGATTACAAGAGTCAACAGCAGGCCTCCTTGCTCTGCAAAACCAACCAGCCCCACATAGCCCTCTCAGAAAATGCTCAACCTGACCAGTATCCAAAGATACTTGGTCTCAGTAATGTAACAAGAGGGGCTACACGGGTCAGGTTCCAGATTGTCCTCTGCAAATTGTTTTCTTTCATTTGATCCTCAGAGTAACTGAGTTAAGAATTATTTCGATTGTACAGATTAGGAAACCGAGACTCCATAAGTTTAAAATGACTAATTCTTTCATTAGAAAGTGAGAGCTCGGGATTCATCCACAAATCAGTCTGACCAGAAAGGTTTTCTCCCTTTCTAAGGGAGCAGGTGTAAGCTGTTATTTTGAAAATAATTTTTGTTTTAGTAAAAACAGATGAAAAAATGCTCTTGTCTTCAGCTCTCTGAGGGGCAAAGTTGCCATAATCATGTTTCTTTCCTTTGTTTTTCTTGCCATAATCTTCACTCCATCTAATTTAGCCTCTTTCAACTGGAAAAAGAGAAAATAAGCTAACAGTAAGAATAAAGAACACTTAATTTTTACATGCTAATTAATGCATAAGCAACATCTATCACAACTGGAGAAGATTTCAGGGCTTCCATATTTCTTCCTCTAAACAAACAGGAGGGTCATAATCAACGCTGACAAATTACTAGTGACACATAGGCTACCAAAACACCTATGTCTGAGGTAGACGTCTCTGAATGCAGGCTCTTGGCCCTGGCTGCACACCAGGAATCACCAGGAGAGCTTTCGAAAACACTAATACTTAATCCCATCCCAGGTGATGTTAAAAGGCCAGCAAATGCTGAGAACCACAGCCCAAAAGCAACGGAACTGAGGGTTAACCAGGACACAAAATAAGTTCCTTTAGAATTCTTCCGGGGCGCCTGGGTGGCTCAGCCTGTTGAGCATCTGGCTTCGGCTCAGGTCATGATCTCACAGTTTGTGAGTTTGAGCCCCGTGTCGTGCTCTGGGCTGACAGCTCAGAGCCTGGAGCCTGCTTAGGTCTCTGTGTCTCCTTCTCTCTCTGCTCCTCCCCCCCGCTCATGCTCTCTCTCTCTCCTTCAAAAATAAATAAAAACATTAAAAAAAAAAAAAAAAAAGAATTCAGCCAAGGAAGAAAAGGGAGAGAGAACTGTGTATCCAGTAACTTATATGGCAAATCTGATTTTTAAAGCAATACAAACATCTGCTCTAGCCTGCCACCCAACTGCCCCAAAGAGCAAGCATTCGGGAACCAAGCCAACCTTGAGTTCCAATTTTGGCTCTCCCATGGTAACATGCGACCAGTGTTTCTGAAGCTCTTTATCCTTGTCTGTAAAACTAGGTAACACCTACCTTGCAGAGTTGTCTTCAAATAGGTATATAAGGTGCTTAGCACACAGTGCTTAATAAATGTTTCAACCTTCTGAAATGTCTCTCCACTTGGCAGCTGTAGGCACCAAACAATTCATCAGGTATGTTTGAGTCATCATTCTGTCCAAAAACTACAAGCTTCTGTCCTCTAGCATTTTCCCTTAAGATGATCTTGATCCATAAGATTATGTGTAGAATATTTACATTCATAACCTAATTCTCACATATTTATAGGATAGTTCACTTAAAACCACTCTTGACTAAGTGGAAATTTCTCTTAAATATAGAACACCTACTTTTGAGCACCTATTATGCACCAGGTATTGTGCCAACCCTTCTGTATACACACAATCCAATTTAATTTCATTGAATTCTTATAAAGCCTGTTCAGGAAAAGAATTATCTCATTTTATAGATGATGAAATTGGGTTTCACAGAGTGAAGTAAACTTGTACATACACACACGTGTACACATACACACACATACACACGCACACAGAGCTAATGAGGGAACTTGTAAGAATTTGGACCCAGGTGTGTCAAAACTCCAAAGTCAGACCATAACTGCCTCTCCACTGTACAAAACAGTTCATATATAAAGTGCATACGAATAATTTATATACAAAGTATTCATAAAATACCTTGTGCATGTGCCTCCATGCCAAACTTCAAAGTATTTTTGTTATATTTTTTCACATAGAACAGCATCATAAAATTAATTTTTAAATCAATGTGGAAATTCATCTAGCTTCTGTGTTTAGCAATTGGTGTTAATTTACCTCTCATAAGTGTTAGAAAGGCACTACAGCACCTCCCACCCTGGCTCTTTCATACAATTCAAGCTTTTTATTAGCCCTAATGTTGATTGCCTTCCCAGGGCATCTACTGGTTTTCGTATAATTTGTCTAATTAAATTTAAAGAAGAGATGTTTCAGGGAGCACCATTTCATCATTTCCTCTTATACTCCATTCTTTGGGCTTTAATGAGCACCTAAACCCCATCTTAACTCAGCCTTAGTTTCAGCACAGATGAACTGTGCTTGTTAAGACAGTCTTCAGTTGTCAGGAAAAATAGCTTTATTAAGGTCATGGAATGCGGAGAGTTTGATTAAAGCTAATCAAGGAAGAAAGCCAGGCTGCAGCACTGTGAATCAAGTCTCAGTACAACATGTTTAACATAACTTAACCTAGCCTATCTGGTAAAAGCAGACATAAATAAGATCAGGTTTCCAAAAAGAATGCATGAACAAATGCAGGCATATTACACGGTGTAATATATCTTCTGCATTGAACTTGAACAACTCTTTGAATAAGCAGTATATATTTTAAACCACATGGATAAAAGTGACAGTGGAGGGTTGTCAATAGCCCCTTATCATTTAAAAGTGGGGGACAGGAGAATTACTTATGTTCTTTCAGATGTAAAATGTGTGATCTGTGGATGTGTCTGTCCAGTGATGGCACATAGATACCTATGTCTCATTATTCTGTTAAGTTAGGCTTCCAGCTCAGTAAATCTGAGTGACACCTACTAGCAAAATGCAATGCTAAGGCATTCAACACTAACAATATTTTGGAAAGCTCTTCTAAGTGGGGTGATTAGTATTGTTTTAGTTTTAAGAAAATTAACAGTTGTGTATGGGGAAGGGATAGTTGGAATCTGGAAATCTAAAGACCTAGGGCTGTAGTCTAGACTCTAAAGTAACTGGTTGCCATGACCTTCCAAAAGATTCCTGGCCTGGGCTATCTGGGCCTCAGTTCTCCTAAGATCCAAATGAATGTACTTACACTAAATGGTCTCCTAAAGTCTTAAAAAGTTCTATGATGCAATGGAAGTCTACCTCCAAATGTAACTTCTATGATGCTATTAAAGCTTACTTTGAACTTCAAGCCATTTCTTCCTAATTTAAGACAATATGTTAATATGAAGGGCCATCCAAATTTGTTACTCGATATTTAAATTTAAGAATAAGAATCCTGGGTGGCCTGGGTGGCTCAGTCGGTTGGGCATCTGACTTCAACTCAGGTCACGATCTCACATGTTCGTGAGTTCGAGTCCTGCATTGGGCTCTGTGCTGACAGCTCAGAGCCTGGAGCCTGCTTAAGATTCTGCGTCTCCCTCTCTCTCTGCCCCTCACCTGCTTGTGCTCTGTCTCTCTCTCTCTCAAAAGTAAATAAACAAAAATAAATAAACAAACAAACATTAAAAATTAAAAAAGAAAAAGAATAAGAATCCTAATTCAAAAAATAACTGTGGAGAATGAATGAGTATAAAGCCTTGAACAACTGTCCTAAAGATCATGATCTCTGACCATGATCTCTTTTCTCCTTGTTACTATCTTTCTACTTGTTACTTTCTATCCTTTTCCCTTCCAGATATGCAGCTTCAGGACATATTATTATTAACGAACACACACATTTTTTTAAAAAATCTTTACAGATAATCCCATGACACTGATTTTAGGTCGACTCTAGGTTAAATTCATGATTATTCATCTATAGTATTAATGACTAATAAATACTTTAATTTGCTCATCAAAGAATCTTGAAGTGGTCATATCTAGGAGACCCCAGGTCATACCTAACATCTTGTATGGCTGAAACAGGTAAGACAGTCCATGAGATACACGCACTGGAGAGTTTGGAGTTCCACACAGTGAAATGGTCATGAGAAACAGCAGACCTCGCCTTCTACAACAGCCTGACTCACCACCTTTTTCTGATTTACTAGAGGTAATGGAATACAGAGGCTTAGGAAGAGCAGAGGAGAGCTATGCATAATGGGATTTAAATAATCTGATTTTCCTAAGAAAAGAAATTGAGAAGCAAAGAGATAAAGGATTTTCTGTACACACACACACATATGCACACTCATTTAAAGCACCCTGCAGTTTCCAAAGAGCTTTTATACCCCTTAGGTATCATTTAATCATTATTTTAAAAACAAAACAAAACATGAAGGCAAGGGTTCCAGTTTTTAAGCCACAGAGGAGCAAAGAAATTAAATGACTTAGGCAGCTCCTCATACTTTGTTAACAGCAGTGCTGGAAGTACCCTCCAGGTCTTCCGAATTCCAATCTAATGCCATCCTGCTATATGGTGCTGCCTATTTATTTATTTTCATGTTTGTTTAACTCAACAAATATTTATTGAGTGGCGGTCACACGTCAGGCACTGTTCTAGGTACCAGGAAAACAACAGGAAGCAAGCTCAATAAGCTCTTTTCCCTCCTAAAACATTCTAGTGTGCACATGCGTGTATTTACAATACATATCGTTTAATATATATGGCTTCTCATACACTTTTCTGTACCAGCCACTTTATGAGACTCATTAAAAATTAAGATCACATATAAATATTTATTATTTTTTAAGAACTGCACTCATTAGGTCAACACAGAACAAATAAACCCCAGCTACTCCTGCCTCCCTTCCTTCTTCGTTCCTCCACACAACTAGCCTTTTAAAACAATCTAAGCAAATAGCAAAGTAACATCTATTCGAGTTACACATTTGTTCACATGCTGAGAAGGAAAAAAAATGACTATAAAAGTCTTTAGAAAAAGGAGAGGTTCAAAATTATGGAGAGAGCTTTTTTTAAGGATCATTTTAAGCACACATACAGGATCTTAAAGAATGCACATGGACATCTTGTTTGGAAAAAGTTTGTTCTTTTTTCTTTCTTCTTTTTAATCTACACAAAGCACAGTCTTAAAAAGCCTGGGGGGTGGGGGGGGTGAGGGGGTGTCTGCTCCCCATCTCTAGTTCTGTTGCTGAATGAAAGATCGACAGGAAATTAACACAGTGGTAGGGAGTTTCTGGCCAAGAGTGAACTCTGAAACAAAAGACCCACTATTGTGTAAGAAAATCTGCCATCTATACCCTCAGCCATGTTTAAAACTTTAGTAATCCTTTAGTGTGATCTATGATTTGTTGTAAGTTTTTAACATATATATCTGGCGTGTTGTATTACTCATCTTCCAACTCCTCCTGAAAAAAAAGAAAGATTTTTACTTTCTTTGTTCCCTCCGTCCCTCCTTGTTTGTCTTTTTAGCCAGCAGCAGAGCAAATGAATTCAACTAACTTCCTTCCTTTACCATCCATGTCAAAAGCACACTACCTTCAAGGTTTACAGGCTTTCCATTGCTACCAAGTTACCTGAGATTATAACAGTAACGTTTTATTTTGAGCTGATGTTACAGAAAATGCTCATTTCTTGATACATCTGTCAACCTGACACTGTGTGTTATTTCCCCATTTCTAATACCACAGAAAGAGTACTCAGGCATGATGGTGGGAATCAGTAATCTAAGAAATTAAAATCAAACCACGTGCTGCTCAGGTAGATCCACTGAGCATGATCCATTTATGTGATGAAGTTAAAAGGTGAGATTCTTTTAGTAATGGTAGTGGATTGTCCTTGTTTTACATTCAATGCCAATCTCTCAGAGAACTTTTTAGATGGATTTTCTTGATTCGTTTTGTCAAAAATGTATTAGCAAACCTGGCCATATCTTCACTCTATTCCTTTTTTTTTTAATGTTTATTTATTTTTGAGAGAGAGAGCAAGCGCCAATGGGGGACGGGAAGCAAGAGAGGGAGACACACAATCCGAAGCAGGCTCCAGGCTCCGAGCTGTCAGCACAGCACCCGATGCGGGGCTCGAACTCACGGACCATGAGATCATGACCTGAACCGAAGTCAGACACTTAAGCAACTGAGCCACCCACGTGCCCCTTCACTGTATTCATTAAAAGCAAACTGGGCTTACATCATTTCTATCAATTACAATCAATGTTAGCTTACCCATATTTAATTGTAGAGAAATGTATAAAACTGTGACCTACCAACACAAAATCATGCTCCTCTGCTATTTAAATAGGTGCTGGTAAAGCTAGAAGTAGGAACAAGTCACCAAAGTATCAGCTGTAGAAGTTTTCTGGGCACATTCCAAAAGTCTACATCTGCTTGGCAACAACTCAGAAAAGAGATACGGTTACTCTTTTTACAGTAACATAGCTTTCCCAGGCTTCAATGTATAAAAAACAGCTTGCTCTGTATCAGAAGAAAATCCAACCAGATTTGCAAAAATCACATACTCACTATTCTACCCCATCAACTTAAACTTTACTGCCATACATAGAACCAAAATCATCAATGACATGGTTATCATATATTGTCCTGTTCGTGTGGTCTAAGAGTCCAAGTGGGATTTTTTTTTCCTTTTCTTTTTGCAACATAAACACTTAAGCATTTAGTGATAAAATATTAAAAGCGTGAGGCTCCAGATCCAGTGAGTACAAGTTGCTGATAAAGCACCAGGCACCAAAGAAAGGTGTCAAGTATGTTAAAATATGGCTCTAGCTTAGACATTATGGGCCCTATTCTTTCCCTAATATGCTTGCCTTGTTCCTACTGTCCACAGCTAAATGCGCACATCAGCACTAAAATGCATCCCCTTAAAATCTAGAGAGGAAATTCAACACATCTATGTCAATGAACAAAGTAATTGTCACATTTGTTCACCACAAACAACAGATCTAGACACTGTTTTTAATTATAACATTAATTGATCTTTTGTCACCACTAATTAGAGCAATAACATCACATTTAGTTACTTTACTAGCAGGAGTCAACTTTGAGTTGCTGGATAATGCATCAGTCGGGAAGAGGGTGAAGCAGGCAGAAAAAAAAAGAATTTAGGGGAAAAAAAAGTCTTACTATTTTTAAAGAAGAAATGTTTATCACATTGGGTGCGTTTTTATATTTTAATCTTATGTCTTGTGAAAACTTCATTTGGTCTCTTTGCAAATAGAGTTCATACTATCATAGAAAATGCTCCCTCATCGTTGGGAAATTACAGACAAGGAAGAATAGGTTGACGATCAGAAAAACTACCTTTGTGCCTTGAAAAAGACAAGTCACATGAACCTGTCATAGCCCTAGTCTGTGAGAAATGTAAGGGACTTTAATGGGTGTTTTAGTAGAACCACTTAAAATTAAGTGATGAATTGGAATGGGAAAAGTTATTCCAATAAAAGCAAACAAATTAACTAACCTGACCTTGGTCCACATAAAAGATTCATTTTCTTAATGGAAACAAACTCTTTGAGTCTAGCTCAGGTTTAACCACTGAAGTGTATGTGGAACCTAAATTAAGCTATAGAAATGTATGCCTCCAGAAACTCAGGTGTACATGCACAAGTAGGTAAGGGTTCTTATAGCTGTGGGATATGCCGCTGGCATGGTCTAGTATGACCCACTTCTACAATGATTACCACATGAGTCAGAAACCTGTTAAGACCCAATTAACAAAAATGTTATGCATCACTGATGCATGTTTTGTCCAGAGCTTAATTCCACTGTTTTCCTAAGTAAATTTTGTCTTTTCTATTCATTAACTTTCTCTTCCCTTGGGTACAAGTAGCAGCTTCTCCCATTTTGTTTAAAAAGGTTACAGAAGATCTGAAAGTTACAGGGCAACGGGCACGTCTTTGTGTCCACTACTCAAAAAGAGTAAGACAACACTGTCTTCATCACACACTTGGCATCTCTGATGTCGTAGAAACCAGGAATTTTTATTTCACCAGCAGTCTGAAAGACAGCATCAACGTAGCCCAAGCAAACTGGAACGGGATTGGTCTTTCCTCTTCTTCCTACCTCAACGACCAAAACTGTTTTAATAAAAAGTAGAAGTCATTACCAAAGAAGTCATTCTGGGAGCATAAGAAAAGCTTAAAGTCTAAGCTAGTGAGACAAGACAATCGTGTTTGAAGCAATCAAAGACACTGACTTTGACTTTTTGAGGAGAAGAGTCAAGGAAAGTTCATCATAACGATGCGAGAACCATTGCACTGGGTCAATTCCCTTGTCCATTAAGCCAGGATTCTAACTTGAACGGGGGCTCCTCTAAGAGATAGTTTGAAGGAAGTTATGGCTGCACTCTGAATTTTTCTCAAAATTCCTAGCTTTATTAGAAATCTTTAACATATTCAATATTTTGAAACTCCCCTTGGAAAATAGCCCTAATGGAAATACAGCAAAGAACTAGTCACTTCAGATAAGAAAATATGACTGCTTTTCTTTCCATAGATATATTTCACTTGCAAAGAAACCGTCCTTTAAAATCAAGTTGTGTGATGGGGCACCTGGGTGGTTCAGTCAGTTAAGCATTTGACTCTTGATATCAGCTCAGGTCATGGTCCCAGGCTTGTGGGATTGAGCCCCACAGTGAGCTCCACATCAGACTCCATGCTGAGCATGGAACCTGTTTAAGATTCTCTCTCTGCCTCTGGCCTTCTCTGCCTTTTGCACGTTCTCCCTCTAAAAAAAAAAAATTAACTAAATTTAAATTTAAAAAATAGAAATCAAATTGTGTGGATTTATGCTTGATCTGTAAAACAATGGCAGATATGCATACAATAAACTAATCCTGGGGCAACTGGGCTACTTCATATGGTCTAAAAATGACCTTTACTTAATCTTATACTTTTAACATTTGGAAGATTTAAAAAAAAAAAAAAAGCATGAGGTAGGCACCACCATTTGTTGGAAAACATACTATTACACTGAATGTGTGACCTTTGGAAGGTCACTTCACTATCAGAACCTGAGTTTCCTTATCTGTAAGGTATAGGACACTGTATCAACTAACCTCCCTCAGGTTTCAATTCCTAAAATGCTCTTTTTATGTATGTAAAATCATCAGTTTCCATTTCATGCAGGCCAGTGTCCCTCTTCAATAACAACACACGAAGGAGTATGTTAATAAACACTTTTCCTCAGGCTACATGTTTTTTATTTCATACATAATAAAACTCATCATTATTAACTGGGCTCTTCACATCTCATTATGGTCCATTATTCTTCCTCTTCATTATTTATTAAATTAGTTAGGTGTTCAGTACAATTGTATTATTACACCATTCACCCAAAATAACGGCACATGAAATAAGGCTAACTAAAATAAACAGCCCAATCCTAGAACATGGGCAGTTTCATCTGAACCATTCCATTCAATTCATAAACTTCAAGGGTCTGGTATTTGCCAGTGGCTTAGAGCGAGAGGGTCAAGGACTTGCAAAGGCCCCTGCTCTTGAGGAGCTCCCAGTCCACTGAGAAAGCCAACTCCTATTCTACTATCGGTAAGTGCTGGGTGTATACAGGAGATGCATCAGTATTCCACACATTTTCAAAGGTCCCTGAAGAGTAAAAGGTAAGGTTTTGGTGAATAACACTTGGGCTTATAATTTTAAACAGAGAATAATGGAGGAAGTTTTCTACTTTGAATAGTTACTAATTTTTCACGGTAAGAAGTTCCCTTAAAAATGTGGCAATCGGGGCGCCTGGGTGGCTCAGTCGGTTGAGCATCTGACTTCGGCTCAGGTCATGATCTCACAGTCCGTGGGTTCGAGCCCTGCATTGGGCTCTGTGCTGACCGCTCAGAGCCTGGAGCCTGTTTCAGATACTGTGTCTCCCTCTCTCTCTGACCTTCCCCCGTTCATGCTCTGTCTCTCTCTGTCTTGAAAATAAATAAACGTTAAAAAAAAAAATTAAAAAAAAAAAATGTGGCAATCTCCATCAACTCTCTTCCCAGAAAAATTCGCAGGTAGTCTAAATTCTGCATTCAATTTCAGGAACTAATACACAGACCATGAGTTAACCTAGCCTTTTTGTCCCGTTCACTATTAATTAATGGCTTATGCATGGCTTGAATGATGGCATAGTAACAATTGTTGATGAATCAGACAGGGTGAGATGAAACTAAGATATCTTCTAATGCTCATGATCTTTGAGTCTAGACCTCTAAAGATTCAAAAAGAGTTCCATATGTTGGAAGGTGAACTAGAATCAACAAAAGGACATTTGTGTGTGTGTGTGTGTGTGTGTGTGTGTGTGTGTGTCTGTTGTCAAAAAAACCAACTAAGTACGAGATGGCAGAAACCATATGGGCAGCAGTCGTTGTTAACATACCTTCATGACAAAAGAGAACTCCATCAACTCTGTGTCGTTCCTGAGGTGGAATCGGGACCAAGGAGAGATGTTAATGAGAGACAGATTTCAGCAAAATAAAAGAAAGCATTTCAAACAACGTATATTACTAAGACAGAAGAGAGTGCCTCATGAGGAAGGAGCTCTCCTCCAACCTGAGTGTAGTACAAGAAGATGGAACGAGGCTCTAATTTCAGTTTTGCCTTAATCTAGACACAGGAGCTGAGGCAAGCTTCCCTACTCGTAAATAACTTAGTTCCCTCACCTGTAATCTGGAGGTTATAAACCCACACGTAAGTCAAATGAGACGGTGAGAAAGTGTGCACCCCAGTATCTTGCAGATATTAGGTATTCAACAGAAGTTCCTGCCAACCTTCGTCCCTACTCCCCCAGTCCCTCAGTTTTTTCTGGAAGTATTTAAGTAAAGGCTGTTGGGGATAACACCTAGGAGGTTCCTACAGAGGAAGGCGGTTAGACATGATGGCCTTTAATATCCTTTTAAGTCTAGGGTTTGGTTAGCAAAACTATTCTTAGGTGATAGCTCTTCTACGTTATGCATACAAAGTCGGAATGATTTACTTCCATCCACCTCCCTTCCTTAAGCAGCCACCTAAAAATCAGAATGAATGCTCTTATTTTTCTTCTTAGGTATTATATGCTTGCTAGTTCATTCCACTTTATTTCAAAGAATTTTCCATAAGCTCTTAAATGTTTCCATATGACACCATATTCGGCAGGTAACCTGAGTTCATACCATTCCCTAAACACGAGTCCCTATAAAACGTTCCAGAATCTCTTTGTGTGCTCTGAATAGAATTTGTTAGGCTGCCAAATCATTCGGTCTTCTCTAGATAGCCTTGTCGTTCCTAACTTGGTTATCGAATTCTTTTATCAGCATATTTTAATCAAAGCCTTTCAAAACAGTCTGAGGGTTAGGAAATACCATAAGGTCTAAATGAAAAAGGCAAGAGGGCAAAATATAACTACCGACAGGGACAAAAGCAAAGGGCTACTCTGACTTTGCTTTAGGACACAACAGCGGAAGCTACTGTCATCTTAGGAGGAAAAAAATGCCAGCTCAAATGTCACATGTGAATAAATTATTGGCCGTTCGTAAACAACAACAAAAAGAAGGTATTCTGGTCTTATTCCCAGCCCATGAGTTTACACAAGAGCCTGAGTTGAAATAATTTTAAAAGGGGGGAAATCTCTCTTTTGTCAAGAAATCATCATCCACCACTCAAGCGTTTTAAAAATAAAATGAAAAATTAAAAAAGGAATTAAAGTCCCAGGCTCCATGCCTCCTAAGGCAGCAGAGATTCACTCCTCTTGTGGTGAGAAGCAGGGATGGTGGGCGCAATCCAGAGTCACAGCTGCTTTGGAAGCCGCCGGGCTCTCCTGTCATTTCAGAAGCCTTGCTGCACGCAGACACATTTGAACATGGCCACCTGGATTCCCTCCTCTCATGGCGGGAGGCCAGGTTACAGTGGTTCCATCCACTGCTGCTCCCGAGAAGGAAGAAGGAAGGCCTCTACACAGTGTTTGCCACCCTAGATGCGGGCTGATTTTTCAAACAGGGCAATAATTATAAAGAGAAATACTGGCGGCCTCCTCCCATCCAGCCCCAGTTTTATAACTAAAGGAAATCATTGTTTCTTTCATTATTATTTTCTTTCGAGCATGACAATAAACACTCTTCAGCGAATAACTCATCAGTGGAAAGCTATTCAAAGAATTTTACATTGATAACACTGCAAATGTGGAACTGGAAAGAACTTTGTTGATAATTTGTTCTGAACCTCTCACTATTCGCATACCTGGAATGTCTGCTCCTCTGCTGGTCAAAATAGAAAATCCTTATAAGAGATTTGTAATACAAATCTTCCTGTCTATTCCAGACAGAATGTTTCCTTCCTTTGTGAGCCAGTGTCTCCTATATAACACTCACTACATTATTCAGTTGTAATGTCTGTCTCCATTGCAAGACCTTAAGCCTCTTGAGAGTAGGGCTCAGTCTTATTCAGCCATGGATCCATAATGCCTAGCAGAATGGTTGGGTCCGAGAAAATTCTCATGGCGCCTCAAGAAGTGGTTGCTGAATTAACTTGGACCAAAGGACACTGAAGGTCAAGAAGCTAAAATGACTGGCCAAAGATCACATGGCTAGAACAAGAATCCAATCCCCAGCGTGTTCTCAATTCTTCCACATGGACTCGCCCATGCTAAACGAGAAGATATTAATGGCTATAATTTTATTGTCCCTCAAAACCCAATTATTCTTCCTTCAGCAACTTTTCCTCCAATAAGGTTCTCAGATTCAAGAAAAAGGATTCTGTTTTGCCTCGTATTAAACAATTTGATAAAAAGCTAGTAAACAGAGAGGTTTTACACATGCAAATCTGCCCTTGCACCCAATTTCAATTCTCTTATTCTCCTGATCTATATTCCTGCTCTCCAGATGGACCATCAGCTTTATACCAATGCCAGCAACAGCTTGTGTATTGTTTGTTTAAAACAAAGATGATGGATTAAATATCATATGCAATGTGAGGAAAGAGGTTAAGGCTAATATTCCTGTTCTGAAATATATCATAAACCCAGTCCATGTAGCTTTTTTCCCCCAGTGGATTCGTATAAATAAAGATTTAATTTTATTTTTCAGACTCATAGGAGGAAGCATGCATTCATCTAGAATATGGAGCCTTTCCATCGCTCCAGATTTATTCTCGTTCTAAGGCATCATTACCCTCCAAATTATACAGACTTATGTCATTTCATTGAAACACTCATTCACCCATCACATGCCCAGATCCAACAGTAACACTTTTGTTTTAAAATTATGCCAAAATGAGCAAACTTGAAATTCTTTCACCTATATTTGAGTACTCTGCAAAATGTCTTTAATCATCTCAAATAAATTCCAACCAAAAAAACCTACAATTTCAATGTGAAATACATAAACCAAAGAAATCACAGCAGAGGTCTCTTTTTGTACCCTATGCGTTATTATATGAAGCTGCCTAAAAAGTACTTGCCAGTAGGGTGGACTATGTATCAAATCCAGCCCTACTGTGTAGGTTTCCTGCCATGATTATGGATTCTGCTTGGCATATTTATATGTCATCTCCATTAGGAAAATGATGGGGGCGGGGGATGGGGGGGGGGAGGACACTTCTAGCTTTTAGAAGGCAAGATGGAAGAACAGTGCAAAATGCAAAGATAATTCTATTAAGGGATTCTGATGATAGGATATCATTTAAGTAGATTATCATCAACAAAAGAATACTGATTAGGGTCTAGAAGTCCCATGCGGAGTATCTCTAGAAGAAGAAACTAAAGGTTGAACTCTCTCTCCGTTTCCTTATGGCTACAAGGATGTGCGTATAGAGTAGAAACATGGAGCCCATCTGGAAGGGTTGCAAACATACAGTCTAATCCTTGACACAATCCAGGTATCAGCTTCTTGACCACAAGTTCTATTACTCTGCCATTTCTATCAACTAGTCAGGTTGAAACTTTATTTAAGGCTGGAATTTGGCCCTCCCCAGTTGCACCATGAAGAGAAAATATTTAAAGAAAGGTGTTTTGCAACTCCTATGTTTGGAATGAGTGATAAAATCTGTAGTGCTACCAATGCTTTCTAGATGCCAGTTCAATGATATCCATTTTATACGTCAGGACAAAACAGCAGCAAGACTGTATGTCTAAAGAGATACTCCACAACCCTGTATAAACTCTGGGATACATGTGAGTTAGTCTAAAACTTTAAAAAATGACCCTTATGGCAACTTGACTGTGAAAAGCATGACTAATCCAGTCTTATTGCACTATAACTTTTTCCCCATTGCCATTTTCTCTTGTATGTTTGCACGTGTGAGAGCATTAATAGACAAACAGGAATATACAAGCATCCAGACAAATAAAAAGATACTATAATACAGAATATGTTCCCACTGGTAATATAAAAAAAAGAGCCACAAATATATCATGGGTAAATAAGCAGACACATTAGTAAATTTAACTTTCAAATATGGAAAAATGCCATTCACAATCACAGAATATTTTGTTTTTCTAGGATCTTGAAGCTAAAATTTCGGTTAAATGAAACCTAAGGTCCCTTACAGCTATAACATTCTATGATTCTTTGAGTGTATTTTTATTTATTTGTTCCCTTGAATTTTTTCTTGTCAGGGAAGGTGGCTCTAGCCTCCCTTTAGAATATCTTTCCACCTACACATCTTCCTACTGCAATAACACAAGTTAAGCTGAACGCACAGTTATGTAACTTTAAGATCAAAAGAAAATGGAAAAGAGAGTTCTACCCCATACCCCCATGATATCACCACCAAGGCCCAGCTAATGAACACTTAGTTTTACCAATATACTAAAGGCTGCATCGAAATACTTCCCAATAGGTTGGGAGAAAAATTCTCCTGGATTCTTTGGATTTATTGTGGGGGGAGGGAGGGCAGCGGGAATCACACCAGTGGAAGTTACCTGAATGATGGCATCTGCTGTTAAAATTTCCTTCACAATCCTCTTTAAGGACAGCAGAAAGGGTCTTTCATTTGTACACATCTACTTACCGAGTGCAAATTCTTTGCCTCATAAAGTGAACTTTATTTGTGCTTAATGTATATTCACCATTTCCTGCTAATGAGGTAAAAACTGATTCCAGATGAGAAGAAAAATGTCTTAGTTTTCACTGAAAATTAATTCCAGGACAAAAACTTTTAAGAAAGTTAAAAAAAAAAAAAAAACAGCTATAACTCTGTAAATCAATTTCTGGTATCTTGCGCATGTATTTTACTCCCTAGAATTTTTTTTTTTTTTTTTTGGAAGAGAGTCAGTTTATGATAACACAGTATACTTTTACATTCTGAGCATAAGGTTGCTAATTTCCATCCAGAATCCGAAGAGAGCCTATGTTTTCTTGCCCAAAAGAGAACACTTTTTTTAAAAGAGCAATACAATAGGGGCATAGACTATCACCTGAAAACACGAGCGTTCAAAAACCCCTGGAGAAAACAGAGTTAAAGATGATCATCTAATCAACCTTAACTCACACTACAATATTAGCTTATTGCATCATCGGCAGAACACAAGTCACACGCTGTACTCAGTCCACTCCATTGAGTAACAGACAATGCAATGCTTTAAATTTGATTTCCTAATGTCCAGGAGGTCAACCTAAGACCTCACAATTTGTTAATATATTTACTGTAAATGTATTTGAGATTTAAAAAAAAAAAAAAAAAAAAAAACAGGAGCTGGCATTATGGCTAATAGATGGCACGAATTAGCCATCATATAATGCAAAGCATTGCCATGTTCAAGTTAAATCTGATTTGGGCAGTTACAAACCGTAAAAGCATCTTCTGTCCTGAACTTCTTTTGACTATTTTGACTATTTTGAACTTCTTTTGAACTATTTTGACTATTATTTCCCAATATTTTCATTTTTCCTTAAATTTAGAACCAGCTACAGTATTTAAAGGGTAGTCTGTGTGAGCGTTTTGTAACGAACATAATTGTCAAATCACTATGTCAAATCACTACATCAGAAGGTACTATAGTATTGTATGTCAACTATACTTCAATTTAAAAATAAATAAGTAAATAAAATAAAAATGTCTGTGGTTCAAAAAAGGGGGAGGAGGAATTGTGGGAGAGCCACTTTTCCGCTTGAAATGGGCTTGAACTGCAGGTTGTTAACTTCAAAAACTGGAACCAGAGAGGGCCTAGTATGTGTTACCCTGATCACTTTTAAAAACATTTTCAATAATATCCTTTGAGATGGGACCAGAAATGACTTTATCACTTTCCCAAATACTTCACTTAAAAGTGTATCACTCTTTTGATAGCAGCTCTGTGTTACTGAAAACACCAGTGTCATGGCAGACGTAAAATGAGTGGACATAAGAATAAGACCATTAAAAACGACCAGAGTTTGCCTGGAATGCCCAACCCTGTGTAGCAACAAACGTTGATTTTGATTCTAACAATATTTCCAAACAATCCTTAAATCTGGCAGACAGAAAGAATACTAATCACCTAGATAAATGTGTTTCTTCTACATTCTGGAGAAGCGCCATAAGAATATATCAAGTTTAGTAAGCTTATGTGAGTAGAGCACTGTCCCACTTGGCATTACTCATTGAATTTCATATTATTTTATTAGGATTTGGTACAAACACTATGTAAAACTCTACAATTAAGTTAATTCAATCTTGTCATCTCACATAATTACAAATATTCCAGAGCCCAGACCAAACCTACAGCCATGTGTACACCACATAAATTTAGGTCCAAGAAATCTAGTTTGACCTATATAAACCAAAAAATATAAATGGGTAAAGGAAATTCCTTTTCCTTGCCCTTGATCCAAATAGGCTATCTATACAGATCAGGTTCCCCCTGGGATGTGCATTTACCCACAAAGGGAATCAACTACCAAACTTCTAAATATGCAAACTTTCTCCTTCCACTATTTGTTTGTAAAACAATATCAAAGTTAAAAAAAAAAAACAAACAATAATATCAAAGTTGATAAGGTCACAGATAAGATGGGCTGAGGCAAAGCTGTTAAAATTGAAGAGCATTAAGCATAAGTATCTATTCACCAGATATAAATCTGCTATTTGATTAATAATTTTTCATTAACAATTTACCTACTCTCACACATTTCTTCCCCAAAAATGAAGCAAGCAAACATTTTGAGGCATATATATTTCCACAATAAAGATTTTCACTTATAATAAATGAGTCAAACTTTCAAACCTAAGGACTGAATTTTTTTTTAACTTTCCTGAGTTTTAGTCTGAACAGATGCAAAAATTTAGCAAGAAATATCACTAGAGTTATTTCAGCCATACAAATTATTTAATGAGTACCCATGCAATCTATGCCAAATAAAAATGAATAACACAGTGTAATGCCAACTTCTCTGATTAATGCATCCTTAGCTTACATTTCCATACAGTTTCTCTTAATTAAGAACAAACAGAAATTTCCTCTCAACTGAACACTTTAGGTTCAAATTTACTTTCTAGAGCTATTTCTAAAAGTGTACATCATTTTGTTTTGCTGAGTAACTGAATCACCTCATGTGATAAAGCATTAATTATGTGGACCTGGTAACGAGGAGCACTTACTGGGCTCAAGAACAGAGGCTGAGGAGCTTACTAGTGAGATGGACTTTGGGAGTTGGGTAAGAAGATTTTGTGTTACTAGGGAGGAAAATACCTAAATAGCAAAAATCATCACCAAATTACATGCATAAATATTTGAAATTTCATGGGAAAAGATCATCCAGTAAAAAGGGCTTAGGTACATTATGTCTTTCAACTCAAGATCACAATTTATCTGAAAATGAGCCTGAATAATTTTCTGCTTATATTATAGGAAGAAAATACCAATAGTATCTTTCATATGCTATACACTTTCTCAGAGAGTCCTGAAATTTCCTCTAGATCAAAGTGTTTGGATGCCTACAGAAATTATTTCTTCCACTAGTCTTTGGCGTTCACGCTCTGGTGCCTGAATCACGTGATAGTCTACCAGCATAGTCTGGAGTCAAACGCTACCTTCACCCCCACTGACTTGCTATGTGATCTTGTGGTAAGATCTTGTGTTTCCTCCCTGGAGGAACTCAGTTATCTCTCTTTAGACCAGTCTCTCCAACACACCAGCAACCACAACGGCCTTCCTTTCTTCAGTCCCTGCGAGACAGACAGACAGAAAGACACACGCACACACACACCCATCTCCCACCAAATTCTTCGCACTTGATCTTGGCCCACGAGAAAAAGCCTAAAGACTGGGTTCTACTTATATCACAAGATGAAAGGCAATTTGAGATAGGGACTGTGTCAAACGCATTAAACTTAGAACCTTATACACAGTAGGTATTTAATAAATATATTTGAGAGATTTAATACCTAACTGATAAACTGCAGTCTGTCAGGACAATGAATTATTAAAGCAACTATTATTAGTGAAGAATATGATGATCTCTTAAAACATTAAAGTTATGTCCACCAAATAATATTAAGTAAAAGGAAAACACAAAACTATGTAGTGCTGAATCATTACATACCCCAAACCATGCCTACACATGAATCCATATTGCTTTTCTATGTTCTTAACATTATTACAGACTTGACCACAAAGAATTAGGGTAGAGAAAGACTAGTTACTAAATATAAGACCTTAAACTTTCAGGAGGAAAAAAAAAATAGTATTAGGGAGACCAAGTGAATCCCGTATCATAACCCAGTGATTCATTACAAACATTCTTTTCTCTAGGGCTCGTTCTTCCATCACTATGGAGGGAATTATATCCATAACCTCCATTAACATTAATGGAAGGTAGCCACATTATTTCAGCAGAACTCCACTAGTGAATCAGGCCTGTAAGAAAAAAGCTTTCATTTATTAAGTTTATAAAGAATTCCTGATATAACACAAATAGCAGTGCCTCTGTTAATTTCCATGATGAGTGCACTCATGCTGGAGAGAGTGAAACAGAACAATTAAACTAATTCTGCTATATCCACAGAAAATATGGTTCATAAAGCTATATGCTTCTAACGCCTTCTAAACCCCTCCACTCTCAACTATAGACTATCCTCTGATACTCGACTGTAATTCCAAAAGGAAATGGTAGTTTTCAAGTATTTCTCATCATTAAAAAAAAAAAAAAAAAAAAAAAAAAAAGCATGCTTTAAAATGGAATGTTCTAACAAAATACACTCACACATGCAGGGAATAAGAAATTTACAAGCCGACACAAGGTCATTATTTAATTTTTAATTAGGTTTCACCTAACAATGGAAAACTAAGTCTTCCTCCATCCATTTAACAAAATGCTCATTTAGAATACTCCATGGCTTAGAAAGCTTCTGAACAGATGTCTAAAATGAGAATTCAAGACTCAGGAAAATATGAAACTCACTTTACTCTGTTCTCAAGTGATCTGATAAACAAACAGCCTCACCCACTGCAGTCATGGTTGATAATTTATTTCTAGAGTCTGATGACTATATGGCAATTCACTTTGCTGATGAAACATTCTTTATTTGGGTGGGATGCGCACAGATACCAACTTAACGAATGTCATTCCCACAAGATAATAGACCATAGAGAAGACGCATGCCAGGCAGCACTGCATTGAAAAACCACTTTTCACCTATCAGAAGATGCCTTAACAACTGACAGTGTTTATCATATTCAAAAAACTTCATTCCTGCTAGGCAAAGATCCAGAGCCAACTTTGTTTCTTCATTAAGGTCATCGAAACTTTCTAATATCCGTGTTTTCTGCATATTTGCAGTTACTAAGAATCCTCACCTTTGCAATTATTTATAGCAGCACTGGGAGGGACAGATATGTACTGTGAAGTTATTTTAATTAACTCAGGGTCTCATTTTCACCATATACAAGACTTTGCTCAAATCCATAAGACAATTCTATCGATAACTGAAGAATTCTTCTCTGACTTTATTCTGGGATCTCTAATTTGGGCCTCACATTTATACCACTGAACTCTGTTATAACTGGGCAGTCCCAGAATGAGAAAAAATCAGCATCAGACCCAAACTCTCTTGGGGGAAAAAGAAGGGGATTCCTCACACTAAAGGAAGGACTAAAGATACAGCAGATACTCCACAGATCACCCTTGGAGGGAAGGAGGAACAATCCAGCTGCAAGTGAAGAAAGGAAAGGAGCAGGGAGAACAATGATCTTCACCATCTTTTTATAGGTTTGAAAGTTTCATGCTTTAGTGAAGGGAATGTGAACATTTATTTATTTTTTAACGTTTATTTATCTTTGAGAGAGAGAGAGAGAAACAGAGTGTGAGCAGGGGAGGGGCAGAGAGAGAGGGAGATCCAGAATCCAAAGCAGGCTCCAGGCTCTGAGCTGTCAGCACAGAGCCCGACGCGGGGTTCGAACTCACAGAGCGTGAGATCATAACCTGAGCCGAAGTCGGATGCTTATCCACGTGAGCCACCCAGGTGCCCCAGGAATGTGAAATTTTCAATATGCTCTTGAACCAAACTTTAAATATGCCAAGGGATACTATGCCAAAGGTACCAAATGTGGACCTTCTCTCTCTCAGGGGCAAAGGCAACTGGACAAACCCTTTCAACTCTGTCCATGAAGAAGCTGGTGGGTTCCTTACAGGTAGCCTAGCTCAATGGTTGGCACAAGGTAAGCGACGGGTGTTTGCTGAACAAATAAGGGCAGACGTGAAGACATCATATACACTGCATGCTCTGTGCTTCATCTGAGCCATGTGCCATTTCCAGAACACATGCCATAAACCCCCATCTGCGTGCTCGGTCCCTGCATTTTCCTGCCAACCTCCAAGACCCTGCTTTGATGTCATCTCCTTCACAGAAGTATTTCTCTTTCTCCACAACTCAGAATCAATACTGTCCTCTCTTGAGTCATGTGGGTCCCTTGAATTCTACTATAAAACATACCAGCAGCACCTGGGTGGCTCAGTCAGTTAAGCGTCCGACTTCAGCTCAGGTCATGATCTCGCAGTTTGTGGTTTGAGCCCCGCGTCGGGCTCTGTGCTGACGACGGCTCAGAGCCTGGAGCCTCTTCAGATTCTGAGTCTTTCTCTCTCTCTCTCTGTCCCTCCCCCACTCACACTCTGTCTCTCTCTGTCTCTCAAAAATAAACAAACATTTAAAAATTTAAAAAAAAAGAAAAAAGCATACCACTTCACATGTTTTGCCTCTTCTCCTACCAACCGATGAGCATCTGGAAGGGAAGGACAGCTTCTTGATTTTATGTTTCTCCATCAACATGACATGTTACCATATTTCCAGTAGAGGATTAGTATGTATTCCTTGAATATTGAAAATAAGCACTTCTATCTATGCCAATCTACCTTCCTGTCTGAATACAACACCCAATTTTCTCCTGAATATGTTAAAATACCCAAAATGTGGTGTCTGTGGCCAGATCTTTCCTAGTCTCCTGAAGGGACTCTCAGATTACATACTATGAATAAAGTAAACATAGAAAAGTGACAAGAAGAATGATAAAAGTCACCATGTACACACCATGTCCAACCTTATCAAATATAAGCCTTTCAAAGATAAGAAGAAAGGTCCAGAACGTTCTCCTGAGTAACTCTGACATGCCCTCACCTTCCAATAAAGATCAAATATTGGCAATGAAGTAAACTGGCCATACTCAAAAGAAACACAAATGTGTTCTTTTAAAAGTCAACTTTTAAAAAAATACATGGGAAAATAATCTGGAAATCAATTTCCTCTGAAAGGTGAAAGGAAATAATGTTCTCTTTTTTTGTACACACACCTTTCTAAATCACAGAATTAATCACTATTAAAAATTAAAAGAAATAAAATTTATTTTATGGAAATATATCTTTTAAAAGGTTTTAAACACCACTTAGAATCAGAAATCACTAACTATTTTTCAAAAGCACACTTTCATTTCATGTATTTAGCTTATTACATTGCTCAGGGCATAGGAAATGAAAATCACTATTATTTTTAATCTTGTGCCAACACACCTACAAGATCTACCACTCACTGCCCCTAACTCTACTCTGTCGTCTTTTACAAGGCTCCCTGCATTTCAGCCTCACGACTACTCTTGCCAAAATACTTCCTGAAACACGTTATGCTCCTGTTCAAAAACCCTACCTGACTTTCTATTGTCTAAATCTTTCAACTGGCACTCTATGTCCTGCCCTACAGGAACCCGTCTCCTAACCGAATGTCTCAGCTGACCCCACCTGGGGCAAAACTGCATATTCCTGCTTCCACAGCTTCCCTCATGCCTCGGCCCTGCTCTCCAGGTCTTCTACTAGTCTCTAGCAGCACCCCTCCTCACCCACTAAAAATCCAAACAATCCTTCAATCCGTAACTCAAATTTCATTTTATCCAAAAGCTTTCTAGACTGTCCCAATACTTCACAAATTCTCTCCTGAATTTCCACAAAACGTGTTCTCACCCGTACTTATTTTTATATGCCCAAGAAAAATGTATGCTTCATACAAGCAAGGCGACACTGTGTAAGATTACATCCTTCACCAAACCTAGCATAATGGCTCATGTGCAGTTGACAATACATATTTGTAAATTAACTATTTCTAAGACAGTAATTTGTAAACTTTACATTGTAAGATCAAATTAAAGAACAGATTTAAAGACTATCACAATTAAATTAAGATACGCTCTATATCACGAACAAATAAAATGCTTTCCAGACTGACAATCTTCAAGTAAAACTTTCATTCTAATCATATTCCTAACCTTGTCACAATTTCAGGGCTAATACGACATTGGAAATACTAACCAAGCAGGATAATTTAAATTCCTCAACCCCAAATGACTACAAAAATTAACAATAAAAAATCCTAAACTCTGCTGGTGACATTTTATTTCCATAGATGCACAATGTCGTTAAAGCAAACTCACTAGTAACAATAACTGCATATGAAATGAGTAAATGTCAGACCTACAAAGGAGAGCAGAGTCTGGTGGGGCAGTATGAAAACTTCATTAGTCCACTGTATGCAAACATGTCCCTAATTTTAAATGGGTCTTAGAGAAGAAGAAGACGGTGTACTGTACTAAGTCACCCTCGAGGCGGCTAACTGCATTTGGGTGGCCACTAAAAAGAAAGTTTTCTGACCTGAGATGTGAGCTATCACACATGTAGAAGACATGGGTAAAAACTACCTTTAACGTGTCCTCACTCACAACAACAAAAAGGAAAATACAAGACGTTGAAAACAGCTGGACGCTCTGAACGAGACCAGCCTACACTAAAAAATTTTAACTGAACATGGATTCAGACAGGAACACTTTACCAATTCCTACACACGGCGCACGCGCGCGCACACACACACACACACACACACACATGCGTACGCACACATATGCTTCACCATGCATCTAATGAGTCACGTTACTCTCTACCACAGGTAAATGGTACTGTACCTTGATTTTAATCTCTACTTATTAGTGATTTAGAAAGCAAAGTGTAGCTTTTTCATTTTAAAAGTGTATTAAATATGGAAGATTCTAAAAAGGACAGAGAAATATAATCTTAAGCAAATAGAAAGCATTTATTTTTTTAAATGGCACGGCTCAACATACTAAAGACATACTCAAGCTGCCAATTTTTAGAGCATGGGTTTTTTTTTTTTTTTTTTAAATCTTTCTATTTTGGACAAATAGGATTAGGCTTCTTAGACAATTCTTTGTTGTTTTGACTTCAACAATTTATGCAAATGAGATGTTAATTAGTGTGATTGTAACTTAAATTATGCTTGTGTAAACCTCTCCATTGGTAGAAAAGTGTGGGAATCTACACAACTGGTATTTAAAGGAGCTGTACTAACCCCCTTCTGAAAGCCCAGTATAGCAAGATCACTTTCATGTCTTTACAATTTGTTTTTATGAGGTGATAACATTTTTACAAATACCATCATTTTTGGTTTTTTATATTGTAAGTGACAGTCTGACATTTTACAACTGGCTTATTGAAAACAAGAATTGAGCACTCTAGCAGTAACGGACATTAACTGCTGAATAGAGATTCAGATGCTAATGAGGTGAGAGGGGCTCCAGAAAGTTTTGATAAATGCTACACACACTCTAACTAGCTGTGAATGTGGGTTGACAAAGAACATCTACACCAGGGTTCAATAAAATGTAACCCTTTAAATTAATCATACTGGCAGTATTTAATAGAATGCACAACAATCTCCTTTTCTGTTGGCTCTAAAGCTGGAGAAATGCAAAGTCTTCACAAATGAATGCCCCCACATTTCCCACTCCACATTGCTACTTTCATTTGAACGTCTACAGCTGTTTCAAAAGTACTTACTGTAAATAGCAAAGTAGAAGCATAATTCAGAGCCTGACTCTTTCACAACATTTTTCTGTCTAGATTTTTCCTCATTTTTCTGTCTAGATTTAAACAAAAACTAAATAAGAAAAAAAAAAAAAAGTCTGAGGTTTGAGTGCCCGGGTACAGAACCCAGAACATAGTAGTTTCTCAATAAACGACAGTTATTGTTATAGGAAAGTTCTGGCAACGTATAAAAAGAAAAACCATCTGCTCACACAGGAAAAAATAAGAAAATTCAGGAAGTAAGGCCTTCTGTCTTCCGATTCATAAACTTAAAGTAGGCCTTTGTTCTTTGGGAGCTGTTGGGCAACCTATTTTATAGCTTGGGTGAGGAATTCTCTTTATACAGAAATAATAATGTCCTATTAAGTGGAACTATAATGAGCCTTATTATCACAAATGTCAGGGAACCTCGATTTACTTTATTTAATTTTTGATGTGCACATGAATAAAACTCTTCTATTGATTGCAAACTTGTAGATTTCAACAGACTACAGCTCAAGAGATCAACCTTGTATTTCTTGAGCAAATGCAGAGCATTAACATGTTATTTCTTCTTAAAGTGACAATCCCTAATATCCTTTTTGGTTTTTGCCAATTTTAATCTTGGCAGGAAGTGGAAATCTGTGCACTCAGCAACACTGCAATCTTGCTGGCTGTCAAAATTATGTGTCAGCCAATGCCTGAGTGGTATTCCTGTCATTTCACCATGGTAAGAAACTTATCAGTCTGACATATAAAGCCTCTAAAAGCAGTGATTTATGCCAAAATGTAGATGTACATACCCACCACCTAAATTTCATTTTTATAATTCCCACAATTATTATAACTTCCCCCAAATATATATTCAGATTGTAGCTCGACTTCAAGGATGCTTTTAAAAATTCAAGGAATAATTATGACTTTTAAAAAGCTTTCGATTAAAAAACAACTAAATTTTAAAACACATGTGTGTCTCCATGACACGTGTGTGTACAGTTTGAAAATATGCTTGCCTACAGGTATGGCATACTTTTTTAAAGAATCATTTTCTCCCAAACTCTCCATGTGAACTACACATGTCCAAGACAAAAAGCTAATTGTTTCTCAATAAACTGCATAAAAATGATACCTTTACCCTTCAGCGAGCACTGGTTACTCTCTGACTTTTCAAGAGTAAAACCTCTCACTTAAAAAAAAAAAAAAAAAGTGAGCAAGTAGAGAAATGTGTGCTATGGCTTAGAAATGGCCATTTAGCCAAATTGCATACTTGTGCTGTGTCAGCGTCCTGGCAGAGTCAACTCATTCCACCGGTCTAATGGATGGCAATTGAATTTAATTAACAAAACTCCTTTGACTTAGTTTCATACTGTGCGGAATGTAATGGAATCTCCTCTCTCTCTTTCTCTCTCTCTTTCTCTCTCTCTCTCTCTCTGGCATTCAACTAAAAATGTCCTTAACTGATGTCCACTTTAAGAATATTAAAGGCTATACATTATACTTAGAAGATATAATACAGTCATCTCCTTCCCCATGACTTAAATTTAGTTACTGAATTATGCAACATAAAATAATTAAAAAGATACTTTGATAGTGATACACAGTATAGATTCAATTACCACAATGTATCCATTAAAGGTACTTTTATAGTATGAATAAAATGCAAATCCTCTTTATGGATCAATACCAGAACATAATTCTATTCTTCCTCCTAAAAAAAGGAAGTTAACCATTATAAATCATCTTCACATGAAAATGGTAAAAAGGTGTTCCTTTAAAAGTGTTCTGTTAATCTCAATATAGTAAGAATGTTACTTTCTCTGTTACACCCATTTTAAAACTGTATGCCTAAATTCCAGCAATATTTGATAATCAATAAACAGAAAACTTATTTACCAATCTTCTTCATACTTATCTAAATGCCTGACACTAAATTCACAGAGGCATTTCTATTAATTAAATAATCTTTTCTAAATAAAATCAAGAACACACGAAAAGAAAAAAAAAAAAAAAGATGCTCCTAAGGGATTCCAAGTAAATACTACTCTCCCTAACTTTTGCCTGGCTGGGCACTCTGAGACAAGTTCCTATGATTGATTATTGTGGTATCGCGGAATCTTTGACTTTGAACCATAACCTTTTTTTCGAACAATGACAGTTGGGACCTACCATTTGCCATCTGTAGAGATGGAGGGGGGGAAAGGACTTCACGTACATTAATCAACCAATTAAGAACAGACTTAAACAAAACACTAAAGCATAATAAACCCCTGACTGCTTAATAGCTTTCTACTTTTAATAGTTGTCTTCCTGCAGGCTGCTCACAGGATTAGGAGGAATCTGTTCAAGTCTTAACAAAAATTGCATGAGCAAAGGGAAAAAAAGTGAGCCATTCAAACCAGGCATTTTAAATTGTGAAAAATGCTACTGAAGGATTGATTCCACAGTTCAAATCAAAATTTAAGAGGCTGATGTACACACCACCTTATCAAGGAATCTCAAGTCAATACAAACTATGGTACTTGTCTCCACTGAAGTATCCAAAATGCTTAGTACATACAAATGATCCTCTTAGTTTGAAATTTTAGGTGACTACATTTTTAAAAGCACCACTCACTCAATAATTTATAGTATATCACTTGGCATAAGGTAATTTTCCAGGAGAGTTTGAGGCTTTGGTTATTGGTAACACGGAGAAAACATAGTCATAAAAATTGGAGAAAAGTTAACAAAACAAGGTAAGGTCTTACGTTTTCTCTGATGAAAATGTGATCAGCAAATGTAGTGTTAAACAGTAAGGCATTAATTCAGTCTTGTTCACGAATAAAAAATAAATAGGAAACCAAGGGGAAAAAGTCAAGGATGCCTACCTTCACAGGTTAATTCAATACTGAATTGAAGGTACTAGCCAATGAAGTGAGAAGCGCAAGGAAATAAAAGCGTAAGATTGGAAGAGCAGAAATGAAAATGCTACTGCTTGCATTTGATATGATTAGCTGCACAGTAATCAAAAAAAAAAAAATTTACAAACCACTGGCTGAAAATATGTAACAATAGCTGGATATAATAAGATCATTATACAAGAATTGACTGTATTTCTATACCAGAAACACACAGTTAAAAATATACTTTTAAAAACACGATTTATAAAAGCAGTTTCCAAAAAGATGTTGAAGACCTGGGTGAAAAATTATTCAACTTTTCGAAAGATAAAATCTAAATAAATGGAGAGGCATACCATGTTCATAGACGTAGTAAGATTTGATAATAATAAGATGTCAATTTCCTTTCAATTCAAGGGTAGATTCAATACATTTCTAAGCAAAATCCACGCAGGATTTTTCATGAAACTTGACAAAATGATTCTATTACCTCACATGTATTAGAATTGCTATTATTAAAAAGGGAAGAAATAACAAGTGCTGGTGAGAATGTAGATAAAAAGGGAACTCTTGTACATTGCTGTGGGAACGTAAACTGGTGCAGCCACCATAAAAACAATATGGAGGCTTCTCAAAAACCTAAAAATAGAGCTACCATATGATCCGGCGATTACACTTCGGGGTATTTATCCCAAGAAAATGAAAACACTAATTCAAAAAGATATACACACTTCCGTGTTCACTGCAACATTACGTACCATTGGCAAGATACAGAAACAACCTAAATGCCCATCCACAGGTGAATAAACAAATGTAGTATTATTTAGTCATAAAAAGAAATCTTGTCATTTATGACAATATGAAGGGACCTTGAGGGCATTATTCTATATAAGGTAAGTCAGACAGAGAAAGACAAATACCATGTGACATTTTATATATGCAATCTAAAAGAAATAAAATAAACCAAGCTCACAGGTATAGAGAACAGATTGATGACTGTCAGAGATGGGGGCTGGGAGATGGGGGAAATGGTTGAAGGTGGCCAAAAGATAAAAAGAAAGTTAAAAAAAAAAAAAAGGGGGGGCACCCGGGTGGCTCAGTTGGTTCAGTGTCCGACTTCTTTGGCTCAGGTCATGATCTCAAGGTTCATGGGTTCAAGCCCCACATTGGGCTGGGCTCTGTGCTGACAGCTCAGAGCCTGGAGCCTGCTTCGGATTCTGTGTCTCCCTCTCTCTCTGCTCCTCCCTTGCTTGCGCTCTAATCTCTCAAAAATGAATAAAGGTTAAAAAAATTTTATATCAAAGCTAATTATAAGGGCTTAGCAACTGAACCAGCATGTTGTTGGTACAGGATAGACAAATTAATCACTAGAACAGAGAACCCAAAAACAGAACCACAGAAATATGAAAACTTAACAAATGACAGAGGTGCCATTGAAGATCATTTGGGGAATAGAGAAACTATTCAATAAGTGATAAAGTGGAAACTGTTATTCACATAGAAAAACAAATGAAACTGGATCCCTACCTCACATGACACACAAAAATAAATTCCAAACGGAATACAGATGTAAATGTCAGATGAACATTTAAGGATGTATAAAAAATACCATCTATTCCCAAACTCAGAGTAAAGAACGGTATTTTAAACAGGACACAAAGCACCAACTGTAAAACAGAAGATTAATAAACTTTTACTATATTAAAATCAAGAATTTGTGTACATCGAAGATATCTTAAAGAAAATGAAAAAATAAGCCACAAGTTATGAAAAGATATTTGCAAACACATAACACAAAAAAAGTAGAATCCAGGCTATATATAGAATTCCTAACAAACCAACAAGAAAAAGACAAGCAACAAAATAGGAAAAAAAATGAGTAAAAGACATGAGCATTGATTTCACAGAAAAAATAGTGGCTTACAGATATACAAAAAGATGTTTCATCTCATTATTAATAAAATTAGAAATGCAAATTAAGGCTGCAATAGAATATCCTTTTATAGTTACCAGACTGGCAAAAAGTAAAAAATCTGGCATTGGTGAGTGTTGGAGAAAACAGAATCTTTTGTACAGTGCTACCGCTAGTGAGAGTGTAAACAGATACAAATAGTTAATAAAATAACAGTATCTTCTTTTGAAATGTAACACTTACACACTCTGTGATTCAACAATTCCACTATTAGGTACATACCCTAAAGAAAACCTTATACATATGCTCCGCTAAACATGTTACCTACCATACATAACACTTGTTAGTTGCAAGAAACTAGAAATATCCCATCAATCCACCACTAAATGGCATATTACACAAGAAAGAAGAATAAATTACAGTACACTTAGCAACATTAGAAACATAATGTTGCATGAAAATGCAATTTCCAGGATCATGTACATATGTATGTGTATATATATGCATACATGTATGTATACCTAATTTTTATAAAACTTAATAAGACTTAACAAGATATTTGATACACATATATGTGGTGAAAACATTTTTTTTTCATAGGAGGGGAACAGTAAACACAATACTCAGGATAATGGATGATATTTTCAGGGAACATAGAAGTAAATGCAAGGTATTGGTAATATTCTCCTTCTTGAGTGCAGTTGTAGATTCACAGGTCTTCGTTATAATATCTTACATATATTCTTACGTTGAAAAACAAAGTGAAAATAATGAAATCAAACCAGTAATGTTTATTAAAATAAAGGATTTTTCACAATATCTTAGTCTTTCAGCAACAGTCCTAAAAAGTTTTAAAAGAAATACAACTGAATACGTATGTTGACTTATTTTAATAACACTGTCCCTTTTTTCTCTAAGAAAATGTATGAATAATCAAATTGAGGGGTGGGAATCTTCATTCTTTTTTACTTGAATGATATAAATAATTTGTATTTTGAATCCAATCTCAGCTCCCCATGCCAACAGGGAGGATGCTGTGATAAAGGAAGAAACTCCAGTATTGACAAATTCAAACAGCAGATAATCCACATTTCTGCTTGACTTAAAATGCATCAGTCAGCCTTTTAACATTGCATTTTATGTCCTGATTATACTTGGTTTCAAAGAACTTCTATTCTTGGGAAGGGACTAAGAAAGGACGATCCACGTTTATTGTAGATGGTTGGGCAGTAATACACACACACACACACACACACACACACACATCATATACTGTATGTCATATATCACACACACACACACATCTCTCTGTGTGTGTGAAGAAATCAACAAGGTGGTATTGTTGTGGTTTGGCAGAGAGGGGATGATAGAGGAATACAAAGCTGCCTTCCAATGAGAATGTCTTATTATAAATAACTCAGTTAAAGAACTGAGTTTCTATGAATTGTCTCCAAGAGAAAATTTTTGAAAACCTGACTGAACAGGAGTGGCATGCAGTCCACAAGGATGAATTTAACTGAAAGGAGGCCGTCCCTGTTTCACTAGGAGCCTGGTCAGAATTCCAGCACATGTGTTTTACAGGTACACAGATTACGCTGTTCTTTAAAAAGACATTCTACTTCAAAATGCCTTCCCAGGTATGCTGAAATAAGAAAATGAAATAGCAATGTCTTTCCATCCATACTTTGCCAGAATAAAGGTGATCACCAGATGCAAAAATATAATCAGAGAATTAAGTAATAATTAAATAAGTTAGAATTTCACTGATAAGCATTATAGCCGCTGATATAAAGTTACTGTCTACTAGTCAAGATCCCTCCACTATATGCCATCTAAGTACACACTCCTCACCCTGAGAGGTGCTCAGCTAGCAACACCAAACAAGAGAAGATGAATACAAGAAAGGCCACGAATTCATCGTGATAGCTTCAACTACAGAATAAAACTGGAAAATAACCAATTTTTTTCCAGATGCTATAATTTCACTAATTAAACATCTCCTTTAGAAATCAATAATCCTCTAAGAGAGAGAGAAATTAGAATGCTTTCTAATTCAAGTTCTTAAACATAATTTTTCCTACAATTTTAAGAAAGGAAAAATAGATATTTACTTCTTCAATACAGTCTGGGGCTAGTGCTTTTGTCATTCAAAGATAATTTCTGAATTATTGTATGACAATCTACAGTATCACAACAGATATTTTTCCTTCTCAAGATTCTTATTACATAGCTATGCATTGACCTTGACCTGAATCTTATACTTCAGAAACAAGAATGGAATTGCAAGGAGACACATATTAAAATGCAAGTTTTTTCATTAGCCTAACAGTTATAAAATGTTCCAATCCTACGAAGTACACTGGTCAAATCCCACACTTTCTACCACTTTGCAAAGTACAGGCGGGCACACTATCCTCTCTGCAGCTCTGAGGTCCAATTAGGATGTAACTGAAAAAAAAAAAAAAATTACATTCTAGTTTTCATTCCCCACTAGAATATTTTTAGTGACTGTTCACCTAAAGAAGATGTCCAGATTTTGGTCCCCTTTAATAGTCTATGAAAGCACAAAAGAATGTGCTTCATTTTCAGTTTTCAAGAAAATTGATTTTCATATGATTTTAAAAGTTCTTGTTTCTCATTATTTTTAAGGTTTCAGAGGAAAAAAAATGGAAGACAGTAATGTATATTCTGTCAAAATGCTTCCATTATCCTTTGCTGAAACCAGTAGGAGGTTTTAGATATGAAGACGGGGCCAGAAGGAAACACTTTACGGGAAAATCTGCAGTGGAACGGTGTTGATAATGAACATGCCTAGAGAAATAAAATCATGAATGCTGTATGTGTTGGGGGGGAAGAAACTCTTATCTTCAGTTGGGTTCTGTTTCCCTTAGAGAGGCTTATGTTACCCTACAATCAATAGGTCTCCAATTAAACAAAGAAAATTTACATATGCTGGTGCATTTTGGAGCTAATGAAATTGGTCTAACAGTTTTAATGAGGGCACAGCACTGGCTAGCAGGGGGAACTTAGAGGAGTCACCACATACAACGGGGCCCAACGCCTTCATTCTGATCTTTAACTCTTCTACTACTACTGCCTCTGGCCTCTCGAACCATGCCAAAAGTTACCCTGCTTCGTTAAGAACAGACAAGCCTGGAAATTCTCACTTGAGGTAAGGGTATGATCCACACACACTTTCCCTGCAGAGCAAGACAGTGCGGGGTTCCAAAAACAAACAAAAATGGGTGCCATCCTGAGCAGAGTGCTCCATTTTTTTTTAATTTTTTTTTTTTAACGTTTATTTATTTTTGAGACAGAGAGAGACAGAGCATGAACGGGGGAGGGGCAGAGAGAGAGGGAGACACAGAATCGGAAGCAGGCTCCAGGCTCTGAGCCATCAGCCCAGAGCCTGACGCGGGGCTTGAACTCCCGGACCGTGAGATCGTGACCTGAGCCGAAGTCAGACGCTCAGCCGACTGAGCCACCCAGGCGCCCCGGGAGTGCTCCATTTTTAATCAAGATCATGCTTTTTAAAAATTCAAGCATGAAGCTGATATCCTTTACGCTCCCTCCCAGCAGGGCACTGAGCACACAGTAGGTACTTGATAAATGCCTGCTGGTGGATAAAGGGGACTCCCTCACAAAGAAGTTGGAGCGGTGGCTTTACAACTTGATCACTTTCCTAGGTACACAGTTCAGATAAAAGTCAAGACCAGGATCTTAGATGGGAAAACAAACAGCCTGAATGTTTTTTTATAAATAGTCTAGCATCACAAAACCTTTATTTTCAGAATTAATGATTATTCACATGTCAGTACCTCCTTTGGGTTAACATGAAACTTTGGATTTTGGTGAGGAAACAAAAATCAGTTAACATGATAAAGTGAGAAGGGAAAATCATTCTGACCAAACAACAACAACAAAATTAAGCATAAATTCAGTATTCCTGAGGGAACAAAAGCTATATTATATGTCACCTCGTTTTTCAATCCATATTATAAACATCTCACAACTTTTTGCTTTGTTCAAGCCTGATTTTCCACTTTGGTCACTAGCTCAACAAACGTACTGAACACACACCAGGTGGTGAGCCCTACATACCCGTATGGGGGAGGGTACACAAAAATAAATACAACTCAGTCTCTGCTCATAAAGAAATCACAGCCCAATTTGGAAGACAGATCATTTTATTACGATGCATGAAGTTCTAACGGTGAGCACTACCACAGTGCTAACAGGACACCGTGGAAATGTCGGGAAGGAGCCCTCAGCCAGTGCTGGGGTCAGAAGGTGGCCTAAGCAATGTTAACCAATTTAAGGTGAGTGAGGATGTGCTCAGAAGGAATGAGATATATATATATATATATATATGTGTGTGTGTGTGTGTATATATATATACACACACACACACACACACACACACACACACACACACACACACACATATATATATGTTGTATATATTATATACAATATATGGGTGCCTGAGTGGCTCAGTCGGTTGAGGGTCTGAGTCTTGATTTTGGCTCAGGTCATGATCCCAAGGTTGTAGGATTGAGTCCTGCATCAGGCTCTGTAGTAAGTATGCAGCCTGCCTGGGATTCACACTCTCTCTCTCCCTCTGCCCCTCTCCCCTGCTTGTGCTCTAAAATAAAATTTAAAAAAACAGAAAATATATTAAAAAAAAATATATATATATACATATATATATATATATACATATATATATGCACATTTACAATGATATAAGGTGTGACCACAGCCTTCGGCAAGAAGGCAGCCTGTCCCTGTATACTCCATGCACCAAAATTCTCATTTATCACCTCGCATGTGCACTCTCCAATTTCAAGGTTAGTTGTATTCACTGTTAACTCAATCTAGAAAGGGAATATACTCACTTTAATTATCCCACATTTGTCTAAATACACCTTACCCTCATTTAAATATGGCAGCTACTCTCTTGATTACAAATAGGAACATTCGATAACGCACAGCATCGTGAAAGTGGCCTTGTCAGAAGCATGAGTCATTCCACACACTAAGTTCCTTACATCCTGAAACCCCCTCTCAGAGGTCAGCTCCTACCTCTAAAAGTTCAAGGATCCAAAGCTGACACATTAGAGTTTATTGAAACATCACCCTGGTGGGAATCTGCAATTGGGGATTCAGTCCAAATTTAAAGACAAACAATTCCTTTTCCAGATGTTGGACCCAGACAATGAGAATACTCTGAAACAACTTCCTCCTAAATAACAGATTTAAAAACAGAAAAGGGTATTATATTGCAAAGTCACAATTCTAATCTGAATATATAGGATTTAAAATATACTACATTAATGAAGTCTGCTTAGGGTTAATGTGTTCAGCTTCACTCATATCACGTGAAAGAAACCAGAATAAGGCCAGAACTATAAAAATGCTATTCAAGATTACAAGGAAAGAAGGTATAGGGGAAGTGAAAGGGGGAGATTCTGAAGATGAGTTAGCAAAAACAGAGATTTTCAAACTTGTTAAACTTCCATTATCTGGAGATAAAACACTCTTAGAATAAAGGGAACATCAGCTGTTGCTAAAAGCATCAGGTAAATTCTAAAGTCTGTATCCAGGTGGCTTATTTAATCTGAAGACAACATGGTTCTCCCTGGAGGAAATGAACTGCTAACATCCCATGAACTCTATCAAGTTTGCCTCACTTCTCTTACCGCCTGTAAAACAAAGAAATCTGTCTTCAGTTTCATGATGTCCCACATGGTACTGTGACTAATCCCCAACCATTTTTATTTACAGTGTTCAGAGTGAGTTTCTATGACAATCCCATGCCATTCTCAATGTTACACACAGATTTTCTGCCTTTTGAAAATAATTACAGAACAAATCATTTGTTCTGCACTCTATATAAAGAAAAGCACACTTATTATTGGCTGGGCAAACAGATTTCACTCTCAGATTAAACAATAAGCAGATAGAACAGAGAACCAAAAAAAAAAAAAAAAAAGGAAAAAAAACACAAAAAACTCCAATATCCACTGTTTGGGACCACCAGATTTTTGGGTCGTTATTTGTGTTTCATTTATCAGACATGCGATAGTTCTCCTTCCTATCACCATCTGTACACACTTTCCCAGAAGACCCTCACAGCTGTCCCATTAACACACTAACACACACTCGCACATATAGGACCTCTTCTGTGCTTTCTGTCTGAATGCAATCCATATCTGTTTTCTTTTCACAGGAGAAAGAAAGGCAAAGCAGCTTGAGACCTCGGACAACTGAAAATCCACTTCAGTGTAAAAGTCTCAAGATTGCTAACTTTCTTCAGAGATAGAGGAAAACAGAGAATTTAAGTGGCTATAATACTGAGACTTGGCTGTGTTTTAGGAACTACCACCAACTGCCAAATGAATTCACCATGGCTTGCTCTCCAAGGCCTTCCCTTCCTTTCTGTTTGTCACTCCCTCATTCTCCTGCTGTTTAGCTTTCCTATAACTCTGTTTTATCCTTCGGCATTACAAGAAGGATGGCCTCTAAAGAAGAAATAGAACTTTTTTGTGCACCAACATGCCACAGTGAACTATTAAGTAATAAAAAACACCTGTGCCCGGTCCTGTATCTGCTTGGGTTTTCTTTCCACTTCCACAGATAGTTTTGACATAAGAAAACTGAAAATTTAACAACGTAGTAGAAGTATCATCAAATGAGAGAATTCCTCAACATGTACCAATGGTACAGCAAGAAGGCAACAGCAACAGTTGGTTCTGCAAATGTTTAAAACTTCCATGGGGCGCCTGGGTGGCTCAGTCGGTTAAGTGTCCGACTTCAGCTCAGGTCGTGATCTCACAGTTTGTGAGTTCAAGCCCTGCGCTGGGCTCGGAGCCTGGAGCCTGCTTTGGATTCTGTGCCTCACTCTCTCTGCCCATCCTCCCACTCATGCTCCGTGTCTCTCTGTCTTGAAAATAAACATTAAAAAATTTAAACAAGGGTTGCCTGGGTGGCTCAGTCGGTTAAGCGTCCGACTTCAGCTCGGGTCATGATCTCGCGGTTCGTGGGTTCGAGCCCTGCGTCGGGCTCTGTGCTGACAGCTCAGAGCCTGGAGCCTGTTTCAGATTCTGTGTCTCCCTCTCTCTCTCTGCCTCTCCCCAACTCGTGCTCTCTCTCCCTCTGTCTCTAAAATAAATAAACATTAAAAAAAATTTTTTTTAATAATAAAAAAAAAAGCTTCCTATGGGCTATTAGTTTGTAAGGATCCTACTTCAAAAACATCAAAAGCTTTGAAATCTTAGTTTCTGGATCAATTTCACCCGAGATGGCATCAGCTCGTCTCATAGTATTTTCTTCAGTTTTGTATCCTTGGCATCTAGCACGGTGCCTAACAGGTAGCAAGCGCTCAAAATATGTTTCCTGAATCAAGTTGCCAGTGACGTGGTAGAATCTGTCAACGAAGGCAACTGAGGTAGATTTTCTATGCCAACACCAACCAAAGAGCCTGTGGTAACAACAGGCTACAGTGGTCCTCCAATTCACACGAGAATGTTCTATCTTCGGAGTTCCTGGGATGCATGCACTTGGTGTCTTCACCTTGTAAAATGAAGACCGCTTCCTTCAAGGTTTGAAATGCTGAAATCTATTAACAAACCAGAAAAAGCTCTAGTCGCTCACTATTTTTTCAGCTTCAGGGAAAACCATGGCTTTCAGCACTGTTACATACTTCCAGTGAAAACTCTTACCCCATCCATAAATTCAGGGGTGGAGCTCAGAGAGCCTGATATCTTGGGGAACACCCTGGAGATAAAAAGCCGTAACAGTAACTAACCATCATACCATGGAGATGTTACTCAGCCTCTCTGCGTCTTCATCTGCAGAAAGGTAATTATAACAAAAAGCTCCCCTACCTAAATTTAAGGTTTATGTGAAAAGCTAATAAAATAATATATATAAAAAGCCAATTTAAATATTATAGAGGTTAACCACACAAGTCTGGGTTCTGATGGATCTGGCTTTAATCCTGGTTTCACCACTTACTCTTGGCAAAACCGTGAGTGAGTTACTAACACTCTCTGAGCCTCTGTTTCCCCGAATAATGGGAATAACCCACAACAGAAGTCAACTACCATCTCTGCTCACCCCCGCCACCCAACATGAACAATTCTCCCAAACTTGGAGAGGTCCAAAAGGAAAACAAAATAGAAACAAAGAAACCCACATAAAACCAGAGAAGCCCGTATCCACAATTTAGAAAAACCAACAAAGCCAACCCTAAGAAAAGGCACCCAGATATGTAAATTCCTGGAGATGCCCAAAATATTTAGAGTCTATCACAGAACGCTCTGCGTACAGAGCAAAAGGCACTGTCCTGTCTTCACTTTTAAACAAGGCGATTGGTAATAAAGGCCCAGAAATGTGCATCTCTAAGTGGGAATCTGTGCTCCTCCCCAATCTATCTGTTTCCATCCACTTCTACTGTCTCATGACACGTCTTCACGGATTCAGCATTGCCCCCACCCCAGAACCTCTGAGGCTCAACTGTAAATAAAGTAAAAAAGCTGTGCATAATCAGTCTTTATACAGCAAAATTGAAAATGTCTCTCTTTGAAGAATTACAAAGCTTTCTGTCTGAAACCTCTGACCTTTCTAGAGAAATCAGAGTCACTGTAGTTTAAGAATGTAGGTGGTAAAAGTACAAAGGATTACATTTATCCATTTTGCATGTTTGCCGTCTTTTCTGAGATGAGGAGCAAATATCTTTAGAACAATTAGTGCTTCAACCCTAACATTTCAGGCTGTCATATCCTCATTCTCCAAAGAACTGTGTACATCCTGGCCCCGATGAGATGGCACTTTTCTGTTAATTACTTCTCCCACTTTATTTTACGGAAAATCTAAAAGCACACGAATTCCAGAACCTTCCTTGAAAATAAGACTTTTGTCCATACAGTGGATACACCAAAAAAATAATTTTAAAAATCATTTGATTGTTATTTAAAACCTCTGTAATTCTTGACTGGGTAGGGAGGAGGAGGGACTTCCAAAAGTACATCTAACAGAAAAAAAAAAAAAAAAAAAAGAAAGAATTCTTAATAAAAGTCCTTGTCACATACTAAGAGCCCATACAATAAAAGTACTGCAATGACTATCCTTCCCTGACAGGAACATACAACAATAGTTATGCTGTTGAACAGCATCAAGTTACAAAGACTTCATTCTCAGAAGTTACTTGAAACTCCTCTCCAAAAAGAGAACCTCCACCATTTAAAAGAAGGGGAGGAAAAGCCAACTAAATGAATCAGAGACGTTAGTAACCTACTAATTTTTTATACAATATGCGTCCGTGCGAAAATCTTGCTATGGTCACACAAAGATACCGAGTGGCTTTTGCCAAATTCTTATCCAGAACCCTTGCTTGACCTCAAACGTTTGTAACCCACTCATCTTTAACTCCCAATTACTTAATGCTAAAATTATGTTCTCAGCTCTATGTTGGTTTCCATCAACATCTTTAATATCTAATACTATTTACAAATTGTGTTCAGCATAAAAGATATTTATGATTTTCACTGCTAATCTGCCATGGTGTCTGAGCCCATACAGCTCTGTTGAATAGGATGCTTACAAAGGTTTACATGCAGATACATAGTATCTTAATTACTCATTCTATAGTGAGCTCTTTAAGCATCTCCATTCCTCACTCATTTGGAATGTTTAAAAATGCCACGGAGAAGGGCTTGATGTCATCTAAACACTGAAATCCATCTGTCTATGGCCCTCTTTTGACTTTACTCCTTCTGCAGCCAAATTTTTCACAAAAGTTGATGAGAATTTGTCAACCTAAGGACTTGTAATGTCAGCTCCTTTGAAAGGCAATGGAATATTTGAAAGTGACAATGATGGGATCCTGCATGTAGAATATTCACTGCATGTAGGAGTTTAAAATTAAATAATCCCTTTAAGATTAAAATACGCAGAATTCGAGATGCTTCCAATAGGGGAAGAGGCAGGCACATAACAGCAGAGACAGTTCTGAGTTCCCCATAGTAAATAATATGTCCCTAATTTTGAAAATTAAATAATTGATATAGTAGCACAAGTTCCTATTATCCACTGACAAATAAATAGCTTTCCATACCAAGAATTACCACTCAGATCAAGCTATAAAACTCACCACAGATACATCTTCCCCAACAGCATGAACATGTTGCACTATCCAATCATGGGCTGGCAAAATTACAAAAGGAAATAAAATCACCCAAACCATAGCAACAAAGACAACAGCCTGACAATGGCAGATGCTAAACAGACATACATACAAATTTTGAAATTGTATTCGTTTTTAAAGATACGTCTTATTGTTACTTTTGTTTCACCTCACATTTTTAACCTACGAAAATAGCCATTAAAATATTTATCTGAATATATATGCTCTGAAAACTATTTGGTCTGGAAACTCAGAGGTTATTGGGACCACCATAAACACTCATCAGAGACATCAAAAGGGATGCAGTGTGGGACAATGGGGTGTGAATCCTATTTTTTTATTCCAATCCTCTTGTTTCCAATTTATACTTTTACTCATACACTTCAGTTTTCTCTTTCTGGCATAACTGACAGTGACTCTGAACAACCCTAACTTTTAATTTATTAGCATTTCTAAAAAAGCAACTTCAAAAGCAAGCTACATTTCTATTTTATTCAATATAAATTCGGCTCAGCAGCTTATTTTTTTAAATAAACCCTAGAAGAATTAATAGACATATAATGAATGTAGTATAAATTATAATTACTGGTCTTTTTTTCTATTTACAATTAGAAAATTCATGTTGAATGGGGCTTTGAATTTTTACACTGAGGTCATTAAGAATTAATCTTGCTTAAGTTTAAAGATATGAAAATAAGGGTATTAAATATATCCATCAATTAATCAGTTATTTAAGGGCATTAAGATGAACCTTGTTCTTTTCATTTTTTCTTTCTCTTTAATATTAAAAAACAATTTTAACAAATAAAACTCAATTTTTGCTTTTTTTTAAATAATGATACACGAGGCCGTAATCAAAGGATCTGTTTAGAGTAACGTAAATTTAAATTTTTTTATCTAATCATGAAGAGAAGTTAGAAATATACCTTTTGTGCACATAAGAAAATATGTACAAATTTTACCTCGTAAAATATTACGTGCAATTCTGATTTTTAAACTAATGCTTGCTTTAATTCTCAGTGGCTTCCCAAAACACCTAGAACCAATTCATCTATCTTAGGAAAAGGGGGGGAGGGGATCTTAAACCTGTTATAGTGCTTGTATTCACTGAACTTCAACATTCTAAAAACAAGAAAGAACAAGTCACTCCAGACTTTGGACCCCAACACTGACAAAAGCATAAGAACATTTTCTCCCTCTCTTAGCCAAGTATGGACTCATTCTGTGCCTCAGAACTGGACTCCACAGTTAAAACGTCTCCATGGGAAGGGTCTGGATTTTGACTTTTTTCTTTCCCTCTTATTCAAGGTAGGTGTGGGATACCATTTAAATGACACCCAACCCCCACACGACAGGATAAGAGAGAGGGATACAGAGTGGATCTTAACTGTAAGTGGAAGAGAAGTGGGTTTGGAATCAGAAGGCCTCGGTTTTAATCTTACTATACACATGTCACTTGGATACTCTGAGACTTTATTTTCGCCTGCACAAATGAAGAACACATATTTATTTACAATATTGCCATGATTTTTTTTAAGAAAAGAATAAGAAAGGAAGAGAGAGAGAGAGAGAGAGAGAGAGAGAGAGAGAAAACTACCATGTATGGCAAAACTCAGGATAATGCTTGCCGCAAAACAGACAACTCAATAAAAGTTCACCTTCCTGCCTTCCTTTCTTCCCCCATGTCCTTTTCTTTACTTTCAATTGATCTAGGTCCAAAATATTTACCACTAGGAAAGCGTGTGAAAGACATGAAGAGAAGTAAGTTTAAAGGTCTCAAAGAACACTAAAGCTATTCTACTTCAATCTCTAGCTATTATCATTGCCCTGATCATTTCTAGGTTTGGGATTAGCAATATATTATGCTTCAAGGAAGACCAACACAGGCCAAGATACGTATCAAGAAAAAGAGAACTTTTTTCTCTTAATTTTGTCTTATTTAGTTGCTTTTGCAAACAGAACGGCAAAAATATCCTCTCCACGTGGTTGTCACAATTTGTCAACTGCGGACTTCTTTCTCTGCCTCACAAGCCATGTTTATTTAACTAGAATATTCATAGGAGGGCTAGTGCTGTTATCAGAGAAAATATACTTTTACACTGCGAAATGATCGTAAGGACACATGAAGCGTTGTTTGCTAATATTCTGGGAAAGACCTAGGGTAAAAGTTGTTTCCGTCTTGGCAGCAGCTAGACAATTCTGCTAAGTTCAGAGGGACTCTAAAGTTTAGATCAATAATCTGTATCTTACAGTTGCCTAAACAACAACCAAAATTTTGATAACACTGTAAGTTATCACTTTAGAAAGCAAGATGGTAATAATCATAAACATCTCAACAGTCCCTTTCCCAAGTTTATGCATGTCACAGTGTCCCTTACGGGACCCTTCAAAAGATAAAAAGAATTTTCGCAAAAGTTTTCTTTTCTAAAATTTTGAATAGGAACTCCGAAAGCCCCACTCTCTGAGTCTGAAACAAATGGTGCCAAAACACGCACGCAGGGGGACGGATTATAAAATTCTCCACTTGATACCTAGGTGCTTGGGATCCTTTTACAGTCACTACTTAAACCAAAACACTTTGAGAGCATCTCCATTTGCGATTAAATTCACAGTTTTGTGTTTCTTAACAAAGCATGCCAGTTCATTCATTCTCTTCCTCCTCCACCTGACTTCTTCCTTCCCCTTACCCCACACCTCCCACCTCGCAAGGATATAGAGTTTATAATATATTTAAAAACAAGATTTAACCTCTAAATAAAGATGGGGAAATTATTGCTGAGATGGTAATAAACTGGTGTTTAACATTCTCAGTGCATTCAATCTGTATTTCATGTTTTTGCTTCTATTCTAACCTCAGAATTGCTTTCAATAATCTATATTAACATTTGCAAGCAATTAGAATTGTTGCTGCTTCTGTGCAAGTTTTTAAAAACTGACAGGCCATTCTGCATCCTGTGGAAGCAGCTTGAGGCCTTAACCAAGTGAAACACCCAGTCCTACTGTGTACAGCAGTGACCACAACAAAGGCTGTGGTTTCTCCCACACTAGCCCTAAATAGGTTTAAATTAATGCTATTCATCACTGGGTGGAAAAGAAGACAAGGCAAATCTAAGCCAGCAGCATTGGGAAATTTCTTACCAACATTCAAACCTCTTAGCCATAAATGAGCTGACCTCCGTTCATAAGTTTACTCCGAACAACCTTTCCTCCCTATTCCTACACCCTCTCTGCCTTTGAATTTCCATCTTTTTCACTACATTCTAGACAAAGGATATTGTTACTACCCTCAAGTTACACAAACATTGAAGGACATAAAAGCCATATTTATCTCAAGTTTGTTGACTGTTGGTGCTATTTCCTTTAAAGAATTAAAAGACAAAAAAATAAATGAAATTTTCTAAAACGGTGCATATACCAATAATTCGGAATGGATCAGTCAGCCACAAAATCTACCTTGAGTTTAGCTTAAGATTACGGTTAGAGTTTGAGACAGGGTGGTACTTACTCTTTTAATTTGAAACGTCACTGTGTATTAGTCTTACTCCCTCTTTTTCTGAATACAGCTTATTATTTTAAATCCCAGAAACTAGCTGCACACCCTTCTACTAAGGAGTTTACTGAGGTACTGAAAAAGCGTAATTACATAATGCGTCGTCCTAAACTTGAACATAAATACACACATACGCATGTATGCCTGCTAACAAAATATACTGAACATATTTTAGATATGCAATACTGATGCAAACTAATGCACTAAGTCACTTAAAAATTAAGCAATTACCGTAACTAATTCAGCATAAAATTATAAACTATAACAATCTAACATTAGTCACTTAAAAATGTTTACAATCCTTATTCTATATGCTCTGCTAACCTTACACATATAGTTACAGTGTATTTAAAGTAACAGCTTTTTAAAAAAAGAAATCATTTGCAGTGCTCTAAAGAGCACTCTGTGTGCAGCCTGAATGTGCACACACATGCACACGAAGCACACACACGCTCATACACAGACACTCCCAATCTTACACCTGCTCTGAAGCAGTAGGAAGTGAATTCTCAATCTGTCAACATGACCATCTGGTCTATCTGCATATCACGGCTTTCTCTATTACTATATGAAGGAATGGCAATCATGAAGCCAAAATAAAACTAAAATGCACCTGAATGGGACTATCTCTCCCTTTGTTGAAATGGAATAATACGTGGCACATCAGAATAAAACTGGCCGAATGTAAATAATTTAAAGGGAGCATTCACAACAGCATGATTAAATGAACAATATGGTGCAAGTAATGTGGTCATCAGTAATACTGGCCGTACAGGTTTACAGAACAGGTACCAGACTTCCGACACACCGCAAACAGCTCTTTCAGTGAGTGACAGGACCGTTACTATTCCTGGTCCAAGCAAAACTAAGCAAAGGGAGCAGCAGGGCCAGCATGGAAGCAACCAGTAGCTGCTGTACTAAAACAGTACTGTGCAAAATTGGTCACCTTCTACCTTAAAACTAACACTACTCGTGTTAGGACACTGGGACAAATTCAATTCGCTCTGTCACTGGCTAATCAACAATTACAGTAACTACCTGACAAATTCCAGTCATTTATTAGTCTTTCAAAGCAAATTTTAAGGCCACTAAAAATACTTCCAGTCTTAGGAAATTCCTCATCTGCAAAAAGTGAAGATGCTTATTGCAATTTAGCTTTGGGCCTTATGCCGCTCGAAAATTAGCAAAGGCCTTACTCAGTTGATTTAAATATAATTCTATTTATTTAATTTTACTTTTTAAATGTCTCCACACGGCTGCCTCAGAGCTTTCATTCCACCTCACAGCAGGTAATAGCTATCAAAAATAAATTGTGACACTATCATTCTATAGTTTAGATACAGCAACTTACCTCTATCTAAGAGAGGAGTCCTTAAAAAGTCGAACCTCCCAACAAAATTTAACGAACTCAACTGAGAATCTTTCTAGAATCTGATTACATTACCAGAAGTTATACAGACGCAGTTAAAAAAAAAAAAAAAAAAAAAAAAAAAAACTCTCCAGAAAGTTCTCGGTTGAGTGCCTACTAATGAACAAAGGTTAACTTTATCTAAAAGGTCAAATGCCTGGTGGCTAAGGTTATGACCTTAACAACTTAAATTGTGACCTTGCCACGTGCCGGGTATATTGTAGATTCTGATTCAGATCATCTGGTAAAGACTGGTCATAAATTAGCTTTACTGTTACACGCCCACAAAGAAAGCCATTTGCCACAATTCCATAATATCTCCAAGTTGTCATACGATACATACGGAAGGACAACTCAAATAAAGACCAAATTAAGGGCATAAAATGGTTTTACTCTTTTATACTTTTAACGAGATGAAATTCTCAGGCTTATGGAATCACTCCAATTTCATTACCCTTGTTACTGTTTATCAGCCACAAAATTCAGACAGTTCTAACACCACTGGATTTAGAGGGGAAAAAAACTGGAAGGTGGTTTATGTATTGTATTTTAGCATCTCAATCAGTCTTAGGAGAAATCACCTCCACTTTTAAAGAATGATTGATTGTGCACTAGCTTCCAGTATTTATACGTGTGTTCTAAGATTTCAACTTCCTACCAATGAAAAGGCTGAGGCTTGAAGCAATAATTATTGTACAAGTTTTTAAAAGGGAAAAAAAAATCTTATTTTGGGAGCTATGTAGTGGGGGAAATGGCATTTTGGAAGAAAAAAAATCCAACATTTTAAGAGAGAGTGGGAAAAAAAATTTACTAAAGGTGAAAAGGCCACAATGGTTTTGGCATGTTTCTTGAAGCACGTTTCAGAGTCTCTGCCTCCTGCCAATACTGGCAAGTTCTCAAAACTTTTAAGGAGGTAAAAACATTGTTTAGTGTTTACAAATCTTCAGTATTATAACAGATGCTTGTCAAATCAGTTGTATGTAAGTTGACCGATCTACCTCGTATTTGTATTGGCAACTAGCTTCCCGTCCACAAATAACAGGTCTCTAAATCTCTTAAATCAAATTTGAACTATTGTCAGACAAAAGGCCCTTAATATTTTCTTCTGCAGCCGTCCTGTTGCGTGCACAGAGAAGCAGCCATTACTGCGCTCCGTGAAAGCCAATGGCCTAACACTTGGCTGCCATTCAGGCCTAACAGGGGATTCTGGGATACGTCAGGAAAACCAAACCGAGAGGTAGTCTGATCCACGTTGCTGTCAATAAATCTTTCATAAGCAGTAGGGATGCTAACTCTCCTAAGCAACCTTCTACCTGTCACGTTACCCACATAATCCTTCAGGTATTGAGACAACCAGCCACCGTGTGAGCTCAAGGATTTGCAGCAACGGCACAGGAGCAAACGGTCAACAACGAAGGAGAACACATGTAATGGCAATCACTGGAGAGCCTGCGGCTCTTTCAATCTAAGGGAAACATTTGTATCTCACACTGAGAACGATTCTTCTCACTCCGACAGAGGTCACCGGTACTTCACCTCGACGTACCTGGTAAGGAAGCGCAAGCCACGGTGTGTGTCACCTGTTGGTACCCTCGTTTCTCTATGCTGGCCAATTAAAGCACTGGCGACAATTTATAAATGATGGACTTTTCTAAATATCAAAAAGATTAACCCCAAGATCTTAAAGGGTGCTCCCTGAAAGCACCTGTAGCACCCATCCTTTTTTTTTTTTCCGCACCTTGCCTTTCCCTGTCAGAATCTCCACTTATGTACGCAAATAAATTTCTTAAAAATTTAACTCTGCTTTTTCAATGCAGAAAACAAAGTAACAATAGGGTGAAAGGGGGATTAAGAAAAGGATACTTGTTCCTGTCTAGAGGTCATTGGAGAGGTGCTGCCTTTTCATTTTCACTACCCAGAACTGGCTAAAGCAACAGGCGCTTCTTACAATTAAGTACACATTCTCCTAAACCCAAATATTTGAAACACTTACAGATCACATCCTCTAAAATACTCATCTATCCCCTGCCAACAGAATGCAAATGATAATGTGACATGCTTGCAAAGTTAATTTCTCCAGTTTCTTATGTAAGGACAGATGGGTAACAAAAGTTCTCTTTCTAAAACATATATTGAGGAAAATAATAGAGAATAGGCTATCAGCTGACTTTAAAAAATAGCTCACATTTTTAGAATTAAAAACATTCTGCAAAACAGTACAGTGTTGATCTTACAGGTAACACCTCTCTTCTTTGTGGGGAGAAAAACATGAATATATGAACCCCAAAAGAGCCTACTGGTAGGATTCCACAACCTTCTTTCTTTCATCTGGCTCAAGTAACTGCCATGAAGGTAAAATCCAGCAAGACCGATATGTACATATAAAAAGTCAACAAGTTACACAAGACCTGAGCTTTCACATAACACAATGAACCTTTTGTCTAAAACGAGGCAAAAGAAACAAAGTAAAAATGCATTCTTTTAGTCAGCCCTCAGTAGTTTTATCCTGAATGCTACTCTAGAATGGTATAACATACAGAGGTAAAACATGCCTCGAAAACAGCCTTGAAACAATAAAGAATTTTATCACCAATCAAAGCAACTCACTCCATCAATGATCAATATCAATTTCTCAGCGCATTCATGCACTACCCAGGTTGGTTACTTTTAAGATTAACCTTACCATCAATTGCGTAAAGAGTTTGTTTTTCCTTCAGCTATCTTAGACAACAATGCGAATTCCTAAGTACAAAGCTACTAAGTTTACATATTAATGTGATTCTTTTCCTTCATAAATGATCAGCAATTGACAGTAATCTTACCACATCTTCTTAATAAGCATGGGGTCCAAGAGGCCCCAGTAGGTTAAAAACACTCCCAGAAGATAAGCAACTAAAAATACTGCCTCACCACCAAACTCAGTGCTTTTCAACTAGATCACCTGCCATTCAAAATACCCCCTTTATGAGAAAGGTGTTATGAGGCTTCTCTCGCCCATCATCAAAAAAACGTGGTTAAACATATCACAGAACGCCAACACCTCTGATAACACTACTCGCCAAGAGAACTGAACTTGGGGAGAATCCTCTCAAAGCTACGCTTTTCCACCTGAGTGAAGATGTCCCCTCAGACACCGGGGCTTCTGGTGACTTTGGTTCACCTTTGCAACCACACCTGTCTCTACGTATGTGGCCTGCCACTTGGAGGAGGCCTGAATGGCCCGGCATATACAGAGGTCAGCAGAAAAGAAACACACGAGAAAGCAGAACAACGTCTCACCATTGCACTTACCTGCTGCATGCACAAAGTATGCCAAATATAAATCGAGTTCCTTAACAGAAACCCCTATGTGATGGGGCTGCACACAGAGCCCTGGATTCGAGCACTGTGGGGACTTTACAAGGCGCTCACCATCAGTACTTTCGAGCGGAATACCTTTAAATAAAATCACCATAACGAGGTCCAACCTCCAGACTTTATCTGCCTGGCGAAGGCAGTCAATTCTTCGCATCTTGCCTTTCTGGTCTGGGTTGGAAAGAACACAACATGGAGGCTTTTTCCCTGTAACTGTAAGAACAAAATCCTCTCGGTACTCGGGGCGGATATCTTTCCGTAACTTGGCCAGAAGTCGAGATGCCCACTTCTGCTTGACCTCTGGTTTTTCACTTAGCAACTCATCCTTCACGGCTCTCTCTTCTTCTTTTGACATACGCTTTTCATGTTTTTTGAAGTATTTTCGTTTTCGGGCCTGCAGGTTGAACCATGTGTAGGCGAAGGCTCGGACGTGGGGCAGAAGTGCTTCAATGAAAGGATGAAACTCATCCTAGAGAGATGAACAAAAACAAAAATATAACTACAATGGAGACAAAAGGAAACAACTTTTCTTCAGATAGTCATTTAAAAAAAAAACAAAAAAAAAAAAACATGCTTATTTCACTTGAAAGTCGACTCAAGCATTACCTTACCAAAATTATATAGAGGATGCCTATAGGGAGTCTGAGGGGGAAAAAAGAAAACTATCAGTATCATTTCTCACAATCTCGGCAAAAAAAAATTGCTAAAAATCTTAAAATGTTTTGATATGTTCACCAAAGTGCACCAGGTTCTATTGCCAGGCTTAGGTCCCAAATCCTTTAGATAGTAAGTGAAGTTTATTGAAATGCTTATAACGATATATAATCTTAACCCTATTTCAAGAAAGGCATATCTAATTTTGCTCCAGCCTTGACCTCACTACTTGTAGTACAGCCAGGGCTCGGCCGCCAGATTGGCAAATCCTAAACATTTAGATGCCAGTCAATGTTTATGGAAGTCTAGGAGCAAAAAATCATCTCCACGATCAATGAAAACAAAGACTTTCCCTCTAAAAATATTGCCTGTAGACTCTAATCTGTTTCTCAGTCATTTGGTAACATCTTAATTCCTTCTTAAGTATTACAGTTGCGTATGATTTTTTTAGTCAAAAACTTAGAAAAATTTGGCGTCTACAAAAGAAGAGATGAATTTGATATTCTTCAGGCTGAAATAAAAGATCTATTTCCAAGACATACTTGCTGATACTGTGGGAATGAAACAAAAAGGAAGAAAAGGGGGGAGAAAAACAAAGAAAAAGCGTACATGCCAAATAGTAAATAGAATGCGTCATTGTGACAACAGGGTTGCAACTAAATACAGTTAATTTCGTGAAATGCCTTCAGGAATAATCGTCCCTAAAAAAAAGAGAACCGTTATTTAATTTTTGAAAATAATATTTCAGGCTTTTTCTCACAAGGAAATAGAGAAGCTGGTACATTTAATGTTTACGAGACTCCAGGAAACCCTCCACGGTTGCCTCTTAAAATGTAAGTAATTGAAAATAAAATTCAATTTAAGATGTTCACATTTTTCTTACTGTCCTATGAAAATGTTTGATTCTCTTACTTGATGTTTTCTAGGAAATATAAATACAAATTAAAGAAAAATTAAACAGTAACCTCCACAAAGCTTTCTGAGTACATCTAACTTTTGATTAACCAACCCACACTGATCTTACATAACTTCTCTCCACCGCACAAACCCCCAAAAGATAAATTATTTACTTTCAAATGAATGAGGATAAGAAAACCAAAGAGATTTGATGACTTTTTAAAGAAGGGTGTAGAACAGACAAATATTATAAAATGCATTCTTTTTCAGTTTGTAATATCCATCTAAATATATACTTTGGAGGCACAAGTAACTGTAATGTCCAAAATATTATACTATAAATTATTAATTTTTTAAATGTTCAAATGTAAATGGAGAGGTTAAAATTGGAAAAATATTTTTCCAATTTTCCAAGACTGTTAAAACATTCTAAATTATAATCAATCATGTAAACACTAGACGACTATTTTTAAAGCAAGTACATAATAATGTAATACATAATAAATCATTTCACTAATTGACATTTATCTTTTTCTTCTATGAACCAATTCTAGGCTCTGCATTTCAAGTTTAGCTTTGAAAACTGCTTTTATTCAATAAAAATCCAAAAGAGAAGTCAGCTTTTATAACATATGTGCATTCTTTAAGTGGAGAGGAAACAGAGAAAAATACAAGAATTATATTATCCTTTATCCATAAACATTTTTTAATTTCTGATGTCTGAGAATCTTTCTCACTGCCATACTTTAAAAGGCAGAAATGGGATGGGGGAGCATTTTTCAGGTCACGGTTTATAAGGTATACACCAAACCGCAAAGCATTTAAACATTACTAAATTCTGAGCTCATCCTTGAAATGCTCTAAAATACATAAAACTGGGGTTTGGAACAGTCCTTCACATTGGCTGATTTCCTTACATACACAGGACATGCTAGGGACCAAGGCTCTGTGGTATCATGCAAAGAACTCTGGAGTCTGCCCTAACTACAAAGTGAGCTTCACCAAAGGGAGGATTTCATTTTAAAATCTCAGCCCATTTTATAAAGCAAAGCATAACTACACTCCAAACAATCACATTTATGTTAAAATGTTATCTCACTCAAAAGGTTTATTAATGACAATAAACATTTTTTAAAAAAAGCATTCTGATATGGCATTTAAATGTTGGAAGAGACTCCTACTAGTAAAGCTTCTCACAGAACTGTGAGCTGCGTTCATTCGTGTTCAAAAGGATTTTGCTTACCTGCCAACCAAATGCCTATCTATCTCATCATAAAACCCTTAAACAAGGCCAACTATGTCAACTAATCATTAAGAATAATCTAAGTCCCCAATTTTGCATCAAAAGTATTACGACTTATTACTCCCCAAAGGTTTCAAGAATGTGCCAATAAAAGTCCACAATATTTTGTATAACTTTACTCCCACGTACCATTAAAGTGCTAGTTATCTTCTCACCTCACGATCAGAAATATTCTAGATCATCGAAAGTAAAGAATATCATTAACTTGTAGGTAATGTTGAGGCACAGCATAAATTAATTTTGAAAAAAAAAGTATGCCCTTATAAATCATGTTGCTGCACATACTGCCATACGCTATGTAATATTCCAAATAGTCAGAGAAAATAAAGAATATTGTACATAGGTACTCAGTGAGAAAGTTAGAGGTCACCAATGAAAACAAACCTGAAAACCTGTTTCAAAAAGCGGTATGACTTTGAATCAGCATCTTAAACGTTGATCTGTTTGTAAGTAAGCCAGTTAAGAACCACTGAGCGCTGATATTTCTGGAACTACTTTTTAAAGGTTCACCTATAAATTTCTACTGGGTTATATCATTCTATGGTCAGGTAAAGGATGGTTATGATATGCTTGTATGGTTTAAAATAAGATGTCTGACATTTTCTTGATAAAGTTTTAAAATTGCACACACATACATGGAGTTCATTCTTTCATTTAGAGTACTTTTATCACTGTGCTGACTGGACTTTCTTTAATGACCAATAAACTACCTAAGTTTGTCTTTCTAAAACTGGCTCTAGAGCTTTGTAGGTGTTCCAGCAAGTTGAATAAACTGTAAATCAATTTTTTAAAGAAGACCTCAAAATCTATGGCTCTCATTCACTATTTAGTGTACCTTTGCTTCACATACTGTTACACTAAGTGTTTCCTTCAGCGGTGTTTCCAGAAGAAGGCCTAGTGAATGTATCAATCACACTGCCAAATATGTTTAAAAAACAAAGCAAAACAAAACAAAACTTTCTTAATGTGATAATAGCTCATGAGCCAAGAGAATCCAGCTTTGTCAAATACCTGACTCTGCCCTGGGCCTGCACAGAGACACAGGTATTCTCACATATGCACCAACCCCAAATATAAATGTATCTTTCAAGAGCTCACTTGAGAAGAGGCTCATGGGTCTGCTCAGGTCATTTCCCCACTCTTGCAGCACCCTGGTATTGTCTACACATTCTCTGGGTGGCAAACTTTGGCCAGCAAGAACTTGAGGCTTCGTACTCAGCGTTTTCACTGAAGTCATAACTCACTCAAATTCTCTGACACTTTGCATCTTATCCATATGCAATTGTGAACCTTGCCAGAAGTGGTTGGAAAAGTTTCCTTCCTAATTCCACCAGTTCCCAAATAGGAACTTTGGAAGTTTGCTAGGGAAAATAAAAAACTTTTACAATAACTACAAGCAACTGCTACCCATTACTAAGGCTAGGCCTAAATCCCAAACAGACCATTTCAACATAAAAGATGCATTTTTAAGAGTCTTCCGAGATCAAATGGCCGGTATGATTACTGTTCGATATTGGAATAAGAAAGGATGTCATACGAAAAATAAATCCAGAATCTAGAAAGGAAAAGAAAAAAATTATTGGCACTTTTTTAGCCTTTCATCAAGTATTCCGGTTTAAACCGTTATCTCCTGCTAAATGAAAGCAGTAAGTGGTAGCAGGTTTTTTAAGGGAGTGGTAAATAAACATTTTATATGAAGCATACAACTTCACGTAGGTGATTAATGGTCAGATTGCAATGTACCAAAACAGTATGAAAGCTCACACTTTTTTTCCAAAAAAAAAAAAAAATGTTTTTAGCGCAAAATCACTTTGACTTCATGCCTTTTACTCAAAGAAATAAATAATATATTCAAAAGGGTCCGATTTGGAGCCGTGAAGTAGCAAATATTTGCCTAGGGGTGGTGCAGACAAGAGAGGGATGAAAAGGGAGGGCATGGGAAGGAGGGGCGGGGGGCGAGAGAGACCCACGCTCCGAGTAGAGTCAGCAGAGTCGGAGGGGAAAAGTTGCCCCCGTCCTGCGCGCGGAGCTGCCCGAGTCGCGCGGTGGCGGGAGGCGGCGGGAGGGGGGGGGGGTTGGGGGAGCCGCGTCCGGCCCGGTTGCTGCTCGGGCTCGCGGCCCAGAGCCCAACTCCGCCCGGCGCTCCCCGGCCCGCGCGGCCCCGCGGCCTCCGCCGCTCGCCGCCCTGCGCAGCGTGGGCTCGTCCCGGCACCGAAACTTTTCACTCGGGAAAGCGAGCGGGCGCCGAGCTGCGAGGACGCAGGCTCCACCCGGCCGGCGCTGGGGACGCGCGTCCACGCAGCCCCGCTCCGCCGAGCTCAGGGGCCGGCTCGCCGCCGCCCGCCCGCCCGCCCGCGTCCGAGGGGCGCTGTCCCGGCCGGGGCCCGGGACGCCGGCCCGCGTCCCTCCCGCGGCCGGACCCCAAAGGCTGACAAACAATAAACAAAAGTAAGAGTTTGGGGAGGCTGCCGCGGCGCGGGCTCCGCGCGCGGGCCGTGGGCGCAGAGGGCGCGAGTTCTCCCGCACCCGGGGGTTTTCGGTTGCCCCGAGCGTGCGGGGCGTGCGGTGGGCTCCGTCGGCGGCCCCCTCCCCGGGCGCCGCGGAACTACAGAAACCGGCCTGCCGGCTGCAGAAACGCTGAGTCCAGATTTCAGCGTGTCATGGGCTGCAACCCCGCCGAAACACGTGCGGGGCGTCCGAAAAACACCGCCGTTCCGCAGTCAATCGCCCCGATATTAATTAACGCATTAATAAGAGGGCGGCCATTAGCCATGTGCCCACACAAATGGCCGTGCAAGAGGAATGCACCCGCATGGAAACAAAGTTACTTTCTTAAAGCTGTATTTCTCCCCCCCCCTCCACGAGCACACGCGCACATACACACAGAAACACGCGCAGACACGGGCACACACCAACACACATTCCCCGGGCCCGGCCGGCGCGACGGTCCCCGGCACCCCGTGCCCAGCCCCAGGTCTGCCCCCGCAACCCCGGCCCCCCGCCCCCCATCCCGCCGCATCCAAACAGCTGCTTTACCGTGGGTGAGACAGAGCGGAGAATACATAACTGCCGGGCGGTGGGGTGTGCGTGTGCGTCTGGGGTGTCGGTTTGGAGGTGTGCGTGAGTGCGGGTGAGAAAGGGAGAAAGAGGGAGAGAGGAAGAGAGAGAGAGAGAAGGGGGGAGAAAAAAAATCAAGCCTGCTTCTTGCGTTCACATTTCCACTCGGCTCAACTGCAGCCAGCCAGCCAGCGCGATTGCCGCTCCATGAGCTGAACTTTAACCCCGCCTAGAGTTTCCCTACACTCCACTATACATGTCTACTGTACGCGGCGTTAAAGGCATAGCGCACCCTTTCCCGCTCCCGCCGCCCGCCCGGCGGGTGCCCGCGAGCTGCCGCGCGCCCGCCTCCGCCTCCGCTCTGCACCGCACCGCACACAGCCGCCGCCCGCTCGCGCCGCCGCCGGTGGGGGGGGGGGGGGAGGGCGTGGGGGAGGGGCGGCTTGCGGCGCCGCGCGGCCAGCCGGGTCCCGAGCCTCCGCGGCCGCTCGCGCTCGCTCGCTCCCTCCCCTCTCTCGCTCCCTCGCTCGCAGGCTCTCTCGCTTCCCTCTGCCCCCCCCCCCGCCCCCGCTTCCCCGCTCAGGCGCAGTTACTGGGTAAACGCAGTGAGGAGCCGTTACAGTCTGTACTCCCGGGCAGCTATAGGCTGCCACAGGATGTGCTTAAGCAAACAAAACTACTTTTCCTCATCCCCATCCCCCAAGCCCCGCCGCAGACCTTCGCGGACCTCGGTGGAGACTTGGACAACTTTGCCAGGTTGCCCTGCGCTCCCGGTTCACTGTGTGGGCACGTAGAGAACCGAGGAGAAGGCCGGGGTGGGGGGGGGGGCAAATTTGCATGTATGCAAATTTTTTTAAAAAATCAGACCTCCTAGGTAACTTTTTTTTTTTCCCCTCTGAAATGCGGTACGGCTCAAAGCATTGTAATCTCTCCAACGAAGCTTTCTGTGGGAATAGATCGTCGGCAGAGGTAATTATGCACAAAATCCTGCAAACTTTGTGCAGCTTCAGTCCTGTGGCATTCAGAAGCGGGGGTGGTGGGGAATAATTTCACACAGAAGAGTCACCGGATTTGGGGGGTGGGGGGGGCTGTCTGGAGAAAAAGAGGCGGAGATTAATGAGCGTTCTCCCTCCCAGGACTGTGAAACTGGTGGGTCTGAAACACAGCCGCCATAGAAAAAGTTCTATCACGTTCAGAAACAACAGTGGTTTTAGCTGTGGACATCTTTTTCTCTTTAGGAGAAAAAAAAAAAAAGGAAAGGGATGTCCCCTAAGGGAAGGGAGATATTCTGGTCCACAAACGCGTGCCCAGAACTGGACACAGGCTATCATTACCGTTCCTGTTCCTGGGACACCTCTGGAAGGGTGCCTTTTTAAGAATCCCTCTTTTTCCCTCCCCCAGGTAATCGTTCTTAAAATGGAAAAGAGCTTCCTGCAATTATTCTAGGTTTGCTAAAGTATTGTTTTGGCAGAAAAGGGGGGGTGGTTTTTAGGGTTTGGCAAGTTGCCAATAAGCCTGCTTTTCCAGTTTTTTTAACCTCATATTTTCTCTCAGGCTTTCCTCCCTCATGGAAAAAAAAAGAAAAAAAGAAAAAAAAATACCTCTTCCTGCTGCCCCCATCCATCTCTTTCCTCCTCCTCTTCCTAACTCTACTTTGCAGCCTGCTGCATTTGCCAATCCTTCTCAAAATTCCAAAGGAAAGATCAGGTTGAAAGACACTGGCACACAGGACAGAGGAATCTGCACCTTGGTAGAGGTTAAATAGCGAGAGAGCCTCGGAAAAGAGGACAGTCCTGTAGGAACCCCCACTCTGCAGGTGGGGATGAAGTGATGTGCTAAGGCCACGCTCATTCAGACTACACCACCCACCTCCACGCCCCCCCCCTTTTTTTTAAAGTTAGGGGCAAGAAACATGCTACTGGAGAAACAAAATATAATCCTCTAAATATTCTACATCTGTCTAAAATTATTTTATGCTTGTTCTCCGATTACTTTATTGCTAAAATAATTTCTGAATGCTTCAGATCATTTTCACACACCCTGCTCCTAAATATCCTTGAAAATCTGTCAAATTATTTATTAAGGGGTGAGGGAACATAATGACTTAATCTTTAATGAGAGAGTCCATTTTCCCCAATTAAACAACTGCTTTTCCTTGGTTCCTCTTGGATTTCAGGAGAAGAGAAATGTCCTAAAAGCTAAGCCGAGTTACAGAGACAACCTTCCTGGCCACGGAAACCTTTGCTGGGATCTATAACTTCAACTCGCTCCAAGTTTCCTCGATAGAAGTTTCTGGCTGACGGTCCCAACATGTAACTGAGGCACAGTGAGAAGTTATTGTTCCGTGTGTACTCTTGGGAAGCTCTCTTCCAGAGCAGATTAAAATCTTTCTTTTGGTGTATTAAAAGATATACTTCACATCTGCCTCTTTCCAAACCAGAAAGATTCTTAGTTTTAACTGAATCTCAAGAAAAAGAAAAGGATTTTTTTAAAAAAAGGACTGGCACATCGCCTGGTTTTTAAAAATAGGGAAAAGTAATTTAATGCTGATATTTCTAGTTTAAAAACTTCTTTTTGTTGCAGCAGGGAATGTGCCCGCGATTTCCGCTTTCTGCGGTTAGCAATATTATCTTAAGTAACTTTTGGCGCCCTTCGTAAGACTTTTGGATATGGGACGATTGTTTGCGCCCTCTAGGCAGGGCTGGATCCAAGTTCAGCACCAAAGCCCTTCACATCCGCTCCTGCTTTCTCCTATCTCCGCCAGCTCCCGCTCCCTCCCCAGCGGGATGGGGGGGGGGGGGGAGGCGGGGAAACACTACAAAGCACAGTTCCAAACTACAGCCTTTGGAAACAAGACTGAGAAAATACAGTAGAAGAGTTACAGTTACAGAAAGGCTTCTGGTAACTTTCTCTCCAACAGGCATAAATTTAAACACACCACAAAGAAACAGATGTTCCTCAACGGGCATCTGGGGGTAAAAAACATTCCAACTCTCTCCCCTCTCCCAGTTGCAAAAGTAATTCCTTGTCCAGAGTTCACAAAGATACTACGCACTTGAGAGAGAGCAGGGATGGAGGGGGGAGAGAAAGAAAGAAAGGATAGTAGAGAAAACAGTGTAGGAAACAGGTGAAGTACAAAAACTAGTTTACTGCAATCATATAAATGACCCATTGTTAGGAAGGATAAACCCCGTATTGGAAATAACCACTCCAAATCATTTATTTTTGCAAGGCTAGGAGGCTGCCTTGAAATGGGATGTCTTTGCGCAAAGGAGGCTCCTGTCATGCTCTCTGCTATCCATATTCTTCCTGGCACAGAGCCCAGCCTTGCATTACTGTGTTTTATTTGCAGAAATGTTACCTTGCCAGCTTAGTGAAATCCTCTTAGATATATAAATTACGTCAATAAGGTTTCACTTATATGTACATCTCAAATACCTCTCATTTCGGAGGTTACTTGATAGGAAGATCTTATTAATATGATTTAGATTTTAATGCCCAAAGCAGTGAAGATAAAATTGGGGTACATAAGTGACACTGCCATTAACTCTGTAGTTCTTATCAGGACAACTTTATCACTAGCATTTCCAATATTTTTCTTCTCTAGTTTTTCGACCCAATGGTAACTTGCGTGCAGATTTTTCTTAGATGTGTATAATACTAAATTGGATAATGTCAGTAACTGAGCATCCAAGTGGATTTTAACGTCAGGTTTCCAAACCAGATTTGATTAGAAGGCCTAAAGCCTTGGGAAATAGCTCGATGGGAATTAATCCAAAGATGGGAAAGAGCCCATACTATTTTCCATTCATTTCCCAACAGAATTAGGTGTCTACAATGCTCAGTGGGAAGGAAGAGATGGATGTATTTTAGTCAGAGGCTGCCAGTTACTGCCTCCAAGACAAGCTGCAAGTTACTGCAGTTGGTTTTCCACTGGATTGGTATCAAAGACTTGTCCAAGAGGCCAGACTCCAACGAAGAGTTAGCAAGTCAGCAATCTTCCACACACACCCTCCACAGGGGTTGTTGTGGTAACAAGAACAAATGTGAACTTGGCTAGTTCTAATAGCCTATTTGCCACTGACCATATATTTAAATAGCAGAATTCAAGAAAAGTGGAGAAAGAAACAGTCCTTTTCCCCCTCTTCCTTTCAAATGTATAAAAACAGCTGTCAGTCCACCTGTGACACATCCTCTCCCCCCCCCTTAAAACTGTTGTTTCCAGTTCAAGAAGAGAGGCTTGCCTCTTCCTTCAAAGTATTTGAAAAGCCAAAGCTTCTCAGATAACCAGACGGAGAAGTGTTGTAATGCTGAGTATTCAGTACACTACTTCCCAAAGCTCAATACAGTCCTGTAGTTCAAGTTTCTAAGCTACACATTTTTTAAAAGCTGAACCTCCCCCTTCACAACAGTTAACAACTTCCCTGAATTTAAAAATAATTATTAATGCAAAGTTAGTATTTCTCTGGCAGAATTTTTCTAACTTTTTTCCAAAAGGCAATTAAGAAAGCATTACAATTCATGCAAAAATCCCCCAATCCGTTTTTTTTTCCCCTTTAAACTCAAAAACTCTTTCCTATTGTGCTTGCTAAATCCGGAAGACCTTGTAGCTTTGACAGCTTGAACCACACCATCCCCTTCAGAGCCGCAGAGAACTTCAGATCTTTTCTGCCCCGCCCCCTCTGGCTACTGAGAACCATTCATTGTACACCCAAGCTTCCTCATGATTGGCTGAAGCTTTTGTCAATCTCCCATGTTGTCCCATTGATTAGAGGATCGAATCGTCAATTATTCGCCGGGTCCAGACATTTCTTTTCGAGTTAGGTTGACTGCTGAGGCCAGACGTCTTTTTACAGAACAGAGCACGTAACAGGATTTTTTTCCCCCTTTCTGGAACCGAGCAAGCGCTAGGAGGAAAAAAATCTGTCAAGCTCAGCATTTTTTTCAAATCTCGGGAAAAAAAAAAAAAAGAAGGAACCCCGATCTGTGATGTACATAGCACAAAAAAAAAAAAAAAAAGCCATCCACAAAGCTACATCTTTAAAACAAAACCATCACAATAGACATTCACCCAGCAATCACTTAAAAGCATACGCAAGCTAGAGAAATTTTAAAGTCTTAGCCATTAAACAAAATCATTCTACCATTATTGTTGTTTATAAAACACACATCGTATAAACGCAAAATAGAAAGTTTAAGATGTGCCACGTACCATTGCAATGTAAAAAGAGTACGTGAGAAACTTTAAAATGTTCAGACGAATTGCTTCATTTGTTGTCCCCCTTTTTTTTGCATTAAAAAAAAAAATCTAAATAAACTTGGAACCGTTGAAAACCCGGAAGAGATTTTTTTAAAGCTGTGGGCCAATTGCAGGCTTCTTGGAGATTTTTTTTTTTTTAACTCCAAATCAGAAGGCTTTTGCAATTGCAATGCGCGCTCTCTGCCTCTCTCACTGTCTCTCTCTCCTTTTTTGATAGCGATCCAACCCGGGCTGGCTGGTTCTCAGATTCTCTCTGGTTTTGCCTTGTGTGCTTTGGATTGTACGAGACTTTGCAGAAGTTGCAATCGATTCGCAGTCCCTCTCTCCTCTCCCTACCCCCTTGTTTATTTCCGCAATCGCTGCAATTTGCATAGTAACCACGCACGAGGCGCCGGCAGCCGCCAGCGGAGGGGGCCGGGAGGGGGCAGGGAAAAGGCCTTGCCCCCTTCTCCCCTCCTCCCGTCTCTCTCCCCGCCAGTCTCCTCCTCCCCCACGGTGCGTGGCCAATAGGAGCCCCGGCATTCAGCGCAAGCTCCGGTCGGGACACCGTTCGGAAGAAAAGCTCCTGTGTTACTAGGCCCTGCTCGCAGGATCGTGTTTTTGGCGCTGTGGAAGTTCCCCTGATTGCGGACCTCGCAGCCGGTACTAGGGATCTACGAGGATACAATACAATTGCCTGCGGTTGTGCGGGTTTTGCACGTTTTAATCAAGCCTGCACACCTGCTTTCTCGGTTTCTTTTTCCGTAGCCTCTCGTGAGTTATTAGGCTAGTTCATGATGGTTAGTGAGAGATTTAACCTTTATTTGCACTGGTGTAGACCAAGAGTTAAAGATCCTCTTTGGTGCATTAAATCACGAGAGTGCAAAATGTCACAGAGAACTTGCAGTGAAATAAAGCTTCTACTCTAGGTTCCTAAAGGAAAAGACTGGCTCTGTTCTCTGCAGATGACTGAACATAAAATTGCTAGGGGGGCTCCCTTAAGAATAAATTTGTTCATTTAAAGGAGGAGATGCAGTGAAATTCTAGTTGAATTGCCAAGCATCCACTTCGTCAATATCCTTACAAAACCTGGATTCCACAAAGTTGGACGCCCCCCTCCGCCTCCTGTCGCCCCCGAGAGAAGGGCTCTGTTTAGACATTTGAAATGGGGGGAAGGGGAAGGAGGCTGTTAAAGTAGTTATGGAACATTCAGTCCTTCATCTCACTGATTCATCTTATTTCATTAACCCAGACTCTTTAAGACCATTTCAATGTCAATCTTTCATGCGTTTGTTTCAAACAACAGACTAGCCACTGGTGCAGTGCTGATGCCCGGAAGACAACTCTAAAGGAAGGGAGTGTCCCTTTAAATGGAAAGCATCACCACCAGGCTACTGCGTTTGTTTGCTTTGCGTCAGTTAAGTAGCTTTGGACGTTTTGCTGAATAACTGAGTTACAGGAAAATGTGTGCTTAGCTCACTTGATAAAAATGATCCAATGAGAAGTCCAGAGGAATAGGAAGCCACCTGGCAGTTGTCTGATTTTCTTAACTGTCATTGGTGAAGGTACCTATTAATTAATAACAGGACCTTGCACAGCTAAATTAGAGGTTAGAGAAACCTCCTATTTCGTTTTGAGCCACATGTTTGGCTTCAGGCTTGCACTGTACTACTAGCTAACTGATGCAGCATTACTGAGAGGTATGGTTGTGTGGTCACTGCTGGTGTGAGACAAGCTTTGCTGTGCTGGCCTGCCCCTTATAGTTTCTGATACTCTCTTGCTCCAGAAAGTCTGTGGCATTTAATCCTGGCCCCTTCTGCTCAGCGTCGTTTTTAACTTGGCATACTACTTTCACTCTAGAAAGACATTTGATGGGATGCAGTGGCTTCAAAAAACAATTAACCAAAAACCTCCTAGGCCTAGTACAGCTGGTGCTAAGCTGTGTAACCTTGAGATAGTTATATAACACCTATAAAATAGAACATCAATCCATCGTGAGAATGGGGGATTGTTTTTTTAGGAGCTAAGAGCCTTTCGAATGCACAAGAGGGATCGGTTTGTACTGCATTGCTCTGGAGATGCCATGGTCTGAATAACCTTCAAGGCTAAGCAGCCAGGCCTTGTCAGTAGGTGGTAACTGAGTTTTGTGTGCATGTCTGTAGTTCATTAACTCCGCTTAATGTGGTAGGTTAGTACTGTTTCCAAAGTGACCTTTTATATCTCCATCTAGTCAACAGCAACATAGTATAGCTTTAGAGTTGAACTTAGGTATTAATGTGAGTCTTATGTGACTCCAGACAAATTATTTAACCTCTGTAAGCTTTTTATTCCTCATCTGGAAAACAAGAGCTATTCAGATAACATATATAAATTACCTTGTACATTATGTGTGCTGAAAATATTGTATCTATAGCGATACCACTATTACTGTTTAATATGTACCATATTCTAGGCACATTGAATGTGCTAAGAGCTAGAGATACAGAGAATAAGACATTGTCCCTGCCCTCAAGAAGCTTTCAGTCCAAAGGGAAAGACAAAATAATAAATAATAATATAATGCGGTAAGTGCTGTGTCCAACTTAGATATACATAAAGGGCAATAGAAATACAGATGATAGAATGGTTTTGCTCAGATAAGTAGATAGGAAGAGTCACAGGAGGCTAAAAAAGAGGAAATGACGTTTGTGTTGGGCATTTGTCAAGTAGACAAGGGAGAAGCAGGACATTCTTGTCCAAGAAAGCACAGTGTATACACAGGGCCAGAGAATGAGGATGTATTTAACTGTGGCTTGTTGGTCTAGCTTATATCACAGTAACTAGAGACGAAATTGGAAAATCAGGCTGAGGCAAGATGGAGGACCTTGTAAGCTGTTTAAACTTTCACTTGAAGGACTTGGGAAACATCAAAGGTATTTAACCAAATGATATACAAAGTAAATTTTGCAGATTAGAAAGATCATTCCAGCAATGGAGGCAAAGAGACCAATTAGAAAGAAGTGAGAGAAGGTGAAGTTCTGAACTATGCACAGCAGGAATGAATGAGCAAGAAAGAGAAAGGGAGGGAAGAGAAGAGAGTGGGAAAGAGGAGAGAAAGCAAAGAAGACCCACAACTCACATTAGTTTTTAGGGACTTTGATCAATAGGGACAACTTGGGAGTGCATTTTTTCCAGGCTCTCCCAAGTCCAAATACCCATAAGATATATAATAAGAGCTATTAGTGAAAGAGGCTCTCCTTACTCCACACGATGCCACTTCTGTATCCTTAAACCTACCAATGTCAAATCATTTTGAAATAATACCAGCAACAGTAACAATCGCTCACATGGATTCAGTGTTTATATTGGCTCTTCTCACTTTGTGAATTTGCATTCCAGTAACATCAGCCCCACCATGCCACTGAAAATCAGCTGCACATTGAATAGTGTGACTTTGGATTGCCAACCCTATTGAGAGCCTCATGCTTCCATGTAGACTGGCTTTATGCCTTGAAAATAGTAGGCTCTTCCAGGAATTCTGCTTTTTTGACCCAAATAAAAACTTAATCCTCTTTCAGTGCATTGATAGGAAGACTACAACATCAGAGTCTTACAGATTTCGCAACATGATTCAAAATTGCAGTTTTTTTCTAATAATGTATTTTTTAACGTGTGAACTAAGTTGAATGTTGGACCATACGGATGTATTTCACATTTTCTTTTTTTTAATTTTTTTAATGTTTATTTCTTTTGAGAGAGAGAGAGAGAGAGAGGCGGTGGGGGGTGGGGGGCAGAGAGAGAGGAGACCCAGAATCCGAAGCAGGTTCCAGGCTCCGAGCTGTCAGCACAGAGCCTGACTCAGGTCTCAAACCCACGAACCATGAGATGGTGACCTGAGCCAAAATAGGACGCTTATCTGACGGAGCCACCCAGGCACCCCTATTTCACATTTTCTTGATTGGGTAAATCTTAGATCATCCAAAGCACTTTTTAGGCTAGGTAATCAACATGGGCATTTAGAGGACCAACATGGCAATATAAATGATAGATACTAGAAGAAAATACAAATCTAGGAATTGATGAGACTCCCTAATAAGCAGATTTTGGCAGACTGTTTCCCCCCACATCTGTCCCTCTCTATTTTTGGATACATAAATGAGCAGTTTGGAGCCTATATTTCCTAGCCTTCCTTGCAGATAGGCATGATACATGATTAAGATCTGAATAGAATGGAGAAGAATTATTGAGTCAACCTTTCATGTCACTTGCTTAAAAGAAATTTATCCTAAACTTGTGGCCTTTCCAAAGGCTGCAGTGAGGTCATGTTTGGGACTCAGCTTCAATTAAAAAGACCAGGGACAACACCTTGGGAGACAAGAAAGCAGCAAGATGGAGGGAACATGGGTCCCTAAGTGACCTTATGGAGCAGAACTTCTTCTCTAGTCTAGATCATATTTAAGCCACTGTGTTTTGAGATCCCTGACTTGGCAGCCCAGCCTCTACTATCATCATCATTGTCATCATCATCATCATCAAGGTTGTAAATCAGTTACATGGTACCTTTGGATTGTTTTCTGTATAAAAGCATATGGCTTTCCCCAGCTTAATACAAAATACATTTGTTTTTTTTTTTTAATTTTTAAAACATCAATTCATTTAAACTAAACAAAAAAAAAAAGTTCATCCATTTCTCCTATTGATTTTATTATCAGCCCCCGATTCCAGACTTTCCCCCTGCCTAGTCTCCCTCTACTACCCTTTCATCCAGACTAAATGAGTCACTTTTCTATTTTCATCACTTTCTGAATACACCATGCATGTTCATCCCTCTCTTCCCTTGTTTGTGTGATATTTTCTGCCCAGAAGTCCCTAATGTCTTCTCCCTGTTCCGTCATTTTTTTTCAATAACCAGTTTAATGCTACTTCCCAACCGCCGCCCCCCAGCAGAATTGGCCACTCCCTCCTGTGTTCTCTAACATCTTATGCTCATCTCTAGGACAGTTATGTTCACAGTGTACGTCAGTTATTTATTTGTGTGTTTGTCTGCTAGACTATGAGCTCCTTGAAGGGGCACTACCTTTATTCATCTTTGTGTCCCTACAAGCCAAGTGCTATAATCCTCAGTGGATGTGTGGTAAATTAATGTATGAATGAAAAGATGAACAAATGGTACCCTTTCCAGTCTTGCACTCTGATATAATACAGGCTCAGGAGTGTGACTGATGCAAGGCAGGGCATTATCACTAGGGGGAAATTTTAAGTATAAATAGCAGGACACTGAGTTTGCTTTTTATAGACCTTCCACACATGTTACCACTGTTAACCTTCCTTCTGGATAGGTAGGTTGGGCACTGTCTTTCTCACCACACAAATGAGGAAACTAAGGCACAGGAAACTGTAGGGAGCCACTCAACATCATTCACTTAGGTTGAATAGAATTCAACTCATTTAGCATTCTTCCCCAGAGGTCTAGCTATGATGTTTGGCTTAGGAAAGATTTCAGGCTTCAATTTTTTTTTTTTTTGGAGTAACATTTTAATGTTTAGCTGGCTGTAATCATAATTAAAGGTAAACAAATGAACCCATCCTTTGTTTTTTAAACGGCTTTATTGAGATACAATTGATATACAAAGAACCACACATATTTAATATATACAATTTGATGAACTTGGACAGAGACAAACACCCATGGTATCATACGCACAATCATAATAGACATATCCAACACCTCCAAGAGATTCCTTGTGTCCCCCAACCCCCGGACCATTTTGGGGGGTAAGAACACTTAACATAAAGTATACCTTCTCAACACTGCATTGTTAACTACAGGCACTATGCTTGCACAGCAGATCTCTAGAACTTACTCATTTGGCACAGCCGAAACTTTATACCCATTGAATAATAGCTCCCTGTTTCCCCTACCCCACAGATCTGTCCTATCTTGGACACACAACACAGTACTCTGCAGAGGTTCTTGAAGACCACAGGTGATGTCACGCAAGTGAGCTGGTAGGATAGTCAGAGAGAGGAAGCCTGTATCTCGACCAAAGCCAAGGCTGCAAAGTATGAGTTTACAATTCACAGAAGGAGAGCTGAAAGGGAGCTCAGAAGGCTCCAACCACCACATTTTACAGCTGATAAAACCGAAACTAGCAGAGTGAAGTAGCTAGCTCATGGCCACACAGCTGGTAAAGAATTAATCCCCGGTCCAGGGCCAGTGTCATTACATCATGCACAGGATATTTTGCAGGAATGGAAAAGGAGCGAACAACTATCTGTGGTATCAGAGTGGAAAAGAGGCCTGGGCAAGTGAAGAAACAGTGAATCTGATAGGAGACAGAAAACGGTTAATCATCTAAACCAAAGGGATGGCTATAAAATCTAGGCTGGTACCTGAAAGATTTACCCAAACATGTTCAGACAATTCAAGGATAATTTTCAGGAAAAATAAGGGAGGGTGAAGATGAGAGCAACAATCTAGAACTGTAACTTGGTGTTAAAATTTGTGAGCTGAACTGGTTCACTATTCTGTGCTGTTTGTGACCTTGGGCAGTTCAATCTCTCCCTCTGGCTTCCTTCTCAGTAAAATGTAAATATCGGCAGCCTCACTTCTTGGGGTTTTGATAGGATTCAATGAAATCATGAGTGTGAAACTGTTATAAATTTAGGTTTCTATTCCATGAAGGCCTACACCACCAACAATTGTTTATAATACAGCACAGAATACATAATATAGATAGTCGCATTTATCCAAAAGGTTTTGGAATAGAGATTGTGTGTGTGTGTGTGTGTGTGTGTTTATCTATATCTATCTGTATCTATGCACACATACATATATAAACATGCACACAAAGTCTCCATTCCAAACCTTTGAATAGAGGTAGGATAAATCTGATTACCTACCTACCTATATATATGAGAGAGACAGAGACACCATTAAAATGGAAATAAGGTGACATCAAGGCCAAGATTAGCAATCAAAATACATTCAATGAGATTCTATGTACTTTTTTAGGGTTGACTTGCAATTTTCCTTTGAGTTTCTTAGTAATCAACTTAAAAAAGAAAAGGTAAAAACTTATGAATATATGATATTCATAGGATCATAAAATTCAAATCCAAGAAGGGTTGTTCAAAAGCAACACAGACATTCTGAGGTCTGAGAAAATGGGCCCCATGACCTCCTGCCACCCGCATCACCATCACTGCATACAGACAGACAGACCAGGGTTGTCCTGAAGAGGACTGTCTTCAATATGACACATTGAACCAGGTACTCAATCCCTGGATGAAATTCCAGCCAGCCTAAGGACAGAGGGAGTAGGAGGATGCCGGCTTCTAAAATTACAATTTTAGGAACTCCTTGGCTATAGCTTAGTGCCCTGGGCTAGTGGTGCTAGTGCTCAGTATCTGGTAAATTAGAATGTGCCGTCAGTGTCTATTGTCCCAGAAAATCAGCAACAAAGAAAGGAAAGAGCCAGTCGAGGTCGACTCCTCTGACCCTGGGGTTTTTCATACTCACTCTAATATTCCTAAGATTACATCCCACCCCCCACCCACCCCCCGAAAATAGTATGGAAAGGAATAGCATGGGAACTGGCAAACCCAGCTGGCATGGACGCTGAGTCCAGACTCTCTTTTCCAGCCCATGTCTTTAGCTCTTCAGCCTCTCTTGACCTCTCTCTTTCATAAGGTGACTCAAAATGGGATCAGGAAAGGGAACTCCAGTAAAGGAAGTTATAGAATTGGGGTTATTGTTGTTTCGGACACACAAGCAAAAACAACTAGGTAGCTTGTCTCAAAGCCCAATCAGTAGGCTAAGAATTAGGCTTACATGTCAGCCAACAACATCACAAAAGAAAAAATAATGTCAAAAGCCTGTGTGGGTCAGGATAGGGAGATAAGTTACTATACTGGTAGATCCCTTTTAGGAAATGACAATCTTTTTTTTTTTTTCAAGCTTTTTTTCCCCATTTTTTAAAGTTTATTTTTGAGACACAGATGAGAGAGAGAGAGAGAGAGAGAGAGAGAGAGAGAGAGAATCCGAAGCAGGCTCCAGGCTGTGAGCTGTCAGCACAGAACCTAATGCAGGGCTTAAACTCACCAACCCTGAGATCATGACCTGAGCTGAAGTCAGAGGCTTAACCGATTGACTCACCCAGGAGGCCCCCCCTTTAATTGTGATTAAAAAGTACATAGCGTTTACATTATAAGCATTTTTAAATGTACAGTTCAGTGCCTTTAAGTATATTCATATTGTTGTGCAGCCGTCATCACTATCCATCTCTAGAACATTTTCATCATCCCAAACTGAAACTCTGCATCTATTAAACAGTAACTTCCCGTTCCTTTCTCTCCCCAGGCCCCTAGAAACCATCATTTTACTTTCTGTCTCTATGAATTTGACTACTCTAGTTACTTTATACAAGTGAAATCATTCCGTGTTTGTCCTTTTGTAAGTAGCTTATTTCATTTAGTATAATGTCTCTAAGGTTCATGCCTGTTGTAGCATGTGCAAGAATTTGCTTCTATTTTAGGTGGAGAAGCATTCCCTGGTATGTAGATGCCACATTTTGTTTATCCATTCATCCACTGATGGACACTTAGGCTGCTTCCACCTTTTGGCTATTGTGAATAATGCTTCTATGAACATGGTATATAAATATCTATTTGGATCCCTGCTTTCAATGTTTTTGGGTATATCCATCAGAAGTGGAATTGCTTAATCATAGAGTAACTCTATTTTTAACTTTGGTGGGGGGGGGGGGAACAGCAACCTTAGTTTATCTTTGGGAAAAAAAATGAACAAATTCTTTAATGACTTGCTTCATTTATGGAGTTGATTTCATGGCATCAGGAATCTTGGATTCTTATTAACTGTGTGCTCTTGGAAAGTCACTTGAGTTATCAGAAACACTCTCAATTTCCTTGTCTGAAAAAAATGATATCTTTGAAATAGTTGATGTCCAAGGTCTTTGAAATTCTAAAGATCTACAATTCTGCATATTTCCTTGGTGTATGTATGGGTTCATCCATTTATGTCTTTCATTCATTCACTTGGAAATGCTGTTTGAATGCCAGAGCAGGTTCTTCCCCCCTCAAAGATAAACATGAGTGATGGGGAGAGGAGTAGGAATGGGAGGAAGAAGGCTGGCCTGATGGTTGAAAGAAGAAATAGAATGTACTGCAAGCCAGTAGGAGAACAGTACTAAGATGAAGGGATAAACATGGGTTAGGGACATTCTGGGCTAGTGACCAACTTTCAGATTTTACACTTTATCCTAACATTCATGGGGAGCCATTGTAGGGCTTAAAGAAGGTGGTAACAAGGTCAGTTTTGTTTTAAAAAATTACTCTGGGGGCGCCTGGGTGGCGCAGTCGGTTAAGCGTCCGACTTCAGCCAGGTCACGATCTCGCGGTCCGTGAGTTCGAGCCCCGCGTCGGGCTCTGGGCTGATGGCTCAGAGCCTGGAGCCTGTTTCTGATTCTGTGTCTCCCTCTCTCTCTCTGCCCCTCCCCTCCCCGTTCATGCTCTGTCTCTCTCTGTCCCAAAATAAATAAACGTTGAAAAAAAAAATTACTCTGACAACAGTGTGGAGAATAGACTGTATAGGTCCAAAACAAGTTATTTATCTTTACTCCATTATCTCATCTTTTCCCTTTTATTTTGAAAGCGGGGAAATTAGTCAAGGTGTCCCAGGACCCATTGTTTCATCTTGGAGAATAATACTGTATTATCCTTCTCTCTACAATAAAAAAATATTTGGTCGCCATTTTCCCTGAACTGTGAAAACTACTCGCCATGGTTGTAATATATTAGTATCTCCAGGTCATTAGTTTGCCAATTAATATTTTAGGACCATGACATTACAGCAATTTTAAAAAGTTTTGATCAGAGATTATTATCCCTTTATGTAAACATTAGAAGACTCAATATCACATATTAATATTTTTATGAAAAAACTTAAAATTCTTATTGGATTAAGTAAATTTTTCCTTAATTGGGATGTCAATATAAAGCAAATGCTTTATATAGAATTCTTTATGTAGTAAGTAGTATTATAAAATCTTAAAAGTCCTCAGTGATACTGTTTTCCTTTTGTATATACCTCTTATTTTCTGTGCTATGAAAGTTATGAGGTATACTACACCAGCAGATTGTATACCTATGAAAACAATGTATGATCCCTGAAGGACATTATTTTTAATGGGTGAAGAAAATAATTTGGTTTCTATCTTAGATCACATGAGTGCAGAAATGAGTTGTTTGGGAAAATACTCCAAGTTTTAATATGCAAGGGTAATTAATGCCTTGATTTACTGCAGGTATTAAGATTGATTCAACTACTAATGCCCTCTTCAGTAAAATAATGTTAGGAAGACTGGCATTTATCTTAAATAATTTTTGGCAGTTTGGCATAGTTTTTACTTTGTGTTTACCAAAGAAAGAAAACCAAAATGAGAGCGAGGAGAACCAATGATAAAGAGTGGTTTAGTTTGTCGAGGATGCTTGAAACAGCCAGTTTGTTACAAGCAGGGCCAGGCTGAGAACTGCAAGATTAAAGTTTGAAAGGTACCTGGTATATTTTTGGTATATTAAAAAAATAAGTGCTTTTTCAAGAAAGAAGCCAAAGAATGGTACATGTTTCTGGTTTTAACATTATTCCTATGAGTTTGCTAGTCCTCCCAAGAGCTATAAAGTTGACAATAAATCAAACTTATTTTAATTTGTCATGAGATAGCAGAGAGAAACAAAATTTTTCCAATTGGTCCTCTGCCAAAGTGTTTCTACCAGTCCAATTCACTTCCGAAATTTATACTTACTATTTAAAATTAAGAAAAAATTGAACTATCAAATAAATTCAAGTCTGGAAAACATTTACTGCGTGCCACTGTAGCCAGGCACTATATCAGGTTCTGGAGGTGCAGGAAAAGTAAGTGGTGATCTGGCCTTCAAAGAGGCAAGTGACTCTTTAGGCAAGGCTGGGTTACCTTATATGCCAGAGGTCAGAGCAGAATAGACTTCCCCAGGTGAGTAAACGCGTATGACGTGTTATACCAAATATCGAGGCACATCCTACCTCACTGCTCACCTTCCAGTATTTACCTTAATTAGTAGGACTATCTTTTGAAGAGTATTTGAACATCAGATTGCAATAAATCCTATATCCTTATGTGACAATATAATATTTGAGTAAATTCTGAAAATATAAAATGCATGATACTTGCTTCAAAGTGTGTTTAAAAACACAGCCATTAGTGTTTGATTTAGTTTCTCGAAGTCAAAATTTGAAAAGACAATTGAATTTTATGTGACAGAAAATTGAAAGAAAGACTCATTGCAGTATCACTATCAGGTGCTATTTAAAATGCTTTAATTTTTTTTTAAAAAATTGAAAAAAAATTGACAAGGCAAGAGTTTTTCTCAGTAGATAGCAATGATACAGACATCCCTATTTCCCAGCTAAATGTCCCTAATTGGAAAGGCATGAAGAGCTTATAAAACTTGTCCCTTTTCTTTTTCTTTTGCAAACGTGAATGTAACTAATGCCTCAAATCCAGTTTTACAAGTGTCTATATTGTTTTGACATTGTTACTTGATCACTCCAGTTGTTTCAGTCAGCTCAAGTCTTGTGCTTTAATTTTTTTTTTTAATGTATAATGTTACTATTTGTCTTAAAGAGTATGCTAGGTGCAGTAATGATAGACTTCTATGGACTGTAGATAAAATAATTGGATTAACTTTGTAGTACCCTCCCCCCAAAAAACCCTCTCCATTTTTCACAGGTTATGGTATGAAAGTTTAACGTAATAATCCTCAATTGAAATTAAAAAAAAAACACTTCACTGATAGAGCAATTCCAATATGAGGAAATCTGAAGTTTTTTACTACCATATTATATGTTACTTTAAAATAAAAGCACGATCCACTAAGAAATCACCATAATTAATGTTTATTATTCAGATATGTATGAGTATCATCAAGTGAAATGCCTGCTCACTTCAGTTCTGAAGCACCAGCACAGGAACAATTTTTACTAAAATTTCCTATAATAAGAAAGCTTAGTTTGCAATTTTTCCCCTGGAGGGGGGGTGGGGGTGGGGAGGAGAACTTTGATACCACAAAAGTTTTAAAAGCAGACTCTCTTGCCTGAATAGGGTCTCTCTAAGGGACAAACCATAGTTATGTAGAAAATACTACAAAAAATATTCATTCAGATAAAGATTGGGGGAGAGCATTTCCAAGTTTAGAGCCCTGCCTAATAGCCAACAGAGTCTTTTTTGTTAGTTTCTAGGTTCACATGGGAATTCATACATTTTGGTGTATCACTTTTATAGTTATAAATCAGATTTATGCCCAACTGCGAGGCCCTGGAATCTGGGTCTTTAAGGAAAACAGACAGTGGAGGTGTTGCTGCCATCGAAAGTGTGGCTTTCCTCCGAGTTGGTAGGCCGCTGCTCTGTGGGGCTTAGACGTTAACATGCTTTCGTTTGTCTAATGACTGAATTAAACTACTCGTCTATCTCCAAGTCCTTATAATGTGGAAATTGTGCACTGTGTACACATCGTGGGCTGTGAAACACCAGCCCAAACACACGACCAAGTTGGTGTGTTTTAAATGTCGGAGCACATGGGGTGGTTGGTTTTGAATTCATTTGCGCCTCATTTTTACTACTTGAGACACGCTCATTAAAAAGCTGTGTTTCAACTATGTTATATGTTCACATTTAACTGAGCTGGATTTTTCATGGCCCTGCTGCATCTGGCTTTTTAATTTGCCTTGAACAGGAGTATTCCCTCGTATCATAGACAATCCAGGCAGCCTTTACCAGGTAAAGTCAAGTCATTGGCTTGGCCTCTCCTTTCTCAATCTCTCCAAGGAAAATGGGCCTCTTTTCCAGCACACACCCTGGTACCCACAGGTTGGGATTGCAGAGATAGGAATTGCAGAACCGCCACCCGGAGGGCTGAATCACCCTCACTTTCTGCAGGGGCAAGCTACTCATTTGCAATCCTCTCTGCACTTAAACCCCTTAAAGTTACAAACAAACTTTGGGAAAGTTACATCACCATAAACAAGACACAGTTCCTTAAATTATTATTATGCAACACTGTGTCATTACTCACGCATCGACATTGCAATTATCTTCCCACTTTGGCAAATACCACTACAGCGTTGTAGGCTGCTTCAGAAGTAGAAATCTAGGCTAAATATCTCAGTGCCACCTTTACACACGGAAAAGGTTTCCCACCCTCTCGAAAAACACTCAGGTTTTATCCTGCAAACAAAGTGAGACGCCAAAGCTGTCTCCTAAGTCTTCGGAATCCCCTATTTTAAATGCAAATTATCAGTCTGGTCTGACCCACAAGCCCAGCGATAGAGAACTACAAAAATGAATTCGTGGAAGTGAAGTTCTGAATGTGGTTTTGTAAAACTCGCAGGCATCAATACACATCTGGTAATCAATTTGTTAATTACTGTATCCCTCAAAAAAAAAACCAAAAAAAACCAACAAGTTGTCTGTGATCGCTGGGTTGTGTCTCCCCCCAGGTGATCTACAGATCTGGTAAGGAGACTGTCCCCACTGCCAACCCGCGCTGCTGTTCAACCGCTGCATCGCTTGGTGTTTAAACAGAAGACAAATCAAACATATTCTGGACACATTTTTATTAACAACTTGAATCCAGATAAAAAGGATCAGGTTGTAAAAAGGAAAAAAAAATTGGTAACTAGTTGTCCAAGAAAAAAGCGAGACTGAGGACAAATGACCCGCACAAGAGCCTAGGACCATTTTTTTTCCCTTGCTGTCGCAGAGCTGACAGGAGGCGGATGGGGTTGAGGAAGGGAGGGGGAGGATCAGAGGGGGGAAAAAGAGGATTTAAAGCATCATCTCCCAATCTGCAAAGGTCTGGTCTCCCCAGTGCTCAGGAAGCGGTGGTAGCCATTTTCATTTTCTTTCTTTTTTTTTTTAAAGAGCGTAAAAGGAAAATAAAACAGAAAAGGTATATATCCCCTTCCTGCACCAACAGCTCGGCTCCTCCCTCCAGAGAAAAAAAGTATTAAAAAAAATCTCAGGTACAAAACCCAATCCACAGGCATCCAGTGAGGCTTCTGCAGTCAACTCGATTCGATTTGGCGAGTTGCACTGAAGGAGACGTGATCTTGAAAAATCAATCCGTGCTCGCGCCCCCGCGCCGCCCCGCAGCCGCCGCAGTGGCCACAAAATTAGCGGCTCCGAGGACATTTTTGCCGCAGTGCACGTCCGCCGTAACCACCGAGCGCTCGGGTGAATAATGGAAGTACAGTGTGGAGACAATCAAGTTGATTTATCACGCAAAATAATTCACTGCTCCAGTCCAGCTCGTGGTCTGTCACTTTAAATCACAAACGCGCGGATACACAGAGCCGTAGGCCCCACACATGCATGGCACACGTGTGTGTGCGCGCGTGTGTGTGCGCGCGCGCGCAGAGCCGAGGGGATTCCGGGCTGCTTCGAGCGAGCGAGCGTACGCGGGGAGGGAAAGAGCAAAAGGGCCTGTCACCCCGACCCCCTACCCCCACCTTTTGCAGCGTGGACAAGTGGCTTGTAATGCAGCTTGGAGCAAAATAAAGTCTGAACAAAACTAGACTGTGAGACTAGCACGTCCCAGAGTGAAAGTGAGTGACGTTAACGCAGACTCTGTAAAGAGTCGGATCACTTGCAGGCAAAACTAAAATCCTCTTTTTTTTTTTAATATAAAAGAAAGCAAAGAAAATCATTAACTAGGTTCAGATCTAAAATACTGCTTTTAAAATGCACGCACATGTCGAAGACTCAGCGACTGTAATTTCTTGGGTAAACATCTGGTGAAGACATTCCAGGAACACATCTGAAAGGAAGAAAGGCGTAAGACAGCCCCTTCTTTATATCTCGGGTCAAAAAGGGTTGTTAAAACTTTTTTTTCTTTTTTAGAGTGTGCTCTCGATCTAAATACCTTTATGAGCTCTAAGGGTCAGTTTGGTTTGGGAGAATGGGACCGAGCTGGGAGTGACGAGTCCTGGGTTCCAAGACACAATGGTGTGTGATGTTCGGGCAGGTCTCTTTTCCTATGGCCCCATTTTTTGCCCCTTTTTCTTGCTGATAAAATCTCAGGCGGTAAATGATATGCTTTCTGTGTGTGTGTGTGTGTGTGTGTGTGTGTGTGTGTGTGTGTGTTTCACAGACGCTCCATGATTCTAAGATGCAGTGATGATGGGGTGGAAGAGGTTTTGATGTAGAGACAAAAAGAGGTCACAAAAAGAGGTCACATTCTTCAGGTGGCATCTGTGGACACTGGAGGTAATGAAAGTGATGAGTCCAGTTTGCCTGAGTCCTTAACAATAAAGATTGTGTCTATATTAAGAGCTACTATTGTCCCAGCTCTGAAGTATATATAGCATATAATGAGTGCTCTTTGAGAATGACAATGTAATCTTGTAATTATATTGGGGAGGGAGGGTCAGACAAAAGGATTTTGAGACTGGAACAATATTCAATATTCTTGTTTATTTGTAGCCTGTATATGAAATGCATTAAATCCCTTGGGTAATTCAGAGAATATTAACTTTTTAGTGGGTAAGAGTTCTTCTGTGCCAGATCGGCTGTCTAGATTGACCGGATTAATAGGATTAATTACTCCCTATCTACTTTTTCAGAAAACAGCTCCAAGCAGGGTCACAGGCAGGGGCCACTGTTTGACACCCCCCTCCCCCTTATCTCTGAGGTGAGCGGTCAAGAGTGTGAGTGCTAGAGCCATACCACTAGCTAGTTTCGACATGCACTAGCTGAGTAATCATAGACAAATTATTTGCTTTAGTTGTGCCTCAGTTTCCCACATTTATAAGGGGGATTATAATGACAACTAATTCATAGGGCTGTCGTCAGGATTAAATGAGTTATCATATTAAAGTGCTTGGAACAGAGCATGGCACATGTAACAAACAGCTCAATAAATGTTACAGGTTATTATTACTCCAATGTAAACACAAGGAAAGCAAGGTCAGATATAATAGAGGAATCTTTGAGCTGCTCCTGGATTTCAACTAAGGCCTCTAAGCACTTTATTTATCTGGGCTTTTATGTCAGCTTAAGCAAGGAGCTCAGCAGTCTTTAATTATTATTAGAATAGGCCAGAACATTCCCTACTAAACTCATTCCCATGCATACAGTAGTTATGAAACTGAAGAATTCTCCACTTGACCAGCTCAATGTAAATATGTAATATGGCTCTATATGTTGAGTGTGTACTTATTGATGTGTGTTTTGACTATCCGGGTGGGAGAAAGCCAAGTTTTTTATTGTTTTTGTTTTTTTCTTTTCCTTCCCCCTTTGGAGAGAAGTTTCCAAGGCATCAGTTCCCTGACTGTTTCGGTTGTGGTTATTTTGGTACACAACTTGTTACCTTAGGCCTAGCTGCTGTCATTGAATTATGAAGTCAAAACAACCCCAAATCTCTGGCGTGCTCCCTTTGTATCATTATTAGTTTAAAGGGGAAAAGCGGCATCCTGAATTTCTCTCCTCTCTTAATGACTCCCAGAGTCCAGACTTGAACAAGGCTTTAGGAAGGGTTCACAGGCAAGGAATGCTTAATGGGAGCAATTCCACTAGTGTTTGCAATTTGGGATTGGAGGCGAGCTGCAGTTAAGCGTTATAGAGGAAGTGGAGATTAGGTGTTTTTCCAGAACAAGATAGGCGCTGGCAGGCCTAGTTCGTTCCCTGCTTGTTGGAAAGTCGTGTCCCCCTTCTTTCCTCCAATGGCACCTGAAGCCCAGGTGCACTAACTGTTCTACCAGGGGCCGGCGAAGAGACCAGGCTGGCAGGCCTGGGACGTCCGGAGTGGCATCCGACACCAAGTTTAGAGGGCGGCAGGCGCATGGGTTTTAAGTTCAACTTTGGACAGAAAGCATCAGCCACTGTCGCTGAGAGCGGCGAGAGAAAAGTTGATTCGTTCTAAGCGCTAGCGTGAGCGCTCCAGATACACTTGGTCAGTTAGATGCCACATATCCTAAATAAATAAATCAATAAAAGACGGTGCGCTGCCTTCTACTCCACCTGCTTGCCCTCTTCCTTCCCTTTGTGGACGCGGAATGAGACTTTAGCTGGTGAAGACTCCCCCCTCCCCATTATTATCACAGGCGCACACCATTCTAAAGAGACTCTGTAAGGTGCCAGAGAGGAAGCCCAAGGTACCTATATTTCCAAAAATTTCGGGAGCCAGAGATGAGAAACCTGGCGAGTTTCTTTCCTCCCTGCCCGCAGCAACTTAGCATCCAGAAGCTGTGGGCGTCTGGCCGCGCAGAGCTTTCCAAGACGTCCGGCGTCCGGGGGACGACTTCACTGATCACAGTCCCTAGTGGACCGCGGACTTTGCCAGTTTCAGAGGTACTGGGGAAACTGAGAGCAAATAAATTAAATCTACCCTCCATCACCACCAACCAGGACGACGGGGATCCCCCACTCCAGGCCTGGAGGGGGGTTGGGGCGACGGCAGGTGGACCGAATAAGCAGGACATGGGGAGCAGCCCGGCAAGGTCATGACCGTGAGGCCGACAGGGGAGGCCGCGGTGCGCAGCGGCCGGGCGCCGCCCTCTGGCCCCGGAGCTGACCCCTCGGCGCGCCCCCTTCTCGGCAGCCCGCCTGGCGCATCCCTAGGGGAAGGAGGGAGCGACGCGGTGGAACCGACCCTTACTTTCGCGGTGGAAGCTGAAATCCGCGGGGCTCCCGATGGCTGTCCCGTAAGGATGTTCGGATGCTCAGCACAACTGAACTTTAGAAGGGGCTCTTTGCACTGGTCCCCCTTTTAATGGCAACCTGTGAGAAACTTTGTGCCCTCCCCTCCGTGTCTTCTTGCCCCGGGAACTTGGCCCAGACGACCTAGTTCTCCACATTAATTCGTGGTCCCACCTACTCAGCAGCCCCTTCTCTCAGACAGACTTCTAGGGTGTCTTGTAATGAAGGGAACAAGTTCAATGCTTTTTTCCTTGGGGGAAGCATTGTGTGATTTAAAAATCTCCTAGGTTTACAAAACAAGCCAGACCAAACAACAAAACCAAAAAAAACAAAATGCGCTGCTTTCACGTGAGTGTAGAGTGGAGTCAATCCAAACCTTCCTTAGGCCAGTCTGAGTCTTTGGTCAGATAGTCGAGTTCCTGAATCTTTCAGGAAAACAGAGAGCCCTTTTCACACACTTCTGGAGGGGACTTAATAAGACTGCAATATATTACCACGTTTAAAAGGTTTTTGCAGAGGCAAGATTTCCTAAAAGCGACTTGCCAGCGATGCATGGAAAAGCAAATCCGCTTATAGAGAGGAGCCGCTGAAGAGGAAGGGGGGAGAAGGAGCCCCAATTAAAAACCGCAGTTTCCAACTTTTGAACCACAGCACTGATAATTGTGGGGCTGTGGGGGCTGCTGGAATGTACTGACTGCCTCTGGAGCAGACAGGTTTTAGACCTCCAAGGCTGTTTTCAGTGTTGGCTGGAAGTCCCCAGACTTCTTTTCCAGTAGCCTTTCCCCTCAATGGCCGAAGTTAAGTCCCCCCTTTTGTGTTTTGTGGGTGTGCGCTCGGACCCTGTGTGTGTGTGTGTGTGTGTGTATGAAAAGCCTTGCTCCTCACACACTTGAAGTGCATAAGTTTTTGTTCTTTAGCTGGCAGAGTGTGGACCCAGGATGGGGATGTGGGTGCCAATGCGGGTGAAATCCTGTGTTTGTGCCAGTTTGTTGTCTGACCCCTCACCCTACTGCTGAGGAATGGGCCTAACACAGCCTTCATCTCCAGAAACTTTTGCTGGAGTTTCTCTCTAAGACAAATCATTTAATTATTTTGATCTGAAGGTTTTGGTATTTTGTATAATGAACTCAAGAGAAAAATCGCAGAGTGTGTAAGTTTTGTGATTTCTCTGAGCTTATAAAGGTTCTGGATCCCATAACTCTGAAGGGAAAATTACTGAGTCTTTTGCTCAGAAAGTATAACCTTCTGGGTTCATGAGGGTACGGATAAGGAAGGACTGCTTTCCATAAACTTTAACACATCCCAAACCAGTGCACCAAGTCTCAACTACCCCGCCTTTGGGAACACACATGCATCCCCCAGGTATTTCTGGTCGTCTGGTGGTTACCAGCCTATTTTGCAGCATGTTCTCAAACTATCTCTTTGAGTGGCCATTCTAACTTTTACAAAGTTTCTTACTGTTTACCATAAGTTGCACTTGCCCTGTGTGCAGCACAAGCTTGCCTTTGAGCCCTTGACATGCTTCCAACCCTGTACTGGGAGTGTTTAAAGGTTACATTTTAGTCTTAAGGGATAAAATGTTGCTTTCATCCTGTATACCCAGAGTGCTGGGGGTAGAGTGGCCAAGTTTGTAGGAAACCCGATCTCTTAGCTTTGCTAACATCAGGAGGATAGTTTCAACACACCAGTCCTTGCCTGCTAAAATGTCAGAGCAGAGTACTCGGGGCGCACTGCATACGGGTCACCTGTTTCTGTCCACCGGCGGGTCCCGCCTCCAGCGCCGGGGATGCTGGGCGTTAGGGATGTTACACACACCTGCAGATTTTAAAGCAGCCAGGAGAGCGGGAGTACCCCTTTTTCCGTCAGGGCTGCTTAATGTAGCAAGTGCTAGACCTTCACAAAAGGGAAAACATTTTAAGTCTGTCCTTTCTTAGGAAGCGCTTAGAGACCAGGCCCACCAATATTCCGGATAAAGTTAACGCTACAGAAATGTGTGGTGCATTAGGAGGCCGACTGGGGACTCAATGAACACCAGACTCTTACAGTTAATCTCGCCTCCCTCTTTTGTTTCCATGGCTCTATTTTTCCTTCGGTCTTTTTTCCTTCCCTAAAGGGTTTCCTAACCCCCCTCCCCCTTTTTAAATGAAGTAGACACTAAATTTGAGAGTTAATGTTGCAACAAACTCTTCGGAATCCACCGCTCAGTTCGCTACATCTTTGCTGCCTGTAATGACAGCCACTATTGTTCTTAAAATTCACTAAACTAACTCTTTCAAGTTCTTTGAGAAAGTGTAGTAAGTCTTAATTGGAAAACACCACCACCGCCCAGTTCTCATGTATTTTATTTCCTCAGATCAAGGAAGAGGACCCCAAGCGAAAGAATAAACTTTATGCAGATTATTTTTTTTAGCGATTCTTCTTACTAAATCGCGCAGCTCTACGCGATCCCCCTTGTACCTCTTCCCCCGGTGTCCTCACTAACCCACTCAGCAATTGTCCCCAGACGACTCTGTGGGTAGTGAAACCCTCCGAGAGGAGCCTCCACGTACTTGCTCCCTCGCTAAAGCGCTCAGTTTCAAAAGTTCTGAGAATATCTTCTTCAGAAACTACAAATGGAGCAAATCATTTACCTAAGTCATTCAAGAGCCTCTATTGGAAGGACTTTGCAGGATTGATCCTTATAATGCGGTACTAATGAAAATCCCCTTAGTCCCTCTCTCTTGGCCTCACGAGGGACGGCGTCCGCTCCCTGTCTGCGGTAGAGAGGCCCCGGCCAGCGGCGGTCCGGCGGCCCCTCCTCAAGTGCCCCCAGATGGCACAGCCAGCGCAGAGCGACAGCAGCGGCTCCAGACGGCGCCGGGGCCACTATCCCATCCGCCGTCCCTGGCCACCTCCTTCCCGCCTCCCCCCTCCCAGCGCGGGCCACTCCTAGGCTTTCCTTCTCGCCCTCCCCAGTGATTTTATGGAGGGGGGGGTGGGATGTAAAATGGGAACGTTCCCTCCATCGTGATGCCCAATTGCTCAGCTGTCTCCCACCGGAGTGGATTGTAATTAAAATCCGGGAATTCAATTTTGCTGCGAAATCTTAGTTTCCTAGGGAGGGGCTGGAGGAAGACCCTGCGGAGATCGCGGGCCAGAGCAGCCCCCCACCCCCGCCCTGCCTTCCCGTAGGGAAGATGAAAGCGAAGGGTCCCTGGAGGGACTAACAGGCTCCCCCGCCCGCCCCCCCCCCCCCCCCATGGGGCCAGGGCTTTAGGGAAGAGGAGGCCGAGGCCGGGCGGCGAGTGCAGGGCGGGGGCTTCAGGTCCCGCGGGCCACCGAACCCCCCTTCCCAGGCTGGGGAGCTCTTGGCCCTGCAGGTGCACCCCCGCCCCCTTTTAGGCCCCTCCTTGGAAACCGCCTTCCGGCCCAAGTTCTGTTCTCGGAGGCTTTGAACGAGGCCTTTCAGAAGTTTTTTAAAGCTGCCCCGCCCCGCCCAGCACTCACGGGGTCACACTCTCCCCCATCCCTCCACCCCCGCTCCAGCTGCCGGCAAAAGGGGGTGCGGGGAGGGAGCGGAGGGGGCAGGCTCAAGGCCCGGGGATCCAAGCACAAAAACCAGGGGCGGCTGGCTCGGCCTAGAGCGCTTGGAGATCGGCGCCTGAACCCTACCTCGGAGGAAGCTCAGGCTAACTGCTCGCCCGGCGCGCCAGCCCCGAGTGGGGGAGGGCGGAGAGGTGGAAGACAGACCGGGCAGGGGGGCACGGCCACATTGCCAAGGTTCCTTTGCAGAGCTCGCCAAGAGACTATTTTAATTGGCCTTTAGGGGAGGCAGCTGGTGACCCGTGTCCACGTTCTCCAAGTTCCCCTGAGCGAATCAGGGCGCCACCTACAGGCGAGCTCCAGGTAGCAGGAGGGAGAAGGGAGCGCCGGCCAAGCGCTGCGGCCCCTCCAAGCAGGGCCTGGTTGGTGCAGGGCCGCCTCTGAGCTCCAGCGTCCGAGTTCTGCCCTCTAGTTACGGGTCTGTGGGCAGCAGCAAGCGTCCCGAGGGCCCTGGGGAGCGGGGAATTGGGGGGGGGGGTAGATACAGGAATTGGGTTATTATACCAAAGAAGTTTCTCCTCCAGGCTAGTCTCAGGGAGGGAGTGCAGCGTGTTTCTTTGAGAAGAGTAGCTGTGTGGCCTTGGACAAGCTGCCTAATCTTTCTGAGTCTCGGTTTCCTCATCCTTTAAAAGGGGAGCAGTGGTACAGTTTATCCCTCGCTTTTGGAAGTGTGAGCCAGCCACTTCACTTTCACCAAAGACCCACCTTGGTACCTGTTTTCGAAAGCAGAAAGAAATGGAAGAGGACTCTTGCAAAACTAGCCATCAGCGTTTGTGTTATGGCCAGCCCTCAGCCACGCAGCGAGTCCCCTGAGCAGTTAGAGTGGCGCCCCCAAGCTCCTGCCCCGGGAACTACAGTCAGCATCTCAGCATCCAACCCGTAAACCTTTGAATTCTCTGTGAGCCTCTGTGCTTATTTTGTGAGTCCTTTTAACAAGATGTGTGGTAAGGTATCAGAACAGTCTAGGAGAGCTTATTTTTTTGGGTTTGGGAGCACTAATTTTTTTTTCACATAGAATATAATAATAATTGTCTCTGTTTTACACCATTTCGGTCTACAAAAGTTTTCATAGAAACGCTCTACCTTCAGAAGGGGGGTGGAGGACCTGTGTCTGCCGGGGTCCTTGTGAAAATGAAATGAGATAACGTAGGTGACTTGTAGGGAGTTTTCAACTATTTCTAATATGAAAAACGGTTTTTTATCCTAAGAAATCGAACATACAAGACTTTGGCTAGCTGCGTGCTGTTTCTCGAAGATTAGGGCCTTAGAAGAAGATAAAGGGAACCGAAGAGGCTTGAGCGTCTGATTAGGATAGAAGTGGGTTAGTGGAGGTTTTAACAACTACTCTCTAGCTAATCCCCTTCCCACAGACAAATAATAAACTATTTGTGGATCACTTACTATTACCACATACTAGTACCTCATTTAATTAAAAATTTTGCTACCACCTTCTAAGGTATGCCTTACCCCATTTTAAAGATGAAGAAATAAAGACATCAGGTTGCAAGGTATAATTGGTTCACCTTTTTTTTTTTTTCTCTACTTAAAAAATTCCCATTCCAAGGTCCTCTGGCTGGCTCAGTCAATAGAGTATGTGACTCTTGATCTCAGGGTCATGAGATCAAGACCCACGTTGGGCATAGAGAGTACTTAAAAAAAATTCCTGTCCCAGATATTTCAGAATCTACCCTTAACATCAGTTCGTTAAGCACATCCTATGTGCTTGGTTACTATATTAAATAATTGTACATGTGAGGTCTCCTGTAATTCTCATAATACCTCTGTGAAGTAAGAGTTCAAGTTCTCTCATCACAGAAGAGGAAATATTGGTTCAGAGACTTCAGGGGAATCCGTTAACATCCCACAGCCAAGAGGTGCAGCCAGGTCATGGAGAGCCCAGATCTTCTGACTACACATCTAGATGCCTTCTGATGCACCATGACTTAGGATGGTCCCAACTAGTGTTAGCACACTTTAAAAAGTTATCTAGAAAGGTCTGGCAGGAGAAGGGACACCTTGGTGTTTTTCCTGTGTTGGAGGTATAGTAAATAGTAAACGATGGTGCTAATAGCCTTAGTAATGGTGGAGTGTGACAATGTTTCCCGAGGAAATACTGATGGTGGAAGAAGGGGGCAGGGGTGCAAAGGGAAGAAGCCAAAGAATGAGCTGACTTACACTTTTATAAATATAAATAACATTAAGGAAAGAATATGACCGAATCAATCAAATATCACTATAACAAATACCATTACACGGAGAAGGTTGGTACAGCGTGGCTATTGCCCAATCCTGGTATTTGACCTGGCAGATAGTGCTTTGGTGATTCGGTTATAAAAATTATTTAGGAAGTATCTTTGTACATTAAATATTTCTGCTGGTTCATGTCCATGTAATAGCAACATTTTATGATGAAAGGACTGGACTGTTCAGGGAGGAGAGTTACACTCCTTTCATTGCTTTTGTTTTTCCATTGTGTAGCAATTACTCATTGGTTCCGTTTCTTCTTACCTACCTAAGTACCAAATCAAACACCATTCCTCCCCAGGACAACTGCCTTTCACATCTGAAAATAACTAAACATACACAAGGCCTGAGAGTTAAATGATAAAATGCTTTGGCTTGGGGCATTGTGTGTAAATTCGTGCATTCCACTTTCTTCTTTGTCCTACTGGGCCCTGCCATGATGCTTCTGCTTGCCAATGCATTACCAAGACCTCAGACTTCAACTGCATTTCACCTTCAGCTTCTATACATTGTTTCTAATGATATAACAGATTTTCATTTTGAAACAAATGCCACAGGAGATTCTTTAGCAGGAAAACCCAACTGGGTAACTAACACCATAAAGGTATCAAATTTAAGGTCAGATGGCTTTGGATTGTCGGTTTTGGGGAACCAGGTGGTAATTAGTTAAGAAGGAAAACATGCTGAAACCAATACATATTTGTGGAATGTATCTGACATGTTCCAAATGTTCTAGATGCTAACAGAGACATAACAGAGTTTATATTCTAAGCTTTAGAGTAGAAGCTTCTCCTCTCTTCCATTCCCTGGAGCCATGCCTTAGTGCTGTTGTAATAGTGATGTATATCCTAGCTCAAATGTCAAGCTGAAATATTTCCTTCTGAAATTACTATCTTCAGACTAGAATTTTAATGTTACTCATTTCGTCATCTTTAGGTATGGTTATATAAATGAAGTGAATGGAGAAAGGACTTCAGGAAAGGTGGGAGCTATACTATGGCCTCACCTCACATAGTCACCCATATATACATTTATAGAGACAGCTTTGCACTTGAGACACTATTTTATTCTCTAATGTGGAACTGTGCTTCTATGTCATGGAAACACCTATCAGTCATTGTAAGTGTGTGTATGGGTGTATATCTATATCTTGGAGATATTAGCTACTTCTTTTTGTATCCTTCTCCAACAGTGAGCATCCAGGGCTCTTTTTAGTAATGAAGGGCAGATTCAATCTATAAGCCAGTTTGAAATTCATTAGTGTTGACCTTCCCCAGTCCCAGTCTTAGAACTTTTGACTGTGGGTATCTCCCCAAGTCAATTGCAGGTCAGCTCTGAGAACCAATATACTTAATAAAATGGAATGGCTTTTTACAACAGACAGGTGTAGGGGTTTGTTTGAGATGCTGAACTGCTGTTCCTGATCATGGGGAATTGAATTTTCTGCCAAAGCCATTGGTGAGAGTCTAATAAACTGATGTACATATTATTGGCATTAGATGGCCCAGTCTGATGAGATAGTTGCTCAGAAGTCAATTACTAGAATCCTGTAGTAAAAAGCAGTATTTCCAAAGAATTTTAATGCTACAAAAGATAGTAGTATAGCGTGGACTCCTGAGTGCCTGGAGACAACAGAGCTGACTGAATTTAAACAAGAGGGGCACAGCCACATGTTTATTTGAAGAACCCTTAAAGATGCCCTGAAGGAGCTTAAAGATCATGGGAGCAATTCTGCAATATTTGAAAGAGAAGAAGGGGTTACATTAACACGGAATGTTTTCAGGCTGAAGACATTGTCGTATTTGACCCATATAATCTTCACTAACGTTGCAGCACAATGCTCCCATTTCACAGATGGGAACAGAGACCCATAATTATGTATGGTAAGAGGTATATATGAGACTTAGACCTAGTCCAGTCTGTCCCCAAAACACATGTTTTCCTGCTTTATCAATGTCCAGCCCCTCAGCCTTCTCAATCTGGCCTCAGTTCACTTGTCCAACTTTATCTTCCAATAGGAATGATTGGCTCTTTTCCTGTATGTTTGAGTTTGAGTCTTAATTATTGAGTCTGAGCCTACACAGAACAACCTCTAATCTCCAAGTCACTTGCAGGGACACCCAGGTACAGAAATTCTGAGACTCCAAGAGCCAAGTCTAGTTGTACTCACCCTTTATTGGTACATCCAGCCTGGCGGCACCATTTGAATATTTAATCAAACCAATTTATTCCTTTTCTGAAGTTTGCCCTCTCTAACCAGCTTGCAAATCCCTATTTTCATTCTCAACAGCTGCCGGTGCCTGGGTCAGTGCTTTACACGTTGTTGTCTATCTAGAAATATTGGCTGGTTGCTTGTAAGGCATCCAACCTGCCCTTACTTCTTGCTCTCTCCTGTCCCCCCCCCCCCCACAAAGGCTGGTGCAGAAATGACAAAAGGGGCAGGTTCAGCCAGCTACTCCTCCCTCCGTCCCCAGGCTGTCCCCTCAGGCCCCAAATAAAAGGTTTAAGGAGGCTAGCTTCTTGCCTCAGCTCTAACAAACCCACACTTCCCTGTGGTCAGAAGGTTCTTTCCCTCCACAACCGCTGGGGCTGAACCTAGGCTCTCTTACTGGTACACCGACTGGGAAAGAGGAAACACGTGCGTGCTGTGGGTGTGTGTTGCCGGGGTGGGGGGGGGGGGGGAGACGGTAGCAATGGGGGGGGGGCACAACGTGGGGTGGTGGCGGCGGGGAGAGAACGTTTTTCGGGGAACCCGAGAGCCACACTACTTGGGACTGCGAACCCCCAACTGTCCCAAGGGAAACAGCGGGCCTAGCTCTTTTGTCAGCGAGGCATTTCGATGGCAGCGCGGCCGGCTCCGCTCAGGTGGCCTCGAGGGGTTCGCAAGCCTTCTCGGGGGGGGGGGGGGGGGCTCGGCCCTGGACGATTCCAACAAAGTCTCGACGGTAGGCACCAGGCAAGGAGAGGCTGAGAACCCGCCTCCACTCCTCTCCCGCCATCGCAGCCCCCCTACTCGCGGGAGCTCCCCAGCGGCCCGCGGAGGGGCAGGTGCGGGGCTGAGCCGGGCCGCCTCATCCGCTGTCCGTCCAGATGCGGGTTTGTCTCTTTCCCGCACTCCGGAGACCAGGGTCTCCTCTCGCCCTCCGCGCTGGCCCCGCGGAAGGCATGGCCGGGGGAGCCCAGCACCCCGGCCTGGGCAGCGCGCTCGCCCGGGGACGCTGCCGGGTGCCCGGGGAGGGACCGATTCCTATCTCCACCCCAGCCTCCTTCAGCTGCGCGGTGCGCGCACAGAACGTCGGCGGAGTTGCAAGACACTTTCTCGAGTTGGGCTTTCCGTTTGTGAACGGGGTGAAAAGTTTATCCGGCCCCTAAGCGCGCCTCCTGTTACCCGGCGGCCGCTAGCGGACACCAGAGGGCGCCCTTTTAATGCGCTTCGGTCGGGGACCCGCGCTCTGGGAGAGCGGCCGCAGGAGGCTGCGCCGGGACGCCGTTTCCCCGGGGGGAGCTGCCATCTCGGGACACAAACGCAGCGCCCTATTCCCCGTCGCGTTCCCTCCGTGGTTGGATAGGGTGTAGTGTGTGTGGGTGTGTGTGTGGTGTGTGTTTTGGGGAAGTGCTGACCCCGCATGGCTCAGAAGGCCCTGCGGCGAGGCCCCCTTTCCCTCTTCGCGAGAGGCGGGCTACTGCAGGGGTTCACTCCCTGGCTCCTGTCACCGAATGTGAATGAAGGGTGCCTGCGACCTTCCGTGTGAGGAGCAGGAGGGGTTCCCCAACTGAAGCCGTGCCCCCCTCTAACTGCTAAGGCACAAGTCTGCAGGCGTTGTTCAATTGCAAACGACTAATTAATTTTCCAGCACTTGTGCAGAATACTTTAAAATGGAAAAATGAAGGTCTTCAATGAAAATGAAGCTTGATAGTGTGCACCTGCCACTAATGTACGGTGCACGGTAACTTCCCCTCATTAGAGAGATGACTTGGTTGAGAACAAGTCATATAGTGAAAATCACTTCAACACGTGCCTGTTCATATGCATAAACTCCTGTGTACCAGATGGCAAAATATAATGACATCTTAAACAGCTAATTGCATAAACCTTGTAATGCAGATAATTGCTGTACCAAAGTAGGAGTTAATAATTTCCCACTGTATTGCCTGGCTTCAGAGTAATCCTTAAGGAAAGTTGTGACAATTCTAACACACTAAAGTTCACCAAGCGGTAATTAAAACTAGCACTTAAATCATTTGACTTTCAAACCCTTAATTATGATGCGAAAGAACTGCTTTGTGGAAATCCAGAATTTATGGATAGTTACATGATAACATTTAATGCCTATATTTCATCAAGTTTTCTTTCATGGGCCTCATGTGGCATAATATTATAGGGAGTCCATGAGGGTATAGTCTATTTCCCAAAATTATTTCAATAGTGGGAGCTTTGCATTTGGGGGCGTATTAACCTCCGCTCCCAGTTGGGTCTGTTGATTACTTTCAATTTACGTTTATTTATAGAGCCCCTACTATAATAACTAATTCTAAGCCTCACCCTGTGCCTTGCATTGTTCTAAGCACTTATAAGTATTATCTCATTTAATCCTCGAAACAGCCAACTGAAACATGTATTGACATCCCCACTGTCCAGATGAAAAAACCCAGGCACAGAGATGCTCTGCAATTTGCTCAAAGTTAGCTGGAAGCCACGGAGCCAAAGTCAAGGCAGTCTGGCCCCAGAGCCCACGCTATTTACCATACTGCTCTCCTGTCCCCTGGGCTAAGCCAGGACCTTAGTAGTACAATATTTCTTACTCATTTATTTTCTGATCATATTTAGTAATAATGCTAAAATACATTGTTAGAGTTATAAAAGACGGTTGGCAGGCAGGTATATCGTTGTTGATTTTAACTTACTAGGTTACATCATGACATATTTCAGAAACAGATATCTGCTGTTTTCCATAGGACAGTTCTTCAACAGTACATAAGCCAAGAAAAGTAACTCCCTTTTGAAATTCAGTTTTGATTATACCAACATCTAGTGTAAAAAGCAGGCATAGCTTAGTGTTTCTACTTCTCTGTCTTCACAAAGACTAAGATTAGGTTTCAACACCTTAATGAGGAAACAAGAATGAACATAGAAAAAAATCTTCTTTATAGAATAGTGACATATAGTATTTTTTCTCCTTGTTAATATTGCAGTTTCCCTTTCCTCAGTGTGAGCAGGCATATGTAGCATAGGATGAGAGATACCAGTTATTTCCCTAGTATGGGGGCCATAGCATTTGAACTCCCACCAGTAGATTCCTTTCTGTGACTTAAGCACTCTCTCCTCTGGGCTGCTGCTAAGATCCTTAATTCAGTGGGAAGCATATTGGCCTAGAGGCCAGAAGGCTGTAGTCTCATTCTAGTTTGGTTGTGAGGCTGCAGTATGACCTTGGGCGAGTCACTTCAGCTTCCTGAAATTGTCTCTTTGCCGTATAAATAAAGGGCTTGGCTTGGGATTACCTCACATCCCTCCCAAGTGGATCATTCTAGAATGTTATGCAACTACAGCCCACCATTACTTGAGTGGGAACAAGATTTTTAGGTTGATTTTCCTTACAAAAGAAAATGAAGGTCCTGGATTTGGGGGGAATGAATGGACAAGTGTCTCTGGGGGGAAGAAGAGTCTAATGAGCATTTTCCCAGGGGCAGTGCTCAGGCTATTATCAGGTGAAATAAGACATAGTCCTGGACATCATGAGTTCTTTTTTTAAAAAATATTTTTATGTTTATTTATTGATTTTGAAAGAGAGAGGGGAGAGCAAGTGCATGCTAACGTGAGTGGGGGAAAGGCAGAGAGAGCGAGAGAGAGAGAGGGAGAGACAGAATCCCAAGCAGGCTTCACGTTGAGCATGGAGCCCAGTGCGGGGCTTGACATGGGGCTCAATCTCATGACTGTGAGATCATGACCTGAACTGAACTCAAGAGTCGGTTGCTTAACTGACAGAGCCACCCAAGCTTCCCTCATGAGTTCTTAATGCAGCGGGTGATCCTGACAAGTAAGCAGAGGAGTACCATGAAGAGTGATGGAGATTAACTATAGAGACAGGAGTGACTCCTATGCCAGGCTGCAGGACTCATGGGAAATTTCCTGGTGGAGGTGATTGACTCCTGAGCTGAATTTTGAAGGATAAGTTGAGTTGACAGTGAATAGTAGCAGGGCAGTCCATGCAAAGGACACTATATCCATGGTATAGGGAAGAAGAGAGAAAGCGTGGGTCTATCTGGGAACTGAAAGGAGGTCATTATTTCTGTCTGTTAAAGTGTGAGTTTGGGGAGGAGAAGGTCTAGGCAGGAGAGGTAGGTCAGATCTCAAAAGGCCTTCTTAAGGAGTTTGGACTTTGTTAGTACAGGGTAGTTCAAACCGAGTTTGTCTATTTGAGGATGTTGCTTAGGTATTATACTAATTTCCAAGTTACCAAAAAGAAGTTTTTTACTCATTTATTTTGTCTGCTTTTTTAAAAAAAAAAATTTGTTTAATGTGTTTTATTTATTTTTGAGACAGAGAGAGACAGAGCATGAGCTGGGGAGGGGCAGAGAGAAGAGAGGGAGGACACAGAATCGGAAGCAGGCTCTAGGCTCTGAGCTGTCAGCACAGAGCCCGACGCAGGGCTTGAACTCATGAACTGTGAGATCATGACCTGAGCTGAAGTCGAACACTTAATTGACTGAGCCACCCAGGCGCCCCCACATACTCTTTATTAAAAAGCAGACAGGGGCTCCTGGGTGGCTCAGTCGGTTAAACAACCGACTTCAGCTCAGGTCATGATCTCACAGTTCGTGAGTCGAGCCCATGACGGCTCTGTGCTGACAGCTCAGAGCCTGGAGCCTGCTTCCGATTCTGTGTCTCCCTCTCTCTCTCTCCCCCTCCCCCGCTCATACTCTAATCTCTGTCTCTCTCTCAAAAATAAATAAACATTAGGAAAAAAATAAAAATAGAGAGTATGTGAATATACACCAGAAGGAGGAGCCCTACTTTGGCCACTGGAGGCTGGAAGTCAGTTTTTCCTCCTTGGTGATCCTCAGTAACCAGCTTTCATACAGTCCTAACCCCGTGGAAAGGGTTGGCCTCCAATGCTAAGCCTCTAATCCCTCCATCCCAAGCTGGTGGTTTAATTTTACATACCAACAAGAAATCAAAGTCACAATGATAGCAAAAGACAGGACGGGAACAGTTAGAATCCTTTTTAAATTGCTTTAAAATGGCAAATCTCACCTATGTTTAGAAGGAAATCATTTCTCAGAAGCTCTGATCTGATTTTAGGAGTTGAACATTATTGCTCTCAAGCACTGTTTGTTGGAAGTATACATTGATAATGCTTTTCCGGAGGTCAACTTGACAGTATATATAATGCTTTGGATCTTTTGAACCTGTAGGAATTTGTCCTAAGGAAATAATCATGAACTGTTCAAATATTTGACAGAATAAGGTCTGTGATAGTGGTTTTATAGTGATGAATGTTAGAAAAAATTTTGATATACACTTTAGAGAATTATTCGATGAATTATGGTATACACTACTAGAATACCATAAAGCTACAAGATGTTGTGATATAGTAAATGAATAATTCTATTATAAAATAAGTATAGTGTGATCTTATTTTTGTTAAAAATGTATATATGCATAGGAAGAAAAGGAAATATATTTCATAATGGTAAACTTGTAAATGGCTTTATTTCTTCCTTTTTATGTTTCTATTTTCTAAATTTTTGACAGTGGGGAATGTAAACTTTTGTAATAAGAAAGCATAACAAGAAAATATGTAATTTATGATGTATTTTAGTAAATGTTATGTATTATTTTATGTAATATAATTATGATTACTTATATCCTTCCAGTTTTTATCAAAACAAATGGACAGACTTGTACATCTACAAGTAATGATGGACAAGGTAATTTGGACTGAGTCATCTTGCTGAAGACAATGAAAAGAGCTGATGAAAATACAAAATATCTGCTTTAAGCCATTACAGAAGTGACAAGGTAGTGAGAATGACCTGGGTAGGGTCTAGAGGTGAGGGAGCCCAAGAAGGTAAGCTCAGCATTTGGGCTTACTCTTCCACAAGGGGACTTTGCCAATTCAAGAGAGGGTAGCTGAGGGGTGGGATCAGGCAGGGAGAGATTGGCAATTGGGAGTATGAGTGAACCAGAAACAGAGAGGTCCAGCAGGGATGGGAGACTAGTTCTGAATCATCCTTAAGTTGGATCGAAGTGATTATGGCTTGAAGGCAGAGACAAATGTAAATCTTCTGTGGGCGAGCTAATGTCATCCTAGGCCACAAATGATTCTATAAACAAATGCTCAATTACAGTAAGTATTATGCAATAAAAGAAAATAAGTAGGCATGTGAGGAGACAGATGGCAAGAATGGAAACTCACAAAACCACTCGGCAACAGAAAACAGGCCCACGGAGATTCCAGATATAGGAATTACGAGACACAAACTTTAAAATTGTTATGGCCAATGTATTTGTAAGAGACATACCTAAGCATAAAATATGGAAAAGTCAGGACACCTGGGTGGCTCAGTCAGTTAAGCGCCCGATTTCGGCTCGGGGTCATGATCTCGCAGTCCTGTGAGTTTGAGCCCTGCATCGGGCTCTGTGCTGACAGTGCAGAGCCTGAAGCCTGCTTCGGATTCTATGTCTTACCCTCTCTCTGTCTCCCCCGTTCACGCTCTGTCTCTCTCTCTCTCTCTCAAAAATAAACTTAAAAAATTAAAAAAAAAAAAGCAATTTAAGCTAAATATTAGTGAGAAATATGTGTCTAGACTCGTGGGATACAGCGAAAGCCAGCTGAGAGGAAAATCTGTAGCTTCAAAAGCATATATTAGAAAAGAAGAGAGGCTGAAAATCAATAAGCTGAGTAGCTATTGAAATAGTGTAAGAGATAAAGCTGAAACTTAAACTCTAATAAAATAAAAAGTAGGAAATAATAAAGACAAGAGCAGACAAATGATATAGAAAACAAACATAGAGTAGAAAGGGATCCACAAGTCGAAAAGTTTATTTGAAAGGCTAATAAAGTTGATAAATCCCTTATGAAGCGAATTGAGGAAAAAATGGAATGCAGAAAACCATGTCACAAATGAAAAAGAGGGTATGATTACAGATACTACACACACTAAAAAATTTCATGAAAGGATAGTATGAATAACTATGCTAATGCATTTGAGAGTCTGGATGAAATAGACCAATTCCCTAAAAAACACAACTTACCAAATGAATTAAAGTAGAAAGTGTGAATTGTTCGATAATTATTAGAGAAATTGAATCCATACTTAAAAAACCTTTTTGCAAAGAAAATTCTAGAATAAGATGGCTTTCCTAGCAAATTTCACCTATCATTTGAAGAAGAAATATTGCCAATCTCCCAAAAAAACCCTTCCAGAGAGTAGAAAAAGGGGAGTATTACTCTATTTGATTTATAGAGTCAGCATTACCTTAATACCAAACTTGATGAGGACAGTTTAATAAAATAAAATTATATGCCATCTCTGTTATAAACATACATGTAAAAACTCAAACCAAAATATTAGCAAAGAAATTTCAGCAATATATAAAAGGATAATAAATCATTACCACTTTGGGTTTATTCCAGGAATTCAAGGTTGGTTTGCTACTTCAAACTCAACAAATACACTGCATTTGCTGAATAAAAGAGAAAAATTATGTGATCATCTAAATACATGCAGAAAAAGTATCTGATAAAATTCAACATCCATTTATGATAAAAAAAAAAAACCCTAGCAAGCTAGAAATACAAAGAAATTTCCTTAATCAAGAAAAGAGTAGCTACCAAAACCTAACAGCAAACAATATACTTAATGATTAAAATATTAAAACCTTTGAGACTGGACACAACATAAGGATGTCTACTATCACTAATAGTCTAGTCCATTCACTATTGCACTGATCCCAGTTAGTATAGCAAGGCAACAAAAGAAATGAACATATGAGGATTAGAAAGGGAGAAACTCAACTATTACTTGTATATGATACCATTAGGTATGTAAAACCCAAAATATGTATGCATTATTGGAATACGTGAGCTTAGCAGATCACTGGATACAAGATCAATATACAAAAAAAAAAAAAATGGCATTTCTATATACCAGCTTCAATTATAAAATTAAATTTAAAAATGTGTCCTTTTTAATAATATTAAAAGTTTCAAATACTCAGAAATAAACCTCAAGAAAACAATAATATTGTATAAAAATGCTTTGATAAAAGGAGGGACAGACCATGGATGTAACTGGATAATCCCATTTTATAAATATGTTATTTCTCTCCAAAAAATGCTGATGCATAGGGGCACATGTACCACAATGTTTATAGCAGTGTTTTCAACATAGCCAAGTTATGGAAAGAGCCTCAATGTCTACCAACTGATGAATGGATAAAGAAGATGTGGTTTATTACACAATGGAATACTACTTGGCAATGAGAAAGAATGAAATCCTGCCATCTGCAGCAACGTGGATGGAACTGGAGAGTGTTATGCTAAGTGAAATAAGTCAGGCAAAGAAAGACAGATACTTTCATTGTTGCTTTCATTCTTTCGTGGATCCTGAGAAACTTAACAGAAGACCATGGGGGAGGGGAAGAGAAAAAAAAAAAAAGAGAGAGGGAGAGAGCTAAAGCATAAGAGACTCTTAAAAACTGAGAACAAACTGAGGGTTGATGGGGGGTTGGGGAGAGGGGAAAGTGGGTGATGGGCATTGAGGAGGGCACCTGTTGGGATGAGCACTGGGTGTTGTATGGAAGCCATTTGACAATAAATTATATTAAAAAAAATAAAATCCCAAGCGAATTTTTTTAAAAATGGAACTTTTGAAAGATTATTCTAATGCATATTTTAATGCAAATGGCCGACAACAACCAAGACATTTGATGAAGAGGAATAATGGGAGGATTTGCTCCACTGGATGGGAGGACTACAGAAATCACTATGGCATTGCCACCTGGATACAAAGATAAATTAGGAATCCCAGAATCCATATATATATGGCCGCTGGATTCGAAACAAAGACACTGCTTCAGAGGAGTCTTTTTCAATGCTGGATCAGTGGCTATGCTTCGGAAAGAATGAAATGACTCCCTGCGTCACAGTAGATCCCCAAACAACAAACAAATGAGTAAATTCCAGGTAGCCCTAAAAGTGAAAGATAAAACAATGAAGCCTCTAGAAATAATATAGCATATCTTTACAACCTTAGGACGAGGAAATGTCTCTTAGAGTGGACAAAATAAAGCACAAGCTTTAAAAAGAAATATGATATAAAGGATCACATAAAATTAAGAATTTCTTTTCCTCTGAGTACACCACTAGGGGAGTGGAAAGGAAGCCACCAACAGGAGGTGCTTATAACAGATATAACTCATAAAGGCTCATGTCTAGAATAGATAAAATTAACTCCTGTAATTTGAAAAGGAAGACGACGAATCTGGCACATGGGCCTGAACTGGCATTTCACAAAAGAAGATATTCAAACGGTCAAAAATTACATAAAAGAAGCCTAGTAGTCATTAGGAGATAAAAATTCAGACCATAATAAAATCTCACACACATAGGAGAGGGCTAAAATGACTAGACCACAAAACGAGCCGTTGGTCAGAATGTGAAGCACCTGACATTGTCATACATTGCTGGTGGAAGTGACATTAAGCAACCACTATGGAAATCAGTTTGGCGTTGAACATGAGAGTAACCTTATGACCTTATGAACAATTACTCCCTAGGCATAGATCCAACAGAAAGCGTACTCCTAGAAATGTGTATAAGAAAATTCACAGCCACATTAGTTAAACTAGTTAAAAATTGGTAACAATCTAAATGTCTGTCACTTGTGGATTGGACAAATAAAATTGTCATATATTCACACTTTTACTCCAACATTGAAAATGAATGAGCTGTAGCTACCTGCAGCAAAATCGATTAAGCTCACAAACATAATATGATCAAAATAAGCAAACACAAAAGAATGTATAGTATATGATTCAATTTATATAAAATCCCAAAAAGAAAAAGAAACAAACCAAATCAAACTTTTGGTGCTTGGGGATACAGCTTAGGTGATAAGACTGTAATGTAAAGGAGAGCAAGGAAATGATATCCTTAAATGTCAGGCTAATGGTGGGCGGGGGGGGGGGGCAAAAAAGAGCAGTTTGTAAGAAACTGATCACGTTCTATTGCTCGATGTGGGTGGACAAATTGTTGAAGTCTGTATGTATATCTTCCATATTTTGTTTAGTAATATGTTTTAATATATGTGTTTTATTTTATAATAAGAAAGTGAAAGGATGGAGTCATATGCACACAGTTTATAAGGTAAAGGATGATGATGAGCATTTAGATTGTGCCAAAAATCTTTAAGAAATCCACATGAAGGCAATAGCTCTCGGGGAAGGTGTATGTAGGCCCTCATGCCTTCCAATTGCCACATCCTTCATGCATGGTCGATAGGCATCACCAGTAGATTGTGCCTCATTTTCCCACAGAGCTGAGCCAGCCATTCTTCAATCAACCTGACTTTCCAATCTATTTTCCATCTGTTGTCTACATATCCTGACTTGCTAGATAAAGTATAATAATCAGACCAGTTTGTGTATGAGCTTGGCATACCCTTGGAAGTACATATTGACATGTATAAAGAAATTGTGCAGAAAATTAGCACCATCTCACACCTCAGAAACTAAAACAGAGGACCCAAAGACATATTCTGGTCTTGGGATTAGGACTAAACATATAAATAATAAGTATGACTTAGTTCTTTTGAGAAAATTGGAGCACATTTATTTGTTTATTGAAAGATAAAATGGGCACACTGCTGTCACTTGGCACCAAGAGGGAGCATCACAAATATGATCCCTGCCCTTGTGGAGCTTCCCTCCCAGTCTTCCGGCCTCCTCGCCATGTGCGCCATTTTTCCTGGTTGTCCACTCTCCCCTCTATCACCCACTGCTACTGTTGTTTATTGCCATTGCCCCTGTTCAATTCATCGAGAATCTGTACACTGCCATCTTGATGCTTAGAACTGTGCGAGATGGTATGAGGGCACAGGGTGGGGACGCAAGCCATAGTTTCAGTCTTCAATGCTTTTTCATGAACTGAGGGCCAAAAGATACATGTATGTGTTAATGAGGTAAAAATACGGGTATGTGGTTAAGGGCAACCTGCCCCTGGGATGGAGAAACAGCTGCTGTAGGATTTTCAAGGCAGCAAGGATTAGAGAAAGTTGAGGTGGGTGGGGAAGACTTCATAGATAAAGTCACAAGGAATACATTTAATGTGATTAAAATAAAATCCAGCCTTCTAACATGCCCTCGGGGCTTTGTGACCCTAGCTCATGACGACTCCTCCACCTTCAACTCCTCGTGTGGCCAATTCACTCTTGACCTTCCACTTCAAGCCAAGTGCACCTCCTTAGGAAGCCTTTCCTGACTCTCCTCAGAGAATCCCCATGGTGATTAGTTTACTTATTTTCCTCAATTCTATAACCTTAGCATATAGGCTCAGTGACTTTTACTTAATAAGTAATCAATAAATGCTTGTTGACTATTGAGACAATGAATTATAGAAGGTAAGGAAGTATATGAAAAGGTGCCTCAGAAGTGGTGATAATGACACAGTGCATCTGCCTAAATATGGCAGCCTGGAGAACATCGGGAGAAGGATGGGACAACACTCTTTTCAATAGCGCATCTGGGGGTTAATTCTAGTGACTAAATTTGCATCCTCATGCTCAGTCCAGTATTATATTCCTTTTGCGAAAAAATCCCTCCTAAAGGGCACCTGGCAGGTTCAGTCAGTAGAATATGAGACTCTTGATCTCCTGGCCATCAATTCAACCCCATGAGTGGCACAGAGTTTACTAAAAGTAAAAAATCCCTCCTGTCATGCTACCTGTATTTGGCTTTGTGTAGTTCCAACATTTCTATCAATTATTTGCATAAGGAATGGATGTTTCATTTAATAAAATCTACAGATGACAGAAAGCTGGGAGGAATAGCTAACACTGCAGATGATAGAATCAAGATTTAAAATAATCTTGACAAGCTCCAACATGTGGTCTGAAACCACAAGATGGAATCCCACAGGGATATATGTAAAGTTTCGTATTTAGATTAAAAAAAAAAAATCAATGGCATAAGTATACAAGCCCAGGTTTCTATCAGCAGACTGGAAACTATTTAGGAGTTTTAGTTGATCCTTAAAAGCGGTTCTAGGCATCAACAAGGGACCCTCCCTCTGCCCAAATCTAAAGACTTAAGTTACAGGAGCAGTACCTATGGATGGGATTAGATACGTGCGAAAGGACTTTCAAGAGGAGAAAGTGGAAAAGCAAATGGAATTTGGTTGTGGCATAGTTGATGGTGTTGTATCTAAAAGAGAAGGTGTCTGTGGGAAGGGGAATTGGTTGGTCAGGGTGAACATAGGAAACAAAGAACAGTGCAGACTGGCTGGTATGGTGTCAGAGGACAATAGCCTTTCCCTATGGTGTAGTCAGTGGATAAGTACACAGCCCTGGGGTCAGCCAGCTGCCTGGGCTTAAAACCAAGTTTGCCAAGTGCTAACTATGACAATTTGGGCAAGTTACCAATGCTGTGGCAATTCTCATTTATAAAATGGGGAGAATCATGATCTCTACTTACAGAGTAGGGGGTATTAAATGAGATGGTGTGGGTCAGGGTTCAATACCCATTAGTCTTTATTACCATTATCTTTACTATAGATCAATATAATGGTCTTTTAAGTTTCTATATCATTCTTTTGTGAGATTCTGCAGATGATTCTTTTCACAAAAGTCTGCTTCATTTTGGTGAGCTGAAAAAATAATCAAATTCCTGAATGGTTGACCTTGGAACTGTAGTCACAGTTATTTTTATTATTTTAAAATATATTCATATCATGTAACTATGCTAAACAGACCATAGTGGCATATTTCATTCATTTATAAAAAACCTGCCTCTAAAAATGGCATGGACAAACCAAAGTCCATCCAGGTTGCCACGGCCTAAGAATGGCTAAAGAGCCAGAATGTTGAAGGGAGCAGTGCAGTTGTCTTTAATGCTTGAAGGATTGAAGGCTGAAAGGAAGGCCTCCATTTTGGATGGAGCTTCCATCCATGAATGCACACATTGCAAACCCCGAAGGACGGCCAGGGCAGAACAGCTCTTTGGCTCTGTATTTCTGTAAGTTTGGGTAAAAGCAAAGAACTTTACCAGCCATTATAGCTTAGCGTCCTCATGAAAACCTTGGGAAAATGAATGGGATCTAGGATTGGTCTTTGGCCTCGAAATCCAGTATTTTCAAAAAGTGTATTTTGAAGTCACTTGCATCAGAAGTACCCTTCACAGGTGTTTATTAACACTCCAGATACCCAAACCACATCATAGAGACCTCTGATTTGGTATATCTGGAGTGGGGCCCAGGAAACCTCATTGGTCCAGTCCAAAGTGCTTTCTTTCTACCAAACTTTCTACTATAATACCAATTTTAAGACTTTTTTCTTTTAAGGAGTGCCTGGGTGGCTCAGTCGGTTAAGCTTCTGACTTCGACTCAGGTCAGGATCTCAGGTTTGTGAGTTCGAACCTTGCCTCAGGCTCTGTGCTGACAGCTCAGAGCCTGGAGTCTGTTTCAGATTCTGTGTCCCTCTCTCTGCCCCTCCCCTGCTTGTGCTCTCTCTCTCTCTCTCAAAAATAAATAAACATTAAAAAAAAAGACTTTATTATTCTTTTGATGGATGTTTCTCATTCCAACTATGCACCAGACCTGTTTCAGGGGTCTAGTGAATAAGACTATATGGGTCTCTTCTAATGGGGCTGATCTTTAGTAGGATGACACAGTTGCTAAATAAGCAAGCCAATAAAAATCAAGAACCATATCAGTCAGAAGAGCCATGTCAATAGCTAACTAGGATGTAGGGGCACCTGGTTGGTTCAGTTGGTTGAGTGTCCAACTCTTGATTTCTGCTCAGGTCATGATCTCACGGTTCATAGGATCCAGTCGAGCACCGGGCTCCACACTGACAGTGCAGAGCCTGCTTGGGATTCTCTCTCTCTCTGCCCCTCCCCTGCTGGGGTGTGCGTGCGTGCGTGCGTGCGTGCGCGGGCTCACTCTCTCTGAAAATAAATAAACTTAAAAAAAAGAACAAAAGAGGGCGCTGTTGCCGAGAGTTATTGGTGACCTCCCCTGGATTGGGGTGCCTCTTCCGGAAGGTGATGTTGGGCTGAGAGCGGCATGAGACCGCCCGCAGAAGGTCAGGGGCAGCACGGTCCAGCCAAATGGCTGCCTAATTCCAAGGCCTTAAGCGGACAGAGCACCTGTTGTGTTTGAGGAATAGAAACAAGCACGTGGCTGGAGCCTCCTAATGGGGGGAAAGTCAGGTCAAACAGGTTGACAGCACCCACATCCTGCCCAGCTTTGATTTTATAAGTACGAGACGGGAAGCCATTTAAGAGTTTAAACCAGGGAGGAAATAATCTGATTTACATCTTAAAAAGGTCCCTCCTGCTGTTGTGCAGATTCTATAAGTGTGTGACACACAGCTATTAAATATAGCATCACTACCACTGGAGAGAACTTGTTCTTTATGGGTTTCACTGTTAACACTTACACAGCACTTTATAGTTTACAAAGCATTTTTATATACCTTATTTCTTTGGGTCTTCTAAAATTCCTAGGAGACTCAGCTTCCTATAATCATCATGTTGCTGATGGACAAACTGAGGCTCATAAAGGAGGAGATTCTTCTTAGGCTGCACGTCTTCCTCTTTTTTTTTTTTTTTAACTTTTTAAAATTTATTTTTGAGAGAGAGAGAGAGAGCCAGAGTACAAGTGGGGGAGGGGCAGAGAGAGAGGGAGACACAGAATCCGAAGCAGGCTCCAGGCTCTGAGCTGTCAGCACAGAGCCCGAGGCGGGGCTCGAACTCGTAAACTGCGAGGTCATGACCTGAGCTGAAGTGGGATGCATCACCGACTGAGCCACCCAGGCGCCCCTAGCCGCGTGTCTTCTAAGGCAGTCATTCGAAAAGGGGGGATTTTACATAAAGGTCTGGACTGTTTGCTTTAAAAAAAAAAAAAGATGTGTCTTCACCTCATGGGGACAGTGAGCTGCTGAGGGGTGGCCTGTGGGATGACAGCTTCCCCCTCCCTTCCTGTTGAGCCAGATTGGCTTCAATTCTTTCCTTATCTGCTGACCCAGGCTGTATCTGAATTCTAGACTCCTGCTCTCCTGTGTCCTTAGCCTGTTCCTTTGGCACCTCTCTAAAAGCCGTTTCCTCTTCCCCTATCAAATCTATTTCCATAAAGGAAGGGGCGCTGGTGCAGCCTCATTATCCCCAGTAGGGACTGTGAGCTTGTTCTCTTGCAGGTTTAGTCCAGGACAAGCTGTGCAAACACGGAGGCTGTTTTGATGTATGTGTGTTAGCTTACAAATTTATGCAAAAGTTGCTTTCACTCTATAATATGGCTACTTGAGATACTGATTCTCCAGGGGCAGGGGGACATCCATATTTGTCCTATACTTTCACATGACTTCATACTCTAGATGTCTGGGAAGCCTCCTAAAATTATATATAGAATTTTGTGTTTGTGTGTAGTTGTCTAAGGAGAGGGTTTATAGCTTTATTCAGGCTTTTGAAGGCATCTTCATCTAAAAAATGGATTTATTCATGCCGGGCTTATGGAGGATTGGTTAAATGAGATGATATACGTGAAGTGCTTCACTCAGTTGGCGCACAGGAGACATTCACTAAACGGCAGGAATTACTGTCGTCATTGCTGATGTTCGCCTGCTATGGACTGAATTGTGTCCACATGTTGAAACTCTAACCCCTCTATTTGGAGCCTGGCGTTTAGAAGTAATTCAGGTTAAATGAAGTCATAAGGGTGGGATCCTCGTTGGATAGGACTGGTGGCCTTAGAAGAAGAGGAAGAGATAGCAATCTCCGTCTTCATGCATAGGCACGAAGAAAAGCTGTGTGAGCACACAGGCAGAAAGTGGCCATCTGCAAGGCAGAAAGAGAACTCTTACCAGGGCTCAGCCTTACTGACACCCTCATCTCAGACTTCCCACCTCCGGAACTTCGAGAAAACAAATTTCTGTTGTTTAAGCCACCTAGGCTATGGCATATTGTTATGGCAGTTTGAGCTAAGACAATGCCCAACCCCTTTCTTTTCTGAGCCGGTCCCTTCTAGAGCAGGGAAAAAGGGGACCCTCTACTCCATCCCTGGGGGTGCGGTTGGTTTGGAATTAGTTTTGCTAGTGTATGGTCTAGATTCATTGCGCCTTCCTGCGTGTTCACCAAGATGTTGTCTTTTTTTTTTTTTTTTTTAAATGACTGGTAGGCTGACCTGTGCATTCATCTGAGCTTCTGGCCATCTCTCATTGAGTGTTCCATTTCCCCTGTTGACTACAGCATTATCCTTATCATCAGCTTTCTGAGGAAGTAAGGTGATTTAATGATTAAAGATGTAATTTCAGAGCCACTCTGCCTGGTTCTGAATCCCAGCTCAGCCGCTCACTCTCGGTGTGACCTTGGGCAAGTTACTTAACCCCTCTGTGCGTTAGTTTCCTTGTTCGTAAAATGGTGTTAATAATAGTGACTATGTGAAAGGGCCACTGTCAGGATTAAATGAGTTAATGCATGGAGAGTGCTTGGAACAGTGCTTGGCACATATTAAACCCTGTAAACACTAGCTGTTATTATAATTACTCAACTTGGGCTTTCACCCAACTTTGGTTGGCCCCTTCCCCTGATGGTCTTGGACTTGTTTCCTATTACAGCAGCTACTTTCTGGATTCCTACTCCAACTGGATGTATCAGGTGCTTGATGTTGACTATTACCTTGCTTAGAACATCCGGCCACTGTAACCCACTCACTCGATTTGAACTCTTTGTGTACTGACTTGAATGTTGAATTGCTCTTCCTTCTAATGTAATGAATGCCTGCCCTAACTCAGACAAGAGGATGCAGATGTGAAATTAATGCCGATAACTTGAGGCCTTTCTCTGCCCCTAAGTAATAGGGGCACTTCTAAGTAAATGCGGACACTATTTACTGCATCTCTATATAAGGGCTCTTCTGCGAAGACGACTTATATAGTATTCGGATTGGAGGATGTAGGAAGGAACAGAATTCGGTGGTTCTTAAATGTGATGGCTAAGGATCAAAACCACTTGAGAAACTTATTACTGAGATGTATTCTTAGGTTCCATGACCAGTGCTCTTATTTTAGTAGGTCTGAGGTGGGGTCTAGAAAATTGTATTTAAAAAATTATTTTGTTTCTTTATTTTCGAGAGTGAGAGAGAGACAGAGTGAGAGTGGAGGCGGGTCAGAGAGACAGAGACAGAGACACAGAATCCAAAGCAGGCTCTAGGCTCTGAGCTATAAGCACAGAGCTGGATGTGGGGCTTGAACCCACGAACCACGAAATCATGACCTGAGCCGAAGTTGGACGCTCGACTGACTGAGCCACCCAGGAACCCCTGGAAAATTGTATTTTTAATAAGCCCCTCATGTAATTCTAATGCAGCTGTTTAGCTGACTAGTGTTTGAGAATCACCTGGCCGGATGTTCTTTCAAGGTCCCTTTTAGCCTTTGGCTGAATAGATTCCAGAATAGATACAAGGACTGGGGAATATAAGGAAATAACTGAGAACAAAGTTCTACTTCCTTAAAGCATCTCCCAGGTCAACACCTGGCTGGTAAAAACACAACCAGGCAAATGTATGTTAGGTTTTGTCTAGATTTTAATCTAAACAGGGAGCTAGATGTTTCTCGTTTATGGCAACCAAAGAATTTACAGTGATCATGTCAGAAAATGGAATCACATTGTAAGTTATCGTAGCACAATTTACAAATAGCCATTCTCCAAAAGCTTTTAGCCATGCATTTTGGGAAGAGTTTCTGGAATGGTGGTCCCATTTAATTTCTGGGCAAAATGGATAGCTGACAGTTATGGCAACATTTATTTGCAAGAATGAACTATCTGTGTAGCTAAGATCTTCCATGTATTAACTAGAATTTCAGAGTAGTTGGAACAAGAAACATCCTTTTACGGAAGACTTAAATCTTAGAAACGACCGCCTAGGAGATAAAATGCCATCCTCATGTATTCAGCGAAGACAGCCTGGGATTTGTTGAGAAAGCTAGCTGGTGTCAAGGAAGCTACAGGCACTGCACGTTAAAAGGCATCTCCCCTTTGACGAGTGTTTAATTTGGCCTTGTAAAGTGTATGAAGTGCAGGCTTTTAATTTGTTTGACAGAAGCAAGCCCAAAGCACCTCCTGTAATACTGTGCCACTGGGTTTCACGAGTCTTACCACATGTTAGGCATAGTCTGGGAGTCTGTATTAAATGAGCTTCAAGTCAAAACACTAGTATGACAAAGGTCTGTTTTAATTAAAAGACAAAAACCCCTCTCCTCTGAGCCAGATGGAGGGACATAAAAGAGTGTACCATCCACCGTCTTGTCCGAAGGAACATTTTGCTGTCTCCTATAAGAGGACAAAGATGCTCTGGGGCAGACAGGTAGGAATCTATCAGTGGGTCCTAGGATGCTTAGTGTTGCTGGCCACCTGTGACATTCTCTTTCCTCCGACAATGCTGGCCATCTGCCACAATATCAATTATCTCTAGCTGAGACAGTAATAATCTAGGATACCACTTTACAAATATTATGTTTTAACAAACCAGAATTAGGAAACTCTACGAAATTCACACACTTCGACATCCCATGCATTAATATCCCGCTGCTCATAAATCAACCACAGTCATCAAGCTTTTCTGCCTCAAGCACGTGAAGTAACCATATTTTAACAATATATGAAATATTCCCCTAACCTGAGTATTCTGCTGCTCCCTGTCCTCTGCTGACGCTTGGCCATTTTTCCCACGAGAAGACAATAGCTCTGCATTCTTAGAGAAGTGTAGCAAAGTTGGCTAGCTCTAATGTGAAATGCATGTATGGTTTCTTTTTGGGGGATCGTAGTTTCTGAATTTCCATTTCCTCATGACATGGCCCAATCTTCCCTTCTCACCTCCTCTTCTGTCACTTTCCCCCTTCTTCCGTTCCCTACGTTCTTGAGTTTCTTCAAAACTTGATATATTCTCCTGCCCCAGGACCTCTCTATTGAGAAATTCGCCCCTCCCCCTTATTTCTGGTCCCTATACCCCTGAGCCCCTTCCACTATTTCCTTTGTTTGTTCGTTCATTCATTCAACAAGTATTTACTGAGTGTTTTGTAAGTGCCAAACACTTGACTTAATGAAACTAATTACAGAAACCTTATGGATCTTACATTCGAGTTTTGGGGAGGGGGGTTACTCAGATTAAAATAGACATAATAAATAAGTAAATTGTATGTTAGAAGATAATAATTAACACGGAAGAATAGAAAGGAGTAGGGTGTATGGAAAGTGCTTGCAATTTTAAATAAGGTGGAAGAGAACTCCTTACTGATATGGTGAAATTTAAATCAATCCTCAATTGGGTGTGGAGAAACCACAACCCTCCTGCACTGTTGGTGGCAATGCAAACTGGTGCAGCCGCTCTGGAAAACAGTGTGGAGGTTCCTCAAAAAATTAAAAATAGATCTACCCTATGACCCAGCAATAGCACTGCTAGGAATTTACCCAAGGGATAGAGGAGTGCTGATGCAGAGGGGCACTTGTACCCCAAGGTTTATAGCAGCACTTTCAACAATAGCCAAATTATGGAAAGAGTCTAAATGTCCATCAACTGATGAATGGATAAAGAAACTGTGGTTTATATACACAATGGAATACTACTTGGCAATGAGAAAGAATGAAATCTGGCCTTTTGTAGCAACGTGGATGGAACTGGAGAGTGTTATGCTAAGTGAAATAAGTCAGGCAGAGAAAGACAGATACCATATGTTTTCACTCATATGTGGATCCTGAGAAACTTAATAGAAACCCATGGGGGAGGGGAAGGGAAAAAAAAAGTTACAGAGAGGGACGGAGGCAAACCATAAGAGACTCTTAAAAACTGAGAACAAACTGAGGGTTGATGGGGGGTGGGAGGGAGGGGAGGGTGGGTGATGGGCATTGAGGAGGGCACCTGCTGGGATGAACACTGGGTGCTGTATGGAAACCAATCTGACAATAAATTTCATATTAAAAAAAATAAATCAATCCTTAATTATTCTTAGAATTTAGTTGAAATTAACTTCATTAGGGATATCTTCCAGATCAATCAGTGAGATTTCAAGTGTGTATCTAGGTCATCCTCTGTTATACGCTCTCATAATTCCTGATAACTCTCAGCACCGTTTGTAATTACATACTCATGTGATTATTTACTAACGAATGTCCAGTCCACTACATTGTACACTCCATGAAAGCAAGGATGAGAGCCTTTTTGATTACTTCTCTATCTCAAAAGCTAGCTCAAGACAAGTGCTCAATACAAATTTGTTACAATGAATGAAAGAGCCTGAGCAGTACGGATAAAAATGCACATTCAGCCTAGGGTATGGGAATCAACTGAGATAGTGAATAGCGAATAAATGATATGAGTGATAACGAAGGAGTGCTTCTTTATAAATTTTAAAGTTCGGTAAACATGGGGGCGTCATTATTTCTGTGGATGAAAGATCCTCTTGTATCAGTGTGGTTCTGTGTTCATTGATATCGCATGACCTCGAATCCCCTTTACAGCGGCAGTGTGGTTTCGTGGATAAGAGCATGGGTGCTGAAGCCAGACTCCCTGCATTGATTCTTAGCTGTGCCACTTACCTTGTGACCTCATCGTGCCTCTACCTCCTCACCAATGAAATGGGATGACAATGATACCAACCTCACAGGGATGTCGCAGGATTAAAAGAATTAATATCCCTAAGGTGCTTAGAGGAAGACCTGGCATATATTAAGTACTCAATAAACATTATCATGATTATGGTTGGTATTATTAACTGCCATGCATTCTACTACAATTCAGGGATTTATCTGTTGACGGAAATCTTTCTTGGTTTCTTCTTAGAGACAGACTACTAATTCCTAGTTCGGTGATGTTTTCTTTAACATAAATCAAAGAGTAAGGATGACTCCCAGGCCCCATCTTACAGGTTTTAGCAACTGTTCTGGTTCCCCAATGACTTGTTTTATCTTTGTGGTGCTTTTCCAATTGGCTTGGCAGATGGAGGTTAAGCTGGAGCTATTGATGGCCGAGAAAACTGGGTCCAAATCTTGATTCTGTCACTTACTGGTGGAAAGATCACTGGCAAGATATTAAACCCTTTGAGGTTCACACGCTCATCTATAAAACTGGACTCATAATTATTCCCTTGTGGGGTTGCTGTGAGGCCTGAGTGAGATAATGTCCATGAAGGGCCAGCTCAGAAAGCAGTTACACAAATATCAGTTCTGCCTCTCTTGTCCTTTGCTCAGAAATAAACGCACATTTTAGGTTGTTTGTTTTTTTATGTAAGCTCTATGCCCAGCATGAGGCTTGAATTCACACCCCGAGATCCAGAGGCACGTGCTTTACTGACTGAGCCACCCAGGTGCCCCACTAATGTACATTTTAAAAGGAGCCTTCTGGAGACACAATGACACTGTGGTCTGTGATGGAAGGCTCTGACAAGCATTCAAAATCAGGAAGCCAAAGTCAACACATGTGGAACTCACTGCTCATGAGTGTAAAATGATTCATGTTACTGGCAGAGATCAGTGCAAGCCCAGTGTTCATTTGTTATCCTACAAGGAGGAGGAAATAGCTATTTAAAAAACATTATTTTTTAAATGTCAGAATGTGTCAATTTACATAGAACTAACAAGAAATGCCATATGAAATATACTTTGTGGATTGCAGAAAATTTTATGAAACAACTTCTTAGTATTGATCAACAAATATTAGTTAGGAATATTTATAATGTAACAGTCATAGGAACTCAGGGGAATCTTTCTGAATGTTCAAAGTTACTGCTGGATGATTGTAATCATATGTTACTCCAGGTTGTGTGTGTGGTTGCGACAAAAGTGAAAATAAGCCCAAAGTGTTCCCTTCGCATGCACAAAGATTCCTTTTTTTTTTTTCCCCTCTCCTGGACTTTTTGCTAGCCTTAACTGATGATTTTCACCAATTGTTCAATTGCAAAATATGCTTTTTGATATGTCACAGTTAAACTCTTCAAATGATGTCCCACTTCAAAAGACCTGGTTTAGTTTCCAAATCTTTTTCCCCATGTTGGGGATTTTTGATCAACAAATGTTTATTGAGGCACCACTGTGTAAGTGGCAGGCTCCCAGAATAGCTTTTCCAATGGCCTTGGCATTCCAGATGTTGGATCAATTGGAAATCTATGAATTTGAAGTTAAAGCAGAATTAAAATTATGTGTGAACATGAACTGAACACTTAGAAGGCAACATGCTGTTCGCCACTGGCAGCAGCAGAATTGGGGGATTTATTTTCCACTTATTGGCTTAGAATGTGAAATCTAGATGTGAGGAGGCCTAGCATACCTGTCCTTAGGGGATCGTCATGCCAAAGCTTCTCATTCTAATTCATCTGACATTCTTGCTCGCTTGGTGAGTGCTTAAGCCATTCACCGTCGTTCTAGTCAGGGCCTTTGATAGCACTTCATGGTCTATAAAATAAAATTTGGCATTCAAGGCTCTTCACAGTATGGAGTCTGCTTACCTCTCCAGCCCTATTTCCTTTTGCTCCTCTGCTAGCTCGCAATAGTCCAGCTGAAACTAACTTTCTGCTCTCCCTCTACATTTCCTAAGTACCTATTCTTGGCCAAGCACTGCTTCATTAACTTAAAGGAATATTTTATCTCCTCAATTTTCCTGGGAGGTAGTTATCGTTATCCCCACTGTATAGATGAAGACACTGAGGCTCAGAGACATCAGATGATTTGTTCAAGTTCACGGGCAGTCATGCAGATGTAATGTTGTGTGCACCCGGGTCTCTAATTTCAAAACCACAGGGGAAAGAACTCTTTCCGTCACACTATAATGCTTTCCTCCTCAAAATGCCTAACACTGACTCATTCTGCGCCCTTATCTCATGTGGTGGCAGAATAATAGTCCCCCAAAGAGGTCCGTGTCACAATCCCTGCCACCTGTAAATATGTTGCCCTCCATGGCATAGGGGAATTCAGGTTGCAAATCAGCTGACTTTAAGACAGGGAGAGGATTCTGGATTAACCAGGTGGATCCAATGGAATCCTGAGGGTCCTTAAAAGTGGAAGGGGGCAGTACTGCAGAGAACACTGAGAGAAGGAGATTGGGAGATTGGTCAGAGACAAGCAGCATTGCTGACTTGGAAGATGGAGAGAAGGGCCAGGAACCAAGGGCTATAGGTTGCCTCTAGACACCAGAAAACACAAGGAAATGGATTCTCTTCTAGAGCTTCTGTTCTAGGGAACACAGCCCTACAAACGCCTTGATTTTTAGCCCAGGGAGAAAGCATGGTGGACTTCTAACCTACAGAACTGTTAAGATAATAAATTTATGTTATTTTAACCCACCCAAGTTTTGGTAATTTGTTAGAGGAGCAGTAGGAGACAAGTCCACTCCAAGAAGTCTTCCTTTTCTGCATACTTCAGGTGCTGGGTGTCATGCTCAAGGCTGAAACCCACCGTCCCCACCAATCCTCCTCACTATTAAAGCCTGCCCTTGGGAAGGATATGAAGCTGACCTTGTGAATTGTACCATTCTGGACAGGGCTGATGGAAACTGTCCAAGCCAAGCTCCTCATCTTCGAGAAGTGCAATGACTTGTCCAAGGTCACACACACAGCAGTGCGGCAGTGTTAGGGCAAGACTCAAATCTACAACCCCTGCCTTCCACTTTTTGCAGCTTACAAAGGAACCCTAATTCAAAAACATCAGCATTATTTTTTGGGGGGGGATCAGTGCTCTGAGATTTAGCTATTGTCCATATCAGAATTTCCAGATCTAGCAAGCAGATTGGATCCTTGCAAATCACACTAAATAGTCTATGAAAAAACCCGTGACTATTGGAATTTGCCCACCCACCACCACCCTGTTCACTCATTCGTTCAACAAATAGTATACAATTTTCCAGATACTGTGCTAAGTCCCGAGAATTGAAAATGAGTAAAAACATAGTCTGCACCCATCATAAACTCATGGTTCAGTGGGACAGGGGGAAGGTCAGGGGTGGGGTGAACAGGTAAATAGGAACTACAATGCCTTGTGATAAGTGATAAGATAAGGCGATAAGCAGTGATACGATAAGGCGAAGAAGGCTAGGCACACTAGAAAAAGGGGCTTCAGTCAAGTTTGAGGCTTCTGGTGAAGGCAATACTTTGGCCTTGGCTGGGTTTTGAAGCAGGAATAGGAGTTGCAGAGAAGCAAAGCGCATTTTAGCCTGGAGGGATGGTAGGATTGGATGGATCATGTTAGATAAGCAAATCATAGAGGTCTCCTATTCTCTACCAAAGTCCCAAAGTCAGTTCAAAGAGTTGTCTGATAATCCATTAGATTCCAGAATGTTTAGCTTCACTTGGTTTTGTTTTTGTTTTTTTTTTTTGTTTGTTTGTTTCAACTTCTCTTGTGAATGAGGGCCCAGCCTTGGATGGTCAGTGTGCAGCATGCAGGAGGGGAAGGAAGTTTTACACAGGGGTATGGATTCTGACTCCACTCCTTCCCAGCTGTGTTGACACAGGGCATCCCTTTGTGCCTTAGTTTTCTTGTCTCCAAAATGGGAAAGCAAATTCCTTCTTTGCATGGGGGATGTGAAGACTAGAGGCAATGCGCCTGCTAGCACTTGCCATGGAGTGTTATGTAAATGGCAGCAGCCGTTATTATGAGGCCTGAGGATAGAGCTCAGATGCTCTCCCCTCTGTCTCTGTCCAATGTTTTGGGAAGCATTGTGTTGCTCTGCATTTCTTTCTAGTCTGCAGGTAATTCTGAGTCCAGGGGGTTCTCATTCTTTCTAGTCTGCAGGTAATTCTGAGTCCAGGGGGTTCTCACAGCCGGTCTATAGCAGGTTGGGGGAGGAGGTCCTAGAGTGGTCTGGCTTTAGCTAGAATAACAGAGTCTACCATTAACCTTACAGGTGGTAGGGTCATCTTTCTACAGTGGAAGGCTGGCTGTACCTACACTCCGCAGAAGGCCTTACCTTCCTGGTGCCCGGTTCCCTCTCTAGCATGACCTGCTACTCCTCCACCTCGGACACCCAGTGTTTCAGCTGCTCTTTACTTCCTGTGGTGGATGGATCTGCTCTGGTGGTTATATTGCCTGGAATGTCCTTGCCCTACCTTGTCCGGCACATTCCCATCACCTTTAAAACTCAGCTTACACATCACTCTGTGAAACCTTCCCTCACTTCTCCATGAATCAGCCCTGTTCTCCTCTGGGCTACCATAGTGTCTTGTACATATGTCTTAATTCATTGTGCACATTACACTAAATTAACTATTTATTCGTCTACCTCCCCTGTCAGACTGGGTGCTCCTTGAGAAAAATGTGGTGAATTATTCATCTCTGTATTTCTAGCACATAGTAGAGACTCAACACCTGTTTGTCGAATGACCGATTGACTGAATGAAAGGCAGAAAGGTTTTCAGAATTTTCCAGAAGCTAACTCTTATAAAAAGGCAGATTGGGAGTCCTAGAAGTAATTACCCTTTCACATTCTGTAACGGATTGGTGCTAGCTGGGGAATGACAGTATGTCCAAAAGGTAATGAATTAAAACCTTGCTTTGGCATGTTCCCTTTCAGAAATGAGAGCAGTCTTCAGGTGACTTAGAAAACAGGATTTAGTAAAAGTGTAAGAAAATATATACAATTAGACTCAATCAATAATGTTGTCCCTGACTAATGTCTACATTTAAGGGAGCTTAATTAAATTATGAAAAAGGCCTTTCTGATTCAACTGTCATTCTGGCTTATCATATATGTATACAAACTGTTCATAGGGCTTTCTTTCAAGATTTCGAGACTCTCAACCAACTCAAAGATACAGAGAACTATCAATACACTGCTCGAGAGGGGAGAGGCTGGTAGGTGAGTTTGAGAAAGCAGGGACGCCAACACAACTTGTCTAGGTACGTCGACAGAAACAGAAAGTCTGCAGAATGCTTTTTCTCTCTCCTCATTCATTCGTTCAGAAAATATTAATTCAGCACCTACCATATGCCAGGGACTGCACTAGGTGCTAGCACTTGACTGCAGTGGAAAAGAAAGACATCAAACACAAATATATATATATATATATATATATATATATATATATATGTTACGTATTATGCTCCTCCCTGACCCCCACCCAAGCCCAGAATGCCCTTTCTTATTTTGTTTATGTAAATTCAACATCCTCGCAATAAACAAGAAGTACGGAGTAATATAAAATATGTGTTAAGTCTACGATGTGTCAGACGTGGTGCCAGGTACTAGGGACACAGAAATACCTTCAAAGAGCTTCTGGCTTTACAGGAAGAAACAGACACGTGAGCAATAAAACTAATAATGTAGTAAGAAAAGCATAGTGATAGAGCCAAGGGTAGATGCTGCCGGAAGAACACAGAGCGATGGAATTTCCTTTCTCTCTCCCCTCCCACAGGCAAAAAGGCTGGGGAGGGGACTGGTGGGTGTTGAATAATATCATCAACAAGTTTTCTTAAGGAGAGCCAGCTTTGGATGGAATCTGTACTTCTGCCTACCTTCTGTCCTGCACAAGCAGAGGAAGGGTGAGGCCGGCAGACAGGATCATCCCTCCTGGGAGGATGGGGGAGAAATAAAAACTGCCATAGCCAGGAGCTCCCAGACAGGGCAGAGGGGCTGCCCAGAGCCGGTGGTCCTGAAAGCTGCATTCAGGGGCTAAGCCCTACAAGAGTGGCCAAGAGTCCACCGGCACTGGCTCTATCACGCGTGGCCTTTCCAAGGTGCCCCGGGGCAGAAGGGACTGATGTCAAAGGCAGTGGCCGAACCAGTACCAGCCAGGGGATGCTCAGCTAAAATCTCACACTTGAAATATATTGAAGTTCACTGATTGTATTTAAAGCATTCTGAACATTTCTGAAATAAAGGGCCCCTTATATAAAATAAGTACTGAAATATACCCGTAGTATCATTTTGCTTTGGGGCTGTAATTGTTAGCCAGAGTTCACAATGAGCAGTCCCAGGATGAATTTGGATTGCAGGCGCATTTTGCTGCTCAGGCATGTTTTAAAATTTTAGAATAAAAACGCCTTTATGGGTGGGGTGGGCTTTCTCTGCTCGCCCGCAGTTCCGAATACGCCCTGTTGCCTGCTGCTGTATATATATGTTACCTGTCTGGTCCCAGAGGGCAGCTGAGGTTGTGACCTCTCAGCTAGGTTGACCTCTTCATTCTGCAGGCTAGGAAGCTAAGACTTGGAGGGAAGTGTGACTGGAATACATCAGAGCTAGGACTAGAATCTTGGGTCCCCTACCTCACCGGGCTCTTCCTCTGACAGGGGCTGCCTCTCAGAGAAGCCCTTTGGGAATATGGTGTGGCCAGGCTGTAGGAAGCAGCCATCACAAGCTGCCCTCTGCAAGAGAAAAATCTTCTCTTTAGTACCACCGATAAGTGCAGGCAGCGGGGTTTAGGAGGCGGGCACCTATGTCAAAGTCTCTGTAATCTATACCACTGTTTGGCCTTGCAACCTGAGATAAGTGACACACTACTTTGCATGGGGCGGGCACATGCCCTCTCTCCCTTTAGGGTGCCCGTGCAGGTGAGAGATAGCGGGGTGGCCATGGAATGCAACTCCGGGTAGGGTTTGGCTGGGAACACATCACTATGAAAACCCTCTGAGCCAGGGTCATTTTAGAATGCCTATTTGCAAACTCAGATGTGGATGGGTGGGGAAGATTATGCATTAGGGCTTATCTCTCCCTCTCAGCTGGGTTTCTGTTATTACCAGGCGTGGAGGGGGCTGGCAAAGGCCCTGACCTACTCACTTGGCAGGTTTGATCTGCATGTGTGTATCTTTACCACTCTCAAGGAGGCGCTTGAGGGTGGGGGTGGGGTGGGGGAGGTGGGGTGAATTTGATCAGAAGCCAGATAGGAAAAAGAAATCAAATCCATGAATCCAAACACAAATTTGCAAAATATAGAATGACTGGCTAGCTTTAAGTGTTTGGGCAAGCCAGGCCAACCAGTTTAGGAAGAATATGCTTCTGGGAGAAAGGCTGATAATCAGCCTTTTCCCCAATGCCAAAGCATGCCGTCGCCCTTGGGGATTTTAAATTCAACTGATAAACAGTTCTCTCAATTGGCAGTGAGTGCACTGCCACTACCCATGGGTGGCATAAGGTTGTGAGTCCCTAAAATTGGGTACAAAAATCTGAAGATTTCCCACAGATGACGTGGGCAGCCTGAAGGGTGACAGGGAATCAGCCCATCTGCTGTCACTTTTCCCCAAGGGCACACTGTCACCTACTTTGCAGAGGCCTTGTAAGTCATTGCTGGATCTTTCCCTTAGCCCTATCACCTGCATTTAGGGACATCTGGAGGGGATCCCTCCACCCCTGTAAAAAGGTCTTGAGTTCAGCACTCTCACCATTGGGCTGACTGATGGCCTCTGAGGGCAGCCTCTTTTATAAGAGCCCTGGTTGTGGAATCTGGAGACCTGGATTCTATTCTAGCGGCACCTCACTTTCTCTACAGAGAGGTCTCAAAATGTTCACTTTAGCAGATTAACACTGGACTTTATAACTTCAGAAAAAGGTAAAGAACTCTTATCCTAGCCTATGACATTCTTACGGGAAGAAATGATGACTTACGTATATATCTTTGTTTCGTAGGACCTATGCAGTGTTCAACACATGGTTGGTACGTGGCAAGAATTCTAAATAAAATTATACAGTGTCAGTTATAGGCTATAACGTCATTACATCGTGATAATAGGAAAAACGAGGTGTGTGCTTCACCCACAAAGAGCTTAAAATTTCATAAGGGAAAAGATGCAAATGAGGATTTCCATACAGGGAGAAGAAGGGAAGATCATCTTCTGTTGAATGGAAGAGCATGAGCAAAGGTATGCAGACAGACAACTTCTCCTGCCCCCGCCCCACTTCACGGACATCACTGGCTCACTTGTAGAGAAACAGCACGCATCTTGCACTTGAGTTTCCTGTCTCCCAGCAGAACTAGGTTGGGCCAGTTCATAGGTGACGTGTCTCATATACCTGGGCTCAGGCCCATTTGCTCAGCCACTTGACCTGCTCCTGGTGATCACATTCACTTTGAGAAAAAGTTTTTCAGATGTCTTTTAGAGTTCATTTTTAAAAGATGGTCCACCTGGTACCTGCTCCTTGGCGCTGGATGGAGGCCAGAGGGTGACAGCAGCATGAACTCGCTGTGGATAACAAGTCCTCTGTTATGACTGGGAGCGCTAGCAATGCTATAAATAACTCTATCAATATTGTGATAATGGCACTTTAAAGAGGTCTATTTTACAAGTGCTGAATGTAAGAGAGACCACAGCTGCGCTCATTAATTCTGAAGTGTGCCTCCCTCTATGTACGACTTGCAGGTGTAACAATAGGAGTGTTGACTCAGTGGAAGTCTAGATAATGTTTAGATTAAGAAAAAGGTTAGAGTAACGTTGTTAGTTTTTCCATTGTGTTTGGCATAATGAAAACAAATTATACGAGTTTAATTGGAAGTGGGGGGGGAAAGGGCAAAACATAACTTTGGTACAGATTTCAGATGTTCACAAATAGCTCCTCCCCCTCAAGAGCAAGGATCGTAATTGACAGCAGTAGATCTTTTGATAATTAATTGCAGTAAATTATCACTTGGCACAAAGAAGGCATAATTGTAATTAATTTGCAACCTTCCCAGCATAACACTGAATTAGAAATGGCACCGCCGTCATTTTTCCAACGGAGGAAATTGAGGGTAAGAGAACAGTGTACCCTCTTCCTTTGATGTGCATTCAGAGTTTTGAGGCCAGCCCTGGTTGTGATTTTTCTGGTATGATCGTGACATCTCTGTGACTCTCTTGGGTTAGGAGTGTTTAATTTAGATTGTGACTGTTGGCTGTGGGCTGTGATAGTTAGCAGGAGGGATCCCCTGCTGACTTCTGCCATGGCCTCTCATCACGTAAGCCTCCAGTCAGTCACTTAACCTCAGCGTATTTCTGTATCCATCCCATTCGCCAGGGTGCTGAAAGACCTAATTAATTCAGATAATAGGCATTGTTTCGGTGCAAAATATTATATTTGTAATTGAATGAATTAAGAAAGATTTTCCTTCAAAGTAGTTTCCCTCTTTTTCCAGTGCATCTTACTTTTGGGGGTGATGCAAGATCATTGTTAAGAATCTTTGCCATGGTGCAATTTTATAGTGATTGCCACAGATCAAGGTTCAATCTAATTGCTCAACAATTAATTAGAAACAGAAATGAGGAATACAAACTAGTTTCACCGGATTCTAGAGAACTGTTTCTATTTCATCAGAATGCCTGGGAGAACAAATCATTAAGCCATAAAAGAGTACATCTGGGTTAGAATTAAAGTCAAGTGGATTCATTAAACCAAATGATGGCCCAGAGATTACTGCCTTGGTATGCCACACTGTTGACTAAGGCTGCAAGGGGTCATGGAACTTTCCTTCTTTTGCTACAAGATGTCCATTTGAGAGAATGAGGAGAATCATACTTCTGACAATAAGGGCAAGGAATCACTTTGCCTAGTGGCTGGTCATGAAAAAAAAAGATATAGATCATGGCCCTATTTCAGGCAGAACTGTATAACAAAAATAAGCTTTATTAAATTATTGTGGACACTCTTCAAAGTTCTTCTTAGCCTATTGTTATAAACGTTGAAATAAGGTGAATTTATAGCTAGAGTCCTTCACCATTGCTGCCCTGCCAATGAACTCAGGTTTGACCTATATGTAACACCTTCTCTGGGGGTTAACAAATCATTCAATCTTCATGGAACTTTACTTTCTCAAAAAGCAATGCCTTAAGTAACCCCTGCTACCCTGTACCCTGCCAATAACTTCCTCCAGTTGGGTTGAATTAGTCATGATAGTTTTACTGTGTGAGCTAATATTCACAAGTGTCGGAGTTCAAACCACCCAACATATTTCACAGGAGACTTCAAATTGAACTCAAACCTTAGTCCTAGCTGCCAAAGGTCCTAATGTTTATTTTACTGAACTCCCTATAGGGAGACCTAAAGCGCCTAACGAGGACACAGAGACACCACCTACGGTGTTTTGTGCCCATGAACCTGGGCTGCGGGAATCTTCGCTGGGGACAGAGCTCCAATTTTCTGATCTAAAACTGAGGCATGGTTTCCACGGAGCAAATGGAGGGAGAAATTTTCTGACAGGCTCTTATTTGAAAAAGGAAGTAGACTTAATCTGTATATCCTCAGAGGAGAAGAACTAAGGTTCATGAACGGATGGTTCCGAGAGGTGGGTTTTGGCTTCAGGAAGAAGCATGTTAACATCTGCGGTTGTCTGAGAGGCGAAAAGACCCCTGTCCCCAGGAGGAGCTGTAGTAGAGAGTGGAGATCAGTGGGCACAGAGCACAAAAGAGATTGAGGCATGGGGCTTGAGAGAGGAAGATGAAGGCTTCAGACTACATGCTCTTAAAAGCCTCTTCTAGGGGCGACTGGTGGCTCAGTCAGTTAAGTGTCTGACTTCCGCTCAGGTGATGATCTCATGGTTTGTGAGTTCGAGCCCCACATCAGGCTCCCTGCTGTCAGCACAGAGCCCACTTCAGGTCCTGTCTCCCTCTCTCTCTGCCCCTCCCTCATGCATGCTCTCTCTCTCTCTCTCTCTCTCTCTCTCTCAAAAACATATTAACAGTAAAAAAAAAAAAAAAAAGACTTGTATTAGAAACTTAGTATGGGTGTTGGGTTTCATGACATATGAAGGACAACAATGAAGCCCAGTCATCTACCCTTGGCTGTGGAAGGTGGGGGGGCAGGTGGCTCTTAGTGGGTGAAGCTCTACCTTGATGCCGAGGGCCTTCTGAATTCGTCTCCAGTCCTTTGGGAAGAATCATTAACAGACGAATGGTTAAACTGAAGGTCACTCATTTATTCTTTTAGTCATTTATTCATGCAATGAACATTTCTGCCGCATCCGCTGTGCCAAGCCCTCGTGTCCTGCCGCTCTGGAATTATTCAGGGATCACCCCTGCTCTGGCACTTTCCTTGCTCAGCCCGGACCAGGGTGCCCTAATTCTTTGGTATTTTGCTTTCTCATTCTCACTAGTGTCCAAATGAAGGAAAATACACTAGCTGTTGAGGAAAAAAAAATGAGAAGCCAACTTTCTGAATCCTATGTAAAGTTTAGCTTGGTCATGAGACTGGGGTCTGGCTTCCACCTGCCTCCCTCACCAAACTCATATCATGACTCTCTCCGCTGTTCTTTCCCTCCAGCTTCACTGGCCTTCTTCCCCCCCCCCCCCCACTTGTGTAAATACTCCAGCTTTGTCCTGTGGTGGGGTGTCTACTCCTGCTGTGCCCTTGGCCTTCCCTGCACCCCTGGATCCTTTACTTCTCCATTATAACTTCCTCCGGGAAATCTTCCCTGCCCCACCAATCCAGAGCAGCCCCTCCCACCACCGGGACATCCTCCAGTAATCCCACAGTTTTCTTTAATAACACCTAATAATAGTTTGAAAACATTTGAATTCAGTAAAAAAAATTGAAACATGATTTCATTGTTTACAGAACTCCTGAAACATCATTTGAACCACAGTTTGAGATTCAGTGGTATAAAAGATTGGATTAATATCCATAGCACCTCTGGGAAGATGTCAACAAATTTGTTAACAAATAATAATACAGTAGAATAATAATAAGATCTTAAACTATGTAACTGTCATGGCTTACGTGTATTTTTTTTTTTTTTTTAGAAATGTTTATTTTTGAGGGGGGGGCAGAGAGAGAGAGAGAGAGAGTATGTGTGAGCAGGGGTAGGGGCAGAGAGAGAGGGAGAGAGAGAGAATCCCAAACAGGCTTCATGCTGTCAGCACAGAGCCCACGTGGGGCTCAATCTCACGAATCGTGAGATCAGGACCTGAGCCGAAACCAAGAGTCCGATGCTTACCCGACTGAGCCACCAGGGTAAGCCACCAGTTTGCATGCATTTTAACTCATATTCCTCTTCTGTTCCTCAAAATGAACAAGTACAGAGGCACTTCTATGTCTCCCATTTCACAGGTAAGTTGTCAGAGGCTGCACAGCTTGTGAGTGGGGAAAGGGCTGAGAAATCAGACCTCGTTCCGTTCACAATGGCAGTCTCCTCCTTCAGTGTGTTTTACATTTAAGTCAAGGTACCCACATCCAAGCACTTAGATGGGCACTGTGTTGTGTTTTTTTTTTTTTTTTTATCTCTTCTTTCATTCAAAGTTGCCCAGACTCCAGTCTCCTGGGGTGTAACCAGGCCCAGTTGGGGCAAAGGAGAACTGGGATTCGCCCTGTGGCTGGTCTATTTTCGAGTAAGCATATTTCCATAGTCTGCTGGAACTGGAAGGGGATTATGTTGTCCAGTGATACTTTGAGCTGTGCTGTGTGGAGCTTTACAGCCAGCACTGCCCCACGGCCCAGCTCTGGGGGCGGGGGGCAACTGGCACGTGGCAATCTATGGGAACGGTGCCCTGTGCGTCTGTGGGTGACTTAGGGACTGCCATGGCCACCTTTGCTTTCTTCCAGCCAAATCCACTTTGATCGTTCTGTATACTGAGCTTCCGAATAAGATTTTACTTGAGGGAACGGTTCTGCTCCTTAAGAAAGAAAGCACTTGGAACCTCATTACTAAATAATATACCAGCTGAGGCTTGGGTAGCCGAATGCCCTATTCATGGTCACACAGCCAGAGAGGGGCAGAATGGAGGCCTGATACCAAACCTCTGGGTTCAAGGCTAGCACGGCGGCCTCTGCCCTGGGCTGCCTGTCTAGAGATGTGGCAGATTAGAGGGACGTCGTCTTGCGAATGAACCTGGGTTGCCTATTGGAAGAAACCTCATGATGCAGAGGGGTAAAGGTTGCAAAGCTTCAAACTAGCCACATGCTGGGGCCCTGACTGCCTCAGGCACGCTCAGTCCTTAGATCGGCTCTGAAAATATGCATCTCCCCTCCCCTTATCCCAGCCACCTGCTACCCCTCTCCACCTCCACCCTGACGTCTCCTCCTCAGGGAAGGCTTTTCTGTTCAACTTTGAGAACACTGGAGAGCAACACTAAGGTCCTTTCTCTGTTTCCCGAAATCGCTGGGTGTGCCAATTCCCCCTTATCCTGTGGATGGACCTGACTTAGACCTCACACTCAGCCGCGGCCTGCATTTGTAGCTAGGACTTTTCAATAGCTCTGAGGATCTTTTTCAAAGGATGAGAGTGTTTGTTATTGCCATTGTTCTTGATCACAAGTCATAGCAAAAAGGTGAAATATTCTGAAAGCCTGTTTTCTGCTTTTTGCTTTGAAGTGAGACAATCCTGCCCTGATCTCATGACTTCACTAATCACAAATGGCCCTGTCAGCACTTGGTGGTGGTGGGGCGTGGGGGAGGGTTGGGCTGAAGAAGGATTCCTGGTAGTATTCAAACCCAGGCAAGCACAAATATACTAAATAGAAAGAAAGACCATTACTCTGAATGCGTCTAGTTTGCAGTCAGAGTCAGCAAATGTTACCAGCTTGAATTAATGACTATTACTTTGTCCTAACTCACCAAGTCCACTGACAGGTGCCGGCAAAATCTGTGTTTCTACAGTGTTATATGCTACGGCTAGCAGATAAATAAATTGGACATCAGATGGTGTCTTTCCACCCACTAAAATGGAAATAGACAGACTCAAGAACCCGTTTCATGGAGTTGGTGAGTACGAAACCCTCCCCAAGATGTCGGGGCCTTGCTGGAGCCTTCTGTTCTTGTGGTCAACTCTGGCTTTGAGCTTTAATTTAATTACCTCTGTCTATGGATTTTCTCACTACCTGGCTTATGTGTCTGCTTCCCCAGCATACCAACTGAGATGTGAACTCAGCAATTTCTCCTGACTTCTGCCAGGAAAGCCACCCACACACAGTAAGGCTTTTGGGTATATAGGAAGCTTTCCTGGAAGTGGGGAAATGGGAGGAATCTTCGTTGCAGCAACACAGATAACTTAAAATTTTCCTGTGAAGGGTTTTTGCTTTTGAAATCCCTTTAGTCATTTTGAGAAATTGGCCTCCAACCCCTTCCAGGTGCCAAGCTTCCACACCCCCACCCCTCCCCTGTCCCTCTATCCACTCCCTCATCTCTAGCAAACAAAATAAAACAAACATCCCATTTCCTTGTGCAGTGAGACTGAGTTCTCTTCAGCCTTTGCCCCAAGACTGAGCCCTAAATTCATCAAGGTCCTGAGCAGGATGAAAGACCTTTGGTGAAACAAAGTCTCCTCCCCTCACTGCCCCCCCACACACACTTGGAAATAAAATACATAAAAGCAAACAAAAGTTGCCCTTGGTTCCATGGAAAATCAGTGTGGGGTAGCAGACATGAGAAAAGGCCTTTGGTGGCACAGGGTACCCCAATTTCCAGGAAAAAGGCCTAGGCTTTCGGGCATGGTGAGGAGGGACAAACGGTGTGGGGTCACAGCAAGGCCTTTGCAGGCAAAGTGGCTTCCCTTGTGCTGATTCAGCATTCCAGGCTGCTGTCACCATTTGCTCCTTGGAAAGGGGACTGCAGAAAAACGTGCCCTGCTTAGAAATGAAAAACTCACCAAGCCTTGCCCGACGCTGAGGATGGCTGCTGAGGGGCAGGGCAGGGACCTCCAGAGGATGTCCTCTGTCCCTGCCCAGAGCCCGTGGCCTGGGCCAACCACGATTATCATCACTAACATGAATGGGTGTGGTTCTGTACTATGTTCCTGAGCAAGAACTACCTCTTCACACTCCCCTCAAGACATGGGAATTCGAACGATGGTCGGCAGTGTATGTGAAAATAGCAAAAACACATGTGCGAAGCAGCTAGAGCCAGTGGGACACGTTCAGGTTGAGTCAGGAGACACCGTTCTAATCCTGGTTCTGCCTCGTACTTGATGCGTCACCTTGACTAAGTCGTGCCTCACCCTCTGGCCTCGATTCTCTTACCGTGAAATGAGGGTTCCTGGTTTTCAAAGCGTGTTCCTCAGGGGTTCCGTGAGGCTCTGCACGAAAGCAGAGAGCTGAGGGCAGAAAGAGGCTCCAACACGAGCAGGTCTGGCTTTTTCTGGTTTGTGGCTAGTGGTGCAAAGATTTTCTCTGCATGGAGGATTTGGCCATAAGAGAAGCCGGCAAACTATCGCTCTAAAGGATGGCTGTCTACAGACTCTTCTAGTGCTGACATTACTTGATTCTAGATGGAGGCAAGAAAGAAGAATGGATGCTGGGAAAGACGCAAGCCTAAGAAAAAGAAGTTCCTGCTACAAATAAATCCCCGGCCAATCTCTCTTCGTCTCTGAAAGTTTAAAGATTTAAAATCTACTTTTTTTTTTTTTTTTTGTTTAAACTGCAGTTCTCAGCAAATAAAGACTACTTTAAATTATTCAGGTTTGTTACACCCACAAATCACCCATACAGTACATTCTAAATAAAAAACTAATAACTCTCTTTGCAAGAAGTGTCCCTTCCAGAGGCCACGTATAAGGCATTAACCTGCACTGGGAGAAAATAATACCAGTGATTTCCAAATTACACTCATTTTAGGAAATAACTTAAATAAATGAATTGGGCCCAATGCAGCCTGCTTATTTCCTCTGCATTTCAATGCAGAGGTAATATTTTTCTGCCAGCAAGTATTGGAAACAAAATCACTTACAGCCACACTTAAAGAACGTTTTAGAATCTTCCATGCAATTAGTTTAGTTTCATTTCCAAAGCCTTTGCTTTTTACAGTGCTCAGAAGAGTGGGGAGGGGTTGAGGTAAGGAGGGTAGGAAAAGGAGGGTCCCCTGGGCTATGAGATAAGCTCCAAATGTAGAGACCTTAGCAGACACCTGAGGCCCCCCCATACCACATGCTTCTGTCTCTGCTTGTAACATTCCTCTCAGGTGCTCACCCTGCTTCTAGAGGACCCTCTCCAGGCATGGCCCCCAGTCTATCCTCTTTTATGACGGATCTAGTTGTTGGGAAATGTCTGGTGGAGTCAACATTCAGTGTTTGTGAATTAATGAAACTGCTCTACTCTCTGGTTGTTTCCCATTGTCCCGGGAAGCCTTCTGAGGAAGTGCACAGAACAACATTCCTCCCAGGGGAACCCACAAGCATCCTTTCTTGAGAGATGGCAGAGGCATGCTGAGTGGAGGGGGTGAGAAGCCAGGGACACGTTCTTTCTCCCTTTTGCCTTGGGTGGCGCTGAGTGGCAGGGTGAATTCAGTGTACAGCCCAGATTGAAAAAGCCGGAGTCAGAAGAAACATCCAAGGCTGAGTAAGGTTGTGGCAGTGCGGTGGGTGCTGGGGAGAGTAGATGTGGGTGTCAGTTACAGCACGGAAGCTGGGAGCTGAGTTCTAGACTGAGCTGGGGACCTACTTGATTCAGGGTGTGAGCCTCCATGCCTTCATTTGTAAAATGAAGATGACAATGCTCACTTTACAGGATAGTAGTGAGGATTCAGTCCAGGAACATTTATAACCTAGTGTTTTACCCCAGGCCATGTGATGTCCCTGCCTGTAAAGAGTTCAAGGTCTGGGGGCGCCTGGGTGGCTCAGTCAGTTAAGTGTCCAACTTCGGCTCAAGTCATGGTCTCACGATGCATGGGTTCCAGCCCCACGTCCGGCTCTGTGCTGACAGCTCAGAGCCTGGAGCCTGCTTCGGATTCTGTGTCTCCCTCTCTCTCTGCACCTCCCCCACTCATGCTCTGTCTGTCTGTCTCTCTCTCTCTCGCTCTCTCAAAAATAAATAAACATTAAAAAATTTATAAAAAAAATAAATAAAGGGTTCAAGATCTGAAGAGGAGACAGACAGGTAAACAACCGCAGGAATGTCATGTGGAAAGTCCTGCTCGGTAAAGGACAAGGCGCCAGGGAATGCTGCGGCAGAGCCTTAACCCAGCCAGGGGGTGTGGGTGGATCAGAGCGGACCTCCTGGCCGACAGAAAGATGAAGTGAGGGTTGTGATCTGCGTTGGGAGAACACGAAGCCAAAGCGATAAGCAGTGCCAAGATCATGAGAACCCTCGTTACGTTATGCTAAGAACAGAGGTTGCATTCTGGGTGCTGGGAAACCACAGAAAGGTTTGGTGTAGCAATTCAGTTTGCTGATATATTGGGAAGCACCTGGCACATCGCAGCGTCTCAATCAATGCTCATTTCAAAATTTGGAGCTGAGATTACTTTTTTTGTTTGCAGGCGAGTCCCCGCACCTCTTTGCTGAATGCATATGAAGACACTCGTGGTAAGAGAGCTTTAACGCTGTAAAAAAAAGCACTGGACCAGGAGTGAGGAGACAGAAGTTAGCCCAGGTGGCCGTATTCACAGTCTGTGTGATCTCGGGAAATTCACATAATGTCTTTGAGACTCAGTTTCATGATCTGCAAACTGGGATTCGCATCACCCACCCTACCTTCACAGAGAGTGCTGTGAAGGGTCACTCAATATCAGGGGTTCCTGTTGTATTGTTTGTGGCTCCCCAAAGGGGGCTGGGGATCTAGGATCAGAGGACAAGAGAGAAGCGTTCGGGCAGGGTTGTGAGAACAGAGATTTGAGAGGGGGTTAACGCGTATCTTCCTTTACTTTGTTAACCTGCACCTCCCAAGTGAGTAAAATGTATGCTGTGTGCATCTCGAGACGGCTGAGCGGAGTGGCTGAGGACAGAAATAGCCCTGCTGATTTATGAGCAGGAGGCAGATTTGCTTTAATATCGCAACACAAGGAAGTCAGGTCTCTTAAATAATATGGCTCGCAGATTTACAGCTGTGTTGCATGTTCGCTTCAGTGCTGTCTCTGGCCATGGACGGTGCTTTACTCTGGAAAGGCTGAAGTCAGCAACTTTCAAGACGCTGGCAAATAGATCCAGTGGCAGGAGCCAGTCCACTGGGTCAGCTGTTTTCAGTGGGGCCCCGCTCCCTCCCACCACTTTGTTACATGTTGTTAGGACTCGTTGTCCTACGTGCCCAGCAGGCTTGGGGCTGGTTCCGGTCTCGTGAAGCCAGAAGTATAGCACAGAGAAAGGGCTGGTGCTTCCAGGGTGCTATTTGGGAGGTAGCAGGAAGCTCCAATATTATGTCCAATATTGCCCCCGTCCTTTGGTTTAGGCCACCAAGGTAAGGATTGTTGTCCCTTGGGCCTTTTGAACAAATGCAAGTATTTCAGGAAGCAGGGACGCAATGAGCCCCTGGTTCCTTAAAAATAATGATGTATTTATTCCACAAATATTTAGATAGTGCTATTTATAGCCCAGGCACTGTTCTCAGTGCTATGTAATTATTGACTATTGTTCCTAACCGCCCTCTGAGGTAACTCTGTTATTATCTCCATCACACAGATGAGGAAACTGAAGTAAACACCTGAGATGAGTAACGTGAACAAGGTCCCAGGGCCAGCGAGAGGTGGAGACAGAATTTGAATCTGACAGGCTGGCTCCATTGTCTTTGTTCATAACCATCGTGCCGTAAATAATGGCACGACACCGATTACAATAGCTGTGATCGTTCACTGGGTCCCATACACCAGTCATTGTACTGAGTGCTTGTTACACATGTCATTTCATCCTCACGGGACCCTGTGGGGGTACGTACTATTCTTATCATCCCCTCTTCGTGGAGGAGAAAGCTGAGGATGCAACTTGCCAAAGACCCCATTGGTCGCAAGTGGCAGTGTTGGGATTTACACTCGAGCAATCGGACTCAGGAGCTCGTGTGCTAAATGTCAATGTGGTGACTGAATTTCTTTCCTTGCACTTTTTGGAAAGGAAGTGATAAAAAGAGGGAGAAAGCCGTTAGGGCAAGAATGGGAATAAAACTGCACCTATTTGAGTTTCTGCCAAGGGATGGCCCCATCGATCCTGCCACTAATAAGTCCATTCCAGGTTTGGTGGGTGAGGGCTGGCCAAAACTCCATGGAAACTAACTGCACAGTGTAATGAGGGACCAGGCTCCTTGCACAGCTTTGTTCTCGGCCTCAGGGGCAATTTGACACTCTTTCCATATACTCTCTCCTCTCCTGGCTCCATCAGTAATCAGAAATCATCCTTGTCTTGGGGTCTTCTGGCCTGCGTTTGAGACCAGTCCCATCTCTCCTTCTCTAGTTGTGGTACCTGGGTTCCTGACTTCTTCCTTCTACTTAACCATCCACCCTGATGATGTGTGCATGGTCCACTTCTTGCAAGACCAGCCCCTGCTCTGCTTTCTCCAGCCTCGTAAATGCTGGAGGTTTGGCTCAGACCTCCAGGCCTGTGAGTGTGGCTTGCCCCATACCTGCTATCAAACCCGCCCCGTGTTGATGAAACACCTCCGTTCATCCCGTCATTCATTCGGTGCCTGTGAACGGAGCTGAGAGAACACCTATCAGTGCCGGGCACTGTTTTAGATGCGAGGGGCACAGAAATGCACAAGATCAGTCCCTGCCAACACAGAGCTCCCAGTCTGGTGAGGATAAGCAAGTCAGTCATTACAGCACAACGGATGAAGCAGTGCACTAGTTGTGAGCATGCAGAGTGTTTTTTTCCAGAAAATTTTTTTTTTAAGTTTTATTTATTTATTTTGAGAGAGATAGAGATAGCACAAGCCAGGGAAGGGCAGAGAGAGAGGGAGAGAGGGAGAATCCCAAGCAGGCTTTGCACTGTCAGCGTAGAGCCCAATGTGAGGCTCGAACCCATGAAGCCGTGAGATCATGACCTGAGCCGAAACCGAGAGTTGGACACTTAACTGACTGAGCCAGCCAGGTGCCCTGAGAGGAAGAGTATTTAAAACCACATGGTGTGTGTGTGTGTGTGTGTGTGTGTGTGTGTGTGTATGAGCACATGTATGTGAACTGGGGGTGAGGGAGGCATGGGGAGATGCATGGTGGTCTGGCTTTGACACAAGCTGATTTTTAAATGTTGGGGGAGGGATAAAGAAGGAGAGGGATCAGTGTTTTGCACAGAGGAAATAGCAAATGTGAAGGTTCTTAAGTATGGAACAGGCTGGCCAGTTTGGGTAGCTCTCAGGAGCCTGGTATGGGTGTGGGACACAGGAGGGGACCTAGGAACACTTAGGGGCCAGAACAGGCAGGTACGGGCAAGAGCAGAATGGGCCTTGGGCACCGAGCCAATGGATATTAGCTCATCTCTCTCAATAGAGAGCCAGTAGGAGATCGGTATGCTCATTGTCACCTCTCCATGTCACCCGCTACCAGTGCATGGCTTGCTCAACTCTCCTGCTCTCTCCAGATGCACCATATTCTTGTTCTCCATCCACTTCAGACAAACTGGGTCCCACCCACTAGACTGGACTTCCTGAGGGTGAATGCCCTGTCCATTTGTAGCCCTGGTGAACTCTGCTTCTGTGGCCCCCTACTTCTGGGCCATCTGAGGAACAGCAGAAGACCAAGGGGGCAGGTCCAGAGATGGGGGGAAGAAGAGCTGAGGTACACGGTAAGACAGGTAACAGGGGCACACGGTGACGGCATCGTGGGCCCCTGTAAGGACGGGGCCTGGTGCTTTCGTTGAGATGGACAGCCATCAGAGGGTTTAAGCTCAGATGACATAATCTGATTAACATCTTAATAGGATCATGCCAGCTGCAGTGTGGAGGAAATACTGTAGAGCGGCAGGAATGAAAGCCAGGAGACAAGCTAGGGGGCTGTTGCTCGATTCTGATGAGAGGGGCCGGCAGCTTGGGTGAGGGTGAATGGAAATGGCCCAATTCTGGGCATCTTTAGGAGGCACAGGAAGTAGAATCTCCTGCTGTACCGGGTGTGGGTGGTGAGAAAAGAGAGGAGCCGAGGTGGCTGCCACGTTCATGGCGCGTACGAGTGGAATGGCGGGCTTGCAGTTACCAGACGTGGGCTAGACACCTAGCTTTACAGCCTGTCTTTTGGGGGCCCCGGCATGAGTGTGGTCGGACAAGGAGACCACGGGAGAGGCCCAGGCGTTACAGGGATGCTGAGGGAGCAGCACCATGGCCTGTGGCTCGCACTGCGGGGTCTAAGGTTTGGAATATCGTGACAGGAAGCCTTCGTTTTGGGAAAATACGAGTAACTTACTTGCTTTGGTCTATTTTCTATATTTAGCTATTTCCAGGCACCTGCACGCTGCATCTGCCGCCCCATTATATCTCTGGGAAGGTGCTGTCTTCTCCTGCCTTTTGCTAAGTGACAGGATTTACTGTGGCCTCTCGCGTTAGGCTTAAATCAGGCTTGGGGATGTGGACATTTTGCTAAGCAGGAACTCTGGTGCAGGGACCCAGTAATGAATGGGTCTTTCCACAAGCCTGGAGCAGTTAATAACCTCCAGGTTGTCCCCAAGCGATTTCCATGGGAGTGGACCAAAAATTGCCTATCAGTCCAAATGAAGTATGCCACAATTTCCCCTACTTTCTAGTTACTTTTTAATTTCAGCACCACCTGCTCCTAATTCTCCCAGGGCTGACTCTGCCAGCATCGTCATTATGGGTTTTGTCTGTCCGTGATGTGTAACACATCATGTCACGGGCCTCTTCCTGCTCAGTGGCTAAAACAATACTTGCCAGTGTATCAGCCTCTCTGGCCCGAGAGGCGTAAAATGTGCTGCCCTCCTTATATCCAGATGCGCCTCTGAACCCATTGGCAAAGGCGTACCAACATCATCGCATTGTCTGTGCGCTAATTATTCTTGGCGTCAAGGTCAACTTGACCCAGGCATGGTATGTGGGAAAGGCAGTGGTTTTAGTGTCGGAAGGAACCGGGCTCAAATGCTAGATTAATGGCTTACCCCGCGGGTGACTTTAGGTAGTTTAATTCTGGTAATTATGTCACTTTGGGTTTTCCCAAGAGTGACATGGGTGTGGTGCCCGTCTCATGGGATTGCCATAGGCAATACGGCAGTGTATGGGAAGCAGGAGAAATGGCTTGGCATATTTGGGCTCCTGGTACATGTTAGTTTCCCTCCACTGCCTTCTCTGTGCGGTCTCATGACTTTCCTCATCTGTAAAATGGGGATACACTGGATTTCGCTAGAGGTTACAAGCGCCGGCTGTGGTGCCAGGGCACTTGGGTCTGAGTCTCTTACTAGTTGTGTGACATTAAGAAACAACTTAATCTTGGGGAAGGGAAGGGGAAAAAATAGTTTCAAACAGAGACGGAGGGAGGCAAACCATAAGAGACTCTTAAATACAGAGAACAAACTGAGGGTTGATGGGGGGTTGGGGGAGAGGGGAAAATGGGTGATGGGCATTGAGGAGGGCACCTGTTGGGATGAGCACTGGGTGTTGCATGTAAGCGATGAATCATGGGAATCTACCCCCCAAACCAAGAGCACACTGTAAACACTGTATGTTAGGCAACTTGACAATAAATTATGTTAAAAACAGAAATTACTTAATCTCCTTATACTTAGCTCTTCATTTGAAAAACAGAGAAAAATTTTAGCTAGCCTTCGCCAAGATTCCCTTACCATCAAGGAGATATTTAGCTTGTGGTGAATAAGCTCTCATATTAACTTTGCAAAGTCAACTTTGATACTTGATTCCACTTGAGTCTCATAATACTTGGAAGGTAGAAGAAAGGTCCTTTTTTTTTTTTTTTTTTTAAACTATCATTTAACATATGGGAAGCTGAAACACAGAGCAAAGAGGTAAATCACTCAAGGGCATTGACTAAGTTAGTGGCAAAGCCCAAGTCAGGCCATGTCTCCTTAAGCCCTATTCCCCATTCTCCTCACTGTATGATACTGACTCCCATCGCCAGCAGGGTAGAGCACATGGGCCAAGTCCTTGGAATGCTGTTAAGTCTGGTGGCCCATGTAACTCTTGAATCTATGACTCCAATCTCATTTGGAATGGTAGAAACACCATGCATTTATTGTGCAGGTACTTGAAGAACTCCACATTCTTTCTATCCTTGACAATGATGTATAAAAAAGACTTTGCAAACAGGGACACAGTTAACAACCCTAATCTATTTTTTTGAGAATTAATTCACATACCATAAAACGAAACCTTTTAAAACATGTGATTCAGCGGTGTTGAGAATATTCACAAGGTTGTACGACTCTGATCATTATCTAATTCCAGAACATTTTCATCATCACCCGAAGGAACCCTGTAAACCCTAGAGGTCGCTTACTCCCTATTTCGACCCCCTGGTAATCACCCATCTACCTCTGCCTCTGTGGGTTTTTCTGTTCTGGATTTTTCATATACATGGAATCATACAAGATGTGGTCTCTTGTGACTGGTTTCCTTCATTCAGCATAGTGTTTTCAAGGTTCACCGTGTTGCAGGAGGCATCAGTATTTTGCTTCCTTTTTATGGCTAAATAGGATTTCGTTGTATAGATAAACCACCTTTTGTTTATCCATTCAGGAGCTGGGGGACATTTGGGTTGTTTCCACTTTGGGGCTATTATGAATAATACTGCAATAACATTCGTGCCTATATTTTTATATGAATATATATTTCCTTTACTCTTTTTTCTGTTTTTGTTTTTGAATATATGTTTTAAATTCTCTCAGATTATATACTTAGAAGTGGAATTGCTGGGTTATACGGTAACTCTATTTTAAATTTTTGAGGAATGGCCAAACTGTTTTCCAAAGCAGCCATGACATTTTACATTCTTGTCTGCAGTGTTTGAGGGCTCCAATTTCTCCACATCTTCCCCGATACTTGTTATTGTCTATAAGGTATTCATTTTATAAGGACATATTTTCATTCTGAGAACTTTCCATCTTGAATACCATTAAAAAGATCACACTGCTTAGTCAAATAGATAAGAGAGAATCTTCAAAGCTCATGGGTACAAGAGAGAAAAGTATGTTTGCTTCCTTGGATTTTAAGAACAGCTGTAGGGGCGCCTGGGTGGCTTAGTAGGTTAAGCGTCCAACTTCAGCTCAGGTCATGATCTCACAGTTAGCGAGTTCGAGTCCTGAGTCGGGTTCTGACAGCTTAGAGCCTGGAGCCTGCTTCAGATTCTGTGTTCCCTCTCTCTCTGCCCCTCTCCACCCCCCCCTTCTCTCTTTCTGTCTCTCAAACAAATAAACATTAAAAAATTTTTTTAAAACGGCTTTAATGGAATAGAACACTTAATTATTGGGTTGTACTATGTATTACCACTTGGCATTATTTTAATATTTCTCCTTTGTACCTTCCTGTTTTAAGAAATCATTTTCAAGAATGTGCATCTTGGAATAGAATTATCAACAATAGCCCAATTATGGAAAGAGCCCAAATATCCATTGTCGGATGAATAGATAAAGAAGATGTGGTATAATTACACAAAGGAATACTACTCAGTCATCAAAAAGACTGAGATCTTACCATTCACAATGACTTAAATGGCACTAGAGTATATTATGCTAAATAAAATAAGTCAGAGAAAGCAAAATACCGCATGATTTCACTCACATGTGGAATTTAAGAAATAAAGCAGATGAACACAGGGGAAGGGGAAAATAAAAAGAGAAGGAGGCAAAGTAGAAGAGATTCTTAACTGCAGAGAACAAACCGAGGGTTGCTGGAGGGGAGGTGGTTGGGGACATGGACGAAATGGGTGATGAGCATTAAGGAGGGCACTTGTGATGAGCGCCGAGTGTTATATGTGAGTGATGAATCACTAAATTCTACTCCTGAAACCAACATTACACAATATGTTACCTAACTAGAATTTAAATACAAAGTTAAAACAAAACAAAGAATGTGCATCTTGGAATAGACCAAGCTACACGCCCCTTAGGTCTGTTAGACTGCCTGTTGTAGTAGCCATGTATCTCTATGGTGTGGCATTATTCTACGGGATTGCGGTATGTTAGCACAATCTTTACAAGTTTGTGAGATAGTTACTAGTGAAATCTTCATTACACAGATGAGGATGTTGAAGTACAGAAGCATTAAGTAACTTGCCCAAGGGCACACAGCAAGTAAGTGGTAGAGGAGAGACTCAGACTCTAAAGTCCATATACTTAATCCCTGTCCACTGTGGTACTAATTTTTACAAACTTTGTGGTCTTGACTTATTCTGGGCTGATACACTCTCATATTCAAGGTCTTTGGGTAGAGCAGAGTACCAGGACCATAATATTACTGTACATTTGAGTTATCCTGTGAACTGAAACAATAAACGTAAAGAAAATGCCAGGGAGCCTGGGTGGTTTAGTCTGTTAAGCGTCCGACTTCAGCTCAGGTCATGACCTCACGGTTCCAGAATTCGAGCCCCTCATCGGACTCTGTGCCGACAGCTCAGGGCCTAGGGCCTGCTTTGGATTCTGTGTCTCTCTCCTTCTGCCCCTCCCCCACTTTGCACTCTGTCTCTCTCTCTCTCAAAAATAAAAGTAAACATTAAAAAAATTTAAAAAAATGCCAAGTTAAGACTTTAAGCCCTCTTACAAGAATTCCTTGATTCCCTCATTCAGAATTATCTCTCATTTCTTATTTCTACTTTGTATGACAGTTCAGGCCAACAAATATTTTTGCTCCAGACATAGTAATAGGCGTGAGGATGCAGAGATAAGTAAGACAACGTTCCTTCTAGCACTTATAATAGTTTGGCATGTATTATTTACACTTTTCTCTGTCTCTTCCCTACTCCTTCTGTCTTCTCCTTTCTGCTGGTGAGTCATACTGAAAATAAAATCTAAATTTTAGGCTGAGCCTTTATAACCTTTCTGTTACATGTCTATGATGAAATTTCCCCTTATCTCTCCGAGAAAGCACGGGATCCTCATTTCTTGTCCTTCTTCCTGAAGATGACTTACCTATTTGGAGAGATCGAGGGAAGGAAGGGAGCAGGTAGGTCTCACTCAGTACCTTTCTCTCCACCAAATGTGACACCTTGCCCTCCAGACCCTGGGCCTCTGCTCGTTTCTGTCTGAGGAAATGGCATCACCTTCTACCCAGCAGCTCAGATCCTGGACCTAAGAGTGTCCTCGATTCTTCTCTCTTCCTCATCACCCACTTGGAATCAGACACGCGTTTGTGACCTTCTTCTCCAAAAATCACTCCACATCTGTCCACCTCCCTGTACCCTCTCTGTCCCCGGAGTCCAAGTCTCCCATGCCACCATGTCTCACCCAGACCCCTGCCATCGTCACCTCCCTCCTACCTCCTCCTTGTCTCCTGCAGGCCATTCACCACACAGAAGCCAGGATATTTTTAAAACTACTTTTAAAATGTACTCCTTTGCTCAAAAGCAGGCGATGGCTTTTCATTGCAGGAAATAAAATCCCAACTCCTGATAAGGCATTAGGCTGTTTGTAATCGTGCTCTTGGCAACACCACCCCCTCTTTTCCTTCTATTCTTCTGCTCACCCTCTCCAGCCCTACTGGGTGGCTTACTCTTCCTCAAATTCTTCTTGAACGTTGCCAGGGAGTTTTGTGTTAAAGTCTCTGCATTTGCTGTTGTTGCTGCTAAAATGGTTTTCAACTATTCCTTTTCTCTCAAATTTTGGCATTTATTCCCTTTCTACCTGGGCCTCTTGTAGGAATGCCATTTCCTGAGTGTGACTTTCCCTTGACCTTACCTATCTGTCCACTTTTGTCCCCGGTCATTGTCTATTCCCTTCTCGCCCTATTTAGTTTACACTCCTAACACTTTAAAAAGTGTCCACGTCTGTCTCTTCCGTTAGAATGCCTGATCCATGAGTTTTGTTCATGGCCTTGGTGCCGAGAACAAAGTCTGGCACAAAGTAGGTGCTCAATAAATTTTCCTTGGGGAAAAGGAAAACAGCACCATTCTCAGAGCCCTGCCCATTTTCTTTTTCAGAAGTCCTGTTCTCAGGATGTACACAGCTTTTGCTCCGACACACGGGAAGCTTTCAGGTTGCTGTTAGTTATCTCTGTCCTGCCCAGGTCATTTGCCAGGGAGAAAATAGGCATCCATCAGGTCTCAACTTCAGTGTGAGCTCTTGAGTGGATGCCTTCCCCGAGTACCCTATCCAAAGTAGATCACTTTCGCCGAAGATGTTCTCTTTCTCAGCATCCTTTGGTTTCTTTCTTCACAGGGCTTATACTTGCTCAGTTATTTGTTTATTGACTTCATACCATAGCCTCTCTTACTGTTGCAAAACTAACTTGTGCCAAGAACCATGCCATCTCTCCATCTCTCGCTGGAGATCTGACGTGGTCTCCACCCTCAAATAGCCTTCGCTTTAATAGAGGGGCAGAGAAAGCAAGACAGACAGATGTCACTGCAGCAGAATTCTGAAGTGTGGAATACCAGACAGGGAACATTTGTTGTGGATGTTCATGCCAGCTAAGCTAAATTCACTTACAACTGTAAGAAAGTGTAAGACACAGCTCAGCCAAGGACTCACTACATAATCAGCTTCCTCGTCTATAGGATAAAGATCACAATAATGCCGACTTATTGGGGATGAGGATACAATGGAACTGTATGTGGAAAAACACTATAAAGGGCTGAGACTTGGTAAGATATGTGTTAACTTAACAATGCTTGTTGTTGGAAACAAAAATGCCAGTTCCTTCTAGCAGAATTTGATTCCTTCCCTCTCTGTTGTTGGTGCTGCCAGCTTAGTATGTATCTGCAGCGGATTCTTGTGGGTGCAAACCACGTTGGTGGGAAGACACAGTGGTGCAAAATTCCTCTCCTTCCCCGCCGAGACACGCTTGCCCTGCAGCTGTCCCTGACTTCTCGGAAAGCCGGCCAAGATAACGTCCCTTGTCACAACCAGATGTGCAAGACCTGCTCCAAGCTCTGGCCAAATTGGGAAGAGCCAACAGAACAACAAAACCGAAACCGAATATGGTGCATGCTACCCTGGAAGGCACACAGGTGGGCACACGGACTGACAAAAAAAGTACGCATTTCATTTGGGGCTTGATACAAGTAGTTCCAGAAAAAGCAGTTTGGAACTATTATTAGTCAATTCAGTATCTAAGCAGTGTCATAAATGAGGGATCTAGTCACATGGAAATCTATCCAGTCCCATGGAAATCAAGTTTTCATTTCAGTTTGGCAAACATTGAGTGCTTATTTCATGTCAGGCTCACTTCTAGGAACTGGGGTAAAGAAAACAGATAAAAATCTTTGTCCTGATGCAGCTTACATTGTAGTGGGGGAGGCGGTTAACATATACAATAAAAAGGTTATAACATATGTAATAAATAGGTTATAATGGATATAATAAATAGGTTATAATAGATATAATAAATAGGTTATATGTAATTTTAAAGAGTCAGGGATAGGGCAGCTCGAGTAAAGAGTATAAGATGGGCAAGTAGCCATGCATATATACCTAAGCAAAGGGCATTCTGTACCAAGGGAAGGGTCAGAGCAAGACCGGAGTGGGAGCATGCCCAATGGGTGTGGGGAGTAGCAAGGAGACGGATGTGGCTGGAGGAACACTAGGGTGGAGAGCGGTGGGAGGTGAGGTCAGGGAAGAAATGGGCATCTGACCATGCAAGGTTGTAGAGAATCTTGAGACTTTGGCTTTTACTTCTGTGAAATGGGAGGGTTTGGATCAGAAGAGTAACATGGCATATTTAAAGATCCATGACTAGACGCTGGATAGAGAGTGGGCTATGGAAGGGGGCGTTCATAGAGAGAATGGTTATTGAACTATTCCAATAATCTGGGTAAAAAAAGACGATGCTGGATTGGACCCAGAAGTAGACTCGCTTTGGATATATGAGGAATACACAGCCAACAGTGTCTTCTGCAAATTATTGTGGATTAATTAAACAGTTACCGTGCTTAAGAATACTGTCTTTTTTGAGTTTTAAAAAAAGTTTTGGTGTGTTATCTCGTGTGATCTTTAAAAAATTTTTTTTAAATGTTCTATTTATTTTTGTGAGAGGAGAGAACGATAGAGAGAGAGAGAGAGAGAGAGAGCAAATAAGGGAGTGGCAGAGAGAGAGAGAGAGAGACAGAATCCGAAGCAGGCTCTAGGCTCTGAGCTGTCAGCACAGAGTCCGATGCAGGGCTCAAACCCACAAACTATGAGATCATGACCCAAGCTGAAGTCAGATGTTCAACCAACTGAGCCACCCAGCCTCCCCTCATGTGATCCTTATGACAATCTCGTGATGCAGGGCTGGGTGCGGGGGAGGGCTGGCAGCCTCATTCCCAGCACCGGCTGTGAAATGGTTGTCCTGGGGCCACATAGCGTGGTCAGTGGCTGAACTGGGACTCTCAGCCTCTCAGTCCAAGGCTTCTTTCTTGTCTCCTTTCTGCTGGCTGCCTTTGCATCTGAGCTCTTACTTAGGTCTTACCCTCTAGTTTTCGAGCTCCCACTGGACCATCATCATCTTTAATGGCCTCACTCATATCCATCCAAACCTCAACAAGGACAAACGGGAGTCAACAAAGACTTTCTGGCTCCCAGGCTGGACCCCACCCCCACCCCTCTTGGCCTTTCACGTCCCCCACAGGTCTCTCCCCCTCTGACACTGCTCGTCTGGACTGAATTCAATTATTTCTCGTACTCTCATTACAGTCTGACCAAGATTTATGAGTTGATAATTGTCTGAAAGTAAGACCACAAAGTATCATTTGTGTTTGAGGCTAACCTTCCCGGTGACCTTTAGGATTAAAGGCAAAATAAAAAGTGTGATTTCTGCAGAACCAAAGAGGGTAATGTGATCCAACCCGGCTAATGATCCAAAGCCTCAGATTTCCCTGGTGGAGGACACATTAAAGCTGGCACAAAGGGGGACAACTAATCCCGCAGGTTCATTTCACAAATTAATTTTTTGAAGGCGTCACAACCTCCCTCTCTCACTTTTGGGTGCATTCTGAGTGACGTTTTCCAAACAGGATGATGACAACAGCTCACACCTCTAAGGCCTTTATTGGATTATTTTTACAGGCTATTGAAAAACACTTTTTTGAGCAGCCCTAATTGAAAACAGACCTCTCCCCTCGCCTGAGTTAGCAAATGGAGCATCACGGAAAAAAAAAAAAAAAAAAAAAAAAAAAGAATTCATGGAAACTTTCCCAGGTTGGTGGGTGAGACCTGATCGCTCACTTCCCCGAAGCACCGTGTGCGAAATAATGGCTCTTCCTCACGTGCCCCAACTATTCAAAGACACGGCTGCAAAGAAAACACTTCTTGAGCCTCAGTTTATAGCTTCCAGCCAGCCTGAAGCATTTGGGAGGCATTTGTGGTTCTCTGTCGGGAATGTGCAATACTGTGTCATTCTGAGTTAGAAGGCCACTTCCGAAGGGAAGAGGGGCAGTTGGCTTCTGTCCCATGTAGTGAATCATAAAATGAGAAGGCCTAATAAATATGAAGCTGTGATAATGCCTTCCGTCTGCTCTAGCAGGCTTGATGTTCAGTTCAACAAGTATTTATTGTACCAGGCACTGTGTTGGATCTTGTGAAAAAATTTCTGCAAGACCTCAAGGAACTCACAGGCTAGACTCTCCTCTCAAGGCGAGCAAGGACCGAGGGCTCTGCTTGGGCTGGGGTTGGGAACAGATTGGGGTGATTTGCAGGTACTGGCCTTGGATCAAGGGGAAACAAAGTCATTGTGCTTGGAGGAAGGAGACTCAGGAAGAAGTATGGACTGCTCGTAGTGTCAAATCCAGGGGGTTGGGCGTGGGGTTAAAAGAGTGAAGACTGGAGCTTCATGAAGGCAGGGACTATCTGTGTATTTGCCATCATTGTACTCATCTGGTTCACCAAAAGGTAGGATCAACCATTGCTTAATTTCACAGTCCTCTCCCCCCTGCTCCCCGCTCCCGCCATAGGAACGTGTGGTGATATCTCTGAACACATATATTGTTTTGGACCAACTATTGGAACACACTGTCAAAAACATGTATTTATTCCACTTTGGTGTGTTCCTTCAATGTATTGTTTGCTTTCTGTACAGCATTTCAAACCAGTGTAACACAAACATGCACCTGTATTGCTTAGCAGATACCACGGTAGACTCTGAAGTTCGGCTGTCTGTTCCATCTGTAAAATGGGGCTATCAGCAGGGGCAGAAAGCATGTAAAGCACCTAAAACAGTACCTCTTCTAAAGGCTCAATAATGGTTATTAAGTGCTCATGAATGATTCTCAAGATTATTCACTAATAAACATAAGCAATGCTGATCTCTCAGATATCTGTGACACCTTCCAAAAACCTTCTCACTTTCCCCCCACCTGTTTGTTCTCTTTGTTCTCTTTCCGACCATGACTTGGCCTCCAATCAACTCTGCTCTTGTGGTCTGCTGTTAGTACTTTGTCTCATTTATGTGTCTGGCTTCCCGTTCCCCTTAAATATTGGCTTGGCCTGTACCCCCACCTCTTACTGATCCACATGGCTTCAAGTAAGCTCTCAGCTCACATCTGGCCTCTTGAATCCCCACCCCGCAGCTGGTGCCCTGGTCAACCCTCCGTCTGGGTGAAGTCCATCCAGAAGCGCGCTAAAGTGGGTTGAAACCACTGGGGAAAGTCAATTGTTAAAAATTACAGGAATTTTGCGAGTTGGTTGTTAAACATAGCCACCACTACAACTTAAATGATATCAATTTGCAATCAAATAAATGATAGGGATGACAGAGTTAATAAGTACTCCAAATTGCCTCCAGATTATTTTATTATGTTTTACTCTGATCTGTACTTGGGATTACACATGGAGTACCATGTAGTGGTTTATTCTTGCACATCTTTTTCCAGCCCTCTGTTCTGTGATATATGTTGCTAGCTTGAAATTGGTCTCACAGGGATTATTTATACCATGGCAATTGGCATGAGCTACGTATTAGAACTTCTTCTCCCTCAGAGAGCTGGTTGTTAAACATGGCCTTGCACACCACGGGGCCCAGCTCTCCCAGTGTGGCCTATTGAGGCTGCTCAGACTTCTGCCATAGCAGCTATGACACTGTTTGCAATTCCTGGTATATCAGTTGTATCCTTTACTGCTCTATGACCAGGTGGAGGGTAGGGACCAGCATCTAGTCATCTTTGGAGCACAGTCTCCCTTTCCCTAGGCTGCCCTTATCCCAGCCTATTTGTAGAATGAAAACTTGAATGTGGGCTTATGAAAGGGTGGTTTCTGGTAACATCTGCCAACCTTTCCCATCCCTTCTCCTTGATCTCACAGTGTAACAAATGGAGAAAGGGAAAATGGCATCAGTGACTGTGACTTCATTCATTCTTGTAACTGGAAGGAGTTGTTTTTCAGTTGGGGTTGAGTTCTTATTTTAATTTTTTTTTTTTCAACGTTTATTTATTTTTGGGACAGAGAGAGACAGAGCATGAACGGGGGAGGGGCAGAGAGAGAGGGAGACACAGAATCGGAAACAGGCTCCAGGCTCTGAGCCATCAGCCCAGAGCCCGACGCGGGGCTCGAACTCACGGACCGCGAGATCGTGACCTGGCTGAAGTCGGACGCTTAACCGACTGCGCCACCCAGGCGCCCCGTGTTCTTGAGGATACTTCATGGCTAATGTACTGCACCAACACACCTTAAACCAGGCTGTTTCTATCAGCAGTGATTATGTTTTCAAAATGGGTTAGTGCATGTCTGTGTGTGTGTGTGTGTGTGTGTGCGTGCGGTATAGAGAGGAAGAAGATTCACATTGTTGAGCTATAGGAGGGAGAAGGTAAGAATGTGGCTGTTTAATCATTATTTATTTTTTTATTTTTATTAAATAAATTTTTTAATGTTTATTTATTTTTGAGAGAGAGAGGGAGAGAGAGAGAGACAGGGTGTGAGTGGGGGAGGGGCAGAGAGCAAGGGAGACACAGAATCTGAAGCAGGCTTCAGGCTCCGAGCTGCCAGCACAGAGTGGAACTTGAACCCACAAACTGTGAGATCGTGACCTGAGCTGAAGTTGGATGCTGAACCGACTGAGCCACTCAGGTGCCCCTAAACATTATTTAAAGATGCTAAACATGTTCCAAAGTTAGGAGAGTTTTTGGTGATCAGACTAATACAAATGTTTCCATTCAAGGCTTTTGCCTTGAATTTGATGCCTGCATTGGAATGTCTAAATAGTGAATACCAGCTCCTTGTAACTGGGAATTCTTGAGGGGTCTAGGAAATAATATACAGCCCTGGGCCTGGTACATTCATAAATTTCATATAATGATAACTAGTTAACACTTTCCAAAGAGTCCTAAGAAACAGCCCGTATGAACCTTCACATTTAAAACTCAGCTTCACACATTTTATAATTAAATAGCCTTCCAAGTGACTTATAACTTGAGGTTTTTCTTTCTTCCTAATAGACAGCCTTGGCACCTTTTAGGGTTTGGCTGTTAACCTGGGTGGTTGCCTTTTGGGAATAATCCTGAGTTCTGGAGAATAAAAAGCCATTGCTTGTGCTTATGCAAAAGGATCACAAGGGAGACCCAGGTGGCCTCACTCCCCAGTAACCTGAAACATGTTGTTAGGTAAGTCTGTTAGGAATGTCACTTGCTCAGGTTTCTGACTCTGGACACAGTAAGACACTGTCCGAGATGAAACTGCTCTTTGGTTGAAAAGTTGTCTTCTAACATACGGTTTGGGACAACTGAGATCTGTAGGGCAATCGATCTGATTTTGCTTTAAAGATTGCTTCAAACAACATGTTGCTGGCTTTCTTTCTAAAATAGTCATTTTGGCAGGGCTCCTGGGTGGCTCAGTTGGTTAAGCGTCTGACTTTGGCTCAGGTCATGACCTTGCGGTTTGTGGGTTCGAGCCCCACATCAGGCTCTGTGCTGACAGTTTGGAGCCTGGAGCCTGCTTCCGATTCTGTGTCTCCCTCTCTCTCTGACCCTCCCCCGTTCATGCTCTGTTTCTCTCTGTCTCAAAAATAAATAAAAGTTAAAACAATTTTTTTAAATAGTCATTTTGGACCACCTAGGTCCAACCTAGGTCCAGCCCAGTAGGTTCAGTGTCTGACCTGTGACCTCAACTCAGGTCTTGATCTCAGAGCCATGAATTCAAGCCCCACATTGGACTCTGCTGGGTGTGGAGCCTACTTAAAAAATTAAATCAAATCAAATCATATCAAATTAAATCAAATCAAATAGTTATTTCAGTCTTGTAGCTCAAAGACTATGGACACAATTCCTATGTCTGACGTCTCCTCACTAAATCAGAGCCAGGCATTAAAGTACCTTAGTGAAAGTTAATGCACATTTACTGTTATTTCTACTCAGAATAATCATAATGATAGCTAACATTTCTTGGACTATTGCTATAAGCTAGGCATACTCTAGGAATTGGATGTGTCCAAACTCATTCGGTCCTATATGAGCTGGGTGTTATTATCAACATCTCCATTTCTCACCAGGAAGAAAATCGAGGCTTAGAGATGTTAAGTAGCTTGCCCATGATCACACAGAGACCTAGTAGCTGAGGCTGACATTGAACCCAGAGCAGGGTAGGATGGAGAGGGTGGGGGAGTAGATCCGGGAGGGGAAAGGGAAGATAATCTGGCACAAGATATAACTGTGTATCTACTTCCTGTAGTATACAAGGTATACGACACAAAGGGCAGGTGCTGCTTCTGAAAACTGTTGTTTCAGTTCTATGTGCATATATTTGTAAGTGCTGGGTTACCATGTAAAATCTATTTTTTACAGTAGATGACAGCAGAAAAAAATGTTTGAAGAACATTTTTAAAGACAACAGGGACTCACAGGTGTTCAAGCAGGGAACTGACCAGATGACTCGATCAGATCTGTCACTTAGGGTGATCCGCCTGGCTACTTTATGCAAGGTGGACCAAGGCCAGCCAGGTGAGTTAAGTGTCTGCAAGCGTCCAAGCACCGACTAATTTCCTCCTAATTGTGGGAAGGGTGTCCACTGTGCGTCTTAAAAATCTGGTTCATTCTGTTCTCTTGAGAGGCAGGATGACATGGCAGTCTGAGCATGAACTCTGGTTCGTTGGTCGTGAGCAAGGTCTCTGAATTTTGTCTGCCTGCTTCTTCACCTAGATAATGAGGGTGATAATAGTACTGGCCCTGTGGGTTTGTTGTGAGGGTTAACTGAGTCTGGACATTTAAGCTGCTAGACCAGGGCTCAATACACATTGGCTAATATAACTTTGAGATCGACATAAATATGGCAATATTACAGTTACAGATTCATCTAGTCATTGTCTATTCAAAACCTGTTGACCGAATAGCCATTGTGGGCCTGGAACTTTACCAGGCCTGGAGATAAAGGTCGGTAGGGGAGACAAAGGGTGATGCTATAGAAATAATAAAAATAAACTAATTATGAAGACCAATGATATAGGGGTGCCTGGGTGGCTCAGTTGGTTAGGCGTCCAACTCTTGATTTTGGCTCAGGTCACGATCTCACCGTTTGTGAGATGGAGTCCCTGTGTCGGGCTCTGCACTAACAGGGCAGAATTTGCTTGGGATTCTCTATCTCTGCCCTTCCCCACTGTGTGCACACACACATACTCTCTCTCCAAATAAATAAATAAACATTAAAAAAAAGACCAATGAGGGGTGCCTGGGAGGCTCAGTCAGTTAAGCATCCTACTTTGGCGCAGGTCATGATCTCACGGTTTGGGGGTTCAAGCCTCATATCGGGCTGTCTGCTGTCAGCACAGAGCCTGCTTCAGATCCTCTGTCCCCCTCTCTCTGCCCTTCCCCTCCTCGCACACACTTGTTTTCTCTTTCCCTCTCTCTTAAAAATAAAATAAACATTAAAAAAAAAAAAGACCAATGATATATATTTAGGGCAATGTCCCCACTGGACTTCTAACTCCATGAGGACTTCGATTTTTTTGTTTGTTGTTTTTATTCATTGCTGTTTTTTGTTTTTAGCAATTAGAGCGGTTCCCGACACATGGTAAATATTTATTGTTAGATAAATATGCCAGCCACTCTTCTAGATTTACATGCAATAAAGCACCTCTTTTCACAACAACCCTATGAGGTACAAACTCTTCATATCCCTATTCTAGCAATGAGATCGGTGAACCCCAGAATCACTCAGTAAGACGTAAAGCTGGAATCTGAACCACAAGCAGCCTGATGCCCACTATCCTTGCTTTTAACCACTTTGCTACACAAAAGAGATAGTGCCTTAAACACCTGCAGATATTCCCATGGCATCCAATATGGGGCACGACTGATGCACAGAGAAGGTCCACTATGTGTCACCATGTTTGGATCTGAGCTGCGATGATGGGGGAGGCTCCTGATGTGATTCCACTCTGGATTGTCTGCCTTCTAGGAACCATCCAGACAGAAGGTTCCCAGGGCCATCTTTTTGTGTACACCTCCTTTCCAAAGCACTGCCATCAATAAAATAATTCATTCACTGTGTGCCAGCATTGTGCTAGGAGGTGTGGGGATGAAAGAATGAGATTGAGTTTGTGCTTTCAAATTCCAAAGACTTCATCTGAGAATGATCTCTGCACATGGAAAGATCACTAAAGACACAGGTACTGGTGATGAGCTGTAGGAGCTCTGAGGTGGGGGCTACTGCCTTCCAAGTGGTAGTAAGGCCTGAGATGGAGCTTGGGTCAAAAATAACACAGGAGGCCCAAAATGGAGTCAGTTACGCTAAGGCCCACATCACCAAACCAAAAACTTAATTACAGTTTCAGCTCTCTTAGAAATGGAACCTTAGATCAGTCAGCCAGGAATCACCTGATCAGCACTAGTTAGGTCATCTGCCTGATAACCCCCCCGCCAGCCAGTAAGGAAAGTAGCCTTGTTACAACCGATCTGCTTTTTTGCCGATATTTCCTTGATCCTGCTCCCTTCTGCCCATAAAATTCTTTCATGTGTATAGCTCTACATCTCCTCTGTCTGCTGGATGGGATGCTGCCTGCTTCATGAGTCATTGAATGAAGCCAACAAGATCTTTAAAATTTACTCAGTTGAATTTTGTTTTTTAACACTTGGAATTACAAATCTCCCAAAGTGCCGTGAGATGGATGAAAACCCCCTCTCCACAACTCAATATGGCTGCTGCCCACTTTTCTCCTCGGCCATTGGTGTCTACTACTCAAAGGGCACCCCATCAGTTCTGGACAGCTTGATTTCTCACAAACTGTTCTTACTAGCTGGAATCTACCTTCTTTTGGTAGATTTTGGTGAAGACTAAGAATTGGAAGAGTGGTTGGGGAACCTCTGGGGTGGGGGGGGGGGAGGCTGCTTGATGAGCAGACAGCATGCAGTACCTGGCAGTGAACGTTTCTTGACTGAGGAGCGGGTTTCCCGGATGGTATTAGATGTGAGCTAACGTCTCTACTAAGCTGTGTGCCTTTGAAAGAGAGCTATTACGGATGTTTTCCCTTCTGATGACACACACTAATTTCTCCACCAAAATAACAAGTCCTGAAGGCTGACATCTGCTGGAAATTGTATCCTCTGGGACCATTTTCTGTGTATAAGTTCATTTGGAGTTTTCCCTGTGCTGTGGAGAGGGCCAGCTGACTCCGCCTCTCCTGATTCCTTGTGATTCCCTGAACAAAGCCCAGAGTTATGTTTGCTCTTTCACAAGTTTGTGAAGCTCCTGGTGCCTCTGGCCTCAGGTCTGTGCTCCCCTGGGTGTAGGACTCACTGAGCTGTCTTCTCCCCTCGTGAACCCTGGGAAGCCCCGGCGGAGCCCAGAACAAGCTGCTGAGTGGCTTGTTTTGGTTCGTGGGGCCGACCCACCAGTCATCGGGCCCCATGATTGATGCAGGGCCTGTGCGCTGGGTTATGTGAACTCAGGCTGTTTTCAAGGGAAAATTTTGGTCATAAGGCAAAGCCTAGCCAGATTTGAGATAAGTGTGAAAAACACATTGCAAAAGGAAACAGACTCGAAGTTTCCTGACAAGGGAAACATTTAACCCTGTGTTTAAGGAGTGTGAGAGGCACTCACGCAGAAACCATGCATCTCTGTGTGGGCACATGTCCCTGCCGGAAAGCATGACCGAGTGTGTGACAGAACGTGTGTGTGTGTGTGTGAGAGAGGGTGTGAGTGTGTGGTGTGGCTGTGTACATGTTTGGGGGTGGGGTGGGGAGAGAGACCGGGAGAGAGAGAGGGAGAGAGAGAGAGAGAAACGAACGTGCCTCAGGGAAGGCAGGGATATTAATCATGCTAAAAGCAATCTGGCCCCACGGGAATTTATAAGGATCCAGCTAAAATCAATGGGAAGTTTTATGAGACAATTTTCTTCTCGCCGGCTCTGGGGATTGTTTGAACTCTCATTGAGCTTCGGACGGCGCTGGCTCAGAGCTCCCCCCGGTTCTCACACCTGTGCATGAGACAATGCACATTTTCCATGTTAGCAGCTCTGAGCTGACTCATCTCAAAGGGCTGCCGCGGAGGGGGCCCTGGCCTCCCGACCGCCTGGCTCTCCAGCTCAGAACTGCAGCATCTGCTGGAGGCCAGGAGATATGTGGGGAGGAGAGGGGTGGCCGGTGCCCTTTGTGGGGTCCAGGTAATGGGGGAGGCAGCCAGAAGCACACAGGCTTACGGTACTCAAGGATATCAGCGGTTTCCCATTGGTTTCGGAATGCAGTCCAGATACCTTGGTCTGGCTGGTGTCCATTTCCCTCCCCGCCCCCCCCCCCCCCAAAGCATCCTTCCCTCCTGTCAAAGCCGTGCTATGTGCCCCATCCAGACCAGGCCGGGCATTCATTATTCTGTGCTCTTGCTGTGCTTCCCTCAGCTTGGAAGGCCAGCCTCTCCCCATTTCTCAGCCTGATTTGGGGCTTCTAATTTAAACAGGATTCATTATGAGCTATTTCACATTTCTATCCAGAGAACAGAAATTGTTTACCAGAAACTCATATGCCCATCACCCAGCTTGAAGAGATGTCGACATTTGGCTAAGGCCCTTATCCTTCCCCTCCCCAGAGGTAAGCTCCATGGTGAAGTCGGATGTAATCATTCCCAGTGTGCTTTTACTATATCTAAATGCATCCACAAATCATCCATAACATTGCTTATGTGATTTTATATTTTGCATAATTGTATTAATCTGCCCATGTCCTTTGGGGAGCCATTTAGCAATACCTAGTAATTTTATTCACAATTGTCCCTGATAGGGAAGGATCTCACATGTGACCAAAGCATGTACAGGGATAGTCAATCTAACAGTGCACAAGTGGTAACGGCTTAATTGTCCCCTAGTTGGCAAATATACTGTGGTTTAAAAAAATAAAATAGTATATCATAGTTACAATAAATAAAATCTATGTGCGTTATAAACATAATGTTAGGTTTAAAAACGGGCAAGTTGCAAAATTCTCTCCTTGTTTTTCATGGCTAGGTCAAACATGTAATCCTTCTCTTTAATGAAGCATTCTCTGAAAAATCCCATTGAAATGAAATGAATTATTCTTTTTTTTCCCCATAGAACTTTATTTATAACTTTCTTTTGTTTGCTTAAGGATTACTTGTTGCCCTCCATTCTCCATTATAGGTTACACTGTGAACTTCTTAAATGCGGAAATCGGATTTTAGCCGTCTTTGTATTCCCAATGTCCTCGCCTGACAGCTTGTTTACAGCTGGCGCTCAGTAAATGAATTTCTAGATACTTCCACATATTTCATGACTTTCTCTGTCATGAGATCTTTATTATCTGATGAGGAAACTGACTGTAGTACATTCAGTGACTTGTCCTTGGCCACCAAGGGCAGTGACGGACAAGATTCCAGGTGCCTCTCTTACACCATCTCTCTGGTGCTAAACTGCCTTGTGTTAGACTTCAAGAGAGTGGGATGACTTAAATTTTATGTCACTTGCCTAATGTATTTGGGAGAGATGGTGGAAAACTTTCTTGGAATCAGAGAGCAATATACAAAGACCCCTAGAGATAGGGTGAGAAAACAGCCCAGAGAAGGAGAGCAATTTCATTTCAACTCAGCATAATTGAATACATAGGATTGCATCTCTATGTTTGTTTATTTACTTACAAATAGGAAATTTATTTATTTTATTTATTTGTTTGTTTATTTATTTGCAAATAGGAAATTTTTTTTTTTTTTTTTTTTTTTTTTTTAAATTTTTTTCAACGTTTATTTATTTTTGGGACAGAGAGAGACAGAGCATGAACGGGGGAGGGGCAGAGAGAGAGGGAAGACACAGAATCGGAAACAGGCTCCAGGCTCTGAGCCATCAGCCCAGAGCCCGACGCGGGGCTCGAACTCACGGACCGCGAGATCGTGACCTGGCTGAAGTCGGACGCTTAACCGACTGCGCCACCCAGGCGCCCCGGAAATTATTTTTTAAAGTAATATCTACACCCAATGTGGGACTTGAACTCACGACCCTGAGATCAAGAGTCTCTTGGAGACTCAATCAAGAGTTGCATGTTCTATTGACTGAGCCAGCCAGAAGCCCCTGAATAAATAGAATTGAATATTTATAATGTGCCAAGCAATTGTGTGAGCTCACCCAGGTAGAGCAAATGGAGAACTCGCTGGGGAAGTGCCTCGCAGAGCGTGGACACAGAGTAGATTTCAATAAAGGTCAATGCTGTTTCCTTCTTTAAGGGCAGAGTCAGAACTAGACCCCAGATCTCCCGATTCTAAGGTCAGCATCCTTTCAATCCTATCAGGGTCATGGAGAGGTGAGACCAGGAAAATGAATCTGTAGGGAGATCATGCTCTTTCTGGTAAAAAAGTGATACCATGCTTTTTCAACAGCTCTTTCTCTCTGTCATCCAGCCCCTGTCTCATTTTATGCTCACATGGCCATTACTCTCTATTAGCATACTAATAAATGTTTATGAGATTATACTGTATAAACTATAAACTTTTACATATTATTAATTAACCTCATACATTGGATTGGGAGCTCCTGAACATTTACTGACTTGTAAAACAGGAGAGCGGCATAGAGAGAGCCATGTCTACAAAACTGGTCTTATCGGCTCTACCTGGAGACAGGCGTGCATTTCATTTGTGTGTCTCTGAAGTAAAAGCCACAGACAGCATTGTATTTTTAAGTGGCAGATCTGGGCTTACCTCTTGGGTAAATTGCCTAACCTCTCAAAGGTCTAGTTTTTTTTTGTTTGCAAAATGGACATAATAATAGTACCCAGGGGTTGCTTGACACATGGCAGGGACCCAATAAGCATAAACAGAAATTGGACCAATGCAGAACCAATGAGTGGACATGGCAGGGAGTCAGAATTCAATTTGTTAATGACAGAAAGATCAATGCCAGGGATTTTCAAGAGTGGAAGGCCTGTACTCTGATGTGGTGAGTAGTGCGTTCTCACTGGAGAAGCTGGACGAGGGGAAATCTGCATGGGTTGGGAGAGTACACTACATAAGGAATCTATTCCTACCATCTGAGTATTCCATGATTCTGTGATTTTTCAAGGCAAGAGACAGGGCCAAAGGGGGAGTGGTGACTCAGGAGTTGTAGATTCTACGTTTAATTTAGTTGCTGACTAGTTTTACAGTTTAGTCTAGACTCGGGACACATAAATGCTATCTCCGTTCTCTTATCTGTAAAATCACTACACAAATTCAGTGTGGCAATTAAAAAAGAGTATAATTAAGAAAGCACTTTTAATAACATAAGGTTGATCTTTAACAATTAAGTCAGTTCCGCCATATTTGATATGGACGGTTGAACCTCCTTGTGTTCAATCTGCAAAGGCATCGTAAGAAAGGTCCAGACCTGGGATTCAGAGCCAGTCCAAAATCTGTCACTAATAAGTCCTGTGACTTTGGTTGAGTATTTCTGCCCCTTGCATCTCAAGTAACTGATGATGTCTCATAAAATGAGACTAACAAATCTGCTATGTCAACATCATTGGAGTGTCTGGAGAATCAGATAAGAAAATGAACGCGGTTTAGTGCTTTGTAAACAGAAAAGGGTCATGGGAGCGCAGGGTACACTTAGAACACCTTGCCCTATTTCAAATCCGTTATGTTCTCATTTTCTACTCCACCAAGTTATGAGACCTTTATGCACAGAGCTGTCTTTCAGATCTTTATATATGCCAGTGCCTAGCTAAGTGAATTCATTGATTCAATACACATTTATGAAACACCTACTATGGGCCAGGCTTAGTGGTTAAGTATTAGCATTGGAGATGGAAAAGATATGGCGTCTCCCCTCGAGAAGCTTGCTTTCTGATAGAGGAATGAACTATGCACGTATTCAGGAATAAAGTTAAAGGAAACAGATTCTGAGAGGTAGCCTTCAAGGAGGCATTCTGTTGGTCTACATTGCCACCTGCAAGGCAGGAAAAGCTTCATCCCCTCTTTGCTCTCTTGTGGCCAAAGAAATGATGGCAGCCACCTTCTAAGTTGTTGACAGTCATCTTTCTTGATGGCCAGACAATTGTTAGTTTTGTGTGTTTCACTGCCCTTGGACACGTTCTGATGGAATACCTAAGGGCAACTCCCTCTTGGGGTCCACTCACCAGGTGGCTGTGCACAAAAGATTCGTGGAATGATTTAAACCTTACAGAAATGTGTGAGCCCCCAGGGTCTAGAAGGTACTTTCCAACGAGGAAGAGGATGCCTCTTATAAATACAATTACTATTGATTACGGTCAGATTCTTTTATCTGATTCCTGCCCATTAGGCCCTCTCTTGTTGCTAGAAGCTCTCTCTTGCCCTCTGCCTTGCATTACCTCTGGAAGTGCCTCTTAAATGGGTCCTGTGGAATCCTGGTGATCCCTGAATAGCTTGTAGGTGTTATGAGAGCATTCGGAAGACTACTTGAAAGCTTGACAATAAATAACCATTTTACGATTATGACATAAGTGGAAAGAAGGGCCACATCTCTTGAGTGCTCCGTCTCAGAATGGTGGCAACCAAGCCAGGTTGGTTACTCTCTACACAGCTGCTTAGCAACCGGAGGCTTTGAGTGGCTCCCAACTGCGAAGTATGTTGTAAGGGACACCTGGAGTTTGCACCCAGTATATATTCCCTTTGCCTTGCTTAATGACTCCACTTTTGCTTTAAGAGAACTGTCCCTCACATTCTCATCCTGTGCTTTTGGGGGCCCCTGTGTGCATCTGAAGTTGCTAGTGGTTTAGAAGGAGACTGCAGTGTGAGCCTAAGGGTGGAGCCTGTGTAAGAGGAACCAGGCCAGGATTCAGACCCTGGGGATATCATCATCCTGAGTCAAGCTGTGTCTGAAGCCAGATCGGCTCACATTCTTTTCCTAGCTTGAGCCCGTTTAGGTTGGCTTTTCTGTCATTTGCATCCAAAATATTCCCAATACAGTGCAGTGTGTGATGATCTATGGCCTTTTTCAACATAACTTGTTGAAACAACATATATTAAATTATTTTACTTAATTTTCATGCAAGGTTAGAAGACAAGCTTTATGATCTTGTTTTATCAATAGAGAAACTGAGTCTCAGATAGAACTAGTGACTCACCTGAAGGAACAAGCTAGTCAGTGATTGGGATGGGCCAAGGAGACAGGGCCGGCTTCTGATCACAGTGATGGCAAAGACATATTCCACCCCCCAAACCTGATACTGATGGCAATATAAAAGGAATGTCAAGGAAACTACAAGTAAGGCTGATCACACAATATGTTATTTGCTGGGATGTTTTGTCCAAAAATACATGATTCTGTCCAAAATTAAAAGACCATCAACCATTTTTTCCTATGGCCATTGCTTTGGTCCACCAGGCCTCCTCCCTTTCTCACCAAGCTTACTCCAGCACTTTTCCAGGTAGTCTTTCTGCCTCCAGTCTCACCCCCCTCCTGTCTATCCTCCACCCTATGATGGGTCCTTTTTCCAAATGCAAACCAGATCATGGCGTTGCTTGCTTAGAGCCCTCCAGGAGCTCTCATAGCTCTCAAGATAAAATACAAACACAGTTTTGCACACAAGACGCTTCGTAGTTTGACTCCTGTGTCTCTTTTCGCTTTGCCTTCCTCATTCCTGTAGCTGTGATGAGGGACCAATGGTTCTGCAAATGCTGATTCACTGCTCTGCTTTTGTGTCTGCCATTCTCTCTGCATGGACATTGCATCTTTTTTTGCCTGGCAAACAAACCCCTTTTTTCTTTCTTGTTTGTTTGTTTTTTTAATGTTCATTTATTTGGGGCAGAGAGAGAGGGAGAGAGACAGAGTGGGAGTGGGGGAGGGGCAGAGAGGGAGACAGAATCTGAAGCAGGCTCTAGGCTCTGAGCTGTCAGCACAGATCCCAAATGACTTTTTTTTTTAATGTTTATTTTTGAGAGAGAGAGAGAGAGAGAGAGAGAGAGAGAGAATGTATGTGAGTGGACAAGGGGTAGAGAGAGAAGGAGACACAGAATCCAAAGCGGGCTCCAGGCTCTGAGCTATCAGCACGGAGCCCGACGTGGGGCTCCAACCCATGAACCCAAACCATGAGATCATGACCTGAACTGAAGTCAAACGCTTAACTGACTGAGCCACCCAGGCGCCCCAAACAAACCCCCGCTTATCCTTAAAATCACCTTCACCCTCCAGATGTTGTTCCATTGGGGGAGCCTTCTGTGACCCATCAGACTGATTTGAACGTTTCTTCTCTGTGCCCTCATTGTGCTCTGGACGTATCTCTCTCATCTCCTGTCTTATGCTGTACGATAACTGCATATCACCTGCCATTGTCTCCCTTAGACTGTGGGAAGCAATTGGGCCACATTCAATTTACATCACAGGGCCTAGCACACTGCCTGGCACATGACAATCTGTAAAGGTTTCTTGTGTGGATATCAAGAAGGCAAGAAAGAACGAACTAAGGGAGGAAATGTGGAAGAAGAGATCAGTTCCTTTCTCTTGTTTGACACCTTTCTTTTATTTATTTTTTTTTTTTAAATTTTTTTTTTCAACGTTTATTTTATTTTTGGGACAGAGAGAGACAGAGCATGAACAGGGGAGGGGCAGAGAGAGAGGGAGACACAGAATGGGAAACAGGCTCCAGGCTCTGAGCCATCAGCCCAGAGCCCGACGCGGGGCTCGAACTCACAGACCGGCAAGATCGTGACCTGGCTGAAGTCGGACGCTTAACCGACTGCGCCACCCAGGCGCCCCGACACCTTTCTTTAAAATATCACGCACTATTGGTATACATTCTCTTTTATTAAATTCAGATAACATGTTCTTCATGGCTTTAACATCTGAATCAATTGCTTTGTTTTTGTTGTATGAGTTTTTTTTTTTTATTTATTTTATTTTATTTTATTTTTTTTTTAATTTTTTTTTTCAACGTTTATTTATTTTTGGGACAGAGAGAGACAGAGCATGAACGGGGGAGGGGCAGAGAGAGAGGGAGACACAGAATCGGAAACAGGCTCCAGGCTCTGAGCCATCAGCCCAGAGCCTGACGCGGGGCTCGAACTCACGGACCGCAAGATCGTGACCTGGCTGAAGTCGGACGCTCAACCGACTGCGCCACCCAGGCGCCCCGAGTTTTTTTTTTTTAAAGAAAAATTTCATGGAGTTTCAGATGAAATAGGCAATGTTTATTTTTCTGTGATCTCAAAACACTTAGGCCGCATTGCAGGATGAGGTGGGGCAGGGGGTGGTGAGGGTTTTGTGTAGGGTAAGAGAGAAAGTAGGCATTAGGAAGCTGAGAGCAGGGGCTCTCCTGGTCCCATTGCTGGCTGAAGACTTTGGCAGAATGGAAGTGATTTATGCTAGGGATCTCAGAGCCACTAACTTCAGTCTCCATGGACAGAAACGTTTCCTTCCCAAACATTTCAAGTTTGGGGTCTTGTGCTTACTGAGTCTGACAGTTGGTAAAGAATCTTGTCTCCATGGACCTTGTCTTAAGTTTGCCCCTGGAAACTTCCAAGGGGAATGGCATTTGCTCCTCAGGCTTATGCATCTCCTTCTAATTATGTTGCTTACCTGCTGTTTCCTGTGAGTATTAAGTGTGCAACGTGCTGTGCAGGAATTTTCCATGCCAGGTCTCTTATTCTATGAGAATGAGCCTTTTCATTTATTTACTCCCACTATTCATAGAAAGTTTAGCTTACATCTCTGATTTGAGTAATTTATGCCTCGTAAGAGACCCTTCATACTGGTCCCAAAATGTCAAAGGAACTTTTGACAGATTGATTTCTAATTGGGATATCTGAGCTAACCACCCTTCCATCCATCCATCCTTCCATCCATCCATCTTTCCATCCTTCCATAACCATTTTCTGAAATCCTATGTTGTTCCATGTACTACCATAGGAGCAGTAGGAGAAATACCTAAACCAGAGTAGGGATGGGTGGGAGGTAGGGTCAGGGAAGTCTTCCTGGAGGAGTAGTCATCTAAGATGAATGAGAGTTAGCTAGTCAGCTAGGTTGGTGGATGGGGCAACATGGGTGAGCTGCTCAAGGACATGGGTGAGCGTGATGAGTTTCAGGAACTGTCAGCAGGAAGAATGAGCTCTTTTCTTGTGTTCCAGTGCTATACTGGGATCTCCTGGAATGAGCTTTGCTGTACGAATCCTACAGCAAAGGCCTAGTGCTTATTTTCCAAGTATTACATGGAACATTTAATGAATAAGTTAGATGTGGATGGCAGAGGCAAAGGAGAAGCATGAAGGGGGGGGGTATAAATTTTATTCATTGTCTACTACATTCCATCAGTGTCACATTCAAATCCTCTGTGATGTCCCATGTACTGCTGTAAAAACAAACCCTATGAGAGATGAAAGATAAAGGGATGAAGACTTGGAGAAGAAAAGAAGATACATATTGCCAGCTTTGGGGACTAAAAACATCCAGAATCTTTCCACTCTACCATTCTGTCTATCGCCAGGGAAGATCTTCCCTTTGACTAATGGCTCTGGGGACATGGATCTCACTTCTTTTCCCCTACAGCATCAGAAGCAGAGCCTAAGCATGCAGGCTGTGGATATAGGGAGAACCTTCTGAAAGGAGGACCCCTAGAAAGGGAGACTGGATAGAAACAGGATGTTGGGGAGTCACGTCACTTTGGTGCTTTGTGGCAACTGACCATCTTCCAAGATCCACCTTAAATCCTCCCTCCTCCTATAAGCTTTCCCCGAGGACTCCAGACACACCCCCTTTTCTGCCTCATGACTTATTGTCTCTATATTATATTTAGCAACTAATCACATCCGGCCTTGTCACGGCTTGCCTACCATTGCCTAAACTGGATACTTCACTCTGGCCTCATAATTCATCTTTGTGTGTGTATGTTTTTTCTCCCAATTAGATTATGAGCACGTTGAGGGCAGAGATTTTGGATGAACATATTTAAAATCCTTCCTTACTCTCCAGTATTTAGAGCAGGGTTGGAGAGCAAAGACTCAACAAATATTTCTTTAGGTTCATATAAAAGGCCACCGCAAGGATTTCTGAAATGAAGATATGTTAGAAATCTATTCAGTTTGAGGGCCAGGTGTTTCATATTTATTACCTATGGTAGAATTCAAAAATTGCCACAATAGGGTACCTGGGAGGCTCAGTCTATGAAGCAACTGGCTTCGGCTCAGATCATGATCTCATGGTTTGTGAGCTTGAGCCCCATGTCAGGCTCTGTGCTGATAGCTCAGGTCTGGAGCCTGCTTCAAATTCTGTTTCTCCCTCTCTTTCCGTCCCTTCCATGATCTCATTCTCTCTCTCTCAAAAATAAATAAAAGCATTAAAAAAATTTCAACGATAATCTTAAGCAACTTTCCTCAACAGGCAGGGTCTGTTTCCCCGCTCCTTGAATCTGGACTGGCCTTGTGGTTTGTTTTGACCAGTTTAATGTGGTGTAAATGCTATTTGAGTTCTGAGCTTCAAGAGCCCAGCTGAGCCCAGCCCAGATAGCACACCCACAGACTTGTGAGCTGAACAAGTGGTTGTTATTGTAAATCAGTAAATTTGTGGGTGGTTTGTTAGGCAGCAAAAGCTGACCGATACGTAATCTCCTTTACTTGTCACAATAAACCCATGAGGTACGTGTTATCGTCCCTACTTTACAGATAGGAAAGCAAGGGCTCCAGTCAGTTGCCCATGGGCCAGAGATCTCTCTGATGAGAAAACCTGTGCTTTGTTGCTTCTACATTGTGCCGTTTCCTTTCTCTAATGTATGAGGGTTTTTACCTCGGGCTGTGACTCTAACTGCAGAGTATTCCTGAGAAGGGTTTTTAGGACCCTAGTAGTAACAGGGAATGTTCTCTGCTGAAGATGAGCTGGAAGAATATCATTAAGAATGATTGTAATTAGAGCCTTTCAGGGCTGCAATGAGTTAGCAAAAGTTACCCGGGTGGGGAACACATTACGAGGTGCATCTCTGGGCAGGAACTGGCCTATCTGATGGGAGGGGGCAAAGGAGAGTTGATTGGAGGAAGTCAGGAAAGGTTCAGACTACGGAGTGTTGCCTACAGCGGGTTGAAGGAGAAGGAAGGCAGAACCTCAGGGCACTTGTGTTCAGGCTGAGACAAGTGACTGGGGAGTCTCTAAAGCGGGAAATGATAGCAACAATGATGACTCATTTCACGGAGCATCTCTTCTATGCCAGAGCAGGTGCAAGACCTCTCATCCTTGTGAACGGTCCTAGGTGAGGTGAAAGCGATTAAAGAGGCCACATAGCTCGTAAGTGGTTGAACTGGCATTGAAACCTACGTGTGGCTCGGCAACTAAAATAAATGCCTCCTTCATAACATTGTCTGGTCCGTGACATCGTGTTCTCCCTAACTTCCAACAAACTGAATGGGGACCTACTTGTCGATGCTGGAAGAATGCTTTGAATGTTTTGGAGCACAGCCACACGTGGCAGAAAACCCATGACTTGCCCCATATTGGACACAGGACTGGTTCCTCCAGTCCGATAAGATCAAAGGCCCCTCTGCGACATGCTTTTATGATAACATTATCTGGCCTAGCAAGATTTCTCCAAATAGCTCTTCTGGAGGCAACTGTCTCTTCTGTTTTTGCCCTAAGGTGAGAATGACCCTCAAGCAGAGGCCTTCAGAGGCCCTCAGGAGGTGGTTTCCTCCAAACTAAACTAATTATGCCTTTTTCCTTTATCTAATAGTTTACGTACTGTGTACACACACATCTTGTTGAATCGACCAGCACAACAATTCTGTGGGACTCACAAGGCAGTGTGTTTGATTCCCATTTGATAAAGTGAGAAAACAGAGACTCTGAAGAAGTTACCTCATGTGCTCCAGCCCACAGAGGTGGGTTCTGGTTGAGCTGGGACTGAACTTGGTCTCTGGCTTCTAGTCTCATGTTCTTGAGCTGGTCAGTTAAATCAACCAAGTCAACACAAGAGCCCTTACTGTGTGTGAGGCGCAGGAGTATGGGGATGTTTGGGCTGGGTTCGTGTGCACGGTAACAGTGCACACCTCCACAGCTCTGGCTGGGTGCCAGACTTCGCTCTACATGCCTCAGTGGGAATGGTCAGGCCAGGCGTCCTTGAAGAGGCGAAATGTCAACCGGATAGCGTCACAGAATTGGGGGTTGAAGGGACTTCAGCCTTCAGACAATCTGATGGCTTTCTCTCACAGAAAAAAAAATAGGTGACCTCTATGTTTATCTAGTTAGTTGGGGACACAGCTTTGACTAGAGCCCAGGTCTCCTCACTTCCAGATCTGGTCATTTGACTATAGAACCTCCACGCAATGCCTGTCTGAATCGTTCTAGGCTAGCTCATTAGAGACGGTCATTCCTCAGTCCATGCTAGTGCTGCCTTTCTCACACCAAGTCAGTCTGAGTTCATGTACTTGCCCTTTCTCTGTCATTCTCTGGGGAGGGATGAAACTGAGCAATGAATGTAACAATGATGAAAAATCCTTCTACAGAAAGAGGGGACATGATAATCCATAAACAGTCTCTGGATAAAAATAACTAGTGTTTACTGAGCACCTATTATGTCAGGTGCTTACTAAACATTCCCATTGATCTCCACAGTAACCTTATGAATTCAGTTCTTTTTCTTTGTCTTCCTTCACACAGACAGAAACACTAAATGCTTAGTTTTGTGGTAACTTAGGTTCAGTAGCTTTCTCCAGGTCTCATGGCAAAAAATGATTGAATCAGGACCTAAAGACAGTCTTAGTCCCCAAAGCCCATGTTCTAACCCTGGGACAGAAATGTGGCTGCATCCTGTCTGATGATAAGTAGTACCTGCCTGGACCACTAGTGAGGAAAATTGAGAGGCAAGGTCTTGAATCTGTTGGCAAGAATTCTGTGGCCTGTTAGCAATGTCTGCCATGGGTGAGAGAGTGGGGGTTGGCAGTAATACAAGGGCCCTGCTAACCCCAGCCTGTATTACTTCTCTGGAGACCGAGAGTCCAGATTGAGGCTGTCAGCGAGAGGACTCGGTTCTGTTAGAGAGGGGTAATAGCATCTTGGCTTGCTTTATTCTTCCACCCATGCATCTATCCCCCATCCCCCAATCATCTATCCCTGCGTCTCCCCAAGTCAACAAATCTGTTGAAAGTGTCTGGGTCTAAGGCACAGTGCTTGACTAAGGAGATATATACGTCTCCTGGTCCCACAGAGTGTAGTGGGGCCTCCTCGAAGGATACTGTTAACACAGTGTCAGAAAGGAGAGGGATGACGAGATGGTTTATGCAGAGACAGGGTATTTGGGGAGACCATGCAAAGAGAATCAGCGGTTTGCTCCTTCACTCCTGCCTCCGTGGCTGCAGATGAGTACCCAGCTGGCCACTGGCACAGTCTGCCTCTTTGTGTGAAAACCAGTGGAATCACATATGTGCTGCTCCCAGATGCGTCCTCGGCACCAGCATTTTCCAAGCGGGAGGTTCTGTCATGGTATTGCCTGCCAAATCTTGTCCAGAGGACTGAGGCCACTTGGCCAGCTGAACCAGGCTCTGCGCCTGTGCAGAGGACTGTCTCACTACAGAGAAGATCAGGCTGGGGATGGCAGGGAAGGGCAAGAGCCTGTGTGTGTGTGTGTGTGTGTGTGTGTGTGTTTAAGCTGGATGGAAGCCCTTTCCCATTGCACTCTGTACTTAAGACACTTCACTGGGTAGGAGACAAAGAGGCTTTGTGTTCTCTTCACAGTGCTCTGTGCTGACTGTGGTATACATCCAGGAAAAACCCAGCCCAAAGCCATGACATGGCCCCAAGTTCAAACCCAAAATGCAATTTGCAGTGGTTAGAAATGACAAAGGATGGGGGGCAAGACCCAGAGGAAAATCCCTGAAACCCAACGGACCTTAAACAGAGTTGAGGGCAATGATTTGATTTTTCAGGTGAGATCTCTAAGAAAATGTTATTGGATTCTTCATATCTGTGCCTATAGAAAAGTCGGCAGTCTGCATTTTGCCTGGCAAAGATTAGGTCTACTTTAAATTTTCTTTGAGGATTATTGGTGTTTTTATATTTAGAGTATGTGTCAGGGAGAGGGACAGGGAAGTCGCTCGTGAGATGTTTTTCTTTCCTTTTTAAGCCTCACCTGCTCTTAAGAGAAACTTGCACTTTGTCGGCCGCAGAATAATGCCTGGCATTCAGGCAAGTGTTTTAGATATAATTGAATTGCCGAGGTGCATTAAACATTGCAGGGTTTTAAGCTGAGAAATAATTTAATGATGTGGCCTTTAGGATTGTTAATTAGCACTGTCTGTAGGAACATGTAACAATAACACCACCTACCGTAAAAGCGAATGTTCTACACTCCAGAACACTCATTTCTTTAGGGTTTCCCGCAGAGAAGCAGTCATTAACTCTTTTTTTGACAAACCCTTTTAGACATGCTCTTTAGGACCACGAATTCATCCCGATCCCTTCTCTACATTTATCCACGAGGCAGGCTGGCAAACAGGGAAGCATGGACGACTGTGAGCTCAGCCTTCCACAGTGGCACTGAGTGGTGAGGAGGTGACGGTCTTTCCCGAGACTGTCACTCCAGAGCCCAGAGAGAGATGTGGGGCGAGGATGTGGGGAAGTTGGAACACTTGTGCACTGTTGGTGGGAATGCAAAGTGGTGCCGTTGCTATGGAAAACAGTATGGAGGCTCCTCAACAAATTAAAAATAGAACTATCATATGATTCAGCAATCCTATTTCTGGGTATTTATCCAAAAAAATTGAAACCAGGATCTCAAGGACATATTTACACTCCCATGCTCATTGCAACAGTATTCACGATAGCCAAGATGTGAAAACAACCTAAGGGTCTGTCCATCGACGGATGAATGGATGAAGCAAACGTGATATATACATGCAATGGGATATTATTCAGCCTTAAAAAAGAAGGAGATTCTGCAGGATGTGATAACATAAAGGAAACTTGAGGACAGTAAGTTAAGTGGAAAAAAAAAACACTCACAGAAAGACAGATGCTGCATGATTCTGCTTACGTGAGGTCTTTAAAATAGGCAAATTCACGGAGTCAAAGAGTGCCTTTGCCAGGGGTTGGGGGAGGAAGAGAGGCTTACTAATCAGAGGGCATCAAGTTCAGTTAAGTGGAAAAGTTCTAGAGATCTGCTGTATGACATCGCACCCATAGTCAATAATATTGTATTTTACACTTAAACATTTGTTAGGAGGGTAGATCTCATATTAAGTGTTCTCACCATGATTAAAAAAAAAAAAGTCATAGGATCAGGTCATTGGAGGCGAGGTCGCTGGCTCACTCCCTGCCTGGCCTGCTGCAGGAAATGGTCAGCAGCTGACTTCTTCACCAGAGTTTAGGTGGGTCGGTCTGAGGCGTGAGTGTGGAGGGGGCCCCCTCATGCAGTATGTCACTACTGTCTTTGGCTTATTGAATGTGGAGGCTGATGATAATGTAGGAATGAGGGTTTCCCATGCTTTTCTCCATTAACATGGCAACAGCCAAGTGCCCTTTCAATCATCCATCCTTCTCTTAAGGCATAAGTGTCTTTTTTTTTTTTTTTTTTCCCCTGAAGACACTTTTCTTTTTCAGTGAGACAAAGCAGCAGCATTCAGGTCTTTGAACACTAGACCATGTCTTATCCTCTATTCGGCCAAACATTCCCATGGCCAAGGTCTAGGCCCGGACAGCTCCAGTGCGAATTCCACCTTGGACCTCAGGCCCCCACATCTCACTCTCTGACCTCCCCTCCTCCCAGCTCTCTTACACCTTCTCTCTCCTGGCCTCATCTGGCCTCCAGGCCAGAGGTGGCGAATACCTGCTATGGGGACTGCCATCCTTTCTGGGCCATGGTGAACGTTCCTGATTGATCATGCACTCTTCCCTATTGAGCACAGAGGTAACTTTGGAATCCTTCTCCGCACAAGATTCTATCAGTTGGAGCTGACAGCTGAGATGAGAGCCATTTACCATTCCTACTCCAATGATTTGACCATTTTCTTTCAGCCCATCAGGCTAGACCCCGTGGTTGATCATTTGAGATGGTCACAACACCCCTGTTCCCTTGCACACACACATGTCCAGCAAGGTGTTCCCTCCACTCTTATGCCCTGACTACTGCGTGCTGTTTGAGTATCTTGCATTACTATGTGGAATGGATGTCACATTGGTGGTCTCTACTTCAGAATTGCCTTTGGCTTGTTCTTTAATAGTATCTTCTTACATTCTCAAAGCAGCTTTCCAGAGCACAACCTGCCCTTTCAGTCAGGAGACTGATCACTAGAACACTAGCTAGATCACTCTAGCTCCGCCCCTCAGCTGTTAACCTCCCTTCCCACTTCATGGGGAAAAGTGGTAGTGGCTCCCTTGGCCTCCTCCCTCGCCTTTTTCCTCTGCCTCCCGCACACAACCTGAACCCCCTCCTCATCTCCCACTTGAGGGCCTTTTTAATAACTGCCTGGAGGACTGCGTCCTCCCTTTTCTTTCTCCTGAGATGTTCACTTTTCTTTCACACTCAGCCACAGCTCACCTACTCGCTAAAACCTTCCTTGGCTAACTGTCCCTTACAAGTCGACTAGGAAGTTCCCTCCTCTGTTTTTCTGCTGCATCTTCTCTCTACCTGAATTGAGGTATTTACCCCTGTTCGTTGGCACATCTCTCCTTTCCAGTCCGACTTTCATTCCAGTCCGGCACAATGTCTGCAATGTGGCAAGGATTCAAGCCATACTTGTTGACTAAGCAAATGAATGAATTGGGAAATTGAGGCAGAGAATAGCTTTTGCCCGTCTCTCAGAGCTGGCCATTGCCTCAGCCTTCCTGTTAAAATTCTTTGTCTGAACTTCTCTTTTTCAGTGCTGTTTATCATTTTGTAGCATTGGTTTTAGTTATCTACAGACACATCTTATCATCCTGTCCATCCCGGGGGGGCCCTTGAGGCAGCTATCTGGATCTAAATCAACTATGTATCTCTCCAAATGTATACATAGTATATCACTCTTGTTGCATTAATGTTTGTTGAATGCAGGAGTTGTCGTTATATTGCTTTGTTCAGAATAAGAGATCAATACAAGTGTGTTGAATTAATAGAATTTAACTCTTTGTCACGAAAATGTCAAAATACCTAAAAAAGACCAGAAACTAAACTGGGCTATAAAGTCCATGAGGGCAGGGATTGTGTGCCTGTCTTGTTTTCATATTATTCTTAGCAGAATGATGGACAAGAGATTTGGTACTAAATATTTGTTGATTAAATAACGAATATCTTTTCTCCGACCCTTAGGAAGAAAGCAACCCCAAGTGGCTGAGAGTAATTCCATTGTCATTTTTTATGAAGTTCCCCAGAACAGACAGCATGTTCTCTCCAAATACAATTAACCAACCGAAAGTCAGGAGGGGCTGTTGTCATGAGCACCTTACTCTTTTCCCTTGTTCAATGAACAAAAATCCTTTTGATTTAGGCTATATATATATATATATATATATATATATATAGAATCCTGAAGCTCTGACATGGTGTTTGGGTTTCCAGAATCACTCACTCAGACTGACAGACTGTTATCTTTCCTGCTTAAACACTTTCCTTAATAGATGGAGTCTGGTGTCCTTACACACAAATGCATTCCCACATGGGAGAGTGGCCATATTTCAGCTGCAGTGATGGAGTGGGCAGTACTCTGTCAGATCAATTATGGACAAGGCCCATCTTCTACAGAGTTCCCTCAGTTTTTTTTTTTTTTTTCTCCTGACAGTTCACCTTGTGTCCAACCTTCTGTCTCCTGGAGGCAGACCTGGAGACAATCGCATGTCACCTGCTGTCTTCCCTCCTGAGAACATGACACAAAGGAACACTTCCCTGTCAAATTCTTCATTATCCTTCAGATGACTTTCCCTGATTTCTAGAACAGGCACTTAGACCTGTCGGGGGTAGATAGACCTTCCTCATATTTCCACTATCACACTGTGAGGAGTACCATCACTCCTTAGTTGAGTGAGTTCCAGTATATAAGGTGGGGGTGCCTGGGTGGCTCAGTGGGTTGAGCATCCAACTTCGGCTCAGATCACGATCTCACGGTTCGTGGGTTCCGGCCCCTCATCGGGCTCTGTGCTGACAGCTCAGAGCCTGGAGCCTGCTTCCGATTCTGTGTCTCCCTCTTTCTCTGCCCCCCCCCCCACTCGTGCTCTCTCTCTCTCTCTCAAAAATAAACATTAAAAAAAAAAACCATATGAGATGGCATGTCATGGTGACCTTAGGTTTCTCTTTCTTCTGAAGTAACTGGCGCTCTGACCACGGTGAACAAGACAAGCCGTCACTGGGCCTGGTTTAGGGAAGCAGGGGTTCTCTGTCAGTGGTTTTTCTCTTCTGTCTGGGCCATGGTGAGTGGTGGTCAGGGGAGTTGTTTGGCTTCCTGGCAGGCATTGTTTTTTTGTGAAACTTCATAAAACCTTCTCCCGGGGTGAGCCGAGGAGATGACGTCATCACATTCTGTTCTTTGGTCAAGTTTTCATAGTCGAGCTTGGCAGAAGCCAGTCCAAACATAATGAGAGCGGGCTGGCGGGGGGCACCATCCGGGGGGTCAGAAAAGTAGCCGCTCTTACACGTTTATAAAAGTGCAAGGCGGCAAAAGCGAGGTCAGCTCTCCCTGAAAATATTTTCGGGACGTGTCCACTTCTTCACGTCTCCTGCTTGCACTGAACCCAAGCCAACTCTGCTGCTCCAGCTGGACTCCTGCAGTGGCCTCCCCACTGGTCTCATGACCCATCCAAACAGCAGCCCAAAGTCTGTTTTTCAATGCACATCATTTTAAATTGTTTTTGCAACGTTTATTTATTTCTGGGACAGAGAGAGACAGAGCACGAACGGGGGAGGGGCAGAGAGAGAGGGAGACACAGAATCGGAAGCAGGCTCCAGGCTCTGAGCCATCAGCCCAGAGCCCGACGCGGGGCTCGAACTCCCGGACCGCGAGACCGTGACCTGGCTGAAGTCGGACGCTTAACCGACTGCGCCACCCAGGCGCCCCAATGCACATCATTTTAAATGCTCAAAACCCTTTCCTACCTTTCCCTCTTACTTAAAGTCCAATTCCCCACGATGGCCTGCCAGGCCCAGGAGACCTGCTCTCCCTCCTTTCAGATCTCATCTAGAGCCACTCCTCCCTCCCTCAGTGTATTCTGATCACAGTGGACTCCTCCCCTTCTGTGGGTGCACCAGGCTCCTTCCTGCCTTGTGTTTCTGCACTCGCCACTTTGCCTGCCTAGTATCTTCTCAGCTACGCTTTTGCATGGTTATAGCCTTCTTGTCATTGAAGCTCAGCTCACAGCAAGCTTCTCAGGTGACACCTCTCTGACCACCCGCTAGAAGGTCGATCCATCCACCGTGCCCTGTTTTATTTTCTTTATTGCACTCATGTCTACCAGGACTTCTCTGGTTTACCTTATTTGTCTCTCATGTATAGTAAGCTGCCCCCAGAAGAATGTTTTTCCCATGATCATCACTGTGTCCTTTGGGTTCAGAAAGATGCTTGAGACGAAGTAGGAGCTCAAGAAAAATTTGTGGAATTTTGACATTCCCTGAGTCTTTTTCTATGTCTACTTAGATTGCCCAGTTGTACCTTTCATTGGTCCCTTTCTTTAAGAAACATCTAGGATATAGTTGATTACAGATCTGGAATCTGATGATGTTGTGCTCAAGGTCTCACTTTGGCCACATGCTACCTGAGTAACTCTCTCCAAGCCTCAGTTAACTCATCCCTAAAATGGGGATAATAATCGCAGGGCAACCTCCCAAGCCAGTTGTGCAGAGCAAGTGGTATTTTATTGTATCTGAAATATAGTAATTGCTCCATTGAAATTAAAGTGTGGTCAGTTTATGAAGGGTAGAGTGGATTCAACGCAAAGCCTTGAAAGGAAAAATAGATGCCCACCGAGTCTTGTTTCCAAGAAAAAATTTTTAAGCAGGGAAGCCTTGCTGCCAGAGGGACCTGGGTTCTAATCCCGCCCCAACACATAAGAGTCACTTCATTATAGTTTCCTCTCTTGTACTGTGGAGAAAACAGTTCGTTTCTTGGGGGGTTGAGAGATAATGCCTACAACATGTCAAGCTGGTGCCTGGTTTTGGGCTTCATGAGCAACAGCCACTTTGCCTGTCTCCCATTTTCCTGGGTGGCTGGGTTTGCAGAGGGGAGAGGAAGAGAAGCAAAACAGACAATCTGGCAATCTGTGGAGAGTCTTTTCTAGCAGTTCTGATAAGCATGGGCCCAGGGGCTGTCTCATTTGACTTCCTCTTACTCACTTTCCTGTCTGGCTGGCAGTCACCAGGCTGGAAGCCATGCCGGGGCCCCTCACTGGTGGGTCAGTGTGTTTTATTTCCCCTTAGCCCTCTCTAATGAAAAGCACTCGCATCCAGTAAATCTTTCCTTTGCTCTTATTAAAGCACTTGATGTTGGTTATTGAGGTCTGTTCCGAGCTAGGTGAGAATCAATAAGGTGATCCACTAATCACTTCAGCAATCAACGAGCTATTTTCTCAGTTTGCACTCTGGCCAGTGCCCACAGAGCCCTCGTCACCCACGGAGCAGCATGGAGACTTCCCCCTTCATTTCCTCTCTCCCTGATGACCTCAGGGAGTCCCCAGGCCTCTGAGACAGCTCTGCTCTCTGCGTGCTCTCTGCTTGGCTGTGTTTGGCAGGATAATGACCACCTCTGTGCTTCTGGAAAATACTCCTTGACATTAAGGGCTGCGGACAGTCAATACCTGATTACAGAGTGGCCCCGTTTCGCCACTGTGTCTTTGTCTGCTCCGTGCAACTGCTTAGAATGAGGGTTACCCTATTCTGCAGAACAACACGCCTTTCTCCCATCTCAAGATTCCAAACCCACCTATGCTGGGAAGCCTTCAAGCCCCCAGGAAGACTCAGTTCCCCGGCCCCCGTAATGTTTTGAACACAGGTCTACTCCAAAGCACGTTGTACCATATCTAGCTTCTGCTCTGTTTTCTAGCAGGTCTGTGGTCTTCTTAAGGGCAGAAACTGTGTCTTAGTCATCTCTGCATCAGACCCACCCTAATGCCCGGCACATGGTAAGAGCACAGTTGTGTTTGTTGGAAGGAAGGAAGGAAGGAAGAGTGGAAGGAAAGAAGGAAAGAATTGATTACTTCATACAGTCTTAGAAATGAGAACAGTTTCAACTCTTGGCATTGCCAATGCCTGCAGGGTGACCTTAGGCAAGATATATAATCTGGTTCAGCCTCAATTTCCTCATCTGTCAATGAAGTGGATAATCCCTCAAATTCCTCCGAGCTGAAACATTTTGTAATCTTATGCCTCTAAGCCTAGGTTTCAATGCTTTCGTACCCAAAGCCACTTTTTGTAACAAGCATTTTGAAATCCCCTTTGGCCAACACGAAATGAAACGCTCCCATAGTATGACCTATCTCCAACCAATGTTCTAACTGTACTATGAAAGCAAAATAATTTATGATAAGACAGTATATGTTCCTTTAGGTAACGGCATGGTTGGGACCTCACTAGAAGACGAAACTGAGGGGTCAGATGCTTGTACACACTTCCATGAGAATCACGGGACGATGGCTGCCGTTGTTAATGAAACCGTGTTTAATGATGAAGGCTTAAAGCAGTGTGCAGTGTTTCCAGAACTGACAGAGTAGTCACAGTGGAAAATTCAGGATGTGTAAAACAAATAATAAGCTCAGATAATTATAAACAGGCTTTTCACCACGTGAATATCAAGTGGGATGTTCAAAAGTTCTCTTCCTTACAGTGCAGGCCTGTCCCCGACCTTGAGCGTCTCTGGAGTCTTTGGCCTGCTGCTTACCAGCAAGGCCTCTGCTCATTCTGCCAGCCAAGAACCTCCCCACCTACCAATATCCAAAATGCTGTCTACAGGATGGTACCATTCCCACCCTAAGCTTTGAAACATGACGTGAAAGGTTGGCTTTACAGGTGGGGGATCTGCGTAGTCACTCAGGGCCAACCTGTTCTTAGAAGGGCTCTGCGCTTGCTTTAATACTCTGTTGTCACTGCCTTAAAAATCCCTGAGTTTTGAGCAAGGGGTCCTGCGTTTTCGATTTGCCCCCCCGCCCTGCAAATTATACAGCCAGCCCTGGCTGTGTATCTTGCTAAGACCCTTGCATTCCTAAGTATTTGAAAGATGCTTAGTGTTCGAATGACTGTCTTCTTTTGGCACCAGTGTTTTCTTTTAATCAGATAGATCATCTCTATTTTTATTGGTTGACCCGTGATCAATTCTGTCACACATTAAACCAATACGTATTGAACTTCTTCTACATTCAAGGGAGGCTCTGGAGTCAGCAGACCTGAATTCTAATCCTGAAAGACCCTTGAGCTCTCTTTCTTTAAGCGGGTATCATTAATAACAACTGTCCTTGCTTGCTGCACAGAATACCCGTGAAGGCGAAAAGATACAGTGCACTTGGAAGTAAATCGGCACTCTGATGCGCATGTCGGTTGGTAATTCTGCTCTTGTGCTACTCTTCACCTCTGGACTGGAATTCCCTCCTTTTTTCCCCAGTTAGAGGTCATGGAACGTGACACTCTTGACAGGGCACCCAATCCTGCCTTTCCTATGAAAAGCAGGAAATGATAGAATAATTGGATTCAGCAAAGTCTATCCATTTGAATTTCAGTAATTTGGAATTCATGCTAATGCATTAAAGAATTTCACCAAAAAGAAAAAAAAAAGATTTGTTAAATTCAGTTAATCTGAGGATTGTGGATGTTTTGGGCTAAAACGGGCCTCAAAAAACTATCCAGTGCTTCGATCTGCTATAGCACCCGTATCGACTATTCAGAGAGCCAGCTTTGGAGAACTCTCATGATGTGTGCTGCGGACACATGTGCATCCCGTGCTAAGAACATTGAAAAAAGCAATTTCCCGGGCTTCACACGCTAATTACAAATTAGTCTCATCTACTCATTAAAGCAGGGCAGGCAGCATGCCTTCCACTTGGCAACACTTATTTAATCTACTTGTATTTTGTAGTAACAAAACTGCACAGAGAAGACATAATTTATAATCCATACTTTTCACTAATTCAGCTCACCCTAAGCAATTAATTTTTTATTCGTAAGGTATTACCATATTAAGCAGAAATAAAAAATAGAAAGACTAACTTTAAAAAGTGTTGTGTTTAGAATCCACTGGGATACGGTTAATTGGTTCAGGATGGGTCGGCAGCACCCATTGGTGCTTCAGAGAAAGGTAAAAGCTGGTTTTGTTCTAATTGGTGGGAATTATGGACTGAGTCATGGTACGGGCCAGGCACCGTGTCACATCCAGGACGATCCCAGCCCTGCCATTTCCGGGAAGAGAAAAGGCCATTGCATTTGGAGACTGGAGTTCTTCGCTTTGAGGTGCCTTTATGGAAATAGAATTGACCCTAGCCAAATTTTTGTGTGGATTACCTGCTGTATATAGTAAGTAGCTGACGGTTTGGAAATTAATACTTTTTGATAGCATGAAGAAAAATGCAGATTTTATTTAGACAGGTTTAAAGACATTTTTTCACATGTTTACTTATTTCAGAGAGAGAGAGAGAGAGACAGACAGAATCCAAAGCAGGCTCCAGGCTCTGAGCTGTCAGCACAGAGCCTGACGCGGGGCTCGAACTCATGAACTGTGAGATCACGACCTGAGCTGAAGTCAGACACTCAACAGACTGAGCCACCCAGGCACCGCTATTTAGATAGATTTTATATGCAAACCTATTTATGTGCACATGGATGAGAGTGTGTGTGTGTGTATGTGTGTGTGTGTGTGACATGAAGCATGAGGAGGTCAAACAGTCATGCCCTTTGATAATACTGCCAGGGTGGGCTATTACATAGCGTTGGAAGCACTCAAGCACTTTGCAAGCCGAATGTCACTGCTCAAAGTGGGTGTGAAATCCTCCTCCTGCTGCCGAAGCTCACAGGATATAAAGCGATACAGCCACCTAAAAACAGGGGGCAGATGATTCAGGTTAGAGAGACAGGGAGCTGCAGCAAAACACTGAAGACATTTTAAGAGGGTGTTGGGGGGAATCAAAATTTTCCCTGGAAATAAACTATTTAACCCTTACGACCTAGTATTTAAAGGCTGTGTTCGAAGGAAATGTGTGGCAAAGACTAAGGCTTGTTTGTCCGTAACGGGTCTGAAGCAAGAAATGGGCATTTCTCCTTGAAGAGTGTGGGACAAGGGCGTGGGGACCCAGGGACAGGGTTGTTCTGGGGCCTCATTAGTTGCAACAATCCTTCAAATCCTGCCAACCGCCTGCCTTCAGCTCACTGTGGAGCTTGTGAAAAATGCTAATTCCACAGCCACACTTCAGGTTTGCTGAATCAGGAATATGTGTTTTTTTTTTTTTTTTTTTTAATTTTTTTTTTTCAACGTTTATTTATTTTTGGGACAGAGAGAGACAGAGCATGAACGGCGGAGGGGCAGAGAGAGAGGGAGACACAGAATCGGAAACAGGCTCCAGGCTCCGAGCCATCAGCCCAGAGCCCGACGCGGGGCTCGAACTCCCGGACTGCGAGATCGTGACCTGGCTGAAGTCGGACGCTTAACCGACTGCGCCACCCAGGCGCCCCTGGGAATATGTGTTTTTAACAAGCTTCCTTGGTGGTTCTTAATTCACCCTGAAGGCTGAGAATCAGGTCTTCTGGGAGGAACTGGATAAGTATTGGTTTAACGTCTCTCTCTCCTCTCCAGAATACGCGTCCCGTGAGGATGAAGGCCCATGTCTTGTTCTCGCATCTAGTTTAGTCCATCAACCATGAATGAATGAATAAATGAAGGAAGGAAGGAAGGAAAGAAACTACAAACCGATACCACAAACCCATAGTGTATCACTTATAGTTCTTTTTCATTTTGGTAGTAGAGCCAACAGATTCTAGTTCTTATTTCAGAATGGGATCGGACAATTTGTAATACAATTCATTATCTATATGTATATCTATCTATAGATATCTTGCCTTCAAAAACCGTAAAGCATCGTTGTGTATGGGTATCTCGAGTAGGTGCATTTTTCCTGATGATCACAGTGAAGATTTTGGCACTCGGCGTGGAGAGTGCCAGGTGTGTGGAGCGTCCCTCCCAGGATTCTTTCTTAATTAAATTTGTTTCCGTCTCTGCTGTATTTTTTAAAAATGTTTTTATTTTTGAGAGACAGAGAGAGACAGAGCATGAGCAGGGGAGGGGCAGAGAGAGAGAGAGAGGGAGACCCAGAATCCGAAGCAGGTTCCAGGTTCTGAGCTGGCAGCACAGAGCCCAATGCGGGGCTTGAACCCATGAACCACGAGATCATGACCTGAGCCGAAGTCAAGATGCTTGAACCAACTGAGCCACCCAAGCGCCCCACTGTCTCTGCTGCATTTTACACACCTCTGGGAGGTGTCAGAGAGGTGAAGCAAGGGAACATGTATGAACTTCCAGTTAAAGCCCTGAGGAAAGAGTTCAAAGACAAAACACATCACACGCTGGTGGTTTGAACATCTTTCAACTGCCTCCCTGTTGCATAACCTAAGGATACAGTGAGACTGCAACTCTACCTCAAGCCCGTCTTCCCCAGACAGAGGTTGTTTCACAAAACCCACTCAGGCCTTTCTTCTCAAGTTCTTCGTACACTTTTCACCAGAAAAAAGAAATCATTCATATCTAACAAAGGGTCTTGGATTCTTTAGAGAGTTTCCATTATAAGTTTTTGGCACTGCTACTTCCCTGGGCTCAGGTTACTCTTCTGATCGCCCTTCTTTCATCTGCTGAAAATGGATTATTTCCTTATTAGCCTGAAACCGTTACTGTTCACCGGGAGCAGCCTATGCACGAACAATGTAAAGTCTGGAATATTGCTGGGGATCCACAGTTGCTCAGAAAATTACCTTTAAAAAAAAAAAAAAAACAAGGTTTCCTGAGAGTGGGTTGGCAGTGTGTATTCTGGAAAGGGTTATTATCAGCAGGAAACTTTCCAGACCTCTCTGTCTTGAGAAAGGTGAGCCTTGCTGACACGTGTTGAGAAACCACAGCAAAGCATTTTCTGAGGAGCCCTGGGGTTCTGAGGATATCCCTCATGGTCCTGCCCCATTGGGGTGCTTGGGCCTCGGGGACATGTTGAAGAGACCCGTGGGTAGGTCTCCAAGTCCTTGATACTCTGCTTTAGTCAGAGTCCTTTTCCTTTGAATTATTTGACCATTGAAATTCTGCTTCTTAGTTCATTTGAAAAAAAAAAAAAAAGAACCCCATTCCTTGATATTTTAGAAATCACTTTTACAGAATAGCTCAAATTTGAAACATTTCCTAAGGTTCTTAACCAGGGTCTGTGGGCATTACTCAGGGATTTATGAATTTGGGTGGGAAAAAATTACACTTTTATGTTTACTAATCTATGATTGAAGTTTATAATTTTTAGTAATTATGATTACAGGTGAGTCACAGTCATATCAGCAAAACCCATGACTATGTCCCTAATAGAAATCACAATTGTTTTCATATTGCATTGCGGTTGTTGAAAGTACCTGGAAACATTATTCACATATACTATTATTTTGAAATTCTAGTAGTCATTAGTTTCTCCGATAGAACTTCGTTTTTGATGCATTAATAAAGAAGCACTTAGAGGCACCCGTGTGGCTCAGTCAGTTTAAAAGTCTGACTTCAACTCAGGTCATGATCTCACGGTTTGTGAGTTTGAGCCCCCTGTCAGGTTCTTTGCTGACAGTTCGGAACCTGGAGTCTGCTTCGGATTCTGTGCGTGTCTCTTTCTCTGCCCCTCCCCTGCTCGTGCTCTGTCTCTCTCTCCTTTTCTCTCTCAAAGATAAAGAAACATTAAAAACATAAAAAAAGAAGCACTTATATTATCAAAGCACAGTGTTTTACATATTCTGATAACTAGAATTCAGTATTATTAGTGTATTTGGTAGTTCAATGCATTTTCTTTTATGCATTAAAAAGAAATTATTTTATTTTAGAGAGAGACAGAGTGCACATGAGTGGAGGAGAGGGGCAGAGAGAGAGAGAGAGAGAGAGAGAGAATCCCAAGCTAAGCTCAGAGGTTGATGCAGGGCTGGTTCCCATGTCCCTGGGATCATGACCTGAGCCGAAATCTAGAGTCAGACACTCAACTGGCTGACCCACCCAGGTGCCCCTAAAAAGAAATTATTCTGACAAAAGTTTCATGGGCTTCCCCAGACTATTAAATGGGTCTACAGCACAAAAAAGGTTAAGAAATCCTGAAATCAAGTCGGTGTCTGCGTTCTGTTGTTTCAGTAGCTAATGGGTTATATAATAAGGTGAAAAGGGTCCTAGACTTGAAATCACAGGACCCAGGTTTGAGTCCCACCTCTGCCACTTGTCAGCAAAAGAGCAAGTTGTGAGCTCCTTGTCATTACAGAGAAATAATAGCTCCCTTGTGGGGTTATTGGGAGGGTTAAATAAATGGTGTGGGCTCCCCCAGTCTATGGTCTCCCCATCTCACTTCTTTTATCACAAATATGCATGCGTTTCCCTTCTGGAAAAAAAAATCCTGATGTTGCCACCTCACCCCTGCCTACGGGATTTTGTCCAGCTTCTCGGCACAGCATAAGGGGGCCCTACCCCACCTCGCCTCTGCTCCCCACTAAACCATGTTGGCCACAAAGAACGTTTTCCACTTCTTTGCCACATCCTGCATTTCCTTCCTTTGGACCTTTGACCATGCGTTGCTTGTGCCTGTAATGCCTGGTCCATCTAGAAAGCCTCTACTCAAGTCATGATGCATCTCTGCAGCCTTTTCTGCTTCTCAAGGCCAACTCCTCCCCTCCACCATGCTCCCAAGGACTTGCTCTGGTCCCCTGTGATAACATTCACACGTGTCATATTAATTCGTTTGTTCCATGTTTGGTTCTGTCATTCTCCATTATATCATGACTTTTTCCAAGCTTGGGATATGGAGTTGTATAAGGGAGGAAACTTGCACGCCTTGAAAAAATGTGTTTATATTATAATTGCATCAGTTTGATTTTAACTGTGATCATTCTTGTATTCTGAAATGCCAGAGACCACGGAGGACTTGCGGTTTTTATGTGAATCCAAAGGTGGCGTTTATAAAAAGTTGAGAACATTTATCTGTTGAGGGAAATGGAGTAAAAAAAGTCAAGAATGGCAATACATGTGGCAAGTTCCGGGCAGGCACACAGGAGGGGGCTTAGCCAGGGATGAGACCATCTTCCTTGAGAAGTTCCAGTTTATTTCCCCCTCCTGAAATGAACTTGCAGGACCACCTTTACCTCTCTCCTTCCCTTTCAGCTCCATAGAATTCTCTAGAAGGAGCATGCAAGGCCAGTGCAAAAACAAGGAAAGGACAGAGGCTTCTCTCCTGCCCTGCTTTTGGTTTCAGATTCTTGCAGAGGTGGTATTCTGGCTAGAGAAGTCAGTGGCTGGTGGTGGGGCTATTTCGTCCATCCACCCAGATGCAGGTTCTGAAATCCTCACAGCTCAGGGCAGAGGGACCACGGAGTAGACCTGCTGGGGTGTGTACAAGAGGTGGTCCTGGGGGCAGAAGGTGGGAGAGACGGCCCGCATCTGGTGAAGCAGATATGCACACCCCCCTTGAACCTCGCGACAGAAGTGTGAGTTAGATATTCTTTGCATCTCACAGATGAAGGAACTGAAGCTCAACACACACACACACACACACACACACACGCACACGCACACATGATTTACTCAAATTTCAGTGGTGGTGCTGGGGTTTGAACCCATAATACGAGTTCATGTGACTCCACAATCCAGGTTCTTTGTCCTCGGCAGACTGTACAAATAGCACGCATCCCAGCCTCACATCCTGATTCACCCTGTGGTCCTCGCTGGTCCAGGTGACCTTGGTTTCCCACAAAAAGGCGAGAAAGGGATGTTCACTCATCTTTAGCATTACGTTTCGGGCAAATTAAAAACAAGAGAATGTATCTATAGTACATGAATAGCTTTTTGGCTCATAAAATGCCGTCCCACAATCATCTTCTTGGACACCACACCTCCCCCTCCCGGCCCCCAGTTTACAAACGAAGAAGTTGAGGCACAAAGTGGTTAAGTGACTTGCCCAAGGGGGAGATTTGTTCAGTCATAAAGATGGGCCTGAACTTTCTCTACTTTGCATTCTGACTTGAAGGGCAGAGAACATATGCTCAAGGGGGAGGTCTCACTAACTTTCATGTCAGATCGTCCTCTTGCTAATTTAATCCTGTCATTCCTAGTTACATCCCTTTGGAAAACCACCACCGATCCTTTCTCTTTTGATATTTTCATGCTAAAAATATTCCCCGCACAGCCACCTCACTCTTTCACAAACAAGCAACTCGGCACCCTCCCCACAAACGTACACAGCCCATCCCACCCGCACCCGGGCCCCCGGGTCGCTGTAGCTTCCCTTCCAATTGGAATTTATTCAGAGCCTCCTACTATAGAAGGGAGCAAGGAGGGAGGCAGTTATCTTTGTGGATGTGGGCGCTCCTCGATTCTTTGTCCGCGTGGCTGTGTCCCAATTAGAGCCAAGGGCTCCCCAAAGGGGGAGGCTTATTTAAGTTTGGTAAATGCTGCCCTCCAAAAACCACTCGACATAAATGTTTCATGGCTAGCCTCTGCGAGGCCAGGGCTGGAACATTCAGCTGTGAGGGTGTTTATATTTGCGGAGTTCTCCTGAACATTTGCTGCGGGTTTCAAACAGCTGCTATGCTAAAGCTCTGGGGATAGGAGGATCATGAATATTCAGGTGAAGCCACCAGAATGAACAGCCGTTAATAGAATAAATGCCTAAACAGTTGTGTAAGGCTTATTAAGACCTATTGGGGCTGAGATAATAAATTCCCACTCTGACATGTTGCAACTACTCTCGCTTAAACACTTTGGACCACCTCTTCTGAACTGAAGGGAAAAATGATGTTAGTGCTCTGCGCGAACACAAAGAAACACCTGGAAGCCTTGGCAAGGGGATGAGATTTGGCAGAGATCTGTCTGTGTACCGGCGCATCCTCAGGAAGATGATGTGCTGTTCATTGTTCGTGTTGTCAAGGTTATCTCAGTCGATGACCGGCTGGAACGGGCACAGCTCTTGCACTGGAGAAAATCCGTCCCCGCGCCATCACACGGCCCAGACATCAGCAGAGCGGCCACACGAACCTCTGCGGCACCGAGCCTGGCCATCGGCGTCCACACCCGCAGCGCCCCGCGGCCTGGGACCTCTCCCTCCGTCAGCCTCGCGCGTGGCGGCACTGGAGGGACCGGATATACATTAACATGAGGCTCTTTCCCCTTCTGCTCCAAAAATCCATAGTGGGAACATGATGCAAAGATTGCAAATGTAAAAGTGACCTTTCCAAGTGGCAACACCTGCTGTGTTAAAAAGTCCATTGCAGCCTGGGTTTGAAATGTGCATGCTGTAAACACGGGGAGTGTGGGAGATAGCAGAGAGGAGCTGTTTTCTCCTTTGGACGCTGGCTGTCACGTTGTGTTAGACTGAGTCAAACTGCTCAGTTCTGGCACCCGGAGTCACAAGGCATTAACCGAGGGGAACCAGAAGAACTCACTCAGGTTAGCACCTAGAGGCAGACTCAGTAATATTTGATCAGAAACCTGGTGTCAATTCACATAAAGGGCATTTGACTTCAAATAAAGGCGACTAACTCAATCAAGGAAGCTTGTACATGCAAGGCCACATTTGTTTCTCCGAAGCTGTCAGGGAGAGCTCATACACACTGGTCGTGTTCACTTACTTCCTCCATCTCTGAAGGCCCCATGGGGTCCTGTGGAAGACGCTGAATCATCAGAATTGTTTGGAAAACACACCCCAAAGAGATGCACATTTCCCAGCGCGGCTTTGTAAGAGCAGTAGATTGGAGGGCGATGCAGATCTGAGGTTACGTCAAGGTCTGAGTGACCCAAGGCAGGTTACTTGACTTCTCTGAGGTACTGATGCCTCATCTGTGACTCAGGCATTATCCTACCTATTTATGAGCTTATCTGAGGATTAAAAACATGTAATGCACCTGGTGAAGATACTGGCTCATGGTAATTGCTCAATTAGTATTGTTTATTCTTTCGTTCCACAATCATTCATGAGTTTGTTAACTTCGCCTCCTCCCCATGACTTGGAAAGGGTTAGGGCTAGGAAATCCTCTTGCAAAAGCAGAGGTTAGCTTCTTTATCATGCAGTTTCAGATGTCTCCACGCCTCTAACATACTGGATAAATCAGTACTCCAGGCAAATGGAAGGGGGAAAAATTATGTGCTTCTTTCTTTCAGCCCTCCGTACTCTACTTTCCAGTGATTGTGGGTGAACTGGTCATCAATGTCAGAACAAACTCTGTTTTTGAAGCTTTTGTGTCATGGTCAAAGTTACAGAAGAAGCAGAGATAAGTATCATAAATTAATTAGTCAAAGCAACTTAAAAAATTTTTTTAATGTTTAATTATTTTTGAGAGAGAGAGAGAGAGAGAGAGCATGAGCAGGGAAGGGCAGAGAGAGAGGGACACACAGAACTGAAAGTGGCTCCAGGCTCTTAGCTGTCAGCATAGAGCCTGATGTGGGGCTTGAACTCACAAACTGTGAGATCATGACCTGAGCTGAAGTCAGACGCTTAACCGACTGAGCCACCCAGGCGCCCCTAAACCATCTTTGAACTGAAAGGGCATTTCTTTTTCAAGAATGGCCAAAAGGGTAGGGGGAACGGGCAAGAGACCAGGTAGCAGAGGTGCCTCATAAAGCCTGAGGGCTAGAACTGGACATCAGTCTGTATTTTGAAGAAAGAGGTATCGTTTTTGTTCCACTTATCAAGTAAGTCAGGAGGGGATCCGATAGTTATCGTTTTTCCAGAAGTGGAGTAGAAAGTGACCCTGAAAATCTGTCCGAATGGCAGGACTCCTGTAGAAGAGGGGGTAGAAAACCTTTCCTTCCATGCATTCTTGATGCAGTGAAGACAGTCATTTGCCTGCAAGGACGCCTCCTGGCAGGAGTTTGGATGGGGTTGGTAGATGTGTTTAGGAAGCTGCCGGCAGAGCCTGCTTGTCTGGCCAACAGCCGGGGCCTGGCTGATCTGAGACCAGATCATCGCACCATTTCTCTTCCTCCTGCTTTTCCCTCCCCTATCATGGGCTAACAGTCATCTCATCACCTCCCTGCCTGCCCTACTTGGCGCCCCTCAGGATTGATCATCGCTCCCTGGGTTCTGATTTGAAAAGTTCCACTCCAGGACAGAGATCTCTGAGAATTCTGTTTTGTTATTTCTATCACACAACAGGCGTGCTCGCTGGGCAAACCCGTGATGAGCAGGAGACCCTCCAGGGCCCTGGGCTATGGATTTGACATGTTAATGATTCCTGCCCCTCTTGCCCCAGATCTCCTTGTCACATGAAGCTACTCTACCATTTCTCTTTCCCTCTGAACCTGAACAAATAGTAAACAACACATGCTTTTCATTCTAATTCTGGAAAAGAAGAGCTGTTTCCAGTGAAAGTCCGTGCCAAGTGGAGTCCCTCTTTTTCCAAGAGGTTTTGGGAGGGAGCGATTTTATATTCATCCAACAAACAGGGGGAAACATACAAAATGGGGGTTGCTTCATAGATAGCCAGTGCAGGATGGGACTGAGAGATGGTTGACCTCAGCCTGCCAGTGCAGGTGAGGAAATCTGGGGCCCAGAGGTTAATGACTGCCCCGACATTTGAGAAGTTGCAAGAGAGCTGGGGCTGCCCTTGGAACTAACCATAAAGATAAAGTACATTTACTGAGGACTTTGTTTTAGGTGCAGGCGTTCTCTCCTTACTCCCGAACAGTCCTCTCCTACTCAGGTGAGGAAGGTAGGGCTTGGGGCAGAGAGGTAGCTCACCCAAGGTCACACAGATGGGAACTGGCAGACTGAGGACTCATACTTGGGTCAGCATCTGAGGCTGATGCTTCGACATCCTGGAGCCCTTCCCATGGCTCCTGCCTGGAGGGACGGTGTTCCCTGAGGCCAGAGGAGAACTGAGGCTTCCATGCTCTCAAGCGGCACCAATTAGATCCAACTGCCCACGTGAAGTTGTCCGAGCAGAGCCAGCGAGAGTCAAGGCAGTGGGCTTGCAGATCTGTGCTCAACTTCAGCCAGTGAGCCTAAGCCACTTGTTGCACCTCTTGCCATCTTTGAGTCAAAACCCCTTATTTGGCCATTGTGGTTAGAGGTGATTTTAAATACGTTCCAGATGTGACCAGAGGCTGGTGAGCCGGTCTCCGGGCATGAAGGAGCTGGGCCATGTGTGCACTAGCACCCAGGGCTGGCTCAGGAAGCGGGTCTATCAGCTGAAAAGGTAATAAGCTTCCTTTCGCCTCTGGCCAGAGGAAACGCGGGGTAGGAGGGGGAGGGCTACAGCTGGCTTGAGCTGGATGAGGGGGGGAGGGGCGGGAGGAGAGGGCCGATCCCAAAGGCAAGCAGCCCGCTATTTCTGTTTTTGTTCAGTGTGCAGGGGATGCATGATTTTTGGAGTCAGACTCGGGTCTGCACTTTAGCAGCTGTAGCTGGGAAGTCGCTTAATTCCTCTAAGCCTCAGTATACTTGTCTATAAAATGGGGATCAATACCTGCCTTTGTAGGGCTGCTTTGAGAATTAGTGGGGAAAGCATGCAAAGAATCACAGACAGAAAATGTTGGCTATTATATATTAAAAAAATTTTTTTTGAAATGTTTTTTTTACTTTTGAGAGAGAGACAGAGACAGAGCATGAGCGGAGAGGGGCAGAGACAGAGGGAGACATGGAATCCGAAGCAGGCTCCAGGCTCTGAGCTGTCAGCCACAGAGCCATACACAGGGCTCGAACTCATGAACTGCGAGATCATGACCTGAGCTGAAGTCAGACGCTTAACCAACTGAGCCACCTAGGTGCCCTGGCTGTTATATTTTTTACTTGGGGGCAGGAACAGTAATTAAATCAGTAGTTTTTAGAATTTTTCTCCAGCTCTCTCTCCCTGTTAGAAAGTTCCTGATTTTATTTTATTTTAAGTTTATTTATTTATTTTGAGAGAGAGAGAGAGAGAGGGAGAGAGAAACAGAGCATGCTAGCAGAGGAGGGGCAGAGATAGAAAGGGAGGGGGGAGAGAGAGAGAGAGAGAGAGAGAGAGAATCCCAAGCAGGCTCCACACTGTCAGCACAGAACCTGATGTGGGGCTTGATCCCGCAAACTGTGAGATTATGACCTGAGCTGAAATCAAGAGCAAGAGACATAACTGTCTGAACCACCGAGGCGCCCCAAAAGTTCCTGAATTTTTACAGAGAATGGAAATATTCTAAAGAGAGAGGAACATTTCTTGGTTTCCTGAATGGGGTTGGTGGATGGGGATGCCAGCTGCTCTACACAAAGAAGAGATACAGGGTGTGGTGGGAGTGGCCAATGGAGGGGAGGAGTCTAGAGAAGGTGCAGGGAGGAGCTGGAGGCAGCAGCAATTGCAGGGAAAGGCACTTTGGGGAACAGAGAGATTTCTGAGGACGAGTTAGAGGAGGTTCTACTTTTTGATACGAAACATAAACCTCTCACTTCATCTCCATTAAGAAGCCTTTGGTAAAAACCTATATTACTGTGCAGCGGCTTTGGAGTATGGTTTGTGATACTCATTGATGACAACCTTCAGGATAAGTGGCTCAAAGTAGCTCAGTTCCATTCAAATTACTTTCCAGGCTCTGGACAGGGCGGGGCAGAGTTACTTTCTATTCTCTGCGAATTGGTCCATGCGATGAAACGAAGCAGACTCACGGGAGCGGTAATCAGTTGGCATGCTGGACTGAGTTGCTTTGAGAGAGGATGAAATTGGCGATGGTATGGATGGGCGAAAACGATGAAGTTCGCTCTCAGATCTGAAGACTTTGAAGCATTTCAAGAACAAGGCAGCAATTTTTAGGTGTCTTTCTTGATAGTAATGTAGGGTTGCAGAATGTCAAGGAGGAAGAGCTCATGGGGCCATTTGAGTCCTGTAGTACATGACAGATGGACGTCCCAGTGACAATAATCAGGGGACTCTGTTCTCTGGGTGTCTTGGAAGGAAGTCTGCACAGGGTGGGGAGAGGATAGAGGGAACCCAAGCCGGCTTTGCCAACTCTCCTTGTGACTGCCATCCAGTCTTAAAGGTTCTCAGGTCCCTCTGGGACCTTACGGTCAACTACAGGGCCCTTGAGATCTACTAGGTTATCATGACAGTACATTGCACGCTAAAATACCACGCAAATATACGGTACGATACAAATATGACAAAGCTCTAGACTTCACCTTGGCTTTGATGCTTCCAACTTTGGTGACCTTGGGCACTCATGTGACCTCTCTGAGCCTCAGCTTCTCTGAAGGAAAGCAGCGGCAGCAAAATTGACTCTGCTGGGTTGTTTTGAGGGTCCAAGAAGTAACATTGGCAAGTGTTTCATAAAGAGTACAGCGCTATCAATGTAAAGGCCTGTTGTAACTGATTTTACTGCTTATGGATTTTAGTATTGATCTCATGTAGATTAAAGAACAAAATGGAGCCTTTATATTAAACACCACATAGGGCATAGAGCTTTTTAATGCCCTGCAACACTCATTTCCAGTAAGAGGAAGAATGTAAGCCTTTCTGAAATGAAACACTCTTCCAAAACCATTTTATTTGAACTTAATTTTACTATGTGGCTAGCGTGGGCAGAGTTCTGTGGGTAATAAATGACTCACCCCTCAAGCTTTTCCAACAACAGTGAAAAGTTACAGCTCTTTGATTTCCCCAGTAAAGAGTTATTAGCAGTAATAATCCCAGAGAATATTAGGTTTAGGTGCTGTGGTCCCTGTTCTCAGGGAGGCCCCGGCTTGAATACAGGAAATACTTCATGATAGCTCAGCAGCTAACGAGAATGGATGCAGAGCCCTGGGGCTCCAGGCTGCGATGGTGGCTGCCTCATGGAGTCAATCCACTAGCCTCTGACTCGCTCATCTCAACTTGGGTGCGACAGCCCTGAACTTACACGGCCTGCTGGATGGACAGAGGGCCCTGCAAGTCTCCACACACTACATGTCCCAAACCAAACAAAGCATCTCCTCCTCAGACCCATTCCTCCTGGTTGATTACCTGTCTTGTTAGTGACACCACCATCTCGCTGGTCCCAGAGAGTCAAGATGTTAGCATCTCAACTGGGATCATCCTCTCACTTCCCAAGGCCCATCAGGATTGGACTATGGCCAGCCAGGCACATCATCTTGTTGACGTTGGCATTTGTCGTGCCTTTCCCATTATTGTACCCGTTGTCCCATTTCAGGCCCTTATTCTCAGGTAGACGATGGAAGTCTTGCTTATCTTTAACTAATCCCATCTGGATCTGGTTGTTCTGCCCTCCGGTGGTGTGTCCTTCCATACGATTTACTCTCCACTCATCTGCCATTCTGATCTGAAAACACAGATCTGAACATCCCACTACCCTGCTCATAAGCCTTCTATGGCTCCCGCCTGCCTATACAATGATGTTTAAATTCCTGGGCCTGGTATTCTAGACCCTCCACTATCTGGTCTTTTTGATCATTCCCTGAACCTCGTTCCTCAGCTGCATTCAACTACTTGCTGTTTGTGAGACACACTTTGCTGTCGTGCTTCTGTTCCTTTGTTCATGCAGTTTTCTCCACATGTCAGATCTCTGCCCATCCTCCCAGGAGACCCAAAAGTGGCACCTGTCCCAGGAGGAGTCCCTTAGCTGGAAGTAAATGCCTTTTAAACCTGTATGTCTATGGGGCGCCTGGGTGGCGCAGTCGGTTGAGCGTCCGACTTCAGCCAGGTCACGATCTCGCGGTCCGTGAGTTCGAGCCCCGCGTCGGGCTCTGGGCTGATGGCTCGGAGCCTGGAGCCTGTTTCCGATTCTGTGTCTCCCTCTCTCTCTGCCCCTCCCCCGTTCATGCTCTGTCTCTCTCTGTCCCAAAAATAAATAAACGTTGAAAAAAAAAATTTAAACCTGTATGTCTACAGAACTTTGCATCTTGGGTCAGCTCTTATGTACTCACTATACCATGAAATCTAAGTGTCACAGGCAGGGAGCAGCACAAATGATACTTTCTCGGGGAGCTCACCTCTGAACTCTCCCTTTAAAGTATATTATCCCCTATTAGTCTTTTTCATAGCATCTCATTCTTTTCATGTACCACATTTATAACTTTGTATTTGTGTGTATGCTTATTGCTTAATATCTGCCTAACTTATTGCACTGCAAACTCCTTCTGGGCGTGGACCATGCCAATTTGTTTCTGTTTATCACCAGTGTTTACCAAAAGTGCTTGGCTCATAGCATGTGTTAAGTAAACAACAGTTAAGTAAGTAAACAAATGAATGAAATGTCTGCAACCCTACCTAGATTGTTAACTTCTTTTTTTATGTTTATTTTTAAGAGAGAGAGAGAGAGAGAGAGAGCGCAAGTGAGGGAGGTGCAGAGAGAGAAGGAGACAGAGGATCCAAAGCAGGCTCCACACTGACAGCAGAAACTCCAATGAGGGGCTCAAACCCATGAATCATGAGATCATGACCTGAGCTGGAGTCAGAAGCTCAACTGGCTGAGCCACCCAGGTGTCCCTAGACTGTTCTTGGGGATATCTTTGCATGTCACCATTCCATCTATCAGAGTCCTGCTGGCAGGCGCCCAACAATAATTGAATTAGATTTTAATGTCAGGTCTTTATTTCTTTCTGTTGATTGAGGAAACTACTGTGGCTGACTTGTTGGCCTTCAGATTTGTCCATGAAAGAAAAGTGATGGGAAAGTATGCAATTAGATAGACTTTGTTTGCGTGCTAGCAGATTTCCACATAGGAGGTCCCCAACATGCTTTCTGGTTAAAAAAAAAAAAAAAAAAAAAGCCTTCTCCTGGTAAAGCAGATTCACAAAGTGGATGTTAGCAGCCAAGAGGTAATTAACAAATTTCTGACATGAGTCTGTTCATACTGCTACTATCAGGGGTAATCATGTTGGTTTAAGGAAGACCTTTTGCCTTGATTCAAGGAAGACATTTTGCCTTGATTCTAAGAGCTCACACATGAAAATGTCATTAGACATGGATTCTGGCAAACTTAACGTGTGCAGAAATTCATGTATGTGTTCCTATTGTGGAAGAACTATAACTTTAATGTGGGCAGGGCATAATTTGTTTGTGAATTAATTGATTAGACAAATTGTCCAACCATTCATCTCTTTGTTCTTTATTTTGTTCTTCCATTTTTCACTCACTCATTTGTTGGCTCACTTGACAAGTATCTGAGAGGTAAATGTGGGCTTAGTAGACTGAACACTGTAAGCAAAAACACGACAAGTACCAGGACCATCCCTTGGTGAGAGGTTAATGTGCCTACAGGGATCACAATAGGCTTTGTGGAGAAGTACCTATGGAAAAAAAGAGATCCTTCCCTTTGATGAATAAAGTGAGAAATGAGATTTTCATTCAGTAATTTTATGTTGCTTCTCTTTCTCGGATCCACTTGGTCATTAACCGTATCGTATGTGTATGTGTGTGTGTGTATAAGCTGTGTATGTGGGTATGTATATGTTTATCTGTCTATCTATCTATCAATCATCTATCGTGAACTAGCCAGGCCTAAATTCTGGTTGTGAAAGAGAAATGGAGGAAATTAAAATTTCCTAACATGGGTTGCTCAACTTTCTCTCCCCAAAGAGTATCTAGGGTTTTGAGTAAAACCCACTGGCTTAACTCGTTATCTCTGTCATCTTTCATCTTTTGCCTTTAATTTTCAACGTTTTATTTACTAGATACGTGTGATTAATATACCAGGAAGCAATAAAAAAATAACCAGCTATGGCATTATTCCCCATGCATATGATCCCCTCAGATACACAAGAATCTACCAATAGATTCTTGAGGAAAGAGTTGGCACATGTTCAAGTCTCAAAAGTTGCAAGCAGGGTCTCCTGGCACCTTTGGCTCAGATCATGGAGGTAGTGAACAGACCCTTAAAGTGATCCCAGGTATTCCTGAAATATTTCAGGCCCATCAAATAGTGTATAAAATGATGACACGAACACCCATGTGTCCACCATCAGCATAAGAATAAAACAACATAACTCTAACGGAAGGCCTCTGTTTACCCCTTCTTTAACTGCATTCCTCCTACCCTCATCACACCCCTCTCGACACCACCCCTTAAGGTAATCACTCTTCTGGATTTGCGGTGATTACCACAGCCTGCCATCATTTTCTAAAGGCCACAGGGTGTAATTTGGTATGTATGAACTTTAGATTCAGTTACTCAGCAAGGAGAATTTCCACTTCTTTTAGATATTCTTCCTTGGATTACCACCAAGTGCCTTTTTTTATTAGTTGATCTGACCCTCTGAAGATAATTTAAACTTGACTGGGGTATATAAGTAGGTGGCTTCAACTTGAGCATGTTGTTCCACAGGGACCATGGTCCAGCTCCCCATTAATTCAGTTCACTTATTGTGAATAGCAATAAAGATTGGGAGGAAAGAGGGTGATTTAAAGTTGAAAACTGGGTTATTAATCTTGGGGAAAGGCTAATGATGAGAAATTTGGGGAGTGTAATTGCCATCTAACTATTTTAGGGACTCATTCTCCTCCATACTCCTGACACCTAATTGGTCATCAAGTGTTCCCAATTCTACTTCTTAAATATCTCTCAATTCTGTGCCTCCCTCTTCAACACACACACACACACACACACACACACACACATAGTGCTTTTGTGTGTTGGGGCTCTTATCACTCTAGCCTGTTCTGGTGAAATAATTTCTTCACTCATTTCATGATTCTGCTCTCTCCCTTCTAATTCCTTTCCTTTCAGTGAATCCAGAGAGGTATTTCTAAAACATAAATCAGAGTAGTTTACCCCATTTTTGGGGACACACTTCAAGGGTGCCCCATGGCCTTCGGGATAGAAATCTAGTCTGCATATTCTGGGTCTCTGCCTACCTTTGTGCTTCATTCCGCCATCTGTTCCACCTCCCCTATTGCTTCAGTCATGTAGAGTTCTGTTTAGTGTTCTCCTCTTATGTAGATGTGCCTGGGCCTGCTGTCAACTCCTACTTGTCCTCCAAGGCTTAGGTCTACTGTCATTTCGTCTGGGAACCTTTCCTTGTTTGTCCCTTTCTAAGTTCTCATAAAACCCCAGACTCTTCCATCTTTATGCTCAATAAACTGCCTTATAAGGTCTTACTTGTCTGTCCCTCACTTTGGACTGTAGGCTTCTTGGGAGGGGGAGGGACGAGTGTCTACTTCTGAACCATAGCATCCGTGCCATGCCTGGTCCAATCCAAGTTTGTGAAATGGATGCATACATGTAGGCATGAAACTAGAGAAGGGGAACTGAAGATCATTCCCCACTCCAGTGTAAGCTTCTAGAAGGGTGGGGGTTTTGACTGTTTCATTCTTTGGTGTAGCCTCTGTACCAACAACCATGCATGGGACATAACTGGCACTCAATAAACAGCTGATGAGAAGGTGAACTCAGATAAGACTTTTTCTGTGTGACTCCAAAGGGTGGAAGTTTGACAGTGGGGAGAAATTCCGGGGAGATTATCTGAGAGACATTCTAGCCCTATAATTAACCAGCAGGAGGCTCAGTCCTTTGCAAGCCTTAACCAGAAGTCAGGTATGGCAGCATGGTTGGAACTTCCTTTTCACTGGGTAAATAGTTTTCTTTTTTTTTTTTTTAACGTTTATTTATTTTTGAGACAGAGAGAGACAGAGCATCAACAGGGGAGGGTCAGAGAGAGAGGAAGACACAGGATCTGAAACAGGCTCCAGGCTCTGAGCCGTCAGCACAGAGCCTGACGTGGGGCTTGAACTCACGAACCGCGAGATCATGACCTGAGCCGAAGTCGGACGCTTAACCGACTGAGCCACCCAGGCGCCCCATCACTGGGTAAATAGTTTTCAAAACAGTTTGTAGACCACCTGGGAAACCCCTGCAGAAGTCATCCAAGGTGCATATTAATATTGCAGGTCACTGGCTAAGTCAGAATTTCTGGGGTGGCTCCACAAATCCGCATTTCCCCCTGCTTTCCACTTTCTGTGGACACCAGGAAGGTTCAACAATGGCATGAGCTATTCTAGAAGGATAGTGAAGCTACTCTTTGGGAGATCAAGAAAAGTTTTGGTGACTGATGTTGGGTAACACTAGGTATGTGTCTGACTCTCCCACGACACCCTCCTAAATAGTTCTTGAAATAGCACAGTGTGGGCACTCCAGACGATTTGTTGCAAAATATGAATGGGTTCACAGACTTGTTTAAAAAAATTAAATAAGTGCCTGTGAGTGATGTTGTGTTCATTCTTTATATACTTAGGAAGGATGGAACAATTTACATGACACGACAGGTAGATGTGGTTATTTTTTTGGACTTAAAATTCTTTTTATATTCACAAATAACACAACAGATATAAAGTTATTAAATTTCTCTCTAACATCTTTTAAAGTTATTTTTTTTTGCTATTACATTTGCATTACAAATTTCCAGTAAGAAGGAATCTCTTAAAGTTCACTCGAAGTTGACCTGGAAAGGGAAAATGGTGCTTGAAATTGAGGAAGCACAGTTATAATGACCTTAATCAATTTACAAAACACTTACCAGGAAAGAAGAAGTAAAGATACATAAATGTGGTGCACACAACATAAACAACTTATTTTATTTGGCAGAAGATACCTTTAGGGAGAGTAATGGAGGGGCTTATTCCTCTTTGTCATGTTTTATCTTTAGCACTTACAAAGCATTGGCATTTTCAAGGCACTATTCTGATCACCTTGATGCCTTCCTGCCTGGGATCTTCCTTTCAAATCAATAGAAATATCAGCAGCATAAAGAATAAAGAAATCCTTGTCAGACTGGGAATGCCTTTTTAAAATAAACTGGGAGGAATTCCTGACTCTCATATTTGCAATTTTCAGCAGGTGACCATGGATATGCTTTTGACCTAGTGAACAGATAACCATTTTTACCCTTCTGACTTTAATGCATTTTAATATCTGCATTTTCTATTGATTTGGATGTGTAAAGGAGATGATTAAAATGCTGTCATCCAGCTAATGGTTATTTGCTCTTCAAGGATACAGCCTGAGGCATTGCTGAATATGACCTCCCAGTACCCCATCTTTTTCGCTTAATGGGGGGGGAGACCCTCTGTATAGTAGGTTGAATAGTGACCCCCTCTGACAAGTATATATCTATTCATAACATGCATATGTGATCTTATTTGGAAAATGGGTCTTTGCAGTTGTAATGAAGTTAAGGATCTCAAAATTAGATCGTCTTGGATTATCCAGGTAGGCATAAATCCAAGTGTCTGTGGAGGAAGAGGAGAAGACAGATATAGGGGAGACGGTAATGTGAATATTGGAGCACAGATTGGAGTGATATATCTACTAGCCAAGGAAGATCAGGGCTACTGGCAGCCACCAGAAGCTAGAAGAGAGGCATAGGACTGTTTCTCCCTCAGAGTCCCCAGACTTGCAGACATCTTGCTTTTCAGACTTCTGGCCTCCAAAACTATGAGAGAATACATTTCTGTTGTTTTAAGCCACCCAGTTGGAGATACTTTGTTATAGCCATCCTAGGAAACTGATACATTATGCTTTGGACTCAGTATCTCCAGCTTATTGCCACCCCAGTCTGCTGCTATAAGGCTTATCCCGAAGTGTGAGACCTCCTGTTATAGTGTTCTGAGGGATCTTATCCCACAGTCTATGCTGGGCAACTAGACTTTGAGAATAATCACGACCATGTTGGGGTGGAGAAAACTGAAAAATAGTCGAAATTTGTTGTTCACTTATTATTTGTCAGGTGTTGTGCTAGGAGATTTACAATGCATTCATTATCTTTTTCAATGTTCACAGAGGATCTCTGAAGTCGGTTCCAGTATTTTCTTCCATTTGGTAAATGAGAAAACAGAGGCTCAGAGAATTTACCTAGAACAGTTCAATTATAGTGTTGAGACAAGGGCTGAGCTTTGAACCTGGGTCAGCCTCTCTCCAACGTCTTCTCTCCAGATTTCAGGAAAAACAGAGAATGCTTTCATGGCCAGGTCATGCCAAATAGAGCTCTGATATTCATGAAGGCATTTCTGGAGATGTGTGTGACTTCTTAGGTTTTAGAAATCACTCTATTCCAGTAGGGGATAATGGACTGACTCACTCAGGATTAGTGACTTAAATTTGATTTTCATTTAATTCCCAAACAATGTTATAAAAAATTGTTATGAACACTGTTACAAGTCACGGAATATTGAAGGTTTCTCATGAGTAAAAGAAACCACCAATATTAAATTTCAGATCTATTTGGTTCCTGAATCACCTTACATTGAAAAATGTATCCTTACACCATAAAAAAAAAAATGTTAGTGAATGACCCTCTAATCTCTGTGTAGGAAGGATTTTTTAAGCTTAAAATTAATGGAAGGAATCACAAAGGAAAATTTAGATAGCCTGACTACATAAGAATTAACTAACAACTATATGTCCAAAAATATTTTAAACAATATTAAAGGGCAAGCAAACATCTGGAAAAATACTTGTGTCAAATGTAAAGAAAAGCTTAACAGCCTTAATGTATAAAGATGTCAAACATATTGAGAAGAGAAACAATATTATTCTCCAGTAGATAAATGAAACAAGGGAATAGTGTGATGAATTATGGTATGTCATATGATAAGACATTAAGTAGCCATCTAAATGATGTTTAGAAAGGGTATTCAGCAGCAGGGAGATTCTCATTATAAAATGCTAAATCCACAAAGCAAGCTATAAAATATGTTCAGTATAATAAGGAAAGGTAGCATTGATTTAGGGCTCCTCATGCACCAAGAACTACATAGAGTGCTTTCCATGCCTTATCTCCTCCCTTCATCCCCCAAACAACATGATGAGGTATGTACTATTACCATTTCCATTTTATATTTGAGAACAGTAAGGCTCAGAGAGGTTGAGTAACTTGCTTAGCATCATCCAACAAATTCACAACACAGCTAGGATTTCAATCCAGGTCTGTCTGTCTCCCAGTTGTAACTCTTGCTGTTTCTCACGGTTTACTATACCATGACTATGCTATGGATCACTTGGTGGTGGGATCATGCCTTTGCACTTCTCTTAGTACCTTGAAAACAATTAATTTTGCTACATTGTGTGAGGGAGAGCTACTTATTGATTAAGAGACTAGTTCTTACCATTAGGCAGATCTGGGTGGCCCTGGACAATGGAACAGCCCTCAGCTTCAGTTTCTTCACCACAGTAAGTCATGATAGGGATTAAGTCAATTTGTGTGCTTGGGGGCTTAGCATGATGCCAAGTACATAGAATGCATTCAGAAAATGTCAGGTTGATACTGAATTGAATGGTATCACACCTCTGTGTAATAAGAGAAAACAATTTATTACCTTAACAGTTGGTATGAACATTTCTCTTAGGGAGGAAACTGTCTTTGTTCGGGAAAATAACCTTGATGATTTACTAAGAGTGTTTCAGATCAAAGAGTACTGAGTATTGTTGTAAGCCCAACACCTCCCTTCCCCCCAAAAAGGGGAATGGTTCAAACAGTTGCATCTAGAAAATTAGATTTCTTTTCTTCTCCTGAGAGGGAAGAGAAGAGTACAAAGGGGCAGAGAATCATGAAGGTTGAGGCTGAGCTGGTGGGAAGGAAAGGAGTGAATTACAAAAAGTTAAGGGAAGTCCCATTGAAATCCTTGGCTGGTGAGATGGTTTAACTTTTTACATTTAATGCTTAACATGACATTGTGTTGTTGCAACATGAATCCCTCCCATTTCTTCCATGAGTCCAGCAATTTTCCCAAATACCTACTCACAAAACTCACAAAAGCTTTGCATGAAGTTTTAAATAAGTAGAGAGGACCTCTTTCATGACCTAGTGGACACAGGCCTAGGTAGAAATAGCACTCCCGAAACGGAGCCTGGATGACCATAGAATACGAACTCCTCTGAGAATCCTTAAAAATCTTCGGACAGAGTAAGCTGGGATTCATGTCGATACGGCTGACTCTTGGACAACACAGGAGTTTGGGGTGCTAACCCCCATGCAGTCAAAAATCCACCTGTAACTTTCGACTCACCCAAAACTTAACTACTAACAGCTTACTGTGGACTGGAAGTTTTACCAATAGCAGAAATAGTCAATTAGCACATATATTGGATGTTATATGTATTATATACTGTATTCTCGCAATAAAGTAAGCTAGAGAAAAAAATGTGATTAAGAAAATCATAAGAGAAAATATGTTTGCAGTGCTGAACTGCATATATTTGTATATAATTGGGCCCACACAGTTCAAATCCACGTTGCTTCAGGGTCAACTGTATGTGGAGATGGGGGGACCCCCATTTGATATTTTGTTTACTCTGGTTGCCTTACTTCCTTTGCACATGACACGTGCTCAGCAGACATTTGTTAAATAACCAAGGAGAACAACAAAAAACATATCTCTGTGGCTCAGACTCTAATTATGTAAGAATTAACAGGAGGGAGAGACCCATGAGTTAGGGGAAAGTGGGGAAGACTTTGTTCAGAAGCTGTCACTTCTGATGCCTTGGAGAGCTGACCCAATAGTGAGCTTTGCTGTTGTCACGGGTTGATAGAGGCACCTGAATGGAGAGTATTGGTACAGCCAGCCCGTTCTGTGACCCTAGGATCTGGGGTTTGTTCTTACGGGCACCTCAGGAGGCTGCTTGGATATCAGTGGAGTGTGGTCAGAAAAGGATCATGCCATTGCCATCACAGAGGAAAAGGGATCAGTGAGCTCATTTGGGAGGAGAGCAGACAACTCCCAGATCCAGGTGTGAGTGGTCTGGGCATGACCCAAGAGGAGGGGGATCTCTGAGAGCCTGAATGTGCAGACAGGGTGGGATTTAGCCTCAGAACGGTCAACTTGCCCGTTGCCCAGGAAAGGGCACCTTGGCTGCCTCTCAGTTGGAAGATATTATCTCCAGATGGAGTCCTCTGCCTGCTGGCAAAGTCACCAGCATTATTTGGTAATATTTTGATGTGCTATTTATGTGGAAAGGGGTTTTATTGACATATCTTTCACATCGTGCACAAACAGTTCTAGCTTTTCCTTCTGAAAGGGACTGCAGCAATGAAGATGGCAAATCTTGGAAAGGCATTAGGGGGCAAAGAATGGGCCGGGCCTGGGCTCATGCCCAACACCATGTGTCCTGGCTGGAGTGTCCAGGCTGAGGCCTGATTTGCATTCAAGCTGCATCCCTGGTTGGTGAAACTGAACTCGCTTGTCGTCCTGATGAATCTGGCAAAAGCTCCAGACGAGGGGTGACAATGAATGAGAAAACACTGCAGAGGGACGGGAGGGGAGGGCTTGGGGGAATTACCCAGGGGTTTTATGTCATACATGTGCCTGTTCATCATCTCCATTTGGGAAACAACAACTTCAGAAAAGCAAGCAAAGAAGTTCACGTTACGTTAGTGACCCCTGAAAAAACTTGCACATCTCTGCTGGGAAATGTGTGCCTTCCCTCCGTGTAGCAGTTATTTCAGGCATTTAGCTTCCCCACACAGTGGCAACTCATTTACCCATTCTCTCTCTCCCTCTCTCCCTCTCTCTCTCTTTCTCTCTCTTTCTCATGAAATCGCTTTAGTCAGCACAAATTTGGAGGCAGAACCAAAGCCAGTAATAGCATATCTCATGCTGCTATCAATTTTCCGCCAGAAGAACATTTTGGGACACAAAGTCCTTTGTCTATTTCCAGAAGCTCGATTCAATGACATTACATGAATGACTACAACACTATAGCGTGCTCTGCACCGTTTCAAATTGTAACCTAAAAAAAAAAAAACAGGAAGAACTTGGATCGTGGCCAGCGCGTAATGATTTCAGTTCTTAAGAAAATCCAGCAACCATGACACCACATTCAATATTTTCTTGCTGTGGAAATTTAAGAATCGACTCTAATCAAATAGCAGCCCCACCACCCCATCCTCCATTTTGCTATGGTTCCTGTTACCAGCAGGCCTCCCACGTCTGTTTTGGCTTAAAAAAATAAATACGTTTACAATATGTTTTTAAAAAAATTGGGCTGAATCAGACAATTGTATATTCTGGAAAGTGAATGCAAAATGTAAAACAGGCTAATCATGATTCCAAATTTCAGGGCCCTAATTGATCCCATCCCAAAGGTAACATTCTATCTTAATTGACATGCCGAGATGGTTACAATTATGTAAAATAAAACTGGGCCTGTTGGAAACTCCATGTTTTCTTATTGAACGGGGATGGCCAGCTTTTAGAATAGTTGATTGCAAAAGGATGCAACCACTTTGCTCATATTTCCTATTTTGGTCTGGCCCTTGTACATGTGCCGTGGGGTCCCCCTCCGTTTCAAAAAAGTGTGGACGTCAAGGGGAATCCGACGCCACTATATTTTCCTTGGGGTTGGGGGAGGCACTGTGGAAAGGATCAGCATTTTCAACGTCCATTTTATAAGTCAGTCAAAAAGAGAGAAAGAGAGGGAAAGGATGAAATAGAGCATTTTCATAGCTGTTGGCAGAGTGCTTTTTCTGGGCCATTGTGACCACACGCACGAGCCTGTGCTCAGCATCGATGGGAAACAGATGGTAGTGAACGGGTGCAGAGCGTGCGAAGATCACACGAAGCCGGGCCCATGGGAGGGACCACAGCCCTTCCAGGACTTGGTAGAGTCTGAATAACAAAGCCCATAAGGAGCCCTCACCCTCTCTTGGACCCCTGCAGCCCTTCTGCCTCTTTGCTGAGAGCACCCCAGACTGGAGGCTAGGTCTCCCTGGGGATGCTGGATGTTGAGGAGGCAGGAAGGCAGGAGGCCTGTTTATGCAATCAGGAGAGGCAGAGGCCGCCTTGGAACACCTGTGCCTCTTGGCATCTTGCCTCCCTGGATGGGTGAACCAAGCGAGCCTCGAGCTGGTGATTAGTACTAATCACCCTCCTGCCCAGCAACGCCAGCCATGGGGGTGCCTTCCTATCGAATCTCCCCTCTACCCCTCTCTACCTCCCAGGAGTGTCAGTCTGTCCTTGTCCCCACTGGCCCCGATTTCGTTCAGGGCCTCATCAAGTCTCTCCTCGGTTGTTGCAGTGGGTTTCCTCGCTGGTCTCTGTCCCCAGTCTTGTTGTCTGTGACTTGCATAGAAGCTGGAGTAATATACAAAGCTGACTGTGTGACTTCCCTGTCTAAACCCTCCATGGCTCCCCAGGAGACTCAGAATGGAACAAAACTGTTGTTACTTATGTTCATAATCATTTGCCAGGCACTGTGTGCAGGGCCTTCGTGACTTTATATTGGCTAAATGAAAGTGTCTTCCTTGAGCACCTAGGCAGACTCCCCTGCACACAGGGCATTACACAAGTGTGCCCACAGAGTTCATCCTTAGCAAACTACCAGTGCTCTAGTCAATTTTTATCTGGGTCCATCTAGATAAATAACGCAGTGAAAGAAGAACTCTTTGAGCCAACAGTACAGTCTGGACATACTCAACTCCCCAGGAAGGACTTTGGATAATAATAGTGTGATAAACAAAAAAGGTTATATTTTGCTGTTACTTTTTGCAGACCCGCAAGACCTCAGGGCTGCATGGTCTTAAATCACCTTGTTCAACAGACTACCTTTACAGAGGAGGAAATGGAACCCTGACGGGGCTTTGTGACTCCCTAGGTGGTGAGGACTTAGTTCCGGGCAGGGCTGAGATGAGAACCAGGGCTCCTAGCCCAAGGATCTTGTACCGTGTTGGGCAGGAGCCCCAGGTGATTTGGGAAATAAGCAAAATGCCTCCATGGCACCTCCTTTAATTCCATTTCAATTTTATAACCCCCACTTCTATTCCTATTTTTATGTTATTTGTGCTCAAGTCCCCTGTGGAGAGCCCTGTTCAGGAGAAGCAGCCTGGGACAAAGGAAGGAGACTCAACCCTGGAGTCAGAAAGACCTGGGCTCAACTTCAAGCTCTACCATTTTGCTCTATGAACTTTAGCGATGGACTTAGCTCTCTGAGCCTCAGTGTCCTCACAGCTACCTCACAGAACTGTCATGAGGATCTGATGAGAAAACACGTGAAAAGCTCCTGCCATGTTATAGAAGCTTAATACATACCCAGTGCCTTTTCCTTCCCACTCCTCTTGAATCCCATCAAAAGTCACCCATCCTGAGTTTCTGGGCCATACTCTCTGCCATTTATTTATGCCATTGCATTTTTTTTCCCTTTTTGCACATATCCCAAGATGAATTATGCATTTCCATAGGATCTTTCTGGGATAATTTATAATAGCTTTGATTACTATGTATCATACCATATAGTATAAGATACATATATTTATCTTATATGTTTCTTTTATATAAAAAATTAAAATAAATCTTTTTGTCAAAGAGATAAATATCATACTGGGGCAAATAGATAAAGTAGGAAGAATTGGCTTTTGGAATCAGACATGCCTTTCAGTCCTCGTGCCCTAAATCACCAATGACACGTCTTTGGGAAAGCTGCTTAACCTTAGAAAGTCTTAGCTGTCTCTTCTGTAAAATGAGGTTGATAATTTCACCTCCCCAAGCCTGATGTGTGGATGGAATGGAGTGAGTGCTTCCTGCCTGGTCCAGAGGAGGTGCTTCTGGGGAAAATGCTAGTCCCTTACTACCACCTGGTACAGTCTGGGGCCATCAACTGTAATCCCAACAATTATTTGTTGAATTATACTGAACTTCGAAAGCCTAAAGGGTTGAGTTTAATGTGGGTTGTGGTAGAGTAGAGGCAAGTTCACCAACAAACATGGCCTGGATTCTGTCATGTGCTAAGAAGTAGAAATTCTGGATGTATTCAGTGACTCACTGTGATCCCTTAATGCCTGAACAGGTTGGTTATCAGCAGAATATACACATTTCACAATACGCAACAAGATGACGTGATCTAGGCCGACAGCTACAAGGGTGTTTCCCAAGGTTTCTTAAGATGGAGAAGAAGAAATTTTTCATTTGAGTGGAGCCGGTAGGATATCCTGTCCAGGAGGAACTAGGGGGCGAGGTGGGTCTTGAGGGGAAGGTAACCAGCCAGAGCTTGGAGGAGGCCATGTTGATGGGAGGCAGAAAGGATGGGCTCACTTGTAGCCTCCTGAAACACACCTTACAGTGTATCTGGAGGCGAAATTCTCAGTGAGGTAAGGGCTGGTGGCATGTAGCTGCCGGGAAATGTCCATCATTGATGTTCACTGGTGCGTTTATTCCTAATCTCCAATGTCTTGGATGTTGCTTTTCTATTCTACCATGTTGGGGGTAGTGTTACCAGAGGAGGGGGTTGCTGAAAAGCAGTGGAACAGGAAAGCTATTGGTGGGGGGGGGGGGGGACACACCAGTCCCAACACTTGCTTTGTTGTCAGTAATTCTTCCATTCGTATTTTAAGTTCATTATATGCCAAGTATTGTCTTTGGCCAGTGGCACAGCAAGGGCAAATGGTATCCACAGCCAAGGTAATGTATCTGTGCTCTCTCTCCTTCCACCCATTCAGTCCATGTTGTTCTAGAGCTTTCAAGAGTAGCCTCTTTGTGGTGGCCCCACACACTGGTTCCAGAGACACGTGTCCCCCGTTGGCTTCCATCCCGTATGTTTGTATGTGTCACTGTGGCTCTCACAGTGATAAACTAGACATAGCCATGCCCTTGAGTTTGCTGTCTAGTGTATAAGTCAGCTGAGAATGTGCAGAGAAAGTCACCAATCATAATCGAGTTTCCTCAGTGCTGTGACAAATATACCCGTGAAGTGATTTGAGGTGAAGAGAAAAGGGGAATTGAAACCTGGCTGTGGTGTCAGGGAGACTTCTTGGAAGATGTGACATCTGGGATGGGGCCTGGAGGATAAGGCCGAGAGAGTAATTTGGGTGATGTGAAGACATACTGTGTGCCAGGCACTGTTGTAGAAATCAAGATTACAGCAGGGATGAGCAAAAGAGAGTTCCTTCTCCCAAGAAGCTTTCATTCTAGTAGGGAGATAATGATGGGCAGAGTGGACAGGTACAAAGAACAGGAGGTTTTAGGGAACAATATATGATTCAGTGTAGCTAGAACCTTCAGTCTAAGGGGTAGGGAGAAGCAAGGAGAGGGTGGCTTGGAGAAAGGCAGGACCAAGGATAAATTTTGTCCTGACGACAGTAGGCAGCCACTGAAGAGTTTTAAGCAAGAGAGTGACATTTCCCTTTTAGAAAAATAACTAGTTACAGATATGAAAAGTCATTCCAGCTATTGGAATGAAATGAATTGGAAGGAGGAAAACTGTGAGACTTTGGGAAAATTATTTAACCTCTCTGAGCCTATCTGCATCTGTAAAATGGGTATATTGCCCATATAATAGGATTGCTGTGACCTTAAAATAAGGGAAAATAAATCAAATGGCTCTAGCATTACCTGGCCCTATATACTCTTCATGTTTCAAGATAATTTTTTTTTTAATTTTAAATGTTTATTTATTTTTGAGAGAGAGAGAGAGAGAGAGAGAGAGAGAGAGAGAGACCACATGTGGGGGAGGGGCAGAGACAGAGACAGAATCTGATAGCACAGAGCCTGACGAGGGGCTCAAACTCAGGAACAGTGAGATTATGACCTGAGCTGAAGTCGGACGCTTAAGCAACTGAGCCACCCAGGAGCCCCTCAAGGTAATTGGTTTTTAAGAAACCCAAGTGCCAAGTGTATTTCAGGGAACAACTGTGGGAGAAGAGCCGAGGTGGGGCTGGACTGGGCTGGGTTACAGACTGAAGTCAGGGGCATAGACATTCAGCCCCTGATTCAGAATAGAGCTAATAATAATGGTTGCTGTGTGTCTAAGGATTCTTGCAGGAGCAGAAGTGCGGTGGTGGAGTGGAGGGGGAAAGATTACGACTTTGAGACAAATACGATCCTTGTCACAGAGTGAAAAGCCTTTGCTCGGACACACACCTTCCTGGGTGCGTTTGATTATAAGAAGCCAGGAAGAGCTTTGGGGGACGTCCAGATGGGTATGAAATAGACAAGAACGTGCAGACAGAGAAGAAACATAGGAGAGGAACCTAGGGAGACAGTGGAAGAAACCAGTAATGGGAGGCCAGAGATTCTGAGGGGAAGATAAGCAAGTGAGAAACCCTCCCTGCAGGGATGGCTGAGAGATTTTAAGAACAGGAATGCTTAATTGCCTGATAGTGTTGTTCTATTGTGTCATGGCCCATCCCTGTTCTCCTATATTCTTAGTAAACTGTTCCATTCCTGTTCTCCCATATTCCAGTAAACTGTTTGGGAGGGAGTGTTGTCTGGGGTAAATCAAAGAAAAAGGTGGCATTGTGTATTTAAGTCAGCATAGAGCAGAAGAGGGCAGACGCAGGAGGGGAGACCCCGGTGCTTTCTAGATGTAGCAGGAACAGAAACCCTGCATAGCAAGAGATCAAGAACATAGAAACCCTAGAATCCACCGCTGTCTTGGGGAGACTGTTAGGTTTGATGAGGAATGGCATGGAGGTAGGTCTCAGCAATATTAGAATCTCAAAGGAGAGAGAGATCCTAGAGGACACTTGAGTTGCATATGGAATTTGTCCCAACTGTCCCACAAAGCACAAAGACTTTGAGAAACTGTGTGGCCTTTTGGGGGAAACACCAAGCAAGGGCCCGAGTCAGAATCTTACCCACTTTCTACACATTTCAAAAAGGTTACCTATTCATCCACCACCTACTCATCTATCCACCCACCCACCATCCATCCATCTGTCCATCCGTCTGTCTGTCCCCCACATATCCAACGTTCCAGCATTTCTGTCTCTTCCTCTCATTGTTCTGTGGTGCCCAGACTGGTAAAGTAAAAAAGAACAAAACCAAAAACAATACCCCCCTCAACCTCCGAAACTCCCCAAAACAAAACAGAAAATCCTCTTCTATCCTTTAGACTTTTTCATGGCAAAATGTCAAACTTTAGTCTCCTTTGGCCCCTTTCCTTGCTTTACTGAAGAATTTCCTGAACAGTTACCTGCACTGCCAACAAGATCATTCTGAACCAATGTGGTCAGCTTCGAGCCTTCACAGTTTGCTCTAGATATAGGGATTTGGGACTTTACAATTTAATTGTAATCTATTTTCCCCCATTTTTGGAAGCTATTGAATAATATAAACTACCTTTCAAATCCTCTTAGCTTGCCCTGAATCTTTTGTATTTTCCCTTTAACTATTCTGATTGGTATAGACACTGGGAGATTTTGTCTTCAGGCATTAAAAGGAAATGAACAGGGGCACTTGGGTGGCTGAGTCAGTTAAGCATCTGACTTTGGCTCAGGTCATGAGCTAACATTTTGTGGGTTCAAGCCCCACATTGGGCTCTCCACTGTTAGCTCAGAGCCCGCTTCAGATCCTCTGTCCCTCTCTCTCTCTGCTCCCACCCCCCTCAAAAATAAATAAATATTAAAAAAAAAGGAAATGAACAGGGTGTTTTTTCCTTGGAAGAATCCCACTTATATTTATTATCTATCTTCATTTTATCCAAAAACAATTTGGATAGATGGTTTTTATATTATTAGGAAGTCGCCAAAGTTCCCAACCTGACTTTGGGCTTGTTGTGGTGAATAGCTCTTTGGAGCCCAACTCCATACGCCCAATTCTGGGATGTAAGCTCTAGGGCAACAAGTGACCTTGAAAGTAGGTTGAAGACACTTTTCCGGAATGGGGTTCTGAAGGCAGAAATCTATAGCGTGGAGGAGTCCGAGGCTCTATCCTAAAGACAGAGGCAAACCTGTGAGCAAGGCCACGTGAAAAGAAGCATCTGGAGCCTTAATGATCAGCTTGGCTTCCTGTCCCTGTAGTCCACTAGTCCTCCAGGTGCAACCACTTAACCTACACCTGTGGGCTCAGCCATGCCCCAGAACCTGAATACTGTTCTCTCCCCATTTAAGGGGAGTCTAAGGAACTCTAGCTGTTAGTTCAATCAACCCAATGACTAGTTCCAAACGACTGAGATTTGCATTCGAGTTCCCCTGTTTTTCCTAGGGCTTACCCCATCCTGACCTCCTGGTATGATGTCTGAAGTTCAGTTTCCTAGGAACCAGTTCTCTAATCCCTCCTTGCCTCCCCGATACAGACCACACACCTGCCTGGATATTGCCAATGCTGTTGAGACACTACTTAAACCAGGATGTCACTCACAGCTGAAGTTTCCAAATGTCAGTTGCTACCCTGCCTATGTTTTTCCTCTTTCAAGCATCTTCTCCATTTGTCCCTTTGACTGGGGTTTGCCTGACCTCTGGATGAGGGTCCATTTTCATTTCTTTATTTGGAAGCTTCTATGAATTAGTCACTGTACTAAATCCTGTGAATACAGAGATGAATAAATCACAGCTCCTGTCCTCTGGGAGTTCCCAGCCTGACAGAGTAGACAGACATGGAAACAAATAATCCTACTCCATGGATGAAGTATATGTGGAAAGCCAGGAAAGAAAACAGGAAGAGTGTCCTACTCCTGGAGGGTTCAGAGACAGCTCCACAGCAGAGGAAATTTGAGCCTTAAAAAATGGGTAGGAGCCAGCTGCTCAGGTAATTTAGATGGAAGGAACAATTAAAAGCACATGTGTGTTTGGGGACTTGGGATGGGTGGCAGCTGAGACTAGTGAACCGGGCAGACCAGTGATGACCTTGTATAAGATAATAACAATGACTCTGGGGGTGGTAAGCGTAGAGAAGGATGTTGTTAATAACACCATATCCAATGTTCTTTTTTATTGTAGTAACATAATATTAATATGAATAGCATATATAGTAACAATAACCGCCAAATGAATTTTCTAGTATGTTCCTGAAAGTTTCCAACATCCAAGGTCAGATATTTGCAAATTGCCAGGTTAAAATGACATCAGGGCATTTCTCAGAACGTTTGATGTGTTAATGGGCTTTGTGACTGGGATGTGGCCAGGAGCACTTCCCAAATTTATTTGACCACCACCTTCCCTCTCCTCCCACATGGCAAGGGACTGTAGTTTTGAGCAACACACTTTGTGGACAGACCTGGGATGTTCTTCATGTTCTGCCCAGTTTAGAGCATTTAGGAACAGCCAGTCCTGGGCTATAAGAAGACACCAACTGCAGGAGTCTCCTAACTGTCGTGTTGCCCATTGCACACCCTGCTTTGTTTTATCATTCACAGGCTTGCCTGAGATGTTACTGCTAATCTCTTAGACACCGCACAAGGCCAAGGCTGCCAACGATTCACAGTTTCTGAAAGGGAAACATGGAGGAAAGAATCAGAGTGGAAAGGGGTGAAGTATGGTAGGGGGGAAGTACTACCAGTGGGGAGAGTAAAATGGGGAAGAAGCTTTAGAATGAGTAAAAAAACACCACTGCAAATGGGATATGGATCCCATTCCCAAGTTATGTTCTTGGTTTAGAGACTTTAGATCTGGGTTTAAAACATGTGGGTAAAAATTACCAGTAAGTCCGTGTTTCCCCAGCGCTGGAAAGGCAAGACCCTACCTTACAAATTTTGTGACTCCATAATGGCACCTGGTGTAAGGTAGGTGCTCAGTCCGTGTGTTAAATTAAATTTAGGTTTTTCTCTCTGGGGTTCAGCCCTCTGCTAGTAGGCTTGCTGGTTTCTGTTGACATTAAAAATAACATTCCTTTGAAAACAGTGATGATCTTTGGGAGGAAGGATTGTGACTGCTTCACATTTTGTTTTTTCTTTTGATCTGCAATAAACATTTTTTTCTTGTTATAAGAAAGGCATTACTTTTATAATTAAGATACAACAATAATTTTTTTGAAACGTGCATCCCTAGTTCTCCCTCCATGCAATTTTTTTTTAACGTTTATTTATTTTTAAGATAGAGAGAGACAGAGCATGAATGGGGGAGGGGCAGAGAGAGGGAGACACAGAATCTGAAACAGGCTCCAGGCTCCGAGCTGTCAGCACACAGCCCGACGTGGGGCTCGAACTCATGGACCGCGAGATCGTGACCTGAGCCGAAGTCGGCCGCTCAACCGACTGAGCCATCCAGGCGCCCCTCCATGCAATTTTTTATAAATTTTTTTTTTCCAACGTTTTTATTTATTTTTGGGACAGAGAGAGACAGAGCATGAACGGGGGAGGGGCAGAGAGAGAGGGAGACACAGAATCGGAAACAGGCTCCAGGCTCCGAGCCATCAGCCCAGAGCCTGACGCGGGGCTCGAACTCCCGGACTGCGAGATCGTGACCTGGCTGAAGTCGGACGCTTAACCGACTGCGCCACCCAGGCGCCCCCCCATGCAATTTTTATAGGTACAAAGAATGGACAGTTGAGGGGATAAGCTTTCATGGTGACTCAAATCAATCGACCCCAATATGGCAGGGAAGGATGGAGAGGAAGTTTAAGTCTTCGAATCTAACATTTTCAAATATTGAGGCCAGATAGTACGTGGTATGTAGTAAATGTCCATTAAGTATCTGTTGCCTGAACAAATATCAGGGAAGCCGGTGAAGCTTATTACTCCATTCATTCATTTCCCCTTCTGGAGATCGTTCCAGTTGGAGAATTCCTCTTGTGGCCTAGGGGCGAGGGATGGGTAAGTCAGGAACAGTGTCCAGACAGGTTGAATGACCTGTTCAGGTCACTCTGTAGCTTGGAGGCCAGTCAGCAGAGCCTGGGTTAAATCCAGAGACCTGGGCTCGCCCAGGGTCCAGGGTCTGCAGGGTCCTCAGCCAGTCAGGGTTGAGCACGGCCCCGGACTGATTGCACACATGTTGCTCTCCGTGAGCGGTGGTGGTGTTTGGAGCAAAAGGGTGCCTCGAACAGATCTTAGCTACATGGAACAAAAGTAAGTTTGGAAAAAAAAAAAAAACAACCCACCAACTCCCTCACACACTAGCACCCTTCCTGCCGGCCCTGTTGTGATTTTGCACTGAGGGTGCATTTTAATTGATGAAATGTGCTACACAGCCCAACCAAATTGAAAAGTAACAACCTTCACTTACCATTTGGAGATGTGACGGAAGTGCCAGAAGTTAAACTCTGAGGACTAAATGAAATAACAGAAGCTCCCTATACTCTCTTGAAGAAGCTCATTAGTTTTTGCTTTCTCACATTCTGTTTGCTGTGGCCTGCAGCCAAAAATGGCGATAACGGTGGAGATAGTAAGTGAGAGTTAAAAATATGGGCAGAGTGGCTGGGCTATGTGCAGGACCCAGGGCAGCTGGGGGAAGGGCTCAGGTAGGGGGCAGCTGGGAGGGAGGGGGGAGGGGAAGGAGGAGGGGGAAGGAGGGCAGAAACAGGCTGAGAGAGAGAGAGAGGACAAAGAGACCTGGGAGATTGAATGTGCACTGAGCATATATTTATACCAACTGGAGTAGGTTCCGAGGTCGAGGTCATGCAGTGGGGAAGGGCAGGGCAGGGTCAATCACGTCTTGTTGTTTCGTCTGCACACGGTACCCACAGCAACACGTAGACACAAGGGAAATCAGGCTTCACGTGAATTTTGAGGGCAGCCGTGAGAATGACAAGTGGGAGAGAGGATGTCTCAAATGTGGCTGGCCTGGCCACGGCAGGCCCCCTAGTCTATGATTACAGTTATAAGGAGCAAGCCCTCCCACCCTAGCCCCTCACTTATCAGGTAAATAAGGGGGCCCCTGGGGCTCTCCCGTTTATCACTTAATCCCTGCACTTGCAGGCCTCACACCAGACCCGGGCAGAGCGGGAGCTTGCCAGAAAAGGGCTGCTTGACATAACGCACCGTGGTGCCATGTCCTCCCTTCCTGCTGCTTCTTGACGTCATACAGCTCGGTATGTGCCACACATCTGCCGCGAGCACAGGCTCTGGTGAATGGGCACCACCCCTTTCCCCAAAAGAGCTTCTATGGCACTGGAAGAGAAGGACCAGAACGCGGGTGCCACCGCCCCAAGCAGAGCATGGGGTCCCAGCTAACGGCGACTTGGGCCCAGCTTGCTACATGTACGAGTCTCTGACAAATGCCACAGTGTGCAAGCCGACTTGGGTCTGAAAGGAAATGTCAGAGAGCAAAAAAAAGAAAAGGAAAAGAAAGGAGAAAGAAGCTAGCATTTACTCTTGTGCCAGGCACTGTCACATATGTTATTTCATTGAATGTACGGAGATACCCTGGCAGGTGGTTATTTTTATCCTTTTTTTTCTTCCCCCTTGACAAGGAAAAGGAAGATCAGAGAGGTTAAGGAACCAGTCCAAGGTACCTCAGCTAGTCAGTGACAGAGTCACTAGCCTGGGTCTATCTGTCTTTACTGCCCCAGATTCCTCCCGAGGCCTAGTGAAAGTCGCTGTCCACCGAGGAGACAAGGGGCCGCCATGAACATTGAGACAGCCCCAGATCACAGCCAGGCTCTGGCTGCCTCCCACCCCTCCATAGATGTATTTTTTCAACAATGAGATTTTCTCTGCAAGTTAGTGATTTTATGGCTCTCAGCAAAAATCTGTGACACCAGATGTTAAATGCAGCAGGAGAAAGTTATTTTCATCATTGGTGAAATCTTGCACAGTGCACTGAGTCTGGTCACATATCTGACTTCAGGCAACATGTGATCTGATTTCTGTTCACAGAAAGAGGCTCGGCAAGGGCTGACAGAGACGTGAATGGCTGTTTGGGCCTCTGGGTATTGGGAGAGGGGGCAGCTCAGTCTGTGACTTCTCTTGTGACTTGACTAATAAACAACACCTGGCTTATCTGTGGGACCAGACCTCTCGGCCAGAAACCCTGCCATCACTTGCTGGGGCCTTGACAACAGCACTTTTGGAACTTGTCCACACTGAGGCCATCATTCCCTCAAGTCCTAGCTGGTTGTGTCATATCGACCCCTTCTCTATTTCACTTCTGTCCTCTCTGTTCACTTCTAGCATGGTGTTCATCATTTAGATTCTTGGGTCAGTGTCCATGGAGCCAGCAACTATTGGATCGAACCACATGAAATTGCCTTTTTTTTTTTTTTTTTTTTTTTTTTTTTGGTGGTTAAACAACAGCCAAATATTGGCAATTGTAGCCAGAGTGGTTTCTTCATTGTAAATTGAGGTGTTGGTATCTGGATCACAGGGTTGTTGAAAGATTTAATTAGATAATGTTTATAAAGACACCAACGACATTGCTTGGAACATAGTCAGCGCTCAATAAACGGAAGCCAGGCTTATAATATGATTACTATTGTCCCAGGCTCTTACTCCATCTGCCTACAAGTGGAGTCTTGCCCCAAAGTCCTGCTTCATGTCACTGGTCATGTGTGCCACTCCCCACAGCTTGAGTCTCCCTGAAACGCCAGTCCAGCTGAGAGGTTCCCACCACCAAAGACTATCTCCAGCCCTGAATGTCTGCCTGCCTGCCATTGCCCGGTTTCATGTGGTGCCTTCATCGCCTGATGGCCCCAGTGTAGCCAGCTTCTGGGCAGAGTCCATCCCCTCAGCTTCTGTGTTCACTGAGTTACGCAGATCTTAGGTTGGTTTCCCTCTGTGTCCAGAAGAAATGGGACAGCAGGGTCTTCTGGGGGGACCACAGACTGCTCAGCCTGGGCAGTTCTGTAAATTTAGAATTTGGACCAGTGGTCAGGACAGATTCCTACTAGCTTGGCTTCCGGGAGGGCAGCGCACGATCAGGGCCAATTTATTCATTTTCAGTGAGAGACAGAGCAGCCAAAAGGAAATGCTGGGGTCAGTACATGGTCTCCGGGTGGAAAATCTTTAGGGGAAGTTTATGGGATATTTGGTGAAGAGTGAATCCGACAAAAGGAGGCCAAGCATCTTGAGGGATGATGAAGCCTGACGGGTCCTCTGCCCCAGCCGAGCACCCTCTCTGGTGGCCAGCTGGAGTCAGTGATTAGTGCACTGACTTTCTTCTCTTAAGCGGGGCTGGGTAGAAACAACCAGTTCTTCCCTTTAGCGGTGCTAATTATTTTCCTATTCCACTGTGACCTCTCCCCTTTGGTAAATACCACCATCGTCCATCACATATGGCAACACCATTTGATCCCATTAACCATCCACTAGCTTCCTGAAATGCAGTTAATCTCGGTTTTGCCTTCCTGAGATGATCCAAGTCATATTCAGTTTAATTCAATTCCATACAATATTTACTGTGTACCTGCCATGTGCCAGGCCTGCCTAAGATTTTCCAGGTTATATTAAATTCAGTCTCTTCAACTCAGTTTAATTTGACCAGTACTTAGTGAGCTAGGCCCTGTCTTAGACCCCAAGGCTGCAATGGTAGACAGTATAAATATATATAGTCTTTATCCTGTAATCTAGTTAGGGGAACTACGCAGGGAAATTAGCAATCACAAAACAGTGTAGAAGGGTTACGATAGGGAAATATGAAGTGCCACTGGGCAGTCATAGGAAAGGCATCTAATCTACAGTTCTAGAGGGCTCCCTGGAAGAAGTGACATCTGGTCTGGGCCTTAAAGATCGATAGGAGTAGGGGGAAGGTGGGCATATGCATTTGTGTGTGTGTTTGTGCATGTGTGTGTGCGTGTGTGCACGCACGTGCACATGCATGTATGGGTGTGGAAGGGGGGCCCAGTGGAGACAGGATTAGGAGGGTACCAGGGGCGAGGCTAGGAAAGGGTTGAGAACTGCAAGGTCTCCTAGCCCAGTTAAGTGGTGAGGACTTTGTCGTCCTAACAAGGGGAAGCTATTGAAAAGTTTTAAGCAGGTTGTGAAGTAATCCTATTTGTGGTTTAGGATGATCACTCTGACTGTAGGGAAGGCTTTGGGGGATTTCCAATATCCTTTACTAATACTTTTATAGATACATGTCTCAATTTCTGCTTACATATGATTAAATTTCCCCGTGGATTATGGATTATCCCGTTTATTTCATTCATTATTTCCAAGTTTCTGATGGGGGGGGGGGTTGGAGAACACTCTTTGTCACCCAGTGAACAGAATATGTCTCTATCCCCTCTTTTTTCCTGCCTAGGTGTTGCTAGAAATGAACCATCATGACTCACCCCTGAGCCTAGTAATAACAGACTGGAATAATGCTGCGCAGAAAAAGTATTTTCATGAGTATTAAAACACTTTTTTGGAGGGAGCAAATGGCCGTAAAGATGACTTTAAAAGTAAGAATTCCTAACTCTGCATTTGGTTGTTTAGGTTCCTAAATGATCTGGGTGTTACGAAGGACTCTGATGTGCGAGTGAGGGAGACATCATTGATCACTTCATTAATGGAAAAGGCTCTGGGGAAGGACAGAGATAATCCTGTTAGGGAAATCAGCAGGTTCTAATTGACTTAGAAGTAGTGGGGGCAGGGGGCTCCATTTCTTCTCCTTCACTTGCCATCATCAGATGGAGAGGAAACAGCTCTGCAGCTCTCGCCTGAGACTAGATTTTCCTTCACCAAGGGGAGGAAGAGGGACCTGATGCTGGCCTGTTGGGCACCATGACCTGCCTATTTTGGCTTCCACAGTGAGGTGTGGGTGAGGAGCAAAATGGAACTTCGTGATACCTACAGAGTTACTCTGCACTTCGGTTTGGGTTTAACACATGGAGGGAGGCTTTGCCTAAATTTCCCGTCTTTTGCCACTTATCAGCTATTGAAAAGTGCACGTGTTCAGAGGCGCCTGGCTGACTCAGTTGGTTAAGCATCCCACTCTTGATTTCGGCTCAGGCAATGATCTCATGGTTCGTGAGTTCGAGCCCTGTGCTGAGCTCTGAGCTTGGGATTCTTTCTCTTTCTCCCTCTCTGCCTCTCCCCTGCTCGCTCTCTCTCTCTCTCTCTCTCTCTCTCAAAATAAATAAATACACTAAAAAAAAAAAAGTGCACATGTTTGTGTGCATGAATGTGGATAACAAAGGATGCAGCTCCTAAAGGGGCAAGTTCCTGACAGCTGTGGAAAACAAGTCAACTTGACTTTGTGTTTCCTCAAACTTCTTGGCTGTGGGGGCCTCGGTCTGAGCGCTTCTCTTTCTTTCATCGATTGCTTCCATGGGATTGCCTCCCTCCCTCTCTTCTTCCCTTCTCTGTGCCTTCCTTCCCCTTCCCCTTCCCCTTCCCCTTCCCCTCCCCCTCTCCCTTCCCCTTTCTCCTCTCCTCTCCTCTCCTCTCCTCTCCTCTCCTTTCTTTTTCCTTTCAGGAAAGGTTAGTAACTTGCAACTGAAACCTATTCCATAAGCATTTCTAGACTACCAAAAGGAGCTAAAAAATAAGTAAGAGACTGTAGCTTCAAAGGCAAGCCATAAATAGTGAGTCCATAATGTGGAAATTCTCAGGGTTATAAGAGAGCTGGAGAAAGTGCTTACATTCAATGAGCAACTACTAGCTACTTGCTGTACATTATTTCTTTTAATCCTTACGAAAACCTCCTGAGGTAGACATTCTAATCCTCATGGTATTCATGAGAAGGTGATGTTCAGGGGATGTAAATAACTTGTTTAATGTCACAAGGTTCAGCTATGGCCACAGGTCCATGTGACTCCCAAACTCATGCTTATTTTACGCGTGTTTCAAAGTATGGAGAGAATATATCCAGATTTTTTTTGGAGGAAAGGGACTGTGGGTAAAGGCTTCATAAAGGAATAATACAGCAGGTGGACACTGAAAAGAGGAAACCTATTTTAACATTTGAACATTGGGATTTTGTAGTGAGATATGCTTTTTAGTCAGAGAGAGGAGAAGCATACAAGGAAACTTTTCACATGCATGTTAAGTGAGAGAGTTTCAAGTAGAGACTTCTCTCCAAACTGGGTTTCTGGACCACAGCAAGATATGTTGGGGGAAAATAAACTGGCTTTGAAGCCTGGGTTCAAGCCCCGGCTCCACCATTCTTTGACTTTCTTGTGTGATCTTTGGCCAAAATAACGACTCCGAGGCTCAGTTTCTGCATCTATAAAATGGGAATAGTGATAGCTACAGTAATACCCATGAAGATTAAAGAAGCAGACATTTATATTGTGCCTGGCACATGGCAGCTCCCCAGTCGATATTAGCAATTCTTAAGATAAAAAGCTACCTGTTGGGGTCCAAGCCACTGGGGTCAGTCAGGAGAAAGAAGTGAGGGAATTTTCAGATTCACCCTGGGTGTAGGCGATGGCTCTCAGAAGCAAACACTGCTCCCTCTAATGACACATCCCTTGGCCGTGTCTGGGAGCGGAACTATTTCCACCTTTTACTGTGTAGTTAGTACAGGCTTTTACAGGCTTCGGTTTCCTAGGAAGGCAATTTTTGAAGTGTTTATTATTTCTGGTTCTTATTCAGATGCTTGCTCGCTCTTCTTTGCACCGTGGGATGGTGCAGAAATGAGAGGCCAGGGACAGCCCCATGACGGGGAATGTTAGAACACGCTGGTCCACTGAGGCCAATTTGGTACGTGTAGCAGGAGGCCTGTGATGTTCACGAGCCAAGAAGTCTGAGGAAATGGGTCTGCGGACACAGGAAGACGCAGTCTCAGAAGAATCCCATACCGGCGCCTGGAGCACACAGTCTAGGGCCACAGAGTGGATGGAGCAGAAGGTGAGACAAGCCCTGTACAAGCTACAGACACAAAACGTTACCGTGCAGACAAATTTCTTTACCCTGACGACACCAAAACTTACAGGAGAACAGGCCGTCATACGGAGAACGTGCCTCCCCAAACCCTCTCACTTAAGCTGTGGCTTGCGTATGTGATCTGCCTCCTCCACACTCTCCTGTCCGGCCTCTTCTCCTACCCTTCCCCCTTTCATCTGCTCGGCTCCAGCCACATCCCTCTCTCTGCTTTCCTAGAACATTCCAGTCCTGCCCCTGCCCTAGGGCCTTTGCTCTGGCCTTCCCTTCTGCCTAGAATGTTCTTTCCTGATTGCTTTGCTTAATAGGGCTCCCTCATGCCCTGGCCCTCCTGTCTTTCTCGCCTGCTTCATTTTTCCAGAGCACTTATTCGTCCAAGTTACAATGTTCGTCACATAACTCAGTTATCATTCTAAGTTAGAACGTTATTCTAGCATTGTTGTGGGTTGAATTGTATCCTCTTTCCCGAAATTCGTATGTTGAAGTCCTGACCCCCCAGGACCTCAGAATATGACTTCATGTGGAGGTAGGGTCTTTACAGAGGTCGTCCAGGCAAAGTGAGATGGGACAGGTGTCCTTACAAAAAAGGGAAAATGTAAGAAGTAAACATAGAGACATACACAGAGGGAAGATGATATGAAGACACACAGAGAGAAGATGGCCATGTGGAAGTCAAGGACAGAGGCTCGGAACAGACCCCTCCCTCAGACCCCTCCCTCAGAGCCCTCAGGAGGAACCAGGCCTGCTGACTTCCAGCCTCTGGGTGAGACACTGCATTTCTGTTGTCTAAACCACCCGATTTGTGGTGCTTTGTTATGGCAGCCCTGGGGAACGAATACACAGTCTCTGTAATTTCCTCTCTCAAAATTAAACTTATTCTAGATCTCTCCCTGTGAGAACACAAGCTCTACAAGGCAGAGCTTGCTTTCTGTTCGGGTCGCAGATATAACCCCAGTACCAGAACAATGCCTGCCATATAGGTGCTGTTCAATAAATATCGGTGGAGTAAATCCATCAGAAGACAGGGCATTCATACGTTTACTCTCCGAGTGCCCACATTAGGCATGAGACTGGGAAGAGCAGCTGTCCGCCATGATTTGCTTGGTTCTTCTATGTGGGGGTGAGGACCCTGTACTCTGGGCGCTATCTTCACTTCCAGCAGGTTTCAGAAACCTGAGCCATTCTTCAGAAGACCTTCAAGGATGAGGAGGGAGCAGGGCCTCATGGGTGCCCAGAGAGAGTAGCTCCAGATGCAGCATTTAGCACACAGCCCAGGATCCAGTTACACTCGACCGCCCTGCTACGAGCACTAATAGGGCCCGACGGCCTAATAGGCTGTCCTGTGGTGAGGCTGTGTTGGGAAGAGGTTACCAATAACAAGATTATTCTCTTGATGGTTAGCTTGGCAGGGGTCAGCAGCGCTGGAAGTAGGGCGGGTCAAGGTGTGCTGGGCAGAGGCTCGTGTGCAAACTCTGGGCTCTCAAGCCAGTTTCAAAAGGAGAAACCCCTTCCCTGTTGGCTGGCTGCAGCGGCAAACAGTTTTCTGGAGACACAAAAGGTCCTCTTTCTTTTCTTTGGCTCTTCTTTCACACTGGCCCAAGTGAACTAAAGGTATTAGCATAGCAGAACAGCTTTTACTGAGCACCTACTTATGTGGCAGGAGCTGTTCCACCACGAGGAGATGAAGAGGTTAGAGACACGCTACAGAGGTATCATGAGGATGGAATTAAGTGAAATTAAATGAAATGCTAAGGAATGGATGGAAAGTGCCCAGTACAAGGTCTGGCTTCGAGTGAGCATTGAAGGATGCTGGGTTCCTTTCTTTGGCTTTTGGCAAAGGTAGTGACCTGGGGTGGAAGGCAGCATATATTACAAAAAGGCAAGTTGATTTCTAGTGTCTCCTGGTGGCAAAGGCTCTTATGTGTTACAAGTTTCAGAGGAAGCCGATGTCATGAGGCTGGACTGATCATGGGGACGAGAGTGGACCAGAGGTTGAGAGATATTTGGATAAGGGGAGATGTATGGAGGTGTCTGGGTTGAGGTTGAAGCCCGTGTATTTTGTAGGGACAAAGGCACAGCTGTGGGTGGAAGTGTATGCATTTGGGAGGTCCCCAAGGTAAGGCCTGGGACCAGGGAGGTAGGGGCCAGGCTCTGTGCTAAGAGCTTTGTGTGTATATTATTTCTTTAAAAATCATGTGCCTCTATGAACTACATTCAATGATCATCTCCATTTTCTAGCTGAGAAGATGGAGGCCCAGAGGGGGAAGTAATCTCTGGTTGCACAGGCTGTAGGGGGCAGAGTCTTGGTGCATTTGACTCTAAAGCTCATACCTTTTCCCACAAACCAAAATGTCTCCATTCTTTCTATTGTCAGCTTCTACCTCCTTTCCACCCCGTGTCCTCTCAGGGTATGGGAGTACAGTCCCTTTGTTTGGCAATGGGATTCCTTCTGGGGAATGCAGAGCACTTTTCCAAGTGTCACGTCACGTCCCTTAACACTGTCCTTGTGACAGATGGTTGCACCTTCAGTAAGACTAAGCGAATGTCCTTGAGAATGTATAAGTCTCTTAGGGCTGCTGTAACTAACAAGTGCCACAAGCTAGGTGGCTTAAAGCAATAGAAACATATTGTCTCACGGCTCTGGAAGATAGAAGTCCAAAATCAAGGTGTTGGCAGAGGCATGCTCACTCTGCAACCTGTAGGTGAGGAAACTTCTTTGACTCTTCCTAGCTCCTGCTGCTATCCTTGGCAGTCCTGGCTTGCAACCACTCTCATCTCGGCCTCTGTCTTCACAAGTTGTGTCTCCCTGTGTCTCTTCTTGTAAGGACTCTGGTCGTATTGAATTAAAGTCCGCCCCAGTGACCTCATTGTAACTTGATTCAACGTTTGCAAAGGCCCTATTTCTGTATAAAGTCACATTCACCGGTATTGGGGATTGGGGCTTCGACAGATCTTTTTAGGGAACACAATTCAACCCATAACAGAGCACCTTAGTCAAGATCCCACTACTGGCTGGGACCTCAAATAGGATTAAATTTTGAATTCCTTGCTTTCTTCTAAATTCTCTGTGTTCTTTCTTATCTCCTTGCTTTGTTTATCTAACTCACTGTTGGGATTGTTCTCTTCCTTCCTTTGTGCTGGAAAGTTCCTCCTTCTTTAAGTCCAGCAACCTCTGTAAATCGTCCTCCTTGACCTCAGTGACCTCAGCCCTACTGGCAGCTTCTTTCTCTAAACCCCATAACAATTAGGTTGACTATTTTACAGTTTACTAATTCCTACCTGTCACTTGGTCTTATTTGCCTAAGTTATAAGTTTCTGATTCTCAAATACAGGCTAATCATGACCATTTCTCCAGGGGTTAGTGTTGAGTGAGGCCACCGCAACTCACCGCAACAAAGCCTTGCTGGGAGAGTACTATTCATTTGTTTCAGATTCTAACTGTCCATTCGGGTTCCTTGGATTAATAGGACCACCCGGCCTACACAGAGGGCTGCGCAATGATCGGGCAAGGCTGATGCTTACAGGATGCCAAGCTGTGCCAGGCCCTAATTCGGTACTCTTTCTCTTTCTTCAAGACTAGAATCATCTGGATAATTGTCATAACTTTCCACCTGACTTAGCCTGTGCCCACCAAGCCAAAATCACCAGAGGTTTGACTAATCTACGGACCGGTAGACTGGAAGCTAAACTGATTACAGACCAGAGCAGAGTGGAAAATCTAAGGGCCCCTTTGTTCCAGATGTCCTCAGTGCAGCTCCGCCCCTGGGGGATCACGTTGCAGGCTCTGCTCCTGGGGAGCAGAATGCTTCTCTTTCCTCCCCAAAGGCTGGCAGGAGCCCTGGAACAGTGTCTCTGCCCTGACAGCTTTTACGTTACTGACAGTACATCCTCTGTGGGGCCCTGGTGTTTCCTCCTTCTTCTTAAGCACCTCTCTTGAGACCTTCCAGGGCAGGACTGATTGGAGCCCATGTTCCCTTCACTTTGTTTCTGGAAGTGACAGGCCCAATGATACCCAAGGAAGTTAGCAAGAAATTGAGAATATGAGAATCTTAGTTAGGTTGGATGATTTTGCTCAAATATATATCGCTTGGGGAAAGGAAAACTGAGGCATCCAGAAATGAAGCCGTGTGCTTAAGACATACTTCACAACGATTAGGTGACAAATCTGAGATTAGGACACAGGTCTTTTTCCATGCAGACCATGTCTTATCTGCTCTCCCAGGTGGCCTTGGTTATCATGGAGCCAGGGACCCAGGAGGGGACTCTGCCCCTTAAAAGGAGTATGGAGGGAGGTATTCCTCTACATGTAGGATTAAACCCAGTCGGTCTCTGCTCACCTCTCTAGCCTCAGCATGCACCTTTCTTCCCCTGGTTAACGAAAGTGTAGCCATCCAGACCTTCTCTCATTTCTCCCTCCCCACCTCCAAAGCTTCACACAGGCTCTTCTCACAGTCTGGAGTTGTCTTTTGCCTACATTTCACCTGTATACTACCAACCCATTCTTTAATTCTTGGCTTAAATGTCACTTCCTCAAAGCAGCTTTCCTCGAGCTCTGTCATCTCAAGAACACTCAGCACTAACTGCTTTCACAGGACTATGCATTTTCTTTCATAGACTTGTCTGTTTGTTTGATGTCTGTGCTCTCCTACCTCACCTAGTCTCCAAGGCTCATGTGGACAGGGACCATGGGTGCCTTGCTGATGAGCACATCATCTGGGCTAGGCACATAGTAGGCACTCTGTACAAATTTGCTAAATAAGTAGATATATGAATGAATAAAGTAGAAGACTGGCTTCTTGGATATGAGAGGGGCTGACCGATTCATCTATCAGAGCTTTGTTGTGGCTACCGTGTGATAGAGGACATGCTAACTCACTTCAAGCAGGCTTGTGATGTGGGTCTGTTTACTCAAGCTTTTATACAAGGCAGCTAAGGCTCAGAGAGGACGAGTGGCTTGCCTAATGTCACCCACATTGCAGATGGCCAGGCATAGGTTAGAATGCAAGTTTGCCCGGGTCCAAAGCTAATTTTCGTTTTCTGGTGCTTCCACTGGACATCAGAAGCTTTCTCTGTATATCAGAAATGTCACCACGTCTCCTTCTGCGCGTCAGGCAGTTCAGGCTTTGGCTTTCCCAAGACTGCATCCCTTATCAGTGGAAAAGCAAGCTCTTGATAAAACTGCTGGCTCTCAAGTCAGAGTTTTGCATTCCAGCTTCACACTCGGGGCACCCCTTGGGTGTGCACTCTTTGGGGTTACAAGTCCCTGGGGCACACACTAGCAGAACTCCGGGCTGTGTGGGGTGAAAAAGAAGTCATTACAACACCCATTTACCACGAATCCTGTTTTTTATTTTATCCCTTGTAACTAAGAACAAAGCTCGTTTCACCAAAATGTTCTCGTGCCAGGGGCCCAATGAAACTCCCGTTTTCAATCACTTGCACATAGTTAAGTGGAGACAGTTAGAACACTCTAATTACTGAGCTGGTAGGTCCTGCTGACACCTGTAAGACATTTGGCCCAGTGCAGGAAGTAAGGCTTCCTTTCCAGTTTACATCACCATTTAATCTAATTATTCCTTCCAGTTTAGCTTTCACATACTCCATCAAAGAAGAGATTGCTCATTTCCTTGTGAAACTGTATACATCCACTGTAATGCTATTTTTTTTTTTTTTGCCTCTCGTAAGTAATCTGAGATTTCCTAACCTTCTCCCCCTACTGTATTCTCTGGTTAATGTATAAACTTGGAAGAAGTTTTTTGACAGAGAAGTCAAGAAGGTCTCACCTGTGGGAATAGCATTTACATTTCAGAGAATTTGAGAGCTCAAAGGGCCTTTCTGTCCTCAGCCACGTGGAGTCCTTCGTTTTCTAACTAAGGAAACTGAGGCCTCAACAGGGGAAACCAATCACCTATTGAACTCCTCTTGAGCTCTTGCTATGTATGAGACTCCAGAAAAAAGTAGCCCTTTTCTCTAGGCCAAGCCCCTGCCCTCAAGGAGCTTGTGTCCAGAGGAAAAGAGAGAAATAACTTTAATTGAAAATAATTAATGAATCTCAAATGCTCAAAGTAATGTATAAAAGAAGTACAGGTTTTTTATTAAATTTAAAACATTGTGGAAAATTCCCTAGGTAAGTGATGCTTAAAATGAATCATAAAGAATGAAAAAGAGAGGGGAAAGTGGGTGATGGGCATTGAGGAGGGCACTGGTTGGGATGAGCACTGGGTGTTGTATGGAAACAAATTTGACAATAAATTGTATTAAAAAAAAAAAGAACCCAATCCTTACTATTTTCAAGAAATTGAATTACAGAAAAAAAAAAAAAAGAATGAAAAAGATTTCACTAAGCTAAGAGTAGAGAAAGAGCATTCCAGGTGGAAGAAGCTAGCGTATGGTTAGGGCCACTGAGAGATGTCTGGAACACCTGGAATGGGCAGAGTTAAGAGAGAATGCAGTCGAAGTGAGGCCACCTGAGTGGCCAGGTGAGGACCAGTCTACGGTAGAGCCCATGTTAAGAATATCTTCTTGAGGTCATGAGTGGATACACCCTTCTAAATCCACTCATCACCCTTCTGCACTGTGCTCCATGCCCTAGGAGGCTGACCTCTATAAGCTATCTTGACAGGACTCCCTTGACTGCCCTCTGACTTCTGGTTGGGTTTGCCCAATAGGTGGCACCAGGGGAGATTGGAGAATGTGAGGAGAGAGATAAGGGCATTCATTCCCTGGGCTGCCTCTCGGCTGGGTGATAGGCTAGCAAAACGTGTTATGGAAGGTCATGGTTCTGGGTTAGGTGGTCATCTCCTATAGGTGTCCCTTCACATGTCCCTTTAAGCTTAGGGATTGTAACATGCTCTGCTCTTGCCAATGTTAGGTCACTTCTGATCTCTCCTTAGTCTCACTCTTTCCTGCCCACCCCATTATAAATAGACCCTTCATTAACCTCCCTTCAGTGACTCCATTGGAGTTTTCCATCTGTTTCCTGCAGGGTCCTTTAACAAGGGCTCCCACCCCAAAGGGCAGCCTGCAATGGAGAAGGCCCTCAAAGTGAGGATGTCAGTGATGTGCATCCCATGGCTGTAGCTGCTGAGGTCAGATCAAGGGAGAGGTAGCTGGGGGCCTAGCAGAGGACCCTCTGAAATCCCACAAAAGTGCACCCAATAAAGCAAGGCATCTCTCAAACCTGGCAGGCCCAGAGATCTCAAAGCTGTCTTATGAAGGTACCTATCAAGGAGGAACTTTCTTATACTCTCCTTCTACCCCAATCCCGCAGCCCTGTGCTCCAACCACAGAGGGGCCAGAAGTCAGGATAAACAAGTTCAGGGAAGAGATGGAGGGAGAGAGACAAAACCAGGTGTGCCCATTGTGTGAAGGTATGCCACTCGCCTGGTGCAGCAGACCCAGAAGATTGAAGTATTGATTGATCTATTTGCATCTCAAAGTTGAGTTACTGTCTGAGTTGTCAGAAAAGTCATAGAATTGTCTGAGTTATCCCCCAGGTGCAGGGGAATGACTTTGACTCCTAGCAAACAAATTTATAGGAATTGTTGGAAATCAAACACCCACAAGCGCTTTCAGTATTATTCTCCATGTAATCTCCATGTAAGTCTTCAACATACTGGTTTTATGATTTTAGGAAATGCTGCAAACTGAAACTCTATTGTGAATTGACAAGTTGCCTATTTCACTTTGTTCGACTTGTGATAGATACCATTAAACTCTTTTTCTGAGTAGCTAACTCTTAGGTAACTGATGTTCCTTCCAATGTACTTTGTAAAATATTGTTTCTGATACCAAATACACAAGTAAGTAAGTAAGTAAATAAAAAAGTGTCTTTTCTTCTGAGAGAGGACATTGGAATAGCTGGTTGAGGGTGTTATGATGAAGCAGATCCTAGCAATATAGTTGTAAATAAAAAATTGATGCTCAGATCAGGAAGTTATAAAAAATCGTCAGAGAACATTTTGCATACCTGCCATGTTATACAAATAGTTAAGTCACACTAATAATGTGGATGCTTTGTATTCTTTTCAGGAGCTCTGGGAACCCACAGTTCAAGGGAGAGTACTGGGAAGGGCCTACTGGGCATTAAAGGGAGGGTGTTAATGGAATCATGAGTATTTATCACGTAGTAGCCATCAACATGAAACACTGTGGACTTTGCATTTATAAAGGCATGTCCTAACTTTATAACTGATTTAAAATACTTGCTAGAATCATGGCAATAAAGCAATAAGTGAAAACAAGGAAGGAGAAAAACGTGAGGCAAAAACTTGCCCTAGAGAGGTCTTGAAATTCACTTTTGTATGAGTGATGGCAGGCTGACAGGCAGGCCTTCGTAGACCCTTCATGGAGACCTTCAGACGTGGTCATTTACATTTTGTTTCCCCGAAGAATTAAGTATTGAAGTTGTGGGTGCTGGTGCAGCAACTATCACAGAGAAGGTGTTCACAAACTATTTGCTGAATGAATGGCTTAGCCAGCACCTTCCTTTTACAGGTGGGACACAGGCACTAGTGGGCCAATTCCTTCCTTTCTCTCTGCTTTGCTTCATGCCAGGTACTTTATAGACTTTAAGTCTAAACTTCACAAAATCTCTATGAGGCAGGAGTTACGATTCTTACTGTGTGGATAAGAAGACTGAGGCCCAGAGAAGTAACACAGCTGGTGAGTGACGGAGCCGGACTTATCCCCCCCTGCCCCGGCCACTGCCCCAGACAACGTAAAGCACACCCGTTCTTGGGTTTGTGGGACTGTTGCCCATTTAGCCTAAGACAAGAACCATAAAGAATAGAAGTGTTCATTGGTAACTTTCTAAAAAGCTTTCAATATGAGAGTTTGGGGCCCAATAGCTCTGAACACTTCAGGAAACCAACAATAATTCTTGATGGGCATTTCGGAGGATAGGAAGCCGCAAGATGCTGGAAAGGAGGTCTGAGAGTTGAGAGAACAAAGTAAAGAAGGAATGATACATATTCCAATATTTGACAGCATTATGAAATAGGTAGGGTTGGCCTTTGGTACCCTCTCATCTCTACTTATTGCCTTCAGAATCCAAAGAGTTAGACATTTAATGGTGGGATTCCAGGCATTGTTTTGGGTGTTAAATCTGCTTTCTTCTCATTAGCATAGCTTTTGGCATCCCTAGAAGGCTGTCAAGTTCATCTGCCCATTCAGTAAAAACCCCAGTTTCTATGGTCTTGTTTTATTTTACAAAAACACATCTCAGGGTTGGGAGAACCAAGTCAAGCCAACGTGGAACCAACTGCATTCTCCTGTGACCTTCCGGCTAGGAGTTCCTTGACTCTTGGGGGATGCCATCATTCATATTTTGTTCCTTGACTCGGGTACACTGGGAATGTTTATTGTTTTTAATTTAATTTAATTATTTTGGGGGGGGAGGGACGTTTCTTTAAATGAAGCTTATGTATACAGATCCTGTTTACAATCTTTCCCACTTCCATTACCATTCTGACCTCATCTCCTACTATGTTCTCCCCGATCACTCTGTTCTAGCCATATGGGCCTCCTTGATGTCCCCTGAGTGCGCCAAGGGTGCTTAACTTCGCCTTTACACTGGCTGTTCCTTCTCCCCCCCAGACACCTGTGCAGCCCACCAGTCACCTCACCTCCCTCAGCATCTTACTCAAATGCCAGCCTTTTAGACTCAACTTTCCTGACCACCCCATTTAAAACTGGACCCTTTCCTCACTCAGTACTCCCTTACCCCCCTTTCCTCTTGCATCTGCTGTACTCGGAACAATGCCTGATACGGAGAAGGTACGCAATAAATATTTTGAATAAACTAATGAATTCGAGCAGCCTCTGCTTTAATTAGATTTTCGGCAGCCACTCACAAGTCTTCAGTGCCTGTGCCTAGCTGGCACTGTTCTTCTGCTCAAACACTTCCCATTTTTATTAAGCTCCTTCCTGCTGGCCAGCTTGAGGTCAAACCTTTTGGCTAACAGGGGCAAGGAAGAAGACAGCCTTCATCAAGTGTAGTGAAATCGCTGGGAATGGCTGTATGCTTTGAATCAATACTTTTCTACTTTAAACACTCTTTCTAAATCCCTTCTCACTCCAACTAAGGCCGACCAAAAAACAACCAACAGCTCGTGGCGGAGTTTGGTCTTTGATGTTGAGTCAAAATTTAAGTCAGCCTTCATTTTTATTAATCTTTATTTTACGGTCAAAAGAGGGGGTTATGGAGCTAGAGCATTTGGGTCTAAATCCTTGTTCTACCACATATTATCTGGGTCTTGGATAGACCAGTTCTCCTCTTAATACTCAGTTCCTCGTTAGTAAAGGGAGGATAGTTGTCATCTACTTCATGCGGTCGTGGTGCGAATTGGCCAGGCTAATGTGTGTGAAGCACTTAGAACTATGAGTGCTCAGTGAGTGTTAGCAGCCTTCCTATTAGTCATCAGATGAGAATATGGCCACCCTCCTGTTGAGCATAAATGGTCACAACGCAGCACCCCCCATCTTTTCCCCTTAGCTGTCCTCATCAGCTGCAGACCCCGGCTTGGTGGGGGTAATGATTTCCTGGGTCTTGTATCAGCACAGCAGAACGAGGCAAGGAGACAGCCATGCCCAATTAAAACAGGTCATTTAAAACAACCCTGGGGCCAGCCTGGCTGGACCTCCCGTGGTCATCCCTGCTTACCAGCATCCCTACCTACTGGTAGCCACTGCCCGTCGACTGCCTGTGCCTGCTGGCTGGAGAGAAGACCACACTCAGAGCTCTTGCCAAGTCATGGGTGAGAGGCAGGCTGGTGCCTGGCCCAGCCCCATGACACAGGGGCCTGTTGCCCCAACTGAGATAATTTTCTTGTCACAAGGCCTGAAATCCTCGCTCGAAGTCATCTTCAAACTGGTGTTCTGAAACAGGGCCAAGTCCCCAAGCCTGAGTTTCCAGGCTAGGGAGCTGGTGTTGCTAAAATGCACCTTTCTAAGAAAAAAAAAAAAAAAAAAAAAACTTAATTCAGCTACATAGCTTGCCAGGGAGAATTAAGTGTCAATGCTTTTTTTCCCCCGTTTTTCCTTTTTTTTTTTTTTTTTTTTGGAATTGGCTCTTTGGATGTAGACAGGAAGCTTCCGAGTCTTTTGCGACAACAGGAGAGAAAAGATGAAAAAGAAAATCCCCTACCTCCCTGGGGAGACATTTGAGGAATAGTCAAGCCTGAGGGAAGTTTGAATGCCAAGAAAGCCGTGTTCTGAGCTAGTCAGAATGTGGGCACGGTGGGCAAGATTTGGGCAGCTGCACAACTACTGAGCAGCTTTCTATTCAAACCCACTCTGGCAGAGGGGAAATGTCCTTTCTGCTTTCTTTCATCACTTTCTTTTAAAGGGGGGGAAAAAAACCCACCATGAAAGATCTAGAGACATACTGATGTCACCGAGAGGGGAGACCTAGGTCATAATCAAAAGTTGGTTTCAGGGAGCCCTTCCCCCCCACCCCCCGCACCCTACAATAAAAGCTTTGCTCTAAAAGGCAGCTCAGACAATGGATCCGATGCCAAACCATGTGAAGTGCCCAGAGGCAAGTCCAAAACACCCAGCCCACCAGAGGGGACAGGCTGCCAAGGCACCAGATGCTGTAGCTTTAAAAATATCTTCAGCTGCGTTGGCATCTGCAGCTGCAGGCTGCTGCCTGGGAGAAGGAGCAGGCCGGGGCTGGGACAGCCGGGCAGGCGGCCGCAACCCGCGTGCATGTAATGGAGAGCGCCTCTAACCACGGGGCTGCCCATTTGGCCTTGTTAAATCACCCCCAGCATATGGTGAGAGACATCTGCCCAGGATTTGGACCTCACAGACTGGAAGAGGAGGGCTCAACACAGGCACTCGGAGGCTTGAGAGGGTGGAGGCGGCTGGGAAGGCATTTCTAGGGCCAAGGGCCTCATTTCACAGAGCAGCCCCGAATTCTGAGAAAGAAGGGACGGCCTCAAGGTCATGTCCTAGCCCTACTGTCAGATCTGTGAGCGACGATTCGTTTCGTTTCTTTGAGCCTCTGTTTATTTATCTGTGAAATGGGGTAGACATACACCCTACAGGCTTGATGTGAGGATTAGATGCAATAATTTAAGGGAATGGCCCCTGTCTTCTAGTTGAATGTTTCTCAGTCTTCCCATTATAAAGATCAAAAGCAGCCACCGACAATGTTACGTTTTCAAGAGGCTTCAGAGAAGATTCAATACTTTCCCAAATCCTTCTCCACCTGTCTAGAGCTAGAGGGAACTGCATCCTTTTGATTACTATTTAAGTACTATTTTAATGCAGCCTTGCTTCCCTGGATAAAAATGTGAACCGTAGAAGGTTTACTTCTAGGTAAGTTTCTTCTTTAGGGGCTGTCGTGAGTTATAGTGCGTGCTTTGTGAGAAGCCTTAAAAACTAGGGAAGCTAGCAGGGGAGCCAACATCTTCATTAGAAAGCAGCCCTTAGCCTGTCAGAGCCATTTAACTTCCCTCCACCTCAAACCTCAACTTCAAAATCGAAATTATGGTTTTCTTCTTTTCTTTTTGGCTTCCAGATAACACTACTGGATTATCTTTGCACCACTACCCTCCCATTAAAAACAGCCACCAGGAAGTAAATTCTTAAGGAGGGCAATGGCCCAGCCTGGAATGTAGTGGGGGAAAATATACTCCCAGAGTAGCATTAAACGAGGAGAAATTCACACCGAAATCCTCGTGGACATCGGCTCTGCACTCACACCTAAGGTGACTGGAGGTACACCACTGTTCCCCCCCTTGCATATGAACACTTTGTAAATACCTCTGAAGAATACGACATATCTTTGGAAGCATCCAAAAATCTCTCCCGATCAGATCTAAAGACTTCCCAATACAGTAACATCATGACTGTTTCTTCACTACAGGGGATATTCGTGGCTGCCTTACCAGTCTTTCTTCTCACCTGTCCCCTATTCCTACAACTTCGAATCACCTATTAGAGATACCAGTAGTTCTAGGTTCCACTCAAGGTGTGGAAGGTATGACTGGGTATTTTGGTTTAAGGATGGGCCATGGGACCTACACGGATCCAGAGTGGCTCTTTGTTTTATTGTTGTTGTTGGGAATGCTGGGACCCTTTCTTGTTAGGTATGAATGGGGAAGTAACTCAGAAAGATTCCTGCCTTAGAATTCCAAGGTAGTCAAAATGGAGAAACTAGGTGACTGTGAGTTGCTGGATCAAGCCGTGACTGAAGACAATACTACCTTTGGGCTTTTTGTGTTTTATAATATATATTTTATTTATATGTACAATATGCGTATTATATTTATATTTTAAGCTCATTTGGGCTATGTTTTCCTATTTAGCAACTGAAAATCCAGATGTGCTCCGGAAGCCCTCAGAAGTTACAGACATTTGGCCTTGGCTTATCTTTAGATCATCAGTTAAGACCTAAAGTCTTTTTGGTTTGTCACATATGTTACATGACAAAGCCATTAGAGCTGGGGGCTGAGTACGCAGATCATGCTCTTATAGATGAATAAGATAGTCTTGGATTGGGAACGAGGATAAGTGGGGGCAAATCCTCATCTGCCACCAAAAATACCTTCCTGGTCCTTCATTTATCCACTTGGATTGAAAAGTGGGTCTTACTACATTAGGATTTGCCAAACTTCAGTCATTTATCTATTATTGTTACATTTTTTTTTCTATTGTCACCTGTGTTGTTAGTTACTTAATATTTTTCTTTAAATTAACCCACTTTCCCTAATTTTATAAATCTTTAAGAATAGAATAAAATGTATCTTATGATAGAAAATGGAAAAGCCAGTGTTTAACACACATGAAAATAAACACTTTGTTATTAACATGAAAATGCTTGTGTACCACCTAAAATGACCTTGCATATGATCCACTGGGAAAGTCTAGGAGTTGATCGATGGCTTTCAAACTGTGTTTTTATGGGCTAAACTATTTAAATTTAAATTATTTGCAGTGTTATATGCGAGTTTAATTTTGTAGCACATTTTTAACTATTTTGAAAATTGAAATAAAAATCCATGAATATATTTAAGTCTGTGTATATATATATTATATTTCTATTAGAGACCACCGTCATAATTATTTGTGCTGATAAGGTTACTAATTTTTGTATGAGCTCAGAAGAAAACTTCCAACAATTCCCATGGGTACTTTTAATTTTATTTCAAAAATAAGTCTCATCAAAATTGTAATACAGAAAAAGACAAATTACAAACGGGCAACAATCTCAATACCCACAGAATCCCTTTGATGTTAGAAAAATAACACTACACGTCTGTACATACATTCTAATGTCTTACAAATATGTCACCAATTGTGACCATTGTAGCTCTCCAGTGGTCTTTCTGGAATGCAGATTTTTAACCTAAAATTGTATGAGTGAGTCACAGGTACCCCAAATAAATGTCAAGTTAACATCATATCAGTTGCTTTGGCCAATCCTTTTATCAAACTGTAACATTCTAATGCAGAAACTTGTGAATTTGAGACACGCTGATCTCCGTGAATCACATTATAGACAACTTAGTGTTAGTGTAAATTTTGGGCTCCTCCTGTCTGATTTTCGTATTTATGTCAAAGAATATAGAGAACCATAGTAAGTGTTGTTACAGATTCAACTTTGAAACTGAAAATGTCTCGCTATCCTGCCTTCAAGCTTCTGGCCCAGATTAAATGAAGAGTATCTTGGCGATTGTGAGTCAAGCTGTTAACAAAAAACAAACAAACAAAAAGCCCACAGATGTTACCACTTTCTCTACTTATCAGTGCAATCGGAATTTTCATAAGGCCATATATGCAAAACAAAATGCCAAAATAAAGATGATACTGAGGCTATGATTGCAAATGTCACCTATCACTCTAGTATCGAATGTTGGGGACGAATCTGAATAAACCCATTGCTCTTTACGGTGGAACTTGATGAAGCACATGTGATCAGTTGGAAATTATAAAACAACATTTTGTCAATATGATATCAATATATGTGTCCAGGTACACAGACACACGTATACATCCACATACACACGCTCATTTATTCGGAAAGTCGTACGAGTTTTCAGGTGTTCCTCCACCTCTAAACGTAAAGTCCTTGTTTCCCCTTGGGCTGATAAACCTCAAAGCCGTGGTTTTGAAAAAGAATAAGAAAACAACAGGTAACATTTGTACAGTGTTTTTCAGAGGCACAAAGTGCTTTTTCCGTTGACGGAAGGCTATGAAATCTCAACCCGTAACCTTAAATCTTACTTTTTCTGTGCAGAGTTCCTCCCTGGCTCCCAGGCCACGCTGTACTGCCCCACGACACATCGTTTTGGAATGGTTACCGTGCAGGCTTGCCTCTGTGGCTGGATTGTGACTGTCTCAGAAGAACACACCATATCTTGCTCATCTTTGTGTTTTCAGTGCCTAGTCTCACGTGGACTACCTGCTTAATGAATGCTTAAATGAATGAATGGTTGTGTGGGATCCAATAGAAAAGCTGAGCCCTGTATGATTAAGTTTTTTTTTTCCCCCATTAGCTCAGCACATGTCTTCCCCATCAGGAATATTTATTAAGTAACAGCATATGTTGTCCTCATGAAGGAATATTTATTAAGCAACAAATTTGCGCGTAGAATTTTTTGGCAAGGTACCACTTGGTCTGACATCCCTCCTCTCCTCTCAGTCTTGACTATCCAAGTTCACCTCCTCCAATGCTTTCCCGGGTCTATTTCCTTGAACTCTTATCAGTACACATCTGACCCATCCCTACCTCTGGGCCTCTGTGCATGTGTTTCTTTTCACCTAGAATACCTCTCCTCATCGTTTCTGCACCTTCATTAACACCTATACTCGAATCCTTTCTCCTTGTCTCTTCTGGCCCAGCCCTAGCTGGAGGTAATGGAGTGCAGATACGCCATTTTCTAAAACTCTCTAATGGAACATATCACTCTTTTACTTCGTGTCACTGTTACTTGTAAACAGGCCTCCTTGACCCTTCTGGATTTTGCTCTCCATGAGGGAAGCCTGCACCAAATCATTTTTGTGTCTACCAGAATACCCAAAGCCTACAGTAGATGCTGGAAAAATATTTGGCGAGAGAATAAGTTGTATGGTCCCTATGGTTCGTTCTGCTGCTGTCCGAAACAACTGATAAGATAGTCGCTGTCACAATTGGAATAGAATCCTGGAATCTTGAATCAAGCTCACCCATTCCCACCAAGAAAACGAAAGGAACTTATTCCTGCTTTTTGTTGATTCTTACGTATTTACTAGCTGCATGTTCTTGTGCAGGCCACTTAGTTTTTCCAATTGCCCAGCTGTTCTTTCATAATCATGGCTGAGAGTGTGTACCTGAAGAGTGAAATGAGCTAATATATGTAAAGGGCCCGGCACAAGGCGAACATCGAGTGGATAGTCTCTATTATTACAATAGGGGTTATTATTATTGCCAATAGATGCTAAAGAAAAATTTTGTAAAAATTGGAAATTAAAAGGCATGTGAATAGAGGAAGAAGGTTAAAGCTGTTTTGTAGCTGATGAACAGCTCCCTGACAGTAGGTTCTCTGTCTTTTCTGACTCTGCATCCCCAGCACTTCACGTAGTGCTTAGTACAAACAAGGGATGTATTAAAAGCTTTCTGGGGTGCCTGGGTGGCTCAGTCAGTTAAGCGTCCGATGCAGGATTTTGGCTCATGTCATGATCTCAGTTCTGAGATATGAAATCGGGCTCTGCATCGGGCTCTTGGGCTAACAGCATAGGGTGGGTGGGTGGGGGAAGCCTGCTTGGCATTCTGTCTCCTTCTATCTTTCTGCCCCTCCCTGCATGCATGCGTAGGCTCTCTCTCTCTCTCTCTCTCTCTCTGTCTCAAGATAAACATTAAAAAAAAAAGCTTTCCGATGGAGCCATATGCATTTGTGGATTATGTTAACTTTGGTGTATTGTGTTCACTAGGTAACAGGAAGTGTCCCAGATCCTTTACAAACTGTCTCAGGTACTCCACACAACACCCCTGCTGGAAGGAGCTACGCTACTATTTTGTGACTGAGGTCACCCAACTTGCTTGTGTTTGCACAGCCAGTAGGTGGCCCAGCCATGATGAAGGTGCAGATCAATCCGATTCTAAAGACCACTCTCTTTTACCCATTGCGAGGCACACTGCAAGGTTGCCCCACAATGTTAGAAAGCTCATGGAATGTTCCAGGCCCTGAGCGAAGGAGGTGGCAGAGGTGATGGAAGACGGAGAAGGAAGCAGCAGCCCTTTGCCTTTGGTGACCAATTCCTCAGAGAGGGACCTGAGGGGGTGGAGTGGGGAGAGGAAAGCTGAGGATCACAAAGAGAATTCCTGACCGAGGCCAGCTAGGGAGCCAGGCTGCCCTGTTTCTAGCACAGTGCACTTGCCCCACCCAGGTCCCTGCCGGCTTCCCTAAGAGATTTCCTGACAGGCCCTGATCAAGGTCAGCAGTGGCCGGTTGCAAGGCAGGCAGGCGAGGTAACAGCAGTGCTAATGGGAACTTGGCCCTGCCCCAGGCGGGTATGGAAAGCGGCTGTTGGCTCTTGTAAAAATCCTTGGTCCAGGCTGGTTTTTCCACAAAGAGAAATTCACCGCCCCCAAGAAATGCTATCGCCTGTTCCCGGTGCCAAACTCGAGGAAAATCAAGTCGTGAGACTCTCTCCTCTGCCTGGCTGAAATGACAGATAGCGAAAGAGCTTTCAGTTTCCTCTCCCCCAAAAAAGTCTGCCAGAGATATAAATATTTAAAAACAGGAGCTAGACTGAGAGGGTTAGCTTTCACCGTGTCTTCTTTGGCAAGCGTTCGATCCACCCACCAGATAGCATTTTATTCTGTGTAATGGAATGGCAGTTCTGGGTCGCACATCCCAACTTCTGACACACTGCGTGGAAAAAAGTGACTGTGACCCTTGTAAACTATTTTTGTCTTTGGAAACAGATACAGACCCAGGTTGCGAATGCCAGATTGAACATAGCTATGAGCGGTTTAAGTGGGGTGTGTGTGTGTGTGTGTGCGCGTGTGTGTGTTTCCTGCTGTTCCCTTATTTTTATCTCCTGCTAAGAAGTCCCCTCTCTAATTTCTGTCTAGTAGGATAACTCCTCTTCCTTGTTACAGAGAATTTATTTATTTATTATTATTTATTTTTATTTAGCTGTTCTCACCTCACGTGGGTTAAACAAAGTGAAGGTCTGTCACAGTGTAGTCTGAATTTCTTTGTTTCTCTTACGTGGCGGTCCCTGCAACTATAATAGGTGCAGAAGACAATTCAAAGTTATTAATTCTTTTTTCATATGGAGAAGTGGGTGCAAACCTCCATGATGTTAAATAGGTTTGAATCATCCCAGATGACCTTCACAATCAAGGTCTTTATAATTTTAGATAGATTAGAGGAAACTAATGAGGATTTTGAAACAAGCTTTGGACTAAAACTCTCATCATGCAAATCCACGGAAAAACCCCACGACTTGAAAGCACAATTAACCCGATCCCCTGTGCCCAACGTTCCTGTATCTGACTCATTGTATTTCCTCTTAATCTACTTTCTTCATAAAACAATAATAACAGCAGAGCAGTGGGTATTTTTCTCTGTCATCAGATTCCATGGTCCTTCTTCTTTTTCTTCTTCTTCTTCTTCTTCTTCTTTTTTTTTTTTTGTTTTTTTTGTTTTAAATTGCTCTGTCCTCAGAGTCCTTTTTAATATGGTTTAGGACTCACAAGAGTTAATAGGCGAGGGTGGGGGGAGGAACCCACTTGTTTTAAGCCTGGAGCCTGTCACCTTTTCTTGGCAATTACACTGCTAATGGCTGGGTCCCAAGCAAAGTGGCAAAGAATATCTCTTCTCACGTTCCCAACTCACAGTGCATTCCCAAATACCAGATGGTGTTTTTGGAATCCATTTCACTATGTTTGATATGACAATACTTTTGTATAATGTTAAATTATATATAACTATTGCAAATAGCTGAGATCAGAACAACCAAGAAGCGGAAAATTAGACACAAGAAGGAAAGATAGAAACTAAAGACTGTGGACTTTCATCTGCCCCCATTGTGTCCTGTTTCCCTTGGATTTTCTTTTAATCTGAAGAGGATTGGCAGGCGGAGGCTGGGTTTCGGGGGCGGTGAGGGGGGCTGGAGCAGCATGGGGGATGGGGAGGAGCGAGAAGTAGTGCCTCTGTGTTGTTGCAGTGAAATTACATCAAATTGGGATCCTCTCGCTGCTAGAGTTTGGTACACATCATGAAAAACTTGCCAGACGTTTCGAGAGCAGCGGCATCTCATTTCAATGGCCAAAAGCCTCAAAATAAGCCGAAGAAGACTGATAAAACCCCACGCTCAACCCCTTTGGAAGCTGTGTGTGTGTTTATTCTGCTGGGAGGGACAAGCAAATGAATTACCAGATCCTAAAACCTCAGTCACTGCCTTAGGCTCCATTAGAAGGACGGTGAGAGAGAGAACAGACAAGGACTCAAATCGGTACCAAGGAACTGAACAGAAAGAGTGGAGAGGTTTTTCCTAGTTTGGGGGCACATAGACATGTTGATGTGATTTCTAAAACAGTGGATAGAACTGGACCGCAGCAATAAAAACATCTCAAAGAATCCACCCTTGAAAAGCATGGGTAACGCCAACGGAGCTGCATTGCTACCCAGATGGCCAAATGGGGGTAAACATATCACTTTAATTTTAATTTTCTGGCTATTTGACAATAGGCAACCTCTGTCCTCTTTCCCCAACCTTCAGACAGGCCTTATCTCCACATTGCAGGACTTATTGATTTCAGCCCAGAGCGAATGCATTACAGCCAAGTGATAAATTGCTTAAAATTATTCTTAAATGAAAACGCTGGAAACCTCCGAGGCAGCTTTTTGAATGGAGGGTGGGCAGGACAATTTCCAAACTGCCCGGATCAGAGATTCTTGCAGACGATGGATTCCTCCTTCCCCGGCTACGGCTACGGCTACGGCTACGTTACTAACCTTCAGAGCCCACTGTCAGAACTAAGGGCTTACCCTATTCACACTGCTCGCTGGGGTTTTCTGTGGCAAATGAGCTGTGTTTCCCTACTGGTCCTTGCTCCAAGCTACCCTCCTGGCCGCAGTCACCCCCTCCCCCACGTCCTTCTGCTCCCAGCCTATAGCCCCGGAAGGCTCCTACAGCTCCAGTGACTACTACATAATTAACAATAACTTGTAGTAATGCAATTTAAGAGTCCTTTTAATGGGCAGCGATGGTAGAATGTATAGCCCATCTTTCTTTGTCATCTGAGAAAAGCGGCCCCATGCAGGGCTGCTGGTTGCTGAGTGACGCTTTGTTGTCTGCACCAGACACAGTACCAGCTGCACTGGCAGGTAGCCGAAGTGCAAGGAGATAGCTGCCAAACTATGCTATACAAAGGGAGCCGTGCCAGAGAGAAAGGGACCTTTGCATGCGGTGACCTTTGACCCCCAAGCCAGCATGGATCCCATATTCATCCCTTCCAGACAATTGCATCTTTCATTCCACCACAAACTATGATTAGAAAGGGGCCATTTGTGATCAGGGGGCTTGGTTAGCTTATAAGTTCCCAGCAATGGGGTTATTGCTTTTTTTCTTCTGTTTTAATGGTGACAATATTTTCCTTAAAACGGGGTAGGAGGAGATGAGCAATTAAACGAGGGAAAATTATAAAAGCAAAACAGTAACCCAGCCAATGGTGTGGGGCAGGGATTCAAAGAAAGTGCAAAGCGTGTAGACAATGACCATATGGCACTTAAAAAGTCAAACGGAAATTGAACCCTCACCTGATCACGGGGAGGCTTCCCACAAGCAGACCGCTAGAACCACGCATTTTTAAGGAAATTGCTAACTTACTCGACGCTGCTATATAATACTTCTTTCATCCCACCAGCCAAGCTTCTGTTTGGTCAACTTAGATTAATGAGAAACTAACAGCTTGTATTTGAATATGTCCTAGCAAGTCCACTTTTGTTCTTCTTTGAAAAACACCCGTGATCTTTGGAAAACGGCTTTTATTTTGTGTTTTAAAGCCATTCTGCATCAGGACTTCTGAAAAGAAGCCTAGAGCCTCGAGTAAGGACCACCACCGAGTCAAGGCAGCCTTTCTGCACCTGCCTCTTGGCCATTTTGTCCAGTGGGCAGAGGAATCACTTGTAGGCATGATATAGCCGCCTGCATGGCTGCACACCCAGGGCACCTAGGAGACGTTCTCACAGCGGCTGGAACCTAATGAACCACAGTTTCAAATTCTACATCTTTCCAGAGCAACAACAACAACAAAAGCCCGTGTGTAGGTTGGGGGTGCACTTGGAGAGCTTTTCCAGAGGCAGAGGAGTGTCTGGAACAGCCCCAGTTTGATCTGTCTCCCTACGGAAGGCACTGTTTCTCTGAGGCAAGGGAAAATCCGGGTACCTGCAGGCCAGCCCGGAGAGCTGCACCTGACTTCAGGCTCCCGTGCGAAGCCGTCTGTTCTTTATTTTCACTCTGTATGAAGCTAATGGAATTTGCAGCTGATTAACCTCAAATCTGGAGAAGTGATCCAGTCTGGGATTGCAGCTGGCAGGGCGAAGGCTACTTGTACTTCTTAAGCAAGTCAGACAGCAACAAGTGTTCTCCCACAGAAGTAGAGGCCCAGAGAAATGGGTATGAGAGCGAGGGTCCCTCGGGTCCAGAAGAGCCAACAGGCATGGAGGCAGACTGTGTTTAGTATCTGGGCTCCAAGAATAAAGTCCTGGTGTCTAAATGACAAATTAAACCAGGAACCTGAATGTTCTTTAAAAAGAAAAAAAAGAAGAAAGAGAAAAAGTCCCCAACACACAGAAGCTTTACTCTGTGGAAATGCAGCAGTGTGGTAGTTAAAGCACGGACACCAGAACTACACTGCTTGCCTTCGAATCCTGGCTCCCCTACTTACTGGCCGTTTGACTTTGAGTAAGTTACCGAACTTCTCTGTGCCTCGGTCTCCTCATCTGTCAACTGGAATAATCATAGTCATCAAGGAATTGTAATAAAGACTAAATGAATTAATATTAGCAAAGTACTGGAGAATCATGCCCGGCCTATCGTAAGCTTATATGTAAAGACACGTGGATTTTTTTTCCCCTGGAAAATGTGCAAATATGGATTTTTTTTTGCCTGAAGATATGCAAATCCATATATTTTTTCTATCAGGGTCATTTCTCTAATTCATAGATTATCAAGACAAATTCAGTGCTACGTCATCAGCTTCTAAACACAAAAGACAATAGTGTAAGGTATGCTGATATTCTGTTTGGCTAAAAAAATTTTACAGAACAACTCTCATGTTTAAGACAGTCAAGAGAGAAAGTAAAAGATGTGGGGTTAAAATTAAAACAAAGGTATAGGATTGTTTCTTATTGGTCTGCATCAGACAGTAAAGGTTGCTGCTGAATTTTCTGAGGGGAAGCTTCCACATATGGTATATTTAGTGCATGAAATGTGGCAGTTGGATTCCTGTGTGTGTTTTTTTTTAAATTGTCATATAAACAAATAATTCCAAACATATTTCTTCTTCGTGGATTTGTTTCTATTTTGCAAATTGTTTCAGGCATCAATAAACAGGATTACACAAATGTGCATACAACTGCAAAACTCATTTAGTTTAGCAAGTGCTTCTCACATATTCATTTACTCAACAATGCTACTTTCAAGTCATGTCAACATTACTCCATTGCTGCCTCATGACTAATACAGTGTTACTTAAACCCATTTCACATCTTACAACCCAGGAACACCACCAACCTTTTTGGTTTGTACCACCTGGTTTCTAATTAAAATCAAATTGAGAAAGAGGCCTTCTGCGGACGCGTAGGCTCTTCCCCAGCACACTTCTGGGTCCTCAGCAAGGCTTTAAAATATAAGATCACTAACGTGGAAACTCATTAAAAGGAAAAAAAAGCAAAAACTGAAAAGCACATTAGACCCAATTAAGAAGCTGTACGTGAGAGGCATATGGGTATCCAATAATGCCATGGTTTCATTGTCCGCTTTTTATCAAGGAGGGTGAAAAGAATTTGTCACTTGTAAAGTAAGACTTTGCCAATTCCAAAATACTAGAAATCAGATCTGCGAGATCCATGGGTGATAGAACAGAGGGAAACACAAAGTGAAGCCCCTCAGCCTCAGCATAATAACAAGAGAATCTGCTATTTTGTGTGTCAGAGATTTCGAAACACGCAAGCACTCTAACCACGGCAAATAGGAAAACAATACCCGTTATTCACTCAATTTTCTTGAGCTAAAAAAGGCGAATGATAACAACATATGCTCTAAATGTGACCCATGCAGTTTAGCTTAAAGGCAAAATAAGATAAAAGTCAGCATTGCACACAGAGTTTAAACAGAAACATACGTATCTATACACTTCCTTTCCCTCTCCATATGTTACCCTGTGGTGGAGATTATAATACTGTACATCACACCTTTCACTCAAGGATCTCAAGCCCCTCTCAGAAATGAACACAAACCCGTACACCAGCCCTGGGAAGCAGGTGGTGAGTATTAATATTACCATTTAACAAATGGAGACACTTAGTGTTCCTGACTTCTAGTTGGTTGAACTCAAGGCACTGGTGCTCTCTGGGTGTGTGTGTCTGTGGTGGGGGGTGTGGCAGGTGGGGGGAAGTGTGTTCTCTCTCTCTCTCTTTTAAAAATTTTATTTTAGTGTAAATACAAGTGAATTGTAGCACTTATAAGTGCTAACGGTTCACTGATGGCATTGTAAAAGGATTTGTTTTCCCGCCACTGACTTTTCTTCCTCCCTGAAACTGCCTAATACCACTAAGAATAATGATCTCAAACTTTCTTCTAGGTATCTCTGTTGGATAAAGTTTGGAACACTAACAAATGAAAGTCACAACCCAGGGAAGTGGGTTCTCAAACTGGATGTTTTTATTACGAGGGGGTGAAGCCTGGGCATCTTAGAATTGAAACTGATGCATCGCACCCTCTGAGATCCAAACTCCTGGGCTGTAGTTGGGGAAGTCGGTTTGGACAGCTTTCCAAGGCAGCTCAAATGTAAATCCGATGCGGATAGGTGTGCTTCATGGCAGAGTTACCCATTTTAAGTTTTAAGTTTTCATTTTAAGTTCTCAGCTGCTCAATTTTAACCAGAGGACAACTGTTTGGGAACCTGAGGTCTAAGTCAGCATGCACACGGAGGGGTCTACAGCGCAGATTCACGGTGAAAACAGACCTTTACAATCCATGAACTCATCCCAGATTGGGGATTTCCTTAAGAATCATTAACTTCCTGCCAGGTTTATGTTCTCTGAAGTAGGGCTTCAATTTGCTGTAGCTGGTCTTGTGTAAGTGACAACCTTTGTGTATTTGACCTAATGGCTTCTTGGGAAAATATGCTTTTTAAAAAATTAAAAAAATCATTTTGCTTATCAGGTCCGAGTGTCTAAAGGAGAAACACGCATTTTGTCAAAATCATTTTTATAAAAATATATATTTATGGGACAGGCCATTCTTACATTCTTGATGAGACCGAGCACAGTGTGAAATACATAGAAACACTGGATGGGGGCTCAGGAAGTCCTTTGTTTTTATTTTTAGGAGGATCACATATAGCCATAGGAGGAAAAAAAAAACCCCACAAATCAGAACTCCCTCCTCCTTTCCCTTGTCAAAAACAAAAACAAAAAAACCCTTAAAACAAAATAAGAGAGTATATTCATCTAATAATAATAGCTACAAAATAATAATACTTAACACTTTGAGTTTTTATTATGCACCAGGCACTGTGCTAAGCACTTTATAAGCTCGCATCCCTTTTAAAAATTCTGAGAAAACAGAGGCACCTGGGTGGCTCAGTCAGTTAAGTGTCTGATTTCAGCTCAGGTCATGATCTAACAGTTTGTAAGTTCAAGCACTGTGTCAGGCTCTCTGCTGTCAGCATGGACCCCACTTCAGATCCTCTGTCTACCCTCTCTCTGTCCCTCTCCTGCTTGCACTCTCTCTCTCTCTGTCTCTCAAAAAATAAAATAAAATAAAAAATTCTGAGAAAACAGAGGCTAAGAAGAGTTTGAGTAACTTCTTCATGGTCACACAGGAAATGCTCTTGGATGCTAGGTCTGTTCGTCCCTAGAGCCCATGCTCTTTATCATTGCTTATACTGCCAAAGGACAAAATATTATTTATATGGATTACTACAGCCTAATTAAAATAGGAAGAGAATGAGGTAGCAAATAAAAGAGTTGCTTGTAAAATTATTTCTTTACAGAAACCTGCTGTGCTGGGTAATTATGCACCACACACAGCAGTCGTAGGTTGCCTTTGTTCCTCTGGATTGATCTCATTTCACCCAGCTTTCACCAAGCCTTCCTAGAGGCTAAGGGACTCTATCATAATTGCCTTTGTCTTCTCAGTAGCTAGAACAGTGCTGGTCATAGCTTAAAAAAAGCTGGTCACGCTTAAAAAAAGTCTGTTGAATGAATGAATGAATGAATGAATGAATAAATGAAATGATTCTAGGTTCTCTGAAAATATATGGACCTGCCAATGGATTATCAGTGGCAACTGTTAAAATAGTGGCCAGTCTTCCCAGGCGTTGAGCCAGGCTCCCCTTCCCCTCTGGTCTGTGTGCAACATAATGCAAATGCATCGTAAACTATGATTATGTCCGGGGACAGTGGTGACAGGTGACACTGGGAAAAGCATAGTAGGAGCAGCTAGAGGAAGAACTCGTAAGAGACTTGGTACTCATTTAAAAGAGGTGGCAGTGAGTGATGGAAATTCTGGAGAAGAGGCAACATCCTGATTCAAAATCTATTCTCAATAAGCACAAGAAAAGATGCTCAACATCACACATCATTAGGAACATGCAAATCAAGCCACAAGGCAATACCAGTTTGCATTATTTAAGTAGCATCAAAGATTCACCCTGTGCCATTATCCAGAAACCAAACCAAAGCAAACCAAATCTGGAAAATGGTAAGTGTTGGCGAGGGTGTGGAGAAAATGGAAACCTTGTGAATAGCTGCTGAGAATGTAAATTGGTGTAGCCCCTGTGGAAGACAGTATGGTGGTTTATCAAGAAATGAAAAATAGAATTACCATATGACCCAGCAATCCCACTTCCAGGTATACACATACCCCAAAGCACTGACAGCAGGGACTTAAACAGATATTTATACACCTGTGTTCACAACAGCATTATTCACAGTAACCAAAAGGGGCAACAACTCTAATGTCCATGAGAGGATAAATAGGTAAGACAAATGTAGTTTGTCTTACATATGATGGAATATTATTCAGCCTCAAAGAGAAAGAAAATTCCAACGTAGGCTACAACGTGGATGAATCTTGACAACGTTATGCTAAGAGAGATAAGCAAGAAACAAGAGGAAAAATATTATATGATTCCACCAGCATGAGGTACTAGAATAGTTGAATTCATAAAGATAGAAGGGTCGGTGGCGGAGAGAGGGAGGAATGGGCAGTTATTGTTTGATGGGAATGGAGTTTTAGATGAAAAAGTTTTGGAGATAGATGGTGGGGATAGTTGCACACCCGTGTGAATACATTTAACACCACTGAATTGTACACCTAGAAAAAGTTAAAAGATGATGAATTCTATGTTATGTGTATTTTACCAGCTTTATGTTATGAATTTTTAATGTAAAAAACCTATCCTCACGGTCAGCAGGCAATGGGCCCGAAGTGTGTAAATGACTGTAAACTTGGGACAGGCCTAATCTTTCATGACACTTTAACAAATTCCCAGGGCCCACCATCATAGTAAAAGCATGCTTGGTGAGGGTGTTGATGGCCCCTTGGCAAACTCCCAGGGATGGGGAAGTGGGTGGCAGGTGCACAGCCCCAAGGGTGTGGTGTTTCCTGAGCCTGTTGGTAGGTTCCACCATCTGGCACACAGGACCGAGCGTTCCCAATCTCTGCTTTGAACACCTTTTGAATTTGAGTGGGTCCCGGGATGTCGAGCATAAAGTCTCTGGGTTAGAGGGCTGCTTCCCTTTCAACATTGCCTTTGGCTTTTAGCATGATTGCCACGCCAGACAGAGCAATACTTTTTGTTCCGGTTTGACTTAAAGGACGTTGCCCTTAGGCTAGTTCCTCCCTAGTTACGACGAGGACATTAATACAGGACATCAGAATCAGGTGCCTAATGATTTTTGGAAGATGTAGACTGATTCGTTTCATGGTAAGTGGTACTCGATATAATTGTTTAGGAATCGAGAGCATTTAGGAATTTCGAGCAAAGGCGCTGAACTGAATTTTGGTTACTTCATACCTAACATATTAGGGCTTTAAATGACACGGATGATGATATGCATCTCTTCTTTGTATTGTTTTTAATATTTTATAGCATTGCTTTCATATCTGCTACTGACACTAAGATCCTCACAATAAAGAGCCTGTGTCTGGTTTCCCATCGGATCCTCAGTATGTGGCCCTTTTTACTCCAGTTTGGAACCTAAGAGGTTTTCCGTAAATTGTTGCTGAATGACTCCGTGACTGTGTGGAAAACTTTCAGTGAATTGCTTACCGTTCTTTAGTAACGAGGGCTGGGGCTGGAGGACCTTCCGATTTCTTTTTCTATGACAACACCTTGATACAAAAAGCAATTTTTCCCAAGCCAAATTTCTTCTGGAGAATCTGTCCACCAGCAAGGTTAAATACATCTTAGCCAACCAGCCACCAGCTTGGTGGGCTGAATGCCTCAGTGGTTTCCCCTTAAGTAAAAGATGTACATCTCGATTGGAAGCTGGCAAGGTAGTAGTGCTCCTCTCGGATCCCTCCATGCCACCCTGCACCTCCCAGCCCCTCCCCCTGCACCTAGCTCTCTGGTTGCCGGGCTTCTGTCACCCTTCCCTTTCCACGTCAGGCGATTCCTTGTCTGCTTCCAGACTAGCTGCTGCAGGCCAGACTCCCTTTATCGCGTGGCTTTCTATCGCTATCTTATCAGGCAACCCCACTCCTGTTCCAATCCTTCCAGACCTCCCTGCCGGGTTCTCAGCCTTTGGTAGCTGTGCACTCCCCGCCCTGTCCCTCCCCCGCCCTTCCATGCCCATCGAGCTGCTTCTCTCATTCCCCTTCTCTCTCACAGTCTGCTCTGTTTCCCATTAGGGGAGCGTGCATTTTAAATGTCTCAGCAGCGTCTGTCTCTGCAGCCACAGCTCCACTGCTTCCCCATCCCCCCAACCCCCTTCCTAAGACAGACACTGGAGTGGGGGGCATCAATTTACAGTTTCTGGCCAGATACCAGATGTGCTGGGTGGAAGCAAATCGTCATAGAAAATGTTTGTAATTTCAGATAAAGATCAACCCCAAAGTGGTAAGGAGGGTAAGGAAAAAAAAGAGCTACAGTTTTTATTGTCATCACGATTGATAATAGTCCCAAGCAGTCTCTCTCTGTCTCGCTTGGTCTGTCTCCCTCCTTCTCTCCTCTTGCTCTCGTTCTCTTTCAACCAGTTGGAAGTGATTATAAAGTTTTTCTGATACACAGCCCCTGTCCTGCCCTGATGCCACCACAGTAACACAGGTAGCTAAGAAGGAATTTTTACTGGGTAGTGGTGAAAAGTGATAAGTGATGATCGCAGCTGAACGTTTTGTTTCAATGATAAGGCTTCATAGCCTCTCATGGTTGGGAAATGGAAGGTACCAGTGAAATGATCTACTTGAACCTCCCAATTTTGGAACTTCATCAAAAATAAAGACACTTGCCCAAGGTCACACAGCACGATTGAGGACTGTTGCTTATTATAAAATTGGAGAATCAAAAGCACAATAGCGTGTTCAAGACACTGAGATTCAGCAGTCAATAAATAAGTTTAACTCTATCTGGCCAAGCATACTCCTATTGAATCACATAATTTTTTTCTCTCTCGGTAATTAGGAATTAGGGCTCTACAGAATATCCTTTCACAAAACCTGGCTTAATATAATAAAGGCCAGCACTATCTCTGGTCTTAAATGGTGTATTCGCACCCAAACAAAGATGCTTCTGTAATAACTGGAATTATTCTTGAAATGATTTCGGGGGGCTTGTAGAGAATGTGCCATCTGTCTGTGCTCTTTGGAGATGGTTGCGGGAGACACGAAACACTCACACTGGGTGACCTATGTTGATTTCATCTCCAAAGGGAGAAAACGCTTCCTATTGTGGCACATCCAATGAATGCTGCCTTCCAGAGTTAGAGTGGACGCCCTGAAGAAAACATTTCGAATGACAATTAGGGGAAATAAAAATCACCAGACTTTTAGCAAGCACCAAGTCTGAAAGATTCTGGCTGCTTGTCTATGCACACATACCAGGGATTCAGGGACAAGAACGGTATTCTGTGATATTAAAAGTGCTTTAGAAGTTGCTAAGTGAAATAGGTCAGACAGAGAAAGACAAATACCATATGATTTCACTCATATGTGGAATTTAAGAAACAAAACAAATGAACAAAGAAAAAAAAAAGGGACAAACAAAAAACCCAGACTCTTAAATATCAGAACACCCAAACAAACTGGTGGTTGTGAGAGAAGAGGTGGATGGGGGAGGTGAGTGAAACAGATAAAAGGGATTAAGAGTAAATTATCTTGACGAGCACTGAGAAATGTACACAATTGTCAAATCATTATATTGTACACCTGAACCTAACATAACACTTTATGTTAATTATACTTTAGTTTAAAAGATAATTTAAATAAGTGCTTCGGGGGTAAGATAATAGAATCAATGGGTAGGTCTTCGAAAAGTGAACTGGTTGATTTAGAGACTTATGCTTCTGTTTTCCAATTGCTTCTTTCTTTTTCTTTGGGCCTTCTCTCTCCTGCCCAGGTGAGTATGTGCAGGTGAGTGAAGGAACCCAAACACATTTGCTCAGTCAGCATTTGGACTCCACAGGGACCCATAAAGAAGACTGATGATCTGAGTAAACGAATTCACTCATAAAGTGAGGGACGTGCTGTGCCCACAGGTGGCATTTCAGTCATGTGATAGCTTGCAAATTGAAAGAATTTAGAATCTTCATCTCAGATTATAGCGTGTAGGTGACTGCCTACCATACCTATGCGTGACGATTGAAAAAACGCAAACAATGTAAAAAGGTAGATGATTTAGTGTCCACGGCCACTGACTCAAAGGGAAAGAGCTGGGCAGGCAAGTAGGTCCAATAGAGCAATTGTCCCCATTTTGGGGACGGGAAGTTTGGGGTATCTTTGTCTCCTCAGGACTCTGAGGCCCAGGAGAGTTATGGCATAACTGTCAAGTTCCTATAGACAATGCTAAAAGGAAGGAACAGATTATTCTGAACTAAATTGAGTGGAAATGAGAATTCTTCTTTTGCTTTATAATCATTATAATAGGGTAAGAGGCGACTATAAGGTCAGAAATTGAAATCAGAATTTTTCTCAAAAATGTTACCCAGTATATTAAAGTACCTAGGAAGACATTTCAAAGCAGGCCTGCTTCCTCCCCACCCTATCTGAATCTGGAGCTTTAAGGCATGTGTTGAGGGAAATCCTCCAACCCCCAGGTGTGCTGATAATGCCCTGTTTTAGAACCACTTTTGGGGGTTTGTCTCCGTGTAGGTTCAAAGAAAAGACCATGGGATTTGGGATCACCTTGGGACAGTTTTATGACAAGAGGGAATTTATTAACTCTCTGAAGCCTCGGTTCTTTTGTCTGGAAAATGGGGATAATAATACCTACATTTGAAAGCACGGAGATCCAATGTGTTTAAAAATGTCAGGTCAGTGACTGGCACAGAGCATAGTGCTCAATAAATGTTAAATTCTTTCTGTTTTTAAACTTAAAGCCACCACCTTATGCTCAGAAAAATGTGAGCTCTGCAAATCCTCAGGCATTAAATAAAACTTCAGCCCTGTGGAAGCAGAAAAGTAAGCTATTCTATTTTACAAGGAATCTTAGCCTCTAGAGTGGAGATCAAAATCTAGTTAGCTCTCAGCTAACTAGAAAGTAAAATCAAGTAGACCAACTCTTCTCCAAAAATACTGATTGAGATACTTTTGTGTATTGACAAGTGCCCAGAGGATCAACGAAAGAAACAATTTTACTCAAGAAAGGCAAGAGGTCTATAAATAATATTAAAGTTCTCCAGATTTGATCCTTTCCAAGCATACATTTCAACATTTCCAAGTCAACATTTTAAGGGTTGAGCTTTCAAAGAAAGTCAATTTCTGGATGGGAAGGGTGGGTGGGTGGGAAAAAATGTTCACTTAAAAAAAAAAAATCCCACTCTGTGTCTTTTCACAGCAGACCTTATAATTGACTGGTTGGTTTAAAGACTTTGAGTGGTAAAGTGGGTGGAGCATGAAACCTCACAATCAAACTACTACTAATTAAATACTAATTGCAAATGAAGAGCAATTTCTTAACATTCTTTATCCTCTCCCTACCCTAGGACTATCTTGCCTAGCCCTTGAGCTCACTTCTCTAATCACACTGGATGGATCACACTGGACACTCTTTCCATTCCTGTTTGATCTTGAGGCTGCTACAGGTTCCGTTTACTTCTCTGAGACATTCCCACTTCTACCTGGTGAATTTCTATTTGGTCTTCAGGACTCAGCTCAGATTTGCCTCTTCTTAAAGTTCTCTGGTCGTCCCTAGACGGGGTTTTTGGTTTCCTTTTTAGCATCCTGTGCAAAGCTCTGTCATTCCAGTAATCACACTGAGCTGTAATTATTCGTTCCCTTGTCCATGTCTCCTACTATGAGGTACCTGGCATATCAGGGCCATCCAATAAAGAGTTACAAAATTTATTTATTTGACTAATATTCATTAAATGCGCACTATGTGCCAGATGCTTTTGTAGATACAGGAGACACAGCAGAGAAGTCAAATGGGTCCTTGACTTCCTAAAGCTTCTCTTTCAGTAGGGATAGACAGACAATAAGTAAATGGTGAAAAACACAAGGGAGAAAAAATAAAATTAGTAAGAAGAAAAGGAAGGGTTTTGGTGTATGTGTAGTACCGAATCTAGCTAGGGTGGTCAGGGGAGGCACTCAGCAGTTGACATTTGAGCAGAGATCTCAAAGAATTAAGGGAACACACTCTGTGCATAGCTGGAGGAAAAACATTCTAGGCCGAGGGAAAAGTGAGCACAAAGGCCCAGAGGCAATTGTGCACTTGCCCTGATGGCAGAACAGCAAGGAAGCTGGTATGGCTAGGTAGAGGAGTGATTGAGAAATCACAGACGTGAGGTAGGTCAGAGAGGGTATGTGACATGCCCAGGTGGGTTCTGTGCCCACAATATCAGTTCCTTTCCATCCGTCCTCCACACAGCTGCTGGAGCAACTGATGTAAATGTGAATCTCATTTTATCACTTTCCTGCTCAAAATTCTAAAATGATTCCTCAGCACTTCCAGAACCAATTTCAGATGGCTGGCCATGCACTTCTCCCAGGAGTGTCCTGCCCCCAGCATGACTCTTGCTGGTCACACTGAATGAATACCTCTTCCAGTACACCGATTTGTTTCCCCTCCTCTAAATTCTCTGTGTTGCTTTTCCTCTGAGTAGTTGCCTCTACCCCAAGGCAAATCTTCATGTAACTCAATCAACCTTCAAAATTTAGCAACAATTGTCGCGTGTCCTGAAAAATGTTTCTGGACACCGAACTTTCTTTTAGCTCTCTGCCCCTCCTTATACTTCCCCCTAAACCTAACCTTAAAACTAAGTTGGATCCAGACCTACCCCAGATCCAACCTAATCCAGCTCCCACTGCAATGTTAACCCATAATCCTAACTTCAATTTAATCCTCAATCTAGTCTGAACTCCAGCCCAAAGCTCACCCCAACGCCAACCTGGACTCTATGTTAGCTACCCTAGGATCTGTGTACTGTGATATGTGTACTGTCATAAAGACAGAGTGTGAAGTCCGACATTCCAGTACTTAGCTTCCTGCCAGTGAGGAAGTGTGGGCTATACATGCTAGCTTCTTCTTCTTTCTTTTTTTTTTTTTTTTAAAGTTTATTTGTTTATCTTGAGAGAGAGAACATGAGCTGGGGAGGGACAGAGAGGGGGAGAGGGAGAGAATCCCAAGCAGGCTCCACACTGACAGCACGGAGCCTGATGTGGGGCTCGAACTGACTAACCGTGAGATCATGACCTGAGCTGAAATCAGGAGTTGGATGTTTAATGACTGAGCCACTCGGTCATTCATAAAATGAAGCAAATTAAATTTATGTCACAGATTTCCAATGAATCCAACATACTCCAATGCCAAAGGACCCATTAGACTGTTGGAAGTTTAGCTCAGTTGGGACCCCACATGATCCTGGGTCTCTAGGAGGCCTTGGGCTTTTCCTATACCTCTGAAGGGTCCCTTCTTTCAGTAAGCAAAGTAGTTTCCATATTAGAAACTGAATACATCTTACTTGGTAATATTGTTATTCTTGAAACTTGGTATAATCACACTTCATTCTAAGAGGATAGTTATCTTCATCTCATATTTATGCAGAATTTTGAAATAAAAATGTTTACTGTCTGCTGTTCAAATTCCACTAAGCTTTACCAAAGCAACAAATAAAGAAGCAAACAACCTACAGCAATACATTAGGATTTGGACCTGAATGGCACTGAACCTCTGAATTAATTTGGGAGAAAACTGTTGTATTTGCAATGTTTATGACATAGCATGTTACAGCCCTATGCTGGGAACAGACTCATTAAAATCTCAGTAATGATTTCTGGTCTACTCATATAGGTTGTCTACACTACTTGTTGGGATTTCTTCTGGGTGCTTTATGATTTTGTTTTTGTTACAATTGGGGAACAGAGTCATTTCTCATTATGTCTTTTATTGACCATTGTTGTATATAATTATCTGGTGGCCATCAGTTGACTAATCTTTTTCTTTAAATTGAAGTATAGTTGACATATAACGTTATATTAGTTTCAGTAATCTATTTTATTAATTGCAACAGTTTTTCATTTGGACCTTTTGGATTTTCTAAGTATTTGATCAGGTCACTGGAATAACAATACTTTTGTCTTCCTTCAATAATTTCATCTTGTAGGGCCCCTGGGTGGCTCAGTTAGTTAAGCATCTGACTCTTGATTTAGGCTCAGGTCATGATCTCACCGTTTGTGACAGCACAGAGCCTGCTTGGGATTTTCTCTGTCCCTCTTCCTCTGCTCCTCCCACATTCACATGAGCTCTCTCTCTCTCTCTCTCTCTCAAAAAATAAATAAACATTTGAAAGAAAAGTCTGTTTCTTGGTTGAAAAAATATATACTCTTTAAAAAAATATATCTTGTATTTCTGTGTCCTATCTTCTCAGTTGGTCAGAACTTCCAGGATAACATCAAGTTATAATGGTAATTTAGGGCACCCTTACATTGTTACTGGTTTTAGTGGGAATGCTTCTTGTTTTGCCAATACGTATGATGTTGACTATTTTTTGTCATTATCTTCTAGCTTCATTGCATGTGGCTAGACAAGAAAGCCTGTGTAATTTTCATTTTGGGGATTTACTGGTACGTGTGTGTGTGTGTGTGTGTGTGTCCATACACCTGTATGACATAATAAGTTTTGTAGTTTTCATGAATGCTTTTAATTTTTTTAATGTTTATTTATTTTTGAGACAGAGAGAGAGAGAGAGAGAGAGAGAGAGAGTGAGAGAGCAAGGGAGGGGCAGAGAGAGAGGGAAACACAGAATCCAAAGCAGGCTCCAGGCTCCGAGCTGTCAGCACAGAGCCCAATACCTGGCTCGAACTCATGAGATACCGGGCTCGAACTGTGAGATCATGACCTGAGCTGAAGTTGGTCGCCTAACCAACCTTGCTACCCAGGCGCCCCAAGTTTTCATGAATGTGTTTAAAGATGGCACATTCTATGTGTGTAGAGGTTCAACATCATCTAGTAGCCTTAATATTATTAATTATATTTATTTAAATTCTCCATGTCTTTCTCTGGCTGGTCTCTAATTCAACTAGAAAAAATGGATAAAAGTGTGGTTAAAATTACAGGTACAAATTGCATTCTTGTCAGTTTATCTTCACTTTTCTAACCATTTTTGCTTTGTATCATTTGATATAAACCTATTTGTTATTAGGCTAATTGCTGCATAAAGGCATTAATTACTACTCTAGCTTCATTATGCTCTTCTCCAGTTTATAAACATAAATAATATAGGTAATCTATTTTTCTCTATTTACTTTTGCCTTGAAGCCTACTTTGCCAGAAATTAATAGTCTTTCCTATTTTTAATTTTTTTCTATTTAATAACTATTTTCCCTTTATTTTAAATATGGACACTTTTGTTTTAGGTATGTCTCATGGAGGAAGCAGATATGTGGATTTAATTTTTTACTACAATCCGAGAATTGTTTCCTAATTTTAGGACTTAACCACTTAGGTTTATTGACATATAGATGGCTTTGTTAGCTTCTGTCATTCTGCTCTACATGACTTTTTTCTTTTTTGATTTTTTTTGCTATTTCTTTTGGGGGTCTGCATATATGGAATGTTGTGTGCAGTTTTTGTTTCTTTAGTAATTGAGAAGGTGTATATCCTCTTTCCAAAATCCAGACTTTGGTTTATATTTTTCTAATTATCAGAGTCAACAATTACATGGGATTTTAGAATCTCTTTTATGTGAGGTAAGGCATTTGGTGAATTTTTACTCCTCTCCCACCCAATTTTGTAGAATCCGTTTCTCCCTCCCAAAGACAAGGCTGAACTAAGTATGGATCTCTCATAGGGCTTTTCCTGAAACACAGTAAACTTGGCTCAGTCTATAAACGTCTTATGACATTTCTTCCCCTTCGAGATCAGAAACTTTTGTTTTGTTTTTGTTATTTCTTTGACTCTTCCTTATTGTCTACTTGTTCTATCTTCTTTGGAAACACCTTTGTAATCTTTGAGTTAGAGCTTCAGTTTCTGGGATAGGTGTCATTCTCTATCATATGAATTTCACATTTGGTGTAATTTGTGTATATCTGGGAAAGTTATAGAAAGTATGACTTTGGGGGAGACTGGCTGGCTCAGTTGGTAGAGCATGTAACTCTTGATCTCAGGGTTGTGAGTTTGAGCTCCATGTTGGGTGTAGAGATTACTTAAAAAAAAAAAAAAGTAAGTATGACTTTGAAATTACTGGGTCAATATGCATAGTGTTTATTCTGCTCTATAGTAGACTTAATGCTATTAAATTTCTGGAATTACTGCTTTAGTAATTTCAATTTAATTTTAATTTTAATTTAATTTAATTATTATTTTATTTATTATTTAATTTAATTATTATTTTAATTTAATTTAAATCTTATTTAAAATTTTATGCTCTAGGGGCACTTGGGTATCTCAGTTGGTTAGGCGTCTGACTACAGCTCAGGTCATGATCTTGCAGTTTGTGGGTTTGAGCCCCGCGACGGGCTCTGTGCTGACAGCTCAACCTGGAGCCTGCTTCAGATTCTGTGTCTCCCTCTCTCTCTGCCCCTCCCCACTTGTGCTCTGTCTCTCTCTCAAAAATAAATAAACATTAAACAATTTTATGCTCTAGTTTTTATTTCATCATATATATTTTCTTTCCAATGACATTCTACTATTGTTTCAGAGAAAAGAAAATTTTCTATTTTTCTCCTTAGTGTTTCCATAGTTTATGATTTTCAGAAAATTTCTTCCTCCAAGTCTCTCTTTATTCTTGTTCATAAGCATTTAATGCTTTCTATTCGTGTATGTTCTTCTTATGTATCCATCTTCAAATGAGGGAGAGAATTATATGGATCTATTTTTTTACTAACATATAAGGTATATGGATTGCTCCTGGGCCCCGTGGCTCTCCAACCGGGTTCTGGTGAAATCCTCTTTCCAAATCTACAATGGTATATCAGACTGATGTCCTGGCCTGATTTCCAGTGTATCAACATCCTCCTGCTATTCTGCTAGACTATGATAAGAATATCTTCTTATCCCAAGGCTTGATGCCTTAATGTTCAGAGCAGGTGCCATATATAAAACTACAATTCCCAGAGTGTAAGGACACTTTGGCTTTCTCCATTAACTCCCCCAGCTTTTTGCGTTCTACTAATGGGAACATACTTCAGAGGAAGCATAGTGTTATCACCAGCTTCCCTGCTACCACCACTTGGTTGTTTTGTGGCAGTTGCATTATCTAAATGAGTAAAAAAATCTTAGTGACAAAAGAGGAATGGCCATGTCTATGTGTTGTAGACTCATGTTTTTAAAGTAATAGGAAGACAGCACGGAAGTGACAAAAGATCTTCCTACCTCTTGGCATGTGCTTGTGGGCCTTTCATTTTTGGAGCATAGTAGTCATGGGCCATTAACTGTACATTTTTATTCAATACCATAGGTATTTATTTAGTTAGAGGAACTTCCTCCCAGAATTGTTACTGGGTACTAAGAATAGTACCAGTTGTCAGTATTTTTAAGAAGTCTTGTCTTTGTTGGTAGTTTAAGTATTGGAACATTGGAAAGTGACTTCTAGTTAGAAGCCCTTTTAAACCAGAGGTCTACAATTCTTCCCAATGATTCAGCAGTGAGAGGGCACCCAGGCTTAATTATTACACTTTCCAGGTCTTTAGTGATATTGCCTTGACTCCTGGATCCTAATAATAGCTTTGTGATTACTATTCCCAGTGTGGAAAAATATTAATGATATGATTAACTGTTAAATTAAATTCTAAACAAGTAATGCAGTAACACATTGAATTAGGCAATATAGCCAGGTGATTGAAAACATGAGTTTTGGAGCAGGGTTCAAATCCTGGATTAGTCACTCACTGGCATTTTGAATCAACCTTAGGTAACTTACTTAACAGTGCAGCTTCTAATCTATGAAATGGGAATATTTCTTGGGCCTTGTTGTTGCCCAGACTCAGTTGACGTAGTAAGTTAACCTAACACATTAGGGGAACAATTTTATTGTTTTAAAATCCAAATATACCTTCTTGGAAGAATGAATCTGTTAGATATTCTTTCACTGCCTTGCTGTCTTCCTAGGCCTCTGAACATTGATCTCCTAAAAAGTAATAACCAACATGATGATGAGAAGGATGACAAAAAGCAATAATCTTACTAATGGTTGATCCTTATGAGTATACCGTGTGACAGGCATTTTTCTTAATGATTTATGCAGATCGCAGAATTTAATTCTTACAATAATCTGGGCGGCAGGTACTATCATTTGTCCCGCTTTACATATGAACAGATTAAACAATTTGCCTGAGATCACCTTGCTGGTCTCATTCTAAAATGTGTGTTTTTAAACTACACTCTATTAACTTCTCCCTCTCTCTCCACTTACACTCATGCACGTAATTTCAATGAGCTACTTGAAGTCATTGTTGAGTAGGTGTGTTGAACTACATTCTCCTTCTTCACATATAGTCTATCATGAACAGAAGAGAAAGGAAAGGCCATGAGAATTTTTGATGGACTGTGTTTATTTGGATCCTGTGTTTCTTAGGGTTGACAACAGCACTGTCTTACATATCTACCACGCTTTATAATTTTCAGAGAAACTTTTCCACGTGCTTATTAGATTAATCAGAGAAAGATTTGGGATTATCTATAATAATCAGAGTAACAATAAACCATTTACTGAAGCCAGGGCTCACCCCAGGTTGGGGGCCCTTGGTTCTTTATTTAAGTTTCTATTTCTCTAATTACTTTACTAAGGAGAATTGAATTTTATTTAAAGGACTTATGAAGAAGACTTAATCTACTGTTAAATACCTTTCTGTATGTGGAAAATATTCATTATGATAATAATAATTAACGCTCTCTAGTGTTCGCTATGGTAGGCACTATACCATCCATTCGCTCACTGATTTCCTAAGTATTGAGTTACCACCCGCTATGGGCTAGGCATTGTTCTGGGAGCATGAAAACACATATGAGCAAAACATTATCTTTCATGGAGCTTACAGTCTTTTGGGAGAAACAGATAGTTACCAAATGATCACATATCTTTATAAACAGTGCTAAGTGCCCTGCAGGGAATTTGGAGTGATCTGAGAGTTTGTCAGTAGAGTTCTCTTACACAGTCTTGTTTCCTGACAAAGCCACATTTGTATTGAGAAGGGAAGGTGGAGAAATGTTAATTATAGGAGAAGACTGTGTTCCGGGGAAAGGAGTAGAACATACACAGGATCTGGGATTTGGGGAATTTTGAGCAACTTTTAGGTTAATCAACCAGCTGGAGTATGTTTAGGAAGAAGAATGGCCCTAGACAGGCTTGGAGAGGCAAAGCCATACAGGCCTTGTTAAAGATTTTCTCTTTAAGAGACAGGGTAATTCATTGAAATGACAGATTACTTGTGTTTGAAAAGATCCTTTAGCCTTAAGTGTGAAAGAATAAATCACAGGGGGCAAAGATACATGCAATGAGGCCAGTTAGGAGGCTACTGTGTTAATGTGGGCTGGCCAAGATGGCAGCTTGGACTGGGGGAGGGTGGTGGACATGGAGAAAAGTGGATGGATTTAGGAAGTCTTTAGGAGGTATTTCAACAGAGTTTATTTTGAATTAGATACACAGAGTAAGCAAGAGGGCATTAGGATGTCTCCCAAATATCTGGCTTGTGCAGTATGCATTGTTTCGTTTGCTCCTCACAATAGCACTATGATTACACTTCCAAGTTTCAGGAAACCCATTCAGAATGTTTCCAGTCACTGTCTATGGTCATACAGCTTATCTATGGCAGAGCCAGGATTCACTCAGGTCTGCCTGAATCTGAAATCTGTGCTTTTGACTGCTGTTACACTGGGGAATGGGAAGAAAGGACATGACCCGTTGTAAGAAAGGGAGTGTTGACAACAGCAGTTAAATGTAGAATTTAATGAAGGAAATGGGCATCACTCAACTCTGAAAATACATACATCCTCAATGTCCAAGCTCTCATGACATCCAGGCATGTTTGCTTCTGGTGTTACTGCTCTTTTTGTGAGCTCAAGGAGAACAAGACCAATATCTTCAGTGAGTATGACTTTGCTAAATGTCACTTTTATAAATAAATAACACGTGTTCATTGCACAAACATGAACAAATACAGAAAAGCAGAAAGAAAAACAATGGAAATCTCCTGTAATCCTCAAAGGGGGAAAATAATTGCTTGTTTTTAATTAAACAATGCCATATACAATGATTTACCACCATGGGTATTTAATAGAAAGATCACTGGAGACTCCAGTCCTTGACCCAGACTTCTTGACAATTTTGACTTTGGGGGACATTTAGCCTATGGGGCTTTAGCCTTCTCCTCTATAAAATGAGGTGAAATTTTGTCCCCATTATCCCAGTCTTTTTTGGAGCCTGAGTCAGAGTGTGACAGTGCTGGGCATATTTGTGTCAGTAGAGTGTAGGAGTGAAAAGCACAGCTTTAGAGTTTCTCGAACTACCTTCTGGGCCTCTTCACCTCTCCTTCGTTTCCTCATCGGGGAAGCGGAGACAATGATACTGATCTTATAGGGACGTTTTGAGGATTAGTTCACAGGTGTGCAGAGTGCTTGGGGGGCTCGGCGCCTACACAGAGCAAGCAGCCAGCACAGGGTAGTCATGTATCTCCACAAATACCTGGCAGGGCAGTGTTAGACATTGGGTAGACCTATAAAGAAGTATACGATTTAGACCTTATTCTTTCCTTTTTTTTCTTTTAAGTTTATTTATTTATTTTGAGAAAAAGAGCGAGTGAGCAGTGGGGTGGTGGTGGGGAGCAGAGAGAGAGGGAGAAAGAGAGAGAACCCCAAGCAGGCTTTGCGTTCTCAGCACAGAGCCCGATGCGGGGCTCGAACCCACAAACCAAGGGATCGTGACCTGAGCTGAAACGGAGAATTGGTCGCTTAACCAACTGAGCCACTCGGGGGGGCCCCTAGACCTTGTTCTTAAGGAAGAAGAAACACTGTGGGGCTGGAAAGTGAACAGAAAAAACAAACAAAAAAACAAACGAACGAACGAACAAAAACCCCTCCAAATTATTTTAATCAGTGTTGTCGTAATACTTTGAGCAAAGGAATGGCGGGTGGCAGCAGCGGTGGCAGTGAGGTGGGGAAGTAACTCCTTTTGCCTCAGGGAATGTGGGAAGGCTTCCAGAAGAAGGCCTGAGCCTGGCAGGAGGGTGGAGTCTGCTGGGTGGAAAAAAATGGGCATGGGCATCGGCCTGTGTGCTAGTTAAGAATCCTCTTCTGAAACTCCCAGCCCAGGATACCCTCGAGATGCCAAAGCCACTTTGAGAAATCTGGTGACAAAGTAGAGGGAATCGGGGTGGGTAGGTGAGGCTCGGGAAGGCAGGTCTCTGCAGCCACCAGGCTCCCTGCTCTGCATTCTGAGTCCTCCAGTATCACCCAGATGCCCTTCCGGCTAACCTGTTCCTGTTTGAGGGCCCCTCTCCCTGTTTTAGGAACTCACATGGTCTTCTGTCTCCCTTCTCCCGCCCACAAAAGTCTGCCGAGAGAAAAAGGATCAGATGCGAATGGGTGAACCTGCAGTGCAGTTTGTGCTGTTTGTGTTGCTGTGATTCCCTCTCTCAGGGATACTTGCATGTCAGTTCCCTGATTTTTGTGGAATGAAACACTTTGAGGCTAGGATCCCATTCTATCTTCAGATCCATGGTGTACTCTCACTAGCGCTGGGCCCTGGGTAGCAGGTGTGTTTGTTTGGTTATTACAGTTTTGTTTTTACTGTTGGTTAGTGGTAATTAGGTATCACTCTCCAGTTTGTCACCAAATGTACCATTCCCCACTAGATGGATTATATCCTCACTGTCTTACACTTAGCTCACCTGCTTGGGCTGAAGATATTAGCATCTGTGGTGCCCTGTGTTAGGCTTTGTTATTTCTTAACTTTTCAGTTGAGAAATTGTATCGGTCCCTCCTATGGTAATCTTCCCCCCCCCCCAAGACTTTTGCATGCATCAAAAAAGAAAGTGGCCTTTCTTGCGCAGTCCTACCAACAATACTGTGTGCTCAGTGTTGGACAATGTATGACAAGTGTTCAAGGACTCCCTCCTCAGTACTAGGACAGAGTCCAGACCATAGCACCTGTTACCAGGTTGTTTCTCACATGTTTACAAAAATGAGAATTGAGGTTGCTGTTTTTCTTAAAATAAAACACAGCAAAGCGATTAATGATGATTTCAATTGATTCATAAATGAATAGACGACATAAATTATTTAGCCCACAATGTTTATCTTTTCAACGTTTGAAGGGGGCTTATCAAATCCAGCTGCTGAGACATGTCATTAGCAGGACTAAAAGTCATACATCTGTGGGGGACAGGGTGGATGAGGAATATTCGGGGTTGCAGGGAGACAGATGAGGCCGTCCTGGGAACATGGAGTTCTCATACCCTAGGTGGGTATAGAGTTTGTCTACACCTAGATCATATGGGGAGATGATGCAGATAATCTAGCATCTACTGAGGTGAGAAGGCTCAGCCCCATTTACTGAATGTCTGATTCAACTCAGGGGCACCAGCCCTCCCCTATGAGCCTGCCATGCACTCTGATTTGGTGGAGGGTTTGCTCTGCCTAGGATTATGCATCCCCACCTCTGACCTGGTCATTATTCCCAATCATCATCCATTTCAAACAATCAGCAGGGCAATAGCATGTGCACATCAAGGATCACAAAAGGAACTTGGATTATGAGGAATAAAAAATCTGTCTAACATGTGGCGCCATTAAAGAGCTCTGACTGAGACATATTGTTTATACGCAGCAGTTGTCTGGAAAATAGATGTTTACTTGTAGCGAGTGTATTAAGATCTTTGCCATTAGGCAATATATATCCTGCACTGTATCTTCTCTTACAGAAAACTATGTTGGAATAAACCTTCAATTAGCAATGCCTGTGGCAATGAAAAATATTAAACAGCAGTAATATTCTACATGGGCATTTCTGCTTATTAGAAAGAGAGAGAGAGAGAGATTGAAACACCAGGAATCTTTCTTTGGAAGGATGGCCTTTTAAAAATGGCATATTCCACTTAAAACTGCACGTGAAGTATCTGCTAAATAAAGATTAAATTACCTACAGAAAAAAAAATGTCCCTAATATTCAGCAAGAACTTGAACACACTGATTTTCCCTGAACCATTCATCTTCTGATGAAAAGGTGTATTTTAATACAACCACATACATCAGCCTTTCCTGTCTCTGGGAGCTTCTGCAGTTGGTGAAGAGGCAGAAAGCTTCTATTACAAAATAGGAACTTGTTTCCCACAACTCTTCCAGAACAGGGCCTGGGTCCTATCTTGCTTTTGACACTTAGTCATTTCTCTGCCTCCATTTTCTTAGCCAATAGACTTGTGCCCCCCACAATACCATCATGCGAAGGGATGGTGCTAATCCTGGAAAGTTCTGAAAACTGTCACATGATAGCACTAAAAGAATCAATTCACTTATAACAAGTTTGGTCCAGGATGAAGCGAGCGGACTCCTGCAGTCTGGGCGGCTCATTCCAGGTATGCACATCCTTGGACAGTGTGCAACCTTTTGAGTCTTGGTCCCCTTGTCTGTGAGGTGCATCAATGATGCTTCCTTTATAGGTTTATGGGTAGGATTAATTTAAAACATATGCAAAGTACCTAAAACAGATTCTGGCAGATAGTTCATGTTCAATCAATGTTATCTCTTAATATGAAATATTCAGGGATGGAGAGGTTGGCTCCCTAGTACCTTTGAAGCTTGAATGATGGCAGCAGGCAGAAGCAGCACCTGATTCTCTGCCCCCTGGCCGTTTGTAGGGGCTCAATGCATATTTGGTGAATAAATGAAAAACTGCTCGAACAATCTCCTAAGTTTTCACTCCCAGATCAACCAGTCTAACTTGTCCAGCTCATTTTGCCAGACCATACACTCCTGTTTTCACCTTCTATTTTTCTCAGTAGAACCCACCGTTTCAGTTAAAAGCAGGAGAAACTGTGACATATTATTCTGGAGCTTTCTTAAGCCAAATCAACAAATACTTATTGAGGGCAAGACAGGTGAGCAGAATGAGGTCAGGAAAAAGAATTCTCAGCATAGTTTCTAGAACATCGCTCTGCAAATATATACGACACGGTAAAAATCTAGGACAGTGGTTTGTCTTTATTATTCCTTTTCGATCTTAGATAATCTTAATGGAATAAGCTGAGTCTTTACCCTCTGTCCTGATTTGTTATTTCATTCCCTGCCAAGCACCCATTTCACAATATAGGCTCACCTGGAACACTCAGCCCTGTTGTCACAGTAAAGCAAGATTTCCTTTCTCCGTAGGTGCCAAGGAGAGCCCGACATGGCTTTGGAAGCTTCTTAGGTTAACTCCTTCGCTCCTTATGGGACACCTTCTGTACTCCCTCAATAATATGGGTGTTTGGAATTCCGAGCAGAACTGAGGAGAGATGGACGGCGTAAGGGCAGCGGCCATCTATTTTGTATTTCCAAACTAGTGCATCTTGCTTTCTCCCTTATAGTATTTCCTTATTTGCTTGATTTCACAGAAATGTTTTAATAAGAAAGTTTTGAGAATATCCTGGGATTATAGTCTTGGAATGAACTTTCATGATCGTAGGATAAGCCCCTTTAGTTTAAAACGATCCTACTTTAAAAGCATCTACTTATAACTACCAGCTGCTGGTTCTTTTCTCTTCATACTCACGCATGCATACACAGACACATATAGACTGCATATGTATACACACGCACGCACACACACGCGCGCACACGATCCCTCACATGGAGTGTATATGTGTAAACATCCAGAAGGAACAATGCATTGTAGAAATTGTCCTGTTGAGTTTGTAATCCAGTGTGAGTTACTGAGTGCTGATAAGTAAAGGAAGTTCAACCAGACAGTTTAATCCTCCAATTTCCTGTCTTCTAATCAGCCCCTGATTCTTTTGGTTTTAAATTAGAAACATTCCTGACAATATTCAGGACAGGTGAAGGAAAATCAGCTAGAAAATAAGTAAGGACAAAGCATTTATTTTACAGTCTAAAGTTCACAGGAGAAATATGAGCGTAATAACAGGAAATCAAGATTTTTAAGAAGATAGTACAAGTACATAGGCTAGCTTAAGTAACCAATCACATTTCTGAATGAAGTACATTTGGATCATAATTTGATTTAGAGAAAAAAAAAATAGGAGCATAGTTTAGTGTATTTGCTTCTCCCTAAGCATGGTAAATGGTAGTTTAAAAGATGTTGTATAAGGCTAACCTAAAGATAGTGGGAAGGGCAGTTTCTTAATATTTGTGAGAGAAAAAAAAGGAAACACTACCTTATTCAGATTTTGCTTGCAATCGATCATCGCTCATACTGTGAGACAATAATAGTGCATGGAAATCTTTGAAGTGAGTGCATATTCTTGGAAATTAATACAGTCACACATATTTGCAATGGGAGATAAAAATAAGACAAGTGTGCATTTAAAAATAAGCACAGGCGGCGTGCGCAAATGCTTGAAATAGAATGTATATAATTATGTTTATCATGGACACTTCCTTTTGAACGTATACTGAGTACCGAGAATACGATATGGTTTATTATTTACTGAATCCCCTCATTTTGATTCTTTTCATTTATAGCCATTGGAGCGATTTCCCAGTTATTTTAATTATCATCACGAAAGAGCTAGGGCAAAAGCAGAGAGAAATCTCCGTTAAAGCCATTTCTTCAAAGGAATATGGAAGACAAATATTAACATAAGTGGCTCAGTGGAGAATTAGCATTTTAAAAATGGAAAGAGTAAACACAACTTAAGTTGTGATTCAAAGCAAACAACAACAGCAAAAGGTTGCACCAAATATGAGTTCTTAGTTTTGTGTCTGCAGCACTTAGGACTGTCAGGTGTTCGAGAAGTAGGCTGGAGTTAAGAGTTTTTTGAATTGTTGAACACAGTAAGAGTATTTCACAGATGTACCTTGTTTGGTAAATATATATATATATATATATATATTATACATATATTTACTTAAAAAATGCCATTTACATTATAAGGCCTAGAATATCCTTTCTACTCATGTATTTTCCTGGTATACAAAGTCTGAGTTGTACACATTTGAATGAAGTGATGGATAATTCTTGACTGAAAAATTGTATGGCAATTTCTAAAAAGAATGTTTCCGAGATAGGTGCTTGGGAACCTTGCAGGTGGTGAGGGGGGTGGCAGGATGATCTAATAGCCTCCATTTCATAGTCACTACGAGCTTTTACATTGGGTTGAAGAAGCAAGACAAGTGTATTTTGTAATTCACATAAAAATCGTCCCCTAATACCTTATTGGCAAATCGCGAGGAACAGGACACTATTTATTCTGCCTTCATTTTAATGCCATGTGGGTAGAATGGAGGTGATTCCCTCGGACAGAATGATATTTTGAAGCATATACATGATTCCGGGCGCTTCCATTTCATTTGGAGTGGAGAAAAACTTCACGAGGGTTTTCTCTAGTTGTCTGTGGAAGGTTTCAAATAGAGATGTCACAGCGTAGCTAGATTAAGGTGATATGCAATATCTATTTCTTGATTTGCATGATTAAAGCATTAGAGAAGTAGCTCAGGTATCAAAAGATTTCTCATAGGCAGTGGCGCCAAAGGTAATTACTGTTAAAATGTACACGCTCGAACCCTGGTCGCTCGTTAACTTCTAAGTTGTGTTTACAACTCTTTGGGTGGGAGTAAAAGTTTTCATGTGATTTTTGGATGCCAAGACCCCTTTCTCACTCCATTTTGATATCAACAGTATATTGAGCATTTCTTATATCCTATGTCTATCACTATGACAATTAGCTTCAACTCAAAAAAGCAATAAAAGGTAAAGAAGGCCCTTCTTACTATTTCATACTTTAATTGTTTCTTAAGCAAATGTAACCTTTTGAAGACAAAGCTAAAATGTATACTTAAAAAAAACAACAACAAACTGATTAATTTAGTCAACCAACCTCCAGTTCCTTATCAAAAAGTGCTGTTAAAACCCTACTGTAAGCTGGGTGCATTATGATAGGGGGTGGGGACAGAGAGGGAAAGAGGAGAGGGGTTGTTATTCTCAGCCTTTTATTAACCAGTTTCTTTCATTCTAGTGGGTCTTTATTATTTAGAAAAATAAAAATGATCTGGGGCTCTATCCATTCTCACCTACGATTTTGGAGTAGGTAATGGCTGCCTACAGCGGGTCTGACATATGCCCCAAAACTAAAACAAACAAACTCATTTGCCATACAAATTGTTTACGATTCATTAAAAAGCAAAATTGCATATCCCGGTGCTGGCAGCTGAGGCCGAGCCTCCACGGGCGGAGGGGGCATTCACTGAGTTGCCTTTGTATGCTGGGAGGACCAAGCCGAGGTTCCCACTATGCAGCCCGGAGTCTGTGCAGCCAGATGACGCATGAGGTAATTTTAAAGCTTTATTTGCCTTTAGTGTGAAACTCGGATCTTGTACTGTCCTTTGGTTAAAGAGCCATATCAGCCAGGGGCAATTCTAAATTTCTTTTTTTTTTTTTTTTTTTTAGTTGGGGAAAATTGTTTGGGGTAGTGAGGTGAGGGTGTGGAGGGAGAGGGAGTGAATTCTATTCAAGGGAAGAGAAGAGCTAAGAAAAAATGCGAAATTTGTCTTATTTTAATTAATCCTTCCCCCCACCCCCCCTTCATCAAAGTCCTCAATTTCCCATCAATAGTGGGGAATTTACATTAGAATTATTTGTAACTGGCAGATTTAAAATGCTGTGGTATGCGCTTACCTTTGAGGGAAATGAAAAATCGATTTATTCGCTATGGTAACTTCTACAACTTCTACACTCTGATTTCTCACCCCTTTTCAAAGCAAAGATCTAGAAGCATTGAAGTTGAGAGAAACTTCCTGTAGTATGCAGCCTAAACAGCAGCATGGAGCTTACAGCATTGTTTATTTTTAGTCAACTGCATTGCTAAATGTTTCCACCACTTTTATATTTTATATTCCCGGCGGCAAAACATCTGTAAAACAATTTTAAATGAAAAGCAACTTCCAAGTAAACTTTGCAAAAAATAAATGACAGTTTTCCAAGTTAAAAAAAAAAAAAAAGAGGAGCATTTGGTGATCTTTGCAAGAAAGAAAAAAAGATAACACAATTTGCCATAAAAAGTAACAGTCTATAAAATCTATGAGCTCTTGAAATACAAGGAAGTAGAATGTCACCCAGAATATGACATCAGCGCGCAGGTTTTTTTTTTTTTTTTTTTTTTTTTAAGGCTTACAACTTAGCGTAGAAAATAATAGCTAAACCAATCAGTATATTCATTTCTGGTGTTTAACAAGCTGCACAAGGCGAAGCAATAGACAACATCATGACATACAAGTAAACCTTGTTCTTGCTGGCAGAAACACTAAAGGGAAAATAAGTGCCCTGAATAGTTCAGCATCTAAGTGGATAGATCTACTGTTAGTCTAATTAAGCAAAAAGTGCAAGTTACATTGTCCTGAAATCACTGGTAAAGTTTCTATTGTCTAGTTAAGAAATCACAAGTTAAAATACACATGTACACACATACCCACAACCACCTTTACTCAAGGGTCCTTAGGATGGACACACTGCACCCCATGAGCAGCCGAACAGAGTCCTGTGGTAGCTCACTTTTAATAGTCTCTCAGTCCTCGGAATTCCTAAAACTTGCCCAAATGATACTACCATTGGTCCAGGAAGGGGAGAGGAGAACTCTTTCCGCAGATCATGCAATGAAACCGACCATGTCCTGTCTTGTAATTCCATTCGCCAGTCTCCCCCTCCAACACCACTCTCCCTCTCTCTCCCTCTTTCTCTCTCTCTCTCTCTCTCTCTCTTTTTTTTTTCTTAAACTGATATCTATGTGAAATGAGCTGAAGTTCACGGTCCAGTTAGGAACGGATAATACATTCATTGTCCTGGCAGCAAACTTTTTTTTCACTCCCTGGAAGAATTCACGCTTGCCGCAAGAATAATAATTATGGAAAACTAAAAATGCTCTGCTAACGAAGTAATCCTTAACGGACACCACCCTAACGAGGGCAGTGATGATTTGAGGACTGTCTTCCTCACAGGACTCGCATCTCCCGTGACAATAAGCTATTGTGCACCCTCCCAACTCACTCTACCTCTTATAGATCCGAGATGTCAAAGGTTGTCTGGCCTGGTTGACCATGACATGTGAGTTAACTCATTCTGCGGCGCAGGGTAGAACTTTATTAAAACTTTATTTGCACCCAGAATCACCAAAAGATAGCGTGTGGGGGTCTTTCCCACTCAGAGCTAGAGTCCTAAGAGACTTAAGACCTGCTCTGAGATAAACAAATGGGGAAAAGTTAGATGAGAGCTATAGGTCCCCAGATGGAAAACAGGCAGCGGGGACCCAGAGTTCTCTCACAGGTGACTCCAGGGGATCCAGTTAATGGGGCGGGACAGGAATTCGCCCAGGGCTTGCTTTTCCCCAGTGTCCAAACACACGTCCTCAGAAAATACCACAGCCGAGGAAAAACCAAGCACCCCCTATCCCCTGAAAACAAAAGTAAAGGGGATGTGAAGCTAGAGAGAGGGAGCAAAACCTGAGGGCCAGGACAAGCGTTTCATTTTTTTTGTTTTGTTTTTGTTGTTTTTTTTTTTTTACCCCAAGACCGACTTGGCTAAAATACCCACCTCCACCTTAAAGCTCCTGCTACTTTAAAAATAAAAAAAAGAAAAGAAAAGAAAAAAAGCCCCACCAACTCTCCAACACTGTCCCATGGCAAACCAGGGCAAGCATTGCTGGGAACTCGAGTCGCAGAGTGGCAGGGAGAGGATGGCAAGAGGAAGCAGTGTGAGGCTGCCTCACTGAAGAGTGTGAAAAAAATCAAATGTGAATTTGATGAATGTGAGGTCTGGGACATTTTGTCAAAGAGGGAGGGAAAGTAGAAAAGGGAAAAAAAAAAAAAAAAAAAGCAGCCCGGCTGCCAACTCACCATCCACCAAGTTCTGGCCGAGATGTCGTAGCAGAGTTGCCATTTGATGGAGCCGTCGGAAGCTTTCCCTGCCATTACGCTGTCAGCAAGCTTCATCTGATGCTAACTCACGGGAGATAAGACACCTAATTGAGAAAACATTTGCAGTGGCATGTGGGGCAACATGTAGTCCGGTCCATACCATATGGAATCATGGGTAAAAAAAAAAATCTCCTTGACAATGAACCAATCTCTCACAGACCCAGTGGCAAGGTGAAGTGGAGACGAAAAGTCTTCTGCTCCTAGCACTGTCTTCTCTCTCCTTTTTTAAAAACAAGGACCCACGGCTACACATCAAAGAGAGGCGGTTAAAATTAGGGCTTCATCACTCAGATGATTTTGGTCTGCAAGGTTTTTCCTTTCCTTCCAACAACCAATCCCCCCTCTTTTTTTTTTTCTTTTTTTCTTTCTTTCTTTCTTTTTTTTTTTTTTTTTTAAGGAGAATAAAGAGATTTAATAGGACAAAGGCAGGTAGTGGACTGCGGAGGGAGATCGCCACAGGCTATTAGCCTAAAATTTCTGCTTGACAGATGGAACTGCTTAGAGACTATCATGCGATGTTTTGGGCTTTTTTTTTTTTTTTTTACTGCCCCCCCTCTTCGACTTTAAGTCTGATTCAGTATCTGTTTTTCACAGCCACTTTTCTCGAGAACGTGAGCTGTGCATTTAAAAAAAATGTTTAGTTCAGTTTTCCTGTCTTACACTTCTCATTGGAAGCAAAGCGAAAAGTCTAAAACTAGATCTGGAAACAGCTGAACAGGTTTTCCAAGGAGAAAAAAAAAATTCCAGGGAAAAAATATTTCTCCTTCCTTACCTTATTATTTTTTTTAAAGAATTCATTAGTTAATTTGGTTGTGAAGGAACATAAACATGAGACAACAGTGTTCAGAGTCCCTAGATTTTTGGTTTCGCTGGCATTGTATTTAGATGTGTGTCTTAATGTGAGGAAATACATTACTGATATTCACAAGTTCTAACCTAGGCTAGGCTACGTGCCATCTCTACTTCTTGGTGTTCTATTTTTTTTTTTTTTAATGAATTCTGAGCTTTTTGATTCTCTGTAAATAAAGCGATCAGTCATTATCAATTCAGTTTAACACAATTCAGGCTAAACTTGACATGACTACTTCCTTATTCAGGGAAAATCACATCTGATTTCCTTACTGTAACCAAGCGATCGTCTTCACAGGGGTTTTTGACCACACATCCTCTCTGTAGAGGAAAAAATAAACCACAGCACGGATCTACCAATAAGAGTGACTATAAAAATAATTTTTTTTTTTTTTAAGTGAGAAGTCCAGGCAACTAATGAATTTCCAGTCATTTTACTCAAGGACCAAGAGGGGAGAAGACGTAGAGAGAATACTTGTATTTGCTGTATTTTATTCTTTCAAACTGTGTGAAATTAGGAACTGCAGAAATACCTTTATAAGAGCAGTGTACCGAACACATCCTATTTTTTCTTGTTTCCCCCCTGGATATAAGTGGTTCCTCAATCCCCAAGAACTTAGCAGTGATATTACAGTTCTGTGCACTGCAAGTCTCCTATATGGGCACTCAGGAGCCTCAGGGAATTTATCTCAAGCATTTTTCAGGGCGATTGAACTGTGATTATTTAAAGAGTTGTGCATTTACAGCCCAACTATCCAGTGGATTTTTTTCTAGTCACACTTCCAACTGAATAATATTTAGACAAACTTATTCGGGACACATTTTAAGTTCCCAAAAGGTTAACTTTGGTGGCATTTGCTTTCCTACTCGTAACCTCTTCCTCAGTAGGTGTTAGGCTAGCTCTTTAGCATCAGGTCGATAGTTGCTTTGACAAAAATAATTTCCGTAAAGTAAATTTTATCCAGTTGCATCTGAAATGTTTTATAATTTGCGACACGATGCACAGACTGCTTTTACAGAATTAGCCACAAGTGTAATAAATATGACATTTTTTTCTTCCTCATCCCTCAGCGTAATGGGATTTTTTTCTCATCATAGCGGGGTAGAGGGTGGTATCGGGCATTATTATCAAATATGGATATTGCCGTCACTCTCAGAAGCGTCTTTACATTCTATTCTTTATTACTCTGGAATTACCTCCCTTTCCAGAAAAAGAGTCCGCAGCAGTGCGGGCAATGTTAAGTTACCTTCAGCTTCAGCAAATGGACCTTCCTCCAGGATCTTGCCCTGAGCTCGCCAGCCAAAACATTTGTTGCCTCCTGTAACTGCAGCGTCATTAAAATGACCTGGTCTTTCTGCGGTTTGTCATTTAGAGAAAGCAAAGGAGAAATGCTGCAAATTCTCCATAAAATGTAAAGTAGCATAAACTGGAAACAAAACAAAACAAAACAAAACAAAAGGGTAAAAGGGAATAAGAAAAGAAGTGGAGCAGCTTTCTGCATTTGAATCAGCCTCCTGTTCCATTTCATCCTTTCCTACTTGCCTCTGGAAAGCAGACAAACCAAAGTTTCTTTGCGTTAGGGTCTTCTCCGCATTCTCCGGGGGCATAAAGGCACAGGGGCATTTTGGATTTGTGGGCCCACAGCCTTACAATTTCTAAGTCGGCCACGCGGCAGCCTCTGAAGTTTGAGGTGTCTCTTATCTGAGCGGCTGCATTTCTGAGACTCAGAACACCCTGTGCACGCCCATTATTTATGAATGAATGGGGCATAAGGTAAACTGGAGTCCAGATTTTACTTTGTGAATGATGGAACACCCTGGAAGGTTTTACAGGAGATGGCATAGTAGTTTGGAACAAAGAAACGAGAAATATTATTGGATAATAGTGTTTTAAATCCAGAACAATTAGGTGCATTTAACTTTATCATTGTTCTCTAAGAGGCTGGTGGAAGCTGTCCTTTCTCATACAGCAATCAGCCTTTTCACAGTGTGGCCCGTTGTTAATAGCCTTAAAACAAGATTAAATAAAACATGTTAAATATTGCAATTATTGTGGGAAATAAAATTATTTGGTGAGCATAATGGGGAGCAATTCAAGCATTTAACATGATCCAGGAAATGCTACTCCAAACAATTGCATTTGCTTTATGCATTTTTCCCCTTTGATTGCTGACAGATGCCTTTTTGGAAACAAACATCTAAATGGTTTGCTTTCAGTCAGGAAAAAAAAATATAACAGAAAGTGGCTACATGTTTTGAATTTAACTCTTGTCATTTGAATACTTCTTCCCCCTGCACGTGAATGAGTCTGAGGCAAAAAAAAAAAAAAAAAAAAAAAGAACACGAGGGCCCTCATCAAGAAGTAACCCCATCAGGATTTGGACTTTCTTACTTCCTTTGAAGGTGTTTTATAAGAAGTGGGAATCCTCCAGCTATGAAGCCAAGGGGTGGGTTAAACGCTGGGCATTCCACATGGTGTGAGCAAGGTGCGAGGGCTACGGTCTGGGGACTGTGGGGCAGCATTAGAAAGGGAATTGCTTTCTAATAGCAAATTGGCCTCTGGCAAAGGGCAAGTTACTTTCCAGACTCTTTCTGGCTCTTGTGGCCAAAGCTCCCCAAATCAGCTACCCCCTTTTCATGAGTGGGAAGAACCCAGGAGAGCTGAGGGGATGCGGGATTCCAATCTCTATCTTTGCTGCAGTACTTGGATAAAGGCCTCAAAGACTTCTCTGCCAACAGGTGTACGATACCAAGGAAGGGTTTGAGTCTGTCAGGTGTTGCTAAAAGGTAACATAAAATGAAATATTAATGTTTTTCAGAGGCTGGGGAGTAGAGTGGTTGAGCACACTTTCTGAAGTTCAATTGCCCATATCCTGGCTTAGTGGGTTACTGTGTGACCACTCCCACCTTACTTAACCTCTCTGATTCTCTGTGTTCTAACAGGAAAATGAAGATAATCATATATATAATATTTATATAATATTATATAATATGATATATTTATATAATATATAAATATGATATGATATAATATTTATATAATATTATATAATATGATAATTATATAAATATAAATTATACAGTTATTTAGCAAAAATACTCATAAAGACAATAATTCCTGGTATATAATGAGTGCTCAAGCACCGGTATTGTTTTGTTATCGATGTTTTGTTAATACGAGTCCTCTTTTGAGTTCAATCCTGTCTTGCCTCTTCTGATCCCATCTGGTGAGGCTGGGTTAGGTCCCTTCTCTTTGATCTAAGAATCTAATAACAGTCCAATAATCTAATAATCATCTAATAATCTGTGTCTTGCTCCACTGCAGCTCTTAACCCCCTCTATGCAATTCTTCTCATACTTACACCTTTTCATTCACCTTGGCTGAAACGTTTGTCCCTCCTAGAACATCATCTGCCTTTGCAAGTTAACTTTCCTCTCTGAGACGCCAGTCCATAATGATCTCCAGTACCTTTGAATTCCCGTTGGCTTCCATATCTGTATCATTCATTGGTACATAAATTGACTACATTATTTTTTATCTTTAATGCACCTATGTCATTCATTCATTCATGTGTAACTCACTTAACGGCAACTTCTGCAACGCAGGCAACTAAAATGATTTTTTATCCTTTGTCTCAAGCTTGGTTTCTAGAGCCATTGGAAAATTAAAACTCTAGGAGAGTTTTAAAACTCTAGGAGAAGAGTAACTTGATTTGGAATGCACCATATAATAACAGCTAACATGTATTGAGTGCTTCCTCTTAAAGACAGGTGCTGTTCTAAGATCTTTTTATTTGCGGATACGTCCTTATGATGTAAGATCTATCATTAACCCCATTTTAAAAATAAAAAACACAGGCTCCAAAAGTTGAAGCAACTTGTTTGGGGTCCTGGAGTTAGAGATGGAAGGATTCAAGCCTAAGAATTATGACTCCTGGAAATTAACACTCTGGTGTTGCCTCTCTCTCTCTCTCTCTTTTTTAATATTTATTTTGGGAAGAGTGCAAGCTGGGGAGAGGTAGAGAGAGGGGGACAGAAGATCTGAAGTGGGCTCCATGCTGACAAGCTGACAGCAGCAAGCCTGATGTGGGGCTCAAACTCATGAACCACGAGATCATGACCTGAGTCAAAGTCAGACGCTCAACTGGCTGAGCCCCCCAGGCGCCCCTGGTATTGCCTCTTAAACCATGAAAGAGGGGAAATAATAGGACTTAGCACCTGCTATGTGCCAGGTATTTTTAAGGTGCTTTTGGGTATGATAAGTCACTTAACCTCACAACAACCCTAGGAGATTCATATTATTATTTTCAATTTGCAGGTCAGGGTCCAAAAGTAAGAGTCTTGCCTAATGACACATACTGAGCAGGAAGAGCCAAGATTCAACCATATGTCTATATGTCTAAAAGGGCTTTCATACTCTGATTAGGTAGCTCTCAGAAGATTTTTAAAAATTTCTTTTGTAGAGTTGGATGCTGGGCTTAACACATATGTATGGCTTTGAATCTCCAGGCTCTTGGAAATCATGAAATTAGAAATGTACAGTTTTGCTGAAACTGTAGAGAAGTTTGGTTTAGAGCAATAGGCATTTGAGACCTTTTTTTTTTTTTTAAAGCCTGTATTGAAGAAGGATTATCTACTATTAATACCTCAGTCTTTTCTCTAACCTTCACCAGGTGAAAAATCCTAAAATGGTATTCAGGACATCAGTGTCCAGCCTCGAAATGAGTGTGTACTCAGATGTAACCTTTGGAATAAGGGGAAAAATGTGCACAAAAGGATAGATAGTCTAGTTCCTCCGAAGCCCAGGAAAATGCCAAGGTCTTTGGTGGCAGATTTATCCCTTTGTGAGGACAGTAGCAAAGTCTTCAGAACAGGGACACATCATTATTGGGCATGAGCGTGGTGACTTTAAGAAACCGGTGTCCCAAGTCACCTGGCATGGTTTTCTCACCGTATGGCAAAAGGAAACGCTACGAAGCTGAAAAGGGCAGAATTGAAGAAAATGCCAGGGGGTCCAGACAGCCCCATCCGTTTCCATGATATGCCCAGAGATTGCCCAGATTTTTGAACTAGCATATATATTTTTTTTTCTCAAAAAAATACTGATAATTTTTTTCCGCAGAAACTCACCCTCCATGCCCTGCAAAGAAAGAGTTTTCTTCTAGTGGCGATTCTTGTACTTCATTTCCATTTAGATATTCTTTGACTTTTCCTTTCTCTGCATTTTCTGTTAACCAGCTGCCACCCAAGATTGGACTAAACCCTCTGCCCCCTGTTAAAAAAGAAAAAAAAAAGACAGGGAAAACGGCATAGAACACAACCCTCTAATAAGTATATTCACAACTTCCACGCAAGGCGCTTAAGAAAACTAAAAGGTTAATATATTCTAACTAGATGTTGGGTATAGAATGTCAGATCTGTCAAATTTCATTATAACTTGCTGCTCATTGAAAAAGATTTGATTTCTTTTGCCACTGTCCTACTATGTTCAAGTCACAGACTGCCAGCAGCGGCCCACCGAAGACCACAGGCTGGCAGTGAGCGGGCTCGAGTGGGAAACCAGCCGCAAGGACCATCTGTTTCCGATTTCTAGCTGAGCCAAGATGTGCAGTGAAGTGCATTCCATTCACCAGGCCAGCTTCTCCCCTGCTCAAGTTATTAGTGTTACAAGTGAAATTATCTTTTCCAAACAGCAGGGGAGCTATAATCCTTATGGAACAGGACCTTAAAATGCGCACATGCACTCGCGAAACACACACCCACATACACACGCGTGCACAACATTCAGGCATCTTCTGTTAAAGTTTGTGTCAGGCTGCTTGTAAATTTAATTACAGCCTCCATGGGGTTTATAAAGTATGTTTTATTAAGCATGATAACCTCTGAGGCAGCAGCTTATACATTGGCCTCATTTAGTCTAATTGAATGATCGAATATCTTTAGGATGCTTTTTGTGGGCATGGTTAAACATGACAAGGCGGATGTATTTAAGACATCTTAAAAGGTAACGGCTTTCAGAATGGAATGGGTTTTTAGGAATAATCAATGGGAGCCCTTGCTTGGCAGGCCCAAGTGAGCCAACCCCATGCAAGTAGACAGTGCTGTGGCTAGTTAGCCAGCTATTAATTCCCGGAGGGGCCAAGTGACTGGTGTCACCATATAACTTGGGAGACTATAATAAGTTACATCGTTGTTATTTGGTGTTGGTTGTCTGTCTTTCTCAAGGTTGATCATTTTTTTTTTTCAACGTTTATTTTATTTTTGGGACAGAGAGAGACAGAGCATGAACGGGGGAGGGGCAGAGAGAGAGGGAGACACAGAATCGGAAACAGGCTCCAGGCTCTGAGCCATCAGCCCAGAGCCCGACGCGGGGCTCGAACTCACGGACCGCGAGATCGTGACCTGGCTGAAGTCGGACGCTTAACCGACTGCGCCACCCAGGCGCCCCAAGGTTGATCATTTTTTAGAAAAATCTGGAGGTGAATTAGCAAGGCTGATTGTATGATAGTGTAATAGAAATAGCAAGGAGAGAAGTCAGGAGGTTTTAATGAACTAATATGGTAAACACGCCATCTAGTAACTCATGCTGGCCACTGTGCCAGGTGCTCAGGATACAAGTAAGAAAGACAGGGGACCTGCACTCAAGGAGCTCTTGGGCACTTCCGTTACAGTGTGACGGAACCATGGTGGTAGTCTGGCCTTGCTTCTTCCACATTCGATGCAGGACTCTGCATTGTCACATGCCCTCTGGAGGCTTGTCTGTAAAATGGAGATGGCAGTGGCAGTGGCCATCATCCAGGGAGTGTTGTCTGAATTAAATGAACCAACATATGTAAAAGGGCCAAAGTCAGTGATAGAAACTTATCACTGAGCAGGTGCTCAATACAGGTTAGTTTCTGTTTCCCTGTGGTTATCCTGGGAATCCTCTAGAGCCTTATAAATTACAGAGTGATCTTCCAGCAGATTTCTCATTTGTGGATGAGTAGCATCGTGGATCCAAGGAGGCTGCCTGCGTTGTGGCTCCCTAGCGACGTCACTCAGCACCAGACCACAGATTTCAGAGGGCGGGGCTTACAGGCGGCACCGGAAAGAGCCATGAATAATTAGGCACCTAATATACACTTTTGGCTCCTGGTGAATGAAAGACTGACTGAGGCTGATTTCTCCAAAAATTAACTTTTTTTTCTTTTCAAACCAAAGATCACATGAATTCATTTAACGTGAGGAGGCAGAGGGACTATGACAAAGCTTCTTATTTTGTAGATTAAGAAAATGAAGCCCAACTGAGAGAATTACCGGGAATTACACAGCTAGTTTTGAGATCTCCAACCCAGAGATCCAAATATTCAGTGTCTCTGTCACTGTATCACTAGTTTCATAATGTTTGAAGAGCTGATGTCCTGAATTCTGTAATCAGTTGGATTCAGATATTCATGAGACCCAGCTGTGGCTGCCTCTGCTGATTATATTATACACCTGGCAGTTGCATCTTGTGCTTTACTCACGTTTACGGACAGAAATGGAAGCATCTTACAAAGCCCTCTTACTGGATCAATGGGAAAGCTAGGGACCGGTGTCCCAGGTAGGTTCCTCCAAAACCAACTTCGAGTCTTGTGTGAGACTTGTGGAGATGTGTATGCAAGGATTTTACTGGGGTGGCGGTCAGGATCAGTACCTACATGGAAGTAAAAGAAGGAGGAGCTAAAAATCCATGCAGTTCCAACAGAGGTCTAGGTAATTCTGTAGGGAGCCCAGATGCTGGAATGGCCCTGCAGAACTGTTCCAAATTGGGCATGGGGCCAAGCCTTTGAGATATAAGGTTTATTTTTTTAAGGTTTATTATTTTTATTTTAAATTTATTTATTTAATTTTTTCAATGTTTATTTATTCTCGAGAGACAGAGACAGAGTGTGGGTGGGGGAGGGTCAGAGAGAGAGGGAGACACAGAATCTGAAGCAGGCTCCAGGCTCTGAGCTGTCACAGAGCCTGACACGGGGCTCGAACAAACTGTGAGGTCATGACCTGAGCCGAAGTCGGATGCCTAATTGACTGAGCCACCTACGCACCCCTTAAATGTATTTATTTAAATTCAAGTTAGTTAACATACAGTGTAGTATTGGTTTCAGGAGTAGAACCCAGTGATTCATCACTTACATATGATACCCAGGGCTCATCCCAATGAATGCCCTCCTTAATGCCCAGCACCCATTTATCCCATCCCCCCACCAACCTCCCTCCAGCAACCCTCAGTTTTTTCTCTGTATTTAAGAGTCTCTTATGGTTGCCTCCCTGTTTTTATCTCATTTTTCCTTCCCTTCCCTTATGTTCATCTGTTGTATTTCTTAAATTCTACATATGAGTGAAATCATATGATATTTGTCTTTCTCTGCCTGACTTATTTTGCTAAGCATAATACACTCTAGTTCCAGCTACATTGTTGCAAATGGCAAGATTTCATTCTTTTTTTTTATCACCTAGTAATATTTCATTGTATATATATATCACAACTTCTTTTAAAAAATTTTTTTTTAAGTTTATTTTTGAGAGAGAGAGAGAAAGAGACAGGGTGCAACCAGGAGAGGGGCAGAGAGAGGGCTCCAGGCTCTGAACTGTCAGCCCAGAGCCCCATGTGGGACTTGTACTCACAAACTGCCAGAGATCATGACATGACCTGAAGTCAGATGCTCAACCGACTGAGCCACCCAGGTGCTCCTATATGTCACATCTTCTTAATTAACTGAGCCATCCAGGTGCCCCATCACATCTTCTTTATCCATTCATCAGGTGATGGACATTTTAGCTCTTTCCATAATTTGGCTATTGTTGATAGTGCTGCTATAAAGATTGAGGTGCATGTGCCCCTTCGAATCAGCATTTGTGTATCCTTTGGATAAATACCTAGCAGGGCGATTGCTGGGTTGTAGGGTAGTTCTATTTTTAATTTTCTGAGGAACCTCCATACCGTTTTCCAGAGTGGCTGCACCAGCTTGCATTCCCACCAACAGTGCAAAAGTTTTCTCCTTTCTCTGCATCCTAGCCTCTGCACTCTTGCAATCACTGACCAGTTATTGAATATGAACCATCTTGGGCAAAAAGAAGAGACTTTGGGCTAGATGGATCTTTCAGCCAAAGACAAATTCCAGAGGGTTTTCAGCTGACAGCTGTCAGGCTCCGATGTTCCCGATAGCTGGAGCGCATCTAGATGTATGCCAGAGGACCCATTGGTGCTCGGAGAAGTCAAGTGTCTTGCTTAAAAACACTTGCCAAGTTAGTGGCAGACTTGGGCCTAGAATTCATGGGTCCCAGTCCATAGCTCTATTAGTTTCCCAAATTTCCAGGAGAAGGCTTCATTTCCTATTTCATCAGCAGCATCTACACAGTACATCCAGGAGCACCCCTTCTCATTGAAAAACAATAGGGGGCAGGGAAAGAAAGCCAAGGCAATGAGGACAATGTTGGGCATTTCTTGGCTTTTTCTCCAGTTGTCCAGTGGCAGATACATTCCTTGGCATATACAAGAGTTCAGTGGAATGAATAAAAGAGAGGTTTGGAGTGTGGCTCTAAACCCATACAGTCAGATCTCTGTTTGAACCACCAAAGAGTGTCTTAGTAGAAGCCTGGGTTGGCATCTCCCTGGGGGTACTATTTCAGTGGAGAAGAGAATTTGGGTGAGAGAAGAGGGGAAGCAAAAGGCGGTAGTGGAGTGAGAAATTGGTGTTTCTTAGTCCCTATATTTTCATCTCAAAGAAGCTCTCCCATAGAGCACCTGTTAAGAAAAGAAAAAAAAATACCCCCAAATCTGAAGCATTAATGGTATGGGGTGATGAAATTCTTTGCTTCAAAGGAGAGCTTTGGAGAACAAATCCAAGCTCCCATGATCTTTTAAAAAGAGCAAATTTGTTCAGAGCTGAAAGAAGGCTTTTGGCTATCTACACCCCCATCTAATCCTGACTCCTTAATTTTTTTTCCTTTATACCTTCAATTGGACTCTTTCATTTGCTATAGCATTTAAACATATATATAAGAATATAAGATATTTAGAAGAAGCCGTCTTGATTTTTGAGACATTACCATCTCTACACTCTACTGGCAGAGAACATGATGTAAATGACTCAGGAGTCTGTGGGGGCACACAGAATCTCTTAGTTGGTACCTTTTCCCTGGACCTTTATGGGAGAAATCCAAGAGACTTATTTCTGCCTTGTTCTTCACTGTCCCCTCACAATGGGCAGATACTACCAGAGGGGATCATGGGCTGTCCCTCATCAGAAGCAGAAATAGGATTTCCACATGCACTTTGGGCAATTTTCCTTGCATGTCTCTTCTAATGATTTGGGGTAGGCTCTTTCCCTACTCTCCACCTTTCCACATTCCAGTCCAGAACCTGTATTTACAGTAGCGAACTTCTTTCATTGGTCTCTCTCCCCTCCCTCCTTTCCTTCCCCCTTCTTGTCCTTCCTTCCAACATTTATTGAACTCCTCTTATATTCCAAACACTATGCTAGTTACTAAGCAGGCTCAGTTATAATCAAGATGGGAATCCGCTTTCACGGCACTTGACCTCAAAGCAGGCAGGCAAGCCATGCCAATCCAGTGTGATAGTCATTATGATGGGAACCTACAGGGTGCTAAGGGAGAACAGAAAAAGGGCACCAAACTTAATACAGGGCTGGTGGTAAGGATGGGTTGGTTGCATTCCCTGTGAGAAGGACAGTGCAGTTTGGTTTGAAGAATGAAAAAGCATGGCAGACAAATGTGGATGTTGAGAAGGAGGATGGTGGTAAGAGGTTTGTAGTTCAAAAGTATAACACAGCAAAAACGGAGGGGGGTGGGGGCTGGTGAGCAGAAAATAGCCTAGTGTGCCCGGAGAGTCTCACATTACCTGACCTTCACATTCTCTGTAGATGTATCTACAGTTCACCATCTGTTTTTCTATGGCCCCCAAGCTAAGAATAATTCTTACCTTTTAAATGTTTGGAAAGAGATGAAAAGAAGAATAACAGTGGGACATATAAAGTGATATGAAATTCAAATTTCAGTGTCCAAAATCAAGTTTTCTTGGGCATAGGGCATGCACATTTGGTTGCATGTTGCTTATGGCTGCTTTCACACTAGAGTTGCAGAGTGAAGTAGTGAAGTGAAGTTACAGTGTAGACCATAAAGCTGGAAAGACCTAAAATATTTACAATCTGGCCCTTTACAGAAAAAGATTTCCTGATCCCCTCCAACCCCTGGTTGGGGCTTAGGGCTTGTAGTCCAGCAGACTTGTATTCAAACCTGAGTTTTCAACTTCTAGTGATGTGGCCTTGAGTGAATTTCTTGAACTGTCTATATGTCAGTTTGCTTACTTGAAAAATGGTAATGATAATACTTCACAGGCTTGTGACAGTTGAAGGAGATATTGCTGTGTAAAGCTTGTGAGACTTGGAAATGCTTGAATAAAATTATTTCTTGAAAATAGTTAATGACAGTTTCAACCATTTGAAGATATTAATAGAATGTGTAATAAGATAAATATGAAACATCGTGAACTGCCATATTCATCACTGAACTACTGCTTTGGGGATTATCAGTTAAAAAATATTTTCTGTTGGGGCGCCTGGGTGGCGCAGTCGGTTAAGCGTCCGACTTCAGCCAGGTCACGATCTCGCGGTCCGTGAGTTCGGGCCCCGCGTCAGGCTCTGGGCTGATGGCTCGGAGCCTGGAGCCTGTTTCCGATTCTGTGTCTCCCTCTCTCTCTTCCCCTCCCCCGTTCATGCTCTGTCTCTCTCTGTCCCAAAAATAAATAAACGTTGAAAAAAAAAATTAAAAAAAATATATATATATTTTCTGTTAATAGATAAATGGGGAAAGAGAAAGTCAGATTTGTGAGTGAGAAGAGAAAGCTGTGAATTGCCAGAACTCCTCAAATAATTATAGCTGAAATTGATTGAGAGCCTGCTATGACGTGTTGCTAAGTACTTTATGTGCATTGTTTTATCTGATCATCATCAGACGTATGAGGTAGCAATTCTCGTCACTCAGCTTTGCAGATGAGGAGACCGGGGTTTAGAGCAGTTAAGTTAATCCAAGCCACACAGCCAGTAGGAGGCAGAGTCCTAACTTGAACCTGGAGTGGTCTGATGCCAAAGTTTCTGTCTCTACCACTGTGCTTTTGGAAAAAATCTCTTGTTAAAAACCAGGGACCCACATTTCAGGGCCCATAGCCGTGCCTGTGGCTGGCACATTGGAACATCATTCTGAGCTGAGCTCTGCAGAATTGCCAATTGCTATGGCTACTGCCTTGGGTCCATCTAGGGTTAATTTCTCAGACTTCCCATGAGAATTGCAGCCAAGATTACTCCCTGAGGATTGTCCTATTAGGAATGGTTCTGCATGTAATCTGTCTGTTACATGGCTATGCGGAGATGGGTATGACAAATGAGACAGAGTTTGGCTGTGTGATGGGGATTAAATGTTATGTTTAATAAAGAAAATGATTTTTTGGTTTTCAGGTATTATTTATTGACATGAGAATATGCTCACAAACTCCTGTACCAAAAACTAAAGCCATGCGATTGTTTCAGTTTGGTAAGCATGTGTGTATATGTATTTATTTTTTTAAAGGGTAGGGAAGGAATGTGCCAGGATGATGAGTAGTTTCTCCCTGCGGGCTGAGGGAATGATGGCGAATATTGTTATGATTATTATTTATCCATACTTTCTCTTTCTGGAATTCTAAAACAATGTATAATTGTGCAAAAAATAAGAAGATGTATATTATAAATGATATGGATCAATTTGCCAAAAAACTTTAAAAAATCTTTAAATCTTTAATGCCATAATTTTACCCTGGTACACCATCCTAAACACGGATTGACTGTAATATGTAGAGACATATGTTCATTTTAACATTATCTGAAATAGTGAAAAAAAAATTTTTAAATGGTCTGAATGGCACAACCACTTTAAAGCATATTATGTAACCATGAAAGAAAATGTTTACAAATGGAAAATGCTTATGCTATTATAGTGTAAATAAAGTAGGGTATGAAATTGGACATACAATATGAACACAGTTCAGTGAAAGCTCAATGATCTATTTGGAAAGAAAAGACGGAAAGAAAACACATCCAGGTGCTAATGGCTCTGTATATAATTGGGGGGATTATATATTTTCTCCTTTTCCTGCTTCTCTGCAGCTTCAAAATCTTCTTTAAAAAATGGATATTGGGGCGCCTGGGTGGCGCAGTCGGTTAAGCATCCGACTTCAGCCAGGTCACGATCTCGCGGTCCGTGAGTTCGAGCCCCGCGTCGGGCTCCGGGCTGATGGCTCGGAGCCTGGAGCCTGTTTCCGATTCTGTGTCTCCCTCTCTCTCTGCCCCTCCCCCGTTCATGCTCTGTCTCTCTCTGTCCCAAAAATAAATAAAAACGTTGAGAAAAAAAAAAATAAAAAAAAATAAAAAATGGATATTTTTTCTATAATGAAAGCAAATAGGCCTTAAAAACACTGTTGAAGTTGGAAATCCACTGACTGGTGTTTAGTCTTAAAAACGTCCCCCTTCCTCCACACCCCACTGCATGACCCTTTATCTCTGTTGTCTCTTATGGTTAGTTGGATATTTTCCAGCTTAGTCTCCAGAAGCTTAATGAGAATGCAAAGAACACCAAGCTAGGAACCGGGAGATGTGGATTCTAGCCAGGGCCATGCCACTAACTCACTGCATACTCTGGGGTGAGTCCCTTTTTGTCTTGGGGCCACTGATTCTTTATAAAATGAGGAGAGCTAAGACTATATCAGGGGTTCTTGGCGACCGGGCTGAGAGGCAGTGAGAGGTCTCAGTGACAGTGTGTGCTCTCTGAAATCTGGATCCTTCTCCTCCAACACAGCTCAATACAAGTACTTCTGCTTTTATAGCTTCTTTATCGAGTTTACTGGAAAAAATTAAGTGAAGAATGATTCCAATGTTGAGTAAAGTTTCAAAACCACTGTACTGGGCAAACTATATTGTCTAGATCATTGCTTACAGAGTGTAGCTGCTGTTCATGTCTCTTATAATTTTTTTAATTGTGGTAAGAAAACCTATAACATGAAATCTCTATTCTCAACAGTTTTTAAGTATACAGTATTGTGAACTATATGCACATCATCGTATAACAGATCTCTAGAACTTTTTCATTTTGCATGTGAAACTCTATTCTCATTGAATAACAACTTCCCATTTCTCCTTCCCACAGCCCTTGACAACCACCAGTTTACTTTCTGCTTCTAAGAGTTGGACTACTTTAGATCATTTACATAAGTGGGATCATGCAGTATTTATCTTTCTGTGACTGGCTTATTTCACTTAGCCTATGCCTCCAAGTTTCATCCATGTTGTAACATATGATGAGATTTCTTTCTTTTTAAGGGTTGACTAATATTTCATTTCATGTATATATTCTACTTTCTTTATCCTTTCATCTGTTGATGGACTTTTAGGTTGTTGACACTTCTTGGCTATTATGAATATTGCTGCAATGAACTTGGGAGTGCAAATATCTTTTCAAGATCCTGATTTTAATTCTTTTGTTGGATTCAGAAGTAGGATTGCTGGGTCCTATTTTTAGTTTTGGGCGGCAAGTCCGTTCTGTTTTCTACAGCAGCTGTGTCACTTTAAATTCCTACCAACAGGGTGCAAGTGTTTCAATTTCTCCACATCTGCACCAGAACTTGTTATTTTATGTTTTTTCCCCCCTTTATGTTGTGTGTTTTTTAATAATGGCCATCCTAACAAGTGTGAAGTGATATTTTGGTGTGGTTTTGATTTTCATTTCTCTGATGATTAGTGATTTTGAACATCTTTTCATATACCTGTCTGTCATTGATATGTCCTTGTCTATTCATGTTGTTTGCCCATTTTTTTAAATGAGGTTACTTGTTTTTTGTCATTAAGTGGTATGGTATAATTAGATCTATTTTGGATATTAATCTCTTATAAGATGTATGGCTTGAAAATATTTTCTCCTATTCTGTAAATTGCCTTTTCACTCTGTTGATTGTTTTCCTTGCTGCATAAAACGCTTTTGGGTTTGATGTAGTCCCACTTGTCTATTTAAGCTTTTGTTGTCTGTGCTTTGGTGTCCAAGAACTCATTGCCAAGACCGCTGTTATTCCCCCATGTTTTCTTTTAGGACTTTTATAGTGTCAGGTCACACATTTAAGTGTTTAATACATTTGCAGTTGATTTTTGTGCATGATGTCAGGTAAGAGTCCCGTTCCATTCTTCTGCATTTAGACGTCCAGTTATTCCAGCACCATTTGTTGAAGAGACTATCCTTTTCCCATTATATAGTTTTGGCATCTTTGTCAAAGACCATTTGACCCTATAGGCAAGGGCTTATTTACTAGATCTCTGTTCTGTTCACTGGTCTACATGTCTGTCCTTATGCCAGTACCATACTGTTTTGATTACTGTAGCTTTGTAATATGTTTTGAAGTGAAAACATGTGAAGCCTCAAGTTTTGTTCTGCTTTCTCAAGAATATTTTGGCTATTTGGGATCTTTTGTGGTTTCATATGAATTCTAGCATTGCTTGTCCTAATTTTGTAGAAAACAATACCGTTGGGATTTTTATAGGGCTTGCATTGAATCTATAGATTGCTTTGGGTAGTATGGATATTTTAACAATATTAAAACTCCAATTCATGAACTTGGGATCTCTTTCCATTTATTTATGTCTCCTTTAATTTCTTTCAGCAATACTTCATAGTTTGCAGTGTATAAGTTTTTCACTTCCTTAGTTACATTTGTTACTAAGTATTTTATTCTTATTAATGCTATTGTAAATGGGATTGTTTTCTTAATTTCATTTTCAGGTTGTTGTTAATATATAAACACACAACTAATTTTTGTATGTTGATTTTGTATCCTGCAACTTTGCTGAATTTGTTTATTAGTTTCACAGGTATTTTTTTTTTAACATTTATTTGTTATTGAGAGACAGAAAGACACAGAGCATGAGCAGGGAAGGGGCTGAGAGATGGAGACACAGAATCCGAAGCAGGCTCCAAGGCTCCGATCTGGCAGCACAGAGCCCAACGCAGGGCTTGAACTCACAAACCGTGAGATCATGACCTGAGCCAAAATCGGATGCTTAACCCACTGAGCCACCTAGGCGCCCCCAGGTTTTTTTTTTTTTTTTTTTTGTATGTGTAATCTTTAGGGTTTTCTACATATAAGATTATCTCATCTGCAAACAGAGATTATTTAACTTCGTTCTTCCTAATTTGGATGACTTTTATTTCTTTTTCTTGTCTAATTGCTCTGGCTAGGATTTCCAGTACCATGTCAAATAGAAATGGTGAGATTGGGTATTCTTGTCTTGTTCCTCATCTTAGATGAAAAGTTTTTTTGTTTTTCACTGTTGAGTTTTTCACTATAGACTTTGCACATATGGTCTTTTTTATGCTGAGATCATTTGTTTCCGTTTTTAGTTTATGGAGTCTTTTTATCATGAAAGGATGTTAAATTTTGTCAAATGCCTTTTCTTTACCTATTGAGATGACCATGTGATTTTTATCCTTGTTTTATTAATGTGTTGTGTCATGTTGATTGATTTTTTTGTATGTTGAATCATCCTTGTATTCCAGGAATAAGTCCCATTTGGTCCTGGTGCATTATCCTTTTAAGATACTGTTGAATTTGGATTGCTAGTATTTTATAGAGGAGTTTTGCATCTATATTCAACAAGGATATTGGCTTGTAGTTTTCTTTTCTTATAATGTCTCTGTCTTCACTATCAAAATAATGCTGGCCTCATAAAATGAGTTTGGAAGGGTTCTCTCTTCTTCAATTTTTTTTGGAAGAGTTTGAGGAGGACTGGTGCTAATTCTTCTTTGAATGTTCTCTGTGGTCCCCAGGTATCCAAAGTATGCAGTTCCATAAGAACTCTCAGTCAGGCAAAACAGAAATCAGTCCTTCCAATAGCCCCCTGAAAAGCTGGAACATTAGATCCACATTTCACTCTTTTCTTTCCTTCTCAAGGGAGATGCCGCAAGAGTGCCTACTTCTGATCATGGTGAGCTGTTCCGGTTTCTTTCTGTGGTATTACAAATCCCACAGAGTTTCATAAACTGCTGAACTCTCTTTTGTTCCCTGAGGCCCCCAGGCATCCAAGGTATGCTGGTTCTCCATCACCTTTCCACATCAGGCAGGACAGAAACCAGTTCCACCTCAGGCGGCCCTGTGAAAAGCTGAAACATTGGACATACATTCCACTCTTCTTTTTCCTTCCTAAGGGAGAAACTGTGAGTTGGACTTTTCATCTTACTTGCAAACTGTGCTGGCTTGGGAGAGGCAGATGTGGTTGCAATGAAATGGCTTTACATACCCACTTCAACGTAACTGTTCTTGGCTTTGAGATAGCCTGGGGGTATTGTGACTTCCTAACTGATTTCTGGAGCTCTTGTAAAGGCTTTTTGGATCATATATGTTGTTGCTAAGTCAAGAAATGAAGTCTGGCACTTTCTATTCTGCCATCTTGCTGATGTTGCTTTCTCATGTGAGAAATGAAAGCTTGCTCATACCTCGTAACTCATGTGCAAAGGCACACACATCCTAACCTGTGATTCTCCTACCTCTGGCCCCCTTCTCATTTCTATAATCCTTCCACTGAAGTACCCTCTCCCCCAATATTGTCTAGCCAGTCACCTCTGAGGGTTCATGATTAGATTTAGTGCTACCTGTAGACCTAAGTCATAGGGACCCCTCACTGAGCTTTGCTCTGGAGGGCTGCACATATGACAAGCACAACAGATTTATTCAAGAACACCTCTGTAGCTCAGGATCTATTGTTGAAGACTGACATGCACAACTCACTTTAATTCTATATATCTACTATCACGAATAATACCTTTCAGACCTCAAAGAAAAACTCCTTTACATCTCTTGTTGTATGTCCTCTTTAAAGACTTGTGGGTTGTGCCATTGCAATATCTCAGATAATCTCCACTTGAGAATGTGGGGAGTATTTATTTTTTCCCAGTTTTACTGATATAAAATTTACATATAACTTTTTTTAAGTTTTTTTTTTACATTTATTTATTTTTGAGAGACAGAGACAGAGTACAAGTGGGGGAGGGGCAGAGAGAGAGAAGGAGACACAGAATCCAAAGCAGGCTGCAGGCTCAGAGCTGTCAGCACAAAGCCCGACACGGGGCTTGAACTCACAAACTATGAGATCATGACCTGAGCCAAAGTCAGATGCTTATCCGACTGAGCCACCCAGGCACCCTGGTATGTCTGTCTGTCTGTCTCTCTCTCTCCATCTATCTATTATCTATCTCTATATTTATACCTATAGCTCTCATATCTTCTTTATCCATTCATTGATAGATACTTCCATATCTTGGCTATTGTAAATAACTCTGTAATGGACATGGGGTTTCAGATATCCTTTTGGGATGGTGATTTTGTTTTCTTTAGATATATACCCAGAAGTGAAATTGATGGATCATATGGTAGTTCTTTTTCAATTTTTTGAAGTTTATTTATTTATTTTCAGAGAGAAGGCATGCACACAAGTGGGGAGAAGAGTAAATAGAGACAGAAAGAGAGAAAGAGAATCCCAAGCAGTCTCTGCACTGTTAGTGTGGAGCCCAGTGTGGGGTTGGAGCCCATGAATCATGAGATCATAACCTGAGCCAAAATCAAGAGTTAGACACTTAACTGACTGAGCCACCCAGGCACCCAATTTTTAATTTTTTGATGAACTTTCATACTGTTTTCCATAGTGGCTGTACCCATTTCCAATCTAAACAGTATACAACGGTTCCCTTTTTTTCTACATTCTCATCAGCTCTTGTTGTTTTCTGTCTTTTTGATAGTAGCCATCCTAACAGGTTTGAGGTGATATCTCATTGTGGTTTTGATTTGCATTTCCCCAATGATTAGTAACATAGAGTGCCTTTTTATGTACTTTTTGCCATTTAAATATCTTCTCTGGAAAATGCCTATTTAGATACTCTGTCCTGTTTTAAAATGGATTATTTAGAGTTTTGTTTTGTTTTTGCTATTGAATTGTATAAATTCCTTTTATACTTTGTGTACTAACCCTATATCAAATGTGTGCTTTGAAAATGTTTTCTCTAGTGGTGCCTGGGTGGCTCAGTCTGTTGAGTGTCTGACTTCAGCTTAGGTCATGATCTTGTGGTTTGTGAGTTCGAGCCCCCGCATTGGGCTCACTGCTGTCCGCCTGTTAGTGAAGCACCTGCTTCAGATCCTCTGTCCCTCTCTCTTTCTGACCCTCTCCCACTTATGTTCTTCTCTTTCTCAAAAAATAAATAAAACATTAAAAAAAATAAAAATAAAAATGTTTTCTCCCATCTGTATGTCTTTTTTTTTTTCATTTTGTTGATCATTTCTTTTTCTGTAGAGATGTCTGTGGGGGAATATTTGACCAGCAGATGCTCTCAGATGAAGGAATGGCAAATTAGTCAACTTGTCAATTCTTTTCAGATAGCTCAAATGTGATAGATTCTTGCTCAATAAGCAATAATTTCCTAGAGGTGTAGAGGATCCCTTTTCTTGCATCTCTGTCTTCTAGTGGGGTTCCAGAAGAGTTATTTGTGGCAGATGGAGAACATTTTGTAATAGTTAAAATTCATATTACTCTTTTTTTTTAATGTTTATTTTTTTTTATTTTTGAGAGAGAGAGGGAGAAAGAGAGAGAGAGAGAGCAAGCAGGGCAGGGGCAGAGAGAGAGGGAGACACAGAATCCAAGGCAAGCTCCAGGTTCTGAGCTGTCAGCACAGAGCCAGATGCAGGGCTCGAACCCACAAACTGTGAGATCATGACCTGAACCGAAGTCGGATGCTCAACCGACTGAGCCACCCAGGTGCCCCAAAATTCCTATTAGTCTTAATATTGTATATAGGAAGGTCTAGAAGTACTATTTATGAAATGTGACATTCATTTTTACCTTACTATATGGGTTTAGGTGTTGTTTTAAAAATGGTAAAAAATAAATAAAGGGGCTTAAGAAGTACAAACTTCAAGTTATAAAATAAATAAGTCATGGAGATGAAAAGTACAACATAGGCAATATAGTCAATAAAATTGTAATAATGTTGTACGGTGACAGATGGTGACTATATTTATCATGGTGAGCATTAAGTAATATAGAGAATTGTCAAATCCCTGTGTTGTAAGCCTGAAACCATTATAACACTGTGTGTCAATTACACTTCAATAATAAAAAAATTAAGTAAAAATGGTGAAGATGATGTGATAATTTACACAATGAAATTAAAAGTATGTAAAGTTTTCTTTGATATTTTGTCACATGTAATCCCATTACTGTGTTTGATTATACCTAAAATTCACAAATCTTTATAAATCTAAGTATTGCTCTAATAATTTTGTTGACAATTCCAGTTGCTGCTGCCTCTAAAGAGTGAGATGTTCCAAACTGAAATAAAAAAAAAAGTGGGAACTGCAGTGGCCCAGGAATGAGTGCATCATTTTGCATAACTACTAAAGAATAAAGGTTATGTGACAATCTTAATCATGATCACATAACTAAAGATTTTGCCAAAACAAAGAAAGAAGAATAAACTTTGTGGAATTAGTATATAGTAATTTATAAATTATGTATGCTTTTACCTTATCACTCAACAAACTTCAACCACTAGTAAGTAGAACTTTCAGACATATACAATAATTCAATCCTGTTATCTTTGATATCTTGCTTATTTCCAATCATATAAAAGCTATAGCTTTACATATATTTTTAGATTTTTGTGTCTATCAATATATAGTTAACCTTTTACTGTCTTGATTATAAATTTCAAATATGGAGTCATATGGCATGTGGGCCTCTAGGTTTATCTTTGTCCTGAACCCACAAATGTTTGGGGTCATCTTGAATGGGTTATGGTGTGATGGCCAACACTTGCTGGGCCACTGTGGCATGCGGATGAGCATGTGATTACAATGTGGAGATACACTTCAACAGCCTGCTGGTCATGACTCAGGAGCTATTTGGGGAGTCCTCAAGAAGCACAGTGCTCAGTTCACAGAAGGTGGATGGAGAGAGGGGAATGGGCTGAAGTTTCTGGCATGTTATCTTCAGGTCACAGAGTGTTTATCTTTAGTTACATAAAGATCTTTTGGTCGTCTCATGACTGTTGCTCTTTGGTCAAGCAACTGCAGAATGACTAATGACACAAGCTCAATTATAGGTTCATCACTGTTTAAAATACTGGGTACAGGTGCCCGGATGGCTAGTTGGTTAAGTGGCCTACTCTTGATTTCCAGCTCAGGTAATGATCTCTCAGTTCCTGAGATTGAGCCCACATTGGGCTTTGTGCTGACAGCGGGGAGACTGCTTGGGAATCTCTCTCTCCGTCTACTTCTGTCCCTCACCGGCTTTTTCTCTCTTGCTCTCTCTCTCTCTCTCTCTCTCTCTCAAAATAAATAAACATTAAAAAAGTAAAAGCTTTAAAATACCAAGTTTAAGAATGTTTGATTGGTATCTATACCAATTTACATTTTCATAATAAATTTCAACACTATCTTTGTTGATGAAAGAGAGCTCTCAGAATCGTCATGATTTTAACTGTTGCACATTTTTGAACAGTGCTAAAAATTGTTTGGATTTTTTATCACCTACTTGTGAAAGAAAAAAATTCTTCTTTGTAGTAATTATTAAGTATTTGAAGAGATTATTAGTTTAAGAACCTTGATCAAAGACTGTGTGTAGTTATTTCAAGCATAAAAAAATCTGATAATGAAGATTTAATTATAAGTGCAAACTCCAGTCTTGCATTATAATTTATGAAAATCATTTTAAGTTTTCTATAAATTCTAAATTTATAATCATTTACAATATTTTCAAATTTTTATATCATGATTATAATAATGAAAAGATGTTTTCTAAAACCAATGCCATATTTCCATATACCAAGCCCCTAAATTTTCTCTAATATATTTCAGTGTGCTTTATAAATAGTCGAATTCTATGTGTGCCATAATATTAAAAAAAAAAAGTTGGAATCCATGTTTCATATGATAAACAACATTGGCTGCACTTTGAGGACACCAGATGAGCTTTATAAAGTACCCGGCCAGTACTCAGTCCAACCATGAAAGTCTGATTCAATTGGTCTGGGGTGGGAGTTAGAAACTCTGTGTTCTGTTTGTTCTGGGAGTAGATCTGAATGTTAGAGTGGCCAGCAGAACTTAGAAAACACAGATGCTTGAGCTTCATTTCAGACTATTGAGTCAGACTATCTGGACCACAGGATCAGGACACCATATTTTCTCAAATGTCTGAGGTGTTATCCTGCCCTCTCCTTCCATTTTATAACAAGACTCATTGCTCAGCCCTCCAGTAGAAGACTGTGAGTTAGAATCGAATGATATGACAGCTCGGAGCCTGGAGCCTGCTTTGGATTCTGTGTCTCCATCTCTCTCTGCCCCTCCCCTGCGCGCTCTCTCTCTCTCTCTCTCTCTTTCTCTCTTTGTCTCTCAAAAATAAATAAAACATTTAAAAAAAGGATAAAACAAGCATGACTGGGCCTTACCCCAGACCAAATTAAATCAGAATCTCCAGAGATTGGACCTACATACTGCCTTTTTTTTTTTTAAGCTTCTCAGATTATTTTAATGAATAGCCAAAATTGAGAACAGTTGGCTTAAAGGCAAAGTGCAGGATTTGATTTCCAATTACTTCCCTGCTTATGTCTTGCGACTCACACTGTTCTACTTAGTGTCCGCTGTCTGTACCCATTCCTAACTCTGTGGTTCTCATCAACTGCACGATTACCCATTCTTCCTTCTTTCATAAGCCATCTCAACTTTTCTCATCCAGCTAACGACTCACTATGTCTGCAGAGCCTCCCTTTACTGCCCTAGCTTCCAGTGACTGCTTCTTCCGTGATTTCCTCTAATTTTAACACTACAGCTATCAGTGAGAGCAAGAACAATGCTGGACCCATCTCTGTGTCCCAACACAAGCAGTGTGTATTCACAGCAGTAGTTTAGGAAATACTTGCTGTGGCTGACTGTGCTTCCCTCAGGGAAGGTGGAGGCAGAGAGCAACTAAAGGGATTCAAACTCTCCATCTCTATTTTCTTTCTTTCCATTTGAGTCATCTTTAGAGTGAAGGTGTGAGTCCAGGCTATTGGGTATGGATCTTTTATCGGCAGGGTTTTCCATTTTACCACCGTTATTCCACTTCCATGTCATGGTGAGAAGATCTTAGACCAGGTGCTGTGTTCATTATAATGACAAATAGCTAAAGCCAGAAATCACTTGGAATTAGACCATAGCTGGGAAATACACCTCTTGATCTTAGATCTCCTGTGGCATCTTCTAAACATAACTTGATGTTCTCCTCCTTGGAATAGGAATGTGAGCTCTATCCCACAACTGGTGTGAACCATTTTGATCTTCATCCATTTACTTCTTCATAACTCATTTGTTGAGTACATTGTGTCCAAGCCCTGCATCAGGCCCCATGAAACTTCTGTAAGGCCTGCTAGCTAAGTGCCTACAACTTTCAGAGCTGGGGTTTAAGGAGTAACAGAATAGCAGTTCCTTAGGAAGATTTCCCCTACTCATTTAATTTTTTTTCATTTTATTTTAAACTCATTTTAATTTATTAGTGAAACACTGTAGCTAAATTATGCAGGCTAAGTACATCTAGAAAAATGAAACCTTTACCTGAAATAAAAAATGTAATCTTTGCAAATGTTTATGAATGCAAGGTAAATAAATCCATATTCATGCAAACACAGAACTATAAATAGAAGGCACATGCATATGTGATATGCATTGCTAATGCATATGCAGACCCTTGTAACATGTCCATTTCAACACTAAATATTTAAATTCTCCTTAAAGATGCCAACAACTTGCCAATTCATGGTAATTTCATTCCACTCTAAAACCTTACAACAGTTCCAAGTATAACTGGTTCATAATTTTCAGTGCTGATATTGAAGCCCCAAGTTAGGAATTGGATAATTACTCTGTAATTACATGGTTTTGGTATCTATACACACTGATTGTGGCTGAAAAAGGTCTTGGTTCATTTTGTGTATTTATAAATTATTAACCTGTTTTGCTGGAGTTCTTGAATTTGCATTCATATATTCAAGTAATGTCTCATTTTATGAGCATTTGCCCATGGCTAAAAAATAATAGTCTAATGAAAAACAAAAACAAAAACAAAAACAAAAACACAAGTCATTGGTCTTTGCTTTACAATGTTTCTGAGAAGTGAATCTCATTTTAAAATTGTCATTTTTAATCTCTAGATCTTTTGGTGAACTAACCAGTTCATTCGAATTTGGGAAGTTGATCCTGTTTTTTTTTTTTTTTTTTTTTTTTAAGATTCTGGGACTGTGACTTAGTCACTGCATGTATAATTCCAAGAAAACTTTAAAAGGAATTTACACAGAGCTCTACTGGAAAAATAAGCAAAGCAGAATGGCACCCAGCTTTGATGTTATCACTGGCTTGTGTAAAGGCTATCTGTAGCTTCTGTTTGATCATCACCCTTTCTACCTTTGGGGAACCATTCTTCTTTCCTTGTGTCTTGTGTGGTGGAAATGCCAACAAGGTGCTCTGCCACCCCCAGGCAGAAGATAAGGCAGCTCACACTGACCAATCCCAGGGTTATACCTGGGAGTTTGAATACTCAGGGGGATTATGGGGGGGGTGGGGGGGTGGGGGGGATGAAAAGTGGGACTGAAGCATTGTGTAGAGATGACCCTAATGCTTACAATCCCAAAGAGGCTATGATAACTGATGTTTCCAAAGTGTTTTTCTTAATGTTTTCCTTAGACTGGATCACTTTTTACATCCTTTCAATACATTCCTTTTTTCCAAGGGGTGAAGTCTTACGTTATACTGAGTTTGTCTGTGATGTTTGCAATCCAAGAACCCTAAGAGGACTTGGAATTTCTGAGATGATCATAGATTCACGGAGATTTTATATCTAGAGTACGCCCAAGGGATCATTTGGTCCAACCATCTCATTTTACAGATAAAGAAATAGAAGCCCAGAAAAGATAGCTGACTTGTCCAAGGTCATACAGATATTTGGTGGCAGAGCAGGAAATAGAATTAAGTTCATTCAGTTGTACCAGTGTACGTTGTTGGAGTTAGATCCATAGATTCTAAAGACATGAGAAAACTTAAAGGAGAGCCTGGGTCCATTTATGCAGTTTAGATAATGTATTATCACTAACTTATAGGTGAGCTGAGACTCCAAACATTTGAAACTTGCCTGGTTTTGTAGATATCAGATGCCCATTTAAAATCCATGCCCATTCAGATTTTCCTTTGGGGAACTATCTCTCCCAAACTCTCAATCCATGTGGTTGCAGTAGGGCTGATCCTACTTCCAGGGATAGATACACGAACCAGGTCTGGCTAATCAAAACACTTCATTTCTTTGGCCACAGTTTTTGGTGATTATGACCACAACTCTGACACGGAAGCCAAGGAGCCTCCTCCCAGGGGCTTTTGTTACAACTATTGAGAGAGAGGAGTTCTCCTCTCAATAGTCTAAATTAGTGTCTAAAAAGGAATAAATGACATATTCAAATTAGATGACTCAAGGAAGGTCTATTTACAAAGGGACTTTTAACAAGAGTGCTAGGAGAGATATGGTAGGTATCTTGAGGCCAGTAAGAGAAGAGCTGTCTCCCTCAGGCAAAGGCATGATGGGAAGAGTAGTTGTAAGTAATCAAACAGGAATAGTTATGTAAAATAGATCACTTTGGTCATGAGATATAAACAATCCAGCCTGACCTTTGAGGAAGGGAGCCAGCTGAATGAACACCTTGCCCTCATTCTCTTTCCTCTCTCCTCCTGCCATCGCTTACTATTGGTTAAATCTCACCAAAACACAGGAATCTTTTGACGTCATCCATACATGACAGCCTTCCAGGGCACAAAGCAGTGTGGCTAAGGGTGGAGAATAGATAGAAAGGGGCAAGTTGGAAGAGATTTGGTATAAGTAGAGAAACTAAGCAGAGGAAATGAATTTTTTTCTTTTTTGGGGGAATCTTTTCAGGGTTTTCCCCCCAGCTTTTTTGAGGCATAATAGACAAACTGTAAGATGTTTAAAGTATACAGTGTAATGATTTGGTATATATTTACATTGTGAAAGGATTTCCCTCTCCACTGAGTTAATTAGCACATCCATTGCTTCACATATTAACCCCCCTCCTCTTTTTTTTTTTTTTTTTTTTTTGCTTTTGGTGGTGAGAACATTTAAGTTCTACTCTCAGCAAATTTCAATTATGCAATTATGTAATACAGTGTTATCACGTAGAATCAGGTATAATACTTGGATCCTCAGACCTTATTTTATAAGTGGAAGTTTGTACCCTCTTACCAAACTCTATTTCCCCCACCCATCAGCTCCTGGTGGTCGTTTTTCTACTCTCTGGTTCGATGGATTTGACTTTTTGAAAAGAACATTCCACACATAAGCAATACTGTATAGTATTTGTCTTTCTCTGTTGGGCTAATTTCACTTACCAGAGTTCTCTATGTTCATCCATGTTGTCACAAATGACAGGATTTCCTTCTTTTCTAAGGTTGGATGATTTTCTTGTATGTATGTATGTATGTATGTATGTATGTATGTGTATATGTGTATGTGTATGTGTGTGTGTATGAAATATATACATATATGAAAAAGACTCTGCCTTGGTATAGGAAGTTCAAAAAATTTTAGCCATGTTATTTATTTTTTCCAACTGCGTAATCCCTTCCCCTTTTTTGAGGATCCATATATCAATTTAGTGTAGCTCATGTGCTCCAACTCCAGGAGCAATCGCTGAGAATTCTAAGGCTTGAGAGAGCCTCCGAGAGCATCTTGTATAATCCTTGGATTTTATAGATGAGGAAACTGCAGGCCAGAGCAACACAGTAACCCCGTAAAATAGGCATTTTCATCCCATTTTACAAATGAGGAAGGACGGGAATCACAAAAGTTAAACACATTGCCGTAAGCCACACAGCCAGTTGGTGGTGGGGCGGGGCTGAAGCTCATATGTGTCTGCTTCAAGTGGTCTTTTAACTGCACCATTTCAGTTGAACCCCTGGGACATCATTTCAACTCCTGACATGCAAAAGTTGGGTTTTGTGCAGTGTAAAGGATCAGCCCACCGACCCTAGAGTTGGGGGGAGGGGCGAGAGTAAAGATGAGCAATTTGGCAGTGTTTACTTTCCTCTCTGTTAGAGTCCTTTCTTTTCTTAGCAACTTCTGAATAGTTAACCATATAATGGCTGACACGAATTCCATCCTGGCCACTGAGTTATTGTCACCTAGGGTCCTGCTAATCTAGCTGTCCTTTGAGTATGTTTGATGGTATTTTCACTCCTACGTAAGTTTTTCTGCCTTTATTAGAGCACATTGTTTGTTTTTCATCTTTCTGAAGCCACTTTGATTCCAGTTTAGCAATTCCCCCAGAAAACTTTTGTTGGCATTTGAAAATTCCAGTTTGAAATAAATGACTATGCTCTTTGTGAACCTAGCACATCTTATCTTTTATCATAATGACTCAATTAGTTGCCCGTCCATAGCTCAGACTATGAACACCTTTAAGGCAGAGATTCTGTTTTCCATCTTTGCTTCCCCAGAATTAAGACAACACCTGACCCCAAGTGTGTGTTCACATTTATCAATGTGAATAGACCTATGGGACATACTCAGCTACAGTCAAGGTCTGGTCAATGTAATAAACACAGTAGTGGCGTGCTCACTCCCAGGAGTCGTGCACTGTTAGACCTTCCTCATTCTAGAGATGCAGGCACTGAGACAGCTGTCAAAATGAACTGCTCAAGATCACAGAGCTGTATTTTAGCAGAACTGGGAACAGAATTTAGGATGGATCCTTTCTTCTCCGTGGGGCCTTTTTACGGCAACCGTGGTTTTCAAATACCTTTTTAGCTATAAAAGTCTTTGTTGAAATAAAATGGGATTCAGCCCACTACATCAGATTGTTAGAAGTAGAACTGCTTTGACTGTTATCGATGGTGGTGTTGGCAGGGGGAGAAGGGAGCAGACAGAAGACTTGGCCCTGTGGCCGCGGCTGCCAGCTACCCAGCCTCTCTCTGCCTCTAGTCCTTGGAAGGGTTCCGTGGAATACAGTTTGAAAAACACCGTGCTATGCTCTGCCCCCTTGCTTCTTGACTTAGCTCTATAAATAGCTAAACAAATTCACAAGGAAGAAAGCAAAATCACGCATACATTCACTGCCCACGGCAACTCTTCTTTTTTTTATTTTTATTTTTTTATTTTTTTTTAAATTTTTTTTTAACGTTTATTTATTTTTGAGACAGAGAGAGACAGAGCATGAACGGGGGAGGGTCAGAGAGAGGGAGACACAGAACCTGAAACAGCCTCCAGGCTCTGAGCTGTCAGCACAGAGCCTCACGCGGGGCTCGAACTCACAGACTGCAAGATCATGACCTGAGCCGAAGTCGGACGCTTAACCAACTGAGCCACCCAGGCGCCCCTACCACAGCAACTCTTCTAAGCAGGAAGTTTTGCCCACTTGGTAACCCCAGCGGGGATCAGAGGAGCAAGTGTCATTTTCAGCTGCGCAGCACAAAATGCCCATTCTTGCACTTTGAGCAGAGGCAGCACAGCTGGGCGGGGCTCCCATGGCATGTCTGCTGGGCTGTATCTCACAGGAAGTAGTGGAGCTCTTCAGAGATAAGTTTCACTGGGGAACAAAGAGGGATTTTGTTCACTGGCTCAAGAATGATGCACTGAACCTGGACTTGGCTTTTCAATTCATGTAGCTGGAAACAGGGCAAAAATGACCCAATCTGCTTATTTTTTCTCCTCCCCAAGTCAGGCAGACTGGCCCCCTTTTCTTGTCTTCCAAAGAGGCTTAGAGAGCACTATCTACCCTTTTCTTTTTTTAATTTTTTTAATGTTTCTTTATTTTTGAGAGAGAGACAGAGCACGAGTGGGGGGAAGGCAGAGAGAGAGACACACACAGAATCCGAAGCAGGCTCCAGGCTGTCAGCATAGAGCCCGTCGCGGGGCTGGAACTCATGAACTGTGAGATCATGACCTGAGCTGAAGTCAGCCGTTTAACCAACTGAGCCACCCAGGCGCCCCAACCCTTTTCTGTACCAATCATTTCCACTACCCCACCACACTCCCTGAAATCAAGCTTGAATGTTTATAATCGTGCTTATTTCACGCATTTTTTCCCCCTTTGGGAATCTGGGCAGTTGAGCATATTGACAGTAAGATGCTACAAATGGTGGAAGCCATTGTTAAAGGGGTTTGAACCCAATCGTTCCAGCAAAGTATCACAGAGTCGCAGTGGCAGAGCTTTTTCATTTTGGGGGAAACGTGCTCTTGAATGAAAAGGGACAGGCCTGGGTTTGACCTTCAGTTTCCGTCAACTGGACCTTGAGCAGTTTTCTGACTTCTCTGTGCCTGACTATCCTCATTTGCAAAGTGAGAATAATGATACCCCTACTCCTGTTTCAGAGATGAATCCTAGAGAGTAGGCATGCTCTAAGAATGTCCCGTAGCAAGGTAGTGCCGAGGGTATACAGGCAAGGCTCAAGACGTGCCCCCGGAAGCTGGCCTGCTCGTGTGGCAGATGCCTGACCCTCAGCTTTGTGTCTCCATCCTAGCTTCAGCGCACAAATGTGACCACATCTGACTTTCCAGAAGTTGTACATTTCCTGTGAGATAATGAGGTGTGGTATGGAGGCAGGCAGGATTTATATGGCAGTTAAATGTAGTTTGGTATCAAAAATATGATTGCATTATTCACTGTGGCATAGCAAAGATCACCTCTGCCCCCTTGCTTTTGGCTGGATCAGCAGATATAGACCACGATTAAGGAAACACTGTCAAGTATTTCTTTATAGTTTAATTTCCCTCTTACTCTCCACTGCCTGCAATGTCCTTGCCTTTGGAAAAGTGGCAGAATAAACATGGCCTTTCTTTCTTTCTTTTTTTTTAAGTCAGTTTGTCCTTCCTGCTTTTAGGGAATGATTTAGGGATACTGATTGGCTCTGGTGGTGGCATGTCATCTTTGGCTTGTTGCATGTGGGCATAGGGTGGCGAAGTAGGAACTGAGACTCTCCACCCAAAGCAAACTAAGGGCCTTTTGGCAGCTGAGAAAGTCCTGAGATGGGGAGACCACTGCCTCCTCAAGCAGCCAATTTCATTTATGAAATGCTCTCATTATTGGAAGCAAACACTTTCTAATAATCAGAGAAGTTCCATGATGGGTTGGGTCAAATGTGGATTATGGGCTTTTAGTCCAAGGAAGTGGTTACATATAAACTGAATGGGACCTTTTCAGGGAAGCTAACAGAGGGATTCCTGCATGAAGATCAGGCAATCCTGGGGTTTGAATATTAATTATGCCATTCTCTTCCCTAAACTCTGAGTCTCAGTTTTCTTGTATGTAAAATGGGGCTAATAATGTTTACCCACTGTATTTTTTTTCCGGGGATAAATTGAGATGGTCTCTATAAAATGCTTAGCATGTATGATAGGTCCTCAATTAACAATGTTTTCTACTTGTTTACTTGTTTAGAGACATAGGTCTTGGATCTTTGGAAGAGTAAACATCTTTACCGATGGAAAGAATTTGTAATGGAAGATTTCAGGCACTGTGGGAAATGGGCGGGGAAATCATTTTGGGAATGGTAATATGAGCACCTTTGTCTGAGGTCAAGCTTCAATGCCAGAGAATAATTCATCTTAATGTTCTAGGTCAATGTGGGGTCATGTGAAGCTTAGGAAAGCATCAGTTGCCCAGATGGTCAATGTCTCTGTTGAGAGATTGGGGTGTTTACAGTAGCAGTGATACCATGGACACGGATTAGATTGGATCGGAGGCAAGGTGGGAAGTGGTGAGAGGCAAGCATCCAGGATTTTGTGAATTTAGTAAAGTTTTCTTTTGCTTTTGAGAGAGAACAACTCTCTTTGGTGTTCTTGCATTATAACACTATCCACAGGAAATTTTATACTGACCTGTATCTTCTCTAATAATCTGTGAACTCTGTGAAGGTGGGAACAGTGGTCTATTTACCTTTGTACTTCTAGCCTTTATCATAGTGGTTGATCCAGAGGCACTTGATGAATTGTTGTGCAACTGCTCTGAAAGTTCAGAGAGTAAGTTGGAGTGTCGAACTGTATTTGCATCTTACGTCTGCCACTAACTATGTACTTGTGAGTAGGTTAGTCACTTAACCTCTAAATGCCACAGTTTCCCCCTCTATAAACTGGGGACAATAATTGTAGCTATGGTGTTTGAGGACACAGGGTGGTTAAATAGTAGGAGCAAAACATCTAAATTAACCTTGGAAAATAATGAGAGTTTAATAAGATTAGTGATAATGTTGTTGTAATGGTAAGACTCCAGAGGGCAGAACTGGGACCAAAAGTTAGCATGAACATGAGGAATATTTCAGCACAAGATAAATAATTTTCTAATGAGGGAGGGGTTTTCTGAAGGCTGAATAGGCTGCCTTAAGAAGGTGTGAATTTTGGTAACCAGAACAGCATGGTAGTGATGTACGGATAAACATACAGAGAATAGAATAGGATGCAGAGTCTAGATATAAACCAATACACATATGGTCAGTTGATTTTTGACAAGGGTGCCTTACCATTTAATGGGGAAAGAATAGTCTCTTTAACAAATGGTGCAAACAACTGGATACATATATACAAAAGAATGAAGTTGGACTCTTACCTTACAAAATCAACTCAAAAGGGAGCAAAGACCTAAATGTAAGATATAAAACTATAAAACGATTACAAGAAAACATAGGGCTAATCTTCATGACTTCGACTTTGGCAATAGTTTCTTAGACATGACTGCAAAATCATAAGCAACAAAAGAAAAAATAAAGAGATTGGACTTCATCAAAATCAAAAACTTTATTTTATCAAAAGACACTGTTGAAAGAGTGAAAAGAGACCATGAGAAAAGACATTGGCAAATCATACACCTGATAAGTGTCTGGTATCCATAATATGTAAAGAATCCTTATAACTCAACAACAAAATGACAAAGAGTTCAGTTAAAAAGTGGGTGAACGACTTAAATAGACATTTATCCAAGAAGATCTACAAATGGTCAACAAACACATGGAAAAATGCTCAATGTCATTAGTTGTTTGAGAAATTTAATCAAAAGCATAACGAGTTACCACTTCATACCCACTAGGATGGCTCTAATTAAAAACAACAGAAAGTAACAGGGGTTGACAAAGATGTGAAGAAATTGGAACCTTCATATGTTGCTGGTGGGAATGTAGAACGGTGCTGCTATGATGGGAAAAAAGTTTCATGTCTCCTTAATAAGTTAAACAGAATTACCATAGGAAACATCAACTCCACTCCTACATATATATTCCAGATAATTGAAAAAAAATGTTCAAATGTTCAAAAAATGTTTGTAAGAATATTCACAGGAATATTCCAATATTGGAATATTATTCAGCTATAAAAAGGAATGAAGTATAAAACATGCTAATACATGGACGAACCTTGAAAACATTATACTGAGTAAAAGAAGCCAGACACAAAGACCCCATAGTGTATGATTCCATTTATATGAATCGTCCAGAACAGGCAGATCATAAAGGCAGAACGCTGACTAGTGGCTGTGGGGAAAGAGGTTATGGGGAGTGACTGCTTATGGAGTATGGGGTTTCCTTTTGGGGAGATAAACATTTTCTGCAACTATATTGTTGTAATGGTTGTATAACCTTATGAGTGCACTAAATGCCACTGAACTGTATGTTTGAGAATGGTTAAGATGGTTGGGGCTCCTGGGTGGCTCAGTTGGTTAGGTGTCTGACTCCTGATTTCTGCTCTGGTCATGATCTCACAATTCGTGGGATTGAGCCCCACATCAGAGCCTGCTTGCGATTGTCTCTCTCCCTCTCTCTCTCTCTCTCTCTCTCTCTGCCCCTGCCCTGCTCTCTCTCTCTCATGAGTATACTCTCTCTCTCTCCTTAAAAATAAATAAATAAATAAATAAATAAATAAATAAACAAATAAATACACACTTTAAAATGGTCAAGATGGTAAATTTTATACTATGTGTGTTTTACTGTAGTAAAAAAAAAAAGAAGTAGGGAGATTTCTCTTGTAGCAGATTTTCAAACAGAGACTGAAAAGCCATTCACTGGGGATGATGTGCAGGGAACTCCACAGGATGATGAAGCCTGGACAAGATTACTGCAAAGAAGTCAGTGACCCATGAGTGAACAAGCGTGGTCCTTGTTGGGAAGCCAGGGTGCCACGTCCAGGCTCTGTGACCTTGGACACTACTTAACCCTTTCTGAGTTGCACCTGTAATGTAAGGACCATAATTACAGGGTTGCTGGAATGATACATGGTGAGTGCACAATGCCTGACACATGATAAGTCCTCCATTAAGGCCAATCCCTTTTCCAGTTTTGGGATTCTATAATTCTATAAAAGAACCTCCTAATAGTAATAAAAAATACATTTTTAAGATAATCATGATGTGTTGGGGGGGCTGTGGAAGACTCTCAGAGATCAGGAAAATGTGAAGGCACCTCCCTCCTTTCCCATCTGTTCCCTGAGAAAACCACTGCCACCAGACCCTTTTTCCAGGCCTTGAAGTGTTTTGTTCCTTAACTTTGTCTTTGCTCTATTTTCATCAGCATCCGTCTCTGAATGGGAAGGAAAACTGGACCAAGCCAGTGTAAAGCCTGTGAGAACACCTCCTTCATTTTTTCCTAATTTGTTTCTGGAAAATGTTTCTATGTCCAGCTTGCTTTGTGGGTCCCAGCCCTCCCTGTGTATTGGCCTCATAGTTTCTATCATACTTTAGTTTGTTAGGATTCTGACTGTAAATGGTCAGTCACCCTCCCTTTCTCTAAGTAATTACATCTACAAGGACTTGCAAGGCTGAGGTCAGCACTTCCACAGGCCTGTGGCATTTTCAGAGTTCACACTCATGGATTTGCCAGAAGGCTACAATGGGAATTCGAAACACAGGCATTCCCTGACCTCTGAGGATCTAATTTACAGAGGTCAAAACTCCATGGAAGATTGACCCATGCCAGGCAGGGAGCTTGGGAAGACTCCCTTTCCTGTGGGCCCTGGAGAGTGAGAAGGAGTTTCAGTTCACCTATCTTGCTTTCTTACTATGGATGCAATGGCTGGGGGATCAGGGAAGGGGATTGGCATGTGTGTCCCCAAGAACTCTCCATTTTCAAGGATGATGTGTCACGGTCCTTTCTCCCAGAGCCTGGAATTAGGCAATCAGGACTGGATTAGAAATCTGGCTCTACTTTTTCCTGAGTAAACTGCCCTGCTTGTTTTAAGTTTCAGTTTCTTTATCTATTAGGTGGAAGATAAATATATTTATCTTGTGAAGTCATAGCAAAGATTAAATGAAACAAAATATGTGGCACAGTACCAACAATAGCTGACATGTATTGAGCACTTACTATATACCTGGAACTGTTCTATGTGTTTTGAAGTAATAGCTTATTTATTTAAAAATTTTTTAAACATTTTTATTTACTTTTGAGAGATTAGAGAGACACAGAGCATAAGGAGGGTAGGGGCAGACAGAGAAGGAGACATAGAATCTGAAGCAGGCTCCAGGTTCTGAGCTGTCAGCACAGAGCCCTATGGGGGGCTCAAACCCATGAACCATGAGATCATGACCTGAGCCGAAGTTGGATGTTTAACTTACTGACCACCCAGATGCCCCAGAAGTTATAACTTATTTAATCACAGCAACACTAAGAATACAGGCATAGTTTGGAGATATTGTGAGTTCAGTTCCAGGCCACCACAATAAAGAGAATACATCAATAAAGCAACCAAATGAGTTTTATTGTTTCCCAGTGTATATAAAACTTACGGTTACACTCTACTATACTGCATATAGTATATATTGCATACTTACATACGTAAGTGTGCAATAGCATTATGTCATAAAAAAGCACATACCTTAATTCAAAAATATTGCTCAAGAATGCTAACCATCATTTGAGCTTTCAGTGAGCCACTGATCACAGATCATTGTAACACATATAATTATAATGAAAAAAAATTGAAATATTGAGGGAATTATCAACATGCGACACAGAGACACAAAGTGAACAAATGCTATTGAAAAAATGGCACCAATAGACTTGCTTGATGCAGGGTTGCCACTAACCTTCAATCCATTAAAGAAAAAAAAAGCAGTATCTGGGAAGCATAATGAAGTGAAGCACAATAGCAGGATATGCCTGTACTGTTTAAATTCTCATTATAGGGGTGCCTGGGTGGCGCAGTCGGTTAAGCATCCGACTTCAGCCAGGTCACGATCTCGCGGTCCGTGAGTTCGAGCCCCGCGTCAGGCTCTGGGCTGATGGCTCGGAGCCTGGAGCCTGTTTCCGATTCTGTGTCTCCCTCTCTCTCTGTCCCTCCCCCGTTCATGCTCTGTCTCTCTCTGTCCCAAAAATAAATAAAAACGTTGAAGGAAAAAAAAAATTTAAATTCTCATTATATATATGTGGAAACTGAGGCACAGAATAAAGGAAGTACCTTGTCCACTGTTCAGATCCAGTCAGTGTTTGGAGTCAAACCTAGATAATCTGGTCCTAGTGCCTATGCTATTAATTGTTAAGCTATATTGTCTTCTCAGATACTATTTTCTTCATGCAGAGGCCGAATTCGCACTATTATATGGCTTTCAAAATATTATTCCTGGGAGAGAGACAGAGAGAGAGAGAGAGAGAGAGAGAGAGAGAGAGATGAAATGTGTCTCTGATGGTTCTGAGATTCCTAGGATCTCGCCTCAGTGCTAACATACTGCCGTACATCACCTTCACAGCTTGACTTGGTTTTTGAGGGTCCTACTGGGAATCCAATTTTTGTTCACAATATTGTCGCTGTGGAAAAATGCATTCAACGTTCTTGAGGACAGATTTACGCAGGGTGTTTTTCAATACTACTTATAGTAGCAGAGGTGGTGTAGTTATAATTTTCCTCACTCTTAAAGAAGGCCAATAAGCTTAACATTTCTTTTTGTATTCTTAAAATGTTTAGCGTGAGATGGAGAGGGGAATTGGAAAATTGGTTGGGTTTTCTTTTTTGAAAGCAGAAAACAATGTAATTAGTGGGAAATTTACCCGTAATCTTGATCTTCAAAATCTTCCGCCCTTTCATTCCATTAAGATTGCCTTTTTTTTTTTTTTAAAGGAAGGGGAAAAATGCATAAATAGCTAGGCTACTAAATTCTCTTTAATGACTGAAGCTAATAAGAAATGGCTCTGGTATTTCATCCAGCCTCTCAAATAATGGCTCTGTTGTTTTGATCTCAGAAGTGTAAGGGAAGCTTTATTTTCAGAGATGGGCGTCCCTGTCTCAAGCACCTGAGAGACTGCATTATATATTTGAAAACCATTTTACAATGTCCCTTCCCAGAGTGTGAGGCCATTGATGCTTTGATGTGGTTAAGTAATTTAGTGCAATCATGTAATAGATTAAATTAGATTTCAGCTTCCTTGACATTTTTGAAGAATGCCCATGAAATGAGTGCATCCATAATCTTGCAGCATTTTCCATTTTTCTGCTTTTATTTTTCCATAGTAAAGTATTGGTAGAGAAAGCAGCAGAGTTCCTTCGCTTAATCTTGAGTAGAAGCAAAAGAGAAATTGCTGAATTGTGTTCTGATGTACCCATGCCTGAGTGGGAGAAAAAATGTTGGAGGAAGAAAGAGGGAGAATTTTTTTCAGATATAGAGGAAGAAACTGTTTTATTTTTCATAAAATAAATGGTATATATTGGCGGGCGGGGGCAAGAACAAAGATTTTGCAGGAGATTTATAAATAGGCAGATGGAAGTTTTAATCTCGATTCTACAATTTCCTTGTTTTGTTACTCAGTCTTCCTGAGCCTGTTCTCAAATCTGTAAAATTGGAATCACAATATTAAAGCTGAACTCTTAGCGTGGGGTTAAATGAGATGATGCAGTTAAATGTCTGTCAGAATGCCTGGCAGAGTCAATCAATGCTTGATAAATGATTGTTCCTTTCCTCTGATTCTACATTTAGTCAGTTAACAAATATGTACTGAGTTTTTATTTGGAAACATACACTGTAAGGGGTCCTGGATACTGCACTGAATAAAACATCAACTATCCACTTGACATCTCTACTTGGAGAATTTAGTGTCGCCAAACTTAAAATATCCCGAAATGAATTCATGATCTTCCCTTTTACCAGTCTCCTCTAGCTCAGCACATGGCACCCTCTTCACCTGGCTGTCCACAAAAGAAAACCAGGAATCATCCTTGAACTCTGCTTCTCCTTCACTCCTGACATTCATCATCAAGTCCTGTCAGTTTTCTTCTAAAATATTGTCAGATCCTTTAATTTCGGGAAAACATTTCCAATGTTAGTCTTGTTAGCCATTCTCGAACATCTTTACCACTTTCCTGAATCAGATGAACACTCCTGTCCTCTGCATTCACCACTGCGTACCTTCTCCACCCTGGTATTTACAGAGAGTGTTTTTGTAAATGCAAGTCCTAGCATGTTACTTCCCTGATCAAACACCTTTAGTGATTTCCTATTGCTTTTATGAGAAAGACAAAGATCTGTTTTGTTCATTACCTAACATGAATGCATTTGCACACCATATTAACTCAATAAATATTTGTTGAATAAATGATTTTTAATTTTTTTTAACGTTTATTTTTGAAGGAGAGAGAGAGCATGAGTGGGGAAGGGGCAGAGAGAGAGGGAGACACAGAATCTGAAGCAGGCTGCAGGGTTTGAGCCATCAGCACAGAGCCCAATGCGGGGCTCGAACCCACGAACTGTGAGACCATGACCTGGGCTGAAGTTGGACGCTTAACAGACTGAGCCACCCAGGATCCCCGAATAAATGATTTTTTAAAACAGTATTGGTCTGGCTGCTGTGTGTAGAATGAAGTGGAGGAAGTAAGAGAGCAATCATTGGAAGACATTAAGGACTGAGGATATCATGGTGTGAGGAGTTGAGGATATTTCAGGAAGGTGGAACATCACAGGGAAAGGATGGAGTGTGGGTAACAGAGATAAGCAAAATGGAAAAAAGTTGAAGAAATAGTGTAAGACTCTGAAAATTATACTGGGGTTGATATATAAGGAGCTTTTTGAGCATCTTTAGGGCGGTGGCTCTCAGTGTCTTAGTTGTGGACCACTTACCCAAATATTTCAACTTTTCAACTGTCCAAGATTTTAATGCTAATAAATAATCTGAGAAGACAATTAGAGAATAAGTTCTTATTTAATTTCTGAGAACTATGAACTTGTATGCATGCTATATTATAGCACAATGTCCAATGACTCAAGATAACTCAATAATTACATTATATTAAGCTTTGTTATTTGTTTTCTGTTTGTTCTATCTACCAGTTTGTTTCTCTGTTCCTCTTTTCTTAGTTTCTTTTGGATTCTTTGATTTTTTTTTTTTTAGAATTCCATTTTAATTTATCTCAGTGTCTGGCACATGGCAGGTGCTCAATACATATTTGATAATTAAATTAGAGAATAAAGAGTGTAGTATCTGAAACATAAAATTCATAATAAATAGAAGCTTCTTCCCTTTCCAACCAACAGATGATGTGGTAGGAGGGATGGAATTTGGTCAGGCACCGGTAGGATTCACTTGACAGAGGTAAGAAGAACCTGGCTATCATTCAAAACTCAGGGCAGAAAGCAGCTGGCAATTGATATCGGGAGTGAAGAAGGCAGATCCAGACCTATGGGGCTGGCCTCAGGTAATATTGTGATAAATGCTCATCATCATTATTATTTTTATAGCATCTTGCATAAGTATGTTTCACATCTTTCAAAGCACTTTTTACACCTATGATTTTGCTTGCTTTTCGGACAGTTCTTAAAGAAAGGCTGCTGGTATTTCATGTATATTAATTATATGTCAGGTGCTATGTATATGTGTGTATACATGTGTAAATTATATATCATAAACAAATTATATATACAGCACCTGATATAATTTCCTGTATTTGCCTGCCAGTCCTATAAAATCTGCACAGGATTAAATCAGAGGGCCTGAAGTTGTTTGGCCCCTAATAACTCTGAGCAACTCATTTGATATTTATAGGAATGTTTCCTTATCTGGATTCTGGTTCTCAGTACTGAGCTATAAAATCTTGGAAAAGATACTTAACTACCCGTGTCTCTGTTTCATTATCTGCAAAATATAGACAATACTATATATCTCATAAAGTTATTAATTCACTAACACACATTTATTAAGTGCCTACTATATACCAGGCTATGTTCTAGGAGCTTGCGGCACGTTGGTGAACAAGAGAAATGGAAACTATTATAAAGTTGAAAGGAGAAGGTGGATGTGAAACAGTGCCTGTCATAAAAAGAGCGATCAATCAGAGCGTAATTATCTTAAAAATGAACAAACAGTATTTTCTAATGTTTAATTCAGTCTGAATTTTATTATGTGTAAAGGGCACTATTATAATTTTGATTTTGTTTTCTTTCTCATAAATCTTGGCTTTTAAGACTATGGATTTGCCAAGGGTTCAAGAGAATCAGCTTAGAGTTGTTACAATGAATGAATCTACAGTGACAAATCATTATTACCCAAATTCATAATTAGCCTTACAGTTCACTCTTGGTGTTGTATACCTTGTGGGTTTGGACAAATACATAATGACATATACCCACCATTAGGGTATCATCCAGAGTATTTTCACTGCCCTAAAATTCCTCTGTGCTACATCCTTTCATCCTTCCCCACTCTCTCAATGCCTAGTAATCACTGATTTTTCTCTAGTCTCTCTAGTTTTTCTTTTCTAGAATGTTATATAGTTGAATCATACACTATGTCACCTTTTCAGATTATCTGTTTCACTCAGCGATATGCAAATAAGTTTCTTCTGTCTTTTCATAGCTTCATAGCTCATTTCTTTCTAGTACTGAATAATATTTCATTGTCTGCATGTACCACCATTGATTTATTCATTCACATGTTGAAGATCATCTTGCCAGGTCCAAGTTTTGAAAATTATGAATGGGGGTGCCTGGGTGGCTGGGTCAGTTAACCATCTGATTCTTGACTTCAGTTCAGTTCATGATCTCACAGTTAGTGAGTTTGAGCCCCATGTTGGGTTCTGCACTGGCAGTGTGGAGTCTGCTTGGGATACTCTCTCTCTCTCTCTCTCTCTCTCTCTCTCTCTCCCCCTCTCTCTCCACCCATTCCTCACTTGTGCTCTCTCTCCCTCATTCTCTCTCAAATAAATAAACTGAAAAAAAAAAAAAGAAAAGAATGAATAAAACTCTATGTTTATGTTCAGGTTTTTGTGTGGACATAAGTTTCAACTCCTTTGGATAAATATCCAAGCAGCATGATTAATGTATTATGTGGTAAGAGTATACTTAGTTTTATAAAAAACCTCCAAACTATCTTCCAAAGTGGCTATGTTGTTTTGCATTTTCATCAACAATAAATGAGCATTCCTATTGCTCCATATCCTTGTCAACATTTGTTGTTGTCAGTGTTCTGGATTTTCTCCATTCTAATAGGTGTGTAGTAATATTTTTGTTGCTTCAATTTGCATTTTCTTGATGAAATACGATGTGGAACATGTTTTCATATGCTTATTTGCCATCTGTATATCTTCTTTGCTCAAGTGTCTCTTAAGGTCTTTGATTCCTTTTTTAATTTGTTTGTTTTGTTATTATTGAATTTTAAGAGTTCTTTCTAGGGGCGCCTGGGTGGCGCAGTCGGTTAAGCGTCCGACTTCAGCCAGGTCACGATCTCGCGGTCCGGGAGTTCGAGCCCCGCGTCAGGCTCTGGGCTGATGGCTCAGAGCCTGGAGCCTGTTTCCGATTCTGTGTCTCCCTCTCTCTCTGCCCCTCCCCCGTTCATGCTCTGTCTCTCTCTGTCCCAAAAATAAATAAACGTTGAAAAAAAAATTAAAAAAAAAAAAAAGAGTTCTTTCTATATTTTGGATCAGTCTTTTATCAGATGTGTCTTTTGCAAATATTTTTCCCAGTTTGTGACTTGTATTCTTGTTCTCTTGATCAAATGATTCTTATGTCAAAATAGTTTGAGAATTACTATTATATATTATTTGATGAATGGACCATAAATGGACTAGATTCACATTATTTGAATTGACCCTAACAGTGAAAAGAGTGGGAAGTATCTCAACCAAAGAAATGGGGAAGGAAGCTAGCTATACTGGGAACGCACTGAATCCTAGACAGGGTGCTTGGCAATTTATCAATATGATCTGATTTTTGTCCTTGATAACTATGTTATGAAATAGGTATTAAGATACGTAATTAAAGAGGGCCTTATTTGAGGTTCTAGAGTTAAAAGAAGTAGAAACAAGACAGAAATTTGGGTCTAATCAACATTAAAGCCTTATGCTTGGTTATACCTGTACCAAATTGCTGAGTATACATTTGTATACTGAATCACGTGTAAGTCAGGAGAACTAAACTTTAATTCCCACTCTGATAGTATTTATCTCTGTGGTGTTAGCTATGTTTCTGGTCTTGTTTCCTCACTCTTTAGAGCTTAAGTGTCATGTAAGAATATGGCTCCATTTTCTATGATGGTATTCCTTGTTAAATCTCTAATAAAAGACACTGGACCACAGAAAGAACGTCCATGGGAACTAAGCCTGGCATCTGAGGGTCACATGTTCTCTTCTAAGTAACTATCTGAAGTCAATATTTAAATGTTTTTAAAAAAGAATTGTTAAGAAAGAATTCTATTTTCTTCATTTGTGCAAGCAGTCTGAGACAGAAGTCCAGTGTACTGAAGATGTATTGGCATTATTTATTTACTTATATAATTTAGAATGCTCCCAGTCACCTGCCCTCGAAATAGGGCCATATATATTAACACCAACAGAATCTCAAGAGACTTATTCAGCAAAACTAGAAAAATAAAAAATGGTCTCACATTTGCTATGGCTATTTGCCTTCTACATTCCCGGATAAATTATGTCTAACCTCTGGGACCCTCTGTATACCAGTAAAGGTTAAGGGCTTTTTTTTTTTTTTTCCTAGATGCCTGTTCTATTTATAATGCAGCTGCCTCATTCTGGGACTAAATCCTGTGGGAAACATTAGCAGTGGCATCCAGGCAGCCAAGAGATTTCTGGTGGCTCTTTAAGTCACCCATACCTGTGCCCACACTGTTCTCTCAGGCCAGCGGGTGACTGAAGCCATGACAGGGTTGCATGTCCTTCAATGTGACTAAACTTTTCTAAATCATTTTCTCTGGCTCCAACTCATGTTGCATCAGAATGAGTTCTGTGGCCCCTCTAGACTTAGCACTCATACCACAGGTGTTCTTAAGGTCCTTGGCTTGACTTTCTCTTTTATTTCCTTGTATCCAATACGTTAGCAGTGGCCCACAGGATGCTGTCCATGGCCAGCATTCAGCACTCAACACTTAGGTGGTGACTGGCTTTGTTAGCACCCCCAACTCTCCCCAGCTCCCTGATGACTGCAAGATAAGGTGAACAAGGGCTTTAAAGAAGACTGGGGTGACCACACACTGGTTTGCCAGTAAACATCCTTGTTTACTTTCTTATCCCAGTATAATTATTAGTAATTTTCCCTTTTGCTTATAAAATGGCCTGGGTTTGAAAGATTAAATTATATCATCACTGTATGTATAATGTTATCTATCCCATGGAAATGGTCCTGTAGTGTGACACCCAAAAGAAACAGAATTACATGCCAAATGAAAAGCTGCCTCTGATGAATTTTCATGTATCATGGAGCTTTTCAAAACAGAGTCGCTCCTAGCACAGTCCCTGGTGCACCATAGGCATAAATAAATGGAAGTTTCATATCATCAATTCTGGTCACTTGTCACACTACCTGGGTTAGTGTGGATGGTAAACCCACAGTGAATCAGCCCAGCAAAGCATCTGTACTCCCTATAGGACATGCCAACCTCTATGTTAAAGGGGGTCTCAGGACATACTTTCCATTTTGAATCAAAGTTCTAAACTTCTCTGACCGGCTCATCCTTTCCATTTTCTATTGTCTGATTGCCTTACTTACCAATTCTGTAACTCATTTTTAGATAAAGAGAAGTATTAAAATGATAGAAGATGCTGTTGCAGAAAAGAAAGAACTGAGGGGTCTGGAGGTAATGTGTTTGTAGCTGAAGCAATCTGAGATAAAGGAGGAAAGATAGCACATGAGAAACGTCTACATGGGTTTTACAAGTGATGATAATTTTATTCAAAAAGAAGGGGGACTTGGGGTGCCGAGGATAGGAAAGATTGGGGGGGAGTTCTAAAAGTCCTTTTTTTGGTTATTATTTGTTTTATGATGTCTGGCTTCAGTGAAGGCCCCTGTGTTTCAGAAGATGTAGGAAAAGTGCTCTCCCCTTCTGGGCCCAAAGGAAGCATGTACTCTCTGAGGCAGCCAGATTCCAGGTCTTGGAATGAATGGTAAGCCTTGGAGCAATCACATGTCTTCTGCTAGGAATGCATTCCTGGGGATTTGTGGTCTCCCCATCTGGGCTGCAGGTGATGGAGTGGTATTAGATTAGGGAGGAGAAAAAGGCCCAAGAGGGGATTTGAGACCCTGGGCTCTGCAGGAGCTTTAGCTGGATTAACACAAAGGCCATGGTCATGGCCAGGCAGAGGGATTTTCAACTCCCATTGGCAGCACCCTTGTGTACGGTGTTGGGGGTAGGTGGTGGGGGTTTAAACTGTCATAGAGGAGCACCTGAGTTTGGAAATGAAGGAGAGCAGAAAACTTAAGCAGCAAAGGTCAGAGGAACCAAACACATAGATAAGAGCAAGGATGAAGGACAAGGGGTTAGTCATAAATCAAGAGGTCTCTTTTGGCATGAAACTAGCTGCTGAGTAAAGGAAAGATCCAAGTCTGTAACCCCTTAAACACGTGAAACAACTGGTAAATGAAGACCCAAGTTTCTCAATAGAAGTGCTATGTTCTATATCCTGATTCACAGTGGTTGACTGAGAGAAAGCTGTACTTAAAAAGACAGAGTTCAAGTCCTGAGTCTACCCTTAACTATTCATATGTGCTTGGACATATTCCATTTTGTCTCTCTCTCTCTTTTTTAAGTTTATTAATTTGTTTTGGGTGGGGGGAGAGGTAGCAAGAAGGAGGGAGAGAGAGAATCCCAAGCAGGCTCCATGCTATCAGTGTGGAGCCTAACATGGGGCTGCGTCTCATGAATTGAGATCATGACCTGAGTCAAAACCAAGAGTTGGATGCTTAACTGACTGAGCCACCCAGGCATCCACCTCTATTTCTTCACTTAAATAATTGGACTCTATATCTGTGCCACATATGATGACTTAAATTTAAATTTAAACTAATTAAATGAAAAAACAAAGCTAGTTCTTCAGTTATACTAGTTACATTTCAAGTGGTCAACAGCTACATATGGTTAGTAGCTAACATATTATACAGGGCAAATACAGAAGATTCTCATCTCTGCAAAAAGTTCTTTTGAAAGATGTTGCAAAGATGATCTCTGAGGGACCTTCTAGCCTGGATTTTGCTTGAGTCTTTCTGAGAGCTGTAAAGAAAGTGACTGTGTGTCAGGGTGAACCTAGATGCCATTTGTGCTCATCCCAGGAATCTCTGTGAACAATCTTTGCAATGAGGCTGCTGCGGGGCTGGTGGAGACTTTCTCAGAGTTGAACCACAGCCTGAGGCTCTTTCTCCCAAACTCCCTGTCTCCCCCTTTCCTTCCACAGGAGAAAGATCCAAGTCTGTAAAGTCTGCATTGCAGCTTACCCACTGCTTCTCCTTCCCCTTTTGTCTTTTGGAGGCACTGTCCTCAAGAAATCACTTGCATTTCTATTTCCATCTTGGCATCTGCATTATGGAGGGCTGGAACTGACATGTGATGGAAGGTTCTTCATGATGGACAATTAAGATCACCAAAGAATATGAGTGCAAGTCATGGTCTGAGCAGGCAGCCAGGCCTGATTTGTCTCAGAGTCCTTTCTAGTTCTCTTCTCAGCATTAAACTTCCTAGAGACAACCTATAAAAGATTTCTTGCTCTTCACCTCTCTAGTCTCTGTCTTCTGGGTTCTCTGTGTTCTGCATATTTTATTTGAACAGACTTTGTCATTCAGAGCTCATACAGGCCAGATCTTGGACCACTGTCTTGAGCTTGATATGTTTGACTATACTTTTATTTAAGGCCCACACTTATTCAGGATAGAGATCTTGATTCTCCTTTCCTCTGTACTCCATGGTTTTAGCCACCTAACTTATTCCCAGCCTTGGATTTTTGAATTCCAGCCTAGGGAAATCAGTAGGCCCCTTCTTGCCTGGAAAGCAAGGTGGATAAGACTACAAATAAAACAATGAAAACAATTGGGATTTTCCTATAGGTAGAAGTCAGATGTACCATGCCTGGGAATCTAGTGGTATTACAAAAGGAATCCAGAAGGGTACCAGTCAGTCAATAGGATTCCTTGACAGTCTTTTGGTCTTTGGAGTAGAGGATTGGAAATGAGGAAAGGCTCCTAAGAGGACAATGGTAGAATATATCATATCATTTATTCACTTTTTTCCCCTTAATATTCAACAAGTGTTTGTGTTGTGCCAGGTCCAGAACTAGCTGGGAATGAAAATCTGAATTAACAAAGTCCCTGCCCCTGAGTGTTTGTGGTCTAGACTGTAGACTTGAAGTAGGGATTCAGGAACTCTATCTGTGGCAGAAAACCAGCCATATACCTGGAAGCAACATTCTAGTCAAAGTATGGGCAAGAGAGTATTGAAGCTGAGACCTTGGAGGTGGCTCTAGGGCTACTCAAACTCTCCTACCTCAGACAGCCCTGGGATTTGGACTTGAAACTCAAACGGCTCATTCTGGGAGAAGAAGAAAAGAACAGTAGAGGGTGGGATCCAGAAAGACTCTAACACTGGCTTCCCTAGATAGATACTTTGTAGATTTCAGGCTTCTATGCCCTCCGAGTGACATGCAAACAATTGGAGGACTCACAGAAGCACTCCTTATTATAATTTTGATTATAGTTCATAATTTCATGACATCTTGTGTTTGTACATCTCTTCTTCTTGACATATTTGTCAATTGAAATATACAGAATTCATCCAGACAAATGACTTGTCCTATAGGTAGGTGTAAAAGGATATAGATATGGCTGCATATAACGGAGACCTAAGTCAATAGAGGCATATCTAGACAGATGTTCAATTCTGTCATATAAATGTGCTGCTGCTAGGGTGGCTCTGATTTATGCATTCATGAAGGAAGGACCCAGGTCTCTTCTCTCTGGTTGCTGCGACATTCTTAGATGATGCTGTCAACCACATGGTCCAAGATTGCTCACTACCATTCCTGGGTTCTATCCAAAAAGAAGGGGGTTGGGGAAAGGGACGAACATATATTTTCCTTAAAAGCAGAGCCTGGACATTACACCTACACTCATATCCCACTGGCTAAAATTTACTCCTAGGCTTTGTGGAAGAGGCCATGTGCCAAGGGGAAGACAATGGCTACTAGGTGATAATTTCCATCAATCCCACTTAATTTACAGTGTGGACCATTTCTATCACTGCCCAGGTGTGGTTTCTAAACTGTTTTTTTTTTTTTTTTTGCTATTACCATCACTCAGAATTACCTCTATTAATACTTTTTTTTCACTGTGGATTCTAACTCAGTGTTTATTTGTATCTGTGAGCTTCTTGCCAAGTAAAAACTATTCATATCTGTTATGTGCCAAGCCTGGCACAAAGTAGATGCTCAAAACACTGGATATCTGGCTCAGTAAATGCTTGGTGAATGGATGAGATCCTTTAGAAATGAAATGTTACAAAATCCCTGCATGAAAAGAGATGTTCAACTATAGGCACTTTTTTTTCCTGCTGTGAGGACAAGCCAGGCTTGTACATAGTTTTTGTGTTTTTTTTGAAATTTTTTGAGATGATTAAAAAAATCTATTCACATCAGTTATGATTTACTGAAGAAATGACTAAACAGGTGCGGAAGTTACAGGTTTAGCATTCCCAGATGCAAAAGTCACTGTGAATTTCAGCCTCTGGCCTCTCTAAGCTAGTAGCTCTCTCCACTCCTCTGCGGATAGGAACTGGACAACCTTTTCTGGCTTGGTTATACCAAGTGGAAGTAACATCCTTTCCCACCCCCTGCCACATCAAAGGGGCCCTGGGAGCAGGGAGGAGTGTTATTGTGGCTTTTCACTTCAGGAAGCAAGCATAATGATGCTATTCATTGCATTAACTGCAAAAATCTATCATTAAGTCTTTGAATGTCTTATAATCATGGGGAAGGGAACTAATACTTTGGAGCTTCAAATATGCCAGGCGCTTAGCGACCACCATCTCTTTTAATCTTCTCAATATTTTATGAGAAAGGTAATTTGAATCCCCATTTTACAGATGGGAATCATCCCAGAGAGATAAAATAATGTGCACAATGTGATGCTGGGGTTGAAACTAGGATTTGTCTGTCTGAAAACTTCTGCTCTTCCTGTGATGCCAAGTGGCTATCCCGTATGTTCCTAGACTACTTTGTAATACATAAAGTGCCTTCATAACACCAACTTACTTCACCCTGACGATTACCCTGTGAGGTGTGGAAGGCAGTGGATTTGGTCCCCATTTTGCAGATGATGAAATGACTTGGACATGTCACATTGCTATTAAATGCAGCCAGAACCAGGTCTTCAAGTCTAGGGCTCTTTTGCTCCATCCACACTCATCCTATGCAGAAGTTGTGTAGTTGGTAGAAGAGAAAAAGAGTTGATTTCTTCAAGATATCAAACATTGTCATAATGGAGTTATGAAAATTAATGAAGGGAAAATGTACTAGAACGGAGTCAGGAGGTTTGGCAGGGGCGGCTCTCCTGTCCTACCACTTATAGGCAATTGCATACACATGATAAGAAAGGAACTTTGCACCTGGATACTATTTTACTACCCCAGCAGGAGGAAGAAAGGCTTTCCTCATATTCTGGGAATAGCCTAGCCAATGAGAGACAGTCACAACTCAGCCAATGAAAAACCACTATACTTCCAGCTTCCAGTTTAATCTAATGGACTTTTTGTTTATTTAACCCCCCCCTCCCAATTTCCTGCTTTCCTCTATAAAAGAGGATTCCCCTCTGGTGTTTAGAAGACTTGTCTATGGTTTTGCCAAATCTTGCTTCTCTCCAATTGCAATTCTCTGTTATTCCCAAATAAACCCATCTTTTGCCGGTAAAATAACTGGCAGTTTTATTTTTAAGATTAACGGGAATGGTAATTGACTTGTCTTGATTTTCCCAGGATTTTCTTGGTTTAAGTACAGAGAGTCCTATATCCTGGGAATACCCTTGGCCTTGGGCAAACTGAGACTGTTGTTTCCCTGACCAGGTAGGATTTTTTGTATTTCATAGAAATCAATAATTTTCTTTGACAACACTATGCCAAGGAAAGAGTATCATAATAACAGTAGATTTTTGAATGAAAATACCATAATCATTGGCTCAAAACTGTTTATTAAAAAAGTTGGTTGGGGGTGGGGAGGGGCGGATGAATTCCGGCGTCTTGAAGTTTAAGAACTTGCTCCAGCTGAGATGTATCTTGTGATTGCACTTGTGATCCGTCCTCATGTTAGAGCTAAAACCCCTCGGCCCCATCTGTGTATTTAGCTAACAGTGGTTCTTTAAGTTTATTATCCACAGAATCACTAGGGAGCTTGTTGAAACACTGATAGCCTCAGTCCCAGCGATTCTGATTCAGGAAGTCTGGGCTGGCACTGTGAGCTTGTCCCTGAAATAGGATCTCAGCAGATGCTGATGCCACCAGTTTGTGGAACACCCTTTGAGCAGCACTTGGTGAGTTCAATGCTCCCTAAAGTGAGGGTGCAAAGCAGTCACTGGGGTGTGGGAAAATTGAACATTTGCATATATAATTATGAAATTTAAAAAATTGTGATTTTAAGGAATACATAAAATAAGGTGTTAGTACAGTAGTAAAAGTAAATAATATGTAAACAAATATGCATAATTAGGGGTGTCTGTCAAGAAAATCTTGATAGAGTCAACCAATCAGCTTTTCTCCAGGAAAGCAGGGTGTACCTCCTACCCAAGTCACCTCTGTGCCTCTGAACCTGCATTCTGGGAGGAAGCAGGAACTGCATTTTCAGCAGCCTACCTAGGTAATTCTTATGCACACTTAAATTTGGAAGCCCTGACCGAAGTTCTGGGTCTCATTCTCTGAGCCAGTGGTTCTCAAGGTGTGGTTCTGAAGCATCAGCATCATCTGGAAACTTGTTAGGAATGCGGATTACTAGGCCCCACCCCAGACCAACTGAATTGAATTCTCTATGGGTCCCACCTACAATCTGTGGTTGAACAAGCCCTCTAGGAGATTCTAATGCATAACAAAGCTTCAGAAACACTGTTCTCCACAGGAGACCCTCAAGGAGAAGGAGCTGGTGACTCAGTAATGGGTTACTCTCAGAGTCCTACTGTTTCTGACTTTTTAACACAGACAAATCTCTCTTGAAGACTACCTTTCCTGAGAAAATGAATGCCTACTGACTTTCTTCTGTCATGGAATCAGAGAAAAACAAACTAGGTCAGAGCCTAAGCCTCACTGAATCTCAGTTTTTTTGATCTGTAAAATGGGTGAATCCTAATGATGTCTTGATTATAGAGATCCAATGGGATGATGGGTGAAAAAGGGGTTTTGCTGATTATAAAGAACTATGAAAATAGTATTTAACTTTAAATTTTGAGCTCTGTTTAAATTCGTTTCACAGGGTTTGTTCATCCTTCTTGTCTTGTGTATATTGGATCAATTTCCACTTGCATTTTCTTCTAGCTACCCACTTACTACCATTTGCTGAGTGGCTGCTGTGTGCCAGGCACTTTGTTACTGCTTTACACACCTTATTTCTAACCCTTATAGGCCAACTAGTTATTTCCATTTTACAGATAAGGAAACTGAGATCCAAAGAGTTTAAATAATTCTCCTAATAAGTAGCAGAGCTTGGATTTAACTCAAGGCTGTAGGACTACAAAACCCACACTTCTTGAATTACAGCATGTTAAATCCTCATTCTGGTCTCATCATTAGAATTGACCTTTGTTTGTTCCTTTTGGGCCCCAACCTCCCGAGGAGTGGGGTAGGTTGTCTCCTCGGGCCCTGAGCCGGGATTCAGACACCGCTGCCAAGGGCTAGCAATATCCCGCTGGAGTCATCTGATGCCAGAGGCACACAAGAGTCTGTAAATATCACGGCTTCACCTGAAAGCAGTTGCATTTCTGGTTCTTCCTCAAACATCTTAAAAGTCTAACTTAAATACCATGGCTTTTTATTTTCAACACACTCTCATGTGGGCTGCCTTAAGACCCTGTCCTATTTGCTGCCTTAGTATCTCAGGCTTCCTTCTCTTCTATTCCTTAAAGTGGTGACCTGTGTGTTGTAGGTGCTGGTAGTTGTCCAGCCAACAGCCACTCTCCTCCTTGTTGCAAGACTGATTTATTCAGCTGCCTGCTTACTCTAGGAGTAAGTCCTCATTGTCTATTCATGGCAGCTTGATTCCCATTTTGAGGCACTGGTTTAGGGATGGGCATATTACACAGTAATGGCCAATGTCTGAGAGAAGAAGTCTCCTAAGGGCTCTGGGAAAAAGTTCTTTACTGACAAAAAGATATATAAGAAGGCACACCCCTGCTTCCTGTGCTGCAAGATTGCTTTACATGTGGGTCCTTAAAACTATGGCAGCCATGTTTTCTCTATAAAAATAGCTAGCTTGTGGCAATGCCAATGTGCTGGAATGAAAAGGAGCTGAATTTTTTACACCAGTATTGAGACAGTGCATAAAACATTCTCAAAGGAATTCTGTCTGTTTGGGCTGCTATAACAAAATACCACAGGCTGGGTAAGCTTATATACAACAGAAATTTATTGCTCACAGTTCAGGAGGCTAGGAAGTCCAAGCATGGTTGTGTTTGGTGAGGGCTTCTTTTCTGGTTCATAGCTGTGCCTTCTTGCTCTGTCCTCTGTGGAGCCTTTTTCATAAGGCACTAATTCCACTTATGAGGGCTCCACCATCATAATTTAAGACATTTCCAAAAGCAACTGCCACCCCCCCCCCACCTTATTAATACCATCACTTATGGGGTTAGGATTTCAACATATGAATTTGGGGGGGGTATAAACTTTCAGAACATAGCGCCTACCTTGAACTTGTGTGAGATAATAAAACCTCCATAGATATTAAATCATGTTTTGAATTGGGGTTTGAATGTCTATTATTTGCATCTGACAGCATTATAACTGACACTTGAAACTATTTCCTTCAGTCTCTACACTGGAAGGTGGGGATTTTATTTTTCTTGTTTGAAGTTATATCCTTAGCATATAGCCTATAACTGACACACAGCAGGTGCTCATCAGATGCTTATTGACTAAATGAATACGAGCTCTGTCAGGGGAAACTCACTGAAAGTAGAAATGTGATATCCTTGCCTGGGAGGCCGATTGAAGTAAAAACTTGAGATGACATTGTGTATGGACCAGGAAAAATTTCTGCTGGATAATACCCACTAGGAGTTAGTAGAATCCTTGGATATCAGAACAGAAAGGGGTGTTGGACACAGTTATCTCAAACTGCCTTGTTTTCTTTTTAAAATGAAGAAAAGAGGCCCCAAGAAGGTAAACAACTTATCCAAGGCTCTTGTTGTGGACCAAATGTTTGTGGTCCTACAAAATTCAGAAGTTGAAGCCCTAGACCCCGGTGTGACTATATTTGGAGACAGGGTAAGGTTAAATGAGGTCATAAGGGGGTGGGCAGTCCAGTAGGATTAGTGTCAAGAAGAGTGATCGGAGGCAACACCCACCCGCAATAATGTGAAGGCGCAGTGGGCTATCTACAAGTCAGGAAAAGAGCCCTCACTAGAAATCTAATTGGCCAGAACTGTGATCTTGGATTTCCCAATCTCCAGCTCTGTGCACAATAAGTTCCTGTTGTTGAAATCAGACAGTCTGTGTTATTTCGTTATAGTAGCACCTGTATATTTCTTGGCTCTCTTCCTTTGTGCCAGCCAGACCCTTACTTGCTATGCCACTTGCTATGTGCCTGGGGCACATAATACCTACTCTCTGAGCCCCTTTCTTTCTTTCTTCCTTTCTTCTATTCAATTTATTTTTTTAAATTTTCATCTAAGGTAGCATATAGTGCAACAATGATTTCGCAAGTAGATTCCTTAATGTCTCTTACCTATTTAGCCCATCTCCCCTCCCACAAACATATTTGTTTGTTCTCCATATTTAAGAGTCTCTTATGTTTTGTCCCCTTCTCTGTTTTTATATTATTTTTGCTTCCCTTCCCTTATGTTCATCTGTTTTGTATCTTAAAGTCCTCATGTGAGTGAAGTCATATGATACTTGTCTTTCTCTGACTAATTTTGCTTAGCATAATACCCTCCAGTTCCATTCACATAGTTGCAAATGACAAGATTTCATTCTTTTTGATTGCTGAGTAATACTCCATTGTATGGTAGCAAAGGGGTAATGATTCCTGTTGGCTCACTTCCTAGGTTTATGGAAACAATAAATGCTATGATGGAACTAGACAAGTTTTACAAATTACACAATTCAAATAAAATTTAGTTTGCTCTTATACTAGATGTCATATATAGGGGTGTTGAGGTAAAATGAGGAAAAGAGCTATCACCAGGGTGCCAGCAGGCCTTGGTTGTGGGTTCATAGGGAACATATACATGAAAGTATTCAAATAGAAAAGGAGGGGAATGAAGAGACGTTGGAATGTAAAATTGCTAGTTTTCAAGATTTGGTTTGTGCCAGGCACTGCAATAGACCCATGCATCCATTATTTTGTATAATTATCACATTAGCCATGAAAAGGTGTTTTGGTTTTTACCAATGAAGAAACTGAGGCTGTGAGAGGTTCAGAGAGCTGTTGAGGTAATGGGTGGTCAAGCAAAGTTTGTACCTATATCACCTGGCTCCAAATGTCCATGGATAAAGAAGATGTGGTGTATATATATACATATATATATGTATACATATACATATACATATACATATACATATACATACACACACATAAATACAATGGAATATTACTCAGTGATCAAAAAAGAATGAAATCTTGCTATTTACAACAACATGGCTGGAACTAGAATGGATTATGTATGTGAAATATGTCAATCAGAGAAAGACAAATAGTATATGACTTCACTCATGTGGAATTTAAGAAACAAAATAGATGAACATAGGAGAAGGGAGGGAAAAATAAAAAACAGGGGGGAGGCAAACCGTAAGACAGTCTTAGAGAACAAACTGAGGGTTGCTGGAGGGGTGTTGGATGGGGGATGGGCTAAATGTGCGATGAGCATTAAGGAAGGCACTCGTTGGGATGAGTATTGGGTATTATAGGTAAGTGATGAATCACTAAATTCTGCTCCTGAAACCAATACTATACTATATGTTAACTAACAGGAATTCAAATAAAAAAATAAAAAGTAGAAAAGAAAGGTATGAAAAAAAAAATCATCTGGCTCAGCATCCATGCTTTCTGCCATACTATAGGCTGCTCCAGAAACTTGAAGGTGTCTGTCTGGATGACCCACTTTGAGGTCCTTCTGCCTCTAGCATGCCAAGTCTCCCATTTTCCCACAGGTCCTTCCCTGACTGAGCAGTGGGACTGTACCAGGAAGGTGGCTTGGATAGTGAAGGTTCAGATGTTATTGTGTATATGGTCATGGTGACCATCCACAGCAACTCTTCCGACTCCACCAGCTTAGCCCCCAAAAAACAAGGCATGGGCAATTCTTCATTTTTGTTTTGGTGTATAGTCCATGTAATTTTTCTTTGCTTTGGTTGTGTTTGGTCTACAAACCAGAGCTCTGGGATGAGGGCAATAAGAACTAGCAATTTGTCTGACTTCAAGTCAGGCATAAGTTCAAAGTCCAGTTACACCACTCTCACCTATTGTCTTTGTGCAAGTTTCTTCTAGGTCTCCATTTATTTACTTGGGATGTGGGGATAAAACCTTACTTGGAGGTTTATTGTATATAGTGATGTTGAATGTAGTTTTTCCATGCAAGAGATACTCAAAATGTGATAGCCATTCCTTAAATCGTTATAGAGGAGAGAGAAAAAATTAATTCCAGATCCTTACAGTCCAGTTACTACCTTTCCCCCTACCTCTCTATACCTTTCTCATTTGTTCTCAAATTAGCTTCTATTTCCTGCAAATATATCTCTGATAGGTCCTACTTTACATTTTTTCTGGTTTGCCTTCCCAGCTCTGTTTATCCCTCTTAAATGGATTGTTTTGTTCTCCACCTCTCTCTCTTCCCCTCTCCCCGTCCCTTTCCCCCTGTCCACTTTGCACCCCAGACTTGTTATACGTAGTCATATAGAAGGCTGTGTTTGCCCTGAGTTTGTTTCCAGCTCCATTCAGTGTCTGTCTTGCTCCAGGAATTTTTGAGGCCAAAACATTTGGCTGCAGAAGTGACTCCCTATGGCATCCATTGAGGTGCATCTGGATTCTGCAGCCAGCAGCCTTTGAAGCCCTACAGTGCATCTGGTAGAAAATGTTTTTGGCCAACAAGGAGCTCAATTATCTATGCACTTTTCCCGCAATCTCTTCTTCAATCTGTTAAAAACATCCAGATTTCTTGGGTTCCATTTAGAATGGAAAACTATAACCACTTGGGAACTCTGATAGTAAAAAACCTTTGCTGGCTCCCCATTGCCTATGGAATGAATGCTAAAGCACTCTGCAGGCAATCAAGGTCCTCAGAGTCCAGCCTCACTTACAGCCTTTAATCAGAGGTTCTTAACCTGGGGTTTGGGAATCCCTTGAAGTTCCAAGCAGAATTGTTTGTATGTAATTTTTTTTTTTTTTTTTTGGTCTTCTGGATAGAAAGTTCAAAGCTTTCATCAGTTTCTCAAAGAGTTCCCCAAATCAAAATGATTAAGTACCCATCAATCCATTAGGCTTGCCCTTGAGTCAGGTAACTGGCACATCAAACTATCATTTTCATAGACTTAGTTCTGAACTTCTTGCTCTTCTGTGCCCCTACCTACTGCCTTCTTAGCCTATATATTGCATCTTCTCTCACTTTCCTGCTTGCTGGCTTATGGTTCTATTTCCCCAGTTTTATTTCTCTTTTTTATTAAATTAAAAAAAACTGTTTATTTATTTATTTTGAGAGATAGAGGGAGAGAGAGAATCCCAAGCAGACTCCACGCTGTTAGCGCAGAGCCCAATGTGGGGCTCGATCTTATGAACTTGAGATCATGACCTGAGCTGAAATCAAGAGCCCGACACTTAATAGACTGAGTCACCTAAGCGCTCTATGTTTTCTCTTTGTAGCATTGTCCTGATCTTCAAAGCTGACCGTTGGTTCTGTTTTTCCTGATAATGACTTTGTCTTTTGTGATAGTTTTCTGATAATGTCTTAGTTTGGCTTCCCCTCAGAAGCAGACCTTGACACGAAGTCAGATGTGTATGGTATATTTTGAGGGTTATCCTAGGAAACCTCAGTAAGAGAGTGAAGAAGGAAGCTGGCAGATAATTATTACCAAAGAAGTTAAAAACATGGGCAGCTGGAGCCTAATTCTACAGGGCAGCACACATGGCAGGCTTTCCCTACCTGAGGTAAGTGGAGAGAGGTATTTATCCACCATCAGTCCTTGCTTGGACAGGGAAGAGAGCAGACATCAATTCTCTAGCACTCTGGCCTGCCTTGCCTACAGTAAAAGTGGAGTATAGCAGCTAGAGAGTCATAGGTGATAGCAGTGGAAAGTGGGGTGGCTTGTACAGAAATAGTATATGATGAAGAGATACAGGTGGGGCCTCAATAGCATCGGCTACGTGATCTAAGCTCTACTTAATTTTACCTTCTTCTTCTGACTACCTAGGCTTTGTACCTCCCAGTCTAGCCAGTCCTTGAGTTACTTCTTATGGAGGCACTTCTTTCACGTTTGCTGCACAAGACCTCTTACCAATTCCCAGGTGTAAATACTATTGTCTAGCTTCTGATTTCTCATTTTGCTTCCTTTTGCCTATGATGTCCCTGTCTTCTGCTGAAAACTTAATCATATTTCAAGGCTAAGATAAAAGTCTAGTTTCTGATTTCTCATTTTGTTTCCTTTTGCCTATGATGTCCCTGTCTTCTGCTGAAAACTTAATCATAATACAAGACTAAGATAAAATGTTCTCATTTTTATAGATTCATCTAAGTAAGAATCAAACACCTTCTCTCATTTGGTCCCTTAATGTTTCATGTTTGCTTCTATGAAATTGGTGAACCATTCTGGGTGGATGTACTGTCTCTTTTCCTAGGAAGTGGAGTCGGAGGTCATGTACTGATTTATTAATCTTTGAATCTCAGAGATGAATCAAATGCTTGGTACACAGTAGGTATTTGAAAAAGGTTTGCTGAGATGAAATTCATAGTATCTAAGGATACAGTTCGTGACTACATCATGCCGTTGGACATGGAGTGTTTTGTTTGGTCTCTGAAATCTAACTCCATATGTGGTTTACTTGAGGGATAGTCTTTTTTTTTCTTCCATTGATCTATTGTGATATCCTTATCTCAGTTGCCTTTCTGGAAATCAGTGCTTTAGGACTGCCTAAAAATCATCCTATAAAGAAGGTTGTTAATTGATGCAGCAAATACTTACTGAGCATTAGCTATATTCTAAGTACCAGAAATATTCACCTAAGTATACTTTCAAGGAACTCTCAGTCCTGCTTCACTACTTTCTGGTCATGTGTGTTTAGCCAAGGACATTTGTCAAGCTGCCTCAGTTTTCTCTGAGAGGATTAGATTCATTATCTTTATAGGAGCCTGTTTCTAACTCTGTGATGCTCAGAGAAATTTTTGATACTAACGATAAAGATAATTTTCTTTGACCCTTTCAGATTCTGCTTTTTCTCCCATACCAACACTAAATTAGAACTAATACAGTTGGAACCACAATGGCTAGGCTGTATTTACAACCTTGGAGCAGTGCCTGTATCTGTTTTGTATGTATGCAAAACTCTTCTCTTTGTGACCAGATTGTAAAGCCAATGAGAAAGTGTTCAAGTATCCCTGCCCCAGAATGTGTATGGGTTATTATGACAGACTAGCGAAAATCTTATGGGTAATTTCAGGCCCATCTCAATAATTCTTACTCAGCCTTCAAGGCTCAGTTCAGATGTGCCCTTCAGGAAATGTTTGGGCATTCCGGTTCGGCCCATGCAGTGGTCCTCTAGCATCTGGGGCTTGTCATATTATATTAATATTATTAGCTGTGTTTCTACCTAATTGATTGTCAACTTATTGAGGTCAGGGGCTGTGCTTTGTTTGGCTTCTTCTTGAATGGAGTATCTGGTGTAAAGAAGGTCTCAATCACTATTTGTAAATGGAATATAATTCACATGCACACGTTTTTTTTTGTTTTGGAAGGAGAATCCATGGTAATTCCAGAGGTGGGTGATTTTCCCAGCAGACTTTCTTTTAACATCCTCTTTTCCCCCTCATCTATTCAGTCTTTCATTATCTTCCTTGATTGATTTGTAGACTAGGTTAGATACAACTCTAATGAAGCCAAAAAATTGTCACAGTACTTTTGGGGATTGCTGTACTTAACTTCTGGAGATAATTGTTCATTTAGGCTCTTACTTCACCTTTCATTCCTTTGTTCAGAGAAGGAGATTTTTTATGCTTTCTGGAGGGTGAGAGAGGCTCCAAGTTATTTAGGTTAGTCAACAAAAATTTGCTGACTATAGTGGGCAGGAATATGCCATGTCTGTTTTCTGGGAAGTAGTAATTTTAGAAAACCATTGGATAGATTTTAAACTCTTGATGTGTCCAATCATTTTTATGGCCTTTTTCAGATATTTCCTTTGATTTTAATTTACTTTCCATGGATTTTTCCTGCCCCCAAACAGTTTAGTGCTGTATTATCAAAATGTAGCTTTAAGAGTTCAAGGATATGTCCAGGCCTTGCCTGTACCAAAGGATGAGACTGTTAGGGGTCCTTTTCACAGGGAAGCAAAGAGGCCTAGAACTGGGAAGCAGGGATCAGTTATCCAGAATAGCTAGAAGCAAGATAGCCAGTGTGGAGAGCCAGAGCAATCCGGGTTCCAAACTACAAAACACTGGAAGTGGGATTGGGAAGGGAGATAGGATGCAAATATGAACAGTTAAGTCATTGAGTAGAATACTCTAGACCAGAACAGTATGAGATATGAGGTACAGAAAATAGAAAATGGTTAAGGAATGAACTTGTCAGTAGAAGAAGCCACCAACACCAGCTGTTTAACTGATACCTCATATAGAGGCAGGTGCTGCACCTTAAAGAGATCCCAGTTGTCTGGACAGAAGATATAGACAAAAGGTCCCTGTTAATAGGGTTTTTCCTTCACTCTATAACACTTTCCAGTCCCTGGAAACATTTCTGGAGTAGAATTATACTATCCACGGAGAGAATAAATACCTTAGTCAGTCATGCCTTTTATGATTTTCTTCCTACATCTATTTACCATCCATTTGTACTTTACTTAAAAAACAAGGCAATCATAGACCTACCATGCCTGTATTTCTGCTGTGTGGTATGTGAGCTAGTGGGGTAGCTATGAAAAGTCAAATATAAAACAGGTGTTCAAGCACTGGAAACAAGAGAGAGCAAGACCAGATTGATTCCAGTACCATGCAAGAGACACCCCCTATCTCAATTCAACCCTAAATGCTGCCTATGCAGCCACCATCCCTCTTGTTGTGGCTTTGACTCTCCTACACATATGCCATATATTATGGAATTGCAGCACCAACAGGAACGGAGTGGTTTCCATGCAGTTCAGCTCACAGCCCCCTTTCTCTTTACACTAATGCTGACATATGCACCCAAAGAATAAGTGCACTCTCTCAACCCAGATGGACCACAATGCCGTATTACTTTCAAGATTTAAATTCCTTACTCACAAAATGGTTGCCAAAAAGTGAGCAACCCTTGCACTCATTCACTCCAGCCTTGGTGGACTATCCACTGAAATCAACTCCAATTAGCTATATAATTAAAAGTACAAATTGAAGTCTAATTACTAAAACTCAAGACCCTAAATTCAATAAGTGTCTCTTAGTTTTATAATGGAATTGAAAGAAATGGAAAATCCATGTCTGTCCACAGGAAGTATAGTGTCTAAAGTGATTCAATCCACATCTTCTGAGACTGACAGTGTTAGGCTCCATGAGAACAAGAGACATGGTTTAGACATTATTCCTGGTCTTAAGGAGCTCATGGCCCAGTGAGAGATATTCAAGGGTACAATCTGTTGATATAATATGATTAATTCTATCCCTTTTGAAGGTACAAATTAAATATTTCCAAAATCAATCCCATTGACTGCAATGAAGTCTTTCTTCTCAATGCATACTCACTACAGTGATTGAGCCAAGGTTTCTAAAGAACTTGAAATAAATTCAAGGGGTAAGTCTTGCTAATTATTGTCATACAGAGAAAAAATAAATTCTGAGCTGTGGCCTGCATGGTCCTGTTCCTATGGAGTGTTACCACTCAAAACAATTGGTGAATGGCCTGACCATCTCAGTAAATGCTGCAGGGTCCCAGACACTGTCACAGAGACTAGGTGTACCTGTTTGCTGGGAGGTCAGGCAGTCAAGTGCAAGGAACAACTAAAAATACAGACTTGTCCCCAGCCCCCTTGCCACTGGTGGCTAAAAGGGCATAAGCCTGTCTTTGGTTTGGAGTTCAGACATGAGAAGGTGATGCATTTGACGTGTTTTCCAAATTAATGCTTGAGGTTTTCAATTTGATAGGAATGTTGGGATGGAATTGCTGGGAAGTTTGTTAGTTTGTTTTAACAAAGCTAGGAACACTGAAGAAGGTGCAGAACTGAAGGAGACAGTCATTATTTCCACTTTGGTCATGTAGATTCTGGGGCTGCTGTGAAGCATCTGACGGCAAATTTCAAATAGGCGTTTGGATATAAAGGGCTGGAACTACAAGAGTGGCTAGAGATATAAATTTGTGTATCATCATCTTATTATTAATCCCACATTGTAAATGAGGTTAAAAACTTGCCAGAGTCTCATCTATATCTTATATGGTCTCTTCCTGTTTCTTTGTCTCTCTCCCACTCCTACATTACTCTGCGCCTAGAGTAGAGTCTTGTCCGAAGGAGATACTCAGTAAATATTTTCATATATCCCCCAAACTCCCTAGATAGATATCTCAGATCCACTTTAAATCTGCTGGCGACTCTTGTCACTTGGAAGAGCGTGCTTTGAAACTGTGAGCTCTCTGATGACTGCACTCTGGGAGACAACAGGCGAGGAAACGCGCGGTGAGACTGCTAATTGCATTTACTGGACCACACGCCTTCCCTGGCTCTCAGAGGAATACACGTTTCCAAGAAATATGGGGTTTGTCTGAGGTCCAAGGGCACTTAGACAATGGAGAAAACAAATCCCTCAGGTTGTGGTTAATGTCTCCGCCTGTCTCAAGACCTGACTCCCTGTTGCCTTATTTATATCCGAACAACCAGGACTTTGGGATATTTGTGTTTAGATTTTGTGTACACAAATTTAAAGCTTTTTTCTTGATCTAGGTGAATAACACCCTGTCCAGGGGTTTCAGTGCTCTTAATATGAATTGTATGTGGCGTTCTAGATTTGGAGACTGAAGCCTGAGCTGTGTATGTATTGTGACCCCTAGAAGTATATGACCTTGGGCAAGTAATTCTAATTATCTGAGTTATGTTTTCTTTACTCGTAACAGGGGATTAACATTACCTGCCTCCTAGGGTGGTTGTAAGGGTTCAGTGAAGTGGCCAGTGTGAAAGTATGTACCACATGTTTTTAAAAAAATATCTAGTGGGTATTGGCAAAGCATACTCTTCCAAGTCTTTTGGGGGCTTAATATTTTTTTTTGCCCATCTTCAGCTGGGGCGAATTTCTCATCTCACACCTCACTCTTTCTGTGGATAAATGGAGCTACTCCGCCTCAGAAAGTGCCCCTGAAATAATATTTTAAGCCACTCTAATACATACAGATTGCTTTGTCTCTTGAGAATAGCCATGTCTTTTGGGGTAAATTTTCTTGCTCTAATAATGTTCTGGTTGAGGTGCCCTTGGCCAGAGAAACTAGCTCCTGGATTAGGTCACTCCTAGACCTCCAATCCTTTAGCTGTAGTTATTAACCTAGCAAAGTGCACAGTGTCCAACTGGGCCAATGTCTTTCTCTTGAAGTTTAAATGAAAACCGACCCTGGGAGGGACCAGTTTTCTTTCCTGCTAATATGGAGAGAGAAGTAGAGGCAACAAGTAGGGAGAGTTCTGGTAACATCAGTTCCTGGACCATTGTCCTTGAGGCCAAATTCAGCCCTTGATTTTTCCAGATTCATTGGCTCAATAGATTCTCCTTTTTTACTCACACTAATTTGGTTGGAGTTTTGCACTTGTAGCTATCATGATTTTTTCCAGTTATCTATTATGGCATAAAAAAACGACCTCCAAATTTAGTGATCTAAACTGTGGACTGCATCCTGGATTATGTGGGTCGGGAATTCAGACAAGGTACCAGGGGAACAGTGTCTCTCTGCTCCATAATGTTTGAAGCCTCAGCTGATAAGACTTGAATAGATGGGGTGATTCAAATAGCTCAAAAGCTGGGACTACCAAGGGGGCTGAAGATCCCAACACTGAGATGGCTCCTTCATGCACATCACTGGCACCTGGGCTGGGATGACCCCAAGGCTGGGCTCACCTGAAACTGTTGCTTGGAGTAGCAGTGTGTGGCCTCTTCAGGTAGCTGAATCTTTTCACAGAATTGTGGCTGGGTTTTAAGAAAGAGTGGCCCAGGGAGAAGCATTGGGAGAATAAGTATTCAAAGACAACAGGTGAAGCTGCATGATCATTTATGGTCTAGACTCTGAGGTCACATAATATCATTTCTGACATACCCTATTGGTAGAAGCAATCAAGTAAAGGGGACACAGACCCAACTACTTGATAGAAGGAATCTCAAAGACTTTAAAGCCATTTAAAAAATGAAAACAATCAGAACAATCTTAATACACCTGTCTTTCCTTTTTTTTTTTTTTTTTTTTTTGTTTACAGCCTCATCATTCTAGGCCCTCATCATCTCTGTCAACGCTTACACTGGTGTCTTCAAAGCTTACCTTCTCTGGGAAGCTCTCCTTGACCTTCTTTATTTTACTCAGAACTCCCTTTGATTTTTTGGTCAAAGGCAAAACATTTATTTGAACTAAAGAAAAAACCAGAGTGTCCTTATTAATCATTGTCTCCTTGGTACTGGTGATGGTCATTTCTTATATATTCTTAGGTACCTCTATGAATCACAGAACCATAGATGTTGAAAGGTATGTGAGAAATAATTTGGTTGATACTTTTAGTTATGCGTATTAAATTCAAAAAACCTTTATTAAATTCAACTCTATTCCAGCTAGTACAGAAGTTAAGAAGTTGAGCTAAGTGCACAGAATATCCATTTAGGAAATTTATCATCCAGGGAAGCATTTCCTAAAGCATCTTTTGAAAAGTTAGGTTCCACTGAACATTAAGCATTTTATGAAGAATAAAAGTTATGTTGTTAAATATTTGAGAAATACAGATTTAACAAAATTAAACATCTTTATGAGAAGATTCTTTAGGGCCTCTAATATACATCTATTAGCCTTGAACAAATATTTGTCCAATAAAGATCATTGGATGAAAGTGCACTGTACATCTTCAACGTAGGGGTGAAGTTCTCTGATCTCATAACTTCTTTCCTTGAAACTTACACCCAAACTGTTTTACCATGGAAAATATTTTGGGATTGACAACAGAAGAAGAAATCAAACAATTACTCTTCGATTCCTCCCTTTCCCCTTTAGACTGGCTTTGTGCAAGGCCTGGGCTTTTGCTTCACTGTCCTTGTGTGCATTACTATATCCTGATGAAATGTAGACTCAGCCCTCACAGTCTGCTGGTTAGGAAACTCCAACAATATAGCCTCACTCTTGCTAGGATTCCCTTCTGGGAGCTGTGTCTTGTGCCAGACACCTGATGGGCAGACATTCTGCTACAAACACACTAATGTTCCAAACCATGATGCCAGGATTCACCATAATTTGAGAATTCCCCATCCCTTAGATTGGACCTAAAATTCCGCCCGGCAGAAACAGGTCTAAGTAAGCTGGCCTCTTCTTAACAAGTGATAATAAGACTAGTTACTATTCATCAAGGATTTACTTCAGACAAAGTCCTGGGTGAAAGTATTCACAATACTTTGTATGGGTTGAACCATACCAAAAATATTACCATTTTTGTAGGTCAAACCAGTTAAATATTGGCAAGCATGTGGTTGTGCCTAATATCACTTAATCTTCATAAAATTTCTACAAGTTAAGGCTTAGCTGGTCTAGGTCAAGGCACATGGGCATGATGGCAGCTGAATAATTTGTGCTCTTTCACATTGATCATCTTTAAATTTCTAGCTCTTACAGAGAGGCTGAGGGTAGTGTAGGGGAAGTAGAAAAAGAGGATTCCTGTTGGCCAGCCGGCCATTCTTCTATTTTGCAGAACAGTTGCACTCTGGCCCAAGATTTCATAAAGCCCAACTGTTAATCAGACATACCACTCCTTAGTAGGTGGTTTAGCAACTATTTTTTTTTAATATTGCTCCCATATCACCAGCAATTGATTAAAATATTCCCCCCATATGTTTTCACTCTTATGTGGATCCTGAGAAACTTAACAGAAGACCATGGGGGAGGGAGAAGGGAAAAACAAAGTTAGGGAGGGAGCCAAACCGTAAGAGACTCTTAAAGACTGAGAATAAACTGAGGGTTGATGGGGTGTGTGAGGGAGGGGAAAGTGGGTGATGGGCATTGAGGAGGGCACCTGTTGGGATGAGCACTGGGTGTTGTATCAAAACCAATTTGACAATAAATTTCATATTAGAAAGAAAGACAGAATAAAAAAAATAAAAATTCCCCCTAGCTACATATTCTATTTTTGTGAAAGAAGTTCTGGAAAATACTTTTCCCTACTTCATTTCATTTTCAATAATGTTTTGATGCATTACATACAGCTGCTTGGAAGGCTTGGTAGATTTCATCTGGCTCTGGCTATATTCTCTCCATTTTTCAGATGAGAAACTCAAAGCTCAGATAAGTTAATAAATGTGCTAAAGGTCCCAGTGCCAGTATGTGCTAGAGCTGGGATTTTACTCAGATCTGGATGACTCCACATCCAGTTGTCTTAACCATTACAGAGTCCAGCTCTGGTTGCTCACAGGCATAGTTTCCCTCATTAAGTCAGCTACAACCATAGCCCTTAAGAGTGTGTCCAGCCTGGGCTTGAATACTGCTTTGCTGCTTACTAGTTGCCCCTGTAGGGTGAATTACTTAGCCTCTCTGTTTCAATTTCCTCATCTGTAAAATGGAGATTAAAAATGCATTTTTGAGGGGATTTTGTGAGGATTCAATGACTTAAAAATAGTAGTGACTGCTGTCATTTATTATACCCTATCCCCATACAGTTAATTTCTATCTACCTTGCTTTTCCATTGGCCTGTGTTGCTGAAGACCCAGTCAGTCCTGGACTAGAACTGACTTAAGCTGGAGTGGCCTATTTAAAAGCCTAAAGAATCTGCATCCTCATCTCTCTTTCCACTTGGAACTGGTGCCCAGGAATTCTAAATGGCCAACATTAGGGGATTAAATGGTACAAATTTAATAGCCACCAATAATCACCTAGTGTTAGATATTAAAAATGTGCCAAACTTTTGCAATTATAAACACAAAGAGCAAGGACAATTAAAGGAAAATGAAACAGAAAATTTTAAAGGTCAAGAGACGGATTATATAAATAGACAATGGTCAGACCGTATATGACAATAGAACGCTGACCTACAGCCTCTGCAACAAGCAACTGGATTTGGTCAGTGACTGCCAACTTCCCTATTCTGTGCTCTTACTTCAACTCAGAACCAAGCAGAGAAAATCAAATGCTCCTCAAACTGATCACATAAGGTACCTTTCTTCTATTAGCCTGACTCCAGCTTCCCCACATCAACAACCTCCAATTAAAGCATGCCCAAAACCTTCCCATTTTTCCTTCTGAAAAGATTTCCCACTACCCTGCCTGCCTGCCTTTGAATCTCTACCAAACGTTAGTGACAGCAACTAATTCCTTGCTACAGCAGCAAACTCTTAATAAATAGACTCTGTTTGTTCTCATTTTGGTGGTTTTTGTTTATTTCCAGTTTTTCTGGAGGTACCACTGAGCTATAGTCTGCACTGCTCATCACATGGACCCCAGGCTTCAAGCAGGTACAGCATCCAGAGAGGCCCCTTGTGCCTTGCTGCTCACAGCTTACAGACTCAGTGTCTTATGTGGTAAGTGAACACTGGGTCTGAACTTCATACTCTTGGATTGAGGTTCTTGGATATCTATTCTCAGTTTAGTAATTGGGTTTTGTTATTAGTTCTCATTTGGTTAGCATTCTTGGTGGAATCAGGCCATTCCTTTTTACCCCTTTGCTTTGTTTTGTGCTTTTGCATAGGCCTTGTAAGCCTCTTGTCTGAGCCACCCTGGTGAGTTTGTGGCTCTTACCAGACCAGCATCCATAGAAACTTTGCTGTGGGTCACCCATGAGTAACGTTCTCCTTCCATCTAAATATTTTGTCCTAAGAACTTAGCTTTGATCCAGAGACTGTTTTCTCTTTTTCTACCTTCTGGGGTGTGCTGTCTGTATTTGGAGGCTACCAACTGTCAGATTGGGGCACTGAGACACAAAGTGCACAAGCACCAATTTCAACTGACTATTGCCAGCTCTCATGGGGTTGTTTAAATATAAATCCTCTCCAAGTCTTGGGAAAAACTGTCTTATAGGTACTCTCATTAGAATCCTAACTTTTTCAATTATCTCTCTGCATGACGTAACTTCACCAAAGATGATTTAGGCTTTCAGTGGCCACTCTGGGGAATGTTTGAACTTGAACAAAATTATTCATTTGAGAGATGCTTTGGAAGGTAAAAGGAATTAATATTTCTCAGGCCCAATGAGTAACATTTTTTGTTTGATTGGTACACAGAAGCCTTCAAACGAAATTCTGATTAAAATAATTGCTTTATTAAAGGATGTTTTGGCCAAGGCTAGTGAGTAATTTAACAAACTTAAGTAATTGTATGCTACACTCATTTTTTCTAAAAAATCATTTTCTTCCTTGTCTTCTGGTTGCTTCCCTATAACCAGTTCTCCTGTATGTTATTCAGATCTCTCTGCTTCTTTATCTCTGTTGACTCTTCTTACCTCTACACCTTGACAAGATGTTCTACCTTTTCCAAAAGACCCTCTTGAAGACGTCAAAGTGTCAGTTGCCTCTAAACATCCATCTTGCCTATGAGCCAGATATGCTGGCTATGGTAGAATTAAAACCATGAACCCAAGCTGAATTAAGAACTATAAGGATTTTCCTAAACCAAGACATGACCAGCAACTATTCTTAAAAGCCATGAACCCAAGCTAAATTGAGAACAATAAGGATTTCCCTAAACCCAGACATGACCAGCAACTATTCTTAGAATTCAGAATTGTTTTGAATGCATACAACCAAGGTTGCCTGACCTATATCAAGTTTTACACAGGTTGGTTGGAATCTTAGGTGGTAGATCCTTGATGGCAACAAGAATTAAACTGACCCAGAAAGGGACCTACAGGAGTTTTCTTTTCATAGTAAGCCTGATGGCCAAAGAAAGCCCTGGAAATTAGGGTAAAGTCTCCTGAAAGATGTTTCTTAAACATTTCCATTAAAATTAATTGGATCATATTTAATCATACAAATAGAGAAAAGAGAAAAATATAGCAGATTTTGGGATAGACCAAAAAATAATTGCTGACAACATCTGTGAGTTAGAGAAAGCACCAACATAACACCACCCATGACTTTTATTGAAGATTGACTAAGAAAACAGAAATTAAAAAGGAAATAGCCCTTTTACCTGAACTACAACACCTGGTAGAACATTTTGTAAGTGCTCTAGAACACAAATGAAACAGGACTTCAAATAAACATATGGCTTTGCAGAGCAATCAGTTGGTGGCCCACTTGCTAACAGACTACCTTTTGACAAGAATACCCATAGAAACTGTAAAGAGAAGGAACAATGGAAAATAGATTATCCCATCTGGGAAAAGAAAAACCAAGACAAAGGTTCTTAATTCAGATCAATGAGATTGCTCCAAGGAATGAGAAAGTGTCCAATATTCTGCTTTTGTCCTAACGTGCAAGGTAAATCATTATGAATATAAATGGTCAACCTCCCCTATTTCTTATAGATATGTATGCTATTCTTTCTATGTTAAATTCTATCACCTTTGATCAACTTCTTATTTGCAGTAAACATGCCACACAAATGGTAGGTATTTCAAATAACTCACAAATTCCTTATCTCCTAGTCCTTAACTATAATCCTCAACTGAAAAACATTCTTTTCCTGCTCCATGATACTATTGTTGCAAGTTTAATAAGAGACTTACGTGGCAAATGGAATTGTAATTAGCACATCAGGGGGACAATTTCTTGAGGTTCCAGAAGTCTCCTCTATTTATAATTAAACTGTGTCTGCTTTGGATGTACCTTTGCCTTCTCCATTATAATTGATGCATATCTCATCTAACGATCTTGACAATCGATGAATTAAAAATTTAACTGACATAGGGAAAACAATTGGTGCAGAACCTATTACATTTCAGGTAGATCCTACCAAACTATTACCCAAACTTTTCCAATATCCCTTGAAGCCAGAGGAAAGGAAGGACTCAAACCTATTGTTTATGGCTTTTTATCCAAAGGCCTTCTTATAGCCTGAACCAGATCTTGTAAACACTTCTATCTTTCCAGTAAATAAACCAAATAGATGAAGATATTGATTTTCAAGATCTCGGGGCTATCAACAAAATTATAATTCCATGATATTTTGGTAATACCTAACCCAAGTATCATCCTTAAGCCACTGGCTTCACTGTAGTGGACATTTGTTCTGCCTTTTTCAGTTTGCCTCTAGTAGAGGACAGGTAAAAGCTTTTTGCCTTCATCTAGTGAGGATAGAAAAGGTCCTAGGGCAGTCAGTGCCCCAGTGGTTCACTGAAGCACCCTTCTATTTCTAAATGATATGAATTTTAAAACAAATAATTAAACTAACAAACAAAAGTAGAATCAGACCTATAAATGCAGAGAAGAAACTGATGGTTGCCAGAGTGGAGGGGGTTGGGGGATGGGCAAAATGGGTTAAGGGGAGTGGGAAATATATGCCTCCAGTTATGAAATGAATAAGTCATAGGAATAAAGGGTGGAGCATAGGGAATATAGTCAATGGTATTGTAATAGCATTGTATGGTGACAGACGATAACTACCCTTAGGGTGAGCATAGCATACATGGAGTTGTTGAATCACTATGGAGTACACCTGAAATTAATGTTACATTGTGTATAAACTATATTCAAATAATAAAAAAATCTAAATTTCCCCTATAATTCAGTTCTGATACAATATGTAGATGATCTCCTACTTTGTTCAGAGAACAAGTAAGCCTGTAAAAAGATCACATTTTCTTTTTCTTAGTCCAGGCAGAAAGAGCCTTAATGTTTCAGAAGATAAAATTATAATTTTACCTTGGTGCCTGGGTGGCTCTGTTGGTTAAGTGTTCGACTTCAGCTCAGGTCATGGTCTCACGGTTTGTGGGTTCGAGCCCTGCATTGGGCTCTGGGCTGACAGCTCAGAGCCTGAATGAGGCCTGCTTCAGATTCTATCTCCCTCTCTCTCTGCCCCTCCCCTGCTCATACTCTATCTCTCTCTCTCTCTCAAAAATAAACATTTTAAAAAGTTACAATTTTACGAAAACATAGTCCATTTTTTAGGGGAAGACCTATCCGTGGGAAAAAAAAAAAAAAACATGATCTCCCAATAGACTAAAAGATATGCAAACTTTCCTACATCTCTCACAATATGACAATTGAGAATATTTCTCAGTTTAACTGGATGTTGCGGACAATGGATGACAAGTTTTTCTGAGATTTCCATACTTGTTTATGGATTGGCTAAATCCTCAGGAAACTACTCCCTTCTCTGGGAGCCCAAACATGGACAGGCCTTCTGGAACTTGAAAACGTTTCTTTGATAGCCTCCTTCCTTAGACATCCTTAACTATGAAAAGCATTTGTCTGTTTATGCATGAATAATCTGGACAAACCCTTAGGTTTTAACTCAACCTATGGGATACATAAAAAGCCTATCCCTTACTATGGCTTCAATACCGAACCAGCTACAAAGGCTCATCTCTCTTATCTTAGGGCAGAAGCCACTACAGCAAAATTTATCCATGCTTCTAATAACCTAGTTCTAGGTTTCCTACTTGACCTCTTGGTTCTTCATCCAGTCACACTGTGACTGACTGAGAACACTCAACAAATTACTCTTTTCAGTGATCAGATTAATTTTTTTAGGGGAGTCTGTCACTCCCCCCCCCTCACATTATTATTCACCACTACAGAACCCTGAATCTTTCCACTCTCTTGCCACAACCAGAGAATCTCATTCTCCTTTTACATCAGGGAAACTTCTTTATCTCATTGAAATTTATAAGAGGTTTTCATTGGGAACCTTGTTCTAATGTTATTTGTTGATGAATCATACTCAAAACAAACTGGTTTCAAGCAAAATTTGCTCTAATTTAAACTATTTTTTTTATAATATAGTCCTCTGAAGCAAAATCAGCCTGGATAGCAGAACATAGTGCATTTATTAGAGCTTATAAAGACCTAGCCAAAAACCAGAGTGTAAATACACACACACACTCACACACACACACACCTACACCCACACCCACCCCAGGTATACTTGTGGAGTAATACCTTTCTTTGAGATGCTTTGAAAACAAAGGATTTATTACTTCCTCTGGAATTTTCATCCAAAATGGGCAAGTTAAGGAACTTTTAGTTCTCCTACTTTTTAGAAAGATAGCTATTATGAAGGTTGAGGTCCATGAAAAAAGAGTTGAATTTTATCCGGCTCTACCCTCCATGGGTTTACATATGTTTTAGTTATTGTATGTCTATTTGGGGGATGTATTGATGTTAAAATATTTCCTTGGCAGAAAGCTACAGTCTAAAAAGCTGTAGCTTGCTAAAAAGCTGCTTGATTTTTGTTTCCAACCTGGGGTATGCCAACTTAGATGATTAAGACACATACTTTATGGGAGCCATTATTAAAAAAACTTTGTAAGCTGTCACCAACAATTCAAAAACTACACAGCTCATACCATCCAAATCTTCTGTAAAGATTAAGAGAAACAATGGCATCCTTAAATTAAAATTAGCATAATTATCAAAACTTTTAGTAACCCTTGGCTGAAGGTACATCTACTATAGCCTATTCCCTTGGGGACCCATCAGTTATCCATTTATGAACTGGTGTATGGAAGGCCCATGCATCAAGGGGTTTCATCTCTAATATTAAACTCTGCCCTATTGCATGAAAACATGGCAAAATATTGCGTGGGACTCATATGTTATCCCCAGTTCTTTCACCAACAGTGTAAGGCCTCCTTCCCACAATATCTGCCTAAGCAATCTTTTCACGATTTTCCACCAGGGGATTTCATCTATTGGAAGACAAATAAAAGGAAAACTGTACTTGAGCTTCATTGGAAGGTACTTTAACAACAGAGTAGTGAAACTCTAGGGAATCAATCCTTGGGATTATGTTTCATAAGTAAAGAAGTAATACAGAATTCCACACAATTGGGAGGCCACTAAAAAATGAAACCTCAAAAAAAGGTTTTCATGGATCCTTTAGAAAGAGCTGACCTTTGGAAGTAGACAGTTGATCCAAGACCTTCAGAATCATCTGATGGCCTTAGGTAATGGTCAGCTCCCACACAAGATGTCAGACCAATACCTGTGTAACCCGTTTTGTTTTTCATTTGCTGGCTTATTATCACTTGTCTTGCCATTTTATATAGAGTCTTTTTGTTTATTTTTTTTAAGTTTTTATTTAAATACTAATTAACATATGGTATAATATTAATTTTAGGAGTAGACTTTAGTGATTCATCATTTACATATAACACCTAGTACTCATCATAACTAGTGTGCTCTTTATTGTTGTCCACCTATAATGGTCCTTTTTTCCCCTTTAATGACCATTGTTAGGTTACAATTGAGTTAGATAATTCTGACCTAAAAGTCAAAAGATGAACTCTAGAAGTTATTGATGACACTACTCTTGCCCTAGATAGAATGCAACTTGTTGGCACAAGTAGTAGATTCATTGTTGTAGGCTTTTTGTTGGCTAGGCATGGTCTGTGTTGGTGTCATTGCTGATAGTCCTTACTTACTCAGATCAAAGAAACCAGCAGTATAGAGCAGGCTATTCTTCACCTTAAAGAATAAGTGATGGGGCACCTGGGTGGCTCAGTCGGTTGAGCATCTGACTTTGGCTCCCGTCATGATCTCACCATTTGTGAGGTGGAGCCCCTCATATGGCTCAGTGCTGTCAGTGCAGAGCCCACTTTGGGTCCTCTGTCCCCTTCTCTCTCTGCCCCTCCCCACTGGCACTGTCTCAAAAATAAATAAGCATTCAAAAAAAGAAAAAGTGACTTGATTTTCTGAGGCCCATCCTCATGGCCTATGGGATTTATTCTCTTTTCCTAGATTAGCCAATTGGAATTCCCTGTCCTGACCATCTAAAAGGAACTATTAATTGTTCTTGTTTTTGTCATAGTGGTTATAGTGCTGGCCCATTACATTCTGTGCAGACTTGTACATGCTTCCATGCAGCAGCTCTCTCATCTGATGGTCGCTATGATGATACAACAATAAAAGGGACAAAAAAATCTTGTAATCCAGTTGACTATGGAGACAACTGGTCCATTTCCCATTAAGAGGGTCTGCATCTCCAGTCCCTGTTTTATTTCTCACCCTCCTGTAGGTGAGAAAATGAACAAAAGGGGGACTGAGGATCTGAATATACAAATGGATGATGGCCAGGGTGTATATGACAATAGAACTCTGACTCAAAGCTATAAATATGGAGTTTGGACATAGGATAACCTAAGTCAGGAGTCCGCAAACCTTTTCTGTAAAGGACTAGATACTAAATATTTTAGGTTTTGCAGGCCATATGGTTTCTGTAGCAACTAAAGCAGTCATAGACAATAATAAACAAATGGACATGGCTGTGTTACAATAAAATTTATTTATAAAGACAGAAGGTGGGCTCATCTGACCTGCTGGCTATATTTGCTGACCACTGGTTTACTTGTCTGTAACTGAGAAAGCCTTCCCCTTATAATAAGAGCGGACTGGGGGGGGGGGGAAGGAAGGAAATAAACACTGATCAAATTCATACTATGAGCTAGACAATGTGCTCAGGACTTTTGTATTCATCACATCATTTAATCCCCACAATCATATCCCTGTGCTATAGAGAAGAAAATGGAGTTTCTGAAAGCTAAAATAGATTGTCCACAATCACATGGCTGGTGGAAAACAAAACCTTCTGACTTTAAAATGTTTTTTCTTCCTCATCATCATAGATTTCTTTATTTGCCATCCACATGCCTTCCCCAGCATCTCTAGCCATATTTGCTTTCAACTCTATAGTAACCACCACAACAAAGAAATAATAGCAGCTAAATGTCCCTGTTTGACATATTTATAATATATGTTCTTATTTTTATTAAATAATTTATAATTAAGTTATATTAAATTTATATTAAATTTATATTAAATAATCTCCACAAAAATCCCAGGAAGTATATTTTCCCTTTTGAAACAGGGATGGGGAACACCAAGTTCACAAAGCTGGAAATTGGCAAATGAAGCATAAGAACCCCTATTTCTAATTCCTAATTTTCTAACTAGGACTTTATTTCCTGGTCAACATTTGTTTAATTAACACAGGATAATATTTTCCTTTCTGTGAACCTCTCTAAGTACAGCTGCCAAGTCAATTCTGATGAACAGAAGTAGCTGAGGCTAGATTAATGGTTTTGGAGGGAATATCAAGTTTAATGAAATGAAATTCTGTTAAAGTAATATAGATTGGTGTCCAGGAAATATCAGAAACTCGGTGCTTTGTCAACAACTTGGCTATCAGGCTGAAGGCCACCTGGATTCCTCTTTAAGGAGTTCCCCAAGTGAAAAATGGCTTTGCAGAACATCTAACTCTTAGATCTCCCAAAGTTCTGGGCAGGAAGAAGCCACTGTCTTTGGCTGACATTTCCCAAAATATAAATTCAGAGTCTCAAGGGTAGGAAATCTTTTTATTTTTAAAGCTGTGTATTGAAAGAGAGAAATCAGGATATTCCCAGATGATACTACTGGAAACTCTTCAGACTTTTTCCTTTTGTAGCTCTATCATAAGCAGTTTTCTGGTTTGACCTGAGAGGAGCTTCTGAAGGAGAAGTGTGCCTGTTTCCCAGTCTCCTGGATCAACAGCCCATTCTTTGGTAGCCTGTGCTAAAAGGATGTTGGAGGCTATAGAGCAGGCTTGAGGTGAGGCTTTCAGTGGAACTGGTCTGATGAGGAAAGTGTAATGTAAGCCCCAACACTGCCTGACTATGTTAGGATCTGACCTTGCAATCTCAGATGTGGAAATGTCATTAAGGAGGGGAGGGGAGAGGAAGGGGGAAGAGAGGAGAGGAGAGGAGAGCAGATTAGAGGGGAAGAGAAGAGACATACCTCCTTTCGTTCCTAAATCCAGGTCCATCCCTGGGCTTTAGATACCGGTGAGCTGGCAAAAGCAAGTATCTAGCATTTCTGCCTCTATAAGAAGCAATTTTATCGTCCAATTAGATCCATGCTGAGTAGCTATCATAAATGACTAATGACCATGAGAGTCTCCTGCCCCAAAGTCTTGACCTTCGCAAACTCTTGCTTTCCAAGGAACCCTATAGTGGCATTCTCTCTAGAGGACACTGAGTTCTGAACCTTTCCCTCTTCATCTTTCACCTCATCTTTCTTACAATGGGCTTTGTGTATAACCCCAGAATCCTGGCATCTCTGTCACAGAGGCACAAAAATGAACACCCAGGCCAATGTTTTCAAACAGAATCTGGGGAACCATAGAGCTTCCTCAGATACCCCATACCAGTGAAGGCGCTTTCTCCCTTCCCCACCCTCCCCATCCATACCCAGCCCATTTCGGTTTGGAGGAGCTCATCTATGAATTGTTTTGCAGATTGGGCTTTTCTTTTGAAGGAGGATTCAAATGTTTATAGCAACTGGTGTAGCCCAAGACCATCTTCATGTCCCATTCCTCTTTGTAACCCTGGTGCCTTCCACACCTCTGGCACAACAGAGGTACTTAATAAGTATTTAGGCATAAAAATACATATTTAATTCATTTGTTAATTCATGTATTCACTGGAGAAACACTTGTTCAACTCCTGCTGCATTGTGAGGATCATTTGCCCATGATTTCTGCGACTCCATTGACTGCCAGTCCTCAGTTAGTCAGTGTATGTGGTTGGAAACAAACCATCCATTTCCCCCCTCACTACACCAGCTCCATGCAACCCATGCTGTATCCCAGGCTGAATCAGCCTGAGGGTTAAAAGTGAGGTCATATTAACAGTAACAGACTTTATTTATTTATTTATTTATTTATTTATTTATTTATTTATTTTGGCTTTACTCCCAATCTGTTATTGTACATTTGTCTCATTTGCTGGCCTCATTTCTCTTTGAGACATGCTTTGCTGTGAGCTTTGTCTCCTTACTAACACAGGATAGAAGTGGTGGGAAGAGCCTTTTGTTGCAAAGATTATGGAGCTTTAATAGAATATATATCTGAAAGTACTTTGAGCAAGGGAAACCGCTCTTCAAGGGTCAGAGGTTGTTATTAAGTAGGGCTGCCTGCCAGCCAGCTGGGTACTTGTGAGAAATTTAGGATGCCAGGGAGAAGATACTCACCCAGAATAATTGATGCTGTTGTTAAAAAAGCACTTTGCGGTCAAGTCTCAGACAAATCTTAGTCTTTCCCGTGGGGAAAAGCCACAGCTTGTTGGTAGTGTTTCTATTTGGTACTGGCATCACTCTGCTGGCTATTTGAACTAGACTGTGGCCCTTTGCTTCATTCAGCTAACATTTAATGAGAACCTTTTAATGTTTAATTTGCACATGCATTCATGCAGCCATTCATTCATTTACTGATTCAATTAACAGATACTTATTGTGTCCCTACTATGTGCTATAAGGGTACAGCAATAAATGAAATGATCTACAATTTCCGCCCTTTTGCAGTTTATAGTCTAGTGGTAGCAACATATAAGTGAAAAGTGAGGTGAAGATGTAGAAATATATGGAGTCTCAGATGGTGATAAGTGCTGAGAAAAATAAAAGCAGGGAGGAGAGATAGGGAATGTTGGGGGGATGGGATCACCATTTTAGTTAACATGGCCTAGGTAGGGAAGATCTCGCAAAGATGATGGCGATTCTATGAGCTAGATGCTAGCTCTATTGTGTAGATGAAGTACCTCAGCTCAGAGAGGTGAAGTGACATGGTCAAGGTCACACAGGGAGTTAGTGACTGAGTAGGTACTTGGGCCCAGTTCTGTGTGACCTTAAATTCAGATTCTTTCAATAGTGGAACACTGACTGCCTACATGTTTTCATCTATAAAATATAAGGCTGGGCTAAGCCAGGGCATAGAATCCTTCCTTTCTGGCTTTGACATACCTTGGGTCAGTGGTCTTTTCTGAGGGCTACAGACATTTGTAACTGCTTTCAGTAACATCTGAAAATGACTGACGTTACCCACTCTCTTGCACAATTTGAGGCAGTAATTTCTTGTTAGAGATTTGGCTTCAAAGTTAGATCTTGAACACACACAGACACAATACTGAAAGGTGAAATGGAAGAGACATTTTGGTGCTGTGTAATGCTGTTAAAATGAACCAATGCGGGAGTCATAAGTATTATTTATGGTAATAGATTATTTAGGTTTTAAACAATATTCATGAAGATCATAGAAAAGTAGTGCTGAAAAAAATCTATATGTATGGAGTACCAGAGAATTCTGGAAGGGGGTCTGTAGGTCAGGCTGTGGATGGATGTGAGAGTTCTGAGGACCAGTGAATCCTGCGAAGTGAGATGTAAGGAAGGGGCATGCTGCTATCTTGAAGTGCTTTGAGTGCAGAGCCTCCAGAATTAAAAGCCAGATCCTGTGGCTAAGGTCTACCCATGAGGGCAGGGATTGACTTTTGATTCTTTTGTATCTCCAAGGCCAGGCAGAGTGCCTGGTACTTACTTGATGTCTCAATAAGTACTTGTTGAGTGAATGAACGTAAGATGACAAAGAGATCTGAGACCATATAATACAAGGAATGGATGCTGGAATTGAGACTGTACATGGCTTTTTCCACACTTGCAGATATTTCCTTCTTTCATTTGTACTTTTGCAAAGGAACATAAACTAAGTTATGACACTATTAAATCTCTCTTTCTCTTCCTCTTTTGGTCTCAGTGTATACATCTTGATATTATCCATCTGTCTCGTTGTTTCATATTTGTTGTTATTATTTTTGTTGTTGGTGGTGGTGGGTGTGTGCACATGCATGTGTGTGTATGTGTGTGTACGTGAAATTGCGTCTGAGTAGAAGATCTAATCATTTCTTCAGTAAATTCTGTTAAGAAAATTGTAATAATGTCTGAACAGGAATAAACCTTTCTTTCATTTATGATATTCAAGCAGCCGTAATTGTCTAGTGCTTTTGACAATGCTCTGCTGATTCCTGAGTTGTCATTGCTATGTAAGCCCCATTAAAGGCTATACAAAACCTTTTGAGCTTTCTCACAGCTAACTAATTATGCCTTGATTGATGGAAAAGTAAGCACACCTTGATTGCTTATGTAATTTTGAATTAATTACATTACTTCCAGATTTGTATGTCATTGAGGAAGGTACTTATTGACTGATTCCAATTAATGTATAACAAATTTATGATATACATAGAAGCTTTACAGACTTAAGATATTATAACTCCCAAGGTTCAATTCATTCATTCATTCATTCATTTGTTCAGTCATTCAATGAATATTTATGGAATTTTTAGTATGTAAAGATGCTTTGGGAGTTGGTATGGTAATGCAGAGAACATATAATACTTGGTGCCTGCATCCTAAAATGGGAGTGACAGCCACACAGATAATCACAAAGTGAAAATGGCAATACATAGGATAGTTACTCTAGCTTTCTGCCTTATCTTCATTTATATTAGTTGAACTAGGAAAAGAAAAACCCTTTGGGGAATTTAATGCAGGGAATTGGTTACACAGGTGATAGAAAAGCTGGGACATCAGCAAGAGATGGTAAGGCAACTCAAAGATTTGTGGCAGCAAGAAGCTCCCACCTCTGTAATTTAGAGGGAACCAAAGAAATATTCCTGGAGCCCAGGGGTGGACACCACTGGACAAAGCTTGACCATGGCCAGGCTATCAGATGGTGTCTGTAGCTTTGGAAATGATGGGGCTCTTGAGCATAGAGAAGGGGTGGGAGATACTCTGGCCCCCTTCCTCTTGCTCCAGTCTCTTAAATATCTCTCCTGGTAGTTTCAGGCTGAGGAGGTGAGCCCTTGCTATGATATGGGGCAGAGGAAGGGTGAGGAATGGATCTGAAGACAAACTGGCCTGAGTCTTGCACAGAACTCTAGGGTTTATGACTGTCTAATACACATTACATTTAAATGTAGAGAAAGTGTTTACATCATATTGGAATCACATACAAGGTCAGTTTGTGGAGAGAACTCCGTGTGTGTGTATCTGTGTGTGTGTCTAATGTGCACCCTGGGTGTTGGGGGGGGGCGGGAAGTAGGATGGGGTAGACTGCTAGCTTGGAAGAAGAGAATGATAAATTTCTCGCTAGTAGTGGATCAGATGTGAGAATTTAGTGGTAAGCTGTCTACCATTAAGGTAAAATATTTGGAAAAGGATTGGAACTTACTTCATGATTGAGTTGAGGTGGGAATCCAATAATATAGAGGGTATAAAAATATCGCCTTACTGGGAGACACTTAACAGTGGTTAGTCCATTAACTAATTAATTCAACAAACATCTATTAAAAGCCAACTATAGACCCAGTGCAGGATCAGGTGCTATGATGTGCAAAAATAGACTTGTTTCTGGCCTTAAGGATTTTATACCCTAGTGAGTGAGAAAGATGTTTACTTTTCAAATGATTACAAATGTGAGTAAGTACTGACTGTGATAAGAGTAATAAGAGTGCAGAGGATTATAATGATGTATTGTAGGGGGACGGTGATCTGCCTGAGGGATCAGGGAAAGCTTCCTACAAGAAAAGCCAGTTGATCTGAAATTTTTAAGTATTATAGGAGTAGGACTAAAAAAGGGAAAGAGAGTGGGGATGAATGGTCCAGGGTCAAAGAAGAGCCATGCAAAGACCCTGGTGTATGAGGAAACATTCCAGTGAGATGGGCTGTGGTGGGAAATAGAATCTTTCAGTGGCATTTTCAAATAGGTGATCAACTACAGTCAAAAGGACTCACGTATCACACTTTTCTGTAACCTTCCAATCCTAAAATTACGTGATTTACAGCATTCAATTGCTTGCTGACTTTGGGTTCAATCCAGTGAGACGTGCTTTGAGAGACAGAAGAAGAGCAGGAGACGGGGTGCTTTGGTGAGGAGGGCAGAACACGCCAACAAGTTGAGTAACCATATACGACAGCATATGATTAAGTACTGCAATGAGGGGTCTACATGACTGGAAGGATTGGAGGTCAGGGAAGAAAGCAGAGTGGGATGGGGCTTCCTGTTGTCACCTCTCCTGATCAGACAGCTAGATTTCTCTACTCTGCAGGAGGGCGTCTTACTGAAGAGAATTCTTGGCAGCTAGTAGGTAATCACTACATCAGCTGCCAGTGTGTAACTCACAGGAAGGAGCAAGAACACAGCGGGTGGGGGTACCATTACTGTTTTGTGCCAGGTGTTTTAAATGTATTCTCTCATTTAGTCTTTATATCCACTGTATAAAATAGTATTATTATTCCCATTTCATAGACAAGGAAACTAAGATGTAGTGGTTTGGATCACATGCCCATGGTCACACATTTATACAGTGGCCAGCCTAGGGTTAGAACCCAGTTTAGAACCTAGCTCTAAACTCAATGGTTCTATCACAAAGGCTTCCCTACTCACTGCAGTTTGTGCGTGTGTTGTGTTTTCTTGCTTTATTCCTTATCTTAGAGTATTACATTCTTAAAAAGAAGGGAAATAATTTTTTGAAGGATCTGCTGTTCATCAATCAATATGCTTGCTAATTACATAGAATATTTCATTTCATGTTTACCAAAAAGTCCAAGCTATGTGTTATTCTCTCCCTTTTATAGATGAGGAGACTGTTAAGTGTCAGGTGTAAGGTCTTTCATCTACCAGGGTAGCAGAGCTGGGATTAGATTATGGGTCCACTTGAGTCCAAATTCCATGCTCTTTCCAGTCAATCACTTTTGTCTCTGAGACCTTCCAAGTCATGGTTATATCTTGCACTATCATGAAACTTCTCAGGTTCAAAAGTATTTATTTATTTACTATTTATACATTGTACAACATTTTTGTGGTAGACACTGTAGTGAGCACAGAGAATGGAAAATAATTCTTTTAATTCCTTTTTGGTCTTATGGTCAGTTCTAAACATTATGACACTTAATTGTTCTCATACTCTTTCTTGGATTTTACTCCATGGATATTAGTACTTAAAGGGGTCTTACAGATCACTAGTCAGTGTTTCATATTCTAAAAGATACTTGTATCAAGATTTTAAAATCCCAAATAAAACATCAGCTAGCAGAATTCAGCAGCATATTAAAGAATACTATACCACGAGAAAGAGAAGTTACTCCAGGAATATAAGGATGAATCAATATAAAGATATATATTAATAAAATTGTTCATACTAATAGATCTCATGACAAAATTTTTCTGATCATTCTCTAGACATAATGAAATGCAATTGATTAGTGCAACATCACACATATCTTATGAATATGCAAATTATACATGCATATATTATACATGTATGTATAAATGCAATTATGTGTTTATCTACATGCATATAATACACACACATACATACACTTTTAAAATTTCACAGAAGAAGAGCTGAACAAATAACAAGGCATATACTAAGTCCTTGGATAGAAAGGTTCAACCTAATTAAGACATTTTTCCCTTCATTAACTTATAAATTGGATACAGTTCTAATAAAAACACTAAAACTTTTTTAAAAGTTCTTATGGAAAAAGAACCAATAAGAAGAGCCAAAAAACAGAAAAAGAGGGGAAATGAGGGAGCATGAGTAAAGCGTATCATAAAACTTCAATAAATTAGTGAGATTGGTTGATAGGCAAGACCAATGAAAAAGAATAGAAAATCCAAATATATATGAAATTCAAACATATATAGAAATTAGGATATAATAAGGTTAGCAACTCAATTCAGTGTATGTGTGTGTAGAGGGGAGCAGTAATAGACTAGTCCATATGATAATAACTGGTAGCCACTTGGAAAATAATTCGATTCATATTTATATTAAGCACTAATATGAATTCTAAATGGACCAAAGACTCAAAAGTAAAAAATGAAATCATAAAGGAAGTAGAAGAAAATATGTGAGAATTTTTTTATTACTCAGGAATGGGAAAAATCTTTTCAATTATTATACAAAATGCAAATGGCAGAAGAAAAATATTGATAAATTTTACTTTATGTATCTAAAAAATCTGTATGCAAAAAAATGTAAGCAGCGTCAAAAGACAAATGACCGTAGGCAAAACATCTGCAGCTTATCACCAAGGGTTAATCTCTTTAATATATAAATAGCTCTTACAAATCAATATAAAAAATCATCAATTCACTACAAAAATGGGCAAAGGATCTACATAGACAGGTCAGAGAAAAGGAAAATCCAAAACTAAAGTCTCTTAAAAAAAGGGAGAGTCACTTGATTTTTTGCATAATAGTGGAAATGAAAATTAAAAATATGCTCATCTACCATTTTCACCTATCAAATTGGCAAAAATTCAAATGTTAGGTGATACCCTCATGTTGCCAAGACTGTGGAAATACTCCTATAATGCTCCCAGTGGGAGGGAAATTGGTATAGTTTCAACAATATTAAACAAAATTACAAATGCATCTCTTTGTTGACTTTGTTTACCATTCCACTTCCTGGAAATTATACTATGGATATATTTACCCATGTGAAAATGACATATGCAATATTATTCTTCATAGAAAAGGATTGGAAATAATGTAAATATTCATCAACAGAAGATTTGTTAAATGGAATTATGCAGCTGGAGCTTTTTAGCAACTGATTTGGAAAGATCTCCAACTTGCATTTTTAAGTGAAAAATTAAGCTGTAGAACAGTGTGTATAGTATAGAAGGAAAATGGAAAAAAAAATAAATACATTTGCTTCTATATTCATTAATAATATCTCTGAAAGGACTCATAACAACTTAATGATAGTGAAAACTTTTTCTGTTGTTTTTTTTCACTTTTTCTTTTGGAGAGAGGTGTACTGAGTAGTGGGGGGATTTGAATAGGAGAACGTTTTTCATTTGATACATTTTTCTACTTTTTCAATTTTGAACCATGTATAATATATAAATGATTTTATTTTAGCAATTCAATACCTACAAAATATGTGAATGAAAAAAACCCAAATTTTCAGGTTCCTTTTCTGGGTGATATTAAGAGGGCTGACCCATAGACCCATTCAGTGTATCCTCTCCTCTTTTCAATGACCACCATAGCACCATTCATGGACAGTGTGAAAACCAACTTTTAAACTCTGAGAATTAGTACTTATAGAGCATCTCTGAGAGGGCTGGCACATAGTAATTATTTTGGCAAATGTTATCTGTTGTTTTTATTTTTATACTTCGTATGTGGGTAAACTGAATCACACAGCCAGAAATTGTTAGATTTTAATATGCTTTTAAAATGTTTCTTACATGGTACTTATCAATGACTTGACACATAGTGGATATTCAACAAGTACATGGTGATGGATTGACCTCACCCTGTGGTATCATCAGTGATTAACAAAGACCAGGGGCGCCTGGGTGGCTCAGTTGGTTGTATTCAACTCTTTTTTTTTTTTTAATGTTTTATTTATTTATTTTGAGAAAGAGAGAGAGAGAAAATCCTAAGCAGGCTCTGTGCTGCCAGCGCAGAGCCTCATGCAGGGCTTGAACTCATGAACAATGAGATCACGACCTGATCTGAAATCAAGAGTAAGAAACACAACTGACTGAGCCACACAGGGGTCCCAAGTGTCCAACTCTTGATTTTGGCTTGGGTCATGATATCCCAGTCATGGGATCAAGCTCCCCATCAGGCTCTGTGCTGAGCATGAAATCTGCTTGAGATTCTCTCTCTCTCTCTCTCTCTCTCTCTCTCTCTCTCTCTCTCTCTCCCCCTCTCCCTCTCCCTCTCCCTCCCTCCCTGTCTCCCTTTCTCCCTTTCTCCCTCTCTCCCTTGGCCCCTCTGTCCTGCTCACACTCTCTCTTTTAAAACCAACCAACAAACAAAACAAAACAAAACAAAAAAAAAACAAAGACCATATTGTTGGTGGAGGCCTATGGGCATGAGGTAATGTATCAAAATGAGGTAGCTTGTCCTGTCCTAGGCCTGAGGAGCTTCACCTCCTGAGAGAAGTGTGTTCAGCAGGCAGGAGAAATTTCAAATCACAACCTATGGAAGAACATGGGGTGATAGGAAGCTCATGGAATCTTGAGTCAAAAGATCTAGTATAGATTCATGGTTCACTCACAGAGTAGCTTAGAAAACCCTGAGTGGGTCTCTACCTGTCTCCATTGTTGACTGCATCCTTGCAATATCTGCCCTCCTCTCCTCATGGCTGCTATAAAGTCAGAAGACCTAACTATATTTCAAAGCATTTCAAAACTATATAGTAGCATAAAAGTTGCAGCATAATACATGACAATTTCACAGTAACATTAGGCCTGTTCACTCTCTCTGCCTAAGTAGAGGATTTGTGGCTGGTGAAGACAGTGTTAAATTTACAGAGCAACCCAAGAAGAGACTGGCTTGCTATAGGGGGAGACCCAGGACTGATGGTAGGCACTTAACAGCATGTTCCAATTACAGCCTTTAAATCTAATTGCATACTCTGTTAATCTCTGTCAGTGCGGCATCATTTAATATCATCACGGCAGCCTCTAATATCGTGAGCAATGTGAGCTGAGCTGAGACTATTGAAAAAGTTCAGTCCCAGGTCTTCATATCCCCTTTAATTCTCTCTGTCAATTATGCCACAGCCAGGAGTTCAAACAAAGGTCTTGGGATCCAGGGTTGGAGCTACCTTTTTGAAGCGAAGCCTCTTATAAATATACAGATTATATCAGGAGCCTCCAATCCCTTCTCTTGGTTATTTTTGATGGGTTAGTTAAATGACTAGTCCCTGAGATATAACTTACTGTGTGCTTATTTCAAATAAATATTGTAAATGCTATCTGTTCCACAGATTATAGTTTTGGAAATAACATGGTGTCACTTGCACATGTATTTCCCACCCTACCCCCAAACCTCCTGGCTCGAGAAACGTTGATGGGAAAAAAAACCCCGGACACCTACTTAGCTCTATTCCTTGTACACAGTAGGCTTTTTACCTTTGTTTATTCTCATTACGAGTGACAGTTTACTAGCATGAAACTGCTGGTCACAAACTTAGATTTATTTTTTAAATTAAATTAAATTGATTTTAGGGGAGGCTGGGTGGCTCTGGCTGTTGAGCCTCTGACTTCAGTTCAGGTCATGATCTCATGGTTAGTGGGTTTGAGCCCCGCGTTGGGCTCTGTGCTGACAGCTTGCTCAGAGCCTGGAGCCTGCTTTGGATTCTGTGTCTCCCTTTATCTCTGCCCCTCCCCCACTGTGCTCTGTCTCTCTCTGTCTCTCAAAAATAAATATATAAATGTAAAAAAAAATTAAATTTGAGTATAGTTGACACACAATGTTACATTAGTTTCAGGCATACAACTTAGTGATGCATCAGGTTTATGTATTATTCTATGTTTGCCACAAGTATAGCCACCATCCGTCCCATTACATTGCTATTACAGTGTCACCGACTATGTTTCTTCTGCTCTGTTTGTTATTCCTATGGCTTACTTATTCCATATCTGGAAGCCTGTATCTCCCTCTCCCCTTCAGTCATTTTGCCCAACTACTACCCCTCTGGCAACCATTATTTTTTCTATTTATAGTTCTGATTCTGGTTTTTGTTTATTCATTTTTTAGGATTCCATTTTTAAAATTCCAATTTAAAAATTTTTAACTGGAATCATACAGTATTTGTCTTTCTTAGTCTGACTTATTTCACTTAGCATAATACCCTTTAGGTCCATCCATGTTGTCTCAAATGGAATGATCTTGTCCTTTTTTATGGCTGAGTAATATTCTGATATAATATTTGATACATTTGATACATTTGATACATTTGATATAATATAATATAATATTCTGATATAATATAATTTTCTAAGCTTCTCTAAATCTAAGCTTACTTTTCTGTTAGTTTAATACCTTTGTTTCCATTGAAGCACTGTTTGGAGGATTAAATGAGATAACCAATGTAAAATACCAAGTACAATTTTGAGCACTTTTATTTTGATATGTTCAAATTTTTTTTTTTTTTTTGCTAAGAGTTAATGAATTGTTACCATCTATCAATCAAAAGGTTAAGCCCCTACCATGAATCATTGATTCATTTAATTTTTCTGGCAGCCCTATAGTTAGACACCATTATCATTCCCATTTTCAATTAAGGAGGTTGAAACACAGGAAAATGGAGTATTTTGTCCATGGTGTCGCAGATGGAACATGGGGAGCAGAAATCTTAACCTAGGAAATGGGAATCCACAAGTGTGTTCTCTAAGACCACAGTAAGATTAATTCCATGCCTCCAAGGACTTTTCTTCAAATATTTCTGGAGAGATGAGGCTCACCAGAAGTAGTAATTGATTAGCCAAATCCAGCCACATGTGATTAAGTGCCTAAGTGACTCTGCATGTTTTGTTGGAAGGTTCTGAGACAAGGTGTGTTAGAGGACAGGCTGAGCCACTCAGACACATGATGTAAATGAGGTGGCCCAAGTGTTTCTCTCTCAAGAAGTTGTCCAGAGATACATTGTCCTGGGATGCTTGGTTTCATCTGCCCTCTGCACACAAAGTTGATTTCAAGGCAGCTGCTCAAATTATTGTTAGTCTTGGGTTCTTCCTATTTGTGTGACCCAGTGTTATGGTATAGTGATTAGGACTTCTGTTGTCTTCTGCCTATGGGAACTTAGGGTATTTACTCTCTGCTTTAGTTTTCTCATCTGGAAATAGGCATAATAATAAAGTTGATAAAATTGGAAAATGTTTAGAACAGTGCTTGGCACATAGTGAGTGTTATATTTTGTATGTGTTATTATTATTTATATATAGTGGGTCTCAGTATTTGCACATCAGTTGGCTCCTTGAGATGGGCGTCCCCTTTCTGGAGATGCCGGAGGTGAATTTACTTACCTGAAATGAATGAGATTTGTAATCTTCTCAATCTGGAACTCCTGCAATGGTAACAGGGACCCAGATGGAGATTACAGGAGACAAGACAGAAATCAGACTACAATGCAAAGAGCATAGGGCAGGGCTTATTTGTCTGTAGGCAGAGGGGTTCAGAGCAGTATGGGGTAAGTGATGGGATACTACACAACCACTAGTAGAAGTGCAGACTTTTCCTGTCTTTCCCATCCTTTCTTTACTCCTACAGAGAAAATGAATTCCAATTATAGTCAATGATATACCATAGACCATAGAACTAGACAGGGATACTTTAGCATTTTAGGCAACGTTTCTTTGAAGGCTCTGCCAAAGATAATTTCAAACATTTTAAAATCCAGCCACATCCCCTATTTTCTATAATTATATATAACCGTATGAGTTGAGTAGTAGTCTAGTAGCTGACAAAATGTTACATTTATGTAGATACTTAATTCAACATTCATTCATTTTGATTTGCGGTTTTTGTTGCTTATTTTGGAACCAATATATATTTTTTATGCATGGAAGTTTAAGGCTCTGAGGTCACAGTACCAAATGGTTTAAGTAGCCTTGGCAGATGGTTGGGAGCAGATGATTTGGTCAAAATAAAAAAAACTGGTTGAAATGACGATTTTGCTTTCCACTGATTTCTTTTTGGAAACTTTGTTCAGAACCTGTGTGGTTGGAATTCCTTCTGCATGGGAGGGGGGAAAAGCTCACAAACTCTCGCTTTTTTTACTCTTTTGGGATTGCTCTTCACTTTAGATGGCAAGGTAAGATCGTCCACGGATTCTTCTCACTGAGAAGATGGGACTCTAGTGGAGTCATGGAGGAGGAGGGGTTTAGAAGCTGTAGGAACAGGAATCTCAGTTGGAATGTCAGCAAACTCCAGGGCCCTTCATTGATATGACCAGAAGAAGGTTTTACAAAGATATCTTTCTTTCTTTTGCAGAGGTGGAGGGGGGTGGAGGTGGGGCAAAACCTTCTGAACGGTTGGTGTGAGTTACTTATTCCTGGCATGCTAGAAGCAGAGACTTTTCCTGGGGACAGGATTGGGAGGATCTCTATGAGTCAGTCACTTTTCTTACCTTAACTAGACCAGGGAAAGTCCTGGAGGAGATTGATAAAATGCCTTAAAACTTCAAGCTTCCTTCTGTTTGCTTTTTTGGTGACCCCTTTTCTGCCTCTTAGTAGTGATGAGCAATAACAACCCTTATGATAAGAAGGGATAATGAACTCACCTTTTGGGAAGCAACATATATTTAAAAAAAATACTTAATAATATAACCCATATGAGAGGTACTTACTGAAGGGAAAGGTAGATTCACAGATGGGGGGCAGGCTTGAGATGAGGGAGAATAGTGGTAAAGAACCAAGGTTTTTGAGTTAAATCAACTTGTGTTTGAATTTTACTTTGGATCTTATTAGCTAGCTGTGTGATGCTGAGAAAATGATTTAATCTTTGTGAGACTCAACGTCCCCATCTATACTATGGGTCTCATCATTGTCATGATATCTTTCCATAAAAGGCTTATCATAGTGGCCAGTACACACAGAAATGTAACATGGGGAAGTAAAATCATGTAGAGGCAGCTTGCAGTTGGGAAAAAAAGATGCTGCTGTTGCCTCTGCTTCTAACATCAAAGAGACACCTGCTATAATATCCAGCACTGGCCACATGTGAGTTTTGCATAGCATGGCATTCCAAAAGAAATGGTAGGACAGCACTTTACCCGCATCGTCTAGTCAAATAAAGCTGTGTGTGTGTGTGCAGAAATTATTTTAGAGTTGAATTGAAGTTAGTCCCCTCTTCCTACTCTAACTGAATCCTTGGGATTTTTCAAGAAGGGAAAACTGATAATTCATTCTCCAGATGAATGTTTGCTAGATTTAAGACACATTCCCAGGATCCCACAGTTTGGAGACAGAACTGGTGCAGAATGTTGGAACAGGGTGAAGGTCATCTGCCTATTGTGGGTTCTTAAGGAACACTGAAAAATCCCACATACTTCTGCAGTCTTGAATTTGGGTTGATGAGGGTAAGGAGACTGTTGATCTGAAAGCTCATCAGAGATGACTGTAGATATTAAAGATATTATCTGGAGTCATGCCCCCAATCTCTTGGGGGACTCCACCATAGGGCCATGTCCAAGCTGGCTGAAGAAACTAGTGTTCACCTATCTCAGACCATGAGTAGAAAGGCAATGAGAGAGAAGGGAGAGAGGGCACCAGAACTCACAAGTGTGTCCCTCACATTCTTCTGGGGAACAGGCTGCTCCTCCATTGACCCCCACCCTGAGAAAAGAGAGTACATGAGTATGATAATGAATGGTCAAGGAAAGAGCAGGCCACCCTCTCCTCTCCTTTCGCAGTGGCCCCCGGCAGATGCTTAATGGAAGATGCAGGGATGAGGGATGATAATTCCTACGTGGGACTGAGTATTTACCTGAAATAAATTAGAGGGTCCATCCACAAACTGCCAAGCCAGGTTGGACTATTGGAGGGACTATGATATGGTCAAGGGTTATTTGTTAATTTAAGGTATCACCAAACCATTGCCCCAACCTTACCTCTCCACTAGCGTGTGGTGGTGGTAAGTGCTCAAAAAAGCAGGCAGCATATAAACAGAAGATTACAAAAGGGAAAAATAGTGTGATAGAGTTAAGTAGGGAATGCTATGGGTCCACATTCAGAAACTGAGGTCCATGCCTATGGAGGGTATGAATGTGCAGTGGTGTAAATATCGAATAATCCCTCTCTGGGAAGAACGATCCTGATTCAGGTATTTGCCAATTTCTGTGGTGTAAATACTCCTACCACGGCTATCAATATGATGTCACAAAATGAGGAGTTGAGAAGAAATGTGCACAATCAGCTCTAGCAAGCTAGTTCCGGCTACCTCCAGCATACCAGAATGTGTATGTGTGCGTGTTTGTGTGTGTGTGTGAGAGAGAGAGACAGAGAGAGTGTGTGTCAAAGAAGGCTTTCTGGGAAAAGGGACCCCTGACCTAAGTCTGAAAGGATGAATAGGAAATAGCCAGGCAAAGAAAGGTAGGAAGAGGAAGGACATCCCAGGCAGGGGAATAGAATGAGCAAAAGGAGGAGACCTAAAGCAGCATGCCTTCTAAGGACAGAGCATTCAGTACACTTTATGGTGGTTACCAATGCTCAGTGCAGTTCTGTTCTTTTTATTTGTGTTGTAATTGACATGCATGTTACTCAAGTCATGGCCATCTTTAATTCTGTTCATTTTATTGACTCATCATTCATCAAACACAACAAATGTTGATGAGAGCCTACTTTGTGTTTATTAGGAGGTAAGGATTTAAAGACGGGTAGGACATAGTTCCTGTCCTGAAGACACTTATAGGTAGGGGCAGAACATAACTGTGTAACAGGTAACACCATGGTGAGCACAGTGGTTAAAATATGTATATGTTATTAGGGATTGTGGTAGCTAAGTAATGAACCCCAAAGATATTCTTGTCCTAATTTCTGGAACCTTGTGAATATGTTAGCTTACATGGAAATAGGGACTTTGCAGATGTGATTAAGTTAAGGATCTTGAAATGGGTAGATCATCCTCTGTTATCTGGGTGGGCCTTATCCATAAGAGAACAGTTCTCAAAAAGAGAACAGTGGTGTAAGGAGAGAAGCCGAAAGAAAGAGAAGGTCCTATGCTTTGAAGATGGAGGAAGGGGCCTTGAGCCAAGGACTGTCAACAGCCTTTAGAATTTGGAAAAGTCAGGTAAAGGAATTTTCCCCTAGTCTCCAGAAGCAATGTAGACCTATCACAACTTGATAGCTCAGGGAGATGGATCTCAGACACCTAACTTCTAGACTGTAATTCATGTTGTTTTAAAGTCACTAAATTTGTGGTGATTTGTTACTGTAGGAGTAGGAAATGAATACAGGGGTATTAAAGGGTACGATGTAACAATGATCAAGGATCTTGACTTGTGAGTCAGATTGCCTCTTTTTTAGGTTTATTTATTTATTTTGAGAGAGAGTGTGTGAGCAAGGCGGGGGGGGGGGGGTACAGAAAGAGAGGGAGAGAGAGAGAAACCTAAGCAGGCTTCGTGCTGACAGTGTGGAGCCCGACATGGGTCTTGGTTTCATGAACCATGGGATCATGACCTGAGCTAAAATCAAGAGCTGTAAGCTTAAACCACTGAGCCACTCAGGTGCCCCCTCAGGTGCCCCCTCAGGTTTCCTCTTTTACAATCATGGCCTCATCTCTTAATAGATCCATAATTTTGGAAAAGTTACTGACTGCCTCAAGCCTCAGTTTCCTCATCTGAAAAATGACATAATTATACCAACTTCATAGGTTTAGAGTGTGGATGTTGTAAAATTCTATACATACTGCACTGACTCCATAGTGAGCAATCTGTAAATGTCAGCTATGCTTTTCTTTTAGACTATCAAATTTCCTCCTTTCTACTTCCTGAACTGACTACATTGAGGATTAAATAGGCTTTTGTGGTATGGCCTGGACAAATGGCTACCATTCCCAATGTTATTTTTGTGGACAAATATGATTGCAAGTTGGAAAAACCCAATACTTGACAAATTTTGGAGCTCCCGTACAATTTTAATGTGAGGCCCCTCTTCTCTTGGAAATGAACACTCACGCTCCATCAGCCAATGAAAGGGTTAAGAGCTGTGTGTCTTTCCCATCTCCCTGCCACCCCTCACCCCCACCCCACCAATAAAAACTCCCATTTTGTGCACCCTGTCTTTGGCCCGAGTATTATTCTCTGCTCTGTGATTTGGAGTCGGCCTGTCTGTCCCCTGACTGAGCAGGAGCAGCTGAACAGCTGTGAAAACAATGGAGAAGCCGAGGAGCGCTGTGATCAGTGGGGGAAGCTGGGGAAATCTGGGACCCACCGGCCCGTTTCCCACGTCAGCACACAGCCTGCAGAACCCGGGTGTCACATGGCCAGGCTCAGCCTTGGGGGCCTGCTCCCAAGTGGGGGCTCCCCCATCGCTGGCCCTGGCGCAGCTCGGACTCTCTGGCACCCTCGCTTCAGAAACTGTTCTTTTATCCCCCCTCTCTTACTCCTTCCATGTTCTCGGGGCTGTTGCATAAACATAGTGTTGCTAGGCAGCCCTCAAGCTTCCTTTCATCCTGGATCCCAGGAAACTGTCCAGGCAAATTCACTGGAGTGTGCTTACAGCTGGTGTTGTGCTCAGAGCCAGCTCTCCTGTCTGGCCCCGGGTTTCCCCTCCAGAAGCCCCCCAGCGTCTGTCTTGTATGTTTGATTTTCTGGATGTGGATATCAAGGCAAGTTTAGGGACCCCCCCCCAAAAAAAAAACGTCCCCCTGCTATTTAGTGCCCCTTACTCTGCAGGCTGTACATACACAATGCCTAACTTAATCACAGCCCTTTGCCAGCCTGCCCAAGATTACTGGACAACAAGGACTTTTGCCCAGTCTTCACTGACATACCCAGTGACCACCTAGTAGTGTTCTGTATGTCACCCCTCTTTTTCCTCTGAGCCACAGAGCTCGCCACTCCCTTTTCCCAACTTCCTCCCACCTCAGCTTCCTCGTGCCCATCCTCTCCTGGTTTTCCTTTCCCTGAAATGGACAGTATGTTCCCCTTCCTCAGAAGTCAGCAGTGTCCCATTCACCTTTTTAACCAGCAACCAGCATACAACCTGGTACACATTTGGTTCAGTAAGCATTTGTAGGGTGAAGAAATGATGAAATTATTTAAATAGATTCCTTCCTTATTTATCTCTCGCCTTTGAAATAGAATTTAAAAAATCTTGGGGCGCCTGGGTGGCTCAGTTAAGTGTCTGACTCTTGGTTTCATCTCAGGGCATGTGGGTTCAAGAATTGGGTTTCCACGCTGGCAGTGTAAAGCCAGCGTTGGATTCTCTGTCTCTCCACCGCTTACGTTTTTTCTCTCTCTCTCAAAATAAATAAAATAAACTTAAAAAAAATCTTATTACCATCCTGATCTTGGTTTAATATTTTCTCTTTTGGATTGAGTTGTCACTATAATTATTCTCAGTTCTCATTTGATCAAAATAATCTACATACATTATAAATGTTGATAAATATTTATTGAACATAAAATTAGAATTTTCACTGAAAAAGCATCTCTCAATGAGATGAATGGGCTTATTCATGTAGTTTATGTATCTGTAGATGAATACTACTTATTTTTAGAATGACTGAGGCTTCTACATTAATTCTATTCCAATATTCTGTTTCTCAAATATTATATATTATTGGAAATTTCAAATATACGCTAACTGGAGAGCCTAATATAATACAATTATCATTCGCCTCTTTTTCTGGTTGCATACCAATAGTACTTTCTAGATGCAGATGAGCTATTTAGCATGTGTAAGTTTTTGTTTAGTCAACTTTTATTGAGTGAATGATGTAAACATCTGTCCTTATTTGACTTTTTTAATTGTTATACACAAAATATTGCTCTTATTTGTATCAGGCTGTTGGAATGTTGACTATGCATCCTATGTGGCATCATCCCTTTTTGGGGCTATGGCAGATTTGCTGATCAATCAGAATATTGGCTTCTGCTGAACCTTGATGCAGCTCAAAATTCCTCTTAACATGGTGGCCAGGCAATGACTACCAACCAATTGGATGAGCATGAAGCCGACACCAATTTTATGGCCTTGCATTTTTTTAAAGAATAATATCTTTATTATTTTTGCAAATAGAGTACATATGAATGAAAAGCAAACAGTATTGAAAAGTTCATAGAAGCAAGTAAAACCTCACCCCAAATTCCTCCACCTATGCATTAACATCATAAGCGTTAGACAGTATTGTTTTGTATACTTCTCTTTGCAAACCTAGTGATAAAGCTACGTACAAATAATTTCGTTAAAAATGTGATCATTATATGCCTATCATTGAGTAAAAACTACATTTATTTTTTCTTGAATTTAGTGAAAAAAAGATGGAAGTGCTGAACTTCAGATTGTTTCTTTATAAGAAGAAATATTCATTCTTACAAGAGAACCTCAAAAGTTAAGAAAAACATTGTGAAATAGACTAAGGAGTGAGGAAAAATTGCTTTTAAATTACATGTTTCAAATTGGGCAGTATCTATAATGCCGTCTTTGAAATATGAGAATATTAGGTAATCTAAGTCTCCATATCCCCTCCTCACACTTCCCATTTCTTTCTTTAGTGAAATTATTTTCCATTGTCGGAACTCATAATATTAGTATCCGGATCTCTAATTCTGACCGTTGTTTAATCTTAATTCAATATTCAAATCCGTTTAGTGCTCAGTACTAGCCTTGTTACCATGGCTTTGCCGTTAAAGAGGCCTTTTATTTTGAAACATCAATTGTTTGGTATTTTGTTATCAGGTACCTTTTTCACAAAAGACTCATAGGTGTCATTTTTGAATTTTTAATATGCTTGAGAATGTTCTCATCTTTATGCTTGCATGGCAGATAATTGTCCTAATGATTTTGTGATCTGGACAACAAGACGATACTATTATTTCTTTGCGAAGGGACTTACGGATGGCCCATGTCTTCAGCCTTTGGGTGTTCCTCGGAATCCTGCCTGAGGTCTGGGAGGATCAATCCTCTGCTCACAGCCAGCACGGGCTGCCCCAGGAGGCCCCCTTCGCCTTTCCTGCATCACTCTGCCTCTCTCCAGTCCCTCTTTGCTCTTGGCCCAGCCAAATACCTTTTCCTTCCTTACCATGTGGATCCTAGTTCTGGCCTTCGTCCATCCTCTGTGAGATTTAATTTCTTTAGCACCTGCTCTGGAAAGATCGTATTTCTCACCAAATTTCCTCTTTCTTACTCACAAGGAAAATGCATTCTGTCCTTGGCACCTCTGGAAATTGGAGTAAATGATTTTTCTAAGCCTTTCTGCAGGTTTTGCGACTTATTCCATTAGGATTTTCCTTGTCATCTCTCTCCCTTTTTTTTTTCTCAGCCCAATGTTTCCTTCTTTCAGGATACAGCTGCTTGCTTTGAGCAGTTCTTTATTCTGTCTAAAAATGGGTTGCTTGTCAGAGACCTATTACTTCACAGCTCTGAGATGCAGACTGGTTCAAAGTCTGATAACCGATTAGCAACATCTCACTTGGTTTCTGTCTTCGACTCTTGCCCACTAAACTAAACAGCAGTAATAACACTTTCTTAAAAAAAAAAAAAGTTTTATTTATTTTGAGAGAGAGACAGAGAGAGCATGAGTGAGTAGCAGAGAGACAGAAAGAGAGGGACAGAGAGAGAATCCCAAGCAGGCTCTGCACTGTCAGCACAGAGCCCAATGTGGGGCTCAAACCCACAAACCATGAGATCATGACCTGAGCCGAAACCAAGAGCCGGACACTCAACCAACTGAGCCACCCAGGTGTCCCAGTAATAACCCTTTTTTATTAGCATGGTACAAATACAAAACCTAACTAATTGGGGGTGATGTCTGATTTGTGATTTCAAGGGGAGCAGACAAGATGATAATAGTTCTAATGCAAGTGTTGCTTTAATCAGGATGAGAGGAGGGATGGTGGGAAAAGATGGTCTAAGCCTGTTTAAGGGCTTCAGGGAAGATTTTACAAAGGATTTGGCATTTGAAGGGAGACTTGTAGACCAAGTCAGAATTTGTCAGGAAGTCAAGCCCTTGGGGAGAGTACAGCAGAGAATGACAGAATGCGCAAAGTGGCAGCAAGGAAAACACGGTGGACTGTAGGGACTAGAAGTCGCTTAGCATGGCCTGGAAGGAGGAGCATCGGAGTCTATGGCTTGTAGGTATGCAGAGCTGTGTGTACCATGTAGAAGAGTTTTGATTTTATGATGAAGGTGGAAGGCAGGGAATGATTTTAAAAGGCAGGGATTTGATTTAATTGGATGTGCATGTCATGGGAGGTCACTCTGGCAGGGAGTGGGGGCCGTTATCAGAGGGTGAGCCTGAGACAGTGAACAAAAGGCTACTGTAAGTGTACAGGTGAGAGACAATGGGCTTGACTTGGGCCTGACTGACTAGAAAGGCAGTGGTCGTAGGGATGACCGCACTGTGAGATTTCTTAGATGATCTAGAAGACAGACCGCAAGTTTTTAGAGAAAGGGTCAACAGCTCTGAGTGCATCAGACCTGGTGCAGCACTGGCTCTGTCCCTGATTGACTGTTTAATTATGGGATAATCACTAGACAGGATTAGACTCCGTTTCCTCATCAGTGTATGGGGGAAAAATGCTCAACCCACAACTGTGAATGATATACATAGAGCTCTTGCTGGGAGAATGCTGGTGGCTAGCGACCCATCAAAGTGAGTTAGGAGCACCTGTTTCCAGCCTCCTTGACGTTTAAGATTCTTTGACTCTGTGAACAGTTATGCCACCAACTCTCTGAACAGTGGGGGTGAACATTCTGTATTTTGAACTACCCTAGTACCACCTTGTGTTACTAAATCATTCAGAATGTGAGTCAGGAATATAAAATCAAACCCAGCTGAGTACATTTTGCGTAAGATATCTTATTAGACACAGGATGAAAGGTGATACAAATAACCTCTCTTTGCAGTTTCTTGGGACTGAAATCCATGGGGAAGGTAGGGTGGGAGGAGGTATATGGCTAGTAATACTATCACTATCACACAGCTACTAGTCCTAATACTTGCAGCTACCAGTAATTGAGTATTTAACAGTATGAGGCATTGTGTACCAAATATTTTAATTGCATTATATCATTTAGGTCCCACAATAGCTTATGAAGTGGACATTTCTCACCTATTACTCAATAAGGGAGTATTAAAGTAAAGCACTGTAAATAACTTACTTGAAGTCACTTATCTAGAAAATATTGACTTTGGAAACCGGAACTGTATCAGTTAGCTTTTGCTGAATAACAAACTACCCTGAAATGCAGTAGTTTCAAATAACATTATTACTTATGAGCCTGAAGGTTGGTTGGATATTTTGGGGGATTTAGGTCAAGCTTGGCTGATATTGCCTTGGCTTTCTTCTGCATCTGTGGTCAGATGGAGGACTGACTACTGGAATGGCCTCTCTCAACAGCCTCTCTGGCTGTGGCTGTTGGTCAGCTATTGACTGGAGCAGTGAGACTGAATGGGCCTCTTCAACTAGCAGGCCAGCCTGGGCTTCTTCACAAGACTGACAGGGAGTGCTCCAAAACCAAGAGCAAGTGTGAAGAGATGCTTGAGACCCAGGCTCAGAATATCACTTCTGCCACAGCCTTTTGGCCAAAGTGACACAGGGCCCATCCAGAGGAAAGGATGGAGAAGTAGATTCCACCTCTTGGTGAAAGAATTGGAAGGAATTGTGGCCATTTTTGTAATATACAACACAAGCCATGGCTTTGGGCTTGCAAGTCTATGATCCTGCAGTAAAGGATGTTGTTTTTGTGCTTATTTTGTAGATAGAAACACTAAAGTTCAAAGATATTGAACAATTTGCTCAAAGTCACTTGACTTAGTAGCCAAACCATTGGGTGAAGCCAGGCATGTCTGACTTCAGTCAGTGACTTTTTGCTGGATACTCATGGTTCAAAGTCTGTGAGATACAAAGCCATACCCTTCTAGAGGTGGAAGGAACCTCAGAAGTTGTCTGATCCATTAGCTGATAGAATTCTGAATTTCATAGGTTACTGTAATTTCAAAAGTCATTTTGGCAACCAACATGGATTTGTCAACTTTTTTTTTTTTTTTTTGCCTAGTCAAAGCACTATAAAAACCATCTCCTAACTTCCTCATTTAATGGAGGAAAAAAAGGAAATTTCAATGCCGAAAAGCATAATTTTGTAATAAAGTGAAATTGTTTAAATTGAATTAGTTCAGCTTTGCAAAAAAAAAACAAAACAAAAAAACTTACTACTTTGTCTTTAATTTTGCTTCTTTTGTTGTGGGCCTGTGATGTCTTTACATTGGTCAAAAGATGAGCATACAGGAGATACTAATTTAGCCGATTCTCCTCATTTGTTAATACTCAAATGTCCTCCAGAACATTCCTGACATGTGGTCTTCAACTGTTGCATACTTCTGGTGAGAGAGCTCTTTATTATCTGAAACAGTTCACTTCATCTTTAGACAACTGCAGAAAAGAATCTTCTCTTACTATATTGAGCCCAAATCCTTCTCCCAGTGATGTCTACCCACTAACTGAAGTTCGTCTTTCGGTGCTCAATTATAAGAGATGAGTGCATGAAGGTATCTGGAAATAGTCATGGGTCCCTTGGATTGTCATTAACCCTAGTTCCTTTGGTCTCCACTAATATAATATTGCCTTGGAGTGCCATCTGCTTTTGTCCTGCCCTCAGGCTCCATCCAGCTTGACTACATCTGCCTTCATGTGGATGCAGAAGTCAGTTTATATCTCTGGATTTGGCCTGATTAGCTGGCATAGATTAGGTCATACTTTTTCTCTCTCTACATGTGATTCCTCTGTTAATGAGGTTTAAGATCATATTAGCCTTTGCAGGAAATCTTATCAAGCTGTTGACTCAAGGTTCAACTTTAAGACTCAATTTCTGTATGAACAAAATGTGAGCACTGTAGAGCTGTTTCAAAGGCTCAATAAGTACTTAAAAAATGCAATACAACTTCAGTAGCGTTTAAAGAATATCTGTCATGGATTTGGCTCTGTGATAGGTGCTGGCACTATAAAGAAGAAAAGACAGTCTTTCTGTTTTCAAGGAAGTCAGAGTCCAGAAAGTAAAACAGACACATAAAAATAATATTACCACAAGATGATTGGCTTTTTTGTGTGGTGCGTTCCAAGTGAAGATGGGCGAATAGGAAAAGGAACATCAGTGCCTACATGGGGCTCAAGGAAGGCTTTCTAGAGGATGTAGCCCCTGAACCAAGGCCTGGAGAACATTAAGATTTGCCAGGTGGGCCTGGTCTCTTTACATTCATGGCAGGTGTTATATCATAGCAATTAAATAGTGCAGGCTTTAGGACCAGACCATCTGAACTCCAGTCATGGCACCTGCCACTTTCACAGGTTAAACCCCTGATTCTTCAGCTTCCTTCTCAAGGATATTCTTGCTCCCTGGTAAGGCTTAGATGAGTCAATAAGCATAGGATTGTTGGCATAATCCTGGTGCATAATGTGGTAACTATTCTCATTCCAAATGACTAAGATGACTCAAATTCTGAACTCTCCTAGTTTGATCAAGGACATTTTAACTCTCTTAACCTTTGTCCCCCACCCAATGCAATGAAGAGCTCACCCAGGATCCATCCTTACCTGTCAACATCTTAAGAGAATGACTTCATGAAGAATGTGTGGGTGGACCAAGAGGCTGCTGCGTTCATAGTGCTGATATCCACTGAAGCAGCAGGATAGTCTGAGGTGATCAGGTTCACATTTCTCTTCTAAAATATAATTGCTGGAGAGGTGCCTGGGTGGCTCAGTTGGTTAAGTGTCTGACTTCAGCTCAGGTAATGATCTTGTGGTTTTTGAGTTTGAGCCCCACATCAGGCTCTGTGCTGACAGCTCAGAGCCTGGAGCCTGCTTCAGATTCTGTGTCTCCCTCTCTTTTTGCCCTTACCCCACTCATGGTGTCTGTCTGTCTGTCTGCCTGTCTCTCTCTCTCAAAAATACATAAAAATTAAAAAATATTTAAAAAATAAAAATAAAAAATAAAATATAATTGCTGGAAACCCAACCCAACATTAAAAAAAATTTTTTATTGTGTATATAAACCACAATTTCTTTATCCATTCGTCAGTTGATGGACATTTAAGCTCTTTCCATACTTTGGCTATTGTTGAGAGTGCTGCTATAAACATTGGGGTACAAGTGCCCCTATGCATCAGCATTCCTGTATCCCTTGGGTAAATTCCTGGCAGTGTTATTCCTGGGTCATAGGGTAGATCTAATTGTAAATAATTTCAAACATGAAGAAAAATCAATAAGAATAGTGCCATATGCTCTTTATCCAGGTTCTCCTATTGTTAGCATTCTGCTCCATTTGCTTGATCATTTCCTCTCTTTTTCCCTTCTATACACACACACACACATGCACACACAGGCACACACATACATACATAGACACACACAGGCACAAATAGACACAGAACAAATAGACATACACATAGACACTCATACACAGATACACACACAGACAAAAATACACAGACACACACATACACAGACGTGCAGGCACAAATATACAGACACAGATAATATACACACACACACACAGACACCCATACACAGATACACACAGACACACACATCCAAGGATACAAATACACAGATACAAAAAGACACACACATAGACACACATACACTGATACACATGGACACACACACACATACGAAAATTTTTTCTGAACCATTTCAGACTAAGTTGTGTCTTTATCTTTACCTTTTCCTGTTGGCTGGGAACAATGATGTTCTTTACATAACCACAAGGTGATTAGCAGCTTCAGCAAGCACTGATATAATAATTTGATATACTCTAATGTCATTATTCCAATTTTGTCAATTTACCCAATAATATCCTTTATAGATTTTTTTAACCTCCATTATAGAATCTAAAAGTCAAAATTTTATAAAAAGCTCTACCCAGAGGGGAGCTACTTCTTTCCCTCCCCTTCTCCCTGTTTTCTCACTCCTATAAGTAACCCATTTAATTGTTTTCTGGTTTATCCTCTTTTATTGGTAAAGATAAGCAGGGACTTGTATGTTTTCTTATTTCCCCTTTTATTTTACAGCAGTGCATAGTATATATGTTATTTTGCATTTTGCTTTTGTCACTGAACATTATCTCCTGGAAATCATTCCATGTCTGTGTATAGAGACCACTATCCTTTTTTTACAGCAACCTAGTATGACACTGTGTAATACTATGGTTTTTTCAACAAGTCTCCTGTGCTTGAGCTTTTACATAGTTTCCAATGTTTTGCAAATAAAAATGAGGCCGCATCGACTGACCTTATGCATTTTATTACAGGTGTATATTCAGGGTAAATTCCTCGAAATGATATTGCTGTATTGAAAGGTGAATTACATATGCAGTTTTTTTCTTGCTAAGACAACATTTATTATACCAAACACATTTAGTTCCCTTTCTTTTTTTAATGCAGTTTTAGTATATATATTGACAAATTGTCTTCAAAGGGGTTATATCATTTTGCATTCATACCAGTAAGAGAGTACCTGAGAAATCCAATGTTTTGACTTTTCTTTCTGCACAATGATAAATTAGGAAGGATTCAGGAGCCAGAACAGGATGAAGATCAAAGGTCAGGTGCTGCATGGAGTAAGAAAAAAGGATGCCCAACAAAAAATCAATTCACAAAATGCTTTTTCAGTCAGTTGGACACCATTTGCTTAAGGGCAGGGCAGTCTTATTTAATTTTTCACTCTAGGGTGAGGCATCTCTAGTAAGATATCTTTGCAAGGTGCCTAGAACATAGTAAATGATCTATAGATAGTGACTATTTAAATAAATGAAAGAATAAACTGGCAAAAACCTGGCATGGCCCATGGGAATAACAAAACCTGGCTGGGAGATTATTTTGAAGGAGCACATCTCACCTCTTCTTCTCCCTTCCCCTCCTAGACAGATGCTTCCTTGTACAGTCATTCCTGGGGACTGAGCAGTTTGAAGTTTCCAAAGATGAAAACATGTAAGCAGTCCTTGCATTAGGAGATGGGGCTGCACAGAAGCCTATTGTCTACAGGGACACAGGGAGCTCTGTGGTGAAAGGGGAGTGTCTTCCACCACAGCCTGGCCTTTTCAGGCTGAGCATTGCCTTTTCTCTCTGGAATGTAATATTCTACCCATGCCCTTCGAGTGGCATTGTGCACTAGCAGGGTCAGTACTGGGGGGTGGGGGTTGGGGGGTGGGGGCCGTGGTGGGGGTGCAAGCAGGGAAATGATCTCTGTGCAGGCAATCCAGTAAGTCAGAGGCAGCATCAGAGGGCACGGCCAGGTCTGGGCTCTGAATGAGCGCTTTGTGAGAGTCTTGGTGGCAGTGGCTGGAGAAGCACCTTCCCCTTGCAGCTCACCTGGTGTCTGAACAAAGCTGTCTTTCAGGCCTCAGGCCCCACAGCAAATGCCGTGCAGGTGATAGATCTGCTTTCTTGCCCTGCAATGGCCTGGGGATCGCATTTCTGCCTGGCATTTCTTGTGGGTTGCCACTAAGGCCTGTACTCCCTTTAAGATAATGAAATAGCAGAACTAGCCCAGGAGGAGATGGGCCACCTGTTCTGAGGCCAGAGGGGTCACTGCAACTCTGAGGATTTCTTTTCAGAGTCACAGGGGAACAGGCACAGCTAATCTAGGTTTCTGCTGACTCTTGGCATTGTCCACATGAGCAAGCACTCTTTGTCCAGCCCTCAGCATTTATAAAAATTCTTTTTAAAATTTGATCTCCACGATGGTTTTCAGGGGTCAGCGTGACAGCTTTCACCCAGGAGAAAATGGAGCCATCATGAGCTGGAGTGGGTGGAGCCTTCTAACTCCAGAGGCAGAGTTCTCTCTCGGACACTAGAATCCACAGTATCACAGGAATCAGTGTGATGGCAGGGGGCAAAGTAGGATGCTGCAACCGCATTTTGGATTTTGTTCTGGCTATGAGCCACACTTGAAAGGACAAGAGGCTTTTCCCTCTCCCTTAATGTAAGAGCCAAATCTCTGTATTCTGAGCTTGGCTTCCTTGTCAGAGGGATTGCTAGTTTTTCTGTGTCAGGGTTAAAAACAGATGCTGTGGAGCACCTGCAGAAAAACACTCCTGGTTCTGTTTGGGTTTATAAGCTCATGGCGAGAGGCCGGCGCTGGGATTCAAGGGACAGAAAGGGTAAATCCGGAAGCGGAAGGATGGATTTCCCTTGTGTTAATCAGGGGAAGTTAGTTAGTTGCTTAGACAGGGTTAGTTAGGATTTGGGGTGTTTTTGTGAATGGCAGAGATCCAGGACCTACAAAGCACCAAATATAGGGAGATGTCCATGAGAGGACTGTGAAGGCCTGCTGCCAACACAGAAGCTTTTGGAGCAGGTGTTGGGCCTGTGTTGAGTGGAGAGGCCTGCTGTGGAGCACCTCTGAGCCACCTGGAAGACCATCATCTGCTAGATGGCCGAGGATGGTTGGCCAGTACTGTCACATACAGAACGGATACAACTAGGGATGGTGAACACCATGCAGCCATCCCTCATTTTGTGGATACCATCTAAACATCCAAGATTGTTTTTAAAACCCCAGGGAGGGAAGGAAATCCCCCTTAGAAGTGACTGAAATTGAATCCTTCCTGTACCTATCAGATAGGTGCTCAGAGACAAATTTAATTTGCTTAAAGAAAATGAAAATTCACTCACTCATGTATTCATTCACTCAACAATATTTATTGAATGTCTTAACAAAATTTGACTAAAATGGATTATTTTGATATTTGGCCTCTGTAATGGTTCTGTTTTCTCTGTCGTGTTTCCTCTTTGTGGGTCATTTGCTGCAGTGTTTGCTTAAATCCTACTCTTCCTTCAAAATATGGCTCAAATACCTTCTTTTCCACAGACACTTTCTTCTCCCACCCAACCCATAAATTAAGATGGAGTTGGGTCTCAGCTTGAGCATGGGCCATGTCTGCTCATGGATCCAGGCATGTCTGAGAGTGTCTGGAAAACTGCAGATTCAGGCCTGATGGAACTCAATTTTGGAGGCTATGAGAATCCTCCTGTGAAAGAAATCATGATGTTTCCACTTGTGAGATCCAGCCAGACACATCTCAGCATGTCTGGAGAAGCACTAGAGTGACTTCAGGTTTTAGGAGGGGATCGCAAATTCCCAAGAAAAACCTTATCCTCTAGTGAGAAGGAATCTTACCTAAAGATCTTGGTACAGTGACAAGCTTTACCTTCAGAGGCCAGAGAGCATAACTCTGAATATAGTATTCAGATATTTGTCATTTGGGCTTGTCTCCTAGCTTGCCTGAGGCTCTTTTGGAGGCTGGCTCTTGTGAACACAGAGTTGCCATATATAAAAACAGAAATAACTACTTAAATCTCTGCAAACTTTGGGATAAAATAATCCCTCATGGTAACCTTTCTCTGCCTCCTCATTCTTGGAGAGTTACACAAAAGGGATAGAAATATTCTCCTCCATTTGACCATAAAATTGTGCTGAAGCTTTGGCACCTAGAAGTTTGAGTCATTGGAGGTAAAATTTGTCAAAACAGAGTTAGGACAGCCACGGACCTTGGTCTTGGGCTTGACTGGGTAGCATAGAGGAGCAGCCAGCACCATGGTGCCTAATGTCAGGTGTAGAACTTCTTCAGAAGTGGGATCTGCCTGTGGAATTCCAGAAATTACTTGAAAGACAAGTCTTGCAGGTGGTTAGTATTAGTCCAGTAGATGCAAAATGCCACAAAATGTTTGGATGTTCAAGTAATGTAACCTAGATCCATAAGTGTGGGTGAAAGAATGATGGTGACAAAGCTGAGGAGGGCAGTGGAGGACGATGATGGACAATCTTGTAGCCAGTCCAAGGCAGTATGAATTGATCATGAGGACTGAGGTCAGATTGTATTTTAGAAAGATTGTTCTGGAGGCTGATTGGTAATTACTAGGAGATAGGTAAAACTTAAGAAGAGGAAATTAATAACATTGATAATAACTCAATGTTTCTAGGGCTGTGTCTGGCCATGGAATATGTCCTGTCCAGGAAATGGCACCATTTCATCCCCAGTGTCCTTTGTTTGGGTGGGCTAACTATCTGGGGAATAAGGTGCAAACTTAGTCTTTATCTGGAATTCTTTTTTGATGACTCTACTTTCTAGTTATCAAAGAAATCTTTGACTTACAGGCATTTATTAAAGAATCCTTCATATTACAAATCTTGATAATCAAACTTTGGTCTCAAAACTAATTTCTGCCTTTATTGTGGCATCTCAAAGATCTGACCATTCTGGGATGGTAGTGAATAAAGAAACAATGAATAAAACCTGATTCCTCCAGTGGGCTTCTCACCCTCCCATGTTTTCCTCATTTTGCCTTAAGTAATAAGAACACTCCCTTCTTTAAAACTTCTGTTTGCTTTTAAGTATATTTAGTAATGTTTGTCAACCCTCAGTTCTCCCCTGACCCAAACACACACACACACTCCCATACCGCTCACATACCACTCGTGAAGTGCTTGACCCTCTCTCATCAGAAATAGTGGTTTATTCTGACCAAAAAATTGGGGACTTTGAAGACATGACTAGTCATGTAGTTTGAAAAATTTCATGCAGAAATGTTGCTATTTCTCAAAGGGCTGAGAATCACCAGCCTTGTAGGATGGAGGCCTATTTACCTTTTGGATCATTGACACCCACCTTCAGGATCTACCTACAATGGCATTTAGAAAAGCAAAATATTTATGTGATCTCTAACTACCCAGAAGAATTTTACCTGTGGGCAATGGAGGAAGATTTATGTGGAAATCCAAACACAAGAATTATTGAAAAAAAATTTATAATGATTTCATTATTCTTCATTTAAAATGCCATTGGGATAGGGGTACCTGGATGACTCAGTCAGTTAAGTGTCTGACTGTTGGTTTCGGCCCAGATCATGATCTCCTGGTTTGAGAGTTCAAGCCCCACATCAGGCTCCTCACTGACAGTGCAGAGCCCACTTGGGATTCTCTCTCTCTCTCTCTCTCTTCCCCTCCCCTGCTCGTGTTCTCTCTGTCTCTCAAAATAAATAAATAAACTTAAAAAAATTTATTGGAGTAATCAGAGAATGCTTTCCCATGGTGCCTGGTGAAGATCCACAGGGCTATGAAAGATGGACTGATGGGTCATGTGGACAGAGTGGGACAGCAGGTTGTCATGGATGATTGCAGTGACATAATGAGGGAGTTTGAATTTTTTTTCCTTCTTAGCTATTTATATGTTTTTATGACAAATTATTTTAGGATATTAAATGGCAATTACACCATTATAATATTATCTTTTAAAAAGATAATTGAGCTCCTTAACACTGTTTAGTATTATTAATCTGGCAAAGATCAGAGCTGGAACATTTCAGTTAAAGGTCTTTCTTCCTTTCTCCCTCCCTCTCTTTTCTTTTCTTTTCTTTTCTTTTCTTTTCTTTTCTTTTCTTTTCTTTTCTTTTCTTTTCTTTTCTTTTCCTTTCTTTCCTTTCCTTTCCTTTCCTTTCCTTTCCTTTCCTTTCCTTTCCTTTCCTTTCCTTCCTTTCTCTCTCTCTCTCTCTCTCTCTCTCTCTCTCTCTCTCTCTCTCTCAGAGAGTGCAAGTGGGGGAGAAGGGCAGATGGAGAGAGAATCTTAAGCAAGCTCCAGGTCAGCATGGAGCCTGAGATGGGGCTCAATCCCATGATCCTGGGATCATGAACTGAGCTAAAATCAAAAGCTGGATGCTCAACTGACTAAGCACCCAGACTCCCCTATTTATTCTCCTTTTAATATGCCTTGTTCCAAAACATGGAGGATTTAAAGGTGTATTTAAAGGTAACTTAGTTGTTCAACAAAACTATGACATGTACATTTTTATTCTCCATGTTAGAATTTTCCAAAATGGCCAGTGTTTCTGTCCCTTTAAAGTATCCTTAAATATTAAATAAATGAAGGAAGGAAGGAAGGAAGGAATGAAGGAAGGAACATGAAAATCTAGTCAGCTAATTACAGTCATGTTATTTATTTATTTATTTTCAGAAACCTTTTCTCCAACCAGGATTGTACATGCAAAGGGATGCCCAAATCTTCCATGGCACTTCAAATCCTTTTCTGCCCAAACACTGAATTTCCTCAGAAATGGCTTAACATTTCTTGGTCAAGCCATAGTTGAGGACTATTCTTTTCCTAGTTCTAGAAAAAACAATCTCCTCTGTCTCATTTTTATTTGTACAAAAAATGGTTAAAATGGGACAATGCCATTTTTTTAACCTGAATGGTGACTGCCAGCTATTAAAATGCTAATTTCAAAAAAAAATTACAAAAAAAAAAAAAAAAACCAAATAGAAGAGCCAAAGACAGCCAGGAAACAAGAGGAATGAAGTCTACTGAGTGATTAATCATTTGATTAACCAGGTAAGTCTCTGGCACATTACTAATTAGCTCACTTACAAAGCCCTGGACTGAGCAGCCCTGGTTTGATTAAAGAGGTGCCGAGCCATTCAAACCCTGATGCTCCAGCTTCTTTTATAAAACAAAATGCCACTCTCATGCTAAGCTCATCTCTTTAATCCAGCTGTGATTTCTCAGGCCTCTGACACTCAGGCCTAGGCACATAAATCAAAGAGTAGAAAATGGTCCTCATGAATGTTCACAGAATAGGATCTAAATTTTAGGACTCTGTTTTTTTTTCTAATTTAAAAAGGGGTTGTTTAAATTATGAGGTTGTGGCAACTACCTGTTGACTGTGTTAAAGCTGCTGCATTTGATGACCCTTTAAGGTTATCTGCAGGCACTGGTAGAGGCCCTGCCTTTGTAGGAGGGAATAAATCTGCTCTCACTACACTCTATTACTCTGGGAGGATTTATGAGCTCTAAACAAGGATATTTGAAGTTGATAATACAGATATTCTCAACTTTACTAGGGAGTCTGGCTTTAAAATATTTTCAAAGCTTGGGGTGCCTGGGTTGCTTAGTTGGTTAAACCTCCAACTCTCGGTTTCGGCTCATATCATGATTTCACTGTTTTGTGAATTCGAGCCCCACGTCGGGCTCTCCACTGAGAGTGCAGAGTTGGCTTGGGATTCTCTTTCTCGCTCCCTCTCTCTTTTTCTACTCCTCTCCCGCTCACACTGTCTCTGTCTCTCTCAAATAAATAAACATTAAAAATTAAAAAAAATATTTTCAAAGCTTATTTCTTTGTGGTAGAGTATTTGTATTCTTAGTCACATTAATGCCACCCTGCTCCTCACCCCGAAATGTCCATCTTCTTGGTGGTGCTGAAGTAGAGGCATTCTGACTGTTTAGTGCAAGCAGTGAACTCTTCCTGTTCCATGATTCCACTTTGGATCCTCATACAGGATCTTTGCTTCTTTACTTGAAAGCTTGCTTAAGACGACTGAATACTTTCTCAGGCTGTGCACTGTATCAGTAAATCTGGCAATTCTGTTGTGGTTTCCTTTGTGACTGTTGCAGGAATAAAGAAACTAACAGAAATGTTGACTGGATCAATTGAAGTATAGGGTTAAGGTCAAAGCTAAATCCTCATCTCCTGATATTCCAGGTTGATCATATCATGGCTGGATATTGTCTCCCTTGTGGGTGTTGTATTTTGAAGGGGCATGAATAAAAAGAGCTCATCTAGCAAAGGCCAGGGAGGAGATGATGGTGGGGGACATCTTGTCATGAGGGCAATAGCTAAGAATCTAGAGAAGAGACTAGTAGAGTAGATATGGAGTAGAGAAACGTGGTACCTGTCTTTAAATTTTTTAAGTTTATTTATTTATTTTGAAAGAAAGAGACAGAGGAAGAGAAAGAGAGGGCATGAGAGGGAGAGGGGTAGTAAGAGAAGGAGAGAGAGAGAGGGAGAGGGAGGGAGGGGGAGAGAATCCCAAGCAGGATCCAAGAGCAGTACACCCAACATGTTGCACAGTGCTTGGTAAAGAGCAGCCATAAACAACGGTGATCACTATTTTTTGAGCACATGTTATGCTCAAATTAGAACATATGCTAATTATCTCAATTAGAAATTATTATCTCCAATTAATAGTGGAGGAAGCTCAGGCTCAAGATAGGAAACTTGTCTAAGGTCACATAATCAATATCTAGGCTAGGATGCAAGCCAGGTCTGTCAGGGATGGAGTACTCCTCTCAGTGATGCTCTGCCTGGAAAGACACCTCTCCTGATGCAGGAATGAGGATGATGTCACCAGGGTCTGGGGTGATGCTTCAGTGACCAGATTCTATCACTTTTATTTTTTCTCCTGTGGATGAAGAATCGCAGTTAGCGATACAGAGTTTCCACAGCCAGTATGTTCCAGACTCAGGATTGAAACCTATGATTGCCTTGTACAAAATTCAACCTCCTGATCACTATGTTTTACCATTTTCCTGGTGCAAACAAATGCAATTAATGCGTGTTTCTAGTTTCACCTGGGCGAAATACTGCTATTTCGAGTCTGAGTCTCTGTTACCCTTACCTTCGGCTTAACCTCTGAACACTTGAGCACTCCCTTGTCCTCTGTACCTGAATTCCTGGTTTGCCCTCATCTGGTGCTCTGTTCCTCTTTGGATTCTCTACCTGGCCTGCTCCAGCTGACGTCCCTCCCTGATGGAGATGAGGATAATATAATTGAAGTTTATGGAGTGTTTTGTGTCACTGTGAAGATATGAATTGCAGTCCTGAGGCTTATCCTCATCACATTTAAATATTCCTTATAACAATCCCATGAATATAATGAGTATTGCCTACATTTCGCAGATTAGCAATCAGTATCACAGAGAGGTTAGGTAGGTTTTCTTAAGGTCACACAGCTAGTTAGTTAATGCCTAAATTAGCCTACTAATACTAATGCTAATATTAATACTAATAAATATTACATTTGTTTTTTTCTACCACATGCATGCTGGGAATTATTTCCACACTTCTCACCTTCACTTGCCAACTTTTTCCTTCTTGTCCAGCAAAGAGCATGAAGATCCCTTACCTAGTTAACCAGGGCATCACCAGGTAGGTACCATCATCATCTTCATCATCAATTCATGTTGAAAACTCTAAAAAACGTAAACAATTCTCAATTCTAAGAGGAATTCATTACAAAGTAGAGAAACTGAGGCTTACAGAAATAAGGTGCATTTCTCAGTCACTCAGCTAAAGAGTAAGAAGGCGGTGCCATAGTTTTAGAATCTTAAATATTGGAAGCATGTATATTTGAAACAGGAGCAGTTGGATAATCCAGATGTTGGTAGGGGAGGGAATAGACAAAGATGGGATAATGTTTAAGAGATCTACAAAAGAGGGGTGCCTGGCTGGCTCAGTTGGTAGAGCATGTGACTCTTGATCTTGGGGTTGTGAGTTTGAGCCACACATTCAGTGTAGAGATTAGTTAAAAAATAATTAATTAAACAATTTTTTAAAAAAGATCTACAAATGATAGTGAAAGGTTATAGAAATGTCATGGAAGTCTTAGTAGAGCATAACTGAAAACTTTTAGTGGTATTAGGCTGTCTGTATAGCTATGTGTGGGTAGACAAAGCAGCCCTTTTTAGTTCAGAGGGGATTCCTCTGCTCAGACCTCTCCACTGGCTTCTCATCTTGCTCAGAGTACAAGTGTAGGTCTTTATGTCAACACCCCTTATGATCAGGCCTCTGCTTAGCTCTTTTGTTTCCTATGTCTATTGTTCTGCTTGGTTCTCTCTCTGCACCTGCCACGCTGGCCTCCTTGATGTTTCTCAGTCATGGCACGCATGCTCTGGCATCAGGGCTTTTGCATTTACTCTTCTATCTGCTTTGAACTCTGTCTCCAGATATTCACAATGCCTGTCTGCTTGTTTCTTCAGATTTCAGAAACCACCTCACTACCCAGTCCTTCTGCGAGCCGCCCGCCTAGAAGAGCCAGAACTTTCTCTCACCACCTTCGCCCTTGGCACTTTATCACTATGCCCGGTTTTGTTTCTCTTCCTTGCACTTGTCACCATCTGACATATTCTGTTTTTGTTATTGTTGTTCATTTGCTTGCTTTTTGTCGTTCTCAGAAATACAAGCTACTGCGTCCCCTTTGCCTACACACCTAATGGGCACTTGTAAATGTTTTTAAATGAATGAATAAAATGAGCATCTGGGTATGTGACCTTGGTCAACCTAACAGTGTAAGCAGTTATGATGACTGCTGCCCAGGGAAGGTGGTAGGGGGCTGGTGGTGGACCCTTGTCTGTCAGATCTCACAGGCCCAGCCTCAATAGTGACCTCATGTGGCATGAGAGTCAAAGTCAGCAGAGGGCTGACGTTAGACCCTTTTCTCTCTGCCTGGCCTGGCATTTGTAAGTAGGACTGAGTAAGCTCCAAGGGGTCCTGGGCAATTGTAGGTGGCATGTTTTTTAAAATTTTAATTCAACATATGTTGTGATAAGGCAATATATTCTCATGGTTTAAGATACAAGAGTAGCTTAAGGTATATAGTGAGGGGTCACCTCCTACTCTTTGCTCCTAGTTACCCAGAAACCCCCTCTTAGTTCCTGTGTGGCCTTCTGGAAATATTCTATGCAAGTTTAAACAAATACATATAGAGACCTATATATTTTTCTCTTTTGCTTATATTGTACACAATACAGGATATTACACATACTATTCTATATCTTGCTTGTATTTTTTAACTAAGACAAAACATCCACAGTAAAGTGCAAAAATTTTATGTACAATTGATAAATTTGTCTTCCCATATATGCTCATATAATCATCATCCAGATCAAGATATGTATTTATAGCACCCCAGTATCACCCTGTGCCTCTTCTCAGTCTCTCCTGAGGTCATTGCTATTCTCACTCTTATCACCATCTATCAGTTTCCCCTGGTCTTCAATGCCATATGGATGGAATCAGATAGTATATGGTGCTGTGTTTCTGACTGTTTCACTTAAGGTCATGTGCTTTTTAACATAAAGACATATGTCTTTTGTGGGTGGCTGGGTGGCTCAGTTGGTTAAGTGTTGGACTCTTGAATTTGGGCTCAGATCATAATCTCAGGGTTGTGAGATCGAGCCCCAGGTTGGGCTCTGTACTGGGTGTGGAGCCTGCTTAAGATTCTCTCTCTCCCTCCCTCTCTGCCCCTCCCCTCCTCTTTAATTAAAAAAAAAAATCTGTTTTTGATGATTGTATCTCATAAAGATAAAGGACATAAAGAATTTCTTCATCTTCTTTTATGATTCCATGGTATTCCTTTGCAAAAATGCCCCATGCTTCATTTCACAGCTCCATCCTGGTTTAGATGGGTGTTGCAGTAAAATGAGCAAAAACACTTGTGTAAGTGTATCTGTTCCTTGCGTACAGGGAAGTGGGATTGCTAGGTCAAACAGTGTGTATGTGTATAATTTTTAGAAGGCTCCCAGTGTCCTTCTGAGGTGTTTGTAGGTGGTGGTAGGTGCCCCACCAACAATACCTGAGAGTGCTTATTTCCCTAAGTGTTTTCAAACTGTGGATCTTTGCCAATTTTGAGAGAGGAGTGATATCTCAGTATAGTTTCACATTATGAGAGAGACTGAACATCATTTCTTATTTTAGAGACCCATTTTTTTCTTTTGTAAGCTATGTCCCCATAATTTGATCATTTTCAATGGGGTTAGTTATTTTCTCTTATCCCTCCCTAAACATCCTATTTGTGTTAGGAAAATTATCCCTTTGGTGAGTTTCCAATATATTTTTCCAAATATTTCATTTGTCTTCTATTTCTTTAGCCATTTACAAATATTTTGTTTTTATGTGGCCGAACTTATTGATTTGTGTAAAGTTTCAGAGTTTTGTGTCATTGCTTAAAAGGGCTTCTCTACTCCTAGATTGTTAAAACGAATCATATATTTTCTTCTGGTCTTTTTATAGTCTCCTTTTAAATTATTAAGTGTTTTGACACTTCTAGAAGTCATTTGTGAGTAAGATATGAAGTAGGGATCCAACAGTTTTTCCCCCAAATTACCCCAATCATGCTCATTCTGTATATTCAACGGATCCAGTTTTCCCAAAACTGAAATGCCATTTATCCTATCCTAAATTCCCCTATGCATTTGGGTTTCTTTCATAATTTGACATTATGTTCTATTTATGTGTGTGCCAGACTAAACTATTGCAGCTTTACTATAATATCTGGAAGACTTGACTTTAATATCTGGAAGACTTATAAGTAGGGGTATGCCAATGTGGAGGTACTGTTTTTCCTTCTAATAATGACAGCCGGCTCCATAGCAATTAATTATAATAACTGAAGAGATATAACTATATTTGCATCTCAAATTTGGGAAGCAGAATGCAGTAGCTAGAGAAGAATAAAATACAGCAATTAGAGGGATCTTAGACTAGGATTCCAAAGTATATGCCTATCTGCCTCCCACCTCCCATCCCCACCCACACCCCCAGCACACACACACACTTATCAGATTGCCTGCCTGGAGTAGACAGGACAGTGTGCCCAGAGGAGTGTGGATGGTAACATGAAATTGATAAGTGAGAGCTTGACTGAGGGGGCTCTTTCTTTAGTCCTTGTCCTCCAAAAGTTATCTTATGAATAACAGAGTTTATAAGTCTACTTTTGTAATAATTTAGAATTTTTTCATCTTAATTTATAATTAAAAAAAATTATTTTTTGAAAAAAGTATTTATTGACTACCCACTTATTAGAATGGCCAAAGTCCAAAACACAGCCAGCACCAAATGCGGGAGAGGACATGGGGTGATAGGAACTCTCATTCACTGCTGGTGAGAATGTAAAATGGTACAGCCACTCTGGAAGGTTGGCAGTTTCTTACAAGAATAAACACAGACCATATGACCCAGCCATCATGTTCCTCGGTATTTTAGCTAAAGGAGTTGACAACTTATGTCCACCAAAAAACCTGCACACAAATGTTTATAGCAGTTTTATCCATAATTACCAAAACATGGCAAGATGTTCTTCAGTAGGTGAATGGATAAATAAACTGTGGTACATCCAGACAATGGAACATTATTTAACGCTAAAAGAAAATGAGCTATCAAGCCATGAAAACATGTGGAAGAAGCTTAAATGCATACTACCGAGTAAAATAAGGAAATCGGAAAAGGCTACATACTGTATGACTCCAACTATGTGACATTCTGGAAAAGGCAAAGCTGTGAAGAGAGTAAAGAAATCAGTGGTTACCAGGGGTTAGGGGCAAGGGAGGGATAAAGAGAGCACCGAAAATTTTTAGGGCAGTGAAACTATTCTGTACAATGCTTTGATGGCGAATACATGTCATTATGCATTTATCAAACCCCTACATTTGTCAGTGTAGCTTCACTGATTGTAACAACTATACCACTCTGGTGTGTGTTGATAGTGGGGGGAGATTCTGTGTAGGGGGGAGCAGGGGTATATGTGAATCTCTGTACCTTCTTCTCAGTTTTGCTGTGAAATTAAAACTACAATACAAGATAGTCTGTTCAAGAAAGTTTTTTTAAAAAAATATTGAGCTTCCATTTGATTTTAGGTAGTTGGCATTAAATGATAGTCCCTGCCCTCATGGATCTTGAGAATTCTGATTTAAAGATTAAGTAATATCTGATGAAAGAGTCCTAAAAAATATTGGAGGGAAAGCAGTAAGAGTTGAAGGGGCTTTGGTGGCAGTCAGCTGTTAAAATTCTGACTACACAAATTACAAGCACAACTTTGGACATATTTTTGAGACTCATTTGCTCAGTTGCAAGAAGGAGATTAAAATTTCTCTCTTGTGATATTATTCTGAGGATTAAATGATAAATGAAAGGACCCAGAGTAGCACCTGACACATAATAGGTATTTATGAGATATGGGTCCTTCTGCTTCTTTGTGTGCCTTTTTACTTGGGCAAACCAAAGGACAACTTAGCTCAGAGAGTGCTGGCAATGCTTTCTGAACATGCAGCATGTGTATATCCCTCTGTAGAGAGCTTGCCTGGCCTTGGCAATTTACCCCAGAATCTTCCTAGATTGCACATGTTCTTTTCAAACTATTAGACACAGACTAAACATTCATCTTTCACTTCCATGTACCTTTCCTTGGGCTTCTCTTGTTTATTCTCTCCTCTTCCTTTGGCTCAAAACTTGGCTTTGTAAGAAATTTCTCAAGTGATATGCTCTTCTTTCCAACTAAGAAGGTATGCTTTTGACAACTGAACATCATTATGATATTTACGCCATGTATAATATTCATAACATCTGGTTTTTTGTTGGTTTCCCAAGGCCTAAGCTGACTACTAAGAGGAGAGGCTGATACAAAATCAACTGTGTCAGTCTGATTCACAGATCTGCTTTTGGAGGGAGGTATTGGAGGTCAGAGCTGAGTGTTCACTCTAGTATCAGTGTGAACAGAGACTGAATTATGTAGCCCAGACAGGAAATATGTGCCATTGTCTGATTCCCATTCTGGACTAGATTCCTTCCTTTGTTGCTCTCGCAGCTCCTTATGTGTTTGCCCCTGGACAGGTAGTGTTGGACAGTGATTAAATCCCATGGGCTCTGCAATCTTACTGCTGGGTTCAGAGCCAAGTACCATCATGAAGGCATTTTGGATCTGTATTAAATTGCTTATCTACTCGGTGCCCTAGTTTTCTCATTTGTGAAATGGGCTTAATAATAGCACTTGCCTCACATGGTTGATGTGAGGGTTGAGTGAATTAATGCATAAGAAGCACTTGTGCAGAAGTGCTTTTTATGCATTAATTCATTCAATCCTTACAACAACCATGTGAGGCAAGTGCTATTATTAAAAGTGTTCAAAAATACTATGTTTTTCTATGTCAAAACAGTTTTCACAGTGAATTGTAAATCTATGTATACTTGTATCTTTACCCCCACTAACCTGTAGGGTTTTGGTGGCAGGAAAATATATTTTGTTCATTGTTGTATCTTCATATCCCAGCATTCGGCTGGAACATAGTATGCATTCAATATTTATTTCAAAAATAAAAACAACATGGATGGGCCTTGAAGGCATTGTTAGGCAAAGACAAATACCGTATGATAGCACTTATATGGGGAATCTTAAAAAGCCAAACTGGTAACATACTACTACTACTACTACTACTACTACTACTACTAATAGAGTAGAATGGTGGTTAACAAGGGCTAACGGTGGGGGGTGGAATGGGCAGGTGATGTTTAAGGGTACAAATAAGTTCTAGAGACCTAATGTGGAGCATAGTGATTATAATCAACCAATACTGTACTATGAACTTCAAAGTTGCTAAGAGACTAGATCTTAATTATTCTAATAGAGAAACCCTGGATTAGGCAATCACTTACATGGTTTCTTTTTTACAACTTTTCTTTGTATGCACAGCTTCCTTAGTTAGGCATCCTGAAGGGGAGGAAGGTCTGTGTGCTAATATTTGAGAAACAAAACCCCACCCTCAAACCCCCAAATGTCATGGTCCTTGACCGTGACCACAAGAGGCTGGATATTATGGAAGTTCTAGAATCAGAAAGACCTGCATTGAATCTGGGCTTCATTACTCTGTGACTTGGAAATGTGTCTTAATCTAAGTTTCTTCGTTGTGAAGGGGAAGCCTGTTTGTATCTACCACATAGGGTTCTTGTACAGATTCTGCGTGATAATGTATGCAAAGCACTTACTATGGGAGTGTCTGTGGGAAGTGGGCAATAAATGCAAAGTAAAATCATTTTAACTAGTTTCCCATTTTGAAGATTATCAAGAGTATCTTCTCTTGATAACAGCCATGCTTATTTTAACTTGAAGAGATAATTAAATTCAATTAAAAATAGCTTATTCCCAAAGTGAGCCATTGAGATAGAAGTGAATTTTAATATTACCTTTTCTTTTGAATGTGTGGACAGTTTCTATGTGTTTAACTTCATTTCCACTGTTTTTCAACACATATGTTTCTTCCCTTCACTTCATAGAGTCAGCACTTCAAGGTCATGGGGGCATGCCCAGGAGACCCAACTAAATGACAGTTTCAGGATCAGGAAAGTTTATCAGAGAAAATAGCAACTCACCTGGCCAGTGAGTTGTTACCCAAGCATAGCTTAGGGGTGGAGGGTCCTGGCCAGCATCACCCACAGGAGAGAGAAAGTTGGCCAGTGAGAGTTACCCAAGCATAGCTTAGGGGTGGAGGGTCCTGGCCAGCATCACCCACAGGAGAGAGAAAGTTGGAGAGCTGGGGGATTTGCAAGCCATTTGTTATGATTGGGGTTGAGGGAGAGGAAGGAGTGGCTCTAGGTAAGTATGGAGTCATTGGCAGGCATTAGGTCATAGAGGGTCTTGCTAGCACAGGAAAGAAAGGGCTTTCTAATAAGGGCAATGGAGAATCACGGCGGGGGGGGCTGTTTAACAAGGCTGCTGATATGAGAAAGTGTTTTCTTTAGAATGATCTTTTTGACTACAGTGTGAAGAATGGGTAGGGAAAGAAAGACAAGAGGCAATGAGACCAGTTAGGGAGTTAATGCAATAAAGTTGCCAAAAGATGTTGATGGTTCACACAAACACAATGTTCTTGAGGATGGAGAAGAGTAGATGGATTCTAGAGATACTTTAGAGGTTAATGTATGAAACTCCATTATTTATTGGTTATAAGGAGAAAGAGGTGAGACATCCAGATTTAAGTAATTGGGTGATGTGGTATCATTAATTAAAGTAAGAGAGAAGGAGCATGCTTTGTGAGAAAGAAAATCAGTTTTGCACATAGTCTATCAAAACAAGATGAAAACCAGGAGTTGATAACACAAGAGAAGGCTTCCCTAGGAGAAAGGAATGACCACCAGTATCAATGCTGCCAAGATGTCAAATAAAAAAGATTATCAGGGAGATCTAGGTTTCAGTGAGGAAAAACAGGTTAAAGATGTAAAAGGGTGTGGTTTCCATGGAGAGAGATTTCTTGCAAAGGTTTGGGAGAGAGGGGAGCATAGATAATAAGTCTATGGAAAGTAAAACAGCAACATCAATAACATTTATGGTGTGCTTACCATGTACCTTGTAAAATGTTTTACCTGTATTACTGGAGTTGATAACTCTCATTATCCTGTGATTGACTGGAGTTCTGAAAGGTTAACGAAATTTGCCTAAGGTCACATAGCTAGTAAGTGAGAGTCAGAATTTGAACACAAACCTGTAGACTCAAAATCCTGCTCATCATCACCAGCTATGCTGCTGCCTAGATATCATGCACAAAACATTGTGAAGAGTAGAAGGTAAGTAACAAATGGCCACCAAGACCCAAGTCTTTGAGAGTCTAACCCTGTGAATTGCATCAGTTAGGGTCCCTTGCAGGTTGCCTTCTGATTGCCTCCAGCCAATGGGACATTGGTGGGCAGGAGGAGGAAAGAGACATCTTTCCTGTTTTGGTGTCCCACATCTGGCAATAGCTGTCTACCTCTGGGCAGCCCCTCGTTCTTTAGGGCTATAGTGCTCACTGTGCTCTGGTAGAAGACTTACTTGATTCGTCCCTGAGGCCATAGCAGGGGGTAACTGCTTCCAGATATTGCTGGCCTCTTGGCACCTCACCATCCTTTGTTTATTCTCTTAACTATACCCACCCCTTTCTAAATAGGGGCTTCATTAGAGTCTCCCCATTTGAACCATCTGTAAATGAATCATTTCTCCTGCAGTGACTCTGAATGATAGAGACAGTAGCCAGGGGTAATGGGGACATGGGGATTGAAAGATTTAATGGGCAGCAAAGCCTATACACTCCATCACCATAAATAGCAGCGATGAGAGTCATAACACCCACTCACGGTTGTTGGCACTTTACAATTTATAAAGTGCTTTCACATAAGTTATATCATTTGAGTCAAGAAATAATCCCAAATAGTAGGTGTCATTATTTACACTTAGACAAACAAACTGAAACTCAGAAAAGTTGATTTGCCCAAGGTCTCCCAATGGACAGAGCTGAGCTTCTGAACCCAGACCTCTGGAGACCAAGGCCAGCATTCTTTCTACTACAACTTGTCTGCTTCCCATTAGTTACTGAGGTGACAGGATACCTTTTCTGTATACAGCCTCCTGCAGTGGGCAGGCAAAGAACATCTAAATCATGCCAGGAATCCCCAAGGACTCAGTGTGTTTCACACATAGCTAGATTCACATGAAACAAAAGTTCCCTCCACCTCTTGGGAGCTGTCTCACTGTGTTTCTTGAAGAAGACAAATAAAGTGTGCCAACTTCACCAACAGTATCAATATAGAATGGGAACTGATAAAAGGTCTCTAGGGGATGAAAATAACTGGACAAAGTACTAAAAATCACCCCACCATGCCAGGAGATCATGCTGATGATTGCATTGAATTTGTTCCCTTTTCCAACATGTTGGGCATTCCTCTATGAATGTTGTTTATTTCTTAAGATCCATCCTAGCTGAGTATAGTTTCAGATTTGAAAACGTCTTTTGACAGCCTCCTCTGTGCCAAAAGTTTTCACATGTATGATCTCATTTGAATTCCCATAGCAGCCCAGACAGGTGAGGTGTCTTTTCTCAAGGCCGTAGGACTAGTAAGAGGATGGAATAAAACCCAGGTCTCCTGGTACTTTTCAGAATATAAATCTCTCAATTCTGTTGCTACTGGTCAGAAATCAGCTCCTGCAACTTCATGCCTATGTATGTATGTCAGTATGTATTTATTTATTTGAATTAAAATTGGCATAAAATATTACATTAGTTTCATGCATACAGGATAGTAATTTGACATTTTTATACATTATGAAATAATCACCATGATAAGTCTAGTTACCATCTGTTACAATATGAAGTAGTATTGTCTATATTCCCTATGCTGTACATTACATACGGGTAACTTATTTATTTTATAATTGGAATTTTTGCCTCTTAATCTACTTCACCTATTTCACCTGTTCCTCCAACCCCGTCCCCTCTGACAACCACCAGTTTGTTCTCAGCTCTGTTTCTCTTGTTCCTCCATTTGTTTTGTCTTTTAGATCTAACATACAAGTAAAATCATACAGTATTTGTCTTTGACTTATTTCACTTAGCATATATCCCTTAGGTCCATCCATACTGTTGCATATAGCAAGATTTCATTCTTTTTTTATAGGTGAGTAAAATTCCATTGTATATATACTATACTTTTTTTTTTTTCCCAACGTTTATTTATTTTTGGGACAGAGACAGACAGAGCATGAACGGGGGAGGGCCAGAGAGAGAGGGAGACACAGAATCGGAAACAGGCTCCAGGCTCCGAGCCATCAGCCCAGAGCCCGACGCGGGGCTCGAACTCACGGACTGCGATATCATGACCTGGCTGAAGTCGGACGCTTAACCGACTGCGCCACCCAGGCGCCCCTATACTATACTTTTTAATCCATTCATTTATCAATGGACATTTAGTTTGCTTTTATAACTTGGCTATTATAAATAATACTGCAATGAACATGAAATGCATATATCTTTTCAAATTAGTGTTCTCATGTTATTCAGGTAAATACCCCAAAGTGACAGTGCTGGATTGTATGGTAGTTTCATTCTTTTTTTTTTAATTTTTTTTTTTTCAACGTTTATTTATTTTTGGGACAGAGAGAGACAGAGCATGAACGGGGGAGGGGCAGAGAGAGAGGGAGACACAGAATCGGAAACAGGCTCCAGGCTCTGAGCCATCAGCCCAGAGCCTGACGCGGGGCTCGAACTCACGGACCGCGAGATCGTGACCTGGCTGAAGTCGGACGCTTAACCGACTGCGCCACCCAGGCGCCCCGGTAGTTTCATTCTTTTATCTATCTATCTATCTATCTATCTATCTATCTATCTATCTTTTTTTTTTTTTTTTTTTTAGGAATCTCCCTAGTATTTTACATGGTGGTTGTACCAATCTACATTCCCATCAACTGTGCACCAGGGTTCCCTTTTCTCCACATCCTTGTCCACACTTATTATATCTTGTCTTTTTGATAATAACCATTCTGACAGGTATGGTGTGGTAGCTCATCGTCATTTTGATTTTCATTTCCCTGATGATTAGTAATGTTGAGTATATGAATATATAGTATATTTTCTTTGCAAAATGCCTATTCAGATCCTCTGCTCATTTGCTAATCAGGTTTTTGTTTTGTTTTGTTTTTCAGTTTTATGGGCACTTTGTATATTTCCAACTCCTTATTGGATATATCATTTGCCAGTATCCTCTCTTGTTTAGTAGTTTGTCTTTTGGTTTTGTTGATAGGTTCCTTCATTATGCAAAAACTTTTTAGTTTGATACAGTCCCTCTTGTTTATTTTTCCTTTTTTGTTTCCCTTGCCTGAAGAAACATATGTAAAAACATATTGCTAAGACTGATGTTAAAGAGCTTACTGCTTATGTTTTATTCCAGGAGTTTTATGGCTCCAGGTCTTATATTTAACTTTTTAATCCATTTTGAGTTTATTTTTGCATATGATGTAAGGAAGTGATCTAGTTTCGTTCTTTTGCATGTAGCTGTCCAGTTTTCCCAAACTTATTTGTGCAAGAGATTATCTTTCTTCTTCTTTCTTTCCATTTCCTTGGATGTGCCTAGGGGAAACTGAAAGGAGGATCAAGTTCATGGGGTTGGATCTGTTGATTCAGTCTAAGGGTGTGTGGAAAGGGCTCTGCTGAATAAATAGGGAATAAGGCTGATGGAGTGGAGATTTATATTGTCCAACACCTAAGTCTTCCCTTCGTCTTTCCCTAGATGCTTAGACAGAAAGGAAGAGGTCTAAACTTGTTTTTTCTTTTATTTTTGGGTTATGAGAAAATAGGCTTGGAAAACCTCTCCTCTAAAAGTAGCTCTTGAGAGGTGTTCTAACCCAGTTCTCCAGCCTGAGCAGAATAACTCCCAAAAGTGACTCTGACAATGACAATCAATAATACTAGCCATTATCCTTTTTATCATTGTTTACTGCCTAAATTATTGGAATAGTGTACTAGCCTCAGGGTTTATAATGTGAACTAATGAATGGTTCATCCAGGCATCATTCTTGATGGGAGTTGTCATTCTCTAAGTGTGACAGTAATGGCCTGAACATGACAGTGGCAATGGAGATGCAGAGACCCTTCTATTGAATAAACTCCTAGATGTTTAGCATGGAGTACAAGGCTTCTCAACTTGATCCAAACTTATGCTCTTGCTATGTAACCTGCTTATGATTCTCCTCCATGCATACTGAGCTACAGTTGCACCAAATTATTCAAGCTCCTTGAACACACCATACCTTCGTGCCTCTGCGAGATTTTCCCGTGTCAGACTTCCATCCTTTTCCATTTGAGCGATGTCTGTGTTTATTTTAGGACGCAATTCAAAAGTCATCTTTTCTTTGGAGCCTTCTCTGATTCTCTCCTCTCATTCCTACTGCTCTAGAGCTGATCACTCCTTTTTCTGTGCTCCCAAGGTATTGGCATCTTACCTTCAGTGCAGGGTTTATTACTTATAGAAAGCAAGCTATCTGTGTTCCTGACATTCTGATAAACTCTCTTCAAGGGAGATAGCTGTTCCAAAGTGGGCACTCAGTGGAAGCTGATGCCTGGGTAAGGGATTGGATCCTAATTCTGCATGTGGAGGATTCTAGTGTTCGATAATTCTCTGATCCTCACAAAGCATTCCAGATTGTGGTTATACAACGACAATTTATATCTTTGCCTTCAGATAGGACCAAACTTTGGCTTGATGCCTAACAATATCGTGGACATAAATTAACAGTGAAGCAATTTACAGTCTGTCATGTCTTATTGCTTAATGAATTTGTCAAAAATCATATTACTCTGAAAATTATGGCAAGCAGGGTCCATGGGGCTTATGTCTTTAAGAGCAAGATTGCTCTGGCCTCATTCAAGCAAAACTGCTTCACTACTTTCGTCTTTTTAATGCGGACACCAGAATCTCTGAGCACTTCTGTTTATTTATCAAATCTCTATTGACTTTCACTTTGCATTAGGACTACCAGGGATGACCTTGGCCAGTTTGCAAATCCTCAACCCCAGTGCACCTTCTGTCAGAGCCAAATAGGATTTAAGAGTCTCTTAAACTCCTGATTCTATGCTAATATGATGTCATCCATTTCTGGCTTAGGCTCACCCCAGACTTTATTACTCATTTTTTGAACAAAGCCAAGCCTTGTCCTCTATTATAAGGGCACCAAGAAGAACCCCCTTTTAGTTCTGCCTCAACTTCTCCATCCTCTTCCTCTTTCCCCATTCATTTGCCCCCCAAATCTCTCTTAATGGTTGTTCCTCTTTGTTTGTTAGAATATGAGTTGTTTTGAATGACGCTATTTCAGAGGGTAAAGAAACTTGGGTTTCTCTAGGTACTACTGTCCTCATTTGTGCAATGAGATTAAAACTAACTCATTGGACTAGTGTGAAGATTAGAGTGCCCCGGCATCCATCCATCCATCCATCCATCCATCCATTTATCCATTTAGAACACATTCATTCATGTTGTAAACAATGTCTGAGAACTTAAAATGGGTCAGGCCCAGTGCTTTATTTAGAATGCATAGCCAAACTTTAGACTCTACTGTCAAGGACCTTTGAGTCTACTAGGAGGATGGACAAATTAAAAAAAAAATAGCTAAAAGCTAAGATGGGAAGTTGAGTGATTGAGACATGCTCACACAAGATGGCAGTTTCATAGTGATTTTCACAGGCCTCCCAGGAGGTGTGTGGAGGGCTGCCAGGGCTCTGTCCTGGAGGGACAACTGCCCTTAGGTTTGAGGCCATAGTTAATACTCAAAAATGGTGATGGTGCTGCCGGTGGGAGCAACAGCACTGGCAATAGCAGTTTTGACTGTTGTTTTCATATTTCTGTCAGTTTCTCTCTCTCTATTCTCTGTTCCTCTTTTTGTAAGGCTCTCTTCTCTACATTTCTTCATTTCTCCTTTTACACCTTGTCTTATAATTCTTTTGGGAACATGTAACTATGGATTAACTGATGGCCGATTAAAACACAATTGGATCTTTTTATTATGTGTTTTTCCTAAGGAAAAATTGCCCCAGTGGCACCTGAACATATGGAAGAGCCACGGCTCGGTTGCAAACCAGTGGGGGCTGCCCCATGAAGGTGGCAGATGCCCCCGGGCAGCTCCCTGGCTCATCCTGTGATCTGTCTGGTTGGCCAAATGGAAGCAGGCCAGCCACCTAACAGTTAACTGGGATGCTTTTTTTCCCCATTTCATTTCAATCTCTTTGTTCCATGCAACCAAAGAGCTAATGCCTGGCGAATTTATTATGACCCATTGTTTGGCTCGTGGAATAAACCGATTCTTCCCCTTTCTGTGTTCTGACTCCCCCCTTTGTCTGCAATTTTATTTTATGGTTCTTTTTGTACACATCCAACACATGCTGAGGTTATTGAAAAGCACAAATTACACAGAATTCAATTTGCATATCTATTGAGGGTCCAATCCCAGAGTCCTTAGTCAGGCAAAATGCCCGTTGACTCTTACCTCCTTTACTCTGCTCCTTCTTGGCACCAAAACCTGCAGGCTGCCCCTCTGCTGCTTCTAGCAGACCTGGCAAGTGGCCTTCATGGAGGTTTTAAGCAGAGTCACACCGTAGAGGACAATGAGTTGGGTTTTTGTAAACTTCCAACAAAGTCACTCAGAGTATCTTAGTGGACAAGGTAGAGAAAAAGAGGTCAGATGACAGCCAGGTGGGGTCAATTTAGTACCGGTGTGACCGAGAAAGTACAGGTGTTAGAGTCACTCAGGGTTATGTATGAATCCCTGCTGTGTCAGTTACTTGCTTTAAAAATTTTTTTTTTGTTTTGAGATAGCTGTCGGTTCACATGCAGTTGTAAGAAATTATAGAGAAAGAGAGTTCATGTAACTTATACCTGGCTTCTCCCATCATTTGCTTTTGACCCTGGGCAAGATACTTAATCCATCTGTCTCATTTTCTTCACCTGTAGAATGGGAGAAATAATATTACTTATCAAATTAGATTGTTTTGAAGAACATCTGAAATAACATCTATGAGATAACTTAGGATAGTACTTGTACCTGTACAAGTGCCTATACCATAGTATTTGTAACCTAGTCCCCAGTAAACAGATATTCCTCTCAGAAATAAGTGATGGTGGCTAAACAATTCTGATCATTGAGAAATATTAGTCTGGAGAGAGTCTCTAGCAGCACATTCATAGTTTTGAGCTAAATTCAGTCATGAAAAATAGCATATGTATTTAAATTTTGTTGTAAGAGTGATTTTTTTTTGTAGAAACATTTAAAAAAGAGAATAATATAAAATAAAATAACCTAGAATTCTAATAGCCAGATAAACTTATTGCTAACATTTTGTTGTTTTTCCCTCATAGGTGTATTTTAAACAACAAAAATGTGATCATACTTCTCATAGCCTTTTGTAACCATTATTTTAGGGTTATGTGATATTGTACAGTAAGGAGGATCTGAATTATTATAACAGTCCAGGCAGAAATGTGTTCTCCTATTTTACAGATGAAGGTATTGAAACTCAAAGAGTTAATTTACTTGCCCGAGGCCAGAATTGGTAGAGCTAGGTGTTGGCTTCTTATCACCAAATGTTATGCTTTTTAAATTTTCCATACCACAAATTTTTATTGGTGAATCTAAGAGGAATCAGTACAAAGTAAAGAAGTTGGACCTTCAAATCCAAGTGGACAAAAAACCCCATTAGCAGATGGACTTTTTCTAAAATATCTATCAGAAAGACTTGAAGCAGCATCCTCGAAATATTGTCCAAAAATCACTGACTCCAGAATTTTTGGTGGGGGAAATTATTAAAAATTCAGGTTCTTGAGCCCCATCATAGATATACTGAATTAGGATCTCTAAGTTGGGGCCCAGAAATCTGGATTTCTAACAAATACCTACATGATTAGCATCACACCAAAGTTTGAGAACCAGTGGTTAAGAGTTTTCATGAAATTGGGGTTTAATATAAATTGGCAGGGTAATATTCCTGAAAAGATAAAGAGGTCTTAATGTGAGCCAAATTTATATTGATCAAGAGCAAACACACCTACACTGTTGAAGTCACTGTAGTGCACACATTTGCAGAGAAAAGTAATCAGCATGGTGGGTATATTTGATACAGTTCCAGGCATTGTTACTGCTCAGGCTGGAGTACAGAAAACTTATATACAAAATAGCACTGCTCTTACCCAGTTACAGGTAAGTGATGATATTTGCAATTTAGTACACAACAGCATTCAGCTTTTAGGAAATCAGAATTGGACATTAAATTTGAATAGCACAGTCTAGATTCCTGCTTTTAATTATTATGCTAAACAACTTTTGTATATGTTGACTAAATTAGTCAAATAAAGGGCTTATAGTAATGACTATTGTTTTCTTGGATCTAGTAAAGTTTGGCTTCCAGAAAGTATATTCTTTTTTTTTATTAAAAAATTTTTTTAATGTTTATTTTTTTTTAAAGAGGGAGAGACACAGTGCAAGTGGGGGAGGGGCAGAGAAAGAGGGAGACACAGAATCTGAAGCAGGCTCCAGGCTCTGAGCTGTCAGCACAGAGCCTGATGCAGGGCTCAAACCCATGAACTGCAAGATCATCACCTGAGCCGAAGTGGGACGCCCAACTGACTGAGCCACCCAAGTGCCCCAGTATATTCCTTTCTCATAAGAATGAAGCTTATTGACAGCTTTTTTTTTTTTAAGACTAGAATGAGGGTAGGGCCTTTATGGTAAGACCAAGCATTTAAAAATTATGTTGAAGCCCTTCACTTAAAGGAAGGTCAGTCAAATATTTCTTAAAGATAGAAAAATAATGGATCATAATAGAAAAGATTGATAAGTTGAACTTCCTTAAAATTAAGAATTTTTCTCAATTTAAACCCCATTAAGCAAAGGAATATACAGTTTTCACACTTGGATAAGCTGTGTACAATGCACACCTATAGAAAGAACTTATTCAGAATGCACAAAAATTCATCTAAGTCAACTAAACAGCAGAAAACAACACAATTAAAAAATGAGATAAATACTTGAACAGCTTTTTCATAAGCAAGGGTAAATATTTGAAAAATTACTCAAAGGGCTTCCGGCAGATAAGCTATTACATCTGTGTTCTATGGCCTTAGTGCATGACTTGGACCAGGGCTGATATGCAGATGGCATGAACTGCATCAACCTTGCAAGTTGTTCATTTTGTGAATGCCACCCTAACTTCAGTCCAAAGGACAATAAGCCTTATGGAGGGCTCGATCACTGCTTAACACAAGACAGAAATTCCTCACAGTCAAAGATGACATGAACTGCTCCTGAAGTAACTGAATTCCCATCAGTGGGGATGTCAAGTTTTCTGGACAAGTTCTTGCAGATGCTTTGAAGAAGATTTGAGTATCAGTTGAAAGCATGGACAAGATTTGTGATCTTCAAGCTATTTTCTTGTTTATTGTTACTGGCAGATCCATTTCTCAATGGAAATATTAGATAAGGGCTCAATCCATAAAAGAGATAAAAGAAATGCTAAGATGGGGTGTCAGGGCTTCCTCCTTACACTCCCCTGCAGAGGCCAGCAGTATAGTTGGAAAACCTAGGACTGGGGACCATATGTTCTCTGTAGCAGGGCAGTACAGGCTCTCATCTTGGAGGCACCTGTGGAAGTCTTTCTCTAGCAGGAGGAAGGGCTGTCATACATGGGATGAATGGCAACTCCCCTCCACTATCCCAGATTTAAAATCTATATATTTAAACATCTATGTTTAAAAACACTGTGCTCAACAGTAACAGAGCTGATCATGCTAAAGTAGGAAGGAACGGAACAAATTAACAATAAGTTCTTGTCCCTTTCCACAAGCCCTGCTCCCTAACTTACAGGGCCATTGTAAAGAATGAGTAACTATATATGTAAGGAAGGACCATGACTCTGCCAAACTTGGTTTAAAATGCATTATTGTATTCCTATTGTAATCCTTGAGAGGCAGCTGTTGTAAACCCCCTATGTTATAGTTGAGGACACTGAGGTCCAGCATGTGAAAGCATCCTACCCATGGCAGTCATTGGCAGCTCTTCATAAAGGAAATTGTTGACACTACGTAGAGGTGAGGGGTGAGGGGACTGTGTTCTTCTGTAATGTCATTGGTGAAGAAATGTACCATGATTTAGGTAAGATAGAAACACAAGAAGGGTCTCAGGAGTAGAGCTGTTTGATAAATACAATGGGTCTAGGATAACCTTGTGGCAAGGATGATCTCCTCTTGTGTGCATTTATGGAGTTCCTGCCCTGAGTACACACTCTGCCAGTCACTGGAGAGACAGCCAATAGCATACAGTTTCTGCTATTAGAGTCCCCTCAATACTTGCAAAATCAGTTTACATTTACACTTTTTGTAGATTCTGCTTCCTTCCTCCTGCCTCCTCCTTTTCTTCCCTCAGTTACTGGCCTGTGAAAACACTGCCAAGATAGAGTGTGGATATTCTGCCTCCTCTCCTTCTCACACTTTGCCTTTTTCCTGGTAACAATTTCTTATATACTTACTATGTGCCAGACTTTGTGCTGCACACTTTATGTAGACCATCTAATTTAGTCTTCATAACAACACTGTAGGATGTTTAATGATCCCATTAAAAAATAGATCTGGGATGTTGATTTGTTCTACATAGCGTGTCACGGCCAGTAAATGTTCAAGCTGGCTTTCATGCCTGGATCTTTGGTCTTGAAGTATACCACCCTTCACATGATAAAATAACTGCCTCTATATAGCATGCATATGTTTGCTGTTGACATTGATAATTACTTTGGTAGACATTAAGAATAAAAGGTTAACGGCTTTTGGAAGTCATATTTTAAGAGAGTCTATGTGCTATAGCATGGAAATTATAAGTAAAGGTCATATGTCTAGGAATTATTTATCTCGTAGGCAAAATTAGGAATGGGTACTTACATGCTATCATTGTTAAGAGCCTGTAGAGTTAGAAAAATTGGATTTGAGTCTTGCTTCTACCATTTAATTGATGTGTGACTTTGGAGATTTTATTCAATTTTTATTTACTTATTTTTTGAAGGAGAGAGGGAGAGAGGACACACAAGTGGGGTAGGGGCAGAGGGAGAAGGACAGAAAGAATCTTAAGCAGGCTCCACGCCTAGCATGGAGCCTGACTTGGGATCGATCTCATGACTGTGAGATCATAACCTGAGCTGAAATCAAGAGTCAATTGCTCAACTGAGCCACCCAGGCGCCATTTATTTATTTATTTATTTATTTATTTATTTATTGAGACAGAATGTAATTTTTATTATCCTCATCTGTATAATGGGAATAATAATAGTGTCTTACATATGGTAATTACAAGGATTTGAAGCACAGCATAATTCCTGGTGTGTAGTAAGTGCTTATTATTATTACTATGATTGAGATGTTAATGTTTTTCAGGTACTCTCATGGGTCTAGTAGAGGGTGCTGTCATTTTTTTTTATGCTCCATCAGTGTAGCATGAGTGGAAATTTCATGAGTTATTCCACACTGTTAGAAGGAGATGTTTTCTCCCTATGACTTGCTCTAGGCAAGTTTTTAGTTTCCTTTTTTTATGGAATTGCTCTGTCTCTGGAGAGGTGTCAAGACTTCATGAAAAAAATTAGGTAGGAATAACTGGGGATGACCTATTATTTTTTCCTCTTGGGGAAAAGCAGGACCACTCTCCTGCAGTGAACTTTCCTTCTGCTTAGCCACACTGTGAGTGTCACCTGAGCATACCTGTCCTGGCTCGCCACGCTGTAATTGAGTCTACGTTACCAGATTTTTGTTTTCAGTGTTAGAAAAACCATTTTGATTCACCTACTAGCTTACATACTCCAACCTATCAGCACAGGCACTGAAGTTGGACTTTGACCTTCACCTTCTATTCTTATTATTATTCTGCTTATTCTTAAATGCATTCAGGACTCAGGAGAGGAGGGGTACTATTTATTCCAGGTTCCCTCGGAGACCCCCAACAACACTTTTCAGTTAATTTAGCAATAATTTATTAACAAGTCTAGTGAGACCTACATTGCAAGGTGCTGTTAAGTCTAGGCTGTAAAGGGCTTACAGTGACGTGGCAAAGTCAGGACTTACCCTTGGAAGCCCATGGCCCCAGATGACAAGTGGGTTGTACAGTCAAGACAAGAAAGGACAAAAAGAGGAATCGGTATGGGCTAGGATGGAGTTGGAGGAGAAGTGAGCCTTGAGGTGAGGTCTGGAAGGATGGAGATAAGATCAGGTAGTTGAAGAATATTTGGCAGGCCTTTCAGGGAGGAAGGGAAATGGTACTAGCATCAATGAAATGGCTGAGCTCTGGCGTTTGAGAGATTGTGATTACTGTCCAAACAGGATATGGACCTTGTATAGCAGTGGGGTCCTCAATTTGTAATATACTCACTGAATGAACTTGGGCAAGTGAATGCTCCTCTATGAACTATGGTTTCATCATCCTTAGAACGAGAACAATAACTTTGCCTTTGCCTGGCAGTTGTGAGATATTACTGAGACAATGGATAGAAAGCAACCAGCTCAATGCCTGGCACATATAAAAGCTTAATACATTTATTTGTTATGACAAGAGTAACCACAGTGCCTGTAAATGAAGTGGCTTGCCTGCAGTTAGTGTCACCTATGCTTTCTATAAAATCATGTCAGAATTCTTTGAGCTCTGAAAACAAAACCCCCTAATTCTTTTTTTTTTTTAATTTTTTTTTCAACGTTTTTTATTTATTTTTGGGACAGAGAGAGACAGAGCATGAACAGGGGAGGGGCAGAGAGAGAGGGAGACACAGAATCGGAAACAGGCTCCAGGCTCCGAGCCATCAGCCCAGAGCCGGACGCGGGGCTCGAACTCACGGACCGCGAGACGGTGACCTGGCTGATGCAGGACGCTCAACCGACTGCGCCACCCAGGCGCCTCCAAAACCCCCTAATTCTTAAATGGATATACGCATTTTTCAGTAGACCAGAATTCAACCTTTAACTTGTAGTTGCAAAATTCTTTAAGCTCTCCTCTTTCTTCAATTATTCATTTTCACTAAATTTTTAATAAAAGAAATGTAAATACAGAACTGGCATGACCAAATTACAGTTCTGATGTTTTGTACCAATTATTACATGTAGGTTTTAAATATTAAATACCAGGGTTACTAAGGAGGATTTTATGAAATCAAGTCTTGCTAGAGGTTTCCTCTGCCTCAATTTCTTATTATAGGTGTTCTATCAAAGTCCCATTTCCTGTCAGCAGTTCAATTGCTTATTTTTTGTATGTTTTGGAATAGTTTAAACATGAACATTAGGTGAAATAGCCATGTCCTTAGACAACAGATAGTTTACAACTAGTAGAATAACAAGTATTCCATAGGAAATAAAAAAACAGTTCTTGACATGTAATCAGAACCAGATTGCAACTTGAAGAATACCACCCTGCCATTTCACATGGGCCACCCCAATGATAGTGGTGGACTGTCCAAATCACCCACTTGGTGACCATTGCCATCTATATTCAGGTGATTTCCAAATCTATGTCTTCAGCCTAGGGCTGTCTTCTCTGCCCCACATCCACTTGCTCAGCTCTTTAATGGGCTTTTCCACCATGACATCTCAATTGCCTTAATTAATATGCTCCCAAAGAAATGTAATTCTTTCTCCCAACATCTCCTTTCCCCTGTATCAGGAAGTAAATGGCATGACCATCCATCCAGTAGCCAACAAAGTCACAGTCAGTCACTCCTGGGAGTCACTCTTTGTAGCATAGTATTGGTGATATTAGTAGTTAAGAACATGGACTCAAAGGGACAATGACCCATTCATTAGCTGTGGGACCTTGGGTAAGTGACTTAACCTTTCTGTGTCATATTTATCTCGTTTATAATACAAAAATGATAGTAGTTCTAATTTCATAGGTTTGGTGTGATGACTGAGTTAATATTTCCAAGTGCTTAGAACAGTGCTTGGCACATAGTAAATGCTATGTAAGCATTTATTAAATAAATCACACGTAACATTCCCTGAAAGGCTATTAAATTCAGCCTCTCCATCTCCATGAAGTCTCCCTTCATTCAGACTCTACCTCCTTTGGAATAGTGCAGTGATTTTCATTTTCTCAATGAGCTTCTGCCCCTCGTCTTGTGTCCCTTCAGTCTATACTCCCCATGACAACCAGAATGACATTACTGAATGCAGAGCAGATTGTGTTTCTCCCTTATATACAACTTTGAGTGATTTTTCAGTGTCTTACCCAGGCTAACTTGGTTCTTCATAGTCTGGATCCTGCCCTCATCTCCCGCAGCCACCCTCCCTCCTTGTCACTAAATATGACAAACAAATTCCGTTTCCCTAAACTTGTCTCCATTTACTCTGATTCCTGTTGGTAGAACTCTCCTCTCTGCCTTATTTACCTTTAGATCCAGCTTAAGCATCCCTCTCTGTCTCTGAAGACTCCTTGATTCTTCCACCAGGAAGAATTCCTTCCCTTGTGTTTCCTCTGTATAGGTGGTTATCATTGCACAATGATCCTTATGCATTTATTTGTTTGCACATCTACCTCCCCCCCACCAAAATGTGAGCTCCTGAGGGCATGGAATGTTTCTCTGTCTCACTCAAACTTAGTTTTAATTAACTTTTTTTGTTTTATTCTAGTAATTTTCCCAATGTCTGACATAGGGTAGATGTTTAATCAACGTGCATTGAGTAAATAAAAAATAAACTGAGTGGCATCTTTTTTTTAAAAAATTAATGTTTATTTATTTTTGAGAGACAGAGCGTGAGCAGGGGAGAAGCAGAGAGAGAGAGGGGGAGACACAGACTCCAAAGCAGGCTCCAGGCTCTAGGCTCTGAGCTGTCAGCACAGAGCCCAACGCGGGGCTCAAACTCATGAGCCATGAGATCATAACCTGAGCCGAAGTCGGATGCTTAACTGACTGAGTCACCCAGGTGCCCCATGAGTGGCATCTTATTGATCACTTAATCCTTAATTTTGTAAATGAGAAAACAGATCTCAGAGAGGTTAGTTATCTTGTTCTAGGTTACCCAGCTGGTCAGCATTAGAATCTAGACTAAAAATATCTTTCTAGTATTTCTCATTACAACATAACCTCAGTTATTAAGGCCCTTTTGGATCAATTACACAATTTTAAATTCTCAAGTGAGGAAGCTAAGTGCTCCCTGACCCCATTCTCCTAATGTATTCCCATTAGAAATACCTTTCTTGATACCCTGGATTCAGACCCTGTGGTCATGAATGTTAGCTTAATCTCTAAATCACTTAGGGTTTCTATGGAAAGCCTACTTTCCAGGCACTGGAAGTGACCTTTATTCTTCAGCATTTTAATTAGGGTTGGGGTTGTTGCATCAGGCCAGTTTTTGAAATTTAAATATGGGAACTCTTTTAAGGAGAATTATTTTGTCCTTGAGAAACTGCGTGTGTGTGTGTGTGTGTGTGTGTGTGTGTGTGTGTGTTGAGCAGGGGGGTAATAGGTTACTTGAAAGAATGGTTCAGCGATGAGAACTTGGGGATGCCTTGAGTTTTGCATTCTTGTCGAAAAGTCATCAGAAAAGAGTAAGGTCAATTCTGAATTCTGCCAAGTTTTGCCTTCCGTGCTGCAGAATGAAATGAGGTAATGTACTTTATGAACTGTGAAGATTACAGAAATGTGAGGCATTTTTAGAATCATTGATTTATAGAAAAGGAAAGCCTTTAGAAATGATGTAGCCCTCCCACTTCCTCATTTCACAGAGAGGGGAAGTGACTCTCCCAAGGTCGTAGCTAGAAGGTAGCCAAGCTGGGCCCTGCTCTCTCCCCAGCCCATAGCTTGCCTCTCTCCATAGGTACTCTATAATCTCACCAAATAATGTGGCCCTGAAAGGGCTGAACTCTCCATTCTTCTGTGCTTTTGCAAATGCTATTCCCCATGCCAGGATTCCTTGATTTTCATGATGCCTTGGATACCTCCTCATCCTCAACTGACAGTGCTCTAGTCTTCCAGCTCTGTACTCCTAATGTCTGGTCACAATACAAAACATGTAGAAGACAGCCCTTCCCTTAAAGACATTTACAGTGAGCCATTTCCATTTCAAAGGAGGTCCCTTGAGTACAAGTTCCCACTCATAGTTGTGATCCCAACTGGAGATGTTTTAGGTGGTGGGAGATGGAATTAGGGCACAGAGAAGGTCCTCATAGACACATGATCCTCTTGGTCCTTTCCAAATCATGCCTCATAGACCACGTCCTATGGTATTTAAAATCAGGGAGTTTATAGGAAGTAGATATCTTGGGGCTTTAAAACTGCCTAAAATATCTATCAGAAAAATGTTTGCTTCTCAAAGAGAGATGGAGTTGCAGAGGAAGACTTAGAATCAAGGAAAACCTTTCTTACCAGGGATAAACAACCATAGATGGGTGTGCATCCCTGAGGAGGTAGAGATCTCCCTGTCCCCTGGAGTGTTCAAATACGGCAGCAAACAGGGCTGAATCACATGACCTCCAAGCTTCCATCTGGCTCTGAGTTCCTTGATTCAATGAAAGAGTTTCCATCTCATCTCCAGTATTTGCAGCTTGAAGTCTTAATCCACAAAGTAAAGAGGAGAGTTGTTTCTGTGAACCTCTATAGATGTGTTAGTTTAATCAAGATTGGAACGACCAAATGAAGATTTCTTGAAATGTTAAAAAAGGTCATCATTATGGTGTGTGTGTGTGTGTGTGTGTGTGTGTGTGTGTGTGTGTGAGAGAGAGAGAGAGAGAGAGAGAGAGAGAGAGAGAGAGAGAGAGAGAGAAAGAATGGAGAAGCAGCAAATATAGATATATCATTTATTTTTTCTTTTTTTCCTTCATCTTTTCCACCCACTGGTAATGCTGTAGAACCCTTCAATACACATATATTGAGCACAGATTCTGTATCCCAGATTCAAAGCTAGATTTTGGGGTATAGATTAAAAAATGAATAAGATTTGAACACTTTCCAGTTTGCTTAGCTTAGTGGGAAGAGAGAGAGAGAAAGGAGAGCCTCTCTACTTAGCCCTCAGCTGTTTCAGTGTCTCAAGGTGTCCCTAAAAAATATACTCATTTTCCCCCATCTTTAATGAATTCCCATGTCCACATATTTATTTGGAGTCCACGTGCAGGACTTAGTCCCAGAAAGAAATAGATGACATACTCAAATTAGGCGATTGGGGTAGAATTGAATAAAAGATTCGTTTACAGAGGTATGGATAGGTTGTATGGAAGCCACAAGAAAAATACAGTGTCTGGGACTATTAGCAGCTGGCTATTTTTACCCTTGTGTGTGAGGGATAAAAGGAGAGAGCAGTTAACAGAATCTAATGGTATAGAAAATGGTATGGAGAGGGCTACTTGGCAGGAGTTGTGACCTTCTGCCAAGGATACAGCAGCCTGCAATGACTGCAGAGGAGAAAGATTGAGATGACTCTTCTTTCTCTCAGATCTTCGAGATGCCCTCCATTGCTTGACTCAACTGGTGGTCAGGTAGGAAGCCCTTTGATGGAGTCTGAACAGGTCAGGCTCCCAGGGCACACAGCTAATGATGAGGGGTCAGGTGTGGATCTGAGGGAACAAATCAGAGATAGATAGTTCATTATACTGGATAAAATAAGCCTTCCAGGGCACCCGGGTGGCTCAGTCAGTTGAGCTTCTGATTTCGGCTCAGGTCATGATCTCGCAGTTAGTGGGTTCAAGCCCTAGGTTGGGTTTTGCTCTGACAGTGTGGAGCTTGCTTTGGATTCTCTGTCTCTCTCTCTCTGCTCCTTACCCACCCCCATCTCAAAAATAAATAAATATTAAAATAAGGCTTCAGTCCTACAAAGACATGCTCAGGGGCTCCTCACTCTACATGCTCAAATACCTACACGCATCCTTCTATCACTCCAAGTTTATGAGAATTTGTTGGTGTCAAGAGACTGTATGAAAGACATCATCTACTGTGTTTTCATCACAATCATGCCTCAAAGTAGGTGAAGAGACAGCACAAAAAGGAGAATAAAATCTCTCTGTCTCCAAAGTGCCTGTAGCATGCCGAATTTCTGAGCAGTATGAGCACATTGGCTTTGGGAAGTATCCTCAGGAGATAAACTCTCCTCTGCCTGGACATCCTTCCAACCCTCACCTACCTGACCAGCCATGATTCTTCACCCCTGACTCAGGTTGGTTTTATCATGCAGGAAGTCTTTATAGAACCTTCCAGCTGGTGGTGTGTCCCTCTCTTATGATCCCTTACATATACTGGCCTGGCTTCTCATGTGGCACCAACCGTATTGAATTTAATCATCTTGATTATTTTCCCTGTGAGGCTGTTAGAAATTTGAGATCAGGGATCATTTCTTTTTCATTTCTCTGTCTGTAAACACACAGTGTCTGCCATGCACTAGGGCTTAGTAAATATTTCTTGAATTATTGAAAAATAAAGACTTCATCTATAACTAAAGAAGATCAGGTGGAGGAATGCTAGGAAGGTACAGAATATCCTTTATTTTTCAATGTTTCAGGAATATTCACATTCAGGAAACCTATTCAAATAGTAGGTTCTGTAACCAGATAAGCCAAAATGATGTCATGAAAATCCCACTGTTATCATCCATGAGAACACCATCCCATTGCAGTTAATGGAAATAAATGTACCATTTAGTACTTTAAATCACGAAGCAACATAACTGACTTCTATTTGCAGTGACCTTCTGGTGCCCTCATTATTTTCTCACTGCGGATGTCTGTGCCTGATCTTGTTGATTCAGCATAAGGGGGTGCATCCAAAAGGCATAGGTGAGGTGCAGAGAGGTGGTGGAGTCGGGGAAGGAGGAATCTGGAGTCACCTGAAGACTGGAGAAGGACTACCCATGATTCTTTACTCTCACCTGCATATCTGACTTTTAGTACATTCATTGCATTGCTGTGCTTTGCACAACTCCCCACTAGACCATGAGCATCCTGAGGGCTAGTATCACATTTAGCTCATTTCTAGGTCCTCAGTGCCTGGTATAAAATTTTGGACATAGGAGGTTCTCCATGTGTGCACTATGTAAATGATGAATGAATGAATGAATGAATGAATGACTAGCTTTTTCTGACCTCTACTCTGGATTCAAAACAATGACTGAAGGGGTGAGAGAGGGAGTTAGGACCCTGTGAAGAACATGACGATTGAATTTGGGAGGGAGAACCCCCAAACAAAGATCTTTTGTTTTTTATTTTTTTTTCTGGTACTATTCCTTTCTCTCTGACAGCCTTCTTGCTTCCTCTGTAGGGACACCCATCATGGTTAAGCCAGGCACCATAAGCACTATATTTGGTTCAATGTGATAGCCTCACTGCTTTGCACAGAGATTGGCACATCATTGTAACTCAATGAGTATTTTTTTAATAAGGTTAAAATCTCTCTCTGGGCTTTGATTCCTCCTCTCACACTTGGCCCCTCCTATCTCTCTTGCTTCCACTTCCAACGCTGCATGCACACCCTGAGCTGTGTCGCCCCACGGACATTCCAAAGTGAAATAGGAAGGGGGCTAGCTCTTATGCTGTTTAAATTTTCCATTTTATAGACAAGCGAACTGAGGCCTCAAAGGGAAAAAGAGTCTAAAGTCACAAGAGTTAGTAGCAGGCTTGGCATTAAAAAAAATGAATCTCTTGTCTCCCTTGTTTGCCATCATATTATGACCCCAAAGTTCAGTTTTGTGGTTTAGTGGCTTTCAACTATTTTTGTTTTTTAACTAGGAAACTCTTTTTTCTTATCCAGAAGCTCAATGTGTAGGATGGGCAGAGTCAGTGCTGCTCTAGTTAAAGTAGCACTGGAGACACTCCTCCCAAAACTCAAACACAAACAGTAGGGTGCCTGGGTGGCTCAGTCAGTTGACTTCTGCTCAGGTAATGACCTCGCAGTTCATGGGTATGAGCCCTGTGTTGGGCTCTGTGCTGACAGCTCGGAGCCTGGAGCCTGCTTTGGATTCTGTGTCTCCCTCTCTCTCTGCCCCTCCCCTGCTCACTCTCTGTCTCTCAAAAATGAATAAATATAAAAAAAAAATAAAAATAAATTAAATCTCAGCCTACTTGAGAAATGGCAATAGAGAGACAAGTCTGTAATATTCCATTCTGAAATTGTAGAATAATTTAGCATTCACGTTGTTCACAAGTGTTATCTCTATTCATTAATGAAAAATCCTGCAATGTAGATGTGATTGATGGAGAGACTCTGGGGAGACTCAGAGAGGTAACATGATTTTCTCCAAGTCATCCCAGCAAGTTTGCCACAGAGCTGGGACTCAGAGTAGTCAATTCCAGTTAGGGCAATGTTTATTAACTATATTCATGAAGACAGTCCTAACAGCTATAATAAGTAAACTTCTAAATCTTAATGGTTAATACTACAAACGATTTTTTTTCTTGCTAATCGGAGAGCCCAATGTGTATGCTTGTGGTTAGTGGGTCTTTCCTAGGCAATGATTCAGGGAGCCAGGTGCCTTCCATCTGTGGTTCTACAGTCTTAAGTGCACAGCCCCCGTGTTACCTGTGGGTCATCTCTATTCCATTCAGTTGGAAAGGAGGAAGCACATGGAGGGTTACATGAGGAACAATTTTCTGGAGCAGGTCTGGAAATAACCCACACCATCTACCATTGGTCTTAGACAATCGCATGACCGTGCCTGACCGCAAGTGGGCTAGGAAATTTACTGTGTGCCTGGTAAGTATGGAAATGGACATCATAATCTGCCACATTAGTATTGTGAGCACCTTGAGGACCAGGGCTGCGTCTTATTCATCTCTCTGTAGTGCAAATTGCTTTTGTATGTGTTGAGAATCATATGTTGAGAACCTCCCTCAGCTGTTGTTGAAGTGTCTTCTTTCTGTTGGTGAGATGGAGTGTGAGATCCTTATTCCTCTCTATTCTTCTGGGAGCAGCCTACCCCCACCCCCTTTCATACGGATACAGCTGGGTTTGCCATATTGTTGAACATAACCTTGCTTTTTTAGACACAGCTGATTGGTACAAGAGTAGGTACCACCCCAAGCTGAACCAAATAGAATGCTTCATAGAAGACTCTGGGATTTTTCAAGCTGTGGGCTCACTTCTCTCGTGCAAGAATCTGTGCGATATGAGGCTCAGGAGTCGTGGGTAGCCACATTTTTCACTTTGCAGAAGGCAGTCAGCAGGGATAGACAAGGAAGCCAGCAGTGCAAAACCAGGGAGGTGCAAAAACAAGATGAGACAAGTCCTTATGGTTCATATTCTTATTCTAATTGCTCCAAGGTCCAATTACAACCATACATTCCTGCAGTTTGGTTCAACACTTCCACCTATGTGAGATAACCCAGTACCCTTCCAATATATTTTCTCTTTGCCTGAGCTAGTCTGAGTTGGGGATACATCTAAAGCAATCACAGACGACCTGATCATGCAGTTTGACAGCTTAGGGTGAGCCAGAACAGGACTCTGCTGCCCTCCAGAAGGGCTTTCTCAGTTCAGTGGGTTGTAGTGAGCTCATTCTCCTCCCTGGAGTCCTTTCCACCCCCAGTGGAACTCCTATAGGAGGATATTGTTCCTGAATATTCTAAGAAAATTTTCTGTGTGGTTGCATGGTAGACTTTCCCTTTGTCTTTCATCTGCCTCACGTAAACCAAAACACTTGATTGTATTTCCAAGTATATTGAAGGTCTTATCTGGAAGCTGTGGGCCAATGAGGGCTCTGGTCCTGGGCTTAGTCCCATCTCCACCAGATGATCTGTGACGTCCCTTCCTACTCTGAGCCATGTACAAGTGTTACATGGGAACATGGAAAAATTATGATTTCTGAAGTGCCTCTCCTTTTACAAAGTGACTCTCCCATATATTTATCTTTTAAGCCTATTGGGGGTGAATGACATCATCACACATGAGCGTGGTAGCCTAGTGACCTGTAGGATTTCTGCCTTCTCGTTTGCAAAATTCATGATTAGTGAGGATTACATTCTATTAATGTATGCAAAATACCCGGCCACGGACAGGAGCTTGCTGAGTATTAGTTCTCACTCATAACTCCTCACTTATGTACCTCTCTACTCAGGGCTCTGGGCAGCAGAGGCAGCTTAAGGCAAGAGGAATACACTGGTTTTGTCCAAATTCTCTCAGGAACCACCACCTCGCCCCCTCTTAACCTGCTCACCTTAGCCCTCCTTTCACCCTACCTCCTTGACACCTCTATGTCTCTTCTTTTTGATGCAGTGTCCTTGCTGTCTCCCACAAGCCCCTCTCTCATCCCTGGTGCCTCTCCCCTCCTCCTGCCAGCCTCAGCTGCTGGTGTGGCTGGCTGTTCAGATGCTATTGATTTTCTTCTATAAAAGATTGCTCAATTCATTTTCTCCACCTCGGCCCAGCGCCAGACCTCAGGGTAGGCCCCATGATGACCGAGTTGATTATGTGCACTGCTTCCCCTGAAGGACTGCAACCGCATTCCCTCTTGATTCCCAGGCAGGATAAGACAGTGAAGGTGAACATGATTCATAAACTCTGCAGAGCTAAACAGAGAGCAGTGGACCCTGACTTACTCATCTCCATATATACAATGCCTAGCACAGGGCCTGGCACCAAGTCAGCGTTCGTAATGTTTGTTGAAATTAAATGAATCTCTATTCTTAGCTTCACAGCATTCTGGGCACACAAGGAGGATCTCCACTGCTTCCGATTGCCTACTGCATTGGTTCGCAGCCCTGACTGAACATGAGAAGCACCTGGAGAAATTTAAAAAATACCCATTGCCTGGCCTTACCCAAGACTAATTAAACTTGAAATCGCTAGCAGTGTGGCCTGAGCATTGGCACTTTGTAAGAGTCAAAGGGTGACTTTGATATGCGCCCACTGGCGCATATCTTACAGGATACGACCAGGTTCCCAGTCTGCCACTCAACATCTCCACGTCTCTTCTCCTGCCTTGTTTCCAGGCTCATCTCTTCCCACTGCATTCCACATACTCCATATTCTAGTTGCTTTGACCTTTTTGCTCTTCTCCTTGGGCATCACTATGCATTTGTCCCTGCTGTTGCCCTGTCAAGGAATACCCTTCCCTAGTTTCTCTCCCTGGTAAGCTCCTGCTCATCCTTTAAGACAGATCAAATGCCACCTCCTCTGAGAAGATTTTTCTAGCCTTCCCAAGACTCTGGTACTCCAGATTTTCACCTCTGCATCACATTCTCTTTTCTGAATGGGTTTGCCCAATAACCTCCAATTTTTCTTCTGTCCTGGATTTAGCTTCTTCCACTCTGACTGGTTCCTCCTGCCTGAGAGTCCAGGTAGAAGTTTTGCCTGGCCTTGTACTGTAGCTTTGTCCTTGGTCATGGCTTTTTGGGGTCCTCTTTGGCTCTGAGCTTTGAAGTCCACTTGCTGACCCCTTCCCTGTATCCTTTCTCAGCTTTTAGAACTCCTGTACAGGTACAGTGGCTGGGACCCTACATCTCTGGAAGAGGCATTTGCATACAAACTGCACTGGGTAACAATGGGTGAAATTTATTGAGTGTTTACTATGTGCCATGTTAAAGTGCTTCACTGCATTGTCTCACATGGCCCTTTACTATTGAGTCAATGGGACTTAAAGACCATAAGGGACTTGTCCAAAGGCAAATAAGCAGCAAGAGGGGAAGCTGGTATTTCTCTGCAGCTAGCAGTGTCCAAGTCCATGTTTTATGCCTATGTGATACTTTCTCTAATGCTTCTCTGCTCATTTGTTTTTCACTCTGTTGTTTCATTCTTGTGCTGGGTCATAATTTATTGGTTGCTGTGTCTTGTCCACCCTCCTACTCTGTGATCTTCTCAAGGTCAGGGATTGAGGTGTTCAAGTCTATATTCATAGCATTTAGCAAATCACCTGGCATGGAACAGAGGCACCATAAATGCTGTGGCATAAATGAATAAGTATATGACCACTATAGCCTTAAGGGAGACTGGTCGGTCCCCTTTATAGACCACAGACCAGAAAGGCCATTCTACTGGGTCCCTGATTGGTGAGATCTCTGCTGGGCAGAGAAGGCAGATGGGTGGAGGAGTAGAGGCAGACGGCCCCAAGGGCGCCTTTCCCTGGTTCCCTTGAAAGCCGGCGTCTGTCCTGTCCTGTCACCCAACAGCAAGAGAACATTTGTTCCCCGAAGGACCGGCGCTGTGCCAGCAGCAGGTGGCGGCCTGTCCACCGGGAGGGAGGCAGCAGGCGGGAGCACTGATGTGTGCCTGAGACAAGATGCTGCGAGTCCGCTCTCCGCACGGCAGTGACAGCAGCTGGGACAAGGTTGCAAGACACCATCCTGTAACCATTAAGAACCAGTTGCTGTCCCTTTCGTAATAATAAATGAAAATATCACTCCAAACCGTGCTGGTTTCAGAGAGCAAAAAGGAAAAAAACCCCACAAGAAACAACAACAACAAAGAAACCACCACATAGCATTGGACCATATGTCATCAGTTAGATTGTCTATGAAATTGATAGTTGTCTTGGTAATTACAGAAAAGCTTTATGGCTGCTTTTCAAGATGCAATTTTTCATTTCTCACAGGAAAAAAAAAACCTACCATCAACCGACAATGTACACATTTGGAAACAAGAAGGTAAGAAGAGTAGAAGCAACATATCTCTGTCTTCTTAGTTGGTTGCTTGAATAACTTCAGTGTTATTACTAAACCAAGCCATCAATATCTCTTTTCACAACTGTCTGAAAATATACCTATTTGATGTTGGCAGGACCTGCAAGGAAGCCTGTAAAGTTGTCCTCAGTGGCCCCATGTGCTTTGGCCTTCTGCAGACTACTTTTTAATTTAATGACCAGTTAAAGTGTCTGGGAGCCCTTCACCTGTCTACAGTGGGCAGCCCGTGCCCTCCTGAAGATTTAAGTGGATTCATGACATAGCTCCTTATGATCTCTTATGGTCCCTGGCTGTGAATTTGGCTTCTCAATCAACCAGCTCACACATTGCCTCTCATGGTTGCCCTCCTGCCTCTCCATGCACAGTCTCATTTATTGACACTTTCTTCTTCACTCTACAGAGCATCGCTGACAGAAGGCAGCTATATGTAACAGACTTTTGCTAAAAAATTTAGGGATGACTACAGGATTAGAGCACAGAATGGGAAATGACCTAACATGCAAGCTAGACTACTAGACATCTCAAAAACTGCCAGCCTTCTTTTCTACAGGGAACGCCTCACTTGCAGTGTTTATAGTAGGTCCCACTTACAGACTTACAGATATGTTTCATTAGACCACAACTCCAAAATTCCTGTTAACTTATGTGCAGAGCAAGTCAGTGTGTGTACTCTCTCTCTCTCCCTCTTCTTTTTTTGTTATTACCCATCCAGGGCAGCATAGGAGGCTTTTCTGGGTGCAAACTTCTTTTTTTTTTTCCTTCTGTAAACAGGAAATAGTTTCTGAATTTTATTCCAAAAGAAATAAGAATCTAGATTTTATAATACAACTAAGAGAGGGAATCTGATTGGATAAGTTTGATATCAAGCTCTTACTATACAATATGACTACTACTATTACCATTAAAATTACCATATTACTCTAAACAGAAAAAGTTGGGCTGTTCTATGTCCCCTTGGTTTAGAGGCTGAGAGCTCATGCTCTGAGCCCTGGTCTGAGCAGTCTTGGGTAGCAGGGTGGCACTGTGGCTGTCACAGAAAGGCTACACACAACAATCCATTTGCAGTGACTTCCTTAAAAAGGGGCTGTAAGTATGGCAGGTATTTAAATTTTCAGCCTGTTCTCCAGTAGGATAAAGTTGGGTCTTTGAGTTAAGGGGATACTTATACTGATAAGTGTAAGGGGATACTGATATCCTGGCAGAGGGCTCCTTAGTTTGCTTAATAAAAGGAAAGATGGAAATGCCTCAGTGGCATAAAGGTCTTCTTCCACACTTGAAGTCATACTAAATATGTGAGATTTATTATTTATGAGGTCTCGTTCCTGATGAATCAAAATGAGTTCTTCAAGGCTGAGGCAGTGGATTGCAGGAGTTTGCATGAGACTGGCCGATGCCTGGTATACAGCGGACACCTAAGTTGAGTAAATGGAATATGGTGTATCATGACAAAGGCCCTTATGCATGTTATTTCTGCACCCTGGAATGTTTTCCCTCAACGTCATGAATGTGTACACACACACACACACACACACACACACACACATACACACACTCACACAGTCTCTTCTAACTTGGTTGATTCCTACTTATTCCTATACATCTTAGCCTCCTGTAAGCTATGTCCTAATACTTACAGAAGTTGCCTTTTGTACTCTACATTCATATCACATTTGTAATTGTATTGCTTAAATATGTGTATCCATGTATTTGTGATCACTTGTGAAACACTTTATTCTCCTCTACATTCACAGCTGCCTGAGGGGAGCCCATGTCTGAGTGCTCTAGGGCATAGCCCGATGCCTAGAGCAGAGTGAGCCATAAGGGCAGAGACGGAGTAGTTTTCACCAACCCCGTTTCCCCTTCTTCATGGGCCAGGCTACATTTCCTACTCCCTTTGTTACTAAATATGGCTATTTGATGGGGTTCTAGCCAACGGAATGTGAGCAGAAGTAATATGTGCCACTCCCTGCCTTTCCTTTTGAAAATCTCGTGTGTGAGGTCATCCAAGCTCTTTCTTCCTACCACTGGCTTGTGGAAGACACTAACCGTGATTTTGGAAGGCACATATGGAAGATGGCAGAGCCACAGGGTGGAAGGAACCTGAACCCTGAGTCATCACTTAGAACAGCAGTTTCACCAATGAGGATTACCTGTTGTGGACTATCCTTGAATGAGATTCTCTGATTATATTTGAGCCCTCATGCATCTCAGAGTTTGTCACAGTGGCTAGAATCCCCTCAATTAACACAGTACTCATTTGTGTGTGTGTGTGTGTGTGTGTGTGTGTGTGTGTGTGATTAATATATGTACACAGAAAAGCAGATATCTAGGATACAGATTGTGTCAGAAATGCTGAGCCCTATGATATTAGGCCAGTCTTCAAGGAGACCAATGATTCCATAAGTAAGAATGAGGTGATATTCCAGCAATCCAACATTTGTGTCATTCTTGTAATAAATACCTCGGACTAATGCTAACAGAGGCCTGTTTCCCCTTTGCACCCATGTAAATAAATCCTCCCTTCTCTAAGACACTTAACTTTCCCATTTGGCACGTGCTGAATGTTTGTGTTCCCCTCAAATTCATATATTGAAACCTAGTCCCAAATGTGATGGCATTAGGAGGTGGGGCCTTTGGGATGTGATAAGGTCATTAGGGTGGAGCTCTCACAAATGGGATTAGTATCCTTGTAAAGCAGACTGCAGAGACCTTTCTTGTCTCTTCCTCCACATGAGACCGCAGCTAGAAGACAGTGGTCCGTGAACTAAGAAGCAGGTCCTCACCAGACACTGAATCTGCCAGCGCCTTTATCTTAAACTTCCCAGAGCTGTGAGAAATAAGTTTCTGTTGTTTGTAAGCCACATTGTTGTTTGGTATTTTGTTATATGAGCCTGAATTATGATATGGGCTCTCTATTCCAAAGCGATCTTCCCTTCTTTCCCATGCCACTGAAAAACACAACATTTGACCAGGCATTAATGACCTTCTGAAGCCAGCTTGTATTAAAGGGTCGACTACTGCTTTCTGTTTTGCTTTCATGGGGAGACTGTGCATTTTTAGAGACAATGGCAAAAATCAGTCTTTGCTGAAATTTCAAGAGTAGATTAAACTGAAGCATAGATCACCAAGCGCCGACAGGCAGCTTATATTCTCATCCTAAAGCATTTGCAATAGTCACTCACAATGGCAGGGAAAACTAACAGAGGGAGTCTGAGATATTGATAAAAACACACAACTGCCTTACCTGTCCTGGACTTCAACGTCTGATCTTTTATCGAAGGAATATAATTCCTAACTGAAATAGGTGCCATGTTTTCCCATGACAATGGGCTGCCTCTGGAATCATGGGCATCAGGAGACTGAGAGGTGAAGGTAGGAATGTAGAAGCTAACTGTGCCAGAAAGACTGTAGAAATGCTTGGTAGTGGGTCATGAGATTTGTTTTCTTTTCCCTTACTATAACAGCCTATACTATTCTAACTAACTGATTTCTTGCTTAAGTTTTAAAAGTTACCTGTTGTTTATCGGGTGTGTCACCAGACTCATTTTGTGCACTGTTCCATATCTTCTTGGCCATGGTTTTCTGCTTGATGCTGTTGATCTAGGAAGATCAACAGTTGTATTCTTACAGGCCTAAGAGGTGAGGTTTTCATCTTAAGATCTGTGACCACTTTATGGCAGGGCTAACTTGTCACGGTACTCCACCTGTTTCCAGTCCCTCATATCTACATGATGGCTCCTATTCCAGGGCTTTCCTGCCGCTACTGAGTCAGGAAACACTGTGAAGCCCTGACATTTGTTGTAAAGCATGCATGCTAGCTCACTGTGGTTGGGCTGCAGGCTGCACACATACAGACGAGGAGAGCCACAGGCTCACCACCTGTAGGGACTCATGCCTCAGCTACTCTTAGGGGATGGCTTCAGGGATCCAGGGATCTGACTTCCCTGAGACTGTTGCCAAGGGGCAGGGTAATACAGCTGGATGTGGGAGGAAATTGATGCTAACACTGAGTTAACTTTATCAGTTAATTCTACCTTTTGGTCCATATTCCACCTCTATGGAGAAGTGATGGTTTCATAGGCTCTCTCAGAAGATATCCCCTGAGAGTGAGTTGTGACCAGTATGGTAATGCTGTCTCTTGTATTTTCTTTCTTTTCTTCCTGGTCTCACTCCCCTTTCTCTGCATCCTGTGTCCCTGGGATATGCTCTCCAATAAGCTCTACCATGAAAGCTTTTGACTCAGGATCTGTGTTCTAGGGAAATAAGGCATAAAGCTCCAGTGTTGAGTCAGGGGGATGCTAACCTACCTAAATTGGGATATTTGAGGTGTTGGACAAAATTGAATATTGTTATGGGGATAGAAGGTTGAATAATTTTAATATTTATCTGTTTTTATGAAAGTATATGTTGTAGAAAATAAAACCCCACAAACTTTGTTATTAATGCACTCATCTTCTCTCGTCCTCTCTGGCTTTCCTCACTCACTCACCCACAAGTCCAAATATTTGTTCATTTTATTGATGAGGAAAAGCTCTGATATTCACCCTAGAAACGTGCTAGGGAATTGCCCCCGTTGCCTTTCCAAGGGAAAAGTTCAGCATCTTTAGAAATACTAACCCCTCAGAACTAGAACTGGCAGAAATGTGAGGCAGAAGAGACCAGTGAGTGCCAGAGACATCGTGCCATGGACTCACTTGGCTCAGGTTGTATTCCAGATGCCAGTGTGTGCACACATGTGTGTTTGTGCATCGTGGAGTGAGCAGTGAGGGGCAAACAGCAAGAGAAAAGAAGGTATCATCCCACATCACTCTCTCCCTCATTTCCCAGTAACTTCCCATTGAGGCAAAAACATATTTAGAACAGGGTGAGTTGCTAGCGTCACAGCCACATGGAGCCTCTTCTTTCAAAGTGTGCCTGGCAGCCCTTTATCACAGGAGTTGAGTCCAAATGCATTCGCATTTTCACCTTTGTCAAGTGAAGCTTTTAATGACGGCTGGGGTCTTTGGGAGACACAGTTTGAAAATAAATGTAGAGGTTTGGTGAAGCTGCCAGAACCCAGACCTTCACCTTTTAAATCGCATTAGTAATGGTGGTATGTGTGGTTGCTGGACAAAATGGACTTGAAATATCATCAGGAAGGAAAAATAAATCAAGATATGTTTCCTTCCGGTGGCTTACTCTGAAAGCAGGGATAAAAGGCCCACGGATAAGAGGGGGTCAGATCTGGGTTGCATTTGTAACAGCAATGAATGAACAACAGCAAAAATCCATTCCTGATCCACAGAGCTTGAAGAGAGGTCAGATCAGATAAATTAGGAGCTCTATAAAGAAAGAAGATTTCTCACAGCCCAGCCAACCTGGGCTCTAAAGCAATTGAAAGGGACTCTGGAGAGCTGGTGGTGGTGGGGGGGGGCCCTCCAGATAGGCTAGAGAAGAATGGGGAAGAGAGGTCTGTGGGTTGGCAGCTGGGGTCACAGACTTAGCTTAAGACTTCAAGGCTTTGCGTCTTAAAATTTAACTTTTTCCCTATCTTGCTCTTGGATTTGGAGACCCAAAGGTCTTTTCCAGGAAAAACTCAAGATTGAGCAGCTGTTTATTAAGTTTGGCTTTTTGGGTGGTATGAAACAGAGTGTTGCCTACATTACCTGAGGACAGTAATCATTAGGGACACATTTAGATGGAAAAGGAGGAGTTGTTAGGAACCAGGCAGCTCTAAGGACTGCTTCCTTCCTCTGTCATGGCCTCATGGTCTCCCCCACCCTCTCAGAGGTTGTACTGCTCCATGAGCACATCCACTGCATTCTTTTCCTACCACCTGGATTTCCAGGCATCTGTCCATTCTTGCACCCTGTATCTTTGGCTTGCCCTTGGACCATCATCATTACTCTAGTCCTGACTCTATCACTGAGCTGCAGTACCCAATAGTAACCTAACTCATCCCCTTAGGGTTCCTTATTTCAACATTCCAAAAAGGATATCTGACTGATGACTTCTGGGTCTGATTAGCTGTAGTCAAAGAGCAGAATCATATATCACATAGGCTGCAGGGGCTGTAGAAGAGGATCTAGATGAAAAGGTACAATAAATATCTGATTCCTCCAGCCCCAAAGGCAAGCTAGATTCTCAGTAGGAATGTACACTAGATGGTTTTGGGTGAGTGTGATCAGACCAGATTCACCTTTGGGTAAAATGTGTGATCTGGATATGGGCATGGGAGATACAGCAAGAAGAAGTAGGAGGGAAGGAGCCAACGTGTGTCAGTAACCAAGTATGAGTCAGACATTTGGTAAAATGAGGTAAAACGACTTTTAGTTCAATAGAATAGCTCTGGGGAAATTACTTAGATTCCCCGAGGCTCAGTTTTCTCTTCATTAAAATAATGTGGCCATCAAACAAGAGAATATGTATGAAAGCATATAGGACATTCACATATTCGCTGGTGGAACAGCATGGTGTGGATTTAGAACATACACAACCTCCCACTAAATTTAAATCCAGGAAAGCCACTTACTAGGACTCACTAGGGCAATCTTGAACAAGTTGGTCAATCTTTGCAGGACTCAGTTTTGTTATTTGGTGAGATTAATAGAAGGGAATGTCATGAAGCATATTCTCAATAAGTACATAGTGTGAATATTACAGTCATTGATGTTTGTTTCATATTGAAATAATTATACGTATGAGCCTGTCAAGTAGAGACTGGGAGTGGGGAATTACTTGGGTCATGGGAAAACAGTGTTTATAGGCATAGGGTTGCGGAATACTTTGTTTCGAAAACAGAGAGGGGCCCAGTGGAGTTGAGTGAGGTTATCGGGCAGATGGAAAGATTGGCAAAGGCCACTTCATAAAGGACCAGGGCAGCAGGGAGGGCTCCCAGTGTCTTGGATTGGGAAGGTGCAGAAGTGTGGTGCAGAGTCAACCCTGCAGAGGTCTGTCTTCAGGCTTGCCATCTTCAATCCATTCTCCACGATGCTGCCAGAGCCCTCTTTCTAAATCTCAGATCTGAGCATATGGCTTCCCAAACAGAGTGCTCAATAACTTCCAATCCCTGCAGGATAAAGTTCATACCCCTTAGCAGGGCATTTAAGGCCCTCAGGATCATTCTAGGATTCTGTCCCTGCTACCACAGCTGTGCCATAGAAAACAGCTTTCTGATTCCTGCTGCTTTGTTTCTCCAGCTGTGGAGTCAAAGCCTTAGGAAGGGGCAAGGGGTGGATAGAAGCCAGGTTAGGTGCCCACATGTCAGCTGCCAGGCAGCTGGGCAAGTGAGAACCTCCATTTCCATCTTTCAGACAAGCATGAAATGCAAATCACTTTTTCCATATTCCAACTATAAGTGGTGGCTGACCTTTTGAGGGATGTTTGAAGTAGAAAGTTTTCACTACACTATATTGATTTTGCAGATACTTTTCCTACTTGCCTTTACAAATGAATAAAAACATTATTTTACGTTGAATTTACATGAAATATTATTGATAGAAATGACCAGAATAACAGAAAGTTGGTAATGACTAAAACTTTACATGATTAAATGTATTACAGGTGAAAAAAATGGATAAGTTGAAAAAATGCAAAAATGAACTGGGAAATGACAATTTTGGGAGAAATAACCCAACAAAACCATCAAAGCCTAAAAATGACATATGGGGAAAATTGACAAAATATTGATGAGTGAATAAAATAATACTGACAAAAATTATAAATGCAAAATTGCGTCAAGAAAATTAGACTTTGTGGAAAAAATGGCCCACAGGGAAAACTTACTGTGGCAGAAACTATTATTCAATTCGATGTGGATGAAAAAAATCAATAAATGAAAGTTCTATTATAAAATGTATGTGAAAACCAGTGGATATTTATGAAAGTAATTTTAGTAAGATAAAAATAAAGATGGAACAAGAAGAATGAAATCTTGCCCTTTGCAATGACATGGATGGTGCTAGAGTGTATTATGCTAAGCAAAATGAGTCAGAGAAAGACAAATACCATATAATTTCCCTCATATGTGGAATTTAAGAAACAAAATAGGTGAACATAGCAGAGGGGGGATAAAAAAGAGAGAGATGGGGGCGCCTGGGTGGCACAGTCGGTTAAGCATCTGACTTCAGCCAGGTCACGATCTCGTGGTCCGTGAGTTCGAGCCCCGTGTCAGGCTCTGGGCTGATGGTTCAGAGCCTGGAGCCTGTTTCCGATTCTGTGTCTCCCTCTCTCTCTGCCCCTCCCCCGTTCATGCTCTGTCTCTCTCTGTCCCAAAAATAAATAAACGTTGAAAAAAAAATTAAAAAAAAAAAGAGAGAGAGATGGAAGCAAATCGTTGAAGACTCTTGACTATAGAGAACAAACTGAGGGATGATGGAGGGTGTTGGGTGGGGAGATGGGCTAAATGGGTGACGGGCATTAAGGAGGGCACCTGTTGTGATGACCACTGGGTATTATATGTGACTGATTAATCACTAAATTCTATACCTGAAACCAATTTTACCGTATATGTTAACTAGAATTGAAATAAAAACCCGAAATAAAAAAAAATAAAAACAGAAAATATTATTAAAAAATTGGTCATAGAATTAAAATGACTTTATACACACACACACACACACACACACACACACACTACAAACACGAAAACAAACATATATAAATATAAATATATATATATATTTAAAATTTTTTGATGTTTATTTTTGAGAGAGAGAAAGCATGCATGTGCACAGGAGGAGCAGAGAGAGGGGGACAGAGTTTCCAAAGCAGGCTCCACACTGACAGCACAGAGCCCCATGTGGGGCTCAAACTCACAAACAGTGAGATCATGACCTGAGCCAAAGTCAGACACTTAACCGACTGAGCCACCCAGGTGCCCTGTATGTATTTTTTTTCTTTTTAGGGAAGATTCACTAATACGGATATAATTCTGGGGACATGTTTGTATTTGTGACTGTTGAGTTTAAACAATTTTAGGGTCACTACATTTTGATTGAATTGAGCATTGTTAGCCAAAAATTATACCACTCATTTATTGGCAATGGAACTATGAAACTATTTATTAGAAAAACAAATTTTGGCTGAAGTATTTCTCTGAACTGAACATAAAAAGCAAGGATTTATTCGTTTCTTCTGAGTCGATAATTAGATTCTGCGAGCAAGCTGCTATGCAATGTGCTCCTGATATGAGAGGACTCCCACTGGGGAGGACAGCAACTGTCATTCTGCGGTACCCAGAAGCTTATAGAGAAGCCTGTATTCTTCAAAGGTACTGGGTGGTGAGCAACCAAATACGGCATACTGAGCTTCTGGGAGTGTCCCAAGGGGTCTCCAACTCTTTTTCTCTTGTCATCCCCTTAAATAATTTCTCCCCTCTGTTCCTGGGAATGTGAATAGTACCGAGGGATCCTGGGGGTCTGCTCCCTACGGTTGGCAACGCTAGGCCATGCACACAATATAGGACCTGTTTCAAAGTAGAACGCATAGGACATCTCCTCAATGTAGCCCCATGGACACTGCCTGCTGAGGTCTGTTTCTGCATCCATTGTCAACATCTAAATGCATTTACTAGGATCTCTTTGTAAATACTTCATTGTGGCACTGGACACAATGAAGGGAACAGATGCGGTGGGCCAACCTCCAGGGGTTTGTAATCCAAGGCAGAAGGACAGACAGTGTGAGCACAGATGAGCGCTCAGGCATAACCTGCAAACCAGGACACAGGTATGACAGTTGGGATTGACACAGTGCTGGAACCAAGGCTGAGTCCCTCCCTTTACATAAGGATGCTTCTTGTTACCAAAGGTTTCCCTCTAGGGCTCCTTTAAACAGCTGGCTCTCTCTGTGCATTTCTAATCGGATTTGATTTACAAAAAATGTCTTGAAAACAACTTACACAGCAGCATATTGACTGTATACTGCTCATAATGTTGGTATAAGAGGATGTGGTCAACACTGAACAGGGCAGTAAAGGAATGTGAGCGTGTATTTACATGCTAAACAATCCTAAGTGCTCCTTCCATTGTGCACAGTAGTAAAAACCCTGGTTCATTTCTGTGCCTGGCGGGTGGGAGATGGTCAACTAATGTTTATTAAATGAATGGATGGATTAAAAACAAAATACTTACCCCATTCATAGGTGAGATAGATAAAATTCATCTCTGTCTTCTACTTGTTCTTTCTTCTCTACCCTCTTCCCTTTCCCCCTTCTCTCCTGTCCCTCACTTTCTTCTCCTCTTCTTCCTCCTTTTCCTCTTCTCCCTCCTCTTCCTTATCTTTCTTCCTTCTCTTCCTCTCCTTAGCACATCTCATTTTACTAACGATAATGTGATTTATTTTGGTATATAGTATATGGTGAGACTTTACATATTTTTTCCCCAGGGTATTAATAAATTCCCTGAAGACATTTATTAAATAGTCCTTCCTTTGCCACTGACTTAAGCTTTTACAGGACGTAGACTCTTGTTTTCTAATCTTGATGTCTCTCGTACCTGCTGCAAGGCCTAGAACCTCTCATCTTCTTACTTGGATGTTTGATGTATTTGTGTTGCCACACTTAGCACCTGTTATGGGCTGAATTGTGTTCTTCCAAAATTCATGTATCGAAGTGCAAACCCCTGGTACTTCAGTATGTGACTGTGTTTGGAGATAAATTCTTTAAAGGGGTAACTAAGTTAAAATGAGGTCTTTACCATTGTCCCTAATCCAGTATGACTGGTCTCCTGATAGCAAGAGGAAATATGGATGTAGATATACACAAAGGGAAGAGCCTATGAAGACGTAGGAGATGGTCATCTACAAACCAAGGAGAGAGGCTTCGGAAGAAACCAACCTGCCATCACCTTCATTTCCAACTTCTAGCCTCCAGAACTGTGAGAAAATACATTTCTGCTGTTTAAGCCACTCACTCTATGGTCCTTTGTTATGACAGCCTAGGAAACCAATGCAGCGCCTATAAAAGTAACATATTTTTTTTGTGTTAGGATCTGTGAGTTATCTACTTTAAGCTATCTGACCATGCATTCTGACTTTGCTATCTGAATATGTGTACATTGCATTGTTTCAAATATGTATCATGCTCACCGCAGAAAAAGGAAAAGTAGCAAAATGTTAATCTTGGTTATCTCTGTGTGAGCGAATTTGGTTGAATGTATTTGTTTATTTGTACCTTCCGATATTAAACAAAAGTTTCTATAATGAACCTTAGCCACTCCTCTAGCTAAGGAAAGAAATTATTTACAATTCATATGACGGCATTAGTGTGTTTATGAACTGGTGACCTGGCTACGAGTCACAGGGGAGGTTGATACGCAGATGAGTTTTGCAGTCTCTGATGCTCCTCATCCAGTTTTGAATTGCAGTAGCCTAGGTTTATTACGTAAAAATCCTTGTTTCTGAAGACAGTGATTTGTTTGGATAATCCCCCCCCCCTTTTTTTGGTCTTTTTATTGTACATTTGAAATGGGAAGGCATTGTTCACCTATCCTGACATAGTTCCCACTTCTCTTCCTGGCACTGACAGCATTATTTGCAGCTGCTTTTTCTTTTTCAGCTTCTTCTAATTTCCACACTACCACTTATTGTATTTCATTAAAACTGGTTTAGAAATGCAAGGCATATAATTAGATTGAGAAATATGCTATCGATTTAGTTTCCCATTATGATGTTATCACATGCACAAAAAGAAAAGTCATTTGGTACAATTGTTATGATTAAAACCACAAAAGAGATCTATTACATCAGGCTTAGTTTTCAGTGCCTGATGTGGTATAAAATCTGAGAGAGGGGTTAATCCGTTTTTATTAGAGCTGTATATGTCATGTATCCATAATGCCTATAAGCTAATAATTTCAATTGAATCTTCAGTAGACAAGAGGTTTTTCAGGAAGTAATATTAGATAAAAGTACATCAATACTTAAATATTCTATTTTTAAGGTTGCCGTGGATCATCTTTTCCAGTGCTGCACAAAACTGCACAAAAACACGTTCTGCATGTCTGTACAAGGCATGTTTTTATTTCAGGGAGACTAGGAAGGGCAAAGAGCATGGACTCTGGAGTCAGGCAGAAGTGGGGTCAAATCAGAGTCCTGTTGCTGACTAGGAGAAGGTGGGGTCACTGTTTAGTAAGTATGTACCAAGACCAGGCTTTTAAAGAGGGTATTTCAATCAGTTCCTACAAAGCCGTTAGGTTATTGGCCCAAGTTCATCACTAGTAATTGACAGGATCTTAGTCTTCTTCACCCCAAAGTCCATGGGCTTTCTGCAACAACTTTCTTGCCTGTTGTTGAGTGATGTTGAATAAGTTACTTGACATTTCTGTACCTTCCTGAGCCTTAGTTTTCTTATTTGCTAAGAAAAGATAAGAATATTTCTTTGTAAAGTAGGTTTGAGGGGTGCCTGGGTAGCTCAGTCAGTTAAGTGTCCAACTTCTGCTCAGGTCATGATCTCTCAGCCCGTGGGTTTGAGCTCCGCTTCCGGCTCTGTGCTGACAGCTCAGAGCCTGGATGGAGCCTGCTTCAGATTCTGTGTGTGTGTCTCTCTCTCTGCCCCTCCCTGGCTGGCGCTCTGTCAAAAATAAGTAAACATTAAAAAAAATTTTTTAAGTTGTTTTGATGGTTAAATGAATTATACTGTCTGTATAAAACTGAGCATCCTCCTTGGCTTATAATGTCGGTAAATGCATTTACCCTTTCCATCTGGTAATCTGGGGTAACCTGGAGGTTGTTCATGTTTGGAGGAGAGATGCTGATATTCCTTACCCCTGCATATACAGGTAAGGAAAATGTAGGTCAAAAAACCCACAATTTATGATACACAAAGATCTTGTTTGTTAATTAGAATGGCCTGGGAACTAGCTGTAGATTATCTTATGGCTATGCTTCTTAAGTTTTTTTTTTAATAGACTTTAGTTTTTAGACCTATTTTAGGTTCACGGCCAAACTGAGAGGAAGGTATAGAGATTTCTCTTACATCCCCTCTCCTCTCCCCGCCCCCACAACGTTCATAGGTTTCCCCATTGTCAACATCCCCCACCAGAGTGGGACATTTGTTACAATCGTTGAGTTTACATTGATACACCTTTGCCACCTAGAGTACAAAGTTTACATGAGTGTTCACTTTTGGTGTTGACATTCTGTATGTTTGACACATTTATAGTGACATAAATCCATCTTTGTAGTATCATATAGAGAGCAGTTTCACTGCCCTGAAAATCCCCTGGGTTTTGCCTGTTTCTCTCTCCCTCCATTTTAACCCCAAGCAACTACTGATCTTTTTACTATCTCCACAGTTGTGCCTTTTCTAGACAGTCATATTGTTGCAATCATATAATCTGTAGCCTTTTCAGATTGGCTTCTTTTACATAGTAGTAATGTACTTTTAAGATTCCTCCATATCTTTTTATGGTTTGGTAACTTTAGTTCTTTTTAATGCAGAATAACATACTCGAGTTAAGTGATTAACATACCACTGTATTGCTACATTAGAATATTCTGAATTTTACTATATTTTTACCTTTACCAGTGTGTTTTATATATTTATATGTTTTCATGTTACTAATTAGCATTCTTTCATTGCAGCTTGAAGAACTTCTTTCCACGTTTTGTTTAAGGCAGGTCTAGTATTGATGAATTCCCTCAACTTTTGTTTGTCTGGGAAAGTCTTTATCTCTCCATTTCTGAAGGACAGCTTTGCTAGGTAAAGTATTCTTGGATGACAGAGGCTTGCTTTCTTTTTTCTTTCTTTCTTTCTTTCTTTCTTTCTTTCTTTCTTTCTTTCTTTCTTTCTTTCTTTCTTCTTTCCTTTCTTTCCTTTCTTTCCTTTCTTTCCCAGCACTTTGAATGTATCATCCCACTCTGCTGAGAAATCAGGTTTATGTGGGTTCTCTTGTATATGAGGATTTTTTTTTTTTTGCTGCTTTTAAAATTCTCCCTTTGTTTTTAATTTAAAAATTTTAAATCTTGGTGAAGATCTCTTTGAGTTGAATTAGTCTGGGGACATCTGAGTTTCATGAACTTGGATGTCAAATCTTTCCCCAGATTTGTGAAGTTCTCAATCATCATTTCTTTAAATAAACTTTCTACCCCTTTTCCCCCTTTTTTCTGGTACTATAAAAATGCATAGATTGTTTCTTTTTATGGTATTCTATAGTACACTTAGGCTTTATTTACTCTTTTTCATTCTTTTTTTTCTTTGTTCTCTTCTGACAGGATAATTTCAAATGATTTCTTTTCTACCTCACAGATTCTCTTTTGTGCTTGATCAAGTTAATACTTATGTGCCCCATTGTACTTTTCATTTCATTCATTGTATTCTTCAACTCCAGAATTTCTTCTCAGGTCTTTAAAATTTCTGTGCCTCTTTTAAACTTCTTATTTTGCTTGTGTATTTTTTTCTTGATTTTGTTGAATTGTCTTTCTGGGTTTTCTTAGCTCACCGAGTTCCCCTAAAACAGCTATTTTGAATTCTTTTTTCAGACAAATCACAGATCTCCATTTCTTTGAGGTCAGACCCTGGAAAGCTATCACATTCCTTTGGTATGTCCTATTTCCTTGGTATTTCATGTTCCTTGAAGTCTGATTGCTCTCCTTGCATTTGAAGAAGAGTCATCTCCTCCAGTCTTTATTGCCTGGTATTAGGAGAGAAATATCTTCCATCAACCCTTTTGGGGATTCTGAGGCTTTCTCAAACCTTTACAATATACCTGCCCCAGACATTTTTTCCCCCTTTTTGTGGGGGAATTCTTAAAACTGTGTGCTTTCTCTTGACTCTGCAGAACAGAGTCAGGTGCTGACAGCCTTCCATTTGCTTTTCCTGGGATAGCGCCAACTGCTCAAGTTTCTGTGTTTTCTTCCAATCCTGAAAAATTAGGCCAGCTTTCTGTGTATTCTCACTAGATATCTGCAAAGGCTTGATCTTTCTGCCCTCAGGGACATGCACAAGGATCCAACTGTGGGATGGGGCATGTGTAGGTGAGGACACTGTGTGTTGGGGTCACCCATCAGTCAGTTGAGGGGATCTACAAGCAAGATGTCCCCACTGGCTCATGGGCAGGCTTCCTAACGGAGTCTGCAATGCAGTTAGTAGTACTACATTCCTTACATGCTGTCTGAGAGGCCTGGCTGTTGTTTTTCCAGCCACCTTCTGCCCCCAAGTTGTACAGCATATCTCAGTATACCGGATTGGGCAAGAAAAAAGAGAGTGTCTTTGGCAGCATCCTGCATAGCTTGGGAAGCCAGATGTTCATTCGTATACTCTCACTTGTCTTTGTGGGAGAAGTCATGGGCCTGGAAGGTCTCTTTTGGGAGGGGTAACACAGGAAAATTGAAACTATTCCTCTTGCCCTCTTCAATATGTCCTGTATCAGATTTTTTCCCCCCAGTGGCATGCTGGAATTTCTCTGCTGGGCTATTGGACTTGCACAAAGGCAATCTCATCCATGGGTGATTGTCAGAATCAGTGTTCTTTGGGATTAAGAAAGTAGAAAACTCCGATTTTGCCATTTTGATGATATCATTCTTCACAACAATCAACTTTGATTTTTATGTTAGAGCTACAAGCGTTCCCCAAGTTGTGTGGCACATACAGTGATGAATTCCTTGGGAATGAAGATACTGTACCTCTAAGGATGATGTTATGGACTGAATTGTGTCCCACCCAAATTCATTCTTTGATGCTCTAGCCCCCAGTGTAACTATATTTGGAGATGGAACCTTTAGGAAGGTAATTAAGGTTAAATGAAATCATCAGGGGGGTTTGCTAATCCAATAAGGAATGGTATCCTTATAAGAAGAAAAAGGGATACCAGGAGCATGCATGGAGAAAAACAAGTCCATCTGAGTACACAGTGAGAAGACAGCCATCCACAAGCCAAGGAGAAGCTTCAGGAGAAAGCAACCCTGCCAGCATTTTGGTCCTGGATTTCCAGTTTTAAGAACTGTAAGAAAATAAATTTATGTTGTTTAAGTCACCTAGTCTACAGTATTTTGTTGTGGCAGCCCTAGCACATGGCATCTGGCCTCTTTTACCTTTGGAAGCTTCAAATCATATTAGATTTGTTTTCAAAAGTTTCAATAATTCATGCCTTTTATAATGGTAAATATTCATGTTTATTTAAAGAAACAGTTGTTGTGTAGATTAAATTAAACTGTTAGGATTCAAAAGCAGGATAGCTTTTCATACCATAGAAGAGAGCTTGAGAAGGACAGGCCTGAAAAATGAATAGGCAAGTGGGAAAATGTGCTGTACAGAAAATACCAGGTTTTTTTTTCTTTCTGACTCTAAATGTGAACCTGATACATTTGTTCTTTTGCACATTAATATGAGCAGCAGCAGGGCCACAGCCACATCCTGAGGGCCTCTGAGAGGAAGGAAAATGTGTGAGAAGTCATTTAACCAGCAAGAGGATCACACATTTCTTCCCCCCCCCCCCAAGTTATTTTACTTTATTTTTCTGCTAAGACTTTATTTAAACTCAAGTTAATTAGCATATAGTGTAGTATTGGTTTCAGGAGTAGAATTTAGTGATCCATCACTTAACATATAATACCCAGTGCTTGTCACGAGTGCCCTTCTTAATACCTATAATCCATTTAGCCCACCTCCCCCACCCAATTCTCTTTCAGCAACCCTCAATTTGTTCTCTACAGTTGAGAATCTTTTATAATTTGCCTCCTTCTCTGTTTTCCTTCCTCTCATTTTTCCTTCCCTTCCCCTATGTTCATCTGTTTTGTTTCTTAAATTCCACAGATGAGGGAAACCATATGGTGTTTGTCTTTTTCTGACTTATTTCACTTAGCCTAATACACTCTAGTTCTATCCATGCTGTTGCAAATGGCAAGATTTCATTCTTTTTGATGGCTGAGTAATATTCCTACACACACACACACACCACATCTTTCTCCATTCATCATTTGATGGACATTTGGGCTCTTTGCATAATCTGGCTATCATTGATAGTGCTGCTATAAACATTGGGGTGCCTGTATCCTTTCTCTGTATCCTTGACAACATCTGTTGTTTCCTGTGTTGTTAATTTTAGCCATTCTGACAGGTGTGAGGTGGTATCTCAATGTAGTTTTGTTTTGTATTTATTTTCCTGATGATGAGTGGTGATGAGCATTTTTTCATGTGTCTGTTAGCCATTTGTATGCCTTCTTTGGAGAAGTGTCTGTCCATGTCTTCTGCAAAAGGATCACACATTTCCAAAAAGACATTTAAAAAATGCAAATAGGCAAGTATATAGTATTTATTGAATCCTACCTCTGTGCCATACAAGGTGCTGAGTCATTTACTAAGAGTTAGAGTTGTTATTAATAAGTATGGTATTTTGTTAATTGAGCAATGCTAGCTGTTATAACAAATTAAATGCCAATATGTTAGTGGATGAACTTAGGGGAAATTTATTTCTTTATCATATTTTAGTTCAAACAGCATTCCTGTCTAGAGGAGTTTCTCTTCCATGTGGTAATTTGGGAATCAGCACTTCTTTTGTTCAGTTATCCTTGAGGGACTTTCACCTGGAAGAAGGGGAAAAAGAGGGAGAAGTACAGAGGCTGCTACACTACTTTGGTTCAGGAGTGATGCTCTATACTTCTTATGTTTAATTGTTTAGAACTAGTTACATGACACGATTAACATTCACGCTTTTTTTTTTCAATTATGGGGGTTTGTCACTGGATGGTAGCTGTCCAGACAGGTACTACTGGGTCCCCTCTTAAATCTGGAGCTGTGTTACTAGTTCTTGTTAATGGAATATGAATGAAAGTCATGTACATAACACCTGGGCCATGATGGTAAAAAATGGGCATCATTTTTCACCTTTTTTCTCTTTCAGTGATGATAAGGCCCTGGGGCATGGAAAGGCCTCAAAGCAAAGGAACCTGGGTCTTTGCATGATTGTTTAGAATATTTCCCATTTCACTCACCATGACTAATTCCATTTTATTGCAGATGAAGCAGAATGCACTTTTATTGTGTTAAGTCTCTGGAATGTTGGGATCTCTTTGTTACAGTGGTTAAATTTACTCTAACAAATCCACATGACCTCATCTAGATGCAAGAGAGGATGGGAGATATGATCCCTGGTCATGCAATCACTTCTCAATGAAAACAGTTTTAATACTTTGGAAACAGGAGTGTAGCTTTTTGGTGCTTAGTTAGCTGGCTTTGCCCAAGCACCTTTCACAGTGCTTGATGTTGCTGAATGAATAAATGGCCCATAATTAAATTTTTTTTAACGTTTATTTATTTTTGAGAGAGAGAGAGAGAGAGAGAGAGAGAGAGAGAGCAGGGGAGGGGCAGATAGAGAGAGACACACACAGAATGTGAAGCAGGATCCAGGCTCTGAGCTGTCAGCATAGAGCCTGACGTGGGGTTTGAACTCACAAACTGTGAAATCATAACCTGAACTGAAGTCAGACTCTCAACCAACTGAGCCACCACGTGCCCTGGCCCATAATTAAACTGATGCCTGTTTGGGGAGAAGCTCTGTGGAAGCTGATGTAGCTATTAAACACTAGCCCCAGTACTTTTTATAAACATACTGAGTTATTTATATACATTATTTCATTTAACTCTGGTGATCAACCAGTTAGTTTTCATTTTCCTGCACTCTTATTTGTATGTTGTTCTTTTTTCTTGAACTATGACCTTCTCATCATTAGGATTAGTGTCTAACTTCTCCTTGTGCCTTTGGTGCCTGGGACATGGTGGGGACTTTGTGTGTGGTGATTGAATTCATGCATGGACAAGTGGATGGGTAGACACTGGTTAGTATCTATAAGTCCAACTGTATGTCATCTGGGGCTTATGTGTCAGAGCTAAAGGCAAAACAGAGCTAGGAGCAGGAGAAAGGTTTTGGGAATAGACATGTATACTAGGTGAGGGCTAGAGGCTAGGTGCTAGACAGTAAGCTGATCTTTAATTGGGAGAAATTCTCCAATTGGGAGGAATTCTGGTCAATAAGTTCAAGCACAAATTAGGAATATATGGTTTGGGGTGCTATAGTCCAAGCAAGTGTTGAATAGGTCTCCAGAGTTACGGGATCTAATTGTCCTTTAGATGTTCTAGGCAAGTATTCCTGAATCTTTTGGGCTATATATACCTGATCTACAATGCTGCTAATTTAGCAAAAAAACATGTCTCTAAAATGCTTGGTTTTCTAAAATTGAAGAGCATTCAGAATTTCCTAGGTAATGTCAGCACTTTTTTTGAAAAAGCATCAGATGCACAGTTTAAGTTAATCTTCCTCAGTCTGGTTCATCTCATCATCATCGGTACTAGAAGGTACGCTTTTTTGTGTTGTTATATTTAGCACTTTCCCCCTTCATTCTCTTTCCCTCTCTGCTATTTCCTCCATTTCCACAATTGCATACAAATGGTATATTTGGTATATGCCCTTCTAAACCATCTGCCACAGAAGAGGTGATATAGCATGCTGTATAAGAATTCAGGTGCTAGGGGCACCTGCATGGCTCAGTTGGTTGATTGTCCAACTCTTGATTTCGGCTCAAGTCATAATCTCATGGTCATGAGATTGAGCCCTACATCAGGCTCCATGCTTAAGATTCTCTCTCCACTTGCCCTCCCCCCCCGACTCTCAAATTAAAAACAAAAAGAAACTTTAAGAATACAAGCTTTAGAACCTAGGGTCCACTCCTCATCCTGACTGACAGTGGGACCTTGGGCAAGATGTTTAGCCTCTCTGTGCCTCATTTGCTTAATTTGAATATGGTTATTTGGTGAATAAATAGATTAATATGTATGCAGTATAAAATTAGTGACTGGCAAATAGTAAGTGCTTGTGAACTCTTGAAAATGTACATATTTATGTGTTTAAAACAGCTATCCACTAATTTATTTTCTGTCTCTATCAACCGGTCTTTTCCAAAATGTCATAAAAATGGAAACATAAAGTATGAAGTCTTTCAAAGTGGCTCCTTTCATTTAACAATATGCATATAAGATTCACTGGTAGTGTTGATTCACTTAATAGCTTATTCCTTTCTATCCCTGATAAGTATTCCATGAATTGGTACAGTTTCTTTACCATCCACCTTTTGAAGGACATCTGGGTTGCTTCGAAGTTTTGGCAATTATGAATAAAGTTGATAGAAGCATTTCCATGCAGATTTTTGTGTGGACATTGCATCTACTTTTAAAACTGAAATTGGCTTGTATTTTTATTTTCTCATCTTGTCGTCTGATTTTGGTATCAAAATGAATTATATTAGCTTCACAAAATGAATAGGGTTGTTTCACCTCTTTTTATCTTCTTAAAAATAAACTTGTCCAGATTGGAATATTTATTTCTTGAAAACTTTGTAGAATTCACCTGAAAGTCTATATGCTGTGGCTTCTCAGGTGAGCAAAGGTTTTCGGTTACTATTTCAGTTTTTAAAAAAATGATTATTGATTCATTAATATTTTCTAATTTCACATATGCTTGTTTTGGCATTTTATATTTTCTAGAAACATATCAATTTTCAATGGGTTCTCAGAAGTCTTCTTGTTTCATAAAAATTTCTATTTTTTATGAATCTATTTCTCTTTTTTTCCTTCTGTGCATGTGGTGGTGTGGGTATGTATGTGTGTATATATGTGCTTTCTTCTTCTGTGTTTGTCAGTTGTTCTTTACTAGAGATTTATCTATATTACTAATATTTAATTTTTTTTACATGTTTATTTATTCTTGAGAGAGAGAGAGACAAAATGCAAACATGGGTTGGGGGGGGCAGAGACAGGAGACACAGAATCTGAGCAGGCTCTAGGCTCTGAGCTGTCAGCACAGAGCCCCACACGGAGCTTGAACTCACAAACTGTGAGATCATGATCTGAGCTAAAGTCAGACGCTTAATTGACTGAGCCACCCAGGCGACCCTATATTACTAATCTTAAAAAAAAAAAAAAAAAAAAACTATTGTTTGCTGTTTACCTGTTTTCTTCTTTTTCAATTACTTCTGCTTTTATGTTTTTTATTTCTTTCTTTTTGTTTCTTTGTGTTTATGTTAATACTCTTTCTAGCTTCTTTTATTTTATTGGGGTAAAAATAGGTGACACGACATCTACCCTTTAACATATTTTTAATTGTACAGGACTGTTAACTATGCATATTGCTTTAGAGCAGACTTCCAGAACTTATTCATCTTGCATGGCTGAGACTCTATACTCACTGAACATCGATTCTCCATTTCCCTCCCCCTATCCCTTGGTGACCACCATGCTACTAACTGCTTCTGTGAGTTTGATTGCTTTAGGTACCTCATATAAATGGAATCATGCAATACTTGTCCTTCCGGGACTGGCTTTTTTCATTTAGCATAATGTCTGCAAGGTTCATCCATGCTGTAGCATATGACAGAATTTCTTTTTTAAGGCTGAAAAATATCCCCTTGTATGCTTATATGACATTTTCCTATCCATTTATCCTAGATGGACATTTATGTTGTTTCCACCTCTTGGCTATTGTGAATAATGCTGTTATGAACATGGAAGTGGAAATATCTCAAGATCCCCTTTTCAATTCTTTTGGATAAATACCCAGAAGTGGGATTGATGGATCATGTGGTAGTTCTGTTTTTAGATTTTTGAAGCTCCATACTGTTTTCCATAGTGACTGCAACATTTATACCTCCATCAACAGTGCACAAGGGTTCCAATCTCTTCCCGTCCTTGTCAATACGTATTTTCTCCTTTTAAACTAATGGCCAACCTAACAGTTGTGAGAAGGTATTTCATTGTGGTTTTGATTTGCATTACCCTGATGATTAGTGATGTTGAGTATCTTTTCATATATGTGTTGGCCACTTGTATGTCTTCTTTGGAGAAATATCTGTTTAAGTCCTTTGCCTGCTTTTAAATAAATTATAATTATTATTGTTTTTGCTATTGAGCTATACTCTTTTAGCTTATTATTAAATGCTCAGTTTATTTGTTTCAGTCTTCCTTGTTTTTTAATAAACATATTCATAAGTAAAATTTTCCTTTTAAATACTGCTACAGTTGTATCTCACAAATTTTGTCATATACCTCTCTCATTGTTTTTCTGCTCTAAATCTAAACAGTTTCCTTCTGACTTAATTTTAACCCATGGATTATTTAGTAGTATTATTTCAGTAATTAGGACCAAGAAATTTTAAAAATTTTGTAGTTGTTTATGATATTATAGCAGAATTATTTTAATTATTAGATATATAGGATTATAAGCTTAGCTTTTTGTAATTTACATAGGATATTATAGTGTATTATCATCTCAAATTTGGTACTCAAGCATTCTGTTCTTCAGCAGTTGCTTGGTATAAATTTCTATCTGTTTACTTTTAACTGTTTTGTTTCTATTCAATTTATTTATCTATTTATTTATTTAGTTTTTATTTAAATTGCAGTTAGTTAACATACAGCGTAATAACTGTATTTCGCTGAAACTATAGTTTCATGTGTACAATATAGTAATTCAACACTTCCATACATCACAACAGGTGCACTCCTTAGTCCCCAGCACCTAGTTCACCCATTCCCCCCCCTTACCTCCTCTCTGGTAACCATCACTTTGTTCTCTACAGTTAGGAGTCTGTTTCTTTGTTTACCTCTCTTTCCCCACCCATCCCCCGTTTGTTTTTTTTTTGTTTGTTTGTTTCTTAAATTCCACATGAGTGAAATTATTTGTCTTTCTTTGACTGACTGGTTTTGCTTAGAACTATACTTTCTGGCTCTTTCCACATCATTGCAAATGACCAGATTTCATTCTTTTCTATGGCTGAATAATATCTAAATCTCTCTCTTACATTTAATATATTGCTGGATTAAAAAATTTTTCTGGAAATATCTTTAAATTAGCTGAAGTTATTTTCATTATTATAAGTAATGATAAGACCTATTTCTACTATATTATCTATATTTACTAATAGTCATATTTTCTATGCCTATTAGGCCTTTCTTTGCTTTCTTTCCTCCCTCTCTCACCCTGGTTTTCTTTCTTCCTTCTTTTCCTTTTCCTTTCTTTTCTCTTCTTTTCTCTTCTTTCTCTCCTCCTACTCTTCCTTCCTCTTCTTCATCATAATTCCCTTTTCTAAGACCATATCTTCTTATGCAGACTCAGAAGTTGTGTAAAATTCATCCTTATATATAAATGATAATTCAGCTGGATATAAAATTTGTTTCAAATCCTTGTCCTTCAAAATAAAAGTATATACTATTTTTCTTTATATTCACTGTAGGTATTGAAAATTTTAACATCTGTTTGATTTCTTTCCTGCCTTAGGTGAATTACTATAACTCTCTGGAATTCATTTTTTTTTTCCTATTTGAGATTTGGGTGTTTTGAATATTCTTTTTTAATATATCTAGGCATTTAGAAATCTATTCTATGTCAAACTCTATGATCCCTTTTAATTTGAAATATTGCATATCTTTTTATTTTGGTCATTGTTCTTCAAATGTGTTTTTCCCTCCTTTTATCTTTCCATTTATTTCTCTCATTCCTCTCATTTAATGGTATTACCATCAAATGTTGATACCTCTACATTTCTCTTCTGTATCTCTTGTTTTCTTTTTATTTAAAATTTCTTGGGGTGCCTAAGTGGCTCAGTCAGCTAAGCATCTGACTTCAGCTCAGGTCATGACTTTGGCTCAGGTCATGATCTCATGGCTCGTGAGTTCAAGCCCTGTGTCAGCCTCTGTTCGGACAGCTCAGACCCTGGAGCTTGCTTTGAATTCTGTGTCTCCCTCTCTCTCTGCCCTCCCCCACTCATGCTTTCTCTCTCTCTCAAAAATAAATAAACATCACAAACATTCTTAATACCTCCTGGGATAATTCTTTGACTGGATCTTCTAGCCAACCAAATCATTTTTGATTCTATATTCTGTTATTCAGCCTATCCATTGAGTTCTTTACTACAGCAATAATGTTTTTATACCCAATAAATCCAAGTGATTCTTTTTCAGACTTGCTTATTTCTGGTTTATTTTCCATTATGCTCCTTTTTCTCTGTGTAAATTATTTAATTGTGCTTTTGAAAGTTATTTCTCTATTCGTTTCTTCTATTCTGCTGCTACTGTTAAAGAAAGTTGACACATGAGCCCCTGCTTGTGATTTTCCAAATAATATTTTTTGGGGGTTAGTGGTGGTGGTGAGGCTGGAGTTGTTTTTTTTTTTTTTATTTATTTTTCAATATATGAAATTTACTGTCAAATTGGTTTCCATACAACACCCAGTGCTCATCCCAAAAGGTGCCCTCCTTAATACCCATCGCCCACCCTCCCCTCCCTCCCACCCCCCATCAACCCTCAGTTTGTTCTCAGGTTTTAAGAGTCTCTTATGCTTTGGCTCTCTCCCACTCTAACCTCTTTTTTTTTCCTTCCCCTTCCCCATGGGTTTCTGTTAAGTTTCTCAGGATCCACATAAGAGTGAAAACATATGGTATCTGTCTTTCTCTGTATGGCTTATTTCACTTAGCATCACACTCTCCAGTTCCATCCACGTGGCTACAAAGGGCCATATTTCGTTCTTTCTCATTGCCATGTAGTACTCCACTGTGTATATAAACCACAATTTCTTTATCCATTCATCTGTTGATGAGCATTTAGGCTCTTTCCATCATTTGGCTATTGTTGAGAGTGCTGCTATAAACATTGGGGTACAAGTGCCCCTATGCATCAGTACTCCTGTATCCCTTGGGTAAATTCCTAGCAGTGCTATTGCTGGGTCATAGGGTAGATCTATTTTTAATTTTTTGAGAAACCTCCACACTGCTTTCCAGAGCGGCTGCACCAATTTGCATTCCCACCAACAGTGCAAGAGGGTTCCCGTTTCTCCACATCCTCTCCAGCATCTATAGTCTCCTGATTTGTTCATTTTGGCCACTCTGACTGGCATGAGGTGATATCTGAGTGTGGAGGCTGGAGTTGTAATCGAGGCTTAACCAGTGCCTATTTACGGCTCTCTCCCTCCTTGCCAGAGACACTTTCCCTGACTGCATCTTCTGAGCATTGCTATTTTCTGAAGGGTATCTCTGCGCTTTGTTGCCTAGCTCATGGATAGGTCTTGGAAGGGAGATGAAGAAATAAGGAGAGATATTGAATTAAAAAAAGAAAACAGAAGGAATATTTATAGGTAATATCGATCTCAGTTCCAGTAGCAGTGGCATGTGGACCAGGTCAGACCTGTGATTTGCCTTTGGCTATGGCTATTTCCCAGCCTGATCATCCATCCATCCTCTAATGGGTGTCTGTGAACCTCCCCCTCCCTCCCTCCATCCTTTCCTTCTGTCCTTCCTTCCTTCCTTCTTCCCTCCTTCCCTCCCTCCATCCTTTCCTTCCTTCCTTCCTTCCTTCCTTCCTTCCTTCCTTCCTTCCTTCCTTCCTCCCCCTCTCCCTCCCTCCCTCCCTCCCTCCCTCCCTCCATCCTTTCTTCCTTCCTTCCTTCCTTCCTTCCTTCCTTCCTTCCTTCCTTCCTTCCTTTCTTCCTTCCTTCCCTCCTTCCTTCCTTCTTTCCTTCCTGTCTATCTTTTGGAGACCCAGGGTTATTACTGGGTCTATTATCTTTTGCTAGCTCCCATGAATCCTGGTTAGAACACTACGTGCTTTAACCTTTTAAAATGCAATAATTTTAGAAATTAGTCAGAACATATATTCCCTGGGCTTGTTAGCTCAAAGAAACATTTTATATGCAGGAAAAGATTAAGTTGTAATATGTTTTATGCTGTAAGAGAAGGAAAAAAAAAACTGGATGTGCGAATCTATTGCTGGCAAATGATTATTTTGAGTAAGATATGGAAAAAGATTAGAAGTGAGGTTTAAAAAAAAACATTGCTTTGAAAGCAGGTGTCACACACCACCTCCTTCTCCTAGTAAGTATAATTACTCGATTTCCGGTGAAGTCTGTGCTTCCCAAGTGAAAGAAGAAATGTGGAAGACATTTCAAAGAGTTTTAGCTGTGTATTTTATTTATTTATCTCTTGGTCGTCTTTCCTAATCACGGAGAAACCCTTGTCTGATTAATAAACAATTTCTGGCTCTGTTTCAGAATCTGGCTGCAATACATTTGCTATTTGATATCTGAGAGATGTACAACATGTTCACAGTGAATTCTCCAACTGAAAACAGTAGAGTTCAAATAAAGTCAATTAATTCACAGAGTGAATGGATTGAAGCCCAGAATCGCGTGTCTTGTGGAGGCCTTTTTGATTCACTTGCCAAAAGATATCTGTTTATAAATGCATTAAATGTAACTATTTGGTACTATAGCAGTTACAACCTGATGTGATTTTTTTTCTTCCTGTGTTATGGCTAATCTTAGATAATTGAGTTACATTTTACATACATTTCAAATGCTCTTTCTAGCACCCTCCTTCTCACTATAATTCTCTCACATCTTCCTGATTTAACATAGAGACGTTTCTCTCATTTCTTCTCGTTCTCTCTCTCACTTTCACCTTCCTCCCTTCTTTTTTCCTCCCCCTCCCCATTATCTTCTTCCAGTTCTCTTACTCTCCATGCTTTCCTTCTTTATCTTCCCAACTTCCTCTTTCTTTCCTTCTTTTCCTCCCTTCCCATTCTCCCTTCCCTCTACCAGAATCCTCACCTGGGGTCCCTGAAACTGCTCCCCTGCAGGTGCATGAACACCCTCTCTCTGAGCACACCAGGTGCCTCATTCTCCTCTACTTCTGTTTCCACAATGCCCTTGCATGGTGTGTCTGAGGCGACCCTCAGCAGTAAGTGTTCATCGTGGCCCTGGATCTCGCCTAACTTGCCTATATGCCTTGGTCCTGTATCTATAGCTGGGTGTGTTGCTGTTGTTGTTGTTTGAATTTTTTTCACATTGGTTTCCTTTTTTTGTGTGTGTGCCAGTCCATACTGTATGTGAGCCCTGGTTTAACTCTTAGCCAGCTTAGCTATTGACCAAACATCTCTTTTTAGGCCTCATTTTTTTTTTAAATTTGGGTGCTGCTGTCCCTGATATGAAAGAATAACAAATCATTATCATATCCTGAAAGGTTTGGTAACCAGGATTCTGAATGAGTCTTTACTTTGTTTTCAAGTGCAACAACCTGCTTAGAGATTCCCATAGCTGTTTCCTTCACATGATATTGCATGACATTGGGCTCCTTCTTTTACACCAGGTCGAGGACCCATCAGCGTTGCTTCCACCCTCTCTGGCACTCTGTATTGAACCGTAGAACACTCTAGTAGAAACAGCCAAACAAGTTGCCTCTGGTCATTCCTGCATCCGTAAGTTCTATTTTCCTCTTTCACCAAATCATCCTGGTTGTATTCCTTCCATCCTCTCTTTACCTCCAGCCCTGCATATTTTTTCCTCTTTCAGTAGAAAGATGGACAAGAATATGAAGCAGGAGAATAATGGACCCTTTCTTTCTTGAAACATGATTTTCTTTCTTTTTTGTTTTTAACCAACCTTTATTTTTTCCTTTATTCTTTTCCCTGTTAGTATTGCTTTTCTTTTTCTTTTTAAAATTGCTTGCAAACATCTCATCTTCACTGGACCTTTAAACGTTAGTATTCTTGAGACTTTGGGACTCTCTTCTCAGTCACACCCTTTCCTGCTCTGATCTCATTCATTCCTACTGTTTTATAAGCCATCTTAATGGTAGTTTTGCCTAGTGATTTTTTCAGCACATCTAGTTTTGTTCATTTTGTCTGCTTAACGTTAATGGACCTAGGTTCTCAAATTAGTAAATATCTTCCTTGAGTGATTTGGTGAGCTTCCCATGGTATAGTGTTTGCAAAATTTCTCTGTAAAGCATAAAACACTAAATAATAATGGCTAACATTTACAAAGAAAAATATGTATGCCAGCAATTCCTTTAAGCATTTAATTTAATTTATATATTTTTAAGAGAGAGAGAAAACATGAGTAGGGGAGGGGACAGAAGGAGAGAGAGAGAGAGAGGAAGAGAGAGGGAGAGAGAAAATCTTAAGTAGGCTCCATGATCAGCACAGAGCCTGACCCAGGGCTTGATCCCACAACCCTGGGATCATGATCTAAGCTGAAATCAAGAGTCAGGCGTTCAACCGACTGAGCCACCTAGTGCCACCCTTTAAGCATTTTATACGCCTCTTTCAGAGTCTCATCACAGCTTCCTATGAGCAGAAACTGCTATTGTCTCCATTTTATAGATGACATAACTGATGCTAAAGGGCATTGTATTAATTGCAGTATTTGCAGGAAAAAGAAACTGACTTGTCTGATTTGAGAAAAGGGAATTTTTTAAAAGAATCGTCATGTTAATTGGAAAATCAGATTTGGAAGATGTTTACCAAAAACAGGACCCAAAATCAACCCTAGAAAAACTGGGTTGTAGTGGAAAACATTGTGACTGCCAACACAGAACTAGCAGTTACAAGACACTAGAGACCGACAGCTGGAATGTTATTTTGTGATGGTAACCTCCGAATGAGAGGATTCTCCATGGTGCTGCTTCTTGGGGTTATGAACTTCTAATTGAAAGCCCATGGTGGATTTTTGCTGGTCAGCAGACTCAAATGCTCAAGTCCTACCTGCCTAGGAGACTATAAACGCAAGCATTCAGCTTCTTTAGCTTCTAAGGTGAGAATTAAGCTATGCTCTAACCAAGATTTATAAGGTAGAAAACATCTCAAACATGCAGAAGAAGTTTAGATAATAGGTAATTGAAAAGAATGGCAAATGTCCATTACAAGAATTTGCCCCAAGTCACAATGCTGAGATGCTAAAGGAGGGTTTGCTAAGACCCAGGAATGAACTACTTTACCGTGCTACTTTGTGGGCTAGAAATGGGAGCTGGTGGAGAAAGCTATTTAAGCAAAAGCATGGAATCCTAAAACACAAGTGTTGAAAGGCTCCTTAGAGGTGACCTTGACTGGAATTCTTTATAGACTCCCCCGTCACCCTCCTTGAGACACATTGTCTTTACTAACCCTAGTTTGGCTAATTCTGTTCCGGCAGACTGGTGCTGCATGTTGATTGGAAAATCAGATTCAGAAGATACTTACTCACCACTGCTTCTTAATCTTGGCATCCGAACTCCTGGTTTGGCATCTCTCTCTTAGATTTCTGAGTTTTGGCTTGTGTTGTGTGTTTGGCTCCAGTTACTGTTTCCTGCTAGATAACATTCTTTTTGTAAGTATGTGTGTTTTTTAAACAAACATGTAGTGAACTCCTCTTATCGATCAGGCTCTTTCATGGATATTATCTCATTTATCCTAATTAATCCTTATCACAAATTTGTAATGGAGGCACTAGGAATGCCATGTTGCAGATAAAGACACTGAGGTTTAGGAAGATTAATTAATTTGCCTAAATTGTCACAACTTGTAGATTTATAAATAGAAGGTCTGGTATTTAAAGCCAGCATTGTCTGACGTCTGAGGATGTCCTTAGTTCAACACGTCATCTCACTGTATCTTCTGGTTATTCTATTTCACTGACCACTGTTGACAGATAATGGAGAGACTTCATGCTTAGAGGGCATTCCCTTCACCCAATACCTGATATCTTGCTGTTTTATTCCTTTATATACTAAAACACTCTTAATATCTGAGTGGTGAACATCTATTTTCCATCTTCCTTTTGGATAGCAACAGAGGAAATTAGACTTTTCCAGAAGCCAATTTTGAAGTAGATGTTTAACTTTCAGATGTGTTGATGAGAGCTTCAGTTAATCCACCTTTATACCATTATTGATTAATAGATTAATCAGAAAAATATACATCAAACCCATACTATATTATAAATATCATGTTTCATCTCTTTAGGGTTTTTTTAGTTCTAATTATTTTTCCCTCTATTTTTCTTTATTGAGGTACAATTGACATATAATATTGTATTACTTTTAGGTGTACAACATACTAATTTGATATCTGTATATTTCTCAACATGATTACCACATTTAGTCTTGTTAGCATCCATCACCATTCATAATTATAATTTTTTTCCTTGGGATGATAATTTACTATATTAGCAATTTTCAGCCACCAGTTCTCTGCATTGATGAGTCTGTTTCTGGTTTGTTTGTTCATTTGGTTTTTTTGTTTGTTTGTTTGTTTTGTTTTGTTTTTTTTTAGATTCCACATATAAGTGAAACCACAAGGTATTTGTCTTTCTGTGACCTATTTTACTTAGCATAATACCCTCTAGGTCCATCCATGTTGTCGTAAATGGCAAGATTTCATTCTTTTTAGTGGCAGAGTAATATTCTGTGTGTGTGTGTGTGTGTGTGTGTGTGTGTGTGTGAGAGAGAGAGAGAGAGAGAGAGAGAGAGAGAGAGAGATTGATTCAAACTGCTGCCAAAAAAAAGGAAAATAAGAAATTCTTGAAGTTAACCAGATAAAGAAAGTATTCACATTACATATGGAAGAAAAAATAAGAATTACAGCAGATTTCAGAAATCATGCACACTGGGAGATAATGGTATGACATCTTTACATGTTGAGAGAAAACCCAGAGAGGATTTCTAACACCAGCCATAACTGAATAATTGAAAATAGGTTTACTCTTTCACTGAAAACAATTAGGGAACCTGAAAAAATATTTAAAATAATTTTTCAGGGGCACCTGGGTGGCTCAGTCAGTTAAGCATCTGATTTCGGCTCAGGTCATGATCTCATAGTTTGTGAGTTTGAGCCCCGCATTGGGCTCTGTGCTGACAGCTCAGAGCCTGGAGCCTGCTTTGGACTCTGTGTCTACTTCTCTCTCTGCCCCTCCCCTGCTCACACTCTGTCTCTCTTTCAAAAATAAATAAACATTAAAATAATTTTTCATACATGGGACAACAGGTACTGCAGAACAGTAATCTCTTAGAGAAGGAGAGAAAAATAAGGTGATTGTCCTGACTATCTGTTTGGAGGAATTTTCTGGACTGTGGTGCAGATAAGGGAACCCCACACATAGCATGGCATTTTCACTGAGTTGTGGGTACAGGGCTAAAAGTTTAGAAATTATAAGTGGCAAGAATTTTCTAGACAAATTATGAGAAAGGAAAGGGATCTATGGATAGAAAATCTCCTTGAATCCTTGGCTAAATTTAACCTATTCATGTATAAAGATAGAACAAAAACAAATGCCATTAAGATGTAAGCTAAATAAAAAGATGCTCAGCATCATTTGCCATCAGGGAAATGCAGTCAAAACTACAATGAGATACGACTTCACACCTGTCAGAATGGCTACAATCAACACAAGAAACAACAGGTGTTGGCCAGGATGTGGAGAAAGGGGAACGCTTTTGCACTGTTGGTGGGAATGCAAACTGGTGCAGCCACTCTGGAAAACAGTATGGAAGTTTCTCAAAAAGTGAAAAATAGAACTACCCTGTGACCCAGCAATTGTACTACTGAGCATTTACCCCCCCCCCCCCCACACACACAATACAAAAGCACTAATTCAGAGGGAAACAGATTCTTACTGTTGAGAACAAACTAATGGTTACCAGAGGGGAGGTAGGTGAGGGGATGGGTGAAATAGGTGATGGGGTTTAAGGAGTCCACTTGTTGTGATGAGTACCAGATGTTGTATGGAATTGTTGAATCACTATGTTGTACACCTGAAACTAATATAACATTGTATGTGGACTACACTGGAATTAAAATTTAAAAAGGATATAAATTAAATAATTCCAAGAGCTCACTCTGGACTGGGAGATGTTTGAATACAGGCATACATCATTTTAGTAAACTTCATTTTATTGCACTTCACAGATATTGTATTTTTTACAAATTGAATGTTTTTGATAACCTTGCATCAAACCAGTCTAACAGCACCATCTTTCCAGGGGCATTTGCTCGGTTCATGACTCTATTTCACGTTTTGGTTATTCTCACAATATTTCAAACTTTTTGATGATTATTATATTTGTTATGGTGATGTGTGATCAGTGATCTTTGATAGTACTATTATAATTGTTTTGGGGTGCTATGAATCATACCCACACAAGCATGAGGAAATTAATAATAGACTAAAGAAAGAGCAAAATGAAACTTCAAGATTAAAAAAATGTAGTATTTGAAATGAAAAATAAATTTGCTAGATGGAATTAGACAGCAGATTAGAAAATGCAGAATAAGAGGTCAATGAAGTTGAAATATACAAATGGAGCCACAGAGAGGAAACAGGTTTAACAAATAAACAGAGATAGACCACTTCTGCTTACCAAGTTGGAGTAACAAAGACTAAATTTACTCTCCCATATGAAAGAACCAATAAACACCTCCCCAAACCAGCAAAAACCCAGTGATTTTCAGGAAAGGGGTAAATATAAAGTAGGCCCTATGATCTTGCTATCTTGCTGCGATGGGAGTTTCCAGGCCATGGTATGGCTAATGGGAATCCACATGGAGCCCATTGGACCCCTTGAGTTGAGGTGCTACAGATGAGCATCTGTGGAGACTAAGACAGGCTCAAAAGTCAAAGTACTGGAGAGGGGAGAGCTTTACAGAATGAGCCAGAGATCTGTAGAGGATCTCCACTGAATATTCAACAGCTGCTGTAGAGGATCTCCATGGAATATTAAACAGACAAATCAGCTCATACTTGTAGGGATTCTACCTAAGGTAAAGGAAAGAATGTCCTGAAATGATAGTGGGAATAGTTCATGGCTCACATGCCAGGCTGGGAATTGTGCCCATTTCTACCAGTCAGACTGGAAAAAAGATCAGACCTTATGATTCATCACCAAGATTTGGGTTGAGCAGCCAAAGAATTTGCCTCCATAGTGGAAAGTAAATACCTTCATACAGAGCTCTGCTCTGATCCCACCCAATATATCTTTTTTTCTTAATTTAATTTTATTTTTTAATTTACATCCAAGTTAGTTAACGTATTGTACAACAATGATTTCAGGAGTAGATTCCTTAATGCCCCTTACCCATTAAGCCCATCCTCCCTCCCACAACCCCTCCAGTAACCCTCTGTTTGTTCTCCATATTTAATAGTCTCTTATGTTTTGTCCCCCTCCCTGTTTTTATATTAATTTTGCTTCCCTTCCTTTGTGTTCATCTGTTCTGTGTCTTAAATTCCTCATATGAGTAAAGTCATATATTTGTCTTTCTCAAACTAATTTCACTCAGCATAATACCCTCTAGTTTCATCCACATAGTTGCAAATGGCAAGATTTCATTCTTTTTGATTGCCGAGTAATACTCCATTGTATATGTGTGTGTGTGTACACATATATTTACACACACACACACACACACACTACATCAACTTTATCCATTCATCCATCGATGGACTTTTGGGCTCTTTACATACTTAGGCTATTGTTGATAGTGCTGCTATAAACATTGGGGTACATGTGCCCCTTCAAAACAGCACGCCTATATCCTTTGGATAAATGCCTAGTAGTGCAATTGCTGGGTTGTAGGGTAGTTCTATTTTTAGTTTTTTGAGGAACTTCTATGCTGTTTTACAGAATGGCTGCACCAGTTTGCATTCCTGCCAGCAGTGCAAAAAAGATCCTTTTCCTCCGCATCCTCGCCAACATCTGTTGTTGCCTGAGTTGTTAATGTTAGCCATTCTCACAGGTGTGAGGTGGTATCTCATTGTGGTTTGGATTTGTATTTCCCTGATAATGAGTGATGTGGAGCATTTTTTCATGTGTCGGTTAGCCATCTGGATGTATTCTTTGGAGAAGTGTCTATTCATGTGTTTTGCCCATTTCTTCACTGGATTAATTGGTTTTTTGGTCATTGAGTTTGATAAGTTCTTTATAGATTTTGGATACTAACCCTTTTGCAAATATGTCATTTGCAAATATCTTCTCCCAATCCATCAGTTGCCTTTTAGTTTTGCTGATTGTTTCCTTCATTGTGCAGAAGCTTTTTATTTTAATGAGGTCCCAATAGTTCATTTTTGCTTTTGTTTCCCTCGCCTCTGGAGATGAGTAAGCAGTTGCTGAGGCCAATATCAAAGAGGTTTTTTCCTGCTTTGTCCTCGAGGATCTTCATGGCTTCCTGTCTTACTTTCGGTCTTTCATCTATTTTGAGTTTATTTTTGTATATCCACCCAATGTATCTTAAAAGCAAGCCTGAAAGGACCAAACTGTTTCCAATTAACAACTTCAGCATTCAAGAAGAAAACTCACAAATTTGATATGATACAGAAAGTATCAAACACAAAACATGATAAAGTCACAATATTTGGCATTAAATTTAAAAATGGCAGGCATATAATAAGGAAGGAAAATATGACCCATAATGAGTCAAAGAAAATCAATCAATGAATATTGATTTAGAGCTAATGAAGATGCAGAATTTGCAGATGTATTAAACCCATTATAACTATATTCCATATGTTCAAAAAGATAAGTAGAGACATGTAAGATATAAAAAGGCCAAAATCAAACTCCTAGAGATTGAAACTGTAATACCTGAAGTGAAAAATTACTTAATGGGATTAATGGTTGACTAGACATTGCAGACCAAAAAATCAGTAAACTTGAGACATAGCAATAGAAGCTATAAAAATGAAACACAGGAAGAAAAATAATTTAAGAAATAAAGAAAACTTCCAGAAGCTGTGGAATAACTTTAAGTGGCCCAATGTAAATATAATTGGATTTCCTGAAGATCAGGAAAGAGAAGGGACAGAGAAAATATTTGAAAAATAATCACCCAAACTGTTCCAATTGGATGGATATTGTAAACCCACAGACTCAGGAAGATTAATAGATCTCAAGTGCAAGAAACATGAAGAAAGTTACACCAAGGAATTTATAATTGTTCAAAACCAGAGAAAAAATAATTAAAGCAAATATATAAAAAGAGACATGAACAGAGAAACAAAGCTACAGATAACAGCATACTTCTTGTTAGAAACACTGTAAGTGAGAAGAAGTGGAATGCAATCTATAAAATTTTGAAAGATGTCAGTTCTCCTAAGTGAAATAAATCAGTCAGAGAAAGGCAAATACTGTATTATTTAGCCATATAATAATACTTGTGCAATGTATTTGAATCTGTTTTGCAGCTTAGTAAAAAGTTAAAGCATGTTAGATTATTATCTAAAAAAGTAAATGTATTGAGAACTAAATTAAAATGAAATTTATTATTGAGTGCTTAAAGAATATCTCATAATATAAATACCCAAATTTTCAACCTCAGTTTTGCAATCAGAAAGCTGGGTTTAAATGGTTTTAAATGATTGGATAGGTTCATGAATTTCTATGAAATATTTTTTGGGGGTAGGAAAAAACTGTGTTCTAGATAATATTAAGTAATATTATATAGGTGAAAACACATCCCATGGTTTTTTGTAGAAGTGGTACACATTGTTAATAAAGAAAATCACCAATCTTGTGAAGGGGAATGGGAGATGAGAGACCAATGTAGACATCTTTGCAATGTCACTGGGGAGAGATATCAAATACTGGAACAAGGGTAGTCGTGGTGGGATTGAAGGCGACTGTATACATTCTGAACACGTAGAGATAAAATCTAGAATAAAGCTTCTTGTTTTTGGTGGCTGTACCACAGATAAGAGCATTTTACTTGGCAGGCAAGAAGCTAAGTTTTGAGCTTCCCTTTCCTTGAAGATTCCCATTCTGTGAAGGCAGCCAAACCAGGGATAAGATAATGCCTTTGTAGACAAAGGCCTGGAATTGCTTTGACTTTCAGACTGATCCCAGAGGGTTTGTCCAAACCTTAATGTTTAGCTTAGAAAGTTTAACAATCGTGTGAAGGATGTTAACTCGGCGTATGTGGGTTTTTGAGTAGTTGCTGGGGTACGGGTGTCTCAGTTGCAAGTCTGACCTCAAGGAACTCACGGCTAAGTGGGGACAACAAGTTCTAGCCAAAGATGATTTCAATACACTGTCACACGTACCAAACCCATGGGCTGTGGGGCTACAGGAAAAGTTTCCTAACTTGTGCGAAAATTGAAAGCATTTAAGACTTTGTGCCTGAAAATGCTAAGCCATGTTTTCCAGTAAAGAAAGTGGGAATTATAATGCAAGGAGGCATTAGTTCCTGGAAAACACTCATAGAAACAGTTGTTTGACACTATCATTTTTTTAGCTTTTGTACTTCCCACCTTGAACTGGTAAAAATACTGGTGTTTCCAGAGGTGTTCATAGATGTTGTATTAAAAAAAGAAACAAAGTAAAACAACACCTAACACGATGATTAAGCAATTAAATAAATTTTTTATTGCAGATTTTCTTGGATCATTTGATTTACTAATGTGAATTGCTAGATTCAAGACGGATGTAAACATAGCATACATCATTTTCCAGACTTATCTGACCACAGAACACCTTTTTTTTTTTTTTTTTTTTTTTTTGGTAAGATCCCAATGAACATTTCAAATATGTGTTCTGGGAACAGTTTAGGAAACATTATTATTGTATCCTATTTGTTTCTTAACTTTTCTTTTGGCATCTGTCAAGGTTATTGAAAAGATATGTTCATATTCAACTTCTCCTGCTTCTCATTCAAGCTCTTTCTCAAGTGACCAACATCTCATGCCGAATTGGTTTCAGACTTCCGATAGGAGAAAACCTATCATTTCCCCCATAATATTGCAGCAATCATACAACAGCCTGGATCCGATTAGTCCGTCCAGTGCCATAGCCTCCCCAGTGCCAGGCCACGGCCTCAGGGTATTCCGAGCAGAGACCACTCCAAACTAGAGCTCAGTTTCCTTGGTGCTCAGTCAGCATCTACACCTCAAAATCTCAGATGCCACCCATATAGCCCCTTTTGCCTCCCCCGGGCCCACAATATAGCTTTCTTGGGAAAGAGTCTGGGTAGCCAACGCTACATGAGGAGGCTTGATGTTTGTCCTCTTGCAGCTCAAAATCTTCCTTGAGGGGCTGAGCAAACTTGCACGCCCCCACTAAGTTGCCCAGGGTCTTAAAGTGGCAGAACTGGCACCCAGATCAGAGACAGATGACCCCAAAGCCTGGACCCTTAGGTCCCCACCCTTTATCGCTGTTTGGTGCCAAATATGCATGGCCGGCTGATGTTCAAGTCCTGGTTTACAGAGAGGACTCTCTTCCCTCTCCCCATTTGAAAGCCTCACAGTGTAGTTCAGAATGTCTTTATTTTTCTTTTCTTTTCCCTTTTTGAAAAGGACAATCTCCAAGAAATCCCCTTGAGGATTCCTCACATCATCCCTGATCCAAATTCTAAGTGAAGACTCCTTTTGAGATTTGGTGACTCATATTTAGCACCACATTAAGATGTGCCCTCTAAACTTGGGATGTGAGATTGAGGTCCCCAAGCACACATTCCAGGCACTGAGAAAGCACTCCCTTGCACATGCCCAGTGAACAGTATCTCCTTACAATCTCTATATACTACTCAGATGTTCCAAAATTTAACTGTAATAATTACTTTATTGGATGGCTATTAGCATGACATACTTGATAAAAACCGTGTCTGCCCGGTACTTTTGCATGTTGTAATAACTTAGTTTATTATTATTTCTGACAATAATAATAATTTCTGATGGTATGAATGAATTCTTTATGTTTTTCTAGTCAGAAACTCCTGCTGCTAATCAGATCCTTCTGAGTATTTCACATCTAGTTTTGATCTCCATGCCATATCCTTGGGGTGGGGGGGAACATGTAGTTTTAATTTGATCATGAAGTTTACTGTTTGAATAGATTTTTTTAGACTTCAGGCATGCTGGTTATTTAAAGTGACTCAGACAATATAAACTAGGCTTCCTGACATTCCAGAGACTTCAAGGGTCAGTGGCTTCTGGCAAGGGCCCCAAAGTCCTCTATTTGGCCTTAACTAAATTGGTTCCAACACACCAGTTCTTTAGCATTATGTGCATGGTGAGAGGATTTCAATAAAGAATATTCCAACCTGGAAGCGCCTGGGTGGCTCAGCTGGTTAACCTTCAGACTTTGGCTCAGGTTATTATCTCATGGTTCGTGAATTTGAGCCCCACATCGGGCTCTGTGCTGACAGCTCACAGCTTGGAGCCTGCTTCAGATTCTGTGTCTCCCTCTCTCTCTTCCCCTCCCCTGCTCATGCTCTGTCTGTCTGTCTCTCTCTCAAAAATAAATAAACAATTAAAAAAATTTTTTAAAAAGAATATTCCAACCTGAAGCCAGAATACCTATGGCCGTGAACTGCTAGAAGAAACTTTCTCCCTGTCATTCTCTTTTGGAATCCTGTAGCCCTTTTATAGATCTTGCTGTTTTGCAATCATAAAGGCATCTGTTGGTTGAGAGACCTCCTTGTAACTGGTATTTTGGATTTCTTTTACTCTCATGGTATACTCCATTTTACAGATGATGGAACTGAGGTAGAACAGGTGACTTACTCATTAAGCGACTTACTCATTAACTGCTATTTAATGATATAACTAAGGTGTAAACTTGCAGTTATCATATATGCACAATGAAGATTTATTCTTTTTTAATTATTTAAAAATGATAGAGTGCATGAGCAGGGGAAAGAGGCAGAGGCAGAGAGAGAGGATCTTTTTTTTTTTTTAACGTTTATTTATTTTTGAGACAGAGAGAGACAGAGCATGAACAGGGGAGGGGCAGAGAGAGAGGGAGAAACAGAATCTGAAACAGGCTCCAGGCTCTGAGCAGTCAGCACAGAGCCCAACGCGGGGCTCGAACCCACGGACCGTGAGATCATGACCTGAGCTGAAGTTGGACGCTTAACCGACCGAGCCACCCAGGCGCCCCAAGAGAGAGAGATTCTTAAGCAGACTTCACACGCAGCATGGAGCCTGATTCGGGGCTTGATCCCACAACAGTGGGATCATGACCTGAGCTGAAATCAAGAGTTGGATGCTCAACTGAGCCACCCAGGCACCCCATGAAGATTTATTCTTAGTGTAAATACAGCATTCACTATACTCTACTCACTGTTCTATTAGGTTGAATCACATGAAATTACTGATCTTTCACCAGAAAACAGTAATTTTATAGGCTTTAACCTAACATTTGTCTCATCTGATGTTAACAACAGCATTAAGAAGCAACTGCTGTTACCGTCATTATATAAGAGAGGAAACTGAACCTTAGCTAAGTTATATAATATGCACAGGGTTAAATAGTAAGTGGTATGCTTTTTTTTTCTTTTCCTTTTTTTTTTTCCCCACCAGGCAATTCTTCTTCACCATGAGCTGGTGACTATGATGAACTGATGTGACACTTTTATTGTCCCCAGTGGTGGCAATTTTGAGTTTGTTAGTTCACTGACTTCATTCAGTATATTGAGCACATGCTGTGTGTGTGAATCATGTATATTCAACCTTCGAAGGAACAATGAGGTGGGAGATTAAGCTGGGTATTCCAGATTTGGGTTAAAAAAAAAACAACAACTCAAAGCCATCTGAAATAGATTTTCTTTAGTGCCTATGTAGGTAGATCTTGAAGACTGTTCCTAAAGTATTCAGAAATTGGTTATTATTGGAGCAATACATAGCCTTTCAAAGTTTTTATGTCTAAAGTAATTTCACTTTCTGGGTAGTGCGACTATACCCTTTGGATATAGTGTAGATTCTGAGGTATTTGTTGCTTTTGCTGTTCTCTCTGCCTGGAATGCCCAGTTATTTCCTCATCACAAATCTTTTAAGTCTTAGCTCAGTGGTCACTTTCTTCAGAAGGCTTGTCCAATTTTCCCAGCTATAAATGAACTGTCTATTTTGGTTCTCATTGCATTTTTTTTTTCACTTTTCATGTATCACTAGTCACCTTCTCTCCTAAATTATGTTCATTTGCATACCCATCCATCCACCATTCACTATACATCTGTAAAGTTCTAGTCACTGTTAAAGGCCCTGAGGATACAGAGATGCAGAGACACGGTTCCTCTTCAAAGACCTATTAAAGGGACACATAAGTAAACAGAATATTTCAATACAACTATCATACTCTATTTTTATTCCAGCTCCACACATCTGAAAGTTGCATTCCTATCATAATGGACACTTATGACCATTATGGCTATGATTCTGGTGGTTGGTGAGGACTGGTGGGAGGGGAAAGGGGGAAAAAGAGGGGTAAAGGGGGAAAAGGGGAAGTGACATGTCCCCCTCACCCCAGAATGGAGATAGGAAGACAGGAAACACATGATGCATGTCTCTTTAGTCTAGCCTCCTCAACTGGGGATTAGTGTGAGACATTAGCACAGGTGTTATTGCCACAGAGAGGAAGTATGTTTCCACCACACTTGGAACATCCTTGAGGGTGGTGAAGGGAAGACTTCTGGGAGCTGATATTTGAATTAAATCATGAAGACGAGTTCACTCAGTGAGTGCAGGAGGGAAAGAGGTCAGGTAGAGAAGACCTGGAGGTAAAAAACCGTGTGTGTGTGTGTGTGCGTGTGTGTGTGTGTGTGTGTGTGTGTGTGTGTGTGTGTGTATGTAAGTCTGGCATAGCTATGTTAGAGGGCAAGGTAGCCAAGAATTGAATGGTCAAGATCAGTGTCCAAATAATGGCTTTAAAAAAATGTTTATTTATTTTGAGAGAGAGAGAATCAGCATGCAGGGGAGGAGCAGAGGGGGGGTGGAGAGAATCCCAAGCAGGCTCCATGCTGTCAGCACAGAGCCCTACTCAGGGCAGTCTCTCGAACCATGAGATCATGACCTGAGCTGTAATCAAGAGACAGCTGGATAACCAACTGAGCCATCCAGGGGCCCAAGATAATGGCGTTTTTTTAAAGTTACACTTAATGATTTGGAGAATGGGGCGTACGTATGTACCTTATATCGATCAATGGACTGTGATTTACCTGCAGGCAGAAATTTTTTTTTGACCTTTTTAATTTTTTATTTATTTTTCAATATATGAAATTTATTGTCAAATTGGATTCCATACAACACCCAGTGTTCATCCCAAAAGGTGCCCTCCTCAATACCCATCACCCACCCTCCCCTCCCTCCCACCCCCCATCAACCCTCAGTTTGTTCTCAGGTTTTAAGAGTCTCTTATGCTTTGGCTCTCTCCCACTCTAACCTCTTTTTTTTTTTCCTTCCCCTCCTCCATGGGTTTCTGTTAAGTTTCTCAGGATCCACATAAGAGTGAAAACATATGGTATCTGTCTTTCTCTGTATGGCTTATTTCACTTAGCATCACACTCTCCAATTCCATCCACGTTGCTACAAAGGGCCATATTTCATTCTTTCTCATTGCCACGTAGTACTCCATTGTGTATATAAACCACAATTTCTTTATCCATTCATCAGTTGGTGGACATTTAGGCTCTTTCCATCATTTGGCTATTGTTGAGAGTGCTGCTATAAACATTGGGGTACAAGTGCCCCTATGCATTCAGTACTCCTGTATCCCTTGGGTAAATTCCTAGCAGTGCTATTGCTGGGTTATAGGGTAGGTCTATTTTTAATTTTTTGAGAAACCTCCACACTGCTTTCCAGAGCGGCTGCACCAATTTGCATTCCCACCAACAGTGCAAGAGGGTTCCCGTTTCTCCACATCCTCTCCAGCATCTATAGTCTCCTGATTTGTTCATTTTGGCCACTCTGACTGGCGTGAAGTGATATCTGAGTGTGGTTTTGATTTGTATTTCCCTGATGAGGAGCGACGTTGAGCATCTTTTCATGTGCCTGTTGGCCATCCGGATGTCTTTTTTAGAGAAGAGTCTATTCATGTTTTCTGCCCATTTCTTCACTGGGTTATTTGTTTTTTGGGTGTGGAGTTTGGTGAGTTCTTTATAGATTTTGGATACTAGCCCTTTGTCTGATATGTCATTTGCAAATATCTTTTCCCATTCCGTTAGTTGCCTTTTAGTTTTGTTGGTTGTTTCCTTTGCTGTGCAGAAGCTTTTTATCTTCATAAAGTCCCAGTAATTCATTTTTGCTTTTAATTCCCTTGCCTTTGGGGATGTGTCGAGTAAGAGATTGATACAGCTGAGGTCACAGAGGTCTTTTCCTGCTTTCTCCTCTAGGGTTTTGATGGTTTCCTGTCTCACATTCAGGTCCTTTATCCATTTTCAGTTTATTTTTGTGAATGGTGTGAGAAAGTGGTCTAGTTTCAACCTTCTGCATGTTGCTGTCCCGTTCTCCCAGCACCATTTGTTAAAGAGACTGTCTTTTTTCCATTGGATGTTCTTTCCTGCTTTGTCAAAGATTAGTTGGCCATATGTTTGTGGGTCTAGTTCTGGGGTTTCTATTCTATTCCATTGGTCTATGTGTCTGTTTTTGTGCCAATACCATGCTGTCTTGATGATTACAACTTTGTAGTAGAGGCTAAAGTCGGGGATTGTGATGCCTCCTTCTTTGGTCTTCTTCTTCAGAATTACTTTGGCTATTCGGGGCCTTTTGTGGTTCCATATGAATTTTAGGATTGCTTGTTCTAGTTTTGAGAAGAATGCTGGTGCAATTTTGATTGGGATTGCATTGAATGTGTAGATAGCTTTAGGTAGTATTGACATTTTGATAATATTTATTCTTCCAATCCATGAGCAGGGAATGTCTTTCCATTTCTTTAAGTCTTCTTCAATTACCTTCATAAGCTTTCTATAGTTTTCAGCATACAGATCTTTTACATCTTTGGTTAGATTTATCCCTAGGTATTTTATGCTTCTTGGTGCAATTGTGAATGGGATCGGTTTCTTTATTTGTCTTTCTGTTGCTTCATTGTTAGTGTATAAGAATGCAACTGATTTCTGGACATTGATTTTGTATCCTGCAACTTTGCTGAATTCATGTATCAGTTCTAGCAGACTTTTGGTGGAGTCTATCGGATTTTCCATGTATAGTATCATGTCATCTGCAAAAAGTGAAAGCTTGACTTCATCTTTGCCAATTTGGATGCCTTTGATTTCCTTTTGTTGTCTGATTGCTGATGCTAGAATTTCCAACACTATGTTAAGCAACAGCGGTGAGAGTGGGCATCCCTGTCGTGTTCCTGATCTCAGGGAAAAAGCTCTCAGTTTTTCCCCATTGAGCATGATGTTAGCTGTGGGCTTTTCATAAATGGCTTTTATGATGTTTAAGTATGTTCCTTCTATCCCGACTTTCTCAAGGGTTTTTATTAAGAAAGGGTGCTAAATTTTGTCAAAAGCCTTTTCTGCATCGATTGACAGGATCATATGGTTCTTATCTTTTCTTTTATTAATGTGATGTGTCACGTTGATTGATTTGTGAATGTTGAACCAGCCCTGCATCCCAGGAATGAATCCCACTTGATCATGGTGAATAATTCTTTTTATATGCTGTTGAATTCGATTTGCTAGTATCTTATTGAGAATTTTTGCATCCATATTCATCAGGGATATTGGCCTGTAGTTCTCTTTTTTTACTGGGTCTCTGTCTGGTTTAGGAATCAAAGTAATACTGGCTTCATAGAATGAGTCTGGAAGTTTTCCTTCCCTTTCTATTTCTTAGAATAGCTTGAGAAGGATAGGTATTATCTCTGCTTTAAATGTCTGGTAGAACTCCCCTGGGAAGCCATCTGGTCCTGGACTCTTATTTGTTGGGAGATTTTTGATAACCTATTCAATTTCTTCGCTGGTTATGGGTCTGTTCAAGCTTTCTATTTCCTCCTGATTGAGTTTTAGAAGCGTGTGGGTGTTTAGGAATTTGTCCATTTCTTCTGGGTTGTCCAGTTTGTTGGCATATAATTTTTCATAGTATTCCCTGATAATTGTTTGTATCTCTGAGGGATTGGTTGTAATAATTCCATTTTCATTCATGATTTTATATATTTGGGTCATCTCCCTTTTCTTTTTGAGAAGCCTGGCTAGAGGTTTATCAATTTTGTTTATTTTTTTCAAAAAACCAACTCTTGGTTTCGTTGATCTGCTCTACAGTTTTTTTAGATTCTATATTGTTTATTTCTGCTCTGATCTTTATTATTTCTCTTCTTCTGCTGGGTTTAGGCTGCCTTTGCTGTTCTGCTTCTATTTCCTTTAGGTGTGCTGTTAGATTTTGTATTTGGGATTTTTCTTGTTTCTTGAGATAGGCCTGGATTGCAATGTATTTTCCTCTCAGGACTGCCTTTGCTGCATCCCAAAGCGTTTGGATTATTGTATTTTCATTTTCATTTGTTTCCATATATTTTTTTATTTCTTCTCTAATTGCCTGGTTGACCCACTCATTCTTTAGTAGGGTGTTCTGTAACCTCCATGCTTTTGGAGGTTTTCCAGACTTTTTCCTGTGGTTGATTTCAAGCTTCATAGCATTGTGGTCTGAAAGTATGCATGGTATAATTTCAAGTCTTGTATACTTATGAAGGGCTGTTTTGTGACCCAGTATATGATCTATCTTGGAGAATGTTCCGTGTGCACTCGAGAAGAAAGTATATTCTGTTGCTTTGGGATGCAGAGTTCTAAATATATCTGTCAAGTCCATCTGATCCAATGTATCATTCAGGGCCCTTGTTTCTTTATTGACCGTGTGTCTAGATGATCTATCCATTTCTGTAAGTGGGGTGTTAAAGTCCCCTGCAATTACCACATTCTTATCAATAAGTTTGCTTATGTTTATGAGTACTTGTTTTATATATTTGGGGGCTCCCGTATTCGGCGCATAGACATTTATAACTGTTAGCTCTTCCTGATGGATAGACCCTGTAATTATTATAAAATGCCCTTCTTCATCTCTTGTTACAGCCTTTAATTTATTTATTTATTTATTTTAAAAAAATTTTTTTTTTCAATGTTTATTTATTTTTGGGACAGAGAGAGACAGAGCATGAATGGGGGAGGGGCAGAGAGAGAGAGGGAGACACAGAATCGGAAACAGGCTCCAGGCTCTGAGCCATCAGCCCAGAGCCTGACGCGGGGCTCGAACTCCCGGACCGCGAGATCGTGACCTGGTTGAAGTCGGACGCTTAACCGACTGCGCCACCCAGGCGCCCCTACAGCCTTTAATTTAAAGTCTAGTTGTCTGATATAAGTATGGCTACTCCAGCTTTCTTTTGGCTTCCAGTAGCATGATAGTTTTCCATCCCCTCACTCTCAATCTAAAGGTGTCCTCAGGTCTAAAATGAGTCTCTTGTAGACAGCAAATAGATGGGTCTTGTTTTTTTTATCCATTCTGATACCCTATGTCTTTTGGTTGGCGCATTTAGTCCATTTACATTCAGTGTTATTATAGGAAGATACAGGTTTAGAGTCATTGTGATGTTTGTATGTTTTATGCTTGTAGCGATGTCTCTGGTACTTTGTCTCACAGGATTCCCCTTAGGATCTCTTGTAGTGCTGGTTTAGTGGTGACGAATTCCTTCAGTTTTTGTTTGTTTGGGAAGACCTTTATGTCTCCTTCTATTCTAAATGACAGACTTGCTGGATAAAGGATTCTCGGCTGCATATTTTTTCTGTTCATCACATTGAAGATCTCCTGCCATGCCTTTCTGGCCCTGCAGGCAGAGATTTTAATGCTGTCCATGTCCTGGTTTGCCAGATTCCTAAGACATTATTCTAGATGCTTCAGAATTGCACTACATTGTAGCTACAGCTTGGATATCATCTCTTGTCTTTCATTCTGGGTTGGCCAGCTTGCAGGGCCATGGATTTCAGAAGAATATTGCTAGTTCCTGGGGGATACCAGGGACAGAGAGGCACTTGGTTAGAAGTGAGAGGATCTGTTTGGAAGAAATAAAGGAGGCTTAAATCCATTATCATGACGACACTTAAATACAGCATTCCTTCTCTGAATGGTATCTGTTCCTGTTTACTTTCCTCCTTGTAGCATTGAGCTGGGCTACATTTGCTGTTTAGACATAATTACTATTTTATTATTATTTTTTTCACAGTTAAGTGGAGCATTTGAGCACAGCTGAATTGCTGGGAGCCTCGGTGGAAGAAATCTATTAGTGGTATGGCTTGAAACAATACACAAAAGGCCCCTGCGTGTGGTCTGCCCTCCACGCTTTCAACTTCCTTGTGTGGAACAATAAATTTCCAAGTCAGCTAGAATGCAGAGACTCACATCCAACGAGAGGAGAGCTGCATTTTTATCTTTTATTCATTGGCAGGAACATTAGCTGTAGGAGGTATTCAAATCACACTTTTATTTAAACAAACACAGCTGGATCGCAGCCTCTTAATATAGCAATTCTCTAATGAAAAATAACAACATAGTATTTATCTCTTTTCTTTTGTGTGACTCTCAATTTGCTAAAATTAGGCAGACTTCAATCCCATACAAAATTGGCATGTTTTCATGACCAGAGCTCATCGCAACTAACTGCAAAATTATAATGGGGATATAATTATAGGAGGGCATGTGAAATACACATCCTTTTGCTGCTGTAAGCTATATGGGGTTATACAATTATGTTGTAATAACATCATTTATCTTAAAGGAGTCAGACAGCTGACTTCATTTATTTAACTTGAGCACTCCAATTATGTGCTGTGTCAGTTTAACATAAATGTCTTGCCCAAAGAACATGGTGTAATAATAATGGTAATAGCAATAATAATAATAACACACATTTGTATAGGGTTCTATGAAGCACAAAGCCTTTTTACAATTGTGATCTTGCTGGGACCTCCTAACTGCTCTGTAAGGCAAGCATCTAGGCCTGTGATTGTATGTGCCCCATTTTCCTGGTAAGATAAATGAGATTCAGAAGTGAAATGAAGTTGTCAAGATTACACAGTTAGTAAGTGGTGAAATAAGAGCTTAAAACTCAGGTTTCCTGACTTAATGTTTGGGGATCATTCTTCTACTTTCACCGGTGGTACCAGATTTTGGACAGTGTGACGTCCATTTTTATCTCTTGTCCTATTTTATATCACAGCTATTTTTTTTATTAAAGTTTTTTTTTAATGTTTATTTTTGAGAGAGATAGAGAGACAGAACATGAGCGGGGGTGGGGCAGAGACAGAGGGAGACACAGAATATGAAGCAGGCTCCAGGCTCTCAGCTGTAAGCACAGACATGGGGCTCGAATCCACAAACCATGAGACCATGACCTGAGCCAAAGTTAGACGCTTAACTGACAGAGCCACCCAGGTGCCCCTGTCACAGGTGTTTTTTTTAAGGCATGTAGAACAGTGTGTGGTGTTGGGAATCACAGGGTTAATTCTGTGACCTTGGGCAAATTAAATGAATTTTTTAGATCCCAGATTCCTTCTCAGAAAAACAACAGCCAATAATATCTATTGAGCAGATGAACGGAGTTATTATAAGAACTAAATGAGATAATGCTTGAAAATACATGGCTAGGTGCTCAGAAAATAGGTGTATTCTCCTTCCCTGCAGGACAAGAACAAATGCTTTCATTTTATAAGTGATGAAATTACTATACATTTTGCATAACTGATTTGCCTAACCTACCAATTGAGTGTCAGGGCAGTGTCTAGAATTCACATCCTCCTCTTTCCAACCTACCTATCATTATTTTTAATCATATTGTAATGTATTTAAATGCTTCTATCACCTTTCAGCTTTTTAATTTTTTTTTTTTTTTGCAAAATTTACTTGCTTATGTCCCCAAAGATTGAATAAATTACTTGTCTTTTATTTGAGCTAAATCTTAGGGCTCTTTGCTTGAGTGGGAGAGGTCAGAGGGGTGGAAAGAGCAGGATTTGGAGTCAGAAAGCTATGTTGAGTTTCGGCAGCAGTGATGAGTAGTTGTGTGAATTTCCACCAGTCCTCTGACTTCTCTCAGCCTGGGTTCACTCATTGATAAATCCTATTTCAATCTGAACTTCCTGAAGGAAACCTGCAGTTCAATGACAGAAGAAAAAAGCTGTAAAATAATAGACTTTGTTTACCCTGCGCTAGGCACTTTATTTGGCACATTATTCAACAAAGACTGTCTTATGTAATTTCATAAGATGTTTTTTCCTGTTTTACAGGCAAGGAAATAGAGATTAAATAATTTGTCAAAGAATCATAAGATTTATATTTGAGAAAATTCTACTTAGTGGTTTGGGGGATTTCATTTTCTTTGTTTTTAAAAAAAATTTTTTTAATGTTTATTTATTTTTGAGAGAGAGAGAGAGAGAGAGAGAGAGCGCGCACGCATGAGCGGGGGATGTACAAAGAGAGAGGGAGACACAGAATCTGAAGCAGGCTCCAGACATGGGGTTTGAACTCACAAACCATGAGATCATGACCTGAGCTGAAGCCGGACGCCCCTGGGGGACTTCATTTTCAAGTTTCCTGAATAATTAAGTAGTTAAATGGGAGAAAGTGGGTGGGGTCTCCTTGGATGCCCCCAATTTACAAAGCACAAAGTTTTATAAACTTTATCACGATTCCTAGAGGGACCATCTAAAGATATAGTTTCTATAACATCAGTGTTTCCAACTGAGCCAGCAAGGATGGGGTTTCTTAACTTAGGAAACCTTTACTTAGTGAAGTCATTGCAATTGTCTCACCTAATCCAGGCTCAGCCCAGGGGCCCAGGTATTTTGTAGGTGAGTGGATGGAGGCACAGAAAGATGAAATAGCCAGGAAGGACAAGAACAAGATTTTATGCCTATTTCAATGCTTTTGTTCCTCCTTCATTATTTCTCTTCTAACCACCCCCCTCACCTCTACTTATCCATTTATACACTTAATTTGCTAAGATCTGAATTTAAAAAAAAAAAAAAAGAAGAAGTCCTATACTTACATTGCTTTCCAGGAACTCACAGCGTATCAGGGGAAACATCCAAGGGAGGAAGCATCACAATGAGATTGCAGTGAGACAGATGCTGTGCCAGACAGGAATGTTAGGTTTAATGTAGGCTTAAAGGTGGGAGCTATCAATTCTGCTCAGAGGATAGAGTTAGGGCAGCTTTACAGATGAGGATTCCCTTGAGCAGACTTTTTTCCCCAAATGTTTTTAATTGTAAGTGATAGAAAACCTATATAAACGATTTAATCTCAGAGGACTTTTATTGTAAAGACATGAGTGTGTTCCCAGTAATCAAGGATAGCAACATGGCCACGCCCAACGTTCATTTATCTGAACATTAACAAGGCATCTCTTCACCTCTCCTCTCCACCTCACTTTTGCTGCAGACTGGTCTTCTCTGTCTCTTGGTGTCTTTCTCAGAAAGTATTGAAACTGGCACTTGCAAAAGCTTACACCAACAGCTTCACTGGAAAGAAGCTACTCCAATGAACTGTCCACATGCCAAAATTCTGAGGCCAAAATTTCTGGGAAATAAATGTATTGGTTCACTTCCAAGCCAACCAGATGTGGTTTGGGGCAGGATTACTTAGAAATAGGAGCTTCCACAGGAGCGGTATCAGAGGAGCTGAAAGAGGCAGTTCCCAAAAGAGGGGAGATAGGATCAGGTTACTGAGTCCATAGGTGACTCTCAAAGTATGGTCCCTGGGTCTCAAAGCCCTTTTCGGGGGTCCTTGAGGTCAAACGATTTTCTCAATAATCCTCAAATATCATTTGCCCTTTTTTGGTTTACTATGTTGACATTTGCATTAATGTGACAAAAGCAGTCACAGGTGCAAACTGCTTGGCATCTTAGCATAGATCAAAACAGTGGCACCAAACTGTAAGGTTGTGATTGTATTTGTTAGCACCTTGCATTCACAACTAAAAATGCCAGTTTAAGAATGTCCTTGAATAAACAGTAAAACTTTTAATTTTATTAAATATTAACCCTATTTACATGCCTTTTAATTCCTGTATGCCCAATTACTTATGCCATAAAGTTATTTTGCTGCATGCTGAAGTAAAAAGGCTACCTTGAAGAAAAGTCACGGCACGATTATTTGAGTTACAAGCTGAACTAGCTGTGTCTTTTTCATGGAACACAATTTTTATTCAGAAAAATAATTTACAGAAAAACTATGACTATTCAGATTTAGATGTTTGCCAGACATATGAACAAAGTAAGCCTGTTACTTCAAGGAAAACAACTAACAATATTTGTTGCCAGTGATAACATTTGAACTTTCAAATAAAAATCAGAATTTTGGAAAACTTGTGTCCCCCCATTGTGAACTTGATTGTTCCTAATAATGACTTTTCTGATGAGATGTGTGGTGATATTGATATGATAGGGTTAATATTTCAACATTTGGAAGATCCACATGGCTAAACCAATATTTCTCAAGTGCTCTATGTATTGATGCTACAAAGTCTGTGGGTAAAAGACCCATTCAAAGTTGACCAATGGATTTTAATATAACAATGTATGAAGAGCTTATTAATGTGGTTTCAGATTCCATATTGAAGGTAACCTTTAAGAAGTCACCACTTACTGAGTTTTGCATAGATTCAAAGAATAATATCTACAAAGTTATCCAAGTTTTCTTTATATACTTCAGCCAAAAACGTCAAAATAGATTCAATGCAGTCACAGATAGGAAAATCTTCTTTTAAGCCAGAATAGTCCTCTATTAAGTCAGACAACAGAGACATTTGCAGAAATATAAAACACTATGACTCTTCTCATTATTTTTTAAATGTATTTTTCATAAAATATTTTATGTATGTTGGAATATATTCTTAACTGTAAATGAATTAACATGTCTTTATTCAAAATTATTGTCATTTTAAACTTCTAAGTGATAAATGTTAATAGATATAACTGACACGAGCAAATAACTTTTGTGGTCCTCAATAATATTTTAAAGTAGGTTATGATTCCAAGACCAAATATTTGTTAACTACTGCCATAGATATGCACTGCAGTCTTTAATGTTTCTTAATGTTTATTTATTTATTTTGGAGGGAGAGAGCATGTGTGAGTGGGGTAGGGGCAGAAGGAGAGGGGGAGAGAGAATCCCAAGCAGGCTCTGCACTATCAGCATGGAGCCTGATGTGGGGCTTTATCCTAACCACAACCATGAGATCACAACCTGAGCCAATATCAAGAGTTGGACACTGAATCAACTGAGCCATCCAGGCACCCCTGCAGTCTTTAAATACAGATAAGAACAATTCAAGTGAGTGAGAGATGGAAGAACATGTCAGGAGAGAGACAGGAGGCACGAAGCAATGTGGCACATTCAGGACCTTATGCTGATGGAAAATGGAATATTGGAGTATATTATGAAGAGACAAGGTTGAAAAAGGAAAGACCTGTCAGGTAATCTGGAACCTTCGAAAAGCTTTAAGTGAGAGAATGATGCAACTGTATTTGGATTTAGACATGGCACCTTGTTGGCAGTGTGGAAAATGGTAGGTGCTATAGATAGAATGTGTTCCCTCCAAATTAATATGTTGAAATCTTAACCACCTAGGTAATGATGGTAGTATGTGGGGCCTTTGTAAGGTGCTTGGGTCATGAAGGTGAAGCCCTCATGAATGGGATTAGTGACGTTATCAAAGAAAGTTTTTTTGCCCCTTCCACCATGTGAGGACACAGCAGAAAGATGTTATCTATGAACCAGAAAGTGGTCTTTTTTTTTTTTTTAATGTTTATTTATTTTTGAGAGAGAGAGACAGAGTGCAAGCCAGGGAGGGGCAGAGAGAGAGGGAGACACAGAATCGGAAGCAGCCCCAGAGAGCCTGACACGGGGCTTGAACCCATGAACTGTGAGATCATGACCTGAGCCGAAGTTGGACGCTCAACTGACTGAGCCACCCAGACGCCCCCAGAAAGTGGTCTTAACCACACAATGCATCTGCTAATGTTTGATCTTGGACTTCCCAGACTCTAGAACTGAGAGAAATAGATGTTTGTTGTTTACAAGCCACCTAGTCACTATAGTATATTTCTATAGCAGCTAGAGCTAAGACAGTAGGCAATGGGGTGGAGTGAGAAAGTTGGCAAACAAGTGACAGGGAAACAAGTTAGGAAGAAGTGTAGAACAAAGGAGATGAGAAACTGAATTAAGATAATGGTGGTAGGGATGGAAAGGAAGGGGTATGTTGTTGAGATTTTTAAAAAACTGAATTGAAAATAATGTCATCTTGAGGGAAATTATACAGAGTAGATTTCATAGATGGAGCCATGCTTTAACATGGATGGTCCCCTAGTAATTATTTTAAAGTTTTGTCTAAATCCAAGTTTCCCGAGGTTTATTTTTGTAAAGTTGCAGTATCAGATAGGATTGGGTTCAGCTGTACATAATGGAAAATACCAAACAATGACTTAAATAAGAGAAGAGTTTGTCTCTTGTGCTAAATAAGTAAATAAATAAATAAATTTTAAAAAAAATTCAGGGGGTACCTAGGTGGATCAGTTGGTTAAGCATCTGACTCTTAATTTCAGCCTGGGTCATGATCTCATGGTTCGTGTGTTCGAACCCTGTGTTGGGTTCATGCTGATATTGTGGAGCCTGACTGACATTCTCTCTCTCTCCCTCTCTGTCTTCTCCTCCCCTACTCATGCTCGTGCTCTCTCTCTCTCTCTCTCTCTTTCTCAAAAATAAATGAATAAAGTTAAAAATTTAAAAAAAAATTCAGGGCCATTTTCTATTTTACTACTGTCAGCATATTGCTTTCATTCTCAAGGTCACCTCATTCTCCAAGATAGCTGCTGGAACAAAACCACATCTGCATTCCAGGATGGAAGCAGGACAGCCAAAAGGGTTCAGGTTTTCTAGTTTCTACTTACCTGTCATGGCCTTTGATCATGATCTTTTAAACTTTACCACACTCAACAGTAAGAAGGCTAGGACATGAAGTCTTTTAGCTGGGTTCATTGCCATCTCAAATAATATCAGGGTTCTTTTACAATAAATGTAGGGAGAAATGTTTATTGGGTGACATCCAGCAATCTCTATCACAGAGGTCTAAATTCTTGCCTTCTCTTCCCAGAAATGCTGTTATCCAGATTTTTTAAAACCTTTTTCCTTTTGTCATTAGATCTTCTGGGAATGAGAAAGATACTTACTTTTTTATTTGGGGTCTCTTATTTGGAAGGCCCAAGTTTTCATAACACAGCTGGAGAACTGACAATAGAATAAATAAGTCTATAATATAGCCTCTTAACTACTTGTTCCAATTTATTTGCATATTTCATTCCAATCCTCCCTACACACTGTGGCAAGATTAAGTTTTCTGAAGCATATTTCACATCATGCTATTTCATTTGTCAAGAACATCAATTAATCTCTCGTAGCCTACCAAACATTCACAAATGTGTACCAAGCATTCAAAGCACTCTTGCGTTTTTACCAAAAGCAACATTTCCAGGCATACTTCCCATACCATGTTTTAGACAAATGGGACCTAATCCCTTTGGGAAATCTAACCTCTGTGGTTTTATTCAAGTTGATTTACTTTTTAGAATTCTAGCTGTGCACCTTCATGGACCAGTGAAACCTATAGAAGATACAAGGATTTCTTGAATTGTAGTCCCCTCTCAACACTATCCTTTGATGACACATCAGAAGACTCAACTCTGTAAACAGTACATTTCACATTTTATGCTTAAAGGGCATGTTCCTTCAATCCATGTCCAACATCCATAACACTCTCAGGGAATGAAAGTTTGCTTAGAAGCAGAGTCTGGGCATGTGCTTAAATGTGGCCCCTACACCTCTTACACAGAGTTCTATAGTATGTTTCTAACCTGAGCCCTGCATTTATGAAATGGACAGTTGTTGCTGATACTATTGTGTTCACTGTTATCATGTGTCCCTCCTTTGACCTGACTCTTAACAACACAAGTGTTTTTGGCTTTGAAAGAAGATACCTCGGTATCACCTTCACACACATTTCTATTTTATTTAATATATATAATTAACCTTATAAACCAACCACCAACATAAGTAAAAGAACTTGGAGGATTATCAAGTGCCAGGGGCTCCTTATTAATATGGGAACTTTTGTGTTCATATCTGCAAACCAATGGTCTCATTTGCTCTGGCTTCTTTGAAAGGTGCCAGGGAACCCCACACCTCTAAGACATGCTTTTCATGATTTACTCCTGCTACCATTGGAAGTGTGTTGTGGAAACATGGTGGACTAGAATGAGGACACCTGAAATCTCCTTCCCACCTTTGCCAGAGATCCACAGTATGATGTAGTATAAATGGAGCAGGTGGTTGATTCAGAGACTGATTCAACTGTGTGTACTATACAATTTGTAGGACATTGACACAGTGCTACATAATCCTATTAAAAGTTATATTTTGAACCTGAATTTTCTCATTAATCTATGGAGAATAGTGCCTATAGAACTCTCTACTTTTCATCTTGGCAACAATCCTTTGAGAAAGTCAGGGAATTTACTGTTAGTTAGCACCATTTAAAAGGTTAGATATGTTAAATAATTAATATTATTTTCTAACTCTAAGGTAAGTAAATGTCCATTCTGAGATTCCATTCTGTCTCTCTTCATTACAGTTTTATTATCTATAGAATAGATATATAGTAATGATCTTATATCACTAGTCAATTTGGAGCACTAAATGAGATAAAAGATGTGGAAAATTCTGGCCTATGGTAGGTGTTCACTAGGGATTGGTCTTGAGAAATGTAGCTTAATTCTCTATCATTCTAGATTTTCCTTACCTTTGCCCAGTATTTCAGCTAGTCTGGTTAGTTGCCTGGTAGAGTAACACAGATCTTTATCCCTGATGGAAATGAGCCCTTAAATGACTAACTCTTGTTGGGTTGTGGTTGCTGTCATTGCTTATCAGTGATTATTGCTTAGCATGGAAATATTAGAAGAACTTTCAGTGAGTATCCTGAGTTAAAAGCACAGTCTTCCCTGCTGCCCATGTCATGTAGTAACTTCTTTGTTTGCCTACCGGCCCACTAGCAGGATGTACCCAAAGTAGCCACATCACAATCCAGTTCAGTGGAACTGTTAATTGACTTCCTTGCTGGGTATTTTCCCTATCTCCAACACAAAGTTGTGGGGATAGGAACTACAATGCTATAAGTAGGTCCCTGGATATGAGAAAGGACATATGTACATCCACTTCTTGATACCTGACCTATGTACTCTAGGTGTTGTGGTCACAGTACCACATGTTGGTTTTTGATTTAATACATATTCCATATTCTGGAAGTTGGGAAGCAAGACAAGGTGATGTGTTATTCCTTATCTGTTGCTTCATAAACACCACAAATATGGACCCCAGATCTCTTAGCAGTTGGATCCACTTGGCCTCGTGAAATATTGCTAGTCAGGATATACAACAATCCCAGGCTTCAGAGAATTCCAAAAGAAATGAGAAGGAAAGAGATTTTATTTGCTTGGCTTGTTCAAATTTCCTATTCATTCATTCATTATTTATTTATTTAAACAACACAAGCAGGGGAGAGGCAGAGAGAGAGAGAGAGGGAGAGAGAGAATCCGAAGCAGGCCCTGCACCGACAGTGCAGAGCCCAAGCGGGGCTCAAACCCATGAACCATGAGATCATGACCTGAGCAGAAACCAAGAGTCAGATACTTAACTCAGCCACTCAGGCGTCCCCCAGTTTCCTTTATCTCATTGGTTAAAGTTAGCCCCACTGGGAGTTAATACATGTATGCTTCTTGGCTGTATCCTCCATTCCTTTGATTGATAAATTACTACTAGCAGTATAGTATGATTAGTACTATTATTATCATCATTATTATTACTCTATACTAGGAGAGGAGAATATAAATTTACATACATGTCTATACAGCTCTCTATCTCTATATATCTATCATAGTAAATGCAATGACAAGTGTATTTAATGGGAATGTCAGAGCACTGAGCAGAAAAAAAATTAATCCTCTTGGGGATCAGAGGTGCTAATAAGGAGAAGGGAAGAGGGTCTGCATGGAAAGTGAATTTCAGTCAAAGAAATAGCATGAACAAAAACTCTGAGTCAAGAAACATTACAAAATATGCAAGAAAGCTGTTTATTAGTATTGAAACATGAAATGTAAGGCAAGGCTGTCAAACCAAGTAAGGGCAGTATTATATAGGGACATAGATTTCTATTGAGAACTTTGAAGTCGGTTCAAATGTTGGTAACTTACTAAGTCATTACCCTTTCTGTGCTTCAAATTTCTCTTTTACATAACAAGAATAATAACAATATCTACCTCACAATTGTTTTGTTAGGGAGGTAGAGAGGATTCAGGAAATGTTAGCCATTATTAGATAGCAGAGAGACACGAAACATTTTCAGTGGCAGAACGACATGGTCAGATTTATGACATTGGCATTGACAATGGATTGGAGAGGATTAGGGCCAGAAGCAGAAAGATAAGTTATTTGCTGATGTGATACTGTAATAGCCCAAGGAGTGATGGTTGCCTAGAGTAGACCAGAGTCAATGGAAAAATAAAGGAAATACCTAGAAGGCGAAATGGATAGGACTTAGCAGGTAATTGGTTGGAAGTGGCAAATAAGGGAGAGGGCTGATTCAAAGATTACACTCAAGTTTTTGACTTGGGTGACTCAGTAACTGTGATGAAATCAAGTAATATAGGAAATAAGGAAAAGAGAAGAGAGCAGTGGATTTTAAGAAGGAGGATATTAATGCTGACCTGGAGAGGGTCAGGAAAGAAGAGGACAGAAATTCATCATTGCATTTGTATTAGTGATCTTAGTAATAGTATTTTCAGGGAAGTAGTCACTATTTTTATCTGTTTTTTACAAAACAAACAAAAAAAAGGAGTCTCAAAGTTGTGAAAATCCCTTCAGATTGTATAACTGGTTAGGTCCAGCATTCAGTGTGGGCTGTTAATTCATTAAAAACTGCAGCAGCCATAGCAGCTGCAGCAACAACAAAACACTTACTGAGTACTTGCCACTGTAGTAGGTCCTGGAAACCTAAGAAAAGTCATACACAGCTCCTGCCTCCAAAGGGCTCATGCTTTTGGAATCCATGTAAAGAAACCCTGTAAAAAAATTTTAACAGAGCTGTGTTCAGAGTAAGGGGCAGTGGATATAAAAAGGGTGCTTAGGGATTTGATGCTAGGGATTTGAAAAAGATTTTAAAATGGTGAAGTTGCTCAGCTGACTTTTGTCTGGGGTGAGTTGGGGAAGTGGGGGAAGATAAGGAAGAATTGCAGAGTTTGGGAGTAGCAAGAACACAGGCAAGGAAGTGAGGAAGAGTGCCATATCCCAGGAATTCACAAGCAGTTTAATATGGCTACAGGTAAACTGGGGCTTCTTAGTGGGGGTTGGAAAACCAGTCATAAATTTGACTGTATCTTACAGAATTGAGGTGCTGAATGGATTGGTTTTAGAAGGTCTTATGAGATCCGTGAACTCTTACTCCCAAGTTTCTATATAGATCTATGTAGTCTCAGAAGAGGGGGGAGTTTCAAGAAGGTAGTGGTTGTCAGTGTCAAATTTTAAAATGAATAAACATCTTATTTTTCTCAGGAGGTAATTATATTTTATAGAAAAAAAGCCTGCGTAATCTTAAGATAATTGTATACTTCCTACTCTGCCAATAAGTCAGTATAGGATCTCTGGGGAATAGATAATTAAATGTACAAGAGAGTTCTTGGGGGAGATGCTTGTGAAACATAAGTAGGAAGGGAGCAGAAGGAGGCAGGAAGAACTTTCGGATCATAATTCAAGTCTGACACCTGTGAAAGGAGAAAACAGAGGAGGACTGTGTCAGAAGATCCTCAGACTAGAGCAACTCTGAGAATGATTGGCTAGGCAGATGGGGAGCTGCCAAGAAAAGGTTGCCCATTTGAGAAATACTGTTTGGGGCATTAATGGCCTCCCACCTCTTACACCTTTCCTATCATGCCCAGTCATTGTCTGGGAACAGTGTGGAGGAAGCACGGCCTTGGCATGAATACCACACAGAATCCAAGGATGTGGCCACAGGAGGCCACCAGTCAACTATGCTCTGTGTAGTGGGTTATCTAAAAGGGAGGTCTAGCTGCTCCATTTTAGACTCAGGGAAAAACCAATCAAGCAGAATGTTGATTGGTTACATCTATTGCCAGAATTATTAAGTAGGGTCTGAGTTGAGGACACGGATTCCAGTTCCCATGTTTTAAAAATAACTATCAAAAATTGGGGGTAGAGGCTGCCATACCTAGACTTACTAAGAGCTGTCAGAATTGGCTCTGTTACAATGACACTCCTCCTCTCCTCAGATTCACATAAGGGAAGCATACTGTTTTTAAGTGTATAAAAAACACAATATTTCTTCAGAGGAAGTACCCTTTTATCTGAAAGATAGTAGTGGGAGTAGGAGTGTGAAGTAGCTCTAAAGAGTTATTGTAGAGACTGGAGTAGTTACAAGATACGGACTGGCATTTTGATGAATGGACTTATTATACTGAAGAAACTTTAGCCTTATTTGGATATTGATTTTTTTCCAATGTATGAAATTTATTGTCAAATTGGATTCCATACAACACCCAGTGTTCATCCCAAAAGGTGCCCTCCTCAATACCCATCACCCACCCTACCCTCCCTCCCACCCCCCATCAACCCTCAGTTTGTTCTCAGTTTTTAAGAGTCTCTAATGCTTTGGCTCTCTCCCACTCTAACCTCTTTTTTTCTCCTTCCCCTCCCCCATGGGTTTCTGTTAAGTTTCTCAGGATCCACATAAAAGTGAAAACATATGGTATCTGTCTTTCTCTGTATGGCTTATTTCACTTAGCATCACACTCTCCAGTTCCATCCACATGGCTAAAAAGGACCATATTTCATTCTTTCTCATTGCCACGTAGTACTCCATTGTGTATATAAACCACAATTTCTTTATCCATTCATCAGTTGATGGACATGTAGGCTCTTTCCATAATTTGGCTATTGTTGAGAGTGCTGCTATGAACATTGGGGTACAAGTGCCCCTATGCATCAGTACTCCTGAATCCCTTGGGTAAATTCCTAGCAGTGCTATTACTTGGTCATAGGGTAGGTCTATTTTTAATTTTCTGAGGAACCTCCACACTGCTTTCCAGAGCGGCTGCACCAATTTGCATTCCCACCAACAGTGCAAGAGGGTTCCCGTTTCTCCACATCCTCTCCAGCATCTATAGTCTCCTGATTTGTTCATTTTGGCCACTCTGACTGGCGTGAAGTGATATCTGAGTGTGGTTTTGATTTGTATTTCCCTGATGAGGAGTGACGTTGAGCATCTTTTCATGTGCCTGTTGGCCATCCGGATGTCTTCTTTAGAGAAGTATATGTATATAGAGAAGTATATGTTTTCTGCCCATTTCTTCACTGGGTTATTTGTTTTTCGGGTGTGGAGTTTGGTGAGCTCTTTATAGATTTTGGATACTAGCCCTTTGTCCGATATGTCATTTGCAAATATCTTTTCCCATTCCGTTGGTTGCCTTTTAGTTTTATTGGTTGCTTCCTTTGCTGTGCAGAAGCTTTTTATCTTCATAAGGTCCCAGTAATTCATTTTTGCTTTTAATTCCCTTGCCTTTGGGGATGTGTCGAGTAAGAGATTGCTACGGCTGAGGTCACAGAGGTCTTTTCCTGCTTTCTCCTCTAGGGTTTTGATGGTTTCCTGTCTCACATTCAGGTCCTTTATCCATTTTCAGTTTATTTTTGTGAATGGTGTGAGAAAGTGGTCTAGTTTCAACCTTCTGCATGTTGCTGTCCCGTTCTCCCAGCACCATTTGTTAAAGAGACTGTCTTTTTTCCATTGGTTGTTCTTTCCTGCTTTGTCAAAGATGAGTTGGCCATACGTTTGTGGGTCTAGTTCTGGGGTTTCTATTCTATTCCATTGGTCTATGTGTCTGTTTTTGTGCCAATACCATGCTGTCTTGATGATTACAGCTTTGTAGTAGAGGCTAAAGTCTGGGATTGTGATGCCTCCTGCTTTGGTCTTCTTCTTCAAAATTACTTTGGCTATTCGGGGCCTTTTGTGGTTCCATATGAATTTTAGGATTGCTTGTTCTAGTTTTGAGAAGAATGCTGGTGCAATTTTGATTGGGCTTGCATTGAATGTGTAGATAGCCTTGGGTAGTATTGACATTTTGATAATATTTATTCTTCCAATCCATGAGCAGGGAATGTCTTTCCATTTCTTTAAGTCTTCTTCAATTACCTTCATAAGCTTTCTATAGTTTTCAGCATACAGATCTTTTACATCTTTGGTTAGATTTATCCCTAGGTATTTTATGCTTCTTGGTGAAATTGTGAATGGGATCAGTTTCTTTGTTTGTCTTTCTGTTGCTTCATTATTAGTGTATAAGAATGCAACTGATTTCTGGACATTGATTTTGTATCCTGCAACTTTGCTGAATTCATGTATCAGTTCTAGCAGACTTTTGGTGGAGTCTATCGGATTTTCCATGTATAGTATCATGTCATCTGCAAAAAGTGAAAGCTTGACTTCATCTTTGCCAATTTGGATGCCTTTGATTTCCTTTTGTTGTCTGATTGCTGATGCTAGAACTTCCAACACTATGTTAAACAACAGCGGTGAGAGTGGGCATCCCTGTCGTGTTCCTGATCTCAGGGAAAAAGCTCTCAGTTTTTCCCCATTGAGCATGATGTTAGCTGTGGGCTTTTCATAAATGGCTTTTATGATGTTTAAGTATGTTCCTTCTATCCCGACTTTCTCAAGGGTTTTTATTAAGAAAGGGTGCTAAATTTTGTCAAAAGCCTTTTCTGCATCAATTGACAGGATCATATGGTTCTTCTCTTTTTTTTTGTTAATGTGATGTATCACGTTGATTGATTTGTGAATGTTGAACCAGCCCTGCATCCCAGGAATGAATCCCACTTGATCATGGTGAATAATTCTTTTTATATGCTGTTGAATTCGATTTGCTAGTATCTTATTGAGAATTTTTGCATCCATATTCATCAGGGATATTGGCCTGTAGTTCTCTTTTTTTACTGGGTCTCTGTCTGGTTTAGGAATCAAAGTAATACTGGCTTCATAGAATGAGTCTGGAAGTTTTCCTTCCCTTTCTATTTCTTGGAATAGCTTGAGAAGGATAGGTATTATCTCTGCTTTAAACGTCTGGTAGAACTCCCCTGGGAAGCCATCTGGTCCAAGACTCTTATTTGTTGGAGTTTTTTGATAACTGATTCAATTTCTTCACTGATTATGGGTCTGGGGAACCTGGTGAGAAAATTTTGAGGAAAGCTTGATGAGTAAACCTGGATGGTGAGAGGTTTAATTGGTACAGAGAATGCTATCTTTTTGTTTATGGGGTTTCCTGGATGTAAGGTGCTTGGTGGAGCAAAATGAACTAAGAAGCCAAGGAAAGGCTATAAGGTTATCTGACTGGGAATAGGAAAATAGTTGTCCAATTCTAGGGACCATGAAAAGGAAGACCATAGCATCTCACACTGCTCCATGTGAAGGAGACCAAAAGGTAGAGACGTGGCAGAGGCTACAGAGCTTTCCAGGAGACTACTGAGCATGAAGACATCCACTTAGAGAGGACACTTGGGGAATGCACCACTGGTTGTGGCTGAAGGAAACATGGATATGTCTCTCTGAGGGGCTCTTCAGGGATGGAGGAGGTGAGGAGAAAGCCAAACACTACTCCAGGAAAGCCCAAGATATATCTTGTCTATGTAATATTCACTATATCTTCCACCCACGAGGTGTGGCTGTGGGTAGCTTATCTAACCTCCTTGTTACAGTTCCCAGATCAGGAAAACGGGTTAATAATCATAGCAGATCTTACAATATTAGTGTCTTAGATGAATTAGGACATGTAAAATGGTTAGAACTGTGGCTTGCACATTCTGTATTTTATCAATTTTCAGAGGCCATCAGTTGTTAGAGTCATCATTATTTTATGCACCACAAAGAGTGAAGAAAATGCTTACAATTAAACCATGAGACATCAATTATTAATCACATTGCTATTTCAGAAATATTGGAATATGAAAGAATGTATTTTAGAATTTATGAAGTGTGGTTGTGAGTGCTCAAGAAGCATCATATATCATTATAATTATAGCTATTATTTGTTACAATTATTGTCATTATTTGTGGAAATCACTAGGAGAAGATAAACCATGCAATCAGAGTATGATCAAAGATGGCTTCCCTTTACTGATAATGTGATCAGTTTTATACAATGACCCCTACTTCCTCTATTCTTCTTGGGTCCTTATCAAGCCCTAGAATAATTAGAATCAGAAGAGGGTATAGAGGACTATGTATTCAGGGCTTTTCTCTATGGTTGTGCAGATTATGTATTGGACAACATAGAGTGGGTCATACGGTACACTGTATGAATGCTCCCTAGAATTGAAAGTTACATATCCTGCATGTATCTCATAACACAGCCCACCCAACCTCATCTATGACTCCCTGCTCTTTTAAGTCAGAATCACAGCCCAAGGTTTAGGTGGGGAAAGTGGAAGAGATGAGTTTTAAATCAATTTTGAGATTAAAGTTTCAAACTTTACTTCAGTCATGAAAAATAACTAGATATTATAAAATCTTCCCAAGGTGTTGTAAAGAAATTTGAAAGGTTGATTTATCAGAATACTGTGGAAGGTGTTAATGGCAAAAAGTTAAAATATATTCATGTTTTTACTACACCCTAGTGAGAATCCCCAATAATCTGGCCATATAAAATTGAAAAGAAGATATGTTTCTGACCCACTCCTCCCAAGAGAAACAGACAAATCATAATGAGCTAAGTGCTATTGGAGAGGACAGTTCTAGCCAGTATGAGGAGGGGCAGGAATTAGTTCTGCAGGAGAGTAGAGAAAGATTTCTTTGGAAAGTGAATATTTTGAACCGGCCTAAAACATGATCCATGGAATCCAAAGCCACGTCTGACTTCTGTAAATGGTAAAGTAAGATAGTTGGAAGAGGAACACTTTGGTAATATTGTGTTATCGACTAAATGTTTGTGTTCCCCCTCAAATTCATATGTTGAAGCCTTAGCCCTCAATGTGACTATTTGGAGAGAGGGCCTGTGAGGAGGTGATAAAGGTTAAATAAGGTCATCAGGGTGGGGCCCTAATCTGATAGTCCTCTCGTCCTTATAAGAAGAGGGAGGGACATCAGAGAGCTCTCTCTCTCCCTCCTCTCTCCCTCCCTCCTCTCTCCCTCTCTCTCCCCACTTTCCCCCCTCTCTCCCCCACTCTCTCCCCCCCCTCCTTCTCTCCCCCTCTCTGCCCCCCCTTTCCCTCCCTCTCCCCCGGCTCTCTCTCCTCAGAGAGGCCAAGGAGGTGATCTGAAAGCCAGGGAGAGAACTCTCTTTAAGAACCGGACCCTGCCGGACCTTGATCAGGGACTTCCAGTCTTCAGAACTGTGAGAAAACAAATTTATGTTATGTAAGCCACCCAAGTATGGTACTTTATTACAGCAGCCAGAACAGACTAATACTCTGTCCCTGCTCTCGTTTCTGTCTCAGTTCAACTAATTCTAGCCCACAATTATAATTTTAACCCATAAATCCTCAGCCATACAGAAATAGCTTAGTTTTTTCTTTGCTTCTTAGCAATCAAATTTCATTAGATCCTCACAATAGTCCACTGAAGGTAAGTTACCTTCCCTCTTTCAGAGATGAAAAGTGTTGAGGGTGAGAAAGTTTCAGCCAACAAGTTGCTCTAAGTTCATTGCTGTTTCTATTCAAACCCAAGTACTGTTTTAAACTCAGAGCTAGGGTCAGGACTTTGGCAGCCCTAAATCACAGCACCTATATCTCCCCTCTTCACCTAAAAAATAAGGTTGTTCTTTCTTCCTCCCTTCCTCGCATTCTCTCCTGTTCTTTCTCTCTTTCTTTCTTCTTTTAGAAGAGCAAAACTTCCAGAATTTTAGCAGATCTTTGAAGCCTTAATACCATCAGGTTGTTGACTTTTGCGGGGAGGTAAGAAAAGCACTTATCACAGTGACTCAAAGAATGATCCCAGAACATATTTGATCTATCTTCTATTTAAACTATTCTTTCCAAGAATGTGTTTTCCAAGTAATTATGCTAAAACATCAATTAAGACCCTTATCAGATATGGTAATACCTCAGGTGCAATTCAGAAAGTGCAATTATTAGAGTGTAAAGGTGGCCTCAAAGCCATCAAGCAATCACATCCATCAGTCTTGGTGTTTAGGCTAAAATAGCAGCAGTTAACGTTTGGAAATATTACCTGGAAACTCTTGTTCCAGTTGATTTGAGAGCCCAATATCTATAGCACAAAAATAATTCCATTTCCAGATGGCCCTCCCACTTGACAGATTACTAATCAGTAATCTCCAAACCAACCCACAGTCCCTCTTTTAGCCCTCTTGCCTCTTACCCACAGAATCACAGCAGGGTCCTTATACCTTCTGTAAGGCCACAGTTCTGGTAAGGCTCTTTGCCAATCCTTTCCTACTACGTTTTTTTCTTTCTTGCCATTCTTCAAACTGTATTTAACATTAATTTGTCATCTGGATTGGTTATTGATCGCACTGGAGCACACTGAGAAGCTGGCTAAGAAGCTCCACACTTTAAAAGTTCTCTTGCTTGAATTTACAAAGGATTTGGATTTTAGTGGGTCTGAACTGCTGGGGTAGAAGGATTTAAGGAAACACATTGCCCTGAGAATAGCAAGCCATGCACATCAGCATTTTCCTGGGAAAATGAATAGGGCTCCTTGTAGTTATGTGGCCACATGCCATTTACAAGATACTTTTTCATAGGTGATTTTGTTTTTCTCCCTTTTCTCTTTTTCCTTCCCTCTTTCCCACTTCACTCTTTTCCCTTCTTCCTTCCCTCTTCCTACCTCCTGTCCTCCTTTCTCCCTACATCCCTTCCTTCTTTTCTTCCTTCCTTCCTCTGTTATTTTTCCTTTTCCTTCCTTTCTCAATTTTTTTTTCTGCAAACATTTGATGACTGCTTGACACTGTGCCAAAAACAATGTGCTTTCAGAACCAGAAGATTGTTAAGGTGTTCAGTGTGAGATTGACAGTAAGTAGTGACTCTAATATAGATCGATAAGTTATCTAGTAGAAGCACAGAATATTTCCTAGAAAAGAAGCCTCTAACTCCAAGTAGGCTGGGTGCCTGGGCAGGGGTAATGTTAGGAAAGTCTTTCCGCAGGTCCCCTGAGCTACTTCTGAAAGAAGGAATTCAATTTACATAAGTGACAAAAGGAGACAAAGAGTTTTCTAGGATGAAGGGATCAACAATTCAAAGGATTGTAGACAATATGCTTACTTTTAGGAAAGTACAAATACTTAGGTATAGCTGGCATTGAGGATAAGGGAGGTGGCAAAAGGGGTCATGTGGAAGGTCAGGGAATGGTAGGTTGAAGGCCTGAGCATATAAGAAATGGTGACATGAATGTTCCTGTGTGTCTGTCACATGAAGGAGTCTAGATCTGTGTGTATGTGTTCTAGTGAAAGTTTATTTATGGACGCCGAAATGTGAATTTCATAGTTTTCTCATGTTATGAAATATTTTCCTTCTTGTGAGTCCTCCACCCCCACCCCGCTCCCAACCATTTGGAAATGTGAAGACCTTTTTCTCATGAACCAGATAGGTGTGGGCTGCAATTTACAGACTCCTGCTCTATCAAAGTGTGGTCCTTAACTAACAGCATTGGCATCACCTGGAAAGTAGTTTGAAATGCAGAATTTTGAGCCTCAGCCCAGCTTTCATCAATTAAAGGAGTCTAGTTTAATCCCGAAGGTAACGGAATGTTCTAAGAAGGCAAGCATTGCAGTCTGGTTAAACTCTAATTAGATTTCGAAGTCCCTTGTTTGCTTTTAGATTCAACCAAATGTTCAGAGTGTTGTTGCATTCTTACACTTCACCTGACCTATATGCTGCTGTTGCTTTGCAGAGTAGGAGAGCAGTTGCTGAATCAGCACTGCAGGGAGGAGCGTGTGTAAGGAACATGGATTATTCATGGGGCCTGTGCACTGTTCCAGGTGCAGCCATGATTGCCGTGGACTGGGACCATTTGTAATGCAAAGGCATGGCAAGAAAATCCATTTTCTCATTTTCAGAGCCAATTTTATCTTCATGCTCCTGCCCATGTTACAAATTTTAGGCTGATAACGTGAAACAGGAGGCAGAATAGCAAAATGAAATTTCTGACGACTGTTTGCAAAAGGCATTTTTAGATACCAATTTATTAACTCCTTTATTTGGAAGGGAATGACTCAGAGACTGTATCTTGACACCTTGTGGTCTAAAACAATGGCAACTGAGTTTTAAAGTCAAATATGAATTTGAGTTTTGTGACCTTGGGCAAGTCAGCTCGCTTCTCTGTACCACAATTTCTTTACCTGTAAAATGTGAGTAATGATGCTATGGGAGGCAGAATTATCGGCTCCAATTTTTTTTACCTCTTCCTATATCCTTGACTTTTACCTTGTGCCTGCAGTCACTCCCACTATAGGAAAATCTTGTCCTTTTGATTAGGGGTTAATCATAGGACTTGCTTTGGCCAATGGGATATGGAGGGGAGGGAGTTACAGCATGATAACCTTAAAGTCATCACATGATTTTCTTCCTGAATTTCTGCCATTTCCAGCAGAAGAATTTCTCTAGGATTTTGCAGTCTCCTTTGCCTGTGCCCCATTGAAACAATGGAATGCAGCTATGTTGACACCTTGATTTTTTTTTTCTTTCATTCATTTTTTTGGGGGAGGAGTGGGGCCACTGAGACCAGTACCAGAGTCAAACCTACAGAAATGTAAGATAATAAATTTATGCTGTTCTAAGTGCTAAGTTTGTGCTAGTTTGTTATGACAGCAGTAGAAAATGAATACATAGGGTAACACAGCTGGGCTTAATGAATACGGATTTTCTTTTCCCTCTATTCATTAAAAAAAATTTTTTTTTCCAACGTTTATTTATTTTTGGGACAGAGAGAGACAGAGCATGAACGGGGGAGGGGCAGAGAGAGAGGGAGACACAGAATCGGAAACAGGCTCCAGGCTCTGAGCCATCAGCCCAGAGCCCGACGCGGGGCTCGAACTCACGGACCGCGAGATCGTGACCTGGCTGAAGTCGGACGCTTAACCAACTGCGCCACCCAGGCGCCCCTCCCTCTAGTCATTTTTGAAACAAGTGGATTTAACTCTGTATAAGAGCAGTTTGTACATAAACCTGATAGCATTATTGAGGATTATTGAGAAAATTCAAGCCCTTAGAACAATGCACGGAAAAAGCCATCAAATGTTAGCTATTCCATAGGGAATAGATTCCAGCATTGGATATAAGACTTATTATTATTCTTTTTTTCTGGGAATCCCAATGCTCAAACTTATAACTTTACTGCAACAAGTTTGGGGTCACTTGTTATAAACGTGTATTTTCCTGAAAAACAGTCACAGTTTGAGACATTTCTTCTTGTTGCTAAAATGAAGTCTCAGGATGTGAGAATTGTCCTCAAATATCTCATGGGCTGTCATGTGGGAGCAGGAGCAGATTTTTTTCCTTCCCTGTGATCTCATTAGGTATAAGGTTCAGGGAAGCAGAAGAAGAATCACTGGAGTTGCCTAGAACCCCAGGGTCCCTACAAGGCGACTTATGAACTATAAAATGAACAAAAAATTAGAATATGTAATGCTATCAGAGATATGGTGGAATGCACACTTTCAATCCCTAAGGGGACATATTCAGTCCACAATGTAGCCTCATAAAATAATTAAAGATGTAGACAAAGGCATGTGCAATTATTTTGTATGCAGCATTAATTATAATGGTCAAAACAAAATAAAACAACAAAAAGGAAAAAACCTAACTGCTCATTGGCTAGAGAGAAAGTGTGAGTAAATCAAAACACATTCATTTACTGGGTTATTACACAGACATTAAATGTGATTCAAAGTGAAGGGCTTATATGAAATAAAATATATGGTATAATTTTTTAGATATAATTTATTGTCATTGGCTTACATACAACACCCGGTGCTCATCCCAACAAATGCCCTCCTCAATGCCCATCACCCATTTTCTCCTTTCCCCCACCCTCCATCAGCCCTCAGTTTGTTCTCTGTATTTAAGAGTCTCTTATGGTTTGCCTCCCTCCCTCTCTGTTTGTAACTATTTTTTCCCCTTCCCTTCCCCCGTGGCCTTCTGTTAAGTTTCTCAAGATCCACACATGAGTAAAAACATATGATATCTGTCTTTCTCTGACTGACTTATTTCACTTAGCATAATACCCTCCATTTCCATCCACGTTGCTGCAAATGGCATGATTTTATTCTTTCTCATTGCCAAGTAGTATTCCATTGTATATATAAACCACGTCTTCTTTATCCATTCATCAGTTGATGGACATTTAGGCTCTTTCCACAATTTGGCTATTGTTGAAAGTGCTGCTATAAACATAGGAGTAATGTTTCTCTATCCATAAGCACTCCTGTATCCCTTGGGTAAATTCCTAGCAGTGCTATTGCTGGGCTGCAGGGTAGTTCTATTTTTAATTAAAAAAAATTTTTTTAACGTTTATTCATTTTTTGAGATACAGAGACAGAGCATGAGCAGGGGAGGGGTGGAGAGAGAAGGAGACACAGAATCTGAAGCAGGCTTCAGTCTCTGAGCTGTCAGCACACAGGCCAATGTGGGGCTCGAACTCACAAACTGTGTGATCATGCCCTGAACTGATGTCGGACATTTAACTGACTGAGCCACCCAGGCGCCCTAGTTCTATTTTTAATTTTTTGAGGCACCTCCACACTGTTTTCAAGAGTGGCTGCACAGGTTTGCATTCCCACCAACAGTGCAAGAAGGCTCCCATTTCTACACATCTCCACCAGCATCTATAGTTTCCTGACTTGTTCATTTTAGCCAGTCTGACCAGTGTGAGGTGGTGTCTCAGTGTGGCTTTGATTTGTATTTCCCTGATGATGAGTGACGTTGAGCAAGGTACATGTGTCTGTTGGCCATCTGGATGTCTCCTTTGGAAAACTGTCTATTCATGTATTCTTCCCATTTCTTCACTGGATTGTTTATTTTGGGGGGTATGGAGTTTGGTGAGTTCTTTATAGATTTTGGATACTAACCCTTTATCTGATATGTCATTTGCAAATATCTTTTCCCATTCTGCCAGTTGCCTTTTAGTTTTGGTGATTGTTTCCTTTGCAGTGAAGAAGATTTTTATCTTGATGACGTCTCAATAGTTCATTTTTGCTTTTAATTCCCTTGCCTTTGGAGATGTGTTGAGTAAGAAATTGCTGCGGCTGAGGTCAAAGAGTTTGTTGCCTGCTTTCTCCTCTAGGGTTTTGATGGTTTCCTGCCTCACATTCAGGTCCTTTATCCATTTTGAGTTTATTTTTGTGAATGGTGTAAGAAAGTGGTCTAGTTTCATTGTTCTGCATGTTGCTGTCCGGTTCTCGCAGCACCATTTGCTAAAGAGACAGTCTTTTTTCCATTGAATACTCTTTCCTGCTCTGTCAAAGATTAGTTGGCCATACATTTGTGGGTCCAATTCTGGGTTCTCTATTCTGTTCCATTGTGTCTGTTTTTGTGCCAATACCATACTTTCTTGATGATTACAGCTTTGTAGTAGAGGCTGAAGTCTGGGATTGTTATGCCTCCCACTTTGGTTTTCTTCAGTATTTCTTTGGCTATTCGAGGTCTTTTGTGGTTCCATACATGTTTTAGGATTGTTTGTTCTAGCTTTGAGAAGAATGCTGGTGCAATTTTGATTGGGATTGCATTGAATATGTAGATTGCTTTGGGTAGTATTGATATTTTAACAATATTTATTCTTCCAATCCATGAGCATGGAATGTTTTTCCATTTCTTTGTGTCTTTTTCAATTTCCTTCATAAGCCTTCTATAGATTTCAGCATACAGATCTTTTACATCTTTGGTTAGGTTTATTCCTAGGTATTTTATGGTTCCTGGTGCAATTGTAAATGGGATCAGTTTCTTTATTGCTCTTTCTGTTGCCTCATTATTGGTGTTAGAAAATGTAACCAATTTCTGTACATTGCTTTTGTACTCTGCAACTTTGCTGAATTCATGTATCAGTTCTAGGAGTCTTTTGGTGGAGTCTGTCCGGTTTTCCATGTAGAGTATCATGTTGTCTGTGAAAAGTGGAAGTTTGGCTTCTTCTTTGCCAATTTTGATGCCTTTTATTTCCTTTTGTTGTCTGACTGCTGATGCTAACACTTCCAACACTATGTTGAACAACAGTGGTGAGAGTGGGCATCCCTGTTGAGTTCCTGATCTCAGGGGGAAAGTTCTCAGTTTTTCCCCATTGAGGATGATATTAGCTGTGGGCTTTTCATATACGGCTTTTATGTATGTTCCTTCTATCCTGACTTTCTTGAGGGTTTTTATTAAGAAAGGATGCTGTATTTTGTCAGATGCTTTTTCTGCATCTATTGACAGGATTATATGGTTCTTATCCTTTCTTTCATTAATGTGATGTATCACATTGATTGATTTGTAAATATTGAACCAGCCCTGCAGGCCAGGAATGAATCCCACTTGATCATGGTGAATAATTCTTTTTACATGTTGTTGAATTCAATTTGCTATTGTGTTGTTGAGAATTTTTGCATCCATGTCCATTGGGGATATTGACCTGTAGTTCTCCTTTTTTGTGGGGTCTCTGTCTGGTTTGGGAGTCAAAGTTATGCTGGCTTCATAGAATGAGTCTGGGATTTTTCCTTCCATTTCCATTTTTTGGAACAGGTTTAGAAGGATGGGTATTAACTCTGCTTTAAATGTCTGGTAGAATTCCCCAGGGAAGCCATCAGGTCCAGGACTCTTATATGTTGGAGATTTGTGATAACTGATAAAATTTTTCACTAGTTATGGGTCTGTTCAAATTTCTATTTCTTCCTGTTTGAGTTTTGGTAGTGTGTGGGTGTTTAGGAATTTGTCCATTACTTCCAGGTTGTCCAGTTTGTTGGCATATAATTTTTCATAGTATTCTGTGAAAATTGCTTGTATTTCTGAGGGATTGGTTGTAATAAATCCATTTGTATTCGTGATTTTATCTACTTGGGTCCTCTCTCTCTCTCTCTCTCTCTCTCTTTTTTTTTTTTTTTTTTTTTGAGAAGCCTGGCTAGAGGTGTATAAATTTTGTTTATTTTTTCAAAAAACCAACTCTTAGTTTCATTGATCTGCTCTACTGTTTTTTTATATTCTATATTATTTATTTCTGCTCTGATCTTTATTATTTCTTTTCTTCTGCTCAGGGTGGAGTGTCTTTGCTATTCTGCTTCTAGTTCCTTTATTTGTGCTGATAGATTTTGTATTTGGGATTTTTCTTGTTTCTTGAGATAGACTTAGATTGCAATGTATTTTCCTTTTAGAACTGCCTTTGCTGCATCCCAAAGGAATTGTATTGTTGTGTTTTCATTTTCATTTGTTTCCATACATTTTTAAATTTCTTCTTTAATTGCCTGGTTGACCCTTCATTCTTTAGTAGGATGTTCTTTGACCTCCATGCACTTGGAGGTTTTTGAAAATTTTTCCTGTGGTTGATTTCAAGTTTCATAGCATTGTGATCTGAAAGTGTGCATGATATGATCTCAATTCTTTTAGATTTACTGAGGGCTGTTTTGTGATCCAGTATGTGATCTATCTTGGAGAATGTTCCATGTGCAGTCAAGAAGAATGTATATTCTGCTGCTTCAGGATGAAAATTTCTAAATATATCTGTCAAGTCCATCTGGTCCAGCGTATAATCCAGGACCAATTTTTCTTTATTGATTTTCTGTCTATATGATCTGTCCATTGTTGTAAGTGGAGTATTAAAGTCCTCTGCAATTACCACATTCGTACCAATAAGATTGGTTATGTTTGTGATTAATTGTTTTATATATTTGGGTGCTTACGAATTCGGTGCATAGACATTTATAATTGATAGCTCTTCTTGATGGATAGACCCTCTAATTATTATGTAATGCCATTCTTCATCTCTTTTTACAGCCTTTAGTTTAAAACCTAGTTTGTCTGATATAAGCATGGCTACTCCAACTTTCTTTTGACTTCCAGTAGCATGATATATGGTTCTCTATCCCCTCACTTTCAATCTGAAGGTGTCCTCAGGTCTAAAATGGGTCTCTTGTAGACAGAAAATAGATGAGTCTTTTTTTTTTTTTATCCATTATGATACTCTATGTCTTTTGATTGGAGCATTTAATCCATTTACATTCAGTGTTATTATTGAAAGATATGAGTGTCATATCCCATAGAGTCATTGTGTTATCTGTAGGTTCATGCTTGTAGTGATGTCTCTTGTCCTTTGTGGTCCTTGCAACATTTCACTCACAGAGTCCTCCCTTAGGATCTCTTATAGGGCTGGTTTATTGGTGATGAATTCCTTTACTTTTTGTTTGTTTGGGAAACCTGTATCTCTCCCTCTATTCTGAATTGCAGGCTTGCTGGATAAAGGATTCTTGGCTGCATATTTTTTCTGTTCATTACATTGAAAATTTCCTGCCACTCCTTTCTGGCCAAGTTTCAGTAGATAGGTCTGCTACTACCCTTATGTGTCTACCCTTGTAGACACATCCCTAGTTGCTTATCCCTAGTTGCTTTCAGAATTCTCTCTTTATCTTTGTATTTTGCCAGTTTCACCCTGATATGTCGTGCAGAAGATCAATTCAAGTTAAGTCTGAAGGGTGTTCTCTGTGCCTCCTGGATTTCAATGTTTGTTTTTTCCCCCAGATTGGGGAAGTTCTCAGCTATGATTTGTTCAAGTACACCTTCATCCCCTTTCAGTCTCTCTTCTTCTTCTTCTGGAACTCCTATGATATGGATATTGTTACATTTCATTGAATCACTTAGTTCTCTAATTTGTCCCCTCATGATCCAGAATGTTTTTATCTCTCTTTTTCTCAGCTTCCTCTTTTTCCATAATTTTGTCTTCTAATTCACCTATTCTCCTCTCTCCTTCTTCAATCTTTGCTGTGACTGACTCTATTTTATTTTGCACCTCATTTATAGCATTTTAAAATTAAAATTCATCATTACTATATTTTAGTTCCTTGATCTCTGCAGCAATAGATTGTCTGCTGTCTTCTACGCTTTTTTCAAGCCCAGCGATTAATCTTATGACTATTATTCTAAATTCTTGTTCAGTTATATTATTTATATATGTTTTGATCAATTCTTTAGCTGTCATTTCTTCCTGGAATTTCTTTTGAGGAGAATTCTTCCATTTAGTCATTTTGGCTAGTTTTCTGTCCCTTATGTGTTTTAAAAGCTTTTTATGTGTCCTGCACCTGTGAGCATTACTATATTAAAGAGGGGTCATACACTGTCCAGGGCCTGGCCCTTCAGGAGGTGTTTTTTGGAGAGTGTTACTTGCTCTCTGTTGTTGTGACTTTGGTTACTTTATCTCCCTACTAGTAGTGATGTTTTGGCCCCTCCACCAGGTGTGCTTTGATTTGTTCCTTGAAGTAGCCCTGGAAAGGAAAACAAACACACACACACAAACAAGAAACAAACAGAAAGCAAAAACATGCAAACACACAAACAAGAACCCCAAAAACAAAAAACCAGAAACAACAGCTACAAGTAAACAACAGGGTGGAGGCGGGGCTGATGGAAGAGGCCTTATCCCATACAAAGAGAAAAATGAAAGGGGTGGGGAAAAAGAAAGAATAAACTTGACCAGAGAAACTATATGGCTTAATCCAGAGAGAGAAAGGAAAATTAAGAAGGAGGTGGGGAAAAATGAAAGAAGATAGTTGTCCAGGCAGAGAAACTATATGGCTTTATCCAAAGAGAGAACGGAGGATAAAGGAGGTGTGGAACATGTATCAAGAGAATGGATTAAATATGTCTGCTTAAACAAACCAACAACCAGAGTAACCAGACTAGAGGAGGGAGGAGATAAGAAGGAGAAAAGGAAGGAAGAATGTATCTACATAATAAGAATTGTTGGAGAATTAATCCAGGCAACGCAGCAGTGCAGGTCTGGAGTAGGGGCCATCGGGTTCCTCACTGTCTAGCCCGCTCCTGTAGATACGCAGTTACCAGGCACAGGGGGGTGTGGTTTCGTGTAGGCGGGTCCAACCTCCACTGTGGGTCCCCCTGTCTGATCCCTGAGACCCCCCCTTGGTGGTGGTGGGGAGAAAAATGGTGAAGCCCCCGTCTCTCCTCCACAGACCCTCACAAATGAGGTGGTTTGTCTCACTCCACCGACTCCGTGCCTGGCGCTTGGCTGGGATTCAAACTCTCAGTCTGTACATCCCGGTACTAGGGAAATGCTGCTCTGATATGTGGTCCTTGGCTGGTGGGCACAGGCAGGCTTTATCCTGTCCTGTAGCACTCTAGGGAGGGGATTGCTTTCTCCTACTATGGACTGCGCCCCTGACCTAGCCACCAAGCCCAGGACTGGCTCCCCTCCACCCCAGGTTCACGATCCAGGCAGCTGGCCCCGTCAGAGCAAACCCCACAGTTAGAGATTGGATCTTTGTCTGTCCTGGTCTGAGGTTTTTCTGTTGTCCAGATATAGTCCTATGCTTCCCCACCTGGTCTTTCTCTTCCCTTTGTCTCTCTGCAGAAGTGAATCCCTCACCTCCATCCATTTTATCTCTCCCAGTTTGCAATCATGCACCTGTGGCCGGTCAGGTTTTCCTGGTGGGTCCCTGGAAGCGCGACTGTCTCTTTTTCTCCTGAACTCTTTGGCTTCAACACTTCTTTGTTTGGGAGAAGAGGGAAGTTCAGATCCCCTTACTTTTATGCCATGTTGGCCCCCTCCTCCAAGTATATGGTATAATTTTAAAGGCAAATACGCAGGAAAAGTAACTGTATATTCAATAAGATAACAACTATATAAAACAAATAAACAACGGTATGCTCAGAAGGTAGAAAAATGATAATGAAACATATTTCACTAATAACAGATGTTTTCTTTTGGGAGAGGAACTCTCCTCCTTCTCTTTTTACACTTCTATTTTTTCAACATATTTTCATAATGTGCAAATGTTACTTTTGCACTGAGAATATAATATGCTTTTTTTTAAGTGGATAAAAGGTGCTCTCAGAATGTTTTTTCTTCCCCATACATTTATATTGTGTCCAAGGGAGTCCAGATACTTCACTGTGTTTATACAAATACTCACTCAAAAAAGTCACTGTGCGGGGCACCTGGGTGGCTCAGTCGGTTGAGCATCCGACTTCGGCTCAGGTCATGATCTCGCGGTTTGTGAGTTCGAGCCCCGCATCGGGCTCTGTGCTGACAGCTCAGAGCCTGGAGCCTGCTTCGCATTCTGTGTCTCCTCCTCTCTTTGCCCCTCCCCTGGTCATGCTCTGTCTCTCTGTCTCTCAATAATAAATAAACGTTAAAAAAAATTAAAAAAAAAAGTCACTGTGCAAATTATTAAAAATGATAACCCATTTGTATAAACAAATAAGTACAAATACTAAAAGAGGTTCTATCCTTATTAAGTATTTACCACATATGAGGCAGGAGAGTGTTAATAATGAGGTCTTTCATTGTTGAGCAGTGGACATAGACTATTACCATTTTTTGGGTGTTTACTATATGCTGGTGATTTTACATATATTCTCTCACTTGTCCTCACTACTGACATGCAAGTTAAATATTACATTCTCAATGCCAAGATAAATAAATTACAGCTTATCTAAGGTTGCCCAAATAGGTCCCTGCCTGGATAAGAGTAGAAGCCATGTCTATCTGTTTCCAAAGTCCATGTCCTCCTCAGTACCCCATGCCATTCATGCATAGAACATGTAAAGCACCAGTTTCTCTACTCTCCCAAAACCATTAGCTTTGTCTTGTTATGAAAGTGGTTGAGCCTTCTAACTTATGGTGTGTTCCTTTGTGACTCCTCTGGAAGTTCTACAGTGGATCAGGTCAGAATAGCTTGAAGTTGAATATGATGTTCTTCAAAGTGTTAGGATTTCTGTACTATTTTACTCTCCTGACTTACTTACCTCTAGACTCTATGTAAATATACTATTTATAAGTCATCCATTCTCCACTCTCCTTTAAATTTTGTTGAAGAGGAGTTTATGATGCACTACTTCCTCATAGGACATTTGTACGTGTTATTCCAGCAGACCGGTTGCAGATGACTGAGCCAGGGGTGGATAGCTGGCTCAAGGACAGTCAAGGACCTAGCATAATAGATTTGTCCAACAGCCATGTTAATCACCAAATGAACCAATTAGATCTGCCCTCAGTGAACTTGACTAGGATACATACAGTGAAAGATAATGATTAGTAGTAAAGGCAGAAGCCATAAAGTACATATAGGATGGGAGTTACTGAAAGTTTGAGGTGATAGAAGATATCAGTACCAAACTAAGTAAATAAGGAAGGAAACCAGCCAGGAATTTGTTGGTGGCAGCAGGAGAAGAATGGTCAAGTCATGGTAATTGTGGACATCCGAGAAGGTCATGGACATTAACTGCTGATGCAGCAGTAGCAAAGGCTAGTCACTAAAATGGCTTCCCCATTCTTTAGCAGTATTCCATCTACCTGGAGTTTGGGGTCTGCAGCAATTGAAATGTATTTCTCTGTGTATTCTTGAACAAACAAACAAACAGAAACTTATGAATGTAATATGTGTGTGTTTATTTCTGGTCATTTGAAAGAACCTAACAATCAAATTACATCTGGCTGAATGGTGTAAGGTCTCTCATAGAGCCCAGAAGACCAGCCACATTAAAGGATGGGTAACTGATAATGCATAGCCAGGAGAGCTCCCTTCAAAACAACTGATTCTGGAATTTGTCTTGCTTGGGGAAGAGAGGGAAGGAGAAACACTAAGAATATTACTTTTTTCAATTTTTTCTAAACCTCAGACTTTCCTATTTGGTGTTTTTCATTAAAGCAGTGAGCAGTCGACACATGCAGTGGTGTAAATACGTCATATTGCAGTCCTATCTGTCTCCCATACAGGCTTGGTGATGTGATGGGAAGGAATGCAGGACTGAGAATTTGAAAACTGAAAGTCATGCCTTATTGTGTCCATATTAGCTGTGCGATTCCTGGCAAGTTACTAAGTTCTCTGGATTTCAATTACCTCTTCCATTAAAATAAGAGGAATAATAGCCCCTGCCTTCTTAACCTCTAGGATTGCTCAGCAAGTTAAAAAAGATAATAAATTTGAAAACTATGAAGTAATTGAAAGAACAAGTTTTTTTCTTACCACCAATAATGACACACTGCTAATAAGCCAGTTTTGAATTTGAGGAGTTTTAGTGAAAAGTACTTAGATTATGTAAAGTTCAGTTGGACAGGCTCTAAAAGCAATGTTAGAGAAACCTTGTGGACCATTTGCTAGAAGGGCTATATTAGTTTCCCTAAGACACTGACCCTGAGCTGGGAGTGGCATTGGGAACAGGTTAACATTTGAAAGCAGCTGTTGATGGTGTGTAGTTTGCTAATGATCTTGTCTGTCTTCCATGTCTCTTTAAGAGTTTCACAGGGCACCAAGCCATCACTGACAAATCTGCTTATAACATCTCAATGACAGCCAATCCAAGGTGCAAGTCAGGAAAGGCGGTTACCTCCTTTATGTTGGCTGTAGAAAGCCAAAGGCCTTTATTTGAGCAGCCAACCCAAGAGCAATTGTGGTCCACACATCACCTTGTTTCTTCTTCCCAAAGTCTTTGGTTAGGAAGCTCATTATCAGCCACCTCCCCATCAAAGCCCACCTCAAAGGCCAATGCCTCATGAAGCCTTCCCCGGTTCCCTTTAGAGGAGAATGATCTCTGTTGTCTGTCAAATATCTTAATGTTGTTCCTATTCCGTTTTTATGGAATTTAGTACTTTCTGCATTGAATTTCACATTCTTCTGGGTACTTTCCATTTCTATCACTAGACTGATACCTTACATGAGGGTAAACTGTGCTTCTGATTCATCTTTTCATGCTCCAGAATGCCAAAGTTTCTAGCTAGCACATAAAGGTTTCTCTAAAAATGATCAATGAACCAGTAGGTATAGACTCATAACAAACAGGAAAATAGAAGGATAGACTCTAACTTACAAAGTTTGCTATTAAAATATTCTACAAGTTAGTTTTTTGAATACTATAACTTCATTTCCCATAGAGAATATTATAAATGGTGAGCAGTTAGTGGTATAGTCAGTCTTTAAACCTAGATTTGTCTGCCTCCAAAGTCATGTTTTTAATCACCATGCTAGTTTATAGCAGGCAGGCAATATTCTTGTAAATGTGGGGTAGGGATGGGGGCAACAGAATTGGAGACAGGTCGTGCTTTTGGGTGTGATAGAACTGGATTGGAATCTGAGTTCTTTGGTTTCCTACCACTGAGATCCTGGACAAGTGATTTAATCTCAATGAACCTGTTTCCCATAAAAATAAAGAGAGATGATAATGTATTTGAAAGGCCTAGGTCATTGGTTGGTGGAACTATTCTTTCAATTTTTTACTCTTGCTCTTCTGTTTCCTTGAAGTATGGTGACCATAAATGCCTATTTCCTAGTGTAAACAAGACCATTTTCTTTCACTGTTAAATAGGTCTCATTTGAACACAATGAATTAAACAGGCATGCTCTGGATGATGGTAGTATTCTCCTTGCCTTCTTTCTCTGCATCCAGTGGTATCTTTCTAATAGAAAATATGATTGTAGCTCTCCTCTGATTAACACTCCTTACCTCATTTCCCTACAAATAAAATCCAGTGCCTTCATAGTGATATATTACCTGCTGCCTTGGTATCTTCTTCTCATACTCACCCAGCCTTTTATTCTACATACTGTTCATAGCAACTGCCTGAAGTCTCTTGAAACATCTGTGGTATTGCTCCTATGCCTTTGCAAATGCTTTCCTGTACCTGGGATATTTTTTATCCCTGTCATTGATATGTATCACTTTTTTTTTTCTATCATCAGGACGCTTGCCAAGTGTAGGGAATTCTCTACTTGGAGATATGGTGTTGAATAGACTGTTTTACTGCACAAGGAATGAAATAAATGTACTTCATTACAAACCCCATTATAGCTAAGACATAGGCATATGACCCAGGCTCTGCCAATCAGAATTTGGCTTGGATTTTGTGGCACAAGAAGGCAAAAACAAGGATTATCTATTTGACAGAGGCAGCAACAACAGGAACTTCAATGCCAGAGAACTGAGTCCAAGTCCTCTGTACCTCAGTTACTAGTTGTGCAATCTTATACAAGCTCCATAACTTTACTTAACATCAGTTTCTTCATCTGTAAAATGAGGATAGTAATAGTACCTACTTCAAAGACTGCTTGGAGGGATTAAACATATATGCAATATGACTGAAACAATCCCGGGCACTCAGTATGTGCTGAAAATGTTAGATCTTATTACTATTGTTGTTGGAAATACTACTAATAATAGCAATGACTACCTTCTGTAATACAAGCTTTTGTTTCTTGCATCTAAAAAGTGTGACCAATACATTTCCCTCTGGCAAGACTATTTGGATTTATGTTTGATATCTAAGTTGAGACTTTTTTCTTCCCAGAAACCTTTTCTGAAACTGCTGCCACATTAGAGACCACAGTTATGGACTCATATTTTGTTGCTATTATAAGTAGCAGAGCACTTACCACACTTAATTTAAATGCCTGGTCTTTCACATTCTTCTCAATCAGACCACGAAGTTCTTCTAGATGACACTATTTCCTTTACTTTGTATCCCTAGAGTATTTCTTGGACAGTACCTTGACCCCTTGTCGGTGTTCAGTAAACATCTACTGGATGAATGAGCAAATACCCTGCCACCCTCCGAGATGCTGTAGTGGGAGAGTCAGCCAACCAGGGGAGCAACTGATTTCTATTCATATGCTCCAACTCTTGCTGTGGGTTCTCTTCCTATGACCCCATGTGGGATTTTTGCAATCAATGTTCATATTTGCACTGATGATCCTAAAATATCCTTGACAATCTCAAGAGAGTTGCAATCAGTACATTTTATTGCCGCCGTGTTCCTGCCTCCCAGGTTTGGCTTAGGAGATGGAACTTACCCCAGAGATTTGATCCCAATCAGTGCTATTGTGCTTCCCCGGAAGAGTATCTTACAAATTCAGGAAGATGCAAAGCAGTTCTCCAGTTTGGGGAATGAAATGTGTCTTAAGAAGCAACTAGGTGCTCCTATGTGCCCTTCTCTGAGTCAGTGACCTGAGGCAACACTGTGCTATCTTCAACCAAATAGAATGACTTAGTGTTCTTGTATTTAAGGCTAAACATCTACATCTTTTTACCTTTGTGTATGCTATCATTTCTATTTCCTGTGGTGTCTCACTGTTTGGAGTATAAAGCCTTGATGACTTAGCTGGGTATTCAAAGTCCCTCACAAACCGAGCCCCATTTACTTTTTCAGTCTTATCTCTTATCACATTCCATCAGATCCCCTAGCCTCTTCATGATTAATCATTTGTTCATTCCTTTCATATCTTTAACTATAATTTATAGATTATAATGTGGACCTTGTAGTAACCCTCATGGCATTGCAGTCTGCTAGTAGGCATAGCATTTAACAAATAATATAAAATAGAAGCAAAAGTATTATTATAATCAGAATGCTGAAGTTAAATCATAACAGGGGGCTAAGCATGGCAGGAGACTGTCTCACGTTGGGGTCTGATCATGGAGAGTTTATGGAAGTTAAAACACCTTCAGAAAGCCCTTTAGAAGTTTATTGAATCTAGGCATTGTTCTGTGTCCTTGTTCTGTGTCAACGCTGCTTAGCATCAGGCCCAGGACAGAGCAGGCATGCAAAAAATGTTAAATAAATGTAGGAATGAAAAATTGACATTGATAAAGAATAAATTAATCTGTACACTGTTTCATAACCAATTTCCACTCTTCATTCTTAAGTAACAGTTGACAAAATGCATGCACACACACTCATACACATATTTGGGAGCAAATACTAATGTAATTGTATATTAATTAGTACTTTAGTGTTTATGATGCTTTTCTATCCAATGTCTCAATGAATTGAATGTAAACTTATCACGTGGGGAGATATAATTCTTATGTTTATTTATAGAAGCTGAGTTTATGAGAAAGTTGCCCAAGGTAACACATCTAGTAAGAAACAGATATAGTAGTTTGGACTTCTGGCTTCAAATCTGGGGCCTCATTCTTTTTTATTTACAAAGAATTAAGAGTGAGATGACTTCAATAATATAGGAATAAGTAATGCAAAGAAACACTCTATTGGATAAAATATTAAATAACATCTTCTTGAAGAAATAAAAACTTTATCAATGCAGTAAAGAATCACAGGGTCAGATTTGAGAGAAGGAAATCCAGAGAGATGAGTCTGGCATCCAGAGCCCCTTTTCAACTAGGAACATCTGCCATTTCAGGCAGAGGTAGCTGAGATATTGGGATATGAGGTCCAAGGCCCATCATGGATAGGAAGCTCCAGTAAATCACTCATGCTTTGAATTGGGAACCCAAAGGCATCTACTCCAGATGGGACAGAGAGCCACAAATAGCCTGGCTCTCTAGAGACTCAATCACTATAAATGCCCTGAGGTGGAGTTTCACTGCTAGTGCCCCTAGCCACTGCCAGAGGCAAATCTAAATGTTCCTTGGAGCAGGAAACATCACCCAGGCTCCAATTATTTCCAAAATTAATTTTTTTTCACATAAACTATTCAGAACTCAATAAAAAATAACCTGCAGGGAATCATTCTTGGGTAAGTTACAATTCATCTCTCATATATCATTGTGTCTCTGAAACTTGGCTTTATATTGGGGCCATTAAAGGACTTTAAGAAGGATATTGAAATATTTGGGTGTGTTTGTAAAGAGAAAATTCTGGAAGCTCTATGAAAATTGGTTTAGTGTTCATTTAGAATTCTCTTAACCAGCTTCCACTTAACCAATTGGCTAGGTTAACCAACTTGCAAGATTAAATGCTGCTCTTCCTCCCCTCTATAAAACTTTCATATTGATGTCTACAGAATGCTTGTGGCCAGCTGGCAATACTCTAATATTCTCATGTACTTCTGATCTGATCAAGGAGTTAGTTATATGTTTTCAAAGAGTCACTTGTGTTAATTACCAAAACATTTGTACCAATTAGAGTTCTTACCATAGATATATAATTTGAGTAAATGTATATATGTAATATGACTAGGAAAGGACAGTTTTTGTTTCAGTAAAGTCTGCTGAATGCTTTAGAAAAACTCAATAGAGGTGCATACTAAATAATTACCATCAAATAGGGTGTGAAGAAAATAATTCTGATTAGAGAAAACTGCAAAATTTTAGAAGGATTCTGTATTTAAATTATTTTTCAAATATTTTTAAGTTTTTATTTAACTGGGAATTTAAATGGAGGTAATGGATCCTTGCTCTCATGGAGAATTACATTGCAGCTTCCATTGTAATTCTGATATGCAAAATATTTGCATATATAAAAGGATTTATTATGCATCTAATGTTACTACTATTAATCAATAGCATAGAGTCAAATGAAATACTTCCATATTAGTAATATGACATATAATAAGATGACATTATTATATCATAATATATTATTATATTTATCATAACAGTAATATTCTCCTATGCTATATTGTTCATATATATATAAATATAATTAGGATAATGCCATAGCACTATTATATAGTATTAATTGATAATGGCAAAATAGCAAGTAATATATTCAGTTTTTCAGCCATTCCATATATGAATATCCTCTATCCTTAATGACTAGCCCAAGGCTTGTGACAGAGTAGGCACTCAAGATTACATAATGAATGAATAAATCAATATTCACCCTTTCAGAATCACAATCATTTTTCTCAGATATCACTCAAATCTGTCAACATCAGTTGAAGAATGTGAATCCTGCAAATCAACACAATAATTGTACGTATGCTTTCACTAGCAGTGGCCCATTTTCTCATAGAGTTGATTCCTAAGGAATTTGTCATCCAATAAACCGATACATCTATTTTCACACGAAATGCTCTTATTCTAGCTCATCCCTCATTCTGGATGTGTGGAATTGATTTTTATAACCTCGGTATAAAAGTTTGTATTGATTAATTTATTCACTCACTAGCCCCACAAACATTTATAGAGTACCTACCATGGGTCAGATATTGGCCTAAATATCTCAATCAATTGTCACTTTATACATTTTGACCTATTCATTACAATGTTTATTTTGGGCACTTGAGTCTATCGTCTAAGATACTAGCTATTTCTACCAGCTGTTTGTCACTTGCAAATTTTACAAGCAGTTTATCATGTAATTATTCTAATCATTGAGGGAATATGTTGAACACAATTGGGTTAAATAAAGAAGACAGAAGAATATTGGAATGGAATATTTCAATATTCTGGAATATTGGAATGGAATATTTTTTTTAGGTTGCCAAATTCCTATTCTCACTCATTTGGGGATAGATATGGAACAAATCTCAAAAGGTGGAGTTTCAGATAACCTCTGTGGTTTAAGGATGGGATGTTAAGTATTCCTCAGTACTACCAAGTGTTTGAGGCTATCCAAGAAAATAAACAAGGAAGTTCTATTCAAAAGGGGAAAAGGTTGATGCCCAAAGAGCAGCTAAAAGAGAACCAGCTAGAAATATAACCAATATGGGAAGAAGAAACCAGGGGAAGTCTTAAGTTAAGTTGATAGGGGTAAAAGGCAAGCATCTAGGTATTCCATAAGAAAATGGTAGGTGGCTATGACAGTTTTTTCTTAGACCATCTTATGTGAGTGTGTACTTTTCACGGCAGCGAAGCTGAATGGGGATAGGTTGACCTCAATCTACAAATCTTTCCTCTTTTATATTGTTAAATCTGCTTGGGTCCTTACTTTAACCCAGTTAGTGGGAAAGGGTATTGATTACTTGCAAAAGTAGGGTTCCCTGACCCCCAAACCAAAGGAGAGTGAACCAGCCATCATATCAATACCCTTCCAGTGATGACCTGGAGATGTAGAGAGAACTGGCGCTTCCTGGCCAAAGGGTTAAAGGGGTTTCCTGGTGCTCTCAGCTAGCACTTGGTCCAGAATTCCCTTATTCTCAGATCCTGGTCTTTTTTGCTTAGGATTTTTTTTTTCTCTATCACAAATTTCTCTATCCTGGTAGGAGAAAGCAGAGTTCTTATTGCCTTAAGCCTAGTGTATGGGGACAGAGCACAAGTAGAGAAGGTTTTAAGGTGCATTCATTCAACAAATATTTGTTGACCATTGACTATGTTCTAGGCACTCCTCTAAACATTTGGAGTATATCACTGAGAAAATAGACAAAGAACCGTGTCCTCATGGAGCTATTGTTCTAGCAGAGAGAAATAGATAACAAACATTAAAACCAGTCAACAAGTGAATTAGGTAATTTCTTAGGAAGTCATAATTATTATGGAAAAAAGCAAAGTAGAAGTGTAAGACAGATAAGAGTTTCTGGGGTGGGTAGACAGATTGTTGTAGTCAGTAAAGTGATAAAGTAGGAGAGCCTCAATGAGGAGGTGAGTTTTGAGTAAAGTCTTGAAAGAGGTGAGAAATGGAATCACATGGATATGGGGGTAAAGAACGCCAGGCAGAAGGAATAGAATAAAGGCAGTGTCTGAGGTGGGAATGAGTCTGGCATCTCTGATTAACAGCAAGTAGCAGAGTTGGTGATGGGGAAGCAGTAGGAGAACACAAAATTAATGGTGGACAATTTCATAGTGGCCTTAGTAGATTTTGTAACACTTTGGCTCTTACTCTAAATGAAATGGCTATTAGAAGTTTTTGAACAGTAAAATGAAATGATATGACTGATGTTTTAAAAGATCACTTTAGCACTTGTACTGAGAACACACTGCAAGGAAGGAAGACTGGATTCATGAAGACCTATTAGGAAGTTGTCAGCGTTCAGGGGGAAAGTTTTTGGTGCTTTGGCCTGGAATGGTAGCCATGGTAAGAACTATATTCAAAGTGTATTTTGATAACAGATCTAGAAGGAGTTCTTGGCCAGTTGGGTGCTGCATGACAGAAAGAGATGTGTCAAGGATGATTCCAAAGTGTGTGGTCTCAGCAACTGGAAGGAGTAAGTTGCTAGGAACTGAAATAGGAAAAACTGTGGAGGAGCAAGTTTCAGAGGGAAACAGAGTTCAGTTTGGGACATGTTAATTTTGAGATGTCTACTAGACATTCAAATGGAGATGCTGATCCAGTTATGGATATATGAGTCTGGACTTCAGGAGAGAGATCTGGGTTAGAGATAATTTGAGATGTCAAAATATTGGTGGCATTTCAAACCATGAGACTGGATGCGTTCCCTAGGAGAGTGAGTGGAGATAAAGAAGACAATGGGGACACCTGGGTGGTTCAGTCGGTTAAATGTCAGATTCTTGATTTTTGACTCCAGTCATGATCTCACAGTTCATGAGATCAAGGCCCATGTCAGGTTCTGGGATTCTCTGTCCTACCCCTCTCTCTCTTTCTCCCCCACTTGCACTTTTTGTCTCTAAAAATAAATAAATAAACATTTAAAAAAAAAAAAGAGAAGACAATGAAGGACTGGTTCCTGGGCCACTCCAATATTAAGACAAGGACAGAGTGGCCAGAGAGGCCACTGTCCTGGATGCCAACAAAAACTGTGAAGCATATGGAGTACTGCTGATAGGCCAAGAAGGATGAAAACAGAGAATGGAAACTTCAGCACTGTGGAGGTGATTGGTGACTTTGTTAGCACTTTATTTGCTTTATGAGGAGAGTTGACTTTCTCTTTAATCCTGCAGTGGTTTTCTTGTAGTGAGGGGGTAGAGAATGTAACCTACTTTTTGTTTCTTGTGCTTTATTTCTGGGTGGGATTCCTGGAAGGACTCGTAACTATGGGAATTATCTACCTTCTTCACTCTGTGCTTCTGAAACTGCCGAGTTCTCAAAGATAGTATGTCTCTGATTCTTGGCATTTGATCCAGAATGGCATTAAATTAGCATACCTCTGTTTAGATGTGGTCTCTGGTGCAGTTAGTTTCATTTCACATTTTTGTTATTTAAAAAAAAAATCTCTTGCTACTCATTGCTGTCTCTCTTCACTCGCAGGAAAACAAGTCCCACTGACCTGGAGGCTATGACAACAAGGAGTTAACATCAATAATTATCACTGCTGTACCAGCTATTGTTCAATATTATAGCTAATTCTAACTGCCTCATCTTGTCATCAATGAGGGCATCCCAAAGGTTTTGTTATGTGGCATTAGACCTTGTTACTGACAGATTTTGTGATATTTTGTTACTTGTCAGAGAACATGTTAAGGGTCACATTAACACTGTGGTTATTGTTCTGAGATTTTTCTTGGTAGAATCTTTTCCAAGTGAATTCACAGGGGCTCCATGTGATCTCCTTGGTTTTCCCACATGCTAACAAGAAATCTGTTTATGACCATCTCTCTTGCCTGGGATAAAATCATACTTACATATCCTAATTTCTTGGGATTTTCTTATTTACCCTCCTTTAAAAGAGTAGCCTGTTTTTGATATTTTGGCATATTTCCAGTTCTCCATGATTTTCTCATGCAAGTATGAATTTGAAAAAAAATTGCACAGCTTTTCATTAGCACTTTCGGGAATTCAGAGTTGGCAAAAGATGTCAGTTTGGAGAGAAAAATGGGACTTTTCTAGGAGGAACGGAGGCTGGGATGTTTTTCTGACATATGTTACTATATTTATAAAATAAACTGTTTTTAGAGATCAGTTTATAAATTTGACATAAGGTTTAGTATTTCCATTCTATTTTATTAAACTTTTAATTTTCTTATGAAAATAACACAGGAAGCCACATGATTTTAAGTCATGGTCTAGCTGTAAAAATATACAGCAAAGTCTTTTCTATACATTGTGTGGCTTAGTGGAAAGACTGTGGCTTTGGATCAAAAGTTTGAAATTACATTCTGATTCTGCTACTGACAAATTTTGTAACTTTGGAGGTTACATTGATTCTTGTAAACTTCTTTTCATCATCTGCCAAACAGGAATAATTATACTTGTCCTATGGGTTGCTACCTTTTATAATTCATATAGTACCTGCTGTATGCTAGATACCATGCTGGGCATGGAGGATTCAAAGATAAAAGCGTATAATCCATGCCCTAGCAAATCGTTGTAGAAATAGACGTGTAAACACACTAGTAAAATATAGTAGATCCTCTCTGTAATGAAAGGATTCTATTGGAAATGTATCACTTAATATACATGACAGATTTGGAGTATTGAGTCTGAAACAATTCTGGATTCTCCTCTTTTTTAAAGGTTTTTAAATACATGAAGTATTGAAAACTATAAAGTCTCATCAAATGGCTTAGCTACCAGCTAAAGTATAATTTAAATATAAGATTTTGGCTACATTAGAACTTCTTTTAAGTTATGAAGTCACTAATAAAGTGACGATCTCTAGGCTTTGTGGGACTTGGAACAAGATGAAAAGGCAACTCCCGATTACAAGAGAGGATAATATAAGAGATTGTGTGATATATTATGATATTTGGTCTAATAGGTTAGATTTCTTTAACCCCTGGAAATTTTAGAATTAAGTGAAGAAATCAGTGGATATCAAACACAAGAATATATATCCTAAAACTAAAATGTTAATATTCCACTCTATATCTGTCCTTACTAATTGTATACCTAAGCAATTTACTTAAATTCTCTATACTTCTTCCATTTCCTCACTTATAGCTTGCTTTCTTTCTTTCTTTCTTTCTTTCTTTCTTTCCTTCTTTCTGAGAGGGAGAGAGAATCTTAAGTAGGCTCCACGGAGTGTGGAATCCAATGTGGGACTCAATCTCATGACTATAAGATCATGACCTGAGCCAAAATTAAGAGTCTGATGCTTAACCAACTGAGCCACCTAGGTGCCCCAACATTTCCTTATCTATAAAAGGAAGAGGGTGACAGGGTTGTTATGAGGACAGAGAATAGTCTGGAACATAGTAATTACTTAAAAGTGTTTGTTATTATGGTAGTATTAGTTACTAGCAATAATATTGAAAATCAATAATACTAGTTATTAACTTATTTTTTTTAAGTCAGGGAATTTGTATTCAAGTTCTAGGCAGTACCACAGATAAAGGAAAATACATTAAGGTCCCCAAACCTGGAAATTAGGAAATTAAAGTGGCATTATTTGCAGATGATGTGATAATTGATATTGAAAATTCAAAAGAATTTACAGACAAGATATTGAAAAAAATTAAAAGATTTCAGCACAGTAGCTAGCTAAATCAATACAAAAAAACTCATTGGTATTTATATATTAAGTATTATCCCCTATTGTGTTATTAAATACCTATGAGACCTTGAATAAATAATTCATCTCTCTGGGCTTGGCATTTTATCTGTTGATATCAGTTTATCTCTGTAAACTGATGTCATTTTACTCAGTCTCTGCTCCTTTCCAGTTCTAGTATATGATGGAACATCAGATTTTATATCATACCTCCCCTTGACAGTGGGAGCAATTGAAAAATATGCTCTGATATTTGCTAAGTGCAATGCGTTATTTTACATGATAATTTTTATATCCTTGCCTCCTTGCCTCCACTGGGTTTATAAACTAGTAACAACAGAAATAGCAATGATACCTAGCTTTGTCTTAGCTCATCAAAATTATTAAAATGCTTTTTAGTTTTGTTGATTGTTTCCTTTGCAGTGCAGAAGTTTTTATCTCCATGAGGTCCCAATAGTTCATTTTTGCTTTTAATTCCCTTGCCTTTGGAGATGTGTAAAGTAAGAAATTGCTGCAGCTGAGGTCAGAGAGGTTGTTTTCCTGCTCTCTCCTCTAGGGTTTTGATGGTTTCCTATCTCACATTCAGGTCCATTATCCATTTTGAGTTTATTTTTGTGAATGGTGTAAGAAAGTGGTCTAGTTTCATTCTTCTGCATGTTGCTGTTCAGTTGGAATACTACTTGGCAATGAGAAAGAATGAAGTATGGCCTTTTGTAGCAACATGGATGGAACTGGAGAGTGTTATGCTAAGTGAAGTAAGTCATACAGAGAAAGACAGATACCGTATGTTTTCACTCTTATGTGGATCCTGAGAAACTTAACAGAAGACCATGGGGGAGGGGAAGGAAAAAAAAAGAAAGAGAGGGAGGGAGCCGAACCCTAAGAGACTCTTAAAAACTGAGACTAAACTGAGGGTTGATGGGGGGTGGGAGGGAGGGGGTGGGTGGGTGATGGGTATTGAGGAGGGCACCTGTTATGATGAGCTCTGGGTGTTGTATGGAAACCAATCTTGCAATAAATTTCATATTAAAAAAAGAAAATAAAATAACTAATGAAAAAAATTAATAAAGTGCTTTCATCGATGTGACACAATATTTCATAAGTATATAGCAAGTAAATAATGTGAGTACCATATGGACTATGTCAAGCTCAATAAAAGAGATAGAAACCTAATAGTATTTGGGAGAACTTCAGTTAACATTCGCTGATTGGCCATGTGTTTATTTCTCTTTTTTTTTTGTTTTAATAAAAGTATAGTAAGGAATTAAATTAAAAAAAAACCTGTCAGCCCAGGAGGGTTATGATTTATCTGGCACTGCTTGATGTATCCCCAGAACCTAGAGGATTTCCTGGTACCTGATGGAAACTTAATTGATATTTGTATGAATGACTGAATAAACAACACCAAGAATTGAGGAGAAGCCATCAACAGATGGGATATTTCAACAAATTTGTGAAAGACAATGAAGGTAGAAAAATTCATTTCCAGTTATATGGAAGATTAGATACTGACCCTCCTGTAAAATATAACTGAAAGTTCTAGATTTAATGTGAGTTTTTAAAAATAAACTAATTAGCTAGGAAGAAAGGAGGCCAAACTAACTTGAAAATAGGAACCTAGAGAGCTAAGCATAGCCCTGCATACTGCTTTTGATCTGAAGGTGTTTGATGAACACAGATGATCTTAATTTGCATGGTTTTGAAAGGCACCTATGGCCTAGGAACTTTAATACAGTACATACTCCTTCCTTTTCTTAAAACTGAAGATACCTTCCAGTGTATCCTTTGGTTAAGTCTGAATGCCCTAACCTCAATAAGACAGCAGGGAAAAATCTTAGTCTTTTATTTGTTACAGAGGAAAACAAACTATCCTAAGAATTTCAACAAAATAGCTACCATTAAAATATGTAGGCAAAATTGACACTGGCTGGTTTAATTTAAAAAATCTCAATTTGAGGAGCCCCTGGGTGGCTCAGTCGATTAAGACTCTGACTTTGGCTCAGGTCATGATCTTTCAGTTCATGGGTTTGAGCCCCATGTTGGGCTGTGTGCTGACAGCTCAGAGCCTGGAGCCTGCTTCAGATTCTGTGTCTCCTCTCTGTGCCTCTCCCCCACTCACACTCAGTCTCTCTCTCTCTCAAAAATAAATAAACATTAAAAAATTTTTTAAAAACAAATCTTAATTCGAGAGTCTAGTTAAGAGTTCTAGATTTATAGAATCCTAAATGCCTGGAAGAGGCAAATATAACTACCTAACTTTGCAGAAATCCTCAAACTAAACCTCAATGAATACCTAAACTTAAAAATATATATAATTTAAAAGTTAAAAATTACAAAACGCAGAAGAAAATGCATACCATGGGTAAGAGCCAGCAGAAACTACAGATAAAATAATCAGATTCATCCCCCAAATTTCAGATATTGGAATTATCAGTCAGAACATAAACTAAATGGGGCCCCTGGGTGGTTCAGTTGGTTAAGCGTCCAACTTTGGCTCAGGTCATAGTCTCATGGTTTGTGCGTTCAAGCCCTGCGTCGGATTCCATGCTGACAACTCAGAGCTAGCCTGATTCAATTCCGTCTCTCTCTCTGCCTCTCCCCCACTCACAATTTGTCTTTCTCTTTCAAAAATGAATAAACATTAAAAAATTTAAAAATAGTTAATATTAAATTAGTTAATATATATTAACTATATATTATAGTTAATTACTATATAATTACTATATTAACTATACATTATAATTAATATATACTTATATTAACTATATATTAGTTAATATATTAAAATAGTTAATATTAAATTAATTAAAAAATAGTTAATATTAACTATTAACTAAATGTACACATAACTTTTATCTAAGTCTGTGTAACAAATCACTTCAAAATTCAATGGTTTACAAAAAAAAAAACAAATTAATTTCTTGCTAGGATTTGTAAGTAGAGATATGATTCTACTTTTTTTCTGTGGGATATCATGGGCCTGGTTGAGCTTGACTCTAAGAAGAAAGTTGGCTTCAGGTATATTCCACATGCTTCAAATTCTGGGACTCAGGGAAAAAGTACAGTAGGCCCCTGGGATGTGCTTTTCTTATGGTGGATTGAAATAGTTCAAGAGACCAAAACAAGCAATGCAAAAACATTTAAAGTCATGTACAAGCATGGTATACATCATGTCTGTTGATATTCCATTGGGCAAACAAGTTACAGTCAAGTCCAATGTCAATGGTGCAAGAAAGAATAATTCTCCCACTGGTTTGGGGTAAGAGAAGAGTGAATGTTTGATGAAAAATAACGTAATTTACCAAAATAAGCATGATCAGTAGGTTGAAACAAATAAATTAAGTTTTTATTTTTTTATTAAAAAAATTAATTATTTTGAGAGAGAGAGAATCCCAAGCACGTGTGTGAGCAGTAGAGGAGCAGAGGGAAAGAGGGAATCCCTAGCAGGCTCCATGTTCACCATATTTTCCTTATCTTTTCATCTACTGATGAACACTTAGGTTGCTTACATGCCTTGTCTATTGTAAATAATAGTGCAACAAACATAGGAGTGCATGTATTTTTTTGAGTTAGTGTTTTCATTTTCTCTTGGTAATTACCCAATAGTGGAATTATTGGATCATATAGTATTTCTATATTTAATTTTTTGAGGGACCTCTACACTTGTTTCTACAGCAGCCATACCAATTTACATTACCACCAACAAGGCATGACGATTCCTTTTCCTCCACATATTCAACTCTTGTTTATTGTCTTCTTGATTTTAGCCATTCTAACAGGAATGAGGGATATCTTGTGCTTTGATTTGCATTTTCCTGATTATTAGTGATGTTGAGCATCTTTTCATGTGCCTGTTGGCCGTCTGTATGTCTTCTTTGGAAAAATGTCTGTTCATGTCTTCTGACCATTTTTTAGTTGGATTAATTGCCATTGTATAAGTTCCATCCATTCTCTTTCAGTCTGTATGTGATTTTGTAGGGAGCATATAGATTAGTCTTGTAGGCAGCATAGAGATTAGTCTTGTTTTTTTTTTTTAATTTTTTTTTTCAACGTTTTTTATTTATTTTGGGACAGAGAGAGACAGAGCATGAACGGGGGAGGGGCAGAAAGAGAGGGAGACACAGAATCGGAAACAGGCTCCAGGCTCCGAGCCATCAGCCCAGAGCCTGACGCGGGGCTCGAACTCACGGACCGCGAGATCGTGACCTGGCTGAAGTCCGACGCTTAACCGACTGCGCCACCCAGGCGCCCCATCTTGTTTTTGTTTTTGTTTTTTTTTTAATGCATTCTGCCACTTATGTTTTTTGATTAGAGAATTTAAGCCATTTACATTTAAAGCAATTATTGATTGTATGTGATTTTTGCCATCTAAAAAATTTGTTTTCTGGTTGTTTTTTTAGTTCTTCTTTGTACTTTGTTCTCTTGCTCTCTTTCTTCATGATTGATTAATATCTATAGTGTTTTGTTTGGCTTTCTTTCTCTTTATTTTTTGTGTATGCATCATAGGTTTTGGAGTCATGGTTACCATAAGGTTCATATATATAACATTCTAAGTAAATAGCAGTTCATAGTAATTTGATGGTCATTTAAGTTCAAACACATTCTTAGCAAATAAAAAAAAGAAAAGGAAAGGAAAGAAAAAAATTTTCTTTGCTATTTTTTCTTTTTCTTTTTCACCTTCTTTTGTCTTTTTACTACCATTTCCATATTGTATATGTTTTATTACCTTATCCACATTTTACACCTTTTATTCATATTTTTCCTATGTATAATTTTGGCCATTGCTTTTCCAATTAAAGAAGTCCTTTAACATTTCTTGTAAGACTGGTGTACTGGTGATTAACTCCTTTATGTTTTGTTTGTCTGGGCAACTCTTTAAATTTGAGTTTGTTGAGTTTGATAAATTCTTTATAGATTTTGGATACTAAGCTTTTATCTGATATGTCATTTGCAAATATCTACTCCCATTCTGTCGGTTGCCTTTTAGTTTTGCTGATTGTTTCCTTTGCTGTGCAGAAGTTTTTTTATTTTGATGAGGTCCCAATAGTTCATTTTTGCTTTTGTTTCCCTTGCCTTCAGAGACATGTTGAGCAAGAAATTGCTGCGGGTGAGGCAAAAGAGGTTTTTGCCTGCTTTCTCCTCTAGGATTTTGATGGCTTCCTGTCTTACGTTTAGGTCTTTCATCCATTTTGAGTTTATTTTTATGTATGGTGTAAGAAAGTGGTCCATGTTCATTTTTCTGCATGTCGCCGTTCAGTTTTCCCAGCACCATTTGCTGAAGAGAGTGTCTTTCTTCCACTTGATATTCTTTCCTACTTTGTCAAAGATTAGCTGGCCATACATTTGTGGGTCCATTTCTGGGTTCTTTATTCTGTCCCATTGATCTGAGTGTCTTTTTTGTGCCAATACCATACTGTCTTGATGATTTCAGCTCTGTAATACATCTTGAAGTCTGGGATTGCGATGTCTCCAGCTTTGGTTCTTTTTCAGGATTGCTTTGTCTATTCAGGGTAACAGATTCTAATTATAGGAAATTCCAAATTATGAATTTCAAGGAGACAGAAGTTATCTCATATCAAAGCCTTAAGATGTAATGTGGAATGATAAACAATAATAAAAAAGTAGCCAAATGAATGAATATTGATTTGTAAAACAAAATGTTTTAGTGGGATTAAAATAAAATAATGCAAAATGAAAAGATATAGTAACAATATCACATATAAATTGGGTGGGTATTGATAAGAAGGAGCATAAGGTATTGAGAACACTTTGGTAAATTAAGAATGCATGTTAAATATGATATATAGTAAGGCCAAAAAAATTGAGAAAAGTGATCAATCTAAAAATAGTTTAAAAAAAGAAAAAGAAACAGAAAAAAAGCCAAGTCAAAGACAAAGTACACAATAACATTGTAGTAATAAATTTGGATAAATCATTATTATGGTAAATGTAAATGAACTATACTCTGTTTGAAAGACAAAGATTATGAAGATAGCTATATTAGAAAACTCAAGATAAATACAGTTAATGAAAGTCATATCTAAAATACATAGACATGAAAGAATGATAGTTAAGGGATGGAAAAAGATAAATCAACAGATATGGAAATGGTTTTCTAACACTGTTGCTTAATTAATTATATTTGACAAAAATCATTTGCTTCAAGCTACACTGGGCACTAGATTAAAATATGCTCCCTATCTTTAAATGTGTGCTGGCCACCTATTTCCTAATATGACTATTGATTCCTTCCCCAATTAGTTGGGATTATTTTCCATGATATAGTGCCATGGGCTATCTTGCTGAAATATTACCCTGGTGTGGCCCCAGCCCTATAATCCTCTACCTCAGTTCAAGTGCTTCATGGGAAAATCTCCTGTTAACATCATTTTGGCAAACTCTCCTGAACCTTGGGGTGGAATTCACATTTTCCCAAAGGCCTTACTTCAAGGGGTTTAATATAGCATTTTCATGCAGGCTGTTTAGGAAAAGATTTTAAGAATGGGGCATTTTGGAGATTCTGGAATTATCCAGCAGTGAGAGTTGGTTCTTTTGCCTTTGTCTTTGTGTGAAGCTGTCAATGATTGAGAGGTATTTTTTTCCATTTTCAGCCCCTGCCATTTCTAGTCCAGTTAAGTGGAAGTCACTGTGTTTTTGCTTTGCATAGTTCCTGAGTCAAGTCTACCAACTTCCCCTTGCCTCTGTGTATATGAGAAAGTGGAGTACATTGGGCTGAGGAATGGTTATGAGGCATTTAGCTAGACTCACTTAGTAGATTGAGAGACCAATTTCCTCACATCTGTCTTATACAGTGTATGATTCAAATTCATGCCTCAACAAAATGAGAAATTCCTTGTGCTAGGGACTTTGCAGGTTTGTTATGAATAGGTGGGAAAATGTTAATGTTAAATTTACAAATGTTAAGTTTCTACTGACACTCTGCTGCTTCTGTTTTGACTGTCATGTCACATTTTTTACTAGAGTTCTAAATGATTTCTCCAATTCTCCTTCTTTTGATTAATTTCACACATGGCCACCATGTTAATTTTCTATAGCAAAGTTCTGATTATGTCCCTTTTTTTCAGAAACCTTCCACTATTATTTGGTGCTTAAAGAAAATAGTCAAACTACTTATGCCAGCCTACAGACTCTTTATTATCTGACTAGTCATTTTTTCCAAAAAAAATTTTTTTTACCACTATTCCTTTTTTTCATTCTTAATTCTCTCTGTCAAATTTAATCTTTGTTATTTGTATGCATTCTATGTTTCCTGCTTACCTGCCATTGTCCATGTTGTGCCTTCTGCCTACAGTGAACTTACTCTCATTTCCAAAATAATTTTTTGGGGGTCTTAGTAAATACTAGGAAAAATAATCCTCAGGTATTATTATGTATAAGTACAAAGTAACTGAATATTATAGCCAAAATTATCATGGTCAGAGTGGGCAAAAACTAACTAAATTGTTTCCTTTGAGAATTCCTCATTAGCCAGTTTGTTCATTCATAGCTGTATTAAATATTTTCTTAGACTCTATCTGAATGTGTTATATATTTGTGTGAACGTGTGTGTGTGAGTGTGTGTGTGTGTGGGGGGGTGTGGGTGTGTGTGGTGGGGTGGGGGAGAGATCTTTTGCACCAATATGTGTACTCACAGACATTTCACCAAGACTGAGCATCTTTCCTCTATAGTATCCAATTTTAACTGATACAAAAGGTAAGTCAGAATGTTTATGTTTTCCCCATCCAATCAAGAGGTTTTATCTGAACCTCTAGAAAGAAAGGTGAAATAAACTCTTGTTTACAACTTTTTGTGTGTACACAGGACATTTGTTGACTACTGCAGAGAGCATGGAGAAGTTCAGCATTGTAGAGTCTACAAACCTGTGTAGACTGGCCAAATCCAGAGAAAACATCCTTGGAAGTAGGTGCAATTTGGTAAGTAAATGATCTATTGATCAGATCTCATTTGTCTAAACTACTCCCTTTATTGTTGACTTAATTCTAGTAAGAAGAAACACAAATGAATGAGAAACACTGGTCAATGCATTGAAATTTCAGAAGGTTTGGATGATACAGGTGATCCACTGATAATGTGGAGTAGTGTGACTACCATATTCCCCCCCTAGATTCTTAGATATGGTTTCCTAAAAATGTGTTATAGACCATGTGAGAGGCAAGGAGGAGGCTGTTATGGACTGAACTGCAACCCCCCAAAATTTGTATGTCAGAGCTCTAATTTCCAATGTTACCATATTTGAAGACAGGGCCAAAAAGGAGTTAATTAAGGCCATAAGGGGGGGCCCTAATTCACTAAGACTGATGTCCTTATAGAAAGAAGAGATACCAGGAGCGTACAGGCACAGAGGAAAGTCCATGTGAGGACTCAGTGAAAAGGTAATCGTCACAAGTGAAGGAGAAAGCTCTCACCACAAACCAACCCTGCTGGCATTCTGATCTTGTATCAAGAAAAGGGAGAAAGTAAATTTCTGTTATTTAAGCCACCCAGTTTATGGTATTCTACTGTGGCAGCCCTAACAGATTAATACAGAGGCCAAGTAAACAAGTTTCGTCTCTGTATCTCCATTTAAACTGGATTTATTCTGCTCCTGCCTTTTATATATTGAAGTTTTATATAACAACTGTTTCTTTCTTTTTTTTAAATAAATGTTTTGCTGTTGAAAACTTAGGAAGGTAAATATATTGTATAGTAATTTATTCATCTATTTGTGATGGGAGCATTTCTTCCTAATACTGGTCCCATATTGTGTCTCTGATCAGAATGCTTCCATTGAGCTCCTTCTCTTGTCTTTCTGGACACATGGATGACCACATCTTTGGAATATGAGTAACTTTTTTTTTAATTCAAGAGGAACTTCTCTTTTTTTTTTTAATTTTTTTTTCAACGTTTATTTATTTTTGGGACAGAGAGAGACAGAGCATGAACAGGCGAGGGGCAGAGAGAGAGGGAGACACAGAATTGGAAACAGGCTCCAGGCTCTGAGCCATCAGCCCAGAGCCTGACGCGGGGCTCGAACTCACGGACCGCGAGATCGTGACCTGGCTGAAGTCGGACGCTTAACCGACTGCGCCACCCAGGCGCCCCTGGAACTTCTCTTTTTTAAAAAAATATAATTTATTGTTAAGTTGGCTAACATACAGTATATCCAGTGTGCTCTTAGTTTTGGGGGTAGATGGGAATATGAGTTACTTTGATGGCAGAAAGAAGAGATCACTCATCTTTATGATTTCATCTTGCCCTATGCTATGGACTGAATGTATGTGTCCCTTCCAAATAAATATGTGGGAAATCCTAACCCCTAATGAGTTGGAGGTGGGAACTTTGGGAAGTAATTAGCTTAGATGAGGTCATGATGGTAAAGTCCTCATGATGGAATTAGTGTCCTTATAAAAGAAGAGATCAGAAAATCAGTGCCCCATCTGCTATCTGAGGCCACAGCAAGAAGACTACAGGCTAGGAAGAGGGCTCTCACCAAGAACCGAATCAGCTGGCACTTTGGACTTGGACTTCTAGCCTCTCGAACTGTGAGAAATAAATTTATGTTATTTAAGCCACATAGTCAGTGATACTCTGCTACAGCAGCTTGAGCTGACCAAAACACCCTGACTGTCCCACCCTATTCTGTAATTATGTTCAGGTGTGTACTTAGTAGTATTAAATATGTAAGTAAATTTCATATCAGCCTATTCAAAAATGGCCTTTTGAGCCTCATTGACAATATATAAACCTATGCTAGAAGTCCCATGGTATCAGAAAGTATACCAGAATGCAGGTTTTAAAAACCTTTAAAGATTTCTATGAAGTGTTTGCATTTTCTTTAAAAACATTTTTTTACCAATGTTTATTTATTTTTCAGAGACAGCATGAACAGGGGAGGGGCAGAGAGAGAGGGAGACACAGAATCCAAAGCAAGCTCCAGGCTCTGAGCCATCAGCACAGAGCCTGATGCAGGGCTTGAACTCATGAACCATGAGATGATGACCTGAGCTGAAGTCAGACACTTAACTGACTGAGCCACCCAGGTGCCCTGATGTTTGCATTTTCATAAGTAGCTTTAACCATTTTTATCTCCATACAAATTCTTGTGTCCACTTATATTGCCTAGATTATTCTCTACTCAGAGATTTTATAAAGGGAATATTTACACCTGTACTGGCACAAGTGCTATTTTGTTTTTGTTTTTGTTTTACAAGTTGAGGGTTCATGTCAACCTTGCCTGGAGCAAGTCTGCTGGCACTGTTTTTCCAACAGCATTTGCTCACTTCATGTCCCTGTGTCACATCTGAGTAATTCTTGAAATATTTTAAAACTTTTTTATAAGTATTTGTTATGGTGATCTGTGATCAGTAATTATGACTCATGAAAGTTCAGAAGATGGTTAGCATTGTTTTTAGCAATAATATATACTTTAAAAAATTTTTTGAGAGAGAGAGAGAGCGAGCATGGGAGAGAGAGAGAGAGAGAGAGAGAGAGAGAGAGTCTCAAGCAAGCTCCACACCCAGTGCAGAGCCTGACACAGAGCTCGATCCCACGACCCTGGGATCATGATTTGAGCCAAAATCAAGAGTCAGTCAGATGCTCAATTGACTGAGCCACCCAGGCACCCCTGCAATAATATATATTTTAAATTAAGGTATATATATATTATTTTTAAGACGTATGCTATTGCACCCTTAATGGACTACTGTATAGTGTATACATAACTTTCATATGCACTGGGAAACTAAAAAATTCATCTGACTTGCTTTATTGCAATATTTTCTTTATTGCACTGTCTGGAACTGAACTTGCATTATCTCTGAGGTATGCCTATCTTGTGATAAAAACTACTGAAAGGAGGCTTCATTTTATACACCTCAGTTGATCTTTGCACTATTCTGTGAGGTTGGCTATGGTAGTTTCACTTTTCATGTGAGGAAACTAGGGTACAAAGAGTTAAAAGTAACAAATTATAATGATAATAAGGAGGGCATTTAAGTTTTGAATTATACATTTTATTCCATATCATTTCCTTTGCTTTTTATGTGCTTAACCTATGTAAAAAATAAAAGCCAGAGAAACATATATTTATAGGATGAATAGTCAAATATGAATCCGTATGGTCAATTGTAATCAGGTCCAGATGGTTAGTGCTCTGAGCTACTAGAGACCCCATTTGATGCCCCAGTTACCTACCATCATCACGATTAGGATGGGCATCAGCCGACACTTAATAAAGGAGACAGCATAATTTGGTGGAAAGAACATGGGCTTTGAAATCTGTCCCAGAACCAATTTTCAGCTCTTCCACTTGCTATCTGTGAGATGTGGAACGATGAAGAGTTAACTGCTCTGAATCCTCATCTCCATGTGTGTAAAATGTGAATAACAGTAATATCTACCTTATGAGGAAGAAATGAGATAGCAAACAGGCAAGCATCTACGACTGTCCTTGCCACAGAGCAGGCATGTCGTAGGCATTCAATAAAGGTTAGTTGAACCTGAATTGTAGTGTCACACATGACCACAAATTAGTATAAACTTCAGTCTTTCCCTCATCAGGGTTTACAAGCTACTTGGTGAGCCACTGAAGAATGGCACTGTAAAGGCAGCAAAGACCGAGAACCGAGTGAACGAAACTGTGGCGTGACAGTGGAGGGGGAGATTCTTGAGGGCTAGGACAGTTAGAACAGCTGAGTTCTCTGAGATCAAGCTTCTGAAAAAGGCAGCTTTTATTTAGGTAGACAGGGAGGAGGAAGCATGCATGAGGCAGAGAGGGAGAAATGACTTAAAAGAAGTGGATATGGTTGTGTATGGGAAGAAGTGTTGATCACTATGGGAGGAGCAAAGGGACTGCAGGGTGGTTTGTGTCTTGTGCTTTACAGTGTACAAAATCTTTTGCTTATTTGAACCTTTCTTCAGATCTAAGAGAAGGACAGGGCTAATTTCACTATCTCCCTTTTAGGCATGGATAAAGATAAAACAGAAACTGTGAGAAGCAAAGTGACTTGGCTAAGGTAACGCCTCTACTGTGTAGTTGAGTGGGCCTCAAACACCAATCTGCTGTCTCCCAGGACTTAGAAAAGTGACAGAGAGGAAGAAGATTAATGGAAGTTACAGAATAATTTGTGACTTTGAATGACAACATTAGGGGTTTGGAATTTTTATTCTGCAAGCATAGGAAACCACAAAACCTTATGACAAAAGTACATGTGCAAAGTGATAGTTTTGAAACTCAGTCTGTACATGAAAAGATGTTCAGCATCGCTTCTTATCAGGGACATACAAATCAAAACCACACTCAGGTATCACCTCACGCCAGTCAGAGTGGCCAAAATGAACAAATCAGGAGACTATAGATGCTGGAGAGGATGTGGAGAAACGGGAACCCTCTTGCACTGTTGGTGGGAATGCAAATTGGTGCAGCCGCTCTGGAAAGCAGTGTAGAGGTTCCTCAGAAAATTAAAAATAGACCTACCCTATGACCCAGCAATAGCACTGCTAGGAATTTACCCAAGGGATACAGGAGTACTGATGCATAGGGGCACTTGTACCCCAATGTTCATAGCAGCACTCTCAACAATAGCCAAATTATGGAAAGAGCCTAAATGTCCATCAACTGATGAATGGATAAAGAAATTGTGGTTTATATACACAATGGAATACTACGTGGCAATGAGAAAAAATGAAATATGGCCTTTTGTAGCAACGTGGATGGAACTGGAGAGTGTAATGCTAAGTGAAATAAGCCATACAGAGAAAGACAGATACCATATGGTTTCACTCTTATGTGGATCCTGAGAAACTCAACAGGAACCCATGGGGGAGGGGAAGGAAAAAAAAAAAAGACGTTAGAGTGGGAGAGAGCCAAAGCATAAGAGACTGTTAAAAACTGAGAACAAACTGAGGGTTGATGGGGGGTGGGAGGGAGGGGAGGGTGGGTGATGGGTATTGAGGAGGGCACCTTTTGGGATGAGCACTGGGTGTTGTATGGAAACCAATTTGTCAATAAATTTCATATATATATAAAAAAAAAAAAGAAACTCAGTCTGGCAGCAGGACTAGGGGTGGATGTCTCTTCCTGAGACAAGAGTGTTCTTCTAGAATCTATCTCTTTTGAGACCATTGTCCAAATGAATTTTAGGCCAAAGAGGACTCTGTTCTTTATGCCATCTTGGAGAAAGCCCTCTTAATCAGGGAAATGGAGCTATTAGCACACTGGCAGCCTATTCTGTTCTGCATTTTAAATTGTTAATTCAATTTATTTCTGGATAAAATATCTGTGTAAATCAAGCCAGTTTGCAAAACTGACAGCCTCGTGAAAAAAAATGTTGGGGGGAAAAAGAATCATATGCATGACTAAGCTATATTTTAATTTAAGCAAGTGTTCTGATTAAAACATAAAAGGAATGAAAATGGCATAATGGGAACATCATAACTCACTGAATTGGGGTCAGGTTCATCTTTGCAGACAGCACCAGTACAACGAGGCAGTGGGTTTGGTAGAAAGACTGAGGTTTGGGGACAGGTCAGATCTCGGTTCAGATCTTAAATGTAAGCTCCCAGAAGTCAGGAGCATTTCCCCCCGGGTTGTAGTCCCAGCACCTAGGACAGTCTCTGACTCAGAGTAGGTACTGTATAAATATTTGCCAAAGTTAAATGAAATAAAAACTCAGCCTAACCATTTGCCATTTGGAAAACAGTGAATAAGTGCCTTTACCTCCATTTTTCATCTGTAATAGAGAAATAATAATATTTACGTTATAGGATTATTGTAAGGGTTAATAACCATGACAGTAAGGAAGATAGGGAGTTGTGCAATAGGATGGTTTAGTTTAGGTTCCTACTTTTGAACTCTGGTCATAACCTGGGGTTTCTTTTCAGTGTGTTTCCCAGCATGCTTTGCTGGGCTGAGGCATTGCTCCAAAGAGCCCTAACTGAAGCAGACTTTAAGTTTATATCCTTCTTAGGGATTAGAAGAGTACTGTTACTAATAGGTGCTCAATTGTTGAAATTAAATTTTTTAGGGTTGTAGAATTTTTTAACTAAGTTTATTTCTTTTTGAGAGAGAGAGAGAGTGAGCAGGAGAGGGGCAGAGAGAGAGAGGGAGAGAGAAATGGAGACAGAGAGAATCCCAAGCAGGCTCTGCATCAGCAGCGCTGAGCCCAAGGCAGGGCTCGAACCCATGGATTATGAGATCATGACCTAAACCGAAACCAAGAGTCAGACGCTTAAACAACTGAGCCACCCAGGCACCTGGGGTTGTAGAACTTTAAAACAAATTATTCTGACTTAGCAACTTGTTCATTTAGAAAGATGATAGATGCCCACGTAACGGACACTTTTTAAATTAAAGTTATTCTATGACTTCTCCTACCAAAAGATACTGTATTCTTTTACCTTATCTTTTTAATCCCTACAACAGAGTCCCTTCTAACGTATTCCCATTTTGAAGATGAGGAAATAGGTTTGCAGAAATCAAGTAACAAGCTCACAGTCTCACATTAAATAAGCAGCAGAGCTGACATTTGAACCAGGACTTTTGGGTTCAAAGCCTCCGTACTTTATAAAAATATTCCATATACATTTGTTGATTGAATTAATGGGCAAAGGCCAATCATGGCCGGCTTTAACTTTCTTTCCTTCAAGTCACAGGATGTTCTTTCAGTTCCCGCCATGAAGATATTAAAAACAAGGACACTGGCTTTGGTTCAGTTGCTAAAAGCATGTGTAGTCTGGAACTGTTAGGTTTCTGTTAGACTATTCATAAGTATATATCAGTCTTACAAGAGCAAGGGCATCCTTTCGATTTATTATGTACTCTCCCTTCCACCCAAAGAAAGAGAAATGAAATAAAACATAATGAAAAGGCCAAGGTAAAGAGGCTATGAATTTAATGTTCATAACGGTGGTAGCTAACATTTATTATGTACCAATTATGTAACAGGCCTTGTGCTATGTGCTTTACATACATTAATTCACAAAGGCCCTCTGAGGGCATATGGTTGTCCATAAGTTGTAAAATAAGAAATTGCTCAGAAGTCTCCACTGGCTTCTTGTGTCATTCAGGATAGTGCCAAATGTTCTGACCACGGCTCGCAAAGCCCTCCATGACCAATTTGATCATCACAAATCGAGTGTAGAAAACACAGTATGTTGAGTGAGATTAACACTTGCAATGTGTACCCTGCACATGTACTGCGGCTATTGGGAGGCAGTGGAATTACACAGGAGCATTACCATTTCTATACCTCTGCCTGATGTGTGGAAACCTCCTTCAGTTCAGGTTCCAGCCAGGGGAGAGACCAAGCATGGGCAAACCTTTCCATCTCAGTGGTGATGTTGGAGAAAACTCAAACAGCAAGAGGTTGAAGTTGCCCTTCCATGGCACAGAGTACAGGGAAAATATGGGGCTGTGGTGCCAGCAGTGAGGGAAAAAAATACCAAGTTGCAGTCACTGTTTGGGGCATAAGTGAGGACGCAGACCTCCTTAAAGGTACTCTGATTGAAAAACAAAACAAAGTAAAGTCTTCAGTTAAAATGGAGAATGAGTGGTTATGGAGAGGAAGGCTTTCCCACGGGTGCAAGAGAAAAGAAGGAGGCCTTGTCAATGTGAAAGGCTGACATCCTTGAGGATGCCAGTTTCACCTTCAAGAGGACCCACTTGTCTCTTTGAGAGATTTTATTTGCTAATGTAGAAGTGGTATTCCTGGTAAAGCTTGATTTGAATGTGGCTTACTCTTCTTTGATGGCCTTGGAAAAGGGGCTTTGAGGGATGAGAAAGTGGGGCATCTCAGATCTCTTTGTGAAAGGGTGCTTACCTGACCCTCCACCTGGATTAATGAGAGTGGCAGACCTATGGGCCATGTTCCGCGAAGCCTCCTCTGTGCAGTGACCAAGGACTGTGCCAGGTGGTCATCAATCCTGCGTATGGCCTTACCAGCAGCCCTCTGCTCCTCTCCTTTACCCACTCCTGACAGGTAGAAAGCAAATTTGCATAACAAACTGTTTAAACATTCAATTTTGATCCACCTTCAAGGCACTCTTTGTCCTCAGCAGTTCTAATGGTTAGTGACCCCTTCAAAATCAACATCATTTGTCAAATCAAATTAGGCCTGTTACTAACTGCAAGGCAGTGACATTCATCTTTTTGATGCTTTCAAACCAGTCTGAGGTGAAGTTCTCTTATGGAATTGGGTTTGGTATGCTGAATGAGTCACTTCCTCAATGAGGCAATTGTCAGAAAAATAGGAGCCTTAGCTCGAAGGTAAATATTGTTGGGTCACTTGAAATGTATGCAGATTTGACATTTCCCTTCTGATTAGCATGTCTACACATTAAAGTTTTTTTTGTATGTCACATTGGATAGTTCAGATGCCAGGGTAATGTCAGTGAGCACTTGATAGAAACTTCATTTTGCTCCTGATGAAGAAAATGGGAGGATTAAGGGAGAAACTTCAGGTGGGAATCTTATTTGGGATGACACATGGAATGAATACGGGGTATTCAAAATAAAAAGTAAATGCTGGGAAGTAACTTTACCGTGTGCCAGTGTCCGGGGTGTGTGTGTGTGTGTGTGTCTGTGTGTGTGTGTACTAATTTAATCTATTTAGAGATTATGATCCTCATTGAATAAATGAGATGAAGCCTAATGTCAAACAGTAAAATAGGAGGCTGGAATTTCAAATTCATTCTGATGCCAAAGACCATGCTTCTTCCTCCGTAGCATGATGCCTCCTTAAGATGCAAAATATTCTACCTAGCTCTGAAAGCCCTGAAATAGAAGTATTAAGCTATCCCTATGCATCCTGGCTTTGTCCTTACTTTGTAAATATAAAATCAGAAACTCAGATTATTTTTTGGTCCAACCTGTTTCTTTCATCAAAAATTAGTATTCAAGGACACCTAGGTGATTCGGTTGGTTGGGTGTCTGACTTCTGCTCAGGTCATGATCTCATGGTTTATGGGTTCGAGCCCCACATCGGGCTCTGTGCTGACAGCTCAGAGCCTGGAGCCTGCTTCGGATTCTGTGTCTCCCTCTCTCTGCCCTTCCCCTGCTCATGCTCTGTCTTTCTCTGTCTCTCAAAAATAAATAAAGAAACATTAAAAAATATTTTTAAAAGTGAGCTTTCAGCCTCTACTTGAATACTTCCAGTGTCCAGGAGCTCAGGATTTTACCATGTATCCATGTCCATATTTATTCCCATACTGTTATGTTTATTCATATACAAAGATCTCTATTTATGACCTTACATGCTTAAATGTACAATCATATCTACATCTAATTATGACTTTAGAGTATTTTCTCTGCTAGAGACTATACTGTATTTCCTCTATTATATAATTTGATCATCACAATAAGCCAGTAAGATATGTCCCCAGTTTATGGAAGAAGAACTTGGACTTAGGAAGCTAAGTAACTTGCTCAAGCCACATAACTAAGAGTAGCGCATCTAAGTAACATACCATTTCCCACTTTCCAACTTTTTCCTAATCCACATATGCAACAAAGCATTATCAGGAAAGGAAATGCAGCCTTCACCCTTAATCCAAGGTTGGCACTCTAACTTTCTGATTTCCTGCTAGTAAAATTTTATAAAATATATCACCAGTGTAAAAGCAATGAAAAAGTCCAGATAATTCCAGGCTTTCACCATCATCTGTGTACAAAGGCTACCACTAGAGACCTTTTACATATTTCACACCATACGTTAGATCAGGGGTTGGCAAAGTGTGACCCACAGGCCACATTAGGTACACTTCCTGATTTTTTAAATAAAGTTTTATTGGAACATGGTCAACTTCATTCATTTACATATTGCCTAGGACTGTTTTCTCACTACAAGTTAAGAGTTGAGTAGTTGAGACACAGACCCTATAGCTAGCAAAGCCTAAAATACTTACTCTTGATCCTTTAGACAAAGTTTGCTGACTCTTGCGTTAGGGTTTTTGCATAAATCCTTCATGCCACCCATAGAAAAGGCATATAAAAGGAATGTCAGGATATTATGGGGTGGCCATGCGTCCTATATGAAAAATTGAAAACCAATGGTCAAAATAGTGTTTTAAACTGGAGAACCAAAAAACAAAAAATAAGTTATCCAAATCATATTTTAGTTTTTAGTTCAAGCCCTCTACTATTAACACATAGATTCTCAAATGGCTCCTCCAATCCTCACTGAAGCACCAGAGGATATTAACTTTATTCACTTACCTTGACTCTGCCCTTAAAACAGTGATTTCCCAACTCAAATTCACCTGGGAGAGATTAATTTTAAAAATGCACGTATCTTATTGCACCATAGATAGAAATTCCAGAACTACTGAGTCAGAAACACTTGGAATGACACCAGGACAATTAAATTTTCAAAATGTTTGATCAAACAGCCAATGTTTGAGTATCATTGCCACAAACAACTACAAACAAATCACTTTACGTTTCTGCAAGCACTTGAAGAAAATGATCATTCCCATGGCTTTACATATCGTATGTGTGCCAATAACTTGACCTTGACCTTCCTCTGAGCTGCACACACATTTATTTCACTGTCTACTTGTTATTTCCACTTGGCATCTCTAACTTCACCTGCCCCATCATAAACTTTTGATTTTGATGTCCTCCTCATCACAGTTAATGGCATTGCCTATTCAGTTGCTTAAGTCCACATTCTGAAATTTTTCCATGATTCCTTTTTTCCCAGTCCCTTATTGCTAAACCCAAAACATATCCTGATTCTATCTACTACCATTCTCTCCAACACCACGCGAGGTCAAGACACCATCATCTCTCCCCTGGGCCACTGTAAAAGCTCCAGACTTTTTCTGTGACTGGATTTTTGAGCTCCTGAAATCTATAATCTTTGCTCTTAAAGACATTTATAGTAATCTTCCTAAAATTATGTCAAGCCACTTTCCTGCTGAAAGCCCTCTGATGATGTTTCATTACATTTAAAAAAAGAAACGCAAACTTCTTACTGTGTCCTGAAAACTTGACATGTTTTGGCTATTGTTGGAATCCGTCTGTATTACTTTTCTCCTCTGTCATTCATGGCAGCTTTTTGAGTCTTTTTTCTGGTTCTTGAACAACTAAACTCATTCATTTCCCAGGGGCTTTTCCCTTGTTATTCTTTGAGCCTGGAGAGTTCCTCCTTATCATGTAGGATTCAGCTCAGGGAAGCCATTCCTGACTGCCCTATCTAAAGAAACTACTTAAAAGCAATATATCACTTTTATTGAATAATCTTGTTCTATTTCTACATAACTCTTATCGAAATGAAATTATTGTGTGTGTTTGCTTATTATCCAATTTTCTTCAATAGAATATAAGGTCCACAAGAATATCCCAAGTGCCTAGAACAATGTATAGTGCATTGTTCTTGCTTAATAAATATTTCTTAAAATAATAACTACTTTTTTTCTCCTTAATCCTTTCTTTTTCAGGATAAAACTTCCTATTCTTTCAAATACTTAGTGAAGTGTACTATGTAGTATGGTGTGAAATTTTTAACTATAATCTGTTCTGTGGTCACAGTCTATTCTAGCAAACTTGCTATATACTTCCTCGGAGCAGAAACTGATTTTCACCTTTCTTTGAAAGCTTCCTATGCATTTAGTACAATATTGTGTACATAGTGGGTATTGAATAAATGTTGATGAATGGACTATATAATGGGCTTTTGGCTCCATACATCAAGATTTTCTTGAAGGACAGATAATTACTTCTACTTTATATCTGACATTTTAATATAACTGGTTGTGGTCATTATCTTTTGGAATGGCATCCTAGTCAATTCCTTTAAAAAAAAAAGAAGAAAATAAGGCAAAATTACCTTGTGAGCAACCCACAATTGGATTTGCATTTAAAAATTGCCGAGTGAGCAATCCTGCCTGATGGCCAAAGGAAATTAATCTCTCGTAACCCAAGGTCTCATCTATTCAGAAAGAGAGAGAGAGAGAGAGAGAGAGAGAGAGAGAGAGAGAGAGGCTGGACTCAAAGAGGACTGTAGGCTTTTTAAATAGTAAAAATCATCTCTCTCATTATTTATATTTATTGGGTGTCCACTATGTTAGCCAGTGGGAATATAAAGGTGGTTAAGGTACTGTCCCTATTATTGAGGAGCTGTCTCTAGTTTACATAATTAAGTTCCCTGTACAGCCTGAACACTACTTCTAAGAAGTGTTTCACATCCCTGATGAAGGGGTAGACCAGGTGTCCATGTTAATAATTGTTTATCTTCTCTTCTGGACATAGCTGTTGGTCTAAGGGTAGACACTGACCCAATGGACTCAGTTTCTCTTTGTTAAATGTTTGAATTAAAGGGACAAATACTGAAGGAGTTGGCCTCTGAGCTGTATAAATGGTAGAACACAGATGTCCATGAATTCCTGCTGCTGTGGTCCCTGGGAAGGCCTTCCTCCTGACCTCCTGAGACCTGCTTATGCACTTTTGGTCTTGGATTTCAGCAAGGCTTTAAGAGAATCTGAATAGGCTTCTGTTTCTTGCAACAAAATTTCCCTAAGAAACAGTTATGTAGATGAGGAGACATATAAACCAAAACCTGTGCTTCAGTGTGACCAGTGTTAGAGGAGCAGTTTGGGCAGGTTGGTGTGCAAGCAGAGAGGAAGTGCCTTAAACTTGGCCAACAAGGGTCAGAGAAAGCTTGCGTCAGAAGAGGCACCATCTAGATTGAGTTATGGTGAGAAATAATTATTATGGTTAAAAATGGTGAAGAGGGGGGCACTTGGGTGGCTCAGTTGGTTGGGTGTCCAACTTTGCCTCAGGTCATGATCTCAAAGTTCATGAGTTGGAACCCCACGTGGGGCTCTCTGCTATCAGTGCTTCAGAGCCCACTTTAGATCCTGTCTCCTTCTCTCTCTGCCCCTTCCTGTGTGTGAATTCTCTCTCTCTCTCTCTCTCTCTCTCTCCCCCTCTCAAAAATACATAAACATTCAGAAATTTTTTTTTAAATATGATGGAGAGGAAAAGGGAGGTTTACGCAGTATGAATAAATCTGGGGAACTATGGAACAGCAGGGATAATTTGGAAAGTGTAAGTTTAGCAAAATTTGAGCTCAAAGTATAAGGTGAATGAAATGGTAAGGAAAACATCTGGACAAGCATGTAGAAGCCAGACTATCAGATGTCTTTCATAAGATGCTAAGGAGTTTGGGCTTTGCCTTGTAGGTTTCTAATCTGTTAGATGATCAGTTTTAACCCTTCCTCTGAGAAGATATAGACTATATCCTCAGGCACCTTGTAGCTATTTCACATCTTCTTTAAAAAGTGACCCAAGGGTAACTTATAAAAAGAAACACATATCATATAGAAAGAAGCCAAGACTCAAAATCTGTAGTCCAGATTTTGAGCCTCTGCTCATTTGCCCTCCAGCTGAGTAATATTGAAAAGGGAATTTAATGTTTCTGAACCTATTTCCTCATCTATAATATAGAGGATATAAAATATCTGCCTTCCCAGGGTTATAGTTCAGATCCAACTCATGTATTTTTTTGTTTATTTATTTATTTTGACAGAGAGAGAGAAAGAGAGAGAGAGAGTGAGTGAGCAAGCACAAAAGCAGGGATGGGGCAGAGAGAGAGGGAGAGAGAGAAAATCCCAAGCAGGTGCCCACTCTCAGTACAGAGCCCAGTGCAGACTCAATCCCATGAATCATGACATCATGACCCCACTTGAAGCCAAGAGTCCGATGTTTAACTGACCGAACTACCCAGACTATCCCCAACACATATGTTTTGAGTACCATGCTATAGGTTAGCTTCAGACCTTACTCTCTACAAGTAGCATCTCAATAAATTGCCACCATCGTTTTGAGGTAGATATTATGGTCTTCTCATTCAAATGGAAAAACTCAGTCTCAGGGAGGTAACATGTCCTCTCAGTTTTACATGGGTAGATGTAGAAGAGCTGATATCAAGACTCCTACCTTTTAAAGTTAAATCCATTGCTCTTTTCCCAAACACAGCTGCTTAATGATAAAGAAGCAAATGAGAATTTTAAAAATAAGTGTTTTAACTAAAAGATGTATGCATACTAGCTGTTGCCCTTCAGTGGGTGAGGTCAATATCTGCTGAACTCCAACGTTTTTTCAGAGGGCTTCTGTCCCTCAAGTGCCCTGTGTCTTTTGGGGCTTCTTCTTGTTATAGATAAAATGCTTCCACATGTTGAGGTTCCACATAGGCTGCTTACCAAGACATCACCTGGGTTCATGATCCTCAGAGACTACCTCTCCAAAATGTTTTTTTTTTTTTTTTTTGGTGTTATATTGTATTACCCAAAAATTTACCAGATTAACTGATTTATCCTAAGGAATAAAAGACTTTTATTTTCTTATTGTATTGTGCCTGCATTGTATATTTCCTTGAAATAGAGGTTCCCTGAAGACCCATTCCTTAATCCAGCTTTGTTAAAGCTGTTCTTAAGAATATTAATGTAAGGAGATGCTCCATTAAAAAAGAATTCTGGAAGCTACACTTGGGGTGAGCATAGCAGAGTGTATAAATTTGTTGAACCACTAAATTGTGCTCCTGAAACGAAGGTAACATTGTGTATCAACTCTACTTAAAAAAATAATAAAAGAACAGAAAAAAGAAAAAGAAGGAATTCTTAGAAATCATAATTGGCTAACATGTGAAAGTCACTCAGGAATCCTGAAGATTTAAAAAAAAGACGAAAAAACAAAAAAACACTACTTTTTATAACTTAATGATTCTCCTTTGTTTTTTAAAATGTTTATTTATTTATTTTGAGAGAAAGAGAGAAATTGGTGCATGCATACATGTGAGCACGGGAGGGTCAGAGAGAGAGGGAACCTCAAGCAAGCCCTGCACTGGCAGTGCAGAGCCCAATGTGGGCTGGATCCCATGACCTTGAGGTCATGACCTGAGTAGAAACCAAGAGTCTAATGCTTAACTGACTAAACCACCCAGGTGTCCCTCTCCTTTGTTTGTCTGCTAATTCTCTTTTTGTGAGTTACCTGTTAATGTCTTATAAAATTAGCACTACATAGAACATACTTTGGGAGACAGGGTCTTAACAGAAAACTGTCTTTGTGGAAATTCTGGCATTATACTACTGCCTGAAAGGAGTGATTTTGTGGCAGTGGAATAATATATTTCTCAAAATACAATATATTGGCATTATTCCCAAGTGTTTTATGGGATTTGAAGATTATACAGTGGGGAGGGGAGACTCTCTATGGAAAAGAAAATAAAATTATAAATCAAAATTAGGTTTTGGAAATGACTTCTTTAAGTCCTACAGCGTAAATTTTATCACCTTTATCATCAATGCATGAAGGATTGGTCTTTGTCAAATTAGTGTAAGCCCAGCTTGGCTTGTTTTCATGCAGTAAGCAAAGGAATAGTGGACCAGGTGACAGAAGGCTTACGTTTTTGTCCAGAACTGCCCACTTTGCTTCTACTTACTAGATTCTGTGAAATGGGATAATTTACTTTATTTCTCATCCTCATGGGCTTTATTTTATTTTTTTTTTAAATGGGGCGATAACTGTCCTGTTGATGAGGAAGAATCATTTTGAAGAAGTAATTAAAATGGAAGCATTAAAAAAATAGCCATGTTGCATTATTCAAATATAGGTATGATTCTTATGAACGGTTAATTCTAAGTACTACACATATGTTAACAATTATTACTATTATCACTAACATGTCAAATAAAAAGCAAATGTACACTTAACTGAAGAAGAGGCTTTATTCCAAAAGAATATTGCAGGAAGGCTATTGAGGCTGTTGTAATAGAGAGAATGCTTTGACCATAAGACCTACAAGCACCTCAGACAGAAAAGGAATTTTCTTTGATAGGGAGAAGTAAACACCACCAAGGTCAGCTGGTTGTCAGGAGGATCATTAAGGAGGGGTTGTTCCAAGTTCTGTGCTTAGTGGTGAGCTGAAGTTCAGAGACACAGGGGAAGGAAAGAACACTGTATAAAGTTTGCTCAAGTCAAGTTATGAGCATTTTGTCCAGACTGGTCAGTGGAAAGAAATAGTTAAGCTAATCATGTATCCTGTATCAGACCAAGAATGGGAATTTGGAGGATCTGAGTCCTGTCTTATCAAAGGTAAATAGGAGCCATATGTACCTTATATGGGGGAAGATTAGTTCTTTGCATTAAGCCATTTTGGGGGACATAAAACGGGGGTTAAGGGGATTTCTTGACCATTGCCTTGCTGTCTGTATTGTTCATGCAGGAGCACAAAGCTTAGGTAAAACTTAACACTGTCAAAGATCATCATTATCATTGTTCTTCTAGTGTCTGGTTCATTCAAAATACAATATATTTGGGCAAATGGCTTAATTTTTTGGAGCTTCAGTTTCCTCATCGGCAAAATGCAGATAATCAGAATAACAAGTGGTTCAATAAGATGCTGTGAAGCTTGAATGACCTAATGATAACAAGTGCCTCATAGCTGTAATATTGTAGAAATGTTATTTGTTTGTTATTGTCATTATTAGTGGCTCCATGGGCCCTGTCTCCACATCTTTGTTGTTGTTGATGTTGTGTTGTTGTTGTTGTTGTTGTTGTTCTTCTTCTTCTTCCACTTTAATAAGGATAAATATTACCTGATGCAACAAAAAACGGAAGGCATCAGACATTTACAAAATGAATATTAGGTGGCTGGCACAGGGCTACTTGATACTCAGCAATAAAACCCCAAGATGTGTGGTGTCCCCATATTACAAAGGAGGAAAATGAGGCTCAGGGAGGTTTATGTGCCTAATCTCCCACAGTTTTCAAGTGGTGGAAGGACCTGGGACAGCTTTAGAGGCGTTGGACTTGACTGTTTCTCACCAGGTGCATGGAACATGAACTGGTCATGTGCATGAAACTGCCCATTTTTATTGCAGGGATATGGAAGAAAGATGGAGAAAGAGACATTTCAGCTCTTATCCACAGATGCATGTGGATAGTTGATTTTTTTTTATTCTGGAAGCAATGAAATTGTTCTCCCATATAGTTTTCTTTGAAAAGGTAAAGAAAATGATAAAGAGGAGAGAGAGTGAGAGAGACCCAACCCATCAAGCCCATATTGCAAGTCGGCTGCCAGCTATGTTTCTTTTTTTTTTTAAATAAAATAAAAATGTTCGGTTGTAGTTTTTTTTTTTTTTTTTCCCTTTTGGAGAGATACGGGAATTGCAAAGAGAGTGCCAGACAGCACTAGCATATGCTTATTTTTCTAACTCAATGTGGGCAGCCTTTCTTAAACATTTTGTATAAATATATTTATTCTCCCACTGAGACCTTGCCTGCCAGGTTCAGGAACAACTGAGTAAGCAGATGAGTTATAAACCGAGGAAAGAAACGGAGGGATTTCCATGGAAATGCTGATGGCCTCTTTATTCCAGCTGAGTACATTGCCTCAGTGTAATAAATTAGTAGTTGGTGCGTTGATGATAAATCTATAGTGGTTTTCATATTCAAAGTAAAAGATATTTTACTCTGCCTTTGCTGGGGATGTAGTCGGAAAGCAAGGAAATGTTGACATCCGGTGGGCAGGATTGAAAAAAAACACACATACAAAAACCCTTTGGTGCTCAACCCACATTTGCAAGCTGTCTGCCTTTCTTGTATTGGCCTCAGCTTTGACAAATGTAAAAAAGTCACTAATATTTTGACACTCTCCCTGCCCAAGTCTGATACCAGCTGGCTGCGAAGCCACATACTCATTGTTCTGCTGGATTTTAAAGACTGGGTTCCAGCCAAAGGACTGGACTGGATCCATTCATTCATTTTCAAGATTGAAGTTGTAGCTTAACCGTAATGACCATTTCTCAACTCAATCTGGAAACCTCTTCCAAACCCAACAGATGCCTGAGAGGCCAATGTGCATTTGGAGTGGAAACCGTGCTCTCGGATAAAGAAACAAAAGGTGATCTTTGAATGTGAAAGCAGTTCCTTGTTGTGAAAGCGATTAATATTCTGTATATTGACTATGTTTTACTTTTATTTAAAAGAAGTTCCCCTGCTTTCAGAACCTTTGTAAAAGTGCTTATGTTACCCCTTTAAGTGAAAATGAACATTTAAATTGCAAATAGAGTATGACAACAATTATGGAAAAATATGCTCAGGAAAAAAAAAAATTGGAAGGAAACACCCAAAATGTCAAAAACGTTAACAGGGAAGATCTTTAAGGTTATGGTGAGTTTTTTTTTCTTTCTACTTTTATGTAGTTTTCTTCTATAATAAGTTTTACATTTGTAATTGGGGGTAAAAAAGAAAAACTATTTGTTCTTTTGAAAATGTGCTTTCTTCCTTTTACTCTTACTGTTTTTGAACTCCGGTGAGCATATTGTTTTAGTAATCATAAGGAACTATTGCTGAAATATGCTCCCACCATGGAAAATAAAACCACTCTATAATCTAGAAAAAATATCTTTGCTTTCTACTTCTAAAAACTCCTCCCCTGCTGTGTGTTCCTGCTGTCCCATTTTTCCAGCCACTTAATAATTAGAGACAGTAACCCTGATCACTTGCAAATTTTCCATTTAAATGTATTTTCAGGTAAGCAGATGTTGGGAAAACTGCCATCATAGGGCTGTAGGAGAAAGGGCGTTATAGCTTGATCCTGACATTAGTTGAGGGGATCATTCCCAAGGCAGGGTGATAGGCCTATACTATTAGTGTCAGAGTAATCTTTGAGAAATCATTTGTACTAACATTTTGATACAAGTATAACTCATTGTGTCCTTCTCTGTGCCAGATACTTTGGGAATGAGGTTATATGCACTATTTCAGGTAAGCCACAGACAACTATATAAACTATGTACCTTCCTCACATACACTTCAACTGAGGAAACTGATACTTGGATGGATTAAAATTTGAACCTACATCAGCTTGGTTTCGGCCTGTGTGTTGCCTGCCCCTAAGCTATCAGGTTTTGCCATCACGGAGACTTACCTTTTGATCTCCATGCTTCCACTTACAACCTGGTGGCTCCAGCCAATCACTGGGCCTTTTGAAGTCCTGGTTTCCCCTCAGTAAACTGTGGATAATAAAATCGAGGACATAGGGAAGTTGCAAGAATTAAAGTAGTTAATGCCATCAACATCGATTGAAGGAAAAATAAAAAAATAAATAAAAAAACCCCTCTGATTGCAGGGCACCCCTTCCAAGTAAAACCTACTGAAAAGGAACGCAGAGATAGGCATCTTTGGAAGCATTTCCCTATTCTGCCTGTACAGATTTGACAGCATTTCGCCACAGCCCGTAGCCATATTCAACCCTCTGGCTTGCACAGCACTGATTAAAAAACAGATTGCCAGCAGTCATCTGTGATTGCCTACCAAGGAAGTGCTGCTCATCTCTTTCTCCACCCACTGTCCCATGCACTATTCATGAGTTCTACAATATTCCAAACTTTAATTTCCACTGATTAATTCTCACTAATTATGCACCACGCGAACCTTTGCAGGAGAATTCCACTGGATGCTCTTCCATCCTGAGGCAGGGAAGGGCAATGTCGAATCGTTTCCTGATTTCAAGTGGAAAACAAACTAATTATGTGGAAATATGATAATAGATTGCGCTGCAGGGACCAGTCCTCTGCAGGCTTCAAAATGTTTGCTTATGATCGGCTCCTCGTGTTATTTCTTCCAGGAGGAGCTGCCCTTTCATAATGCATCAACATTATTGACTGGCCTGTGATTCCATACTTAGAGTTAAGATAATTTGCATAATTGTATATTACTTCCGTCTGGTGGAAACAAACAAGATGTTCGGGTGCTAATGATCAAGCAGGCAGCAGTGGCTGCTGGGAAAAAAGGCATTAGTAAAGTCCAAAAACCAACAAATAGCCGCTTCTCCCTTTGGCATCTTTCACCACCTTCCTCTGACCTAGCTCTCTATTCCACTTGGCCACAGGCATTGTTATTTTTATGTCTGTCCAAGCTTAGGAGGTGGCCGGGGAAAGGCATTTATTCCAAATCTGTAAAAATTTAAAGCATCCTTAGGCTGTGAATTTCCAAACTTGTTTGTATTTGTTTAGGTCATTTCTTCTGCTTGGAATGTCTTCCTTTTTCTCTCTGGCAAAGAGCATCTTACCCTTCAAAATCCAGCTCAAAACGCTGCTCTCCTTTTGATGTCCTTCCTCCAACTTTCCCAGTTAGTATTCACTGTTCTCTGGATAAACAAATACCAAATGTGCACAGTAGGTGCTCAGCAAATTCATTCTCATTCACTTGCTTAAAAGATTTTGATCTGAATGATTTCCTGGCTCTATTCTAGGCAGTCGAGGTAGAGTGAACAAATAAAAAAACCCTTCTCTTCCTTCAGGTCTTCAATGCTCCTCTGTAGCAATTCATTCTCTCTGTGCAGTAATTATTTATGCTGCCTTGCAGTACACCTGATGGACAGAGTCATAGCTTACTTATCTGTATAACTCCATGACCTAGTACACAGTAAGGGCTAAATAAATGTTTGTTGGATAGACTCGAAGTTTCCGGAGAGCAAATCATGCAAACTGTGTGATGAGTTACATCAGGGATACAGATGAGGTACCTTGCTCGCCACTTCAAGTGACTTGTAGTGGCTGTGTGAAATCTTGTGAAAAGGATTTTGAGGCTGCATACACTTAACTGGAAAAGTTTTCTGTGATTGATTCGTCATGTCTGCAACGGAAATATTAATGAGGGATAGAAAACCACATATCATATGTTTGCATTCTTGTTCTAGATATTTAACACTGGGCATCTTTAAAAGACTCAGTGGGTATATATGTACATGTGTTTCATGTGTGGGGCTGATGAAGTTATCAGGTTGCGTATACAGTTCAGGTGTTACACGGATTACGATCTACCAGGAAGATCGCAATATTGTGGTTTTGAACATGAAACCCTAAAATGAAACATTTCAATTTACTTTGCAGGAAGTAATAACTGCCTTTATAGGGCTAGGCACCGTCCATTTTTATCCCATTTAATTTGTCCTAGCAACACTACATATTAGGCCATTTTAATCCCATTTTACAGATGTAGAAACTGAAGCTCAGAAACTTGACCAGGATGAAAAGGTTCTGAATGGCAAATCCAAAATTCAGTTCAATTTATCCTGACTCTACAGTTTATGCTTTAAAGGAGGAAAAAAAAAACCTGTTCTCAATACAAACTGTCATCTAATTCTAGTCTAAAGCATGCTGCTTTGCACTTTTGAGAAAGGAGCCACCTTGACCTAACAGATAATAAGCCAAATATATGTGAGGTATTCCAATGATCATGGTCTTGGTGGGTATTAGAGGATTGAGGACCTTGTGTGAGGGTGTGTGTGCAGACAGATTTTAAAGGAAAGCGGCTTCAAATGGAGAGGATGATGGGGCGCCTGGGTGGCTCAGTCCATTGAGCATCCGACTTCAGCTCAGGTCATGATCTCACAGTCTGTGATTCGAGCCCCGTGTCGGGCTCTGTGCTGACAGCTCAGAGCCTGGAGCCCGCTTCAGATTCTGTGTCTCCCCCTCTCTCTGCCCCTCCCCTGCTCATGCTCTGCCTTTCTCTGTGTCAAAAATAAATAAAAAACATTAAAAGAATTTAAAAAAAAATGGAGAGTTTGAGTACGAAAGAGAACTTCTTTTGTTGAGTGTGTTTTGCATGCCAGGCATTGTGTTACATGCTGAATGATTTTCTTGAAGATCTTTTGGGATGAACATTACTAGCTCCATTTCTCAGAATAAGAAAATATAGGCTCATTAAGTGCATTAATAACAAGAAGGATATTGTTCACTCTACTTGTCCAATATTGTATTCCTAATTCAATATTGCATCTTCTGCCTGGCACAAGTTAAAGTCTAAATAAACAAATAAATATATAGAAATATGTTTTTGTGATGCTTAATAAGAAGTAAACCAGATTTACGGGGCACCTGGGTGGCGCAGTCGGTTAAGCGTCCGACTTCAGCCAGGTCACGATCTCGCGGTCCGGGAGTTCGAGCCCCGCGTCGGGCTCTGGGCTGATGGCTCAGAGCCTGGAGCCTGTTTCCGATTCTGTGTCTCCCTCTCTCTCTGCCCCTCCCCCGTTCATGCTCTGTCTCTCTCTGTCCCAAAAATAAATAAACGTTGAAAAAAAAAATTGTTTAAAAAAAAAAGAAGTAAACCAGATTTTAAATCTGAGTCTTTCCAACTCCAAAGCCTGTGCTATTGCTATCATGCCAGGCTGCCCTTGGGAAGTTTAAAATGCGCTTAAGACTTTGAAAGCAGTTCCATTTTTCAAGGATAACTTCTTATACAGCTGCCTTAATGCAGCTGGTCCTTTGGAAAAAAAAATGTTTATAAGAAGGCTTGGCAGGTTTCTTGGACATTAAATATCTCTTACAAAATAATATTTTGATGGATTACATGTAAATGAATCAAAAACATATGGCTTCCATTTCCTTTAGAATGCACACACGGAATGTTTTTATGTGTTTGGCAAAATGGATTTTCCTGAATGGCACCTCCACGTGCCCCTTCTCTTTCATCTCTCAGTGTATTATATACAAAAGGACTGGAAGATCTTCTAAGAATCCCATAAAAACCTGAAGCCTTCCATCTATGCTTCTGAGTCCACAATCCTGCGTAGGTCATTTTCCCTTTTATTTTCAATAGCAAGGCAGCTGCTATTCAGTAAGGCATTAAGAGCCCACCTAGGGAGTCTCTAGAACATGAGTCTGTCACCCTAATCAATACTCATTTACTTATCTTGGGGATGCTGAACACTCAGTTATTGCAAGCAAAGACTCCCTCTTCATGTATATACCATGTTAGGTCATGTGAACTTCATAATATAAATGTGTGCATATTTTGAGGCTTTCTAAGAAAGAGACGTTGTGCCCAGGGGCATTTCATCTTTAAAAAATCCACTGGACTAGACACAATCAGATATTTATTTAGAACAGATAAAAGCTATTATGTAGCCTGTGGGGTATGAAACGCACCCATGATGACTTCATAGCTAAGTTAGTAACCACAACATACATACTAAAGCTGCAGAACAGACTGGTGACCAACTGAACCCCAAAGAAAGTCAGGGGTGCCCAAATAAAGATTTCGTAGGGCTTTTTATATCCATTCTCAAAAGCTGGTGTCTAAATTACAATGGCTGGCCTTAATATTCAGCTTAGATCAATGGAAAAGTGAGGTATTTCTAGCTAGTGATTTATTATAAAAGTTATTGTGACTTTCAATGTCTATATGTTGGAAAGAACAGAACCAAGTCAGGAAATATGATCGTATTCAAATTACAAAAGCAGTAACTTCAAAAGAAAGGGTGCAGGTTTCACCTAAGTCTATAGGTATCACACATTCATATGCCTCAGGGATCAAGGTAAATGAGTGAACACAGGATGATAGCTAATCGGGTTTGTTGGTGGCCAGAAGTAGCAGGAGTGAGCACAAATGCCCTGGGAGCACACTCAAATTCATAACTTTTATATCGTTAATTACAGATACATCTTTGAATCACAGAAATAGATACCTCTTTGCCTACCTGGTTTTTAACCTCGGTGACCAGTCATTTCTGGGCAAACCTATTTCTCTTACATCTGCAAACATTTCCTCTCCTTTCCGCCCTCATCTACTTCCTCCAGCCTGTCTTGATATGCAGACAAAATGCCTGGAATTGGCCTGCATTAACTCTTGAGAAAATTTGCCAGTAGTGAAGCTTTGCCAGATTCACTCTCTGCCCTCTTTCCTTCTCCTTATCTTTCTCTTCTCTCATATAATAACTGTTTTCACTAAAAGAACCTGATTCTGTTGAAAGCAATGTGATTTGTACCCAAAAAAGGGAGGTTAGGCTGGAGGCAAGAAAACTTCAGAGTGATGTTTTCAGGTTGACAGGCAAGGCTAGAATATAGAATATAAAAGAGAGCCAGAGAAAAGTTCAGTAATAATGGAAGTGAAGAAAAAGCAGGGTATGCTTGAATAAAGTAAATTTAATATAAAGAATATATTTTTAGCTGTTTGCTTAGGTTATTTTCAGTTTATTTTAGGTCCACATCAGGTCAATTGTCATGTATTCTCTGCAGCATTTATCTGGAAAAGTACCACATCCTGTCTCATAGAATTGCCTCATTGAGAAATAATATGATATAATGGCTGAGATCACTGGCTTTGGAGTCATGTATCTGTGTTCAAATCCTGGATCCCCAAATTTTTCTAAGGTCAGATTGTTATTATTATATCAGAGCATGTTACTTGGTATTTATTTAAAAGATATACCGAGTAGTTATTTTTTACACATTAGATTTTACAAAGCACATTTACATCCTTTGTCTCGTATATCCTAAAATACTCTTGTAAGACAAGAAGAGAAAAAAATAAGTAATGCCATTGTTCCCACTTGAAAAATGTGAACATGGAGGCTCACAGAATTTCTTACAGTCACAAAGCTAGTAAGTGGCAGAGTTGAGGCTAGGAATTCACACCTCTTAATTCTTAGACCACTTTTCTTCCGACATGATACCTCACCAAAAAACAAAACAAAACAAAAAAAAAAACTAGATTAAAAAGTGTGGGTGAATCTGTTTATCCAGTAAAATGACTCAGTTTATCTAGTAAAGTGACTCAAATATTTGGGGATATGTGAAATTGTAAAAATAATTTTTGTGTGGAAAGTGGTTCATCATTTTTGTTAGAAGAAAAAAAATATGTATCTATACAACAATTTCCAGAGAATTGCATTGTAGAATCAGCAATCAGAAAGCTAGCTCAGTTATAGATAGTGTGGTTCACTTGCACTTGGAATGAATTAAGCTCATCACAACAAAATGACCCTATGGATAATAGTGAAATCATTTGCAAAAGGCATTGGACTGAATGTTTGTGTCCTCCTAAAATTTATATGTTGAAACCCTCACCCCCAATGTTATGGTACTAAGAGCTGGGACTTTTGACAGGTACTTAGGTTAGGTAAGGTAATGAAGGTGGCACTCCCAGGGTGAGATTAATGCCCTTATAAGAAACCGAAGAGGCACCCCGGCTTCCTTTATCCACCTTGTGAAGATACAGGGAGAAGACAGCCATCTGCAAGTTGGGAATACAGCCTTCACCAAGAAATGAATCTGTCATAACCTTGATCTTGAACATCCCAGCCTCTAGAATTGTGAGAAACAGATTTCTGTTGTTTAAGCCACCTAGTCTACTGTATTCTGTTATATCGCCCTGATGTGACTAAGACAAGCATCTTGAGGAATACAAAATCCCTAGAGATTTCTAAGACAGAAAATTTTATCAGAGAAACAAATTTATTAAAGTGATTAGAGGAGTGGCACAGTCAGTTAAGTGTCTGACTCTTGATTTTGGCCCAGGACGTCATCTCACAGTTGTGAGATCGAGGCCTGTGTCAGGCTCTGTGCCCGGCATGGAACCTGCTTGAGATTCTCTCTCTCTCTCTCTCTCTCTCTGCCCTTCCACCCCTCTTTCTCAAAATAATAATAATAATAATAATAATAATTAGAAAGTCTACAGTAAAAAATGTAAGCATTGAAATTAAGAGGTTAATAGGTTTCACAGCAGATTTGACACAGAAGAAGAGAGAGCACTTACCTGGAAGAAAAGTTAGTAGAAAAGATGAAAAACACAGGGAGAAAAAAAGATAGAAAATGTACAAAAGAGCACAAAGGAATATGGAACATGAAGAAAAAGCCTGACTTATGCATAGAGATCTGGTAGGAGAGGAAGAGAAGGTAGAGGAAAAGGAATGTTTGAAGAATTATGGCCTAAGACTTATTCAAAACTTACAAAAGACATCAAGCCATGGAAATTGAAGCAATCTATGAATCTCAAGATGTGTCAATATAGAGATTTTTGGTAAATGTTTCACGCACACTTCATAGCAAGCTGCTGAAAATCCAAAGAAAAAAATCCTAACAGACAAAAAAATACATATTACTTTCAAGGGAACAATAAGATCGATGGCTGATTTAAAAAAACATTCTTGAGGGGTGCCTGGGTGCCTCAATCGGTCAAGCATCTGACTTCAGCTGGGGTCATGATCTCGCAGTTCACTAGCCCCTCATCTGGCTCTGTGCTGACAGCTTGGGGCCCGGAACCTGCTTCCGAATCTGTGTCTCCCTCTGTCTCTGCCCCTCCCCTGCTCATACTCTGTCTCTTTCTCTCTCTCTCAAAAATAAATAAAAACATTAAAAATGTTATCCTTCTTCCTCATCCTGAGGCAACAACTGATTTTCTTTCTATCACTTAGGATTAGTTTAGATATTTGACAATATATTATATGGATGCAACTCTTTTTGCCTGGCTTCTTTTACTCAGCATAGAAATTCTGATAGTAGTTTACGCTATTGCTTGTGTAAATAGTTAATTCCTTTGGTTGCTGAGTCGTGCTTCCTTGCATGATTATGCCACTGTTTGTTAATCCATTCACCTGTTGATGGACATTTGGACTACTTTTAGCTTTTGTCTATTACAAATAAAACTGCTATGAACATGTGTGTAAAAATCTTTGTATGGACGTATGTTTTTAACTCCCTTGGATAAATACCTAGCAGGATAATAGTTGCATTCTATGCTAGATATATGTATTGAGTTTTAAGAAATGGTCAAACCATTTTCTATAGTGATTGTACCATTTTCTATTCCCAAGAAGAGTGAAACAGTATTCTACCTACTCTACATCTATCACCAACTCTTGATTGGATTAGTTTTATAAGAGAAGTTTAGTCTTCTGAATGGGTTTGTAGTATAGTATATGGGTTTGATTTGGATATCCTAGATACTTAATGATGTTGAGAGTGTTTTCAAATGCCTACTGACAATTAATATATCCTTGTTCAAAAAGTGCCTGTTTAAATCTCTGTCGATTTTCTTAATGGAATGTTTGTCTTATTATGGATTTGTAAGAATTCATTAAATATTCTTGGTAGAGGTCCTTTGATATATGTGTTCCAAATATTTTATCTCAATTTGTGACTTGCCTTTTGGTTTTCTTAATGAGATATCTTAAAGAGCAAAGCTTTTAAATTTTAACGAAGTTTGATTTATCATTTCTTACTTTTTTGGCCCATGTTGTTTATATTCTAAGAAAACTTTGCCTTACCCCAAGGTTGCAAAGATTTTTCTCTTATGCTTTAGAACTTTTATACACTTATGTATTTATTTATTTATTAAATTTTTTAATGTTTATTTATTTTTGAGAGAGAGAATGAGAGGTAGAGGGGCAGAAAGAGAAGGAGACACAGACTCCTAAGCAGGCTCTAGGCTCTGAGCTGTCAGCACAGAGCCCGAGGCGGGGCTGAAACTCACGGACTGCAAGATCATGATCTGATCCGAAGTCAGATGCTTAACTGATTGAGCCACCCAGGCACCCCTATTTATTGATTTATTTTAAGGTTTATTTACTTATTTATTGTTAGAGAGAGAGAAGAAAGAGAGAAAGAAAAAGTGAGCAAGGGAGGGGCAGAGAGAGAGGGAGACACAGAATCCAAAGCTGGCTTCAGGCTCTGAGCTGTCAGCACAGGGCCCAACTTGGGGCTCAATCTCATGAACCGTGAGATCATGAGCTGAGCTGAAGTCAGATGCTTAATCACCTGAGCCACCCCAGTGCTCCATATACTCTTAGTTTTAAATTTAATTCTATGCTCTGTTTTGAGTATATTTTGCATATGGAGCAAGAGGTGAGGTTTAGTTTACTTCTTTTTTTTCCATGTTTTTATTAGATTCCAGTTAGTTAACATTCAGTACAATATTAGTTTCAGGTGTAGAATTTAGTGATTCATCACTTACATACAAGACCCAGTGCTCATCACAAGTGCCCTTCTTAATGCCCATCAGCCATTTAACTCATCCCCCCTGCCCACCTTCCTTCCAGTAACCGTCAGTTTGCTCTGTATAGTTAAGAGGCTGTTCTCTAGTGTGCCTCTCTCCCTCTCTTTTTTTAACCCTATGTTCATCTGTTTCGTTTCCTATATTCCACATATGAGTGAAATCATGTGGTATTTGTCTTTCTCTGACTTATTTTGCTTAGCATAATACTCCCTAGCTCCATCTAGGTCGTTGGAAATGGCAAGATCTCAATCTTTTTGATGGCAGAGTAATATTCCAAGAAGAATATACACATTTTCTTTATCCATTCATCAGTAAATGGGCATTTGGGCTCTTTCCATAATTTGGCTATTGTTGAAAGCACTGCTGACATTTGCTTCTTTATGGTTATCTAGTTGATCTAGCATCATGTGTTAAATTGACTTTCCTTTTTTTATTGAATTGCCTTGATATCTTTGTCAGAAATCTATTGACCATATATGTGTAGCTGTATATATGTATTCACTATTCTGTTACCTAGATATATATGTTAGGCTTTTAACTAACACCAAACTGTCTTGAATACTGAAGCTTTGGAGTAAATCTTGACATCAGATAGTTCAAGTTTCCCAACTTTGTTCTTTATTTTCAAAGTTGTTTCAGCTATTCTAGTTCCTTTGCATTTCCACATAAATATTAGAGTAAGCTTTCTGATTTCTACCAAAGAAGCCTGTTGGAGTTTTGATTAGAATTGTGCTGAGTAGACTGATCAATTTGGTGAAAATTCACTAATGGAAGCTAGATTATGGGGAGCCATCTTGATGGTGTTAAGAGAAAATCATTTCTTAATTTTTTTTTTTCAACGTTTATTTATTTTTTTGGGACAGAGAGAGACAGAGCATGAACGGGGGAGGGGCAGAGAGAGAGGGAGACACAGAATCGGAAACAGGCTCCAGGCTCCGAGCCATCAGCCCAGAGCCTGACGCGGGGCTCGAACTCACGGACCGCGAGATCGTGACCTGGCTGAAGTCGGACGCTTAACCGACTGCGCCACCCAGGCGCCCCAAGAGAAAATCATTTCAATGTAGAATTATAACCATAATGAAAATATCCTTATAAAATGAAGGGGAAATTAAAACATTTTCAAATAAGCCTATCGAGATTATCCATACCAAAGTTCGGAGTTAAAAGTATGGAAGAAGACATATTGTTCAAATATTTATTATAAGAATGACAGTATAGCTGTACTAATATCAGACGAGGTAGGTTACAAGGCAAAGAGTATTGATAGAGATAAACAGAGTTTTCTATAACTGTATAAAAGGGTGGGGTAAATCTACCAGTAAGATGTTACAATTCTAAATTTGTATACAACTGATAACATAGCCTCAAAAACATATGAACCAGAAACTAACAGGAATAAAAGCAGTCAGATCTAGAATTAAAGTGGAAATTTTATTTTATTTTATTTTATTTTATTTTATTTTATTTTATTATTAAGTTTTACATTTTAATTCCATTATTGCTAACATACAGTGTTATATTAGTTTTAGCTGTACAATATAGTGATTTGGCAGTTCTATACATTACTCAGCGAACATCATGATAAGTGGGCTCTTTAATACCCATCACTTATTTTAGCCATCCTCCCACCCAACAGTGGGAAATTTTAAAGAAACCCTCTCATTAAATCATAGAAGAAGCAGACAAAAGGAAGCAGGCATAGAAAATAAAACATATAATACGGTTGTCACTATTACCTAAGAATTCATGCCTCCATCAAGGAACATTCCTAATGGACCTAACCAAGAGGTTTCACCACAGTCAGTTAGCCAATATTGGCAATAAAAATTTATCTGATTGTAGTATATTATCTGTTATCATAGTCCTTCCCAGTGGATGACTAGAGCTGATACTTTGGAATCTGTGTTCTGTGCAGAGTCAAGATACAGTCCCTTAAGCCTTTATGGGAGTTTGAGGATGAATACAATTTATTTCTGTGACATCACATAACAGTAATGGGTGATAGAAAGCATTAATGCCAACTCGTGTTTCAGTTGGAACAAAAGTGTTACCTAAAGGCTGAGTAGTGCAAAGAAGATGGGCTTCAGAATCAGACACACTTGGCTCAAGTTCCAGAATGACCACAGCCTAGCCACAATGTCAACTGGGTAAACTTTCTGAGGCTTTGTTTCTTCATCATGACATAGAGATTGTAATAGCTATAATGATTACTTGCAGAAAGACTGGCTGATCAGAAAGGGCTGGGCTCTAGAGTGTACTAGACTAGTCTCATAAAGACAGTTGGTGAAATTAAAGAAAAACATGATACCTTTGGGGGGCACCTGGGTGGCTCAATCGTTAAGAGTCTGACTCCTGATTCTGGCTCAGGTTATGATCTCACAGTTCATGAGATGGAGCCGTGTGTTGGGCTCCATACTGACAGTGTAGAGCCTGCTTGGAATCCTCTCTCCCTCTGTCCGTCCCCCCTCTCAAAATAAATAAATAAACTTTAAAAGAAATGATATTATTACTGATCTTAAAGACCTGTTGCACCGAGATCAGCAATCTGACAATTTCAGCCAATTCATTGCAGATATAGCAGAAATAGTAAGTTAGAATGTATTTGTGTAGTTACCTAAATTTTTTCAGAACATAGAAATAAATGAAGAGGAAAATTATGGTCTAGATACTAAAATTTTCAAATCAAGATGAATTCTCTGGAGGTCAGCAGATGATAATAAGAAGATGAGATCTGGATGTTACGGACATTCAGTCTTTTTTTTAACAGGCAACAAGATGGGGACGCCTGGGTGGCTCAGTCAGTTAAGCGTCCGACTTCGGCTCAGGTCATGATCTCGTGGTTTGTGGGTTTGAGCCCTATGTTGGGCTCTGTGCAGACAGCTCAGAGCCTGGAGCCTGCTTCAGATTCTGTGTCTCCCCTCTCTCTGCCCCTCCCATGCTCATGCTCTGTCTCTCTCTGTCTCCCAATAATAAATAAAAATTTAAAAAACAACAGGTAACAAGATCTCTTGCAATTTTATGCTTTTGCACATAGCAATCACTCTGCTGAGAATGCTTTTTCCTTCTCTACTTGATTAACTCCTACTTATTCTTCAAAAATAACTGTACAAATACACAGCCACCAGGTAAGCAGTGGCACTATGTGTAAAATCACATTACATATCATTTCCGTAGTGTGCTAGTGAGGACTCTTGTTTGCAAGTAATAGAAACCCAAGCCCATCTGGCTTCAACAAAACAGGGCTTTTAATGACTCATATACAGGGAAAGTTCTTGTCAGGGATTTGTCCCTCAGGATCTTGTGGTTCTTCCTCTTTCTCTGTTGGTTCCCGTCTCTTGTTAGCCCTGCCACCAGCAGCTCCCAGCTTACATACTCCCATTTCAGCAACCGTCCTGGAAAAGAGCTCTACTAATTCATTCCTGTAGAAGGTTCAGGGCCAGTTTGGGTCATGTGTACATCACTGACTCAATCTCTATGGGATAGGGAGGTGCAGTACTATAAGCAGTCAGGGCTGGGTCCTACGTCCACCCTGGAGCCCAAGGGTGACTTTATACCTGATGATATTGTTTGTTTGATTGTGTTCCCCCACTGCACTGACAGCTTTGCAAGGGCTTGCTGAATTTCCAAATCTCAGAGGAGTGTGTAGACGTATTAGAGAGCTGTGGTTAGGCTGGTAGGGGCTGGTGATAGAGTGGTTAAGGGAATAGACTCGAGTCTGGCTGCCTAGGTCAGAATTCACGATCTGCCACTTAGTGTTCTGTCAGCTTGTGCTAATCACTTACTCTTTCTGAGCTTGTTTCCTCTTTTCTAAAGTGACTAATAGTAAGTAATAATAATGCCTACCTCATAGGCATACATAGTGAATGAATTCATACATGCAGCATGCTTAGGATGGTCCCCGGTATTTTTTTATTATACACATAGTCTTAATAATTTTCTTAACATACTTAACATATAATTTACTTAACATATTCTTGGAACCTCGCATAGTTCCTGGCACACGGTATGCACTTACACGTTTTTAGTAAATAAACATTATTTGCTCCTCCTAACGACTCCATGAACTTAGTGCCGTGATTCCCATTTTACAGATGAAGAAAAGTGAGGCATAGAGAGGTAGAGTAACCAATTCAAGGTCATACAGCTACTGATTATGTAGGTCAGGATTGATCTTAGGTCTGTCTGACTGCAGAATCTGGGTGCATAAACACCCCCTTAATTGCTTTAAAGACTTAGCTTCATTCTTGCCTCTTCTGGGAGAATTTCCTTGGTGCCGGCATCTGCTATGGTGAGAGAGGTTCCCTTCTCTGCGTTTTCCCTATTCGCCTGTCTGCATACCTGAGGGTATGGTGTGTGTCCTGTTCATCTTTGAATCCCTAGTTTCTATCACATTGTTAGTTAATTAAGTTAATTGATGATTAAGTGAATGAAAGTTAAACAGTGACGTGGAAAGATTCTGGGAGTATGAAGAAAAACTAATCCCTCCTCTTACATGAGAATGAGAGCTTATGGGAGATACTTCCTTTTGGGAAGAGAACTATGAGGAAAGTAGTATTTCACGTACATTTGCTCACAACAGAGGAGGTTGTGCAGACTGCTTGGAGCAGAACTGGCAGAGGGATCAGCTGGCAAGGGTCTTAGAGTCTGAAACCTAATTCTTCACCACAAACAAGGATGCTGAAGCTCAGAGTGGAAGGGACTTGCCCATAGTCTCACAGTCTGGGGAGGGCCAAAAAGAGACCCAGTCTTCTGAGCCCCATTACACATTATTTCCACTAGCTCATGTGATGAACAATTTGAGGCAGTAGGAGAGCCCAGGGGAAATAAGGAGCCACTAGCCTTATGAAAAGGCTTGAAAATGAAAATACATTAAACATTTAGCAAATGAAGAAAAATGCACAAAAACTACAGCAGAAAAAGAGACAGGGGGAAATTTATTAACTTAATAAATATCAGGCCAACCTAGAGCTGGGTCTGGCTTTGGAGCAGGAAACGAATTCTCCACTGCTTTTGAGTAGAATAGATTACTTTCCTACTCTGAAACAAATGCAGGCAGATAACAAATCACTGTCAACTGTTCAAGAACACTACGGATAGTGAGTCCCCTACCTTTTCTCTTGGAGTACAGGCTCAATGCTTACTAAGTGCAGACCCACTCTGGCCCTGTCTGGTGCCATGGAAAGAACACAGGCTTTGGGGCTTCGACCTTGACTTTACCATTCTCCAGGTCTATGGCATCTGGCAACCCATGTTCTCATCGTCTTGAAACCTGAGTTTCCTCACGTATAAAATGGAGTTGTTAATCTTCAAATAAGAGGCTGGTGAGGATTAAATGAGATAGACTATGTAAAAGTGCCGACCAAGGTAGGCATTCAGCAAATGGCAATTTTTGTTATTACTTCAAAGATGATGGTGCACATAGCTAGAAGGTGAACCCCCGCACTGTATAAGAAAACCAGCAAATGAGACAAAAGAAAATTGGCTTCGTTCAATGCTTTCTATAATTTCTTTTCTTTCTCTACTAAAGATTCTACTCTGTAGGCATTGTGTATGGTGGCCCCTTTAGGACATTTTATTTTCTGTCTGATGGAAAAAAAAAAAGGGCTCCTTTGAGAGTGAGATCAAGAGTGTACAGAAGGAATTGATAATCATTTTGGTTATAAGTTTTAAAAAAATGAAGGGTCAATTAATCTATGTTAATTTGTTTCCACTTTGATTTTCTAAAATACTGAAAATGGCATATTAGAATCAATTTAACTCAAAGCTACAGATGAGAAAAGAAGAAAGACCATGAAAAGCAGAAGTAGAAGAATAAAATCACAGCATTCTGGGCCGCTTTGTACGTGGTGAAATAACCAAATATATATAATTAGCTCTTTATGGCACAGTCTATTTGTTAATATTCATATAGATTTTCTTAAATCATCAAAGTATCTCCCTGTTTTCCTGTCCTCATGCTGAAAGGATGAGATATACATATTTTATGAAAAAGCAAAGCAAGGGAAAATGAGTTTCATGTTTACGAGAGGTAACTTGGCACACCACATAGATGTTGGTACGTGGAGACCTGGGTTTCTACTTTGATAGGTTCTATGGCTTCACAGAGACCACTCTCCTCTTTTGTCTCAGTCCCCTCTTGGAAAATAACGAGAAAGCTAAGATCAGAAGTCCAAAAGCTTAAGGTTGCAAATGACAGAAATGCAAACCAAATAACTTTAAGTAAAATAAACATAAATATATATAATTAATATCTTAGTTAATATGGTCACTGGAGCAACTCATAGAATCAAATCACAGAAATCTTACTAAGGCTTAAGAAAACTACAACCAATGGCTTGAATGTCATGAGGACTCTCTGTCTATGTGACTGCTTTTCTCTGCATGGTCTATTTATGTTCTCTTTCTCCTCTCTTCGCAATGGTTTCCTCTAATCCTCTGGTGTTCATATTGGCAAACAGGATCGAGAACAGGATCTGGGTGAGGCATGTGAGGCACTTAGGGCCCAAATTGACTGAGGTGCTCACTCTCAGGGCCCTGCGAGTGCTGACTCCTAAATGCTGTGTCCCCAGTGCCTCTTTTGCTTCTCCCTGGTCCCTGTTTTTCTGGAAAATATGGCTTTCAAGAGCAACCAAATTTTTGAAAAATCTGTTTCTGTCACTTTTCTCTCTTGATCCCAAGCCAAACAACTCCTCTTCCCCCTCCTCCTCCTCCTCTTCCTCCTCCTGTTCCTTCTTCTTCCCCTCCCCCTGTTCTTCCTCCTTCTTCTCCTCCCCCTGTTCCTCCTTCTCTTCCTCCTCCCCCTCCTTCTTCTCCTCCTCCCCCCACTCCTCCTCCCTTCTTGTTCTTGTTCTTATTCTTCTTCTCCTATCCAAACTACTCAGGGAAGGTGCATCTTGAATTAGTTTGAGCTAGTATGCACCATGGGTCAATGAACTGTGGCCAAGGGTGGGCATATTTTACATGGTGGGAATCATGGTACCCATTTGAATGAGATGGGGAGGAGGCAAGAGGAAAAGTTTCTAAGAAAGAAGTGCTAAGCAGAGAATGTATTGATACCACCCCAAATACTGGACCTTGACTGCTATTGGTGCCATAGTGGGCTGAATGTGGCTTCTCAAAAGATATGTCCTCACCTTAACCATTAGAACTTATGAATGTGACCTTATTTGGAAAAAAAAAAAGTTTTTTTGAAGATGTAAATAAGGATCTTGAGATGAGATTACCTTGGGTTATCCAGGTGGGCCTTAAATACAATGACAAGAGTCCTTATAAGAGGTACACAGAGAAGAGACAGAGAAGGGAGAAGTCCACGTAAGGATGGAGGCAGAGATTGGAGCCACAAGCCAAGGAATGCCTGGAAGTTAAAGAGGCAAGGATCAGATTCTTTCTGGGAACCTGGAGAGGGAGGTGGCCCTGCTGACATCTTGACTTTTTGATTTCTGGCTTGTAGAACTGCAAGAGAATACATTTCTGTAGTTTTAAGCCACCAAATTTGTGGTAACTTGTCATTACAGACTCAGCAAACCAATATAGGTGCAAAATAAGAAATATTAAACAAGTCATAAGATTTCTGTGGCCCTCAGGGCAAGACATGTAACACAGTATTTAAGAGCATGAGCTCTGGAAACAGGCTACTGGGGTTTGGATGCTGGTTCTGCCATTTAATAGAGATCATCTTGAACAATTATTTAACCTCTTCTGAGCTTCAATTCCTCATTACTAAAATAGGAATAATATTACTTAATTCATGCAGAGCTTAGAATAGTAACTAGCATATACTGTATACTGACTATGAACCATGGTTATTCATGCATGAATTTGGGGTAATAATAATATTTCGCCTGACCACATCATCATGTTGGTGGGATAATTCACTGGAAGTAAATGTGAATTTCATTCTAGTTAAATGACCTATGTGTACCAGGGAATGGGGTAGGAAATGCAGGGGGAAATAAAATAAGCTAAATAAGTATCTGGTTCTGAGGAGTTTACACGCCTGCTATAGACTGTACTGTGTTCCCCCAAAATTCTGAAACATTAACTGAAGCATTAACCCTCAATGTGACTGTATTTAAAGATCAATCTTTAAGGGGGTTCTTAAGGTTAAATGAAATCATAGTGTGGGGCCCTAATTTGAGAGGGCTGGTATCCTTATATGAAGGGGAAGAGACACCAGAAACTTTTCTCTCTCTGCATGTGCACAGAGCAAACGCCATGTGAGGACACAGTGTGATGTTGTCTGCAAGGCAGGAAGAGACTTCTCACCAGAAACCAACTCTACTGCTACCTTGATCTTGAACTTCCAGCCTCCAGAACCCTGAGAAATAAATTTCTGTTGTTTATGTAACCAAATGTGTGGGATCTTGTTATGATAGCCTTAGATGACTAACACAAGTCCATTAGTGGGCACTATAAAGTAATCTTTATTAAAATTATTGTATTCTACTGCTAGTAGCAGCTAATACTTCCAACCAATACACCGCCCGTGCATTCATAAAGGATGCCTCTAAGGTACAACCCTTTCTTTGTTTTACACTCTGACTCTAAAATGTTTGTGCACATACACAGTGGAATTCTGGAAATTCAACAGCTCTAAATTAAGTTCTCCTATGAGGGTTGTAAGCAGGAAAGAGATGAGAATAATACATACTGCTTTCTACTGAGAGAGACTTTTTGCTTTTGTAAGACGTGTTTGCTCCATTTTCCCTCTCCGCTATTTTTTTACTTTCATTTTGTAAGTCTTTTAAAATAAAAAAAAATTGCTTTCTTATAGTATGGATGGAAATGAGTCTAAGGTAGAATATTATTCCCTTACTGAAAGAGGAAATTATTTTTCTCCCATGTATTAGACAAAGACCATTCTTCAAATGTCTCTGTCAATAAAATTCCTATTTGGCTGTCAGGTGCACTTACATGTCACCTCTTCCATGAAGGCTTTTCTGATGCCTCTTCTCTCAAATTAGAATTAATTAATCCCTCCTCCTGCCATGTGTCTCAGTCTGACTTGGGGCAGGTGTACCTCCCTAGACTATTAGATCTTCAAAGTCAAGGGCAGTTACCTTTAGTCCTGAACTCATCTCTTTCCCCATAACCAGTGAGGTTCCCATATTTAGAAGAACTTCAATATATGAGTTGAAGGGAGTCTCACCTATTGCTATTTTTAAAGAAAAATTTTAATGTTTATTTATTTTTGAGAGAGAGAGACAGAGAGACAGAGAGACAGAGACAGAGCATGAGTGGGGGAAGGGCAGAGAGAGAGGGAGACACAGAATCTGAAGCAGGCTCCAGGCTCTGAGCTGTCAGCACAGAGCCTGATGCGGGGCTTGAACCCACAGACTGCGAGTCCAGGACCTGAGCCAAAGTCGGACACTCAACTGACTAAGCCACCAAGGCGCCCCTCACTTATTACTATTAAAACACACACACATTAAAACACACACACACACACACACACACACACACTCAACATTTCCGTTTGTAATTCTTGTCTTCCGGTGTAATCTAAATTTACCATAGGATAAAGGTAAGAGTGAAACATTTAAAAGTCAAAAACTGGTATCTTATCCTGACCTCTCTAAGCATGCACATTTACACTACTATGTACCTACCCCAACATCTCATCTCTGGCAGTCATTTAAACCTGGTGGTGGGGAGTCTGGATATGCCTGTGACAATTGCCTCAAGCCTTTGACTTGATTCCCCACTCCTAGCACTATTCCAGCTTCATTGGCATGGTGTCCAATTTTCTGCCTTGTCTCTGCCTCTTGAACATAATGACTGACGTGGCGTTCCCGGTTTTGACTAATAGCACCGATGTTTCATACTTCAGTCTATTGGGGTTTTAGACCTCAGCACGGTGCATTGAATGCTGGAAAATTGTTTTTCAAAGTGTGGTTTCTGGACCACCAGCAGCAGCATCACCTGGAAATATGTTAGAAGCACATATTATACAGCCTCACCCCAGAACTGCTGACTCAGAAACTCTGGGGGCAGGAGAGGTCATGCCCAGCAGTCTGTGTTCTAACAGTCTTCCAGGCGATTCTTCTGATGCTAAAATTTGAAAACAGCCACTGTAGAAAGTTAACCAAATTTCTTTAAGTTCTCAGCTGTGTAGGTATAATTTCCATCCTGCAAGGTGATTTTTGTGACTTAATAAGTCCTAAAATCCACTAAGTTCACAGTGAAGGTGCTAAGTACAGAGTTGAATCTGTACCTAATAGTCCTGTGTTAGAGCTGTGGGTCTGAGTAACCACAATTTCACTTCATGGGGCCTTCTATTCACATGGGCTTTCGTGCACCTGCTTCACAACACGGCAGCATTCCCACCCACACTGTGGCAAGCTCACTATCACCTGGCGCATATGCTGCTCTGAGTCTCATCACACCTTGGTGAGGGAACACATGGGCCCATATGTCAGCCAATGTGTTTATATTCTTTTATATAGAAAGGGGAAATATGTTTCACAATAAATGTTTGCATACTTTGGAGCAGACTTTTTTTTTTTTAAGAGAGAAAGAGAAAGAGAGAGAGACAGAAACTTTGGTGGGAACTAGTTAAAGCTTTGTTTCTCTGCAAGGTTTTCATCAGCCAATCTTGAAAAGAATCTGCTTGTTCACTGAGAATAATCTTTGCTGAAGTTTGCATCCCTGGAGACAGAACAAGTGTGGAGTGTGTTCGCTAAGACAATCAGGAGGGGACAAGTCAATGGATCAAAGGTAAGAACTCTCAAAGTCCATGTAGGCAAACCAAAACCAAGAGATATAAAAAGCCACAAGATAAGAGGCAGGAGCTGGGAGCTGGAAGGATCCAGGAGATATTCCATAAATATTTTAGCAGGTTGCTAGATGATTGCCAGAGTGGTCCCAGCATGCTTTAGTTGGCTTTTATGTATACAATGGGGATAGATTGCTTTCAGGAACAATAAAAAATGTTTGTCTATTAAACTAATTGTGATTCAATAACAATGATAATCATAACAGTGATGATAGTGACTATATGTGATATGGTAAACTGATGTGCCTTTGTCCCTCTCTTTTCTTGTGCATATCTATTTAACCCTGTGACATTCTCCCCATTCAGGCTCACAATCAAGAAATAAATATTGCTCCGAAGTTGGGCTTTCAGTGGAGAAAATTAGAAGCAAAATAATAAATAAAGGTATTGTTTTTATGTTCTAGAAAACAATAATTTAAGTGTAACAGAGAAATATTGTGAAAAAATGAGGCAGAAACAATTTGCTCTAACTCTTTTTCCCCATCCCAGCCCCCAGGGACAAATACACTAGATGAATACGATCCTCTAAGGAAGAAGAGAACATTTAAAGAATGCAGAAAATAAATGTTAGTCACCATAGAAGGCCTGTCTTGTACTCCTCTCCTCCAGCCATCATAAGGAACAAAAACCGTAGAACCCTTAGATATATATGGGGATGTAAGAGTAGATGAAACTCATGCTTACCTCCTGTCTACAACTCTGAGAGAGTAGATTCACACATGGTCCCCACAGCCCTAAGTCATAGAAACTGTACAGAATTATACCAAGTTTGGTGCTACGTTCTTTGAATGTATTTTCTGAAAACAACCCATATTATTAGACTCCTTTTAAAGAGAAAGAAATGAGATTTAAGCCCCATGGCTGCACAGCAATTATGTAGGAGAGGTGGTAAACAAATTCCTTAAAACAGCAGATGGAGAAAAGAAGTCCTTGGTAATCTTCAGAATTCTGTCTCCTTGAAAAGTTGTGTGAATGTGGACAAAACACTTAATCTTTCTTCATCTATAAAAATATGGATATTTACTTTTGTTACTGAATAGGATCCTTGGAAGGATAAGAAAATGGGGTATTTCATTTTGATCCTGCTTAGGGCTCTTCAAGTTTCTTGGACCTGTGGTTTGGTGTTATTTATGCAGAATTCTTGGCCTTTATTCCTTCAACTATTTTTTCCTGCATCATTGTCTCTGTCTTCCTTCTCTCCATAGGACACTTATTACACATATGCTAGACTGATATTGTCACATAGCTCCTGGATCCCCGTTCTGGTTTTCTGTTTGTTTCCATGTGTTTTATTTGTTAGTTTTCACTTTTTTCTTTTTGTGTTTCAACTTGGGTAATTTCTAATTGATCTATCTTCAAATTCACTGATTCTTTCCTTGGCTGTGTCAAATTTAATGATAAACCTGATAAAGGAACTCTTTGTCTCCAATGAAATCCCTTTGTATTTTTCCTATTGCCATTTGCTTTTTATGATTTTTATCTTTCTGTTGAAATTTCCCACTAATGTTCATATGTCGTGCACCTTTTTCACTTTTTTAAAACATATTAACCATTGTCATTTTTCAAAAGTTTGTTTATTTTGAGAGAGAGAAAGAGCAAGAGAGTGTGGGGTAGGGGCAGAGAGAGAGAGAGAGAGAGAGAGAGAGAGAGAATGCCAAGCAGGCTCTACACTGTCAGCAAAGAGCCCTTGTGGGGCTCAATCTCACAAATCTCACAAATCCTGAGATCTTGACCTGAGCTGAAATCAAGAGTAGGACACTTAACCAAGTGATCCACCCAGGCTCCCCAGCCATTGTCATTTTAAAGTACAACACTTGGGTCCTTTCTGATTGTGATACTGTTAAGTTGGGGTTTTTTTGTTTGTTTGTTTTTGTTTTTGACAATAGTTGTTTTCTTTGTGTCCATGTTAACTTTTTAAATGAATGCCAGACATCTCATGCAGAATAATAGAGTAAACACTATTTTACTCTTGAAAAAGGGCACACATCAAGACAATGATGTGAAGGTGTGAGGAAAATGTAGCTAAGAGTCCTGGGGCTTGGGCTTTGTTGCTCTGGTCACCTTAAAACACCACTGCCTTTCTTCTAAAAATGCCTTGTGTTTAGGATAGAAGTTGTGGTGTTGGGGGGAGATGGGGTGGTTTCTCAATGTACATACTCCATCCTTACTTTTCAGCTTTTCTTGTGCCATGTACTAGAGGGCAGTGTTCTTTACTTATGCCTTTTTAACTTCCTCAGTAGTATATTGTTGTCTGTTATTTGGTGTGGGTAACACTGGTGGAGGGAGAGCAGAGGGAGTTCTCTTTTTCCTGGTCTAGCCCCAGTCTTGGGAAGATGTTATATGGTTGGGTCTCCTTTCCCTTTCTGCATGCCCCAGGAAGGGGCTGCTCCTTAATTTGGGTAATGGCATGAAGATAAAGTGGAACTGAATCAGACCTGACCCATGATGTACATACAGGTAATGTGAGTAAGGAGTACACTGCTGTTGCAAGCCAATAAGACTTTGGGGCCTTCTCATACTGAATAATACTTTAGCCAAAGGTGATCGGTATAACTCTAAAGCACTACTTTTTTTTTTCCACTTAGGTGATTAAAAGTTTTTGTGTCAAATCAAAGATTTTTAAAGCTCAGAAAATTGGTATATTTGGTTACCCAAGTATTCTGTTTACTTGAAAAACAGGGCTCTCTGGAATCTCTTATGTTTAAATGGAACAGGAAAGGGATGGACTAGGATCATATGGTACAACTGGGCTGGATTTTAAGTCAAAAGATACGGGTTTGATTTCTGACTTAATTTGCTTTATTTATAAAATGAGGGAGATTGGACTAAATCTAGTAATTTTCAACCTGTAAGACTTAGAGTACTGAGTGGACTTGCAAGGGGTTTGCATGTTCAAATAAGCTTGAACATTATTTGTAGTCTGAATAACTAATGTCTTTCACGTAGATTGTTCCTCTCTCCACCCCACCACCCCCAAAAGTGTGTTGAAGACCTAACCCCTATGACCTCACAATGTGATCTTATTTGGAAATAGAGTCTTTACAGAGGTAGCCATGTTAAAATGAGGGGAAGGAAAAAAAAAAAAGGTTAGAGAGGGAGGAAGCCAAAACATAAGAGACTCTTAAAAACTGAGAACAAACTGAGGGTTGATGGGGGGAAGGAGGAAGGGGAGGGTGGGTGATGGGTATTGAGGAGGGCTCTTGTTGCAATGAGCATTGGGTGTTCTATGGAAACCAATATGACAATAAATTTCATATTAAAAAATAAATTAAAATGTAAATAAATAAATAAATAAATAAGTAAAATTTAAAAAATAAAATGAGGTTATTAGGGTAGGTCCTCATCCAATATGAATAATGTCCTTACAAAAAGGGGATATTTGGACACAGGAGCAGACACTCCCAGAGGGAAGACAATGTGAAGACACAGAGGGAGAAGACAGCCATGTAACTGGAGTGATGCATAGAAAAGCCTTTGGACACCAAGGACTACCAGCAAATTCCAGAAGCTAGAAGAGGCAGGGAAGTATTCTTTCCTATCGTCATCAAAGAGGGCATGGCCCTGATGACACCTTAATTTTGGAATTGTAGGCTTTAGAACTGTGAGAAAATAAATTTCTGTTCTTTTAAGCCATTCATTTTTTGGTACTTTGGTACAGCAGCCCTAAGAAATTAATGTAGATTGTGGTGCCAGGTTGTGGGGTGCTGCTGTAACAAATATGTAAAAATGCAGAAGCAGCCTTGGAACTGGTGACAGGGAGGGAATGGAAGAGTTTTGAGGCATTTGATGGAAAAAGCCTTAATTACCTTGAAGAGATTATTGGTAGAATATGAATGTTAAAGTTGCTTCTAATGAGGTCTCAGATACAAAAACATGTTATTGGGAACTGAAGAAAGATATCCTACTAGAAGAGAATGCCCAGGTCACAGGAGACCTAGCTTCTGGTGTTTACTGTCACCTAAAGAAATAGGGGCTCCATCATGCCCATGGCTATAGGAGCCCAGTTATGAGACCACTCTCCTACTGTCAGCATTGGCTTCCATATTGGGCCACCTCTGTACTTTTTAGTGAGGCCAATGTTCCCTCTCATCGGCACATTCTTGATGGCCTTCAGGTCCAGGCTGCAGTACAAGCAACCCTACTGCTTGTACAGACCCTATAGAATTGTATCAGTGGTTAGAAAAATGCAGTATAGAGTTTATGGTAAGCCCTGTTGGCAGAATCACAGCACACATCCCAGGGATTCTGGAGCAAGGCCATTCCACCTGCAATTATATGTCCTTTAAGAACAGTTTCTTGTGTGTTACTGGGTCCTAGTAGAAACAGAAGACTTTCTCATGGGTCACCAAAAGAACATGCAACTGGAACTACCCATTATGGTCTGGATTGTGTCAGAGCCACCAACTGTAAGTCAGATGGAGCCAGGAGTAGTCCATTCTAAGATGAAAATGGTACATTTGGGATGATCTAATGTGTGTGAATGATAGGGGTAAGGGAACAGAAGTAACCACAGGATAAAGGGAAGGAAGAAGGTTGATAAATATGGAAAATCTCGGACTATAGTGCAATTTTGAGAAAATGTTGGCCAGGCTGATGGGAAGTCTCTAAGCAAAGATTGCCTATTATAGGGATCAAGTGGGAATGACCTAACTCTAACACCCACACTGTGCTTAGTCATTGGTTAAAAGAAGTCTGGCAAAAACCTGGCCTTGGTGTGAACATTTTTATCCAAAGGGTGTTGTCTGGAGGCTGCCAGTCAACCATGCTTCTCAGAGAAATTTCTTTTGAATGGAGATCTAAGTAGTGTTCCTCTATTGCTGACCCATTGCTAAGTCCTAGAACTTGATTTCCCTCTTTCTCTTTCTCCAAGTTATGCTGTATTGTCTCCTTCTGTAGAGTCGTGGCATATGGTATCCCCTCTGCTTGGAAAATTTTCACTGCCCCCACACCCTGCCAATCACTCAACTGACTCTTTAAATCACAGTTCAAATATCACTCCTCCAGGGAGGCTTTCTTTGAACTTCCATATAGGTCAGATCCCTTGCCATACTGTTTCATAACTTGCTGTATGTTTTTATCCATGGGACTTACCAAATTTTGGAATTACCCATAGTAAAATAATTTTTTGAATGTCTTTATAAGCCTATAAACTTTATACAGACACAATCTTTTCTATTCTCTATCCCCAATACCTACCATGGTGCCTGGCATATAGAATACATTCGATATGTATTAAATGAATAAGTGAATGAATTAATTATGACTCAATTGTCTTCATTCATTTCATCCAACTGAATTCATCATTCTATAGACAGATGAAAGTACAGAACATTCAAGGAATTGGTGCCAGGAGTTATAATTTATGAAATATACTTTTTTGGCTCTTTTTTCTGACTATGGATGGAATTTAACAATAAAAAAAATGTTGATTTTGGAGAATTTTGCGTATTTGTCTTCCTGCACTTCAAGATTTTAAAATTGGGCATTTGATTAAAATAAAATTATAATGGTAAAAATAATAATACTATCATATAATTTAATCACTATTTTGTGACATAAATTGAACCAAGTCTCATATATGCCCTATTTCACTGAATATTCTAAACAAAGTAAGAAGGTATTATTATTATGATTTTGCAGATTAAGAAATTAGCACTTAGTAAATTACATATTTGCTCAAGGTCTCAAAAATAACGTGTTATGGATATAGGTTTAGATCTATCACATCTGTTTGGCTCCAATTACCATTGGCTTTATCCACAATCCTAAAACTGCTTAAATTTTGAATCTGTTGCCCAAATATTGATTTTTAAAAATTTCTTTCTGGGAGTTTGTCTAAAGAATAAGAACTTTGAACTCTTATCTAATTTGACCCTTTATTCAAGTCAAATTTTAGCCTCAGATTCTCCTTAGCAAGTCAAAATCTTCCTCATGAACATTAGAACCTCCCCCTAATCCCCCCATTTCTCCATCTGTATACATTTCTTGTTTACACCTCAATCATAATATGTCCAAAGCCAAACTTAGTGCTTGAATTCCTGTAGCACTCTGTTTCCTTGTTTCTTTTTTTTCAGTAGTGTTGGTGGTATACTGGTGAGCACAGATATCTTCCTTGTTTCCCTTTTTAAATAAATTCCATCACCATATTCCCAGGCACCAGGTTTCAGATCTCAAAGCTATGTATTCTTTCCTCAAACAGTACTTAAGTTTCTTGAGGATAGAGATCTTGTTCTGTTATCTCTCTGTGTTTATCCTACATAGCATCTGTCATGGAATAGATTTTCAAAAAGCAATGGTAGAATCTCTCCTTCTCCCTGGCCCCAGGCATCTAGATAAAACAGTGTTTAAATGCAACAGAGTTCTCCAGTGAGAACTAAATTCTGTTAAATGCAATGCCTTTTAACTGGAGGTCAGTGGATGTATCAGTCTATCCTTTGAAAATTTTATAAGTCTTTGTGTGTGGGTATATATGATCATTTTTATAGGAAAGAACACATCCTTTAAAGAGTTTAAAAGCCAGTGGTCTTTGGAATTTTGCAACATGGAGGTCATTGTCTTCAAGAGCAATTTCCTGAGTGGTAGTAGCAGAATCAGATTTCAAAATGTTAAGTGAGTGAGAAATAAGGAAGTGGGAACAGAGGCAAATAGGTTCCAAGAAGAAGGATAATATAAAGGTGGATGTAGTTTAAAAGTATATATTTCAAGGGCACCTGGGTGGCTCAGTCGGTTGAGCTTCAGACTTTGGCTCAGGTCATGATCTCGCGGCTCATGGGTTCAGGCTCAGTGTTGGGCTCTGTGCTGACAGCTCAGAGCCAGGAGCCTGCTTCAGATTCTGTCTCGGTCTCTCTCTGCCCCTCCCCTGCTCCTGTACTGTCTCTCTATCAAATATAAATAAATATTTTAAAAATTTAAGAAAATTAAAAAAAAGTATATGTTTCAAGATGGGAAAGACTTGAACTGGAGGGAGAATATAAAAGCTACTTTCATTGGACACTTACTATGTTCTGATCACTGAATTGTGTACTTTACATAAGTTAGGTGTAATCCCAGATCAAGAACCCCTAATTTATTAATCAAGTAAAATCTTGAAGATGATGCAGTTGGGGGAGGGGATTAAAAAAAATGGAACAGAGGAGTTGGCCTTAGAGAGCATGAGGAATGTCTCTTTCTCCAAGACTTGAAAGAGGGAGGGAAAATTGGGTACAAATACAGGAGGGGAAGAAAAGGCTAAGTTGGTTCATACACATGGACTCAATATTGTCTATCAGCTTTAAGGCAATGTCCTTGAAACTAAGGAGAAAGAGAAGCTGGGTATGGAACTTGAGGAAATTGGGGAAATTTTTGAAAAATTCTGAGAAGCTTTTCTTCTTTATGTAATAAATATTTATTAAAAATAAATATTCTCCATAGGTACTGAGAATACATCGTCTTTGTTCTCTAGGAAGTTGGCACATTTAATAAATTATGAGTTCCTGAAAGGTATGGAGCATGTTATAATTATTTACATATTTCACAATTGTGCATAGCCTAGTGCTTTGAGAACAGTAGGTAAACATTAAGGTTTTAGGTCAAGTAAATTGAATACACAATAACTATTTATTTTCAGCAAAGCCTGAGAATCTTGGGCCGTGAACTGTTTTGGTGAGTCCTTTACATCCAGACAACAGAGATCTGCCAGTTGGGAATATAGTTTGCAATCCTCAGTAACTAAGAATATATTTAAAGCAGTCTCTCAGCCTCAGCACCATTGACATTTGTACTGGATAATTCATTGTTCGGGGAGCTATCCTGTACATTGTAAGAGGTTTAGCAGTATCCTTGGCTTCTGCTGACTGAATTCTGGTAGCACCCTCCAACTCCTACCCAGTTCTGACAAACATTACCAAATGTTCTCCAGGGGGATTGAGGGGCAAAATAATCCCAGATCGAGAACGCCTAATTTAAAGTATTGACATGGGGCGCCTGGGTGGCGCAGTCGGTTAAGTGTCCGACTTCAGCCAGGTCATGATCTCGCGGTCCGTAAGTTCGAGCCCCGCGTCAGGCTCTGGGCTGATGGCTCAGAGCCTGGAGCCTGTTTCCGATTCTGTGTCTCCCTCTCTCTCTGCCCCTCCCCCGTTCATGCTCTGTCTCTCTCTGTCCCAAAAATAAATAAACGTTGAAAAAAAAAATTTTATAAAGTATTGACAGTTAATTTATGTAAAAATAATTCTGCATAACAAATATCTAATTTGGAAAATAATTACCAAGGCTTGCCGCTCCATTTGTCTACTGACGGGCGTTTGAACAATTTCTACTTGTTCAGCAGGGAGAAGTGAGGCAACCGTCAATGATTATTCTCTCTCTTTAGAGGCTCTAAATGAAAGGTTGCCCGTATTTCTTTGACCTTTGCCTTCCTTCATTTAGGGTTGGAGAGAATGAGCTGTCCTTAGTGCAGTTATTTTCCAGTGATTGTACCTATGTCCATACAGCATGTACACTACATGCCATAAAATAAATGTTGGACTCAAAACCAAAGGTCTTGGGTTTAAAACCAACTTAGTTATATAACCTTAGAAAATCAATTATTTGTTCTTTCATTGTTACAGGGCTGTTTTCATAATGATAGATGAAGAACAGAGATTTGTCAACTATAAAGCACTGTGAAAAATTGAGAATTAATATTTCTTGCCTTGTGTATATATTCAACATGATCCCTTATTTGGAGCTAATGGATCAGAGTGATGATTTAGGGAGAAAACTAGAAATATTTGACATCTTTTTAAGTGTTGGGGATGACAAGAAGTCAAAAATTTGACATTTTTTTAAGTGTTGGGGATGAACTTGCCATATTTTCAAGGGTTCAAAAATGTGATTGTGATGGAGTAATCATGTCAGACATTGAAAGAAGGATCATAGGAAAAGGAGGGTTTTGAGATATAATTCATGTGACATAAAATTCATTCCTTTAAACTGCACAATTCAGTGGGTTTTGAGTATATTCACAGAGTTGTGCAACCATCACACTATCTATTTTAGAACATTTTCATTACCCCAAAAGAAACCTCATCCCATAAAAGATCACTTCCCATGCCCACCTATGCCATTCCCTGGCAACAATTAATCTATTTCTGTCTTCATGGATTTGAATATTCTGGAAATTTAATATAAATGGACCATATAATTTGTGTCTGACTTCTCTCATTTAGCATGGCCTTTTCAAAGTTCATCTATATTTTACTATGTGTCAATACTTCATTCACTTTTATGGCTGAGTAATATTCTCTTTTATAGATATACCACATTTTGTTCACTCGCTCATCAATAGGTGAATATTTGAATTTTTTTCACTTTTTGGCTATTCTGAATAATGATCCTATGAATATCTGTGGACAAATTTTTGTGGGGAACTATGTTTTCAGTTCTTTTGGGGATATACCTAGCAGTATAATTGCTCTATGTTTGATACTCTTAGGAATTGCCAAACTATTTTCCAAAGTGGCACAAGAGAGATGATTGAAAAGATTTTAGTTGAGAATTAACTTGGTCTTGCACATGTTGATTTTGGAGTGTTTTCAAGACATACAGGAGGCTATTGAGGGGAGATTGTTAGCAAATGGGTTTTAGGCTTAGAAGAAGAGTATGAGTTTGAGATGTAGCTTCTGGCATCATTGACAGGTAGAGCTGGAGATTACAGAAAGCAAGAGTTTACCCAAGGAAAGTACTTACAGAGAAAATAGCAGGGAAATAAGGGCACAGGCATAAAGAAGAACTGTATCTCTAAAGTCTATTCAAATAAGTATGCATGGTCTGTGTGAGTGAAGGCAGGAAAAAAAGGAGATTAATTAGAACTTGGCAGTCAATGATCAGATTATTCTTCTGATAACAAAAATATTTGCATGACATGAAGGATTTCACTGGTAGAGATGAACATATGGAGAAAAGAGACAGGCATTTTGATATGGGGTCTTAAATGTTGAGGGATGAAAAGGAGTCTACTAAGCAGTGGAGTGTGGGAAAGGCTTTCCAAGCATAGGAAACAGCATGTGTGAAGGCACAGTGTTCCAAGTGTCTGATGAGCTCAGGATAATTAAACAATTAGCATTCACTTGGTGGTTTTTCTGTGCCAGCACTAGGTGCTTTACCAGATGATCTCATTTATTTACTTTTTTTTATTTTAGAGAGAGAGTCTGAGTGGGGGAGAGGGGCAGAGGGAGAAAGAGAGAAAGAGAGAGGGATTGAGAGAGAGAGAGAGAGAGAGAGAGAATCTCAAGCAGACTCCATGCTCAGTATGGAGCCCAATGCAGGGCTCAATCCCACAACCCTGGGATCATGACCTGAGCCGAAATAATGAATTGGAGGCTCAAACTGACTGAGCCATCTAGGCACTCTCCAGATTATCTCATTTAAACCTTACAAAAGCTCTCATTTTGGAAATAAGCAAGTAGACTCATGGATGTTACATACTGAGCCAAGGTCTCACAGCTAGAAAGTGGTAGAATCCAGATAAGAACCAAGGTAATTTGATTCCAGAGCCTGTACTCTTATACAATGAAATAGCTTTAGCTAAATATTTGTAGGTACTAGGTATTAAGTACCAGTATTCAACATCAATGTTGTGCTCCTGGTAGCTGATTTAGTGCTTCTAGTCCTGGTCTTCACTCAATGATTTGATGGCTCATTTGGTATGGTCTTCATTGTTCTTAATTTTAGAACAGGGGTTCCAAAACATCAAATTCATTTGGAAAGTACTTACAAATACAGGTATATGGATGCTTCTATAAGAATAGTCATTTACATTCTTCAAGATGAGGCCCAAGACTCACAACTGAATACCCCTCAGATGATTTTGCTGTATCCAGTCTGGCTGATGCATAAGGTCTGTGATTAAGGAATCATTTCCTAGAGTTCTCAGATGCCCAAAGTGGAAGACAGTACTTCCCAATGTCCCAAGTTCAGTTGCTGAAATAGTAGAAAATGCTAAAGATGTTGTTTTCTGGCCTTTCTGGACCTTATTTATACTGAAGGGTTTTTTCTTTCACACTTACTGACTACTTATTAAGCACCCGGCACATGCTAGGTGCTTTCACTGAAACTGACTTATTTTTTCAAATTATCTCTAGGAAACGTGTCATGTTATTCTAGTTTGACATTAAAAGGAATAAACTCAGAGAAATTAAGTAACTTGACCTGGTTCGCTGGCCTAGTAAGAACTAAAATTTAAGCCAGATATTCAAAATTCAAGTCGAGGGCCCTTCCACTCCCCCAGACAACCTCTCTAATGGAAAATGTTAAATAGTAGGATTAATCCATTTAGTAGCTTTCCATTAATATATTCTTCATTTCTACAATGTGTGAAGACTTGTACCAGGTTACCTATAAGAAAATTCCAAGTCAAACATTGGTCATACTTCATTACGTGACTTATCTATTTTAAAAAGAAATTTTAAAAGTTTGAATTATTCCTCCTCTATTATGCAAAGCAGAGCTATCATGTGGTCTGAGGCCACAGTCCATTGAAGGATCACAGACCTTGTTGGCAGAGGAAAATAATCCCCAACAGTTGGAGCTGCAAGCCATCTGTCCTTAGCTACTTCACATTTTATCAAAAATCATCAGCATAGTTGGAAAATAGCTGTGACCAACAAATATTATTAAAATGTAAAGTATGATTAAATGGAATACTCAAACTCTTTACTCAGAGATAAAATATATATCCTTTAAAGTTTTGGAATAACACTAAGAATATTCATATTGCAAAGGTATTACAGAATATTTGATGGTTTGGTGAAAGAAAATGGATTTAAGAATCTTGTTTTCTTACACGAGAACTGCAATTGAATTTAAGGACCATTTATCTGAACTCCTTTGTTTTGTCAGTGAGAACAATGAGACCAAGAGAAGTTAAATGTGTTGTCTAAGATCAAAAAGTACTGGAGAAAATGGCACCTACAATTTCTCACTGTATGAAAATAGAGTCAGATAATCATTATTATTATGACTAATACAAATAGCTCCAATTTATTTGATGCTTATGATTTGGAGAACGTTATATATATTAACTTGTTAATCTATACAGCAAATCTAGCGGGTAAATATTATCATCACCATTTTATAGAGGAAAAACTGAGGCTCATGAAGGTCAAGAAACTTACAACATGGACTCTATACAGATATACAGATGATATAAATAAGCAAATAAATACATGAGAAGAAGCAAAAGCTCTTTCTTGGATTAGAAGGCCAAGTAATAGGTAATGACGAAATAATGAAATAAAAAAAATCACCAGTTGGCAAGCATCACTGTATTCCTTGATCAAGGGAAGAATCACAAATAGGTGATAAAACCAGTGAGAAAACAGTAAAGACACTAAGATAATTTACCTAGACCCGAAAGTTTTGTCCCATAAGATAATCACTGATTAAAAATGAGAATAATAGTATTTTTACAGTGGAGAAATCCAGCAGATATCATCTTAACCACTGACCAAAGGTGATAACTACATGAATAGGACAAAAAATATGTTCTTTCTGACCTCATGCACTGAGAAGGACACAACATCACCTCTGGGATATTCCTGTCAAAAATGTGTAACCTGAAACCAATCGTGAGAAAACTGAAGAATGAGGGACATTCTAAAATACATCTGCTTGTTCTTTAAAAAATGTCAATGTCATGAAAGACAAAGACTGAAGCAACAGGTGATTCAGAATTTTCTTTTGACGTGAAGGACAATATAGGGACAAGTGGAGAAATATGAATGCAGTGTGAAGGTTAGATAATAGAAGCAGAACAATGTTAATTTTCTTATTTCGTAATTATACTATGGTTACATAACAAAATGTTCTTGTTTTTAGAAAACACACACTGAGTTATTAACGGTCATCATGTCTGTAACTTACTTTTAAATTGCTCAGAAAAAAAAAATGTGTGTGTATGTGTATGAATGACAAAACAGATATGGAAATGTGTTGACATTTAAGGACTGTGGGAGAAGGTATAGGGGAATTCTTTATGCTATTCTTGTAAATTTTCTCTAAATCTAAAATCATGTCGAAAAGAAGTCAGAAGAAAAAGAAAATAAATTTGCAACAAGTCATATTCCCAGGTCTGAGACACTAATGCCAGCCTGCCTGAGTTCAAAGGCCATACTCTCTAGCCTCCAGCATTAAAGGACACTTGTTGGGACGAGCACTAGGTATTGTATGTAAGCAATGCATCACGGTAATCTACCCCCAAAACCAAGAGTACACTGTATATACTGCATACAAGGTGACAATATATTAAAAAATTTTAAAAAACATGGATGTTATGCATTATCTCATCTTGACAGAGGGGCTCTTACCTCATCCACAAATCCTCTACTTCTCTCTGTGGGGCAAGGAGTTCTATTTACTTAGATTTATATTCCTCATGTAATTTCACCAACAATGACTCTTACCTTCATCAGATAATGCAATTCACAAGTGAATTCTCTCACCTACTAATTATCCTTTGTGAATCTCAGTTTTCTCATCCAAAAGAGGGTACAATAATATGTATCAAGGATTATTATGAGGATTAAATGTAATAATGAGAAGAAAATCCGTGGTGGTCTTTCAAAACAATGTTACTTGTGTTTTCTGTTCCTGTTTGGTAATTCCCATGGCATTTAGGTTAGGCAGAGAGGGTCTAGGGAATTGACTAGGCGATGACCAAGGTTTTTGCAGGTTGGATCAAATGATTCCGAATTGTTCTCCCGGTATTTTAGTTCCATAAGGAATGCATGGGTATCCTTCACGTGCTTTGTCATAAGCGTCGTGGGAGGAAGGTGAGACTACGAGTTTGTATAGCAGCGAGGAACTACACGGTAGCAGAAGGTGCCTTTTTTCTAGTATCTCTTTATGCTGATATTATATTTTTTCTAATATCTCTTTTTGCACACCTACAGGATACCAGAAGTTTTAAACTATCAAATTAGCTCAAATTTGTCTACTCTTGTATAAATCTTACCAAGGCTTTTGTGCAACTTAACAAATTTATTACAAAAATTCTAAATGGATTCTCAAATTTTTATGTAAGAGACATAAGAGAAGCCAAAATACCTCAGAGAAGAAAAAAAAATGCAGAAAATGAGGGACATGATCTATTGGATATCAAGAGTCTTATATAAAGCACTAACAATTTAAAATGTAATGTTAGTTTGGGGAAAAATAGACCAATAAAATTAGAATAGAAATAGAAACAAACTCACAGAAATGTAGAAATTGTACATGTAACAAAACATGCAGTACAAATTGCTGGGTAAAGAAGAGACTACTTAATTAATGATAGTGGAAAATATTACCTATATTGGAAAACATTAAATTGGATATCTATCTCTATATATTACAAAAGCAACCATAGTTAAAGGATCAACTTTGAAAAAGAACCATCAAATTTGTAGAACATAATATAGGAGAATATCTATGTGATTTTGGAGTAGGGGAAGATTTTATAAAGCCACAAGATTTTATAAAGCCACTACCATAAAAATAAATTTTTATCTGGGGCACCTGGGTGGCTAAGTTGGTTAAGTGTCCAACTCTTGATTTTGGCTCAGTTCATCTCATGGTTTGTGGGTTCGAGCCCCACATCAGGCTCTGCACTGACAGTAAGAAGTCTGTCTGGGATTCTCTCTCTCCATCTCTCTCTGCCCCTCCCCTGCTTGCACATGTGCTCTCTCTCTCTCTCAAAATAAATAAACTTTAAAAAATAATAAATTTATTTATGTAACTAGTATACAAAAGATACTATTTTGTATTTGCTAGAATGGCAACAATTTAAAACTCTGCTAATATCAAGTTTTGGTAAGAATGTAGAACAACACAACCTACATGATTACTGGTGACTCTACATTTTATGACTATGTAGAAAACAATTTAGAATTCTCTCCTAATGTGAAGATACATCTACCTTACAAACAAGAAATTCCTCTCCTGGTTTTATACTTTAGAAAAATTATTATACATGTGTATAAAGAGTGAAGTACAAAACATATTCATTAACTTGTAATAGACAAGAGAGAAACAAAAGCAAAGCACAGCAGCAAATATCACCAAAGAGGAAACAACTCCATTGACAAGCAGGTGGATAAACAAAGTGTGGTTTAGCTATGTAATGAGTTAATACACAACAGTAAAATACTGAATCAACTAAAGCTATATACCTCCGCATGATTGAATAACAAAAGAACTCTGGGGCGCCTGGGTGGCGCAGTCGGTTGAGCGTCCGACTTCAGCCAGGTCACGATCTCGCGGTCCGTGAGTTCGAGCCCCGCGTCAGGCTCTGGGCTGGTGGCTCAGAGCCTGGAGCCTGTTTCCGATTCTGTGTCTCCCTCTCTCTCTGCCCCTCCCCCGTTCATGCTCTGTCTCTCTCTGCCCCAAAAATAAATAAACGTTGAAAAAAAAAAAAAAAAAAAAAAAAAAAAAAAAAAAGAACTCATATGACCCAATCCCATTTATATGAAATACTAGCAACATATTGTTTAGGAATATGTGGATAATTTGAAAAACAGTATCAAGGAAGGAAAAGGAATAATAATAAATATACAATTCAAGAAAGGATCATTGTTAGGGAGTAGGGTAGGGAATGAGATCAGAAACAAGCACAGGAACTTTCAAGACATTGTGTAATTGTGGGCCACAATTGTGTAATTGTGGCACTGTGGGGTTTTTTCCTCAAGTTGGATGGTGGTTATGTGGATGTGTGTTTTATTTTTTAATTCACACATTTGTATAGATATTCAGATTGGAGCCATTGTAATTTCACCTCTATCTTCTTTCAAGTGTTTCACTTCTATTCAAGTGTTGGTTTTCACCAAAAGTTTGAGGAAAATTTTGTCCTGTTAAGAAGCCATGCTAGGGGCTCCTAGGTGGCTCAGTCAGTTGATCGTCTGACTCTTGATTTTGGCTCAGGTCATGATCTCACGGGTTGCATGTTCAAGCTAAACAGCACAGAGTTTGCTTGGGATTCTCTCTTTCTCTCTCCCTGCCTCTCAATCTCTTTCTCTCCTTCTCTCATTCTCTCAAAAATAAATAATTTTTTAAAAACTCATGCTAAATAAGATTTCTCATTTAGTATTTATTTAAGATTTCAGAGGAATGATGATCTGTTTTAGATTCAACGCCTTTCTTTACCTTTTAGTCAAACTTACCGGTTTTTGGAAACTTAAAAACAGTAAATCTCAATTTCCTGCAAACTGAAAGCCGCTTAGCTTAACTACGTTGGAAATAGAATTTGAAATTATTGGGGCTTCCATTGTGGCCTTTTTGGGGAACTTCCTCCTCATTCTCATTGGCTTATTCTCACTCAGCCCTGAATCACATCAGATCTTGTCAGAACAGCACCCCCAACACCGTCCTTTACCACATCCACCAATGAGTCGTTGACTGCAGACTCCCAAATCAATGAATCTGCAACCAGATGATATGAATTTACGGCCTTGACTAGCCACTAATTACCTATGTGACCTCATCAAAATTTGTGTCAGGTGAAGTGGGGAGCGATGGAAATTCAGTAATCAGCAAGAGAAAAGAAAAATGAATACACATTTATCAGATTCCTATACTGGACACCAGGGTAGACTGAATAACAGAATAATGACACTCCCAAAATGTCCATGTCTTGATCCATGAAACCTGTGGAGATGTTACTTTAAATAGCAAAAGGGACTTTGCAGATGTGATTAACAATCTTGACATGGGAGTCGTACCATGGATTATCAGGTGGGGTCAATGTAATCCCACGCCTCCTTATAAGAAGTCCTCTAGAAGCCGATGAAAGCAAGAGGTGAACTTTCTCCTAGAGTCACTAGGAGGAGTGCGGTTTTGTGGGAGCCTTCCTTTTAGTCAGGTAAGAATTATTTTTGAGCTTCTGATATCCAGCACTGAAAGGTAATGCATTTGTGTTGTTTTTTAGTGACCAAGTTTGTGATTATGTGTTATAATAGCAAAATGAAACAATTATAGACACCTCATGCATGTCACTAAAAATCCTTTTAGCTTCCTCTCTTGCCCAACTGCTGCTGGAGTGACTCTTCTGACTAGCTTTGTTCAGTAGCAACCAGATGCACCTTGCCTCTCTTTCATCTTGCTGAAGGTTTCTCTTGTGGCTGCCGGAACTCTGACAAACACACACAACCTGAAAATGCATGTGTCTCAGTCAGTTGAGCGTCTGACTTCAACTCAGGTCATGATCTCACAGTTCATGAGTTTGAGCCCTGCATTGGGCTCTGTGCTGACAGTTCAGAACCTGGAGCCTGCTTCAGACTCTTTCTCTCTCTCTCTCTCTCTCTCTCTCTCTCTCTCAAAATAAATAAAAACATTAAAAAAACAATGCATAGCCTAGAACTGTCCTTGGCAGGGTGGGGGATGATTTCTGATGAATAAATACTTCCCACTTTTTTCTTCAGTAAAGTTTTCTAAAATTCATTTCATAATACTCCAGGGAAGGAAGTTCAAGCACCAGTCATGTGTGCTAGTGACCACTGGATAACATCCTTGTACTAGTTTCCCTTTCTTCCCTGCTTTCCTCTCTGGACCTTCTTTCCTCCTGGAGATGACTTCCAGATTAAACCATATGTGTGCCTCAGGCTCTGATCTCAGAGGGTCTCAGACTAAGTACGAGATACACACTATACAGATTGCCTTACTTGCATTTTCTCATTTAATGAGAATACCCACACAGTAAGGTTTATTCACGTCCCCTTGATTTTATCAAGTATGGTGAACTCAGATAAATTAGTAATTCGTAGAAGATAATTCAAATGACACAACAAGCAATTGGTGAAACCTGGATTCACCTTCCAAGTTACAAGTTAGGCTGGTTGTAAAACCTGAATGTTTTCTATACTACTTATGTTTTCTAATATACTTTTCAAATACTGCTGAGAGGGTTTAAATGAGATCATGATTGTGAGATTCTTAGCATAGTTAACAACAACAACAACAGGGCTTTCGATCTGTAGAATTCAATTCCTTTTTTCAGGAAGGGAAATACTCCATGTTATCCTTTGCCCTCCAAGAAACATGGAAAAATTCAGTGGAGAGTCCAAATCCCAAGTTCTGTGCTTCTTAGGATATTTTGTTCCCATCAAAAAGAAACTTTGAAGAATTTGTATCAGACAAAAACGCCGTAGAGGGAGAACAGAAATCAGTCTATCACATTATGCCCCACATGTAGAAGAGCAGCTGAATCTGATTGCCCCGCACCTCTAAGTGCAGTGAAATTCTGGGAATTGAGATCATCTGTCACTTCAGACTTGTCAGAGTCTGCTGAAATAAAACATATAGTCTAATTTGCAAAGTTCTCCTGTGGAAAGAGTCTTAAAAATGTATATAACCTCTGTCTCAGTAATTCCATTAGGAATTTATCCAACCCAAAATGTAAAATGCTGAAAAAGATCTACATGTTGGCTGCTTCTGGCAGCAGTCTTTAAAATTATAAAAATTGGGAGCAACCAAAGTCTCCAAAATAATACTAATGGTTAAGCAATAGAACACATCCATCCACACTATGAAATAGAGCAACTGAAAATTCAAAATGTATTTTATATGAGAAATTATTCATGGTCTAATATTTTGTTTAAAAAGGGAATGAATTAAACTATTTTGTAAACCAGTGCCTCTCTACGTTTTTATGAGCCTGAAGGGTAAGAGGAAACTATTTGTCTTTAATTGTTGGGGCTAAGGGTGATTTTAATTTTCTTTAAAGGTTTTTTTTTTTTTTATCCTCTCAATCTTTCATAGTCTCCAGTAATTTTTAACAAATTTTTTTTTGAGTTTAAGAAGAATAAAATTGTGGGTCTACATTTTTTTTACAAGAATCCTTAAAAAGTGGTATTACACCATTTGACCGATATTTGAGTCTGCCTACTTAGAGAATAGGAGGGAAGGGAAGGACTAGTGCTGGGCATATTCAAACAGATAAGGACCTGTTTGGTATTCATTTCCTTTCCCACTTTTATTTTTGTTTCTACTTAATTTTCTTGACCCACTGTAATCTACCTTTTACCTTATGGCCCTCTCTAGCTCTCTTCCCCTCTCCCCCACTCGTATTCTCTAGCACTTGCGAGCATGTGCTCGCGGTCTCTCTCTTAAAAAAAAAAAAAAAAAAAAAAAAAAAAAAAGAGGGATGTGGCTGAGTGAGGATGTGGCTCAGCTCCAGTCTAGCCTCACCCTAATCCCATGGGAAGTTCTGGAGAATGAATTGTATACAGCAAGGCTTGAGGTAAAGGGAGAGCCTCTTGTATCTGTACATTGGCTATTGGCTAAAGGCTGACCCCCAGGGTTTGGGGGAGGCAGATCGATTGGCCAAGCACATTGCCTTTGAACAATACAGTATGTGAAATATTAGCAGTTAACATTCATTGAAAACAGGATCTACTAGGAAAATCAAAAGATGAGATACAAACCATATGAAGACACTTAATGCATATAACTGACAAAGGATTTGTATCACAAATACATGAGGAAGTTCTATAGATTAAGAAACAGGGCCAATATATGACAATCCTCTCAACATTATTAGCAATTGGGGAAATGTATATCAGCACCATAATGAGATGCCTTTACACATTTACTTAACAAAATGTAAGAATCCTGACAATTATTACAGAGAATTTAAGTAATTGGGATTTTACTCCTACCTTGTTGGTAGTTTTATAAATCGTTATAATCACTTTGTAAGAGTAACTTGGCATTTTCCTATAAAGCATAATATTTACATAATTTACAACCCAGCAATTCTATTTCCAGGTATATATTCAAAAGAATGTTAACCCATTCATGGAAATATTATTCATAAAGGCAAAAAAAAATAACCCAAATTACTGCGAATAAAATAATTAAATAAATTATAGTATAACCATAGAATATTCAGCAGTGAAAATTAAGAACTGCAACTAAACAAAATCAGATGGATAAATATTAGCAATATAATGTTAAATTAGAATCAAACTCCAGAGGCACCTGGGTAGTTCAGTCGGTTAAGCTACCAGATCTTGGTTTCAGCTCAGGTCATGATCTCATGGTTCATGAGTTTGAGCCCTGCATCATGCTCCGGGATGAAAGTGCAGAGTCTGCTTGGAATTTTCTCTTTGTGCCTCCTCTGCTTGTGCATGAATGGGCCCGTGCTCACTCATGTGTGCACGTGTGCTCGCGCACTCTCTCTCTCTCTCTCTCTCTCAAAATAAATTAAAAAAAAAAATCAAGCTCCAGAAAACTACATATGACATGCTTTTCATATAAAGTTCAAAAATGAGAAAAATAAAAAAACTAATTGTGAACACAAACTCAAAGGAATTGTAAGCATAAAATTGAAACAAAAACTTTAGGTTGGACAATAAATCAGATTAAGATTGGGAAGGAGGAGCACGTAGATGAAGTTACAATAGTTTAGTTGTAGGAATAAGAGGTGGATTCATATATATTAGTCACATTCAATTAACATGCATATAAATTAGTATGATTAGTTCATTAGTTCACTGCATGAATGGATGACTGTGATAAAATAGGTGTATGTTAATTTAATTTTGTTCACCTAAGGTCTGTGTAAATAAAAGGATATTTCTAAGGAAAAAATTTAGGAGCACATGGCTCTGAAAATTCCACTTGAATATGGGGCATTAGAACTAAAATCAGAAGAAAGTGGATTTTTCTCCCACTTCCCTTGGGATACAAGACAAGACATCAGAGCCTGTCTTACCTCCCTATCTAAATTGTAAATAGACACAGATATACATATGGATATGGGTGATGATGGTGAAGTAGTAACCATATCATAACCAGAGTATTTACTGAATGTGTGCGGTGTCCCAGGCATGGAGCAAGGCCTAGTCTAGCTATAAAGATGTATGTGTAGCTGATAACTGTATTAAAACTAATAAATGTTCATAAAAGGATATGATCATGGTATTGAAGCACAGAAGAAGAAACAATAGAATAAATTGGAGACGATCTCATAGGAGATGAAATGGTGCTGGGTCTCGAATGATAAGTAGTTTACCAAGAGAGAAGAGAGGAAGACATTCCAGATAGCTGGAACATCATGTTACCTAGATGGGCTTGGGAAATGTTGGGTTTTGGAGTTACAGAGGTATAAAACTGCAACCAAAATGAAACTTGGCTGGTGACAGTGTTGACCAGAACTCAAATTCCTAAGAATAAAAAAATTCGTTATACCTGTCATGACTTGGAGGGAGGGAGAGGGAGAGAGGGAGGGAGAGAGTGAGGGAGGAAAACTCCTTGCATTTAATTTATCCTAAACCATTTTTTTTCCCAAATATTCATAAAGTTCCTTCCCAGAGAACGAGTAAATTACAAAAATGTATTGTGCTTTATTAATCTAAGGAGCTAGGAAATCCACTTATAATTAACATTAAAAAAACTATTTCATAAATCGTACAAACACCATTTATATTATCACTGTGAGATCATTTCCTTCATACAGAGGAGAATAAACTTCAAGGCCCTATCAACTCCACCCAATTCATTAAAACTTGCTTTTGATTCTTAAGAAATCTCCTAAGGATTTTTCCCTGCAAATTTCCTACTAAGCTATTCTTTAAATTAGTCTCGGGTCTTTTATATTTATTAAACTGTCCAAGAAAAACCACAGGACCCACATCACTTGGAGATCTTTCATTCATGAATTAAAAAAAAATCCCCCAACCAACAGCAACCAAAAGATGACTGTATAACTTGTTACTCCTCTATGAATGAGGCCTTTTAATGTGTCCTTTTAATGTAGTAATGTTGGACACGGACCACTATTTTCCTGTGTGATTGCTCCTGTATTTTGGATGCTTGATGATCTCATTTATTTATTTTAATTATTTATATGAAATTTATTGTCAAATTGGTTTCCATACAACACCCAGTGCTCATCCCAACAGGTGCCCTCCTCAATGCCCATCCCACTTTACCCTCCCCCTTGCCCCCCATCAACCCTCAGTTCTCAGTATTTAAGAGTCTCATGGTTTGCCTCCTTCCCTCTATGTAACTTTTCTTCTTCCCCCTTTTTCCTCCCCCCTGGTCTTCTGTTGAGTTTCTTAGGATTCACATATGAGTGAAAACATATGGTATGTGCCTTTCTCTGCCTGACTTATTTCACTTAGCATAACACTCTCCAGTTCTATCCATGTTGGTACGAATGGCCAGATTTCATTCTTTCTCATTGCCAAGTAGTATTCCATTGTATATATAAACCACATCTTCTTCATCCATTCATCAGTTGATGGACATTTAGGCTGTTTCCATAAGTTGGCTATTGTTGAAAGTGCTGCTATAAGCATTGGGGTACAAATGCCCCTATGCATCAGCACCCCTGTATCCCTTGGGTAAATTCCTAGCAGTGCTATTGCTGGGTCATAGGGTAGATCTAAGAAACTGATCCCATTCACAATTGTGCCAAGAATCATAAAATATCTAGGAATAAACCTAATCGAAGATGTAAAAGATCTGCATGCTGAAAACTATAGAAAGCTTATGAAGGAAATTGAAGAAAATACAAAAAATGGAAAAACATTCCATGCTCATGGATTGGAACAATAAAAATTGTTAAAATGTCAATACTACACAAAGCAATGTACACGTTCAATGCAATCGCAATCAAAACTGCACAGCATTCTTCTCAAAGCTAGAACAAGCAATCCTAAAATTTGTATGGAACCACAAAAAAAGACCCTGAATAGCCAAAGTAATTTTGAAGACCAAAGCGGGAGGCATCACAACCCCAGACTCTAGCCTCTATTACAAAGCTGTAATCAAGATAGCATGGTATTGGCACAAAAACAGACACCTAGACCAATGGAATAGAATAGAGACTCCAGAATTGGACCCACAAATGTATGGCTAACTAATCTTTGACAAAGCAGGAAAGAATATCCAATGGAAAAAAAGTCTCTTTAACAAAGAGATTGCTGGGAGAACTAGACAGCAATATGCAGAAGACTGAAACTAGACCACTTTCTTACACCATTCACAAAAATAAACTCAAAATGGATGCTTGATTATTTTAAAAGCAGAGTGAAGTGGCCAATTGTCCCTTATTGTGTTAGAAAAAAGGTGAGAGATGTTACTCAAAACAATGGTCACCAAATTTTTTATTTTAGTTTTTCTCTGACTCAAAATGCAGATTCAGATGGCTTCACCTTTAACAGAAAGTAAACAACTTCTAAAAGAACACAGTATATCCTAGGCCTGATTCAGAGTCTTTTAGTAAACCTAGGGCTTCATTTGGTGTATTGAAAGGTCAATGCACACTTAGATGACCGGTATCTTTTATCATACATGTTATCATTCCTTTGTGGTTTCTTCCTTGTTCATACTTCCCTTTCACTTGAAAGGCATTTTGTGTGTTATCACATCTATTCTATAATTGCCATTTCTAAAGTAATGATTCCTAAATTTCTACCTGTCCCCAACCTCTCCCCTTAGTTCTAAATCCATATATCCAAATATGTATACTCATTTAAGTGTCCTCAAAGCATCTCAGTCTTAAAATTTACAGAACAAAATTAATATATTCTGTCCTCCCAACATGTTCTTCAACCTGTATTCCAATATTAATCGCCTCCAAACAAGAAACCTAGGATCATCCTTGACCCCTTCCTTCCGTGGACCAATTTCCAACTCTTAGAGATGGTTATCCCTAAATATTTTTTTAAGTGTCCCTTTGTATTCTTTTAGTAATAACCCTTATTCTATGTTCCCATGACTATAATGCCCCCTTAAATAATTTCCTGCTTCTATTCTTTACTTCCCCATGTTTATTCTCCGTATATCTGCAATAATGCACTAAAATGAAAATATAAATCAGTTTCTCCACTGCTTACAACCTTTGTATGGTTTCATATTGCCCTTTGGAAAACTAAATCACAGTTGAACATGTAATACATAGGCCATCATAGTTGGGCTAATAATCTTTTCAAGCCTAGGTCTCAGATGACTCCTCACTTCCTAAGATCTAAGCATGCTGAACTATGGACATTGTCTGAAAATTTGCTATACTATTTTACTATGGTGGCTTTGAATGTTCCTTTTGCTTGAAACCTCTTACCCTTCTATTTATCCTATTCCTCCCCTTTCTTAAAGAGCTAACTCAAGCTTCACCTCATTGTACTTTTCCTTTATCCCTGGAGAGAACTAACCATTTCCTCCTTCTCTGTCCAGAGTTTTGCATTCTACAGTTGCATCCATCAAACTGGTGGCTTTTATTTATTTTATTTATATAAGTCTCCCATTTAATTATGAGCATTTTAAGAGCAGAGGCCATGGGATACCTGGGTGGCTCATTTGGTTAAACATCTGGGTCTTGGCTTTGGCTTAGGTCATGATCTCAGGCTTTGTGAGTTGGAGCCCCACATCAAGTTCTGTGCACAGAGCCTACTTGGGATTCTCTCTCCATCTTTCTCTGCCTCTCCTCTGCACACATGAGCACACACTCTCCCTCAAAAAAAAAAAAAAAAACTTAAAAAAAAACCAGAGGCCATGTCTTAAAATCTTTTCCTAGCACCTAACCCTGACCTAGAAGAAGAGTCTAGTGAATATTAGTTCCATAGGTAAATGGACTTCTTGAAGAAACAAAATGAGAGCCATAAAATAGGTAATTCTCCTGTCCTTTTAGTCCAAGGGTTAAATTCATCCCAGAATGATTGTACCAATGTCCACATTATTTTTGAAAAACTCCACCTTTCACTGGCAAGGGTACTGTTTGGCTCTATGGCCACAAGGCAATGACACAGGAGGGCAACAGTCCAACATCCCTACCATTTGAAAGGCTCACTTATTTACCTCTGACTTCACACTTGCCTAAGGTCCCAACACTAGGAAGAGATGGAGCTGAGATTCCATTTCAGTGCAGTCTGTGTTGTGCCAAGTCCACCCAGCTCTTTATCCAGTTTCTCTCCCAGCTTAAGTTAAATGCTAGGCCTGCATTTCTTTTCCCTACGATCACAGAGTCTCTATTACTGATCTTTTGATCAACTACAAGCATTTGCATCTTGGTCAAAACAAGCAATAATGTGCAGCCTGAAGTCCTACTTAATGAAGAAATCTTTCTCTCAAAGAAGCAACAAAGTATGCAAAAAATATAGCTTTGCTAAAACATAACATTGAATTTGCATTGCCAAATAGCACATTGATCATTTTAGTCTAAAACATATGCATTCAAGGTTATTTCACTATTTTCTCCAAGAATAGGGATGGTGGTGGGGTGGGGGTATACAGCTAAATACATGTATCCAGATGATTCTTCCCACAACAAAGGAATGGTGTGCTTCAAAATTTAATTAAAATAACTACCACTTATAGAAAAGCTCTGATAATACTTTAAAATTTTCTGCTTGAGGTTTAAAACAAAAAAGTTTTAAAGTCAAAGTAATCCGAATGAATGAAAAATAGCACAGTAACAATAATGGTCATAACAATAGTGATAGCGATAATATCAAAGAGAGCTAGTTGCCAAGTTTATTTTTAAGCACTTTCATGTAGTTAATCTATTTAATCCTCACAATTACTCTTTGCATTAAATGCAATTACCTCCATTTTTACAGATACCTTAAGACCTTTAAAGTAATGTCTGGAATGTACAGATTAAATTACCTGCCTGTCATCTATAGCAATAAATGACAAAGCTGGGATTCAAATTCTGTAAGTCTGATTTCAGAATCTATGCTCTTAATCACTATAATCCCTAAATGAATGATAAATATGGATGCCATATTATAAAACACATGTATATGTGTATGCATGTACTCAATTCTTAAATTTCTATATATATAGATGAACATTTATATGCATACGCCACATATAGACACATTCCCACATGCGTTATATGCATATACATAGAGAAATGGAGACATACATATTTATATATACACACAAATATGAAAATACACAAAATGTAATTAATATAAAATAGAAATACAGCAATCACGTTAGTAACTTTTCCTACAAAAATCCAACTGGGCCCCCTAAATCCAACAATAAGAAAAAGAAAAAAAAATTCCCTCACAATTATATTTAGCAAATGTTTTCCAAGAAATATTGTTTAATTACTTCAGGGAAGCAGAACTTTCTAAGGCTGCAGCCAAGTCAAACTTTTGAAAATTGTTTTTGTAATGTTTACCCAGTGAGATCATATTTTCATTGCCCTGATGAAATACAGGTGCAAAATCTAAATACATCAGCCCCTATAGTGCAGTTTCCTGCTGAGTTTCTTTCCTAGCATGGCTGAAATCCTTCCGCCTCTTTTTCTCAGACCTCTGTCCTTCACCCTAAAACTTATTGAACTCCTGTGATTCTAATAATATTCACTGAATGGAAAAGTAGAGGAAAAATCTTATTAACTGAATGCCTACTATGTGTAAATAGCTATAACAAGCAATATTTCACATAACTAACTCAATGATACTTTGTGCATTATTTTTACAGAAGGAGAAACATGGGCCCAGAAAAGTTAAGGAACATACTCAGGAAAACCAAGAGATTAAGTGGTAGATCCAGAAAATTGTGGTGTTCCCTTGCAATCCTAGCAAAAAGAAAGGAATAATAGAATTGTAGAATACTACTGTTGGGAGGGGCTTTATTTATCCCATTATACTTGTCTGTTTACTGTGTACTTCTGGAGGGAAATGAATAATCCTGTCTGTATTTGAACCTCCAGCCATATGCATTGTGCTGACACAGAGTGTTCACTGGGGAGCTGTCTAATTTGAAAAATTGGTTTCTAAAATATGTTACATTATCCAAAGTTTAGCACATGTCAAGCATTTTGCTATCTGTCCTATACCTTCTTTGCTTTAATGGACTCCAGTACAGCCTCCTAACATTGCATTGGAAGAAACTAAGGTCCAGAAAGGTAAAGCAGTTTATCCAAGGACACCCAGTGGGTTTGAAAATGACCATTTGGAATTAGTGCTCTTTGCATGCCACAAGAAATAGTTCTCCATTAATGATAAATTTCTGATTAGGTGATTTGAACTAAACAGACTTGAACCAAATGGAAAACTATGGGTTCCTTGCCCATCTAAATTGCCAACACCAGTTCACAGACCAGATGGAAAGAATGTTTACTCCTAGTAGTGCTAGGAGGTTAGGGCAGCATTTTTGTTTTCATAAGCAGGGCGGCAGCACCCTCTAGCCTGGAGCCCATGCTCCCATACTAGGGGCCAGAGCTTCCAGCTATGATCCAGAAGGGTATAAGCCATTGCTGGGAATTCAGACCCACAAATCCCTGCATGGAAGATAAAAATCTTGTTTGCTTCTTAATTCAATCACATACCCAACTGGCAATCTTGCATATCAAAATGGGAATCCTGGGAGGCTGTTGGAATATGCAGATCAACAGAAGCTAATTAGCATTAACTTGCAGCCCTCTGAAACTGATTGGCAGCACAGCTGTGGGGACCCAACAAAACATGCTGAGTTGCATGTTTGTCAGGCCACCTGCCACTTGGCGGAATCCAAAATAGTGCAAACCACCGTGCCATAATAACTTGGTGACCTTAGTTGAGAGGAGTAGGAAACAGACATATTTGGATCATGCAGTAATTAGTACTGCCTTCACCTGACACTCATGCAACAATAGACTTCTTGGAGGTACCTTCCTAGTCTGACACTATGATGTCTTAATTGAGAGTGACAGCTTCTTCCTGAGGCTACCAGTTCTCCATGAAGTTTGCAATCTTACTCAGAATCACTACAGACTGCAGACATTGAGACACTGGTACAATTTCATTTCCAGCCTCCTGAAGCCTGGGTCTTATTTCCTAAAGGTACATTTTAGGAATAAACACAAAAGACCTTAACAAAGGTATAAGGAGCATGGGAGCCAGAGACTTGGCTGGGTGACCTTATGAAAGTTACCTATACCTAATTTCCTAAACCTCAGCCTCATCTGAATTGTAACACCTCATGGAGTTAATGTGAGCATTTGATTAGGTAATGTTTGAAAAGCCCCAGCACAAAATAGGGGCTCAATAAGTGGCAGCCATTTTTCTTTTTATAGCAATTAAAAATAGTAAAAATACATACTTCTGCTAGAGAACAGAGGGGCTGACAGGCTAAACTCTCAATGGGGGAAGCATTGTAAAAATATTTGAGTAGCTCACTATTGCTTTTATTTGGGAAATTCACAAAGCATATTGTAAACCTTCATTTTCAAGTTTCTACCTAATATAAAGAAAGTAAACTTTAATAATGAGGACAATTGCTAACATTTATTGAGAAATTACTATGTAAAACATTATATTATTACATACATGCGATCTTATGTAAACTTCACAAGCCCAGAAGATGAGTACTCAAATATTTCAAATTTAAAATGAAAACTAAGGCTAGGGAAGGTCTAGAAACTTGCTAAAGGTCCACCTTTAGTCCAGTACTTGTTGTCTTCCTGCAGATTTTGGGTGACCCAAATAATAGCTCTATTTTGCACTTGAGTTGTGTTTCATTTTTATTAGAGAACTGAGCTCCTTATTAAAGTCTGCAGGAGAAATTGAATACTTCCTCGGTTGTAGAAAACATGTTTGCAGCAAGTACAAGATTGGGGAGATAAGTTTCAATTTGGGAGTTGTTAAGATCCCTTTCAAATTGGAGAAACTAATTGACATATTTATGACATTTTTATTGTAGTTAAGTGATCTACTATCTAAACTTCTTTCGGCTCCAGTAGATGAGTCAGGTGAAGTAATAGTAGCTTCAGTTTTAAAACAATTTTGACAGTGGTGACCTTGGAAGAGGAGAATTGAGTATTCTGAACTTTGAGTAGAATAATCCTTCTCTTTTGGATCTGGCAATATCCATTCTACTGATCCATTTCCTGCAGATGTTCTGAGATATTGTGAGATTTGCTTTTGTTAGAGTTTTGATTGTTTTTGAAAATCCAAATTCCTTCTGTCTGTCCATTAGTGAACCTTTTGCAGTTGGCTGCCAGAGTAAGTTCACTGTGCCAAGAATCTTCCTGGTCACTTCCCCACCCCCACACCCATCTCTCTACCACCACTGGTAACCTTCTGCTACCTTCACACACAACATGTGAAATGTCTTAAAAGTGTATACACTTGGGATGGATGAAACACCAACCTGGAAGTGGCTAAATATAATTCAGCTATACCTTGGCTCTGACCTATTGGTAATGGCAGCTGAAAACTGGGTGCAGATTGCTTTGAAGCCCCATTCTAACTCACTAGGAAAGGGTGAGAATGAGATCAATGGGACATGAACCAACTAAATGTTGTTTGTACTGTAAATTGCTTTAACTATTGAATATTCTATCATAGTAAGTTTAGACTGGAGAGTGGCAGGCAGAAAGAACATTAGGGCACTCTATACCAGGAAGGGAAAAATAGTCATAAAGTAGGGTAATTTGAACTGATGTGTCTCTTCTTAGCATTATGAAATAAAGAGGCAAGAAACCAACATTTTAAAAACAACCGCAATGTTTAAGGAACTTGAACACCTACTCTCACAGTCAATCATTTGACAGATGGAAAAGAACGGAACACTGAGATTTGGACAGAGGGACAGAGCTAGCAAATGATGGTGACCGGATTAGAGCCCTGTCCTGACTGATGCTTAGGCCCTTTGCTAAGCAATTTCGTCACTTAGTGTAGAATACAAGAGATGTGTCAGTTACAGAAAAGAGGAATGGCATGGAAGAACACAAGTGATACAGAGGGTTCTACTCCTGTCTGGTATCAGTAACCCTGGACAAGTTACTTATCCTAATAATACTAAAAGGTACTTTGTATTAAGTCTAGGACATACAATAAGCACTCAACATGATTGTTTAATTCTTGCACTGTCCTAGGAGAGAGATGTGATGAACTCAATTTTATAGATAAGATTCTGGAGGTTGAACTAACTTTTCAAGAAAAATCTGGTGAGTATCTGGGGTTTAAGTTCAGGTCTGTAAGCCTCCAAACCCCAGCTCTTAACAAATCTATCATGAAAACTCAATAACATAATAGTTTTCAGAATAAATGAATACTTGAGTGAAATCACTGCTATGAGAGGTGAGTTGAAAAAGAGAGAAGGATTTGAAAGATTGATAAGAAGAGCATTGTATTGATAAGAGAACAGACGGTAGTTGGTAAAGAAGGTAAACTGTAATGGATGTCAAGTGCATACATGTAGTGTACAACTACTAACTCTGGATTTTTGCCTTCCTCTTCCCTGCTACCCCATGCCCATAAGATTTTGATGGATACTGTGGGAGAGTATCAACTCTTAAACTCAATCTTAGTTCTTTGAAGGCTCCTTATCTTGTCAGCTTGGGCCGCCATAACAAAATACCATAAACTTGGTAGCTTATCAATAGTCAGCTCTCCGGCCTCTTCTTATAAGGGCACTAATCCCATTCATGAGGGCTTTACCTAATGACCTAATCACCTCCCAAAGACCCTCCCTGCTCCCATCTCCCAACTTCATCACATTGAGGTTAAGGTTTAGTCTATGTATTTGGGGGGGATATAACCATTAAGTCCCTGACATTCTTCTCTTGTAGGGCCTTCAGGATATTGTCTGTATAAGGTAGGCTCTGCCTGCTGCTTGAGAGTATGCATAAGGAAGTCGGAGGAGAAAGAATTCCAGGTTAAAGTAGTCAGGGTTTTTTTTTTGAAGCCATCATTGGGTCCACCGAGAAAAGCCTGACAGGTGTCTCAGCACAGAGGGAGAAAGCAAGGAATCGTGAAGCCTAGGAGACTACCTGCATTAAGTAGGAAAAACAGCATTCAAGGTGGACTCTGGAAATTCTCAGGTCTCATTAGGTGCCAATATGGCTTTTCAAATTTTGTGTTTTTTGAAATGCTTTATCAGTGGAAGGAAAAACCTGGCAATAGAAAGGTGATAGGTTAAAGGAAGCTAAGCAGGGTCTTTAATTTGACACCAGGTGTACCAGCTCTGTGCCCATACTGTGTGGTTAAACAAGCTTTCCCTGATGCTGTAGACTAAATTGTGTCCCTCCCAAATTCCTATGTTGAAACCCTAACCCTCAGTGTGACAGTACCTGGAGATAGGGTCATTAGAAGGTAAAGTTATGTGAGGGTGGGACCCTAATCTGCTAGGACTGTGGCTTAAAAAGAAGAGAATGAGAAGCAGATCTATCTCTACCATGTAATGACACAGACACCTGTCATTTGTAAGCCAGGAGAGCCTTGCCAGAACTAAACTATGCTAGCACCCTATCTCAGATTCCTAGCTTCCAGAACTGTAAACAATCAAATTTCTTTTAAGTCTATGGTATTCTGTTATGGCAGCCCAAGCTAATATACCTGGAATATTCTATAGGAGTTCCTTTTAAGGCCCAGTCCATCCCAGCCTACTGAGTCTGTGGGAACACCATGGAGCACAGGGCATGCTGAGATAATAAGGCTCAGAGGCACTGGTTACAGGGGAAAATAGAACCATCAGTGACCTAAGATTTGCCATTTAGATCTCTCCAAAACCCCAGGAGATAGTATAATTGTCCACATGACAGGGAAGAGGAAACTGAGGGTCCAAGGAGAGGCATGACCCCTGAAGCTCCCATATCTAGTATGTGTTCAAGCTTCAAAAAACTAGTTTGTCTGAAATACTAGATTGTTTTTTGTATTTTTTAAAAGTTTATTTTGAGAGTGTGAGTGAGCAGGGGAGGGGCAGAGAGAGGGAGAAAGAGTCCCAAGCAGGCTCTGCGCTGTCAGCACAGAGTTTGATGCAGGTCTCAAACTCATGAAGTGTGAGATCATGACCTCAGCTGAAACCAAGAGTCAGATGCTTAACTGACTGAGCCACTCAGGTACCCCTGAAATAATGGATCCTGTTAAGAAAAGTTGTCTTGGCTTTCTGTCCTTAGCTTTAAGGACAAAGGCATTCGAACCTGTACCACGCACTGAAGTTACCAAGAGATGGTCCCTACTCATGGAGTTTTTAATTATGTGTGTTTGTGTCTTATGAAGGCAGTTTGGAGTTTGAGGTACAGAGGTAGTCAACTAGGCAGAGTATAAAAACTATCTTTATGATGTCCATGACAAGAGCCTGCACTCTGCAGATAACCTGATAGAGAGCAGTGCATCAACAAGGAAGACTTTCAATATAACTTGTCAGAAGTCATTCAAATTAAGACTCCAAATCTGGTTCCTGTTCTTCTAGAAATCTGATTGCCAATTCCTCCTAAAATAACCTCATTGTGATCTCTATAGTCACCAGCTTTTTAACACTTGCCTATCACGCTTGCTTTCTTAGGGACCAAACCAGGTACCTGATTGTTCAGTTTTGGCATTGATGCACTTTGCTTTGTATTCTATTTAGGACCATCAGAAATAACAGTAGGTAATATCATTTATCCCTAGGAAAAATCTGAGACTCAGCATATTGATATTCCACCTTCTGTAACCCAGGAGTTCTAAGATAGGTGCATGAGGGCACAATGGAGGCTAAATCCTTTACCTAGTATGTTTTTCTTTTTTCTTTTAAACAGCTTTGATTGAGCTATAACTTTTATATCCTAAAATTAATCCACTTTATACTATTTATTGATCTTTACTAAATTTAGTCTTGCAACCATTATTGCACTCCAACTTGAACATTTGTATTAACCACCACAAAAAAATCCTCCTATCTGTTTGTAGTGACTTCATTCTCACCCTCTACCCCAGGCAACCACAAATCATCTTTATGTCTCTATAGGCTCACTTTTCCTGGACATTTCCTATAGATGTAATCATATAATATGTGACCTTTCTGTCTGGACTTTTTCAGTAAGCGTGTGGTTTTTAAAGTTTATTCATGTTTGCAGAAGATGTCAGTACTCTGTTCGTTTTTTTATTACCAAATACTATTCCATGGAATGGATGTACTATATTTTGTTTATCCATTGCCCAGTTGATGGGCATTGGGTTGTTTCCCTCTGTTTTTTATTATGAATAATCCTGCTATGAACTGCTACTTACATATATGTTTGGGTGGACTTGTGTTTCATTCCCCTTACATAAATGCCAAGGAGTAGAATTGCTGGGTCGCATGGTAAATGAGTGTTAAACCACTTAAACTGTCAAACTCTTTTCCAAAGTAGCTGTGTCATTTAACATTCAAGTTGCCAGTTTACCCACAGTCACATTAACACTTGTTTTTGTCTATTTCTGATGATAGCCATTCTAGTGGGTATGAAGTAATATCTCATGGTGTTAATATATATTTCCCTAATTACTAATGATGGGCATCTATTCATAGGTTTATTGGGGATTCATATATCAGATGAAATGACTGTTGAATTTTTTGTGCATTTTTAAATTGGTTTATTTTCTTACGGAGATAATAGTCCTTTTGGCCTAAAATCAGGTCCCCCTTTTTTTTTTCTTTCAGCTACAGGACTTGTAAATATTTTCTCCTAATCTGTAACTGGTCTTTGTCACTTCATGGTGGTGTCTTTTGAAGCACAAAAGTTTTTAATACTGGAAAAATTATTACTTTTATTTTTTCCCCTTAAGCTTTTGATGTTTTATTTAAAAGTACTTAAACGAGGTCACAAATGTATTCCTGTTTTCTTCCAAGATTTTGTTTATATTTTTGGCTCTTAAATTTATGTCTAGGATCCATTTTTTTATTATTACATGTGGTATGAGGTAAGGGGACAAATCCATTCTTTAGCGTATGGATATCCAGTTGCTCCAAAACATTTCTGCATGAAATTGTCTTGACACCTTTGTCAAAAATTGACCATAAATAGAAGGGTTTACTTGCGACACTCAATTCCACTGATATATATGATACCCTTATGCCAGTACCATACTGTTTTGAATGTTGTTGCATTGTAGCATGGTTTGAAATCAAGAAGTATAAATTCTCCAGTTTGTTCTTCTCTTTGTCTTTCAGGATTGTTTTGGCTATCTAGATCCTGTGCATTCCCATATGAATTTGAGGATTGGCTTGTTAATTTCTGCAAAATACTAACTGCAAATCTTGACAGGAATTTCTCTGAATCTTGGAAGCACAGCATTTTAAATCCTTAGAACTTAAAATCAAGTGCTTTAAAGAGAAACAGTTGCTCTCCAATTTGCCCAGATCCCCACCATTTTGTTTTATTCCAGACTGTCCACACACCACATGACCCAACTCGTCCCTGAAGCATTTGAACATTGAACTTCTGGTCTCCACTTATGAGTAGCAGAATAAGAAATGAAGTAAGAATGATAAAGATGGGGACATTCTAAGGTTTTTGATGAACAGTTATTAGTAAGCACTTATTCTTAAGGATAGAATGTAGACTAATACTTTAAGTTTATTTCTGAGAGTGTGTGATCAGGGGAAGGGCAGGCGGGCTGGGCAGAGGATCTATCGCAGGCTCCATGTTGATAGCAGTGAGCCAGATGTGGGGTTTGAACCCAAGAACCATGAGATCATGACCTGAGCTGAAGTTGGATGTTCAACCAACCGAGTCACCCAGGTGTCCCTAGACTAATGTTTCTAAAGATATTTAGCAAGGGTGGAACAATGAATCATCAAAAATTTGATAATGTTTCAGCTCATTTATGGGGTATCAATTACATGTTTGATATTTGAGACCTTTTGCATATGGGCACTCTTATCTATAAAACACATCTACAAAGTAGATATTACTGTTCTATGAATAATTAGTACATAGATTTTCCCTCAATAATTCCATTGCATTTTTGCCTTGACCTGGAGGCAGTGTTTCTATCCCCTGGAATCCCATGGCATTCTCTCTGGACCTCTCTTAGGACATATAGAAATATTTCACCTCTTATTTTACCCAATTACATAAACATAATCCCTCTTACTAAATGGAAATTTTTGAGGGGACAGACCCTATCAAACCCATCGGTATCCCAGACTATGCCTACTACAGTAAAAATTGAACATTGCAGTGCATTCATATTTGCTACATGAGCAAATATATCGAATTATAATTAATAGAGGTTTCAATAGGTTTGTTTTTCTTAATAGGAAGGGCTTTTGGTCTTATTTTACACTTAATTCCAATAAAAATTCTAGCAAACTAAGAACACTTTGGAGAATTTGGGCTACTAGAAAAATTCCTTGGATAAGCTGGCAATCCTCAAATTCAAATGAGATCTAATATATAGAATTTCAAAACTCATCTGCAGATGATAATTATGTTGTATAAGTGTCTTTCTTTATTGGCATGTTTAAATTTTTTTTTCAGGATTATTTTAGAGCTCCCTAAACTGTCTCCCATACAGCATATGTATTACTCTCCTTTTTTGGAAACCTTATCTTAGGAGTTGATGAGAATCTTTGATATGTCGTCTCCTTCAATGCCCTGCAATTGGCCACATAACTGCTTTGATCACAGTCTGATCTCCTTGTAAACCCCCCCAATGCAAGACTTGTACTGCTGGCTGCCAAGGCTTTTTATTCGGTGTTTTGTGATTGCATGTGCAGGGTGAAACAGCTTTGTCTCTGATGCTGCTGAGTTCTTACTCTTCTGAAGAGTAGTTTGGGAGTCAAACTGTGGCTTTTATTGACTTGTTTGTTATTGGTACATCAAGAGTATATTATAAAGGGTTTTGAGGGTAAACAAAGACCAAACATGAACATTAAGTTACTATAGTTTCAGTGGTTAATTTTAAAGGTTGTTTTCTCTGTGTGTGCTCTGAGAATACTCTGACATTGCAGCAGGAGATACTTGAGGATTCCCAGATCCCAATAATAGGTGAGCCAGGCCATGGAGCACATCTTATTTCAACGTTGAATTCTGAGCACTTAACGTGGTAGCTGGCATATGTTTGTGCTTAAATAGGAAGGTTTTTTTCTTTTGTTTTTCTTCTCTTTGGTCTTCTTACTTCTCAGCTCAAAGGACTCTGAACATCTCAAACTTAACAGATTTCATATGAAAAATAAAACTGTTGCTAGATACTACTAGAGATCAGGCAGTGGCCTTTCTCCCACAGGGTGATTTGAATGTGCTAGGATCCGGAGAAAGACGCAAGCCCTGCTTCTGGTTTGATGTTGCCACCACGTGGTTTGGAGCTAACTCTTAACTCTTTTGTTCACTTCTTGTTTTGGAAGTGCCTCTAAGGTTGGATGTCTGACAGCTGGGATGACGGGACATTTAAAACCTATTCAAATATAAGTATTAGAAGATGTTCTCTCACTCATTTGTCATTTAAGATATAAATATAGAATATCTACCATGTCCCAGTCCCTGTGTTGAGAACTGGGGATAAAAAGATGAAGACCTAGTCTTTGTCCTCAAGAAGCTTACAGTATAATTGGGCAGGGGAAAGACGACAGACTCCAACATGGCTGATTGCTGTATTAGAGTGAATAATGTGCTCTGGAAGCAGAGAAGGGAGTGAAAAATGTTGCCGGAGGGTTGGGGAAGCATGTGTATTTTGTTGGTGTGCATACTCTTTTGTCACTGGAAGCCCCGAGGACAATTTTTACACATACTCATTTGGTAAGATAATATTTATAAAATATTTTACTGTCCTCAGATCATAAGGGAAATGATTCATATGGCATAGCAGGACATGAAGCACCAGTCTAACACTGGATTAATACTTAGAAAAGTATTTACAGTTATTACTGTGAAACAACCTCAAAGGATTCTAATTTACTTTGTGACGATGGATGCAAACAGAAGCTTGCTGGACAAACAGCTGTTTCCTCTGACCCAAGAACATCTTCTCCCTGATTTGTCGGGTTAAGAAAACCCTTTTTTTCCCTATACCTCCTCTTTTGTCTCTCCCCCTCCCTCATACTCTCCTATCACCTTCAAGTATTTTTTGAGCACTTGACATGTGTTAGACTGTGTACTAGATACAGAGTATACAAAGATGGATAAAAGCAGTCTAGCAAAGGAGACAAATACACTCTCTTCACTTGGACACATGCTCTAATAGAAGAATGTGTAAAATGCTAGGGATGCTTTAAGGAATAATATATGTGCCTCGGGGAAATCTAGCAAGGCTTCTGGGAGGAGGCGGTATTTGAACAAGGTCGTGACAGGCATGCGTTACTTCATACATAAAGTCTTATCTAATTAGTATCTGGACCATTGTAACGATCTGTGAAATTATGAGGTGGGTCTTCATAAGAATAATGTACAAATTGTAAATACCCAGAGAAAATGAAAACACTAATTGAAGAAAAAAATATAGGCTCCACTGTTAGTTGCAGCATTATTTATAATCACTAAGATAGGAAGCCACCTAAGTGTATACTGATAAATGAATGGATTGAGACGATGCGGTGTATACATATACAATGGAATATTACTCAGCCATAAAAAAGCATGAGATCTTGCCATTTGCAGCAACACGGATGGATCTAAAGGGTGATATGTGAAGTGAAATAAGTTAGAAACATAAAGACACATATTAGGATTTCACTTATACGTGGAATCTGATAAACCAAATAGACCCATAAACACAGAAAAAGCTTGGTGGTTGCCAGGGAAAAGGAAAGGGGGGACAGGCAAAATGGAAGAATGGAAGTAGGGGTACAGCCTTCCAGTTCTGCAATATGTCCCAGGGATGAGAGGTACAGCAAAGGGAACTTAGTGATCCTGAAATAGCTTTGTATGGTAACAGATGGTAGCTATACTTCTGAGTATAACACACAGACTTGTCAAATCACTGTTGCACAACTGAAACTAATGTAACATTGTGTTACATTAAAATTAAAAATTAAAGATTCAATTAAAAATTCTACCCCTGAAATCCTTACATTAAAAATAAAATTATTTTATAAATGTTCCTTTGAAGCATTTTTTTAAAATAAAAGCTGGATTGGCAGAGCCTTCTTGTAAATTCAATGCAAATGGAATTGACACTTGATGCTCTTTGAAGTGTGAAGGGTTACTAAATATTTTTGAAATGCAATTCTAACAACATTCACATAAGATTGTGCAGTCTGTTTAGGTCCAAATCCAAGGGCCCTATTCAGAAAGACCATAATACGATTCTTTTTTTTTCTATGAGTGGGGCAGCAGAACAGTTATTACAGCTTCTAAGATAATCTCTTCTTTGGCTCCTCTTTGTCATTTGCATATGTATACACACACGTCTACATGTGCATATGTGCATATACACACACGTCTATATGTGCATATACACACGTCTACATGTGCATATGTGTATATACACACATGTCTACATGTGCATATGTGCAATACACACATGTCTGTATGTGCATATACACAGTCTACATGTGCATATACACACACGTCTACATGTGCGTATGTGCATATGTGTATATACATACATGTCTACATGTGCATATGTGCAATACACACATGTTTGTGCATATACACACGTCTACACGTGCATATGTGCATATGTGTATATACACACACGTCTACATGTGCATATGTGCAATACACGTCTGTATGTGCATATACAGTCTACATGTGCATATACACACATGTCTACATGTGCATATGTGCATATGTGTATATACACACACGTCTACATGTGCATATACACACAGATACATGTTTTTCTATATATTCTATACACATATATAAATATAGAAAAGTATACATATCTCAAGTGTATAACTTAGCTATCACAAAGTGAACATACCTATGTAATAAACTTGCAGACAAGAACCAGAACTATGCCAAAATGTTGTAAAATTCCCCTTAAGCCCTTTCTAGTCATTACTCCCACAAAGTTAACTATCCTGACTTTGAACAGCATTAATTAGCTTTGCCTGTGTGAGAGTTTTAATTAGCTCTACAACTTTGATGTATTTTTTAAGTTTAATAAACATGCAATGTTGTATTAGTTGCAAGTGTACGACATTGATTCAACACTTCTACACATTACTTAATATGCTCACCATGATAGGTATGGTCACTATCTGTAACCATACAATGTTCCAGCCATATTTTTGGTGATATGCCCTATCTTCTATATTTCACCTGTGACTTATAATAGTTTTCTGGTGGAGTCCTTAGGGTTTTCTGTATATATCATGTCATATGCAAACAGTGACAGTTTTACTTCTTCCTTACCAGTTAGGATGCTCTTTATTTCTTAATTTCTTTTTCTTGTCTAATTGCTAGAGTTAGGACTTCCAGTACTATATTGAATAAAAGTGGTGAGAGTAGATATCCTTGTCTTGGTCCTGATCTTAGAGGAAAAGTTTTCACTTTTCACCGCTTAGTCTGATGTTAGCTATGGGTTTTTCATACATGGCCTTAATCATGTTGAGGTATGTTGCCTCTAAATCACTTTGCTAAGAGTTTTTATCATGAATGGATGTTGCATTTTGCCACATAGTTCTTCTGTATTCATTGAGGTGATCATATGGTTTTTATCTTTCCTCTTGTTAATGTCATGATGTAACACATTGATTTGGAAGTATTGAACTACACTTGCACCCCTGAAACAAATCCCACTTGACTGAGGTAAATGATTTTTTAAAATGTATTGTTGAAGGGCACCTGGTTGGCTCAGTTGGTTAAGCATCCGACTTTGGCTCAGATCATGATCTTGTGGTTTGTGAGAGTTTGAACCCTGTGTCAGGCTCTGTGCTTACAGCTCAGAGCCTGGATCCTGCTTCAGATTCTGTCTCCCTCTCTCTCTCTGCTTCTCCACCACATTCTGTCTCTTTCTCAAAAATAAACATTAAATTTTTAAAAAATGTATTGTTGAATTTGGTTTGCAATATTTTGTTGAGGATTTTTGCACCTATGTTCATAGAGGTATTGGCTTGTGGGGTTTTTTTCTCAGTGTCTTTGTCTGGTTTTGGTATCAAAGTAATGCTGGCTGCATAGAATGAATTTGGAAACTTTCCTTCCTCTCTTATTGTTTGGAATACTTGAGAAATTTTAATGTTTATTCATTTTTTGAGAGATGGCACAACAGGGGATGGGCAGGGAGAGAGAGACACAGAATCCAAAGCAGGCTCCAAGCTCTGAGCTGTCAGCACAGAGCCTGACATAAGGCTCAAACTCACCAACTGCAAGATCATGACCCGAGCTGAAGTCAGACGCTTAACCAACTGAGCCACCCAGACACCACAGATTTTTGGAATACTTTGAAGAGACTAGGTATTAACCCTTTAGATGTTTGGTAGAATTCAACTGTAAAGCCATCTGGTCCTGTACGCTTGAGAATTTTCTGATTACTGATTCAACATTACTTCTTGATTCAGCTTTGGGAGACTGTATGTTTCTAGGAAATTATCCATTTCTTCAAAGTTGTCCAATTTGTTGGACATATAATTGTTCATGAAATTCTCATAATCTTTTGTATTTTATGGTGTCATTTGTTGCTCCTCCTTTGTTTCTGATTTTATGTATTTGGGTCCTCTTTTTTTTTTTTTTTTTTTTGATGAATTTGGCTAAAGGTGTAATGATTTTGTCTATCTTTTAAAGAACCAGTTCTTGGTTTCACTGATCTCTTCTATTTTTTGTCTCTACCTAACTTATTTCTGCTCTAATATTTATTATTTCCTTCCTCCTAGCTTTCAGCTTTGTTCTTTTTTCTAGCTCCTCTAAGTATAAAGGTTAGACCATTTGAGATTTTTCTTCTTAAAATAAGTTTGTACTGCCATAAATTTCCCTCTTAGAACTTCTTTTGTTGTGTCCTTTTGACTGTTCTGATTTTAATATGTCTTCATGTATTTTTTTTATTTCCTCTTTGGTTTCTTGGTTGACCCACTGGTTGTTTAGAATCCTGTTGTTTAGCTTTCGTGTGTCTGTGTTTTTTTCCAGATTCTTTCTTGTAATTGATTTCTAGTTTCATACTGTTGTCAGAGAAGATGCTTGATTAGGATTTCAGTGTTCTTAAATTTACTGAGACTTGTAGCATAACATATGATCTATTCTGGGGACTGTTCTATGTGCACTTGAAAAGAATGTGTACTCTGCCATTTTGGAATGTCCTGTTCTGTATTTATCTGTTAGGGCTATGTGGTCTGTCATTCAAAGCCATTTTTTTGTTGAAAATTTGTCTGGGTGATCAATCTAGTAATATAAGTAGGGTGTAAAAGTCCCAAACCATTATTATATTACTGTCAATTTCTTGCTCTATGTCTATTAATATTTTCTTCATATATCTAGGTGCTCCTATGTTGGGTGCAATGGTATTTATAATCACTGTATGCTCATTGTATTGTTCCCTTTATCATTGTGTAATGCCTTTCTTTGTCTCTGGCTACAGTCTTGGTTTTATTTTTTTTTAAATATGAAATTTGTCAAATTGGTTTGCATACAACAACCAGTGCTCATCCCAACAGGTGCTTTCCTCAATGCCCATCACCACCCACCTCTCCCTCCCACCCCCCCATCAACACTCAGTTTATTCTCAGTTTTTAAGGGTCTCTTATGATTTGCCTCCTTCCCTCTCTGTAACTTTTTTTTCTCCCTTCCCCTCCCCCATGGTCTTCTGTTACATTTCTCAGGATCCACATAAAAGTGAAAACATATGGTATCTGTCGTTCTCTGTATGACTTATTTCACTTAGCATAACACTCCTGTTCCATCCACGTTGCTACAAAAGGCCATATTTCATTCTTATTGCCACGTAGTATTCCATTGTGTATATAAACCACATCTTCTTTATCCATTCATCAGTTGATGGACATTTAGGCTCTTTCCATAATTTGGCTATTGTTGAAAGTGCTGCTATAGGGTACAAGTGTCCCTATGCATCAGCACTCCTGAATCCCTTGGGCAAATTCCTAGAAGTACTATTACTTGGTCTTAGGGTAGATCTTTTTTTAATTTTTTGAGAAACGTCCACACTGTTTTCCAGAGAGGCTGCACCAGTTTGCATTTCCACCAACAGTGCAAGAGGGTTCCCATTTCTCCACATCCTCTCCAGCATCTATAGTCTTCTGATTTGCTCATTTTGGTCACTCTGACTGGCATGAGGTGGTATCTCAGTGTGGTTTTGATTTGTATTTCCCTGATGAGGAGTTATGTTGAGCATCTTTTCATGTGCCTGTTGGCCATCTGGATGTCTTCTTTAGAGAAGTGTCTATTGTCTTCTGCCCATTTCTTCACTGGATTATTTTTTGGATGTGGAGTTTGGTGAGTTCTTCATAGATTTTGGATACTAGCCCTTTGTCTGATATGTCATTCGCAAATGTCTTTTCCCATTCTGTCGGTTGCCTTTTAGTTTTGTTGATTGTTTCCTTTGCAGTGCAGAAGCTTTTTATCTTCATGAGGTCCTGATAGTTTATTATTGCTTTTAATTCCCTTGCCTTTGGAGATGTGTCAAGTAAGAAATTGCTGCGGCTGAGGTCAGAGAGGTTTTTTCCTGCTTTCCCCTCTAGGGTTTTGATGATTTCCTATCTCACATTCAGGTCCTTTATCCATTTTGAGTTTATTTTTGTGAATGGTGTAAGAAAGTGATCTAGTTTCATTCTTCTGCATGTTGCTGTCCAGTTCTCCCAGCACCATTTGTTAAAGAGACTCTTTTTTCCATTGGATATTCTTTCCTGCTTTGTCAGTCTTGGTTTTAAAGTCTGTTTTATCTCATAGAAGTATTATTATCCTAGCTGTTTTTTCCTCCCATTTGTATGGAATATACTTTTCCATCCCTTCACTTTCATTCCATTTGTGTCTGTAGGTCTGAAGTGAACCTCGTGTAGGTAGCATATGGTGGATGAGTCTTATTTTTTTTTATCTGTTCCATCACTGTATTTCTTTTGATTGGAACATTTAGTCCATTTAAATTTAAAGTGATTATTGGTAGGTATGTACTTATTGCCATTTTGTTACTGTTTTCTGGTCGTTTTTGTAGTTCTTCGGTGTTCCTCCTTCTCTTGTTCTCTTCCCTTGTGGTTTAATGGCATACTTTAGTATTATGCTTGGCTTTATTTCTTCTATTTTTTTGTGTTACCTATATTTTTTATTTGTGATTATCATTATATTCATATAATATCCTATGTGTATGGAAGCATTTATTAAAATGATGGTTGCTTAAGTTTGAGCACCTTCTAAAAGCACTAACTTTTTAGTACCCCTCCATGTTTTATTTCTATGATGTCATATCTTATTTTGTATATCCCTTTAGAAAACATTTTTGTAGATGTAGTTGATTCTACTTTGGCATTTTAACCTCCATACTGGTTGTAGAAATGATTACTACCTATACTATGTTTTTTATCTGTGAAATTTCTTGTTGCAAAATTTCTCCTAGTTATGGCCACTTATTTCAGGTTAAAGAATTCCCATTAACATTTCTTGTGAGGCTGATTTAGTGATGATGAACTCCTTTAATGTTTTCTTGTCTGTGAAACTCTTTTATCTCTCCTTTTATTCTGAATAACATCGCCAGGCAGAGTAGGTTGGTTGTAATTTTCTTCTTCCCTTTTAGTACTTTGTAGGCCAGGAAGGAGTGACATGATATAGTCAAATTTTTTTCTGAACGGTCAGTTGATAAACTTATGGGCTTTCTCTTATGCAACTTTTCTCTTGCTGCTTTTAAAATTCTTTATCATTAATTTTTGCCATTTTAATTGTTACATTTCTTGGTGTGGACCTCCTTGGGTTCATCTTGTTAGGACCTCGGTTTATGGATTAGGATATCCATTTCCTTGACCAGTTTAAATAAGTTTTCAGCTATTCCTCAAATTTTCTATCCCTTTCTCTTTCATTTCCTCTTCTGGGATCCCTGTCATATGAATGTTTTAGGCTTAATGAAGTCTCAGAGTTAGCTTAACTTATTCTCATTTTTTCCTTTTTTGCTTTTTACTGTTCAGCTTGGTTGCTTTCCATTACTGTCTTCCAGATTGTGATCCATACTTCTGCAGCTTCTAATGTGCTGTTGATGTCTTTTAGTATATTTTTCATTTCAGTTTTTGTATTCTTCAGCTCTGACTGGTGGTTCTCTACATTTTCTCTGTTGAAATTCTCCTGGAGATCATTCTTTTCTTGAATCCATGGAGTATCTTTAAGACCGTTAATTTGAACTCTTTATCAGGCATATCACTTATCTATATTTTATCTTGCTCTCTTACCATGGTTTTTTATTTAGAAAATGAAAAATTTCTTTGTCTCCTCATTTTATCAAACTCATTGTGTTTGTTTCTATGTATTAGGTCAGTTATATATCCTTCTTTTGAAAGCAGTGATCTTGTATAGAAGAGGTATTGTGGTGCCATATATTCTAATTCCCCCTAGTCACAAGCATCAGGTGCTCCAGGAGTGTCCCCTAGTGTCCCACACAAGTAGAGTGGGCCACTTATGCCCCTTGTGGTGTGTTTGAGCTGTGATTGCCTTCACCTCAACTGGCTGTGGTGACCTGCTTTGCCTGGTGTGGGTGCTCTGGGTGGCAGAGTTTGTCCCTGTGCTATTGAGAGACCCATCTGAAGCCTCCATGGGGTTCTTGGTGGGCAGGACTGGCAGTCAATGTGTCTGCAATTGGCCATGTGCCACAGTTGTGAGCACACTGAATGGCAGGGCTTATTGCCTGCATAGCCAGCTAAAAGGCTGGGCCGCTGAAACTGTGAGCCCACTGGTAGGGGGTTATCTCTCCTTCTCCCCACGTCAGGATTCTTTTTGGAATGGCACCAGTTCCTGATACATATCCCTGAAGGAGCTGCTTTGGAGGGATATCTACCTGTAGTCAGGTTGAATGGGGTGGGTCTGTAGGACAACAAGAGGGGGTGGGGTGGAGTGGTACTAGCAAGGTAGATCGTGCTAGCAAGGTAGATCGTGTTAGAACTGACTCCCACAAGTGTTTGGATAACTAGGCTAGGGAAGGGGAAGAGAAATGGCACCTTCCAGCATTTTTATTCATGGACAAATCTCCTGAAGATCTCTGCCCTTCTAGCACATGTTCTGAGATTACTCAATAAATCTCCTTCATATATACGGCAGGCACTTTTCAAACTGCTGCTTCTGTGCTATGTTTTGAGCCAAGTTATTTATTATGCTGTTCTTTAAGGGTGGGGATTCCATTTCCTATTTTCCTCTGGCTCTCCTGATGTTAAGCCCTACTCTTTTTCAAAACCAGACGTTATGAGGACTCCTCTTCCTTGTGTGGGTCCCCACTGCCACAGGTGCCTGGAATGGAGTCTGATCCTCTTGATTCTCTGGTGGTGGTGTCTCTCCTGTTTATGGTTAGTCTTGCCCACGGTTTGATTCCCAGCTGCATCTCTGCCCTTTCTTCCCTTTTCAATGTGGCCTCTTCCCAATGATTAACTGAGGAAGGTCAATTCTGCCAGTCTTCAGGTAGTTTTCAGAGTTCCATAGATGTAGCTGTTTTCTCAGTATGTCCATAGGACAAGGTGGGCTTAGGATCCTCCTACTCTGCCATCTTCCCAATAGCCTCCGAAATCTTTGATATATTAATGCTTGCTTTAAAGTTGGCAACATTCATCTTTATTTTAGTCTATACTTAAGTAATATACCATTTTATTATAATACTAAAACCTTACTACTGTATACTTGCATTTTTCCCTTCTATCCTTCTTGCTGCTGTTTTTAGAATTCTTATCTATAAATAGATTTTAAGTTCCCAAATACATCATTATTATATTTTGTGGACAGTGATATTTTATAGACATTTAAAAACAAGAAAACAAATATCCCTGCGATTTATCTCCAAGTTACCCTCTCTAGCTTTCTTCATTTCTTTGTGTAGATTCAAATTTCCATTTTTTATTCTTTTCCTTCAGCTTGAAAAATCTTGTTTAGTGTATTTTGTGTTGTAGGTTTGCTGCTGCTGAATCCTTTCTGGTTTTGATTGTCTGAAATGGTATTTATTTTGCCTTTATTTTTGGAGGATAATTTTTGCTGGGTATAGAATTCTAAGTTAATAGTTTCTTTTTGTGTTTTAGCATTTTAAAAATATTGTTCCATTGTATTGTCCCTTCCATTATTTCTGATGCAGAGTCCATATTGATTCTTGTTTCTTTGTATATTTTTCTCTGAAGCTTATTTTAAGGTTTTCTTATTGATAGTGAACAATTGTACTACATGCATTTTTATGGTTTGCTTTGTATTCACCCTTAATGTTTATTTAACCTCTTGGATATAAGAGTTTGTATAATACCAAAATAGGAAATATTTTGACCATTATCTCTTTAATAACTCTACCTCTTCTATTTGAAACACCGATTATTTGTATATTAGACCACTTTAGATTATTCCACATGTCACATCAGTTTTGTTCATTTCTTTGAGCTGTGTGTGTGTGTGCATGTGTACTACATTTTGAATAGTTTCTATTGCTCTGATTTAAAATTTATGGATATTTCATTCTCCAATGTCTTATTTTCTGTCAAGACGACCCAGCGATATTTTTTTTTATTTTAGGTATTGTTATTTTCACCTCAGAATGTTCTTTAAATCTTTGAATATGAGGGATGTCTGGGTGGCTCAGTCAGTTAAGCATCTGACTTTGACTCAGGTCATGATCTCATGGTTTGTGAGTTCGAGCCCCACATTGGGTTCTGTGCTGATAGCTCAGAGTCTGAAGCCTGCTGCAGATTCTGTGTTTCCCTCTCTCTCTGTCCCCCACCCCTCGCACTCTCTCTCTCTCTCTCTCAAAAATTAAAAACAAAATTTAAAAAATCATGATTATCAATGGTTCTTTAAAGCCTAAAGAGATGCTGTCATCTCAGGCAAGGGCAGCAAAAGCTAAAATAATTGAATGAGATTACATTCTCATTCTAAAAAGCTTCTGCATAGATAAGGAAACCATCAACAATGCAGCCTATTGAATGAGTGAAGATATTTGCAAATTATACATTTGATGAAGGGTTACTATCCAAAGTACATAAAGAACTTACACAACTTAATATTTTTTTTAAAAAATTCCCCCCAAACCCTAAACAACCTGACTAAAAACTGGGTAGAGGACTTGAACAGACATTTTCCCAAAGAAGACCTATAGATGGCCAACAGGCACATGACAAGATGATCAACATCACTAATGATTATGGAAATGCAAATTAAAACCACAGTTAGATATCACCTCACACTGGTCAGTATGGCTGGTATCAAAAGGAATGGTAAAAATTTCTGGTGAGAATGTGGAGAAAAGAAACCTTTTGTGCACTGCTGATGGGAACATAAATTGGTGCAGCCACCATAGAAACCATATGAAATGTCCTCATATTAAAAAATAGAAATACCATAGGATCCAATAATTCCTCTCCTGGATATTCATCTGACAGAAATGAAACCACCAATTTGAAGAATTAGATGTATCACTCTGTTCATTGCAGCATTACTTACAATTGCTAAGATATGGAAACAACTTGCATCCATCAATAGATGAATGAGTAAAGAAGATGAGGTATGTGTACACACACATATATATTCATGATGAAATATTACTCCGCCATGAATAGGAATGAAATCCTGCCATTTGTGGTTGCATGGATGGACCTAGAAAGTATTATGCTAAGTGAAATAAGTCAAAAGTGAAAGACAAATACTGTATGATTTCACTTACGTGTGGAATTAAAAAATAACGAAAAAAAATATAGATCAGACCAATAGATACAGGAAGAAAACTGTTTGTTGTCAAAGAGGGGGAGGGTTTGGGGAGGTAGTGAAATAGGTGAAAGTGATTAAGAAGTATAAACTTTCAGCTGTAAAATAGGTCATGGGAGTATAATGTACAGCTCAGGGAGTATAACCAGTAATATTGCAATAATTTTATATGGTGACAGATGGTAACATGGGGGTCATTTTATAATATATAAAAGTATCAAATCACTATGATGCACACCTGAAATTAATATGTCAGTTGTACTTCAAAAAATACTACCTACAGTTAAATTATCAGCATTTACATTTTGACACTTGATAACTTACCTGGGATTGGAAATTTGGGACTTGATGTGTATTATAAAATTAGCATATGTACATCTTATTGATATGCTTTGATATGAGGAATTTGAAATGTTTTATCAAAACTAGGCTGATAATTTTCTTTTTGCCATTTAATATTTTACATACAATCATACAATAAACTTATTGGGTAGCTTCTTTCACTCAGTATTATGTTTGAGATTTATCCATATTTTTGTGTTCAGTGGAAGACCGTTCACTCATTACTTGATTCAATGACACAAATATACCATAATTCTGTTTCTAGGCTACTTGTAATGGGCTTCTTATAGGATTTAACTCAAAATCAGAAAAGGGAAGGAAACCAATACTTGCAGAGCTATGCCAAGTGATTTCTTCACAGGATGGCTGCCCGTTACGTAGTATTGCTAAGGACCAGGCATTGTTGTTAAGTGCCTTTACAAATATTAAACTCAATCATCACAACTATCTTATAGTATAAGTGATTTTCTTACCACCATCCAAATTTCCACATCTGGATAGTGAAGGAACATTATATTCTGGACCAAAGTCCCACATAGAAAGTGTATGACCTTGTATTTGAGTGCAGTTAGTTTGGCCTTAAAGGACTTGCTCTTAATTTTGCCATATTGTCTGTGCACAAACAAACCATTCAGTTTATACTCATTTAGCTATTACTGCTAGATGCTATCTCCATTTTGTGGTTTAGTGAGCACACGTATAAAGTTTGTCCAGTGAATGAGTCAGGTCTATCACTCTTCTGTTTGCTACTGTTATTTCAATTTTTTCATTTATTATCTTGAAATAATTGTAGGTTTACAAGGATTTTCAAAGATAGAGAGTCTCATGTACTTTTTTCCTAATCTCCTCAATGGTAATCTTTTTCTATAACTAAAGATCACTGTCAAACCAGGAAATTGATATTGGTGTGGTCCACAAACCAAGGTTGATTTTATGATGGTTTCTAAACCCTCTCTGAAAGTTCTGACAGAGTGAGACAATTGGTTTTCTTTTCTATAGATAAAGGGTGGGGATGGAGGGAAACTAAAACCACCAAAAAATACTGTGATTCTAGCAGTGAAATCCTCATACTTCATACCTTAAAAAAAAAAAAAAAAAAAAAAAGCACATTCACCCCTGACTAGTTTAATGGCAAAACTGGCCAGCAAAATGTTCTCATACAGTGTAACTCTATTATATACTAAAATCTCGCTTCCATAAAAGGAGAGGAGTTAATTTGTGAATCTGTAAAGATACAGATGTAGGTCCTCCTGAATCCATGAAAGCAGTACCTATGTGAGAAATTATACAATGGGATGCCAGATTCTAAAACGTATTGCAGGAGTATTGCTTGTCTAACCTCCCTCAGAAAATTGATGGCTGGCCTCTTTCTAAAAGTTTTCCATTCAGTCTATGGTAGGAACTTTTGCTCTGCAATATTACCATTCTAAAGATCTTTTCATGGAATTCACTAAAAACTTAGATTCATTGCTCAGGAATGAGTATAAAACCATTTAGTCTATAAGGCAAGAGAGATCTGCATTTGCTCCTGTTAGGTCGTAAAGCAATCTCCCCTCAGGTATTCCAATAGCTATAGCTGCATAAGAATGAGAATTTTGATATGTTCACAAAAATAAATCTTTGTAGCTTTTCCCAAGGCGGAAGACCAAGACCAGTCCCATGTTTCTTTGAAATTTGAAAACCAAATTCTAGCCTCTATTTAATCCAGAGCCTATGCTGTTCTGCCCGGCCCATCCATTTACTTATTTTTTACATTTATAGAGCACCTTTCCTCCAAAGCAACATCCTCGTCAGAGCTGGTTCTTGGAGGAACAATTGATCACAGGGATGTTGTGGAGCTGGCGGGGTAAGCAGCATATCCTTTGTTACTCAAAGCATGATTACTGTAGGAAATTTCTAAAATCTTGGAAAGAAGTGAAATTTTTCGAGTTCTTTATTATAACCTACTTGGAGCCCTAAACAATAATGCTTTTGTTATTAACTCGTAACAGTTCTGTAACAAATTAAAGTAGGAAAAGTTTCTTATTTGCCAATTTAAACAAGATAGGAGGAGTAAAAATAAAAACATCTCTGGGTTATCGGAATCAGATTTTGGCAGATTTGCAGACATTTTGATTTGTAGATATATCTCAGTCTTTCCAAGCTGTGTCATACCTCCTTTTCCCAGCAAGGAGGAAGAAATATCAGGCAAAGTTCAGAACTTTGAAAACACATTGCAATTATTTTTGAGTTTGGGAACACAGTCTCCCTGACCCATATGATGACAGGAGATATTAGCATAGAGATGCAGACATTTCCATCTCTCCATTCTTGCCCTGAGAGTGCACTGCCACATTTTTTCACAGCAGATAAACACAGAAGTGCTTTACATTATTGCCAGAACAGGTTGAAGGGGCAGGTGAAGGAACATCATAGGTGAAAGAGCATTAAACCAAGAGTCAGGAAACTTGACATGTGACTCTGGATAACTTATTTGTTACTACTAGCCCTTAGTTTCCAAATTTATACAATAAAATGGAAATCCTAGATTAGCTCATCAGTCATTTCCCCATGCAGCCTTCTAGGAAACTCCATTCTCGAAAATCCTGGTAAAGGTCAAGTATATGATAGAATCAAATCATGTCACCAAATTTTCATTTATCATTTGTAAGTGAAGTACAGTTAAACTTAGTCAACATTCAAAAAATATTTGTTGCATATATTGGATAACTACTATATGTCAGATGTTATGCTAGCTGACTCAAACATAAGTGTAAGAAGAGACACAAGGGACCCTCAGTGAAAGACCACTTATAATCCAGGGAGATAGAAATTAAATGAAAAGTAAACAAATTCTTAGTTGTAATTGTGATAAAAGCTATGAGAGCAACACAGGCTGTTACTGAGAGCTTAGGACAGAATTTGGCTATCTAAGCCAGGTACACGGTTTGCTGGCTTTTATTAAAATTTCTTTTAGATATTCTGAAAGAATATGAAGTGAAAAGCATATTTATCTCACATACTTGTTTTAGGAACAATCGGAGAATACAGGGCTACAGTTTATAAAGTACCCTTTATAGCACTGTTTACACCCTGAAACAATGTATGCAAGCAGTAAATTATATCCTAGTAAAAGCCCCCTGAAATCATGCTTTACCTCTATGTTACAAAACATGGAGCATTTCACCTGGTTCCTTGCTTTATTTTGGTGTCTTTTTTTTCCCTAGACTATATTTTCAAAGATACTGGAATAGTGAAAAGTCTTGGATGATAGAGATAGTGTTTCCTTCTGGAAAAGGTTTACTTACTTATAACCTTGGAAGATAATGGTAATATCTCCCCCTGAAGTAAAGACAGGCATGCTTACTGTCCATTATAATAAAGATCATGCCTTCCCACTCCCTGTAGAAAGGGGAGGCACATTTATTGCTCACTTAAAAAGATCTGAGTTCTCTGGGCTCAGGGTTCCTTCCCTGTGACACAGACTCCTGGTTCACAATCCTTTGTGAATCCAAATGTGCAGTTAACATTTGGCCCTTTTCCTGTCATGCTGTTGGAATTGAGTCTTGGAGAGCAACACAAAAATTGCTGATAATCTAGCTGCTGATGTCGCTCTGAGTAACAAACTGTCCTTTGTCTCATGTCTACCAGCAACATCCATGAAATTGTGACAAGCTAACATGGTGGTTTGCAAGTAAGGCATAATTTTAGACCCTTTGAAGTTTTTAATGCTGACTGATAAAGATGTAGGAACAAAAGTTTTCATCATTTTGGCTCAGGATGGCAAATACTAAAGTATATACAGATCAAGTATTTGACTCTTACTGAAACAACTGTGACTTGGAAGAGGTCATGATTCTTGCTTTAAAAAGTTCCTTTTGGAGGTACCTGTGTGGCTCAGTCAGTTGAATGTCCAAATCTTGACTTTTGCCCAGGTCATGATCGCAGAGATGTGTGATCAAACCCTGTGTCAGGGCTGAGCTCCAGGCTCTGCACAGAACCTGCTTGAGATTCTTGTGCTCTCTCTCTCCCTCTGCCCCTCCCCACCTTGTGCATGCGTGCTAGTTCTCCCTCTAAAGAAATGTTTTTTTTTTTTTTTTGTTTTTTGCAGAAGGGATTACCCATTTCAGTAATGAATTTACTAACTCATGCTCAGTAGATACATATTCTGATTATACCATGCAAAGAATTTTACATACATAACTTCTTTCACTCTTGAGAGAAACCAATGAAGTAAGACACATCAAATCTCAGGCTTTAGACAGCCATAGCTACTGTCTCTTCTCATCTTGCTCTGGGCTTCTTGGTCCTTCCACAACTTTTTTCCACATGGTTACTCTAGTTCTTACCTTGTCCATGTGGAACAGCTTAGGGTCTCAGAGCAATGCAAGATTCCAGATAAAACTCCATGGCGCTGTTTTCTTCTTCAATGACTGGCATTCTGTGGATGGGCCCTTCTTGTCAGCATGCACAAACATGAGAAAGTCAACTCTCTGTGAGGATACACTTCGTTTAACTTTACCTCTGACCTTAATGAACTGAGGCCAAAACAAATCCATACCATCCCAGACAAACCAGAGTCCTTTTCCCAAAACTCATTATTTATGGTTACAGTAGAGTAAAAGTATTTTTCTGAAGCCAAGTGTATTTTGGGGTCGGTTTCCTTGATTTTGAGTATAAATGTTAGTGCTAATATGTACTTTTGTATGCCTATCAATTGCCACAAACTGTGTTATGTGCAATACATAATCTCAGTTTTCATAATAACACAAAAGAAACTTGTTCCATCAGGATTAAGCAAATTGCAGTATAGTTAAGCAGTAGAATTTAGTCATTAAAAGCTTTGGTTCTGGAATCAGGCTGGATACAGATTTAAATTCTTGTTCTACCTTCTACTAGCTTTGATGACTCAATTGCTAAGCCTGTTTCCTACATGTGTAAGGAGAATAAGAATACCTATTTTATAAAAATATGGTGAGGATTTAGTAAGTATGCTTCCAGATGTGTTGAATAATGTTTTCTGAATAGTAATTGCCCAATAAATGGTTGCTGTTATTAATCCCAAGTTAAGGTAAAAAGTGAGTCCATGACTACCGAGACTACCAGATAAAATACAGGACATGCAGTTAAACTGAACTTCAGGTAAAAAAAAAATAATAAAATAAAATAATTTCTTTAGTATGAGTAAATTGCAAATATTGAATGAGACATCCTAATGCTAACTCTGATAAAACTTACTGGTTTTCTTTGCCTCTGGTCCTGCTTTGGAAAGGCTCTCTGGGTTTTTCTGGCTTCGTTTCCCAGCTACAATTTTTACGGCCCTTTCTGCTTCTTTAGCTTGTGTATCTCCCAGACAACTCAAACTCACAGAGCCCTCCTTGTCACCCAGCAGGAGTGGGCTTTCTGGTATTACAGGGGGGGAAAGGTATACTCAGTCCTCAGCTGCTTGCACATCTTGTGGAAAACACTATAGTTGGTCTTATGGAAGCTTTTGAGCATCTTTTTCCTCTGGCTGATGCTTATGAGCACATAGTGCTTGTGGGCTTTGTCCTTGCAAAATTTCTCATGCATTCTTCATAATTGCAAATCTTGACAGGGCAACAAGTCCAGCCTCCAGGGAGCTGGTGTCCTCAGGGTCCACCACAATCTTATTCGTCAACTGCTCTTGCTTGATTTTTAGCTGCTGCTTCTAGTTGGCCATTTCCAAAGACAAGAATCTTCTTACAGCATTATCAAACTTCTCAATTTCAGGAATGTTCTGGTAGTCTTTGAGCAGCATGGAAGGGGGAAGGTTATCTTCTTGGCCTGGTTGGGCTGGTTTCTGGGTGGCATATCTGTGAAGAGCCAAGAGGATGATGCCCCAAGGAGGAGAAGAAGGAAGGCTCCACTGGTGGGAGGGAGGCCTGGCACACGCTCTGCCTGGCAGCCCAAGGACTGGGACCTGAGCAACCCCAGGACTGGGTCTGAAGCAACCCCAGTACCTTACATGCCATCTTCTGTATGCTGACTTGTGACCCCACAGGGTCAGCACCAACGCTGCCATCCCTTTTGCAGCATGGACTGGGTTCAAATTCCTTCTTCTTCTTCTTTTTTTTTTTTTTTTTGATATTCCAGTGTAGCTAGATATGTTATAGTTTTATTTCCTAAATATGATCACCCTAGCTCAGGGTTAATTTGTCCCAAAGACCATACTCTGCCCATTTGCCCATTAAAGGAAAATTGGTTATTTCTATACTGTCAACACATTTTTTATCATACGTTTCTATTTCCTTTGTTTCTCATTACTTTTTAACCACTATTGGAAAGTAACTGAGAGAAGGAAGATGTGAAGAAATTAAAATTGCACAATATTGTTAGTATCCCTGGCAGAATTTAAGGAAATGGAAGAAGCTGAATTAAATGATACAAAAAAAAATGTGAGGTGCTAGCTTTACTTGGGAAGCTTGTCTTGAGTTCTCCACGTGGGGTTAGTTACCCCATCTGTGTGCCATACAGTACTCAGAAATGTTGCTATGTCACTTTATCACCAAGGTTCTCAAAGATGGGCTATCACCCATGGGCTATCACTCTTGGAGGGCTTGGTAAACCAGAGATTGCTGGGGCCCCATTCTCAGGGATTCTGATTCAGTAGATCTGGGGCGGGCCTTGAAGAATCTGCATCTAACATGGTTCTGTGTGCTGTTGATCCCATTAGTCCAGGGTCCACACTCTGTGGACTTGGCTTCTACTCTGTCAGTTTACTCCTTTGACTACAATGGTGAGATCTTTAATGAAGCTAGCATTGGCTTCCCAAAATTCAATTTTCTGAAAGTCAATTCACCAAAGATCAGCTCACTAACTCATTGCGGATTTGTTCTCAGTATGTTTAGTTTGTCTTTGCCCTGTCTCTGTTCTGCCCATGTTTCTGCCCTAGTGTAGGCCCTGAACAAAATATGGCTGTGGTGAACTCCTCTAGATTCTATGTTTGTCAGACAATCTCTGTGGCTGGCCCAGAGGTGGGCACACAGGGTGGATAGGGCATATATCCACCACTAGATGTTAAATAATATGCGCGCGCACACACACACACACACACACACACACACACACACACTTATTAAAAGGAAAACACATCCCATTATCTAAAGGACAGGTGCAAAAAGTAAGCACAAAAGTGAAATAAATTTTTTTTCATTTGGTGAAATAAGCTTTCGTTGATTTAGTCCCTTAGTGAATTGATAGGAGACTGTTGTTGTTATTCCCATGTTGCTGTTAAACTGACTTTGATCTTTTCTTGGGGAAGAAATTGTCTTGTTTATAGAACCACAATACATTAAACAATATGTAACATTTATAAGTACTTAATTTTTTCTAATTATTGAATAAATGTGTTTATACAACTCAATTAGCCATGATATTCTTGAATCTTATGACTAATGAAGGAATATCGTTCAAATATCAGATTGGAAGAAAATTAGCAGTTTTTTTTTTCTGTAAGGTGAGCCAAAAAGTTACCATTATTTGATTCAGCGTAATATTTCCAAATGAAAAGTGTGTTTCTCGGGAGTAGCTTTTGTTCTTTGAGACTATGATTCAGTAAATTCTAATTTCCTTCTGGCTACAATTCTTGTACTGATTTAAAGTGCAAGGATGTTAGAGAAGTTAGAAATGGCATTGGGGGGAAAAATCAAAATCAGGTTGTCTACATTATTACTCTGCCTCTTGAAGCTACAGTAATGTGGGTTTTTTCTGCTGAGCTGGAAGACTTCTGGTTATAGTGTAAGATATGTCAAGGAGATGATGATGATCACAATTCATTTGAGGAGCTTAAATAACACACAGTTGAACATGTGGAAGACAGAACTGCTGTGTCTCAATGTGCCACAAATTAGGAATTTCCTTTATCTCTTTCCTACATAGTTTGGGAAGAAAGTATTATATGTTCTGGAAATCTTTCAAAAACTAATAACCTTCTCAAAATCATCTTACATCATAGAATCTCATAATTGGAAGGGACTTGAAATATTACAGGGCTAAAATACACTTAAAATAGAACTTCCTTTTGGTATTATCCCTGCCTATTTTTCTCTCAGGTGACAGGGAGCTCACTACTGTCCAAAGCATCTACACAAGAGGTTTAGTTGCAATAAAATTCTTTTTGTCTTGGGCTAAAATCTGATTTTACTTTCCAATATTGATAGTTCATTTATTCACTTACTAATTTATCTCAATATGTACAGTCATAACCATTCTCTGAGCAGGGAATAGGCACTGGCCTACAAAGTTGGAAAGCTATGGTCTTTGGTCTCTATTATCTCTTAGTTTAGTAGGAAAAGAAACATGGAAGTAAATACTCTATAAAGAAAGATTGATTTAATGAGGGTACATACAAAGTGCAGTGAGTACTTAATAGAAAGAGTCCCTAAATCAGCCTTGGGGGGATGGAGAAGGCATTAGGAGTAGGTAATACTTTACTACTGGAATAATAAGTTGCATTGTAGGCAGGGAAATACCAGGTACAAAGGCCAAGATAGGAAAATCTGTTCTGGAGCATAGACAGTGTACATATGCATTGGAGGTGGTAGGGAGAGGAAGTTGGAAGTTGCAGAAATGGAAGTTCACAAAGCGGGACATGCAAGTAGGAACCGAGTATTCGAAGGAGTTTATTTTTTACCCTGTGGGAGGCACTGAAAGATATTAAGAAGTAACACAATTATATTTTCTTATAAAAAAAAACCCACAAACTTTGGGAACGCCCTATAAAATACGTTAGTGTGAGATGGGACCAAATAGAGACATGAGAAGCTCATTGCAGTTGTCCAGACCAGACTAGAAAAAAAGTAGAAGGGAGAGGGATGAATATATTTGAAATGTATTCATTGACTAGTTCCAGAATAATTGGGAAGATTTGATGACTGTTTTTGAAGGAAAAGGGAGATGAAACATATTTCACATGAATTCAAGTTTTGTGAATTAGATCCTTACTCCTCATGGACCAGCAGCATGGGTATTCTCAGGGAATTTGTTAAAAATGCAGACTTTTGGGCCTCACTCTAGACCTACTGAGTCAGAATCTGCATTTTAACTGGATCCCCAGGTGGTGCTTTTGCATACTGAAGCTTGAGAAGCACTCTCTGAAACAAAAGATTGCACAAGAATGCCATACCTTGAGGCACAAAGCCCCCAGAGGAAAACACAGTAGGTTCTTTTCAGGGCTTAATTGTTCAGAGTCAGAGAGAGGGGATGATTTCAGTTTAGGCATATTGAAGAGTTTGATCTGTCTGTGGAAATCTGACTGAACAAGCCATTATATACAGGACCTCAGAGCTCATGGTGAATAGCATTTCAACAACCAACGGATCATAGGAAACAGTGAAAATTAAGATATTGGAGGAGATTGCCCCAAAATGTAGGCAGCCTGCAATCCATTACTTTATGACACTGATTTTAGGTTCCTAATAATTGAAAAGAGAACATTTTCAAGTCTGTTTCTTTGATTTGAACCATTTGGTAGCTAGTCTGCAAAGATAGTCTCAAACAATCCTTCCCTTCTTATATGTCCATGCTACTCTTCACATTAAGGGGCGGGGGCTTATTTACCCTCTCCTTGAAACTGTACTGTCCTTAAGACTGGCTTTGCCAAAGAGGAGGCATCAGAAGTGACCTCCAAGCACTTCCAAGCCCAGGCCTTAAGAGGATGAGCACCATGGGGCACCTGGCTGACTCAGTCATAAGAACTGTGTGACTCTTGATCTGGGGGTTGTGACTTCAAGCCCCATGTTGGCTATAGAGATCACTTAAATAAATGAAACTTAGAAAATGCTCCTCCTCCTTTTTTAAAATTTCCCCAAAATTCTAAGCAGTGTGGAGAGGACATGTGGAAGAAAACTGAGACACTACTATCATCATAAACTGCTGAACTCCCAGCTGACAGCACCAAATGCAGCCATGTGAGTAGCCCATCTTGGATGTGCCAGCCTAGTCAAGGGCCAGACGGCTGCAGCCCCAGCAGACCTCACATGCAATAGAACTGCCAGGCTGAAATGAGTTCAGTCAACCCACAGGGCCATCATATTTAGCAAAACAGATTTTGTTTTAGGCAGTTAAGTACTGGGGTTGATTTGTTACACAGTAATGAATAATAGAAACCATTTAGCTCCTCACATTTTTAAAATAATGTTACCTCTGGGCAGTTAGTTGGACACAGAGCAGGCAGGCTTCCATTTGAAAATGAACGGAAAACATGTTTACATACATGTTAATACATGATAGATGAAAAGAAAAAAATGGCAATGTTTACTACTTACAATTAAAACCCAGGCACAAATTTAGAGGAGTCTCTTGATGCTATTAGTTGATTTCACTCCCCAGTTGTTTTTCCTTCTCTCACCTCTCCATTCCTGTTACTTTAGTCCAGTCAGTCATGTGTTACACGGAATACAGTGAAGATCTTTGTACCTTCAGTTTTGCCGACTTAATCATCTTAATGTCACCAGAGGGCTCTTCCTAAAGATTGCTTTGAACATAGAATTCAATGTTGCATCATCAACAATAGAATTAATAACATCATTCATTCATTCTTCAGTTATGCTCCTTATTCAGTTATGCTCCTAAGCACGAAGGTTATTCATGATCTTAGTTGAATCTAATTTTCCACTCATCTCCTCTCCTTCCATGAACCTCCTTCTCCTTTACAGTGAGTTTTTGGTTCTGTCTACACTGAGCCATCTTCTGTTCTCCACATTTTTGGCATGAACTTCCACTCCTCTATGCATTTTCCTGGGTCTTACTGCTTTACTCTGGTAATTACAAACCTCTCTCAAGGTTCAGGTGAAACACCACTTCCTTGGTTCAGGGGTTTCCTATACCACTACTCAGAGCTGATGGCCTACTTCCTTTGAATCTAGTGTCTTTTTCAGCCATTTTCACTAACTTGAAAGCATTATATTTTGTGTACACGGTGTTAAATACTTTGCACACAGTGTGTGTCTTAGTCCACAAGACAAATAACAAAAAACCTAGAGGTAGTATTACTATTTCCATTTCATAGATAAGAAAACTAAGACACATGGGGATTATGTAACTTGCCCAAAGTCATGGAGTTGTTAAACAGAGCTAGACTTCCAGTCCATGCTTTTTGGACTCAACAGCTGAAACGTTAAGCACCAAATTATGTGGTCTTTTTCTATAGAGCACATTTTAGTCTCATTTGTACCCTTAATGGTCATTAAAGGTCTGTCACCCACTAGACATAAAGCTCCTTGAAAGAACGAGAGTTCCCATAATCTCTGCACTTAGCAGGGTGTTCACTATTTCTTTGCTAAGCGATTTGCTAAATTGATATACTTTAATCTAGATTAGTGAGGTGTGCCATTCAAAATAATTTTCTATATGCCTTACACCGTTTGAGTTGCCAAGGGGGAGAGAGAAGGAAAATTATACCCCAGTGTTCCCTGACTTAAAACTTGTAATAAAACTGAAAAGGGAGACAGATGTTACTACCACTCCACCAGTACAGATGGAGTTAAAATGTGCTTTAGCAGAGCTCCTTTTCCAGTTAATCGCTCTCTGTGTAAGCACTTCCTATATATTTTCTATTCCTTCCATGTTAATGGGGACCAATGTTCCCAAAGTTTATATGTATTGCAATAGAAGGTGTTACCCAAGAAAGGAGGGGACAAAAGCACTTACTGCATGGTAAGGTCTAATAATAGACAACTTATTCACCTGGCATTTACTACAGTAACATTCAGGATGAGCTCATTGTTTTGGCTACCAGCATGCTGCTTACTCCTAGGGGAAAAGAAAACGCATCTTTTTCCATTTGGCACTGTCCTGTTCCCACCCTCCATCCTCATGAAAGCTCTTCCTCTACCCCAGTGTTAAGTACTAGCAATGACAGCCTTGCTAATGTGGGGACTACTTGGTAAATTACCAATGGAAAGCGTATGTTTTGGGTAGGATAGAGAAACATTGAAAACTGGAATACCTCAAAGGTTCTCCATGGTCTTTCCTGAATGCCCGGGGTTCTATCTACCACAATAAAAAAGATGATGTAAGCTCCAGATCTTCTCCTTAAGAAAAAGATCCTCCAACAATATTTTACATGGTTTCAGTGGAATGTTTCATGAATGACCAGGGATACAAGGACTTGTTATTTGTAATCAGTCTTGGAGGAATAAAAAAAGAGTTCCTTTTCCCCTTCCCAGTCTATGCCCTAACCCCTTGTCCTAAGTCCTTTCTGGCTATGTCTCATCCTTCTCTTCATGTTCTAGCAATTTCTGCGCTTTTTGATTGTTAATATAGCTTTGTGGTTTCTCATGAATCAATGCATTTGCATATTCTGAGCTTTCTGGGGTTTGCCTGTAATGCATACTTATCACCAACCTTCCAGACCTGGCTCAAGCACTTAGTACTTTGAAATTCTTTCCCACATTCTGGGCCATTTTAGGCTTTTCTTTCTGTATATTCCCATTACATCTATAGAAAGGATCATCAAACTGCACTGTAACTGCTAGTATATGTCCTTGCTCACCAGGACTCCTTTATGGCTGGAACCCTGTTTATACATTTTTTTAAGTTTATTTACTTTGAAAGAGTAAGCAAGCAAACTGGGCAGGGGTAGAGTGGGAGAGAGGGAGAAAATCTCAAGCAAGCTCCACACTGCCAGCCCAGAGCCCAATGCAGGGCTGGATCCCATGAACTGTGAGATCATGACCTGAGATGAAATCTAGTCACGTGCTTAACCAACTGAGCTACTCAGGCGTCCCTCTATTTATACATTTTTGTATTCCTATGATGTAGCATGTAAAGGAACTGATCAAGTTTTCTGTTTAACAATGGCTATAATGTATCTCTCTATTTCAATAATTTTTTTGGAGAGAACTTTGAATTGATTGAACTTTAGCCAGAAGGTGCCAGAGAGGACTTATCAGACAAGGAGAGGAAGATCTATAGTGGGAGGCAGCCATTTCCTCCAGGACCACACAACTTGGGATTCTGCAAAAAGGAGACAAGAATCCAAACAGGTGTAGTTGTCAGCAGCTGAGAGAAGGAAGTATGGGGAATTATTGTTTAATGGATACAGAGTTTTAGCTTTGTGAGGTGAAAAGAATTTTGGAGATGGCAGTGGTGATGGTTACAGAACAGTGTGAAATGACACTGAACTGTACACTTAAAAATGTTTAAGAGGCTAAATTTTAGGTTATGTGCATTTTATTTAAAAATTTAAGATAACTAAAAAAATGCAACTAGGAAAGATGATATTAACAATCAAAAAATGGTAAGTGTTCATAAAAGGGCCCAAGAGAAGAACTTACACATACATCACTTTCAGCTCTGGAGGATCCAAAAGTACTTTGCTGCTGTGGGGTCTTAGAAGAATCACTTTACCTCTCCAAGGCACAGAGTAAACCAGATTGCTCTTGGCAAACCTTTGTTGACTTTCTGCTACCTGAACCTGTGCAGCTTTTTTGGTGTCTCTTTGTTTTCCAGGTCTACTCTTGTAAACTTCTGTCAATGGGATGGGTCCCGAATAATTTTTCCATAAATTATTTTTCTGCTTAAGATAGACAGTCTGTTTCCTTTGCATTTAACCAGAAACCCTGAGTAATAAAGATTTTTATTTACACAAGTCTTCAAGAAGAGATCCTAAGAGGGGAAAAGCATCCAAAATAAGATGTGGGAACCTTATGAAGTTATCTCCCACATAGAGATTTTCTCTAAATACACACTTTAAATTATTCCTTGGAAGATCTAAGTTTTTTTTAAATGTTTGTGTAAATTATCCTTCAATATTCAACACCTTTCAAAATCGTCACACTTTCTCATGCCTTCCTTGATATCTCCCACTACCTTCTTCTTAGTTATGTAACTTATCTTCATTGCTCTATTGACTGAACTGTGTCATTGACTCAATTGAGACGTCCATGAGAAAAGAGATATATTAAACATATGTCTACCCTTGGTACCTAGGGAGTTCCTGGAATCTAGAGCAGTAATGAAAGAATTAATGAATGAGGTGGAATGTGAGTGGATGAGTAAAGGAATTGCTGAGTATAGTCAATTTGGACAGAAGATTCTGTTCACCTTCTGATTGATTTCCCTTTCCCCCTCAAGCTTTCTGGACTGCATACATTCTTTTTGAAGTCCCATTACCACAGTCAACATTTGCACCATGGCTAATAAATTAGCATCACTTTGAAAACAAAAATGATTCCATTTTGCACTTGGAATGTGGTCTGAGAATTAGAAAGGGCAGGGGTGTTACTTGCCCTGAGGCCTGGAAAGTCTCTTGGTGTTTTATTAGGTAACAATTTCTGTTTTTACTGGATTTTCTGGTCACTAGCCCCTGGGAACCTGAATGAATGCCAAAAGTAAAAAAAGAAAACCGCATGCTCCCTGCTACTTAGAGACCATATAACCTCCTAAGAAGTATCTATGATTGCAATTAGAGGCATCTATGATTGTAATTGGGAGCCTGGCTTGTTAAAGGGAAAAGACAAGCAAAAGTAGGTCAATGTTATGACTTGGCTAGATGCAACTGGTACCACATTCTCTTCCTGCTGGTCCTGCTTGTGGGAAAGTCCTAGAAATGAGTGAAATAGAAATGTCTATTTCTCAGAATGACTTTCTAAAACATGAATATCATAGAAGCAATCAGAAAATGGGTTTTCTTTTTTAAAACCTTATATTTAAAACATATATTACAAAAAATATTTCACAGAGACAATAAAAAAATGGATTCTCTTTTCAGTGATGTGTGTCAGGAAAGTAGCACTAATTTTTCAGAACCTTGCGGGTGATCTGATGGTACAGTATTGGTCTTGTTCCTTTTTAATACCCACATTGGGCTTTTTCATAAATCATCCCTTTGTTGTTATGTTGGAAACCAGAGCATCTCTGTGTCCTGCACCATAGTGTAGTAGTTGAAGGATTAACTCAGGAGTTGGAAGATCTAGGACAGCCTCTATCTCCACCTTTCACAGATCAGTGACTCTAAGCCAGTTAACATCTCAGAGCTTTAGTTTCAAATCAAGGATGTTGATGGTTGTCCTACTTAACTACCTTCCTCCTACACTTTTAAAAGCCACAGAGAATGCCAAGTCTGTCAAAATATTTGGTAGGCCAAAAGACATTGTCAAAATGGAACAGATGACAAAAATATAGTCGGGGGAGGGGAGGAAAGGCCATTTTCCACTTGGCTCCCCAGTTGACCTCTTAAGAACCTCCAGTAAACCATGGCACCTTCACAGTGGGGCTACAGAAAGTGCGGAGCAGAGAAACAAACCCAGGGTTTGGTGACTGGCAGATCTGGTTCACATCACTCAAGGAATCTATGCTTTCTGGACTTTGATTTCCCATTTGTAAAAACAGATGATAATGCCTACCGAAAAAGGATTCCTAAGGGGTGGGGGTAGATGAAATAATGGAATAAAACCGTGCCTGAAACATGGGAGGTCCTTGGTTTTAACTTCTCTCTATCTCAGTTAGGATTTTAAGGGGGGTGGGAAAAAAGGAGTTGATAGAGGAAATTCTGCTCTGGGTTACCCATGGTCATTAGAGAAATTTGCCCGCTTGATTTTAACTGTTAATGGCAATTAAAGAAAACTAAGAGGGGTTTCTCTGAGAAATTAACAAATGTGGCAAAAACAGAAAATTATTCCCTAGGAGAAAAATTGTACCATCGACAGTGAATAAGAGCACAGGTACAGAGTCATCCAAAAGAGCTATAACAGTTCTTTGGCTGAAGATTCCGACTTTAATCTGATTAAATGTATTTACATAGTTAAAAGAGATGCCCCTGAATTTAAGGTATAGTGGTCAAGTAACAAAAACATACAGAAAAGTAGGTCGCAGGGACACAGTCCTTTTTAGTTTTATTCTCCAATGACAAATTATTAGTGAAGAAGCTGCAAGTATTATGGCCCCATTGGCAAGGTGACCCTCAAGTTGAGGAGGAGAGCTGTGTTAGTTTTATAGCAGGCAACTCAGTAAAGGAATTACATAGCTGTACACATATTACATAATAGGAATTATTACTGAGTTGTAACACAGACCGAGGTTTAAATCTTGGCCCTGGCATTTACTAGCAGAGTAAATGTGGCCAGGCTATTTAACTTCTTAACCCTCAGTTTCCTAATGTGCGAAATGGGGATGATAACATACTCAACCCATAAGGTCGTTGTGAGGAGTAAATGCCAAGATATATGTAAATTACCTCTCATAGTGATTGATGTCTTGAAAATATTCAATATTAGTCTTTTTAATCGTTATTTGAACTTATTTACATTAAACACTAGTACTATTCTGTTAATTCTTCTGGGTTTGATTGTCCACTTTTTTTAATGTTTTGTTTTTTTTTTTGAGAGAGACAGAGAATGAGTGGGAGAGGGGCAGAGAGAGGGAGATACAGAATCTGAAGCAGGCTGTCAGCACAGAGCCTGACACAGGGCCCAAGCCCACGAGCCCTGAGATCATGATCTGAGCCAAAGTCTGACGCTTAACTGACTGAGTCACCCAGGTGCCCCTGATTGTTCACTTTTGAAGAAGCTTCTCGACTTTCCTAGGTTGGTTTGGCTATAAAGAAGAAATGCAATGATTATTATGGCTTATATGATTATATTTCTCATTATAAATTTACCTATCATTTTCTCTGACAATTTTCTCTGTAATTTAAATCTAGGCTAATGTCTGCAGGTAATACTTGAAGCAATATAGGGTTAGATCCTGACCTGTGTTGAATTAACAATGGAAAACACCTCCTAATGGGCCTCCTGGAAGTCTGCAAACAGGCAATTCCTGGCTGCACCCCATGGGACCATAAGTGCTATCAGTGAGCAATTCAGAAGGGGAAATTTGGTGGAGTTGTCACGGTCTTATTTGGCTTATTCAGTATCTTCAATCCATGAGTTCATTAGACTAAATTTTAAAAAAAGTTGTTTCTTGAAATTTAGCATGCTTAGAAGGCTTCTTAAAGCTCAGATTACTGATCCCGCTCTCTGCCCCTAAGAGTACCTGATTGAACACATCTGCATCATGGTCTGGGGGTCGGGGTCCAATAATTTGCATTCCAACAAATTCTCAGGTGATGCCGATGTTGCTAGTCTGCAGGTCTCATTTAAGAGTCACTGCTTTAAAGTGAGTAAGTGAATATCTATTTCAGGGTAACCATTTTTAAAAAATGTTAAAACATTTGTTGAATGTCTGTCATGTTCAGGCACCATGCTGAATTTTGGATATATAAGAATAAGCACCTACTAGGAGACAGATAAATAAACCAGAATGCCAGTAATTGGAAAAGTTAAATTGGCAATCCAATTAAACCACTTCATTTGGTTGGCCTTTCCTCTCAAGAAGAATCTATATGGAAATTCAGTCAGTCTGAGTAGCTTGTTTGGAAACAGTTAAGAAGAAAGATGTTGAATAATATTAATGAGCAGGGCTGTAGTAGGAGAGGAATGTTTAGGTCTCTGACTACTTCTCTGACATTTAAACCTGTTTCTTTTCTTGCTTATTCCCCCCAAAGGAGTTTTTAGTCTTCTTAGATTGGGTCCCTTTACTAGGTATTGTGTGTGACTTTGTCTCTGTTTCTACATTTTTCTTCCATGCATTTGGATGGATAAGGTAAACCTTATGTGTCTTTTTAGGACACATCCTGCCACCTTGATTTTTGGCTAAAAGAATAGAAAGACTTTGTGGCCTTTGGGGCTATAGCAAGTCCTCCAACCTAGAATCACCATCTCAGTTTTCCAGTATAAATTTCTTTAAAAAAAATATACGGTGTGTGTGTGTTGATCAGTTTTAGGTTCACAGCAAAATTGGGCAGAAAGTACAGAAAGTTGCCTCATACCCTCAGTCCCTACACAGACAAAGCTTCTGCCACTATCAGTATCCTGCACCAGAGTGGTATATTTGTTAGAACTGCTAAATCTATATTGACACATCATTAACGCCCAGTCCATAGTTTACCTTAGGGCTCATTCTTGGCCTTGTACATTCTATGAGTTTGGAAAAATGTGCAATGATGTGTATTCACCATTATAGTATCCTGCAGAGTAGTTCGACTGCCCTAAAAATTTTATGTTTTACCCATCCCCTCTCTTCCCCCTGCTCCTGGCAACCTCTGGCCTTTTTACTGTTTCCATAGTTTGGCCTTTTCCACAATGTCACATAGTTTGAATCCTCACCATTAAGTTTTATATGTTCAGATGCCTCAACATCGTAGGTGATTTTCAGAAAATATTGCAGGCATTTGTGTGTATTCTGGACAAACAACATCTCCCAGCAAATACCTCCAGAAAGAGGAAAGATGGTGGTCCAAGGCCTTGCTGGAGAAAATACACCATCAGGTTATTACACTCTGGTGAAAACAAATCTAGACTGCAGAATACCAGCCTTCCTTTAGTGCATCCTTTGTTCCTGTGATCAGAGAAGGGATATCAAAATGATGGCGGGTACTTTGACAATGCATAAGGATCTCAGAGGAGGTCACCTGTGTTCCACTTCATGCCAGGAGCTTCCACTACAGTAGATACTGTTTTTATTAGAGTGCAGCCTGAGAATTGGAGACTTGGAGGACATCACTTAAACTTTAAGTTCGGGAATGGGGTTTAATAATTTCGGTGTCATGGACTCATGACTAATGTTAAGGTTATGAATCCTCTCCCAAAAGAGATGTGTATGCACAAAAGTTTCCATAAAATGTCAGGGGTTTCACTGAAACATGAAGACCACTGACCCAATGTAGAAACAATAATAATAAAAAAAAAACAACAACTTAAAAAGACGCAAAGACCAGTATCTGTCCCTGAATACGTAATATTGTCTAACTCAACTTGGGTTTGGTTGTCAATCACACTGGCTGCCATACCCCATTAGAATAGATGGTGATGGGTTGTTTTGGTGCAATTTGAAGGTCAAACGACGTTAGGAGAGTTATGAAATAAACACGCCCTTAGTTATTGCTAAAATAGGTCTCTGATCTCGTGTGTGTTAGAGTCTAGTCATTGAAATTCCTAACTGTTCCATAAACTTTTCAAGTAATTTATTAATATACATGTTTCTTCAAATACTGGTTCTTGAAAATATGTGAGTCCTCTTACTAAAAACCAATATATTCTATAATACAGTTAATTAAATTTCAGCTTTCCTTGTTTTCTATAGTTCTAAGAAAATTGAGATATTCTAGACATATGTGTTCAACTTGTTTTCTTCATGCCTTCTAGCTTTCTCTTGTGGGGACTCACTTTTATGTAGGCTTTTCATTCAATACCTATTCACTGAAGCCCATTCAGTGCCAGGCGTTGTGCTCTATCTTTGGGGTATGGTGATAGAACAACCTGAGATAGTAAAAAAAAACAGAGTTGAGAGATCCATAAAAACTCAAATCAAACTTGGGGAACTTATTTTTTTATGTTAACCAGATTATTGTCTATCTTAGAACCTATTTCATAATCTGACAAGGCGTAGCAGTATAATGACTATCCAGTAGGGTGGCTATGCACAGTCTGAATTGATCTATTTTATATTAGGTTTGGGGAGTTTTCTACTTTCAAGGTGATATTTTTTTCTGCTTTTGTCCACACAGACTGGAAGTACCTCAATGAAGTTGTAATTATTGCTGTTAACACACCCCTCCTTCAGTTATTTTAGGCCTTTTTTTTTTTGTTTCCCTCCAGTGCACACACTTCAGGGCATAGTAGTATCTTTTCCCTACTAGTACAAGCAAAAACATCTTTTGCCAAGAGTTTAGCTCTGATGTGCTTGGCACAGCAAAGCAACAGAGAAATGAATGGTCACTGCAATTATAAATGGGTTAACATTCCACCGTACTCCAGAAGAATAGATTTCAGGCCAAGCTGCAATGAGAGATTGGGGGGAGGAGGGCGGTATACAACTGATTCCATTCAAACATGGGAAAAAACCCTTCTAAGAATGACTACAGAATGAAACACCTGCCACCCAATTCTTCACATAAAAGTTTGGCAGCAATACAGGGGGCAATTTGGAACAACTTTCATAGTCCGAGTTAAAGGAACTAAATAAGAGAACTACACAGATGATTCCCTGAGAATGGACTTTTATAACTCTGCTGTTTAAAATCAATAGAGCAGAAGTCAGAGTTTAAAACTCATCTTTTCCACTTTGCTTCTCCAAAATGTGTTTTCGTTTTGTGTCAAGATTTAGTCTGGCCACTTGAAAAATTACAAAATGCTAGCTTGGCCCTGACCCTTTAAAGCCCTGCTCTCCTCTTTTCTCAGCTATTGGCAACATACGCTCAAACTGTTGGCTCAGATTCTGCCCCATTCCTCAGACCATTATTTTCTCTTCCTCCCTCACTCTGTTCCTTCTCCCTCCCACCTCTTCTTCCCTCTCTCCCTCCTTTTCTTCCTCCCTTTTTTCCTCTACTTTGTTTTTATTGGTGAAGTACACTTTTCATAAAATAAAATGCAAAAATATCAGACCTACAATTCAATCAGCATTGATAAAGGCAATTATTTGTGTAATCCACATACCTATTAAGATAGAGAACACTCCTATCATCCTAAATAGCTCTGTTGTGCTCACTCCATATGTGTCCCAATTGCCCTGAAGCGACCAATGGCAACCAGTTTTCATTTCGTTCACCATAGATTAGCTTTACTGGTACTAGAAATTTAGATAAATGGAATCATATAATGCATACTCTTTGTATGTGACTTATGTTATTTTTGGAATTCATCCACGTTGCACGTATTAATCTGTTTTATCTTACTGCTGAATACACTTACAATATGCAAATATGCCACAACTTATCCTTTCTCCTATTGATGAATATTTGGGTGGTTTTTAGTTTTGTGATACTGTAAAGAAAGCTGCTGTGAACATTTCCTAAACACATTTCTCATTGATGCTATGGTAAATGGTCTTATTTATAATTTTTTTTTCAAATACTTGTTGCTTTTTTTGGGCAATAAATTATCTGTATCCTGGGATTTGATGTTTTACTTATTATATTTATTACATAGATTCCTGAGGATTTTCCATGTAAATAATTATGTTGTCTGCAAATGAAGGCACTCTTACTTCTTTCATTCCCTGGTACAATACTGACTAAAAAAAATACTGAATAAAAATAAAAATTGCCTGTCTCAGGGGAAATGATTCAGTGTGTCTCTATTAAGTATTGATCATATTTGTACCTTTTCTATAGATGCCCATTATCAGATTTAGAAACTTTCTGTGTGTGTATTTGTAGTATGTTAAGAAGTTTTGTTTTTAATCACAAATTAGGGTTAAATCTGGTGAAATGTTAGGGAGGTATCCATTGAGATAATCATGACAATTTTCTTCTTTATGTAATCTCCATATTATGATTTGCAGTGATCAATCTTTAAGTGTTAAACTAACCTTGCATTCCTGGGATGAATGCCTCTTCTTTCTCATCATGTCTTAAAACTTTTCTATTTTATTGGGTTCAAGTTTTTGTGCATATCATTAGAAAAAAAATTAAAACATTGTAATTTTTCTCATTATTTTAGTTGAGGTAGACCATATGTCCTAAAAGTATGAAACAGGAAATTATCATTGCTGCTCTGCACGGGTGAGTAAAAGCTTGTTTACAAGGTTCATATCATGGTCTCATTACTCAATGTGACCTCTGTGGATGGTCATAATCCCCCATGTCCCAGAATTTGGAGCGACATGATAAGCCACCTTATCCTGCAGTCGCAGCCCCACATGACAAAGTCTAGGTATTAAATATTTAACCATATTCTGTTCTGATTTCTGCTCAACCAAAGTAAGACTCACTTCTTTATATAAATTACTGTTTCCCTCCTTTCTTCCATTGAGTAGTATATTATTCATCCGATTAACCTGGAGATTCTTTGTTATGTGGTAAGTGAACATGGTTTTTAACCCCTCAAGCACAATTTTTGGCTTCTAATTAACTTCCATATCCAATATTGTATTTTTTTTCTGTCTGAAGGGTTTTACTCACCATATAGCCTTCTCTCCCTCTCTCTCTCTCTCTCTCTCTCTCTTTCTCTCTGTCCCCCTCTCTCCCTCCCTCTCCTTTCTTCCCTCTCTCTCTCTCACTCTCTCTTCTTTTGCACAAAGGTCAGGACCATGAGAGCCAAAACTTTGGTTAGATTTTGAATGCTATCTATCATTCTCTGAAACCTAAACAAGATTTTCATCTTTTTTTATATATGTTATCCCTAAAATTGAATATATCTTTCTCCCTTTGTGTATGTTTTAACAAAGGTTTTTAGAATATGCATCCATTCATTTGTCATTTTCCCCATCAGCCGTATTATTTATCCCTGAATTCATCATTGAAAACATTCATTTATTGTCACCTTGAGTCTCTAAGATCAATGTTAGACTCAGTTTGTTCAAGTATTTCATCTAAAGTCTGGTGGTTACAGCACCCATACAAAAATCTGGAACTAGTTTATACATAAACATATTATTCTGTTACATGTGATAAGGGTATTCTTGTTATATTTTCAGATGTTATATTCTGCTATATGTGATAAAGGTATTCTTGTTATATGTTCAGATGTTAAATAGGTACTAAAGTTCCCACAAACTAAGTGACAAGCATCTTGCATTTTTTCATTTTTGTAAATGTTTATTTCCTTTGGAGAGAGAGACACAGGGGAGCGGCAGAGAGAGAGGGAGACACAGAATCCCAAGCAGGCTCCAGGCTCTGAGCTGTCAGCACAGAGTCTGACGCAGGGCTCAAACTCATGAACTGCAAGATCATGACCTGAGCTGAAGTCAGATGCTTAACCAACTGAGCCACCCAGGTGCCCCTATTTGCTTTATGTTTTATTTGAAGTATAATTAACAAACAATGCTATATTAGTTTCAGGTTTACAACATTGATTTAATAATTCTATACATTACTCAGGGTAATAAGTATAGTCATCATCTATCACCAAGTAACATGCTTGCAATATTATTTATATTCCTTATGCTGTACTTTTCATCTCTATGGCTTACTTATTTTATAACTGGAAGTTTGTATACCTTAACCCCCTTTATCTATTCTGTGCATCCACCTACTGGCCTCCCCTTGGCAATCATCAGTTTGTTTTCTGTATTTTAGGGTCTGTCTTTGTTTTTTGTAGATTTCATTTATAAATGAAATCATGCATTATTGGTCTTTCTCTGACTTATTTCACTTAGCATTATACACTCTAGGTCTATCCATGTTGTCACAAATGGCAAGATCTCATTTTTTTTTATGGTTGAGTCATATTACACTGTATATATGCCACATCTTTATCCATTCATCTATTGATGGACACTTGAGTTACTTCTATATCTTGGCTATTGTAAAAAACACTGTAATAAACACAGGAATGCACTTACATTTTTGAATAAGGGTTTTTGTTTTCTTTGGGTACATACCCACTAGTGGAATTACTGGATCATAGGGTATTTCTATTTTAAATTTTTTGAAAAACCTTCAGACTGTTTTCCACAGTGGCTACACCAATGTACATTCCCACCAGCAGTGGCAGAGGGTTCCTGTTTTACCATATCATCACCAACACTTGTTATTTCTTTTCCTTTTGATTCCAGTCATTTGGACCAGTGTAAGGTAATATCTCACTGTGATTTTGATTTGCATTTTTCTGATGATTAGTGATGTTGAGCATCTTTTCATGTGTCTGTTGGCCATCTCTAGGTGTTCTTTGGAAAAATATCTATTCAGGTCCTCCATTTTTTAATTCAATTACTTTTTTGGTGTATAGTTGTATACGTTTTAAATATTTTGGCTATTCACCCCTTATTGGATATGTCATTTGCAAATATATTCTCCCGTTCGGAGGGTTACCTTTTCATTATGTTGCCTTTTCATATCACCTTTGTTAGGCAAAAGCTTTTTATTTTGGTATAGTCCTAGTAGTTTATTTTTGCTTTTGTTTTCTTATGATGTATTAAAACATTTTTCTAGGTGCAATCTTCTAATACTTCATTATTGATTTTGTGCCTATATTCGTGAGGAGTATTGGTTTGTAGTTCCTTACAATGTATTTGTCTGATTTTAATATTAGGTATATAATAGCCAGGTAAAGTAAAATGGCAAGTGCTCTACTTGTTTCTTTTCTTTTTAATAAAAATGATTATTTTAAATATTTTAATATTTTAAAATAAAAATAAATACTAATATTACTTCTTCCTTAAAAGTTTGTTAAAATACTGCAGTGAAGTGATATAAACTTGGTATTTTCTACGTGGGATTTTTTTTTTAATTTTGTGAATTTAATTTATTTAATAGACTATTTTTATTTTCAATGTCATATATAGGTTTGGTTTCTAGGAATTTATACTTGATTTCTGAGTTGTCAGATTTATTGGCATAAAATTGTTTATAAAGTTATTATTATTATTATTATTTGTCTGTAGAGATTGGATTAATGGAGTAACAGCCTTTCATTCATGATCATAATTTGCTCATATATGCTCTGGTGCTCTCCCTCCCTGCATCCCAATTTAATCCATCTCTAATTTGATCAATCTAAGTAGGATCAAATGCATAGATAGGTTGAAGGAATTAGCCTTTGATTGTGCTGATTTGTTCTATAATTTGCTTATTTTTTATGTCATTAAAATTTGTTTAGTATTTCCATCCCTTTAAATTTTTTTAAATGCTAATTTCTTCAAATGGATTTTTAGGGTATTAATTTTAGACTTTTGTTCTAAATATATTCTAATATATTTAAGGTGTAAGCTTCCCTTTAAGCAACATTATAGCTGCATGCTGCACATTTTGACATTTTGTGATTTCATTGAGCTCAAAATATTTTCCGAATTCCCTTGGGATTTCTTCTTGGACTCACAGAAAATTTAGAATTATGCCATTTAATTTTCAACTATTTCAGGAATTTTCTGACTGGCAATAAAACCAGTATCAATGGATTTAATATTGAAATAAAATGGAGGATATTCTCAGAAAATTAAGGAATAAACAACAAAGAGATTTTCTTTTTCGTCTACTTTATCAAGTAGGAAAGAGTTTTGAAATCACTACCCATAATTGTGAATTAATTTATTTCTCCTTTTTGCTCTCAAGTTTTGCTTCCTATTAGGTCCTTGTATATATGATTGTTGTGTCCTTTTGATGAATGAACACTTTTCTCATAATAAAATATTACCCTTTATCCCTAATTCTGCTCACAATATTTCCCAGGACACAATATTTCACATAGACTGATACATATATATACATATCATTCTATAATTCTTTGAATTGGGGTATTTTCTTACTTTATGTATAATGTAATTGTTGATATGATTGTGTTAAATATATTATGATGTATTTTTAAATAGTTTCATCTTTTCTGCTTTTTATATTTCATTTAATCTTCATTATTGGCTTTTCAGCTACACCTCTTCAATTTTAGTTGTTTTTTCTAGGATTCCCAGTCTATCCCTTTACATAGAATAACAGCGTTATACTTGATCCTTCTAATCATTCACACTATTCTTGTCATATGCTTCATTTCTATAATTATTATAAACCCCATAAATACATTGTTATAATTTTTGCTTTAGATGGTCCCTATTTTTAGAAATGGGAATATTTTTTTACACCTACCCACATATTTACCATTTCCATGTTCCTTTGTATAGATATGAACTTCCAGCTCTTGTTTTCTCTCAGCGTGAAAACTTCCTTTAACAGTTCTTGCTATGCTGGCCTACTGGTGATGGATTCTCTTGAATATTGATGGCCTGGAAGAGTTTTAATTACATTTTTATTTTAAAAGGCTACAGACTTAATCTTATGACTCAATTCTGAGATCTGGCTCTTGCTGTTGGACCTTTGCCAAGCTCCTTTAAGGACACCGTCCCAGCTCAGTAGAGCTACACCATGACATATATAAGAAGAACTCACACCTTTGTCTTCTGATTAAGTCCCAAGCTTATGTTTATTATTGTTATTTGATTATTTGTTGACTCACTTGAGATGTGGACTATAAGTAGTTGTTTCTATTATATTTCATCACTTAGTATATAATCCTGCCTTGATCAGTAAAAGCTTTTTTTTTTTAATGTTTATTCATTTGGGGGGGGTTGGAGAGACAGAGAGAGGGGGAGAGAACATGAGTGGGGGAGGGGCAGAGAGAGGAGGACAGAGGATCTGAAGTGGGCTCTGTGCTGACAGCAGCAAGCCCAATGCTGAGCTTGAACTCACAAACCATGAGATCATGCCCTGAGCCTAAAGTCAGACACGTAACTGAGTCACCCAGGTGCCCCAGATCAGTAAGAATTTTTGAGTTCTTAATATGTGTAAGACCCTGAACAAATTGCCCAAGGCACCATATTAGAAATAACATGGTAAAAACACACCAATGGACTAGAAAGGAGATTTGGGTGCTAGTCCCAAATTTTTCAATGATTCACTTTAGATTACTCCCTGAGCATTTTTGAGCCTTGGTTTACTCATTGTTTGTTCATCTGTAAAATGGAGATAGTACACATTTCATGAGGTTGCTGTGGAACTCACTAATGACATAGGAAAATGCCAAACCCACTACCTGAACTCAATCAATCATTGCTGAATCTGAATGGTTCACATGAACATGATGTGAAAATGCTAAGAATTACTTACATAGAAAGTGTCAAGATGAATTATAACATACTGGATGGACTTCTATTGAGACACAAAAACTTCTGGGAATTTAAAGAATGGATTTAGGAAAAGTAAAAATGATTTGAAAGTGCTAGTTTTAAGTAAAACTCTGATAGAATGAGGATGTGAAATGATGGTGCTGGGAAAAAGTTAAATAAAATCTCATCCAATTCCATTAAATTGCTTTCAACTCTATTTGATGTTATTCTAAGTACTAAATTCTTTTTAAGTGTATATATTTGGGGGTGGGGTACAGAGAGAGAATCCCAAGCAGGCTGTCCACTTTCAGCACAGACACCTACGTGGGGTTCAGTCCCAAAGCGTGTGAGATCATGACTTGAGCCCAAATCAAGAGTCAGATGCTCAACTGATTGAACCACCCAGGTGTCCCAATAAGTACTAAATTCTAATAATTAGGATGAAAAATCCCCTCCAAAAAGGAACTTAGTTTAATGAGAAACTGGTAAAAGACGTTTAGTGAGATGGTAGCGTTCTTTTAAACGTTTGTTTATTTTGAGAGAGAGAGATTGCGTGTGAACAAGGGAGGGGCAGAGAGAGAAGGAGAAAGAGAGGATCCCAAGCAGGCTCCATGACGTCAGCACAGAGCCTGACACAGGACTGGATCTCACAAACTGTGAGATCAGGACCTGAGCCAAAATCCAGAGTTGGACACTTCACCAACTGAGCCACCCAGGTGCCCTGTGAGACAGTAGCGTTTTGCCTAGATGTGCAGACTCTTGCACTAAACTACCTGATGTAGCATCCTTACTTGACAGTGTCACTACAAATACTTGTCAAGGTAATGCTGTGCACTGGCAAAGACAAAATCTCACTGTCTTAACATAATGGAACTTTAGTTGCTGCTTTTATAAAATCCAAGCAATGGCATGTGTTGGATGGGGTAGGAAAGCTCTGCTTCACACTGTCATTCAGGGACCAAGGACGAAAGATGAGTGCCTAGGGCACTGACATCAGGCTAATAGGTGGGGAAGAGAGAAGAAGGAGAATCATACCAGATGTTTGTTGGGGTCGGGCCTGGCAGTGGAGAACAGCATACTTACGCTTGGTTGACAAGAACTACACAGGGACAGGTGCCCCAAATATGTGCCTAGGCAGAAAGGGAAGTAGACTCACTAAACACCTAGACAGTCTCTGCTATACTGTCTCAGTTTTCACATGTGTAAAATCAAAGTAATAGTAATATCCATCATTTCATTGGGATTTCTTAAAGTGTTACAGGAGTTCAGTGAAATGATACACATAAAGTGCTTAATCCAGTGGCTGATGCGTGACATGCTAGTTACGTGTTAAATGTTAGTGTAAGTCCTATGACGGGTAAATGGTGGATTCAACAAACATATGAAGGAAGGTACAATCAGCTGAAACTGAGATATTAGGTAAAGCTGTACAGGAGCTGATGGGACTGTTATTGTCAGTGGCGCTGACATCAACAGATGAACTTTGTAAAACTTTGTGATGCAATTATGTATCTTCAGGCTTGGCTGCTTCTCACCAACCATCTGTTCTCCTGTAGGAGCTTCCTCTTGAATTTGGGCTCCATTTTCATCCCAGAATGAGGGGAAGAATTGCAAACACAAAGAAGAACCTTTCAGGTAGGACACAAACTTTACTGTGTGCAGCTATCTACACTTCCTTAAGATCATTTTTGTTGAGTTTCTACTTCTTGGTGTTCCAGGTTAAAGTGATTCAGAGTTCTATTCTTGCTCAGATTCCCAACCTCTTGGAGTACTATGGGAACAAAGATGAGATATACCTCTGAGGGAGGGCACTCTATTCAGTGATATTATTAGCATATAATCTCTTACATCCTCTTTAAACCATCTCTTACCTCCCCTGATACTAGAGACAGGCAGAAGCTGCCTTCACAGAGAGCCTTTGAGTATAAGAAATAAGAATCAAAATCTTTCTTTATTACAGTCATCATTGACTAGTTTCCCTTTGTTGTATGCTTCGTCTCTGTGACTTATTTAGTTTATAACTGGAAGTTTGTACCTCTTAGTCCCCTTCACCTACTTAGCCCATCCCCTCAACCCCCTCCCCTCTGGCAACCAAAAATCAAAAATTCTCTGTAATTATGAAGTCTGTTCTTATTTTATGTTTGTTATTTGTTTTGTTTTTTGGATTCCACATGTAAATCAAACCATGTGGTATTTATCTTTATCTGACTTCTTTCACTTAGCATAATACCCTTTAGGTTCATTTGTGTTATCTTAAATGGCGAGATCTCCTTTTTTTTATGGCTGAGTAATACTCTATTGTGTACACACACACACAGACAATATATATCACATCTTTATCCTTTCCCCTATTTTATTTTTAATAAAAAAATTTAAACCCTTATAATTGAAGTATAGTTGACATACAATGTTATATTAGTTTGAGGTATAAAATCTAGGAATTAGACAGTTCTATACATTATTCAAGGGATAAGTATAGTCACCATCTATCACCATACAGATTATTGACTAAATATTGTTGGCTATATTTTCTTTGCTGTACTTTTCATCTCCATGACTTACTTATTTTATAACTAGAAGTTAGTACCTCTTAATCCCTCCCCCATTTAATGCATACTGCACCCCTTCTGGAAATCACAGCTTGTTTTCAGTATTTAAGAGTCTCTTTGTTTGTTTTGTTCTTTATATTCCACATATAAATAAAATGATATTTGTCTTTGATTTTCATGTTGTCCATTCATGTTGTCAGTAATGCCAAGACTTCATTTTTTATAGCTGAGAAATCTCTATCTATATCACACCTCTTTATCCATTCATCCATCAGTTGACACTTGGTTGCTTTCCCTATCTTGGTTATTGTAAATAATGCCATAATAAACATAGCGGTGCCTATTATCTTTTACAAATTAGTGTTTTCATTTTTTTTGGGGGGGGGGAATAAATACCCAATTGTAGAATTTCTGGATTGTATGGTATTTCTATTTCTAATCTTTTGAGGAACCTCCTTACTGTTTTTCACAGTGGTTGTACCAATTTACATTCTAACACTGTACAAAGGTTCCTTTTTCTCCACGTTTTCACCAACACTTCTTGTTTGTGTTTTTGATTCTAGCCATTCTGACAGGTATAAGATGACATCTCATTGTGGTTTTGATGTGCATTTTCTTGATGATTGATGTTGAGCATCTTTTTATGTGTCTGCTGGCCATCTGTATGTCTTCTTTGGAAAAATGTCTATTCAGACCTTCTACCCATTTTTTAATTGGAATGTTTTTATTTTGGTGTAGAGTTGTGTAAGTTCTTTACATACTTTGGATATTAACCCCTTATGAGATATATCATTTGCAAACAACTTCTCCCAGTTAGTTGGCTGCCTTTTTTGTTTGTTTTGTTGATGGTTTCCTTTGTTGTGCAAAACCTGTGTGTGTGTGTGTGTGTGTGTGTGTGTGTGTAGTCCCAATAGTTTAATTTTGCTTGTTTGCTTCAAAAGATATATTCATAAATATGTCCCTAAGGCTGACATCTAAGAAATTTCTGCTTATGTTTTCTTGTAGAAGTTTAATGGTTCAGGTCTCATATTTAGCTAATGTATTTTGAGTTGATTTTTGTGTGTGGTGTAGGAAAGTTGTCCCATTTCATTCTTTTGCACGCAGCCATCCAGTTTTCCCAGCACCATTTTCCCATTGTATATTCTCCCTTTGTTGTAGATTAGTGTCCATATGGTTGTGGGTTTATTTCTGTGCTCTGTATCCTGTTCCATTGAACTGTGTTGATTTTTGTGCTAACATTCAGTTTTGATTACTATAGTTTTGTAGTATATCTTGAAATGTGGAATTATGGTAACTTCAGCTTCATTCTTGTTTCTCAAGATTGTATTGGCTAGTTGGGGTCCTTGTGGTTTCATACAAATTTTATTGTTCTAGATCTATGCAAAATGCTATTGGTATTTTGATAAGGATTGCACCGAATCTGTAGATTGCTTTGGGCAGTATGGACATTTTAACAATGTTAATTCTTTTAGTCTGAGCATATTCTGAGCATAGTATATCTTTTCATTTTGTGTAATTTTCAATTTCTTTCATCAATTTCTTATAGTTTTCAGAATATAGGTCTCTCACTCATTTGGTTAAATTTATTCCTAGGTAGTTTATTCCTTTGGGGATAGTTGTAAATGGGGTTGCTTTCTTAATTTATCTTTCTGCTACTTTGTTACGATCATAGAGAAATGCAATGGATTTCTGTGTGTTAATTTTGTATCCCGCAACTTTATGGAGTTCGTTTATTCTTATAATTTTTTGGTGGAGTCTTTAGGTTTTTCTATCTATAGAATTATGTCATCTGCTAATAGTGGCAATTTAACTTCTTCTTTACCAATTTGGGTGCCTTTTATTTATATTTCTTATCTAATTACTATGGCTAGGACTTCCAGTACAATGATAGATAAAAATGGTGAGAGAGACATCCTTGTCTTGTTAATGATCTTACAGGAAAAGCTTTCAGTTTTTCACCATTGAGGATGATGTTAAGGGTGGGTTTGTCCTATATGGCCTTTATTATGTTGCGATATATTCCCTCTAAGTACACTTTGTTGAGTGTTTTTATCATAAAAAAATGTTGAATTTTGTCAAAGCCTTTTTCTGGGTATTAAAATGATCATATGGTTTTTATCCTTCCTGTTATTAATGTAATGTACCACATTTGGAGCATTGAACCAATGTCGCATCCCTGGATTAAATCCCACATCCTCACAGTGAATGATCCTTGTATTTTTTATTAGATTTGCTAGTATTTTCTTGAGGATTTTTGCATCTACATTTATTGGGGATATTTTCCTATATATATATTTTCTTGTAAAGTCTTTGATTTGGTATCAAAATAATGCTGTCCTCATAGAATGAATTTGGAGTTATTCTAATTTTTGGAATACTTTGAGAAGAATAGGTATAATTCTTCTTTAAATATTTTGTAAAATTCACCTATAAAGCCATCTAATCCTGAACTTTTGTTTGTTGGGTGGTGTTTTATTATTTTTTCAGTTTTGTTACTAACAATTCATCTGTTCAGATTTTTACTTTTGTCCTGGTTCAGTTTGGAGAATGTGTTTCTAGGAATTTATCCATTTTTTTTCTAAGCTGTCCAATGTGTTGACATATAATTTTTCATAGTATTCATTTATAATTTTTATTATTTCTAGTCCTTCATTTCTAATTTTGAGTCCTCTTTTTCTCTCCATGAGTCTAGTTAAATGTTTATCAAATTTGCTTATCTTTTCAAATACAAGATTTTGGTTGTCTTGGTATTTTTCTATATTTTTTCTAGTCTCTATTTTCTTTATTTCTAATCTACTCTTTCATATTTCCTTCCTTCTACCTTTGGAATTTTAACTTCTTTAGTTCTTTAGGTGTAAGAATAGTACTTTATTTGAAAATTTTCTTGTTTCATGACGTAGGCCTGTATCACTATAAACAGACCTCTTAGAACTGTTTTTGCTGGGTCTCAAAGATTTTGGACTATTTTTTCATTTTCTTTTGTCTTCAGATTTTTTTTTTTTTGATTTCTTCATTGACCCATTGGTTAGAAACATGTTATTTAGACTCCATGCATTTGTTTTTTGTTTTCTATCTTTGTCCCTATAACTGATTTCTAGTTTCATACCCTTGTGTGGAAAAAATGGTTGATAGGATTTCAGTCTTCTTAAATTTATTAAGACTTGTTTTGTGGCCTAACATGTGATCTATCCTGAATAATGTTCCTCATGCCCTTGAAAATAATGTATATTCCGCTGCTCTTGGTTGGAATGTTCCGTATATGTTGGTCAAGTCCATCTGACCTAAGGTGTCATTAAGAGCAATGGTTCTTTGTTGATTTTGTTTGGATGATCTATCCTTTGATGTAATTGGAGTGTTAAAGTCCCTTACTATTTGTCAATTTCTCACTTTGTTAGTATTTGCTTTATTTATGTATCTATTCCTCTGTTGGGTGCAATAATACTTAAAATTGTTATATTCTCTTATTGATCCGTTTATCATTATGTAATGCATTTCTTTGTCTCTTGATTATAGTCTTTGTTTTAAAATCTATTTTATCTGATGAAAGTATTGCTACTGTGACCTTCTTTGAGCTTCCATTTACATGAAATATCTTTTTCTCAGTGTATGTGTCCACAGGTATGAAGTGAGTCTTTCATAGGCAGCATATGGATGAGTCTTATTTTTTAATCCATTCAGTCACCCTATGTCTTTTGATTGGAACATTCAGACCACTTGTATTTAAAGTAATTATTGATGCATACTTATTGCAATTCTGTCAATTGTTTACTGTTTTTTTTTGTCGGTCTTCTCTGTTCCTTTCTTCTTCTCTTGCTCTCTTGAGTTTTGATGACTTTTTCTAATGGTATGCTTAGCATTCTTTTTCTTTTGTTTTGTTTCTATTATAGGCTTTTTATTTGTGGCTACTGTGGCTACTGTTGGGTTTGTGTATAATATCCCATGTGTATAGCAGTTTATTAAGTTGATCTTTAAGTTCAAATGCATTCTAAAAGTGCTAAGTTTTAAACTTGCATTCCACATTTTATGTTTATGAGGTTATATTTTACATCTTCTTGTGTATCCCTTGACTAATTTTTATGGATATAATTGATTTTACTGCTTTTGTGTTTTAACCTCTATTCTGGCTTTATAAGTGATTAACATAATACCCTTACGTTTTTCTTGAACTTGATCTAGATTTTTTACCATTGTGATCAGAAAAGATTCTTGATATGATTTCAATCTTCTTAAATTTATTGAGACTTCTTTTGTGCAAAACATATGAGCTATCCTGGAGAATGTTCCATATGCATGTGACAAGAATGTGTATTATGCTGTTTTTGGATGGAATGTTCTCTGTGTGTATCTGTTATGTCCATCTGATCTAATGTGTCCAAATCCAGTTTCCTTATTGATATCCTGTTTGGATAATCTATCCATTGACATAAGTGGGATGTTAAAATCCCCTACTATTATTATATTACTGTCAATTTCTCCTCTTATGTTTGTTAATATTTGTTTTATATATTTTGGTTCCTATATGTAGGGTGCAAAACAAATTACAATTGTTATGTCTTATTTGGATTTATTCTAATAATTTTGGTGGAGTCTTTAGAGGTTTCTATGTATAGTATCATGTCATCTACAAATAATGAAAATTTGATTTCTTCCTTCTAATGTGGAAATCTTTGATTTCTCTTTTTCATTATATCATGGACTACTTTGTCTCTTATTCCAGTCTTTTTTTAAAGTCTGTTTTTACTGAGATAAATAGTGCTACTTTGCTGCCTCATCTTATTCTTCCTTTTATTCTTTTTTTTTTTCTTACATTGATATGGACTATCTTATCTGTTTATTTTCATTCTTTATGTGTCTGTAACTCTGAAGTGACTCTCCAATAGGCAGCATATATATGGGTCCTGTTGTTTTCTTTTTTAATCCATTTAGTTACCCTATTTTTTTGTGTTTGTTCTGTTTTTTTTTTTTTTTATTGGAGCATAGAGACCATTTACATTTAAAGTAATTATTCATAGGTATGTACTTATTACCATTTTAATTGTTTTCTGGCTGTTTTTGTAGTTCTTTTCTTCATTTGTTTGTTTTTGTTTTGCTCTCTTTCTTTGATGTTCTTTAAAAAAAACTTTTTTTTTTAATGTTTTTATTTTATTTTTGAGAGAGAGAGTATGAGTGCGGGAGGGGCAGAAAGAGAGGAAGACAGAATCCTAAAGTAGGCTCCAGGCTCTGAGCTGTCAGCAAAGAGCCCAATGTGGGCCTCAAACTCACAAATGGTGAAATCATGACCTGAGCCGAAGTCAGACACTTAACCAAATGAGCCACTCAGATGACTTTCTTGTTGCCCTTGATGACTTTCTTTAGTGTTATGCTTGGAGTCCTTTCCCTTTAGATTTTGTGTATCTATTACAGGTTTTTGGTTTGTTGTTACCATGAGGTTCATAGACAGCCTAAATATGTAACAGTTGATATAAAGTGATGGTTTCTTAAGTTCAAACACATTCTAAAAATAGTACATTTTTATTCTCCACTTACATGTTTTATTTATATGTTTTCATATTGTACATCTTTTTAAAAAATTTTGTGAGTACCTAAGCTAGTTTTTTTTAGGTATATTTAATTTTATTTTTTTGTTTCAACCTTTACGCTAACTTTGTAAGTGGTTGATGTACGAATGTTATTGTATGTTTGCTTTTACTTGTGAATTTTTTTACCTTTCATTTTTTTTTTATTTTTTCACTTGAAGTCATTTTAATATTTTTTATAAGGGCAGTTTAGTGGTGGTAAAATCATTTAACTTTTGTTTTTCTGGAAAACTCTATCTTCAGTTCTGAATGATTACTTGACTGGGTACAGTATTCTTAGTTGTAGGCTTTTCCTTTCAGTAGTCTATTATACTATGCCACTCCCTCCCTTATGGACTATAACACTTGTGCTAAAAAATTAACTGACAGCCTTATGGGCTTTTTCTTGTACATAACTAGTTCTTTTCTTTTACTGCTTTTAAGTTTCTTTTTCTCTTTAATTGTTAACATTTTGATTATTATGAGTCTTGGTGTGAACCTCTTAAGGTTTTATTGTTCTAGGCTTTCTGTGAATCCTGGACCTGGTTGTCTATTGCCTTCCCTAGGTCAGGGGAATTTTCAACCATTATTTTTTCAAACAATTTTCTGCTCTTTTCTCTTTCTGTACTTCGGGAGCCCCTATAATGCACTTGGTGTTGTCTGAGAGTTCTCTTAACCTATCCTCATTAAAAAAAAAATGTTGTGTTTTTGTTTTGTTTTGTTTTTTCTTTTTGCTATTCAGCTTGGGTGCTTTTCAATACACTGTCTTCTAGATCACTTATCTGTTGTGCATTTTCTAATCTGCTATTGATTCTCTCTAGTGTATATTATGTTTCATTTGTTGTATTCTTCAACTCTGATTGTTTCACTTTTATATTTTTTCTCTTTGTTGTTCTTAGTGAGTTTATCCACTCTTCTCCAGACTGGTGAGCATCTTTATTACAATTACTTTGAACATTTTTGTTAGATAAATTGCTTGTCTCTGTTTAATGTTCTTTTTTTTTTCTTTTGGAATTTTATCATTTTCTTTCATTTTGAGCATATTCCTCTGCCTCATTGTTTGACCTTCTTTGTTTCCGTGAAGGCAGTGGAACAGCAACTTCTTCTAGTCTTGATGGAACAGCCTTATGCAGGCATGTCTCCTGTGTGGACTGCATGTGCCTGGTGGCTTTGGCTAGCTGTCTGGGGCTGTAGCAGTTGTGTGCTGGCAGTTCAAGAGCACTGTGCATGAGGGCTGCCTTAGTAGATTGGCTGGAGCTAAAGCAGACATGGGTCAGGTAGTCCTGGGGAGTTCCATGCAGAGTGTAGCTTGGTAGAACAGCTGAAACTGAAGCAGGCACTTGCTGGGGGTTCTCAGGCATTCTGCACAGGTGGATACCTTGACAGGAAAGCTGGAGCTAAATGGGCACAAACCAGGGTGGTGGTCTCTAGGGTGCTCTGCACAGGTGGCACATTGGGAAAATAGCTGGAGTAGATGTGGGTGTGGGAAATATAAGAGATAGAAACTAAATGGAAGGATTTAAATTATAAAGCATATATAAACACCACAAAATAAACCAAATGAAATTTGTATTTGGAGGAAGGAGATTCCATGCTTGGTTTAAAATAAGGAAAAAGGGATTAAAACATTTTTTCATGGAGAAAGGGAGCCTTAGTTAAATTTTGCTTGGCTTTTGGTGTCTGGAAGGTAAGACATTCTTGGTCATTATGAGTAGGCACAAGACTATGGGAAAGCACAAGTCTTTTTAAAATAAAGGGACACAGGCTAGGGCTGAGAAGTTAGGGACATGAGTTTAACGGACAGATCTCCATTTAAATTGTACCTCTGCATTAGTCACCTGTGACCTTGATAACTTATTTTACCACTCTCAGCCTCAGTTTCTTCAACTTTCATTGGTGGTTATAACCTTTATCTTGTAGATTATTTAAAAATTAAGTAGCTAGTTAATATAAAGGATGTAGAATATACTTGGTAAGTAATAACTATTTTTGTTGTTAGTTGTGAATTGTTGTTAATAGTTGGGCAAGGACACATGTTAATAAGAAGATAGGGAAAAAGGGTTTAAGTTTTATTAGTCTCTGAATGCTAACATGGCTTTTGCCCAAGAATGTAGACACTGCTTGTCTCCCACGGCACTGTGGTTCAGAGCTCTGGTGGGGAGCTATTATTTTTCTGAACATGAAGCTAAACCATACTTTGCCCATCACTGTTCCCTCATTATCTTCTCTAATAGGACATATAAGAGGCTTGTTAGGTGGCCTAGCTCACCTTCCAGATAAGCTACCAGTAGTATTTATTCACTCAAGTATGTCTTAACTGACCAGCTGATGCCTGCAATCAGATCCAAGCATGTTTTAGAACTTTAAAAATGTTCTCTCTTGTGAGTGTAAAAGACCAGATCTTTGGCTTATATACTAGGGTACCGGTTTCTGGACTATCTTTTATGGTTAACACACAATCTTTGCTGGCACAAAACTTGGTTTAGATCATAGTCCTCCTACTTGGGGACACTGGTACTTGCGAATCCATACAGTTAAAATATTTATCCTATAGACCTTCTGAGAGGATTAAATGATATTGTAGCTATAATTTTAATAGATTAAATGACATATATACAGCATTTTGCTCAATGCCTGACCAACAATGAAATGTTCAAGGAATGGTGGTTTTCATGATAATTGGTAGCTGAGAAGCAGTGGAATCTATACACTCTATGGAATAAAATGATATGGCTTCAAGTTTCTCCTACGACACCGACCACACTTCACATTTTTTAAATCTACAATATGGCAATAAAGATATTACTTAATGAATTGTTGAATGTATGGTGAAATTAAGAATTTTTTGAGTCTCTGCTTTGGGTCAAACTCTTGTCTCTATCTTGTTTCACTTCAACAATGCTAACACGTGAATCCTATTATCTACTATAAGAAAGTAAGTAGAAAGTGGGAGAACCAAATTTTAATCCACAGGATAATGTGTGAAAAAAATAAGTTATGTAAAATTTTTCACACTGCCTGACAGTGGTAGGCACTCTAAACCATGCTAGTTATTCTGTTGATTAGAGATGACAGGAAAGTGAAGGAAAGTTGAGGGTTTTGCCCTTCTTTGGTGGCAAGTATAAAGGCCCTTCACTTTTCTGCCATCTGACAATATGTGACTCATACCCAAGGCCTGGATTCTAGATGTGGCTTCCTGAAAAGTCATGGATCACAGCCTCTGACCAGCTTTGTTCTTCTAGCCTCATTTTCTCTTAGGACCTAGAGGTATTTGCTTGTGTCCCTTGGCCAGAGTCCCTACTCTAATTTTTAGTTCTTGATCTGCTTCTGGCCATGTCCACCCCTTTTCCTGAGAGGTGGTTGGATGCTCCTTTTCACTGCCACCTGTGGCCAGACACCAGGCTCTCTGCTGCCTGCACATACTCATTGACAGCTTCTCTTCTCCACCTTGGCTCTCCTACAGACTCAGGGATGGTTGGATCTGGCATGAAGTCCTGGTTCTACCCTTCAGTAACAATGTGTCCTTGTCTCTGTCCCTTAACCTCACTGAGCCCTGAAGTACCATAGTTCTTCATTAATAAATAGAATGTTTACTTTATTCAAAGTCACCCCCAGACAAAATTGAAAGGGAAGTCTACCTCAACCATTCTCCTTTCCCATCTCAATGAAGGCCTGGTTTGATCATTCTCATCACTGCTATGCTGGGCTACTCATGGCCTTCCACCTTTGCTGTCTCAGACCTGGCTTACCTAATGATGAAAACCCCAGGCTTCTACTGCACTTTTCTCTGCTCAGTTTTCCCTTCCGCATTTATATGTGCTGCTAGTGTTTCATCACCTCCAAGACTTGCTGTCTTTGAAAAGTTTCATTTCTCTCAGTAACAAAAAGTTTAGGAGTAAGCTATTAGAGGCATGTGACAATGGTGGCCTGAGTCACCAAGGACCTAAGCTCCTCCAGCTTGCTGCTCTTCCATCCTCAGCATGTGCTGTTTTTCTTACAATCACAACATGGGAAGACATAGGGAAGGATGTGAACAAAAGACATGTATCATCTGAGTTTGTCCCTTTTTAGCAGAAAAATAATAGCTTTCCTAAAAAGGTGTCCTCCACTGGTGGTCTAATGTTTTTGTGTATATCTCATTGTCTAGGGTCATATCACGTGACATTTTCCACCTTCAAAGTAGTTGAGAGGAGTCATTTACTCCCCCTAAAATTGAGGTTACATTCATAAAGAAGAGGAAAACCACTAGAAGATAGGAAGCTTGAAATACTTGCCACACCTTATTACACCAATTTTATTTCCTAAGTATTTCTTTGCTTCATTACTTCCCCTCCTCTCTTGTTCTCCCTGCTTAGCTGGATGGTTACAATTGCCTACTAAGTAGTCACTCTGTCTTACCTTAACCCTTTTTAAATTTTGTTTTTTACCCATAGTAATTTTCTAAAATGGAGGGCTAACCTGTCAGGCACCTGTGTAATCTCTCCAGTAGCTCCTTATCACAAGATCAACGTTACAATCTTGAGGATGTCCTCTAAAGCCTCCCATGTTCTGGCTGCACCTACTTTTCCATTCTCACTTCCTATGCATCCTACTGCCTGTCCTAGACTTCTCATTCATTTACACGTAAATACTGAGAGTTCTTGCCTCATGATGCCCTTTCACATGGTGGCCTTTCTGTGCCAAAGTAAAGGTAATGTCCCCTCCCACTTCTTATTTCTCATCCTTCAAGGGGCATCACCCTTCCCTGAGATATTTCTATTAACATCAGACTAAGTGAGGAGCATACCTCATGTGCAGGAAATGTTCCATAATTTGTATGGCTTAATGAAAAATGAAAATGTGGGGCCCTTTGTTCAAAAGTTATTAAGAATTTCAGGATGGTAACATCATAACATTAACCCAAACAAGGTCCCTACTAAGCAGAGGGCCTTGGGTGACTACACACATCATATACCCTTGAAGCTAGCCCTGGTCCTGTGACCCACTGACCTCATTACTTCCTAGGTTGTAACTGTTGGTTTTCTTGTCTCCCTCACTAGACTGGGAACCTCTTGAGGACAGTGACTGGGTGGATTATAGTCATCCTTGTATTGCAGACAATGGCACCTGCACACTGGATTTTGTTTTACTCCCCTCTTAACAAATAAGCAACAGAATATTTTCAAAGGATTTTCAAAGGCTTTTCTCCTACTACCTTCTGACTTACGGTGGATCTGATTAAAGATCGAGAATTACAATCCGCTCCTTGCATGGAGGCTACCAACTGCGGGACATGTTTCAGTAATTTTACATTTGTTGGTCTCCCCAAACTCAAGTTCAGTGTATGTGAGCACTTTGCATGTTCTTTAGGCCTAGTTTTGAGGCCAATAGTGTAGCTATTGAGCAAGCACTTCTGAGAAATGAGAACAGATTGTGAAAAACAGTGCAAATTGCAGGAATTAAATCCACTGGTAACAGCAGGACTGTAACAAGTGAGAAAGGAGGAAAATTGCAGGAACGTGAGTCCTGCCAAGATGTGTATGCAGGCTCCTATAGCTGCAGGCTGGGCACTTGTTTGGTGTGTGTGTGTGTGTGTGTGTGTGTGTGTGTGTGTGAGAGAGAGAGAGAGAGAGAGAGAGAGAGAGACAGACAGACAGACAGACTTTATAGAAGGCGCACTGACCCAACATGTGGAGTCCTCTGTTGGTGTCCTGGTTCCATTGCTCACCAGCTAGCATATCCTGGGAAAATTGTTCAACTTTCTCAGTTTCCTAGATTACTCGTGTATAACATCAAGAATAACACTATAAGTGAGGGGTGCCTGGGTGGCTCAGTCGGTTGAGCGTTCGACTTCAGCTCAGGTCATGATCTCGCAGTTCATGAGTTCAAGCCCCGCATCCTGCTCTGTGCTGATGGTTCAGAGCCTGGAGTCTGCTTCTGATTCTGTGTCTCCCTTTCTCTCTGCTCCTCCTCCACTCATGCTCTCTCTCTGTCTCAGAAATAAACAAACATTAAAAAAATTTAAAAAGAATAAAAAAGAATAATACTATAAGTAAATGGTTATACTAATCCAGCAAGATAAGCTGAATAGTATCCAGAATATAGGAAGTACATAATAAGTGTTCTATATTCTATATATTTCAGTTATACACTTTAGCTACAAGTTGCCTGAAATCGAATAACATTATTCCATTAATTTTGCAACTCCTGTCTGCTGGGAATTCTAACTATGCATCTCATTCAACATGGCTCATGACTGTTCCTGTCCTGATCTGCATTCCTCATGCTCAAACAAGGGAGGAGGCTCAATAAGAGTGTACAGAAGTTTAGAGACAGCTTTGATTTTACTACGTAAAAACTGTGTATTGGGGCAAGCAGTTAAAGTTCACTGACACTCTCATATGTTTTCTTGTATGTTCTAACAAGAATCATTTTAGAGTGATGGTGAAATTTTTATGAAAGAATACTCATAAAGCCCAAATACATTGGAAGAAATTGCCAGTAGTAAGCACTTAATGATAGCTAGTTTTATTCTGTCACTCTAGCACCATTTGGTCCTGTACTTGAGTGGCTGCTGAGAGGAGAGAATTCTAGTCCCCACTGGCTCACCTATATCTGTGTGACACTGGGCAAGTTTTCGAGATCTCTAAGTTGTAGATCAAACTAGACTATGTATAACAGACTGATATTCCCCACATCAGTCCAAATACACTAGCTAACATTTCATTATTAAAATAGCCACAGTATTTAGGTACTTTATGATTTCTGTTTCACAGATGAGAAAAGTAGCCTTAAGGAGATAAAACGAGATCCACAGAATGAGAAAATGATGGAGCTGGTTTTCCACCCAAGCCATCTGCCTCCACAGCCCTTGTGCTCCAATTATATGTATATTGATACTCATGGAGTCCTTTGAGGAAAGGATCACTGGATTTGCAACACTTCATTTCTCTTTCTCAGTTTTTGAATACCTGTCTATAAGCCAGGGCTTCTGAACCTCCAAATGGTTTCTTGGACCCTGAGCAAACATACTCATCACTCTTCTTCCCACAAAAATAAAAAGGATAGTAGGCATAGCTGCAGAAGAGCAGATTGATTCTCATGCCCAGGAAAGAAATATACCTCTGTTCTCTTTCTAAAACTAGTTATAGTTTGGCTGTGTAGCACTCTGTCACTGCCAGGAGCCTTTGCCCACCATGGCACTGAAGCCGAAGGCACAACTATCTGGGTTCTCACATCTAAAAGGGGGCTCTGGAGAGCTGATTACTGATCACCACAAAGGAAGTTGGGAAGGGCATCTGTGGAGTTTGCCTGCCCAGCTTCTCTGTCCTCCTTCTCTGGCCAAAGTGCCCTGACTGACTTTTAGAGAAACACTTCCTTCTGCTCTTCTCACTCCATGTGATTCAATTAATTCTGACCCCATATGCTGGCTCTGGGTGACTCCTATCAGCGTCAGCTGGTCCTGAGATTTTTTCTGAAACTATTGAAGAATAAGGGTCTCTTTTAAGAGATGAACTTTTCTCTTTCCTGTGGGGTCCTTAGCTGTTAGAATATGTACCTGGGATTGCTGATGGCCATTTTGCCTTCCCAATGTCCAAGAATGAAGAAAACTCAGAGCAAAGAAGATTCCAGGGATAAAAAAAGGAACATATTCCTGATGATGATTGGGCACATGGACCCAACTGTGCCTGATGCCAGCACTTCTGTGAGCTAACCCATCCACCCTCTGGTTTTTGTTTAAGCCACTTTGTATGGTGTTTCAGTTATAAATAACTGGAAAAAAAAAAGCTAATACATAAATAAAGGAGTAGGTACAAAGCTTTAGATGAGCCAGGAAGAACACCTAAATCTTTCTTTTTTTATCTGGATATTCTAACTGTATATGTGGCACTGTTGAATTCAGCTATTATTGTTCCCCAATTGTGGGAGAGCCTGTGAAGGTGGCATCTTACATGGCAAGCGGGACTTTGCAGATGTGACTAAGCCGAGGATCTTAAGATGGAAGGTTAGCCTGGATTATGGTGCTGGATCAATATAATCATAAGGGTCCTCATAAGAGGGATGCAGGGCAGTTGGAGTCCAAGAAGGAGATGGGACTGAATCAGAAGTTGAGAGTGAGGAGATTGTTACCTTGAATGCGGGGGGAAGGGGTAGAAGCAGACATTGGAAGCCAAAAGGGGCAAATAAATTGTCTCCCCTAGAGCATCCAGAAAAGAATGCTGCCCTGTTGACACCCTGATTTTATCCTAGGGAAACCCATTTTGGACTTCAAATTTTGTGTTTTTTAAACTGCCAAGTTTGTGGTAGTAGGTGACTGCAACATTAGGAATCTGATATACAGCTCATATACCTGATGTGTATCTTTCAAATAATATGAGTAATAACTGTCAATTAAGACAGATTAAATATGTACCTAGAAATGCTTAGATTTTGGGGAGCATGGTTTATCTTTTATCCCCATAATAAGTCTGAGGAAGAGAAGGATAAGCCACTGACAGCATCTGCTACAACTCAGTATGTCTGTGACAAGCTGACAGGCTCACATGACTATATGGTCATTGCGTTGCTTTGGGCTGCAAGTACTAGGGAAAAAATGAAATTGACTCAGTAAGGGCATTTATTTTATGTAATAAGAATTTGTAACATGGAGAGTTTCAAGGATTTATTAAACTAATAGCTGAATGATTGCAAAGACTCGTACTGGCTTTTGTTCTCAGCTGTCTCTTGATGTCCTGCCCACAGCAAGTTCAAGCACAAGTGCTTCCCTCAGCAGCTAGAGGCAGAAATAGGAAGACGCTTCTCTTTCTCCATGTGTTTTGAGGGTATATAAGCTTTCCTCTAAACTTTTCTACCCGAACTACCCTCCCCCACCTTGTTCTTGCAAAATTTCACTCTACATTGTTTTTTCTAGGAAATGCAACTTCTTACATTGAACTAAAAGTATATTTTGGTTTTCCAAAACTTTGTCAAGATTTCATCATTATTTTTGAAAGACACTGTCATTGATGGAAACACATGGCTGATGGGATTTGAGTTGCCAATAGAACATACTTGTATTTGGTTGTATTCATAACTATTGCATTCACTATGAATCTATGCATAGATATAAGTAAATGACAACTTTTTTATGTATCCAAATGTGCTTGAGAAGTAATTGTATATTGAAATACATAATATAAATAACTTCTTTATATTCTATTATTTCTTTCATGTATAGCCAATACTATTCATATATATGAATATGTTTATAATATATAAATATATACCTACACATATTTATATGTTTATATACAGTTACATGTGTGTACACACACACACACACACACGATGAGAAAACATAAGACAAGCTGACAGGTCGCAAACACCCCCCACCTTCACCCCCCCAAAGTGGGATATGTGTGATATTCCTCAGGCACTCCTGGCTGCCCAAGAACAAAGGAAAGGGGAAAAACAAAGGGTTAACTGATAGAGATCATAGTCCCACAGGACCTAAGTCTCCATCACCCCTCTGTAGTGATGTGGAAAACAAAGGCAGAAGGAAATGGCAGACAGAACTAAATTTCCTTATAACCTGCAGCCCATTGACAAATACTTGAGGCAGGCAGAGTAAAATGTTTCTCCAGAAACTCCCTACTGTCTTACCTAGTACTTTGCTAGAGGGAAGAAAAACCCTAGCTTGACAATAGAGAGGCCTCCAGTATCCTGGGAGTCTTCTTTAGTTTATGAAAATCTCACAGGAAACTTCCCCTGGACTTTACCTCCCCCAACTTTATCGTATAAAACCAGTGTCTCCTCATGGTCCCAGAGCAGCTTTTCCTGCCCATGGGTCCTGTCCCCATGCTTTAATAAAATCACCTTTTTGCACCAAAGATGTCTTCAAGAATTCTTTCTTGGCTGTTGGCTCTGGACACCACGAACCCCACTATCACCCCTCAAAGAAACTCATCAATACATACATATGTATATATGTTGGGTAGGTTATATCTATGTATCTTATTGCAGAGTAATAAAGGAGGCATTATAAAACATTTGTTAGAGAGGCTTTGATAGGATTAAGAATAACTGCTATGACTCCTTATGCAGTTTACCGTTTCAAGGGTATATTATATTTCTTCATGTCTCTGGGATTTTACAGAAGCGTTCTTTCTGGAAAATCCTTCCTGTTTGCATCTGTTGAGAGGGATAGGAGTCTTTCTTTGATGGGGCTCTGTTTTCTAACATGACTTTGTGTCTACTTACATTATAGGGACTTATCACATGGCCTCAGCATAATGAATGTCTACTATATATTTCCTATGGCTACTGTAACAAATTACCAAACCAAATATGGCTTAAAGCCACATATATTTGTTATCTTAGAGTTCTGTGGTTCAGAAGTCTGACACAGGTCTTGCAAAGCTTAAAATCAAGGTGTCAGTGGTGTTGTGTTCCTCTCAGGAGGCTCTAGGGGAGAATCTATTTCCTTGCCTTGCCTCCAAGTTCTACTTTCCACAAAGCACAAGAATACAAATACAATTCAGTCAAGTTCTTTGCCTCTTGCTAACAAGGATGACTTTTCTTCTGGTTTCTAATATGGTGTTCCTCACTTCCATCTGCAATATCACCAGAATGGCCTTTACCACTCGACATTTCTATACCATTGTGTTCATGATTATTCATAGATTCTCTAAGAAGATGGAGGCTTTCTCTCCAGCCCTCTTCCCCCCCCCCGCCCCCACCAAACACCAGAGCTCTCACCGAAATTACTCTAACATCCATAGTTTTAGCATACACTTTATTTATTTAGTTTTTTAAAAATTTACATCCAAGTTAGTTAGCATATAGTGCAACAATGATTTCAGGGTACATCCCTTAATGCCCCTTACCCATTTAGCCCATCCCCCCTCCCACAACCCCTCCAGTAACCCTCTGTTCTCCATATTTAAGAGTCTCTTCTGTTTTGTCCCCCCTCCCTGTTTTTATATTATTTTTGCTTCCCTTCCCTTGTGTTGATCTGTTCTGTGCCTTAAAGTCCTCATATGAGTGAAGTCATAGGATATTGGTCTTTATCTGACTAATTTAGCTTAGCATAATACCCTCTAGTTCCATCCACGTCATTGCAGATGGCAAGATTTCATTCTTTTTGATTGTCAAGTAATATTCCATTGTATATATTTACCACATCTGCTTTATCCATTCATCCATCAATGGACACTTGGGCTATTGTTGATAGTGCTGCTATAAACATTGGGGTGCATGTGCCCCTTCAAAACCGCATACCTGTATCCCTTGGATAAACACCTAGTAGTGCAATTGCTGGGTCATAGGGTAGTTCTATTTTTAGTTTTTTGAGGAAACTCCATACTGTTTCCCAGAGTGGCTGCACCAGCTTGCATTCCTACCAACAGTGCAAAAAAGATCCTCTTTGTCTGCATCCTTGCCAACATCTGTTGTTGCCTGAGTTGTTAATGTTAGCCATTCTGACAGGTGTGAGGTGGTATCTCATTGTGGTTTTAATTTGTATTTCCCTGATAATGAGTGATGTGGAGCATTTTTTCATGTGTCGGTTGGCCATCTGGATGTCTTCTTTGGAGAAGTGTCTATTCATGTCTTTTGCCCATTTCTTCACTGGCTTATTCTCCGGGTGTTGAGTTTGATAAGTTCTTTATAGATTTTGGATACCAACCCTTTATCTGATATGTCATTTGCAAACACCTTCTCCCAATCCCTCAGTTGCCTTTTAGTTTTGCTGATTGTTTCCTTCGCTGTGCAAAACCTCTCTGATCTTGGCTGCAGCAACTTCTTACTCAACACGTCTCTAGAGGCAAGGGAAACAAATGCAGAAATGAACTATTGGGACCTCATCAAAACAACATGCACTTTAAAACTGCTCCAGCCTGTACCCATTACCCATTTTCAAAGCCATTTGGTACAACACACTACTACTTAGTACCAAAATTTGCCTTAGTTAGCTCCAGCTGCTGTAACAGAATATCATAGACTAGATGGCTTAAACAATGGACACTTATTTTCTCACTGTTCTGGAAGCTAAAAGTCCATAATCGAGGTACAATTAAACTTGATTTCTGTTGAGAGCTCTCTTTGGCTTGCAGACAGCTTGTGCTTGGGGGGAAGGAGTTTTCTTTCTCTGTCTTCCCATTCTTTTAAAGCCACTAATCCCATCATAAAGATTTAACCCTCATGACCTAATCTAATATCCTCATTTCCAAATACCATCACATTGTAGATTAGAGCTTCAACAAAGGAATTTTTGGAGGGACACAAGCATTCAGTCCACAACAAGCAATATGTGATAAAGTGCCCTGTGTAGCAAAATGTTAATTGTAGAATTTAAGTGGCGTAAATATGGGTGTTCACAGAAATTTTTTTCAGCTTTACTCTGTTTTAAACTTTTAATAAGATATTGAGAAAAATGTTAATCCAGGCCTCAGCATAGCAAACTGTCTCTATAAATAGTTGTTGAGAAATTGGTAAATTTAGTGGAAATCTGCTTGCCAATTAGCTCTGAGGTTAAGCTGGAGATCAGGACAATCTGTCCTTTTCATGTTTCTGATGCACTGATCCTTTTCTGGAAAGCATTATACAATATGATCAACACTCCATTTGGAGGTGCTTATGTGCTGAAGGAGCAGTTGCTGCAACAAGCTTGGTGATTAGAAGCCCGTGCAGCTAGTCCCAGCAATCTGGGCTATTGTTGAGTGTGGGCTGTAAAGCAGCAGGTGTCTTCTTGTCTCAAGCAGTCTTCTGGGAGTCCTGAGGTTACTGTGCATTACAGAGGATAGATTCTAGCCAGTTATGTATATAATACTCAGATTGAAAGAGAATGAGTGGGAGGTTAGTTAAGTAATTTTCAAGTCCAATTACAAACATTAAATTATATGGTTTGTTTATGACCATGTCTAAGAAAGAAAATACATTTTTGTCAGGTAGTGAGTTAGTAACTACCTCATTTAGTCATCTAACATGTATTGTCTGAGCACCTACTATGGGCTGGGACTTGGGTTAGATACTGTGATATATATGATATATAGGTAGAAGAGGTAGAAGAGCTGTTCCAGTTAAAGAACAAAACAGATTTTTGAATAATGAAAATGGAATCAACCATAGGGAGTAGTGTACTTTCTGACAGGTATAGTGTTAAACTTGGATCTACCTTGTGACTCATCCTCCACTCTCTGACTAGGATCATGATGAAATGAAGTCTGGAAGTGGCATCCTTGGAAGCACAAATGTAACAAATAGAGTCCCAGTTAGAGGGATGCCTAGAGTGGATGTTTAAATCAGTTCTGCCCTAAATAGTCAAGGGAAAGAAATATAAAAATGGTTTTCAGTTATTTATTTTATTTTTTTAGACAGAGGGAGAGTGAGCGTGTGAGCAGGGGGAGAGAGACAGAGAAAGAGAGAATCTTAGGCAGGCTCCACATTCAGTGTGGGGCTGACATGGGGTTCAATCCCATAATTCTAAGATCCTGACCTGAGTCAAAATCCAGAGTCAGATATTTAACCCACTGAGCTACCCAGGTGCCCCTGGCTTTTGGTTATTTAATCCCACATGGCCCAGTAGGAACTATCTAGGGATTTAAGCTGAGGATGGTGCTAATAATGAAAAGGGAACATATTTCTGGTGTGTCCTTTATATAAGTATTTCTCAGAGTGTAAATTAGAATTGCTGTAGAGGTAAACATCTCATTAAGAGTCAAAGCCTAAAATCTCTACCCGTCTTTTCTCAGGAAACCTATCTTACACTTAGTTTCAGTAGCTTAAAAGGGGGAATTAGATCTATACCCCTATAATGACTGATATGCTCCTTACTCTTTATTGTAACAATAGTAAATATTATTTTATAGTCCATATCTCCTTTATCAATTTTGAACCATTAAAGATCAAGAACTATTATTTATTCATCTTTCTATCCCCAGTATCTAGTACAGTGGTATATTATTGCTTAATAAATATTTTTTTTAAAGGTTTTTTTTTTTTTTTTCAACGTTTATTTATTTTTGGGATAGAGAGAGACAGAGCATGAACGGGGGAGGGGCAGGGAGAGAGGGAGACACAGAATCGGAAACAGGCTCCAGGCTCCGAGCCATCAGCCCAGAGCCTGACGCGGGGCTCAAACTCACGGACCGCGAGATCGTGACCTGGCTGAAGTCGGACGCTTAACCGACTGCGCCACCCAGGCGCCCCTGCTTAATAAATATTTTTGAATGAATTAAAGAAACAATTAGTAGACAATTGCTATGGTCTGAATGTGTACTCCCTAAATTCATATGTTGAAGCCCTAGTTTCCAGCAAGGATATATTTGGTGATGGGGTCTCTAAGTTAGCAACTAAGGAATTAAGGTTAAATGAGTTCACAGGACAGGGCCCTGATCCCATAGGATTAGTGTCTTTAAGGGAAGAGACACTAGAGAGATGACTGTCTTTGTATACACCTACAGAAAAGGCAATACGAGGACATAGTGAGAAGGCAACTGTCTGCAAATCAGGAAGAGAGCTCTCAGGAAAAAACTGAATTAATCAGAACCTTGATCTTTGACTTGTAACTTCCATAACTGTGAGAAAATAAATTTCTGTTCTTTAAAGCATCTAGATCATTATACTTTGTTATGGCAGCCCACGCTGGCCAATAGAGTAGTCTAACCAAAGTACAGAAGATGCTAGAGAATTTTAAAAACTATCTGTCCCATCTGTGGAAAAGTGGATAATGTCAGTGAGGAAGCTGCAATGGAGAGCCTGGAAACATACAAAGTATTTTTCCAGTAAGGAGGACCATGATAAACAAAGGAGAGAGAGGGGGAAGGATTGGAAATCAGGTCACAAAAAGGAGATGACTTGTCTGAAATTGGGGTTTGAGAACTTCAAAATTGGGGGATAATTTTATATCCAGAGAGGGCCTTGGAATTTATTTTCATAAGCATCAGAGAGTGATGAAATTTTGAGTGGAAATACTAATGTGGTCAGAGCAATGTTTTGAAAGGAATGGTTTCCATGTTCAGGTTTCCTGTCTGAGAATAACTGACATCAGAAGTGATTTCACCATTGACAGTCCCAACAGGATAACCTTATCCTGTATGTAATACATCAGTCCCAAATTCATATGTGATACTCACACAGTTACAGAGGAGTCATTGGTTACATCACTGCTAAAACAAGGGTTAGTTTGGGGCCAGCTCTCAAGGAAGCAACTTACCGACCCAGGGTCACAAGGAATCCATTGCAGGAGGAAACAGTAGCTCAAGATCCTTCTTAAATTTACCACTGGATTTATTTCCAATTCTTTGGTAATCTCTTCCTTAGAGCAGTAAATTCTGAGCTCACAGGGCTTTGCATTTAATCCCAGTATTTGGATTGTGAGAGCTTTTAATACCTGTGGACTTGGCAGTTGCAGAGAGTAAAATGCATCCCCATTAATCAGAACTGCACTGAGTCATGTTACACAAACCATAGATTTCTACAAGAAAATTAAAAGGCAATATCATTTCACTTCTGCTAAATGTTTTCTTATGATTCAGGTGGAGAAATGGGACACTCTATATTGTGTCCAGTGACACTGCCAAAAATATATCACCAAGAGACACGACAAATGAATGTATAAATAGGAATTGCTTAGAAGGGGTTAGTCATAAATCACTGAATGAGCCGGAACCCAGGTTCTTTTTTGTGTGTGTTGCTTAAAATGTGGAACATTGTTGGTGACTCCTAGAAAAACAATTTGATTTTTGTACGGTTGCATTAAAAGGTTATGGGAAATATGAAAGTATATTTTCCCTAGGTGAAATCAAAGGCAAGATACAAAATTTTCTGGTGACTCTAGGAACCTATAAACTCCTCTGAAAAATGTAATGGAGATTGTTAAAAGAATAGCAGTGGTGTGGTTTCTAGAATCATGAGTTTTCATCTTGAACATTTAGAAATCTGGGGTATGATGATGGGCTGGCTTTGGGTCAAAAATGCACTATAATAAATTGGATTGAGGTAGCAGCAATAATTATGGGACTTTTCTGTTGGGGTCTTGTAATTCCTCCATCATCCTTACTCCTGGAAAATCTTTCTCTACATTTTAAAAGAAATTGCTTTAACGATGTCCTGAGTTATAGCCCAAACAATTACTTTTTCTTAGGGAAAAAAAGAAACCAAATTTCTGTTTGTTTTAAAGATATTAAAGTGGGAACTCAGAAACTGGATAAAAGACACTAAGACTTTCCCATATGGAAGTGTTAAAAATTTTAATAAAACTGCAGATATTGTTCATGCTAAAGAAATGCTTATTTTTTTTCTGACCTATAATATTCCTATTGTGCCTTTTATCTTTTTTGGTTAAAATTAGTGCATTTCCTTTTGCTTAGAACACAGTGGTTGAGATTGCTATTTTTATTTTCACAAAACCTATAAAGAGGTTTGGAGGGTAGTGAATTTTTTTCAGTCATCAAACTCAACACATAATTCCTTAGAAGACAGTCAGGACTTAGCTGAGAAGGCCTGAGGCACTGAATATATTCCCATGTAACTTGTTAATAGCCCATATTTTTACTTTTTTTTTTTTCCTGCATAATAAACGACCCTGAAACATTTACTCATGATTTTTTTTTTTTTAAACGTTTATTTTTATTTTTGGAACAGAGAGAGACAGAGCATGAACGGGGGAGGGGCAGAGAGAGAGGGAGACACAGAATCAGAAACAGGCTCCAGGCTCTGAGCCATCAGCCCAGAGCCTGACGCGGGGCCCGAACTCACGGACCGCGAGATCGTGACCTGGCTGAAGTCGGACGCTTAACCGACTGCGCCACCCAGGCGCCCCTATTTACTCATGATTCTGTAGGGTTGACAATGTGGTCTGGGCTCAGCTGGATTGTTCTCTTGCTGGTCCTACCAAGGCTTACCCAGTACTTGCCACCAGTTAGAGGGCTTTTTGGTCCCAAATATTTGGAGTTTGGCTGGGGTAATAGGGACAATTGGATCATATGTTTCTACTATCTGGTAGGTAAGCCCTGGCTTTTTCCTATGGTGGTTGGGTTCCAAAAACAGCTAGAGAGGGCAAGCTCCAGCGTGCACTTCAAACTTTGCTTTCATCATGTTTGCTAATGGCCACCGACCAAAGCAAGTCACACGGCAAAGTCCAGATTCAAGGTGTGGACAAATAGTCTCCAAACCTGATGTGGTTTGGCCTTTCCTCTTTACATGTTTGCTGAAAATAATATTAGAAATTTTAACTCCTAGGGTCTTGAAGAAAGGGAGTGCAAAATATTTGTCATAGAGTGTGTGTGTGTGTGTGTGTGTGCACGCGTGTGTGTGCGCGCGCGTGTGCACATGCGCATGTGAGAAAGGGATTGATTGATTCGGTCAGTCTGTCACATTCAATTCTGTCTTTAATGATGATTCCAGTGGTGGATAAATATCTTAGCTCTACTGCTTAATAGCTGTGTGACTTTGGGCAATTTCCTTAGCCTCTCTATTCTCCAGTTTCTTCATTGCCTTATGGGTCTCAAAGCAGTATGCATCTCCTAGGTTTATTTTGAGAATTGAATGAGTTAACAACTAACTTTTGGAAAAATGCCTGGAACACAGTGTGTACTCTATTAAAATTAGCTATTACCAATTTGGTCTTGTACCTCCCTATTAGTTTCCTATTATTGCTGTAACAAAGTACCACAGAAGTGACTTAAAACAACACACATTTATTATCTTACATTACTATCTTACAGTTTTTATTACCATACATTTATTATCTTACTTGGTGACCTCTGGGTTTCACTGGGTTAAGATCAATGGATCAGTGGAACCGTGTTCATATATTTTCTTGCCTTTTTCAGCTTCTAGAGGTTGCCTCCATTCTTTGGTTTATGGGGACTTCTTTCATCTTCAAAGCCATTAATATCCAGTAGAGTCTTTCTCACATTATATCACTTTGACCTCTGCTTCTGTTGTCACATACTCTTCTCTGACTCCCTCTTGCCTCCCTCTTTTACTTATAAGAACCCTTGAGATTACAATGTGGCAAACTGAATAATCCAAGATAATCTCCCCATCTCAAGATTCTTGGTTTAAGGACATGTCCAAAGTTCCTTTATCCATGTAAAATGACACTGTCACAGGTTTCAGGTATTAGAACATGGATGTGTTTGGGGACCCTTATTCTATCTGTCCCAAATATTCTTCTTTTTAAAAAATTTTTAATGTTTGTGGGGCACCCGCATGGCTCAGTTGTCTAAGTGTCCAACTTTGGCTCAGGTCATGATCTCACAGTTCATGGGTTTGAGCCTGGCATTAGGCTCTGTGCTGACAGCTCAGAGCTTGGAGCCTGATTCTGTGTCTCCCACTCACTCTGCCCCTCTCACACCCACACTCTGTTTCTTTCTTTCTCTCTCAAAAAATTATAATTAACATTTAAAAATTATTTTTTAATGTTTATTTTTTGAGAGAGAGCAAGTTGGGGAGGGGCAGAGAGAGAGAGGGAGAGAGAAATCTCAAGCAGGATCCATGCTTTCAGCACAGAGCCCGATGCAGGACTTGAACTCACAAACTGTGAGATCATGACCTAGGCAGAAACCAAGAGTCAGATGCTTAACTTACTAAGTCACCCAGGTACTCCTGTCCCAAATATTCTTGATCATTCATCTCTAAAGAGAAATATGTTGAAAAGGCTTTGCTTAGCCATAACTATTTAGGGAATTGCTCTGTATTGAGGAGGAAATTCTAAATTCTGTTGTCTGTAATACTGGAAGTATCTGAGTATACTCAAAACTACCAGGTGGGGAGAATAGATAACTTTGAGTGCTGAGACAAAATGGTTAACTATCACCTCTCAGAGAAGTGTGATGAAGAAAATGCTTTGTATTCACCAAACTCTATTTTTCCTCTGGCATTCAGCTATATTATACTTCATCCCTGTTGCCTCTAAGTGTGGTCATGGGCAAATTCTCACCGATGAAATGAGAGTGCCATTGTTCTGTGTCACATTTGAGGTGAATCAGTTAAGAGCATCTGTGCCCAACTGATGGTAACTTTTTTGTTGGGTGGTTGCATATGGGATGTTTACCAGAGGACTCTGAGGCACTAGGAATGGTTAGGACACACAAGATAGAACTATCCTGGTTCCTTGAGTGACTGTGTGGTTCAGAGTTCCACCTTCCTATTAAGTCACTGACTGTTAAGATAGTTTGTTTTAGTCTCCCATGACTAAGCAATTACCCAAAAATTGGTCTGCAGAAAGATCCTTTATTCTCAGCCTTGAAGCCTAGTGAACAGGGATATGGTTTGTGATCCACCTTGACCTCATTCACTTCCTTCCCACTGCTGGACAGCAAGCAGAGACTTTAGATATTTTGCTAGACTATAATATAACTTAATTTAGAGTATACTGTAAAAGAGTGGTAGCTATTGACCTTATCATGTTTCTGGCCAGAATAATCTTCACACCATTGTAGAATTTAAAGAACCAAAAGGTTTGCTAAGATCCTCTCAGATAGTCTCCTTACTGAACAGATGAGGAAACTTAGGCCCATAGTGTTTCAGTGATTTTCTAAAATTCTCCAGTGAAACTCACCAGTGGAACTGGAACTTGAATCTTAGGCAGCACTGAGAGCTCAGTAGTCAACATAGTGCCTCCTATGCCAGGAGGTCTGCAAGTAGTTGTCAAAGAAATAAATGGGTGCGTGATGGTCTCAACCTTCAGTGTCCAGCTCAATGGCACCTTCTCCATGGAGCTTTTTTCTTTAAAAAACCCCGTTTGAAATTAACCTCCCATATCCTCTCTTATCCTCAAAGATTATTTTGATTCTCTATATTGCATTTAATAAAATATGCTTGATGCATCACAATACTGAAATACAATAAGAGATCTTGTCTAGCTCAGCACCGTAAATGATTAGTAATGTCTTCCATGGGAAAAGCATTAAAAAATAATACAATATGTGCCACGAATTTACCAATCCTAGTCTTGTTTTTTTTTTTAATTTTTAAATGTTTTTTTATTTTTGAGAGAGAGTATAAGCAGGGGAGGGGCAGAGAGAGAGGGAGAGAAGGAGGGAGGGAGAGAGGGAATCCAAAGCAGTAGTCTTATTTATTAGAATAAAAACTTCCTTAGGACAGGGCACAGCAGCTTTTTTTTTCTTTTACCTTGTACCTTGCATGGTACTGAGAAGGGTATCTTATATATAATGAATAATATATAATAATATATATTATAATATAAATAGATGCTTACTATTTGTTGAATTAAACTGAAGTGAAATCCTCATAATATTGGATCTATAAATTGCTTAAAATCTGAAACTTCCATCTACCCTTCCCCAACTTAGTTTTCTTCTTCCTATATATTCTAAGATTTTTTTTTTTTGAGTAGTACTCTCAGTCTTTGTAATATATATTTACAATGAATCTCTTGGAAATAATTTACTTCAAAATATTTTTTCTTTCGTAGTCTATATGTTACACAAGGATATTCCAACTAGGATATCTTCTCTACAAGAATATAATAGAATTAGTAACCTGATTCATTATCATAATGTATCAGCTAGGAACTTGGCCTGCCAAATATACTCATTTAAAGTTGTATATTCAGGGGCATCTGGGTGGCCCAGTCAGTTAATCGTCCTGCTTCATCTCAGATCATGATCTCATGGTTTGTGAGCTCAAGTCCCACATTAGACTCTAGGTGGACAGCTCAGAGCCTGGAGCCTGTTTCAGATTCTGTGTCTCCCTCTCTCACTGCCCTCCCCGCTCTCATGCTCTGTCTCTCTCTCTCTCAAAAATAAATAAACACTAACATTTTTTTTAAAGTTTCATCTTCAAATAATAAAAGGAAAGAAAAGAAGTGGTAGATATGAGACAGAAAAGGAGAAAATATCAACTAATTGCTTTAAACTTGAATGAAGAACTTTCAAAAAAATTAGAAAACTTGTCAGATGTACTATCTGATCTATTTTTTAAGAAATCAGAATAGATGGGTTTATGTCACAGTAATTTATATGTTCTCCTGGGGAAAATGAAATTATTGGTCCGGGTGCTCTCTAAGTAATTACTTTACAAAAAAGGAACAGATTTGCAGGCCCAGGGCTGTAGTGGAAATATGCTATAATGATATATATATATATATACTGACTCTTAAAAGCAGGAGTGTAGAAGAAGCTGGAATGCATTATCCAGGGTATTCAGGAATTTTAAATGTTAAGCACTAAGATTTTAACTCTTTTATCTGCCTTTGGAGGTGAGATCTTCTGCCCATTTTTGTAATCCAAATTTGGTCCTCAGGGGATTTGAGGAAGTGACTCAGTGGCTGGGTCCTCCATTTGCAACAGCCTGTCGAGTACCTCACTGTAGATGTCCCTGGGGCTTCGCAAATTTACACTGCATAGCACAGAACTCATCCCTATCAGGAAATCTCTTCCCTTTTCTGTGCCCCATTTTTACAAAAGGGACTACTAAACTCTCAATTATCCAGTCACAAAGCCTTGGGCTTCATTTTTGCTCTTTTTTTTCCCCTCATATACCACACCCCTTTATAAACTCAGTAAATCTTGTTCATCTTACTTCCAAAGGATGAGAGCAGGATCTCTAACAGACTGTCAGACTAAAATTGAGGACCCAGCTCTGTCACTTAGTAAGTATGACCTTTGTAGGGTACTACTTACCTTTCTAGGCCTTAGTGGGTATTTTTAAAAAATTTTTAAATGTTTATTTATTTTTGAAAGAGACAGTGCAAGTGGGGGAGGGGCTGAGAGAGAGAAAAGGAGACACAGAATCTGAAGCAGGCTCCAGGCTCTGAGCTGTCAGCACAGAGCCTGACGTGGGGCTCGAACTCACGGACTGCAAGATCATGACCTGAGCCGAAGTCTGAGATCATGACCTGAGCCGAAGTCGGACCCTTAATAAACTGAGCCACCAGATGCCCCTCTAGGCCTTAGGTTTTGAATCTATAAAATGGAAAGAATCCTTCATTTACTGGTTATTCAGGTTTCCAATGGTTCGTTGAATACAAATCACTTGACACTATGCTTTTTATAAGTCTCACTAAATCCTAAACATGACTGATAACGGCTGGTGTTAAATATACTTCTATTAATACCACCACCACCATCTGTCCTGTCCCCTGTTTCCAAATTGCCACTTCTCCCACTCAGGACCTCAGGACCTCTTACCTAGGATCTTGTACTCTGCTTCTCTCTGATCTCCCTACCTCAAAGCTGTTGCTCCAAGGTACTTTTTTCATATTGCTTTCACTCTTATCTTGCTGGTGTTTACTTCTGACAGTGTCATCTGCCATTCAAAAAGCACCTGTGCTTCTCCACTGTCAGGTTTCCTGTTTCTCAGCTTACAAGAGTTCCCCAAGAGTAGGAAAGGACATTCCGCAGAAAACCGTACCCATTGCTGGGTACTGCCTCAGCAATGCCCTTTAAGAGATAGCTCAAATATTTGGAAAAATTCAAGGTCAAAAAACTCAGCCCCTTGAAAGAAGTAGAGACATGGGTTGAAGTCCAAGAATAAAATCATGCCCTTTCTACTAGAAACAGAAATGTGTGTGTGTGTGTGTGTGTGTGTGTGTGTGTGTGTGTGTGTGTGTTGGGGAATGGTAATAATAGTTTATCCATTAAAAATAGTCTCTTGCTTTGGGGTGCATTTTCCAACATTCCCATGAGATCCCAAGTATCAAGACAAAAGAACCTTAGGCAAGAGCCAAAAATGTCTTCAAACCAAATGTCACATATTCAGTCTAAATTATAAGGACAGGTTTCATAGGCCAAAGCCCTGTGATAATGAACAATTTGAATTTCACTGGGCCTGCTACATTTTTTCAGGTGTTTCTAGTTCTGGTAGCAACTGGTTGGAGATTCATGGTTTTGGAGTCCTAGTCAAGTGGCTTTCTGATTAATCACAAGCAACAAAGACATCTTTTAAATTCAGAGAAGAGTGCTGGAGAACTTCTTCTTTGGCAATCGTGGCACATGGCCTGGGATAGAAAGATAAGTAAGGGTCAGTCTTTGTCCTTTAGCACTTAAAACTTCAAGGATCAAGGAGAGATAGACACATAAGTAATACAGATACAGCATGAAGAGTGCTTTAAGAGAGGCCATATTAATTTCTATAGAAACAGAGATGAGAAAGTAATTCTGTCTATGAGGAAGGGTATAATTTCCAGAAAAAGTAATTCAAATGCATGAAGACAGAGGAATGAAAATGTAGAGGAACAAAAGTGTCTAAGTGCACGATGTGGCCTGCATGTGGAGGTGGGATACGTGGGGCCAGGCAGTGAAGGGAGAGAGGTTGGCTACAATTTACAAAGGAATCAAAAATTAGCTGAGCCAGATTGGTGTGCATTGTGTGGAGTTTCTACCTTCTTCTGCAGTGTTGTCTGGACTATCTGTTCCAGAGAACGTTGCTATTATCTCTGGGAGTCTTAGACAGTTTTCATGTAGGAAGTGATGCATTCAAATCTACATCTAGAAAGGTAATACTGGTGGAAGAGTGGCCGTGAATTGAGAGACCACTTAGAACAGTCTTGTACTAACTGAATTGTGATGATGAAAGCTCAGATGAGGGAATAAATAGTGGATAGTGAGAAGGGGAATAATGTGAGAAAAGTTTTGGTGGTGTCATGTTGATTAGCTATGAGAAATCAAGATCAATAAATTGAATTTTTAATGTAGACCATTGGGTTGAGTAGATTAAGATAAACTCGATGGGAAGGGCAAGCAAATAAGCAAAGTTTAGGAAGGAAGGTGAAGATTTTGTATATATTCAATTTGATGAATTTGTTCTTATGTCTTGTTAGAAATATGGGCTGGGCAGCAGGGGTTCAGAAGAATGGGAAAAAGTGAGGACTTGGAATGTAGGTTTAACATGAAGGTGGTCAGCATAACAGAGGCCTTTGAAAGGATGGGGGTAATGAAGTTTAGCCAAGGGAGTGTGTGAAGTGAGAAGAGAAGTTTGGGGCAGAATTCTTAGAAACTCAGTCTTTTAAGGATGGGCATTGCTTCTCTTTTCCTTTTATAATCTCTTCCCTTGGCCTAGAATTCCATCCCTAGCTTCTTGCATCTTTCAGTTGACTTGGCATACATCTTGAATTTCATGCAGTATTTTTTCACAAAAGGTTATAACTATTTTATAAAAATTCTGTGAGACGCCTTTTCCCCTGTCTCTTTTGAAAAGCTGGTAAACTCCTATGTAGTAGGTTTGGAACGGGACATAAACTGAGCCGTGATTCCCACACAGGCACAGTTTAAATGGGCCATATCCACAGGCAACACGGTTAAAAATATGCAAATGGTGCCAGGTACAAAGAAGTGCATAGTGTGAACACACAAACAGTGATTCATTGGTTTGCTGCACATGAAATACAGTCATCTGGCAGCACTGCCATCTGCTCGGAGGTAACTTTTCCACAAACCCGCCCAAGACTGGAGAACAATGGGAGTGAAGGCAGTTGCTGAGCTGGTTTTCCCTTAGACAAAAGACTGATTCTTAGGCCTGCCAAAGGGAGAAGCTGCCCTGGAGCAAATGGAGGCGGGGGAGGGGAGGGTTGAGCTGGCCCCTGAACCCAGTTCTCAGGAAACCCCATTGCCTGAAGAGACCGTGAAGAGATGGAAGCCTTCATAAGTGGGACAAGGAGGCCTCTTTAGGAGGGGAAATATGTCCTGAGAATTTCAAGTAAGTATGTTCTGAGTAAGTTCAGTAAAGGGGAAACACAGATAATACCGGTAATAAATCAAGATTTCATTATAAACATCTCCCAAGAGGCCAGAATACCCATGTCACTGTGGCACTGTGCCTTAGAACTATACTTTAAAATGTTTGACTATTTGGGGGTCTGAAAGAACCTAGTGCTCATTTGTAAATGGATGAGATATTCTGAAAAGCAGCCAAACACCAAATCCAAAGCAAGTGAACATTTACCTCTTCCTAAGGGCACTGGATGGGGGCACAGAGGTAGGAGAGTCATGCAGTGGTATTTCATGTCTCTCTCGCCAAAAGCCACAGGCTTTTCTTTCTCATTTATTTTAAACCATCCTCTCCAAACTCACCGCATAGTTCAGGTTGCCAAGGCCCTTAAGTTCTAGCGGTCTGCTTTCCTTTTCTCACACCCTTCTGAAGCATATTGTGATGTTTGATCTAATGCCAAAGGTTGACCACTGGGGAAATTTGGAAATGGAGCTACTCAGTATTTTGTAACCAGAAGGGAAGGGAGGGATATGTAATTTCAACAGTGTTGCCTACCAGATGATTTCATCTGGTTGTTGTGGAAATCTTTGTACTCCTAGAGAAATGCATAAAGCGTAAAGGAAAAAGAATAAAGTGGCATCCAAAACTCAGACTCATAATCCTATCATTCTGAAACAATCATTGTTGCCATTTAGTCATGCTTTCTTGCAGTCATTGTAATTTTTATATCTAATATAGTTCAGATATACTGGCTGTTTCCATTATTTATATATATATTCCCAAATATTTAAAACCACAGTGCTAATTGTTTGTGTTTTATTCTCACAGCAGTTAGATTTCTGTTTCTACTTTATAAATGATTTCATAGATGGGATCCAGAGAGGTTAGGAGACTAACAGTGTCACACAGATAATGGATAATCAGTCTGGACTATGGGCCTATGCTCCTTGGCTTCATGTCTATGATTCTTTTACTATAAACATAGCTGCAGAATTGTTGTTGGAATTGTTCAGAAGGTTAAACAGCTTGAATTTCAACTACCATGTTAATGGATAGTGCAGCTTGAACAGATTAGTATCCAGGGGTGTTTAGCTTCAGTAATAAATCTCTGGCTTCCTTGACCCCTGATGACATTGTTATAGATCAATATCACAAGCTTAATTTTTAATAATAATGATATTTTATTGAGTATAGTTGACAGTGGTACATTAGTTTCAGGTATATAATGTGGTGATTCGACAATTCTGTACATTCTGCTGTGGTTACCACAAGTGTAGCTACTGTCTGTCAACATACAATGCTATTATAATACCATTGACTATATTCCCTATGCTGTACCTTTCACAGTTTTGTAACTTATTCCATAACTAGAAGCCTGTACCTCCTATTCCTCTTTATCCGTTTTTTCTCATCCCTTACCCCCTCCCTTCTGGTAACCATTAATTATCTGTGTTTGTAGGTCTGTTTCTGCTTTTCTTTGTTCACTTGTTTTTTAAGATTCCACATGTACTTGAAATCATATGGTATTTGTCTTTCTCTGACGTGTTTCACCTCATTGTGGTTTTCGTTTGCATTTCCCTGATCATTGGTGATGTTGTGTATCTTGTGTGTATGTCATCTTTGGAAAAATGTATGCTCAAGTCTTCTGCCCATTTTTTAGTTGGGTGATTATTACTATTATTGGTATTGATTAGTATAAGTTATTTTATATAACTTGGATATTAACCCCTTTTTTTATATATCATTTTCAAATATCTTCTCCCTTTCAGCAGGTTGTATTTTTGGTCTGTTGATGGTTTTCTTCAGTATACAAAAGCTCTTTATTTTGTTACAGTCCCAATAGTGTATTTTTGCTTTTGTTTCCCTTGCCTGAGGAGACATGTAGAAATGTCTTGCGAAAGCTGATGTGCCAGAGTTATTGCCTATGTTTCTTCTAGGAGTTTTATGTTTCAGGTCTCACACTTAGGTCTTGAAACCATTTTGACTTTATCTTTGTATATGGCATAAGAAAGTGGTTCATTTTAATTCTTTTGCATGTAGCTGTCTAGTTTCCCTTGCACTATTTATTGAAGAGACTGTCTTTCCTGTGTTGTCTATTCTTACCTCCTTGGTTTTAGAGTAATGAACTATGTAAGTATGGGTTTACTTCTCAGGTCTCTATTCAATACCACTGATCTATATGTCCATTTTTTATGTGCCAGAAACATGCTATTTTAATCACTATAGATTTGTAGTATATCTTGAAATCTGTGCATTTGATAACTCCAGATTTGTTCTTCTCTCTCAAGATTTCTTTGGTTATTCAGGGTCTTTTTGTGGTTCTATATACATTTTAGGATTATTTGTTCAGGTCTTGTGAAAATACTATTGGTATTTTGATAGAGATTACATTGAATCTATAGATTGTTTTGGGTAACATGGACATGTTAACAATATTCTTCTTCTAATCCATGAGCATGGTATAGCTTTCCATTTGTTTATGTTTCCAATTTCTTTCATCAATATTTTGTAATTTTCAGAGTACAGGTCTTTTGCTTCCTTGGTTAAGTTTTTACTAGGTATTTTATTCTTTTTGATGCAATAGTAAATGAGATTATATTTTTAATTCCTCTTTCTGCTATTTCATTATAAGTGTATAGAAATGCAACAGATTTCTGTATATTAGTTTTGTATTCTGTAACTTTACTGTATTTATTTAGGATAATTGTTGTTGTTGTTGTTTTTGTGGTGCCTTCAGTGTTTTCTCCATGTAGTATGATATCATCTGCAAATAGTGAGAGTTTTACTTCTTTATCAGTTTGGATGCCTTTTTTTCTTCTGTGATCATTGAGGCTAGGACTGCATGCACTATGTTGAGTAAAAGTAATGAGTGTAACCATCATTGTCTTATTCCCGATCCTAGAGGAAAAGCTCTCAATTTTTGACATTGAGTATGATATTAGTTGTGGATTTGTCATATATGGGCTTTATTATTTGAAGTACGTTCCCTCTACATCCACTTTGTTGAGTTTTTTGTCATGAATGGATGTTGAATTAAGTCATTTTTTTTCTGCATCTATTGAGATAATAATATGATTTTTATCTTTCATCTTGTTGAGGTATCATGTTGATTGATTTGCAAATATTGAACCATCCTTACATTCCTGGAATAAATCTCATTTGATTGTTGTAGATGATCCTTTTAATGTGTTGCTGAATAAGGTTTGCTAATATTTTTCAGGATTTTTGCAACTATGTTCATCAGGGATTTTGGTCTATAGTTTTGCTTTAGTGCCTTCCTCTTGTTTTGATACCAATGTAATGCTGACCTCATAGAATATATTTGGAAGCTTTCCTTCTTCAATTAAATTTTGGAATTGTTTTAGAAGAATAAATGTTGATTTATTTTTTCTTTAATGTTTGGTAGTATTCACCTGTGAAAGCATCTGGTACTAGACTTTGTTGAGTGTTTGATTTCAATTCACATTCATCCCGCAGCAATTTATCTGTTCATATTTACTATTTTTTTCTGTTTCAGTTTTGGAAGATTGTATCTTCTTGGAATTTATCCATTTATTCTAGGTTTCCTATTTGTTGGCATAAATTGTTCATGGTAGTCTCATAATTATTTGTATATCTATGATGTTGGTTGTTCCTTCTCTTTCATTTCTTATTTTATGCATTTAAGCCCTTTCTCTTTTTTTCTTAATAAGTCTGGGTAAAGATTTATCTATTTTATTTTTCCTTTCAAAGAACCTGATATTTGTTTCATCGATCTTTTTCTATTGATTTGTTGTTGTTATTTTGTTTTCTTGTTTCTATATCATTTCTTATCTTTATTATTTCTTCCTACTACCTTTGGGCTTTGTTCTTGTTCTAGTTTCTTTACGTGTCTATGTTAGTTTTGAGATTCTTACTGTTTCTTGAGATAGGACTATAGTGCTATAAACTTCCCTCTTAGAACTGCTTTTGCTACATCCCACAGATTTGGGACTATTGTGGTTTCATTTGCTTTTCTCTCCATGTATTTCTTATTTCCTCTTCAATTTCTTCATTGACCCATTGGCTGTTTGGTAGTAGGATGTTTAGCCTCCATATGTTTGTTCTTTTTCCAGTTTCTTTCTTGAAATTTATTTCTAGTTTCATACTCTTGTGGTCAGAAAAGATGCTTAATCTGATTTCAATTTTTTTGAATTTACTGATAATTGTTTTGTGGCCTAACATGTGATCTATCCTAGCAGAAATCCCATGTGCACTTGAAAAGAAAGAATGTGTATTCTGTTTTTCTTTTTTTCTTTTAATGTTTCAAATTTTTATTTAAATTCCATTTAGCTAACATATAGTATAATAGTTTCAGAAGTAGAATTTAATGCTTCATCACTTCCATATAACACCCAGTGCTCATCCCAACAAGTGCCCTCCTTAATACTCACCACCCATTCAGCCCATTTCCCTGCCCACCTTCCCTTAGCAACCCTTAGTTTGTTCTCTATAGTTAAGTGTCTCTTATGGTTTGCCTCTCTCTCTTATTTTTTATTTCCCCTATTTTCATCTATTTTGTTTATTAAATTCCACATATGAGTGAAATTATAGGATATTTGTCTTCTCTGACTTATTTCGCTTAGCATAATACCCACTAGCTCCATCAACACCATTGCAAATGGCAAGATTTCATTCTTTTTGATGGCTGAGTAATATTCCATGGTATATATACCACATTCTCTTTATTCATCAGTCAATGGACATTTGGGCTCTTACCATAATTTGTCTATTATTGATAATGCTGCTATAAACATCAGGATGTATGTGTCCCTTCATATCAGTATTTTTGCATCCCAAATGGACAAAACTTTCTTGGGAAAAAAAAAGCTGGAGGCATCAGAATTCCAGACTTCAAGCTATATTATAAAGCTGTAGTCATCAAGACAGTATGGTACTAGCATAAAAACAGGCACATAGATCAGTGGAACAGAATAGAAAACCCAGAAACTGACCCACAATTATATGGGTAACTAATCTTTGACAACACAAGAAAGAATATTTTGTATTTTTAGATGAAATATTCTGTATATAACTGTGAAGTCCATCTGGTCTAATGAGTCATTCAAAGACACTGATTATTGATTTTTTGTCTGAAGTATCCATTGATATAAGTGGGTTGTTAAAATCCCCTGCTACTATTGTATTACTATCAATATCTCCTTTTATATCTGTTAATATTGGTGTTATGTATTTAGGTGCTCCAGTGTTGGATACATAGATATTTATAATTGTTATATCTTCCTGTTGATCTCTTATCATTATGTAATACCCTTCTTTGTCTCTTGCTGCAGTCTTTGTTTTAAAGTCAGTTTTGTCTGAGATCAGTATTGCTACTACATTTGTTTGTTTCCATTTGCATGGAATAAGTTTCTCTGTCCCTTCACTTTGTCTATATGTGTCTGTAGGTCTGAAGTGAGTCTCTTATAGGCAGCATATAGATGTGTCTTTTATTTTAATCAATTTTTTTCACCCTCTGTCTTTTCATTAGAGCATTTAGACCATACATTTAAAGTAATCATTGATAGGGGCGCCTGGGTGGCTCAGTCGGTTAAGTGGCTGACTTCGGCTCAGGTCATGATCTCACGGTCCATGAGTTCGAGCCCCGCGTCGGGCTCTGTGCTGACAGCTTAGAGCCTGGAGCCTGTTTCAGATTCTGTGTCTCCCTCTCTCTGACCCTCCCCCGTTCATGCTCTGTCTCTCCCTGTCTCAAAAATAAATAAACGTTAAAAAAATTTAAAAGAAAATAAATAATTATTGGTAGATATGTACTGATTGCCATTTTGTTAATTCTCTTTCAGTTTTGTAGTTTTCTGTTCTTCTCTTGCTCTCTTTCCTTGTGATTGATGACTTACTTTAGTGTTATGCTTACTTTTATTTTGTGTGTGTGTGTGTGTGTGTGTGTGTGTGTGTATGTATATCTATTAAAGTTTTTTTGTTTTGTGGTTACCCTGAGGTTCATAAATATCCTAATTATATAGCAGTCTATAATAAGTTGATGGTCACTTAAGTTCAAACACATTGTTAAAGAACTTAATTTTATTACGCCCCCACATTTTATGTCTGTGTTGTCATATTTTTTACATCTTTTTGAGTCGCCTTAACTAATTTTTTAGATATAATTAATTTTACTACTTTTGTCTTTTAATCTTCATTATAGCTTTATAAATAATTGCTCTAGTACATTTACTGCATATTTGCTTTCACTCGTGGACTCTTTTCTTCAATAATTTATTAATGTCTTTTTTTTTTTTAACTTAAGGCCCTTTGTGTGCTTTCCATAATTTGGCTATTGTTGATACCGTTGCTATAAACATCAGGGTGCATGTATCCCTTAGAATCAGTATTTTTGTATGCTTTGGGTAAATACCTAGTAATGAAATTGATGGATCCTAGAATCGTTCTATTTTTAACTTTTGGAGGAAACTCCATACTGTTTTCCAGAGTGGCTGATCAGTTTGTATTCCCACAAACAGTGTAAGAGGGTTCCCCTTTTCTACATCCTCACCAACCCCTGTCTTATTCTGTATTGTTCATTTTAGTCATCCTGACTGGTGTGAGAAGATAGCTTATTGTAGTTTTGATTTGCATTTCCCTGATGATGACTGATGTTGAGCATCTTTTCATGTGTCTGTTAGCTATATGGATGTCTTCTTTGGAAAAATGTCTATTCATGTCTTCTGTCCATTTCTTAACTGGATTATTTGTGTTTTGGGTGTTGAGTTTTATAAGTTCCTTTTATATTTGGGATACTAACCCTTTATCCGATATGTCATGTAAAAATATGTTCTTCCATTCTGAAGGTTGCCTTTTAGTTTTGTTGACTGTTTCTTTCATTGTAAATATGATTTTTATCTTGATGAAGTCCCAGTAGTTTATTTTTGATTTGGTTTCCCTTGCCTCAGGAGGCATATCTAGTAAGTTGCTATGACTGATGCCAAAGAGGTTACTGTCTATGTTCTCCTCTAGGATTTTGATGGTTTCCTGTCTCACATTTAGGTGTTTGATCCATTTTGAATTTATTTTGGGGTATAATGTAAGAAAGTGGTCCAATTTCATTTTTTGCATGTTGCTATGCAGTTTTCCCAACACCATTTGTTGAAGAGACTGTCTTTTATCCACTGTATATTCTTTCCCATTTTGTCAAAGATTATTTGATTATATAATTGTGGGTTCACTTCTGTATTTTCTATTCTGTTCCACTGGTCTATGATCCCAAGTGTTCATCAACTGCTGAATGGATAAAGAAGAGGTGGTGTGTGTATGTATGTATGTGTGTGTGTGTGTGTGTGTATGGAATATAATATATATATATATGGAATATAATATATATATAGAATATAATATGTATATGGGATATAATGGAATATATATGGAATATAATATGTATATGGGATATAATGGAATATATATATGGAATATATATGAAATATTACCCTGCCATCAAAAAAGAATGAAATCTTGCCATTTGCAATGATGTGGATGGAGCTAGAGAGTATTATGCTGAGTGAAATAAGTCAATCAGAAAAGACAAATACTGTATGGTTTCACTCCTATGTGGAATATAAAAAAGAGTTGAACATAGCAGGGGGAAAAGGCAAACTAGAAAACAGACTTTTTTACTTTTTATTTTAGAAAAAGACAGCAAGAGTGTGAGCTGGCAAGAGGGGCAGAAGGGGAGAGAGAGAGAATCTTAAGCTGAGCATGGAGCCCAATGTGGGGCTTGATCCCATGACACTGGGATCATGACCTGAGCTGAAATCAAGAGTTGGACAATGAACCAACTGAGCCACCCACTCACCCCAGAAATCAGACTCTTAACTATAGACAACAAACTGAGGGTTACTGGAGGGGAGATGGACTGAGAAATCAGTTAAATGGGTGATGGGTATTAAGGAGGGCACTTGTTGGGATGAGCACTGGGTGTTGTATATAAGTGATGAATCACTAAATTCTAAACCTGAAACTAATATCACACTGTATGTTAACTAACTGGCATTTACATAAAAACTTGGAGGAGGAGGAGAAGAAGAAAAGAAGGAAGGAAAGAAAGGAAGGGAAAGAAGGAGAAAGGAAGAAGAAAGAAAGGAAAGGAAGAAGGAAGCCATCCCTTTAACATTTCTCATAAGTCTGATTTAATGGTGATGAGCTCCTTTAACTTTTGTTTGACTGGGAAACTCTTCACCTCTCCTTCAATTCGGAATGATAACCTTGCCAGGTAGAATATTCTTGGTTGTAGGTTTTTTCCTCTCAGCATTTTGACTATATCATGCCACTTCCTTCTGGTTTACAAAGTTTCTAGTGAAAAGTCAGGTGACAGCTTTATGAGGTTCCCCTTATATGTAGTTAATTGCTTCTCTCTCACAGCCTTTAAAATTATTTATCTTTAATCTTTGTCATTTCAGTCATTGTGCCTTGGTGTGGACCTCTTTGGATTCATCTTGTTGTAACTTTCTGTGCTTCTTGAACCTGGTTGTCTGTTTCCTTCCTCAGGTTAGGGAAGTTTTCAACTATTATTGCTTCAAATAAGTTTTTTTGCTTCTTGTTCTGTCTCTTCCCCTTCTGGAATCCTTATAATGTGAATGTTTTCTTGATGTTTCTCAAGAGATACCTTAACCTATCCTCATTTTTTTTTAATTCTTTTTGCTCTTCAGCATGGGTGGTTTCCACCAACCTGTCTTCCAGATTGCTGATCTATTCTTTATCCTCTAGTGTATTGTTGATTCTCACTAGTGTATTTTTCATTTTTGTTATTGTATTCTTCAACTATGGTTCTTTGTTATATTTTCTCTTTGTTTATGTTCTTATTAGGTTCATACACTTTTCTTCCCAGTCTGGCAGACATCTTTATGACCATTATTGTGAACTTTTTTTTAATTGTTTTTAATGTTTATTTTTGAGAGAGAGAGGGAGAGAATGAGCAAGCATGAGCAAGGGAGGGGCAGAGAACAAGGGAGACACAGAATCTGAAGCAGACTCCAGACTCCGAGCTGCCAGCATAGAGCCTGAAGCAGAGCTTGAAGCACAAACACTGAGATCATGACCTGAGCCGAAGTCAGATGCTTAACTGACTGAACTGCACTTTATAAGTGGACTCTTCACAAGATGATTGGTTATTACCATTTCATTTAGTTTTTTTTTCTTGTTCTTTCATTTGGAGTATATTACTCTGTCTCCTTGACTTTCTGTGTTTATTTCTAAGGATTAGGCAAAACAGTTACTCCTGATCTTGAAAGAATGGTCCTGTGTATGGTCATTGCCTGTGTAAACTGTGTGTGCCTGGTATGTTTGGCTGGCTGATGAGCTGTGGTTGACATAAGCTGGGAGTCAAGTGGCACTCCATGCTAGGGCTTCCCTGGTTAAATGTCCAGAGCTGAAGTGGGCACAGACTGGGGTATTCCCTGCTCTGTCCGCCCAGAGGGTGTCCAATAGGAAAGCTAAAGTTGTGGTGGTTGCAAGCCAGGGTACCCCAGGGCACTCTGTGCAGGGGTGCCCTGGTAGGGCAGCTGGAGCTAAGACACAGTATGGGCTGGGTGTCCCAGGGCACTCCATGCAGGGGGTACCTTGGAGGGGTGGCCAGAGCTGAGGCAGGTGTAGACTGTGGAGCAGTTCGCACAGGGCTGCCCTGATTGGAATGGCTTGAGCTGAAGTGGGCATGAGCTAGGAGGTCCCAAAGCACTCTGCACCAGGTGTGTTCTAGCAAGTAACCTATAGCCAAAGTCATAAGGGGATAGAGTGTTTCAGGGTTTGGACAAGATATATAGAAAAAGGGGTATTAAGGTACTTTACCTTCTTGTTTTCCTTTCATTATGAATCCATAAACTAGGTTAGAAATGGTAGCAGCATCATTTGTTCATTCAAATTCTGTTCCAGAGAAAACGTATCAAACTTGTACCTATGACTTGTAACCATTTTGTGTCATTTTAAAAATTTGACTCAACTTAGCTCTATGATCAAAATATCTGACATAAATTTATCTGTAACAAATTACATAAATTTTAAAATATTAATTTTTCTAATTATAAAATAAATTTTATCGTAGAATGCTTAGCAAATATAATTAGTATCCATCCAATCAAAATCTGTTAATATTTTAATATATTTAGATCTAGTTTCATGTGTGTGCATATACTTGAAATATCATACTGTGTATACATACATTTTTATATCCTTTTTCACATAGCAGTCCATCTTTAACATGTTGTAAACATAATTATTGATGGCTTAATCAGCTGGATAATTTACTTAGGTATTTTCTTCTGTTGGCGATTTAAGTTGGTTTTGGACATTTAACTATAAATGAGATTGTATTTATTTAGAACAAAATACAGAAACTATTGGGTGTTTATAATCAGATTTATTGATGTCAATGAAAAGTTATAGAATATTCACTAGGTTAGCAGAATGTAAGAAAGCAAATGCTCAGTCAACAGAATCCTTTGTTCTAAGTTTGTTTTGATTATCCTCCCTATCAGAGACAATAGTTTAAAAAAAATGAATTCGAAGTCCAAACTGCCTTGAATTCTGATCTTGGTTCAGATGTTGATCCTTAATATATTGGTTATGTGAACTCAGGTTATTAAGGTTCTCCAAGCTTCTGAATCCTCTTCTACAGAATGGAGTTAATAATGCTGGTATGATAGAGGAGTTGTGTTAATTGATGAAATAACAAATATAATGGGGCTTATAGTTAAGAGTGGTATACAAAACAGATACATAAGCAATACAAAACAGTTTCATATGTGCTAGGGTGAGATGAGAACAGGACCTTTTGGGAGTAAACAAGAGAGGTACAACTATGGCTGGGAGCAGGTATCAAATCAGGAAGGGCTACCTGATGGATCATTAGGAGGTAGGCAGGAGTAATAATGTAGTTATGTGTTTTCTAAAGGGACAAAGGGAAGCAAAAAAAAATTTTGGTAAGGAGAGGAATTAGGAAAACAGGCATAGGGTCAGAGTGTAGAAATAGGTGATTTCGAGCATGGGTTGAAGTGAGCAGCACCACAAGATTTAATAATCTGTAGGGATCAAGGCTCAAGAAGAACAAATTAATATCCATCCATGACCTACTTGATGGAACTATTTTGATCTCTTTTGTGGCTCTTGTAGAAAAATAGAAGAATTTTTTTTTTTTTTTTTTTAACCTACACTCCTAAGATCTGAATACAACTACTTTTGTATTTTGATTATATTAGGGATACTCTTCTATACGTGATTGTTTTTAGATCGTGTGATCATTCTGTGTATATAATTTAGCATCTGTTTTCACAACGTCATGTTGTACTGGAAACATCTTTTCATATTCTTAACCCTTTGGAAACATTGTCCTTTTTCATTTTCATCACTGTGTTGATGGGAAGGAAGTTTGTACTTAGTTCCTCTGGGGCCCTGCCTCTCTGCCAGATCTCTCACTACATCTATGGCTGAGATGATCTGTTCTGTAGACACTTCAACTCATTTGCACTGATAGTATTTCACCATAAATGTATTGCACACCTTTGCTTTTCTTCCCCCAACATCAGATGGTTTTTTTTTGCCCTGTGCACATGTGAAGCTCAGTAGTGCTGGGGAGTGAGGACCTCTGAGGGCAGCCCTGACCCCAAAGGTTTACTATAGTCTGATGGCATGATACATGCACCCATGACTTTTGGATAAACAATTTAGGGTGGCATCTTGCATGCCTCTTAGGAGAGTATGACAGAATCAATGTCCTGTTGCTCACAGCAGTAACCTTGATAGTGCAGTTGTCTGGCTTTTCCTCTTGCCCTGTTTCACACTGTCTAGTTCTTCATTCTTATTCTCTGGAGTCACCTTCTTGCACATGAATTCTTATCAAGCTCCATTTGGGGGGAAACACAAGATAGGGCAAACATTTTTAAGGATCATGATATGTGCATGTTGTACACTTGATCTCAGTCAAAAGGCCAAGAAGCAATACATACATGTTGTAAAATTGCTTTTCAAAATGTTCAGCATTTCTCCTAGCTTTATTCTAAGGAAATCTGATTTATTAGCTTTCCCTAAGAGTTCAGTTCCAAAATTAAGACTATGGATAATGGCTGAAAATATATGACTATTTTACTCCAGTCAAGTGTCAACAATAACTATTTGTCCTTTTCAAGATGAGTTGCACCCCAGTTCTAAAAAACAAAATAAACAAAAAAAAAAACCCTGAAAAACAAACAAAAACAATGTAAAACAAAACAAAACAAAATAATACATTCAGAGCTCCCCCTCCACCAGTAGACAATGTCTGCAAAGAATTGGTTACCATATGCCCAGAGTCTAATGCCTGGAGGAAACAAAGCATAGTGCCCTTACAAGCATCGGGTCCCCAAAACCTGACCTGCCATCTGCTATGAATTTTTGAATATTAAATTCTACTCCTGGCTCTGCTTTGCTCCTAGAGGCCAGAATCCCACAGAAGACCCAATACAACTCCTGAGGCCTTGGGCCTTTCTCCTTTTACACATGGCCCAGATGGTTCCAGGTACTACCTCTGAGCAGTATTCTACTTCTGAGATTTCTAGCATTATATTACCCATACCTCTCTAATGAAGGATATCCTCTTAGTCCAAACTCAGGATCCTTTCTTTTGTTGACATCAGTTGGAATTGTAGTCCTTTGTATGAAATACATTGTTTCTGCCAAGGATGACTATTTAAAAAGAAGTTTAGAATATGCAAAACAGACAAAGATGGAATAGAGATGAATCTGGGTAAAAAATTAATTTGAGGAAGTCCATGAGTGAAGATTCTTGGAACCCAGGCATGGAGATCCAAGATTTGGTATGTACTTTTTCACTTGGAAGTCAGGCTTTCTTCACCAAAGCCCACTTAGGTTTGACTGTCACAAGCTCACACCCCATTTTTCTAGGGGCATCAGAAATACCTGAGTTTATGATAGTTCCTGGAGGACAGAAGCAAGTTGTACATCATATGCTCTGTATTTTACTGAATAAAAGTCCATATTTAGTTCATACCCAGTGATCATTGTAATTGCCAAGATAATTTTTACTTTTCCACCATTTATTCATTGAAGAGCTGCTCAGGAGAATATACAGAGGCCATATTCCTTATAGAGTTGCCTCTCAGTTGATAACACTTTATTTAACTGCAGGCATGTGTCTTTGCTGGAATCTGACTACACTGAATTATTCATCATCAGAACTTAAAACCGTTTCTTTATCTAGAAATCCAACTCTTGCCTTGCATATACTATGTAATCTGCTTGTGGACTTGAGAGACAATAGTGCTATTTATTCTTCGAAGTTACCTGGAGTCCATACCACTCATCACAGCTCACAAATATATTTACTTTTTCCTTGATTGCTTTCATCTAATTTTTTTCCAGCCTTCTTCCCTCCAGCAAGTAATGAACTGGAAAAAGAGACCGTTTTGGTTGTCATTCTGTACTGGGTAATCCCAAACCTGTGATGTTCTCTGCTGCAGGCGGCATTCTCTATCTCATTAGTTAATTTATTCAGCAAGTATTTACTGAATGTTTTGCCAAGCAAAATACAGCCATGAAGAAAATAAATGTGGTCCCTATTCTTATAGAACTTACGATCAATTCTAGATAGTCTCACCTTGGGTTTAGGAGGGATATTAATCTAATTATGGCACCAGGTAGAATCAAGGAGAGGAATTTGGAACGAGCATTGAAATCTGGGAACCCAAGGAGCTCTGGGTGACTCAGTCAGTTAAGTGACAAACTCTTGATTTTCGGCTCAGGTCATGATCTCACAGTTGTGAGATTGAGCCCTGCATGGGGCTCTGTGCTGGGCATGGAGACTGCTTAAGATTTTCTCTCTCTCTCTCCCTCAGTCCCTCCCCCCACATCTCTCAATAAATAGAATAGAATAGTATAGAATAGAATAAAATAGAATAAAAGAATAAAATAAAATAAAATAAAATAAAATAAAATAAAATAAAATAAAATAAAATAAACCTAGGAACCCAATAATGACTTTCTCCATAAACATGTGGACAAACTATCAAACATTGTTAAATTCCCATGAGTTCCACACAGAATATGAGGGTTTCTAGTCATGCCATGAAGGAAGAACAGTTTTTTCCTATCTCTGTGACCTTGCATATTAACTTCATCACCTCGTATCTCATTTTGTCTCAAGTGTAAAATGAACGAGGTAATAAATCTTATTTCATAAAATTGTAAATATTAAATGACTACATACATGTAAAACAGAACAGTGAATGACATTGAAGTTCTCAGAAATAATAACTATTAATGTTATTGTTGACACAACAAAGAGTCTTGAGAGGTCAATATTTTAAATTTGGGATTCAGGTATGCAGTTACCATTCATTAATTTTGTCGGGATGCAGCAGGGTATTGGTTCTGTAGTGTAGCTAAAGGGTAAGCAGATTACTGACTAGAGAGGATGAGAGCTTGAAAAGAAGCAGTTCAGGGGTGTGGGGAAGTTAAGTGCTGGAAAGGTGTTACAAGAGAAAGGAAATCTATCCCAGACATGTTAAGTGAGACTTCACAGAAGAAGTGACAGATGAATAGAATTTCAGAGAATAAGGAGGATTTAGTCCTGAAGAGAGGGAGGTTATGACTTGTAGGGAAAAGAGTATAAGGTGTTGGAGGAACAGCAAATAATTTATTCTAGCTGTGGTATGAGGTATATTTGGGGTAATGGTGAAAGAAATTACTAAAGAGAAAAATAAAGTCCACGTATGTAAAGCCTTCTGTAAGAATTGCTAGGGGAGGCAACTAATGATACCAATCCCATAGCATAAATGGAATAACCCAATGGAAGTTTAATTCTTGATAATTTAATAGTTTGATGTAGATAGTCTATGAGTAGTTTTCTATTTAGTGATCCAGGGACCGAGGATCCCTCAATTTTGTTGCTCCGTGATCTTAGGTATCTCGATATTGCAGTCTTCTGTTGAATCCTTGAATCTGGGGTAAAGACACAGAGAAGATAGAGACTATGGAGAGTCAGTGGGAGGTTTTTGTAGCTAGGTCTGTAAGTGGTTGTCATCAGTTCAGGTGACATTCCATAGGCCAGAACTCAGTCACGTGGCCACATCTGATTGTATGGGAGATTGAAAAATATAGTCATCCTACATGTCCAGGAGGACAAGAAATGGGTTTTGATAAGCACATAGCAGTCTCAATCACAATAGTCTATTTTCCAATATCAAAATTACAGGAGACTGAAATTTTTGTTGATTAGGAATGTGGGCTGTGGAATCTGGCAGAACTAGTCCTAAATCTCACTTCAGCCATTTACCAAACCTTAAGTAAATTACTCAGCTACTCTTTCAGTTTTTCCATCTATAAAGTTGAAATAGCAATAGTACCCATCTCATAAACATAGAGTAAAAATGACTTAATATAAGTACCAGTTCATTGAATGTTTTTCATGTTCCATGCTCTAAGAAGGCTCCTAAAGATACATTATTTCACCTTCTCTACTAAAAAATCCGGAGTCAAGAGCTTTAGGGGATCAAAGATAGGGCAATAAAATATTTCTGGAAGAGTGATAGGAAGGAAGGATTTACAAAGGAACTACTTTGGTCCTTGCATATGAAGCCTGATTGTGATTGGCAAACCTGTAGCGGCCAAAGGACCCTCCAGACAGAGGGAAAGGTGTATACATAAATGTTAATTTATTCATTCACTCAGCAAATATTCATGGATCATCAACTATGTGTTAGGCATGGTTCTAGACACTGAAAATTTATCAGTAAACAACATAGATAGATTTCCAACAACATGGAACTTAAATCCTAATGGAGGCAAATATATAAGCAAATAAATGTTATCAACTACTGATAAGAGAAAGAGAATGATTTGGATTTGTAGAAACTGATATGGACAAATGCCCATGATAATTTTTGAAGGACAAACAAGTTACAGAATATGAATAATACGGTCTTATCTTAAAATACAATCCTATACTAAGGGTATGAGCATGGAAAAAAAATACATGTCACCTTGTTAACATTCGTTATCTCAGGGTCTGGAGTTGACAAAGGGGGAAAGAGAGAAAGTATTACATTTCAAAATCTATTCTCAAGTAATTTTAGCAGTTGGTAAAGTCAATCCAGTCAATGAAATGAAAAACATGTCTGTCATATGTGAGCCTACTGATGGTCCATCTCCCACAAAATTATGTCATCAATAGTCTTATAAGAACAAGTAGCAGATGAGGACACAGTAGGGTTAAAAGTTAGAATCCTAGTCCTGGATGTATCCTTAGCATCATAACCATCAGCATCTGTACTGACCTGAGTAGAGCCACTTTGACTAACAGTATCAGATGTTTTGGAAGGGGAAGGGGAATGGGTGGCACTACTATGGTCCTCTTTATGCCCTCAGTAAATAGGCTGGCTCTGTTATCTTAAGGGCCTGAAATCGTGAAACTCAGTTGCCCCTTGTGACTTAATTCAGATGTGGATCTCTGCCCTAAATTTCAGAAACATTATGTGGCACATAAAAAAAAGGCTTTGAGTCCATTTAAAATAATACATAGAAAATATCTCAGGTTTGGGACTTAATCCATAATTCTTAGCATTTTTGAGAAATTAAACTTCACTTTAAATTTTTTTCACGTTTATTCATTTTTGAGAGACAGAGACAGAGTGCAAGCAGGAGTGGGGCAGAGAGAGAGAGGGAGACAGAGAATCTGAAGCAGGCTCCAGGCTCTGAGCTGTTAGCACAGAACCCAACACGGTGCTCGAACTGACCAACGGTGAGATCATGACCTGAGCTGAGGTCAGATGCTTAACCGACTGAGCCACCCAGGTGCCACACACTTTAAAGGAAACATAATCGTATGGACGACAAAATGTAATTGTGAAGGTAAAGTGAAATTACAAAAGGGCCAAGTGAGCATATAGCACAAACTAATGACAGCTAACATTTATTGAGCACTTTACTATTTGCCCGGTAATATGCTAAGTGCTTTACATGATCCAGGAATATCTATTAAATGAGGCACAAATTGGTTAAGTAGGTAGGATTCTAACTTATCTAGGTGGCCAGACTACAGTATGCTTTAGTGTCTCCTAGATAATTAGCAAGGCACTGCATACTTAGTTCTTATTCTTCTTTATATTGTTTAGCTGTTGTTACTGGAGCATCATTCCAAACCTAACCTCTCTATTCTGCCTTGATTCCACAGATATTGATCTCTTTGAGGACTGTACTTGTTCCATTGGCCATCCCTTTCCTTTAGCTATTACAGTACCCCCAGTCCTAGAGCAAGACACTGTGCTGTTGGCATTTTACAAGTGTTCTCTCTTAACCAGCACTGTAACCTTATAAAGTAGAAATGGTTTTTCCGTTTCTTAGATAGGCAAACAGTGGTTCAATCACATGACCAGAGTCACAAGGCCAACAATTATCTCATCCTAATCACCATGAGCTTTCCATTTAGTCATACATGTCTTTGTTTAGAATGCTATTCCTAGGATTAAATACACTATGCCTGCATTTCCCAAACTCTGTGCTGAGGCACCTCAGGGTGCTGCAGTTTAACTCAAGATGAAATTTTTGAAATTTCAAGAAAACTCAGAGAGACTCGATGTTTTTCAGAGACCACATGAGCTGCTAGCTGCAGATAGTTCAGAGTTTCAACATTAGATCACACCACATTCCTTTTGATGATGTCACATTTTTGCAAAGCTAAAACTTTTATTAAAAACAAGCACCAGGTGTGAGGGAGGAAGAGTTATATGGAAACACTCTGTACTTTGCGCTTCTTTTTGCTGTGATCTTGTAACTGCTCTTAAATATAAAGTCCATTAAAAACGATACAAAACTAAGCACCACCTGGGAATCAATGAAACAGGAAGTGAGAATGGTGGTGTCCAGTATCATTCCAAAGTCTGAGAAATTACATAGTGTTCAAGAGGCATACACTTCCCATTATTAAGTAATTTTGGTTATTTAAAAATGAAATATTTTTCTTTCAATATATATGTATGACTTTTTTTATTTATTTTTTTTAACATTTATTTATTTTTGAGACAGAGAGAGACAGAGCATAAACGGGGGAGGGGCAGAGAGAGAGGGAGACACAGAATAGGAAGCAGGCTCCAGGTTCTGAGCCATCAGCCCAGAGCCCCACCCAGGGCTCGAACTCACGGACTGCGAGATCGTGACCTGAGCGAAGTCGGACGCTCAACCGACTGAGCCACCCAGGTGCCCCTGTATGACTTTTTTTGAGCAACCACTAAGTAGCTAGGATATGAATACTTACTAGGCTGTTTGTATCCATCTACTTAATAAACAGAATTGTGTTATTTCTCTCGGCTCTGAAACAAATATTGTGACACAGCGTATACCATGAAACCAAAAACATTTGGGAGACCTTCTACTTAGCTCTATTAAACCCTCTCAGGATTAAAAGTCTGTGTGGTATGCTTTTTAAAATCTGTCCTATCTGAACTTTGTATTGTGAATATTTACTACGGCTATTTTGAAAGCAAAAGCCACTAGAGTCATTCACTCTAGGAATGACACACAGTCTATGATATATCACTCCTTTAGCTTGTACGGACAATTCAGCACTTAATTTTGTGTTTTATACTTAAGATTGGTTTTGTATCTTTTTTTTCTATTTCCTACCCTATCTATATTACACAGCCCTTGAAGACAGGAATGTCTTGTGCTCTGGTACATGTATGCCTGTATGTTATACATATATTTGTTCTAAGCATAGGACAGATTAGATGGTTATACATTGCACTATTAATAATGTTTACCTCTAGAGGAGCTATTTTATTTAAATTTTAAGTGGTCAGATTATGAATGAGTATAATTTTCCTCTTTTTTTTTAACAGTTCCCAAATAGGGAATTTTTAAAAGACAGTTTTATTGATAAATAGAGGTTGCATAAAGCATCCTATTGCCCGTATTACACAGAAAGATGTGGAAGCTGCTTCTGAAATAAATATTTGGAATGGCTTCCTTAGAGTTGTTCTTGGAAATCAAGCCAGATGTAATTTAGCAACTTGTGTATGCCAGGCACTGTGCTCCCTGCTATCACATATTGTTTTATTTACTTCTTACAACTACCTCAGGAGGTAGTATGGTCTTTGTTTTACAAATAAGGAAAAGGAGGTTCAGTTTGAACTTTTGGGTGTTTGTCTAATGGCATTAGAGTTTTAAAATTAAAATAAAAAATTAACATTTATTTATTTTTGAGAGAGAGAGACAGAGAGACAGAGTGCAAGTGGGGGAAGGGCAGAGAGAGAGGAAGACACAGAATTTGAAGCCGGCTCCAGGCTCTGAGCTGTCAGCACAGAGCCTGACATGGGGCTCCAACCCACAAACGGTGAAATTGTGACCTGAGCCAAAGTCAGATGCTTAACCGACTGAGCCACCCAGGTGCCCCATAATGGCATTAAAGTTTTAAAACTCAAACTCAGTCCGGTCCCAAAAATCACATATTGCATGATTCCATTTATATATGATGTCCAGAATAGAGACAAGAAAGTAAGTTAGTGCTTGCTTGGGGCTGTGTGTATGTTTTGGAGTGGAGATGACTGAGCAACGAGGAGTGTCTGCTAGTAGGTATGGGTTTCTTTGGGGAATATATTTGTGAATATACTAAAATTCAGTGAATCATGCACTATAAAAGGTTGAATTTTATGCTATGTGGACTATACTTTAATAAGCCATTTAAAGGGGAAAAAACTCAAGTTTTCCATCGTTAAAGCCTCAAGGACAATTTTAGCAGTCTTTGGTGGACCTTCATGTTACAACTTAATCCAAAGAATTCAGAAGGATCCCAGAAAATGCATAAAGGCAATGAACTCTACCAGGAAGAAGTATTTCTTGTGGGATTATCTATTCTTCTTTGAAAAGCACCATAGCGCTTCCCAAACACATAATTAGAAATTAGACTGAGTGCAGTGAGGCCAGGCTTCCCACATCTAGCAGAAGCCCTATGCCTTTTCAATAAATATTTGAGAATTTAATTAAACACAATGCCTGCTCAATAAATATTTGCACAATTTAAGGTGTATCAGTGACATTCAGAGATATTCAGAGACAGATATGTCTCTGACAGAATGTCAGGTAGACATTCAGAGACATTCAACAGATAGTCTGTTTGGGGGAAGAAAAACACTGTTACATAAAGAATGGTATGTCTTCCTGAGATAGCTTGAATGAAGCAACATTACTCGTTTGTGTTTTCAACCCAATCTTTGGGTTCCAAATAAGTTAGTGGGAATCTTTTTTGTCATTACTGTTTTAATTACCATAGAACCTCTAATCCAGGCCAGAAATTCCTCGCTGCCCACATTTCTCTCTACTTCAGAATGCGTATCTAATAGCAACCAATTACTTTTCCTATTTTCTCACTTGGAATCTGTTTGGGGAGCTGGGGATCACTATCTAACCAAATCGGTAACATCTGCAACAAAGGGCAGCTGAGTGGGGAGAGGGAGCTGGCTAGACAGATTTCCTGCATGGTAAGGCTCTTTTCCTCTGCAGAGGTTGCTCTGGGACAGTTACTTGTAAGGGCTCCTCTGATTTTTTTGAGTGTCTTTCTACCGTTTCTTACTCAATCTTTTTCTGAGGAGAAAAAAAAAATAGAGTTTTGGGTTTAAGAGGTCAAGTGACTTAAAGGAACTATTCCAGACTTCTGAAAGTTTCTGTTTCAAACATGAAAAGTAATTCCAAAGAAACAACCCCAACTCGGCTTTGCTTCCAGGTATGGCTTTGATTTTCATGTTGGCGTGCGTCTAACACTCACTACTTTTTAACTGGCCTTCCAAGAAACCAGGCTCAGTGCCTTAACACTAGCGCTTTTTCACATTTGGCTGTAAGAGAGCTGAAAGATTAGAAACCGTTTTGTACTCATTCTTTTTGTACTCATTCTTAAGCTACATGGATCCAAGTCTTCTATCATATTTAGAGACACAAATTTGCACTTGGAAAACACATCCAAAATGGAATGGTGTTGGATGATTTTAAGAAAACAAGGTAAAGGAAATGATCCTTTAAATTTATTAAATAATTTGTTTTGTATTTTTTACCCTTATTGCTTTTTTTTTTTTTTAACAAAAGCCTATTCTGTGTTCCTTGGCTCAGTTGGTGACTGGATACATCTGCAACTTTCAGAAAAGGCTAGTTCAAGGGTGAAAACGATGGTTTTGTTTTGGGGAACTAATTTTGTTGTTGTTGAACAGCTTCTCCGCTCTTTAGAACAGACAACAAAAGTATCATTATCTGGTTTAGGGAGATGCTGATAAATTATTCATACCACTAATGATGACTCTGAATCTTCCTGGGGAATGCTGTGACTTATTTTTCTTCCTTGTAAAAGATAAAACCATTTTTTTGTAGACATTTCTGGCACACCTGCATGCTTGAGGCAATCAGGTGAGATGTATTCCTGACACACTTCCCTTTCCCCTCATTCTCCAGGCTGTGGTTTTAAAATAGAAACCTCTGGATATTTGGCCTTCTTTTGTATGATAGACACAATTTCTGAAATGAATTCACCAGGTTGAGGGAGGGGGAGCTCACCCATAAACTATTTATGATTAAGGAGCTGACACCCCGGATCACATTAATATCTAAATTGCCAGTTACAGGTGCACATGCCTTTGAAACCACAGAAATGTTAAGAGCTTAGACAGTGTTAATAAGGAGACTAAGCTATTAAAGTGGAATGCAAATGAATAGCCTTCATTGAGAGCTTACTCTGTGCTAAGTACTTGGTGTACATTATCTCATTTAATCCTTATTTTGCTAAAGAGAAACTGAGTCTTAAATGGATTAAGTAATTTTTCCGGTGTCAATAAGTGGCAAAACTAAAAATTGAATCATGTCTATCATTCCAGGAGCACCTTGCTGACTCAGGCAGAAGAGCATGCAACTCTTGATCTCAGGATTGTGAGTTCAAGCCCCACATTGGGTATAGAGACTACTTAAATAAATAGAACTTAAAAAAAATAAAAGAATATTACTCCAAACCCCATGCTGTTGATCATACGGCTATTTCGTGGTCCTATGTGGCAAGCAGCATACAGGTGTTGGGAGTATAAAGGCAGATAAGTCATTGCTCCTCCCCTCAGGAGCTTACAGTTTAAACTCATGTCTTTTGATAATACTATTCATTCACTGGAAGAACATTAATTGTGTGCCCATCCCGTGTCAGTTCCTATGCTGTGCAGTGTCTGGTATGGTGAGTCTATTTTCAGAAACAAAATGGAGGACATGCCATCTGACATAGAATTTGAATAATAAATTAGAATATAATGGAATGGAATGTTTGAATTCAGTGTTTTAACACTGCTTCTGAAGAGGGGAAAAAAGAGGAGGTGGGGGAACCAGCTACCAAGAAAAGAGAAGCTACTAAAATGGGAAGAATGACTGTCTTGGGGTTTTTATTCCAAAGAAGAGTAGGTAATATCCAGAAGAGATAGATATTGTTAGTCCCCAGCAGCCTCATGTACAAAATAAACTCTTCCTTTGAACTCACGATTGGCAACTAGAGAACTCTGGCAATGACCTCTGTTGCTGAACTCTGGCAATGACCTCTGTTGCTGAAAATCTGGTGGTTGGTAAGCAAGGAACCAAGGAAGGGACAAGGATAGGAATTCTCTTCTCTGCTTGGGCCATGTGTCTAGTGGACCAACCCAGAAGTGAAGCAGGATAAGTTGTAAAGATAGGCCTTAATACCACCTCCCACTCACACAATTATGCCAAGTGGCTAGAAATGGGAACATCAGTCTGAGCTTGTGTATGATTATTCTAACAGGCAACATTTTAAGAAAAACGGTTGGCAAATTACCTTTGCATTATTATGAATTGTTTCTTCCCTTTAATAGTAGGAAATGCCACTTTGTTTCACTGTAAGAACGACTTTGAGGTTCCAATTTTTAACTCTGACACCTCCATGCCTTTTCTTGAGAGAGGAGGCCAAAGTTGGTGTTCACCAAGAGCTCCTTTCTTCCTAGTTTCACTCTTTGCTGCACAGCATGTTGTTAGTAAAACCACTTTTTCAACAGGATGTAAAAAATTAGAAGGGAACTATTTCCCTCTCTTCCCCAGGAAGGCAGAGGAAGTGGAGATGCAAAAAAATTTGAAGCCTTGGTCTAAAGAGTCACAAAAGGCAGTAGGAGGCGGGGAGGTAGATTTGCTTTAACTCAAAGACAGGCAAATTCAGCCTGAAGTATTCCTAATGAAACTAGGTTTCTTTAAGGATATTAGTCCATCTCATTAGACTTGGATTACCCACTCTGTGTTGGACCCTATGCAAAGTAACACATGTGTCAGTTGAGACACACCAGGTTATGCTGCAATAAGAAAGAATCCTCAAGTCTCAATGGATAAAAGTAAATGTTTATTTTACAATCAGAGTATGTGTTTAATATAGGTTGACAGCAGACCTTTGTTTATCATAGTCACTCAGGGATCCATCTTGACATGTGCTTTCACAGTTACCACAACAGGAAAAGAAGATAAAGTGAATCAGTAACACTGGATCTTAAAGCTTCTTGCCCACCACAGCTCACTTCTTCTCCTACTGCACAAAGGAAGCTGCCTATACATTCAAGGGGATGGTAAAGTGAAATCCTACCATATACTTGGAAGAACCAGAAGTATTTGATGAAAAGTTTAGAGAATATCACCATAGATGAGCCTCATGATGCACCACCCTCTCCCAAAATATAAAACTCAATATCAGCTATAAGATGAAGAAAGGGGAGGTATGCATTATTCCAGCTCATCTATAAAAGAAGAAAACTGAAGTTTGGGAGGGATGAGTGTGTCCAAAAATTGATAAATTGATTTCATTTGTCATTAGCTTTAGGGTAGCACTAATGAAATCTTTAAATTATCTAGTTCTTGTCTAGCTGCAGTGTAGAAGAGAACTGTATTAGAGTATATACATGTATTTTATCTAATCCTGTGGAAATCTTTACGTACTCTGTACTTTTTATGTAACTTTGTATCACTATGGACTCATGGATTTCTTTTTAATTCATTTTTAATGAGCCAATTGTCTCAGATTCAACCAGGAGGAATCACTTCAGGCTAACTCCCTATTTTTCTTTTCGGTCAACTTGATTGAAACATAATTTACAAACAATAAAATGTATCCAGTTGAAGTAATCCTAAGGACAGTTAACCAAATTGAGGACATAATATTAGAATACAATACCATGGGGTGGGGGAGATAATTTAATTCTACCTTTCTAGCCTGCCTAGAAACTTTGGTCATATTAAATGAAAAAATATTACAACAGGTTTCCTGTATTCAGTCAAAAAAAAATTTATGAAGAAGAGGAGGAAACTTTGAGATTTTCCTCATTGTCTTGTAATTCTTACCTGTCTTCTCTAGTGTCATCATCTTCTTGATTTTACACTATAATCTAGCTATTTTGTATACTTTTCATACCTTTGGGTCTTTGTACACACTACTCCTGCTTGTGATGTCTAATTTGCTTGTCTTCCTAGGAAATTCCAATTCTTTGCTTTAATACACAGTTCAGCCATCACTTTTTCTAGGCAGTTTTCCCTGAAACTTTTTCTCATGTGCTGCCCTCATTCATTTCCAACAGGGAAATAATTGTGCTCTGTCATAATTCTTAGAAGGAGAGGCTGTGTTTTTGTCCATATCTTCACTACCTTACAAATGGCCAGATTTTCAACGTGGGTTGAATAAATCTTTATGCAAATGTCATTATAGTACAGTATTATTTTTTTGGAGGAGGATCTCTATAAACATAAGCTCCTTATTCAAAACTTCTTTAATGAAAAGAGCAGTTAGTGAATAGGCTAAGGTAGATAAGCTCAATATTCTTAAATAAATGTACATGGTGGTGGTAGAGTATGTATGAACTCTCAGATCAGAGGCATGAGCCAGCTAGACCTGAAACTGAAGTTATTTTCATGGCTTAATTCCCCAATATTAGTCCTTCATCTTAAAATGGAGATAAGACAGGTGTGTGTGTCTGTATGTGTGTGTGTGTCTGTGTGTGTGTGTGACCATTAATGTATATGACTATCCAGCCTATGTTAATGTTCAATAAGGAACAGCTCTTATGGGAGATTTCTTTGCACTTTTAGAAGCTATCCAAAGAAGCAATTATCCTTAGACAAGTTTTTCCATCTTCATGGGTGTATGAAATACATTAAAGAATGACTTTCATGCCTCAAAAGACTACTGCATTGAAAAACTGGAAGACCCTGTAGCTTAGTAAGCACCACACAAGTGGGCATATGCACATGAAAGGCATGAGTATTTTCCCATTCCTTTGAGCAAAAGACACAACCCTCTACCTTCCCTAGCTTTACAGAATAGATCAAGGGTCCCACTATTCTTCATTTCTTTCAGCCAGGCCTGACATCCAACATGCCTGCCTTCATTGCTTTCAGAAATAATTAGGTGTTGAAAGCTCTGACTAGAAGGATTAGGGATATGAATAACAACTTGACAGATCAAATCAAATACATTCTGATTTGATTACATTACTAAGTCAATTATTATTTCTTGTCACGTTAATTATGGCAAGAGTTATAAAATGTGTCTTCCAATAATTCCCTAACTAAATCATAATGGCGATATCGTTGTCGCGAATCTATGCAACAGCAAGTGTTCGTATTTGTGCCAACAGTGGAAGAGGGAATGGGAAGAGGAAAGAATTTTTAAGCTTTTAAGTAATCTCTAAACCCATTGCAGGACTCGAACTTACAACCCTGAAATCAAGAGTCACGTGCTCCACCAACTGCATCAGCCAGGCGCCCCAGGAGGAAAGAACATTTATATAAATTGATTTATTGAATATTAAGCACCCTCTACTTTATTGAATATTAGGCACTGGACTTAGTTATGAATGTTGGGGATAGGGAAATAAAACTATTCAGCACCTGCTACCTTCAAGGAGCTCACAGCTCTGAAGGTGAGGTAGCCTATAAATAGACAAATCCATCTTAAGATGTAGGAAGGAGGTAAAAGACACAGTGACAGAGTGGAGAGAGGCTTAATTCTGACGCTGTGTTCAGAAAAGCCTTCATAGAGGATTTTCTGCTTGGGTCTTTGGTTATCTTGCATCAAGTGTATCCAGAAACTGGCTGGAAGATATTTTGCTGAACAAGATCATTGTTAGTAGAATAAGTGACCCAGGAACATACTGAACATCAAGGCCTAGAGAATGATCACATTGTCACTCTGTCCCAACAATACACACAAAGTTTTTAAATGAGACTAAGAGGTACTTAACGTTGAATCAAAATATAAAGTTACTTTGATGTATGAACGTGGCTCACATGTTAACTTGAGTTTGAAAATTCCTCCATGAGCCAAGTACATGGCTAAGCAAATCTTACTACCTTGGCTCACTTACTGCTCACATGTTCCTCTTGAAGCATATAATATTCTCAGTGATTTGGTTGTAGGGCATTGAGAGAGGGGTTGACTAACTTGCCACGATCACACAGCTAGTATATGACAGCACAAAGATTCAGACTTGGTCATTGCTGATTTCAAAGACATTCCATTGTGATTACGAAGCAACTTAAAATATAGACAGTATTATTCTCATGGTGGGTCAGAGTAAGTAAGTGACTTGCTTGAGATCATAAAGCAATTTAGTGGTAGAGCTGGAACTTGCACTTGAAACACACAAGCTTCCTCCAAGTGACTATTCTCTTTTCTTTTTTTTTTAACGTTTTATTTATTTTTGGGACAGAGAGAGACAGAGCATGAACGGGGAGGGGCAGAGAGAGAGGGAGACACAGAATCGGAAACAGGCTCCAGGCTCTGAGCCATCAGCCCAGAGCCTGACGCGGGGCTCGAACTCACGGACCGCGAGATCGTGACCTGGCTGAAGTCGGACGCTTAACCGACTGCGCCACCCAGGCGCCCCGACTATTCTCTTTTCAAACTATGTATTAAGCCACAGCATGTCCTATAATCTACACATATATGATATAAAGTGAGTGATGCAGAGCAGACCCAGTGCTTTTGAGAAAAACAAACTGCTCTACCTCGAAGTTCTATAAGAATTCAATACAATGTCAAATTCTAGACACTGTTTTTTAGATTTTTGTTTAATGGAGGAAAGTGGAGAAAAGAGAGAAGGAATCAACTGAGTACTCTGTTAAAAACAACAATAATTACAATAGTTGCCATGCACCCAACATATGTTATAAAGAGTTATAAGCATCTTACATGGATTAACATGTTTATTCTTCATAATAACCCTAAAAAGTTGGTTCCCTTAGGATTCTCATTCTACAGAAGTAGAAACTGAGGAGCAGAGAGCTTAAATCTCTAGCCCTAAGTCACAAAATGGAAGAGGTAGCATTAGTCATCATTCAAATGCCCATGATTTACAAACATTTTCCCATTTAACATTGGATATAGTCATATGAAATGTTATTGCCATTTTCCAGATGAGGAAACTGAGGCTCTGAGAAGGAGATTGAAATGCTCAAGGGGTCACCAAGAGCAAGTGGCAAAGATAGGATTTTAAGCCCATGACTTGGGGTTTGTTTTGGGCACTAATTGACTGTTAAACCAGAAGTATATATTTGAAAAGTACACTTGGATATCAACAAATCTTCATGAGATTTATATAACATGGTGGAGACATAAAGGTTGGCTGCTCTTGAATCTATGGGTCATAGATTGAGTGAATTGATTTGTCATTTCACTATTTTCTCCACTTCCTTTTAACTATTGACTGATCATTTCAACCATTAACTATAAATTATAGTTAACTATAAATTATCCTTTTTTAATGTTTATTTTTGAGAGAGAAAGAGAGGAGAGAGCTGGCGAGGGACAGAGGGAGACACAGAATCTGAAGCAGACTCCAGGCTCTGAGCTGTCAGCACAGAGCCTGACACAGGGCTCGAGCTTGCAACAAACCGTGAGATCATGACCTGAGCCGAAGTCGGACACTTAACCGACTGAGCCACCCAGAAGCCCCAACTATAAGTTATCCTTAACCAAATCAAACAATGTCCTAGCAGCCTCACACCCACCAACAGGTTAAAACTAGAATTTCTCATACTCCTTTTAAAAGGTAGCTGTAGTGTAAACACTATGCTCTAGAGCCTGTAAAGTAAAATCTTTAGTGATAACCTATGGGTTCCAATCTTGCTTTAGCTTATTTCAATCTGTGTCACCTTGGGTAAACTATTGATTCTTTCTGGGATGTACCTTTTCCTGGTATCCATCATCATTAAGAGTGAAATTCCATCTTTAGCTATGGTCTCCAACCCTGGTATGTCTTCCAGACCACTCACATGATTGTTACTCACTGCCTAACCCTTTTTGGCACCCTCCCAAATCTTGCCTTCTGTGTACCTAGGTCATTGGCTGAGACACTGTCACATAGAGTTTTCCATCTGAAATCATGATGGGGCCACCCTCATGACTTTAAGGATCTGCACAGATTCTTGATCTTAATGGATATCAAAACAAGAGAAGACAAAGCCTGAGTTATCGTTCCTCACTGACAATCATCCCCCTGGGTCTTGTTGAATCCACTCAAAGGAGGGTACCACCACAGTTCTGCCCTAACCTGGTTCCCTCCCCTTTCTCAACATCTGCCTAAGATTCAAGTGTTACTTGCTGTTAAATCTACATGAGTTACATATCACTTAAAGTATGTCAGTAACTAGCCAAAAAAAGTCCAGAGGAAGTGTTCTAGTGTTCTGTCCTTGAACCTCTCTCTTCTAGTATTTTAGATGAAACTTTCTATCTAAGGGTGAGATTCTAAAAGGCATAAGCCTAAGATCTGAGAAGATGTTTTAAAGTAAATTTACGTAATGGATAAAGGTAGAATTTAGATGGAAACTAAGTTCTAATTTTAAGATAATATTTTCTGTGATTCTACTTATTGGGATTTTCTGAGAATAACTTATTTAACTTATAAAATTATAAAACCTAAAGTTAGGGGATCAATAAGAATGTTGTCTCAAGATTCCAGCCAATTCTAAGATAAATTATTATGAGACTGATAGTTTTACATTTTGTGGTTTTTAATGACTGCTGTTGGCTCAACCTACCCCAGAATTCAAGATTATGCAGCAAATGCTCACTCACTTTTTAGCATTTACATAATTGGTCCCTAACAGAGTTTATTTTGCTTTAATTTTCCAGATTTTATATACTAATTCAGTAGTTTGCCAGAAGTTGAAGATCTTTCCAACAATCTGTACTCGTGAGGCAGGCAGAGCTTCCTATATGTAGTGGCTGAAACAATTTGGTCCAAATGGTTGATGCCACAAGCAAAATATCCAAAGATTGTTCACTTGAAAATTATGACACTTTTTCAGGATTTTACCTCGCATTATTTGTTTTATGGACTATTCAGTATGCATTGCACCAACACTAATTACTGCACTAATAAGTCAGTGTGTTACTAAGATGTTTTGCCATTATAATTACAGCCACATGTTGTTGTCCTTCCTCAAATAGTCCAGGCTTAATTGCATCGTTTTTCAGGAGAATTTATGTGGTACAGCTTAATTCAAAATTAGTACATGAATAAATGAAGTGCAAACTATTTTCTGCACTGACTCACATGCAGGATAAATGTTGTAGAGAGGAAAGTAGCCAAGCTTTCATGTTCCCAGTTGTCTGTGGTAATTTCTGTGATGAACCTCCAGTGGTAATTTATGGAATGGAGGTCACAACTGGCAGAGGAATCAGAGTGGATGTGCAGAAAGGATGTTGCCCAACGTACTAGGAACATGGGTTCTAGACTCTGCCAGTCATTTTTCATAGGGCTCTTGGGGGTTATTTTCCTCTTCTGAGGCTCCAATTTCTTTATCTGAAAATTTAGGACATTGTTCAAATGATCTTAGGTTCTCTCCAGTTTTCTCCTCTAATGATGAGTTATTTCTACTAATGTCCTTCTCAGAAGATAATATTAAAAGTCTGCCTTCCCTTAAAAGGATATCTATTCTTTCCCATGGTAAAAATTAATAATGATGCCTACTGTGGAAATAACACAGGTCATTTGAATTCTACAGTCTGTGTGCCACCCCCATTTCCAACGTGAACCTGTATAATCTCTTCCTTGCACTTTTCTTACTTTATTCTTTCCCTTTTATCTCTTTCTTTTTCCTTTTCTCCTTGCTAACAAAATTGACCTCTACTCATGAATATGTACATAGTGCTATCTTATGTACATGTTATGTACTTATTATGGATACATATTATGTAGAAGTAGAAAAACAAGATTTGTTCAGGGACTCCCAAAGTGAAAGGTAAACTTCAAGAAAGGGAGAAGAAAGAAGCATGGAATGGTAGATGGGCCAGATCTGTAGAATTTAGCTTTATACTGGTTCTGGGAGAGTAGATTAAGTAATGCAATCTTGAATTCACAGTGAGGAGTTTGAGAGGGTCTCCACCAGGCCATAAAATACTACCATGGACATAGTTTTTAATTTTTTAAAAATGTTTATTTTTGAGAGAAAGAGAGAGAGAATGAGCAAACATGAACGGGAGAGGGGCAGGGAGGGAGACACAGAATCCAAAGCAGGGTCCAGGCTCTGAGCTGTCAGCAGAGAGTCTGATGCAGGGTTTGAACACACAAACCATGATATGACCTGAGCCAAAGTCAGACTCTTACTCGACTGAGCCACCCAGGCGCCCCTTGTGCAAATAATTTTTTAAAATTACGTCTTCCTCAAGATATTTCTTCCATCAGTTAGAAGCTTATGGTAAATATACAATTCTATAGTGTTTATGATGTAAGATAAAGCATCCTTGTGCAGGCACTTGAACAATTATAGGAAATACTGAGATATCTGTGGCTTGTGGAATTTTTTTTAACTCCCAGTGGTAGAATGGAGCAAGAGGTGATAGATTCATTCATCCTTTCTTTCAAAAGCATATCCTAAGGGCCTCTTAAATGCCAAATCAGGGTATTAGGAACTAGAGACACAGCAATGAAAAGCCACATTACCTGACCCAGATAAACAGGCAAGATTAAGACAAGATAAATTATTTTGATTGGTCGTAGATTTTCCCCATAATATCAGAAAGCTTAAGTGATGGCATACGTGGTGAGTATCTGAATTCTTGGCTTAAAGCAAAGGTTTTCAATCACCAGGAGTGATTTTGCCCTTCTGGGAACATTTAGCAACATCTAGAAACATTTCTGGTTGTCACCACCAGTTGGGCACCAAGGGTGGAATAGGATGTTCTACACACATCTACTGGGTAGATGCTAGGGAAACTTAAATATCCTACAAGGCACAGAACATTCTCCTGCACCAAACAGCAAACAGTTATTTGGCCCAAATGTCAAAAGTTCTAAGGTTGAGAAACCTTGCTCTAAGTAAACATTATCCATTATGCTACTGTAAGAGTTTATATAAGAGATAATAAAGCATGAAATAAAGTTCCAGCAATGGTACTAGGTAGGAAAGAAAGAAAGAAAGAAAGAAAGAAAGAAAGAAAGAAAGAAAGAAAGAAAGAAAGAAAGAAAAGTACTTAACCAATTGGAAATGGAGGTGCAGCTAGGGAGAAGAGTCGAAAATGAGCCTAAGAATTGTACATTGAATGACCTGAAGAACAGTGATACCATTGCTACTAATATATTGGCTGTGGCGGAAGAAGTGATGGATTTGGTTTTTGATATGTTGAGTTGATGATAGGGTTATCAGATGGACGCATCCAGGAAGAGTCAGAGGTGGAAGTTGGGGGACAGTGCAGGCTACTGGAAACCTCAGGGTGCTGGGGGTTTTGGCGGTGGACTTGAAAATGTGCAGGTGAATTGCATCTTCCAACAGCCATTCTGCACACAACAGACTCAACAAAAAGAAATGCTCACAGGTTGTGGTTTTGGTGGCTGAAGAGCTTGGAGACTTCCCATCCCCCCACCCCCACTCCTTAAAGAACCACAACATTTTATCCCTTTCTACACACACATTTGCTTCCTTCCAGGCTAAATTCCTTTGAAGTTAATGGGTAAAATGGATGGGGAAGTGTGGGGAAGGAGTGGAGTCTGTCCCACACTTCTTCAATTTCCATTAAATTACATGGTTCTTGGAAGATAAAAGGAAAGGTCTGGGGGCAAAACACATTTTAGGTTTCATTGAACCACATTTGAGTTTCCTGATCCAGGGCTTGGGCATTCCATTTATTCAGCCAGACTGAGGCAAACCAGTTCAGGGCTGAGACCAGTGGTGTGCAATCTGGGACCCACAAAACCAAAGTCAGGGATTGTGTGAATGTCCTCTTTATCAGAGGAATGTGGTAAGTGCATTTTATAGGTGTTTCCATTTTAATGAAGTTAGAAATTTGCCATTGATAAGACAGGAATAGAAGTAAGGCCATTTTCCTGTCTTCCTTCCTTTCCTATCTCCTTGTTTTCCTTTTCCTCCTCTTAACATTTATTAAATGGTGACTACAGACCGTTTTTTTTTTTAGGTTTCAAGGATAGAAAGATGATGTTTTATAGTAGTCAAAGCAATTTTGCATTTTGCTATCTGCTTCTCACAACCACTCTCCACGAGGGAGTCTAAGTGTTATTATCCTCGTTTTTCAGACAGGAAGCCTGGGTTTAGAATCATTGTATATTACAGTTATATAGATATTTCTTTATATACTCAGGACTAGATGCCGGATCTCCTGATTTACTGATCTGAGAGTAGCAGAGGGAACTTTGTGAAGTGACTGATAAACTTTGAGATAATTCACTGTAAAGCCCAAGTCTGTGTGAGGAAGAGATGGTAGAAAAATGAATTTTGTGACTGGATTGTCCAGGTATGTGAAGTTTCTCTGGGCTTGGTTTCTTCATCTGTAAAGTGGGCGTGCAAGATGAAATAAGTGGCTTTTAAAGTTTTGGCTTTTTTTAAACAGCTGAAATGTATTTTCGAATAAAACACTTTGGAACCTTGAAACATAAAACAGATTAAAGTAGATGTGCTTTGATTGAAATAGTAGCAGGGACCCCAGAGCAACCCTTGGTCCCTTGCCATATCACCTTCACTTTACCACCAGTGGACACTTAGGCACCTGCAGGTACCTGAATTCTTCAGAACATAGTGTGAAATCCCCTGGGCTGCATCCTCCTGACCTAATATTCTGTTTCTAGTCATAATCACCTCTTACCTAGTATGCACACTGCTTTCAAATACATCATTTCAGGTGAAGAAACTGAGGGCATGAAAGCTTAAGTAACTTTTCCAAGATTATTCAATTAATATAATATGGTTCCAATGCTTAGGCTCTTTGTACTTCTTGGTGCTGCTTCCAATGGATCTGAAATATCTTGCATCTATAGAAAGGAATTCGTGTATGCTAGCTGTGCTGTGTGAGGTCAAAGGCCTTAGGAAGTTGGTCAGCTTACCCTTCCTGTTCCATAAAGGTTGAGGCTCTCTGTGTTATCCCCAGTTGTGCAGCATAGCATGCTGGCATGTTGTATAATGTTATTTTAGTCATGGTATATAAGTCAAATGGAAAAAAAAAATCTGAGCTCTTATCTCAGACTTGAACCATATGGTGATGACAGAGTAGAGAAGGAGGGATGAGGAAAATTTACTCATTCATTCAACAATGTACTATGTGCTAGGTAGTATATTCTAAGTATTGGCAATATGGAAGTAGGCACAAGAAAGAGGGTCTTTTCCCTTATGAAGGTTATAGTCCTGTGATAGAAATAGAGCATTAATCAAACTAATATTTGTGAAACAACAAAATGGCAAGTGATAAGAAGGGAAGATATTGTTTCTGTGAGAATGTAGAGCACCTAAATAAATTTGGGAGATCAGAAAAAGCCTCCCAGAGGGTGGCATTTTGAAATGAGATACAGAGGAAGAGAGAAAAATTAAATATTGACAGAAAAAGTGGCACAGAGAGGGATCAGCAGAAGTATGGGGAAAGAGAGAAGTCTGGCTAGGGTGGTATGAGGTGGGCTGATGACAGGGTCCAGCCCAGGCTGATGACTGGCTGTGTGAATGGTCTGGATTTTATCCTGAGTGTAGTGGGGAACCACCAAAGAGTTGCAAATATGGGGTGACAGGATCATAGTAGAGTTTTAAAAATATCACTCTTGTTACTGCATGGGGAATAGGGTATAGGCCTAAAATATTCTGGATCCTTCTTGTCTTAAAAATAATTAGAACCACCAAACTGACTTTTGAAAATAGTCAAATAGGATTTAATCTAAGAAATAATGAAAGCATGATGAAAGTAAGTATTTCAGTACTCGAGAAGTTGACATGTATGTATATAATTGAAAAAAAATTGACAATGATTTTATTTTTTTAATGTTTATTTTTGAGATAGAGAGTGTGAGTAGGGGAGACACGGAGGAAGGTGGGAACAGAGGATCCAAAGTCATCTCCATGCTAATAGCAGTGAGCCTAATGTGGGGCTCAAAGTCACAAACTGCAAGATCACAACCTGAGCTGAAGTTGGACGCTCAACTGACTGAGACACCCAGGCACCCTGACCTGATTTTAAATCTGGGATCATCAGCTATGTGATAATCAGACTAATTATTTCACTCCTCTGTACCTTAGTTTCCTCATCTGCTGACAGATGTAACAATATCTATCTTGCAGAAATGTTATAAAAACTGTTTGCAAAGAGCAAGATGTCTGACAATGAATATTAATTAAGTACATATTAGTGACTTCTATACTGTTTAAATTTTATGTCCTAAGCTGGTAATTGTTTATAAATAAAGGGCAGCCTGACACCCAGATGCCTAACTAAAAACACTAAACAGATGATTAAATATCACTTATTGAAATGAACAATGGCAGTTGATATTACATAGGGTAACAGGTGCTTAATTGCCATTTCCTACCCAAGGAACATGTTCCCAGGAGCAGCGTGCCCAGCAGGTTTCTGAGGTTGTACAGGTGGAGTCTCTCCTTGAATACCTCATCTAGAAGTGCCAAGTGCATATTTTGGCAATCTGAGCCCAAAGGGCCCCGGCATTTTCAGCAAGATTTAGAGCCAGAGCCTCTTTTGCAAAAACAACCAATTTAGCTTAAAGCTACAAGCTGTGCTGATCCAGAAGAAAGACAGCCAATATTCATTTGGCATCTGGAGCATGTAGCCAGCTGAAGCCAAAAGGCTATTGCCCCATCCATAAAGGGGTATAAACATTGCATCCTAGCTAGCTCTTCTAGGGAAGATGATCATGGTACCCTACCCGAGTCCCCTTTATGAGGCCAATAAACCCATCCATTGGTGCCATGAGTACTAATTACTAACAGCACAGAGCTATCTCCTTCCCTGGAGAAATCCCCTTCATGCCTATGTGTTAGGCCCCCTTTGGCCCTGGGGGAAGACTGAAGGAAAGGAATGATTGATATGAGGCTGTAGAAGGATGGCCTCTTGCCTGATGATGGGGCTAACTCTGTGAGATAATTTAGGCTCCAGATCCTACTACAGGATCAGGGTGAAGCTAGTCTTCAGTTGCAAGCACATCCTTAGCTTTTCCCCCTCTGCCTACCCTGGTCTTTATACCCACTTTTCTCCTGAGAATACACCCTTCAATAAAACATTTGCACAAGAATATCCATGTCAGACTGTTTCTAGGGAATCCAATCACATTTAAAGCATTGAATTGTTTCTTGAAAGCCTATCAAGAAATTATAGTTAAAACCAAGAGCTGCTGAGTCAAATTTGGGTTTGGATCCAAGCTCTGTCACAGACTGGCTTTACTGACCTCATGAACGTTTCTTCTGAGTAGGGAGAGTAAACATTTCTCTAGGTAAAAATGAGACAAGCAGACCTACTTCAAAACACTGTTGTAAGAGATAACATTTTGAAAAGTGCTTCACTTTAAGATTTTCATGCTTCCTTATACAATACAATTGCTCAGTAAATTATTTGTTCAATAAACCCTTATTCATCATCCACTTTATGTCACAAACTGTGTTTGAGTTGGAGATAGAGACAGGTCTGAGGCAGATCAACAAAGGTTATGAGAGAGTGAGAGGTATCCTACAGTGGTGACACTGAGGGGGGGTAACTAGCAGATATGGGAATAATTGTTACAAGGTAACCATGTAAATACTTGCATGTTTCTGCATGATCATGTACTTTCTGAACAAAAATTATTAGGAACTTGGGTTAGAGGGTAACTGACTAATAGCACTAAAATAGTAAAATACTCCAGAGAGAGAAAGAGTTAGGGGTTTATCCCTCTGGAACTAGGTGTTTAAGTCTCAAAGGAAGATAAAACCAGGAGCTATTTCCAAACGACTGTAACCATATTGGAAAGAAATTGTTTATATTAAGAAAGGTTTCTCTCCCTCTCTCAGAAAGGGACCTAAGATGGGGGTGGGGAGTGGCAGCTGTGCAGTGGTTCCTATATAAGTTCCCAGATTTATAATTTTGGATTTTTTTTTTTTTTTTTTTTTTTTTGGTTATACATGCAGCGTGACATTTTCTCTCATCACTGCCCCCAGAGGTAGAAGGAGGTATAAGGAACCAATGCACTTCCTGCTGAAAGTAATAATTAAGCTTGATCTTCGATCCACAAACCTAATGCTTGCTTCCAGAAAAACAAATAAATATGGATATTCAAAATTTATCATGGTATGTAATGAATAATGAACTTGGGTTCACTAGGCAGAAAGATATTCCAGACAGAGAAGCAAAATGTGCTGAAAGATGAATACATGAAAATAAAATTCAGTGACATCCTAAGTATATAAGCATTTCAACTGCTTTTTTAGAATCTGTATTCATTCCCCATTATGCACAGCCCATCTCCTTTGTGCTTTTATAAAGTAGTAGTGTTTGGCCATTATTGGTGATGTCTCAGTGGTATCCTATTTAGGGAAGGAAATATTAAGCAAATATTAACATTATGTCTTAAAGTGATGTATTATAAAGAATACAATATTTTTTCTTAAGTGTCAAAAGCAATGTGAATTGAAATAGAGACGCTTGGCTTCCTCAGAAGGCATTAGAAACCAGCAAGGTGCCAACCTGTATACATGTATGGATTAGAGCAAGTTGATCTACATAGCCCCAATAGAGAGAGATTAACATCTATAGAAACAAAGAAAGTGATTCAGGGGAGAAAAATCAAGGAGGACGTAGAACACAAGATTGAGGAGACTCCATTGATGTCTGGTGTCATTTTTCTCCATCTCAGCCCTAATTGTAGCTGCCCAGGGCTAGGGGCTTCCCAGGGGATACTTGTGTGGTTAAGAGGCTTGAGGTATTTAATAACATATTTGGAAAGCCTTCTTAAGTCCACTTTAAATGAAAAACATTAACTTAATGATATAAGAAGACAGGCTTTACTCTTTGAGTAATGTTATTTTTAGAACTATGGAAATACACAGAGTTATGATGTTGGCAGACACATTAATAGAAATGCCAGAAGAAAGTCTCTTACCTGCAGTAATAATAATAATGCCTTTCATCTAAGTAGCACTTTCAGTATAAAAATATTACCACAAACATGGTCTCATTGGATTCTCCCACAGCCTTTGGAGGAAGGCAACCTGAGGTTATGAGAAAAGTGGAGGCTTTGGAATGAGACAGATTGGGGTTCAAATCCATGGTCTTCTATTGACATGTTATCTTCAGCAAATTTCCTAAGCTGTCTGGAACAAAACTTCCTTACCCATGACAATAGGTAAATGAATACTTTGTACCCAAGTCAGCTGGAAGATTAGATCACAAATGCAGAAATCACCAAAGATAGGCTAGCATAATAGGTGTTTAATAACTTTTTTTTTTTTTTTTTGCTAAGTGCAGGTAGATTTATGATAGCCTGTTTATTTTTTCTGGAGAAAAAAAATGAAAACTTAGATAAGTGACAATATGAAGGTCACCCAAATAGAGAAATAAGTTTAAAACCGAGCTTTTATATCCTCAAGACAAATCCTTCCCGTGGCATGGTGCTATGAAACAGTTCAGGTAGTGTCTATTTTTTGAGCAGCTCATTTGGGGTCAAAGAAATTGAGTTTGTAAGATAAATCTGTAGAATGATGATATAAAGCCTCCCATTCCTACTTCACCAAAGATGTCTACATTCTAGTCTCCAGAACCTGTGACTATGTTACCTTAGATGGTTGGATGAATTTTGCAGATTTAAGTTCAAGACCTTGAGATGCGGTGTTATCCTTGATTGTCTGGTGAGCCAGATGTAATCACAGGATCTTTATAAAGAGGAAGGCAGGTCAGAGGAGAGATACTATACTATGCTACTGGCTTTGAAGATGGACAAAGTAGACATAAGCCAAGAATGTAGGCAACCTCTACAAGTTGGAAGAAGAAAAGGCAAAAGATTTTCTGAGTCTCCAAATGGGTCACAACCCTCCTGATCCATTTTAGACTTCTGACCTCCAGAACTACAAAATGATAAATTTGTGTTGTTTTTAAGCCACAAGGTTTGTGGTAATCTGTTACAGCAGCAATAGGAAACTCCTACAGACACAATAGAAACTTCTAATCGGTGGAGTTGTGGGGATAAGTGGACTTTCTAAGTTTAATGTGCACATATGTTAGCAATGATAATGTTTTAAAAGTAAATAATTTGATTCTGTTTCTTCCTGCTACTTTCTATTCCAGGAAAACGGCATTGCATGTAAGACTTTCATTTCCCTCATCGGCAGCATGAAACAGTTATAATGGGTGTTAGAGAACTTCATGATATAATGGGGTTTAATTTGGATTATGATATACTATATTAAAGAATATTGTTATTATTTATGTGATGTTTAGAATTAGGTAACTGTTCAATACTAACAGTATAGCTGGTTTATTTGTGGGTTAGGAGATAATCTAAAGAGTCCTAGAGATAAACTTTCATCAGAGATATTTTAGTTGCTTCAAGAAATGTTTTGTTTATTCTTCACTTTTTATTTAAATTCTAGTTAGTTAACATATAGTGTAATATTGATTTCATGAGTAGAATTGTGATTCATCGCTTACACACAACAACAAATGCCCTTCTTAATACCTATCATCCATCCACCACCCACCTCCCTCCATCAACCCTCAGTTTGTCCTCTATTGTTAAGAGTGTCTTGTGGTTTGTTTCCCTCTCTCTCCTTTTTTCCCCTTCCCATATGTTTATCTATTTGTTTCTTAAACTCCACATATGAGTGAAATTATGAAGTATTTATCTTTATCTGCCTGACTTATTTTACTTAGCATAATATGCTCTACCTCATTCATATCATTGGAAATAGCAAGACTTCATTGTTTTTGATGGCTGAGTAATAATCCATTGTGTGTGTGTGTGTGTGTGTGTGTGTGTGTCTGTGTGTGTGTGTGTGCATACACATATATATGCTGCATCTTCTTTATCCATTCATCAGTCGATGGGCATTTGGGCTTTCTCCATAGTTTGGCTATTGTTGATAATGCTGCTATAAACCTTGACGTAAATGTACCCCTTAAAATCTATTTTTATATCATTTGGGTGAATACCTAGTAGTACAATTGATGGATAATAGGGTAGTTCTCTTTTTAACTTTTGGGGGAACCTCCATATTGTGCTCTAGAGTGGCTGCTCCAGTTTTCATTCCCACCAACAGTACAAGAGGGTTCCTCTTTCTCCACATCCTCACCAACACATGTTGTTTCTTGACTTGTTAATTTTAGCCATTTTGACAGGTGTGAGGTGGTATCTCATCGTGGTTTTGATTTATATTTGCCTGATGATGAGTGATGTTGAGCATCATTTCATGTGTCTGTTAGCCATTTGGATTTCTTCTTTTGAAAAGTGTATATTCCTGTCTTTTGCCCATTTTAAACTGGGTTGTTTGTTGTTGGGGTGTTGAGTTTTGTAAATTATTTATATATTTTGGATACTAACCCTTTATCCAATCTGGCATTTGAAAATATCTTCTCCCATTCCACAGGCTGCCTTTTAGTTTTGTTGATTGCTTCCTTCACTGTACAGAAGCTTTTTTATCTAGATGAAGTACCAGTAGTTCATGTATGCTTTTGTTTCCCTTGCCTCTGACAATATGTCTAGTAAGAAGTTGTTACAGCCAAGGCCAAAGAGGTTACTGCCTGAGTTCTCCTCTAGGAGTTTGATGGCTTCCTGTCTCACATTTAGGTCTTTCATCCACTTGGAATTTATTTTTGTGTATGGTATAAGAAAGTGGTCCAGTTTCATTCTTCTGCATGTTGCTGTCCAATTTTCCCAACATTTGTTGAAGAGAGTGTCTTTTTTTCCATTAGATATTTTTTCCTGGTAGGTCAAAGATTCATTGACCATATAGTTGTGGGTCTATTTCTGGGTTTTCTTTTTTTTTTTTCTTTAATTTTTTTTTTTTCCCCAACGTTTATTTATTTTTGGGACAGAGAGACAGAGCATGAACGGGGGAGGGGCAGAGAGAGAGGGAGACACAGAATCGGAAACAGGCTCCAGGCTCTGAGCCATCAGCCCAGAGCCCGACGCGGGGCTCGAACTCACGGACCGCGAGATCGTGACCTGGCTGAAGTCGGACGCTTAACTGACTGCGCCACCCAGGCGCCCCTATTTCTGGGTTTTCTATTCTGTTAACCTATGTATTTGTTTTTATGCCAGTGCCATGTTGTCTTGATGACTACAGGTTTGTCATATAGCTTGAAGTCTGGATTTGTGATGCCTCCAGCTTTGCTTTTTCAGGATTGATTTGACTATCAAGGTGTTTTGTGTTTCCATACAAATTTTAGCATTGCTTGTTCTAGCTCTGTGAAAAATTCTTGGGGTATTTTGATAGGGATTGCATTAAATGTGTAGATTGCATTGTGTAGTATAGACCTTTTAACAATGTTTGTTCTTTCAATCCATGAACATAGAATGCTTTTCCATTTCTTTGTGTCCTCTTCAATTTATTTCATAACTTTTCTATAGTTTTCAGCATGCAGATCTTTTACCTCTTTGGTTAGGTTTGTTCCTAGGTATCTTACAGTTTTTGGTGCAATTGTAAATGGGATTGATTCCTTGATTTCTTTTTATGCTGCTTCATTATTGGTGTATGGAAATGGAACAGATTTCTGTACATTGATTTTATATAATTCATATATTCTAGCAATTTTTTTGGTGGCATCGCTTGGCTTTTCTACATAGAGCATCATGTCATCTATAAATAGTAAAATTTTGACTTCTTCCTTGCCAATTTGGATGCTTTTTATTTTTTTGTTGTCTGATAGCTGAGGCTGATTTCCAGTAATTAACTAGTAATGGTGAGAATGGACATCCTGTCTTGTTCCTTACTGTAGGCGAAAAGCTCTCTGTTTTTCCCCATTGAGGATATTAACTGTGGGTCTTCTGTACATGGCCCTTATGATGTTGAGGTATGTTCCCTCTATCCCTACTTCATTGAGAGTTTTTGTCAAGAATGGATGCTCTATTTTGTCAGATGCTTTTTTTTCTGCATCTAATGACAGGATCATATGGTTCTTGTCCTTTCTTTTATTAATGTGGTGTATATTGTTGATTGATTTGTGAATATGGAACCACTCCTGCAGCCCAGGAATAAATCCTACTTGATCATGGTGAATAATTCTTTTAGTGTACTGTTAGAGTGATTGGCTAGTATCTCCTTGAGAATTTTTGCATTGGTGTTCATCAGGGATATTGGCCTATAATTCTCCTTTTCAGTGCAGCCTTTATTTGGTTTTGGAATCAAGGTAATGCTGGCCTCATAGAATGAGTTTGGAAGTTTTCCTTCCATTTCTATTTTATTTTTTTTTAACAATTTGAGAAACATAGGTATTAATTCTTCTTTCAATGTCTGGTAGAATTCCCCTGGGAAGTCTTTTGGCCCTGGACTTTGGTTTGTTGGGAGATTTTTTTTTTTTAATTTTAATGTTTATTTATTTTTGAGAGAGAGACAGAGCCCAAGTGGGAGAGGGGCAGAGAGAGAGAGAGACTCAGAATCTGAAGACGGCTCCAGGCTCTGAGCTGTCAGCACAGAGCCCAACATGGGGCTCAAACTTACAGACCATGAGATGATGACCTGAGCTGAAGTTGGATGCCTAACTGACTGAGCCACCCAGGCTCCCCTTTGGGAGATTTTTGATTGCTGATTCAATTTCTTTGCAGTTATGGCCTGTGCAAGATTTCTATTTCTTTTTGTTTCAGTTTTGGTAGTTTTTAAGTTTCTAGGAATTTGTCCATTTCTTCCAAATTGCCCAGTTTGTTGGCATATAATTTTTGATAATATTCACATATAATTTGTATTTCTGGGTTGTTGATTGTGATCCCTCCTCTTTCATTCATGATTTTATTTATTTGGGTCCTCTCTTTTCCTTTTGAAAAGTCTGGCTAGGGGGTTATCAATTTTATTAATTCTTTCAAAGAACCAGCTCCTAGTTTCATTGATCTATTCTGTTTTTGTTGCTGTATGTATATTATTTATTCCTGTTCTAATGTTAATTATTTCCCTTCTTCTGCTTGCTTTAGGCTTGTTTTTGCTGTTTCTTTTCTAGTTGCTGTAGATGTAAGATTAGGTTGTTTGAGATTTTTTCTTGCTGCTTGCAGTAGTCCTGTATTGCAATATATTTCCCTTTAAGATTACCTTTGCTGTATCCCAAAAGTGTTTGGACTGTTGTGTTTTCATCTTCACTTACTTCCATGTACTTTTTAAATTCCTTGTTTAATTTCCTGGTTAACCCATTCATTCTTTAGTTGATGTTCTTTAACCTCTATGTATTTATATTTATGGTCTTTCCATTTTTTGTGTGTGTGGTTGATTTCAAGTTTCATAGTATTGTGGTCTGAAAATATGCATGGTGTGACTTCAGTCTTTTCATACTTGTTGAGGACTGTGACCCAGTATGTGATCTATTCTGGAGAATGTTACATGTGCACTCAAAAAGAATGTGTATTCTGCTGCTTTAAGATGGAATGTTCTGAATATATCTGTTAAGTCCCTCTGTTCCATTCTATCAAAGCCATTGGTTCCTTGTTGATTTTATGCTTTTATGATCTATTGTTGTAAGTGGGATGTTAAACTCATATTATTTATGAGTTTCTTTATGTTTGTTATTAATTGATTTATATATTTGGGTGTTCTCAAGTTGGGGGCATGAATATTTATAATTGTTCGATCTTCTTGATGGATAGACCCCTTAAGTATGATGTAATACCCTTCTTCATTTCTTGTTACAGTCTTGGTTTAAAATCTAGTTTGTCTGAAAAAAGTATGGCTATTCCAGCTTTCTTTTGACATCCATTAGCATGATAGATGGTTCTCCATCCCTTCACTTTCAATCTTCAGGTGATGTAGGTCTAGTCTCTTATAGAGAACATATAGATGGGTCTTGTCTTGTTATCCATTCTGATATTTCTCACCCTATGTCTTTTTATTACATTCAGAGTGATTATTGATAGGTATGAATTTAATGACTTTGTGTTACCTGTAAAGTTGGTGTTTCTGGTGATGCTCTCTGTTCCTTTCTAGTCTTTGTTATTTTTGGTCCTTTTTTCCCCACTCAAAGACCCCCTTTAATATTTCTTTCAGGATTGGTTTAGTGGTCATGAACTTCTTTAGTTTTTGTTTTGGACACTCTTTACCTTTCCTTTCATTCTGAATGACAGACTTGCTGAATAAAGTATTATTGGCTGAATTTTTTCCTATTCTTCACATTGAACATATCATGCCACTCCTTTCTGGCCCACCAAGTTTCTGTGGATAGATCTGTGAACGTGATCTGTCTTCCCTATAGGTTAAGGACATTTTTTTCCCTTGCTGCTTTCAGGATTTTTCCCCTACGTAGGTTGTGAATTTGACTATGATATGCCTTGGTGATGGACAACTTTTATTGGATTTAATAGACACCTTCTGTGATTCTTGGAATTCAATGTCTGTTTCCTTCCCCAGATTATTGAAGTTTTCAGTATAATTTTCTCAGATAAATCTTCTGCCCCTTTTTTCTCTCTTCATCTTCTGGGACTCCTACAATATGAATGTTATTATGCTTTAAGGGGTGACTCCATTCCCTGAGTCTACATTTGTGATCCAACACCTTTCTTTCCCTCTTCTTTTCAGCTTCATTATTTTACATAATTTTATCTTTTGTATCACTGATTCATTCCTCTGATTGATCCATCTTCACTGGCATGGCATCCATTTGGGTTTGCATCTCGGTTATAGCATTTTTAATTTCAGCCTGACTAGATTTTCATTCTTTTATGTTTGCAGTAGGGGATTTTCTACTGTCTTCTCTGCTTTTGTCAAGCCCAGCTAGTATCCTTATAATTGTTTTAAATTCTAGTTCAGATTTATTACTTACTTTGTACTGATAAAAATCCTTGGCTATCACTTCCTCCTTTCTTTTGGAGTGAGTTCCCCCAGCTTGTCATATTGTCAAGGTCAAAAAAAAAAAGCGAGATCATAGGTATGTTTTGGTATTCTTGTTAAAAGTAGATCCAAAAAAATAAAAAGCAAAATAAAATAAATACAATTTAAAAATTGAAAAAAAATGCTCTTTCTGTAACCCAAGGGGTGAAAACAACAACAGAGAAATATAGATCCTATCTCCCCTAGAGCTGAAGCTTTGTAGCATTATATAAGGAGTCAATTTGGTGCCTGAGAGGGGTTTGTTCTAAGGTGGGGCCTGCTGCACTGATTCTCAGGAGGACTTGCCCAAGTGGAGATGCACCTGCAGGGCACAGGTGGTCAGGGCTTGGTGTAAGCAGCTTCATCCTTGACTTGGTGGTGGTGTTTTTCTCATTGAAGTTGGTCAGTGCTGATGTGCAGGGTGAAATGGTATTGTCCCACTCTCTCATCCTGGGAGTGGGGAGCTCATGCTCACCACTCTTCAGGAAGCCCTCACAAAAGACCAACCACCTCTCTTTAGTCCCTGGCATCTGCCAGGTCTCTGACTTCACCCTGCCTGCCTCTGAGCTGTCTGCCTGCCAGGCAGCACAGCACTTATGTGTTTTACCTCAGGCATGCTGCTGGGTTTCAAAACTCAAAATTTCAGAGACCCAAGTGGTGCAGACCCATGCCAGTCCTCTGGGGAAGGGTTTCACTGTGCTGTGGTTGATGCTGGCTTGTCCAAGAAATTGGTTGTGTGACTGTGTGTTTCAGAGTTTATGGTAAAGCTCAGCAGAAAGCCATCACTAAGGCTCACTGCCCTCAGGCAGCATCCCCATTCCTACGTTAGTGAATGGGACAGCTCAATGGTGCCCACAGGGTCTTTTGCCCCCCAGAGGGGCTGTTCCCTCTCTCCCAAATGCACTTCAAGCAGGGGAGCTGCTTCTCCTTGCATGACCCAGGGGATCCTCAGTCCATGCTGTCTGCTCCTGGGTCTGTGTCTTCTTTGCCTTCCAGAGGACCACTAAGCCAGCCAGCTGCAACCTGGGCAATGGCACAGACCTCTAAAGCTTCAGACTCTGCTCCACTGTTTATGAAAATTTGCAGTATTCAGCCCTTCGCATTTTCCCAGTCAGTAGTTTTGGGGGAAGGCTTTTTCTTGTGAAATTCTCTGTGTGCACTTTCAATCTTCCTTCTTCTCTTACCCCTCTCTAGGCAATCTGGGTTCTCTGAGGCAATTCCTATCTTCCACCATGTGGTATTTTTGTTTTGTTTTATTTTGTTTTATGTCTAGTTGTGCACTTTTGTGCTCTCAGTCCTCAGACTGATTTCTTGGGTGTTCAAAATTATTTGACACTTATCTAGATGTGTTTGAGGGACAAGGCAAGCTTAGGGTATCCCTATTCCTGCACGATCTTGAGTCCTTTCCTCTCAAAGAAATGTTTTTAGACATTTCTTCTTTATGCATCAATCAAGATACCTAGACATGTGTAACTCCAAGAGTGCTTATTTAGAAATATAGAATCATAGGATTTCAATGTTGGAATGAACTTTAAAGGATGCCAGATGCAATCACTACATCTTCTGTTAGGTATTCCAGATAAAAGATTCATGGGGAGATAAGACCTTTCCCTTGCTTAGCATGTTTGAATATCTACTGCTCCTTCGCTCACACTGGCTTGTTTGAATCTCACCATACCTCTTTGAAATATGGTGGGCCCATATCAATGACCTCTTTTTAAAGATGTACATGCAGAGGAGATAAAGCTTCTTGCCAACAGTTACACAGTTGGTTACAGTCATTTCGGACCATTTCTGGGTAACTCCTTTCAATGCCTGGTTGAACTGTGTTTCATGGAAGCCTAGGGTTCTTAATAAGAATGGTTCTTTAGTTGGGGCTGGGGAATCAATGCTGAACGAATCACACATGGATCTTGTCATAATGGAATTCACAGTCCAGTGGAGAACACAGATAATTAAGCAAATACAATACCATGTGGTAGTTGCAGGTGAATGAACTCATATATGACACGTAGAATAGCAGGTCAGGAAACCCCTGACTCCTGCAATTTTGGCTCCACATCCAGGTTATATTTCTTGCACTATGTGGCCTCTTCTGGATGCTAATTACTTCACCAAATTATCCAGGACTGACCTATCTGTGAACCTCATTTTTTTTCTGTTTTCCCTTTATTCCCAGAGTGTGTGTGATGAAAGCAAAATTAATGGTAGAGGCAGGCACAACCAAGCCTAGCTTTGCCAAAATTCAAGAATGCTCCCAAAGAGTCCTAGTGAAGGTAATGGTCCTGAATATATTTAGAGATCTCTAGTAATAGTAAACTCCTGGAAATATAAGTTTCTTGAAATAGCCAAGTCAATAAGCTCAAATCATTCCTGGTTTAGGTGAAGGAAAGGAGCAGGACTTAAAAAAAAATCTAACTTCTATCCTAATGAGTCACTACTAATGTGAAATTGTACTATGTCAAGAGAAGCGAAAGTTTGAGCCAGAATAGTATTACTTGAATTGTAATTAGAAGCAAGCTGTAGGGAAAGAAACACAGTGTTTCTTGAGTATATTTTAGAATGTGGAAGGATATCTTATCTTCTTGTGAGTGTGTGTGTAAGAGAGAGAGGATATCAATAATTTTCCTTCAATGTGGAAAATGTGCCTTGTTACAGTGGCATGATTTTCCATACTGGGCTAGAAAAAATGATTTTTCAGGAGCTTCATTCTGAAGTTTTTTTGTTTTTTCCCTAGAATTGAGACTTTGATTTCAACATCTCGATCCCACCTCCCTAATCTTATACTAATGATACTTTGACTTGGAAAAAGTTGAATAGGAAAAAATACAGATATCAGTTCCATGCCAAGGCCCAGAGGAATATTTTTAGGGGAAGAGAAAAAGGAAAGTGAAAATAGATAGTAGATAGATGCTTTGAAACACATAAAATTGTTTGCTGAAATGATCATCTCTGATAGCATCTCTGATATTTCAATTACTGAACCTATAGGTTTTCTCTAATGGTGGGCAGTGGTTTTCACCTTTTTTAGATGGAAATACAGATGACACACAATGTTAGTTTCAGGTGTATAATTATTGTGACTCAACAATTGTGTACAATACTCAATGCTCATCACAATAAGTGTAGTCACCATTTGTCACCATATAACATATTATATTATTGACTTTATATTCCTTATTGCTGTACTTTTCATCTCTATGACTTATTTATTTTATAGCTGAAAGTTTGTATCTCCTGAACCCCTTCATCTATTTCAATCACTCCCTCACCCAACCTTTCTCTGTTAGCCACCAGTTTCTTCTCTGTATTTAAGAGTCTGTTCATTGTTTTGTTTTTTACATTACCCGTATAAGTGAAATTACATGGTATTTATATTTCTCAGACTTTTTTCTCTAAAAATAATTCCCTCTAGGTCCATCCATATTGTCACAAATGGCATATCTCCTTCTTTTTAATGTTTGCATAATATTTCATTGTGTATGTGTACAACATCTCCACTCATTTATCAATGGACATTTGGGTGGCTTCCATATCTTAGCTATTGTAAATAATGTTGCAGTAAACATAGAGGAGCATGCATCTTTTGAATGCGTGTGTTTTTGTTTTCTTCAGGTAAATAGCCAATAGTGGAGTTACTGGATCATACGGTATTTCTATTTTTAACTTTTTTGAGAAAACTCCATACTGTTACCCACAGTGGCTGCACCAATTTACATTCCCACCAATAGAGCATGAAGGTTCCTTTTTTCTCCACATCCTCACTAAAACTTGTTATTTCTTGGCTTTTTGATACTAGCCATTCTAAATGCTATGAGGTAATAACTCATTGTTTTGATTTGCATTTCCCTGATGATTAGTAATGTTGAGTATCTTTTCATATATCTGCTGGCCATCTGTATGTCTTCTTCGCAAAACATTGTCTCTTTGAGCTCTGCTCATTTCTTAATTGGAAGTTTTTGGTGTAGAGTTGTATAGGTTTTTATGCATTTGGATATTAACTCTTATCAGATATATCATTTGCAAATATCTTCTCTCATTCAATAGATTGTCATTTTGTGGCTTTTTTGATGGTTTCCTTGGCTGTGTGAAAGATTTTATTTTGGTGTAATCACAATAGTTTGTTTTTTCTTTTGTTTCCCTTGCTTGAGGAGACATATTCATAAATATGCTGACATTGGTTAAGGCCAGTGTCCAAATGTTTACTGCCTATGTTTTCTTTAAGGTGTTTCATGGTTTCAGGTTTCACATATACATCTTAAACCAATTTGAGTTTATTTTTGTGTATTGTGTAAAGGTGGCTCAGTTTCATTCTTTTGCATGTAGATGTCCAGTTTTCCCAACATCATTTTATGGGGAGGAGACTCTTTACCTCATATATATTCATGCCTTCCTTGTCACCAATTGACCATATACGTTTGGGTTTATGTCTGAGGTCTGAATCATATACTATTGATCTATGTGTTTATTTTTGCTAGTACCATACTGTTTGGATCACTATAATTTAGTAGTATACTTTGAAATCTGGGAATGTGATAGCTCCAGCTTTGTTCTTCTTTCTCAAGATTGCTTTGACTATTCAGTCTTGTGGATCCATACAAATTTTAACGTTATTCTAGTTCCATGAAAAATGCTGTTGGTATTTTGATAGGGATTTCATTGAATCTGTAGATGGCTTTGAACAGTACAGACATTTTAACAATCTTCTGCCGATCCACGAGTATGGATATATTTCCATTTGTGTCATCTTCAATTTCTTTCATCAATGTCTTACAGTTTTCAGAATACAGGTCTTTCACCTTCTTGGTTAAATTTATACCTAGGTATTGTATTCTCTTTGCTGTAATTGTTTTCTTACATTTTCTTTCTGCTACTTCATTAATAGTGTATAGAAACAACAAATTTCTGTATATTAGTTTTATATTCTGAAACTTTACTGAATTCACTTATTCTAATAGTTTTTTGGTGAAGTCTTGAGGATTTTTTTTTTACAGTATCCTTTCATCTGCAAATAGTGGTGATTTTATTTCTTCCTTACCAATTTGGATCCCTTTTATTTATTTATTTTCTTATCCAATTGCTGCTTCTAGGACTTCCACTACTATGTTGAATAAAAGTGGTGAGAGTAGATATTCTTGTTTTGATTTTAGAGGAAAATATTTCACTCTTTCACCATTGAGTATGATGTTAGCTGTGGGTTTGTTATTTATGACCTTTATTTCATTGAGGTATGTTCCCTGTAAGCTCACTTTGTTCAGAGTTTTTATCATGAGTGTGTATTTTGTTAAATACTTTTTCTGCATATAATGAGATGGCTATATGCTTTTTATCCTTCCTCTTTTTTTAATGTTATTTTGAGAATGAGAGCAGGGTAAGGGCTGAGAGAGAGGGAAGAGAGAACCCCAAGCAGCCTCCATGCTATTAGCACAAAACCCAACCCAGGGCTTTATCTTGTGAACCATGAGATCATAATCTGAGCTGAAATCAAGAGTCAGATGCTTAACTGACTGAGCTGCCCAGGAACCCTGATCCTTCCTCTTGTTAATAGGATGTATCACATTGTTTGATTTGGGAATATTGAACTACACCATCATCCCTGGAATAAATCCCACCTGACCGTTTTTAACTTTTTTATTATATAGTTGAGTGTTTTGCATCTATGTTTATCAGAGGTATTGGCCTATAGTTTTCCTTTTTTGTAGTGTCTTTATCTGGTATTGGTATCAGAGTAGTGTTGGCCCACAGAATGAATATGAGAATTTTGTTTTCTATTTTTTTGGAATAGTTTGAAAAGAATAGATATTAACTCTTCTTTAAACACTTGGTAGAATTCATTTCACCCTGTGAAACCATTTTATCTGGAACTTTTGTTTACTGGGAATTTGTTCATCACCAATTCAACTTTATAATAATCTGTTCAAATTTTGTTTTTGATTCAGTTTTGGAAGATTGTAGGTTTCTAGAAAATTATCCATGTCTTCTAAGTTGTTCAAGTTGTTGGCATACGGTTTTCTTTAAACAGTATTCTCTTGTAATTCTTAGTATTTCTGTGGTGGTGTCATTTCTCCTTCATTTCTTATTGTATTTGAGTCCTCTTTCTTTTTTAAATCTTTTTGGGGGAGGTTGAGTCTGGTAAAGGTTTATCATTTTTGTTTATATTTTCAAAGAACCATATTTTGGTTTCATTTTTTTCTGTATTTTTTTTATTCTTTGTTCAATTTATTTATGTTCTAATCTATATTATATCCTTCCTTCTAACGTTTGGCTTTTTTTTTCTTTTCTAGTTATTTTAGGTGTAAGATTATATTGTTTAAGGTTTTCTTGTTTTTGTTTTTGTTTTTTTTTTTTCATTTTTTTGAGGTAAAACTGTATTGCTATAAGTTTCCCTCTTAGAAGGGAAGACTACCTTTGCTAGGTCCAAAAGATTTTGGATTGTTGTGTTTTCATTTTCATTTGTCTCTATGTACTTTTTGATTTCCTCTTTGATTTCTTAGTTGACCCATTGGTTGAATTGGTAGCATGTTGTTTAGCTTCCACATATTTGGGGGTTTTTCCCCCCAGTTTTTTTCTTGTAATTGATGTCTAGTTTCATGTTGTGGTAGGAAAAGATTCTTGATATGATTACAGTTCTTAAATTTGTTGATTTGTTTTGTGGCATAATATGTAATTTATTATGGACAATGTTCCATGTGTGTGTAAAAAGAATGTATATTCTGCAGTTTTGGGGGTGAAATGTTCTATATATTAGGTCCATCAGTTTAATGTGTCATTCAAAGCCATTATTTCTTTATAGATTTTCTGTCTGGATGACCTATATATTGATGTAAGTGGGATGTAAAGTCCACTACTATTATTGGGTTAATGCCAATTTCTTGCTTTAGGGCTGGTAATGTTTGTTTTATGTATTTAGATACTCCATTGTTGGTGCATGTATGTTTACAATTGTTGTGTCCTCCTGTTGAATGATCTCTTTGTCATTATATAATTCTTTGTCTCTTGCTACTATCTTTTCTTAAAAGTCTCTTTTGCCTTGAATAGACAGTTTTCAAAGAAGACATCTGCATGGCCAACAGACACATGAAAAGATGCTCAACACCACTCATCATCAGGGAAATGCAAATCAAAACCACAATGAGATACCACCTCACACCTGTCAGAATGGCTAAAATTGGCACAAGAAACATCAGATGTTGCTGAGGATGTAGAGAAAGGGGAACCCTCCTGCACTGCTGGTGGGAATGCAAAGTGGTGCAGCCACACTCTGGAGCCACTGTACAGAGGTTCCTCAAAAAACTGAAAACTACCCTACAATCCAGCAATTGTACTACTAGTCATTTACTCAGATGATACAAAAATACAGATTCAAAGGGGTACATGCATTCCAATGTTTATAGCAGCATTATCAACAATTGCCAAACTATAGAGAGAGCCCAAATGTCCATCAAGTAATGAATAAAGAAGATGTGGTGTGTATGTATGTATGTGTGTGTGTATATATATGTATATATATATATATACATATATATATATATATACATATATATATATATATGTATACACACATACACATGGGAATATTAGTCATCAAAAAGCATGAAATCTTGCCATTTGCAATGACATGGATGGAGCTGGGATATATTATGCTAAGTGAAATGAGTTAATCAGAGAAAGACAAATACCTCGTTCTTTTACTCATATGGAATTTAAGAAGCAAAAGAGATGAACATATGGGAAGGGAGGGGAAGAGGAGAGAAGGAAACAAACCACAAGAGACTCTTAACTAGAGGGAACAAACTGAGGGCTTATAGAGGGAGGTGAGTGGGAGAGGCGCTGGATGGGTGATGTGTATTAAGGAGGGCACTTGTTGGGATGAGCACTGGGTATTGTATGTAAGTGATGAATCACTGAATTCTACTCCTGAAATGAATATTGCACTGTATGTTGGCTAACTAAAATTTAAATTAAAAAAAATAAAATCTCTTTTGTTTGCTATAAGTATTGCTACCCTGACTGGTTTTTAGTTGCCTTTGTTTGCTCCCATTTGCATGGAATATCTTTTCCCGTCCTTTTATCTTCAGTTTCTATGTGTCTTTAAATCTGAAGTTAATTTCCTGTAGGCAGCATACAAATGGGTCTTATCTTGTTCATCCGTTTAGTCACCCTATGTCTTTTGATTGGAACATTTATTCCATATATGTTTAAAATAATTATTGCTAGGTTTGTATATATTGCCATTTTGCTAATTATTTTTGTAGCTTTTTCTGTTCCTTTTTCTTGCTGCCTTCACATGTATTTGATAGCTTTCTTTAGTGTTATTCTTGGATTCCTTTCTCTTTACTTTTTGTGGGTCTATTATTGGTTTTTGATATGTGATTCCTATTGAGTTTAAAACCATTAAATTTTTACTCCCCTTTTCATGATGTTATATTTTACATGTTTAAAAATTTTAAGGTTATTCCTTGAGTTATTTTTGTAGATATAATTGATTTTACTACTTCTGTGCTTTAATCTCCATACTGGCTTTATAAATAATCTCAAGCCCTTACTATATGCTTGCTATGAAATTTTTTCTCCCATAATTTTCTTATTTCTAGTTATGGCCTCTTCTTTCCACTTAAAAAACTCCCTTTAACATTTGTTAAAGTTAGTTTGGTGATAATACACTTAACTTTTGTTTGTCTGGGAAACGATGTGTCCTTCAATTATGAATGATAACCTTGACAGGTACAGTAATCTTTGTTGTACATTTTTCCTTTCAGCACTTTGAATATATCATGTCACTCCCTCCTTCTGGCTTGCAAAGCTTCTTTTGAAAAACCAGCAGATAGTTTTATGGGTCTTCCCTTGTTTGTAACTATTTCCTTTTCTCTTGCTGCTTTTAAGATTCTCTCTTTATTATTACTTTTTGCCATTCTAATTATTATGTGTTTTGGTGTGGACCTCCTTGGGTTTATCTTACTATGGGATTTTTCTGCTTCCTGGACCTGGATATCTGTTTCCTTCCCCATATTAGTGAAGTTTTCAGCTATTATTTTTTCAAATAAATTTTCTTCCCCCTTCCCTCTTTCTTTTGGAATCTCTATAATGCTAATGTTATTACACTTGGTGATATCACAGAGTTCCCTTAACCTATTCCTATTTTTCTTTTTTTTTTTTGTTTGTTTTTTGTTTTGTTTTTTTTGCTTTCCATCACCTTGTCTTCCAGATCACTGATCCATTCTTCTCTAGCCTTTAATATGCTGTTGATTCCTTCTAGTGTATTTTTAAAATTTTAGTTATTCTTTAGCTCTGACTGGATCTTTTGTCTATTTTTTATCTCTGTTGAAATTCTGAGTTCTGAGTTCATCCACTCTTTTTCAAGTCTGGTAGTTTTATAACTATTACATTGAACTCTTTATCAGGCATATTTGTTATTTCCACTTTATGTATATTTTTTCCAATTTAGCTTTTTGTTCTTTTACTTGGGACATATTCTGTATTCTCTTTTTGTCCAATTCTCTGTGTTTGTTTCTATGTATTAGGTCAGTTATCTCTCCTGGTCTTGAAAGTAGTGGGTTTGTGCAGAAGAGGTTCTGTGGAGCCCTGTAGTGCATTTCCTCTGATCTCTAAAACCAGACATTCCTGGGTCATGCCCTGTGTGGACTGTGAGTGATTTTCTGTTGTAGCTGAGCCATGGTTGCCTTCAGCCCAGTCAGCTCAATGACCTGTTTTGCCTATGGTGGCTGCACTGGATAGAGCTTGTTTCTTGTGCTATTGAGAGGCCTAGCTAAGGCAGCATTGGGTTCATTGGTGGGTAGGGCCAGTAGTCAGCCTAGCTGTCTGCAATTAGCCTCCCCTCCACAGCTGCAGGCACACCAACGGGCAGGGCTTGCTCCTTGTGTAACCAACTGAGTGGCTTGGCTACAGGAATTGTGGTTGTGCTTATGTGTGGCATTTTCTCCTCTCCTTCTCAGGGAAGCAGTCACTGGAGTGGTGTTGTCCCAGCCAGGCTGCCTGGTAGGTGTGGTGGGACAAGAGTTACTTTGGAGGGAAGCCTGTTGAGGTTGGCAGGCTGAGGGTAGTGAGTCTACATGGGATAATATCAGGGTGGGGTATATGGTGACAGCAAAGTAGATAGAGAGTGTTAGAAGTGGCTCCAACAAGTGTTCTGTTACCTAGGCTGGGAAGGGAAAGAAAATTGTGCCTTAAAAGAAGTTGCAGGATTAAATTAAGTATTTGTAAACACCTGCACTATGTTTATATTCAATAAAATTAGTAGATAGCATGATGCAGTGGGACAAACATGAACTTTGAAATCTGAAAGATTAAAAAGAACTCAAATCAACACACTTGGCATATGTGGGGCCTTATCAAATATACCAGGTGACAGTGCACATTTGTTCATGTTTATGTAGGGATTTTATTAACTCTCTTTTGCTGAATGCCTGTCTTGATTCAGTCCCTTTCTTAGCTTTTGTGAGACACCAAGAAGCAAAAGTCGTGGAAGCTATGAGCTTGCAGATGGAGGGCTTGGTGCTAAATTGTATCAGTTGTTTTGCAGATGTTATGAATGAATATTCCCAAGGAACCCTCAAACTTTACCCGAAGGCACCTTTGTACGTATTTGAGGAACTCTTTATCATGTGCATTTTATAGTAATTATCAAAGAAGTTATTTTTGTTCTCTTTTTGCATGGCTGCCAGTGTGCTCTCAGACCACAGCCTGAACGAAATTTAACTCCATTTCTGGAGACTCAGTAGCTGTAGGGACATGTGATCTTCCAAAGGGACACTGTTTTCTACCCCCTTTTGAATACTTCTATGGGAGATTGTTTGGGAAGGCCTGGTCAGGTCTTCGTCCCTGATTTCACTCTTCTACCTTCTCATACACATATAATGAGAGATAGGTTACAGAACAGGCTCACCTCGTATCCACATAGCTCCCTGCTCCTGTTACAGGGCTATGCACACTCAAACTCTCTCATCACCTCATCTTAGAAGAGAAAGAAACACTGCAGAGAGCTCATTTCTTCTGCCTCAAGCCAGTTACTGAAAATGGTAAAATGGGAGAGTGGCAGGCAGAGCCAGAAAAAGAAGCCGCTTTGACTCTGCCAAGCATGTGCTCTTGCTGCCAATTGAAACTCTGTGTGTGTAGACAGTCTGTGCAGCAGATTAAGACCCGCTTCGAGTACCGCATCTGCCTGGGGCTCTTTCCCAGTATAGTTTACTGCTCTCCATCCCACCCTGAAGGATATCACCTCCCTGATTCCCTCCCAGGCCTCTGTGACAGCTTCCTGTCAAGTGACTCTCCCCCACAAGTCTTTTTTGACAAATCTCAGAGATGCAACAGCTGGTCACCCTTCAAGACTTGCACATGTCTCTGTTGCCACTTATGCAGATTTCTTTCTTCCTTATTGATTTTTTCCATTTCTCCTCTTCTGTTTTGTGGGTATCAACTAACAGTTTACATTCTCTTGTATTGCTCAGTTCTCTCTATTTAAAGTCACTATCTTGTGGCAACTTCTGCACATATGGACCTTCCAATTATAAAGTTATAAGGAACAATAATAGATACTAACTTGTCTGTTTACATTCTGTTCTACTGTTCAAAAAGTTTTTGTACAGCAGTTACATTATAACTTCTCTCTGAGGTAAGCATCTGATACAGGGATTTACTTTTATATTTTTTTAAAGACAGAGTAAAGAGTTTCAAAATAATGATAATGTATATTTTTTAAAAAACCAACCAACCACACACCTGCCATCAACTTACAAAATAGAACATTATCAGCACCTCTGAGCCCCTGAGACCCAACTCTCCATCTCTGTAATCCCTTACCTTCCCCCAGTGTCACAGACATCTGGATCTTGGATTATCACTTCCTTACTTTTCTTTGTAGTTTTACCACATATATGTATCCTTAAGTAGCATAACGTTTAGTTTTGCCTCCTTTGAAGATGGAATGTAAATGAAATTATCCTGTTTGCATCTTCTTAAACTGTGCTGCTCAATATGTTGGCCATGCAGCTCCTGAGCATGTGAAAAGTGACTAGTCCAAATTGCAATGTCCTGTGCGTATACATTGTATACCACAGGTGCTTGTACACCAAATATCAAAGATTTAGTACAAAAAAAATAATGCCATAAATAACTTTTATATTGGCTTTAGGGTGAAATATTAGTCTGAATGAAATATATTATTAAAATTTAACCTGTTTCTTTGTTTTTAATATGGCTACTAGAAATTTTAAAGTGAAATATGCGTCACATTTCTACTGGACAGAGCTACTCTAGAATTTATATTTTTGCTTACCATCTTCTTTATGAGACTGACTCACGGTGGTGTTGGTAGCTATATTCACAATGTGTTGAATGCCACTTTATTATTCTGTGCTATTAGTAGACATTTGGATTTGTTCTATTTTTTTCCCCCAGTTAGAAACAGTGCTATTTGAATGGGCAAGAGTTTCTCTAGGATACTGCTAGGTTCTGGAGTTTGCATCAATTCATAATACTAGATAGTTGTACCCTTTTATTCCTGCTAGCAGTGAAAGAGAATTCCCATGCTCCGCAACAGAGGTCGGCAAACTTTTTCTGTAAGAGGCCAGGTAGTAAATACTTTAGGCTTTAGCACCAAGTGATATAATTGAGCAGTGGTTCTCCATGAAAGACTAATAATCTTTTTTGACATTTCTAAAAAGCATTCTTGGCTCATGAGCTATACAAAAGCAGGTGGTAGGTTAGATTTGGACCATGGGCTGCAGTTTGCCAAATCTTGTGCTGCATCATTGTCCACACTTGAAATTGCCAAATTTTAATCTTAGCCAATCTTATGGGTACAAAGTGATGTTTTACTACGGTTTTAATTTGAATTACCCAGCCTACTAACGAGGATGAGCATACTTTCACTGATTTATTGATCATTCATGTTTGCTTTTCTGTGAAATGCTGGTTTAATTCTCTTGCCCTCTTTTTTATTGATCTGGTATCATTTAGAGGCAATGAAACTGCCCTTGCCTGAGGGGAGAGATTTTATGAATGTTTTAAGATCACATAGCTAGGAAGGAATGGAACATAGACCCAGGCTCTTTCCTTTAATTACAATGTCTTTTATGCTTTCACTAAAAACTCTAAAAGTATTATAATGATTTATGCTGTTATTTACTACTGTTGTTCTTCTCTCGGGTAAATGTCTTTTCTTAACTTTTAATAGATTTCACAGTGCCTATTGGGAATAGGGTAGCAACTTTTTTATGATTGAGATTTTCTTTAAGACCATCACATTTCTGGGATTAGGTAGCTGATTTTTTCAGTGCTGATTTCACAGTGTGGTCATATCTGAAAAGCTTGACTACCCTCAGGTTGTCTTGCTGCTTGTAATGGCCATGTGACATACATGGAAGTCTATTAACTGGGTGTTCTTTGAGAAAATTATTATTCTCCTGATAAAAGGGGATAGATTAAGCTAGCACCAGCCTTTTGGTCATCTGTTTATTTCTGCCTGGAACTTAGCTCCAGTGACCAACAGTGTAACAGCCACCTTTCAAATCATGGAAGGTAGAAAGATTGAGTTCTCATTGACTTACTCCACAACCTGCACCAACCTTGGGCTACCTCAAGATGTCTTATTACTGGAGAAAAGAAAAATATTTTACCATTCAAATAAGTTACTGTACTCAGATTTCTGCCAAAGCAGCAAAAGCCAACTGTAATTGATGAAGGCAAAAATGCAGACTTACAGATGGTATACCTCATGTTTGAATCACTTTTGGGGAATAATTTTTCAGGGAAAAAAATGATAATTTCTAGAGAAGACCTATCATAGGAAGTCATTTATAAATTGTTGGAAGAAATATATATTTTGCAGGAAAACTTTTCCCATTTCCTCAAATACATTTCATTCTGTAAAGATTGAGGTGCTAAGCTGTAATATAAAAAACACTGCTACCTAGTTCATTATCTTCATTTGTCTGTCAAATGGAATAAAGAAGACTGCAATATGAGTGTCTTAGAATCTGAGATAAGGTGCCAGGTCACCCTCTAAAATCACAAGAGATCTTTAGCGTGGGGCAGCAGAAAAACTATGGGATTATGTGGTTGGCCAGAGACCCGTATTCAAATTCTGACATTGCCATTTACTACCTGTTTGGTCTTTGATTCTGGGTTCTAATTAGTCACCTATATATAAGGATAATAAACACTGTGTTTAAAAAAGAACTGTTAAAAGGGTTAAACGCCTTGTCAACATCCAGCTCTTCCCTCAGATCATCTTTCTTCCGAGTGTGATTTTGGTAAAACAAACCTATGAGTAAAGAATTTCTAGACGTAAGGCACTCTGGAACATGAATTGCAAATAGTTGTGAGGATCTTTGACAATTGAATGACTAGAATGAACAATTAATATTCTTTAATCTTGTACTTGGAAGACTATTGTAACACCCCCACTCCCACCTCATGCACATGTATGTGCACACGTGCACGCACACATTCTCTCTCTCTCTCTCTCTCTCTCTCTCTCTCTCTCTCTCACACACACACACACACACACACACACACCATTAATTCACTAAGTCCTACTCATTCTCCTGGGCTCAGCATTGATATCACTCCCTCAGGGATGCCTTGACTGACCACCCTCTTCACTTTGTGCTTACTCCTGACTTGTCTTTTAACTTCTTGTATTGTACCATCTGCTTCCTTTCTTATACTGTGAGCTGCTTGAAGGCAGGGGTGTGTTTAATTCACCATTTTATCTTCAATACTGAGTAGTTTTCTGACATAATATATGTTTAAAAAGTATTTCTTGAATGAATGAACCTGTGAGTGAATGAGTGACTTCTACATGCCAGAGTCCATTGCTTTTGTTTGAATTTTATTTAAATCCAAATTAATGTATAGGGTAAATATGGTTTCAGGAGTAGAAGTTAGTGATTCATTACTTCCATATAACACCTAGTGCTCATCCCAACAAGTGCCCTCCTTAATATCCATCACCCATTTAGCCCATCCCCCTACCCAACATCCCACAAGCAACACTGTTTGTTCTCTGTATTTAATAGTCTCTTAAGGTTTGCCTCCCTCTGTTTTCATCTTTTGTCCTTTCCTTCCCCTATGTTCATCTGTTTTGTTTCTTAAATTCCACATATGAGTGAAATCATATGATATTTATCTTTCTCTGACTTATTTCACTTAGCATAATATGTTCCAATTCCATCCATATTGTTGCAAATGGCAAGATTTCATTCTTTTTGACCACCAAGTAAGTAATATAGGGTTAGGGGTTAGAGATAGGGATAGGGTGAGGGTTATGATATGTTACTGTTTTCAGTATGTGTGTGTGTGTATGTATGCATATACATATATGTACACACATATGTGTGTGTGTATATATATATTGCAAATAGTGTGTATACACACACACACATGCATACATACATACCACCTGTCCTTTATCCATTCATCAATGGATATTTGGGCTCTTTCCATAATTTGATAATTGCTGATAACACTGCTATAAACATTGGGGTGAATGTACCCCCTTTGAATCAGCATTTTTGTATCCTTTGGATAAGTACATAATAGTGCAATTGCTGGGTTGTAGGGTAGCTCTATTTTTAATTTTTTGAAAAGCCTCCATACTGTTTTCCAGAGTGGCTGCACCAGTTTGCATTCCCCTTTCTCCACATCCTCACCAACATCTGTTTTTTCTTGTGTTGTTAATGTTAGCCATTCTGACAGGTGTGAGGTGGCATCTCATCGTGGTTTGGATTTGTATTTCCCTGATGATGAGTGATGCTGAGCATCTTTTCATGTGTCTGTTAGCCATCCAGATGTCTTCTTTGGAAAAATGTCTGTTCATGCCTTTTGTCCATTTCTTTACGGGATTGTTTTTTAGTGTTGAGTTTGGGAAGTTCTTTATAGATTTTGGATACTAACCCTTTATCCAGTATGCCATTTGCAAATATCTTCTTCCATTGTATCGATTACCTTTTAGTTTTGTTGATTTTTTCCTTTGTTATGCAAAAGCTTTTTATCTTGATGAGGTCCCAATAGTTCATTTCTGCTTTTGTTTCCCTTGCTTGCAGAGACATGCCTACTAGAAAGTTGCTGCAGTCAAGGTCAAAGAGGTTGCCTGTTTTCTCCTCTAGGATTTTGATAATTTTCTGTCTTACATTTAGCTCTTTCGTCTATTAGAGTCCATTTGTATGCAAGGCCAATACAAGTAAATTGTCTCCAAGGAGTTCAAATACAGTCACTTGCACTGTAAATTGATTCACTCAAGGAAAACCCTATAACTGAAGACAACTTCAGTTGTCATGGATTGTATGAAGCCAAGGAAAAGCAGAGACCGAGAGTAACAATGTGTCTATATCCCTCCATCCTTCCAGCACCCCTCATAAGACTAGGAGCTCTTATTCAAAGAAACATAAAAAGGGATGGCAATCCTAGATTCTAGAATTTGAATATTCCTATGATTGAAAAGCAATATTTCTTGAGCAGTATATCTGAAGCATAATATTAAGGATCCCTGATAAATATATGCTGTTAAGGAAAGTCTGAGGAAGAAAAATATTTGATTGACTTAGTATTCTTCATGTCTAGAGAAATAAAAATGGACCTAGCACATTAATAAGAGGAAGGCCTAGGGGATCTCACATCTTTCAAAGTAAATTTCCTGTGGATTAAAGATCTAAGTGAAATTTTAAAATTTAAAAATGCAAAGGAAAATAGAGATGAGTTCTAAAAATATTAGCAGAGGTGGAAGGCTTTCTAAGCTTAAAAATAGTTTAGACAGGAACAAAACAGAATAATAGAAAAGAATAGTGAATCCAGAAAATTCCCACATAAATAGGAATTTTTAAAAATTTGATAAGAATGACAATTAAGGACAATAACTAGAGTTTTAGAAGAAATATATATTTAAATCTCTACATTAATTATCTTACGAAAAATGAATTCTAAATAGATACATATATAATAAATACATATAAATGCAAAAGTACTAGAAGACAAAATTGGTAACATTTTTATTTAGTAGTCTTAGATAACTCAGTAACATTTAGTAACCTTAGACTGTGGAAGGCTATTCTGACATTCCAATTATTAAAAAAATGTGAGTTGAGTCTGACTCCAGATACATAAAAAAAAAAGTGCATAGAAATAAGTATCACAAACAAAAGGCAATTACTAACTGAATTTTTTTCAACACCTAAAACAAAATATTATTTATAACATACTTTACCAAAAAAATCAATTTTTAAAAATAAAGGGCATGATTCTATAGTTCTTATAGTTTAAAAAAAATCTATTTGGCCTTAAAATCTATGAGTAGATGTTACATCACACACATTATTAGAGGAATGCAAGTTAAAGCAAGATAACTTATTTTACCTTCTGAATTAACAAAGAATGTGAAGCTTAGGAAAACCAATGTTAACTAAAGAGTAGGGACATAGTTACTCCCTAATGTAGCAGTAAAATTGGTATGATCCTAGTGGAAGGCAATTTGGCAATCCTTATTAAATTTTGAAATGTATGTTTATCTTTTGATTCAGCAATTTTATTTTCAGAAATTTTAACTACAGATACAACAGATATATTCACATATGGGTAAAAGATACATTTACTAGGATGTTTATTGTGATTTTGTATGAAATAGATTATGATAATAAATACCCATGAATAAAATAGTGATATAACTATATTATGGTATGTTATACTATTGTTAGAAATGAGGTTTAAGAAGTTAACAGACAACTGTATAATGCTTACTACATGCCATTTAATTTTCATAACAATTTAATAAATTAGGCACCATTATCCTCATTTTATGGATTAGAAACTTGAGGTGTAGATAGCTTTGCAACTTAGTATATTATTTAACCTATTACATGCTGAAGGCAAAATTCAATTCAGGCAACCTGACTCTGGATTCTGTGCTACTACCTGGAAAATATGCTGCCTGTGAAAAATTATAATGTTCATTTACACCTCAAAAAAATCACAAGTTGAAGGGGCTCCTGGGTGGCTCAGACGATTAAGCGTCCGACTTCAGCTTAGGTCATGATCTCACAGCTTGTGAGTTCGAGCCCCGCATAGGGTTCTGTGCTGACAGGTCAGAGCTTGGAACCTGCTTTAGATTCTGTGTCCCTCTCTCGCTCTGCCCCTCCCCCACTCATGCATGCACGCTCACTCTTTCTCGCTCTCTCTATCTCCCAAGGATAAACAAACATTAATTTTTTTTAAATAACAAGATGATGAATATGGCTATCAAGAGCCCATTTGTATTAAATACATATACATACATACATGTTTCTAAATTAATTGACATTTCTGGAAAGACACACAGCAACTAAAAACAATAGGTATCTCTAAGTACTATTTTGGTAACATTTGCATATATCACTATAGCATAATATTGGAAATAACAGAACTCTCTGAAAATATTTAAGTTATGATATTCTCCATTATAGTAGCCAGTAAAATTTTTAAGAGTTCATAATAGTGTGGGAATATACTTATATTAACAGAAAAATAATAATATATTCATGACCATATGATAATGGAAAATTGTACAAAATCATTACAGTAATGAATGCACAAAAATTTTAGCAGTAGTAATAGTGGGTAGTCCAATTAAGGGTTTTCCAACTTTCCACTCCCTATATATTTCTGAATGTCCTGTATATATTACACTTATAGTAGAATACTTTTTATTTTACAAAAATAATGTCAGCAACCCTGAGAAAATCAGACTTAAAAAGCTGAGGCTTAGCCTTGGGACCATAGCCAACTCAGTAAGATCTATTAACGATGGTGACAAGAAACACCTCCTCACAAGGTTTTGGGTAGAAGAAAAAAAATCTACGTACAAGGAACTATAGCTATGCTCTAAAACCCCTAGTCAAAATCTGTTAAAGAGAGGAAGGAATCCCAATGTTAACACAAAAGATCACAGAATTCACACTTAATTGGGATAATACGTATTGGTCTAGACTGGTGTAGAAGATCATCAGAACAAATGAAATGCCACCCAAAAATCGGGTTGCAGAACATTTGCCGTGGTCCTTTTCTAAAGTTCTAGGGTAGATTCTGGCACTAATTGTGCTTTCTTTGTTACGTTAATTATTGGAGCAGCATATGGCTGTTTTGTTAAAGCCACATATATACACGTCTGCTCAAATAAATTAATGTTCCCATCTCAACTGGATGATTTGGCAGGAATAATACACTCACCAGCCAATGTGTAGAGTGACCCACATGACTCCCTCACTGAAGGATATAAAGTGGAATATTGTATAATATGCTAATAAGCAGATGGAGGCAGTACATTTTTCTTTTAAATATTTTCATAGTACCATCTACTGACCTTTACCTAGCATCCTGTATATTATGCATTTGTTAGAATTAGAAAATGCAGGAGAAATCTGGAAAATGGTATGCAAATTGGGAAGGTGCACAGGATGCATCTTTCAAATTAACAAAATAAGAGAACTGACATCTCAATACTTAATTAAAAAAAGAGGGAGAGACTTTGCTTTCAAGGTGGGTTATGTGTGCACACATTTGAGCACGTGCACGCATATATATATACACACACACATACACACACAGTTTTCTAGTAGACAGATTACCTGGAAAGTTTGAAAAACTTTCTGGGTCTGTAATATTGAAAAGTAAACAAACACATTTTGTAGTAAGACTGTTTTTACCCTGTTTGATACTGCTCTAATTCCTTCTACATGTTATTGCCAAACTAAGCAACTTAAAGCATTCTTGCTCAAGGGAGTATGGAGGTATTCTGTAGTGATAGGGTTTTCAGGTTATCTATTCTGCTGTGTTGCTGGAAACTGAAATGCACTCTTCTCCATTTGAGACATACAGCACTAACTATAATTAAATAAAATTAATATGTATAGCGTATGATCTGAGTGCTGCAGTTATATTTTAGAAATAGCAGATGTTTTGGTGCCAAGCCTCAGCTATTATAGCCCACTACATAGTAGCAAAATAGCTAAGAGAATGGGCTTTCAGTTCATTCTAACTTTGCATGAAAATTCTCACACTTTTCCTGACAGGTCGTGTGATTTTGGGTTGTCACTTTATTCTCTGAGCCTGTTTCCTCATTGGTAAAAGGTTATTCAGGTTCATCCCAGGGGATAATTATCAAGGTTAAATAGTGAGATATGAAGATATGGTCAAAGTGCTGGCACAGAATAATTCAGAGATACCTTAAAAGGCCTGGTGGGGAGCAGAGCACATTTGAAGAGTAGAGATAGTGAGGGACATACAAGCCTGGAAAATTAGTGATCATGTCAGGATTCTCAACTTTGATTCGACTATCCAAGAATTTTGAACTTGATCCTAATGGTATGAGGAAGTTGTTAATATAGAGGTACATTCTGATCAAGGCTTTTTGCAGGGAATTTTAAAAGGTACCTAATGTGTGATAACACTTTGTTAGGCATTACTGAGGTCAAGAAAATCAGCCAGGGAATGTCCAAGTTGTCTGAAATTCAAATCCACCAAAACTTCTGACTCTACATTTTGTTAACCATTTTGGACAACAGTTCTCAGCAAGTTTAGAGCCATACTTTAAAACTAGTTTTTAGGGGTGCCTGGGTGCCTCAGTCGGTTAAGTGGCCGACTTCGGCTCAGGTCATGATCTCGCAGTACGTGAGTTCAAGCCCCGCGTCGAGCTCTGTGCTGACCGCTCAGAGCCTGGAGCCTGTTTCAGATTCTGTGTCTCCCTCTCTCTCTGACCCTCCCCCGTTCATGCTCTGTCTCTCTCTGTCTCAAAAATAAATAAACGTTAAAAAAAATTAAAAAAAAACTAGTTTTTATTTTGTTTTAATACTGTAACAATAAAACCCCTCTTTGTCTCTCTCTTTCAATTGCTTTGCTTGTAGTCTTCATGGGCTACAAGTCATTTCACGTCATTGCAGCAATGAAACAAAGTGTTGGCCATGGTCTTAGGTAGTTGATGGTAATGTGGTTTTAAAATGTACTATGCACCTATCTCTGTCAACATCATTTTGCTTGGGATAACTGTTTTGGGACTGGGGGTTTGCATGCAAGATTGTAAAAATTCTTAGATGCCCTTCTGGTGCCTAAATAAGCTTTTGAACCTTATTGGTGCTTTAGAGTCCAAAAGGTAAGGCTCATCGGAAACTTGGGGTTGTAATGATTCAACATCAAAGCTTCAGAAACTGCAGTTACTGAAGAAACAATGATTGATTGAGCCTAAAATGAAAAATTCATTTAGGAAAGGAAACATTTGGACTTGAATTTTTTGGACTTTAATTGGTGATTTAATTTTTAGAATTTCCTTTCACTCTGAATTTAATAACTGATCCATCTTGCCCAAATTGGAGGACGTTTTGTATTGCAGGCACTCTTTTAATTATACTTTTGTATTGTCATCATTTGGACTTACTACATAACCTCTGGTGCACTATATTGGACCATGTGCTTCTGCAGTAATTCAAAATGGGACTCAGGACAGGGAATAAACTTCCAGCCTGGGGTGCAATGTGGCTTTTAGTCAATAAAATTAGCATACTATCCTGATCCACATCCATGATCCTTCTGCCTGAAAGGTTGCTGCATAGGCTACACAGGTTGGGGCACACAGAGTATCATGTGAATATTACCACCTAGAGAACCACCACAATAGTGAGCTCTGCTTCTGGGGATAAAAGCTAAGTTGACCACCACTATCCCAGGAACAGAGGTTGCTCTAGGTGGCAGAACCATACTATGAGCACTATTGTCTCTTGCTAACCTGCAGGCCTCTGCCTCCAAAGGAGATAGTCCACTGGGCATTGACTTGGGCTGGAATGTTACGATCAATGAGTTGAGGGGAAAAAAACGCAGCATTTATAGGAAACAGTATTTTTCTTTCTCCTCTTTCCTGCTTCAGCCCATAAAATGGGCATTCCTTCCCTCTCGTAAATATTGGAAAGTTGTCCTGCACCTTTCTTCCTCTTACTGTCACTTTGCCCTAAGGTTCAAACCATTTTCTGAATTATAGTCTTATCTACAAGAAGACTGACATTTTGACCATTAAAAAGTAATACATGTACAAAGAATATGCAATTTAAAAAATTAAAGTCCATTCTGCCCCCAAAATGCCAAACACTTTTTAGAACATTTATACATATGTAAAAGTGCTTTCTACATATAAAAGCAACACGCCTTATACCTGCAATGTAGGAGAGTCCTTGATCCTCAAACCCTCATCAAATATTATCTAGTTAGGATGATAATAAGAAACTGTTAGTTCTAAAATAGGGGTTGATTTCTGAGATGAGATATTACATAAACTAGAAATTACTTAGTACTTGTGAGACAAGTTGAGATGCTATCACCACTCTACCAATGAGAAAACCAAAGATTCAAGGAAGTTAAGTGACTTACTCAAGGCTCATATGGCTGGTAAATGACTAGAACACATGATTTTTAAAGTCAAACATTTTTTTATCTCTATCACATTGCTTCTGCTATGCATGTACCTTCCCCTTGAATTCATGGTATAATCTGGGAGTCATAAAAGATAGGGTTCTGATGCTATTTTTCAGGTTTGGTTGACTTTGACACCATGTGCTTTAGTTAGGTCTACCTTGAGACAAAGCTGAGCAATAAATTATATTTGAAGCTATTTGCTGTTTTACATAATTCATCAAATACAGGGGTCTTTGATCACAACCTTTTCAGCATATCATTTAAGGGCTTGGATATTTATGAGAAGCTGTTACTTCTTCTAAGAGAAGAGTTGCTTTTCAGGATCACCAGCTTACAGCATTTTAGGTGCATGTCTCTTCATCCAAATGGTTTATGCTAGAGCACCTGTTGGTGGTGGAGCAGGAAACAGTTGGCAGTGAACTACAAGTGCAAGAATTTGAAGGTAACTAGGTCTTATTACCGTATGCCTGTATAAAAATATCATTTCCCTACTGTGGATGGAGGAACAGAAGCCTTGTGTCTGCAAAGATATGAACATTTGTTTGGGAAATTTATGTTGATATATAACAGCATATGGTCTTTTTCATCATGGATTTATGTACAGGAGGCAAGCTTCATGTTCACAGTTAGAAGCATTAAAGATGGAGCCTCATGACTGACCTAGTGTGTGGCTGTCTTGTCATCTGCTATAAGAATCAGTGCTTGGTGTGCACACACACACATGCGCACGCACGTGCACACACACACACAAACACACATTATTCCCTTTCCCAAAGAGGAAAGGCCAACACTCCTGGCAAAGAAATTGGTCTTTAAAATTATCAAAGGGATGCTGGAACCACACACAGATACAGAATTCAGCAAGGACCACATCTCCCTAGTGTAAAGGAGCCATCGTATTTCAGAGACTCCTCAAGCCTGGTGCCAAAACAAAACACATGAAAGTTAGGAGGAGCAAAAATAAATTACTAGGTCTTGCTAATGAGTAGAAAATACTCTTTATGCTTGCTTTTTTTCCATTTTTCATTAAAAAAATTAAGTATACATGACAATATTGCATTAGTTTCAGGTATCCAGTATGGTGATTTGATAACTCTGTATGTATGCTATACTCCCCATAACTTTAGCTACTACAGGTCACCATATAATGTATTACAATGCTATTGACTATATTCTCTATGCTGTATCATTCATTTTTGTAACTTATTCATTCCATCACTGGAAGCCTTGACTTCCATTCCCCTTCAACCATTTCCTACCCATTCCCTTCCATTCCCCTTGCCCATTCCCTACCCTCCTCCCTTCCGGCAACCATCAGTTCTCTGTATTTATGAGTCTGTTTCTGCTTTTCTCTGTTCATTTATTTTGTTTTAGATTCCACATATAAGTCAAATAATATGGTATTTGTCTTTCTCTGATTTATTTCACTTAGTACAACACACTCTAGGTCTAACTATATTATCACAAATGGCAAGCTCTCATTCTTCTTTATAGTTGAGTATATTCCAGTGTGTGAGTGTATCATGCCTTCTTTATTCATCTATCAATGGGCACTTCCATTGAAGACTTCCATACTTTGGCTATTGTAAACAATGCTGAAATAAACATAAGGATGCATATATCTTTTTGAGTTAGTGTTCTCATTTTATATGGATAAATACCCAGTGCTAAAATTACTGGATCGTATAGTTTTCTATTTTAACTTTTTGAGGAACCCCATATTTTCCACAGTACTCTTCCAATTTACATTCCTGCTAACAGTCCACAAGGATTCCTTTTTTCCCACATCCTCACCAACACATACTATGTCTTGCCTTTTTTACTCTGGTCATTATGACAAGTGTAAGGTGATATCTCATTGTGGTTTTGATTTGCATTTTCCTGATGATTGGTAATGTTGAGCACCTTTTCCTGTGTCAGTCATCTATATGTCTTCTTTGAAAAATTATTCAGGTCCTCAGCCTATTTTTTCTTGGATTTTTTTTCTTTGTTTTCTTCTCCAATTCAGTAGGTTGCCTTTTTGTTTTCTTGATGGTCTCCTTCAAACAGCTTTTTGTTTGGGTATAGGTCCAAAAGTTTATTTTTGATTTTCCCTTGCCTGAGAAGACATATCTAGAAAAAAACGGTTCTAAGGATGATGTCAGAGATTATTGCCTCTGTTTTCTTCTATCAGTTTTATGCTTTTCGGTGTCACATTTAGGTTTTCAATACATTTTGAGTTTATTTTTGTATATGATGTAAAAATGTGGTCCAGTTTGATTTTTTTTTTTTTTTTGCATGTAGCTGTCTAGTTTTCCGAACACCATTTATTGAATGGACTGTCTTTTCCTTATTGCGTATTCTTCCCTCCTTTGTCATAGATTAATTAACCATATAAGCATGGGTTTATTTCTGGGCTGTCTATCCTGTTTCATTGATCTGTGATGTTTATTACCACTTTATAGCCTGTCTTCAGATCTGGAATTGTGATACCTCCACTTTGTCCTTTCTCAAGGTTGCTTTGACTATTCAGAGTATTTTGTGGTTACATACAAAATTTAAGATTATTTTTTCTAATTCTGTATAAAACACTATTGGTATTTTGATAGGAATTGCATTGAATCTATAGACTGTGTGGGTAGTATGGACATTTTACAGTATTAATTCTTCTGATCCATGAATTTGTGTGTCTTTTCATTTGTGTCATCTTCAATTTCTTTCATCAATGTTTTATAGTTTTCAGAGTACAGGCATTTTATCTCCATGGTTAAGTTTATTCCTAGGTGTTTTGTTTATTTATTTGGGGGGGGTGAAATTATATGTAGGATTTTAAAATTTCTCTTTCTGCTACTTCATTATTAGCTTACGGAAACACAATTTTCTGTATATTAATTTGGTATCCTGCGATATTACTGAATTCATTTATTACTTCAATAGTTTTTTTTATGGAGTCTTTAGAGTTTTCTACCTATATATACTATCATGTAACCTGCAAATAATGGCAATTTAACTCCTTACCAATTTGGATGACTTTTTTTTTTTTTTAATTTTTTTTTCAACGTTTTTTTATTTATTTTTGGGACAGAGAGAGACAGAGCATGAACAGGGGAGGGGCAGAGAGAGAGGGAGACACAGAATCGGAAACAGGCTCCAGGCTCCGAGCTATCAGCCCAGAGCCTGACGCGGGGCTCGAACTCACGGACCGCGAGATCGTGACCTGGCTGAAGTCGGACGCTTAACCGACTGCGCCACCCAGGCGCCCCAACCAATTTGGATGACTTTTATTTCTTTTTCTCACCTGATTGCTGTGGCTAGGACTTCCAGTATTATGTGGAATGAAAGTAGTGAGAGTAGGGGCGCCTGGGTGGCTCAGTCGGTTGGGCGGCCGACTTCGGCTCAGGTCACGATCTCTCCTGATCCGTGAGTTTGAGCCCCACGTCAGGCTCTGTGCTCACAGCTCAGAGCCTGGAGCCTGTTTCAGATTCTGTGTCTCCCTCTCTCTGACCCTCCCCCGTTCATGCTCTGTCTCTCTCTGTCTCAAAAATAAACGTTAAAAAAAATTTAAAAAAAAGTAGTGAGAGTAAAAGAAGTGTCTTTAAAAAAAGAAAGAAAGTAGGAACAGTGAGCATCCTTTTCTTTGTGATCTTTGAGAAAAAAACTATCACTTTTAACCATTAAGTATGATGCTAGGTGTGGATTTGGTTATAATGTTGAGGTATGTTCTTTCTTTTTTAAAAAAATTTTTTTTTCAATGTTTATTTATTTTTTGAGAGACAGAGATAGAGCATGAGTGGGGGAGGGGCAGAAAGAGAGGGAGACACAGAATCTGAAGCAGGCTCCAGGCTCTGAGCTGTCAGCACAGAGCCCAATGCAGGGCTTGAACTCACGAACCATGACATCATGACCCAAGCTGAAGTCGGATGCTTAACCGACTGAGCCACCCAGGCGCCCAAAGGTATGTTCTTTCTAAACCCAGTTTTGTTGGGCATTTTAATCATGGATGGATGTTGAATTTTGTCAATTTTTTGTTTGCATTTATTGAGGTGATCATGATTTTTATCCTTCAGTTTGTTTTTTGTTTTTTAATGTTTGTGTTTGAGGGGAGGGGGAGGGAGGGAAGGAGGGGCAGAGGGAGAGGAAGACACAGAATCCAAAGCGGGCTCTGTGCTGACAGCAGAGAGCCTAATGCGGGGCTTGAACTCACGAACCATAAGATTGTGACCTGAGCTGAAGTGGGTCACTTAACCTTCTGAGCCACCTGGGTGCTCCCTTCATTTTGTTAATGTAGTGGATCACATTAATTGATTTGCAAATATCAAGGCACCCTTGCATCCCCCTGAGTAAATCTCACTTGATCATGGTAGATGATCTTTATAATGTACTGTTGGATTTGGTTTGCTAATACTTTGGTCAGGAATTTTGCATCTATGTTCATCATGGATACTGGCCTGTAGCTTTCTTTTTTTGTAGTGTCTTGGTCTAGTTTCTATATAAGGGCAATGCTGGCCTCATAGAATATATTTAAAAGCTTTTCTTCCTCTTCTATTTTTTGGAATAGTTTAATAAGTATTAACTGTACTTTAAATGTTTGGTAGAATTCACCTGTGAATCCATCCTGTTCTGAACTTTGATTGTTGGTAGTTTTTTTGCTTACCAAAGTCAATTCCATTACTAGTAATGGGTCTGTTAAGATCTTCCATTTATTCCTTATTCAGTTTTGGAAGATACTATGTTCCTAGTATTTTACCCATTTCTTTTAGATTGTCCAATTTGTTATCGTAGGATTTTTCATAGTATTTTCTTATAATCCTTTGTATTTATGTGGTGTCAGTTAATTCTCTTTTGTTTCTGATTTTACTAATTTGGATCATACTCCTTTTTCTTTTTTTAAAATTTTTATTTAAATCTAAGTTAACCTATAGTGTAATAATGGTTTCAGGAGTAACTTCCTTCAGAAGTTAGTGATTCATTGTTTCCACATAATACCCAGTGCTCATCCCAACAAGTGCCCTCCTTAATACTATATTTACATTTTAACATATTTCTTCTTTAATTTTTACAAAAGACTGCCATGAAGTTATATGGGTGCATCTGTCAGCTTACAATGGCTATTGTGTGTCAGCTAGAGAGAGAGACTACTGTCTTAGGAGGATAGAGATGTGTTTTCTAGTCCTTGGCCTATTCTGATTAGTTTTGTACTTCAGTCAAGTCACAACATTTACCTAATGACCAGCATGAATCCAGGACAGCTTTTTTCCTCAAAGCTGTGAGGTTTTGAACAAGAAACATCCATCCTCACTTATTCAAAGAGGCTTCAAGGTAAAAGACCAGAAGAAGGAAAGACTAATTCAAAAAGCAACCAGTTGGCCTCATTTGATGATAAATTACTCAAAGGAGGTACCATATCAACCAATCATTAATCTGATTCTAAGTTTTCCCTTTTGACGTTGAGCTCTTTTTTTCTTTTTTTTTTTAAATAAATTTTTGAAGTAGTATGGTGAAATGAAAAGGCACTAAAATAGAAATCAGAAGGTACACTTCCTTGTTGGAGTCAAGTTTATCATTTCCTTCATGTGTTTCCTTGGGCAAGTGTCTCTCTGATTTTTTAAAGTCTGACTTTTTTTTTGATACATGAGAATAATATTCAGCCCTAATTTATGTGTCTTTTGTGAAAACCTAATTTAATTGGACTTAACAAGTGTTTGTTTGCAGTTATTGGGTACCAAGTACTGTTCCTTTATGCATTTTCTTACATTCAACAACAAATTCTTGAGCAACCACCATTTATTAGATGCTCTGCTGAGTTCTACCCTACTGTCATAGAAGCTACAATCTTGTGAGGGATGATGCGTGAAATCTGTTGATGTGTTTAATACTGTGCAAAAAGAATGACTATATTACTATAGGAAAACAGAAGGGGATGATTAACTCTGCCTTGGGTAGTGGCAAGGTCACAAAAAGCCTTAGAGAGGGAGTAACAAATGAGTTTGGTCTTGAAGCATAAACAGGATTTCTCTAGGTGAAAGGATTAGCAAAATGGAGAATAGATATAGAAATACTTGGCAAAATGGAAAATTATGACAGATTACTGCTATTATTTGTAGCACCCTTATATAGTATGCTGCTGCAGACATTGCAAATAACAGAGATTGTAAATATATCTTAATTAATCAACTGGTCAGGAACACAAATGAGAGAAGCCAGCTCCTGTGGCTTATTTCTTCTATCTTCTCTGTTGAGTGTCCATGTGTGATCACTAGTTTATAATTTGTTAAACTGATGGCTTCACCACTGCTTGTACCAACTGATTGCACCATTGTTTCCTTAACATTTATGAAGCACCTACTACAGGCTATATGCCAAGTGATTTGCATACATCTCTTTACTTACCCAGTGGTAAGTCATGACCTAATGATAGAGATATTGTTATTACATTCACAGAAATAAAATTGGAAACCATGTGGATTGATGTGACATGTCTGGTGACAAAGAATTCATCAGTGGTGGGATTTCAAAACTGATGTGTCTGAGTTCAGTTCTCATGCAGCTTCCATATGCTGATTCCCTAATGTATAAGTTATATGGGATTACAGCATAAAACCTTGGATATATTTAAATCCACATGTATATTTATATATAAATATGACCTATAAAGTCTGGTGCATTAGATATCTCTTTAGTAGCTGATTGGTATGCAATGATTTCTCTATTCTCTTAGAGTAGTTCCATTCACAGAAGTGGGACCCATGGTCATATTTGCGTTGTATGATTATGTCCCTTTGCTCAAGGCTGACAGTCTTGGAATGGACTCCTGATCAAATATGGGGCAGTAATACTTTCTTCTCCCTTTAGATGTGTTTTGCTCCATTTGAACTGGATATGGACGAGTCAGCTTTTGGTTGTGAGAACCACAATATGACACTTGGAAGTTGCCAGAGGCTATTTACCTCAACCTGGAAAGGAAACTATTGTCTTTTTTTTTTTAATAACAGCTTTATTTTTAATTCACATACCATAAATTCCACATTTTAAAGTATACAATTCAGGGGGGTTTTGGTAGATTCAGCATTATACAGCCATCACCATGAATTCTAGAATATATTTATCACTCCAAAATGAAAACTCATACTCATTAGCAGTCCATTTCTTTTCCATGTAAACCACTAATGTACTTTCTGCCTCTGTGATTTGGCTTATTCTAGACATTTCATGTAAGTAGTATCATATGAAGTAGCCAATCTTTAGTAGAAGTGACTAAAATCAGCACAGAAATAGAAGACAAGATAAGAAATCGGTTGGGAATATATATAACTAAACATCTCATATATTCTTTTATATATACATATATAATATATATGTAATGAGAGAAATATATAATGAGAGAAAGAGAATCTTAAAAGAATTTGCATTCTTAAATTTCAGTTCTAAATTACAGTTTCATTCCTGTCCTTTCTACAATTTTGTTGTTAAAACATTTCTTTGCATTTAACTCAGATGTGTAGATAGTTATTTTGTCTATAAGTAATTTAAACATCTTCCCTAGAGTCTCACCCACTAATCAGGAGGGAAAAAACCTGTCCAGTATATTTTATTTTTTTAATTTATTTATTTTGAGACAGAACACATGCATGCAAGCAGGGGAGGGGCAGAGAGAGAGGGAGAGAGAGAATCCCAAGCAGGCTCCACATTGTCAGCACAGAGCCTGATATGGGACTCGAACCCATGAACCATGAGATCATGACCTGAGCTGAAACTAAGACTCAGATGCTTAAGTGACTGAGCCACCCAGGTGCCCTCCAATATATTTTAAAGCCCAATACAATCCAATAATGTAAAGCTTCAATTCAGCTACAACTCAGATTTTTTTGAAGACATAGGCAAATCCTAGCAATGTAAATTCTCCTTTGGTTCAATGGATAGAGGGTGTGCTTTGTAATCAGACTGTACTAGATTTAAATCTATGTTCTGTCAAACCAACCAGCTACATCACCTTGGGCTAGTCCTATCCACACCCACCCCCCACCCCCCACCCCAACTCAATTTCTTTTTCTAATAAGTCAGGATAATAATTCACAGAGCTTTCAGAGAGATTAAGTGGGATAACATATGAGAAGAATATAATACAATTTTTGGAACAGGTGGTAACTTCAACTGTCCCTTTGGAGTCTAGATGTATGCAGGGAATATAGGACTGGAGAGTCTACCAGAAATTAGTATTTCCCCTTCGGTAGTTTGGAGTTATTATTAGGGAAGCTTCCTGTCTCCCCCCTTTTCCAGCAGGGACTATATTTTTTCAACTTTCCTTGTGTGACCTGGCCATGATCTATATCTGTCTAGTGGTATGTGAGTGAAAAGGATGTGTATTGCTCTGAGCCAGGGTTTTAAAGAAGCTTTAAATGTTTATCTTTCCTCTCACTCTTCCTCATCTGACCCTGAAGCCATTTTGGAGGCCAGAGCTGCAAAACTATAGGGACTGTGTCCTTGAACTACTACATGGAGGAAAACTACATTGAACAGGAGGAGAGGTGCTGGACTCTTACACAAACGAGGAATAAACTTTTATTGGGTTAAGTTATTGAAATTTGGAATGTATTGATTACAGCAGCTAGCATTACTCTAATACAATATACAATAAGGCTCTATCCTTGGGATCTCACTGAGAAAACACAAATTATACTATAGTGGGGTTCATTGCTTTGTTTCTTTGCAGAATATCAAATCTCATTCATTTGAATCCAATGCCATTTATGTTGCCTTTATGAGAGTATTTTTCAAAAAGATCAATGAAATAAAACTGTAAAATTCATGAGGGTATTCCATGACCCCTGAATTATTTTTTTCTACCCTCATTCAACATTCATTCAACAAATATTTATTGAGTGCCTTGGTTGGAAGAGAGGGACTAGTGAAGATATATTTTAAAAATAGATAGAAATACCGGGCTGGGTAATTGGAAGGTAGTGCTCAAGGCAAGCTGTAGATCATAGGTGTATTACAACAGCCTTCATGAAAACCTGCTGACTTTTCAAAGCATGTTTGATGATTGTGTCTACCTTTAATTCTTTAGCTGTTGCTTATCAGATATAATATACCTAATATAAAAAAATGTTTTTCTCTCCTACATTTTAAGCCTATGAAAGCCTATTGCCAGAGGAACTTCTAAGCATCACAACTGATACTGTTGTTACAGAGTCTCTGGTACAGAGACTGTACCCAGTAGCGGGGTTTTGTAGAAAAAGTGAGTCTTTGGGGCCATCGAAATTTACATTCAAGTCCTGTCTTCAACCTGAGACTCATTTTCTTTAAAGTGAGAAATTTAATGGCTTTTTCTCAGGGTTTTAAAGAGAATTTTAAGTCATTTATATATAGTGAGTAGTAGCCTAGTAATTGACTAATAAAACATAACAGATATGACAATTGCCCCTTAAAGTTTCCATGTAATTAACAAACTCTGATATCTTATGACCTTTTGACTGATAAGCACACTGTGATTAGAGTGATTTAGCTCCTCTCCCTCTTTAACATACACAAAGAGCTCTCTGACCAAGTCTGACTTCAGTAAGTGGATGCACCCATTCATATATGCATGATCACACATGTATACCCACATGTGCGTTGCTAACATGAATGCTCATGTGCATACATGTACTTACACATTTTTCTTCTGTCCAAGCATTTGTGACGGGCAGCCCAATTTCCTCAGCCTGAAGATTCTAGAGATTTTTTAAATTTCTGCTTACATTTTAAAGTCTCTGATCCATGAATGAAATTTGTTAATTTATATCCCTATTACATGCTTTAGGTTGCCTTTTACTATTGTCCAGTCCCACCAAAGAGTGAAAACTCAGTGCATCACACCAGGAACAAATGAAATCCTAGAATTTTTAAAAAGTCATCCTGAGAAATAATCTTACAAATAAGCTAAATTAGAATTCTAAAATGATTTGATGTTTCTGGAAATTTTAAAAGCCCTAGTGTGAATTGAAAATGATGAAGTGTTTTTCTTTGTGGGGAGGGGTTGTTGATGTTTTGTTTTTGTTTTTTGTGGGTTTTTTTTTTTTTTTTTTGGTAAAAACACTTGATCTGTGAAGTACTTTGCAGGGGAACCCTCTTGCACTGTTGGTGGCAATTCAGACTGGTGCAGCCACTCTGGAAAACAGTATGGAAGTACCTCAAAAAGTTAAAAATAGAACTAGACTGCAATCCACTACAATTGCACTATTAGGTATTTGCCCAAAGGATACTAAAATACTGATTTGAAGGGGCACATGCATGCCAATGTTTATAGCAGCATTATCAACAATAGCCAAACTATGGAGAGAGCCCAAATGTCCATCAAATGATGAGTGGATAAAAAGATGTGGTGTAAGTATATGATGGAATATTACTCAGCCATCAAAAAGAATGCTTGCTATTTGCAACAAAGTGGATGGAGCTATAATATATTATGCTAAATGAAATAAGTCAATGGAGAAAGACAAATACCATATGATTTCATTCATATGTGGAATTTAAGAAACAAAACAGATGAACATATGGGAAAGGGGGAAGGAGGAGAGAGGGAAACAAACCATAAGAGACTCTTAGTGATAGAGAATAAACTGAGGGTTGATAGAGGGAGGTAGGTGGAAGATGGGCTAGATGGGTGATGGGTACTAAGGAGGGCACTTGTGATGAGCACCGGGTGTTGTATGTAAATGATGAGTCACTGAATTTTTTCTACTCCTGAAACCAATACTGTGTGGTGTGTTAACTACAATTTAAATTTGAAAAAAAAAGAATATGCCTAAATTTTTTTGTAAAATCACTTGACCTCGTGAGGTGCTTAATAAACTGACAGTATGTATCTGCCCAGGTGTGCTCATTACTGAGAGTGAAAACCAAACATGGAGTAGATTTAGTGGGAATTTTTTTTTAGTGGTTTTTAGGTGGGAAGGACAGATTTTAGTCACAAAATGGTAGGGACAGCACTAATTTACTCTCTCCCTAACTGCTTCTATAAACTGAGTCTGATGTTCCTTTCAGATTTAGGAAGGTTAATAACTCAGTCCCTGAGACTGAGTTAGAGAAGAAAACATCTTCTCTATTCTGGTTTTTACCCCTGCCACAGGGCCATCACCAAAACCTGTTTCAAAGAAGTGAAAAATCATTGCCCCAAGAAACAGGGCTAGCATTTACTAAGTGAGTATCTAGATATTATGAGCATTTTGTTAATTCACGATATTCTCAACAGTGCTCTGAGTAAGGTACTATTATTATTATCCATGTTTGTGGGGAAAGAAACAGACACAGGCTAAATACATTGTCAAGTAGCAGGGGCAAGACTTGAACCCAGGCAATCTGGCTTTTGACATCATGGCTCTGTTGGCCCAGTAGAGCATGTGCCCAGAGGTAGTCTGTGATGGGACACTGTGTAATCCTAGCTAAGCATGTGGGTTATTGTGTTGCATATCTATCAATTATGATCCTACGTGTGAGTTGTGTGTGACATTGAGCAAATTATCCAATCTACTTGAGGTTTCTCATTGTTAGATAATACCATCTATCTGATAAGATTCCTTAGGTGTTTAATGGAGTTCAGATGCTGAGCGCTCAATACATGTTAGCTATTAGGATTATTTCTCTCCCAATAGCTTGCAAGGGAGGGCATATTGTCCTGGTCACCACTAGATTTCTCAGTGCCCAGCACTATGTCTGGCAAATGATCAAGAGGTGGAGTGATTGAAGAAAAGAGCACTTCTGTTTTGAAGGGCATTCACTGTTATCTGAATGTGTGCCTCCTGTCCCAAAGTGTCTCCTGTGTTTGTCTTTGAGAACAAGGCCATCGTGAACTGAAGATATAGGAGGCTGCAGGCAAAAATAGGCCCTTTGCATAAATAGCTCAGGTTATTTTCCCTCCATAATACCCCACACACTGACAAAGTTCCTTTCAGCCAGATTCTCACGAAAAGTGGTACCCTGCTTAGGAACAGAGTCATCAGACAAAAATATACATGGAACTCTGTGGGTCATTCATTCATTCAACAAGTATGCATGGCATAACTTATGTGTTGCTGGCTCTGTAAAGCACAAGGAGTCTGAAATCAAGTGACGTCAGTTCTCTGTCTGCCACAAGCCTGGAAACTGGGTTAAAAATGGCGAATGTGTGTTCCCCATGCCCTTAGTAACCATGCCCACAATAAGGATTGATAGCTTGCCTTCATGCTGCTATGCCAGGACAAGCAATTACTAAAATGAAGCTCCTTAGCAGCAGATTCTCTGGTTTATGCACTGCGCCATTCCCAGGGTGTGGTCATAATAGATGTTCATTATATATTTGTTGAATGAAGGGATTAAACATAATTGGTACCAAGGGTGTAATCTGTTAGATTTCTCAGACTTTGGGAAGATGTAATTCTTATTCTAGGAATTAACAGCTTAGTCAGGGAAAGCTAGTCTTACCCTCTGGACTTGTAATTGGTAAACCTTTCCAATGAAGTACTTCACATGGTTTAGAAAGGGCATATCCTTTTCCCCTTTCCACATGCTCCTAGGGACATATATTACAGATGGTGTATGCTACTGCCCTTGAACAGAAAAGCGCCTCAGTGTGTGACAAGCATAGAAACTTCAAGGAAAATTTGAATATAAATAATCTGGCACCTATAGTCGCTAAGTGGTCACTAAAGTGGCAGAGACCCCATAGGCTATGCTAGGTGAGCAATGGCCCACAAGTAGATTGTTGTAAAATGGAATGACCCTGAGAAACTGGAAAGAAGAAGCTTCAGAGTCAGACTGAGGTGTGTCCAGCTGTTGGTATGTGGTCTTGAGGAAGTTACTGAACCTCTCTGGGTTTTGCTTTCTTAAGTTGAAAAACACCCATGTGATCCAGCAATCCCAATTCTGGGTTTATATCCACAGGAAATAAAATCAGTATTTTGAAGAGATATCTACACTCCCATATTCATCGAAGCATTATTCACAACTAGAAAGACATGGAAACAACCTAAATGTCCATCAGCAGATAAATGGATAAACATATGCATACATACAATGGAATATTATTCAGTTATAAAAAAAGAAATTCTGCCATTTGTGACAGCATGATGAATCTGGAGGACATTATGCTAAGTGAAATAATTCAGACACAGAAGGACAACTGCATTTTTTCCTTACATGTAGAATGTTAAAAAAAAAAAAAAAAAGTTACACTCACAGAAGCAGAGAGAATGGTAGTCGCCAGGGTCTGAGGAGTGGAGGAAATGGGGAGAAGTTAGTCAAAAGATATAAACTTTCAGTAAAAGACGAATAAGTTCTGGGAGTCTAATGTAAGGCATTCTGACTATTACTATACTGTATACTTAAAATTTGCTAAGAGAGTAAATATTAAGTGTTCTTACCACACACCCATGAAAAGATCACTATGTAAGGTGATAGAAGTAGTTAGCTTGATTGTGGTAATTATTTCACAATGTACAGGTAGATCAAATCATCACATTGTATGTCATAATGTTTGTCAATTATATCTCAATGTAGCTGGAAAAAAATGGAAAGCTGAAAAAGAAAAAAAATAGGATTAATACTACATCATAAAGTTCTTGTGATATTTATGAGATCATGCAAACTGAGAGCCTAATTTAGCGAAAGCCAAAATTATTAACCTTTAGTCATAGCCATTGTTGATTCCTCTTTTACATCACAATGCAGCCAGTAAAGGACAATGTGCTTAATGTATGTACCACTTTTCTAATTGTCTGCTGGTATGTGATGCCAGTCAAATGAGTTTCGATTATGCTGCACTTGAATTAAAGGAGGGTTGGAGAATTGAATTCTAATCAGTGAAAGTCCATTCCAACAAGTGTGTGTGTGTCCTGTGATCCCCTGTGCTTGTTATTTTAGGTGTTTCAACTGGCCAGAGTTGATTTCCTTTGCTTTTAACCCCTTGAGCTAAAACTTAGCCATCTTAGTATTCTTTCAGCCATGGGGTAAAAGACATTGTAATATAATGAAAGAGCCCAGGTTTTTAAAAAAATTTTTAAACGTTTATTTATTTTTGAGACAGAGAAAGCATGAGTGGGGGAGGGGCAGACACAGAATCCGAAGCAGGCTCCAGGCTCTGTGCCGACAGCACAGAGCCTGACGTGGGGCTCGAACTCACTAACTGTGATATCATGACCCAAGTCGAAGTCAGATGCTTAACCGACTGAGCCACCCAGGCATTCTAAGCCCAGGTTTTGAAATGAGAAAGACCTTCTTTTAAATTCTGCCTCTGTAACCAGCTATACTGATTTGGGGAAGTCACTTAACCTCTCTAAACATCAGTTTCTCATCACAAATGTATAGTAATAAATGATTACTTAAGAGGATATCCTTGGCTTCAGTCCATCCTCTTTCAAATTTGTATTCTAGCTTATTACTGGAATGATCTATCTAAAATCTAAATCAGACCATGTTCCTTCCTTGCTAAAACTCTTTAAAAGACCTGCTACATCTGTATTAGCTGGAGGTAGGGGGTGTTTTTGAAAATATAGGTTCTCTGCTTCCACCCCAGACTTAGTAAATTATAATATACTGGCATGAGGTTCTCCTGTGAATCACAAGGTTTACATTCATTGGCCTAAGCTTTCTATGATTTGACCCCAGCCTCTTTTTAGCATTATCTCACACCCGACATGTCACGGGCTATCTGTAGCTACACCAATTGCTGATAGCTTTCCTAACATGTTATGTGTCTGCACTTGCTCATGTAGCTTTCTCTGCTGGAATGACTTTCATATCCCATTTTTCTACTAGGTAATCTCATCCACATTTAATAACATTCAGATAAACCATACCTCCTCTCTGAACATTTTTCCTGCCCCACTTCCAGAAAGAACTGAATACTCTGTTTAGGCACCCAAATGTGCGATACCGACTTGAAAATCAAGTGGATGGCTAGGATGAACATTAACTTCCTTGCCTGTAAGCCTCTAAATGGCTGGATAGGAGTTGTCTTATTTGTCTTTGTATCATCAGCACATAGGACATGGGCAGCAAGAATATTTGATAAAGAAAGGAAGCCCATCTTTTGAAAATATGAACTCTGGTACAGAGATGTGTAGCTTTGATGAATGAGGGCATAGAGCTACAAGTTGTAAATGATTTCTTTGCCTTTGATATTGTTAGAAACAAATCAGTCTCTCTCTTTGGATCATTAAACTGAGACCATTTCATTTGGAGCTTTGGAGAAGCTGTTCCTCCTGAAGACTGCCTTCTATTTTTTAGAGCAGTGAGTGGTTTCAGACATTGGTCTGCAGCTGTGGGATTAATACAGATGCTGACATGTCAGTACACCCAAGGAGCAAAGCTTTTTGGGTGTAAAGATTACCAAAGATTTTCATTTCAGTCCAACTCAGAAGTTCAGGGATGATATAAACAACATGCTGTTTTATCCATCCGTGATTACCCAGGGAAGTATGCTGTATTTTATGGGCAACCTGGTGGCAGGAGATATATTGTCCAGTGGGTTTTCTACCTGCTGTTTGATTTATGATTGAAGGTCAGCTATATTATGGCTCACCTGCCAATGCTAACTACCTTTTATAAAATTATGGTCCTTCTGAATGGATGAATGCCTCTTAGTTCACACTTTCCATCAGAGTTTTTTAGGTAACAGTTACTGATGCCAGTTGGTTCTTGGCAATAGCATTAAACTTCAAGCCATAGACAGTGAGGACCCTTGGACCTTCTGATGTGTGGCGCAGGCCTTAAAATCTTTACAGGGAATACAAATGGTGATTCTAAATCAGGTTGATCTTTCTCCTGCTCTCCTTAAACTTCCTTTCCTCTCTAGTGTCATGTCCTGCCGCTGTAAAGAAGTTAAAGGTCTGTCAAACTGGTATTTATTCTCTGCTGAGTCAGGGACTCACTTTATAGCTGCATATTTTTTATTCCCTTCCATCTAAGAGCAGTGATTTTGGGCTCCAGTCAGGTGATGAATTCTGTTGAGAAATCCTTATAGGAAGAGGGTACATCCACATAATATTCTGAAGTACCCAGTTGGCTATTACTCAGAAAATGAGGTTTATAGGTTTGCAGCCTGACAACTCTTATATTCCTACAGTTCTCGACCTCTGATAAGATATTCCCACTTACAGTCTCAAGGTGGTGCAGTAGAATGTTGAGAGAATGTACTCCAAAGCTAGATAGAACAATGTTTGAGTCCTGCTGATATCATTATGTGATTGGCCTTGAGTTTTTCTCTGTGCTCTCCAGAGATAATGATGACAAAGTGTCATATACAGCATGTAGTAAGCATCCAGTAAATATTTTATAGTTTTTATTAGCATTTTCAGCTAGTGACTTCATCAAGGCCCATCTTCTCTTGTGATCATTAATAATATTAACCTCAGTGTATGTCTCTGCTTCAACTTTATAACAAGGTAAGAATTCTCTAAAGGGCATTTCATCCACAGTTCTCCAAAAATATTTATATTGGGATTTTATAAAAAAATATTTACCTTTTAGTATAACTTTAATATATTTTGAGAACTACAAATTTCCTAGAAATGGTTTCTCCAGACATGTTATCTGAAAAAGTATGTCATTTTAATAATTTCCTACTAAAAAGACTTTGTACTGAGCATAAGGTATAGTAGGAGAGATTGAAAGCATGTGTATAGGGAAAGCAAGACATGTAACAAGGCCATACTTTAACTCCTTAGATTACATGCTATGTGAATTCGCATCAATTCCCTACCTTAGTTTTCCTTCTTTTTCTTCCTTTCTTTCTCTCTCTCTCCTTTCTTTATCATTCTTTCTTTCATAAAATGATAATAAAATGTATGAATATGAACAGCAAAATTCATAGGAATTTTATGGCAATAGATTAAGATGACAAACACAGGTAAAACACTTAGAATAGTGTTGGGCCCATACTTAGCACTTAGAAATGCAAGTTCCCATCCCAATAGCAGACTTTACCTGAATATGTCCAAAATCTAGTACCTACAGTGATAGACAAAATAGGAACAAAAACATTCTTAGCAACGAGTAGGGATTTATAGTAAGTACTCCCTATGTCTGCTATAATTTCAGTGAACTTCTGTTCACCAAACAGTGATACTGGGAAATGCCATTTGGAGGATGTCCAGGAAACTGTATCCATAATACAATATACAACCTTTTGAAACATTTTTTGTTCATAGCCTCCCTAATAGTGACACCCAGGGGGAAAGTGAGGCAGCACAGCTCAACACTACAGTCATCTGATCTCCATGGTCACTGCTGACTGAGAAAGAAACAAGAACTATACTGTCATAACTGATACGTATGAAGTTCTTCCCAAGGCATATTGAAAAAAAAAAAAAAAAGGTTGTCTGGTTGAGACTTTTTGACATAACCAAGTTGCAATATTGAGAATAAGTAGTCCCACATTTTTAGTCTAGTGAGACTAATGATTGAGTCCTGTAGTACAGAGATGATCTCTTCTTTGGCTTTGCGTAGCAGAACACAGGCTCAAGTTCTCAAAAACTGCTGTTGAATTAACAGATAGATAAATGAATGAAGTTTGAAGATATTTAACAAAAGCTGCATTTATCACTTGCCTTGCATAAGATTGGAGCCCAAGGAATAGTTAATTAGTTAATTGGAAATATAGTAGGAGGGTAGGTGACTCTTGAGCCCCTGTGACTCAGGCATAATTGTAATTTTTCTTCAACATCTCAAAGCATTTTAAGTAGCATCTGCTTTTCCTAATGAATGATTTTGAAATTTTTCCAAATACTTACTAGCCAAAAACAGTAAACATATTTTCTATAACTTGGCCAGAATTATAATGTGTAGAAAAAAAAGACAGGCTAATTTTTAAATGGAGTAGAAGAGGTTCTGTGTGGGGGACTGGGTTGCCCCCAAAGCTCTTAACTCTTAGTGATTGGTCTAAAAAGCATTTGAAAATAAATAACACTTCATTTATTTTATAATTCTCACTCAAGCTACTAACCACAGCAATATGCCTAATTCTCTCCTACTTATAAGCCAGTAAGAAAAGTTTTCTTATCTGAAATAGACCAATAATATATTGACTCATTACTGGTCCCCTTTATAGCTCTCTATTGTATTGAAGATTGGAGCTTCACTGTACAGACCTTAGGCCAACTTTAAGACATGATAATCTTTCAGCTATTAGAAATGGTCATGAACCTTTTGAGTTATATTCAAATATCTGTGAAAACATGGACTATTTCATCTCAAAGTGAAGTCCAAATTTTACCAAAGTCTCATCTATCTATCTCATCAGTAGTCTGAAAATAATTAAAGGAACACAACATAGAACTAAAATACTGGCCATCCCATGGACACTAACTCCCAAAGGAGCCTATTTTTTTTTTTCAGTTAAAATCACTGTAATCATAAAGCCATCTGAGTCTAATTGATTTCCATACAATAGACAGTAATACTTTCTAAGAGATTATTCTATTACTAAATGAAAACTGCTGAAACTTTAGCTTGGCTTGTTATTGGATTTTGGTATATATTCTTGATTCAATTAGGTTTATCCAACCTTATTAAGACAGTTCTATGGGCTAAGTTTTTTAATGCTAGGGATTTATCCATGCTGCATGATAAAGGTCCTATATATTTTAATAGTTAACTAAAACACAACGCATGCTATAGCTGTTTCATCACTGTAGTATCTAGAGCTGCACTGTCCAATGTAGTGGCCACTAACCAAATGTAGCTATTCAAATTTAAAATTTAGTTAAAACTAAACAAAATTGAAAATTCCATTTATCTGTCACTGTAGTCATGTTTCAAGTACTCTTATAGCTGCATATGGCTAGTGTATTGAGCAGCACATATATATATAGGACATTCCCATCATTGCTGAATGTTCTACTGGACAGCACTGATCTAGGGCAACCAACAAAGATATCCCAATTACAGCAGCCTTAATTAATGTCTGCAGGGTAAGCCACACGGTGTTGCACTTATCTCTATTAGCTCTGTAAATCAGAAGGAAATGTGTTTATCCTGGGTGACATGGAGTCCTCCATTGTCAATTATTTGATTTGAGTTTCAGGATTCTGAAATTCCATGTCACTTTTTTTTGTCTGCTGTTCTCCTACCATTTTTCCACTTAACTCTTTGTTTCTCACATATTTCTTTAAGAATGGCGGCACAGTGTCTGGCAAGGGGTAAGGAGAGAAAGGAAAAAGGATTAGAGGGCACACTGATGTCTAAGCAATAAAACCCTGGTGTTCTGGGTTTAGACGTTCTCACATTGTAAGAAGTTCTAAAGTTTCACTTTAGAAAAAGAAGGAGCCTTTAAAGGGTTGATTTCTGCTTTTTCTGGCAAACCTTAACTTCCTGGTTCAAAGAAAAGACATGTATAAATGAGGCCCACAAGGCTTCTTTGACATCAAATCATTCTTACAGCACAACATTTTGATGAGTTAAGTGTAAATGAACCAGAAACATATGGATTAAATTTCTCCCATGATAGTAAGAGGTTAGAAAAATGGAAGGGGAAATATGCCTGGGAAAATGCATTTGGGGGCTTGCTGGGCCTTCAGTGCTTAAAACTCAGAGCATATTCTTTTGCTGAAAGCAAAATGTAAAGTGGAAGCCGTCATCTCAGCTATGTTTCTTATGCAAACTTCCAGGGGAAATTGGAAAAGACATTTGGGTTTCCCTTCAAGTTGATAAGACTATAGTCTAGATTGAGAGAAGACTGTGGCCATATCTGGCACCATGGTGGGAAAAAAGGAAGTGTGTGTGCATTGGGGTGGGGTGGTGATGCTCCCTTCCCTATACCAGTGTGCAGAGTCAGCTGATTCGGTGGGATGGCCCTGGTCCATCAAGGTCTCTTAGAAGAAACAGCATTTTGTGGAAGGCAGGCCTCTTTGTATTTGAATATACCAAGAGACACTAATCTGCCTTTTTGGGAGTCACTGAAAGATTTGAAGTGGAAGAAGATACATGATCAAATCATTCTGGCAGCCCTGTGCAGGGTGGATGCAAAGGAAGAAAGACATAGCTGGAGGAGAGTAGATGAGAGATGATGAGGCCCAGAACTCAAAGGAAAATGTAAGTATTTATGAGAAAGAACGTTAGGGCTTGGTGATCCACTTGATAGGGAAGATGAAATGAGGTAATTAGGTAGGAGTTAAATAATTTGTCCAAGGTCACATAAGTTTTTCATATCCAGCTCCTTTTTTTACCCCAAAGTTGATGAAAACATACACCAGGCAACCAAGGGTATTAACCCAATCACTGATAAGTATTTATTGAGCACATGTCCTGGCAAGACACTGTTAGATGCTTGAGATAATGATGCTGAGTTTAGAGACAATTACTGCTGTATCAGGGAATTAGCTCACTAGTATCTTAGATTATTCTCCAAAATCATTCCTGGAAACAGACCAGATAATCCAAGGAAAACTAAATCATTCATACTCCAGCTGGATTCCTTCAGAATGGTTGCTGTCATACTTTGATGTAAAGGTTTTGAAACAATTTTGAGTTAAGGGAGAGCTGCCTGCTTTCTCTAAATCAGTTTGTCTGTAACAAGCCCTTGGCCAGTCTTACTTGGCAGGCAGCAATATGCTGCATTAGAGAAAATTGCCACTATTAATACTTACGGGCATTATAAATCACTACCTCCATCCAGGGTTTTAAACTAAGTTGCACCTTAGGCCATTTCCCCAAAGAAGCAACCCATTCCTTCAAAAGAACAATACATACCCTTATATTGTCAATGGAAGTGATAACCTTTCTGTCCACGGCTGGTCTTGGTCAAGAAACAAAGAAAGCATCTCTGTTTTTCCTTCACTCAAGACTATGTGGTTCTATGAGTTCCCACTTGATGAATCCTTGTGTAACATAAGGGATGAAAGAGGGAAATGGTAGGATCACTTCCCAGAACTCATTGCACTGACCAGTGCACACCTACAGCAAGAAAAGTGGTAAAGCTGAGATTTAGATGGGGTCTATCCACCTCCTAACCCATGTTCTTTCCACACCACCACCAGATGTAGAGTTGAAGGTAAGCAAATTGAATGAATCAAGTTAATCATCTCTCCCCCAAATTGCCTCTACTAACAGATGCCACAGAGAAAAAGGATAGGGAGAGGGCACACTGCAGACCAAGGAATAAATAAGCCAAACTTTGTCACCCCCACCCACATTCACTATAGTATTTCTAACATAAGCTTAGATGTAAAAGACACGTTGGTCTCCAAATACACAATATAGTGACTGATAAATACATGATGATGTGGAGATACATGTATTCTTGACTGGGACTTACCATATTTGCTGTGCTTTGTGAAAGATTATTACTTTCATGTTATTGTCAACTATCAATTGCTGAGTTCAACTATGCCAGTTCAAGTTTACCTATATGCCTTCTGTGAAAAGAATAAACTTTTTTCTTTACACACACTAAAAGGAATGTAGTGAACATTAAACATTTATTTACTTTAATGAGGATTTGATACTTCTAAAACTTCAAAGGACCGTCTATTGTTTTCAGAAAAAAAGTTTAAGCCCCTTAGAGTGGCATGGCTTCTCATGAATGGCCCATATAAAGTAGACCCTAGTGGTTAAGAGAAAGATCTGAAAATAGTGTGAGTTTGAGCCTGGGCTCTACCAGTTCCCTGCTGTGTAAACTTGGCCAAGTCATATGATCTCTCTCCATGTCAGTTTTTTCATCTTGATCATGAAAAGAGTAATTCTACTACCACCTAAGGTTGTTGGAAAATTAAATTATTATATGTGAGGTCTTAGAACAGTGCCTGACATATAATTAATACTCAATAAATATCAGCTATTAATTGTTTTGCTCTTGTATTAACTCAGAGCTGTCTTGCCTAGTATTTGTGTCTAAGCTCAAAGTGATTGAATTAATGCTAGTCATTTCTAGACATTGCCATTTATTTTTGATAACATGTGAATTACTTTTAGACTCAAAGTGTAGACTTTTTTCAAGAAAAGGTTTGGTTACATCTTCCTGTCTGTAAGAGAAATGTTCTTGTATTTTTGGAGCTTTGTGTCTTTTCTATACTTTTAACCTTCTGGAATATAATAAAATTTTCTGATACTGCTCTTTGCTCCATTACTATTATCTCTACTATCATAACATTGTTGCTGCTGTTGGCTACCATTTCTTGGCACCTTATTATGTTAGGCACTGTACCAAGTGCTTTCTCTGCATTGTCCACTTTAAGTCTCACATTAAACAAAAAAAGAAAACCTGAAGAGTAGGAACTATTAATTCATTCAATTCATATTTATTCAGGGCTTTCTTTGTGCATGTTAACATTCTAGGCACTGAGAATGCAGTATTTTAGTAAAAAACAAACAAACAAAAATTCCTGCCTTCATGGAGCCTACATTCTGATAACTTCTGATCCCTCATTTTAAGAAGGTATCTGTTTCCTCCACCGTTCAGAGTAAGCAACCAGACCCAAGGTAATTGGATTCTAAATCCTGTGCAAAGCCCCTTTTCAAGGCGCCATTGAGAGTTTTTGGTTTTCCTTCAGTTTCTATTTCTTCCTTTTCCCTTCCTAATACCCTCCATTTCCTGCTTAGAGATCCCTAGAATCTATGCTTTCAGCTTTTCAGACTGGAGAGATTGGTTCAGGGCTGGGGAGGTGATCCAAACTGGTCAAATAGGAGTGAATTCTGGCATCTTTCCTTTATATGCAGGAATAAAATTCCTCTCTCTTTGTGGACAGCATAATGTGTATACATGAAGCCTGAAAGTGCTTTAGCCATTTTTGCCTCCATGAGGGAATTAAGGGTGAGAATGAAATCAACTGCTCAATCAGTTGAAATCAATTCCAAGAGAAATTTAGAGAAAAATTGGAGTCCCAATGAGCCACGAGCCTCTAGTTGAAACTATGCCTGATGCTGCCTTATTTCAGAACCCATAAGATTTGCAAGGCAAGGAATTCTCTTTATTTTTTACCAGTTTGATTTTGGTCATACATGTTTTTACTGCTGTTTTGTTTACTCTGAAAGAATCTCAAACAATAGATAACTGAAAGAATCTCAAACAATAGATAAAGCAAAGGTCAGTGCCAGTTCTTCTCCATCCCCACCCTTATCACTTTCATCTCTCATCATCTTATCCTTTTTTTTAACTCTTCCTTTTTAACTTCTCTTTCTTACTTCCCTGCTATTTCACCCTCCCAAAATTCATATGGCTCCTATCAACACTACTGGTGGAAACATTAACAGACATAATAATGAACTCCTGAAATATTTATTTCATAGAAAAATATGTTAGGACTGGAAGGGACTTTGAGAGATAATGTGTTCCAGCCCCTTCCTTCAGGCAGATAAGCTATTATTATTCTCAGGAGGCAAATGAAGTCCAGAAATACTAACTGACTTGCTCAAGCTAGTTTATGTCAGACTAGGGAATAAACTCCAAATCAAAGGGATCAGAGAATCTCAGCACTCAGTAGCTATAAGGATTTTAGACATCATCTGGATCCAACTCACTTATTTTGCAACTGGGGAAACTGAGTATTGATGAGGGTTAGTGACATGCCCAAGGTCACCTTGCTAATCTGTAGCAGACCTAGGACAAACACATAAACTTGCTGAATTTCTCTCTAGTGCTATTTCCACTAAGTTAAACTGCTTCTGCCTTCTTAATTTGTTTTTGAAAGTGTTGGCTAATTATTGAAAATAATATGCAAATACATGAGGTTCAATGCTCATTCCAATTGGCTTGTTAAGTGCTCTATATTTCCTTGATCTCTGTGGGAACTACATCTATTGATAACAGTGGACCCCAGGACTCAGAAACAACTTCAGTCACAAATTCATAAATACTTTCTTCCTCTTTGCTTACACATAAAGTATCCCTAGTTATTTTTTAATACAATATTTTCTTTTCTTCCTCTCGAAGTTAATTCTCCAGCATTCATGGTGGGAGGGGTGTTAGACACTAAAAGCTTGCCTCTTCACCACTGCACTTACATGGAGCAGAGTGGATTTTTATTATAAGCATACTTCTCTACCAACAACTACTTGGATGAGATTGTCTCTGGACTTTAAAGCTAAAAGAAACTGAGGCAGGGTTTTAATTTCTATAATGACAGGAAATTTCCCACGTTGCTCATCCAAACAAGTATTGTTTTTCAGCCCAGTGGGCTAGAGCTGGTGCCACCAACCTGAAGATGTCTTGAAGTGCTTACATTGTTTAAGTTCAGACTTAAAGGCTCTTCTCTCCACTCTTCATCAGAGACTAACACAGCCAGAGGTCAAAGACCTATCCAGTCTTACTCCTAAGTCCACAATTCACAATACTCTGGTCAGAGTGGGAGGGAGAATGCTTCCCTCGCTAGCCTTCCTAAATTTTTTTCGTACTTAACAATGTTCCCTAAGGAAGCAAGTTTTAATATACAATTGTATCAGCCAGGATCTTTATATTTAAAACAACTCCAAACTCTCAATTGGATAAAACAAAGTTTTTTTGGTCTTTCATTCCCCTCCCCGAGCCCCAATTATTCATGCGGCACGTGTGATGTGGGTCACCCAGAGATACCCCTTTGTGTCCTCATTGTACTTATTCACTACCCAGGCAAAATGGGAAACTTAGTATCGCTGTGACAGAAAGGAAAGAGAGTTCCAGAGGGTTTAACACAGCAAATAGATACTCTAGTCCCAAAGTGATACATATATTGTGTTCAAAGTCATTGGTCAAGAAATGGCCACATCTAATTACTGGCAGAGCTAAAGAAAAAGATACAGTATGTGTGCATAGTCCTAAAGACCACCACTACACCATTTAAATTATATCATCTCTTGAAATACTAAGTTAACTGAGGAAGAAGGAGGAGGAGGAAGTTGAGAAGGACAAAGGGGAAGGGCATAAGGGCTAGTGAACTTTAATCATTTACTTACAAGGCTTAGATGTTGGTGTTTTCTTTACCTTGTTAATAGAATATAGACTTTTTTCTTTTTCATTGGGAGATGGAGAGAGTCTGGGAACGCACAGGATAAGTTCCCCAAACATCATTAAGTAGTCAGTAAGGATATGTATGACATTATGTCCTGCCGATCTCTTTTTCCTATTCTTTGCTATACTCTATCCAAATAAAAATTCTTGAGTTCTTTATTCTTCATTACCTTTCAATATTTTCAATAGCAATTTTACTTAATAAGCTTAGTTAATATTTTTACATCAACTGAACGATTACATTAAAATCAGCCTACAAATTCTACTGAAGTTGTCTTTTCTGATCTAATGCTTTCTTGCTTCATAAGGCTACAACTAATGAAACACTTTAGACCTTGCTAGATTATTTTTAATCTATCAAATATACTGTTTGGAATAATTTTGGAATATTATTATTTTGAATTAGAACAGACCTAAAGCTTATAGATAAAACCCGATACCTTTCCATCTGTGGTAAGGCTAACAATTTTAAAAAAGCTTTTTTTCTGGCACTTTCTTGCCCTAATATAGACCTTTTCATCTTTGGAGATCTGTTAAAAATTAAAAACAGCTGCACAAATCATAACTTTAGAGACAAATGATCTTATGTCAGTGAGTTGTTCTCTTTAGGTGGTGCTTGGTTTTCTTGTCTATGATTACGGTTGGTGTCCAACTTTTCTAGTAGAATTACTGCTTTTATTTTATCTGAGCTTTAACACTGAAAATTTATTCATGAGTTCAATTCTTAGTTTTAAAAACTAGGAGCCATTTGATATGGAGTCATGGATTGGAAGCAAACTTGTTACTTACCTCTTTCAATGTCTCATTCATGCAGAAACAACCTCTCTAGTATGAAAGAGAAATAAACACCCAGCCTCTTTAAAACTCTTGTAGTAACAGAGAACTTATTACATGAAGCATCCAGCCCATTCTTTTTAGGAAGCACTAGGGTAGGGGTGGATTGGGGTCGATCATAGTGGTGGAATGGGTTGAAATGCCATAATGCTTACATTTAAACAAACCCATGTTTCTGTGCTTCCATGCATTTATCTTATTTCTGTTGTTTTTGTACATGTAGAACAAATCTGAAGCCCTCTTTTTGTATCAGTCTTCGCATATTTGAAGTTAGCTGCCATAGCTCCTAAGCTTTTTATTTTCTTAAGCTTGTGTCAGATGTTCTTTATATGAGATGGGTCACAGTTTTTTATTATTCTCCTTTGGGCACGGTCATTTGTCACTGTCACTCCTTAGGGCACAGTGCTGCATGTGTGAATCTTCTTTTATTGGGATCTCTTAAGGTGCTGCATGATGAGTTACTCCCTGTCATGTTTGGAGTAAATGTGCCTTAGATAAGCGAAGTAAATGTACCTTAGGTAAATTTGTATGGCCAATTAGGAAATAGTCTCGTTTGTTTTAAAAGTTGGTGTGAATGTAGAATCATTTTGTGTATAAGTACACAAATGGAATATAGATAATAAGAATCAGTCCTATGGTCAAGCCTCATAAGGATGGGACCATTTTTAAAACAGAATAATAACTTCAGTAGTCAAAGGACACCTCTGGTAATTCAATGGGCCCTTAAAAGCAGGCATCCATTCACTCTTACATTGAGGCTCTCTGTCACCAATGTAACTCAGTTCTTCTCCTGGGTCTACTCTTCATGATGTATTCCCTTTTCTTCTACCAGAATCAACTAAACAACCATCACCTCATATCTACAGTTCATGTCCCCAAAGGGATCTATTTGGTCTATGAAATCATCATTCTCTATTGGACAGAGCTCTTGTACCAGTGTATATTATAAGCTATGGTTTAACCTATCAATTGTCTTTCTTTAGGTTAGATGGCCACCCCTGGACCAATAAGGCATGGTCAGGAAAGAATTGGAACATGCGATATAAAATGTGACTTCCTTTTAATAAGGAAATACCTATGGTTGTCACCTTGTCAAGAGCACCGGGCACTGTGACATGGAGAGCCTTATGGATTCCTTTTGGGGATCAAAGGAGAATGAGAAGAAAAGAACACAACTCTACACCTGGATCAACTCATTGACTGTAAGTGAGATTAAGACAACTCTTCAGGGTCTTTTCTGAGGACAACCTCCTTAGGACTTAAAATTCAGGAACGTACTGTTGGTAACTAATTTCTAATCAATTAGAAATGCTCCAGATAAGGGAAGAGAAGGTGAAACCATTGCAGGGTATATGAAAAGCTTCAGGAAGGCAGGTACACCTAGATACTTACCTTTAAAAGAAACCAAACCTAATACTAAGCAGACAGTAGGTCTCAATAAATGTAGATTGGTAAAAATCCCTTAAATGAACATGCAAGGACACCCCAGGATTGCCTTAAATATATATCTCTTAAAGGGGAAGTCTCTTCATTGTCCAAATGGATAGCAGGAGATAAAATTCTATGGTGCCTGATTACTAAATCAACATTTTGATTACATAATGATTTCCTATGTTTTGAAAGAGAAAAGTCAGATAATTCAATTACTTCTGAGCATATTCTATGGATATTATTTCACCTTAAAGATTTAGCTTTTTCTGTATCATCAAAACAACTTGAGACAATAGACTAAGGTTAAAATAAGTCTGCTTTCCCCTTAGTTTAAAGAAGAATTTTCTAATGATAGTTGTTCAAATATGAAATCAGCTTTTTAAGAGGAACACCTTTATTTTCAGAGGACTCTATGGGATGTCCATCTGACATGCATGTTGTGAAATGAATCCCACCATCAAATGACCTATAAGGTCCTTCCTGAGGTTCAGTGATTGATTTGATTCTATCTATATTTATATTGTTTTTCTCTACACCAGCAATGGCAAATACGTGACCCAGGTACTATCAATCGCTCTCCCATGCCCATGGCAGACATCACTAATCAATACAGCTGCTGCTAGCAAAGTGGAGTTAGCACTGTAGATGAAACTTCTTTGATGATGACCTTAGACTTCGCTTGTATTTGATTCTGTAGCCTCATTGTCTTAAATTGAGAATGTGGTGGCAATGAGGTTGAGTATTTTATGTCAGGTTTGCCGTAGATTCCAATACCCCTACTTACAGCTTTTCCTGAGTACAACTCAAATTAACATTTAACATGAAATCATCAGTCTTGGTCAGTTTCCAAATGCATTTATTTTGCTTTTTGCCCTGTTTTTCCCTACCTATGCAAGGAAATTTTTTTTTGTTTTTTTATCCCTTTCAGGACTAACTTAGAACTTTCCTGAAGTAAATTAAAATTCATGTCCAAACCTCTGAAACCGAGATTTATTTCCCAGATTGTATAGTTTTTCATAGAGCAGGAATCTAAGCAGTATAGTTGAAAATCTCTTTTAGTCAATGTACTAAAGGAGTATTTCTGTCTAGAAATCAATTAAGTGGGGGAAAAGAAAATTCACTTGACCAATGAGGAATTGCGTTCTGATTTCAGTGATCATCAGTAAAGAACAGATCTACCTATATAAAAGGTATCTACTTATTGGAGAATTTTAATTAATTCTGACCTGCTCCTCCCTGTTGACCACATACATGCACACCTGCTATTATCTCCATCTGCATATTTCATAGGAATTTGCAATCCTGTATGAGCAACCCTCCCAATATGAGTTTCATCATTTTCCTCTCTTTAAACCATCTCATCATCCTGCATTTTATATTATTCACTAACTTAGCAAACACTGAGCATCCATACATGCTAGGAATTGTGAAATGCTGTAAATAGCAAGGGATGAGCATATCTAGTTCCTGCTATTATGAAGTTTATGATAGAGTAGATCTAGAATAAGTAATTACATAAGTGATTGGGCACTAAAGCTAGAAACAGAGATGTGCACACTCCTGTCTTTTGCTCAATCCTAACATTTAATAACTCACTATATTCCTCCAGATTATATTGTCTAAATCTCCTTTGAATTAGAGTCTTCTGATGCATTCCTACTTTGACTGCCAGCATTCTCTCTCTTATCTCTCTCATTCTGCACCAATAAAATAACCACTGCTGTGTTCTTCCTCAAATGCACTTTTCATATAACCATCACCAAATAATCTTTCTAAAGTGCAAAACCCACTTATTAAAAAGCTGTATTTTTATTTTATTAAAAAAATTTAAGTTTATTTTTGAAGAAGAGACAGTGTGAGCAGGGGAGGAACAGAGAGAGAGGGAGACAGAATCCAAAGCAGGCTCCAGGCTCTGAGCTGTCAGCACACAGCCTGATGTGGGGCTCCAACTCATGGACCCTGAGATCATGATTGAGTTGAAGTCAGACACTTAACTGAGCCACCCAGGCACCCCTAAAAAGCTGTATTTTTAGAATCTAGTTTCCAAGATCCTTTGCCCAGTCTGTAAAGCCCTCCGAGATTGCCTGATACAACTACTCCTGTACCTATCACTCTTTACTTCTTATATTTATGTTCTCACGACAACAAACATTTTCCACACACACATATTATATGCCACTGTGATTTTGCTCACAGTGTCCTCTCTGCCGGGAATGCCTTTTCTCTCTGTTTGGCTTCCCTAACTCTTTACTATCTTCTGACTCAAGATTTAGTTTTGAAATTTTTTACAACCCACCAAGAATTGAATCAGGAATTACATTATACTGCCAAAATACCTGGACATGTCTCATCATTGCCCCCACCTTTTTGTATTGCAATTGTATGTTTATAAATCTGACACTCAAGGTAAATGTGTGGCTCAATCAGTTAAGCATCTGACAGGCTCAGGTCATGATCTCATGGTTCAAAAGTTCGAGCCCCACTTTGGGCTCTGTGCTGACAGTTCACAGCCTGGAGGCTGCTTCAGGTTCTGTGTCTCCCTCTCTCTCTGCCCCTCCCCTGCTTGCACTCTGTCTCTCCTTCAAAAATAAATAAATGTTAAAAAAAATTTTTTTTAAGTCTCTTTATAAAAAAATAAAAAATAAATAAATCTGACACTCTGACATGACTTTGGGATCCTTCATGACAAGGACTCCATCTTCTTTATCTTGGGGCCCTCAGAACTCATTTTAGAGTTTAACACAGACACCCTAGAAATACTTGTTTGGTGTATGAATGAATTAATAATCTACAAACAAGACATCCACATCTGCAAAATACAGTATTTGTTCATAAAAATCTATACACTTTTTGTATAATATCTGTCCTGCATAATGAACCAAGACTTGATAGTTAGACTGCATCTAATTCAACCAATAGTAGCTATGCAGGCAGGGCTGCTTTTTGGTTAATGCAAACACTATCTGGCTAAATAATTCTGGTTGATGTTTTTTAAAACAGAAAAGAAAAACCCACTTTTACAGCTGTTTTAATGTACCATCAAAGCTCCAGGCTATCCTACATGTTGCACTGACTGACTTGATCCATCCTGCACCCTGCTTTAAGTCCAAACCCTGTCCTGCTTTGCATGTCTGCACCAACCAGTCCAAGCTGCTCTCCACTCCTGAGTTGACTTTAAGATCTATTTTACCACTGACACATATACTATTTTGCTATTTATATATAAATCAATCTATCATAGGTGGAATAGACCAAGTAAGAAGATCAGAGACAGCTGTTAGTGTCCGCTTTATTCCAGGTTCTTCACAAGGATTATTTCCAAATTTCCCAACAGCACTAGAAAATAGGCTCACATTAAGTCCCATTAAGAGATAATGAATCTAAGAGTTAGCCAAGTGAAACCAATTTCTTAGTAATCTGAGGCTGGTAATGTGGTGCCAGGATTTGAACACACATATATCTGACTAGGAAGTTCCCATCTTTGCCCATTTCATTGTGTGTATGTGGTTTGGTTTCCTTTTTTATAGCACACAGGTATACAGTAGAGATGTGGGACCAGGTATAAAGCTGAGTTGCTATGAGCCAGATTATTGGAAGCTAAAGGCAATTTGATGTGTGTGAATGAAAGGAGATAGTAGTTTCTTCCCTTAAACTAATCCTATCAAGTCAGCCACTATGTGCAGGAGACCATATATATTTTAATGTATATCTTATCAAATGAATCTTCATGAAATTGAACAGTGTTATCTCCCTTTTTTAGATGAGGAAAGTATCTTGATTTAAATCAAAAAGAACATAGCAGAAGGGGAGGAAAAATAAGATAAACACAGAGGGAGAGAAAAACCATAAAAGACTCTTACATATAGAGAACAGAGGATTGCTAGAGGTGAGGTGGGTGGGAGGATGGACTAAATGAGTGATGGGCATTAAGGAGGGCACTTGTTGGGATGAGCACTGGGTTATATGGAAGTGATGACTCACTAAATTCTCCTGAAATCATTATTACACTAAATGTTAACCAACTTGGATTTAAACAAAATTTAAAAGTGAAAAAAAGATCAAACAGGTAATATGGTATAATGAACTAAGATTTGTACCCAAGTTACTCTGACCCAAATTCCATGTTGTTCAGCACTTATGACCCTCAGTAAACACTCTATACATGTAGCCATAGAGATTTTGGTTGACAAACTGTACATAAACACAAACGGCAGTGTTACCTCATTTTTCCTCCTGAGAGCCACTCTGCAACCCACCTAATTGCCTTTGGATCTTTCCACCTCTAATTGTGCCTTTAGAAGATTGATCTTTAGACCAGCACATAAGCCTTTTATTTTTTTTAATGTTTTGTTTATTTTGAGGGAGGGAGGGAGGGAGGGAATATCTCAAACAGGATCCACACTGTCAGCACAGAGCCTGACCCAGGGCTTGATCTCACATATAATGAGATCATGACCTGAACCAAAATCAAGAGGACCCTCAACCAACCATGTGCCCCAATAAGTAGCCCTTTTAAAGACAAAATTTAAAAAAAACTATGCAGAGGAGTCACTAGACCGCCCCCTAGTATCCACTCACCTTTAACTTTGAGATGTAAATATATTCTTATTTACATTTTCCTAAGTAAACAGCAAAATGATTGAAATGATTGGAACCAACCTATTTGCTTAAAGAAAACAATAGTTTCCATTTCGTTCACTTTTTAAAATTTTGCTTATTAGTGTGATCAGAATTTCACATGGATTAATTTTTAAAGTATAATTGATATAATAGTTTGAGGAATACAACACATTGATTAAATAATTTTACATTACGGTACCCACCATCTGTCAGATTATAATATTATCAACTATATTTGTGCTGTACTTTTCATCTCCACAATTTATTTTATAACTAGAAGCTTGTAACTCTTAATCCCTGTCATTGATTTTGCCCATCCCATTCCCCTCTGGCAACCATCAGTTCTGTGTACTTAAGGGTCTATTTGTTTTTTTGTTTGTTCATTTTATTTTTATATTCCACACATAAGTGAAGTCACATGGTATTTGGTTTTGTCTGATTTATTTCACTTAGCATAATATCCTCAGGGTCCATCTGTGTTGTCACAAATGACAAAATCTCATTCCTCTTTATGGGTAATATTCTATTGTGTATATATTTATATGTACACATATATATGTACACAAAACATACACATTTATACACATATATACATACAGGTGCACATAGATACATACATATGTATACACACATATATATATATAATCTTTTATCCATTCATCTATTGATGGAAACTTGGGTTGCTTCCATATCTTGGCTATTGTTAATAATTCTACAAAGGATAGGGGTACATATGTCTTTTCCAAATAGTGGTTTTTATTTTCTTTGGGTAAATACTGACTATTAAAATTACTGGATCATATCGTATTTCTATTTTTAATTTTTTGAGAAATGTCTATACTATTTTCTACAATGGTTGCATCAATTTACATTCCCAACAAAAGTGCATGAGGGTCCCCTTTTCTCCACTTCCTTATCAACACTTGTTATTTCTTGTATTTTTTTTAATGTTTATTTTTGAGAGAGAGAGACAAAGCACCAGTGGAGGAGGGGCAGAGAGGAGGAGACAGAATCTGAAGCAGGCTCTGCACTGCTAGCAAAGATCCCAATGCAGGGCTAGAACTCATGAACCATGAGATCATGACCTGAGCCAGAGTTGGACACTTAACTGACTGAGCAGCCCGGGTGCCCCTCTTGTATTTCTTACGCTAAGGATTGTGAATGGGGTGAGGTGATATCACATTGTGGTTTTGATTTGCCTTTTCTCAATGATTAGTGATGTTGGGCATCTTTTGTGTGTCTGTTTGTCATCTATATGCCTTCTTTGGAAAAATATCTTTTCAGGTCCTCTGCCCGTTTTAATGAGATTATTTGGAGATGTTCTTTTTGGTATTGGGCTTAAAGTTATATATATATATACACACACACACACATATGTATATATATAATATATATATCACATATGTATATTTTATATATATAATATATATAATATATACATATATAATATATATTTTTTAACCCTTTTTTGGATATATCAGTTGCACATACTTTTCCCACTCAGTGCATTGCCTTCTGGTTTTGTTGATGATTTCCTTTGCTGGGCAAAACTTTTGATGTAATCCCAATAATTTATTTTTGTTTCCCTTGCCTGAGGAAACATATCCATAAATATGCTGCCAATGCTTGTGTCTAAGAGATTATGGTCTATGTTTTCTTTTAGGAGTTTGACGGTGTCAGGTCTCACATACAGGTCTTTGACCCATTTTGAGGTTTTGAGGTGTGTGTGTGCGTGTGCACGTGCTGTAAGAAAGTTGTCTAGTTTCATTTTTACATAGCTCTCCAGTTTTCCCAATACTATTTGTTAAAAAGACTTTCTTCATTGCATGTTCATGCCTCCTTTATCATATATTAATTGACTGTATAAATTTATTTCTAGGCTCTCTATCCTGTTCCATTGATCCTTGTGTCTGTTTTGGTGCCAGTACCATACATACCATTTTGATAACTGTAGCTTTGTAGTGTATCTTCAAATCTGGGAAGGTGATGCCTCCAGCTTTGCTGTTCTTTCTCAAAATTGTTTTTTGAGAAAGACCTTATTTAGGGTCTTTGGTAGTTCTATACAAATTTTAAGATTTGTTCTGGTTCTATAAAAGTGGCACTGGCATTTTGATAGGGATTACATTGAATTTCCTTTTTTGCAAATGTTTTTGAGAGGGAGCATGAGCAGAAGAATGGAGGGAGAAGGAGAGAAAGAATCTTAAGCAGTCTCCATAATCAGTTGGAGGCTGACACAGGGCTCTATCCCACGACCCTGGGGTCATGACCTGAGCTGAAATCAAGAGTTGGGCACTCAACCAACTGAGCCACCCAGGAATCCCTGAATTCATTTTCTAAAAGGCCTGGGGTGGTATGAACATTTTAATAATATTAATTCTCCCAATCGGTGTGGATGGTACATCAGCATCTTACAGTTTTCAGAGTATAGGTCTTTCACCCACTTGGTTAAAATTATCCCAGTATTTTATTCATTTTGGTGCAATTGTAAATGGGATTGTTTTCTCAATTTATCTTTCAGCTACTGTGTTATTAGTGTATATAAATGAAACAAATTTCTGTATATACTAATTTTTTATCCTACAGCTTTACTGAATTCATTTATTACTTCTAATAGTGTTTTGGTAGAGTCTTTAGGATTTTCTACATATATAGCATGATGTCACCTGCAAATAGGGACAGTTTTTCTTCCTTACAAATTTGGATGTTTTTCTTTCTTCTTGTCTGATTCCTACAGCTGGGACTTTGAGTACTATGTTGAATAAAAGTGGTGAAAGAGAACATACTTGGGGCACCTGTGAGGCTCATTTGGTCACGTGTCCGACTTCAGCTCAGGTCATGGTCTCAGTTTGTGAGTTCAAGCCCCACTTTGGGCTCTGTGTTGATAGCTCAGAACCTGGAGCCTGCTTCAGATTCTGTGTCTCCCTCTCTCTCTGCCCCTCCCTTGCTCATGCTGTCTCTCTCTCTCTCTCTTTAAACATTAAAAAAAACAAAAAAACAAAAAAACAAAACAGAGAACATACTTGTCTTGTTCTGATGTTAGAAGTAAACCTTCAGTTTTTAATCATTGAGTATGATGTTAGGTGTAGTTTTGTTGTTATGTGACCTTTATTATGTTGAAGTAGGTTCCCTCTAAACTTTGAGTTTTTATCATGAATGAACACTGTATTTGTCAAATGCTTTTTCTGCATCTATTGAGATAGTTATATGGTTTCTATCCCACCCCCCCCCATCTTTTTTTTTTGTTTTGTTTTTTGGTTAATGTGTTGTATCACCATAGATGTGTGAATATTGAACCACACTTACATTCCCTGGAATACATCCCACTTGATCATGGTGAATGATTTTTTTAATGTATTGTTCAGTTTGGTTTGTTAATATTTTGTTGAGAATTTTTGCCTCTATGTTCATCAGGCATATTGGCCTGTAGCTTCCTTTTTCTGAAGTGTCTTTGTCTGGTTTTGACATCTGAATAATGTCCTTGTAGAATGAATTGGAAATTTTTCTTCCATTTTGGGGGAATTGTTTGCAAAGAATATGGATTAACTATTCATTAAATGTTTTGTAGAATTCATCTACCTGTGAAACCATCTGGCCCTGGACTTGTATTTGTTGGGAACTTTTTGATTAATGATACAATTATGTTAGTAGTAAGCAGTCTCTTAATTCTTCCTAATTCAGTTACTAGGAATTTATCCATTTCTTCTAGATTGTCCAGTTTATTAACATATAATTTGTCATAATGGTCTCAGAATTCTTTGTATTTCTATGGTATTAGTTATTCCTCCATCTCTGATTTGATTCTTGTTTTTAAGTCTAGCTAAAGATGTATTAATTTTATCTTTTCAAATAACTAGTACTTGGTTTCATTGATCTTTTCTATCTTGTTAATTTTTTCTCCAATATTCATTATTTCATTCCTCTACCAACTTCGGGTTTATTGTTCTTTTTCCAGTTCATTTAGGTGTAAGGTTGGTCTGATACAGATTTTTCTTTTTTCTTATAATAGGTCTGCATCACTACAAATCTCCCTCTAAGAACTGCTTTTGCTGGGTCCTGTAGATTGTGAAACATTGTTGTTTTGTTTTTTAATATTTATTTTTGGGAGGGGGAGGGGCAGAGAGAGAGAGAGGGAAACAGAGGATCCAAAGTGGGCTCCACGCTGATAGCTGAGAGCCAGATGCAGGGCTCAAATTCATGAACCGAGACATCATGACCTAAGCCAAAGTTGGACGCTTAACCAACTGAGCCACCAAGGCACCTCTGTTGTTTTTTTTAATGTTCTTTGGTCTCCGTGTATTCTAAAATCCTTTAGAACATGTGGTTTAGCCTCCTCATGTTTGTGTTTTTTCCATTTTCTTTCTTGTAATTGATTTTTAGTTTCATGCCATTGTGCTTGGAAAAGATGCTTGATGTGGTTTCAGTCTTGTTAAATTTATTGAGATTTGTTCCATGGCCTAACATGTGATCTATCCTGGAAAATGTTACATGTGCACTTGAAAAGATGTGTATTTTTCTGGTTTTGATGGAATATTGTATATATATCTGTTAGTCTATCTGGTCTAATGTGTCATTCAAGGCCACGGTTTCCTTGTTGATTTTTCTGTCTGGAAGATCTATTGATAGTGGGATATTAAATTCCTCTAATGGTCATTGTATTACTGTCAATTTCTTCTTTTGTTAATATTTTATGTATTTAGGTGTTCTTATGTTGGGTACATAAATATTTACAATTGTTACATCCTCTTACAATGATCCATCTACCATTTCTGTGGTATCAGTTATTTCTCCTCCATCTCTGATTTGAGTCCTTTGAGTCTGGCTAAAGATTTATCAAAGAACCAGCTCTTGGTTTCACTGATCTTTTCTACTGTTTGTTTTTAGTCTATTTTATTGTTTTGTTTCTTTACTAACTTTGGGGTTTGTGGTTCTTTTTCTAGTTCATTTAGATGTGAAGTACCCTTCTTTGTCTCTTGCTGCAATCTTTGCTTTAAAGTATGCTGTGTCTGGGGGCGCCTGGGTGGCTCAGTCAGTTGAATGTCCAACTCCTGATTTCAGTTCATGATCCAGGGTCGTGGGATGGAGCCCCACATTGGGCTCCATGCTGAGCGTGGAGCCTGCTTAATATTCTCTCTTTCCTCTGCCACTTGTGTGTTCATTCATGCTCTCTAAAATAAAAAATTAAATTAAAAATTAAATAAAAATAAAGCATATTTTTTTCTGATACAGGTATTGCTAACCTGTTACCTCCCCCCCCCACTTCCATTGGCATAGACCATCTTTTTCCATCCCTTCACTTTGTGTCTTATGTCTAAAGTGAGTCTTTTTTTTTTTTTTTTTAATCCATTCTGCTACCCTGTGTCTTTTGATGGGAGCATTTAGTCCATTTACAGTTAAAGTAATTATTGATACATATATGCTTAGGCCATTTTGTTAATTGTTTTCTGGTTGGCTTTGTATTTCTTCTTTCTTCTCTTATGGTTTGATGGCTTTAATGGTATTTTTTAAACTTCTTGTGGATCTATTAAAGGTTTTTGATTTGTGATTACTGTTGGGTTTGTATGTGGCATCTTAATCACTTAAATTCAAACACATTCTGAAAGCATTAAATTTTTACCCCCTTGTTTTATGTGTATAATCTCATATTTTACATCCTTTTATTTTGTGTATTAGTTTTGTAGATATAATTGATTTTAGTACTTTAGTGTTTTCACCTCTGTACTGTAATTAATCTATATTTACTGTATGTTTGCTTTTACCTCTGAAATTTTTTCCTTTAATAATTTTCTTCTAGTTCTAACCTTTATAACTTTATAAAGAATTCCCTTTAGGGGTGCCTGGGTGCCTCATTCGGTTAAGCCTCTGACTTCACCTCAGGTCATGATCTCTCACTGCTGGTGAGTTCAAGTCCATGTTGGGCTCTGTGCTGACAGCTCAGAGCCTGAAGCCTACTTCAGATTCCGTGTCTCCCTCTCTCTCTGCCCCCTCCCCTGCTTGCACTTTGTCTCCCTCCAAAAAAATGAACATTAAAAAAGAATTCCTTTTAATATTCTTTAAAAGTCTGGTCTAATTGTGATAAAAATCCTTTAACTTTTGTCTGCAAAATTCTTTGTTTCAGTTCTGAATGATAACCTTGCCAGGTAGGGTATTCTTGGTTGTGGGTTTGTTAGTTCTCCCATCACTTTGAATATATCATGCTACTCCCAATTTGGCCTAAAAAAATTCTGCTGAAAAACCAGCTGATAGCGTTTTGGGGTATCAGTGTATGTAATGGTTTCCCTTTGTCTTTCTGCGTTTAAAATGCACTCTTTATCATGAATCCTGGTGTGGACCTCCTTGGTATCATCTTATTTGGGGCTCTCTTGACTTCCTGGACCTAGATGTCTATTTTCCTTTCCCACATTAATTTCTTCAAATACGTTTTCTGCTGCTCTTCTATTTCTGGAATCCCTGTAATGTAAATGTTATTATGTTTGATGTATCAAAGTTCTTAATTTTATTATTGTTCTTTTTACTATTCAGCTTTGTTGCTTTTTATTACCCTTTCTCCAAGATTGCTGATCTTTTCTTCTACAACTCCTAATCCACTGATTCCCTTTAGTCTGTTTTTCATTTTGGTTATTGTAGTCTTCAGTTCTGACTAGTTCTTTTGTTATTTTCTATTGCTTTGTTGAAGTTCTCACTGAGTTCATCTACTCTTTATTCATTTCTGATGAGTATCTCTATGACCACTCCTTTGAGTTCTTTATCAGGCATATTGCTGATCCTTGTTTCATTTAGCTCCTTTACTGTGATTTTGCCTTATTCTTTCATTTGGGGCATATTCCTGTCTCCTCATTTTGTCTGTGTTTGTTTCTGTGTAGGTCAACTATGTCTTTGCCCTCCTACCCTTTTTGATGTGGCTGTCTACACATCAGCTGCAGAAGATCTGTTCCGTGTATTCAGGTAATTTTCAGATGTAGCTGTTATCTCAGTGTATCCTTTGGATGATTTTACTATCGGCCATGTTTCTGCTTTCAATGCTATATTTTATATATTATTTATGTACTCATTTTACGAATGAGAAAACTAAGCCTTTGCATAGTTAATATATTTTACAGCTGGTATACAGCTGATGATTCAGAGGCTTAGCTAAAGAGAAACAGTACAACCCTAGTCATGTTAAATGAAGAAGAAACAAATATGAATCAAAAATCTACTTGTTCAATAGACATTTTTAAAACCAGGTTAATATCTAGCAATATCTATAAGAAATCTATAAATATCTATAAGAATTTGGACACTAAATGGGTAAGTGGCATTAATGAAGATACTTGTTGGGATGAACACTGGGTGCTCTACATAAGGGATGAATCACTGGAATCTACTCCTGAAATCATTATTGTACTAATGGGTATATATATAAAATAAAAGCAAACTTTGGGATTAAAAAAAAAAAGAATTCAGACATAGACAAGGAAAATGTAATAAATAGAAAATATTCTCTGATACAGCAAAATGAATGGATATTATAATCTAGTTTAGCAAAACATTACATTCTAGCCATTGAGACTTCCCAAGTTGGTGTGGCAGGGGATCTGCCTCTGTGAAAATCAAATGAGTTTTGATGTTAAAGCACATTGTAATAGGTTGTAACCCGACACAAATTAAAAAAAAATTATTAGATATATATGTGCACCATAGTTGACTTGATGAGACTTTGAATTTCCTTTTTTTTAAATTTCCTTTTATGAAAGATTATATTTAGAAAAGCTATCAGACATTTGGAAAATAGAAATTACATAATTGATATAAAAATGTATTAAGTAATTGATTCTAGTAGGAATTTTATGAATGATTAGGCAGTGAGCAGAGAATCTTACCAAAATTACCTAATGTATTATGATTTTACTTTAAGCCTGTTACTGATCTGTCAAAGAAAATCACTTCAATCATATATATCTATACATCCCTTTCCCTATTACACATCAGTCTATCAGCTAGTGGTATTTACATATTAGGGGAGCCTTCTAATATTATTTAATAACATAGAGATAGAGAAGTATCATATTTGTATTTTTGTTATTGTTAATAATACCTTTCCAACAGAATTTTACCAATTATGGTCTTAAGTGCAATTTCCTTTTGAGTAGTAATAGGTTTATCATATTGTTTCAATACAAGTACTTCTCTACCCAGGTCAGCCATGGAAGATGAGGAAACAAGATGGGATTTAAAGAGTCAAACCAGGTTGACAGAAGTATCAGAAACTATAGTCATGAACCAGAGAGTTTCTAGTTTTAGTCTAGTCTCAAATTGACACAATTGAGACCAGCTTTTCTTTTATTCCCGTTTGAGATAAAATTGACATAAATTTATACAGCATTAAGGCTTTTCCAAAATATGTTCTCTATTTGAAGTCTATTATATATAGTAGACTCATATATAACATTACTACATTGCACACAGACACTAGATACCATATTATAAATTCTACATGGACAAAAAGACTATATTTTGTTCACTTTTTTACTTATTCACTCAACAAAGCTTTGTTATCTTCTCTGCATCAGGCTTCAAATGATTTGCACTCTAGTGGGAGAATGCTTAAAAGTAAATAGACCCAATACAAAGTGATCCATGCTCAGGTCAGAGCAGCATGGTGGAGAGGGCACACAGGAGACAAAGTCAGTATGAAAACTGTGCTGAAGAAAGGGCTTTCCAGGCAAGAGTACTATATTGGGAAATGAGGTTTAAATATTTCAGTAGAACCCAAAGGATAGGGTGTATATAAGAAAATGTGGTCAGAAATTAGACTGGAAAGTCAGCAGCTAGACCCTGAACAGATATAGATGTCATATTAAGAGTTTGTGCTTTATCCTAGATGAGCTAGAGAAATAGAAAATAGAAGTCAGAGACTGACAAACTAAGTTTTATTATGGTCTCTTTTATATCAGAATGGAAGGCATATTAGAAATATACAAAACAAAGAATGAGGGTTTATGGTAGGGATTTAAGAGGGGAGGAATAAAATCTTAAAATATTTAGGATTAGAACTGATGTACCTTGGATGTAGTAGTAGGTTGAGAGAAGAGGATGAATAATTCAATTATTTGCTCAAGGTCTAACCTCATGCTTGACATATTGAAATCACTCAATAAGATGTTCACGGAATGAATGAGTAGAAAAGTAAATGAAGCCTAAACACCATCATTACTATCTCATTATCATCAATATCATTGACTGGATGCTTATTAGGCACCATGCTCTTGTTAACTTATTCAGCTATATTAACACAGTGGATACTCACAATAACCCTAAGTGATGGGTTCTATTAGATTTCCATTTTATAGATGGGAGAACTGAAGTTTGCTGAAGTTAGTAAGGAGAGAGTTCATGCCTTGGGTCTCATAAGTCTAAGTGGATAATTTTATCTCCTATAGTATTTTAGAAAGTTGACCTATAGCCACTGTTTTTTGAATTTAACCATGCTATTTAAAAAAAAACTAGTCTTAAATTTTTAAGGAGATTGCCTTCTATATTTTATAGAATATTCCAGACTTCGTCATGGAAAATGGATGGAACTGTACTCCAAGCCTAGAAACTTGGGAATATATAACCTGCCTGAAAGAGAGCAAGGTTTCTTTTCATCACAGAAACAAAAACTAGGAGAAAGGTAACACGGTGCTTTGCATTCACTTGCTTCACTGTCACTAAAAATAACAGAAGTGATGCTGCATTTTTCTTCTCTCTATAATGAATGGCCTAATTGCATTTGGTAATTGCATATGACTGAGAATAATTTAATTGAAAATGAACTGTGGCTTTGCTTTTTGCAAATGCAGGCATCTTGAGTTTCTCACTGGTTTATTATGTCTTACCAGGCCTTGCCCCTATGAAGAGAAGAAGTCTCTCAACACTGGAGACCCCATGGATTTTCATGGAGGGGCATCTTGATTGACACCATAAATGTCGATAAGTCAGGGGCAATTTGATGTTATCCCTTGAGCTTTTTCACCTCCCTGTTACTGAAAAACATCTCATCATCATTATCATTACCATATTATCATTATCACAATTCCTGTATGTGTATGTTTGAGAATCAACAAAGCAGTTTCATTTACAGGTGGAAAAAAAAAAACGGTATTTCTTTATTGCTTATGAAAAACCAAAATTCAGAGAAGTTAAGAGACTTGCCTAGATCACATACTTGAGGAACCACAGTTTGTACCTAAGAATCTAAACAAAGTGTTTTCCTACTATTAGGTGCCTACCTAAAGACCTAAAAAAAAAAAAAAATCACAATATACATGACTTTAAAACACCTGAGGAAGGGAGCCAACAGGAATGTGATTTTAATTCAAGAATATTTTAAATTAAATAAAAATGTTTAATATGTAATGCCTAATAAGTCAGCAGCAAGCAATAATACGACGAAGAAACTACAAATCAAAAGGTGGTGGGACGGGTGCCTGGGTGGCTCCTTCAGTTAAACATGTGACTCTTGATATCAGCTCAGGTCTTGATCTCAGGGTTGTGAGTTCAAGCCCTGCACTAGGTGTGAAGCCTACTTAAAAAAAAAAAAAAAGTGGTGGTGGGCAAGGGAAGATACAGAGGATTCACCACAGCAGGCTAACTGGTATGGCTTCTTACCTGCACCCAGACATTAGGAGCAGTACTGAAGACAGAAGCTGAGCAGATTCAATCCCAAGGATTAACACTATATGCCTCCAAACTGGAAAGAGTGCTGATCAGGAACTGGTGATCAGGCAGTCCTAGAAGATGTAAAGTAATATTCCATTAAGGTATAGTATATAGGTTTTCCTTTTCAATTTTTTATGGTGGTAAATAAACACAACAAAATTTACCATCATAACCATTAAATACAAAGTTCAATAGTGTTAAGTACATTCATATCGTAGTGTAACCATCACTACCCTCCATCTCCAGATTGCTTTTCATCTTGTAAAACTGAAGCTCTGTACCCATTAAATAATAACTCCCAGTTCCCCCTCTCCCATCTCCTGAAACCACCTTCTGTCTCAATGATTTTGACTAATCTAGGTACCTCCTTAAAATTTAATCCTAGTTTGTCTTTTTGTGACTGACTTGTTTCACTTAGCACTATGTCCTCCAGTTTTAGCCTATTGTAGTATATTCCAGAATTTTCTTTTCAAGGCTGAGTAATATTTCATTGTACATATATACCACATTTTGCTTCTCTGTCAAATGGATACTTGGGTTTCTTCCACATTTTAGCTATTGTGAATAATACTGCTATGAATATGGGTACCTTAGCTTGGGTTGCTGCAACAAAATACCACAAACTGGGTGGTTTAAACAATGGAAGTTTATTTTTCACAGTGCTAGACGTGGGGAAGTCTGAAATCAAGGTGCTTGGGAACCTCTTCCTTGCATGCTATAAGCTCACATGACCTTTCCTTATTACATGTGCAGGGACAAAGTCTTGTCTCCTCCTCTTCATATAAGGGCATAAATTCCATCATGAAGTCACCACCCACCTGACCTCATCTAAACCTAGACACTGATTTTACTTCTTTTGAGTATATACACAGAAGTAAAAATGCTAAATTTTTTTCCACAGGGGCTGTACCATTTTACATTCCCACTGAAATTGCACAAGGGTTCTAATTTCTCCACATCCTTCCAACATTTGTTTTCAGTTTCTTTGACAGTATCCATTCTAATGGGTATGAAGTGGTATTTCATCAAAGTTTTGATTTGCTTTGCTTTGTCCTGATGATTAGTGATGTTGAATATCTTCATGTGCTTAGTGGCCATCCCTATACTTTCTTTGGAGCAATGTCTATTCCTTTGCCCATTTTTAAATTGGGTTGTTTGTAAGATTTCTATGTATTCTGGATATTAATCCCTTCTTGGATATATTATTTGTAAACAGTTGATCCTATTCTATATGTTATCTGTTCACTGTTGATAGTGTCCATTGATACACATAATTTCCAAGAATCCAAATTTTCTTTTGTTATCTGTGCTTTTGGTGTCATATAGAAATAATTACTGGTCATGAAGCTTTGCCCTGTTGTCTTCTAAGAATTGCAAGATTTTGAGTTAATTTTTATATATGATGCTAGGTAAGGATCCAACTTCATCCTTTTATTGTGAATACCTAATTTTCCTAGCACCATTTATTAGAGACCATCCTTTCCCCCATTAAATGGGCCTTGGCACCTTTGTCAAAAGTTATTTATTTCTAGGCTCTCCATTCTTTTCCATTGGCTTTTATACCACTATGACACTGTTTTCATTACTAGTTTTTTTTGTTTTGTTTTTTTTAAATTTTTTTTCAACGTTTATTTATTTTTGGGACAGAGAGAGACAGAGCATGAACGGGGGAGGGGCAGAGAGAGAGGGAGACACAGAATCGGAAGCAGGCTCCAGGCTCTGAGCCATCAGCCCAGAGCCTGACGCGGGGCTCGAACTCCCGGACCGCGAGATCGTGACCTGGCTGAAGTCGGACGCTCAACCGACTGCACCACCCAATCATTACTAGTTTTGAAATCAAGACATACAAGCTTGCTTTGTTCTTAGGATATAAGGGGAGAAGGTTGCAAAAATGTCTGCCTGTTTCTGTGTCTGAACCTCCATGATCAAAAGCAGCAATCAGTGATCAGTACATAGATCCCTGATTTTTGGAGGATGTGATCCTTCTTGCCCGCCCTGGCTCCCACAGGTTGCATGCAATGTACTCCTGGAACATGTACATTGCCTACTACAGGGCTGGAGCACTGCTGCTGAGCCAAGAGCTGAATTTGGCTGAAATTAATCACAATTTACTGGCTCTACAAGCCTTCAATAGACTACAAAGTCCCCAAATAGTTACATCATTTCTTCTAGTACAATTATTGTTTAGGTGGGAAGGCAGAGTCCTCGAGCTTCTTATTCTGCCATCTTCCTAGAGTACTCCTCCTATAACATAGTTTTGTTAATGGTCATGTTGATGGTTTACAAATTTATAGCTATCAGGGATAAGACTGTTATGAATATTCTTGGATACAACTTCATAAGAGGCCCTATTTTCATTTATCTTGGTTAAATAACTAGGAGCATAATTATTGCATTAGGTCTTGTGCATTTAACTCTGTGATTGTATATACTCACCAATAGAGTATAAGACGTCTATTTGCTCCAAAAATTGGTGTGTTTTAATTTTCATTCATTCAAAAATATTTTCTATTTTATCTTGTGATGTTTTGACTTATGGATTACTTATCAATTATTTAATTTACAAATGTTTTTAATTAAGATATCCTCCTGCTAATTTTTAATTTAAATTCCAGTTAACTTACAATGTCATACTCATTTCAGGTATGCAATATAGTGACTCAACACTGCCATACAACATCCAGTGCAATCCTTAATCCCTTCACCCATTCTCCCCTCTCCCTCTATTCTGGAAACCATCAGTTTGTTCTCTAAGGTTAAGAGTCTGTTTCTTGGTTTGCTTCCCTCTTTTTTCCCCCCTTGCTCATTTATTTTTTTCTTAAATTCCATATATAAGTGAAGTCACATGGCTATTTATGATTTAATATATGTGATAAGGTATTCAAATAAAGAGAATAACCGTAAGATTTGAGACTAGTTTTATATATATTGTTTTTAAGTATACACTTAACATTCACCAAGAAATTACTATAATGTTCTAAACATGTCCAGGAGGACAAGTTGGTTGATAATATTGTTTAGATCTTTGACATCTTAGCTGATGTTCCCTCAAATTTCTTCTTCCAATTTATTATAAATTATTGAGAGAGGGTTTTGAAAATCACCAGTCATAAGTGGAGATTTTCTATTCTCTTTCATTCTATCAGTTTTTCATGAATTTTAAAACTCTTATTAGACGAATACACATTTAGAATAGGTCTTCTTGATAGATTATTTATTATTATGAATGCCCCCCCCTTTTTTCTCTGAGAGTATTCTCTCTTGCAGTTAACTTTGCCTGACATTAATATAGCCACATCAACCATTTTACCTATAATGCTTGTAATGTATATTGTTCCCTGCCCTTTAATTTTCAACTGATCTATGATTTAAAGGAAGCAAATATTTGGGTCTTTTTTTCTATCCATCTCTTTTTAATGTTTAGTATTTTTACACTCAGTATAATTATCTGTATGGCTGAGTTTGAGTCTAGTGCTTGGGAATTTTGTTTTTCTGTTGGCCTATTTTATGTCCATCTGCTTGTAGTCAAATCATATATTTTTAGCATTTCAATTTATCTTTTTTCTTGCATTTATACTTTTTTTGGTAATGCTTTATAGATTACATTACAAAATTTTAGCTTACCTGTTTTGAGGTATGTTTCTTCCTAATTAAAGATCTACAAAATTATGTCATTTATTTCCAACAACGCTTTACCATTTGTGCTAGTTTTATCATGTATTTCACTTTTGCATGGACTGTAAACAATACCATTTATTAGTATTATTACCTTAGGTTACAAGTTCTCTTACAGAAATTTAAAATATACTTCTTACCATTCTCCCTGAAGTTTGGGACATCTACTTGGTGTTATTTCTTCTCAGCCTAATAAATATCTTTGAGATTTTCTTTTAGTGCGGGTCTTAAAAGACAAATTCTTTCAACTTTGACTTGTCTTGAAATGACTTTTTATTCTTGCCTTTATTTTAGAAGAATATATTCAGTTCCCTCACCTTTTGTTGCTTTCTAGACCTTGTGTTTAAAGTACATTAAACAACGAAGGAAGAAAGTCAATGGGTTGTGCAATGTAAGATTTATGAAGGAGACAGGGTTTTTAAAATTTTTTTTTCAATGTTTATTTATTTTTGGGACAGAGAGAGACAGAGCATGAACGGGCGAGGGGCAGAGAGAGAGGGAGACACAGAATCAGAAACAGGCTCCAGGCTCTGAGCCATCAGCCCAGAGCCTGACGCGGGGCTCGAACTCACGGACCGCGAGATCGTGACCTGGCTGAAGTCGGATGCTTAACCGGCTGCGCCACCCAGGCGCCCCAAGGAGACAGGGTTTTAACTGAGCACTAAAAACAAACAAACACAAAAAACCTAGACAATTAACAGCACTAGAACACACTGGAGGAGAATCTTATTTTAGTTCAAATCTCAGTCTGGGGCTCTCTACTCCTTATTTGCTTCTCTGTAAGAAAAGGGGAGAAATAGATCTGACTGGGAACACATCACATCAGACAAGACATCAGGTGAGAGCATGATCAAAAACTCTAGGAAGTAATAATTTTCTAATCTGAAAATTCAATACAGGGGCACCTGGGTGGCTCAGTCAGTTAAGTGACTGACTTAACTGTCACTTAACTGTTAAGTGTTAACTGAAGTAGCAGCAGTTCCTGAGTTGAATCCCCATATGAGGCTCTGTGCTGACAGCTCAGAGCCTGCAGCCTGCCTCTGATTTTTTGTCTCCCTCTCTCTCTGCTCCTTTCCCCACCTGCTGTCTCTATCAAAAATAAATAAACATTAAAAAAATTAATACAGAAACTGAAAGTGAGGGAAGATGGCGGGGTGGGAGGATGCTGGGCTCACTGTGTCCTGATCGCTTAGATTCCACCCACATCTGCCTAAATAGTCCAGAAAACCACCAGAAGACTAGCAGAACGGACTCTCCAGAGCCAAGCATAGACAAGAGGCCCACGGAAGAGGGTAGGAAGGGCGGTGTGCACTACACAGACTGGCGGGAGGGAGCTGGGGCAGTGGAGGGGCAGCCTCCTGACAAGGCAGAGGCTCCAAGTCTGACTTGCAAAAGCAGAGGGGCTGAATGGAGTGTGTTCTGACAACCAGAGGGACTTAACATCTGGAATGTTGTAAGTCAACGCCTCTGTTTAGAGAATGGGAGGGCTAGAGGACAATGGGAAGGAGAGTTGTTGAGCCCCGGAAGACAGAGCTCAGCTTGGCAGGGAACAAAGAAGCTGGTCAGCGCCATCTCCCTCTTCCATACACCGGCTGAAATCCCAAAGGGAACCAGTTCCCATCACCAAACTTGCTTGCACCACACAAACACCCAATGCTGTGCTTCTGTGGATCCATCCCTCCGACGGGTTGGCCTCCCTCCCAGTGCTGCAGGGACCCTCCTGCAGGGGACCACTGATGGCAAAGCGAGTTAAGCCTGCCCCTCCCACCACTGTGCCCCTTGCAGATCCACCCCGGCTAATATGCCAGATCCCATCAAAGCACCACACCACTCCACAGTGAGTCCTGCCCCTGGGAGAGGGAAAGATAAGGTACACACCAATCTGACTGTGGCCCCGCCCACCAACACGTTACTCCAGACAGCACAGGGGAAGTGCCCTGCAGTTGGGAGCCACCCCAGGGACACCCCAAAATGACAAAACAGAAGGACTCTCCTCAAAAGAAACTCCAGGAAGTAGTGACAGCTAATGAATTGATCAAAAACAATTTAAACAATATAAAGGAACAAGAATTTAGAATAATAGTCATAACATTAATCACTGGGCTTGAAAACATAAAGGATAGCAGAGAATCTCCTGCTACAGAGATTAAGGGACTAAGAAACAGGAGGAGTATGGCCAACTAATCTTTGACAAAGCAGGAAAGAATATCCAATGGAAAAAAAGACAGTCTCTTCAATAAATGGTGCTGGGAGAACTGGACAGCAACATGCAGAAGGATGAAACTAGACCACTTTCTTACACCATTCACAAAAATAAACTCAAAATAGATGACCTGAAAGTGAGACAGGAAACCATCAAAACCCTAGAGGAGACAGCAGGAAAAAACCTCTCTGACTTCAGCCACAGCAATTGCTTCCTTGACACATCTCCAAAGGCAAGGGAATTAAAAGCAAAAATGAACTATTGGGACCTCATGATGACAAAAAGCTTCTGCTCTGCAAAGGAAACAGTCAACAAAACTAAAAGGCAACCAACAGAATGGGAAAAGATATTTGCAAATGACATATCAGACAAAGGGTAGTATCCAAAATCTATAAAGAACTCACCAAACTCCACACCTGAAAAACAAATAATCCAGTGAAGAAATGGGCAGAAAACATGAATAGACACTTCTCTAAAGAAGACATCCAGATGGCAAAGAGGCACATGAAAAGATGCTCAATATCATTCCTCATCAGGGAAATACAAATCAAAACCACACTCAGATACTACCTCACACCAGTCAGAGTGGCTAAAATAAACAAATCAGGAGACTATAGATGCTGGAGAGGATGTGGAGAAACAGGAACCCTCTTGCACTGTTGGTGGGAATGCAAACTGGTGCAGCCTCTCTGGAAAACAGTGTGGAGGTTCCTCAAAAAATTAAAAATAGATCTACCCTATGACCCAGCAATGGCACTGCTAGGAATTTACCCAAGAGATACAGGAGTGCTGATGCATAGGGGCACTTGTACCCCAATGTTTATAGCAGCACTCTTAACAATAGCTAAATTATGAAAAGAGCCTAAATGTCCATCCACTGATGAACGGATAAAGAAATTGTGGTTTATATACACAATGGAATACTACTTGGCAATGAAAAAGAATGAAATATGGCCTTTTGTAGCAACGTGGATGGAACTGGAGAGTGTTATGCTAAGTGAAATAAGTCATACAGAGAAGGACAGATTCCATGTTTTGACTGCTATGTGGATCCTGAGAAACTTAACTGAAGACCATGGCGGGGGGGGGGGGGGGGGAGGGAAAAAAAATTGGTTAGAGATGGAGGGAGCCAAAACATAAGAGACTCCTAAAAACTGAGAACTGAGGGTTTATGGGGGGTGAGAAGGAGGGGTGGGTGGGTGATGGGTATTGAGGAGGGCACCTTTTGGGATGAGCACTGGGTGCTGTATGGAAACCAATTTGACAATAAATTTCATATTAAAAAAAAAAGAAACAGGAGGAGCTAAAAATGCTATAAATGAGCTGCAAAATAAAATGGAGGCAACCACAGCTCGGATGGAAGAGGCAGAGGAGAGAATAGGTGAATTAGAAGATAAAATTATGGAAAAAGAGGAAGCTGAGTAAAACAAAGAGAAAAAACATCCAGGAGTATGAGGGGAGAATTAGAGACTAAGTGATGCAATCAAATGGAACAATATCTGTATCATAGGAATTCCAGAAGAAGAAAAAGAGAGAAAGGGGCTGAAGGTGTACTTGAACAAATCATAGCTGAGAACTTCCCTGATATGGGGAAGGAAAAAGGCATTGAAATCCAAGAGGCACAGAGAACTCCCTTCAGATGTAACTTAAATCAATCTTCTACCCAACATATCACAGTGAAACTGGAAAAATACAAGGATAAAGAGAAAATTCTACAAGCAGCTAGGGATAAACAGGCTCTAACTTACAAAGGGAGACCCATAAAACTAGTGGCAGACCTATCTACTGAAACTTGGCAGGCCAGAAAGGAATGGCAGGAAATCTTCAATGTGATGAACAGAAAAAATATGCAGCCGAGAAACCTTAATCCAGCACGTCTGTCATTCAGAATAGAGATAAAGGTTTGCCCAAACAAACAAAAACTGAAGGAATTCATCACCACTGAACCAGCCCTACAAGAGATCCTAAGGGGTGTTCTGTGAGTGAAATGTTGCAAGGACCACAAAGGACCAGAGACATCACTACAAGCATGAAACCTATAGAAAACACAATGACTCTAAACCCATATCTTTCAATAATAACACTCAATGTTAATGGACTAAATGCTCCAACCAAAAGACATAGGGTATCAAAATGGATAAAAAAACAAGACCCATCTATTTGCTGTCTACAAGAGATTCATTTTAGACCTGAGGGCACCTTCAGATTGAAAGTGAGGGGATGGAGAACTATCACGCTACTGGAAGTCAAAAGAAAGCTGGAGTAGCCATGCTTATATCAGACAAACTAGACTTTAAATTAAAGGCTGTAACAAGAGATGAAGAAGGGCATTATATAATAATTACAGGGTGTATCCATCAGGAAGAGCTAACAATTATAAAACAATCACAAACATAAGCAACTTTATTGATAAGAATGTGGTAATTGCAGGGAACTTTAATACCCCACTTAACAACAATGGATAGATCATCTGGACACAGGATCAATAAAGAAACAAGGGCCCAGAATGATACATTGGATCAGATGGACTTAACAGATATATATAGAACTCTACATCCCAAAGATGCAGAATATACTTTCTTCTCGAGTGCACATGGAACATTCTCCAAGATCACATATTGGGTCACAAAACAGCCCTTAATAAGTATAAAAGAATTGAGATCATACCATACACACTTTCAGACCATAATGCTATGAAGCTTGAAAAAGTCAGGAAAAAGTCTGGAAAACCTCCAAAAGCATGGAGGTTAAAGAACACCCTACTAAAGAATGAATGGGTCAACCATGCAATTAGAGAAGACATTTAAAAATATATGGAAACAAATGAAAATGAAAACACAACAATCCAAGTGCTTTGGGATGCAGCAAAGGCAGTCCTGAGAGGAAAATACATTGCAATCCAGGCATATCTCAAGAAACAAGAAAAATCCCAAATACAAAATCTAACAGCACACCTAAAGGAAATAGAAGCAGAACAGCAAAGACACCCAAAAGCCAGCAGAAGAGAAATAATAAAGATCAGAGCAGAAATAAACAATAAAGAATCTAAAAAAACTGTAGAGCAGATCAATAAAGCCAATTGTTGGTGTTTTGAAAAAATAAAATTCATAAATCTCTAGCCAGCCTTCTCAAAAAGAAAAGATGACCCAAATAGATAAAATCATGAGTGAAAATGGAATATTACAACCAATCCCTCAGAAATACAAGCAATTATCAGGGAATACTATGAAAAATTATATGCCAACAAACTGGACATCCTGGAAGAAATGGACAAATTCCTAAGCACCCCCACACTTCCAACCCAAACAGGATGAAATAGAAAACTTTAACAGACCCATAACCAGTGAAGAAATTGAATCAGTTATCAAAAATCTCCCAACAAATAAGAGTCTAGGACCAGATGGCTTCCCCAGGAAATTCTATGAGAGACATTTAAAGCAAAGATAATACCTATATTTCTCAAGCTATTCCAAAAAACAGAAAGGGAAGGAAAACTTCCAGACTCATTCTATGAAGTCAGCATTACTTTGATTCCTAAACCAGACAGAGACCCAGTAAAAAAAAAGAGAACTACAGGCCAATATCCCTGATGAACATGAATGCAAAAATTCTCAATAAGATGCTAGCAAATCGAATTCAACAGCATATAAAAAGAATTATTCAGTATGATCAAGTGGGATTCATTCCTGGGCTGCAGGGCTGCTTCGACATTCACAAATCAATCAATGTGATACATCACATTAATAAAAGAAAAGAACCATATGATCCTGTCAATTGATGCAGAAAAAGCATTTGACAAAATTCAGCATAATTTCTTAATGAAAACCCTCGAGAAAGTCAGGATAGAAGGAACATAAACATCATAAAAGCCATTTATGAAAAGCCCACAGCTAATATCATCCTCAATGGGGAAACACTGAGAGCTTTCCCCCTGAGATCAGGAACACGACAGGGATGTCCACTCTCAATGTTGCTGTTTAACATAGTGTTGGAAGTTCTAGCATCAGCAATCAGACAACAAAAGGAAATCAAAGGCATCAAAATTGGCAAAGATGAAGTCAAGCTTTCACTTTGTTGCAGATGACATATTATACATGGAAAACCCGATAGACTCCACCAAAAGTCTGCTAGAAATGATACATGAATTCAGCAAAGTCGCAGGATACAAAATTCGTGTACAGAAATCGGTTGCATTTTTATACACCAATAATGAAGCAACAGAAAGAGAAATAGAGAAACTGATCCCATTCACAACTGCACCGAGAATCATAAAATACCTAGGAATAAATGTAACCAAAGATGTAAAGGATCTGTATGCTGAAAACTATAGACAGCTTATGAAGGTAATTGAAGAGGATATAAAGAAATGGAAAAACATTCCATGCTCATGGATTGGAAGAATAAATATCGTTAAAATGTCAATACTACTCAAAGCTATCTACACATTCAATGCAATCCCAATCAAAATTGCACCAGCATTCTTCTCGAAGCTAGAACAGCAATCCTAAAATTTGTATGAAACCACAAAAGACCCCAAATAGCCAAAGTAATTTTGAAGAAGAAGACCAAAGCAGGAGGCATCACAATCCCAGACTTTAGCCTCTACTACAAAGCTGTAATCATCAAGACAGCATGGTATTGGCACAAAAACAGACACATAGACCAATGGAATAGAATAGAGACTCCAGAATTGGTCCCAAAAAAGTATGGCCAGCTAATCTTTGACAAAGCAGGAAAGAATATACAATGGAAAAAGCCTTTAATAAATGGTGCTGGGAGAACTGGACAGCAACATAGAGAAGAAGGATACTAGACCACTTTCTTACACCATTCACAAAAATAAACTCAAAATGTATGAAGGACCTGAATGTGAGACAGGAAACCATCAAAACCCTAGAGGAGACAGCAGGAAAAAACCTCTCTGACCTCAGCCACAGCAATTTCTTACTTGACACATCTCCAAAGGCAAGGGAATTAAAAGCAAAAATGAACTATTGGGACCTCATGATGACAAAAAGCTTCTGCTCTGCAAAGGAAACAGTCAACAAAACTAAAAGGCAACCAACAGAATGGGAAAAGATATTTGCAAATGACATATCAGACAAAGGGTAGTATCCAAAATCTATAAAGAACTCACCAAACCCCACACCTGAAAAACAAATAATCCAGTGAAGAAATGGGCAGAAAACATGAATAGACACTTCTCTAAAGAAGACATCCAGATGGCAAAGAGGCACATGAAAAGATGCTCAATATCATTCCTCATCAGGGAAATACAAATCAAAACCACACTCAGTTACCACCTCACTCCAGTCAGAGTGGCTAAAATGAACAAGTCAGGAGGCTATAGATGCTGGAGATGATGTGGAAAAATGGGAACCCTCTTGCACTGTTGGTGGGAATGCAAACTGGTGCAGCCTCTCTGGAAAACAGTGTGGAGGTTCCTCAGAAAATTAAAAATAGATCTACCCTACGACAAAGCAATAACACTGCTAGGAATTTACCCAAGGGATACAGGAGTGCTGAGGCATAGGGGCACTTGTACCCCAATGTTTATAGCAGCACTCTCAACAATAGCCAAATGATGGAAAGAGCCTAAATGTCAATCAACTGATGAATGGATAAAGAAATTGTGGTTTATATACACAATGGAATACTACTTGGCAATGAAAAAGAATGAAATATGGCCTTTTGTAGCAACGAGGATGGAACTGGAGAGTGTTATGCTAAGTGAAATAAGTCATACAGAGAAAGACATACCATACGTTTTCACTCTTATGTGGATCCTGAGAAACTTAACAGAAGACCATAGGAGAGGGGAAGGAAAACAAAAGTTAGGGAGAGAGCCAAAGCATAAGACACTCCTAAAAACTGAGAATAAACTGAGGGTCAATGGGGGGTGGGACAGAGGGGAGGGTGGGTGATGGGTATTGAGGAGGGCACATTTTGGGATGAGCACTGGGTGTTGTATGGATACCAATTTGACAATAAATTTCATATTAAAAAAAATTAATACAAAGAAGTCAGTTGTGTTTCTATACACTAATAACAAGTAGACATTTAAAAAATTCCATTTATAATTCTGTCAAAAATAAAATACTCAGGAGTAACTTACCAAGGAGGTAATATACCCGTACTCCAAAAACTCTAAAATATGGAAAAAATTAAAGATGACACAAATGGAAAGGTGTTCCATGTACTTACAGATTAGAAGGATTAATATTAGAAGAATTAAAATGTCCATACTACTCAAAGCAATCTACAGATTCAGTGCAATTCCTATCAGCATTCCAACATTTTCACAGACCTAGAAGAAACAACCCAAAAGTTCATGTGGAAGCACAAAAGACCCCAAATAGCCAAGACATCCTTAGAAAAACAAAACCAAACAAAGCTTGAAGTAGCATAATCCAAGATTGAAGATGTACTACAAAGCTCTAGTAATCAGGATACAATGGTACTGCACAGCAATAGACACATAGATCAATGCAAGAGAACAGTGATCCCAGAAATAAACCCATACTTACATGGTCCATTAATCTACAACAAAGGAGGCAAGAATATTTAGCAGGGAAAAGACCATCTTTTTAATAAATAGTGCTAGGAAAGATGGACACCCACATGCAAAAAAAAATGAAATTGGACCACTTTATTAGACCATACACAAAAATAAACTCAAAAGGGATTAAAGACCTAAATAGGCACAAAACCATAAACTCCTAGAAGAAACATAGGCAGTAATTAGACATTGGTCACAGAAATATTATTCTACATGTCTCTTCAGTCAAGGAAAAGCAAAATTAAACTACTGGGACTAAACCAAAATAAAAAGCTTTCACACAGCAAATGAAACCATCAATAAAACCTAAAGGCAGTGTACTGAATGGGAAAAGTTATTCACAAATAATATATACAATAAGGGGTTATTTTCTAAAATATAAAAGCAAATTACTCAACACCAAAAAATAATCTGACTAAAAAGTGGGCCAAAGACCAGAATAGACATTTTTCCAAAGATGATCTACAGATGCTTAACAGACACATGCGAAGTTGCTCAACATCACTAATCATCAGGGAAATGAAAATTAAAACCACAATGAGTTACCACCACACACCTGGCAGAATGGTCAGAAAAAAAGACAAGATATAGCATGTGTTGGCAAGGATGTGGAGACAAAATAACCTTCATGCACCATCAATGGGAATGTAAAATGGTACAACCACTGTGGAAAATAGCATGGAGTTTCTTCAAAAAAAAATTTATAATAGAAAAACCATATGATTCAGTAATTCCACTCCTAGCTATTTACTCGAAACAAAAAACACTAATTCAAAGTGATACATGTTCATTGCAGGATTATGTACAATAAGCAAGATATAGAAGCAACCCAAGTGTCCCTTGATGAATGGAGATGATATGGTATGCACACACACTGGAATATTACTCAGCTATAAAAACAACAACAATAACAAAAAGAATGAGATCTTGCCTTTTACAACAACCCTATAGATGTACCTACAGAGTATTACGCTAAGTGAAATAAGTCAGATAGAGGAAGTCAAACATACGTGAAATCTAAAAACAAACAAACTGCAGCAACAGACCTATAAATACAGAGGAAAAACTATTGGTTACCAGAAGGTTGGGGGATGGGCAAATCGGTAAAGGAGAGTGGGAGATACAGGCTTTCAATCATAGAATGAATATGTCAAGGCAATAAAAGTTACAGCATAGAGAATATAGCCAATAGTATTTTAATAGGGTTATATATTTACATGTAGTAGTTGCACTTGCTGTGAGTATAGCATAACATTTAGACTTGTCAAATCACTGTATTGCATACCTGAAACTAATGTAACATTGTGTGTCAACCCTACTTTAATAAAAAATTATCTTTAAAACGTTCCAACCATTGGACTTATAAAACTTTAAATAAGCTATTTTAAATGTGTTAAAGTTAAGGCAATCTATGTCTAACATATTTAAGTATTAGAATCATATGTAACCAACTAAAGAATGTGAAAGGTATACAAATTATTTTTTAAAGAATCATAGAAATTCTGCAGTTGAAAAATAGAATAATTGAAATAAAATTATTAACAGAACTCAACAGTTTTGGGCTGGCCAAGGTAGGAATCCATGGATTAAAAAAAAAAAAAAAACACCAAAATTATCCAGACAAAAATAAAAAGAAATATGAATGAATAAGGAACAGAGCTTCAGAGACCTGGGGAACACCATCAAGCAAACCAACATACATGTAAATAAGACTCCCAGAAAGGAGAGGTGAGAAAGAGGCAGCAAGAATATTTTAAGAACTAATGGCTCCAAACTTTCTCAATTTGATGAGACATTTACCTAGATACATCATAAGCAAACTGTTGGGAGACAAAACAGAGACTTGGAAGCAGCAAGAGAAAAGAGATAAAAAAATGAGAGCTCTTCAAATAATATTAACACCTGACTTCTGAAGACCTACCATGATATATTCAAAGTGTGGAAAAGATAAAAACTTACAACTAAGAATATTTTATGTCTCCTGTTGTGAATGATAACCTTGCTGGGCAAAGAGTTTCTCAAACAAATGTTAAGGGATTTCATCATGACTAATAGAGGCTTATAAAAAATGTTAAAGTGAATCCTTTAAATGGTTTAAAAAAACCCTAATTGGAATAAAATTATTAAAGGAAAAAGTTTACAGATATGAGCAAACACATAGTACAAGTAGACCAATCACTTACAAAGGTAGTATGGAAGTTAAAAGACAATAGTAGTAAAATATGACAACATATACATAAAACAGGAATCATGGAGTAAAATTTTAGAAGGTATGAGAAGTGCTTTTAGAAGATATTAGAACTTAAGCAACCAAAAACTTGATACAGACTGCTATACACATAAGATGCTATCATAACCAAATGGTAACCACAGACCAAAAACCTATAATACACACAAAAAAGGTAAAGGAATCTAAGCATAACACCAAAGAAAGCCATCAACCCAGAAGGGAAGAGAATAAGAGACTAAAGAACAGGGAAAAACAACAAAAATAACCAGAAATCTTAACAAAATGGCAATTGTACATACCTATCAATAATTGCTTTAAATGTAAATGGTCTAAATAATCCTATCAAAAGACAGAGTGATTAAATGGATTTAAAAAGAAAAAAGATCATTTCTGTGCTGCCTGAGAGAGATTGATTTCAGGGCCACCTGGGTGGCTCAGTAGGTTTAACATCTGACTTTGGCTGAGGGTCATGATCATGAGTTCGAGCCCCACATCAGGTTACACGCTGACAGTATGGAGCCTGCTTGGGATTTTCTCTCTCTCTCTCTCTCAAAACTAAAAATAAATTTTTAAAAAGAGAAAGGGATTCATTTCACTCCTATAGTCACACACAGACTGAAAATTAAGGGTGTAAACATATATACCAGGCAAGTGGAAGAGAAAAAAGTTGAAGTATCACAACTTATAGCAGATAAACAAAGACTCTAAGAAGAGACCAGGGATAGTGCTACCTTTACCTAATGATAAAGGGATCATTCCAACAATAGGATATAAAAATTGTAAATATGCATCCAACATGAAGCGAATATTAACACACAGAGAAATTGACAGTAATACAGTAATAGAAGATTTTAACAATTCACTAATGTCCATGTATATGTCAGCCAGATTATCAGGAAAATAGTGGCTTTGAATGACAGACCAGATGGACTTAATAGTTTTATACAGAACATTTGATTTAAAAACAGAATACACATTCTTTTCAAGTGCACATAGGGAACATTCTCCAAAAGAAATGACCTGTTGGACCACAAAATGAATCTGAATAGAAATATAATGTGATAAGCTTGGGAAGACAGTGGAGGAAGAGGATCCTAAGTTCATACCATCCCATGTTTACAACTCAGTATCACTCACATCCAAGTCAATAACCAGAGAGTGATCTAAAGACTGCCAGAATAAACTCCACAACTAAATGTAAAGAGGGCAGGGAAGGGTTGGGAGGTTGGGAAGGGCAGAAAGAGTGGTTAGGAGCTGCATACAGAAAGAAGTGAGCTGCAGGTGGAGAGAGAGGAAAGTACCAGGAAGCCCACACAGGGATACCAAATCCCCATAACATCTGGCTTTGAAAACCAGAGGGGCAGAATTTCATGAGTTTGTATATCCAGCAGTACTTGGAGCCTGGAGCTTTAAAAATCAATGGACTCAGCACTGAGTGAATTGGAAGGGCTAGTGATAGCTGGGTCCCTGCCCTTAAAAAGACAGCAGCACACAGAGAAGCAATATGGAAGCAACAGTTTGCACAACACCTGGGTCAAACAGAAGGGAAACCTGTTTAGTTGAATTTCAGAGCATGTTAGAGGACCTTCTCTGGGAACAAAGAAGCAGGCAGGTGCCATTTTCCTCCCTGGCCTCTCATCATAAACACACAGCCACCTTCAGAATGCAGCACTGCACAGACACTTGCTACCTAAATGGCTAGCAGGGCACTCCACCCATGAGTTCTGAGAATTCATCCACTCCAAGCCCGCTGGCCTGGCCCTGACCTCAGCACAAACTTTGTTAATACTGTGCGTGCCCCACCTAGCCACCACTCAGTCACATGCTGGGTGCCCCAGGCACTGGTACTGCACATCATGCCGGGCCCACTGCCATGTGCCAAACCCCTGTTGGCCACTGCACTCTGGGGGGATCTGACCTAGAACTAGCAGCTCAGCACAAATTTTGCTAACACTGCTGCCCTGCCCTCAAGCTTTCCTGCTGTTACACCCCCTTAGAGTTTGTCTGCCTGGGTCTCACTAACAGCACAGAGAGCAAGCACAGCTCACAACAGGCAGAGAGTCAGTGCAAATGTCTAAATTGAAAGAAAAAGCAACTCAAACAACAGCAGGATGCAAGCAACATACAAAGGAGATTGCCCTAAAGTGCCAGGTTCTGGTGAACAGGGGGCACTGTATTACAGGTCACTGCAAAGCACTACAGGACCTCTTCTTCATAAAGCCACTATTTTTAAGAGTAGAAGACATAGCTGACTTTTCTAACACACAGAAACAGACACAGACAGGTAGACACAACAGGAAGACAGAGGAGTATGTCCCAAATGAAAGAACAGGACAAAATCAGAGCATGAGATCTAAGCAAAACAGAAATAATATCTGATAGAAAATTTAAAGTAATGATTATAAAAGATAGTCACTAGACTTGAGAAAAGGGTGGAGGACATCAGTGAAAACCTTGACAAAGAGAAGAAAAAAGAACATGAGAGATGAAGAACTCAGTAAATGAAATTAAAAATATAAATTATGGAAAGAACTCAAATGTCCCCATCGACTGATGAATGGATAAAGATGTGTCCATCGACTGATGAATGGATAAAGATGTGGTGTGTGTGTGTATACACATACACACACACAATGGAATATTACTTGTCTATCAAAAAGAATGAAATCTTGCCATTTGAAACAATATGGATGGAACTAGAGTGTATTATGTTAAGCAGAATAAGAGAAAGACAAATATATGATTTCACTCATATGTAGAATTTAAGAAATAAAACAGATGAACACAGTGGAAGGGAAGGAAAAATAAGAAACAGAGAGGGAGACAAACCATAAGAGATTCTTAAATACAGAGAACAAACTGAAGGTTGCTGGAGGGGAGGTGGTTGGGGGGATGGGCTAAAGGAGTGGTAGGCATTTTGGAGGGATAAACATTTGGAGGCATTGTTGGATTGAACATGGACTGTTATGTGGAAGTGATGAATCACTGGGTTCTACTCCTGAAACCAAAGCTACACTCTATGCTAACTAACTTGAATTTAAATAAATTATAAATATATACAGAAAGAAATAATAAAAATACAATAGATGGAATAAATAGTATGATACAGGAAGCCAAGGAACATATAAGTAAACTGGAGGATAGAGTAATGGAAAGCAATCAAGCTGAAGAGGCGAGAGACAAATACTTCATAATGAGAATAGGCTTAGAGAACTCAGTGACACCATCAAACTTAATAACATTCATATAATAGGGATCCCAGAAAGATGAGAGGGACAACGGGAGGCAGAAAATGTATTTGAAGAAGAAAGAGCTGTAAACTTCCCAAATCCAGAGAGGGATAGAGAGGTCCAGATTCAGGAGGCACAAAGATTCCCCAACAAAATCAACTCAAGGAGACCCACACCAAGACACATAGACATTAAAACTACAAAAAAAATAAAATAAAATAAATAAATAAATAAATAAATAAATAAATAAATAAAAGTATTTAAATGTTGCAGAGAAGACAGTTACATACAAAGGAAACTCCATAAGTCCATCAGCAGATTTTTCAGCAGAAACTTTGCAGGCCACCAAGGAGTGGTATGATATATTCAAAGTACTGAAAGGAAAAAATCTGCAGCCAAGAATATTCTATTCAACAAGGTTATCACTCAGAATAGAAGGAAAGATAGGGTTTCTCAGGCAAACAAAAGTTAAAAGAATTTATGACCACTAAACCAGCCCTACAAGAAATGTTAACAGAGACTCTGTGAATAGAAAATAAAAGAGTAAGAAAAATGGGAAGCACAAAAGCACGCGTGTGCACACACACACACCTATATATATGTATCCATAAAAATCAGTCAAAAGCAGCATGAAATTAAAGTATGTATAATCTGATACCAAATATCTGAAATGTGGAGGGGAAAAGAATAAACAATGACTTCAAAATTAAGTGATCATCCACTTAATATATTGACTGCTATACGCAGAAGAGGTTATATAAAAAAAAATGGTAACCATAAATCAAAAAACAGTAATAAATATGCAAAAAATAAAGAGTAAGGAATCCATGTATTTTGCTAAAAAAGCCAAATAATCATGAGAAGAGAGCAAAATAAGGAACAAAGAACTATAAAGATAAGCATAAAACAAATAACACAATGACAAAAAAAACCCTATCAATAATTACTTTGAACGTAAATGGACAAATGCTCCAAAGACAGAGTGATAGATAAAAACAAACAAAAAACAAAAAACAAACAAAAAAATAAGAGGTATCTCCGTACAAGAGACTCATTTCAGACCTAAAGACACATACAGGCTATACTTGAAGGGATAAAGAAACATTTACCAGGGAAATGGAAGGGAGAAGAAAGCCAGAGTGACAGTACTTAGACCAAATAGACTTAAAAAAAAAAAAAAGGCTGTAACAAGAGACAAAGAAGGACATTATATAATCATAAACAGTACAATCCAACAAGAATACATAACAACTGTAAATGTTTATGCACCCAACATGAGAGCCAAGAAATACATAAAGCAGTTAATAATAGTCATAAAGGAAATAATTGATAGTGATACAATAATAATAATACAATAGTATTAATAATACTATTAATAATAATAGCAATGAACAGTTCAACCCAACAGAAAATCAACAAGGAAACAATGGCTTTCAATGACACATTGGACCAGACGGATCTGAAAAGAATGTGTATCTGTTCTAACAGATACACTGAAAACATTCCATCCAAAAACAGGAGAATATACATTTAGTGTATATGAAACATTCTCCAGAAAAGATCACATATTAAGCCACAAAATAAGGCTCAATAAATTCAAAATGATTGAAATCAGACTATGCATGTTTTCTGACCACAGTGCTAAGACACTAGAAATCAATCACAAGATCTGGAAATACTACAAATACATGGAGGTTAAATAACAATAATATTAAATAATGAATGGGTCAACCAAGAAATCAAAGACAAAAATGAAAAAAAAAATACATGGAGAAAATGAAAATGAAAACACAAGAGTCCAAAATCTTTAGGATGCAGCAAAAATTCAACTAAGAAGGTAGTTCATAGTAATACATGCCTACCTAAAGCAGAACATTCCCAAATAAACAACCTAATCTTACATATAAAGGAGCTAGAAAAAGAGCAAACAAAACCCAAAATTTGTAGAAGGAAGGAAATAAAGATTAGAGAAATATACAGAATAGAAACTAAAACAAATAAACAAACAAACAATAGAACAGATCAATGAAACAAGGAATTGTTTCTTTGAAGAGATCAACAAAATTTTAACAAACCTTTAGCCAGACTCATGGGAGAGAGAGAGAGAGAGAGAGAGAGAGAGAGAGAGAGAGAGAGAGAGGACTCAAAATCAGAAATGAAAGGGAAGAAATACTGACACCACAGAAATACAAATGACTGTAAGAGAATATTATGAAAAATTATATGCCAACAAGTTGGACAACCAAAAAGAAATGGATACATTCTTAGAAATATAATCTCTAAAAATCAAATCAGGATGAAATAGAAAATTTGAAAAGACCAATCATGAGCAATGAAATTAAATCAATACTCAAAATCTCCCAACAAACAAAAGTCCAGGGCCAGACGGTTTTACAGGTGGATTGTACTAAACATTTACAAAGGAGTTAAGGCCAATTGTACTCAAACTATTCCAAAAAATGGAAAAGGAAGAAAAACCTCCAAATTCAGTCTGTGAGGCCAGCATTACTCTGATACCAAAACCAGATACAGACACTACAAAACAAACCAAAAAGGACAATATCTCTGATAACATAGATGCAAAAACCCTCAACAAAATGTTAGCAAACCAATTCCAACAATACATTAAAAGGATCATTCACCATGATCAAGAGCGATTTATCCCTGGGATGTAAGTGTGGTTCAATATTTACAAGTCAATCAATGTGATACATTACACCAATAAAAGAATGGATAAAAACCACATCTTCATTTAAATAGATGCAGAAAAAACATTTGACAAATTATATCTATTCATGATAAAAGTCCTTGACAGTGTATGTTTAGAGGGAACATACCTTCAACATAATAAAGGCCATAAATGAGAAATCCACGCTTCACATCATACTCAATGGTGATAAACTGAGAGCATTTCCCCAGGTCAGAAACAAGACAAAGTCCATGCTGACCACGGTTATTTAACAAAGTACTAGAAGTCCTAGCACAGCTATCAGACAAGACGAAGGAATAAAAGGCATTCAAGCTGATAAAGAAGTAAAACCTTTACTAATTGCAGATGACATGATACTATAAATAGAAAACCCTCAAGACTCCACCAAAAAAATACTAGAACTGATAAACCCCATTAAGCTGGAGGATGAAAAATCGATATACAAAAATCTGTAGCATTTTTATATACTAATAACGAAACAACAGAGAAATTAACAATCCCACTTAGAACTTCACCAAAGATAATAAAATGCCTAGGTATAAACTTAACCAAAGAGATGGAAGACCTATACTCTGAAAACTATACAAAATTGATCAAAGACATTTAAAGATGACACAAACAAGTGGAAAGATATTCCATGCTCACAGATTAGAAGAATGAATATTGTGAAAAATGACCACACTACCTAAAGCAATCCTCAGATTTAATGCAATCCCTGTCAAAATGCCAACAACATTTTACTCAGAACTATAACAAATAATCCTAAGATTTGTATAGAACCAAAGAAGACCCTGAATACCCAAAACAATCTTGAAAAAGAAAAACAAGGGGCGCCTGGGTGGCTCAGTCGGTTAAGCATCCGACTTCAGCTCAGGTCACGATCTCACGGTCCATGAGTTCAAGCCCTGCATAGGGCTCTGGGCTGATGGCTCGGAGCCTGGAGCCTGCTTCCGGTTCTGTGTCTCCCTCTCTCTCTGCCCCTCCCCCGTTCATGCTCTGTCTCTGTTTCAAAAATAAATAAACGTTAAAAAAATTTAAAAAAAAAATAAAAAAAAAGAAAAAGAAAAACAAACTGCAGGTGTCACAATTCCAGATTTCAATCTATACACACAAAGCGGTAGTAATCAAAATAATATCGTACTAGCACAAAAATAAGCACATAGATCAATGGAATAGAATAGAAAGCCAAGAAATAACCCACATTTATATGGTCAATTCGTGTTTGAAAAAGGAAGAATGAATACATAATGGAAAAAAGACAGTCTCTTCAACAAATGGTGTTAGGAGAAGTGGAAGAAGTGGACAACCAAATGCAAAAGAATCATACACAAAGATATACCATACACAAAGACAAATTCAAAATACATTAAGGACTGACACACAAGACATGTAACTATAAAAATCCTAGAAGAGAACACAGGCAGTAACTTTTTTCAACATATGTCTCCAGAAGCAAGGGGAAGAAAAGCAGAAATAAACTAGAGGGAGTACATCAAAATAAAAGGCTTCTACACAGCGATGAAAATAATCAACAAAACTAAAAGGCAACCTACTGAATTGGAGAAGATATTTGCAAATGGTATATCTGATCAAGGTTAGTATGTGGAACATACAAAGAACTGATACAACTTAATAACCACCGCCCCCAAAAAAAACAATCCAATTAAAAACTGGGCAGAAGACATGAACAGACATTTCTCCAAAGGAAACATACAGATGGCTAATAGGCATACAAAAAGATGCTCAACATCACTCACCATCAGGGGAATTCAAATCAAAACTACAAGGAGATATCGCCTCATACCTGTCAGAATGACTAAAATCAAAAACACAAGAAGCAAGTGTTGGAAAGGATGTGGAAAAACAGGAATCTTTGTGCACTGTTGGTGGGAATGTAAACTGGTGAAGCAACTGCAGAAAACAGTGTGGACATTCCTCAAAATGTTAAAAATGGAACTACCTTACAATCCAGTAACTGCTCTACTGGGTATTAAACCCAAAAGGGCAGGGGTGCCTGGGTGGCTCAGTTACTTAAGCTACAAACTCTTGATTTTGGCTCTTGTCCCATGGTCTCACAGTTTGTAAGTTTGAGCCCCACTTCAGGCTCTGCACCAACAGCGTGGAGCCTGCTTGGGATTTTCTCTCTCTCTTCCCCTCCCAAAATAAATAAACTTAAAAAAATTAAGCCCAAAAATACAAAAATACTAATTCAAAGGATACACGCATCCCTGTTTATTGCATTATTTACAATAGTCAAATATGGAAGCAGCCCAAGTGTCCATTGAAAGATAAATAAAAAAAGATGTGGGGTATGTGTGTGTGTGTGTATGTATACATATACATACACTCACACCAGACCTTTTTTATCTATGTGTGTATATATATGTGTGTGTGTGTGTGTGTGTGTATAAAATGGATCATTAGCCATATCTGTGTGTGTGTGTGTATATATACATATATATATATATATATATATATATATATATATATATAATGGATCATTATCCATAAAAAGAATGAAATCTTGCCATTTGCAACAACATGGATAAAGCTAGAGAGTATAATGCCAAACAAAATAAGGCAGTGAGATAAAGACAAATACCATATGATTTTACTGAAATGTGAAATTTAAGAACCAAAACAAATGAGTAAAGGAAAAAAAGAAAAGAAAAGTATGCTTGTGGGTTTGTCTCTACAATAGAGAACAAACCAATAATTACCAGAGGGGAAGAGGGTTAGGGGAATGAGTGAAATAGGGAATGAGGATTAAAGCCTACCCTTACTGTGATGAATACTAAATAATATATAGAATTGTTGAATCACTATATTATACACCTAAAACTAATATAACACTGTTAAGTAAACTTTAATCAAAACTAAAAAACTGATTATAAATAAAACCAATTTAATATTTTAAGATTAAAATCATATCAATGATCTGTTCCAATCACAATGGCATAACTTAGAAACTGATTACAAGAAAATGGTAGAAAAAACACACACGTGGAGATAAAAAAAAAAACATGCTATTACTTAACTGATGGGTCAAAAAAAATCAAAGAGGTAATAAGGAAATAATTCATGGGACAAACGAAATGAAAACAATGTCCAAAATCTTTAGGATCCAGAAAAAGTAACAGTTATAAAAGGAAAGTTTATAGTGACACAGACCTATCTCAAGAAACAAGAAAAAAAAAACCTAATGAAGTTGAAAAAGGAGAAAAAAAGCCCAAATTGAGTAAAAGGAGAAATAATAAAGATTAGAACAGAAATAAAAATACAATAGAAGATAAAAATAGAAGGAATACAATAGAAGACAAAAATACAATAGAAAAGATCAATGAAACCAAGAACTAGTTCTTTGAAAGACTGATATATTTTAACCAGACTCATTAAGAAAAAGGATGCAGGGGCGCCTGGGTGGCACAGTCGGTTAAGCGTCCGACTTCAGCCAGGTCACGATCTCGCGGTCCGTGAGTTCGAGCCCCGCGTCGGGCTCTGGGCTGATGGCTCAGAGCCTGGAGCCTGTTTCCGATTCTGTGTCTCCCTCTCTCTCTGCCCCTCCCCCGTTCATGCTCTGTCTCTCTCTGTCCCAAAAATAAATAAAAAAAAAAAAAAACGTTGAAAAAAAAAATTAAAAAAAAAAAAAAAAAAAAAAGAAAAAGGATGCAAATTTAAAAAATCATAAGAGGAGAAATAACAAGTGCTACCACAGAAATATCAAGGATTATGCAAGTACTACAAAAAATTATACATCAACAAGTTGGACAAACTAGAGGAAATGGATAAATTCCTAGAAACATACAACCCTCCAAAACTGAATGAGAAAAGAGAATTTGAATAGACTGATTACAAGTAATGTAATTGAATTGGTGAGCAAGACTCCCAACACACAAAAGTTCAGGAGCAGATGGTTTCACAGGTGAATTCTTCCAAACAGTTAAAGAAGAGTTAACATCTATTTTTGTCAAACTATTCCAAAAACTAGAAGAGGAAAAAAAGCTTCCAAATACATTCTACCAGGCCATCATTGGCCTGATACCAAAACAAAGATACTGTAAAAAAAAAAAAAAAAAAGAAGAAAGAGAGAGAGAAAGAGAGAGAGAAAGAGAGAGAAAACTACAGACCAATACCCCTGATGGAAATAGGTGCAATAATTTTCAACAAAATATTAGCAAACCAAACTCAACAATAAATTTACAAAAATCATTCACCACATTGAGTGGTATTTATTCCAGGGATGCAAGTGTGGTTCGATATTTACAAATCAATCAGTGTGATATGTCACATTAACAAGTGGAAGGATTAACACTATATGATCATCATCTCAATACATGCAGAAAAAGCATTTGGCAAAATACAACATCTGTTCATGATAAAAATTTAGATCCAACAATTGTACTACTAGGTATTTACCAAAAGAATACAAAAATACCAATGCAAAGGGATACATGCACCCTGATGTTTATTGCAGCATTATCTACAGTAGCCAAATTATGGAAATAACCCAAGTCAACTGATGAGTCTATCAAATGATGAATAGCTAAGGAAGATGTGGTATATGTATACAATGGAATATCAGTCAGCCATAAAAAGAATAAAATCTTGCCATTTGCAATGACATGGAATCAGAGAGTATCGTGCTAAGCAAAATAATTTAGAAGAAGAGACATCATGTGATTTCACTTATATCTGGAATTTAAGAAACAAAAGAGCAAAGGGGGGAAAAAAAGGAAAGAGAAGTAAACCAAGAAACAGAGAACAAACAGATGGTAATCAGAGGGAAGGGGAGAGGAGGGATATCATTGGGGGAGATGGGTGCAATAGGTGATGGGGATTAAAGAGTGCACTTGTTGTGATGAGCACTGGCTATGTTATGGCAGTGTTGAATCACTATATTGTGTACCTGAGACATATATTACACTGTATGTTAACTGGAATTTTTTTAAAAAAATTTAAACAAACATAATAAAGGCCATATTAAACAAACCTATACCTAATATCATACAACTTTCCCATTAATGGTGAAACACTGAAAGCTTTTCCTCTAAGATCAGGAACGAGGCAAGTATGTCCACTCCTGCTTTTATCCAACCTTGCAATGAAGAAGCATATCTGTCACTATCAGCAGATGACATGATAGTATAGAAAACCCTAAAGACTATATCAAAAACTATTAGATATAATAAATTAATTCAGTAAAGTTGCAGGATACAAAATGTATGTATGTTACATGTATGTCTGTATGTTAATACAGAAATCTGTTACTTTTCTAGACACTGTAACCAAGTACGAGAAAGAAAAATTCAGGTAACAATCTTATTTACAACTGCACAAAGAATACTTACCCAGGAATAAATTTAATGAGGTAAAAAACATATACTCTGGAAACTGTAAGACATGAGGAAAGAAATGGAAGACAACACAAAGATATACCATGCTCATGGATTGAAGAATACTGTAAAAATGTCTATACAAAGCTAACTACAAATTCAATGCAAGCTCTTTCAAAATACCAATAGTATTTTTTGCAGAACTATAATGAATAACCTGAAAATTCATATGGAACCACATAAGATCTCAAATAGCCAGGACAATGTTGAGAGAGGAGAAAAAAGCTAGAGGTATCACAATCCCAGATTTTAAGATATAGTACAAAGCTATAGTAATCAAAACAGTATAGTGTTGGCACAAAAAAAGATACAGCGATCAATGGAACAGGATACAAAACCCAGAAATAAGCCCACAACTACATGGTCACTTAATCTATGACAAAGGAAATAAAAACATATACTGGGAGAAGAATCTTTTCAATAAATAGTGATGAGAAAACTGGACAACTGTAAGAAGGAAGGGAGAGAGAGGAAGGGGATCTCTTTGTGACACCATACACAAAAATAAACCCAAAATGGTTAAAGACCTTTATGTAAGATGTGAAATCATAAAACTCCTAAAAAAGAAAACCTAGACAGTAACTTCTTGGACATTTGCTTTAGCAACATATTTGTGGATCTGTCTCCTCAGGCAAGGGAAACAAAGGCAAAAATAAACTATTAGGACTACACCAAAATAAGAAGCTTTTGCACGATGAAGGAAACCATCAACAAAACAAAAAGGCAACCTACTGAATGGGGGAAGATATTTATAGACCTTTACTTGTCTGATAAATGGTTAATATCAAAATATGCAAAATATGAGTTTCTTATACAACTGATCACCAAAGAAACCCAAACAATCTGTTTAAATAATTGGCAGAGAACCTGAAAACACATTAGTTTCCAAAGAAGACATACAGATGGCCAAAAGACATATGAAAAGATGCTCAACACCACTCATCATCTGGGAAATGCAAATCAAAACCACAATGAGATGTCACCTTATACCTGTCAGAATGGCTAGAATAAAAAAGGTGAGAAAGAACATGTTGGTGAAAATATGAAAAAGGAAACTTCGTGCACCACTGGTGAGAATGTAAATTGGTGCAACCACTGTGGACAACCATATGGAGATTCCTTGAAAAATTAAAAATAGAAGTACCTTAGGATTCACTAATTCCACTATTGATTATCCAAATGAAAACACTAGTTTAAAAAGATTTATGCACCCCTGTGTTTATTGCAGCATTATTTACAATAGCCAAAATATGGAAACAGTTCAAGTGTCTATCAATAGATGAGTGAAAAAGAAGATGTGGTATTCTTTCATAATTAAATGATTCTTTCATTATTGACACCAATAAACACACACAATGGAGTATTAGCCATAAAACAAGAATGAAATCTTGCCATTTGTGACAGCATGGATGGTCTAAAGGGTTTTATAACTAAGTGAAATAAGTCCTACAAAGTCAAGTGCCATATGATTTCACTTATATGTGGAATCTATTTAAAAAAAAAAAACACCACCAAAAAAAATCTCTAACAAACAGAGTCTTAAATATAGAAAATGATCTGATGATTACTAAAGGGTAGGTGGGTAAGGGGGATGGGTGAAATAGATGAAGAGGATTAAGGGGTCCAAACTTCCAGTTACAAAATAAACAAGTCATGAGATGAAAAGCATAGCATAATGAATATAGTCAATAATACTGTAATAACGTTGTATGGTGGCAGATGGAGTATACACTTATTATGGTAAGAGTTGAGTAATATGTCGAATTGTCAAATTAATATGTTGTATGCCTGAAATTAACACTGTATGTCAATTATATTTCAATTAAAAAATATAATAAATGACATGACTCCAATAATAACTCATTTTATCATGCTTTGCTTTATTACATTTCATAGGTACTGAATTTTTTAATAGATTGAAAAATCTGTGGTAGCCTGTGTTGAACAAGTCTATCAGCACCATTTTTCAAAAAGCATTTGTTAAACTTTGTCTCTGTCACATTTTGGTAACCTTGCACTACTTCAAACTTTTGCGTTATTCTATCATTATGGCGATGTGCAATCAGGGATTATGACTGCTAAAACCTGAGGTAATGTTTAGCATTTTAGCAATAAGTTATTTTTAACTACTTAGCCATGCACATTTTTTAGACATAATTCTGTTGCACACTTAATAGACTATAGTATAATGTAAGCATAACTTTTATGTGCACTGGGAACCCAAAAATTCATTTGACTTGCTTCATCGCAATATTTGCTTTATCGAGGTGATCTAGAACTGAACCCCCAATCTCCAAGGTATGCCTGTATACATTTTAGCTTTGAAGATTCACTTTAACAGATACTATTTGATTCAAAGACACAAATAAGGTGAAAGTAAATGGATGGAAAATTGTATACCATGCAAACAGTAACAGAGATGGAATAGCTATTCTAACAGCAGAGAAAAGGCTTTATGACAAAAGTTGTCATTAGTTTAAAAGGATATTTACAATAATAAAAGGGCCAATCTATCAAAAGCATAATGATTGTAAACGTAGCTGCAACTATTAATAGATCTCCAAAATACATGAAGCAAAAACTGACATAATTGAAAGGAGAAATAGACAACAATAGAATTGAGAGACTTTAGCACCTCACTTTCAATAATGATAGAAATAAGCAGAATATATACAGCAAAAACTACACTTGTGCAACATTATGTATCAAGTAAATCTAACAAACATCTGAAATTCACATCAAACAAGAACAGCAAAACACATATTTAATTAGGCAAGATAAAGGGGGGAGGGAATGCATCCAGATTGGAAAAGAATAAGTAAAAGTATCTCCTTCAGCAGATCTTTTACATAAATTTCTAAGGAATCCATAAGAAAACCAGTAGAAGTAATAATAGATTCAACAAGTCTACAAGAAACAAAGCCAATAACCAAAAATTAATTATATTTCTAAACACTGGTAATGAACAATCTGAACATGAAATTAAACAATTTTATTTGTGATGGCATCACAAAGAATAAAATGCTTCAAAGCAAATTTAACCAAAGAAGTGTCAGTCACGTATACTTAAAACATTATTGAAAGAAGGTAAATAAAACCTAGATGGAATGACATCTCGTGTTCATAGATAAGATTTAATTGATCTACAGATGCAGGGCAATACCTATCAACATCCTAAATGCTTTTTCTGAAGATCCTGACAAGCCAATCTTAAAACTCACATAGAAATGCAAGGGACTCAAAGTCTAAAACAATTTAAAAAGATAAAGAGGCTGCACATTTCGTGATTTCAAAAGTTGGCAAGGGGAATGATGGAAAAGGCATTTCTCAATTTATCAAGGTAAAAGCAACAACTTTTCACTTTCCATTAAAAAAATAATTACAAAATGAAAGAAAACACTGCTCATGGTTGGTAAGCAAATCAAAGTTCACTTGCTCCTTTTTGAATTATAAAAGTAGAGGTCAGGGGCCCCTCGGTGGCTCTGTCAGTTAAGCATTCAGCTTCAGCTCAGGTCATGATCTCATGGTTCAAGAACTCAAGCCCCACATTGGGCTCTGTGCTGACAGTTTAGAGCCTGGAGCCTGCTTCAGATTCTGTGTCCCCGTCTCTCTCTGCCCCTCCCCTGCTTGCACTGTCTCTCTCTTTCTCTCAAAAATAAACATTTTTTTAAAAGTAAAGGTCAGGGGCGCCTGGGTGGCGCAGTCGGTTAAGCGTCCGACTTCAGCTCAGGTCACGATCTCACGGTCCGTGAGTTCGAGCCCCGCATCGGGCTCTGGGCTGATGGCTCAGAGCCTGGAGCCTGTTTCCGATTCTGTGTCTCCCTCTCTCTCTGCCCCTCCCCCGTTCATGCTCTGTCTCTCTCTGTCCCAAAAATAAATAAACGTTGAAAAAAAAATTTTTTTTAAAAATAAAAGTAAAGGTCAGAGATAAAGATGTGGGTAAGGAAAATGATTCATACAAACTGCAGTTGAATGGAGTGTCAAAAATATCTCCGTCAACCCCTCATTTACAAATGAGGAAGCCAAGGACCAAGTGACCTTCCACAGTGACCAGGCAAGTTACTGAGGTCTTCTGGATTTTTTTTCCAGTGCCTTTTCGCCTTTGTCTTTATGGAAAAGATGATAATTGTTCCAGTATTTACTCTCTCCCCTTTAAGAGAACTTGGGGGTTTTAAAGTCACATGGCCCACTATCAAAGATGCTCCCTTTTCCTAGTATGGGAGCTGGGAAATGTGCAATTTATGCAGCTTCTCCCTAAAAGGAAATTGCCTACTTTCAGTGTTGTTGTTGTTGTTGTTTTAATCTTATTGTTACCTTGAACTCTAATAAAGAAAAACCTTCTAGAGAATGGCAAATCCACAGTTAGAGAAAATCTACACTTCTGTATGACTTTATGGGACAGAGGCTTCAACAGCCCTAGACCAGTCACCTCTAAACTGTTGCATGAAAAAAAAACAAAAATAAAAACACAAGCTTCTCATATAAGCCACTGTATTTTGAAGTTTTTGTATACATCACTGTAACCTGTACCTAACAAGTGAAAACATGAAGAAAGATTTCCTAAAGACAGGGAATGTACAATGGCTATCTGTGCAGTCCAGTTTAACAGTGTGTCTGATGCATAACAAGTTCAATAAAGCACCACTCAATAAAGACAAAAGCTCAAGAGGGAAAGGCCAGGAAAAAAAGAAGGGGGAATTATATGTGTTAGCAAAACAACAGAACTACCAGTTAGAGAAAATTAAAGTTGCTTTTAGGGGAACATTTCCACAGGATCTTTCATCTTTCTCTGCTAATTGTCACAATCTGGCATCCACAGAGTTATCTACACAAAGATACAGAGGCATTCTGTTGTAGAATTCCCCAGGGTTCCTCTGGAGGGTCCAGATTGTTTGCCTGGTCCTGATTCTGATTGGAATCTTACCCTTTAATAGAAGGGTACATTTGTAGTTAGCATTTAAGAGTTTGCAGCCAGCATTATTCCAAACCACGGAAAAGGCTATCTGCTGTCCACAAAAGTCATGTTTTTCTTCAGCCTGCAAGAAGAGCTGTGTTACAAACATAGATAAGTCAGACCTGGTCAATAAATGGGTGACTAGCATCAGCAAGGTATACGTCTCCTCTCTTAAGGCTTTTCAAGGGTCATGGGAGTGTGAAGATGCTTGAGCCCTATCCTCCACCCCAACTAAGAGACCTATAACCGGCATAAAGGTGAGATTCCATTCTGACACTGAGGACATCTATTTTCACTCTAGAAAGTACTTTCTGTATTAATATTCAACCAGAGAATGACAGTGCCTTGAAGAAAACAAAACCAATAAAAAAATATTTAATGAAGGCAAAACATGAATGCACAGAAAGTTGTGCTATGGGAAGTAGGACTTTAAGGGACCTATCGATTCATCTTGTACATCCTTGGCCACTAATGGATTGTTCCCTAGAGTAAATTTCTAATTATTTTAACCAGGCTACTTCTAAATGACTCAGATAGAGAGGGCTTTTACAACTTCCATTGGGGGAGAGTTTTCTGCGGTCTGATACACATCGCTGTTTCGAACTGGTTGGTTTGGTACGAAAATTTCCTTTTTAAATTTATTTGTTTTGTTATTTTCCACCAAGAACTTGCTATATTGGGAAGAATTAGGCTACCACATGCTGGTTTCTTATTCATTTCAGTGTGAATTTCTGTTCTTGTAGTAAAGTTTCAATGAGACTTCTGGAAATCACAGCCCGTTATCTCAATTCTGTCCAGCTCCAAGATCCTCAGGTGAAACCCCCTGGGGGAGGGACTCCCAGTACCATTAGGAATGATTTCTATGAGCACCTGGGGGCATCCTTCTGGCTGATCCAAGCTGTTGTCCCCTTTCTGTAAGGGCTGATCTTGTTCAGGTATTCCTTCTCTTCATTCACAGAAACCAAACCTTATTAACTATTCATTCTACTCTAATAGTGTGTGATAAAATTTTTGATTTTTTAAACACAATGTAAATACAAGGAATTATAAAAACACTTAATAACCTTTAATATATTACTTCCACTGAAGCATCTGTCATATATTGTTTACTAACTCCAATGTAAATATTGTGGACAGAAAATTATGTCCTTTTTGTATCTAACAGAGCCTAGCTTTGTGTCTGACATATAGCAGGCACTAAGTTCATAGCTTTAAAAACCTAGCTGAAAGAATAATTATCTATACTTTTTCAAGATTGCTATGAAAAAACTCAAGATATATATAAAAATATAGTTGAACTATGTCACCTTAATAAAATAGCATATTCCTTATCTAAATACCACCAGCATTTTTTTTTTTTTTTTTTTTTTTTAATTTTTTTTTTCAACGTTTATTTATTTTTGGGACAGAGAGAGACAGAGCATGAACAGGGGAGGGGCAGAGAGAGAGGGAGACACAGAACCGGAAACAAGCTCCAGGCTCTGAGCCATCAGCCCAGAGCCCGACGCGGGGCTCGAACTCCCGGACCGCGAGATCGTGACCTGGCTGAAGTCGGACGCTTAACCGACTGCGCCACCCAGGCGCCCCTACCACCAGCATTTTTCAATGAGATAGAAAAAACAATTCTAAAATTTGTATGGAACCCCAAATTTGTATGGAACCTGAATAGCCAAAGCAATCCTGAAAAAGAAAAGAAAAGCTGGAGGTATCAGTATTCCAGATTTCAAGCTATATTACAAAGCTGTAGCCATCAAGGCAGTTGTGGTACTGGCACAAAAATAGACACATAGATCAATGCAACAAAATAGAAAACCCAGAAATGTATCTACAACTATATAGTCAACTAATCTTTGACATAGCAGGAAAGACTACCAATGGAAAAAAGACAGTCTCTTCAGCAAATGGTGCTATGAAAACTGGACCACTTTCTTACACCATACACAAAAATAAATTCAAAATGGATGAAAGACCTAAATATGAGACAGGAAACTATTAAAATCTTAGAGGAGAACACAGGCAGCAACCTCTTTGACCTCAACCACAGCAACTTCTTACTAGACACATTGCCAGAGACAAGGGAAACCAAAGTAAAAATGAACTATTTGGACTTCATCAAGGTAAAAAGCTCTGCACAGTAAAGGAACAATCAAGAAAACTAAAAGGCAGCCTATGGAATGGGAGAAGATATTTGCAAACAACATATCTGATAAAGAATTAGTACTCAAAATTTATAACAAATTTAGCAAACTCAATACCCAAAAAAAACAAGCAACCCAGTGAAGAAATGGAAAGAAGACATGAATACTTTTCCAAAGAAGACATCTAGATGGCTAACAGACACATGAAAAGATGCTCAATATCACTCATCATCATGGAAATGAGTCAAACCCAAATGAGATACCACCTCACACCTGTCCAAATGGCTAAAATGAACAACTTAGGAAACAACCGAGGTTGGCAAGGATTCAGAGAAAGGACAACACTTTTGCACTGTTGGGAATGCAAACTGGTGTAGCCACTCTGGAAAACAGTATGGAGGTTCCTGAAAAAGTTAAAAACAGAACTATCCTATGATTCAGGCAATTGCACCACTATGTATTTACCCAAAGGATATAAAAATACAATTTTGAATGGGTACATGCACCCCAATGTTTATAGCAGCAGCATCAAAAATAGTCAAACTATGGAAAGAGCCCAAATGTCCATTGACTACTAAGTGGGTAAAGAAGATGGGGTATATGTATGTATGTATACATATACATGTATGTATGTATGTATACATACATACATGTATACATACATACATAATACTGTAATACTATTACATAGTAATAGAATATTATTCAGCCACCAGAAAGAATGAAAGCTTGCCATTTATAATGACATGGATGGAGTTAGAGTGTATTATGCTAAGTGAAGTAAGTCAGTCAAAGAAAGACAAATACCTCATGATTTCACTCATATGTAGAATTTAAGAAACCAAACAGATGAACATATGCAAAGGGGGAAAACAGAAGGAAGCAAAGCATTAGAGGCTCCTAATAATAGAGAACAAACTGAGAGTGGATAGAGGGAAGTGGATAGAGGGATGAGCTAGATGGGTGATGCGTATTAAGGAGGGCACTTGTTATGATGAGCATTGGGTGTTGTATGTGAAGTGATGAATCACTTAATACTCCTGAAGCTAATATTGCATTGTATGTTAACTAGATATTAAATAAAAATTTAAAATGACCAGCATGTAGCTGTCTTCATAATTAAACTAATATATTTTATATTTAAAAATTTTGTAATGTTTTATTTTAGAAAGACAGCAAGAGGTGGAGGGGTAGAGAGAGGGAGATACAGAATCCAAAGCAGGTTCCAGGCTCTGAGCTTGTGAGCACAAAGCCCGATACGGGGCTCAAACTCACAAACCATGAGATCATGACTTGAAGTCAGATGCTTTAACTAAGCCACCCAGGCACCCCAGTATTTTCTAACTAAATTTTCATTTATACCACAGCCTCTCCAAAGAGTTGTTATAGCATAATAAAAAAGTGCATGGACTTTAGATTAGGTCTTCGGTTTGATTCACCACTACTTGTTATTGGTGTAAAGTTGGGTAGGTCATCTAAGCTTTCTGAGCTTCTGTTTCCTTGTCCTCATAATGAACATAGCAATAATTATCTCATGGTAATGTCTTAAAGATTAAATGGGATCAGTTATTTATAGGTATTTAGTTTGGTGCCTGACCTGTAGTTTTTAGGATGAATTAGGATACTTTAGCATAAGGAAAAAAAGGCCAACTAAAAAATTTAACAGTAAGAAAAATTTATTTTATAAGAAGACTACATTAAAGCATTTTGGACTGCTATAACTATATACCATATACTGAGTGGCTTAAACAACAGACATTTATTTCTCACAGTTGTGGAGGGTGGAAGGCCAAGGTCAAGGTGCCAGCAGTTTCAGTTTCTGGTCAGAATGCTCTTCCTACCTTGTAAATGGCTGCCTTTTCACTGTGTCCTCACTTTAAAAAGAGAAAGAGATCTCTGATGACTCCTCCTCTTCTTATAAGCACACTAATTCCATTCCCACCTTCATTACCTCATCTAAACCTAATTACTTCCCAAAGGTCCCACCTCCGAATACCATCACATTGGGAGTTAAGACTTCAACGTATGTATTTTGGGGGGACATAAACATTAAATCCATGACAGGCTGAGTCAAGGTTGGGAAATTCAGTAGGTCAACAATGCTCATCATTGTGCTTTATACCTTTGTCTCTACATTCTCCACATTACCATAACTTCTCTGCTGCTCAATGATTGATTGTTACATATGCAGCTTAAAGACAGTCCTATCCAGCAAATACGATCTTCTTCTTCATCTCTTTTTATTGGGGAAGCATGTTTTTTCTTTAGATATTAATCAATATTGTGTTACATTTTATGCTCCAGTTGCACAAAATCCTAGAAAAGCAAGTTTCTATAACTTTCAACCTCTATAAAAAGCAGCAGGATCTGCCAGACAGGAATAAATTGGAAAAAAGTTACTAAAAAGAAAAACTAATGAGTTGTCAACCCCTTCCCCCTGTTAGATCCCTGACATGTTATATTTGGTAAACATATAGTAGTTGCTTTATAGTTGATTCAATGCTTATAATTTTATTCTATAAATGGAAAAATGAAGATGATTGTATAGGAAACATGTAGTCAACGTGAATTGTAAATTAATCCAAAGTCTGTAATGCAGAAAAGAGCTCTAGAAGTACACATTTGAATTATTTATGTGTCTGTACATCTTCTTACTAGCTGTGTTAACACTCATGGAAAGTCCCTTAGTCTCCCTGATCCTCTATTTCCTTATCTACATGAATTAAATAAAGCCCTTGTCTCATAATCTCATTGTGAGCTTTAAAACAGGTAAAATTCCTCTCTCTTTCAAAAATTAATAACCATTAAAATTTTTTAAACAGGTAATATTCATGTAGTCATCTACAATAATAGCTGACATATTAAAGGCCTGTCCTCAATGTGTATTCAAGTGAAATCTGGGTGATCTGTTTAAAGGCGTTTGTTTTTCTCCCCCTACTATTACAACTATTCTAAAAATCAAGTGCATCACTGAAAGAAGAATCCAGAGTCTGAGTATCCAAATCCAACTCCACTTGTTTTTTTTTGTTTTTGTTTTTTGGTTTTTGGTTTTTTTTGCTGTGATCCTAAGCAAGAAAATTTCCCTCCCTGGCTCATAAAATTGAATCTCCCTATTTATAGAGAGTCACAAGAAATCCAACCAGTCACTGTGCCAGTCATATAGTAGGCACCCAAATAGTGAATAAGCAGCATCTTCAAAGTATTTGGGGTGGGGGGGGAGGGTAGAAAGATGATAAAGATACGCAAAAGATGATAAAGATATGGAGAAACTAGAACTCTCATACACTGATGGGTGTACAGTTGTACAACTTTGGAAGTTTCTAAAATATTAAACATATACTTGCCATGCTACCCAGCTATTTTACTCCTAGATATTTACTCAGAGAAAAGGAAATAATACACTCATATAAATACTTGTACACAAATGTTGATAGAAGTTATATTTGCAATTGCTCTACCTGAAAGCAACCCCGATGTCCATCAACTCGTAAAAGGATGAACAAACTGCAACATAAATCCAAACAATGAAAGCCTACTTGGCAATAAAGAAGAAATAAAAAATAACTATTAATTCATTAAACTACATGGGTGAATCTCAAAATAATTATGCTTAAACAATCTAGACCAAAAACATAATATACGGTGATTCCATCTATATAAACATCTAGAGAATGTAAATTAATTTATAGTGGTGGAAAGCAGATCAAGAGTTGCTAGGAATAAGGATCAGGGACAGGAAGGATTACCAAGAGACATAAAGCTTTAGGAGGTGATTGGTATGTTCATTATCCTTATTACTGTGATGGTTTCATAGTTGTATATATTTGTCAATCCATATCAACTTCAAACATGTGCAGTTTATTGTATGTCAGTTATACAGCAAAAGGTTTTTTTCAAAAGATGCTAAAAGTCATAACCCAGTAGGTACACTCTTCTGAAGCATAGAGATACAACCAAATGATTAAGTTAAGTGGACCAGGAACAATTACCATGAAAATGCATTTGTAGGTCAATGACTAACCGAAGTCTAATGAATTATTTTAACCTACATGAGGATTTTCAAGTAAAAGTGGCTTTGGAGCTAGGATGTGGTCTCAATTAGAATCTTAAGCAAAATAGGGCGTGCCTGGACTCACAACTCTCACCTTGCTTAATTGAAGTGAGTCTTGCCTTTGCTGTGGAGCTGGAAGCTTGCTTGTGCTTTCCATTGTCCCCATTTTGCTTGATCCAGAGCTCTTGATTTATTGCTAATCCCTCCACCCCCTTGCAATTTGATGGCCATGTTCTACTTCTCAAGCACCTCTCTAGCTTATTATTTCTTTAATTGCACCCCTTACCCATGCTGCTCTCCTTGGTCACATTTGCTCAATTAGTTTCTTAATTTTAGACCAGGGAAATAGCCTTGTGCATCACAGTTTTTTAACTGCCCTGACATTCATGATAAATGATGAACATAAATACCTTTAACAGAAGTTGTTTTTCCCATTCCAATTCCAAGACAAACTTGTAATTTTGTAGATGATCCTGTAATCTAGTATCTTAGTTTTAGAGAAAAAAATAAAACTCATAAGTGGGTAGAAAAGAAATATAGCTTTCAAGGGTGACTTAGGTGGAAAAAATAGGGGGAAAAGAAAGGTCACATATCAACTGCAGAAAAAATATAGTATGTGTGTAGAGCTGCCTACCTGTGCTCAGACTTGCTAACCTCTTTCTGTTTGGAGAGTCTTGGCAAGGCATTCTATTCCAGATGTGCTTTACACATTGCCCGTCTTCTTTCAAAACAACTCTCAGCTTCCTTTTCCTCTCCTGGCAAAGGATTGTGGTGAAGAGGAGGATGTCAAGATTTTGAACAGAGATGAAGACTAACGTTATTTAGAAGCCAGAAATAGGAGGCAACCCCATGTAGGTGGTATCGTTTCAGTATCTCTTGCTCCAAATGCTGGGTGCTATTTTCTGCCATTCAAAATTCTTGTGGGAAGGGATGTGTTCCATGAGGTTAGTGGGGTCTTGAATTCTATTTAAGATGTTAAGAGTCCTCATTTAATCCAATCTTTTCATTTTATAGGTAGAAAAAACTAAAGCTCAGAGAGAAAATTATTTGCCTAGGTCAGGCAGTTAAAAGTAACAGTTGGGAAAACTAGGATAAAGAAAAACTTCCCTGGGGAAAAGAGAAGTCAGAAAGTAAGCTGGACATACAAAAGCAGTTTGCATCAACAGTAGCTGAGGCCTAAAGGTGAGCAGACAAGGAACATTCAAGAGATGCTGAAACACAGGCAACATAAAGGCTGTGGAAGATTGTTGACTGATTGAACCTGCTGCCGGGTGGGCTTGTTGACTGTGGCTTCTCAAATAGTCATCTCTAGTGGGTGATGCAAAGCAAGGCAAACACTCAAAATTCAAACAGAAAATTGTTTCCTCTGGGCTGGCAAGGCACAAAATCAAAAAGCTCTGTAAATCTGGATTCACATATGTGATTCTCAGCTGGTGTGAGTCCCTGAATGAATTACATGCAGCCAGAGAAATTAATGCTACACACATGGGGACCCAACTTGAAAGAAAGAATTGCATCTGAGAAGACTCTGCCAGGCATTAAGGAACTCTGGGAAGCAGACAGAGTCCACATTGATATGGTATGCTAGCTATGGAGGACCCCCAGTGACATTATGATCAAGCACAAGAATAATGTATAATAAATGAGCAAGGACACAAATTGAAAGAAGAGCAAAAAAGCAATAAAATGATGCCTTAATATTCAGTTTCCACTAGTTGGGTGGACTAGGTGGGTGTTAACTCTCACTTTCCTGCCCATCGGAAATGCTGCCTGTTCTGAATGAATTTAGTGCTCTTTACACCCGTTAAAACCTATAGCCAAATGATTTAGGATGACCCTCTTTCCTTCTGGCCTCATGCTAATTGACTTGAGAGTGAGTTACAGTCCCAACAGAATAGCAGTCACACACTGGGTGTATTTTTAATGTCAATTTCTGCAGGAGCTTTTACATAAGGAAATTGTTGTAACAATTATTCTATCCTGGGCCATAGGATAGATATTGATTTTTAGCCTATTAGATGAGGAAGGATGGATGGGTCTATGTAAATGTAAAATGGGACGACATTGACCTGCATCTTTATGTAAAGTAGTGATACCCTGATACTTGGGGAGTTATGATTTTTGTACCCCTTTTTGGAGAGTCCTGTGGATTTGGAAAGCTGAGAAACAAGGCAGGTAAAGGATGTTTATGGCTGTAATTCTAAGGCTAGTGGATAGAATTGATATTAGTAAGCTCTTAAGTAAGGAATATCAGTGCATATATTCAGAAATGCTTTCTTTTTGTCATTGATGGTAGCTTTCTGTATTTATGACAAACCTAAAATGTCCAGGAGACAGGGTTACCATGGTGTACAACTCAAGAAGCACAATTAACCAGCAGGATTGCCTGGAAAAATCATAAATACTCAATTGAAAATCATGTCCTACATTGCACTGTAGAAGAATATAACATAAACATGCATTTATAAGGTATAGTAAAAAGATATGTTAGAAACAGAAATTAAATTTCCAAATCTGAAAATAATTTACTTAAAAACAAAAGTTGACTACAAATTATAGTGTCATAATTCTCCTTGAATTTATTTTCTTAAGTGGAAATGAAAAGGTGGAATACATTATGAAAGAGATAGGTATTTGATAGAAGTTTGGGTCAGAGGAAACAAAATCCCTGGTTACTAAAGCAGGTAACTTAAACAATATATGCCAGAGAAGTATGGACACAAATTTATAGAAATAGACATTGTGGTAAGAGAGAAAAATCCAAAATGTGTTTCACAGTTTACCTAAGGTCTGTATCATAAAGTGGGTGAAGGGCCAGGTCTTAGAGGCCAATTAGGAAATATTCTTTAAAGAAAAAAAAAAGATCCAGTTTCTGAAGATAACAGATTAGGAGGATCTTGAACTCACCTCCTCCAAAAACTAAATAGAGGCAACAACTACATCTCTGCAACAAACCCTAAAAACAACCACAAGATTTACAGAACAAATCTTACATAGCTAATCATAGAGAAAAGGCCACACTGAGAAGGGTAGGAAAGGTGAAGATGTAGAGGAGAACCAAATCTGGGGTGTGACTAACCACAAACAGGAGGGACATCACAAGCCCAAAGGAGTATAGGGATCAGACCCCACACTAGGCAATTCCCAGCCCTGGGGACTTGTACTGAGTAGCTGAATCCCCATATCATCAAGCTTTGAAACTCAGTAAGGCTTTGAAAATCAGTAGGGCTTTGCTCCAAGAAAGCCAGAGGATGGTAGGAAATCAAGCCCCCACCGCCCTTAACAAGTCAGCAAGCTAAATGACTCAGCCTGAAATATCAGTTTGGGTATACATGGGGTGTACATGAAGGAAATATATTGACACAGCACAGAAATATCAGTTTGAAAAACACGTGGGGTATACATGAAGGAAATATATTGACTAATCTTATTACATGTACCAGAGTGGGGGGGAATCTGAAGGAGATTCCTCCAAAAACAGAAGTGCCAGTGGGCACCATTTTTCTCACCCTCCTCCAGAATAGCCAGACACTTCCAGAAGCCAACACTCTCCAGCTAACTTGCTACCACTGTGTGTCCCACACCCCAGCAATCCCCTGCAGACCCTCCCCATCCAACCTGTTTTAACAGGTGTTCCTCCGAAGGAGCTTCTCCCTATTACACACAGCAGGCAGCCCTAGCTGGGACTGATGCTACACCAAAATGACTCCAGCCTTGGAGGGGGGTGGGAGGTAGAGATAACTTCACATACCAGAATGCCCAGTTTCTGTAGCTGAGTCTCTTATCTGTGCAGGGAACAAGCTCTGCCATTTGGTGTATTGGAAGCTGTGGCAGAGGATAATTATAGAGGGGTAGGCTAACTGCTGGTGCCACTCACCAATGAGCCTAGGCAGCTGTAGCCAGCCCTCTCAAAAATGCAGAAAGCAAGCCCTATTCACTGCCTCCACAGTGGGCACAGTAGTCATTGCAGCTGGCTCAGCTGAAGACCAGCCACATCTACCAGCAAGACCACAGCTATTGTGGCTCAGTACAATAGACAAGTACATAATGACTATAAAGAGGACACCTCTGGAGTGCCCGATTCTAGTGACCAATAGAGATTGCATTACAGAACACCATAGGACCTTGTCTATACAAGGCCTTTACTTTCAAACCAGGAGACATAGTTGACATACCTAATATGTAGAAACAAATGGGGAGTTAGACAAAATGAAGAAACAGAAAAATATGTCCCATGAAAAACAAGAACCACAGATACAGAGCTAGATAAAACGGGTATAAGCAATATGTCTGACAAAGAGTGAAAGTAATGGTCATAAAGATACTAACAGACTTCAAAAAGTAGTCAATGAACTCAGTGGGAACATCAAAAAAAGAGATATAAAATAGAATAAAGAACAAGTCAGAACTTAAAATACAGTAACTGAAATAAAAAAATACAAAATAGTATTAAACTAGAGGATGCTAGAAGAATGGATTGGTGATCTAGAAGATAGGGTAATGAAATCACCCAAACTAAACAGCAAAAAGAGAAAAATAATTAAAAAATGAGAATAGGTTAAGCATCGTCATCAGGTATAAGACATTCACATTATAAGGACCCTAGAGCAAAAAGAGAAAGGGGGTGGAAAATTTGTTGAAGAAATAATGACTGAGAACTTCCCCAGTCTGAGGAAGGAAACAGACATCCAGGTCCAGGAACCACAGAGAGCCCCAAACAAGATGAACCTAAGATGAACCATCAAGACACATAATTAAAATGATAAAAAAATAATAAAGAATTTTAAAAGCAGAAAAAGCAAAGAAAACAATTACATACAAGAGAAACCTCTTAAGGCTGTCTACTGTTTTTTAGCAGAAACTTTGCAGGCCACAGGGAGTGGCATGATATATTCAAAATTCTGAAAGGAAAAAAACCTACAACAAAGAATATTCTACCAGCAAGATTATCAGTCATAATCGAAGAAGAGTTTTCTAGAAAAACAAAAGTCAAAGGAGTTCATTACCATGAAACCAGCCTTATGAGAACTGTTAAAGGGAATTATTTAAGGGGGAAAGAAAAGGCCATAACTAAAAGAAAATTATTAAAGAAAAAATTCACAGGTACAAGCAAACATATAGTGAAGACAGATAATTTGCAAATCCATTATGAATGTCAATTACATCTACAAAAATTAGGGTTAGTCAAGAGATGCACAAAAAGATGTAAAATTAGAACAAAAATATAATGCATGGAGAGGGAAATAATGATTTAGTAGTTTTAGCATGTGTTTGAACTTAAGCAACCAGCAAATTTATATTGACTGCAGAAGTAATACCCATTCTTCTTGAATTATTCTGAAAAATACAAGAAAAAGGCAGTATTCTATGAAGACAGTATCATCCTGATAACCAAAACTAAATAAAAACATCACACAAAAAAAGAACTACAGGTCAATACCTCTCATGAATATAAATGCAAAATTCTCAACAAAATATAACCAAGCAAAATCCAGTATTTAAAAAAAGACCCTAGACCACGATTAAGTGGGATTTATTCCTGGGATGCAAGGGTGGTTTAATACTTGCAAAAATAATCAGTGTGATAAGTCACATCAATAAGAGAAAAGGTAAAAACCATATGATCATTTCAATACATGCAGAAAAAACATGACAAAGCACAACATCCATTCATGATTAAAAAAAAAAAATCTACAAACTGGGTCTAGACGAATCAGATCTCAACATAACCAAGGTCTTATATGAAAAACCACAACCAACATCGTACTCAATGGTGAAAAAAATGAGAGTTTTTCCCCTAAAGTCAGAAACAAAACAAGGATGTCCACTCTCACCACTTTTATTCAACATATTACCGGATATCTAACCCACAGCAATTTGACAACATAAAGAAATAAAAGGCATTCAGTTTGGTAAGGAAGAAGTAAATTTCTATTTGCAAATGACATGATACTATATATATAGAATACTCTAAAGACCCATCAAAACACTACAAGAGGGGCGCCTGGGTGGCGCAGTCGGTTGGGCGTCCGACTTCAGCCAGGTCACGATCTCGCGGTCCGTGAGTTCGAGCCCCGCGTCGGGCTCTGGGCTGATGGCTCAGAGCCTGGAGCCTGTTTCCGATTCTGTGTCTCCCTCTCTCTCTGCCCCTCCCCCGTTCATGCTCTGTCTCTCTCTGTCCCAAAAATAAATAAACGTTGAAAAAAAAATTAAAAAAAAAAAACACTACAAGAAATGATAAGTGGAGGAGGCGCAGGAAGATGGCGGCGTAGGAGGACGCTGGGCTCACCGCGCGTCCTGCTGATCACTTAGATTCCACCTACACCTGCCTAAATAACCCAGAAAACCGCCAGAGGATTAGCAGAACGGAGTCACCGGACCCAAGTGCCGACAAGAGGCCCACGGAAGAGGGTAGGAAGGGCGGCGAGGCGGTGCGCGCTCCACGGACTGGTGGGAGGGAGCCGGGGTGGAGGGGCGGCTCGCCAGCCAAGCAGAGCCCCCGAGTCCGGCTTGCAAAAGCGGAGGGGCCTGACGGACTGTGTTCTGACAGCAAGCGCGACTTAGCGTCTGGGAGGTCATAAGTTAACAGCTCTGCTCGGAAAGCAGGAAGGCTGGAGGACAAAGGGAGGGTGAGCTGCGGAGCCCCCGGACGACAGAGCTCAGTTTGGCGGGGAACAAAGGCGCTCACCAGCGCCATCTCCCCCGCCCATCCCCCAGCCAAAATCCCAAAGGGAACCGGTTCCGGCCAGGGAAATTGCTCGCTCCTCGCAAACACCCAACTCTGTGCTTCTGCGGAGCCAAACCTCCGGCAGCGGATCTGACTCCCTCCGGCTGCCACAGGGCCCCTCCTGAAGTGGATCACCTAAGGAGAAGCGAGCTAAGCCTGCCCCCCCTCCCGCCGTGCACCTTGCCTTCCCACCCCAGCTAATACGCCAGATCCCCAGCATCACAAGCCTGGCAGTGTGCAAGTAGCTCAGACGGGCCACGCCACCCCACAGTGAATCCCGCCCCTAGGAGAGGGGAAGAGAAGGCACACACCAGTCTGACTGTGGCCCCAGCGGTGGGCTGGGGGCAGACATCAGGACTGACTGCGGCCCCGCCCACCAACTCCAGTTATACACCACAGCACAGGGGAAGTGCCCTGCAGGTCCTCACCACACCAGGGACTATCCAAAATGACCAAGCGGAAGAATTCCCCTCAGAAGAATCTCCAGGAAATAACAACAGCTAATGAGCTGATCAAAAAGGATTTAAATAATATAACAGAAAGTGAATTTAGAATAATAGTCATAAAATTAATCGCTGGGCTGGAAAACAGTATACAGGACAGCAGAGAATCTCTTGCTACAGAGATCAAGGGACTAAGGAACAGTCACGAGGAGCTGAAAAACGCTTTAAATGAAATGCAAAACAAAATGCAAACCACCACGGCTCGGATGGAAGAGGCAGAGGAGAGAATAGGTGAACTAGAAGATAAAGTTATGGAAAAAGAGGAAGCTGAGAAAAAGAGAGATAAAAAAATCCAGGAGTATGAGGGGAAAATTAGAGAACTAAGTGATACACTAAAAAGAAATAATATACGCATAATTGGTATTCCAGAGGAGGAAGAGAGAGGGAAAGGTGCTGAAGGGGTACTTGAAGAAATCATAGCTGAGAACTTCCCTGAACTGGGGAAGGAAAAAGGCATTGAAATCCAAGAGGCACAGAGAACTCCCTTCAGACGTAACTTGAATCGATCTTCTGCACGACATATCATAGTGAAACTGGCAAAATACAAGGATAAAGAGAAAATTCTGAAAGCAGCAAGGGGTAAACGTGCCCTCACATATAAAGGGAGACCTATAAGACTCGTGACTGATCTCTCTTTTGAAACTTGGCAGGCCAGAAAGAATTGGCACAAGATTTTCAGGGTGCTAGACAGCAAAAATATGCAGCCGAGAATCCTTTATCCAGCAAGTCTGTCATTTAGAATAGAAGGAGAGATAAAGGTCTTCCCAAACAAACAAAAACTGAAGGAATTTGTCACCACTAAACCAGCCCTACAAGAGACCCTAAGGGGGACCCTGTGAGACAAAGTACCAGAGACATCACTACAAGCATAGAACATACAGACATCACAATGACTCTAAACCCGTATCTTTCTATAATAACACTGAATGTAAACGGATTAAATGCGCCAAACAAAAGACATAGGGTATCAGAATGGATAAAAAAACAAGACCCATCTATTTGCTGTCTACAAGAGACTCATTTTAGACCTGAGGACACCTTTAGATTCAGAGTGAGGGGATGGAGAACTATTTATCATGCTACTGGAAGCCAAAAGAAAGCTGGAGTAGCCATACTTATATCAGACAAACTAGACTTTAAATTAAAGGCTGTAACAAGAGATGAAGAAGGACATTATATAATAGTTACAGGGTCTATCCATCAGGAAGAGCTAACAATTATAAATGTCTATGCGCCGAATACCGGAGCCCCCAAGTATATAAAACAATTACTCATAAACAGAAGCAACCTTATTGATAAGAATGTGGTAATTGCAGGGGACTTTAACACCCCACTTACAGAAATGGATAGATCATCTAGACACACAGTCAATAAAGAAACAAGGGCCCTGAATGAGACATTGGATCAGATGGACTTGACAGATATATTTAGAACTCTGCATCCCAAAGCAACAGAATATACTTTCTTCTCGAGTGCACATGGAACATTCTCCAAGATAGATCATATACTGGGTCACAAAACAGCCCTTCATAAGTTTACAAGAATTGAAATTATACCATGCATACTTTCAGACCACAATGCTATGAAGCTTGAAATCAACCACAGGAAAAAGTCTGGAAAACCTCCAAAAGCGTGGAGGTTAAAGAACACCCTACTAACGAATGAGTGGGTCAACCAGGCAATTAGAGAAGAAATCAAAAAATATATGGAAACAAACGAAAATGAAAATACAACAATCCAAACGCTTTGGGACGCAGCGAAGGCAGTCCTGAGAGGAAAATACATTGCAATCCAGGCCTATCTCAAGAAACGAGAAAAATCCCAAATACAAAATCTAACAGCACACCTAAAGGAAATAGAAGCAGAACAGCAAAGGCAGCCTAAACCCAGCAGAAGAAGAGAAATAATAAAGATCAGAGCAGAAATAAACAATATAGAATCTAAAAAAAGTGTAGAGCAGATCAACGAAACCAAGAGTTGGTTTTTTGAAAAAATAAACAAAATTGACAAACCTCTAGCCAGGCTTCTCAAAAAGAAAAGGGAGATGACCCAAATAGATAAAATCATGAATGAAAATGGAATTATTACAACCAATCCCTCAGAGATACAAACAATTATCAGGGAATACTATGAAAAATTATATGCCAACAAATTGGACAACCTGGAAGAAATGGACACATTCCTGAACACCCACACTCTTCCAAAACTCAATCAGGAGGAAATAGAAAGCTTGAACAGACCCATAACCAGCGAAGAAATTGAATCGGTTATCAAAAATCTCCCAACAAATAAGAGTCCAGGACCAGATGGCTTCCCAGGGGAGTTCTACCAGACATTTAAAGCAGAGATGATACCTATCCTTCTCAAGCTATTCCAAGAAATAGAAAGGGAAGGAAAACTTCCAGACTCATTCTATGAAGCCAGTATTACTTTGATTCCTAAACCAGACAGAGACCCAGTAAAAAAAGAGAACTACAGGCCAATATCCCTGATGAATATGGATGCAAAAATTCTCAATAAGATACTAGCAAATCGAATTCAACAGCATATAAAAAGAATTATTCACCATGATCAAGTGGGATTCATTCCTGGGATGCAGGGCTGGTTCAACATTCGCAAATCAATCAACGTGATACATCACATTAACAAAAAAAAAGAGAAGAACCATATGATCCTGTCAATCGATGCAGAAAAGGCCTTTGACAAAATCCAGCACCCTTTCTTAATAAAAACCCTTGAGAAAGTCTGGATAGAAGGAACATACTTAAAGATCATCAAAGCCATTTATGAAAAGCCCACAGCTAACATCATCCTCAACGGGGAAAAACTGAGAGCTTTTTCCCTGAGATCAGGAACACGACAGGGATGCCCACTCTCACCGCTGTTGTTTAACATAGTGCTGGAAGTTCTAGCATCAGCAATCAGACAACAAAAGGAAATCAAAGGCATCAAAATTGGCAAAGATGAAGTCAAGCTTTCGCTTTTTGCAGATGACATGATATTATACATGGAAAATCCGATAGACTCCACCAAAAGTCTGCTAGAACTGATACATGAATTCAGCAAAGTTGCAGGATACAAAATCAATGTCCAGAAATCAGTTGCATTCTTATACACTAACAATGAAGCAACAGAAAGACAAATAAAGAAAATGATCCCATTCACAATTGCACCAAGAAGCATAAAATACCTAGGAATAAATCTAACCAAAGATGTAAAGGATCTGTATGCTGAAAACTATAGAAAGCTTATGAAGGTAATTGAAGAAGACTTAAAGAAATGGAAAGACATTCCCTGCTCATGGATTGGAAAAATAAATATTGTCAAAATGTCAATACTACCCAAAGCTATCTACACATTCAATGCAATCCCAATCAAAATTGCACCAGCATTCTTCTCGAAACTAGAACAAGCAATCCTAAAATTCATATGGAACCACAAAAGGCCCCGAATAGCCAAAGGAATTTTGAAAAAGAAGACCAAAGCAGGAGGCATCACAATCCCAGACTTTAGCCTCTACTACAAAGCTGTCATCATCAAGACAGCATGGTATTGGCACAAAAACAGACACACAGACCAATGGAATAGAATAGAAACCCCAGAACTAGACCCACAAACGTATGGCCAACTCATCTTTGACAAAGCAGGAAAGAACATCCAATGGAAAAAAGACAGCCTCTTTAACAAATGGTGCTGGGAGAACTGGACAGCAACATGCAGAAGGTTGAAACTAGACCACTTTCTCACACCATTTACAAAAATAAACTCAAAATGGATAAAGGACCTAAATGTGAGACAGGAAACCATCAAAACCTTAGAGGAGAAAGCAGGAAAAGACCTCTCTGACCTCAGCCATAGCAATCTCTTACTCGACACATCCCCAAAGGCAAGGGAATTAAAAGCAAAAGTGAATTACTGGGACCTTATGAAGATAAAAAGCTTCTGCACAGCAAAGGAAACAACCAACAAAACTAAAAGGCAACCAACGGAATGGGAAAAGATATTTGCAAATGACATATCGGACAAAGGGCTAGTATCTAAAATCTATAAAGAGCTCACCAAACTCCACACCCGAAAAACAAATAACCCAGTGAAGAAATGGGCAGAAAACATGAATAGACACTTCTCTAAAGAAGACATCCAGATGGCCAACAGGCACATGAAAAGATGTTCAGCGTCGCTCCTTATCAGGGAAATACAAATCAAAACCACACTCAGGTATCACCTCACGCCAGTCAGAGTGGCCAAAATGAACAAATCAGGAGACTATAGATGCTGGAGAGGATGTGGAGAAACGGGAACCCTCTTGCACTGTTGGTGGGAATGCAAATTGGTGCAGCCGCTCTGGAAAGCAGTGTGGAGGTTCCTCAGAAAATTAAAAATAGACCTACCCTATGACCCAGCAATAGCACTGCTAGGAATTTATCCAAGGGATACAGGAGTACTGATGCATAGGGGCACTTGTACCCCAATGTTCATAGCAGCACTCTCAACAATAGCCAAATTATGGAAAGAGCCTAAATGTCCATCAACTGATGAATGGATAAAGAAATTGTGGTATATATACACAATGGAATACTACGTGGCAATGAGAAAAAATGAAATATGGCCTTTTGTAGCAACGTGGATGGAACTGGAGAGTGTAATGCTAAGTGAAATAAGCCATACAGAGAAAGACAGATACCATATGGTTTCACTCTTATGTGGATCCTGAGAAACTTAACAGGAACCCATGGGGGAGGGGAAGGAAAAAAAAAAAAGAGGTTAGAGTGGGAGAGAGCCAAAGCATAAGAGACTGTTAAAAACTGAGAACAAACTGAGGGTTGATGGGGGGTGGGAGGGAGGGGAGGGTGGGTGATGGGTATTGAGGAGGGCACCTTTTGGGATGAGCACTGGGTGTTGTATGGAAACCAATTTGTCAATAAATTTCATAAAAATAAATAAATAAATAAATAAATAAATAATCATTGCAATATCAAAAAAAAAAAAAAGAAATGACAAGTGAATTCAATAAAATCGCAGGATACAAAATCAATGTGCAGAAATCTGTTGCATTCCTATGTACTCATAATGCAGCAGCAAAAAGTGAAATTAAGAAAACAATCCCATTTACAATTGCACCAAAGATAATAAAATGCCTAGGAATAACCTTAAAGAGATGGAAGACCTGTACTCTGAAAACTATGGAGTACTGATAAGTTTTAAAGGTAATTGGGCTTGGTTTTGCTAGAGCTCAGAAGGCATTGGGGCTGCTCTTGGGGAGAAAGCAAGGCAAACAGCCCATGGACTCACAGTGTGGAAACAACAATCTGATGAGCACCTGAGCACAGGGTAGAGAGGTTAGTTGTTCATCTTGGAGCATGTCCCAGAGAAGCAGCATTCATGGAAAGACTCTGAGAACAAAGAAAGTGACAGGCACCACTTCCCTCCCCAACCCCTCAGCATAAGGACGGGGCCACCTGCAGGAACCAGCATAGCTCAACAATCACTACCTAACTTGCTAACACAAAGCCCCACCCTGCCACGCTCCAGTGAAACTCCCCTTCCCACATGCACTTGTCTTATTCCCAGTGAGGCAAGCCCTCTCCCCCAGAAGACTAGCCTAAACCCCCACCCATATTGCATCTACTGACCAAGGAGTTGAGGACTTCAGTTTTACTTCAGTTTAACTTCAGTTAAAACTTGCCACATTCAGGCCAGGGACTAAACTGTGCACAACAAACAAAGATGGCCTCTGAAGAAAACTGGCCTGAAGGATAAAGCAACCAGAACACAACAACAGAATGCATGTAGTACACATTGCAGATATTTCGTGAAGCACCAGGCCCTGGGGAACAGTGGCCACTACACACCAGGCACTGCAGAACCTCTTCTTTATAAGACCATCTCTGTTTTGTTTTTTTAAGTTTATTTATTTTTGAGAGAGACAGAGAAAGCACAAGTGGGGGAGGGGCAGAAAGAATCTCAAGCAGGCTCTATGCTGCCAGTGCAGAGCCTGATGTGGGGCTCAGATTCACAAGGCCATGAGGTCATAACCTGAGCCCAACCCAAGAGATGGGTGCTTAACCAACTGAGCCACCCAGGCATCCCTATAAGACCATTTCTCTGAAGAACAGGAATTGTAGCTGACTTTCCTAACACAGAGTAAAAGGCACAGAGTCTTAGACAAAATGAGACAACAAAGGAATTTTTCCCAAATGAAAGAATAGGACAAGGCCACAGCCAGATATAATAAGCATGCCTGCTAGAGAATTTAAAGTAATAATCATTAAGTTACTCATTGGAATTCAGAAAAGAGTGGAAGGCATCAGCAAGACCCTTAACACAGAGAGAGGGAAAATATAGCAGAGATAAAGGGCTCAATATACAAAATAATAAACACACTTGATGGAATGGACAGCAGGCTGGAAGAAGCAGAGGAACAAATTAATGACCTAGAAGACAGAGTAATGGAAAGTGTTCTAGCTGAACAAAAGAAAAAAGAATTATGCATAGTGAGAAGAGATTTAGGGAACTCAGGGACTCTACCAAATATAATAACATTTGAATTATAGGAGTCCTCAGAAGAAGGAGAGAGAGTAAAACGGGGAGAAAATATATTTAAAGAAATAATAGCTGAAAATTTCCCTAGTCTGGAGAAGAAAACAGATTTCCAGATCCAGGAGTCACAGAGAATCCCCAACAAAATCAACAAAAGCAGATACACATCAAGACATATTGTAATTAAATTGACCAAATATACTGATAAAGAAAAAAATTTTAAAGTAGTAAGGTAAAAGAAGACCTTAGCATACACAGGAAACTCTATAAGGTTATCAGGGGCTTTTACAGCAGAAAATTTCCAAGCCGGAAGGGAATTGAATGATATAGTCAAAGTGCTGAATGGTAAAAATCTGCATCCAAGAATACTCTATCCAGCTAGACTATCATTCAGAATAGGAGAGATAAAGAGTTTTTCAAATAAACAAAACCTAAAGGAGTTCATGACCACTAAAAAAGCTCTGCAAAAAAAATATGAAAGGGGACTCTGAGTGGAAAGGAAAGAACAAAAGTGACAGTAGGAAGGTAGAAAACACAAAATCATTAAAAATAAGTATTTTTGTAAAATATCAGTCAAGGAACTCACAAAATCAAGGGTGTGAAATGTGATAATCTATACCTAAAATGTGAGGAGGAGAGGAGTAAAGGATGGATTCAAACTTAAATGACCATCAACTTAATATAGACTGCTATATGCTGAAGATGTTATATACAAACCTAATAGGAAACACAAATCTAAACCCACTAATAATAAATAATAAACCAAGAATAAAGAGAAAGAAATGCAAATAGACCACTAAAGAAAGTGAGCAAACCATGTAAGAGAGAAAGAGAACAAAGGATCAGTGAAAATCTTAATCCCAAAACAGGTAATAAAATTGTAATACATACATACCTATCAATAATTACTTTGAATGTAAATGGACTAGATGCTCCAGTCAAAAGACAGGATAGAATGGATAAAAAAAAAAACAAAAACAAACAAAAAAAAAAAAACAAGATTCATCTATATGCTGCTTCCAAGAGACTCATTTTAGACCTAAAGACACCTGCATATTGAATGAGGAAATCAAGAAACATTTATCATGCAAATGGATGTCAAAAGAAAAGCCAAAGTGCAATACTTATATCAGAAAAAAATAGATTTTAAAACAAAGACTATAACAGGAGACAAAGAAGGACATATATATAACGAAGGAATACACAGAAATATAAACAATTGTGAGAACCTTTTAAAATCTATATGCCAACAAACTCGACAACCTAGGAGAAATAATTTCCTAGAAATATATAAACTATAAAAACTGAAACAGGAAGAAACAGAAAATTTGAACAGACTGATATCCAGCAAATTTCTTCTTTCCAGAAGAAATTGAATAGGTAATAATAAAAAAAAAAAAACTCCCAGCAAACAAAAGTCCAGGTCCAGAGGGCTTCACAGGAGTATTTTAGTGCACATTTAAAGAGCCAATACATATTCTTCTCAAACTATTCCCAAAAAAGGAAGGAAAATTTCCAAATTCATCCTATGATATGAGAATTACCCTGATACCAAAATCAGATAAAGACTCTACTGAAAAAGAGAACTATACAGATGCCTGGGTTGTTCAGTTGGTTGAGTGTCTGACTTCAGCTCAGGTCATGATCTCACAGCTCATGAGTTTGAGCCCTGCATCAGGCTCACTGCTGTCAGCACAGAGCCCACTTTGGATCCTCTGTCTCCCTCTCTCTATCCCTTCCCTGCTCATGCTCTATCTCAAAAATAAATAAATATTTTTTAAGAAAAGAGAGAACTACAGGCCAATATCCCTGATGAACATAGGTGCAAAATCCACAACAAAACTGAATATGAAAAACTGAATATAAGAATATTCCACTAACAAACTGAATATAAGAATATATTTTTAAAAAATCATTCACCATTATCAAGTGGGTTTATTCTAGATTGCAAGTGTGGTTCAATATTCACAAATCAATATGATACATCACATCAATAAGAGAAAGGATATGAACCATATGATCTTTTCAATAGATGCAGAAAAAGCCCCTGACAAAGTACAACATGCATTCATAAAAGCCCTCAACAAAGTAGATTTAGAGGGAACATACTTCAACATAATAAAGACCATATATGAAAATCACACAGCTAATATCATCCTTAATGGGTAAAAATGGAGAGTTTTTCCCCTAAGGACAGGAACAAGATAGATATGACCACTCTTACCACTTTTATTCAAAGTATTGTTGGAAGTCCTAGCCACAGCAATCAGACAAAAAAAAAAAAAAGGAATAAAAGGCATCCAAGTCAGTAAAGAAGAAGTCAAACTTTCACTTTGCAAGTGACATGATAATCTATATAGAAAACTCTAGAGATTGCAAAAAACTACTAGAACTGATAAGTGAATTCAATAAAATTTCAGGATACAAAATCAATGTACAAAAATCGATTGCATTTCTATACACTAATAATGAAGCAGCATAGAAAGAAATCAAGGAATCCCATTTACAACTGCACAAAAATATCTAGGAAGAAACATAACAAAAGAAGTGAAAGGCCTGTACTCTGAAAGCTATAAAAACACGGAGGAAAGAAATTGAACATGACACGAAGAAGTGGAAAGACATTTCATGCTCATGGATAGGAAGAACAAATATTGTTAAAATGTCTATACTACCAACCTGTACATTGAATTCAATCCCTATCAAAATACCAACCGCATTTTCCACAGAGTTAGGCCGAACAATACTAAAATTCCCATGGAACCAGAAACGACCTTGAATAGCCAAAGTAATCTTGAAAAAGTAAAGCAAAGCTGGAGGCATCACAGTTCCAGACTTCAAGTTATATAAAAAAGCTGTAGTGATAAAAACATGTATGGTACTGGCATAAAAATAGACACATAGATCAAAAGAACAAAACAGTAAACTCAGAAATGAGCCTACAACTACATAAAGTCAATTAAAGTCCTTCAACAAAGCAGGAAAGAATATACATGGGAAAAAGACAATCTCTTCAACATATGGTGTTGGGAAAACTGGACAGCAATATGCAAGAGGAAGAAACTGTACCACTTTCTTCCACTGTACCCAAAAGTAAATTCAAATGGATTAAAGACCTAAATGTGAGACCCATAACTGTAAATATTCTCAAAGAGAACACCACAAGCAGTAACTTCTCTGACATCGACCAGAGCAACTTTTTTCTAGAGAGGTCTCCTGAGGCAAGGGAAACAAAAGCAAAAATAAACTACTGGGACTACACCAAAAACAAAAACAAAAAAATTCTGCATGGGGAAGGAAACAACAAAATTAAAAGGCAACCTACTGAATGGAAGAAGATATTTGCAAATGACATCTCTGATGAAGGGTTAGTATCCAAAACATACAAAGAACTGGTAAAATTCAATACTCAAAAAACAAATAATCCAATTAAAAACCAGGCAGAAGACATCAACAAGTATTTCTCCAAAGGAGACATGCATATGTCTAATAGACACATGAAAAGATGCTCAACATCACTCATCATCAGGGAAACTCAAAACTACAATTAAATATCACCTCATACCTGTCAGCATGGCTAAAATCAAAAACACAAGAAGCAAGTGTTAGAAAGGATGTGGTGAAACAGGAAGCTTTGTGCACCATTGGTGAGAATGCAAACTGGTGCAGCCCCTATGGAAAGTTGTATGCAGGTTTCTCTAAAAGTTAAAAATGGTACTACCTTACGATCCAGTAACTTCACTACTAGGTATTAAACCCCAAAATACAAAAACGCTAATTCAAAAGGATACATTCACCCCTACGTTTATTGCCACATTATTTACAATAGCCAAATTATGGAAACAACCCATGAGTCCTTAAGTTAATGAATAAAGAAGATGTGGTGTTTGTATATGTATATTTATATATACACATATATATATATATATATACACACACATATACACAATGGAATATTATTCAGCCATAGTAAGAATGAAATCTTGGCATTTGAAACAACACTGATGAAGTTAGAGAATATAATGTTAAGTGCAATAAGTCAGGGAAAAACAAATACCATATGATTTCACTCATATGAGGAATTTAAGAAACAAATGAACAAAGGGAAAAAAAAAAGAGACAAACCAAAAAACAGTCTCTCAATAATAGAGAACAAACAAATGGTTACCAGAGTGGAAGGAGGTGAGTGATTGGGTGAAATAATGATAGGGATTTAGGAGTGCCCTTGTCATGATGAGCTCTGGGTGATAAATGGAATTGTTGAATCACTATATTGTAAACTTGAAATTAACACTGTATGTCAACAAACTGGAATTAAAATGAAATAAAAAACTTTAAAAGAATGGGCAGAGGACCTGAGCAGACAGTTTTCCAAAGAGGACCTATAAGTAACCAAGAGACCCATGAAAAGATGCTCAACACCACCAATTATCAGGGAAGTGGAAATCAAAACCACCATGAGATATCACCTCACAGTAATTGGAATGGTTAGTATCAAAAAGACAAGAAATAACCAATGTTGGTAAGATTTTGAAGAAAAAAATTCCTTGTGTACTTTTGAGGACAGTGTAAATTGGTGAAGCCGCTATGGAAACAGTATGGAGAGTCCTCAAAAAATTAAAATAGAAGTACCATATGATTTGGTAACTCCACTACCAGGTATTTGCCCAAAGAAAATGAAAACATTAAGTCAAAAAGATGTACGTGCCTTTATGTTTTTACAACATTATCCACAATAGCCAAGATATGGAAGCACCTAAGTGTCCATCAATAGATGAATGGATAAAGGTGTGAAATGTTACTAAGCCACAAAAAAGAATGAAATCTTGCCATTTATGACCACATGGATAGGCTTGGAGGGTATTATGCTAAGTGAAATAAGTCAGAAAAAAAGACTAATACCATATGATTTCACCTATATGCGTAATATAAAAGCAAACAAAAATACGAAAAGATTCTTAAAAAAAGAGGAAAAAACTGGTAGTTGCCAAAGGGGAGGGAAGTTGGAGGATGAATGAAATAGGTGAAGGGGATGAGGTGATACAAACTTCCAGTTACAAAAGAAGTTACGCAGATGAAAATTACAACATAGAGAATATAGTCAACAATATTTTAATAATGATGTATAGTGATAGATGGCAACTACACTTAACATGGTGTTGAATGATGTACAGAATTGTTGAATTTGTACACCTGAATATAATAAAACCTTTTATATCAGCTATACTTCAATAAAAAGTAAATACCTAAGTAAATATCAAAAAAAGAAAAAACTCAATTCCACTAAAGGGATTATTGGATTTGTAATGATTTTATAACCTAAGACCCACTGTTCATTCACTCACCAGGTGAGAATGGACTAGATAGCTCACTTTTAGACGGGATCAGATGGAATATTTTGTCTAAGGCCACAAAGTTAGTAATTTCCAGAACCAAGCCAAGAATCAAGATCTTTTAGCTCCTGAGCTATGGGATTTCTTCTGGACTAGGATAGCCTTCTTCTCTCTCCAGACGGGGGAAATCCCTGGCACCTCACAGCCTCCTCCTCCTCTTGGGTTCCATGGTAAACATTTCTCATCAGTCAAAATGCTCTTCAGAATAAAGCCCATGTCAACTAATTTTCTTTTCAGGACAGCCTTGAAGTAGCTTCTGTCATCTGATTCGGATTGGCACAGATACTGAAAACTGGTTCTTTCTGCCTTACACTAAGATGCCTACATAGTCTAAAACCAGGCTAACTTTTTTGCCCTTTTCACTTTTCATTTTGTTTGGATAATAGAACTAGATTGGTCAGCATCATTTGTGCTGATTTTACTTTGCACCACTCTTACCAGCCTGGAGTTTTGCTGGAATCTATGATGCAATGGGGAAACATTTAGCTCTTAAACAGTATTTCATATATCCTGGAGGGAAACTGGGAAAAGGGCAGGAGAGCGGGGAGGCAACACCTTCTAAAATTATTTTCCTTTTAGGGGAACAAAATTTCCTTTAAAGAATCAAATTGTCAGCCTGAGATTTTATTTTGAAACTTCTTTTAAATCTAGTTTGAAATAACTGCCCATGCCTTGCATTTCTCTGCCTGAACAGTACCTCAACTAGTATCTTCACCCACGAATGAGTACCTCTGAAAGTTGAGTTTTATTTAAAAATAAGCTAAATAGTTGATAAAGTCTTACAACGAAAAGCAATAAAATGGGGTAGAAAGGGAAGACGGAGTGCAGAGACAAGACCAGGGTTTGTACTGGGAACTGAGTCAGCTTTGTTCATCTGCATAACTAGAAAGACAGTGAGGATCAAGGTAAAAGTATTTACTGTATGTAAAGACTTCTCAGCTACCATTACTTTTACTAAACTTTTTATATAAATTATCAGATGGGGCAATGGTTCTCCTACAAATAACAGATGACAGGGAGGGCTGGCCTATTACTTCACCTATTACTCCAGTGAAGGAACACAGGCTTAGAGATGTAGTCACACTATTAGCCAGTGGGGCAGTTGGAATTAAATTAAAGTTCTCTGAGGTGCAAAATCACGGCTCTTTCCACTGTCCCTTGGCATTTGAATATGCCTGATGATAGGAACCCCCTGAAGCTCTTTTAAACTATAGATTTCTGGACTTCTTGCCAAAACTTCTGGATAGGCAAACCTAGAGTGGGATTTGTGCGTCTGTTTATCTAGTTCTTGACATCTTGGAGCCAAGATTTTCTGAAAGTAAATTAGGGACCAATTGCTGATTTTATTGAGTGTAGTCTAATAAAACAAGATGTACATAATACTGGTGTCTTTGAAGAACTCCTTTAAATGATAGGCTTCTTAGAACCCATGCTCCTTATCGCGATCCCACTAGAGTGATCTGTTTCTTGAACATCCCAAGCTCTTCTTTGCTTGGCGAACTTTGTAGTATTTTACCTCTTCCAAGATACAGTGTCCCAAGATCTTTGTGTGTCCAGCTCCTTATCATTAAAATCTCATTTTAATAATCACCTTGTCAGTAATACTTTCCTTGATCACAAGTGGCCTGCTTTCAGTAGATCTCTGCATGATTACCTTGTTTTATTTTCAGAGAATTTTTCATATTTGAGGGTGTGCACGTGTGTGTGTGTGTGTGTGTGTGTGTGTGTGTGTGTGTGTGTTTTACTGGATCTATGAAAATTAGGTCCCATGAGGACCAGTATCTTGCCTTTGTCACCAGTCTAACCTCACCATGTAGAAGAACTTGGCATATGGTAGGTATTCATTAAATGTCAGATCCATGATGAATATAATCTTTGAGTTTACCTTAATCTGTTAATTAGCACATTACTTATTTTGATTGGACTTTCTCATGTCACTGGTTGTTACCTTTTGGTCCTTGGCTGCCTAGTGATGTTTAAACTGAAGGCCTGGGTAACAGGTATGGATTTCCTTTGCTCTTGTACAACTGGATCTGGAATCCTCTAGAGAATTTTCTATACCCAGTGGGCAAGCAAGAAAGCTGACTTGAAGGCCAGACTTCTGCCCATATTCTCTTGGTGGGAAGCCAATGACCCAAATTTAACCAGAAGAGACAAAGGAACAAAATCTTCTAATATGCCAGGGAGTAGAAATATTGGTGATAACCTGGCCAGTCTAGCTACACACTTCATTGGTAATCTCAGAACTATATTCTAAACAGCCAGCATCTCCATTTGCTATATTCACCAAACTTCTCCCAGTTTTTCTCATTTCAGAAACTTGTTGAAATACCTTATTTTGCTTTGCTTTAATTGATTTCTTTTCAGACTTTTGTATTTTAATCTCAGCAGAATAAATTTAAAGAAAGGTAGAAACATCTTGAACTAGAAGAAGAGAGCTCTATTTTTAGTCTTTCAGCCCCTATCCCCACACTGAAAATTCCTCAGTGGCTTTATTTCACCCTTAACTTCTACTTCTAAGATTCGGGCTTTCGCCATCTCCTCAGCAAAAGAAATATACCAAAATTCAATATTTGGAACTTAAATAATGAAAGGAAATTCTATATTATTGAAATTTTTATGTTAAACATTCACCTGTTTTCTTATTTAATCCTTCAGCTTTGTGAAATGTATATCATTAAGCTTTATATACAAAAGAAAATTAAGATTCAAGTAATTGATGTAATTTTATAAGACATGCACAGAGTTAATTCCTGGTTTCCTGTTTTAACATCTGTGGATGCTCTCTTCAACACTTCAATTGGTTGCCTAGAGTCTGAGGTCTGACTTTCTAGACTGGTATTGAAATGTGCTAGAAATACTGGAGATCTGTAGTGAGAGAAATCTGGGTACAAAGCTCAGCTTTGTAACTTGTTATGTAACTTTGGGTAAGTGGCTTAAGCTCTTTAACCTTCAGTTTGTTTATCTATAAAAAGGTTGGAATGTAGTTACTTCATAGGTTTGGGGAGGGGATTAATGAAATATAAAATGACTAGTATAATGCCAAGATCAAATACCTAACATTTATTGAGTACCTATCGTTCTTATAGTTTTCATCCAAGTCTGAATGTTTTGGCTAAAAAAACGAAACATCTTGGTCAAAATCATAATATAGCTGACTAAAGGACAAACCTAGAATATACAGCAGTATCTTTAAACACTAGACAAATTCCTTAAACACTAGACAAATTGTCTTCCATGCCACTTTCTGCTCTCTAGGCCTTCAGCTGGCATCTTAATAAAAGAGTTACCTGGCATGGTTATAAATACTGAGCTTCAAAAAACTGGGGGAAGCCAGTCTTTTCCATGGACTCATCCTTGGAAGGGCGTTAACATAACAGTTCCTCTCCTTTGTTCAGAATAATTTAAAATGTCAATTTAAGTGTCAAATGTTTAGAAACAAAGACATGGTAAATGAACTCTCAAGTACATCTGTAGAGCTGGGAACAGGAGCCTAGATTCACAATAGAAAGGATTTAAAATTGGAATGGGTAGGCCTGTTTGTGGAGCATCAAGGCCTAAACTCTAACATTTTATTTTAATTAAAATATTTTCACAGGGTCATGAGAATGGAAGCACAAATCACGACACCCTGCTCTTTCTTTTCCCAATAACATAAGATACACGCACACACAAACATGTGCACGCACAAGGCCTGCCCACTACCCTCACCCATCCTCAAACAACCCTTACACACTTTTGGCAGAAAGGATGAAAATACTGTTCAAATTTTTTATCCCTTTTTGCTGAATAGAGCTTTCTCCATCTGGTTTCCATAATCCTTGTGTGAAAATTCAAGGGTTCAACCTTAACATTAAAAAAAAATAATCCTGTCATACTTCAGTGTTAAAAAAAAGACTTGTGAAGTAAAAATAAGAATATTGATTAAACCAATTTAAACAACCTTAGCGTCTCAAGTTAATAAAATATAGAAACAGGAATATTAAAATTGAAGTCATGTACCTGGGATTTTGGACATTCTTTAGTTACTCTTGAGCAATTCATATATTTAGGGTTCAGTTTCTTCACTTGTTGAGGAAGTTTTATTGTTAATTCCTACCCTATCAAGTTCTTTTATTGAACTATAATTGAAAAATAACTTTAGTTTCAGGTATACAACATAATTTGATATTTGTACGTATTATGAAATGGCTACCACAGCAAGCCCAGTTAGCATCCATCACCACGTGTAGTTACAAATTTTCTTGTGATGACACTTTTGAAATAAACTTTCTTAGCTTTCCAAATGTACAATTTTGTATTAACTATAGTCACAATGCTGTACATTACATCCCCATGATTTTCTTTTAACTGGAAGCTTATACCTTTTAACTATCTTTGCCTATTTTGCCCACCCTTCTGCCACCAATCTGTTCTCTGTGAGTTCATTGTGTTGTTGTTTAGATTCCACATAGAATTAAGGCCATTATAGTTTCATCACTCTCTGATCAACTTTTGTCACTTAACATAATTTCTTCAAGGCCCATCCTGGTTGTTTCACAGGATAAGACTTCCGTTGTTTTTCTGGCTGAATAATATTCCATTAATGTGTGTGTGTGTGTTTTAATTATGTATTACATATATTTTTTCCTTATCCATTTATCCCTCCATCAACACTTAAGTTGCTTCATGTCTTGGCTATCGTAAATAATGCTGCAATGAATGTGGGGGTACATACGTATTTGAGTTGGTGTTTTTGTTTCCTTTGGATAAATACCCAGAAGCGAAATTGCTGATATAGCTACCCTATAGTTTATTTATTCATTTTGTGGGTTTTCCCCAGCACTTCTGTATTCTAGCACTTTCTATATTCTGTGTTGAGCTCTACTGATACTGTATAAACTAAGTAAGACACAGAAAATTCTCTAAAGTAGCCACAGTTCCTTGGGGAAGAAGTCACATGAAGTGCTGTGATAGAATCCTGTCCAGAGTACAATAACATCAAGGACATCTGAAGGGATACATATGGTATTGGTGCATATAGCATTAGATGACAGGTGGAGGTGGGCTAGGCTGAGGAGTGGGAGAAGTATTCCACCAATATCTGGACTCCTATAGAGCTCAAGTTTCTCTTGTCTAGTTCTACTTAGCCCTGCCAAAAATCATCCTGCTACATCCAGGGTCCCATACTGGATCCCAGAAGCTTACAATTACTCTTGGCCATTGAAAATGAGTGAAGATGGTTGTCCCGATAGGATGGGCAGACCAGTAAGTTGAGGTATTGCTAGACAACGTGCAATGATCTAGATACTGCAAGCAGGTCATCCTCATTAGACCACAATGAGAAGAGTCCATTATCTTCTAAATGATACATGGCACTTTCCCAGAAAAGCTAACCCAGAAAGCCCTCACATGACTCTTTACTGTTAGCCCAGCTTCCTCTCCAACACTCAGCATTTTCCTTCTGCAGACTCTACTTCTGTCTACATGCCTCTGTAGAATTATCCGAAAGTCAAGGAAAATGGACCAAATTACTTCATCTTACACCTTGGCCACAGATCTTTATGTTGAACAACAAAGCATTTAGCACTTTTGTCCTTTTGCCCCAAGAGCTTTCCCTGGGATGAAGAGTACAAGGACAAAGGATGGGAGGTGGGGTGAGTGAGGATGGGACCCAGTACTTGATTCCACATGTGTTATTTCTGGAAGCCAAAATTTGACAAAGTCAGATTATACCATCTTCTTTAGCAATCCATTCTGCCTCTAGTGTCCCAGCTTTCAAATGGAACGGTGCACATTTTACAGCCTCTGTTTCATAGCAGATTTAGAGAAATGGAATGATTTGTTCAAATTCACACAATAGAGCCAAGGTAGGATTTCACTTTCAGGCTTAGGCTTCTTCCCAGACCACTTTTTTTTTTTTTTTAGATTAATATTTTGTTATTGCTATTGCTTTGTTTGTTGCACAACCTTTAATTCACACTGTTTTCTTATTCCAGCCCTATCCTTTGCTAGCTGGGTGAACCTGAGAAAGTTGATTTCTCTGAGCCTCAGATTCTCATTTGGGGGAAATAAGACCCTTTGTAATTATGGCAAAGAGGATGATTTAATCCATGTAAAACCCTCAGCACAGTGGATTACATATGATAGTTACCCAGTAATTTTAAAAAACATTCTAGATCTAGTATTTTTCAAAATGGCTCTCTGGCTCTTGGTTTCTTCTTCCTTTATAATTATGATTATTATGCATTAAGTGCTATTAGGTGCTAAACACTATACAGGGTAAACTCATTTTTAAAAGATTATACAAGATATACATTATTCTCTGGGTTTTATGAATAAAATCACTTAATTATTTTACTACATTTATTATTATCTAGGTGTTTATGGTTATTTATGTCTATGGTGGGAATATTTACACCATAGAAATGGCAAATGCTATTTATATAAAGGCTTTGTTTTGTTGGTTTTCCTAGACTTGAATTAATATATTAATAAGAAATTCAACTCACGAGTGTACTGTTTCTCATACATTGTAAACAGCACCAATAATTGAGGAAATATTTCAGCAGTTACACACTATCAGAGGAGTCAGCAAAGATTTAGTTCATGCCATTAACAAGCATATAAAGTTTCAACATATGTCTTTGTTTCATTTTTGTTCTCCTCAGTAACATAAATGAAAATATCAACCAACACTCATGTTACCACCACACTCATTCTTCGATGAGGTTGACCTCTTTGATGAACCAGATAGAAATCAAGCATATTTGCAGTCTGATTTTGTCAAATCATGATTGAATTGCAAAAATAGATTGTCTGTAGATACAAGAGTTTAGCAAAAATTAACCGTAGTCTGTAAGAGTTAATTCTCTATATGGAACTTGTAATAAAGATATACAGGTGCATATAACTTACATATATCAGAAAAGTGAATTATAAATTGATGTATATTTGTACATATGCACACATTCCCTCCACCCCAAAGAACTAGCTATTAAATACTTATCAACACCCCTGCCTAAGACATATTAACCTTCTTGTCATCACCTCTGGCTCCTGGCAGATGATAAATAAATGCAAGGGTCCAGACATCAACCAATACATATCCCAAGCTCTACAGAACTTCTCAGGACCTGTTTTCTCAGGATGATCTTGTATGAGCGAGGAGTCACCAAGATGTGGCTCCTTTGATCTGCCCTGGGCCAATGGGATTTATACCCCATCAGCATGAATAAAACTTTCTGAGGAACTCAGCTCGTAAATAAAGCATGGAGAGAACTCGAAATCCACTGACATTCCTACAAGCTCAGTGCACAAGAGAACTGTGAGGGTCATTCCTTTCAGAACTTTTGTCTTTGTAGAATGAGTATTGTAACAGGCCAGTCTCGGGCTCCTGTCTCCATGCTTTATCATTTTCATTCATCATCTCTAAGGCTGAGCTGGCCTGGTTTCACTTGTCTGGGCTGTGGATGTCCCCTGCTGGAGACCAGAGCTCACTGCAATTACAGGACGTCGGAGCAATGTGGCAGCAGTAGATTGTGTGTGAAAGAAGGCTCTGGCTTGCTGCTGTCAGCACGCATCTCAACAGGAAACAACTCCTAAGATTCACTTTCTTGTCGTAATTTTACAAGCCTGTTCTCATTCACTGGTTCCATCTTATCAAGCATTTAGCATAGTGTCCATCACACGGTCAGCTCTCAAATATTCACTGAAAACAAAACAAGTGAACATAAGCCTAATCCTTGGCAACATTGTACATTATCTCATTTAATCCTCAAATCAGCCAATCAAGTTAGGATCTATTATTATCATGTGCTTTGTTTTTAGATCAAGAAACTAGTGTATAGAAGTTAAATGTAAGATCAAATAGCTTGGATGTGGCAGGGTCAGCATTACCACAGGGACTGGCTCTCCCTGTGTGCGGGGCTCACACCCTGCTTTGCCAACTCTCAGAGTTTTCTCCAGTCTTGCATTTACAAACAAATGACCTATTCCCATTCGCTTTCATATTTCTCCACCCCAGCATTCGCCCGGATCAATCACTTCTTTTGTCCGGCTTACTATGTACCTTGGCCAAATCCTTTCTGCTTTCAGAACCCAAGTTTCATCATCAGATAAATTAAGAGGATGGACTTGCTGATTCTTAATTTTCCATCCAATTCTAAAATGCTGATGCTTTCTGAATTTAAATTCAGAATGGACATACTAAAGTCCAAATCGTTGGGGATTTCCTTTCTGGCCAAGGAAGCAAAACTCTGTCATGTACTGTTTGCAAGTTTGTATCAAGAGGATGGAATTCAGCCTCAAACCTCAAGCCTCAAAGAGGCTGCTCTATGGGAATATGTTTTTCAGATCAGAAGCAAGAGGTTATCAGTAGGTGGACAAAAACTGCCGTTTCTCCCTTCTTTTCAGTGAGCCAAAGCATGGTTGGCAATTCAGACAGCCAGTTGGGAGTTTTCACCATGTGACAAGCCCAAAGGCATTTCTGAGGCTGCCAGCACAGAGGCCTGTCGAATCTACTAAGGAACCAGATGCAGCAGATAAAATATCTTCCACAGCTTGGCATCTGGGGCCTGTGCTTGCCAGCTGAGAAAAGGGGCTGGGTGGCACCGTGCTGGGGGTGGGGGCGGTAGACAGCAGAACAAATGACACACTTTCTTATTAAAGAAGAGAGGGGAAGCAGTTCTAGAGAGCAGTTCATAATTCCGGAAGTGCTTGATTAAATGAAGGTGAATTGTATGTAGGTGATTATATAGGTTATTATATGAAGTAAGATCACAAGTAAGTCAATATGCTGTCACCTTAGATGCAACTTAATTGAAAATAAAATGGTTACAGTTTTGTACGTCTAGAATAGGATAGTCTTTTTTATTTTATTTTTTGTAATTGATGCAGTACAGCTGCACTAATCAAGGCAATCTATATCTTTATACAGGTCTTGGATATTCTAGTTCCTCCACCCATAGAAAACACAAGGTTAATGCATTATTTTTTATTGTCCATCAGTAAGTGACTGTGCGTTGGGCCAAGTGCCTCTGTGTGTTTTCCAGAAGTGTGTTTTCCATTTAGATCCTTCAAATGGTATTTATTCAGTTCCATTCCTTTCCTTTCAGTACAAGTCATTGTGTATTTACTGCATACAGACATACACAGTGTGAGGATTAAAAAGGTAAAGAGAAAGAGTGTCTTCAAGGAGCTTACAGCCTAAAGGATCACAGGAAATATTTGTCTTAGGTGTAGGGAGTAGGTGTGGAGTACAACAGTAACCAAATGAAGGACACCTTTTTGTGTGTTATAGTGTCTGACTCCACGAGCAGGAACTCATACCTTCTAATACAAAAGATAAGTGTGTGCATATAGGAGTATTTTTCTTCTTTGATTTAAAAAAAAAAAAAGACAAGAATATGCTAAAAGGCACTTCTGTAACTGTCAAGAGCTTTCTTGAAAATAACTTTGTCTCATTTTTTGTTTTAATTTAGTTGATGGATATATCAAAATGACAAAAGCTAAAGGGAGGAGGCATAGCTCCCTGCCATTTTTAAATCAATGTTTTTGTTTCTTCATGCTTTCTATGCATATGATGCATTTGAATACTAACTTAGATAAAACAGAACATTTTAGCTTTTCCATTAATCTAATGTTAATCATTCTTTGCAATTTCTTATCTCTTTTGTCTTTATCCTTCTCTACTTCATACCATCACTCCCAACCACAGAAAAATCAAAGGCCACCTGAACTATGCATCTTTTCATACCCAGCCAAGGGGTCCTAAGCCAGCAGTATTTTATCTTTTCTCTTCCTTTCTAAAAGAAAGTCCTACCACATACTCTCCCCTGAGGTTCCACTTTTCACTTAATAGAATTTTTGTCAACCATTCCACTATTGATAAGGATTATGTTCAACCAGTGTGCTTTAAACTACAACTAATGCTGAAAAGACCACTCTGTACATATATCCTCAAACTTTTATTCTATGGAATAGATTTTCAGGAGTAGGATTACTGGGTCAAAGGGTATATATATTTTAATAGCTACTGTGAAATTCTATTTCAAATTTCAGTAACATAAGTCAGTGATTTTTCTGCATCTCCACCAGCAGTAGCTATTATAACTTTTTAAATTTTGCCAATATAATAGCCAAGAAGCAGCATTCCATTCTTTGACTTACATCTCCTATATACTACTGAAGTTGGCTTTTCACAGGTTTTGTTCTTTGGGACAAAAGTGGATTGTTTATTCTGATATTAAAATTTAAAACAAATTCATTCCTCTCATTGAGTTTTTGATAGGTGAATTAACCGTGAAGTTCTGGGATGTCATGACATAATTATGAGTCAGAGTAGCCATCCAGGCCACAGACATAGCAATGTCTCAACTGGAAGGGAACTGGGTGATTATATAACATTTATTCACGCAACTAATTCATTAGAAAATACTTAACAACTTATGTCATGGACACTATCCTAGGCACAGAGACTCAGAAGAAAAAAAAACATCAGTATTAAAAGTATGGTTTTATTTATAAAATGGCTCCACTCTATCTAGAGAACAGACACAAACAAAAATGGTAACGGAACATGATAATTGCCCTAAGGGTGCCAAGATAAAAAGGGTTTGAAAAACAGAGAAGGGAGAGATTAATTTTGCCTACAGGGACAGGAAGTTTCCAAAAGTAACAATTTATCCTACTCATAAAAAGTAAGATTTCAACCAGCTAGGAGGTCAGGAAAGGGAGTGTGAAAGAGAATTTATTCTAGACATAAGGAATGAGAGCAAAGGTAAGGTGATATGAATGGCAAATAAGTGCCACCTGATTTAAAAGTGGGATTTCTAGGGCCACACCAGGGTGTCTTTAAAGTGGATAAATAGAGTCTATTAGAGCCAAGCCTGGGCATTCGGTACAAGTGGTGTTGCCCACTACCAATGTCAAAAGAAATTACTTACTATTGGGAATCTACCACTGAAACCAAGAGCACACTGTATATAACACTGTATATTAGCTAACTTGACAATAAGTTATACTTAAAAAATTACTTGCTATTATAACCTTTGCCTCATATTTCCATTTACTTCTGGATCCTGAAAAGATCCCACGTGGATTTCACTGGAATAACACTACACTGACATTTCTGTTAAAGAAGCCTTGTAACAAATGCCTAATATCATCCCTGCCATGTATCCAAGATCTTACCCTGTCTTTTCCTGGCATGTTGCTCTTCAAACCACCTTTGGTTACACGCGGTTTTTAAAGACTTGATTTTGACAACTTATTCGATCTCATCCCGTAGTCCAACAGGATTCCCAAAGCCAGGGGGTAGAGATAAATGAGCCTAAGGCTATCTTTAGTAGGCTTTGAATACCATTCTTAAGGTGTCTAGATTTCATATCATTAAGTAATTAAGTACCTACTATGTTTCAGACACTTTTCTAGATGTTGCATACAGTGATGAGCAAGACAGACCAAGTACCTATGCCATGGGAGGGCAATCTAGCAAAAAGGCTTACAAGTGCCCTATAGAAAACACGGCTCCATGCAATCTGTTTAATCAGGAAAGAGTCTGTATTCTAGGATGACTGCCTCATTTTATAGCTTCCTATACCTTCATGTTTAGGAGAATAAAGAAGGTTAAGATTCCCTCCCTCCATTAAAATTAATCCATTATTAAGTTTTATTTTATTAAAGCCTGTTAGGTGATGAATCTTATTAAAACGAACATTTCATAATGATAAAAGGACACATTAAGAACAGAATACTACTTTTGTATCCATCTAAAAACAACTTCAAAACATGAAGCAAAAATGATAAAATATAGAGAAATCTATAATTATCGGTAGAGATTTCAACACTTCTATCCCAATAATTGATGAAAGTAGACAGAAAATTAGTAAGAACATAGATTTAATGCCATCACCCAAGATAACCTAACCTAAGACTTTTATAGAACACTCCAACCAATAGCAGAATGTGTATTCTTTCTAAGTACACTCAGGATTTTTACCCAGATAATTTGTGGATCAATAAACTAAGTCACAATAAACTGAAGGGGACTGAAGTCGTAGGAGGTGTGTTTGACAACAATGGCATTAAACTAGAAATCAGTCACAGAACAATATCTGAAAGAAGACTTATCAAATATTTTAAATTAAACCACAATTCCTATATAACTTGAAGGAAAAAAAGCACAACTAAAAAATGCATTTAAATGGAATGAAATGAAAATGCATCAAAACGTGGGATGCGGGGCGCCTGGGTGGCACAGTCGGTTAGGCGTCCGACTTCAGCCAGGTCACGATCTCGCGGTCCGTGAGTTCGAGCCCCGCGTCAGGCTCGGGGCTGATGGCTCGGAGCCTGGAGCCTGTTTCCGATTCTGTGTCTCCCTCTCTCTCTGCACCTCCCCCGTTCATGCTCTGTCTCTGTCCCAAAAATAAAAAAAAAAATAAAATAAAAAAAAACATTGAAAAAAAAACGTGGGATGCAACTGGGGCCTGGGTGGTCCAGTCAGTTACGCATCTGACTCTTAGTATCGACTCAGGTCATGATCTCACAGTTTTGGGAGTTTGAGCTCTGCATTGGACTCTGTGCTGGTAGCACAGAACCTACTTGGGATTCTCCCTCCCTCTGTCACTGCCCCTCTCCCATTTGTACTTTCTCAGTGGCTCCCAAAATAAATAAACTTTAAAAAATAGTAAATTAAAAAAAAAAAAGTGGGATGCAAATAAAACAGTGCTTAGAGGGAAATGGATAGCATTGATTGATTAAATTAGGAGGAAAAAAGGGGCACCTGGGTGGCTCAGTCAGTTGAGCGTCCGACTTCAGCTCAGGTCACGGTCTCACGATTCGTGGGTTCAAGCCCCGCATCTGGCTCTGTGCTGACAGCTCAGAGCCTGAAGCCTGCTTCAGAATCTGTGTCTCCCTCTCTCTCTGCCCTTCCCCCACTCATGCTCTGTCTCTCTCTCTGTCAAAAATAAAAAATAAACATTAAAAAATTTTTTTTAATTAGGAGGAAAAAAGTCAAAGCAATTTCACAGTATTTCACCTTAAGATAGAAAAATGAAGAACAGATTAAATTTAAAGGAGAAGGCAGGAAATAATAATGATGAGCAAAAAAAGAAAAATAGTTAAAGCAAAATAGCAAAAAATAAATAAATAAAACAAAAAAACACCTGTTTCACTGGCAGGTCAATAAAATTGATAAAACTCTAACCAGACTCATTAGAGATAAGAATATTTAAAAATACTAGTATCAGATTGAGGGGTCCAAGATGGCAACATAGAAAGACCTCAACTCCCCGTCCTCTGTGAACACACCAAATCTACACCTGCATATAGAGCAGTTTCTCTTGAAGCAAAACAGAGGGCTGACTGAACAGCTTCTGCTCAGTAAAAGACTACATGGAGAATGGCGGGAGAGACCAACAGTAACAAGGGGAACCTCTATCCCCAATATTGAACTGCAGTGAGAAGGGATAGTGCTGAGAGACTGAGCAGATTCATCTAGCCAGGGACACAGGGGATGGTGGTGGGGGGGAAAGCTGTGGTACAAAAGGGCACCTAGAACTTAAAGGAACCAGCACTTGAGGGTCTGGGGGACCTACAGAACACTCTCCAGGGTCAGGCAAGTGCCACTGTTTATATTCTCCCTCTGCCCTGATTGTGCAGATAGGAGCAGGGCGTGGGCATCCTAGCCAACCTACCACTTCAACAAGACCCAGATGCCCTGGAAAACAGAAAAAAAAAAATACCACAGCTTAAAAGAACAACTAAAATAGAAAAGAAACAGCCCTAGAGGAACTGCACGAATATTCTCAGTGGTCAAAAGGACTGGTCAGTGCCATTGTTTTTGCTCCCCTGCCACCTTCATAGCACAGACAGGAGCATGGTATGCACCCAACCTAGCCAATTACCTTAGCACTTAGTCGTATGGCCCTCGTCCATACCAGCCTCAGCCATCCCCCTAAAGATCCCTTCACCTGACCTTCAGCCATCCCATCAAGGTGGTCCCAATTTGGTCCACACCAGGACAGTATAAAGTGCCTACTATAGCTCTAGCCATTTTGCCAAGGTGACACAAGTACAAAGCACTCCAGGATATGACAAACCCACATGTGCGTCAGCTCTAGGCTCACCAGGGTACTGTGTGGAGCACCCCAGAACCTTCTAACCGACACATACTTCAGATCCAGCTCTCTTGCCAGAGTGCCCCCTGTGTGACCCACCATAGATCTACTGGCCTGTGCACACCTCAGCTTCAGCTAACTCACAAGGGCACCTCCTATGCCTAATGTCCTGAGACTCCCTAGACTGTGTCCATTTAAACTCCAGCCATACTACCAGGGCAATCTCGGTGTAGAATGCCCCAGGAACTCCAGCCCACACCCACTGAGGCTCCAGCCAGCCAAAGCCACCAGAAATCCACAGTCTACATAGATGTTCCTATACAAGGTCATTCAAGATTGAGAAGAGTGGCTCTTCTGTCTAGCTCATGGAAACCAAAAGAGAAAGTCAACAAAAATATGGGAACAGGGAAATATGCTGCAAACAAAGAAACAAATCAAAATTTCAGGTAAAAACCTAAATGAAATGGAAATAAGCAATTTACCTGATAAAGAGTTCAAAGTAACAGTCATAAAGATGCTCCCTGAACTGAAGAGTGGAAGAACTCAGAAAATATAAAAAAGAATCATAGCTGAAGAATACAGTAACTGAATTGAAAAATGCACTAGATGGAATCAACAGCAGATTAGATGATACAGAATAGCAGATATGTGTTCTGGAAGACAAGGTTATGGAAAGCACCCAAGTTGAACAGCAAAAAGAAAAAGAATTATTAAAAAATGAGGGTAGGTGAAAAGATCTCTGGGAAAATTAAACATACTAACATTTGCATTATAGGGCTTCCAGCAGAAGGAGAGAAAGGGGCAGAAAATTTACTCAAAGAAATAATATCTGAAAATTTCCTTAACCTGGAGAAGAAAGAAGAAATCCAGTTTCAGAAAAGACAGAGTCCCAAACAAGATGCCACAGATATCCACACTGTGACATACAATTAAAAAGTCAAAGATGAAAAATAAATAGAATACTCTACCCTGCAAATTCTTTCTCTCTTTCAATTGTGAAGACAGACAAATGTTAAAAATATTTATTATCACTAAACTGACCTTACAATAGATGTTAACAGGAACTTCTTTAAGCACATACAAGAAGGTGTTAGAAGAAAAATAGGAAGAGAAAAAAATTCACAAGTAAAAGCAAACATAATAAAGGTAGTAGATCAATCACAAAACTAGTAGAAAGATTAAAAGACAAAAGTAGTAGTAAAAGAAATTTTATCTAAATTAAAAGGACTCAAAATGTAAAATAGGACATTGTATACATAAAACATGGAAGGGGGAATAAAAATATACTATTTTTAGGATGTGTTTACACTTAAGCAACCATCAACTTAATATAGACTGCTATTTATTTAGGATGTTATATAGGGGCCTCATGGTAACCGCAAACTGAAATCTGTAATCATTAATACAAAAAAGAAAGAAAACTAAGCATAACACTAGTCTGGGTCATCAGTCACAAAGGAAGAGAACAAGAGAAGGAAGAGAGAAGAAATACAAAAAATACAAGAAAACAATTAACAAAAAGTACTTATTAATTTCTTTAAATGTAAATGATCAAAATGCTCCAAAAAACATATAGTGAATGAATGAATTAAAAAAAAAAAATAAGACCCACCTATATGCTGCCTACAAGAAACTTACTTCAGACATAAAGACATATACAGACTGAAAGTGAAAAGATGGAAAAGAATTCCCATGGGGCAGTTGGGTGGCTCAGTCAAACATCTGACTGTTGGCCTCAGCTCAGGTCATGATCTCATGGTTCAGGATTTCAAGCCACACATAGGACTATGCACTGACAGTGTGGGGCCTGCTTGGGATTCTCCCTCCCTTTCTCCCTCTCTCCCTCTCTGTCCTTCCCCTACACTTTTCCATGCTCTCAAAATTAAAAAAAAAAAAATCCATGCAAATACAAAAAAAGCCAATGTGCAATACTCAGACAAAATAGACTTTAAAACAAAGACTATAACAAGGGACGAAGAAGGGCATTACATAAGGATAAAAGTGGGTCAGTCCAACAAGAAATAACAATAGTAAATATAGGAACACGTGGATATACAAATCAAACATTAATAGAGAAAGCTAGAAGTTGAAAATATGATAGGAGGCTTTAACATTCCACTTAAATCAATGAATAGATCATCCAGACAGAAAATTCAATAAGGAAACTGACTTTAAGTGACAAATTAGACCAAACAGATATAAAAAGAACATTCCATCCAAAAACAGAATACATTTCTTTTCAAATGCACATGAAATATTCACCAGGATAGATCACATGTTAGGTCACAAAACAAGTTTCAATAAATGAAGATGGAAATTATATTAAACATCTTTCCCCAACCACAATGGTATGAAATTAGAAATTAATTACAAAGAAAAAAAACTGAAAAAAATATATATAAATGAAATTTATAGTGATATAGGACTACCTCAAGGAACAAGAAAAATTTCAATCTAACTTTACACCTAAAGGAACAAAAGACCAATGGATAAAAACCCAAGTTAGTAGAAGAAATAATAAAAAACAGAGTGGAAATAAATGAAATCGAGATTTCAAAAACAACTGAAAAGATGAAACTAAGAGCTGGTTCTTTGAAAAGATCAAAATCGATAAGCCTTTAGCCAGACTCATGAAGAAAAAGAGAGGACTCAAGTAAAATTTGAAATGTAAAAGAATTGAAATGGACATCATGAAAATACAAAGGATTCTGAGACTACTATGAAAAAGTCTATGCCAACAAACTAGACAACCTAGAAGAAATGGATAATTTCCTGGAAACAACCTTTCAAAACTGACTCACCAAGAAATAGAAATTCTGAACAAACCAATTACCAGTAATAGAATTTAGTCAGTAATCAAAAAACTCCCAACAATGTCCAGAACCAGATGGCTTCACAGGTGAGTTCTACCCAAATACTTAAAGTTAATCCCTATTCTTCTTAAACTATTGAAAATAAAAAATAATTTAAAAAAAGAGGAAGGAAAAGCTTCCAAATACATTCTACCAGGCCAGCATTACCCTAATACCAAAACCACACAAAGATACTACAAAAAAAAAGGAAACTACAGGCCAATATCCCTGATAAGCATAAATGCAAAAATCCTCAATAAAATATGCATTCAACAACACTTACAAGGATTATCTACTACAATCAAGTGAGATTTATTCCAGGCAGGCAAAGGTAGTTCACTACATGCACGTCAACCAAAGTGATTCATCACAACAAAATATAAACATCATATGATCCTCTCAAGAGATGCAGACAAAACTCAATATCCATTCACGGTAACAACTCTCAACAAAGTGGGTTTAGAAGAAATATAGTTCAACGTAACAAAGGCCATATATAACCAACCCGCAGCTAATGTAATAAATGGTGAAAATTTAAAGCTTTTCCTCTAAGATAAGGAACAAGACAAAGATGTCCACTCTCACTATCTTTATTCAACATAGTGTTGGACATCCTAGCTGTGGCAATCAAACAAGAAAAATAAAAGACATGGACAAATGGCCACTATTTGCAGATGACATGATCCTAGGTACATATAAAACCCTAAAGGCTCTACCAAAAAGCTATTAGAATGAATTCAAGGTTACAGAATATAAAATTAATAAACAAAAAGCTGCTGTGTTTTTATGCATTAATAATGAAATTGTAGAAGAAGAAATCAAGAAAAATCCCATTTATAATTGCACCGAAAGAATAAAATACCTAGGAATAAATTAAATCGAGTTGGTAAAGATTTATACTCTGAAAAACAGAAGACATTGGTCAAAGAAATTGAAGACCATGGAAAATTTACCATGTTCATGGATCAAAAGAATGAATATTGTTAAAATGTCCATACTATCCAAAGCCATTTACAAATTTAGTGCTATTCCTATCAGAATACAAACCATATTTGTAACAAACTAAAACAGTTCCAAAATCTGTATAGAACTACAAAGATTCTGAATAGCCAAAGCAATCTTCAGATAAGAAAGCTGGAGGTATCCTGATTTCATATTTAAAGATATACTGCAAAGCTGTAATAAACAAAACAGCATGGTACTCGCACAAAAATGGTTACTGACCAATGGAACATGATAGCCCAGAAATAAACCCATTCTTATATGGTCAATTCATCTACAATAAAGGACATAAGAATATACACTGGGGAAAACAGTCTCTTCAATAAGTAGTGTTTGCTACATGCAAAAGTATCGAATTGGACCACTTTCTTATACCATACACACAAAAAAAGACCTAAATGTGAGACCTGAAGCCATAAAAGTCCTGGAAGAAAACATAGGCAATACTATCTTTGACATTGGCCTTAGCAACACACTTGCAGATATGTCTCCTAAAGCAAAATTAAACCATTAGGACCTCACGGAAATAAGCTTTTGTACAGTAAAGAAAACTGTCAACAAAACAAAAAGGCAACCTACTGAATGGGGGAAGGTATATGAAAATGACATATTTGATAAGCGGTTAATATCCAAAAAATATAAAGAATTCATATTACTACACAAAACCCCCAAATAATCTGATTATAAAATGAGCCGAGGACCCAAGTAGACATTTCTCCAAAGATGACATAAAGATGGCCAACAGACGCATGAAAAGATATTCAGCATCACTAATTATCAAGGATATGCCAATCAAAACCACAATGAGATATCACCTCACATCTGTCAGAATGGCTAGTATCAAAGAGACCAGAAGTAATTTGTTGGCAAAGCTGTGGAGAAAAGGGAACCCTCATGTACTGTTGGTGGGAAGGTTAATTAGTACAATCACTGTGGAAAATAGTATGGAATTTACTCAAATAATTAATAGAAATACCACATGATGCGGTAATTCCAGTACTGGGTATTTACCCAAAGGAAAAAAAACCTGCTCATTTGAAAAAGATATATGCACACCTAGGTTTAGTGAAGCAATATTTACAATAGCCAAGATATGGAAGCAACCTCAGTGTCCACTGATAGATAAATGGATAAGAAGATGTGGTATGTATGTATGTGTGTATGTGTGTATGTATATATACATACACACAGTGAAATATTACTCAGCCATAAAAAAAATGAGATCCTGCCATTTATAGCAACATGGATGGACATTGAAAGTATAATGCTAACTGAAATAAGTCAGACTAAAAAAGACCAACACCATACAATTTCACTTATATGGGAAAATAAAAAACAAAGCATACAACAGAAACAGTCAAATACAAAGAAACTGGTGCTTACCAAAGGGAAGGTGGGTGGGGGAATGATATAAATAGGTGAAGGGGATTAAGAGGTACAAACTTCCAGTTATAAAATAAACCAGTCACATAGGTGAAAAGTACAGCATAGGGGATATAGTCAATAATATTGCAAAAACTATGCAAGGTGAGAGATGGTAACCACACTTTGGTGGTGAGCGTTGCTTAATATGTCTTATTGTTGAATCACTATGCTGTACACCTGAAACTAATATAATACTGTATGTCAACTATACTTCAATTAAAAAATGCCAATATCAGAAACAAACCTAAGTAAATAGAAGGGGAGAGGGTAAAAAAAGAGAAGGGAGAGGGAAGGAAGTAGCGGGGGAAAGAACATCTCTACAGAGCCTACAGACACTTAAAAAAGGAATATTATGAACACTTGCCAATAAGTTGAACAATCTAGATATGGGAAAATTATTTAAAGGACATAGCTATCAAAGATAATTCAAGGAGAAATAGCTGTATTTAATAGTCCTATATATTAAGGAAATTTAATCTGTAGCTAATAACCTCACCACAAAGAAAACTCCAGGATCCAATGGCTTCACTGGTATTTTTCCATTGAATGGTTGACTATATCATCAAACTGATCAATTGCTCACAAGCTTGTCTAGAAAATCAAAGAGTTAGGATACTTCCCAACTCATGTTATGAGGCAAATATTTTCAGATGTTGAAGCCAGAATCATTCTAAGAAAATGAAACTAAAGACCAAATTTTATTGTTTAAGCCATCCAGTCTATGCAATCTTGTTATGACAGCTCAAGATGACTAATACACCAGCTATGAATAATGAAAATTGAACTAAAACAGTACAGTTGCAAGAAAAATAAATGTAACATATGCATGTATATACATATTATACATATGCACATTATATATGTACACATAAACCATATCTTTGTACACTGTAAATATAAAGTCAATATACAAAATTATGTCTATATATAATTTCATGACAAAGCTATTATTAGTGGCTTTCACCTCTGCCTATTATTACAAAGACACATGCAGATGACCTTAGATAGTAGACATTTATCATGAAAAAAAAAAAAAATCACAGGGTACTAAGGAAGCCTGGGGATTCAGCTGAGCAGCTGTGAGGACACTTGTAGGCACTAAGTCTTTGGTCACAGTATGTATTTAATTATAATTTCTGAATATTCTTTTGGACTAAATGTGTGAAATCCTTTTTCCTGATAGTTCCTTCCACTGACTGCAAGATTACAGGTAGTAAGCAAATTCCATGAGGCAATGCCAGAGAGACCATCAGACTCTGATTCTAAGTCTGGAATGACAAATAATATTTCAACCTGAGGGCCAACCCTCATGGATTAGTAATGACTACCTGGAGCAGAAGTCTTGAGAAAGGACCTTGAGACTCTACTTGAACTCAATAGGGAAGAGGACTACAGTCAAAGAGGCATGTCTACTGTGGGGTATCAGCCTGCATACCTTATATTAACCATCCTCGACTGAAACCTCATTATTGGATCCAGGAGACAGATTCAGACCCTCAGCTGGCATTACAAAAAACGGTACATGTAATCAGCCTTTGACCTCTGGTAACCATTCAGCTTGCTGCTTTGTGTCAAGTGACCCTGTCCATTTTTCTTGCCCCTTTCACAACTGTTAAACCCAACCACTATTACTGATCTTTCAAACTTCATCAGAATAGCTAATCAAATGGTGTATTCCATCAATGAAAAATTATTTTAATGCGTGTGCACACATCCATACCACACACACACCACACGCAAGTATAAAGATGTGCTTTAACAGAAGGAACAACTAAAGTTCACAGATGTGTATTGACTTGCCTATTCGAGCAACTGCTAAATGATAAACCCAGACTTAAGATACAGTTCTTTTGTTCCCAAGTCCAGTGTATGTTTCAGTATCACAGGCAAGTATCTTCAAGTTGTAAGAATCAGAGTCACATGCGAGGACAACACGGGATTTGGCCAAAAGCACAAAGTTACTGAGTTGCCAAAGAAAGACTACACTTACAAATCCGAGTACATTTAGTTTCATTTTTCTTTTATGGTTAGGGATCCTTTCTGGGGGGTTATTTCTATTACATGAGGTTTCATACGGTTTTATAATTATCTATTTTCTGATTTCTTCTCTACTCCATTAGAAGCAATTTGAAAACATTGCTTTAATCTGTGTCCACAGAGAGGAACACAGTATCTGGCATAACACAGGCACCTCAAAAATGGTAACTGGATGACTGAATAAATGCAAATTATTTTCAGACTTTTCTAAGATTATGGAATTTGTCAAGAAAGTGATCTGGGATCTGAGGAAATGTAATGATGTACCTCTGATGATTTAAGTACAATCTGTCACTTATTAATAGCAGCTAGAGGCCTGGCACTGTGCCAGGCATTTGAATATACTTTTCCTTTCCTTGACCACTCACAGCAAGTCCGTGGAATAAATGTTTGGGTCTTTGTACAGAAATTAAAACTCAGAGACCAACCAATATATCCTATTTCATACAGTAAGAACCAAACCTTTACCTTCAAAGTCCAGTGATCTTTCTAAATATTAAATTAGGGAACCATAGATCTGGAATATAGTTCCTAGAATGATGATGATCAGGATTCTACATAACTCTAGTTTTTCAAATTAAGATATCTAAGAAGATATTTGTAAAATACTTATCTTCATTTTTAAATTATATTCTTTGTGTCTTAGAATTTGAGGTAAAATCTATTCTACAGCATCCTGGCATGTAATGTTTTCCTCTACTGATCTCTGAGCAGATCCAACCAGGTTGTAATTCAAACAACAATTTTCCACTTGTAGCATAGCCTTCCTCCCCAATTTGTCCTTTGGATAACCTCATAATGACTTTTACTGTATTTAGGCAAGCCCTTTCCAATCAGCCCTTTGGAACTTTCACATAGAGAAAAAACAAAAAAAAAATATGAAAGGAGGAAAGAAGAGAAATGATGATCTGGGGTAGCATTTAACTAGCAGGAATTTTTCACACTGTCAGGTCATAGAAACACAGAAAGTCGGAAGAGGCTTAGAGTTCTCGTAATCCAGCCCCATAATATTTACAGAGGTGTTTACTTTGGCGTTTGTGAAAGAATACATGATTTATAGTCAGCCACTCTGGGGTCAAATCCTGACTTTGCTACTTTCAGCTTCAGGAGCTCTACTTGGTATGCTACTTTACCTTGTTTTCCCTAATTATACAATGAGAATATGGATTCTCAACTCAGAAGATCATTTTGGAGACCAAATGTGGTAGTATATACAGCCCTTGGCACATGTCTGGCGAACAAGGGCTTGTAAGTGTTATACCCTCTGTCATCCTCATTATTATCATACCATAGCGCTTCCCTGGGCAACTTTTACTGTACAAGTGTGAGGATACTGCTTGGAAGGATAGCAACACTGATGATACCGCTACTGCTCAGCTACTCCTAGGCAGTGGTTTGGATCTTACTGTCAAAAAGGAGATTGAACCACAACCCCACTAGTAAGCTTTTCATTTTGGAATATTAAACCATATTCTAGAGAGAATACCTAGGAATTTCAGAGCAGGCTTTCCTACTTAAAGAGATGTATTTTTTTAATTATTTCTACAAATTTACTTTATTAAAAGGTTATGATTGACCTAAGTCTCTTTGCCTCAATTTCTATAACACTACTGAATGCTCTCCCTCTCTTTTCTTACTCCAGTCAAGGGAAAGTGATGGGACATACACGTATGTGGCAGGTACATTTGGGAAGTATCAACTGGGCATGCTCATTGCAACCCCCTTTCTTTTTTTCCTCTTGGGCATTTCCCAGGGAGTATACATTCTTTTCTGTCTCTAAATGTCCAGTATTCTATGGGGGACTGTGGACCTTTGGTCTTGTCTATGGTTAAGGGAATAAATCTGTGTAATCTGGATTAACATTAGGAGTTTACTGCCCCATGTATAAAATACATCCTCCAACTGAGTCTTATAAAAGATGGGAGACAATATATTTTGGCTCACTGTTTAAGAACTTGAACTACAAGGTGGATACTGTTTTAAGGACTTCCCCAAAACCCCTGGGTTGAATCCGGGATCATGAAATGTTTTATTCAGACTATTTTCATTAGTCTTCCTTATATCCTTTTACTAAACAGTTGTTGTATGCACTACATTCAGACATTAAAGGACCGATAATTTCATGCTGTCTAACATGGTTGTCAACTAGATCTATATTCCATTGCAAGATACTTTTGGCATTCAGGTTATAAACATTGACCTTCATTTGGAACCAAGCCAATGCTAGTCTGGAGTCGTGTGGCTTTTCTGGTTTTATATTATTCCTGAGGCTCTCTGTTATAGTACCTGCTAATGATACTTATAAATACTGGAAATCCAGATTGTAGCTTTAATATTTGAAATAAAATAGATTTTATTAATGGGAAAATAAAAAGAAAAGTGGGCTATTATCAGGTTAGAGATGCAAGTTCCCCTTCTACAGAAGAAGTAGAAAAAATAACCCTTGATCCCAACCAAAAGTTTCATTAAAGCATTCTTGTGATGCTTTAGTCTTGGGAAATAAGCTGGCTCAGAAACATGCAAGGGCCAACAGCAGCAAGGCAATTAAAGAGTGCTTTATAGGTGAAGAAAAATGGGGGCTCGGGAAACGATTTTAATTCTGGCAGTGACAGAGGAGAAAGTATCAAGAAATCAAAGAGTAAGGAATGTATTTATAAAGGCATTTGAGCTTTCAGAGGATAAGCTAGATCTATATAAATAGAGGAATAAAAGAAAGTGTATCAAACACAGATCTAATTGATTTAAAAGATGAAACTGGAAAAAAATGGAGGATTTGATCTGAGCATGTCTGGATTATTCTTCTCAGATTTACCAATCAGATGAGTCACTCCAACTCCCTTGGGATAGACTAAGTAAAGGGGCAGAAAGAGGCCAGAGGTGTAAGACAACTGAACTCTTCACCTAAAATATAAGAAATAGAGGGAAAGGATTTGCTCCTAATACTCAGCAATGAAATACATATGATTAGAACAAAACAGAAAATTAAAACCCATGAAATAACAAACCTATTAACCATTAGTGTTAATATAAATCATCTGATAGTTACCAGACTTAGCTGGTTATACTCTATACTTTAGCCAAAAATAATAACTTAAAAATTTTAAAAATTAAAAAAAAATCCCTATAATCTGCACACCAGGCACTAGGTTTAGTCACTACAGATGAATATAGAAGATCTAGTCCCTACTTTAGGGTCTTCAGGAAAATTATGAAAATATTTAATGAATAACTTAAATATGATGTATAAGTGGTAGCATGGAGATATTCACAGGAGGGCTGGGCAAAGAGGGGACTTAATACAATCTGGAAATGGCTAAGCTTCAGAGTTCGCTATCAGCTTTTTAGCAGCCAAAATGAGGAGATAACCATGCTGAGTTTTATAACTTTCAACATCTTAAAGGAAAAACGATATCAATTCTTCAGGAAAGACAATCTTTTTACCAGCACTAAATAAGAAAGAAATTCTTTTCATGGAATTTTGTAGGAAACATTGAAGGATGTAATGGGTAATGTCCACAGCATCAGATTTTCAGCCCTCACAGAAGTGATATAGATTTCTCTCTTATCATGGCTTTTGGTGACAGTAAAGAGTGTATTTTAAAATATTCATTACCAAACTTACTGCACATCAGAATCACTTCGGAATCTGTTTTAGAATATATACTCCGAGCATTATTTAATAAATCCATCCTCCAAATCTTAAATTCTAATAGCTTATTTTCACACCATAACTTTTTCCTTTTCTATTTTCTTACACTGTATTCCCACTAGAGGGGCCTTTAGACTTTATACAGATCTCCAGTCTATAATCTCTCCATTCTCTCCAAAACTTTCTCTCCTTGGCTTTCTTTTTTTCCTGGGTGATTACTTAAGCTATCTTCATTCCAGAATCCTCAATCCCCCAAGATGCTGTAGCACTATACATCTTCAACCATCCTGTGATAAAATTTTGATCCTCTGTGATTTTTACAATTTAATAGACCTATGAATGCAAGAAAGCCACAAGGATTTTAGAGTTGATTAAAGAGTATCAATTTATGAAACTGATACTTTAGGAAGTGTCTCCCAATTATGAAAGAGAATATTAATCATGATAAAGAGCAAAGAAATTGTGCATGACACCTGCTTGCTATTTATGTAACATATTGGCCTGAAATTTAAGTGTTTGCCATATGCAAATTGAGAGATAAGACTAGAGTGAACCTTCTAGAGAATTGTCCTTTCATTTAAGGAAGTTATAGACTAGTCACGGAGATAGAACAAGTAATAGTAACTAAACTTCTTGAGTGCCTACTATCTGCCAGACACTTTACATCTGTAATAACTAGGCTTTACAATATCCCTACCAAGTAGCTTTTGCTACATTAACAAATCACTTCAAAACCTAGCAGCATAAAATAGTCATTCTCAAAATGTGGTAGCTGGACCATCTGCATCAATATCACATGGAGACTTGTTAGAAATGCTATTTAGGGACCCCAACCCAGACCTATGAATCAGACACTCTGGAGTTTTTAACAAGCCCTCAAAGGGATTCTGGTGCAAGCGAAAGTTTGGGAATGAATAGCTTAAAACAACCACATATTTTTAAGCTCACAATTCAATTCTGTGTGTTGGTAATTTGTGTTGGGCTCAGTGTGGGATTCTTTTCCTATCACCTGTATTCACCATTCACTTATTCATCTCCCCATACATCAGCTAATTGCTGGCTTATCTACAATGCCCTTTGTAGGACAGCTCGTCTCTGCTCTAAGTGGGCTCACATGCTCCAGCAATACTCTTAGCATGGACTTATTCAAATGACAGCTGAGCAGGGTTCAGAAGAGCAAATGGGAATATGCAAGGTCTCTTGAGGCCTAAATTCAGAGCTGGCACACTCAACATCCATCATATCTATTAGTTAAAGCAAGTCTCAAGACTACCCCAAGTTCAGGGAGTAGAGAAATAGACCACCTATTGATATATGAGCTACAAAAATCACATTACAAAAGGCAAGGATATGGGATGGAGAACTGAGGCCATTGTTTCCCAACCATCCATAATATAAGATACTCTCACACTCCATCTGTTGGATTAAGAAATTGAAGTTGGCAAATTTAAGTAATTTTTTACAAGGTCATTCATCTTGTAAGTGGCAGATTGTATATTTGAACCTAAGCTTGTCTAATTCCTACAAATCAGATCATGTGTAAATATCTATAATAGAACATAGTATGTGAAAAGTAAAATAATAGAGGCCCAGATAAGAGTTCACAGAAGTGCAAAAAAGAGAGATATGCAGGCACCTGGGTGACTCAGTTGGTTCAACCTCCAACTTTGGCTCAGGTCATGATCCCACAGTTCATGAGTTCAAGCCCTGTGTCAGGCTCTTGTGCTGACAGCTCAGAGCCTGGAGCCTACTTCGGATTCTGTGTCTCCCTGTCTCTGCCCTACCCCTGGTCATGGTCTCAGTCTCTCGGTCTCCCTCAAAAATAAATATTTTTTAAAAAAAAATTTTAAGGGAGATATGGTTTTTGTTTCTAGTGAGAGAGAAAAATTGTTTAGGAGATAGTGAAATTTGAGTTGGGCCATGAAGGATGAGTGATCTAGGAAGAGAAACAAGTTTGAGCATAAAGCACCTGTTGAGAAATACCAAACTATTGGAGGAAACACAGTCTCTTTTGGCTGGGAGTTAGGGTATTTAAAGAGGAAAATAAGATATATTTAGAAATATACGCATGCTCTGGCAAAGAACTTTGCCAAGGTAAGAATTCAAGGTTAAAGATTTTTTAGCAAAACCTGAAAATCAAGTGTTCTAAGTTCCAGTTATTCTTGTATTCATGCAAATTATCTTTCTGTAGATTTATTCATAGAAAACATTTTATTTTGGAATCACTTTCCTTCTACAAATTTTCACCTGTCTTCCATCCTCTTTAAGTTAATACTGTTCAGGGAATATAGACCTACCAAGTTACTTTGGCCTCATTCAGATATGATACTGAAAGGTTGAGTTAGGTTACACTTTCTCTAAATCAAAGCTTCCCAAATGGGCATGTGCATGTGCACCTACACAGGAATGTAGGTGTGCCAAGATTAAGCCTCTTTGCAGTCTGGGCACCCTATTGGCCCTGGTGTTTCTGGAGCCCCAAGGAATGATTTGCTTCAGGCTACAAGTCTGTAGCCTGTGTTCCTTTTCCATCATGTGCAATGCAAACATTAACATTATTATTTTTGGTATGTTCCACTTATGTAAAAGTGGAGAAACAATATCCTAGAGGTTGTGTCTAGCTTCCCAAAGCCCAGGGGATGCTTAAAAAACTCCATCACTAGAAAATAAAAGTCTCAGGAAACCTGGGTGCATCCCAGAATTGTGTTCCTAAGACACCCAGGTAACTCTAATACCTCATCAGCTTTGTGAATCAGTTATAAAAAGTTCTATAGTCCGGTAACCTAATCTTCTAACTTCTCATCTTTAATTCATGACCAAGTATAAAAGGGAACATAAAGGGTCATCCCATTCCAAATCTTATCCCACCCCAATAATGACCTCCTTAACTGCAAAGCCTTTCCAATTTCATTCCCTCCATGAGTCACACCTGGAATAGCCTGCCTTCTCTGGGATAACTAATCTTAGAAAGAACAAACAGATATTCATGGAGCACCTGGGTGATTTGGTCAGTTAAGCGTCCAAGTCTTGATTTTGGCTCGGGTCATGATCTCATGGTTCATGAGTACAAGCCCCACATCAGGCTCCACACTGACAGTGTGCAACCTGCTTGGGATACTGTCTCTCTCCCTCTATCTCTGCTTTTCTTGCTCTCTCTCTCAAAATAAATAAATAAACTTAAAAATATTTTTTAAAAACAGGAAAGATATTCAAATACAGATTTTGATTTTCATGTGACCCAGGAACTTCCTGTAAGGGGGCATAAACTTATACCATAACCACACAATAAGTTAGAGTTTTTTGAATGGGCTTGGACTAGGAGAGAGAGAGAAAAAAGAAATAAGGTTTCTAAGAGAAAAATCACACTAAGTGAAGTCTGGAAAAAATGGACCAGACCAAATGGGCCTGACTATTGCTGAGAGCTGTGTGTTCATTTACACTAGCAGATTACATTTGAGAATTTTCGCACCCATATATAACACCACCATATACACCATATATAAAACCACCACCACCACCATTATCCTGGGTCCAGAATCACCTATGTTTTCTGGAAAGAAGAGCCATTTGAAGAATGACATCATTAGATGCATCAATCAGCTCTGTTATAGAGACCCCCCACTGAAAGAGCTGATCACATAAAGTGGAAAGAGTGCACTTGTTGGTGATGGACTCCTAGAGGTGGGCTCACAGAGGTCAGCAGTGGGATAGGGAGCTACCTGGTGGACATACAGTGCCATTGTTTAGAGGAGGTCAGGAAGGGGCCAGGTGGCTGCATAGGCAGTAACTTGTGAGTGGCAGAATGATTCGTGGTCAATTAAACAGATGGGGAGTGTATTGGAAGGTAGAATGAGGGATTGTAAAGATATAGGCAAATTTGGTTATATTTGTTGATTAACATAAAATGCTTGAGGTTTTACTAGGTACAAAGCACTATTTAAGGCTTTGGGTTTTTGTCAGTAACCAAAACTGAAAACAGAAAGAGGAAACACTTGTTTTTACTGAATTTAAATTTTAGTAGTGGTTTTTTTATATAAAAAATTACATCTCCTCTGGAATACTCACAATAATTTAATATAAGGATGCTTGGCAAGTAGTGGTAATAGTGGTAAGGGAGAAGGAAGAACTGTATTTCAGGTCAAATTAGTGGAGGTTCAAAGTTTGGATAATGAATGAAGGTACAGATTTTAATATTTTGTTAAACAAAACATGCTTACAAAGGTAAAAGTCCTCAATTCATATAATATACTCTAGCATATATCAGATACATTTGATATTAGCATGTATTAGATAGATAACTTGAGGTTACATAATGTTAGAATGCTGAATTCGGAAAGGCTTCCTTGACCCTATATTTTGTGTAAAAATTATGTTACACACTGTCTATACATTCTGTTTTGCATATATGCAATAATTTTTCAAACACTTATAATAAAAAATAAGCACATTGTGCTTACCCATCTTACCCGTGGAGAAGTTCTTAGCAAGCTGTTCACGCGGCCACTCACATAGCAAGTCTGTCTCTTAACATAATCACGGGCTTACCAAGCCTTTTTATAATTAGCTAGATTGGCTACAGGTGCTACTAAATTAAGACTGTACTATTTTAAGCCTGCCAGGTGTAAACACATTCAATGAATCACACTGATTACAGCTGGAAAATCATCTCTTGCCACCCCCATTTAACCTTTTAGGAAAGAAGTTGAGTAAACATGGATTAAATTGTATTTTTAAAGTGAAACAACAAGGTAGGAGTTCCTGGGAAGTGCCTGGAATCTTACTCCATGAACCATGAAACCATGACTCAAACATTGTAGCAATTAGGTTGTATGGAAAAGGACTTTATCAACTATAGAGTGTTATGAAGACATGATGAGTGAATTTTATACGTGGATTTCCTACTATAGGACATTTCTGTCTAGACCTGCACTGTCCAATACAGTAGCCACTAACCAAATGTTGCTGTTTAAATTTAAATTTGTATTAAATAATATTATTTTTTGGACATAGTAACTTTTTATAGGTAGTTAAAATACAGTGCAATATTGGTTTCAGAAATAGAATTCAGTGACTCATTACTTACATACAACACCCAGTGCTCATCACAAGTGCCCTCCCCAATACCCATCACCAATCCAGCCCATCTCTAAACCACCTCCCTCCATTAACCCTCTGTTTGTTCTCTATCATTAAGAGTCTTTTGTGGTTTGTTTCCCTTCTTCTCTATAGAATTTAAAATTCAGCCCCTCAGTTGCATTAGATATGCTTTAAGTCCTTGATGGCTCATAGAGCTAGTGGTTCCCATGTTGAACAGCACATATATAGAACATTTTTAGCACCTCAGAAAATTCTGGGTAACTGTGATCATATCTTAAATGAGTCGTTCATTTTATTATTTAACCAAAAGGAATACAAATGATACATGTGTACTGTGTATCTACTGAATATAGGCCAAGCCCTCTGCTGGACCCTAGGAGCATGTATGGGAGAAAAGTAGGAATAAAGACACGTGGAGAACCTCTAGTAATTGAACTGTGTATGTGTGTGTGTGTGTGTGTGTGTGTGTGTGTGTGTGTGTGTATGTGCATGTTAAAACCTCTTTAGGTCCCAAGATAATATCTAATAGTAGAAGTTCAAGAAATATTTGTTGACAAAGGTACTGGTTGGACTAAATTGTCTATTTTCAGTCAAATCCTTTCTTGGCCACTGTAATATGCAATCTGCTGCAAAATCCATTAGGACAATCAATCGAATCATATTGTGAAGACATCCAAATCCCTCTGGATCACTTATTTTTCAATGTAGAGCTTTTCATAGGACAGATGCCATAGTAGGAAAAAGCTATTAAAATACATTGGAATTTATTTTCCTCTTATCCATCCAGACTCCTAAAGGATATAATTACTCTTTAGAAAGTCCTTGAAAATCTGGCCCAACACTGAATTCCTAGCCTCTTCTCCTATGAAACTGGTTTGCTCACTTACCCTGAATATGCCTTGCTCTCTCCTATCTCTGTATATCCCCTTATGCATTTCCTCTTCCCTACAATCTTTTGAACTGCCTCCACCCAACTTTACCCAACAAAAATCCTGCTATTCGTTAAGGCTGAGTCATCTCTTTTCCTCTATTAAAACCTGATCCACCCTCCCTTAGCCTAAATGCACCTCTTCCCCTCTCTAATCAAAATCTCTGCTTAGAGGAGTTCTCTCAGAAGTTAGCATAGGACCTTACTGTAAATAGATCCTCAGTAGGTATTTGGTAAATGTAAATGCAAACTGTAATAGGAAAGAACATTCAATTTACAATTATAAGCATTTCGGTAGTACTTTTACATTTACAAATTACTTTTTAACATATTTTATCCTCACAAAATTCCTGTGATCACGTTGTTATCCCCATTTTACAGATGAGGAAATTGAGGCTTGGACACAGGGATCTGCTCAAAGTGTGTTCATCTCTGTCCCAACAGAAATGGTACACTCCAACCAGAAGGGAGACAGTAAGAGAGCCCAAGAGAGCAATCTATGGAGGCCAATCTCACAGGACTCAGGCAGGGCACACACAGGGATGGGCATGTGCTTTGTGCTGGAGGAGAATCAATATTGGGAGGAAAATAGATTTTATCCCATATTTAAAGCTGCATAGCTACTGGGCTACAGAGCCATGAAACAGGACTCAGAAATTCTATTCTTTTCACTATGCTACAGCTTTGACACAGAAGAAATAACTTTGCAAATAAACTGTATATGTGTGTGTTATATTACCTTAATTAAATTAAAAATATCCACCCCACACACACACTATGAGGATTACATCTTGTGTGACCTTGAACAAGTGATTTAATTACATGGGCCTTACTTTCCTAATGTGCAAAATAGAATCAATAGGACTTCCCAGGGTGTGGCAGAGATTAAATGAGATGGTATTTATAAAATGCTAGCATGGCAGTTGGCACAGAGTAGATGCTCCATATATTTTAGTCCTTTCCTTATGCTTTGTGAATATTCTTTATGTAACCAAACACAGGGCTGTGTTCACATTAGAACCTAAGTATATACCGATCAAATAAAAAGCAATTAGTCAAGAAAAGGAAATTACGATCAGAGTCTCTTGGAAATATTTAGAAAGAAGTTTTGTTTTTGTTTTTGTTTTTTTACTATGGCCTGATTATGAGGTTGAATTGTCACAGGTTGTTTCTATAGAAATGACACCATGAAGAAAAGTGGAGGCTAAGACATGATCCTCTCCCTCTTAAAGGTCCTGTCTACCAGGGAAGATGGACATATAAACAGCTAATTACAATACAGGTTGAGAAGTGGCTGAACATAGACAGGTGGAATATGGAGAACAGAGCCACTGCCAGGGAATCAGAGAAATCTTCAAAAAGAATGTCTTTTGAGTTGAGCCTTGGAGAATGTGTTTAAAGCAAATATCATGATTTCACTCATATGTGGAATTAAGAAACACAACAGATGAACATAGGGGAAGGAAAGGAAAAATAAGATACAAGCAGAGAGGGAGGCAAACCATAAGAGACTCTTAAATTCAGAGAACAGACTGAGCGTTGGTGGGGGTGGGGGTTGGAGGGGTGGGGAAAAAGGGTGATGGGAATTAAGGAGGACACTTGTTGGGATGAGTACTGGGTGTTATGTGGCAGTGATGAATCACTGGGTTCTACCCCTGAAACCCATACTACACTGCATGTTAACTAACTTGAATTTAAGTTAAACAAACAAACAAACAAACAAAAATGGATGTGTTTGAAGGATTAACAAGAGAGGACAAAATTCCAGAAAAAGAAGAATAAGCGAGTTGTGAATTTAAAGGAGATAATGTGTGTCACAGCAACTGTGTCAACTTTTCAACTGTTTTCTTACAAACATAAATAAGAGAATGGTCTAAGGATATAGTTATAAGCACCCCCACATTGAGCTTTTTTTAAAATTAGTTTTATCTAAAAGATCATGTTAATGGTGTATTTTATTCCACAATTATTCATATTTTAATATATCAAATTATTTGTCCCACATCTTTCTTTAAAAAAACAATTGATTCCCTAAAAAAATTATGTCATACTTATCCTGTGGTGTACATATTTCCTGGAACATCTACCTCCTAGGTGCACATTTATTACAGTTTGAGAAGGTGAGACAGATGTAAAAGTCCTATGTAAGCTCTTTACAAATGTGAATTACCCTTATTATTTACAGACTTTTAAACTAAAATTGGAAAAGTGTGGTCAATTACTCTGGCCTTCTCAACCCCACAGGAGAATTGGTTTCCATGCTCTTTCCTTCCTTCTAATATTGGTCCAAGCCCAGTGGTCCAATGGCTCATGGCCATTTAAAGCAAGACTGAGAAAATGCTTCTCAGTTTGGCAATGGAGTTTGGGAATTGGCCAGCCCAGCCTACTTCAGTGATTTTAATGCAAAGCACTCAGCAAATTAAACTTGTTGATTATAAAATATTTTCCATTTGCCCCAGTGTCGGCACTTTTATAGGAAATTTTGCATCCAGTGAAAGAGAAGTGCAAAGTAAGAATATGTAGTTTTCCAAGCTCACAAGGATTGCCTAGAGGAAAAGGCAAAATAGAGCCTGATGCAACATGTGGTCTGTCTCTCCCACCCCCAGTGCAAGAGAAAAGTTTCATTGCCTAGAGCATCATTACCTACAAAGTAAAAATAATGAGAATTTCAGTCCTGAAATAGGGTAGACCTTGGAATGTAAGACCTCTAATCTTTTGCTCACTTATTTATTCCCTGAATTTTTACCAAAGAATTTTTTTTGCACAAGGTGTCATGCAGAAGCTGGTAATGCAAAGATAAATATGAATTAGATCTAGCCCCTCAGAGAGCTCACAGTCTAATGGATGAGAAAGACACAGAATCAAGTAACTATGAAACAATGTGATGATATGCATTCAGTGTTTGGGGAGCACCAAGGACAAGCAACTAAACTACCATTTGCCCAATAATAGAACAACTGCCAGTGAAACAGTGAGCACTCGATCTTGACATATTCCATCAGAGGCTAGAAAATTGCATATCAGAGTCACTGTAGATGAATTCTACTCTGGACAAACATATGGACTAGATCAGAGTTTTTTAAGAGCAACACTACTGACATTTTGGACCAGACAATTCTTTGTTGTGGAGGGCTGTCCTGTGCACAGAGGGATCTTTAACATCCGTGGCCTTTACCCTCTAGATGTTGGGAGCACCCACTCCTTGTCAATCAGAAGTGTCTGAAGATATTGCCAAATAGGTCTTGAGGGGAAAATTACTCCCAATTGAGAACCACTGGACTAAATGGTCTTTAATATTTCTTCCATCTTTAAGGATTGAACTAGTAGAACAGCTGGCACTGCTGTAATCTGCAGGAATGCTCATTTCTCCCAGCTGATACTGGAGTTACTTAGATTTGACCACAACTCTGCAGCCATATGCTCTTAAGGAAGCAATCTTAACCTAAAGAAAGAAGAACTCAAATCCTAAGTCTCAAAGCCATAAGTACCCTCTATCTTCAATATTGTAATGCAGTCTCTACTTGGTCAATGTTCCTCAAAGATATTCTGTGTTGAAGAAGTTATTCTTCTTGGGAGCCAGCATTACTGACTGAGAGGGGATAGCCTTGCTACTTGGGCAGAATAGAATCAGCGTTTAGAACAGAGAAGTGCATTTTGACTCTACTCTATGCAACCCCTCCTACAATCAAAGCAGTTCTGTCCTTCATCTTTTTTATCCACCTTTCTTAACCTATAAAAAGATAGAAAATGTTTGGTGGAAACACTGGAGTTGGACCTGGAGCCCTGGGTTTGGATCCTAGTCAGATCATTAAACTCACTGCATTAATTTGGACAAATTACTTCATACATTGGCTTGCTCATTCAACAAACTTTTTCCAAGTGCCTGCTGCACACGACAAACTATAACAGCTGGCTAGGGATACACAGGGAATGACACAGCTCTCCCACTAGTTTTTCACAATAGAGAAAAAGGAGAGCAAGTATCATATCTCATGTGATGGTGTTAGTATCATCATTACTGCACTACTCACAGGGAAATTACAACTGGTTCTGTTTGTTTTCACCTTGGCCAGGGAGTCAGGATCTTCCTCCATGACCTTGTCCTCACCAATTTGTCCAACATCCCTCTCTCTGTTTGGTCAACTCACATTGACTGGGACTAACCATGCCCAGTAAGATTGAAGGGCATGTTGTCATCAGGTGGAATATCAATGTCCAAGGATAGCTTTTTCTGTATTCCTAGTATTTGCTCTCTGGGCCCCTAAGTAAAGTCACTCCTACCTCTCAAAGAAATCCTGTAAAGTTCCTTCCACATGTCCTTCCCCTGTGTAACTCACTTCTCAACCTTCTCTCTTTCCTTCCCCCAAGTCTCAGAATTACCCAATTTTCAGGGACTCTGCATACATGCATCCAAGAATTTGACCACAGAGGTAAAGCATTTCTTCAAATCTGTATTTTTGTTTCATTTTGGACTGAGAGAAAGAAAAAAAAATGGTCCTAAAGACCACTGAGAGAGCAAAGGGTGGTGGAAACACAGAGAAAACAATGAAGTGAATGCTAACAAGATAGAACCATAACATCCTGTGGTAACTGACACGAGAAGAGCAAGCTCAGACTTCTAGGGACCATGGCCTTTCCCAAGAAATGGAAGTTAGCAACCAGGGCATCAGTTTGTAATTATATATACTTTTTATCCCACAGCGAAACATATTTCCAACTGATGGGGATGGTTCAGCAGAATATTATAAACAAAAGCTTCAAGTAGGTTTTTACTTCTTTTAGGGCTTCAGATTCCTCCAATATAAAAATAAAAAGCTTGATTAGGGAATCTTTTAGGTCTGAGAGAGCAATAATACTCCATCATTCAGTGTTACTTGGATTCCTTTTCCTACCAATATCCCTGGTACGTCTTTCTCCACACTTAAGATGTGCTGCTTGATCCAAATGTGGAGACTGCAGGACTAGGTGAGGAGAACGAGACAGACTCCCCAGAGGTGGAACTCAGTAACATGTGGACGGAATATCAGGATTTGAGGAGCTCCAACAAAAGCTTTCACATCTTGCATACATTTTCAAAAATAACATTCTACAAAATGTAGTCTTGTTTCCTTGGTGTGATATAGAACTCTTTTAGTTAAACTTTGGAAACAAACGTATAGGGGTCATGAGGATAAACAAAACTTTTCAATTTTTAATTCATTGGATAGATCCTCCTGAGCTTTCATTCCCTGGATAGGAATCTCAAAGCAATAACTCAAGGAGCTCCCCTTAGAGGTTGTTCCACTTTGATGTGAACCCTGCTGTCTTTTTTGACTCTGGAGGATGGACTGGAAGTCAGACTTGAGGGGATACCCTAGCACCTTCACGTACTTAATACCTGCTGTGACATTGGGCATTACAACTGAGCCTCAGTTTGCTCATCTATGAAATTAAGAAACAGTATTCTCAGGGCAGTGCCTACTTTGTGGTAGATGCCCCTTCTTTTATCCCTACATTCTAGCATCCAGCCCAGAGTAAGCTTGTGTTAAATGTTAGTTGCATTTACCTCCTCCATTCTTACATTCTCTTTTTAAAGGGGACTTTAATAGGCTCTTGTATCAGGCCACAAAGATATCTTCTTCCTACCATAATTAAGCAACTCGAGAAATCCTGTGAGGTCGATAAATTTGGAAAACGCTTACATAAAACAGAATATAAAATGGCAAGTCCTGCCATCAGAAGCCAGTAAAAGTCAATTGCTTTATGCGACACCTCTACAAATGGCATTATGTCATTGCATAATATTAGTAAGAAATTGTAAGATTTTGTTCAGGCCTATAAAACGTAATGAGTCTCACATCATCTACCAATATAAAAATAAATTGAAAGAAAGTAATATTTTAAAAAGAAAGAAAAAACAAGCTTCCAACTTCTTGGCTTTTTCTGTGTTTGAGGAAATTTAGTCCATAAAGAAATGGATTTAAATGTTTTTCAGTGTGGTTAGTTGGCGTTCTCTCTCTTTTTTTCTTTCTTTTTATTATTTTAATTTTTCATCTTTGCCTTTTTTATTTAACTGGGAACACACAAAATCTCTGTTTCAGAAATCAGGTGGTCTTGGCTGAAAAATTCTCCCAATGCATAAAAAGAACTTTAAATGTTCAAAAAGTGGCAAGTCTTCATGGTGCCAATAAAGAGATGGATTTATTCATCTGGGCGAAGGTACAGGACATTAACTTTCACAGATGCATTTGTTCACCAGCAGTTCACACTAAACCAACCTGAAAAGTCTTTGTAAACCTGAAAAAATGAGGCTATGTGTGCGTGGCCTAGAACAGTGTTTCTTTTGGTAACAAATACTGATATGGGGGTCCAAATTTATCCAGTGAGTACCTCTCTTAGGCAAGGTTGAATGCCCATTGGTTCTGGAGCAGAAAGAATTGATCATTCTGAGGAGATTTTGCCATACTACCAAAGATCTGGCTTGCATCTGTATTAAATATGCTCCTGAAAAAATGGAAGGAATAATCTCATATCTCCCCCACAGTGCAGTCTTATGGATGTGAGCAGGCATGTCTATTAGGAATAATATATAACAAGAGCTGAGCCATTGGGCTCTCTAAATAAACTGTCTTCATATTTGGGGAAGAGAAAGACAAATGTGGTATGTTTGGCTCAAGAAATGGGCTCTGTTTTTCTTCTTTGTCAGCATTCCCATTCAGTGGTGCAGATGGACTGGACACCCTTGGGGATGGGGTACATTTTCTGGCTCAAAATGGAAACAGCGTGGAGTGGTTTAAGCCAAGGAGGAAAGCTTGGATTCATGCAATCAGTTCAAGTTACTCACAGACTGAGAGAAATCCAAAGTTGAATGCAAATCTATAGATATCTCTTCTACCTTTAACCAGTGCTGGAATTCCTTCTTTACATGGTTGAATGATGGCCACCCAGCCTTCCATTGAACACTTCCCAGGAATAGGGAGCTCATTACTTGTGAGGAGCTCCGTGTATATTATTATTGTCATTAATATGTGGATTAGTACCATTTTTAACAAAACTATAGCAAATGTTATAACCTCCAAGGAGAGGCAAATTTGGAATGGTTGTGAAAGCTCATTTCCTTACTCTTGTTAGTAGTTCTACAGGAAGTCATCTCAACGTTCCTGACCTCTACAGAAATAGGCTGATACCAAAGGCTGCACTTAGAACATCCTCCCTTTACAAGCAAGAAGTCAGTTACATGGTCCCTATCCCACTTGCCTTTTCAGAGGAAGAATGTTGTGGGGGCAGGGTCTGCACCTATGAGAACACTTTTTAGGGTGCATCCAGTAGTGCTGACTAACCCAACTCTCTGCAGAATGAGAATCCGGAGCCTTGTGTGTGCTTTTTCTCCATTTGGAAACGTTACTATAGATTTACACTAGCAGTGTGTGTACGTGGGACCCCTTTGCATAACACAATCTCTACAAGCACTTATAAGATATTAGGCTTCAGGCTAAGAACTTGAGATTTATTAGCACATCTAGTCTTCCAAATAGTTCTCTGAGGTTAGACACTATACTTACACTCTTTTGAAGAGAAGGAACCTAAGTCTCAAAGATGACTGGGCATGGTAAAAACAGGGCTTCTACACAAAAGCATGTTCTTAATCTATGCTACATAGTTGGCCACCACTGGTATTGTGAATAAATAAAACCTTTAAATCAGCTAGGTTTAGGGTTACCCCTTGGCTCTTCCCCTCCCTGGGAGTGATATTATGTACTTTCTTAGCCTTATGGAGTCTCAATTTCCTTGTCAATAAACTGGCAGTAGTATTTCTTCATAATTTTTTATGACGGTTAAATGGGATCATATATATATAACATGTACAGTAAACAGAATTTTTCTTATTGCTCTAGAGCTGAAGAATAGGACTCCAAACAGAGGGATAAAAAGTGTTCATTACCCAATATCACAGAGCAAGAACACTGAAAAGACTACTAACGACTGGGCCTTTTGGCGGGTGTGCTAAGTAGGCAAACACCTCTGCTACCACTTATGATCAATCAGATCTCCTGTTCTCCAGAAACGAAGAAGAAAAATAACACAGGGGAAAGAAAGCATCGTGGGAGTTAAAGCAATTGGCCTAGAATGGGGAATGTTGCTGCTTTGGCCTCCTCCTCCCAAAGTCAGTGAGGAAGGCCCCAAGAGAATCAATGCCAGTAACAAGAGTACCTTCAAGAAGGAGAAACTTGTGTCTCATTCCCTGGTTAGACAATTGCTTATGCAATGAATTTTTGATCTCCTGAGTGCCTCTTAAAGAAAAATAGGGTTGGAGGAAGATGGCAGTGTTAAGCGGAGATTTCAAACAGGCTCATGCCACCACGTGAAGTGGTAAGGACAGGCAACTTCCCTAGGAATCCAAAGGTTCTAGAGAAGGTGAATTGGAGTCATATTGCCAGTGCCATACAAGAGAGCACCTCTGCATAGCCATAGGGAACTCTGACTGCAAGAGAATAAGGTGTACTCTCAATGGGATTGCTTTGGGTATATTTTTCTGGAGGAAAGAATTAAAATAGAAATGGTACATCCCAATTATGAAACTGTGAGAACATATACATGAGCCCTACAAGGGAGCCTGCATTTGGACACCTGCCACACAGACCAATTCGTGTCCTGAAGAGGAGTAGCAACACCTAACAAAATATAGAACTTCAGACCCAGTTAAACATAAATGTGTTTCCTTTCCCCTAATTCATTCCTCATGAGGAGGTAGAACAAGAAGAGGATGGGCAAGGACAAAGAACTGAAAGTGTGTAAACATGGATCACGTCCCCTGCACACACACACACACACACACACACCAGTACATAGCTATAGTTCCCAGGAGTCATGGGTTAAGCTTGAGCTAAAAGGTGAGAAGGGGGTGTTTAACTAGTTTACAATTTAATAATGTACTGGAATGAAGTCTTAATAATTAAAGTGACCAGAAAATTGTAGCACTCATCACAAAAGTTAATAAAAGATCATATAAGTGGCACATCTGGGAGGTGGGCATTAATTGGTAAAAAACAAATATTTCATGTGTATACCCAACCAACTTCAGACTATTACTGGTTTATCCAGTAACATATGTCAAATACTGGGCAAATAATATCTTCTTAATAAATGTTACTTCTCCTTTCTCCTTAGATTACAGCACATATTTGATTTCTTCTCTGATTATAACAATGAATCTTAATTCCTTAGAGAGGAAAAACTGGAAAATACAGAAAAATATGAAGAGCACAATGAATATCAGTCATAACCCTCCTCCTACCTTTAGAAGCATCGTTGAGCAGCTCACTTAGGAAATTTTTCCTTATCATGAACCCAAGTCTGCTCCCTGATATTTCCATGCACTGGTCCTAGAACTGCCTTCTGAAGACACATAGATTCAATATCCTCTTTCCTCCATGTGATACTCTTTTAAATATGTAAAAAGAGATAATTTGACTTTTTTACCCACCCCCCTTTTTTTTAACAGGTGAAACATTTTAAATTTCTTCCACCATTCTAAATGCCTCCTGGTTTCCAGCCTTTTCCTATTCCAGTCAATCAACTTCTGAGGATGTCTTGCTATGCCAATGTCACTTTTTAAATATGACACAGAATCAAGCCAAGCCCCAAACTTGACACAGGCAGATTATTACCTCCTTCATCTGAACACTGTTCTTAAATTTTTGTCATTGAGTACAGCCAAAGAACACAAAGAGACCAATTTGTCAAGTTGGAAATATTGCCTTAGCTTATGCTGACCTATTTTCTTCCTCAGAGCTTCTCAGGGCAAAAGGAAGGATCTGGCAGCTTGATTTTGAGATTTTCCCAACTCAACAGAGAAGTTTTTGTCAGCCTCTTGAAAGAAATAGAGACTCCTGACTGACATCTAGTAGTAAAAAATAAGTTGTTTCAGAAGTAAATGCCAATATGATTGGAGGCTCTTTTTTCTTCATTCATCCATTCATAAGTTGTGAATAAGAAGCAGAAATTCTAGAGCTTAGAATTTGGTAAAATGTACAGTTAATGCTCTTTGCAAATCTCTTTTCACTGCAATGCCCAATTGTTAATCATACCTAGGACCAACTCAAAATCTATGTTTAACTCACTGTGCTCTTGGGGCTTCCCATATCTTCCCAAGATGGGAGAACAGAGAGAAACAGCAGTGGGAAAGCCTTCTACACAAGTGTGTAGACTGTATGGTGACCATCTAAAATTCATATGTTGAAGTCTTAACCCTGAATACCTCTTTGAAGAGGTAATTAAGTTGAAATGATGTTTGCTGGGATGGGCTCTACTCCAGTATGACTTGCGTCCTTATAAAAAGAAAAGATTAGAACACAGACACACCTTGAGAAAAGACCATGTGAAGACACAGGAGTAGCCAGCTATCTACAAGTCAAGGAGACAGACCTCCAGAAGAAACCAACCCCTCTTGACACCTTGACCTCGAACTTCTGGCCTCCAGAATTATGGGAAATAAATTTCTGTTGTTTAAGTCACTCCGTCTATGGTAATTATCCCAGCAGCCTTAGCAGACTAATGCAGGTAAGGACTTGAACACAGGTGAGAAGGTAGAATGCCGAAGCCAGTGAGAAAAGGGCCATTCACACATCCTCTGCTCTTTTAACTTACCCCCCAAAATCATGACACTGCCTTAAGTTCTATTCAGATTTTTATTCCTTTGAGACGTGTTTTCTTCCATAATCAATCATTTTAACAGATCTCATAAGAATTATAAAACAACTCAAGCCACTGGAAGCCTCCTCTGTTTTGACTTGTAAGAAAGGTCTCTGTCAGGAGGGCCGATAAGGGTGGTTGGTAGGTGTGATCTGAGGGCAGGGCACTCAGAGACACTGGCAGAAGCTAAATCTATTTTCATTTAAGGGAACAAAAATGCACAAGTAAATACCATCGTTATTTGTCCAGAGTTTTAGGCTTGAGAAGAGAGCAAGGAGGACCATGGTAAAAGGAGGATTAAAAAGCGTAGGGATCTGAGACTGGGGTACTGCAGACAATAAAGATCTGTCAGAAATGCCACTATGTGCTGTTGTTGGACACTCCTCATTACTGAATTTTTAAGAAAACTTCAATAAATTTTCTATACTGTTTTTTGAATTAGATATTTGTTTCATTTGGATGCACTGCTTTGCTCTAAACAGCCCAAAAGTAATCCAGCATATTTGAATTGTATACAAACACAGTGTTGCAAAAAAATTCTGTCATTCATTTGGTATTTTACTGGATTGTCTTTTCCTTCAGAGTATCACTATATTGTAAAGACTGGGCTGCATATAAACTATGTAAACTTTCATCTAAGTATCCAGGCACCTGCATCCTATGCAAATGCACTTAATCTATTCTACAGATTTTTTTCTGCAAATAGGTGTTGGGTACCAATGATGTTAGGATTTGTCTACATAACAAAATAAAATAGAAGTGTTTCATGCCTTTATGCAGTCTGTAGTCTAAATTAGGTGGAAAGTTTATGGGGGAACATGCCCTCAATGAGCATTCTTTGAAGAGAGAAAAAAACTAGGATTTATAGAAAGTCATGCATTTGATATGTAGTTTAACTCTCATAAATCTACCATGACATAGTTATTTAGTAGCTCACTTGTAACATAGAAATACTGAAAATCAAAAAGATTAGTCTATTCAACATCACACATATGGTAAGAGGTAGGGTAGGATGAATGCTCCTTGGTGGTATTCTTTGCAGTACATCAACCTGTCTTCCTTGAGGGCAAAGTCTTTGTCTTATAAATTCTGAATCCTTCTTATGCATAGAACATGGTTCACCCAAGGATAGGTTTAATGATTTGGGGTTGAATAAGGCCTTTGTTAATAAACTATTGGAGTACCCTAAGGGTCAGTCCTTTTTTCTAGGATTTCTCTTCTTTACTTGCATTTACTTCCTAGGTGGTATCATCCAATTCCATCACTTTAAGCATATGATGTTAACTACTAAATTTTTAGTTTTAGCTCCAAATGAATTCTGGACTTATATGTCTAACTGCCCATTTAACATCTCCCTAAGATGGTTAATGAATGTCTCCAACCTAATGTGTTGAAAGAGAGCTCTTGATTCCCCTTTAAATCAGATTCACCCCCTTCTCAGCCTATTCTCCTACCTTAATGTACTCAGTTCAAGCCAAAACTCTGCTGTCAACAGCTTCTTTTTTCCTGTCCCATTCTGTATGCAGTCTATTGGGAAATCCTTCAGGATCCACCTTCAAATGCACCTTGAAGCCTATGCTTTTTGCCATCCACCCCTATCTCCACCCTCTGGTCTAAGCCAGTGCTGCTCTCCCATGGAAGGCAGCAACAGAATCTTGTCCGCCTGCTTCTGCTCTCACCTCCCCTAAGTTTATTTTCCACTCTCCACTAGAGTGCTGCTTTTAACACAAAAGTCAGGTCATACCTTCTCCTGCTTAGAATCTTCCCAGGGATTTTCTATTACATGAACTAGAAAGGTCTGACAGGTAGATACAATGGTTCTCTAAACCCTGGCTTCCTGTTGGACCTCACCTCCTACCACTAATCCCTTCAATCCTTCTGCTCTGGCCTCCTACACTGCACTCCCTACTACTCTTAGAACACACTGACATGCCCTCACTTCAGAGCTTTATACGTATCCCTGCCTGATAGCCAGTCCTGAAATCTTCACATGGCTCATTTCATTAAGGTTTCTGCTAAAAAATCATGTTCTTATAGACTGTACACACTTCCCTGTGTGTATATGCTTGCAGTACAGTGGGGGCGTAGTAAATGAATATATTAAACGCATTTGAATCACACCATGTATGTAATGATCAAGAACGGATAAAGTTGGAATTTCTTTCTTTGCTTCAAGAGATTTTCTTTCTCTGCACACTCTTGTGTGAACATTCACAATTACTCATCTGCCAGTTTCATTGCCATAGATCAGACCCGGAAAGCTGCCAAGGAAACCACATATAACCTCACACCATACAATGTCTATGGCCAAGAAAGTAACAGTACATGTCACCCTGAATCCATTTGCCTTTCACATTTGTCTTTGGTTACATTTGGCAACCATGGGAGCCTAGAGAGACTTGCTATCACTCTGAAGCAAAACTGATTCTGGATATAAGGTCAGAAGAAAAGGGGAAGTTTCTGGGACAAAGTGCCAAAGTCAGACAGAGGCTGGACCATGAGCTGCAAGGTAATGTCAAAGGAGCCTGCTTTTGCCTGTGTCTTCTTCTCCTCCCGTGAGACACCAAACAACTAAAAATCAAAGTCACTTTCAAGCATTTGGACAAGATCCCAGCCTAGCCAGCTGCATAAGAAAGCTTGCTTTTCAGTCAGTCCCCCAGAAATGAAGTATGGAAAGATTGGGTTCAAGTATGGACATAATTCTCCTCTTCTGTTGTCTCCAAGTTGTTGTGAGATCTATCCATGTCTGGGCTGGAATCATGTTCTGGTCACAAATAATTCGCCCTCACTTCACAAGTTAGCAGTTCACAGTTTACAAGGCAATACAATTTATTCTCGATTCACAGCTTTCATTCCTCTAAAAACAGGGATGGGTTTAATTAAGAAATGTACCCAAGGGCAATTTTTTTTAATGTAAGAATTATTTGCCTTCACTCTTAAGGTAGACTTTGGAGCCAGAGAGTTCTGGGCTTGAGTGGCTGCCTCAGCACATAAGACCTAGGGGACTTTGGGCTTATTGCTTTATTTTTCCAATCTCAGTTTACTAATCTCCAACACAGGGTTACTATGAGGATTAAATGAGTAAGCATAAGCAGGATGCTTGACAAACTATTTATGCATATCAAGCCTTAAATAAGCTTTATTTATTCATTTAACCAATTTACCTACTACTATGTGCCAGGCATGATTGGGAACTAAAGACATAGCAGTAAATAAGCACTCTTTCACAGTGTGCTTTAAATTATAGAGAGACAGACAATAAATGAACAAAAACTAAAAACAGATTACATACATTGGTTGCCACTCTCCCTTTCATTAACTCTTAGCCATACACTAGGAGGATGGGATCACGTGTTCACATACACACATACACATGCCTCCTAGCATGCTCTTACCTGCTCCATCATAATTAACTCAGTGTTAGAGTTGCTTGATAGATTGTGACAGTACCACGCATTCTTTTTTACTCAAGCAATAGTTTTTGAGAACATGTTAAGCGCTAGATTCAGTGTTGGATGTTAGGAAAGAATAAAAAGGTAATAAAAAATGTTCTTCCCATCCATCTGCTCATGATTTTGTGGTAGAAACAGACCACTAAACATACAATTAAAATACCATTTATTACTTGTTCTGTGGAATGCTTATATACTCTTCCAACCTAGAAAGTCTAAAAAGGAAGTAAAGAGCACCACCTCATGTGGCCTAATGGAGGCTTTCCCAAGAGGGTGAAATTGTGTAGGGTAACTCAGATTTAAACAGGTCAATAAAAGGAGAACTTTCCATGCACAGAGAACATTTTATGCAAACAAATAGCATAGGAAATTATTTTATATGTCTGATCATTAGGGAGCTTCTATTCAGTTCAACATATTATACTCCAAGCAATGTGCTGCCCAATGGAAAACAAGAACGAGGCATGGGTTAGTGCAAAAGGTCAATAAGCACACACGAAATTTTAATATATGGAGTAAGTGCTATAATATAAGTAGTACAAAGAAGGATCAGGCTTCCAGCAGAATCTAATACAAGAATGAGAAGTTAGATGAAAGAATGGGCGTGGGGACTAGAAGGAAAGCTTTCAGGAAAGCAGGACTAATCCATACAAGGAGCCTTACGTGGGACACTAGCAAATTCTAGGAACTTCCAGTAACTTGTTACTGTTAGAGAGAACTCATCCTTTAGAACCCAAACATCACTTTTCAAGAAAGGCATTCCCTGAGCCCCCAGGTAAGATAAGATTTTCCCCCTTTAGTCCCAGGTAGAAAGTAAATTCCATAATGAGGCACAGGATTATGTCACTCTTCTTCAGTAATGTTCTCCATTGCCTCTTACGATTCCTGACATAGAATAAGCCTCAATATATTGAATAACTGATTACAAAAGTGATTGCCAAGAGGAAGATTGGAAAGAAATGAAGCTAAAAGGTTAAACAGGCATCAGAACAGATGAACTTATACTTCACACTAGGAATTTGAAATCCAAGACCAGTGGTCTCAAAACTTTGCTTCATCACTTACCCTAGTAAGTCAATGTTTTGGGACACTCACTCCTGATATACACACATTAATTAATATATAAACTTACATGTACTGCTCTAAGGCATTATGTATGTTATAAAATACGCAAAAAGAAAATTAGAAAGCTTGTTATAAAAAATAAACAGAAATCGATATTTTAACATGTTTTTCTTATGCCTCAGCACCAAATTATACGCCCCCAGGGTAGCCACATCCCTTTGGAAAACACTAGGGCACAAGAAGTCATAGAAGCACTTTAAGAACAATAATATGTATCCAAATTTGTATGTTAGGATTCTGTTGTAATTAACCAGGTAGTCCAGCCTACTTATCGTATGCTTCTATGCACTTCCCATCTCTGGCATCCTTCCCTGAAGTCCATATCGAAGATGATGCATGGTTAGGTACTCAAAAATCGAAGCGAATATTAGCTATGAGGATAAACCTAATTCATCACTTCTTCTCTACAGGTTTTTAGTCTTTTATGAAGAAACACAAGAAATAAAATAATGATTAGGCTATAATTCCATGGTAATTCCTAGTCAAGTTGAATTGAGAGTATGATAAGGTGTCATACCTCCATAGTAAACACACAAATCAGAACCCATGTGGATCTGACTCTCTGACCTAGTTGTACCTGGCAGTGATGGAGCAAAGACCAATCTCTGCTTGAACCCTTTACAGTGTAGAGTCTAGAAGCATGGGTCTCCACTATGTGTAGAACCAGGTGGTTCACAAAAATGAGAAAGATAGGCCAACACTGCTAAAATGCCATCTCAATGATTCGCTCCTAGTTGGCAGAGTTGTCAGTTTTTTGCCACCTCTCCAATTTGATAAATCATTCCTTGTGTCCTGGGGAGAGCAAGTGAAAGGATTGGGAAAGAAATTGGAATTAGTCTTTATTAGCCCATCTTTTCTTAACAGTGGAGAATAGCAATCCCCTAATGATAACAAGGAAAAAATAAATAAGGGTGATCCCTCCAATAGCAAGGAAGAAAACCCAAGCAACTGGAAATTAAGATGATAATCAAGAAAGTTCTAGTGTTTTTTCTTCAGCACCTTAACTGACAAGATATGCAACAATGGGCAAATCACTCCCCTCTCTGAGCTGCACGTTCTCCATCTGTAAAATAAGAGGTAATAGCAGATGATCTCTAAGGGCCCTTGTAACTCTGACATTTTATGGTTTCTATAAGAT